>NC_085130.1:7512500-10012500 GCF_030269925.1 Bombyx mori
CTGTCTGTCTGTCTGTCTGTTTGTTCCGGCTAATCTCTGGAACGGCTGAACCGATTTTGACGGGACTTTCACTGACAGGTAGCTGATAATATAAAGAGTAATTTAGGCTACTTTTTTAGACTAGCTTCGCCCCGCGGCGTCCCCGCGGTAGGACAATAACTGCGGGTAACGTCGCGGGACTCAACTATCAATAATAAAATTTTATGTTTCCGAAGCGAAGCGAGGGCGGGTCGCTAGTGAATAATAAATAAACTAGAGGTGTCACGAGAAAAGAGATAGGAACTATATAATTATAATGGTTTGTCGGAGAAGCGTCGCAGATTCCAATGAATAGCCATCTAATTGGTCGCGATTGTCGCTCGATGTATTTTAGGTTAATCAGTCATTGTGCGTCTTTGCAGTTGTCCCCGACGCTCACACGCACTACTGACAGATAGATACCTTGACATTGACAACTGATAACTTATAAGACGTCAGCCATGTTGTGCTGTGTTGCCATTAAAACAAAATAAGTGACGTCGCATATCCGCGTAAATTGATTGTCTCTGACATGTATATACCTATATAGAGTCAAACTCGGCCTGCTGACCCGTCTTTGTTTTGGCCATGATCCCATCGCCACCCGAACTTGAACTATCAACAGGGTAAGGCCAAACTGCAGATTTCCCGAAAAGAACAAAATCTGTCTAACCGTTGCGGAGCTAGTAGGGAACATAGTCAACATACATATGGACATACGGTGTTTCCCGAGCGCTATGACATGTCCTTCTTCAAACGAGGCTTGTGGAGAGTATTAAGCGGTAGGCAGCGGCTTGGCTCTGCCCCTGGCATTGCTGAATTCCATGGGCGACGGTAACCACTCACCATCAGGTGGGCCGTATGCCCGTCTGCCTACAAAGGCAATAAAAAAAAAACTTATATGTATATGGAGGAGTGGCTATTTGGTATAGGCCACCTTTTTACAACTTTGCAGGGATCTCCTATTAATTAAAAGTTTAATTTAGAAAAAAATATCATAACAAAAAAAAAACTTTAGCTATTTCAATGCATTAAAGTTAGTTGCAGTTCAATTAAAAACATTGAACTGTTGACGCTAATCTATATATTAATACGTGAAGCAAAAACTTTGTATCCCTTTTTACGAAAATTGCGCGGACGGAGGAGTATGAAATTTTCCACACTTATAGAGAATATAGAGAAGAAGTGCACAATGCTAATATTTTTTAAAAATAATTCATAAAAGATACATTAAATCAATAAAGAAAACATTACACACACTACATACCATGTATTTGACGCACACACGCATGCATACTATTTATTGTCAAACTTTTGTACTTGACGTCTGTTGTCAAATTGAGAATAGATTAAATATTGTTTGTCTTAGGTTAATATTTTTATAGTGTAGTCTTGGCGAAATTTGTGATTATAGAAGTATAAAATACAATCATAATAGTGTACAAACTTACAATTCCAAATAATTATAGTCGAATTTCGACTACTGCGGGACCACTAGTACCAATTAAAACGCGTATTTAGTTACAAAGATAAATGTCGCGTATTAAACGAAGTGTCGCTTATGCCTTTCAGCCTTTGATACCTATATCTATATATATAAAAAAATGAATTGCTGTT
The DNA here is from genome assembly GCF_030269925.1 of Bombyx mori. Lineage (NCBI taxonomy): Eukaryota > Metazoa > Arthropoda > Insecta > Lepidoptera > Bombycidae > Bombyx > Bombyx mori. The sequence continues at coordinate 7,514,136 of NC_085130.1, forward strand.
CGTTAGTCTCGCTAAAACTCGAGAACGGCTGGACCGATTTGGCTAATTTCGGTCTTGAATTATTTGTGGAGGTCCAGAGAAGGTTTAAAAGGTTAGATAAATATGAAAATGTTCGGAATTAAATAAAAATAACAATTTTGTTTTTCCTTTGATGTGGGCCCCCCGTCGGACGGATTCCTTTTGTTTGTTTTAAGTTTATTTTATTACATTATCGATTGAGGCACTACGAAGTCTGCCGGGTCAGCTAGTATAGATATATTTATTGACATCTCTCACACAAAACGACCTAACAGTATCTTATGTTATTTATTGGTATTTCGACATTTTTTAATTACATGGTGACGCGTTGTAATTGTGTCTTGGTTGTGGTTTTTTTTTTGGAACGAAGTTCCTTATCGCGCGTTGTGAAAGGGGGCTAGACGGAAAAAATTCTTACTAAAAGTCGTCACGACACTTTTTGCTATAAATTCTTACGAAAAGTTGACACGACACTTTTTGCTATAGTCTATTGTAAGCTGTGCGGCGTCGCATGTTTCTCTGTCTGTCTGTCTGTCTCTCTCTCTGTCTCTCTCTCTCTTTCTTCATACCTCGAATAGAACTTTAAATTAATATTTTTATAATTGGGAACTTCGTTTCTATCCGGTGTCCCACGACACCACACATCTTTTTTTGTAACCGGATCGTTTTTGTTGTTTCAGCAAGGAATCGGCGTGGAGATAGTACGAGCGTTGGACAGCCACCCGCCCAATATATCGAATGTATTCAGCGAGTGTGACTCCAAGGATGACGTGGTAAGTGGGATGATTTCATAGGTAATATCCGACTATTTTTTTACTAGGTTTAGGTGGTACGGTATTACGGTGGTGGGACCCTTGAGAGTCCGCACGGGTAGGTACCACCACCCTGCCTATTTCTGCCGTGAAGCAGTAATGCGTTTCGGTATGAAAGGCGAGGCAGCCGTTGTAACTATACTTGAGACCTTAGAACTGATATCTCAAGGTGGGTGGCGCATTTACATCGTAGATGTCTATGGGCTCCAGTAACCACTTAACACCAGGTGGGCTGTGAGCTCTTCCACCCATATTAGAAGAAAAAAAACGGGCTACGGGGCAACCCAAAGCCGCCGTCGTTCGAAATCTGTCTTGTTGGATCACCCGGATCCAATCTCGGTGCTTTTAGACTCTCCAAGCACCGGTCACCGTCCTTGTCAAACTCGTTAATTGCTACCAAGAGTTCTTGCGTTTTTGCCAAACCTGGACGTCTCGCAACTCACCTGATTGCAGTGTAAACGAATGACAGTAGTTAAAAAAATAAATAAAAAAAAACCTATATCATTCGAAATATTCGTACCGTCCTGCGGGATCCGAACTAGGGCACAATCATGCTGCTAAATCACAATCAGTGTAAGCCGGACTTGTTATCCTTTAGGCCACAACGGCTTTGTATATAAATCGCATCCAAGAACGACAGTACTACCGATCCTTAACGGTTCTTTAACGTACCACAAGCACCGGTCACCGTCCTCGTCGAATCCGTCGCTTGCGACGAAGGGTTCGACGAGCAAATTAACCCACAGACACAGCCCACTGCGTTTCTCGCCGGATTTTCTCAGTGGATCGCGTTTCCGATCCGGTAGTAGATTCTGCGAAGCACTGCTCTTGCTAGGGCCAGTGTTAGCAACACTCCCGGTTAGAGCCCCTGAGCTCACCTACACGTCAAGGAGAATCTGAAATAGGCTCTCAAGGCTATCAGCATAGGTAGGAAACAAAAGTATTGGCGGAGTTCTTCGAGGGGATAAGTCGTTTATTTTTTTTAGAAATGATGGCTTACTGATGGCCCAATGGCCTTTCCAAATTCATTAGGTCAGGTGGGCAAGCCAGGAGGGAGAATAAGTCGTTATCAAGAAAGCGCTTAACCGCAGATAGCCCGCAATAATGTTCGAATTAATTTTCCAGACGATAACCTGCGACTGTGAAGCCACTCCAGCGTTTCAAGTTAAAGCCTTCAGTCAGCGAGGGGAGAAAGTGGAAGTGTCACATTACAGAGTCAACGTGAATAGGTCAGTGTTTACCAAGAGACAGTCTCGACAGGGCAGACAAGGGTGATGTAGGTTATCTGGAACCACTGCGTTCATCCACAGTGCATTTCCAGAGGTCTATTTTGCCACGTACCATCCGGCTATGAAATGAGCTCCCCTCCAGGGTGTTTCTCGAGCGCTATGACATGTCCTTCTTCAAACGAGGCTTGTGGAGAGTATTAAGCGGTAGGCAACGGCTTTTGCTCTGCTTCTGGCATTGCTGAAGTCCGTGGACGACGGTACCACTCACCATTAGGTGGGCCGTATGCTCGACTGCCTGCAAAGGCAATAAAAACGAAAATTGCGGGTCGAGCGGGTGTAATTGCTCGGTAGACCGACGGTCCGAATCTTGTTGTTCGGAACTTGTATATAATATGCGAGCTTATCTCGAAATTGTCGTAAGCGAGATTCAGACATCGGTCAAATATCTTGTGTTTGTATGATGGCTACCCGACAAAATATACCACAACGTCCCTGCTGTATATTAAGAGTATATTAGGACTGCCTATTGTACAATTATACCCACCTCGCGATTGTCTTTAATGTTAATTGTATTTTGGTGTGCAATAACTCTCAATCTCTCGCTCTCACCCACACATACACATACACATTATAGTGCCGGTCGTTTTTAAGACAGCCAGTATGATGATAAAGAAAAAACCTCTTTGAATATTTAACACTCCACCGCCCCATAAACTTACGTGGCTGTGGTAAAGTTGACCGAATCCCTGCAGAATGTGTGGCACTATACTGCCATCGGCAAACCGCATTTACTGGTGTTTGGGGGGTATTTTTAGGACCCCGATGCGACCTTGAAGTCGTTTTGGCCTAACGGATAAGACGTCCGGTGCATTCGTGCTGAGCTATGCACCGGTGTTCGAATCTCAGGCGGGTACCAATTTTTCTAATGAAATACGTACTCAACAAATGTTCACGATTGATTTCCACGGTGAAGGAATAACATTGTGTAATAAAAATGAAACCCGCAAAATTATAATTTGCGTAATTACTGGTGGTAGGACCTCTTGTGAGTCCGCGCGGGTAGGTACCGCGACCCTGCCTATTTCTGCCGTGAAGCAGTAATGCGTTTCGGTTTGAATGGTGGGGCACCTGGGATGCCTATCATAGATCATGCATCCCAATTTGCACTGTACGTTTGTTTGCTGCGAGCCCATTTTCAAAGACTCAAACATCCTTTACCGTCAGGTTCCGCGCCCGCCTCAACGTGGTCTGCGTGACAGATAAGCTCACAGGAGACCTCAAGTTTGACGGGTGGCCAGAAGTCAAAGTGGCACTGGCGCCGGTCGGTCCTTTGAGGCCGAACGCCACTGAATCCAACCTACAGCAGTTGATCAGGTAATTTTAATACTGGGTTACGTATATGTATGACCAAGTTGTCTCAAGCAACTACCTACGGCTCCGCAACATGAGTCCGTAACAGTTTGATACAATGCACTTTGATGTTTAATTGTGGTAGGTATATTTGAATGAAAAATACAATGCTTTATTGTTTCCAATCTATTTTACTACCAATAAATATTACTTAGCGGGGCCTTTAAATAATAAACATTCCTAAGGAGGAAGTTCCAAATAAATTGGCATGTGCATTAGGAAGACGTGAGTGAGATAACGAAATCTGCTTTTCTGTTTATTTTCTACCAGGTGGGGTTGCCATCAGGAGACCAGGGAAGGTCTATGGGTATAGACATTGTAAACCGCAATGCTACTCATAACAGGGTCTGTCGCACAAGACAGACAGTGATAAAATCATCCAGTTTTCCATTACAATTAAAACGAAGGTTTTAAGTTCTTGGATGTCATAAAAACGTAATCTAAATTTCCTCTTTCCAGTGACATTGTCGTGAATGCCTTAAGAAATTCCCATCTGCAGTTTAATCTGTCTCAATACCCGACCTGTCCTAGGCTGAGACGTTACGTTGAGACATCCTCGCGCCTACCCCTGCACTATGATTCCATGGTGAGTACGATATTGCTGGTCCAAGTTGCAAATCTAGCGCTAATTTTCTGATAGCCAAAACTTTTGAAAGACTTTGAATGACGATAAAAACCCCACATTTGTTTGTTCGTTTCAATCATTTTTAACAGCTCAGTCTAATGATTTAGAGTATGAAACCTCGAGGGACTTGGTAAAGGAAACCTTCCTCAAGGTACTTAGGTAAAGGAAACCTCATTTCAATGGCTTTAATGACAGACCTATGCCACTTCGTGACGTAAAAGCGCTATGATGTTATCACTTCAAAACCGGCCAATGTACATACTTGCTGGGGAGAGCATGCATCAGAACTAGATACCGTAAACTGCCGCATACTTGACTCATTCGGTTTTGTAATTCTCCAATTAGACAGACAGCAAAATTTACCAGAACAGTTGTTGTCGTCCTAGGCTAATTCACTGGTACATAGGGTCCTCACAAGTTGTCTCCACTTCACCCTGTCTTGATCCTTAACATCGCTTCAGGTCATGCCGGCAGTCATTATCTTGCCCATTAGAACAATAGGGCCGGAGAACTTGTGATCCGGCCTATTTGATGAAAACAAAGTGCCAATATCTTGCTCTACCCAAAATACAACAGGATTATGCAAAACATAACGAGAGCATAATTAATGTGGTCGAAGTTAATTAAGTATGCATCATTAAGGGTAATCCAAAAATTACTCTTCGCATCTTGCTAAAGAATTAATAGGTCCATATGAGAGGCACCAGATACCAAACTAAAGAATCATCTTGAAAAAAAATTATGGCGCTACACAATAAAACACAAAAAATTGTCTCAAATCGTGAACCGCCTCTTTTTTTCGAATTCACTCTCTGATAACTGATGATCAACATTCTCTTGACTCATAAACCAATGAAGACCTCATTCTATTGTTGTAAATAATGAAATAAGAAAGTAAATAGTATAGTATTTCAATCGTATAATCAGAACGTTATCACATATAAAAATGGGACTCGCGAAGCAATTTATGTGTTAGGGCGTTCTACGGGACCTTTCGATATTTTTTTTTATATTGCTTAGATGGATGAACGAGCTCACAGCCCACCTGGTGTTAAGTGGTTACTGGAGCCCATAGACATCTACAACGTAAATGCGCTACCCACCTTGAGATCTAAGGTCTCAAGTAAAGAGGTCCTACCACCAGTAATTACACAAATTATAATTTTGCGGGTTTCATTTTTATTACACGATGTCATTCCTTTACCGTGGAAGTCAATCGTGACCATTCATTGAGTACGTATTTCATTAGAAAAATTGGTACACGCCTGAGATTCGAACACCGGTGCATCGCTCAACACGAATGCACCGGACGTCTTATCCTTTAGGCCACGACGACTACATAACCTTTCGTTATTTGAGGGCGGCTTATTAGACCAGGCCGCCTCACCGTCGTGACCATATTCCATGCGCCAGTTACAGCACGACCGTCACATGTACACCTCGACTCCGAACTCAACGGCCGGCAGCGGTCTACTCGGAGACAAGAGGTTGCTGGTCAAGATCGTCGGTGCCAAGGACCTGGGAGGTGAGACGCCATAGTACCGTAATATCGTGCGTATCCTCAGTAGCAGACTTACTGATGCCGTTTTCTTAATCCGGAGAGTACACAAAAAGTCGTTTACAAATCCAATTTATAGAGTACGATGCGATGTCGTGTCGTTGATTGTGGGAATGAATCGTGGTAATGTCACTTGTCTCACGCCGACCCTGGACGATGGCGAGACATAATTTAAAGCTACTTTTAACACGTTGAACGCCAGACTGAAAACCAGTTAGTTTGGTGCAGTGTGGATTGTAATTCGGGCTTTCAAACGTCGATAGATGGCGCTGTTTTCAACTGTAAATTTGTAGCCTTTTATTTGCAGGTAAAACTGGGTGCATAGCACCGTACTGCGTGGTGGAGATGGACGAGCCTCCCCAGAAGAACCAAACCGGCTTCAAGAAGGAAACCACGAGTCCTCAGTGGGACGAACACTTTTTGTTGTGAGTTATTTTGTTAGTGTTTGATGAACGCAAGCCTTCAGCGCTTCACTTTCATATCTAATCTCTCGGTAATGTTAATGACTGTTACAGCGCCATCTAGTAGTAGGTAACTAAATAAAAGGGCTGTATGTTCTAGTACAATCGTGCGTCGCTAGATGTCGCTGTATTAAGTCAAACTGTAACAGCGTAGACATAGTAGATCACCGGTGCCCTACGCGGTGCACTGAAGTAATTAAGTCGATTGTTACTAAGGCGCCTGGATTGTCTAACTTTGCCTTCTTTTGTTTGTTTACGTATGTTTTAGTCGTTTAGGTCTCTTAGAAATAGATTCATTCTCAGTATTCGGATCCGATTCTAATCTCCCAGAGTCTACTTACTAGATATTCCGGCGCCTTAACAAAAATATATAATAAGAGAGAAATCGACATAATTACTTCAGTGCGCCGCGTTAGGCACCCGTGACCTACACGGCAGTCAACGTGTTAATATAACACGATAGTCTTTAATGTCAATGCCATTGGGATCACTTTCTCGTACGTACCTCCGTTGTCCGTCATGGTGACCTTGAAATCTAACCCTTCGTTTCAGCGACCTGTCTCCGCAGACCGCGGAGTTGCTCTTTGAGGTCTACGACCGGACCGGACCCCCGTCCCCGGGGGGCGGATCCTCGCAGCACAGGTACGTTGATGATGGCGATGGTGCTTAGTGGGGGGGGGGGGGGGGTACATGAGTCCCACGAGCAAACACCAGGCCGTCAGCCGTCCGCATGCTGAAGCTTCAGAGGCAACTAGATGAACTTCGGCAACTTAAGTCGTCGTGGCCTAAAGGATAAGACGTCCGGTGCATTCGTATGTAGCGATGCACCGGTGTTCGAATCCCGCAGGCGGGTACCGATTTTTCTAATGAAAACAATAATAAATAAATAATAATCCAACCCGCAAAAATTATAATTTGTGTAATTACTTGCGGTAGGACCTCTTGTGAGTCCGCGCTTAGGTACCACCACTCTGCCTATTTCTGCCGTGAAGCAGTAATGCGTTTCAGTTCGAAGGGCAGGGCAGCCGTTGTAACTATACTGAGACCTTAGAACTTATACCTCAAGGTGGGTGGCGCATTTGTAGATGTAGATATCTATGGACTCCGGTAACCACTTAACACCAGGTGGGCTGTGTGGGGTCGTCCTCCTACGTAAGCAATAAAAAAAAAATAGTCTTTGACAATAGAACCATAATAATGTTCGAACTCATAATTTCAATTAATTATTGTCGAATTTCGGCTACTGGGGGACCAGTAGTGTTTATAATTACGTGTACGACTTAAATCGAAGGGAACGGCAATTGGTTAAGTTACGTATTGCAGGTTCTTAGGTCTGGGCTTGGTCGGTATTGACGAACTGTTGGCGGCGCCCTCCCAGAGACAACAGCTGGCTCTGCAGACCAGGCCTATGGAACAACACGACGTCAGCGGCACCCTCACCGTCGAGGTGTGCTATTGATTCTGACTCTTCTTCTTTATCTCCACCTTATCACATTAGGCGGATTATATATGTTTTTACTGGTGGTAGGACCTCTTGTGAGTCAGCACGGGTAGATACCACCGCCCTGCCTATTTCTGCCGTGAAGCAGTAATGCGTTTCCGTTTGAAGGGTGAGGCAGCCGTTGTAACTATACTGAGACCTTATCTCAAGGTGGGTGGCGCATTTACGTTGTAGATGCCTATGGGCTCCAGTAAACACTTCACACCAGGTGGGCTGTGAGCTCCTCCACCCATCTAAGCAACAAAAAAAAGGGCGAAGTTAGAACAGCGATTTTTTCTATTCCATTCTCCTCTATCAGCCGTCATCTCAACACTCAATCCTCTCTCTCTCTCATATCGTCATTCACACACTCCATCCATGTCTTCTTCGGTCGACCTCTTCCCCCTCTACCTCCCACTACCATTTCCATACATCTTCTAGTCACATGCATCTTCTCTCTACGCATCACATGTCCATACCACGCTAACCGTCCGCTCTTTAACTTGTTAATTACCGGAGGTACTTTCACACTTCCTCTGACTGAACTGTTAAAAGACCTTAAACTTCATGTCTCGATTTGGGTGGCGGCATTTACGTTGTCTATGGACTCCGGTAACCGCTTAATAGCAGATGGGCCGTGAACTGGTCTGCCTATCTAAGCCATAAAAAAAAGAAATTAAACACATTCATCAACTCAGTTCTAATCAAATCACCATGATCAGATCAAATTAGCTGATTAGGATCAGAATGTTGCCTTCTGTCCGATGAGACTCAACAGATACCTCAAATTCTCCTGCCCCTAATATTACTGATGGTAGGGAGTGTTATGAGTCCGCACGGGTAGCTACCACCCTGCCCATTTCTGCCGTGGAGCAGTAATGCGTTTCGGTTCGAAAGGTGTGGCAGCCGGTGTATGATTAATATTTCGATGGGGTACGTACTGTGCTCTCTATGGAGTCCAACACCTCACACCACGAAAGGTATATTGAAAAAAAAGAACGAACCATCCGGCTCTGGAATGAGCTCCCCTCCACGGTGTTTCGGGTCGTCAGTGTGAGGTTTCGTGATGTTGAGGGTTTACTGTGCGCTCTCCTCCGGAAACCTCATCAGAGCGGTCAATAAAACACTGACTATAATTGTATGTTTATTCGCGTCAGCAACCGCGGTGGATCGCTGCACGTTGACCACTGACTGACTAACGTATGTTGCTCATTACTATAAATGCATAGTAAGCTAAGCGGGGCGGGGTATCATTCCCCTACACTAGCAATGAAGAATATGAAATTCGAACAGTTCCTCTTCATCGACGGCCCCGACATCCCGGACTTCGGCTCCAGACCGGTCAAGATCAAGGAGAGCCTCAGGACCGTGTCCCCTCACGGCCAACTCACCACCACCACCAAGACCACCTTCCATCAGAACGGTAAATATAATCGAATTCGATTTAACATCGTTCAATGATTGAAAAGGTTACACCCAAATGACGTCACGGCTCAAATTGAGAAACGGTTTGAGATTACATCTCGTGGCCTCTCTAAATATTATAGCTTTCTTTTGCAACATCTTAGCCTGAGTCGGCTACGTGGATGACATCACGGACCTAATTTTGATATTCTTCTTAACAATTGGTTAAAGAAATAGAAAACACTTAGGTATATCATAACTTAATGCTTCTTTATTAGGAGTAGGGAAGTTTCTTTTTACTGATGGTAGGACGCCTTGTGAGTCTGCACGGGTAAGTACCACCGCTCTGCCTGTTTCTGCCGTGAAGCAGTAATGCGTTTCGGTTTGAAGGTTGGGGCAGTCGTCGTACTGTTAAAACTGAGACTTAGAACTCATGTCTCAAGATGGGCGCCGGAGTTGTCGTTGTTGATGTCTATGGGCTCCGGTAACCATTTAATACCGGGTGGGACATGAGATCTTCCACCCATCTTGGCAATAAAAAATAATAAATGCTCGTTAATATTTTTCCACAGGGATACCAGCACAGGACAACTCTAAGCTGACGGAGTCCGCTCTCAGGGAGCTGGAGCTCAGTCCGACAGGCGCCGCCAACAAGTCCACCCTCATCATACACTCGGTGCAGAGAGTACGTTATAAATTACACATGCTTGCAACACTAACTTGACAGCTGTCAAATGTGACAGCCGTCAAATGTGAGAGCCATCAGTTTTGGGTATTCGATTTAGTCTGTATAATTAAACAACCGTAGTCAGCTTCCAGTGACATATAACGTTTTAGAACTCTTAAGATTATATATTTTTAGTCTAATTCTAGTACTCAAAGACTGTAGCTCATAATTGTAATTAATGTAAGTATTATAGTTTGATTTAATTGATTGTTAATTAAAATGTTTTCTTTTCACAATCGTGCGTTCGTTTGCGGTGATCCTAACAATAACGGCAGGAACCCAAGAAGTCTATAATGGTGAGTTGAACGCGACTATAGTACGGCGCATTTAGAACGATACAACTGACATTTGTGTTTTTTTTTTGGTTCACACAAAACCTTTATTAATACTATACTATTAACGATAATTTGTAAACGTGTCTTATGTTGGTTCAAGATACGTAGTTACATATCTGGAAACTTTTAATCGTGCACATTGTCCGCTTTATCCGTGTAGTGCGATCAGTATACGACCGGTATAGTCCGGCGAACCTTCAAATAGTCTTGCCATAGGTTATGAAGTTACGTTGGATTTAATCAAACAAATTATACACCATATTTTTTTACATGTATGTACGTAAAAAACTTAAACTGTCAGTCGTATCGTCCTACAAAATCAAAACGTTTGCTTCAGTAAATAATAATAGAGAATTTGTTTTCCTTTTTTTTTTTTGCATGATCCGTTATTTTAAATCTTCATTAGTTTTGAAAAGAAAAGAAAAAATAGCAATTTTTCAAACATTATATCGTCATCTGAGAAGATGTTTGTTTTAAAATGACATGTCATATTCGCTGCGGAGTCATTTAGATAGAGTTAGTCTTAAATAGCATGTTGAAATTTTAATGAAATACAAGATACTCGTAGCTGGGTTTGGATTTAAGTTGCTTTGCGACTCTGAAAGTCCCCCCCCCCCCCCCACCTATTCTCTAGGAGCCTAAGAGGCTATTCCAGCTACGCTTGGACGGGTAGGTGAGCTCACCGGCTCAACCAGAGAGAATTGCTAACACTGGCCCTAGAATTAACATTATTATATTGCACTAGAACTAAATAAAAAAATATATTTTCCGGAAATCAAATAAATTAAAAATAAATAAAAAGTTTTGAGGACCATTTGAGGCCCCTTCGTGAGCACGCCACTGGAGCGAAGTTCTATTGAATTCGTTAATAGCGTGATAGGCTGATAGATTCAAAGTCTCATACAAACATAGTCGCGTTAGTCGAAGGTAATCCAAATTACTTAAGTGTCTACGACAGTGTACTATTAGTTTACTTACTATAAGCAGCTGAACGCGATGTCCAATGACGAAATTCAAAAAGATTAAAACTTACCACCTCCTTTTCTAAATAGGAAAAAAAATTCTTTGCAACATTCAAGTATCTTACTATTTTTTTTATGTTTTTCAATTGTCATTATCCAATGTACAAGTCTTGCTTTATCCGGTCGTGTATTTTGTTCAAGGCATCCCTTATTTTAAAACAAACATTATATCACACGATTCGATATATAGTTCAGCATTAGAAACCCAGAGTGGAGTGTTGCCATACTAACAAACAAAAAATTCGCCTATAAGGTCGAACTAACCGACTCCGGGAAATTCATTGAAGTCGAACGCGCAGACGCCATAGACAAACAGGAAACGGAAGCGAAACCATTAGATAAAATCGAAGAGGCGGTTACAGATAAAAAATCTGTCACCCCGAACCAATCTCCCGGCAAAAGTGTAAGGATCAAAGAGAACGGTAACAAAGTCAACGGAGAGAACAATGATTCGGTCAGTATTATGCATTAAATGTGGTTTTTATACTAATATATTAACTTTAGTGTTAGTTTCTGAGGCAATGTGTATTTAGTGCAAATTTTGTTAGGGAAAATTTTGAGGAAAATTTTTCATAGCGCAGAAATACATATACATACGTAATGAAAAATGCTTATTAATAAATAATAATCTGACTTAATATGAAATAATCCTATAGAGATTTAAACTTCAATAAATTGATTGTTGGTAAAAAAATAATTTGAACAACGACCAATTGATTGTAAGCACATATTGCTCATGAAACTAACCGATTTGTATTTTGTAAAGTTGTATGCACTATACCTTTTTTTTTTTGTAAAATCAGAAGTGTATTTTTATTCTTTGCCCTGATTTGCGGCTGTATTTTAATTTGTTTGATAGGCACAGCAACCGCGGTCTATTTCTTCCGTAGTAGTAATATCTGCGGTAAAATATTGCAACAATAGTCTTGTTGTTTATTCCAAAAAAAACCCACATACATTTCACTTCAATTGTGTTCACAAATGTTGAAGATTATTATCATGTTTGACGTGTGTTCAAGACCTACATAGCGTGAAACGAAACGCATATGACGTTTGATATTGAATTGACATTTTTTTACATTATCTGTGTATTCCATCACGCATCAACCAGTTTGGTTGGAAGTGTATTCTTTGGACTTTTTGGCGGGAACGCGAGTAGTGAAGTTGTGTGATTTGTTTTATTTTGTCTATTTAGTGTTTCTTCAGGTTTAAATGTGTAATAATGGTGGTTTATTAGCTGTTTAATATATGTGAAAGTGCACAAATGCCGGAAAATGAAACAAAGCCGCTGGACGTAAGTTCTCGGGATTCTCCAAAAAGTCCACTGAAAAAATCTCAATAAATGACCACCATTTTACTCAGATTATATTTCATCTCCTATCATCTTCATTTCATTTCATTTCACTCCATATTATAATTTTTCATAAAAATAAGAACATAAATTAAAATAAGACATGACTTAAAGGTCTTAGTTACCAGGTCATAAAATCCCTTAAAAAAACCAACCACTTTGGCGCCTTTTTTTTAATATTAATAATTTCCTACAAATCAATAATGATCGGACTATAAATAAAATAGAGCATCACTTCCACAAACCGACTTATTATTTGTCCGCGGACAAAATGTACATTACGCAAAATACGCTTCTGATTTTCGTATGCCTTATGTACATACACCTACTTAAACGTCCTTAAAAAATCAGCATGTACTTTCTTACATTTAAAAGTGTCTGCCTAGATAATTTCAAATAAATTTTACATGTACAGCATTGGTATACCAGACGTTGCTTCGTTAACGTAGCCAATATAATGTTGTTGTTCTGATATCCTCCCCTCTCTTCTCTCAGCAAGGAGGCTACGTGAACAACCAGACGGATAACATGTCCCCCGAGCCGGCTCCTAGGAAGAGAAGGAGAGATTTCTTCGGAACTATCAAGAGAAGGTAATGACTAACACCTTCGCTGCAAAACAAAAAAAGATTAATCGTGAAACTGGATTCAATAAGCCATATGCAGTGTTGCCAACATAACGACACAGATTCTACCATTAGTAGAAAAATCTAAATATTTTCAGACTGGGTCGATCTCGTACTCGCGGTCAGTCACTGGAGATGACGGACTCCGAACTGGAGACCCAGAACAGGATGCGTAGCGTCAGTGCCGAGAGGAACTCTCATGGTAATTGATTATAATACGTTCTTTTTAATTTTTCGCCATCTTCCAAACAAGTCCTCCTGGAGTCTTTTTTTATTGCTTAGGTGGGTGGACGAGCTTACAGCCAACCTGGTATTAAGTAAATGGTGGTAAATACCGCCACCCATCTTGAGATATGAGTTCTAAGGTCTCAGTTTTTACAGTACAACGGCTGCCCCACCCTTCGAACCGCAACGCATTACTGCTTCTCGACTGAAATAGGCAGGGTGGTGGTACCTACCCGTGCGGAGTCACAAGAGGTCCTACCACCAGTAAAAACCACTAGTATTTCTACAAGTGCTTACTCGGTCTGGACCTCGGATCTTCCACATCTACTTTCAGTGCTTTTAGGCTCTCCAAGCTCATCGTACTCATCAAATTCGACGCGCAACCTAGCCCATAGACACAGTCCATTGAGTTTGAGGACAGATCTTTTAAGTGGGTCCCGTTTCCGATACGGTGGTAGATTCTGCGAATCACTGCTCTTCCTAGGGCCAGTGTTAGCAATTTCTCTCAGGTTGAGCCCGTGAGCTCGCCTACCTGTGCAGGTTTTCTTTTTCTTTTTTTTTATTGCTTAGGTGGGTGGACGAGCTCACAGCCCACCTGGTGTTAAGTGGTTACTGGAGCCCATGGACATCTACAACGTAAATGCCGCTACCCACCTCGAGACATGAGTTCTAAGGTCTCAGCTTTTGCAGTACAAAGTCTGCCCCACCCTTTGAACCGAAACGCATTACTACTTCATGACAGAAATAGGTGGGGCGGTGGTACCTATCTGTGCAGACTCACAAGAGGTCCTACTACCAGTAAAAACCACCAGTATTTCTACCAGTGCTCACTCCTCCTTATAGCTCCTTAGGCTATCTATTGTTACACGATGCATTAAAAATGCACTCTAAATAGATTGATAGAGTGTGGTAATATGGCATTTGTTATTTCTACCACATTGCACTTATATATTTTATTAAACAATTTTATTATTGTTTGTTCAATAGCAGATTCCACTAAGAGTCAGCGATAACTGAGGTTAGGAGGCAACATCAAAGAATTGCTGCTCTGTTTTTGGACTTCATTTAAGATTTAGACATGTTTTTTTTATATTTTTTCCATTTAATGGCGAACAAAAAAAAGTATGATTTCTACTATATGGTTATTTTTAGAAAAAGCACTGGCAATACCGAACCGCAACGTGTATTCGGCGGGCGCCTCTCCCGCGCAGTCCGGAGACGAATCCAGAACTTCAAGGAGGTAGGCATCGAAATGTTAATTAACGCAGAACTATCAATATTAAATGACAAGTTTCTCATAAACGAAGATGGGCAGATATCTATACTAATATTATAAAGAGGAAAGATTTGTTTGTTTGTTTGTTTCGAATTGGCTCCGAAACTACTGGACCGATTTGAAAAATTCTTTTTCCATTAGAAGCCGACATTGTCCCTGATGAACATAGGCTACTTTTTTTTTTTTTTTTTTTTTTTTTTTCATGTGTGTTTTAATGTTTCCGAAGCGAAGCGAGGGCGGGTCGCTAGTAGATAGATATCTAGATAGAGATAAATAGTATAGAATTACTGGTGGTAGGACCTCTTGTGAGTCCGCGCGGATAGGTACCACCACCCTGCCTATTTCTGTCGTGAAGCAGTAATGCGTTTCGGCTTGAAGGGTGGGGCAGCCGTTGTAACTATACTTGAGACCTTAGAACTTATATCTCAAGGCGGGTGGCGCATTTACGCTGTAGATGTCTATGGATGGGCTCTAGTAACCACTAAACACCAGGTGGGCTGTGAGGTCCACCCATCTATGCAATAAATAAATAAAATAGATATAAATAACTGGGAACAAATCACACACGGATTTGGGATGCCCTGCGTTGTGGGTACCAGAAACTGACATAGATACTTATATACGTTTAAATATATACATATATAGATAATAAATACCCAGACAAAGAGCAAACAAGTTTGTTCATCACAGAATGTTTGCCCGACGTGGGAATCGAACCTACGATCATAGACGCAACAGCTAGGATTGCTGACTATTAATTGCACCAACGACTCAGTTGTGTATATTGAGAATCTGAAACGATTACTTTCTAGTAGTAAATCGGTTCTATAATGATTATCTTTAATTCTGTCAATGTCACTTGTGTTCAAACGTCAAATTTGACAGATGACAGTTGTCTATATTCGTTTAGCGTTAGCTGATGATTTAAATTTTATATTTAGTTAAATTCTGAATAGATTCATCTAAGAACTTGGGTTTTACGCTTCAAATCTAGTTTTAAGTCGAAAGGCGTGGCGAAATTGCATTATTAACTGATGAATTACACATATAATATTTCACTAACTACACAGCTATATTAACAGTAATAATGCAATCTTGCCTGTTTTTTTTTTAAATATTAAACATAAACTTAAACATGGTAACATTCGCACTAAGAGTGTATTTTTTTCTCTTCTTTTTCATTTGGAACTCTCACGCTGGGGGTAATGGCACTCTGCAATCTGGTAACACTGGTTGTAATCATGTTCAATATTATTATTATATTTATTCTTATATCCGCATAACTCTTTCATTATTGCTTTGATCGAAATTGACTTTGCTTCTCTAACTGTTACATCCTATTTTTCGTTCATTACGCATGAGTGAATTTTTTCCGTGAATTTCTAATGCATGATAAAAATGTTGCCAACGAAAAAAAAAATTACAAAAAAAAGATCATCCCTCAGCGAAGTGTCCGGATTCAGTACAGCGTCAGCGAGGACCTTCATTCACGAGGCCTCGACCTTGGTGCTGGAGACTATAGAGGCCGGTATAAAGAAGCATTACCTTGTGCCTCTGGCGATCGCTCAAAGGTCGAAGTGGCGACGGAAGGGCGTCAAACTGCATATTTACAATGAGCACACGTTCATTGCCAAACATCTGAGCGGGTGAGTTACTGTTTAAACTTCATCCTTATGGAGTATAGGAGTAGGAGGACCATCTTGTATAGGGGACAAGTTGAAAAAGTGTCCACCGTATAATTTGCGTAATTACTGGTGGTAGGACCTCTTGTGAGTCCGCGCGGGTAGGTACCACTCTGCGTATTTCTGCCGCGAAGCAGTAATGCGTTTCGGTTTGAAGGGTGGAGCAGCTGTTGTAACTATACTTGAGATCTTAGAACTTATATCTCAAGATGGGTGGCGCATTTGCTTTGTAGATATCTATGGGCTTCAGTAACCACTTAACACCAGGAGGGCAGTGATTGGTGGACAATCTATTATTGGAAGACTCACCGAGATAGGTCTAGTGTAGGAAGTGGAAATTATATGAATATAGCAGTTTTAAACAGAGTAAAGTGTGCTGGATTGAATAATGTAATATTTTTCGTGACTTGTGTAGTTAAAAAGTGCAGTATTTAAAATATCAAATATTCATTTGTATTACTATTTACGTAGGAAGTGTTTCTTTCCATCGTTAATTTAGTATCCTACTCTAATATTTTATGACACTGTTTTTAAAATCTTTCCACTTGCTACTGTGGCGCCACCTTTATTGACTCCCTTTCAGTGGACACTTTTTAATACACTGAGATGGTGCTCCTTATTTCTACTCTCCATATTAATCCGACAAAAAAAAACATTTATTTTAAACTATCACAGTGTTGCTATAAAAAAATATAGTAATATACCATCACTGAATTACAGATGCGTGAAATGAATTGAAGTAACAAAAAAACTTATCTTCAACTAATTGTGTATGTAGTTTTAACGATTAAAATTAAACAAATTAGCAAATCGAACCCTCCATTAACAATTTGTTGTTTTTTTTTTCTTATCAATATCAGGATATCGGAGCGAAGTCATGAATTTAATAATGATAATAACGTAAGGCGATATGACGTGGTCGTCACATGATGTTGATTCAATAACCTTTGCATTAGACGCCTTCAGCTCTAACACTAGGACCAGGCTTAGGGACCCCGCTAACCGTACTCGTCGAACTCGACAAGGAGGTCGACGTGCAACCTAACCCAAACATCAGTAGTAGTAGGTAGGTGGTAGGTAGTAGATTCATTAGCGAAGCAGCCGCTCTTGAGTTGTTAGGTCTCCTTCGAAGGCGCTCGGGCAGTTGTTAGCAAATCCCACCCCTCCTGGCTGAGCCCTTGCTGGACCCACCTTTGTGAAAGAACTAGTGGTAGGACGTCTTAGGAGTCCGCACGTGTAGGTACCATCGCCCTGCCTATTTCTGTCGTGAAGCAGTAATGCATTTCGGTTTGAAGGACGGGGCAGCCGTTGTAATTATAATGAGACCTTAGAACTGATATCTTAAGGTGGGTAGCGCATTTACGTCGTAGATGTCTATGGGCTCCAGTAACCACTTAACACCAGGTGGGCTGTGAGCTCGTGCACCCATCTAAGCAATAAAAAGAAAAAAAAAGAAAAATATCTTGTGAGTCCGCACGTGTAAGTACCACCGCCCTGCCTATTTCTGTCGTGAATCGGTAACGCATTTCGGTTTGAAGACTGGGGCAGTCGTTGTACTGTAAAAACTGAGACCTTAGAACTCATATCTCAAGGTATTTACGTTGTAAACGTCTACGGGCTCCCGTAACCGCTCATGTGGGCCGTGACTGTCGTCCGACAGCTATCCTCAACTCGCTGTTATCTGTTGTTCCTCGTAGCGGCACCGTGTGCGCCGTGTGCGACAAGCCGGTGGCACGGCGGCTCGGCAAGCAGGGCTACGAGTGCCGCGACTGCCGGCTGCGCTGCCACAAGCACTGCCACGTGCGTGCGGCCGCCGCCTGCCCCGCCTCCACCGTGCACGACATGGAGCTGTGAGTGGGCCCCAACCGACATACATACACCTGTCTTTGTCATCCTGCCTACCTAAGCTGAGAGCCTTGAGACTATATCAGCGTAGCCTCAACTAGTAGATGAGCTCACGGGGCTCAAACCTGATGACGTTGCTAACACGAACCCTAGCAAGAGCCGTGCTTCGCAGAATCTACCACCGGATCGGAAACGCGACCCACTGAGAAGATCCGGCGAAAAACTCGGTGATCTGTGTCTATGGGTTATTTCATTCGTCGAACCCTTCGTCGCAAGCGACGGGTTCGACGAGGACGATGACCGGTCTGTCATCACATCAACGATAAAGCAGAGCGGAATCATCGATAATAACATACCCGATCCGGTGGACCGAATGGTAGACAGTCGACGTCGCCCTAAACACGTCATTACGGATCCTCCCGATCCACTAACGGTGCTTTTAGGTGCCTCAAGCACCGGCCACCGTCCTAGCTGAACCGTCGCTTGTGGCGAAAGGCTCGACGAGTAAATTAACCCATAGACACAGCCCACGGAGTTTCTCGCCGGATCTTCTCAGTGGGTCATGATTCCGATTCGGTGGTAGATTCTGCGAAGCTCTTATTAGGGCCCTCAGGTTCTCAGGTTGAGCCCGTGAGCTCGCTTACCCGTCAGGGCGTAACTGGAACGGCGCTTTAAGCCCCCAGCGGATAGATAAGGAAAACACAAAAACACACACACACTTAAAGCAGCTAACAATTATATTAGAACGAACTAATCTGTTATTTATTTGCGAGCATAGAAACGTAAATGTCAATGAATATTGTTTTTTTTTTTAATATAAATTAGACGGTAGTTCCAAATAATAACAAATCTAAATGAAGTTTTAATTGTGTGTACGATTCACGGAAGCCGTATATACATACGACAATATGAAAAATCGTTTGTGTGAAACTTTGACAATAATTTTCGTTTCATAGGTAACTAAGATTTAGAGATAGTACGGTAAGATAGGCATAGCCATCAAAATGACTAAGATATCAAATATTAATTAAACTTAACGAAAAATATCCCAAGCACCATTTCCTAACAAATTTCAATGTCGAATTGAACTTTTTTTAGTTTTGACAGTAACCAAACAATTCATAAAATACCATATTATTAATAAAACTAACAACCCATCTCGACAACTAAACATGAAAATAAATTTGGTAAGTAGAATTTAACCATTAAAATCATTTTAGATGCATCAATTAAATTGCATTGCATTTTTATACATAACAACACTGATTTCGGGGAGTGCGATGCTTTTCAATGGCAACACAGTGGCTTAGTGTTGCCGTAACTAAATATTCTCCTAATATAAGGGAGATTCGTAAATGTTTACGTAATGCATTCTCGCTCACGACTCGGTCGTGCGCGGACGTGCTTTCCGATCCGTGGCCCGCTTGCGAGCTGCGTCTCTGAACTCACAGTTGTGCTCGACAGTGTAGTGACCGTGAATACATCGTGCTTACAATTCAGTAGTGCGGACGTGCCGATCCGTTGGTCGCTTGCGATTTGCGTCTCGGAGTCCATTTTTGTGCGCTAAAGTGTTGTAACCGCGAACCCACCCTTTACCAACTGCCTTTTTCAAGGCAAAACCAATCGCTACGATCAGGCTTCCTGTGGCACTCACAGGCTAGCGATTTCCTAACCCTTCCCAAAACAACAGTCTTTTTCAAGACTAGACCCCCGCTCGCGATTCTGCCTGCTGTAGCACTATACAGCCCGAGCGGGTTCCTTTCCTTTTCCCCGCCGATTGCCGTTTTCACGGCATAGGCATTCCCCCCCCCTGCTCCTTGCTGTCCTGCAGCACAGGGGGGTTACAAATCCTATCCGGGGCCTCGCCTTTCGGCGAGTTCAACAAAAGTCCCGGGGCCGCCCCCCCCGGGCAAGAAGACCGAAGATGCAGAACAGTGAAAGTGTCAGTGACAGTGATTTTGTCGGGTTCCTCCGGGAAAGGTACCCGACAATTAGGGCCGAATATTTAGCCTATAGGGCCTCCCGTGGCAATCCCTCCCCCCCCGCGTCCGTCGCCGCGTATTTCAACCGTGCCTCGGAGGCACGCCGCACGCCCCCCGCCGCCGCGTTAAGTTCGAGCGCACGTTCCGACGATGCGACTCACGAAGCGCCTAGCGCTACCCCCACCCCCGCGCCCGCGTCGGTTACGTCATCACGCGCTACGTCCGCCGCGACCTCGATCGTTTCAAGTTCAGGCTCCGATACCGAATCGGAGATGGATTTCGAATCCGCGTCCAGCCCTCAGCCCGGAACCTCGGATGGTTTCCAAACAGTGACACGTGGAAAGAAGCGTACTCGCGCCGTGGAGTCCCGGAACTCCACGACAAAACAGACGAAATCCGCGTCCGCCTCTCGACCGAAAGTAGTAGTTACACCGGAGTCGGACTCCGCGCGCCGCGTAACCCCACCGCCGCGTCCCAAGCCCGCGCCCGCTCCCAAAGTAGCTGCCCCGCCCCCGCTGATACTTCAAGAGAAGAAAGCGTGGAATCGCGTGTCCCAGGCCCTTCAGGCAAATAAAATTAACTACACCCATGCGCGTAACGTCGCGCATGGGATTCAGATAAAGGTCGCAACGCCGGGCGACCATAGGGCCCTCTCTTCATACCTCCGAAAGGAGAACATAGGTTTCCACACCTATGCTCTTCAGGAGGACCGCGAGCTCCGCGTAGTGATACGCGGAGTCCCTAAGGAGTTAGACATCGATTACATAAAGGAGGATCTGACCGCTCAGTCCCTCCCGTTAGTTAGCGTGCACCGGATGCACAGTGGGCGGGGCAAGCAGCCCTACAACATGATCCTGGTAGCTCTAGAACCCACCCCGGAGGCCAAAAAGAAGATCGCATGTCTCACGACAATTTGCGGCCTATCCGGGATCTCGATCGAAGCCCCCCATAAGCGTGGCACTCCCGGGCAGTGCTACAGGTGCCAACTCTATGGCCACTCGGCGCGTAATTGCCACGCGCGCCCCCGCTGCGTGAAATGCCTCGGCGATCACGCTACGATAGATTGCGTTAGAGATAGGGAAACCGCGACCGAACCTCCCAGCTGTGTCCTATGCCTTAAGCAAGGGCACCCCGCGAACTACCGTGGATGTCCCAGGGCTCCGCGAAAACGCCCAACTCACCCAGCTCCGCGAACCGTCGGCCCAAAGACTTCGGCACCTTCAGTGCCGAAACCCGCCTTCGTGCCGGCTGCAGTTCCCACGGTCTCGGCGTGGAAAAAGCCGCTGCCGTATACGAAGGCGGGAACGGAAACCGCACCCCCGCCCCCGCTCGTGACACGCCCCGCGCCCCAGCCCCTGCTCGCACCTCGCCCCGCGCCCGCGTTCCGTCCCCCGCAACCCTCTGCCGTCAACGACTTCGCGCTCGTGCGTGACTTCGTCACTGCGGTGAACTTCGACCGTCTGCGATCGTTCGCAGACGCGATACGTAGGTCGGTAACCCCCGAACAGCGGCTCGCGGCCGCATTCGATCACATGGACGTCTACGAGTCCGTGTCGCGTACGTTATAAAAATCTTTACCGGTAACCAATGGCGCAAAAAGGTAGAGAAAAACCGTATTCCCTTACGTTAGCATTCTATAATGCTAACGGACTCGCGCGGCAACGCGATCAAATTTTTGAATTCCTCCGCGATAATCTTGTAGATATTCTATTAGTGCAGGAAACCTGTCTGAAGCCCTCGCGTCGCGACCCGAAAGTCGCGAATTACGTCATGGTTAGGAATGACAGACTCACCGCCTCCAAAGGCGGGACTGCCATTTACTATAGGCGGGCCCTGCACGTTGTCCCTCTCGATACTCCCTCGCTCTCACATATCGAGGCGTCAGTGTGCCGTATCTCGCTGACGGGACACCAGCCGATCGTCATCGCATCCGTTTATCTCCCCCCGGACAAGCCCCTCCTGAGCAGTGACATCGAGTCACTGTTCGGCATGGGAGACTCCGTCATCCTGGCAGGCGATTTAAATTGCCACCACACTAGGTGGAACTGCCATCGTACAAACGTTAACGGTAGGCGTCTCGACGCGTTTATAGACGACCTCACCTTTGAAATAGTCGGTCCCCCAACTTCAACATGTTATCCGTATAACATCGCGCTCCGTCCGAGCACTATAGACCTGGCATTGCTTAGGAACGTAACTCTGCGCTTGCGTTCCATCGAAGCAATGTCAGAGCTCGACTCAGACCACCGACCTGTCGTTATGCAGCTCGGTCGCCCTCACAACCCAGTCACTGTTACGAGGACCATGGTGGATTGGAATAAGCTGGGCACGTGCCTAGCCGACGCCGCTCCGCCAATCCTCCCTTACGGCCCGGATTCGAATCCATCCCCCGAGGACACCGTCGAATCCATAAACATCATTACCGATCACATCTCTTCCGCGATCATTAGATCTTCAAAAGAAGTCGATGTGGAGGACAGCTTCCACCGCATCAGACTGTCCCCCGATCTTAGGAATCTCTTAAGAGTTAGGAACGCGGCAATCCGGGCCTACGATCGTCTTCCCACGCATTCAAACCGGATTCGGATGCGTCGTCTACAACGCGAAGTCCACTCCCGCTTAAGCGACGCGCGCAACGATAATTGGCATAGTTATTTAGAACAACTCGCGCCCTCCCACCAAGCATACTGGCGACTAGCTAGGACTCTCAAATCCGAAACTACCGCTACTATGCCTCCCCTCGTACGCCCTTCAGGCCAACCACCGGCATTCGATGACGAAGACAAGGCTGAGCTGCTGGCCGATGCACTGCAAGAGCAGTGCACCACCAGCACTCAACACGCGGACCCCGAACACACCGAGTTAGTCGACAGGGAGGTCGAGCGCAGAGCTTCCCTGCCGCCCTCGGACGCGCTACCCCCCATTACCACCGACGAAGTTAGAGACGCGATCCACAACCTACAACCTAGGAAGGCACCCGGCTCCGACGGCATCCACAACCGCGCGCTTAAACTCTTGCCAGTCCAACTGATAGCAATGTTGGCTACAATTTTAAATGCCGCTATGACGCACTGCATCTTTCCCGCGGTGTGGAAAGAAGCGGACGTTATCGGTATACATAAGCCGGGCAAACCGACAAACGAAACTTCTAGTTACCGTCCGATTAGTCTCCTCTCGACGATAGGAAAAATCTACGAACGGCTCCTTAGGAAACGCCTCTGGGATTTTGTTACCGCGAACAAAATTCTCATAGACGAACAATTCGGATTCCGCTCTAAACACTCGTGCGTACAACAAGTGCACCGCCTCACGGAGCACATTCTGATAGGACTAAATAGGCGTAAACAAATCCCGACCGGCGCCCTCTTCTTCGACATCGCGAAGGCGTTCGACAAAGTCTGGCACAACGGTTTAATTTATAAACTGTACAACATGGGAGTGCCAGACAGACTCGTGCTCATCATACGAGACTTCTTGTCGAACCGCTCGTTTCGATATCGAGTAGAGGGAACTCGTTCTCGTCCCCGTCAACTGACCGCCGGAGTCCCGCAAGGCTCCGCGCTCTCCCCGTTATTATTTAGTTTGTATATCAATGATATACCCCGGTCTCCGGAGACCCATCTAGCGCTCTTCGCCGATGACACGGCTATCTACTACTCGTGTAGGAAGATGTCGCTGCTTCATCGGCGACTCCAGATCGCAGTAGCCACCATGGGACAGTGGTTCCGGAAGTGGCGAATAGACATCAACCCCACGAAAAGCGCAGCGGTGCTCTTCAAAAGGGGTCGCCCTCCGAACATCACTTCGAGCATCCCACTCCGTAGTAGGCGCGCAAACACCTCCGCCGTTAGTCCCATCACTCTCTTTGGCCAGCCCATACCGTGGGTCTCGAAGGTCAAATATCTAGGCGTCACCCTCGACAGAGGGATGACATTCCGTCCCCATATAAAAACGGTACGCGACCGCGCCGCGTTTATTCTAGGACGACTCTATCCAATGCTTTGTTGTCGAAGCAAGCTGTCCCTCCGTAATAAGGTAACTCTCTACAAAACTTGTATACGCCCCGTCATGACGTATGCAAGCGTAGTGTTCGCTCACGCAGCCCGCACCAACTTGAAATCCCTTCAGGTTATTCAATCACGATTCTGCAGGATAGCCGTCGGAGCGCCTTGGTTCCTTAGGAATGTGGATCTCCACGACGACCTGGAGCTCGACTCTGTTAGTAAGTATCTACAGTCGGCATCGCTGCGCCATTTTGAGAAGGCGGCACGACATGAGAACCCTCTCATCGTAGCCGCTGGAAATTACATACCCGACCCAGTAGACCGAATGGTAAACCGTCGACGTCGCCCAAAGCACGTCATTACGGATCCTCCTGATCCATTAACGGTGCTTTTAGGCACCACAAGCACCGGTCACCGTCCTCGTCGAACCTGTCGCTTGCGACGAAGGGCTCGACGAGCGAACTAACCCATAGACACAGCCCACTGAGTTTCTCGCCGGATCTTCTCAGTGGGTCGCGTTTCCGATCCGGTGGTAGATTCTGCGAAGCACTGCTCTTGCTAGGGTCAGTGTTAGCAACTCTCCGGTTGAGCCCCGCGAGCTCACCTACTAACGTTAGGGTGAAGCTGAAATAGCCTCTCAAGGCTATCAGCATAGGTAGGGAAAAAAAAAAAAAAAGTTTACGTAATGCAATTACATTCGAGGATTTGTATTGTGAAACTTACAAGTCACTCCTCTCACTAATTCCCATTCTAATTTTTACATCTGAGACTGATTATTCCCGTGTAGGCTAGACCTTAAGAAGGCCATCAAATAAGCTGATACTATCTATAAGATTAATTATGTCAACACATAAATAATGCGCAAGATATCTAAGTGTATTCCACTAATTTTTACATCTGAGACTGATTATTCCCGTGTAGGCTAGACCTTAAGAAGGCCATCAAATAAGCTGATACTATCTATAAGATTAATTTTGTCAACACATAAATAATGCGCTGGATATCTAAGTGTATTCCACTATATTTTAATGTTGGCAAAACAACTCCTTGGGTGGCATGTGCAAGGAAAGATATAGACTCACATGCATAATAAATTGCTAAAAAAAAGGCTTTTTGGCTTTTCGCCGCGAAACTTAGATTTGGATTTGGTTTTTTAGAATTCGCGCTAAATATAGCTCTCACTGTATATATCTAGGGAGGCTCTTGAAGGCAAGTTCTCACACAAATTCACATTTTGTTGATAACCTGTCGACTTTCATGAGGGCATCTTGAGAAGATAATTGACTTAAGGCATTTTGAGGAGACTTCAGTGGTAGACCATAGCATTGCTGATGTCCACGGGCAAAGGTGACTATTCACCGTTAGGCCACATATCCCTGCCTAAAGCAGAAAGAAAGAGCTTTGCCTGTCTTGACAGGGGTCGCCATGTTTGAACTTTAAAATATATACCTCTGAATATTAGATACACGACAACGCATTTTCAACTTACAGTATCAAACGATTAAGAGCTATTTTACAGTAAAATCACAAAAAAAAATGCCGCACAAATATAATATCGATATTTCTCTATCGATTAGTTTTATTTATCGCTAAAACGCTTTGTAATGAGACTTTTTGTTTTCAATGCTGCCCAAGGTCCCATTCCCATAGCTTTGGAAGCGGAAGGTATATCATTACATATTTTTAGTGCTCGTCGTTTAGAATAATAACGATTTCATTGCAATGTTAAATGCTTTATAATTTTCTTTGTTTATTTGCTGCGTTTTAAATTAGACTTTATTTTACTCGTTACATACGCGTGATGTGACAGATACGGGCAAGTACATACGTGTAATTAATTACCAATAATGAGCAATAAGATAAAGTAAAGTATAGTATGTAGAGATTGTGAGTGTAGTGTCTTCACAGATAAGTATCAATTAGTATCTGCCATTGAGTACGTATATGGGCTTAATCTATGACCATGCAATGTTAATCTATGCTAGGTTCTTCTTCTTTATTGGGACTGGGAATTTTTGGCGGGAACGCGAGGAGTGAAGTTGTGTTATTTGTTTTATTTTGTCTATTTCGTGTTTCTTCAGGTTTAAATGTGTAATAACGGTGGTTTATTAACTGTTTAATATCTGTGAAAGTGCACAAATGTGGGAAAATGAAACAAAGCCGCTGGACGTGACTTCTCGGGATCCTCTAAAAAGTCCAATGAAAAAGTCTCAGTATATGACCAACATTTTACTGAGATTATATTTCATCCCTTAACATATCATCTCATTTGATTTCATCCCAGTTGATTTATGTCTCAAATTAATCATCTTCATTTAATTTCATCATTTTTCATAAAAATAAGAAAATAAATTAAAATAAGACATGATTTAAAGGTCTCTTAGTTACCAGGTCATAAAATCACTTAAAAAAAATTTGTGGGACTTTTTGGCGGAAACGCGAATCATTTCATGCCATGTAATTTTTTTTGGAAATTTAATTGATTTTTAGTCATTTATGCTATATCGCGATTAGTTTCCTTTTTTTTTATTATTCATAAAATGTAAATAATTAAAACGGCGAATTAAAAAATCTTATTACTTGAAGCTGACTAATGTTAATAAACCATCGCTATTACGCATTTAAGCCTGAAGAAACACTAAATAGACGATATAAAACAAATCACACAATTTCACTCCTCGCGTTCCCACCAAAAAGTCCCTATGCTAGGCTAATCGAATAAAGTAGTGATAATAATCGGAAACAAGTCATACCCGGTCAACCGGTCGCAAACTAGGATTCCCTGTGCTATAGGAATTAGAGACTAGATATATAATTATATAAGTTAAAATATATTTAAGTATACAGATATTAAACTTTTTGGTAAAGAACAAACAGCAATATGGAGATTCTATTGTACACCAGAATTAACTCAAATACAAAAGGTTAAATACAAAAGTACAATGGGCGGTCTTATCGCAAAGAATGATCTCTTCAGGTAGTGATTACGCAGTATCAGTCACGTGACTTGCCGGTAGAAATGAATTAAGTCGTTAATGCCCCTAAAAAATGTTGTGCGTGTGATTAAGTCGATAATCTGATTTAAAAAAAAAAGGAAATGTTCATTATTTTTTATATTCGTCAGCTCACGGACCCCCTGGGGTTAAGGGGTTACCGAAAGGTTCGGTAAGACAAGAACTGGCAATAGTCGTAATAGTGGCTATAAAATTTACTTTGCAACTGGAAATATTGACTGCTTCACGGAATAAATATGAATGGTTGCTTCTATCTACTACTCATACGATGTCTAGTTTTCATTTACTAAGAATTAAAAAAAAAAAACAGAATAAAAAAAAGCCAAAAATCGTATTTCTTTTGTCACTTTAATTGCCTTTCTCTGATTCGTAAATACGCATTCATATTCGAGTTGAATCATTTCACTATAATTTCACAATCACTATCATTTATGAGTACTTAATAAAATAAATATGGCAATTATATCTTTATACAAACAATTCGAGAATTTTTCATTATGTGGTAACTCTAATGTTGCTATTTCAAATGACAGCAGTTAGTGTTGTATGTTTTGTAAGGAAATTCAAAATTAGGCATGCACTTTTTTTTTAATAATATATTCTAGATCAATTGTGTTCACTATGTTTTAGAAAGAGTATGCTTCTTTCACACGGTTGTATTTTGAATGAACGTACCACATTTACTGGCTCCACACATATAGTATACCTAAACGTAATTTGTTACTTACTAATTGATTGGTTAAAATCATTAAAAAACATATATTGTAAATTGTTTCTATATAAATATATGGTAAATATCCATGGTTGGTAATGTGTAATCTGATTTTGCCTTAACGTTTCTTGGTATAATTATATAATAAAGCTATTTACATTTAGGCAATTATAATCATATTATATTTAATAATTTATTTTGATATAATTATAATTTATTTATTATTATTTATCTATAATAATTTAGCATGATTTATGTTAAATTATTATAATAATAAAAAAATCATATTATATTATATCATATTAATATATTATTATCATAGTTTATTAATAAAAAAAACAGTTATTTTGAAATAGAAAGACATAGTTTACGTTATAGATATCCACAAAATTTTTTTTTTGTGAACGTGAAAGATGGCAACATTATACTTTTTAAAATGAATGATGGATGATAATTATCGTATATTTTTTTTAAATTATAGATCCATGCTCCCCGTGCTAACTGAATAGTCGAACTAAGCGAGAAGACTGCAAGATTAAAATGAGCGATTCCCACAGAGCAGGTTCTTTCGTAGTATTAAAGTTTGTAGTCGATGTTGTCTTGTATATATACCTACTGTATATATATTTTTTGTGTGATTATTTTCGCTTGCTCTATTAAAAACGTTGTAACTCATCACATAATGCCGCCGCTATATAATCGCACTCCAAGATTCAAATTGATTGCAGTACTGAATAATGTGATTATTACTTCTTGACGCACGTTATGCTCACGCAACATTGCACTATGAAATATTTCGTAACAAAACATTCGCTTTCCGATACGATATCATATTTGAAAGGAGTTAAAGGTACTCTGTGATATCCCTAACTATATTGATATAAAATGGCCTAAAGGCCTAGATACCAGGCCATTAACTAAAAAAAAAAAAATGATGTCAAGTTTGAAAACTGTCAAAATTAGTGTTATCTATGGCGGTTAGAAGTAAAAAGGACCATCTTGAAAAAAGTGTCCACTTGTAAACAGCAAGCTATTGTTCGTAGACTCACCGAGATAACGCTAGTGTAGGAACTGGAAATGATATGAATATAGCAGTTGTAAATAGTGTTGTAGCTTATGGCGAGGTTTTAAAAATCCTTCTACTGGCTACTGTGGCGCCATCTTATTTGGCTTGTTTACAGCGGACACTTTTTAATACTTTAATTTTATTGCATAGTTGGGTGGACGAGTTCACGGCCCACCTGGTGTTAAGCGATTACCGGAGCCCATAGACATCTACAACGTAAATGCCGCCACCTTGAGATATAAGTTCTAAGGTCTCAGTATCATTACAATGGCTGCCCCACCCTTCAAACCGAAACGCATTACTGCTTCACGGCAGAAATAGGCGGGGTGGTGGTATCTACTCGTGCGAACTCACAAGAGGTCTTACCAACAGTAAAATACACTAAGATGGTGCTCCTTACTTCTATCCTCCATAGGAAAAACGTTTTTTTTTTTATATAATCGCATGGTGTGATTGTTCTTAAAGCCATAAAGCCCAATATATTGCACGACACTCGCATATTCGTTGATATGTTTGTTAGTAATTATAGGAGATTGTACATGTTTGGTGAACTGTTGGCATCGATCGTAGAGAGAACTGTATTATTGTAATTAGCTAAATTTCATTGCTGACTATATAGAGTGTATTCCAGTCAGTCTCAAATCCGAGCCAAAAATAGTTAATGCTTACACGGATTTTAGTAAATTCTTTTCGCTATGCTGTCACAAAATGTTCGTTAAACGTTCCACCATTAATATTTTCAACATTTTTTTTTGTACACAAATAAGCGAAGATGAAAAGACTGAGTACTGATTTACGAACTGAGTCTGTTTACATCAACAACCTTTTACTTCTTTGATCATAAATAGTAGAAAGTACGGATTCTATAATAAATAAGCTGCTTTCAGACTGTACTATAGTGGCATATTAGTATAGCAGCGTATAGTTAGCCAATAATATACAGTACAGTGTGAACGTGTCCTTAACAATGTATGGCGTCCGATATTGTTGTGCTATGAGCTATATACTATATGCTATTATATTATAGCGTAGTCTGAAAGCAGATTTAGTTTAATCTCAGTGCTTGATTCCCACGATACGAGGATCTCTGATGAAGATATAATATAATCACACAATATTTTGCATGACCATCTGGCCTACATACGGTCACTGTAAATGACATTGACA
Organism: Bombyx mori; assembly: GCF_030269925.1. Lineage (NCBI taxonomy): Eukaryota > Metazoa > Arthropoda > Insecta > Lepidoptera > Bombycidae > Bombyx > Bombyx mori. The sequence goes on from NC_085130.1 coordinate 7,544,164, forward strand.
ACAAATAAAAAGACTCTCCCCAAGTTTAGGATAGCGTTCATGCATTCACGAAATTTAAGCTCAATATCTTATTAACCATGTCTGCTTTTTTCCTTTTTTTTAAAGATTGATTTGAATGAAGATGTTGTTTGTTTTCTTAATTTATTATTAAAAATTCTGTAGAATACAATTTTTGGTAAATTTTTTCTTTGACATTTTTAGATGTATTTGTTTAGATTTTTATTTCTTTTTCAGGACTTACATCTCGTCCCCTTACGCGGACAGGAACATAAGGATGTTGTGATTTGGTAATTAAGAGAAAGAAGAAATGAAATTTAAAAAAAAAAACGCTTATTAAAAATGCACAAAACGACGCCATAAATATATTTACTTAATAAATAAATAAAACCATATATTATAATATATACATATATTTAATTATACTTAAAAGTATATACGCTGGCTACAGCTTTTGTTTTTGTTTTTTACAAATTTATAAGAATTTGTGATATAGCGGTTCGAAATGTTACCATATGAGTTCGCTTACAAAGTTACCAGTTATAGAGGTTAGATGTAGACAACGCTAGTACCTAATCGCCGAAGCCTTTTCTACTAAAAATGTATAACTAAATAAGCTGGATTATCGGATAATACGAATGTGCTGAAGTATTTTTATTTTGAACGCATCCAATCTCAGAAATTTCTAGAACAATATTTAAATTAACTTTCATTCGACTTTCCGCTTGAGAATGTTCCAGGCGATATAGTTTCGCGCCAATAAAACGGGCACAGATACACTATACAGATGGGTGCGAACAAAAACCGTCGTCGTGGCCTAAAGGATAAGACGTCCGGTGCATTCGTATCGAGCGATGCACTGGTGTTCGAATCTCGCTGGCGGGTACCAATTTTTCTAATGAAATACGTACTCAATAAATGTTCACGATTGACTTCCACGGTGAAGGAATAACATCGTGCAATAAAAATCAAACCCGCAAAATTATAATTTGCGTAATTACTGGTGGTAGGACCTCTTGTGAGTCCGCACGGGTAGGTACCACCGCCCCGCCTATTTCTGCCGTGAAGCAGTAATGCGTTTCGGTTTGAAGGGTGGGGCAGCCGTTGTGACTATACTGAGACCTTAGAACTATATCTCAAGGTGTGTGGCGCATTTACGTTGTAGATGTCTATGGGCTCCAGTAACCACTTAACACCAGGTGGGCTGTGAGCTCGTCCACACATCTAAGCAATAAAAAAAAAAAAAAAAAAAAAAAACTTGAAACGTGATAAAAAAAAAACACAATATTTTTTTTCTTTTAATACGTTAACTGCCTTGTAGGTCACAGGTGCCCTACGCGGCGCCCTGAAGTAATTATGACGATGTATCCTCTTCTATCTTCTTATTAAGGCGCCGGAATATCTAGAAGACTCTGGGAGATACGAATCCGAAGGATACTGAGAATGAATCTATTTCTAAGAGACCTAAAATACTAAATCATATATATTAACAAACAAAAGAAGGCAAATTCAGACAATCCAGGCGCCTAAATAATTACTTCAGTGCGCCGCGTCAATTTCATTCACCTCGATTAGACCTTTGGTTTTCAGTGTTACAATGCGATTATCGGCACAGTTTTTTTTTGGTACAATTTATTTCGACACTGAAATAAGTAATTTACGCCGACCTAAATCCTGCTTCGAACTGTCGGTTGGCAAACGTTATATTTGACAAGTTTTGTTCCTTAACTCTATGGTATAAAGAGAGTATTTAGATCCTAGATGTTCTTGACAAGGCGCGAACGCAATTCTTTAAGCTAAGTAATGATACGGCCTTATTAGGATACGTCGAGCCGCTGCCAATGTGGAAACCGAGGGAGATTGATAATTGTGAATTAATTTTCTTGATTATATTCAGTAAATTAGTAAATAGGTGGTGTATGCGAAACTCGAATCCGGTTTGGTAATATCGATCAAATTTAAGGACATCCATTGGTAAGATAATCTTGGAGAGTTCACGTCACGCGTATCCCCAAACTAAACTAAACACGGGTCGACACAAGAAGTTCACGTCCTTACGGATCCATCAGATCTAATAACTTTTGCATTAGACGCCTTCAGCTCTAACACTAGGAGCAGGCTTAGGGACCCCGGTAGCCGTGCAACCTAACCTAAACATCAGCCCGCTGTGTTTCTCGCCGGATCTTCTCAGCGAGTCGCGATTCCGATCCGGTAGTAGATTCATTCGCGAAGCAGCTGCTCTTGAGTTGTTAGGTCTCCTTCGGAGGCGCTCGGGCAGCTGTTAGCAAATCCCACCCCTCCTGGCTGAGTCTTTGCTCGCCCACCTGTCCTGGTGAAACTGGAAAGGCCTCTGCGACACCAGTAAACCTTCAATCATAAAAAAAAAACATGAGGCTATTAAGGCATTGACCCCGCCCGTCATCTGATTTAAATTTGTCTTACATCCAGCGCCCTACAAATGTTTTGAGGTTACGATTTTTTTTAATTATCGTGTTTGAAAACAACACCACCTGACATCGTTCTCGGGAAAAAATCTCCCATACAATGTTATAAAAGCAAAGGGAATCCACGCGCTTTAGCTTACTTTAAATTACCAACTCCTAAGAATATTACAAAAAAAAATTAGTTTTATAATATTTACGTACGTACACTAAAGGATTTCAGACTTTATTCCTTATATTTTCCGTGACGAAGCACGTAGGTAATCGAAATATTAAAATTATCTCCCCTCTTCCCTTACATCCCTCCCCTAAAATATAATACAATAAATTTTATTAGTTCGTCTGAGCTACACTTTTTTTTTTTAATTTATATCTCGTAATTAATTAATTTAAAATATATTTTTTCTTTGAATTAAATAATTTTTATACATTGTAGCGAACGTCAATAGCTTGTGAAACAATTATTTGGACGAGCAGAAATGTATGAAGTTAAAATATCTCAAGTTAAAACTATGTAGGTATATGAAGAGACAGAGAAATTCCCAAGAAATATATAAAAAAAAGGTATAATATAAAGTCTTGAATTTGTTTGTAAAAAAACACTTTGGTGCTAATACAGTTTATTTTGATTCACTCGGAACAAAGTCTGAAATCTCTGGTGTTAATTCTCATTAAAATAAGTTATTAAGTGTTATCATGTAATGTGTTTTATATTTTTATTTTATTTTTTGTTTAGAGTGTGACTGACAAAGTTTAATTGTGTTGTCGATTATTTTGTATATTTTTTTTTGTATATTTAAAAACCTTTTTTATTCGAATACTTATTAGATTTAGATAAAATTCGAAAAACTTGTCTTTAATGAAATTATGCACAAAGGATTTTTGAAGCTGATTATTTATAAAAGCGCCTTGATTGGCTTTTGTAAAAAAAAAAATATACAAAATATCTTGTATTTAAATATTTATGTGTTGTAATAATGTGATTCATAATAATAATATATAGGTACATGACAATTTACTGAAATAAAAATATACCTTATTTGAATTAAGTTTTGTCGGATAGCGTTACATATATTTGTTCTTTTACAAAAATTACATACATAATATATTTATTGTTTGTATTAAATGTTACGAAATTATGTTTGTTAAAAGAATACCTACCTACAACAATATTTTCCTTTTTTTATTTTTAATAAAAGGAGTTTTTTTTTTCAAGAAAACTTTTTCATTTATCCGGTTTTCTTCAAGTAGCCATGACGCAACGATCCTTGGTTGGGAATGTTGTGATTGATTGATGAGTGTTTGAGAGTGATTTTAAAAACAACTTATTTTTTTAATAACCGTTTTTTTATTTGTTTGCTTCGTACATAGAATGGGCAAAATTATCACATCCCATTCAGCCAAGATATTTTGTAATAAAAGACGAAGCCACGTCTGTTGTATGAAAAGCTAAATGGAACTGAATGTGGAAATTAAATTGAAAATAATATGAAATAGAATTTTGTGAGGTGAAATAAGTAACATCGTGGCTTTGAACGAGGTAAAATCTTGGAAATTTTACTGTGAATTCAATAAGACTGGCAGAACCCGAGATTTCACGTCCGATAATTTTATTTCGTTTTTATAGACGCCAACGGTTAATCGGCCATCATTAATTAACGTTAAAAAATGAAGAACAACTAATGAAATAAAATAAAATAAAGTTGATAACTCGCATTCCCGCCAAAAAGTACAATTCACAGAGTAGGTACTGTCCAGAACGCAATACGTCATATTAGCTCTTTGTCTACGAAATTTCTGTTTAGTTTACGGAAAGTTAGTAATTTTTGTTATAAATATTTTTTCAAAATATAAATCCGTCATATCGATGCATATCTACCAGCGCAGTGGTAATTTTTCAATGTCCTTCTAATATAAATCAGACGTACGTAGGAGAGCCAACAAACTCTTCAATGCCAATTCTACGCTTAGAAAAAATTAAAGTCTGATGAGTACAGTGGATGACGCAAAACGTCAAATAGGTACTAGCCAAATGCTAGTTTAGAAACATGAGGCCCATGCATGAGGTCGAGCGTGTAGGAGAATCGAGGACGAGCGTTTAATCGATTTTCGGATTAATTCGATCGATTGAAAACGAGACTCAAGAGGTTCTCCTTCATTGTGTCCAGTTCCTCATAGTAGGTACACTTACGCAGTAATGCTGATGTAATTTGGGATTGAGCTTGGGACTAATTATACCGGCACTAGATCATCAGTGAGCATCAGTGAGTATTGCTTTTCTAGGGGCATGTTTTCATTTGCGGACCTGCCTAGGTTCTGAACCAGGGGCTAACCAATATGACGCCCTTTTCATCGCAAGTGACGCTGTGGTTCTGCAACTCAAGATATTATTATGCCATAACGCGTTGGTCGCGCTGGCGATCGCTCAATTCGTGCAGCACCCACTTATAAGCTTTTTTTATCTTATAATTCTGACCCTAATGGACTAATATTGTTTTGATGTGACTTATCCTATTCTCTCATAAATAGATCGAAAAAAAAAGACGCCAAACTTACCTGCTATTCAACCACAATATTGCAGAAGGATAGAAAAAAAAATGACCACAAAAAAAAATATAATTCGTTACCAAAACTTTGTATTTACACTTTTTTAATGACTGCAAACATAATACAATATTACATTAATTATATATATATATATATTATTTAATATACGTGGTAACGCATATAGTACATACTAGCGATTTCAACACAATGTAATCACTTTTCAGGACGAAAACGACTCGAAAAATCACTTTATAAAGTGTGGGACAATGTGAAATTGTGAATTGAATTCAGTAAAAAAAATTCACTGTTTCTGATAGAGTTCGTACCATTTTGGCGGGTTTTTTCACATAAAGAAAAAATATGATACATAATATGTAGTGGCTTTTTATTTTTTGTATAAGAGTCGTTAACGTTCTGTTTATATAAATCAAATCACCTATTTTAATTTTTAATAAAGTACATTTTAAATTAAAACCGTTATTCTGCAAATATTAATTCAATTTAAACTAAAATAGGATTGTGCACGTGTTTATAATGTTTTTTTTTTTTTTAAATAAAACTACTCAATTTTCGGTAGCATCTGACGCCATTTGCAAGTAAACGTCAGCGCCATTTTGTGTTTTTACTATTTTCATAAATATTTTGTTCGTGTACATAAAATGCTTTATAATTTTAATGGCACAGTTACAACGTTTTCGTTTCTAATGTTTTCCGAGAAATTCAATAAAAATAACACACATTTAAATGGGAATTATTAGATATGCAATCATAGAGAATACTTTAGAAATGGAATGAATTGTTTCTTTATATACTATACTTTTGAAGATACTTGATAAGAAAAACGCAGTACATAATTATTATCTTCACAAATTTTTTCTCTTTTTATTTTGTAGTCCCTTGTCTAAGACTAAGCACATTAAATAAATGTCAATTAATAGATATTTATTTATAAGCAGATTTATCAAAATCAATTAAACATTAACATTTACGGTCATAGATCAAAACGAAAATGTACTTATTTTAACGCCGGAATTAGCAGATTCTTTAGAATTAAAAAAAAAAAACAAATTTCGTTTAAATAATAAAGAAATAATATTGTAGATTATTCTTTGACATTAATGAGACCAATACAAATTTATAAGCTAACGAATCGCTTTGTTCGATATTATTATATACAATTTTGAAAAAAAAAAGGAAGCGTATGCTCACAATAATGTTACTTAGACATCAAATACACATACCTCCTGTTTGGAAGTCGGTATGAACTGAAACTTCAACGCAGCATTTATACGATTAGATAAAGAAAGGCGTCGCTTATTATAAAAACGGTACTTTTCGACGACACTAAAAATCGATTTTACATCTCCATCCGATTAATCGATACAATAGGTACGCCTTAAAAAAAAAAAAAAAAAACAATTTGGTTATCGATTTTGTATACGTTTTAACACTAATTATTATATTATATAATAGTCATAAATATGTATCACTAATAATATTTTATAGATTACGTTATATTCCGTCATAATGTAAAGTTTACAAAAAAAGTTTTTTTTTCTACTTAAATATGCTCGTTCAGTCGATGAACTTAAAGAAAATGAATAAATACTTGTATTTGAGCACCAGTATTAATTGTTGACGTAAAAATAAAATATCACTTAAGCACACGTAGAGGTGGAATCGAATATAAATAAGCAAAAATCGATTTTATCACAAAAATCGTCAAAAAAAATTGAAAAAAAATATATAGGCGCAATAGCTACAGAAAATTAGGCGTTATTGGAATGCCTTAATAATAAAATAGTTTCTAGAGCCGTGTTTTAAACAGATAAATTTTGAGTTCAGAAAATTTAACTAAACTTTTTTTAAACTAAAAAAGCCAATGAACTTTAGCTAAGCTTTTCCCATTAAACGTAAGGCTTAATCGATTCTGGGTAACTTTCGCGTGACGCTTTCCCGTTATCATAGACAATTAGAGCTTAAAGTGTTGCCAGAGTACATAAAGCACGTCGCGTTTTTTATTCATACATAAAATTAAAAGTCTTTTTTTTTTAGAAAAAAAAAAACGGTTGGATTAAGACATAGCCTTCGCCTATGTTATTAAGAACGTAATAACATTCATAAACGTCGCGTATTAAGCTAAATGTTGCTTAAACCAAACAGCCTTTCATCACTCGATATACAGGGTGTCCCAGAAAGAATGGATAATCCTGAAACATCTCATAGTAGAGCTATTGGGGACACAAAATAAAAGATTAAAAATCAAAATTCTTAGGTAGTACCCAAGTCGCGTATTTAAAAAAAAAACTTGATGTTTTCCATACTGCTGTGCGTTTTTGAAATATACGAAATATAATAAAATAAAGAAACGAAATCCACAGGCTTTTTGGTCTTATAATATTCTACATGGACTATACTAAGAAATATGCTGGAAATCATATGAGTAGCTAGTGTAATTTTTTATAAAAGTTAATCTGAACTTAAATTTTAATCATGAAATTTGGTATTTTTTTCTTTATTTTTATTTGGGTACTACCAAAGAAATATATATTTTCATTTTTTATTCTGTGTCCCCGATAGCTCTACTTACTATGAGGTGTTTCAGGATTATCCATCTTTCTGGGACACCCTGTATAATGTATTGGCTTATCAGAATGTTATCCTATGTGAAAGGCATGCTAAATAAATTTTTCACTAAGCTTGCAATTAATTGAATATCTCGATAGACTTATGACCACTGCGACTGTCTATTAGGCCAGACGCGTCACGAGTAGCAATACAAAGATCACTCAATTCTAAGCCTTCCTCTCTATTCCCCTCAATACCATAAATAATACTATATATTTATATATACAAAATATGTTTAGCAAAGAACATTACGTTATTCATATTTTAATCGTTTTTTTTTTAAATATCGATATTTCGTTTTTTAGCTTGATCAACTTTTGCCGGGCAGATTGTATCGATTCTTTTGTGTGTGCAATTAGAACCATCGAAACGCTATTCACTACCTTGTATCGTTTGGAGAAAACCTAACAATATTATTTTGAAAACAGCATTATGTATTACAATCATATTACGGAAGTTTAATTAATATTATGTTCATATCATAATGCTATTTCAACAGTTCACATTTGAATATAGTAAATAGGTGTTGCCAACAAAAATATATTTAATTTTAATTTTGGAGTCGTTATAATCTTGAACTTAATACAGCTTTTTTTTATTCATTCACGCTATATATAAAGCGCTTACACTAATTTGGCCTGTAACAATTTTGGGAATGCGGAACGCCCATTAAAAATGGAAGCAAATAATTTAAAAAAATTATTTAGAAAAAAAAATGTACAAAAATAATTCAAAATGCAATTATCGATTTTGTTTTTTGTATTCTTATAAAAGCGGGACGATCTTCAAATTCAAGAATCGATTCGAATAATCGATTTGTAGAAAATGAAACGCCTTCTTGGAAATATTAATGGAAGACTTAAATTTAATATTATCTGGAGGTACTTTTAAAAAAAATGTAATAAAATCTTACATACGATTTAAAGAGGCCCGACAAACGCATCATATGTATGTATTTATATATATTGGCATACACAAATCGATTATTCATTATACAGTATATTGTAAATCTTAAACTAAAATTACCGAAGACCGTTCACATCAATTTTACCACGCTTATAATATTTTTGTCCACAAAATGTTTAATATTCAACGTCTAGTATGAACAGACTTCTCCAATAAATACAGATTAACACTATTTTTACTTGAGTAATCTACGTTTTTTTTTATACTCTTAAATCACTTAGACCGTTGCTTTTGTGGGTGTCGACCAGGAAAACGTTAATACTGTGACACCGGTAAGAGTAACGCCATCTATCGGAGCGTAGCAGAAACCAATATCAAAGGAAGTAGTAAAATCTAGAACGCCATCTATTGTCAAATGGCGGAAACGCATATCGAAAATACTCGACTTGTGAGGAATGTTCTCGATAAATCTAGGAATGTCGTATCGGCTATAAAAGAGTTGCAGGGTTGGCATGTAGTCAGTCAGTAATCGGAACTACTCGAAGCGAAACAGAAGAAGTGCTAATGCAGTTTTAATTTGTACTTCGGTAGGATTTTTATTTATCCTGAACCCTGGCCAAAAATAACAGTAATAATACAAACGAAGCATTGCATATGAAAGTGATTTCTTCTTTATGACTTAATTTTTTTATACTATGCTGCCAGATGCAGCCCACGGACCGCTGCGACACATTCGATACACTACGAGCCTAATGCGTACAAAAGCAACGGTCGAACACGCGGTCGCCTTAAAAACTACGTACACATACGTAATACAATAAATATATGCGTTTTAAGTATAAAATTAAAAAAAAAAACAACTCATGCTTCGATATTCGTGCTTGAATAAGTCTATGTGACGATTTCGTCGTTTAGTCGATTATCTAAATGATTATCGATTTTACAATAATTTTTTTTAAATGGCAACATCGACTGTCCTGTGTTGCCTGACCGTCGTTGTTTATATTTTAATATGTTTAGTTTTTAAATCACATTTAACCGCAGCTCGTGATTCGAACAGATATTTTAGTTTACTTTTTGTGAGGGTATTTCTAAAATGGCAGTGCTTCTTTCAAAAAATTATACAAATGCAGTTACAGCTTTCCAATGCTTACAATAATTAAAAAAAAACCTCTAATTTTCTTTATGATAAACAATCACTCGTGTATTCATGTAGCTCTGCGACATTTTATAGAAATCATCTCAATCAATCATTTAAAATTGACTTCTATTTCATTTTCGTTAAGGCTCCATTCTCACGTTTCGTTTTATTTTGCGCAATCGAAACAATACGGACAAAAGAACATCAAAAAACTGTTTCTAGGCTGCGGGTTTCTCTGACTGACACTCTCTTACTCTTAACACCAGGAAACACCACCAGCTCAATTGACTAATCATATCTGATTCTAAAAATCAAATTTTCTTCAAATCTAATTTTTATGAGAATTTAAACGAGTGATGTGACAGCCCTAAGTTCCGCAGAGAGTACTATGTGAAGTCGTAGCTTCATCATTGCATCGCTCATATTGACGAATAAAGCCGTAACAAGCTACTCATGGTAATTTAGAAACCCACATACAACGAAGGTATTGTACGGTAGTTTAAGGCTGCCCCGTCGCGCTGCTGTCCATGGGCGATGCCATAACGATAATACGCAAATCATCCGTAACCATGTAAATGGAGCACTTACGAATAGCCGAAACAGCATTACGTACACGTTTGCAACTCTTAGTTTAAATACTTTCTTTTATCGATTGGCAACACTGAAGCACAAAGAGTACGTGTACATGTGTTGCCAACAGTTACTTCTATACAATTAAGTATCGTACGTATTTATATATAGTAATAATGGAGTTTTATTTTTAAAATATTTGTTCTGATATCATGTGCGGTCGACTAGCATTCACTCCGGATTCGCTCGTCTCCCTTACCTGCGGGAGAACTCTGCTTTCATAGCTGCAACAAGAGGAGATGGGTCAGTGGCCGTATGTGGAAGTCGCAGTTACATTCGAGTACACTATCCCATCTATATATTATATTATCGTTCGAGATATTCACAGCGTGAAATGGAATGCATATTTTTTTATATTATCTGTGCATTTTTCACTCAATCGCGACTTTGGCGCCCTTTCTTTCACTGTCCTTTAAAGAAATCTGATTAGAGTTTTATTGAAATACTGCCAAATTCCAATAATATACGAATAAAATTTAAAGTAATTACCAAGCTTTGTATAATTATGATCAAATTGTTAAATCCTGTTCCCGAAATTTTAGATTCATCTCATTCATTATCTTGAACCCAAAAATTTTGAAATTTTGAACTTCGACCACATATTTTTTATTGCATAGACATCTACAACGTAAATATCTTCACCCACCTTGAGATATACGTTCTCAAGGTCTCAATATAGTCACAACGGCTACCCCGCCCTTCAAACCGAAACGCATTACTGCTTCACGGCAGAAATACTCAGGGTAGTGGTACCTACCCGCGCATTGTTCGTTTTTATGTAAATGATTCGTTATTAACATACCATCAATAATTTCTCGTTTCATGATGTTAAGTTCCTTGCGCATCTCCTTCATCATCTCCTGCTTGAAGGCGTCCCACTCTGCAGCCGTGACGCAGCCTCCCTCGCCACCGTTCACTTGCTGAAGACACACAATAATTAGCTGTTTTTTCCCTAGCCTTGAGAGGCTATTTCAGCGTAACCTTAACTAGTGAGCTCACGGGGCTCAAACCGGAGAAACGCGACCCACTTAGAAGATCCGGCGAGAAACTCAGTGGGCTGTGTCTATGGGTTAATATAATTAACATTAATTGCACTGAATCCCCTGACAGTAATTACGCAAATTATAATTTTGCGAGTTTTGATTTTTATTACACGATTTTATTCCTTCACCGTGGAAGTCAATCGTGAACATTTGTTGCGTACGTATTTCATTAGAAAAATTGGTACCCGCCTGCGGGATTCGAACACCGGTGCATCGCTACATACGAATGCACCGGACGTCTTATCCTTTAGGCCAATCATACCTTTAGAATGGTCTCCTCGCTGGCGGAACCGAAGCGCTTTCGCACCGAGCGCGGGGACTGCGCCGGCGGCTGCCCCGCCGACTCCGGGGTGGCTGTGGACAACAGCAAGGTACAGGCACACGGTAACTCAACTCTTCAGTGAGATGTCACTTTTGTATGTAACAGCTTACGGTGCGAGTAATGAATGAATGAATGAATGAATGATTTATTTTATTTCAAACAACAACAAAAAGTCCATATGTGTACATAGTATCATTGAAACACGCTTAAAATTAACAAAACCAATCAAATAAAAAAGGTGCATTTATTAAAAACTAGCGACCCGCCCTCGCTTCGCTTTGGAAACTGTAATTTATTATTGATTTCTCCACTATTTAATGGATGTTATTATACATATAAATATTCCTCTTCAATCACTCTATCTATTAAAGAAAATCGCATCAAAATTTTACAGAGAGACAGAGAAAGCGACTTTGTTTTATACTATGTAGTGGTAATTATCAGTTGAATACATTTCAAATATTCCATTCACATGATACTTACTTTGAACCAACCACTATTATTATTCAGTCCGCAATTGAACCATGGTACAATGGTTCAAGTACCGACAGTCATAATGGTCTGTTAATCGTCGCAATAAGATTTTTTTAAGGAACTTTATGACCTGGTAACTAAGACCTTTAGGTCAAGTCATATTTTAATTTATATTCTTATTTTTATGAAATATGATAATATGGAGTGAAATGAAACGAGATGATATGGCATGAAATATAATCTCAGTAAAATGGTGATCATTTACTGAGACTTTTTCAGTGGGATTTTTGGAAGATCCCGAGAAGTTACGTCTATTGGCTTTGTTGTATTTTCCCACATTTGTGCACATTCAGATATTAAACAGTTAATAAACCACCGTTACTACACATTTAAACCTGAAGAAACACTAAATAGACAAAATAAAACAAAACACACAACTTCACTCATCGCGTTCCCGCCAAAAAGGCCTCGCAACAAGAAAAGGTCTCCTTTAAAAATATCCTCTGTTTTTAATATCAATCATATCACATTCAGAGAGCACCAGGTTCCCTTGTTTGACATGAGGTCTGTCCGTTCAGAGGTTTTTAGATACATAGCAAGGAGGCTGAGTATCATTGGTGACAAGGGTAGGGATTCGGCCCATAGATAATACACACAAATTAGGTATAGATAAGCAACTCAAGCACTCAACAAAAATGTTTACGGGCGTCGGCCACTAGATGGCTTCGCTTCAATTAGTTTCTTATTGCTCCTGTAGATGGCAGTAACGTATTACCTATCCTACATTTTATTTTTAATTAAGGTTTTTGTAAATTTTCAGAAATAACAAATCAATAAAAATTTATCAATTTGTGAATTTACCAAATGAGGACTTGTGTGGTTTATTATTTTTTGTGTTTGGTTATACAATAATTAAATACCTTAACATTTAATAACATATAAGTTTAGGGACATCCGCTACAAGATGTCGCTAGTTTCCTTACAAAAAAAAAAACATATTTGTTTTTTTTATTTGCTTAGATTGGTGGACAAGCTTACAGCCCACCTGGTGTTAAGGTTTTAGCGGAGCCCATAGGCATCTACAACGTAAATGCGCCACCCACCTTGAGGATATAAGTTCTAAGGTCTCAGTATAGTTACAACGGCTGCCCCACCCTTCAAACCGAAACGCATTACTGCTTCACGGCAGAATTAGGTGGGAATTGATCCGTGGCACAGTACCTGTGGTCCCGTTGCAGGCGGCTGGGAGGCGGTGCGGGAGGGTGGCGCTGCGTTCCCAGGTCTTCAGCGGAGTCGACGTCACGGAGCTCTCCGTCGACGACTCCTGGAAAACACAGACACATTTATCATTAAAAATAGGAGCCAGTCACCGTCGACGCCCTAGACACGTCCTTAAAGATCCAACAACCCTTACATTAGACGCCTTCAGCTCTAACACTAGGAGCAGGGACTCCGGCAACCGTACTCGTTGAACTCGACAGTAGTAGTAACTAGGTAGGTAGTAGATTCATTCGCGAAGCAGCTGCTTTTGAGTTGTTAGGCCTTTTTTTTATTGCCCATGTAGGCAGACGAGCATACGGCCCACCTGATGGTGAGTGGTTACCGTCGCCCATGGACTTCAGCAATGCCAGGGGAGAGCCGAGCCGCTACCTACCGCTAAAGGAGTGAGTATACTCTGATCTTATTTCTCAAGTGGCCTCGTTTACCTAATTTCTATGCTACAGTCACAAGTCCTCCGACCCCTACCTCCGCCCTGTCGAGGTGTGCCCTCCGCCGCGCGAGCGTCCTGGCCATTTCGTTCATCATGCAGTGCAGGGTGCCGCGGGCGCCGCCGCTGCCGGCTGACGATGAGGAGGACCCTGAGTGCTCTCCGCCGCTCGGAGACGCGGCCTCCGTCGTTGTTGGTGTCGTTTGCTGCTGAATACGTAAAAAAAACTAATTTTACAATACCTATAACATCCAATGGCAAGAGCAGCGTGTCATTCTTTTTTGTTGTTTTTTTGAAGTGAAACTTCTTTAGAATCGTTGTGATTTCAAACTCGATGAAACGAAAAAATAAGTCCATAGAGACAGAAACACATAAACGTATAGGATTCAGCCGGCGAGAGAATGAGATAGAACACATTAGACGTTCTCGGTCTCCTCTTTGTGCGACTCTTCGTAGCATCCCCACTGTCGTCTACTAAACATTGTCCATATGTATGCTCCCGTGTAGTGGGATAGTCAGTATATCTATATCTTATTTATAAGTTTCACTTCTACCGTGTGTGACATGCACACACACACATCTTATATATATAAAAGAAAGTCGTGTTAGTTACACTATTTATAACTCAGGAACGGCTGAACTGATTTGGCTGAAAATTGGTGAGGCGGTAGCTTAGAACCAGGAGAAGGACATAGGATACTTTTTATCACGTTCCCAAGGGACGTGGCATAAGACGTGGTATAACAAAACGAAACTGATATGGAATAGCAAAACGCAACAGACAGCTAAACGTAATATACTCTATGGTTAATTATAGTAGAATTTTGAAGTTGACCGGTTGATGTGTTTGAAACAAACCGTGTGGCGGAACAAAGTTCGCCAGGTCCACTAGTTATTTTTATTTTTATGTTAAATTTATATTTTATTTTTGTGTTAAATTTATAAAGCTTTTATTCGGCGTCAGTCTGTCGTGAAAGAGTCAAAGCGATGCCCCCAATGAACACTACGCTAACTCCAAATTCGTAGGTTTACAGGAGAAGCGTTTAAACGAAAAAAGTTGATAAAATCTTTATTATACCAGATATATTTATGATTTTTTTGTGTAACTAGCTGATCTACTCTTGCTTCGAGCCCCATCAATAATGATTTGTAATACTTTTAAAATAGTGAAGCGATTTGCGTGAAAAAGGAAAATTTCAAAATTTTTAGTTAGAGTAGTGTTGATTGGAGGCATCGAAAGGATCTAAATACCATAATGCTATTAAGTCTCCACTGCCTGCTACTGTTATATTAATATTTATTTCGTTTACTTCAGATTTTGCATCCATATTACATTCATTAACATTTCTTAAATTAACATTTCGTATAGTATAACAGAATTAAATAGAAACAATAACTACCTACAGTTTCGAAAAAAAACAAAAACAATAATAACAATAAAACAAAAATAATAGTTTAAAAAACTAACAAAACACTCTTTTATAGAATATCCAACTAAAAAATTAATTTGAATTAAAATAGTGTAAGAAAAAATGATTTTATTGTAAAAAAAAGCGTGGGGTGCATGGTATTAGTAATTATTTTTCCCTTTTTTCTAAATATTGAATTGTCATCAATCCTTAATAAGTATACCAAATTTCGAGTTAACCCGACGTTTTGAAGGGGGTCAAAATCATGTTCAAAGATTCCGTTACAAACATACATACGTCTGAAGCTAATAAAAGCGTATTAATAAAAATGAACGTCAAAACTACTTTAACCTGTAGGCTGGTTTGTTTTTGTTGTTTTAATTTATCTTTGATGTCCAATCGAATTTTACTCTCACCTTGGCCTGTCTCTTAAGTCTGGCCTGCTGCAGCTGTGCAGCGAGGCCCGTGAGGTCGGGCTGCGGGGGTGGGGGCGGCGGCGGCGGGGGGGCGGGGCCCGTGGCGCCCGGCGGCGGGGGCGGGGGAGGAGGGCCGGCGCTCGGCGCGGGGGCCGGTTGCTGAACTTGCTGCTGGAGAATTAGAGACATTTTTGAAGAGATAGGCACATATTTGCGTAATTCCTGGTGATAGGACCTCTTGTGAGTCCGCGCGGGTAGGTACCACCGCCCTGCCTATTTCTGCCGTGAAGCAGTAAGGCGTTTCGGTTTGAAGGGCGGGGCAGCCGTTGTAACTATACTGAGACCTTAGAACTTATATCTCAAGGTGGGTGGCGCATTTACGTTGTAGATGTCTATAGACTTTAGTAACCACTTAACACTAAGTGGGCTGTGAGCTCGTCCACCCATCTAAGCAATAAAAAAAATTGGAATCGGCATAGTTTAAAAGTTCTGCGCAAACACGAAAACTAAGGCCATAAGACAAGCGTTTTGGTTCGTGCTAGGAAATATTTCTACGACACGCCTGATAAAGAATGTTTCTCGATCATAATATAAGCACAGATAAAAGAAAATAATATTATTGTTCTCGCATAGCGTCACCAAATGTTAAAATTTTTTAGTGTATCGTTCGATGGACCGTGTTACGACATGTAGGTATGCCGATAACGATAAAATGTTAATTCAGCATCCGCAAATTGTTCAGTCGGAGTCTGTGGTTCTCAAACTATTTTTGTCGCGACACACTTTTAAAGATTTCAAAATTTAACCAAATCTATAAATACACTTGTGTGCAATAAATAGTTCATGGTAATTATTTATGCGACGCACAAAATTAAGTTGGCACGGTATTTGAGAATCATTTAAGTTCTGACTAACTGTCACAAAGGGAACTCTCCAGTAAGTACTAGAGGATGACCGAGCTTTGCTCGGTATTTTGTTGTTGTTGATAAATTGTGTTCTTTAGAAATTATATTTAAATACGAATTACATATTGATGTTATATCATTTATTTTCTTACAATAAAAAAATATAAGTTTATTTTTAAGTTGATTATCGATAAAGTTGATTATTGAAAACACGAAGCAAACAGCATTTTCTGAAAATAAATCGTAGCTAAATCGATTTATCGCCCCCGAAATCTCCTGTATACCAAATTTTATGAAAATCGTTGGAACCCTTTCCGAGATTGAGATTATATATATATTTATATACAAGAATTGCTCGTTTAAAGATATAAGATTAAAATACTGATTAATCTTAAAAGTTGTTTTCAGACAATCTAACATACCATCGGTGGTGGTTGTGGCGCCGCGGGCGGAGTCGGTGGCGCTACTGGACCCTGTAATAGCATTGTTAAATAAAAAAAATATATACCATTTCAATATTTACACTTTTTTTTTGTGTCGTACCTAAGCTGATGGTCTTGAGAGACCTTTTCCCGCAGCCTTAGCAAGTAGGTGAGCTCACGGGGCTCAAACCTGACGACGTTATTACCACTGGCCCTAGCATGATGTGCTTCGCAGAATCTACAACCGGATCGGAAACGCGACCCACTGAGAAGACCCGACGAGAAACTCAGTGGGCTGTGTCTATGGATTAATTTACTCGTCGAGCCCTTCGACGCAAGCGACGGGTTCGACGAGGACGATGACCGGATTTTACATAATTATTTTTTCTGACTTTGTATACAATAAAGTGTAAATAAGTTATTTACGATTTATAAATTAATTAATAGAATATAGAGTGGTGAAAGGCTTTTTGGTTTAGGCAACATTTTTAAAACTTCACAGGAGAGTCATTTAAAGTTTGAACTTTGAAAAAAGTATCATAACGAAATAACCTCTTCGGCTATTTGAATGGAGTAAACTTAATTGAAGTTGATGTAAAAACAACGAACTGTTGTTACTAGTACCAAAGTAATGGCACCTTTAATTACAGAGAGAAATGTCGCTCCCCGATATTATTTGTTAAAGATATTAGTGTCTCAATGATATCTAATGACCCCCTACACAATTGTTCGGCCCGTAGTATATTTGCTGCACAAAAAAATGAATACTCACATTGTTGGTCGGCGCCAGGTTCTGGTGGGGGGGCACGGGGGGCGGTGCGGGGGGCGCGGGGGGACCTGCCGCCGATAGGGACATGTTCGGGGCCATTGGAGCGCTGTCCGTCAAACGTTTTATTATAAATATTTAAGACCAGTATAATTCTGTTATCCTTATTATCTACGAATAAACATAATTTACGCAGTGTTCGTTTGTTAATTTTCAATTCGTCTTCAAATTGTTAAATGTAAAAAAACACGTGTGCAATTCACACGTGGTAGAAGTGAAACCTTAAAAAATTAAAATACAATAATCCTAAATTTTTTTATTCTTTTTTTTTTATTGCCTTTGTAGGAAGACGAGCATACGGCCTACCTGGTGGTAAGTGGTTACCGTCGCTCATGGACGTCAGCAATGCCAGAGGCAGAGCCAAGCCGCTGCCTACCATAAAAATATCTAAGTATATGTAAAATTTTGTCATTAGTAAATAATTGTAAATCATCTTTTATAGTATGAGGTGGCGCCCTCTGTGAATTGATATTTTAACTTCACATATAATCCTAAATTAAAATTCACTGCAAGAGGTTTACTACACTACACACGTTAGTATTAAAAAAATCTCATAGATGGCTAGTTTTTATTATTGGACTTATTTTTCGTTTCATTGAGTTTGAGAAATCACAACGATTCTAAAGAAGTTTCACTTCAAAAGAACACAAAAAAGTGTGCGTCCCCTGATTTGTTCGCGCAGCAATGGATAAACCAATTTCATAAGTTTAAAAATACAATCTTTAAGTGACGACTACATGCCGTGCCAGAATCAGGTATTTCCACATTTGCATGTACCTGTTAGTGCGGTGATGTCCTGGTGTCGGTTGACTTGGCTGATGAGGCAGCGTGTGGTGAACCCCATGAGGAGGCGGAGCAGGGGGCGTTGCTTGCGCCTGCAATGCAATCGTTCTCAAATTGTTACCACAGATACCACGGATGCTCAAAAACATCACCCGTATTCGTAAAACGCTATCATCACTTCACTTGAATTTGCGAATGTCGATTTAGCAGCTCGTAATACACCCCTCCCTTATTTATCTAGAATTCGCCAAAAAAATACCCTCTACTACTCATCAAATCAAATCAAATCAAAATTTTTTTATTCAACATAAATGAAAGTACATTCTTGTTGAACGTCAAAAGAACTACCGCCAATTCACAAGAACTAGCCTCCGTCCTGAGAAGAATTGGCAAGAAACTCAGCGGGCATGTCTTTTTTTTTTATATATATGAAATTATTTTTTTTATTATTTTTTTATTAGATTTTTTTTTTTTTAAATATGAATTTTTTACAATGAGTATTATAACGTAACAATTACTACGATATTGAAATGCCCGGAGCGAGCAACTCATTTCCACTTTGTGCAATCTTCTATTAATCCTTTTCTTTTTGATAAAAAGAGATGAGACTATGTTAGAGAGTTCATCCGACGATTTTGATACCGTCACATAATGGTAGTAGGACACACGGTGGTAGGACCTCTTGTGAGTCCGCACGGGTAGGTACCACCGCCCCGCCTATTTCTGCCGTGAAGCAGTAATGCGTTTCGGTTTGAAGGGTGGGGCAGCCGTTGTAACTATACTGAGACCTTAGAACTTATATCTCAAGGTGTGTGGCGTGTTTACGTTGTAGATGTCTATGGGCTCCAGTAACCACTTAGCACCAGGGCTGTGAGCTCTTCCACACATCTAAGCAATAAAAGAAAAAAAAACCTGCCCTAACAAACCGTTATGACTGTCGGTACTTTAACCGTTGTACCATGGTTCACTTGTGGACTAAATAATAATAATAATAATAATGGTTGGTTCGAAGTAAGTATCAGTTGAATGGAACACTTATTTGAAATGTATTCAACTGATAATTATCTATATATATATATATATAAAAGAAAGTCGTGTTAGTTACACTATCTATAACTTAAGAACGGCTGAACTGATTTGGCTGAAAATTGGTGGGGAGGTAGCTTAGAACCAGGAGAAGGACATGGGATCACTTTTTATCACGTTTCCGTGGGACGTGACATACAACGTGGTATAAACAAAACATAACTCATATGGAATAACAAAAAGCAACTGACAGCTAAACGTAATGTAGTCTATGGTTAATTATAGTAGAATTTTGAAGTTGACCGGTTGATGTGTTTGTTTCTAGTTTCTATTAGCTTATTGTGCCGGGATAGGTAATCATTAAGAAAGCCATGCCGCGACCGACACGATCAAATCTTTCCCGACGAAACCGTAATGCAACTAGGATTCGAAACTTTGCGAGTGAAAAGCCTGAAGAAGAACAAGAAAATATAATAATAATAACTAAAATACATGGCCAATAAAGAATCATTAAAATACTTGCTTTTTTAATTTACATTAATTATCCAAATAAAAAATTGACCTTGATCAAAAGTCTGCTCATTTATTGCCTCTAAGGCGGAACAAAGTTCGCCGGGTTCGCTAGTTTTTAATAAATGTATCTTTTTTATTTGATAGGTTTTGTAATTTTAAGTATGTTTCAATGATACTATGTACACATATAGACTTGTTGTTGTCTGAAATAAAATAAATCATTCATTCATTCATTGATAAAAACTACCAGTGGCTCCCAAACTCTGACCCGGATACGATATATCACAAAGTTGCTTCTTTAGTTAACGTACCTGATGCGGGTGTGGGTGCGGCGCGTGGTACTGGCTCGGCGGATGGTATTGCTGGTGGTTCTGGTGAGGCTGGTGCTGCGCAGCGTGGTATTGGGGCTGCTGTTGAAGTATCGCTGCGTCTTCTCTTGTCATCGTTCTGCAGATGACATTTTCAATAACAGACAGAGCATTAGACCTATTTTTGTTTTGCTTCGATAGGCGGACGAGCTTGCTATCTATCTGTTATTCACTGGTGGTCACTGGAGTTTATAGATACATGTTGTCGTCAAGTTTTAGACATGAAGGTGAAATCTCAGAGTGAGGCACCCACCATTCGAACCAGATTAATTGCTTCATAGTAGAAATAGACCGCATGGCCCTTATTAAGTGATGATAAACCTTCATTGTGGAAGTCATTCGTGAACACCTGTTAAGGGCATATTTTCTTACAACGATGTTCTTTTTTATTGCCCTTGCAGGCAGGCGAGCATACGGCCCACTTGATGGTGAGTGGTTATCGTCGCCCATGGACTACAGCAAATGCCAGGGACAGAGCCAAGCTGCTGCCTACCGTTACACTGTTTAACTGTACGCTTATAACGTGTAAGTGTCTGTCTTCGAAGATCGGCATAGTTGATCTCTTTCGCGGCGAAGACTTGGATGTGATCAACAATCAACGTGTCCCTATAATGTATGACCTCAAATCGATACCATGAACGTTTACCTGTACCCCATGTCCTCGTCGTGGTTGTACGTGTTGTTGTGGCCGTTGTAGGGGGCGGGCGGGTTTAGGGCCTGAGGGGGCGGCGGCGCTGAGTTCACGTTCGGCTTGTTCGCTAGTATCTGATAGAAAAACGAGGCGGTATTGCGAATGTTCTATGTAGGTATTGCATCGGTCACCGGTCATCGTTCTCGTAAATTAACACACAGACACAGCCCACTGAGTTTCTCGCCGGATCTTCTCAGTGGGTCGCGTTTTCGATCCGGTGGTAGATTCTGCGAGGCACGGCTCTTGCTAGGGTTCGTGTTAGCAACATCGTCAGGTTTGAGCCCCGTGAGCTCACCTACGAGTTAACGTTACGCTGAAAGTCTCTCAAGGCTATCAGCTTAGGTAAAAAAAAAAGCATCCGTTGAGATTGGCTGGTAGAACGTGAACTTGGGTGACAAGAGCCAAGTCTCAATTGTATAACGGCTGTATCATTTCATGACTTCTCCGCAACAAGAACTCATCATGACCATTTTCACCTCAATCTGTCCACTGCTGAACATAAGCCTCTCCAATCGATTCCCACTATGACCGGTCCGTTGCCACATGCATCCAACATGACCCAGCGATTTTCACTAGGTTGTCGGTCTATCTAGTAGGTGGACGTCCCACACTGGGCTAGCCAGTACGACAGACACACGAAGGTTTTCCAATTTGAAGATTGTGATCACATATTCCCTGATCGAAGACGTTCAGAATTTGGTGTCTGTTTCTGGTGGTGTCTGGAAACTCGAAACAATTACACTCTCAGACACTCTCTGATTCATAAGACATACCGATTTATCCGATGAAGTTTACGCTATCGCCTTTAATTGCATTTCGAATGAGTTATGACAACAAAGTATGATATGGGCACACAAATGTCCACTATTTCATGCGTTTTATGCGTTTAATGACAAAATGGACCACTTATCTATTACATAGTGGTATTTTATATCCCAGAGAATGACATAGCGCAGTTTTTGTCTACAATTTTTTCCCTACCAATGCCGATAGCCTTGAGAGGCTATTTCAGCTTCTCCTTGACGTGTAGGTGAGTTCACAGGGCTCAAACCGGGTGTGATGCTAAAACTGGCCCTAGCAAGAGCAGTGCTTCGCAGAATCTACCATCGAATCGGAAATGCGACCCAATCTACCATAAATTGCACGCAATGTAACAAAATATAAGATCAATTGTTGGTCCAACACGAACTCTTGCGAACGTCACGGTATAAAAGTCTTCAGAGTGTGGTCTTATTGGAACCTGTGCGACATGTTTACCTCTAATGTGTGCATCATAGCCCTCGCGAAGCTATCCGCGTCCTCTCTACAGGAGAAGTTGAGGCCGTAAACGTGTCTAGCGTCGCGCCACTGGTGAAACGTGGCGGTCGCCTGGTTGTACTTTAGACCTCGCACTATTCCGCAGTTTATCACCACCTGGAACGAATAATGTGAACATTATTCTCGGCTTTTTTTATTGCTTATGTGGGTGGACGAGCTCAAGGCTCACCTTGTGTTAAGTAGTTATTGGAGCCCATAGACATCTAAAACGTAAATGCCGCCACCCACCTTGAGACATGTCGCCTTTTAGCATTAAAAGTGTACAATTTCCAAAAATATTCGAAATTGAGTTAATATGCGTATACGTTTGATATCACCAGTATTTTTCTCCTAAGTACTGTCAAAAGAGCGTAGTTTAGTTTTAGCTTTTTTTTTAGTGTACCTATGTTTTGAATACTATTATAATAACAAAATTAATACGTAATTTTATCTTTTATCTTTAAATATTACATGTTAAGCCTTTAAAACACTCTCCTGTAAAATGTTTTGAGATTATGCAGTTTTAATGTGAGAAGAGATGTGTTCTAAGGTCTTACAGTACAACGGTTGCCCCGCCCTTCAAGCCGAAACACATCACTGCTTCACGGCAGAAATAGGCAGTGTGGTGGTACCTACCAGTGCGAAATCTCATGACGTCCTACCACCAGTTTCATAATAAACCTACAACAAGTCCAGCGGTATATATGTTGTGTCCCTACCATGATCTTTGTAGCTCGGGAAAGTAGCACAACTATCTCATCTTCAAAACAATCAAGCTATTGTGATGGAAGATCCTACGGTCTCTATGTTTATATTCTCAACTAGCGACCCGCCCTCGCTACGCTTCGGAAACATTAAATTTTATTATTGATAGCTGAGTCCCGCGATGTTACCCGCGGTTATTGTCGTACCGCGGGTTATGCCGCGGGGCGAAGCTAGTCTAAAAAGTGTAGTTCACCTATCAGTGAAAGTCTCGTCAAAATCGGACCAGTCATTCCAGAGATTAGCCAGAACAAACAGACAGACAAAAAATGTAAAAAATGTTATTTTGGTGTATTAACCGTTTAAATATTCATGTGCACGTAGTAAAAAGCGGTTATTTCAATATTACAAACAGACACTCCATTTTTATTAGCAAGTATAGATGAAAAACGAACCTCGTGATCATTAAGTTTTCTGCCCACCACCCTGAAGGTATTGTGCTGGGTGTGATGATAGATGTGGACCTTGGACAGGCCGGACGAGCTGCCTGAAGGTACCCAGCGCTTCTGCCCATCGTCGTACACCATGACGGAGGCGCGGGCGCTGCTTATTGACTGTTCACTGTTGACAAATAAAACAGAAGTTTTTCAATCGATTCCTCTCAACTAAAAACAACATGCCAATTCCAAACGATGCAGGATCGTGGAATGTTGACCAGCAGTAATACCAAATAGGAAACAAGACTTTTTTTTTTCTTAGGTGGGTGGACGAGCTCACAGCCCACCTGGTGTTAAGTGGTTACTGGAGCCCATAGACATCTACAACGTAAATGCGCCACCCAACTTGAAGTATAAGTTCTAAGGTCTCAAATATAGTTACAACGGCTGCCCCATCCCTCAAACCGAAACGCATTACTGCTTCACAGTAGAAACAGAGGCAGGGTGGTGGTACCTACCCCCCGCGGACTCATAAGGGGTCCTACCACCAGTAAATAAGGCAATTGATATTACAGCTTTTTTTATTGCTTAAATAGGTGTACGAGCTCACGGCCCACTTAGTGTTGAGCTGTTATCGGAGCCTATAGACATCATTCATTCTCCTGCCCTTCTCTCAGTCACCTGGGGGTCGGCGCAACAAGTTTTCACCTTCCATACTCTCCTATCATATATCATTTTTTCGCTCACTCCTCTCTTACCCATATCGTCTTTCACGCAATCCATCC
Source organism: Bombyx mori (assembly GCF_030269925.1). NCBI lineage: Eukaryota > Metazoa > Arthropoda > Insecta > Lepidoptera > Bombycidae > Bombyx > Bombyx mori. The sequence continues at coordinate 7,568,580 of NC_085130.1, forward strand.
ATTACTTCTTAGGTCTACCTCTTCCTCTATATCCTTCCACATTCATAGTTAACACTCTCTTACCAACCTCATTTCGTCTCATCACATGTCCATACCATCCCAAACGCGCACTTCTCAGCGTCTCTGTCACAGGTGCCACTTTCAGACTTCCTCTAACATATTCATTACGTATTCTATCCATTCCCGTTACTCCACACATCCATCGCAACATTCGCATCTCTTCTGCATGCAATCGCCTTTCATATAGACATCAATAGCGTATATATTAGGAGTGGGTAATATCGGTTTTGCCGCGTATCGAATCGTATCTATATATCGACTATCAATATCGGATATTGAATCTATATATTTTCTGAATCTATATATTGATGGATGCTAGTAGATTTTCTTGATTCATGATATTTGAGATTTGAAACGATACGCTGATATAATATCGTAGTAGATATAGATTTAAGTCAACGTTATACGGTTGGTTTTCTGATATCAACTTATAATATGATTTTAAAGTAACTAGAGGTCCCGCAGTAGTCGAAATTCGACTATAATTAATTGGAATTGTAAGTTTGTACACTATTATGATTGTATTTTATACTTCTATAATCACAAATTTCGCCAAGACTACACTATAAAAAATATAAACAAAGGCAAACAATATTTAATCTATTCTCAATTTGACAACAGACGTCAAGAACAAAAGTTTGACAATAAATAGTAGGCATGCGTGTGTGCGTCAAATACATGGTATGTAGTGTGTGTAATGTTTTCTTTATTGATTTAATGTATCTTTTATGCATTATTTAAAAAAAATATTAGCATTGTGCACTTCTTCTCTATATTCTCTATAAGTGTGGAAAATTTCATACTCCTCCGTCCGCGCAATTTTCGTAAAAAGGAATACAAAGTTTTTGCTTCACGTATTAATATATAAAGTAATAAAAAGAACATGAAAATAAAAATATCAAAAAAACTTTCCTTCATGCTTTTATCATTAGCTTAGGCCTAGCTTAGGCTTAGTACTGGCTACATTATTTTCAGTTTTTAGTATTTTGTGTCTTAATTTTAAATTACAAAATATACCAAAATAGTGTAGATTTCAAAAGTTTAATACAAACACAAGAAATAAACACAATTATTTGGATTCAACTAAAAATAGAAAAATGTGTACTTTAAAAATCAAACACAAAAAACTTTTAAGTATTTATAAACACTTGTCCAAAAATTCTAGTTCAAGGTCAAAGCGCGTGAAATTAAATTCAACGATGCAAATAGGCTATACTGCATTCAAGTTAGGGTCGAAAGTTGAAACTTCTTTCCTAAATTGTATCCTGCTGATACGCTAAGAATAATCTACAGACATATGGACTTAAATATAAGGTTTACAATTGTATGGATAATGCCTGTTTCTGTTTCATTCATCACATGATATCCCTATCGTGCGCTCACTCACTCGCTCGCTCACTCACTCTGGCCGATTCGATACGAACCAAACGAATATTGCTGATATTTACGAATCGGTCGATATGCCGATGCGCATCACATCGAGCAATATCGTGTATCGGCTGATATCGAAATATAGATTTCGATTCACGAATCGGTACGATATGCCGATGCGCATCACATCGAGCAATATCGTGTATCGGCTGATATCGATATATAGATTTCGTGCGGGGCGATATCGGATTCAACGATATTGCTGCGATATATAGATATTGAATCTAGATACGATTTATATCACCCACTCCTAGTATATATCGTCACCCACCTTGAGACATGAGTTCTATGTATTAACAAATAATTAAAATGTGGGTGTATCTGCCGCGAGGGAAAGACCGCAGTATCGAATGCATTGCAGTCCCAGTTGCATAACCCAAAACTTCGAAACGAGAACAAGTAAAGGTATTCTATCTTTTTAACACGATTTTATTAGCTTGGTATGTGCGTTTTTTCCCTACCTATGCTGATAGCCTTGAGAGCCTAATTCAGCTTCACCCTAGCGTGTAGGTGAGCTCTCGGGGCTCAAACCGGAAGTGTTGCTAGCACTGGCCCCAGCAAGAGCGGTGTTTCGCAGAGTTTACCATCGGAACAGAAACGCGACCCACTGAGAAGATCCGGCGAGAAACTCAGTGGGCTGTGTGCGTATGCAACGGAATCTTTGAACGCAATTTTTACAGACTTTAAGAGGTCCGATTAACTTGAAAATTTGCACACGCATTAATCGAACAGATTGCGATACAGTTATTTTATAACTTCACTCCGAAATCCTGATCGATATCGATAAAATAGTTAAAAAAAACAGTAGTGCTGAAGGACAAGAGAGAATGCAATGTCGCTGACGAGGATGTCGAAGACAGAGCGAAGTGGAGGAGTAAAGTCAGGAAAGCTGACCCCACCACCATGTGGGATAAATAGTTGGGAAGAGAGAGAGAGTGAGAGAGAGAGAGAGAGAGAAAGACTTAAAAAAAACAGACGACATTAATTGTTAGTTCCGTTTTTTGTTTAAGTGTGTTTTTTTTTGTTTGTCCTTAAACTACATACAATTAATTATGAATAACATAAATGTAAATATTCAAAAGCAACCTCTAACTGATTACTATTTTGTAATTTGCTTGAAACTAACAGACTAATTACTAAATTAAGGCTTATGTTTTCTTAGAAGACATTAAATGTAGCAACCACTTGGATAGGGTTGGCAGGGGAAAAAAACTGGGTGAATTTACAGTAGCACTAGGAAAAATCTTTAGGTTGTAGCTGATAGAAGGTAATTTCTTAGGCCACTCCCTGGTGGCTACAGCTCGTGAACCGGAAAATGTTGTTATGAATAACTTCATTAATTCTGCAGCAAAGTATTTGAATCTACCCCGATATGCCAGAATGAAAATTCTCTTATTGTGCACCATTCTCACAATACATGTCGCTTCTAAACAAAATTTCCTATAGTTGAACCAATTTTTCAATGATTTACCAAGTTTTTTTAGGTTATACGACTATTTTCAATAAACAGTCTGTTCTTGTTCTGTCGTCAGAGACATAATGTCCACTCACGTTTAACATTTCATACGCTACTCAATTACTTAGCGCATTCACGCAATTACATTCAACATGAAATCTGCAAAGCGGCAGCCCCTGTTTCCGAAGCGTTGAGTTAACGAAACAATGTATGCCCAAACGGCCTACGCAACACATACACCTAACATATACGTTGACAACCTTAAGCGGAGATTACAATATAGACTTGTGCTCTAATGGTATTTAAAACAAGGTTACTAATTCGATAACCGACAGCTATGGGCACAGCGCTTTTTAAGAGCGGCACAGTCTAATATGGTCAATTTTCGCAAGAGAATAACGTATATAAAATTTTTGCTATAGTTTATTTTAACTATGGTTAATTTGGGTACGAACTAGTGGCCTAGATATAGAATTCGGAGCAAAACAGAGATAACAACGGATGTGTCTCCGCCCAAGTTGGGGCTTTCAGGGTCAAGTCAAGTCCAATCGTTTTGGAACAACGATTCTTCTGCTCATCTCACCAGTACCCGTGATCTCTTTACGGCATGTTCAATGTGGTAATACAAACTACATAACAAGCTTCAATCCAACAAGGGTCTTTTTGTTTCTCTGTTTTATTTTCCCTGTATATTCCACTGATAAGAACGCGTCCGAGTAATTGTTTAACCCGTCTGCGCGTATTGGACATATTATAGTCTTACATTACATTAGTCATAGGACCGCAAAGGGCTAAACCGATGAATTAAACTTAGCATCGGAAGGTAGGTTATCATTACCTAGCACCACTTTGCTCGGCTTAAGCTAAGTAACATAACAATTAACTGCCCGAGTTCATTATATAACGGTTTGGCTACAGCTAAACCTTTCTCTCAACCCTGGGCTCATAGTGTTACGTGAAAAACCGTGGCACCCACGCCAGACCAACCGCCTACGGACTGGTTTATTTTTACGACCTTATCTTCACGCCTGCAAATTCGTAATGCCGTGGGTAGTTTCGTGGCAAATGAGCCTTTCTAATAATGCCGTCAAATGGCCTTGGTGTGTGGAGGTTTGGTATGACTCTCAGATTTGTTGTTTGACGTACGTAATTAAGAACAAAATCGGTTGTCCGCGTAAGGTCGAAGAAGTGAGAGTTTAAAAGATGTCATGTTGAAAAAACTGTTTAGCAGTGTACTTAGTTTTTTAACGTTCTCGATAGCGTAAAAGTTAACTCAAATTTTTGTGGAGTTGAAACGTTTGTCTACGTTTGCCGTTAGGGGCGCTGTACCAACTGCGTACAAATTAGAGTTAACTTTTACGCTATCGAGAACGTTAAAAAACTCGCACTAAGCACACAGTACGCTTTTTGTACAAATGAAGTAATCCCAATAAAATAAAAATCTCGAAAATTTATACCATAATGTTAAATTGGCAACACCAGAAAAGCTCATACCTTTCATACTACAATATAGATAGAGTTACCGCAGAACTCTGTTTCACAATAATTATATTAAGGACAATTCCGACAGTATTCTATACACGATCCCTTCCGCACATGTAAATATTATGGTTCGTTTAACCTTTTCACTGACCTCGCAGTTGATTGCGTAAGAATTTTCCTGCCCACAAACCATCACGGCTACACTGCCGCGTCAACAAACAATAGTTACCAGTTGATTATTAAGTAGAAACAGCAAAAGCTCTTATTTCAAATTGGACAAGTAAACTGTTCCACGTGACCTGTTCCAAGTAATAGTTTCTTTTAGTAGTGATTCAAGGACGTTATTCCTGTGAGGTCATTGGACTAGTCGAGCCTCACGATACGAGTGTTCCATCATAAATTGACATGAGACATACTAGAAGCACAATCAAGCTGCTCTCTAGGACCTCTTGTGAGTCCGCACGGGTAGGTACCACCACCCTGCCTATTTCTGCCGTGAAGCAGTAATGCGTTTTGGTTTGAAGCGTGGGCCAGCAGTTGTAACTATACTGAGACCTTAGAACTCATATCTCAAGGTAGGTAGCGGCATTTACGTTGTTGGAGTCTATGGGCTCCAGTAACCAATTAACATCAGGTGGGCTGTGAGCTCGTTCACCCATCTAAGCAATAAAAAAAATAAAAAAATCACATCGCGTTACAACTCATACCCGATATCCTTATTTCAACATCATCATCTGTCTGTCTGTCATCAACGGCCGTCTGGTGTAGTGGTAAGTGACATGGTCACTACACAAGGGGGTCGCGGGTTAGAATCCCGCCATTGTAAGATATTTGTATGATAAATATAAAATGTATTTTCCAGGATTATGGATGTATATTAAATATATGTATGTGTATAATAAAAATCTTACATTTATTTCCGTTATCTGGTACCTGTAACACAAGTTCTTTGCGAACTTAGTACGGGACCAGTTAACGTGGCGTGATTGTTACTAAATATTTATTTATTATTATTTATCATCGTACTCCATCGATCCTAAACCACGCCCGTCTCATTTGGCTACATGACAATAAAACAATGCCTAGGCATGTTAATAATTATAACAGCAATACATATTGATGTCAAAAATTATATTTGTAGAACGGTAATCACTTTCACTCGCTGCTGACCTGATTGTCAGCGACTATAGGTGGTCACTGTTGGTGACATTGACAAATTAAAATTTTGTTAATTTTGGATCTGATTATTACTGTTGTAAGCGGTCAGGTTTTTTTAACGACAGTAAAGTGTTCTGGGATCTTTTTGAAATGGATCTGTGAAGTGACAAGAATGGAAAACATAAGGAGTGAGTTTGTCAGAGGAAGTGTGAAAATAGCGTCCCAGGGATTGAAAGAGCGGACGGTTAGCCTGGTATGGACATGTGATACGTAGAGAGGAGATGCATGTGACTAGGAGATGTATGGAAATGGTAGTGTAAGGTACAGGGGGAAGAGGTCGACCGAAGAATACATGGATAGAGCGTGTGAATGACGATATGAGAGAGAGAGAGAGAGAGAGAGAGAGAAGTGAGTGTTGAGATGACGGCTGATAGAGGAGAGTGGAATAGAAAAATTCGCTGTACCAACCCCGCCTAGTTGGACAAGGATAGACAAAGAAGAAGAAGAAGTAGAATGTTTTGTGAGCCCGCACAGATATGTTTATTATCTCTATAGGCATCTGATGGCCGATATGAATGAATGAATAGCCTTTTATTCAGATCCATATATATTACAATTATATGAAATATAATAAAAATGAATTGCTGTTCGTTAGTCTCGCTAAAACTCGAGAACGGCTCGACCGATTTGGCTAAATTTAGCCTTGAATTATTTGTCAAAATCCAGAGAAGGTTTAAAAGGTAGATAAACATGAAAATGCTCGGAATTAAATAAAAATAACAATTTTGTGTTTCCTTTGATGTGTCCCCCGTCGGACGGATTCCTTTTGTTTGTTTTAAGTTTATTTTGTACAAAAGCTTAGGTCTTTTATCGATTGAGGCACTACAAAGTCTGGGTCTGCTAGTATGAAATATAATTAATATACTTATAGAAACTTAAATTTAATGTTAATCTAGTCTCTTATTTGAATTTTACTTATTTTCTGCAGATATGTTTGCCAATCGACAATGGTCTCATCCAACATTTTCCACTCATGTCTTTCTTGAGCCACTCTGTTCCATATGACTGACGCCTGCCACTTGTCTTATGTCGTCATGCCATCTTCTTTGCGGTCTACCCCTTTTCCTTTCTCTAGGATACCATCGTGTCATAATTTTGCTCCATTTCTTTTTTCTTCTAACCATATGCCCTGCCCAACGTCATTTAAGCCTTCTAATTTTGCACCGTATGTCTTTTATCTTTTAATTGCTTTCCTAGATGATATATGAGCTATTTCAATTACGCGTTCCAGTTTGAAGGGTGGGGCAACCGTTATGCTACCCAAATAAGACTTAGACTCATGTTTTAAGGTTCTTCTTCTTCTCAATCGGGTAACTATTGACGGAGTGGTCGTGATCGTTATGTAGTGTTGGAGAAGGCAAACTTGATGCGTCCCGTGAGATATCGTGATCCCAGTCCTCTGTTTAAAGCTCCATGAGCTCACCTACTCGCTCGGTTACGCTCGCAAAATTTTTTATAGTTACCAGATTGGGTAGGTTAAAAAAAAAGTTATATCCCGCCATATGCACTCATTTAGGGGACCTCCCACTGTCTGGACATAGGTGGCGGCATTTACGTTGTAATGTCCGTAGGTACCGGCAATCAAATAAAAGCAGGTGTGCCGCGAGTTCGTTCACCCCTCTGCGCAATGTAAATTAAAATTTTATATTTGAATCAGCAATGAACATGCAATAAAAACTAATAGATATAACCACGTTTCTCAAAATTGAAACAATAATATTTATGTATATATATATATATATATATATTTTTATTGCCCTTGTAGGCAGACGAGCCCACGGCCCACCTGATGGTGAGTAGTTACCGTCGCCCATGGCCTTCAGCAATGCCAGGGGCAGAGCCAAGCCGCTGCATTTCAATACGTGAAGCAAAAACTTTGTACCCCTTTTTACGAAAATTGCGCGGACGGAGGAGTATGAAATTTTCCACACTTATAGAGAATATAGAGGAGTGCAGAATGTTAATATTTTTTTAATTACGCATAAAAATATATTAAATGAATAAAAAAAACATTGCACACGCTACCATATATTTGACACACACACACGCATTTATACTTTTTTTTTTGGCCGTTCTAACTATACTTGAGACCTTAGAACTTATATCTCAAGGTGGGTGGCGCATTTACGTCATAGATTTCTATGGGCTCCAGTAACCACTTAACACCAGGTGGGCTGTGAGCTCGTCCACCCATCAAAGCAATAAAAAAAATAAAAAACTTAAAACCGTCACAGTCTACATATATTACAATTGCGTTCGTATTATTCAATAATCGAGGTGATATTTGACACTTAAAAAATCTGTTCAGATTAGGCCCACGCGACCAGAGTTTCGACGGTCGATCTCTTATCTTATCTGCATCTCTATAATGGCCTTGAGATGGCATGTGAGGCAACGTCCTCACCACGAACGTTAGATTAAGTTACCTTGCATGGTTTAAAGATATGCGATTTGTTTCATGAGTCTTAGATGAGTTCCACATTCGTGCTGTTATACACCCGTAGAAATGCGCTATGCAGACTTGAAGATTACCTAACCCATGCATCAGCCCACTGAGTTTCTCGCTGGATCTTCTCAGTGGGTCGCGTTTCCGATCCGGTGGTAGATTCTGCGAAGCACTGCCCTTGGTAGGACGAGTATTAGCAACACTCCTATTTCGAGTCACGTGAGCTCCCCTACATGTTAGGGCGAAGCTGAAATAGCCTCTCAAGGCTATCAGCATAGGTAGGGAAAAAAAAAGATTGCCGGTCTGCACTTGATTGATGAGTTTAGACCTCCTCACCCAAGCTCAGGAGTCAGTCAGACCCGAATTCTCGCGGGAACCACACAAATTCTTAGATTGCCTTTTTTTATATATACAATTGTTATTGTTAATTCAATTATTCTTCCTAAGTCATCGGCTTGGCTCTGCCCCCGGCATTGCTGAAGTCCATGGGCGACGGTAACAACTCACCATCAGGAACCCTCGTCTGCTAACACGGGCACTAAAAAAAAGTAGATTTTTGTTGTAATTTAATAAATAAATTAATAATATTAATATTAATTTAATATTATAATTTAGTATTTAATACATAAATATAATATTGTATATATTATACATCGAAAATTACATGTCGATGTTTTAACAAAATTACATTATTATTTATTGTCATTATTATTATTATTATTTTTTACTTAGATGGATGGACGAGCTCACAGCCCACCGGGTGTTAAGTGGTTACAGGAGCCCATAGACATCTACAACGTAAATGCGCCACCCACCTCGAGATACAAGTTCTAAGGTCTCTGTATAGTTATAACGGCTGCCCCACCCTTCAAACCGAAACGCATTACTGCTTTACGGCAGAAATAGGCTGGGTGTTGGTACCTACCCGCGCGGACACACAACAGGTCCTATCAACAGTAAAAACTCTGACCACCAACTCGAGTCGTCGGCGAGTTTCGAAGTCGTCGTGGCCTAAAGGATAAGACGTCCGGTGCATTCGTATCTAGAGATGCAGCGGTGTTCGAATCCCGCAGGCGGATACCAATTTTTCTAATGAAATACGTACTTAACAATTGTTCACGATTGACTTCCACGGTGAAGGAATAACATCGTGTAATAAAAATCAAACCCGCAAAATTATAATTTGCGTAATTACTGGTGGCAGGACCTCTTGTGAGTCCGCACGGGTAGGTACCACCGCCCCGCCTATTTCTGCCGTGAAGCAGTAATGAGTTTCGGTTTGAAGGGTGGGGCAGCCGTTGTAATTATACTGAGACCTTAGAACTTATATCTCAAGGTGGGTGGCGCATTTACGTTGTAGATGTCTATGGGTTCCAGTAACCACTTAACACCAGGTGGGCTGTGAGCTCGTTCATACATCTAAGCAATAAAAAAAAAATTAAATTTACATTACAAATGTCGCGTCTGGCGGTCACAACCGCTCTGGGGGAAGCCGAATGAAGTGCAAGATGATTGTACAAAGAGCCACGAAGGTCTTTCAAGGACACGACCTTCACCAATGGAGTATACGACTAAGAAGAAATATCGTAAACGGCATACACTTAAAACACATCTACCCGATATCTATATATTAATACGTGAAGGAAAAACTTTGTATCCCTTTTTACGAAAATTGCGCGGACGGAGAAGTATGAAATATCCCACACTTATAGAGAATATAGAGAAGTAGTGCAGAACGTTAATGTTTTTTTTTAAATTATGCCTAAAAATACATTAAATCAATAAAAAAAAACATTACACACCCTACCATGTATTTGACGCACACACGCATTCACATCGAGTGGTAATATATCGATGCGCATTCATACTATTTATTTATTGTCAAACTTTTGTTCTTGACGTCTGTTGTCAAATTGAGAATAGATTAAATATTGTTTATCTTTATTAATATTTTTCTATAAGTAGTCTTGGCGAAATTTGTGATTATGAAAGTATAATAAATAGTCTTTGAAAATAGAATCATAACAGTGTACAAACTTATAATTTCAATTAATTATAGTCGTATTTCGACTACCGGGCGACAACTAGTATAGAAACAAAGATCGTATCGTGTAATAATACTCACTTGGCCCAATATTCGTCCCAATTGGACTCCTTCGTCGACCCGTATCCCCTGGGCAGCGTGGCAGTTTTAGCTCGGCCGTTCAAAGATGAAGTCGATCCTCTTTTGTCGGGTAAACTAAGAACGGAGTGCCTTTGTACCGGCTCTGACCGGAAAGACTGAAACGATATCCTGGAACCCATCTCATCATATTTGAGACTGGTTTGGGAGCCTCGAAGGTTATTCGTGATAGGTTGACTGTACTCCTCGCTGCCATCGCAGGGTCCATGGTGGTTCGTAATAGAATTACTGTGGATAGGCGGCTTAGGAGCCCTACGGAGCTCGCAATCGGAACGATTGAAAGACGTACTCCTCTTCACTGACTTCGGTGATTCTTGGACGCTGGTTATCGAAGGCATTTTCGATTTCTGCTCCAAATCGATCTCCTGTTCCAGTTGAGTTTGGACGTGAGCTAACATCTCCTCTAAATCACCGAGATCCGGATTGATGTTCATTTTTGAGCGCCGCATTTTTTTTTAAGACACCAAAACCACTTCACTACACTGTTAAAACAGTTTTATTTTCACGAAAGGGTTCTGTGTAGAACGTTTTTTTTTTTGTTACGTATCAGATACGTGCGCCCGCGCTCACGATCGATGCGCGAATGACACAGTTCTCGATAAGTAAAGGAAAAGGAGGCCCGCAAATGACTTCCATATGAATCGGATATAACTTTTTCCGTTCGATTACAAATACGAGTCAGGTTGATTTTATTGATTATAAAACGCATTTAGTGACACAAGACATAAAATTTTGCTTACTGATTTAAGTAGGTTAGTTTTTTTTTCCGGTACAGATTAAATTTACTCTTGGTAGGGTATCTTGTGAGTCCGCACGGGTAGATACCACCGCCCCGCCTATTTCAACCGGGAAGCAGTAATGTGTTTCGGTTTGAAGGGTGGGGCAGCCGTTGTAACTATACTGAGACCTTAGAACTTACATCTCAAGGTGTGTGGCGCATTTACGTTGTAGATGTCTATGGGTTCCAGTAACCACTTAACACCAGGTGGGCTGTGAGCTCGTCCACCAACCAGGGAAAAAAAAAATAATACTATATAGACACTAGGTGGCAGCACTTTAGTAAATGTATTGTAATTGAGTGTTCTTGCTGTGAGAATTAAAGAGAATATTGAATAAGTTTGTACTAGATACTTTAAATTGAATTGTTTTTCAGCCAGAAACCGATAACCCAATAGTTTCTTTGTAGCTGACAACCCTGAATGACGTCACGTAGAGTTAAATTGTCCCGATTAATCAGTGTGCAGTGTTGTTTAAATCCATGCCAATTAGGAACACCGAAACATTAAATAATCATTGTCTTCAAATGATAATTGACTTGTATAAACCTTGGTTTGTAAACTGGGAAAATACATAAAAAATTTCAAAATCATATTTCAAACGTCACATATAATGTAATGAACACTAATGTACGTGATCAATTGCATTATTATTAACTTAATTTAAGGAGGAAATTAGTTAATGTTGTATTGTGACTAATTCTCATATATTTATAGCTAATTGTTTAACAGACAACAGTATATTATTTGAATTCGTCGTGGCCTAAAGGATAAGACGTCCCGTGCATTCGTATGTTGCGATGCACCGGTGTTCGAATCCCGCAGGCGGGTACAACCCATGTAAGCCAACAAAAATAATAAAAAAAACCCTCAGAGACAGCCCACTGAGTTTCTCGTCGGATCTTCTCAGTGGGTCGCGTTTCCGATCCGGTGGTAGATTCTGCTAAGCACGGTTCTTGCTAGGGTTCGTGTTAGCAACAACGTCAGGTTTGAGCCTCTTGAGCTCACCTACTCGCCCGGTCACGCTAAAATGGTCTCTCAAGACTATCAGCTTAGGTGAGAAATAAAAAAATGGATATTGGTAATTGTTAGTGGTATCACAAAACGTCCTAACTAAAAAATGGGCATGACCCCAGCACACACAGAGAGGACTATATTATTTTCCCTATCTAAAAGACGAAATTTTTATATTTGCTAATAATGACTATATCGAAATCCCTTATCGATAACCAAACGCAGTTTCCTATAAAATGACTCACTACGTACCTCTCGAGGACTTGACACACGCGAAATTTCTTTGTAAAAAAAAATATATATACATATATAAAACAGGAAATCGTTCTGTTTGTCATATTGATAATCGATTAGACCTCGATGATGATTTTACGTCCGGCCAATCATCAGGGAATACCGTTACATGTCACCGGCCAAAGTTAGCTACCAGTTTTATTTTTCTCCTTACCTATCCGCTGGGAGCCTATTGTAGCCTATATAAGAGGCTATTCCAGCTACGACAGGACGGGTAGTTGAGCTCACGGTCTCAACCTGAGAGAATTTGCTAACACTAGCCCTAGCAAGAGCAGTGGTTCTCAGAATGTAGATTCTGGCCGAAGTAGGCGCCTAAATATCTGATAAGACTCTGGGAAAGATGAATCCGGAGATACTTAGATTAATCCATGTCTATGAGACCTAAAAGACTAAAACATACATTAACAAACAACTCTTGCTCTTGTGAGTCCGTGCGGTTAGGTACCTACCACCACCCTACCTGTCTCTGCCATGAAGCAGTAATGCGTTTCGGTTTGAAGGGCGGGGCAGCCGTTGTAACTATACTTGAGACCTTAGAACTTATATCTCAAGGTGGGTGGCGCGTTTACGTCGTAGATGTCTATGGGCTCCAGTAACCACTTAACAAACAGGTGGGCTGTGAGCTAGTCCACCCATCTAAGCAATAAAAAAAAAAACAAAAGAAGGCAATGTTTGGCAATCCAGATGCTTATAACAGAAATCGAATTAATTACTTCAGTGCGCCGCGTAGGTCACCGGTGACCTACACGTCGGGTAAAAGGGTTAAGGAATAGTCGTTGAACTCATCAAACACGACGAAGAGTTCGACGAGCCAACTAACCCATAGACACAGCCCACTGAGTTTCTCGCCGGATCTTCTCAATGGGCCGCGATTCCGATCCTGTGGTAGATTCAGCAAAACAATTTTTTTGTATTGCTTAGATGGGTGGACGAGCTCACAGCCCACCTGGTGTTAAGTGGTTACTGGAGCCCATAGACATCTACAACGTAAATGCGCCAACCACCTTGAGATATAAGTTCTAAGGTCTCAAGTATAGTTAGTTACAACGGCTGTCCCACCCTTCAAACCGAAACGCGTTACTGCTTCACGGCAGAAATAGGCAGGGTGATGGTACCTACCCGTGCGAACTCACAAGAGGTCCTACCACCACTATTGCTAGGACCAGTGTTAGCAAATTCTCTCAGGTTGAGCCCATGAGCTCACCTACCCGTCCGCGCACATCTGGAATAGCCCCTTAGACTACCAGGGAATCATCATCATCATAGTCGGTTGCTCTTGGCAGAGCAGTCGTGGCCATGTGGAATTCTTGGTTCTTGCCTTGACAGATGTTTTCCATAGTTTGCGAACCGAGGCCCGACGCACACACTCGTTAAGTGGGGTTTCAGTAAGGTATTTCACCTGATCAGCCCAGCGCATGGGGATTCGTCCACGAGATCTCTTACCATCGACCCTACGCTGAACAACAAGTTTCTCGAGAGAGTCTGCTGGCCGTCGCGATACGTGTCCAAAATATCGAAGAATCCTGGATTGCACTGTTGACCAGGGAATAGGTAGGGATAAATAAAGCAATATTTCATATTTAAATTAACATCATTTAAATTATGAGTTCTCGACTAAAGCAAAAAAGTTAATAGATATTTTTTACTATTTGCAATATCAATAACTGTATGCCTTCTCACCTAGTTTATCAATTTTATTGCGTCATGTGGTTTTTTCTCTTTTTTTTGTCAAACAAATGCCAAAGCGTGACATTATTATGTATTATAATCGGCAGAAGTGTGTTGTGGTACTGAATTATCGGCCGCTTCCCGTTTTGATAATTCTCATATTATGTTTTATACATATATTTTATTATACATTTTATTATTTCCTTATAAAAAAGAAAAAAATATATATTTAATTTGGTTTATTGGAAAGCACGGCTAAAATACAAATATATAAATCTAAGAAGAAATTTTAGTAAAAAGAACACGCAATGCACTAGAAAGTTTGTTCACACAAAGTCCAAATTTAGGTCCCAATTTACCTCACAGTAATAATAAATGATAAATATTTACTAACAACCACGCCACGTTAACTGGTCCCGTGATAAGTTCGTAAAGAACTTGTGTTACCGGTACCAGATAACGGAAATAAATGTAAGATTTTTATTATACACATACATATATTTAATATACATCCATAACCCTGGAAAAGATATTTGTATTTATCATACAAATATCTTCCCTTGGCGGGATTCGAACCCGCGACCCCCTTGTGTAGTGACCATGTCACTTACCACTACACCAGATGGCCGTTACAGTGTTTTTTTTTTGTCATACATAAATAGAGGAGCTCACGGACAATCTGGTCTTAGGTGGTTACGAGATACCGTACACGTCACAGCGTGATTGCCACATTGTATAAAGCGTATCTCACCCCTCAAGCTGGAACGCATGATAGCTTCGCGGCAGAAATGGGCAGAAAGGTGATACCTACCCGCTCGGGCTCAGAATAAACCCTACCAGTAAAATACTCGCATAGTAGTTACCTATTAATTAATGGTACCACGGGTTCTCGATAATAACTAACTCAATAGTAGTTAGCTCATTTGACCAGACTTCAAATTAACGAAATAAAAACTAATAATATTTAATTACTAAAAGTAATGTTAAATTTCGATATTTCAAAACAAGCTACTCTGACATTACAGCTGGCTGACATTAACATGCCAAATACAAATTATTGTAACTTGTGAGCACATGATAAGGTTTATAAGCTACGTAATAAGCAGATGTGAGACATCCATAACTTTTTCTAATACTCACAATTAAGCAATGGAATTCAATGACATTAGTGAAAACATTTAAAATGCCCATTATGACACGCACCTGTGTGTCCGTAAATCAATCGGAATAGTGCTGTGGGCAGTGTGCTTAGTGAGAGTTTTTTAACTTCACGATCGCGTAAAGTTAACTCAAATTTGAATGGAATTGGAACAGCGGTTTGGTAGGCAGCGGCTTGGGTTTGCCCCTGGTATTGCTGAAGTCCGTGGGCGACGGTAACCACACAAGATCAGGCGGGCGTGTGCTCGTATGAACAAAAGGGCAATAAAAAAAAAGCATCGCTACGTTTGCCGCTAGGGGCGCTGTTCCAACTCCATTCAAATTTTAGTTAACTTTTACGCTATCGAGAAAGTTAAAAAACTCGCACTAAGCACACTGAATTCGGGATTCAAATCGATTACGCGAACGCTGCGGCGAAAACCGGTACGCTTTGATACTCCGGTCCCGACCAACGAGTCGCGATTGGGACTCAGCTGTCCCATCACTAATCAGTTCAATACTAATGGCCGAGTGACCGCGTGATTGCTCACTTCCTGCAAAGCCAGCGTTTCCCTGGCTATAATTGATGCATTATCGCTCATTGACGAAGACATGAAAGAATTACAAACAAAATGATGCATTTGTTTTTTTATCTTTTCTAACTAAATTACTGATGGTATTTGTAAGGACGTCTGGATTTTACTTTTGTCATTGCAAACAAACGAACCTTGGTCCTTCTGATAGGAGCTGTCCTTTACTGAGGGGCATCTTCTCAAACATTCCAGACGAATTAAATGTACATTGCAAAATGACTTTGTGGTCCTTGTCTTAAAGGAAGGTTTCCAAAGAAATACTTTAAAGAAATAGCTAGAAAACTGTATTCATTTATCGAATTTGGGCCGTCCCAATTTGGATCTTATTTTTAGACAGGTAAGGTCGATATGGCAGAGATTTGGTCGAACTTCGTCTAAGCCATGAGCTACCAGCTCTTTGATGAATTTGTTTTGTTATCTTCTTTGGAGCCGATACACGGTGATGCGTTCGCTTTAGACTGACCGTGATAATATCTGTCTGATTTAACCTTTTATTTTTATTTAAGCTAATAAAAATAAACAGAGAGGGAAAAATGCATTTACACAAACGTACTCCTAAACATGTATAAGTAATTATTTTTAAAAGCCTTCAATAGAAAGTCAGAATCATCGCTGTCCGTGCGATCATGATCACAATTTAATGTCTTTCGAGTTTTGAGTACCTACAGTGTGACGACTGCATAAATAATTTACTGTTCCTTTGTTTCCGTCGAAAGCACGTGCCTAAAATCTTGGGAGGGCCAATCAACGCCGTCTAGGATTACATTAGTGATTTACCGCCTCATGTGAGGTCTGTCTCATTCGAAGTTCGGCGGCGGGTTGTTGAATGACAAGAGGTTTTAGCCACATATTCCTACAAATACCCCTCCCTGCTATAGACGGCAATGTGGTGATTGTATAAGGCGTAAAATAGTGATAAGTGCCACTTATCCAAACGAAAAAAAAGACGGGGAATCCAAAGAGCATCAACGCTCCCAAAACTTACTCGTTATTATATCATTATTATCAATCGAAGTAGGTCAGTTTGTGACTCGTAATTCAAGGTAATCAAAATGTGTGGACTATCGCTTATCAATAAAATTAATTCACCACCAAACGCTTTTAAATGGAGGTCTATAGCTTTCAAAGCACCGTTTTAATAACCCACGAATGTTATATTCAATTTGAGAAGGCGTCGAGAGAATAACATACATATCTCAATCGGTTACGTAAATACAATTGACAAATCGGCGCCTAAAAAAAATTATGGATTAAACAAAGCGTGGGTAGTTCTTAATTTCGTATACAATACTTGTATCACTTGAGCGTTGGCGGTTGAAACGATCGGACGTCCGTATACGGTTCGAGACGGCCAATAAATAATGTTTACGATACGAAATTAGAATTTAATGTTACTTTTATCGCCGATAACTATTAATGGTATTTTCAAATATTGTTTTTACACGTTTTATTGTTTTATTTATTTGTTTGAGATTGCTATTAACAAAAACCTTCCGAGATTTATTTTCGTTAGACGTTCCAATCATTTTTACGGCTTGCGGAGAATTGAAAAAACATTGGTAATTCACCCAACTTCGAACGAATAGCCTACAATATTAATCTTAAGAGGAAGACGCAGGAAAAATCTTTGAAAAGAATTAATTTTTTTTTTCCCTACCTCATCATTGGTAGCCTAAGTGGCTATTCCAACTTCGCGCGTACTGTTAGATGAACTCACGGGCTCAACCTGAACGGATTGCTAACACTAGCCCTAGCAAAAGCATTGCTACGCATTTTTACTGGTGGTAGGACCTCTTGTGAGTCCGCACGGGTAGGTACCACCGCCCCGCCTATTTCTACCGTGAAGCAGTAATGCGTTTCGGTTTGAAGGGTGGGGCAGCCGTTGTAACTATACTGAGATCTTAGCACTAATATCTCAAGGTGTGTGGCGCATTTACGTTGTAGATGTCTATGGGCTCCAGTAAACACTTAACACCAGGTGGGCTGTGAGCTTGTCCACACATCTAAGCAATAAAAAAAAAATAAAAAAACGCTGTATCTACTACCGGATCGGAATCGCGACTCACTGAGAAGACCCGACGACAAAATCAATGAGCTGTCTATGAAGTCAATCACTACATAGTATAAAACAAAGTCGCTTTCTCTGTCCCTATATTTGTCTGTCCCTATGTATGCTTAAATCTTTAAAACTACGCAATGGGTTTTATGCGGTTTTTTTTTAATAGATAGAGTGATTGAAGAGGAAGGTTTATATGTATAATAACATCCATTAAATAGTGGAGAAATCAATAATAAATTACAGTTTCCGAAGCGAAGCGAGGGCGGGTCGCTAGTTAGTATATAAAAAAACTCAGCTCGATCAACTTAACGAGTATTAGAACGGTGCTCTGCGGTTTTTATTTACCGCATAAAGCATTAATTACCATGTCAGCGCCATTACAGAAACAATTGTTTTTGTCGCCTAATGTTTCAGAATGTTTATTGATTTAGAATTAATAAAAATCCGTGATTGTTTAAGTATACGCGCTCATAATCTACCTGATGCTAAGCTTTTCTCAAAGCTTAGCGACTACGACGTTATGTGGCCTTAACACGTTAACTGTCATGTAGGTCACCGGTGCCCTACGCAGCGCACTGAAGTAATTATGTCGAATAAAGCTGCGAATGTCATAGCATATTGTTATTCCATCAAATAGCAAAGACGGATATCGATCTATCGAGAATGTTCTCGAAAATTGTAAACATAATCGTAATTTTTTTTTTATCTCCTACCTAATAAGCTGATAGCTTTGAGAGGCTATTTCAGCGTAACCTTAACTAGTAAGTGAGCTCACGGAGCTCAAACCTGACGACGTAGATAACACGAACCCTAGCAAGAGCCGTGCTTCGCAGAATCTACCACCGGATGACCGAACGATGACCGGTGCTTGAGGTACCTAAAAGCACCGTTAGTGGATCGGGAGGATCCGAAATGACGTGTTTTGGGCGACGTCGACTGCTTTCCATTCTGTCCGCAGGATCGGGAAATCGTCAATACAATAAAAGCCCAGCATAGGCGACATTAAGGCAGCTCTAATCAAAGCGAAGCGACCAACATATATACATATATTACGCGAAATATAATTGTGATAGAGAAATGTTATCCTTAATCGTCCTGATAATTAGTTCCAGTTTTAATTAATATGTTTCGATGATGAGTTTTTCTTTTAATCTTCCGCCCCAACTCGTAAAAGTATCATATCATCATACCCTTACAAAGACAGGTGTAGTCTGGTGATACAGGAGGCGGTTACATATCGACGCTTGAAAGGCAAACGTGACTAAGCGACAATGCGTGAACTTTACAGTAGACAAATTTAAAGTTGAAATACCTGAAAACAAAATTTATTTTAACGAATCTAGCTGTAGTAGAATCTAGTTAATAGCTGTAGGATTGAAATGATTTTAATAGATCTAGAAATATATTTTTTTTGCGCTTCGAATATGGTTATTGCCAATCATTTATGTAGAAAGCAGTTATTGTCGTTTAGTCACGTTTGCCTTTCAAGTGTCGATATTAAAAAAAAAAAAAAATATACTATACCAACTGTACTTACTAAATATTCCGTATAAAGTTAAGCATACATTCCGACATCTTAATACTGGACATCCGATTTTCACATGAGAAAACATTCAGTTTATTCACAAAAATCTCCAAAACGTTCGGATCGAATTATCGTAACTAATCGAACGTTAAAGATAAACGTTTGTTTACATAACCGTTGTTTATTTCGTGATGCGCTGTGACGCGAAGTTTTGTACGACGCGCTCATTGCGCGTGGCGTGGCACCTGGCGTGTCGTAGACGCAGATCTTATCCCGTCTTAGAACGACAACTCCTGGCTGAGCCTTTGCTCGCCTACCTGTCCTGGTGAAACTGGATAGGCTTCCGGACCACCAGTAACCCTTCAATCATAAAAAAAATATGACAACGTTACGAACTCATAGCTCGAATGCCGTAAACTAGTTAGCAGAACTTCAGACTTCACAACGTGAATGCTGCAGCCGTGACCTTGAGGCTTGAGGTCCGAGTCTCAATTGCCTTGTATAAATGTCGTCCCGGCAGAAACTGGCAGGTCTACGGGACCTACCCGAGCGAGCTCACAATACGCCCAAACACAAGTAATTTTTTTTATGACACTTTCGATTTCTTTCGCGTACAGTGAAATTATTCCCAAAACAATTGAAACTTACAAACATGCAGCAAAAATAATACGAAATTCACACAATACAAAAGTTTAGTAAAAAAATTACAGTTGACAGACTTCATCATAAACAAACAAAGTGAGAATAACATAAATGAAGTGAATGAAATATTCATTATTAAGGATACTTTCTAGTTATCCTGGTCGATTCTTGGTAAATTTAAAAAAGGAATAAATAAGAAGCACCGGATTTCAAAAAGAATCACCGAAATCGATTTACCTAGAAAAAAATATGGACGGAAAATACAGTTGAATTGATAACCTTTTTCTTTTATGATGTGCGAAAGTGTACACGGGTCCACACGGTACGTCAAGGGTAGGACCCGATACCCCCGTGCCTTCCTGTTCGAAGGATAAGAAAGGAGTGCATAGATGGCCTTCATTGTCATGCTCCAAGTTATGGTTTAAAAAAAAAAAAAGGTTATGGGCAGCACATATATTGCAGTATATTAGCGCCGGTCTCAATTTTTGTCCCTACCTATTCGCTAGTAGTCTAAGGGGCTATTTCAGCTACTCGCGGACGCGTAAGTGAGCTCACGGACTCAACCTGAGAGAATTGCTAACACTAGCCTTAGCAAGAGCAGTGCTTCGCAAAATCTACCACCGGATCGGAAACGCGACCCACTGAGAAGATCCGGCAAGAAACTCAGTGGGCTGGATCTAAGGGCTAGTTCACTTGTCGAACTCTTCGTCGTCATCGACGATTTCGACGAGAACGGTGACTTTGTCTCCATTTAACACCAAGCTGACCATGAGATGCCAACACGTTGGAGCTCATCTAAATAATGACATTTGGTGCTCACAAAACTTATAGGTAAGTTTTTTTTATTGCTTAGATGGGTGGACGAGCACACAGCCCACTTGGTGTTAAGTGGTTACTGGAGCCCATAGACATCTACAACGTTAATGCGCCACCCACCTTGAGATACAAGTTCTAAGGTCTCAAGTGTAGTTACATCAAGTTATCTCAAGTATAATTAGTATTAGCATCACAAAAGGCTCGACAGGCGAGTTCTGTTACCAACTGAAATCTTTCACCGTTCATTGACCCAGCACTGAATATGAACCTTACGATCAAATGACAGCGTAACCCTAATCATTATTCTATTGAAGTAAACAGTAAAAGTTGTACCGTGTAATTAATATCGTGAGAAACGTTCCTTTGTTGTTCGGTTCTGGTCTCCAGCCACGTTTTGGGTCAACGTTCTGTGCCAGCGTTATTAACGCTTTAATCCTTCTGCCATTGACATTGCCAGGGGCAGTCGGCCGTGCCTGTGTGCTTAGTGCGAGTTTTTTAACTACCCGGTCGCGTTAAAGTTAACTCAAATTTGTATGAAATTGGAACAGCGCCCTAGCGTCTGGTATCCAGCCACGTTTTGGGTCAACGTTCTGTGCCGGCGTTATTAACGCTTTAATCTTTCTGCCTATGACATTGCCAGGGGCAGTCGGCCGTGCCTGTGTGCTTAGTGCGAGTTTTTTAACTACTCGATCGCGTTAAAGTTAACTCATATTTGTATAGAGTTGGAACAGCTTTCCTTCGTTTGCCGCTTGGGACGCTGTTTCAATTTCACACAAATTTGAGTTAACTTTAACGCGAGCCCACTGAGTTTCTCGCCGGATCTTCTCAGTGGGTCGCGTTTCCGATCCGGTGGTAGATTCTGCAAAGCACGGCTCTTGCTGGGGTCAGTGTTAGCAACACTCCGGTTTGAGCCCCTCGAGCTCACCTACACGTTAGGGCGAAGCTGAAATAGCCTCTAAAGGCTATAAGCATAGGTAGGAATAAAAATAAAATAAGAAAATTTTACGCGATCGACAAGTTAGAAAACCCGCACTAAGCACACGGGTCATTTATAAAACGGTTTTGCGAATTAAAATAATACCAACTTGGATTCAAGCCTTATCAATCAAAACTCAAACTTATCAACGCTCTATATTGGCGGACGTAAAGGTTCAAGTGACCAAATAGAATCGAGTATTCCAATATCCGTTGCGACAAACTAAACACCAACCTCGAAGCAATTCGATCGTGATATATTAATGTAGGTATATCAAGCTTCAATGTTCGTTTGGCCTCAAATGACGTCACGAAAAAGTTGCAACTAACCGAGTTAAATTTGACTTCCACGGTGAAGGAATAACATCGTATAATAAAAATGAAACCCGCAAAATTATAATTTGCGGAATTGCTGATGATAGGACGACTTGTGAGTTCGCGCGGGTAGTTACTACCGCCCTGCCTATTTCTGCCGTACAGCAGTAATGCTTTTCGGTTTGAAGGTGGTTGGCGCATTTTACACTGCAGATGTCTATAGGCTCCAGTAACTACTTAACACCAGGCGGACTGTGAGCTCATCCAACCATCTGAGCAATAAATAAATAAATAAAAACTGGCTCCCTGCTACATTGTAATAACGGATATCGCACCCTCCTCCAAGCCAGGGCGCATTCCTTTAGGCCGCAAATAGCTGCGACCCTACAAATCAGTACATTGTATTCAAATAACGATTGTTACAACAAATACGGATGACCTAAATCCTTATTTACTTTAGATAAAAACGTATAATACAATAGAAGTATTATTTCCAAATTAAAGTACATATTATTATCTATATATTAATACGTGAAGCAAAAACTTTGTACCTCTTTTTACGAAAATTGCGCGGACAGAAGAGTATGAAATTTCCCACAATTATAGAGAATATAGAGAAGGAGTGCTGAATGATAAAAATTTAAAAAAAATATGCATTAATAATACATTGAATCAATAAAAAAAATATTACTCAAAGTACCGTGTATTTCGCACACACTGTCAAACTTTTGCTTTATGTCTATGGTCTAATTGAGAATAGGTTAATATTGTTTATCTGTAATATTATTTGTCTATAGTGTAGTTTAGCAAAATCTGTGATTATAGAATTATAATAGTCTTTGACAATAGAACCATAATAATGTTCAAATTTATAATTACAATTAACTCTAGACTCTGGGAAAGACGAATCTGAACTATACTGAAAATGAATCGTATTTCTAAGAGACCTAACAGACTAAAATGTACATTAACAAACGAATTAAAGCAAAGTTAGATAATCCAGGCGCGCTAAGTAACAGAAATTGACATATTACTTCAGTACGCCGCGCCGCGTAGGGCAAAGGGTTAACATGTATCCAAAAGTTTCACGACGAACTAATAACACCGTGTATTTAAAATCAAAGTGATAACTTAACATTGAAAATACTTCAATTATTCATTTATACATTCAAGGCTAGACTTAACATTAATCTGATATTAAACTAGCCAAAAACATACACATACCATACGTTAAAAGTCAGCAATAATTAATACAGTATTGGCAGCACTATAGCAAAAATTATATCGAGATGTCTGCCAGTGTTGCAAGAGTATCTAGTGTTGTAGTTTCGTGAGATATTTACGAAAGGGTGTTTAAAATGATCAATCATAATTTAAATCCTATTTACCAGATCCATTTCTAATTAGTCTTAATACAAACGCTAATGCCAAAAAGTTTGGACAAAGACCGATAATTTTAACTCTAGACTTGTTACCCGCGGCGTTCAACCAGAGACAATGAACTAATGGAATATCGAAGTTCCTTCAATATTAATATTCTTTTATTACCCACTAAGGTAATCGATAGGCCTAATTGTAATTTGGCACTGTCGCTCATTTACCTCGTCTTAGTCAGAGCGTGGCCTTTTTTTGTTTAGCTTAGCCGCTGCCTGTGCAATCCAGGATTCTTCGATATTTTGGACACGTATCGCGACGGCCAGCAGAGTCTATCGAGAAACTTGTTGTTCATGGTAGGGCCAACACGTCATTTCGGATCCTCCCGATCTACTAACGGTGCTTTTAGGTACTTCAAGCACCGGTCACCGTTCTCGTCGAACCCGTCGCTTGCGACGAATGGCTCGGCGAGTAAATAAACCCTCAGACACAGCCCACTGAGTTTCTCGCCGCATCTTCTCAGTGGGTCGCGTTTCCGATCCGGTGGTAGATTCTGCGAAGCACGGCTCTTGCCAGGGTTCGTGGTATCAACGTCGTCAGGTTTGAGCCCCGTGAGCTCACTAGTTAAGGTTACGCTGGAATAGCCTCTCAAGGCTACCAGCTTAGGTAGGAGAAAAAAAAAAGGTAGGGTCAATAGTAAAATACCTCGTGGACAAATCCCCATGCGCTGGTCTGATCAGGTGAGAGACCTTACTAAAACCCAACTTAACGAGTGCGTGCGCCAAGCTCGCAAACTATGGGAAACATCTGTCAAGACTTTAATAAACAAGAATTCCACATGACCACGACTGGTCTGTCAAGAGTAACCGAGTATGATGATGAGCCTCTGCCTACCCTCGTCCGAAATCTAGCTTGAAGAAGCATTCAGCACACCTAGAAGCTCATTCTAAACATCGCGTGTGTTATTGAAACAAAATCGGTATGTAATAACGAAATGAAGATCTACGCAGTTGCCGATAACATTATTTTCCTAGACTTCGGGTGATAAATCAGATCGGTTTGGTGTTGGATGTTTTTTAATATTTTTTTATTTTTATTGCCTAGATGGGAGGACGAGCTCACAGCCCACCTGGTGTTAAGTGGTTACTGGAGTCCATAGACATCTACAACGTAAATGCGCCACCCATCTTGAGATATAAGTTCTAAGGCTCAAGTTTAGTTACAACGGCTGCCCCACCCTTCAAACCGAAACGCATTACTGCTTCACGGCAGAAATAGGCAGGGCGGTAGTACCTACCCGCGCGGACTCACAAAAGGTCCTACCACCAGTATTTTTATTTTTATTTAATCAACCTTCCTTAATCCGAATCGTAATCATTGGTATAAGTAATGTGACAATCATATCCTCCCATCTTTTATTGTACTTACCGAGTACCCTGTGCAAACTATTAAAGTTATTAATAAAAAAAATCATATAAATTACATTTAAAAGGCAGATATTACACGGTTCTGACGAACGAACTGTGTCAAGCGATAAGCATTACTGAGAACAAACTATGAGCATTCATTTCCCAAAACACAAATGGTTTATCGACACAGAACCCTTTGCGAGGTAACTTTTTTTTTATATATGGACACTGAAATGCATTGTTCACTATTACACTCACAGTACTTAGATATTCACTAATTAAATAAAAAAACAACGACTATCACGTGTCGTGTCTCGAACGCAACTAACTTTGGTTACACAGGAAAATGGTAAACATCGAGAGAGAGCGAGACGAACGTATCTGGTGAGACAGTGACGGATTGTGATTTGTTTATGCTGCGTCTGCGATTGTTTGTAATATCGGTACAGATTATGTTAGTCAATCAATTTATAGATTTTCGTTGTTTACATTACCTATTTTCGTGAGTCTTCTGAGAGACTTAGGAAGTATATTCCGATTTAGGTTTTGGGTTCTCAACACCACCTTTCGTGTTGAGCATGTGGTGTTTTTAATATGCTTGATACATTAAGGAAATACTTCAAATACCTAGTTTTGTGATATAATTATACCAGCATTGTTCATAGTTTTAATAGTAAATTATATCTCACGTCTTTCGGGTAATCATTGGACAAACTAATTTTTCTATTCAAAACACAACTGAAAATATCTTACTGCATTATGTGTGACATTATTGAATGAAAACCAATAAGCTAACCGTTTTCCTTACACCGATGAAAACCATTAGTCATAGAGGACACCATTGAATTGGGTTTAGTGATAAATATCTTAATGTCAAATTGACAACCATTATGCACACTTTCTAAGCTTTTCAGCGACATTGGCACATATGAGTACGTTTTTTTTTAATTATTCATCTATTTACCGCTACGCTAAATTGCCAAAAAATAATTTTGACTAATTGTTTTTTTTTTTTTTATAAGAGGCAAACGAGCAAGACCTGATGGTAAGTGATTCACCGCCGCCCACGGTTAATTGATTTCAATGTAAAATGAACAAATTGCAATAAATAATAAACTGAATTCATATTTATTGTACTTTAAAAAATTCGTCCCTGAAGAGGTTAAATTATTTTCATATTGGCGTCCATTTTGCCTATTACGAAATTCACCGGACATTATTGTACCGTCTGTATTAATCGATTCTATGTTACGTTTACATAAAGGGTTTTATTGAGACAAATCTGCGTCGCAGGATGTTACAGAATGTGTGTTACGTGCGCGTTTGTACACGTACGGGCAATCATGGGCTTAGTGCGTTATATGACAGCGACCTCAAACCTCAAGGTGGACTGCGGTTGTGGGTCTGCAATCTCATATGAAACTCGTCAAGTAATAATCATTTTCAATGTTTTAACTAACAAAAGTTCTGAAGGGATTCGACAGTAGAATACTGGTGGTAGGATCTCTTGTGGTAGGTACCACCACCCTGCCTATTTCTGCCGTGAAGCAGTAATGCGTTTCGGTTTGAAGGGTGGGGCAGCGGTTGTAACTATACTGAGACCTTAGAACTCATAGTTTAAGGTAGGTGACGGCATTTACTTTGTAGATGTCTATGGGCTCCACTGACCACTTAACATAAAGTGGGCCGTGAGCTCTTTCACTCAACTAAGCAATAAAAAAAATAAAAAAATCAAAACAACTCGAGGGTTGATAGGTAGTTTGAAGGTTGACTTCCAATAATAATTAATTACTTGCATAAATAATTTACTTTGATTGGGACACCATACAGGAATAAATATCTAACAAATAACATAGATTACATTAAAAAGTATACACTACAAGTACACAATTTTAACAAATAATAAAAATTATATTTATTTATCTTCTCTCTTAAAATGCATTATTACAAATACAAATTAACATGAAAATTTATTTTGTTAGCTTTTAAGAGAGCTGAAGTCTGTACTACATTCAAAGATATTACTGTAACGCGCTGGGGTTCGGGATAAGTAAATGTTCCTCCAAAGTACAACTTAAAACTGTTTTCGACACTTGGAACATTTAAAACACTCAACAAACACTTTTAAAGTTCCCAATTCACTTCTTCCGTTTCGCTTCAGATGATCCGTTCGCTGTTTCGTTTCGAGTAGTTCCGATTACTAACTGACTGCGTGCCATCTCTGCAACGCTATCATAGTCGAGACTCGAGACGAATCCCTAAAATTATCGAGAACATTCCACACAAATCGAGTATTGTGTGTTTCCGCTATCTGACAATAGATGGCGTTGTACTTCTCGGTCGTTCTAGATGCCACTAGATCCTTCGATATTCGTTTGGCTATAGATGGCGTTACTCTTATCGGCGTAACATTACTGATGATATAATCACCAACTCAGTATAGTCGAAGTCAGTTATGCATGGACTTATAAATGACTAATTCAAAAATGACAGCTCATATTATCTTGATAAAATCAAAATGGCTTAATCTAGAAAAAAAATTGCGATTCATAAAAAGAACAGATCGAATCGATAACTTCCTCCTTTTTTGGGTCGGTTATAAAAAAGAAAACAATTTTAATCACGTGTTTAAAATGACATTAAAAACCGATATCCACGTACGGCAGTGACGTACGTAAATTTTATGAACACCAGTTCCTTATGCCCACAACAGCAGAGTTCATAGTCGCATGATTAGTAATATTTTTAAGGGTTAGTGACACGGGCGCTGCTTGGATAATGTCGCGTGTAATTAAGATAAATAGATGATACATTTCTTTTAAGGAAAACAAAAATGTTTCTTGATAAATCTTTATCACAATATACACGTGTTTGTTTTGATAGATCTTCCGGGGTCAAGAAGTGTCGCTTTAATAATTCGAATATTAGAGTGAAGTTTGCTATGATAGAGAAAAAAAAAACGGTAACTAAGTTCATCTATACTAATATTATAAATCTATACTAATTATAAAGAGGAAAGATTCGTTTGTTTGTTTGTATTGAATAGGCTCCGAAACTACTGAACCGATTTGAAAAATTCTTTCACTGTTTGGAAGCTACACTTTATATAATATTCTTTACATCGCGTGCCCTGTGAAAATTATTGATGATAGAATAAAATAATATACTACGACTTTGTAGAACACATTATTATTTACAAAAAATGTCCCGACAGCATATGTCTAACTATTCTAGTTATGCCGCAATAAGTAAGTTATTTAAAAAAATAAAACAAAATCAAATATCGTAAAATTTTTGTTAAAGACCCGAGCGGAGCCGGAGCGGCCCGCTTTATACAATAACTAGCTTTTTTTTTTTTTTTTTATTGCCCTTGTAGGCAGACGAGCATACGGCCCACCTGATGGTGAGTGGTTACCGTCGCCCATGGACTTCAGCAATGCCAGGGGCAGAGCCAAGCCGCTGCCTACCGCAAACCCGGTAGCTGACCCGGCAGACTTCGTAGTGCTTCAATCGATAAATAAAAGACCTAAACTTTTATATAGAATAAACTTAAAACAACCAAAAGGAATCCGTCCGACGGGGGACACGTGAAAAGGAAAACAAAATTGTTATTTTTATTTAATTCCGAGAATTTTCATATTTTTATACCTTTTAAACCTTCTCTGGACTTCCACAAATAATTCAAGACCAAAATTAGCCAAATCGGTCAAGCCGTTTTCATGTTATGTCGTGACAACGGAAAACGGGTTTCATTTTTATATATATAGATTGTCTAAGCAAAAAAATAAGTTCTGAGTGCTGAGTGCGAGTTTTTTTTAACGTTCTCGATAGCGTAAAAGTTAACTCGTATGTAGTTGGAACAGCGCGCCTAGCGGCAAACGTAGCCAAACTTTCCAACTCCATACAAATTAGAGTTAACTTTTACGCGATCGAGGAGTTAAAAAACTCGCACTAATTACATTCATTGAGAAAACCGATAAAGATTTAACCGTTATATATATATACACAATAGCTGTAGTCGCCCGCTTCGCTGCGCATTTAAAATTAACATTATTATTTATTGTCATTATTATTAGGGAGTCGAACACTCATATGAATATTACCTATCCAATAAGTACATTTATTTTCTACATGGATACCAAGATTCAAGTCAATCGGATGCACGGTTCAGTAGTTATAACGGAACATCCGTAAAAGCCACTGTAGATTTATATAAATACATATTAGTATAGATACACCGTCTTAATCAGGAAGATTAGCCTATAATAAACAACGCTATACAATGAGTAGATAAAGTTTAGATGCGACATTTAATTTTTGATACAGAAGCAACATTAGGGCAAAGATTGAAGATTTGAGAGTTATATGCCAAATAGGGACGTCTCTGTCTACATTTTATTTTGTATATTATAGACATAGTTGTGTGTTGTGTAGGTCTATGAAAAAATCTTAGACGCAAGGTACCCCCAAGCAACATTTGCCTCGGGATTTAAAAGGAACTCACAGCGGACAGAGCTAGTCTGGAGGGTGCTCTCGACCTAGATTCTAGATAGTTCTATAGTACGTTCCGGAATAAAAATCATGTTCCTAGCGGAAACAAACAAATAATAATAATAATAAGAAATAAATAAATAAATATTTACTAACAATCACGCCACGTTAACTGGTCCCGTGCTAAGTTCGTAAAGAACTTGTGTTACAGGTACCGGATAACGGAAATAAATGTAAGATTTTTTTATTATACACATACATATATTTAATATACATCCATAACCCTGGAAAAGACATTTATATTTACCATACAAATATCTTCCCTTGGCGGGATTCGAACCCGCGAACCCCTTGTGTAGTGACCATGTCACTTACCACTACACCAGACGGCCGTTAAAGCATACTGACCGTCTCTATTTAGCGTGGAATTATTATAGTTTAATTGTTTCAAACGCAAACAAAATATATTTGAGATTCTCATACAAATTCCGCACATCTGTTGGTGTTTAATATGATACAACAGATGTCGCTTCAACGTAACGACGCGGAAAACCGTCGAAGCCATATATATTTAATTTGTACACAAAAAACTATAGGTCTGGCATACCCGATCCTGTAGACCGAACGGTAAACAGTCGACGTCGCCCAAAACACGTCATTACGGATCCTCCTGATCCATTAACGGTGCTCTTAGGTACCACAAGCACCGGTCACCGTCCTCGTCGAACCCGTCGCTTGCGACGAAGGACTCGACGAGCGAATTAACCCACAGACACAGCCCACTGAGTTTCTCGCCGGATCTTCTCAGTTGGTCGCGTTTTCGATCCGGTGGTAGATTCTGCGAAGCACGGCTCTTGCTAGGGCCAGTGTTAGCACCACTCCGGTTTGAGTCCCGTGAGCTCACCTACACGTTAGGGCGAAGCTGATATAGCCTCTCAAGGCTATCAGCATAGGTAGGAAGAAAAAAATATATACGGCCGGTTAATGGTTTTATATAAGAATGAAAATTTTGGTCGGTGCATACGCAACGTGCAGCCCATATAGCCCAAGAGCCCGTGGGCTCTACCTGTATGTATTTGACCAGACCTGAATTTTCGTACATTGAGACCCCTATACCTACCATGCATGAGGTGGGGACTCACTAAGCTCAAAGTGGTCGACGCGCCGAGCGCTCAGGTAGGACAGGTACCGATTTTGACGGATTTTAAATACATTTGACCACGTCTGCCGTTTTGAAATTTTGAAAATATATGATTATTATTATCGGAGAATAAGAATGGCAGACTATTATCGCGCATTTTACTTTGTGGCAGACCACTTTGAAAATGCTAAAAAAATTAAATTTTGAAAGTGATTGACCAGATCTGCCATTGATATAATAATATGTTGTTTATTATAGTCTTAAAAACTTATATTGATCACGGCAGACCTCTACATTGCGTACACACATCAACATATAATAAAATCTTAGCTACTGCCCGGCCAGATGTATATTATGTTTTCCATTCACTGTTTTAGAGGAATATAATTTACTTGCGATTTACTTTAGGAATGTATTTACCGAAATTAATATTTTTTTATATTCTATATACTAAACTTCATTAGTTAGACAATAAAAAAGTGATTTTTTTATGGAATAATTATAAATAATACGGTATAATGCTGATCAAAAAATAATTCAATACCTCATTTTTATCATTCAACATTTAACTTGTCAGCTATACAATGCCAAAAAATCTAGTGATGTAGATGATGGAAGGTTCCAGCTATTCGTTAGCAACTACAAAGATTCAGACATCAATGAAAATTATAGAAAAAAAAATCAAAATTTTGTAGCTAACATTTTATTATATGTTGATGTGTGTACGCAATGTAGAGGTCTGCCGTGATCAATATAAGTTTTTAAGACTATAATAAACAACATATTATTATATCAATGGCAGATCTGGTCAATCACTTTCAAAATTTTATTTTTTTAGCATTTTCAAAGTGGTCTGCCACAAAGTAAAATGCGCGATAATGGTCTGCCATTCTTATTTTCCGATAATAATAATCATATATTTTCAAAATTTCAAAACGGCAGACGTGGTCAAATGGATTTAAAATCCGTCAAAATCGGTACCTGTCCTACCTGAGCGCTCGGCGCGTCGACCACTTTGAGCTTAGTGAGTCCCCACCTCATGCATGGTAGGTATAGGGGTCTCAATGTACGAAAATTCAGGTCTGGTCAAATACATACAGGTAGAGCCCACGGGCTCTTGGGCTAATATACATCTACAACGTAAATGCTCCACCCACCTTGAAATATAAGTTCTAAGGTCTCAGTATAGTTACCACGGCTGCCCTACCCTTCAAACCGAAACGCATTACTGCCTCACGACAGAAATAAACAGGGTGGTGGTACCTATCCCTGCGGACTCACAAGAAGTCCTACCACCAGTAAATCTTCTCAGTGGGTCGCGATTCCTATCCGGTGGTAGATTCTGCGAAGCACTGCTCTTGCTAGACAAATTCTCTCAGATTGAGCCCGTGAGCTCCGAGTTGAGCTGGAATAGCCTCTTAGGCTATCAGCAAATAGATCTAATTTAGAAACAAAAAACAATGTTTTCAAAGTTAGCGTGTACCTACCCAGTTTAACTATTAAGATGACCAAATCATTACTCCAAATCGAAACATAACAACGAAGTTCCAATTTGTTGTCGCTCAACCCGTCATAAATACGTGTTACACCCACATTGCGAAAGTTAATGGTGAACATATTATGTCTGGTAGATAATCTATACTAACATATAAATAAATGTACAATAGTTTTTACGGATGTTCCGTTATAACTACTGAACCATGCATCCGATTGACTTGAAGCTTAGTATCCATGTAGAAAATACATGTACTTAATGGATAGGCTAATATTTATATGAGTGTTGGACTCTCTACACCGGTTGCGAGGGCGTTAATGATGAGAAACTTTGTGGGGGCGAGAAATAATAATGTTAATTTTAAATGCCCGGCGAAGCGGACGAGTACGGATAGTTACCAATAAATCTCTACACGCAATCGTCTTAAACATTAGACACGAGCGCCTGTGAATGTAATACAGCAAATCAGTTATTAGTTGTTTAATGTAGTAACAATAAGCCAAAACGCCCATCGCTCGCCTATGCTGGCGTTACGTCCGAACGGATGAGCCTATCACTCATAATGGACGTGGCCCCTAACTGTAAACATGCGGCTTAATGTATGAGCGGTAGCGATTTGTGTTTTGATTTCCAATTTGACGTGTCGACGTGACGATTAAGCTTAGCATTTCTTATTTCAGTTGTATCAAGTAGGAGATGTATGGAAACGGTAGTACAAAGTAGAGGGGAAAGAGGTCGACCAAAGAAGACATGGATGGAGTGTGTGAATGACGATATGAGAGAGAGAGGAGTGAGTGTTGAGATGACGGCTGATAGAAGAGAATAGAAAAGAAAAATCGGCTGTGCCGACCCCACCTAGTGGGTTAGGGTGGAGAAAAAGAAGATTCAATTGTATAAACAAGATTATTGTCTTTCATTAATGTGAGCTGAGCAGTGTTTTGCTGGAGTCGAGTTTGAATAGTAAAAAAATTAAATTGATATACCTACCACGTCGTCCGGTCGTTCTGAGAGGTAGCGTCACTTCCTAATATATAGTGAAAGAAATCTTATTTTGTATTTGTAATTAATTTAATAAAGAATTTATAATTTCTCACTTATCTCGATAGATAAAAACAATATTTTTAGCTTTGTTTGTTTGTAACCTACAATTTCTTTCACGAGCAGCAAGAAGTTTATTTACAGAGATTACAAAGCGAGGTCTACCTGAATATTAGTTATCACACAAATTAACAGAACTAGCTTAACGATAAATAAAATATAATTATAATCGTTGGAACTTCAGAGTTTTTTTTTTTTATTGTTGCCCTTTTAAGCAGACGAGTGCACGGCCTACCTTATGGTGAGTGGTTACCGTCACCCATGGCCTTCAGCAATTCCAGGGGCAGAGCCAAGCCGCTGCCTATCGCTTAATACTCTCCATAAGCCTCGTTTGAAGAAGGACATGTCATAGCGCTCGGGAAACACCATGGAGGGGAGCTCATTCCATAGCCGGATGGTACGTGGCAAAAAAGACCTCTGGAAATGCACTGTGGATGACCGCAGTGGCTCCAGGTAGTATGGATGAACTCTACCCCGGTGGCGGGCGGTGCGATAGTAAAAACGAGATGACGGTACCATCTCGAACAATTCCTCAAAGCATTTCTGAAGTAGTACCATCGATATACGGCAAAGGGCGCTCTAGTTAATATAAGTACAAGTTCAACATTGTTGTTCCATGATTCCCTTCACGAAGCCAAGGAACGCAGCAGACGAAAGGAAACCTCAGAAAATGAAGCAGCGGGAGAGTCACGATCCTCAGTAATGAGGAAAGCGACGCGAGGAGGAGTTAACATAATAAATATTGTGAACTATTTTTATATCAAATTACGCAGTACTATCTATCATCGCAGACTGGCAATTTTAATACTAGGTAATGTATAATATGAAGTAGAGGCACAGACTATTACATATTAAAGATATAAATGTGTATTAATTGTGGAAACCGCTACAGCTTATAAATTGGGTGCACTGCGAAATCGTCGAGCCGTGCACCGCGCAAACGCTCGGCGTGTTCGTGCCCAATTACACCAGATGCTTTCGAGAGCTTTTTGTAAGGTCCGAAGCTTTCTACCGTTACCTTTGGAGCTTATTTCAATAATTTTTTACACGTTTTATTTCGTTTACATTCACCACAAAAGGATCCTCTAGCAAGTTCATTTTTCTTGTTTTTAATTCGTTTTTTTTTATTGCTTTCATGGGTGGACGAGCTCACAGCCTACCTGGTGTTAAGTGGTTAATGGAGCCCATAGACATCTAAAAGCAAATGCCCCACCCACCTTGAGATATGAGTTTTAAGGTCTCAGTATAGCAACAACGGCTGCCCCACCCTTCAAACCGAAAACATTATTGCTTCACGGCAGAAATAGGCGGGGTGGTGGTACCTACCCGTGCAGACTCATAAACCTACCACCAGTAAAAAAGTCGTGCATCAAATGAATTTGAAAGAGAATAAGCTACGTTAAAAACATTCACTTGTCTACGATCAAGTATAATTACGTGTAGTTAAAGCTTTTTTTATGATTGAAGGATTACTGGTGGCCCGGAGGCCTTTCCAGTTTCACCAGGACAGGTGGGCGAGCAAAGACTCAGTTAGGAGGGGTGGAATTTGCTATCAGCTACCCGAGCGCCTCCGAAGGAGACCTAACAACTCGCGAATGAATCTACTACCTGATCGGCAAATCGAGGAACTTAGCGGGCTGATGTTTCACGGATCGTTTGGAACCTCTGGGTCTGCGGAGGGACTACGGTTCCCTCTGTATTTTGTACCGTATGTTCTATGGGGAGTGCTCTGAGGAATTGCTTGAGATGATACCTTCATCTCGTTTTTACCATCGCACTGCCCGCCAACAGAGTAGAATTCATCCATACTACCTGGAGCCACTGCGTTCATCCACAGTGCGTTTCCAGAGATCTTTTTTGCCACGTACCATCCGGCTTTGGAATGAGCTCCCCTCCACGGTGTTTCCCGATAGCTATGGCATGTCCTTCTTCAAACGAGGCTTGCGGAGAGTACTTAACGGTAGGCAGCGGCTTGGCTCTGCCCCTGGCATTGCTGACGTCCATGAGCGACGGTGACAACTTACCATCAGGTGGGCCGCATACTCGTCTGCTTACAAGGGCAATAAATAAATAAAAGTTTAGATGTAGATAAAGCTACAAAACAGACAGATGTCACCCATACTGTTGTTACTATGGTTTCGTTAAGGCAACGTCTTGCACCTGCTCTCGCCTTCCACGCCGACGCGATTCTCCGAAATTCGTGAATGGAAACGTATTTACACACTCATAGCTTCTTGAAACTTATTAATGCGATTAATAATACAATACTATTAGTGTTAAATAAATATAACAGGAATATTATGAGATATATCATTGGCATGGCTATTCCGACTACCCGAGAGAATTTGCCAACGTTAGCCCTAGCAAGAGCAGTGCTTCGCTAAATCTACTACCAAATCGGAATTGCGTGCTACTGAGAAGATCCGGCGAGAAACTCAGTGGCTAATGTGTCATAGACAGACAATACTGACAAGAAAGCGACAAAAGGTCAACAATAGATCGACACCGATCGGATAAGCGCATCTCTCGCTCTCTTTTCAACGCAGTTTAAATTCGACTATGCACTGTTGTCTTCTATGCCGGTAACCGTCCTCGTCGAACCCGTCCGTCGCTTGCGACGGACGGGTTCGACGAGCGAATTAACCCACAGACACAGCCCACTGAGTTTCTCGCCGGATCTTCTCAGTGGGTCGCGTTTCCGATCCGGTGGTAGATTCTGCGAAGCACTGCTCTTGCTAGGGCCAGTGTTAACAACACTCCGGTTTGAGCTCCGTGAGCTTACCTACACGGCAAGAAGAAGCTGAAATAGCCTCTCAAGGCTATCAACACAAAATCTCCACGAAGGGCTGCGTCGAAATGCGAGAAAGAGCGAAAGATTCGCGCGTCCACTGACATACAACAAGAGAACAAATAACATACTGACTATGGAAATAATCAATATCCTGATAGCTTTGCAGGAGTCGCAGACACAATTAAAACTATATTTACGTTTTAATATCTCATTACGAATTCTACTATAATATTAAAAATGTGAAAGTTTGTAAGAATGTATGGATTTACTCTTTCACGCAAAAACTACCGAATTGATTTTGATGAAACTTTACAATAATATAGCTCACACATCAGAATAACACAGGCTATAATTAATTTTTTTCTCAAATATATTAAAAATAAATTATACTATCCATATTAGACGACAATCATAAATTTAACTGACGTCTAATTAAGTAAGTCATTGTCAAATCTGTTTCTGTTCGTGCGTAGTTGGGATAGCTTCTTAGAATCCCGACGATTAGCTAAAAAAAAAAAACTTTTAGGCAAATCGTTTTACCGGAGCTTTTAAGCAGCGCCGCACTCACTGGTCACAATTACTCACCAACACTTTCATTTCAACTTCGGACGACAGCAAAAATCGCGAACGATGCTACTATATATTAAACTTTAATCCATCAACGAAATTGGGTTAATGACCTTACGGGCTTCCAAATTGACGTTGAAGAAAGCTGACGATTTATCAAAGAGTTCCCAGTCGAAGTTGACAAAGAAAAAGCTGTACTCCTTTATAATGGTTGCGTTACGAATGGAAACATCGGCGTTGGAAAGGTCAGATTTTTTGTGTGGCTACAGAATTAGCGTTTCAATAAGCGTAGCTGGAATCATAACAATAATTTCCCTAAACTATTATTTAACCTCTGTTCAGGTACGAATTTTTAAAAACGTAAAAAAAATAAATTTAACTTATTATTTATTGCGATTTGTTCACTTAATATTGAAAATTCAATATGTAAAAAGAAATCACAAAAGTAGTGAGTGATAGAGGCTTGGTTCTATCCCTGGCATTGCTGACATCCATGGGCGACGATAACCACTCAGTCAGGTGGGCCCACAGAAATAATTTGATTCATTTCTGTGGGTGGGCCGTTGCTTATCTGCCCACAAAGGCAATAAAAATAAGTAAATAAATGTGAAATTTGTATATCAGGATTGGTCGTAACATCTCACTTCATTCAAATCGATTTTTAAACACCAATCACGGCCACCAAATTAACGGCCGTCTGGTGTAGTGGTAAGTGACATGGTCACTACACAAGGGGGTCGCGGGTTCGAATCCCGCCAAGGGGAGATATTTGTGTGATAAATATAAATGTCTTTTCCAGGGTTATGGATGTATATTAAATATATGTATGTGTAAAATAAAAATCTTACATTTATATCCGTTATATGGTACCTGTAACACAAGTTCTTTACGAACTTATCACGGGACCAGTTAACGTGGCGTGATTGTTAGTAAATATTTATTTATTTATTATTATTAATCATATTATGAATCAATGATATTCGGGCTTAATAAAAACGCTATTTTAATATATTCGAGTTCATCCGTAAGCCATGTAGAAACCCGCCCCGCTACCATCTTAAGAATAACGCTTGTCTAACGGCTCCAACGAGGCGGATAACTTCAGAAAATATCACTCACTCCAACAATGTTGCTATGACTAATGACAGTTACACTTCGGAAATACTTAGCATTACTAGCCATATATAAATCGGGTTTTAGGTAATGTTGACGCATATTTATACTGCCTAAAGTGTCAGACGACTTTTAAATATAAATACATCGGCGAAGCCACAATTATTAACACCATCGTCAGACATCAAAGCGGCAAATAGGGTGATCGAGCTAAGAGAAATATTGAGTACACCAATCACGTTTGTTATCTTAGAACAATTTAGAAATCTTCTCTTGAGGTTAGGAAACGAAAACGAATGACAGTTCTTAGGACGGAGGCACCGCTCTTCAAGAAGGCTGGTCGGTAAGTGTGATGGCGTCTGCGCGCCTCCATCGGCTAGGCTCTGTCGTAGCACAAAGTTAGCCGAGTTCCGACGATACCGCAATCGTGCTGCCATCTCTCGGCAATCGTGCTGCGTTTCGTTTAGCTACCAAACTGATGACCGTCTCCGACATATTATATTATAATTGCGAACAATTCACGCACGGTCATCCGGCCCAAATTTAGGATTCCCTGTGTTATGAGTATCAGAGGCTGACAAACATACTTGTTCATCACACAATGTTTGCCCGATATGGGAATCGAATAAGCGACCCTCGGCGCAACACTTCAAACCTCTGAATAAACTATGAACCTCGGCATAATTTACTTTCATATTAAACAAAATCGATCCATTTGGTTACTGAATCAAATCCATACAGAGATTACCCAAACATCGGGGGCCCTAAAAAAATTACTCTATGTACGAACGTTTTTAGGAAGAATCCGGTCATCGTCTTCGCCGAACTCGTCACTGACGACGAAGGGCTCGACGAGCGAATAAC
This sequence comes from Bombyx mori, assembly GCF_030269925.1. NCBI lineage: Eukaryota > Metazoa > Arthropoda > Insecta > Lepidoptera > Bombycidae > Bombyx > Bombyx mori. Next base: position 7,607,012 of record NC_085130.1, read on the forward strand.
CCACAGACAGCCCACTGAGTTTCTCGCCGGATCTTCTCAGTGGGTCGCGTTTCCGATCCGGTGGTAGATTCTGCGAAGCACGGCTCTTGCTAGGGTCAGTGTAAGCAACACTCCGGTTTGAGCCCCGTGAGCTCACCTACATGTTAGGACGAAGCTGAAATAGCCTCTCAAGGCTATCAGCATTGGTAGTGTTACGCCGGTAAGAGTAACGCTATCTATCGTCGAACGAACATCGAAGGATCTAGTAGCGCCCAGAACGCTCGAGAAGTACAACGCCATCTATTAACAGATAGCGGAAACTACTACTAGAGATGTGTAGAATATTCTCGATAATTCTAGAGATGAGGTATCGGCTATAAAATCGTTGCAGATATGGCACGCAGTCAGTCAGTAATCGGAACTACTCGAAGCGAAACAGCGAACGGATCACCCGAAGCGAAGCGGAACAAGCGAATTGAGAGTTTTAAAGTGTTTGTGAAGTGTTTTAAGTGTTGAATACAGTTTTTAAGTTGTCATCGAGTCGAATTTTTATTTATCCCGAACCCCAGCGCGTAACAATACATTTCTTCTCGGTTAAGAGCCGAAAGCGTTGAGTCACACGCGGCCGTTTGAGTTTAGCTTTCGTTCAGCATTCCTGAAGGGTGTAGTCAATATCACAGACCAATCGAGAAATCGCTGAACAAAAACAAACAAAAAAACGATCAAACCGCGAACTCAAATATAATTGCGTCGCACGAGACGTCGAGTACCAAGAATATTTCCGAATGAAACGGGATTTGTCTGGTGTTTGTCGATCTTATTCGGGCTGCAATTTGAAAAATGCTTATTAAATATTATTGATTCGTCTTTTTGCGACCGCTCAATGAAAGATACTAATAAATTGAAACATTATGTGATTTAGTTTCTGTTTTCTTACATACGAAAACGCTTAAGCAATAAAAATAGCAGGCTGTGTATTGCAAATCAAATAAACTAAAAACACTGAAAACATTCACGATGAAGGAATAACGTCCAACATGCCGTTTGAATTGTGAGTCCATTGGGGTATTCCTGCCTATTCCTGCCGCGAAACCTTCTTATTCAAAAACAATTTCTAATTTTCAGAACGGGACAGCAGTTACATAAATCTAATATGGCTTTAACCGTCAATTGATGCTCATTTCTCCGGGTAGCTGTATTCCATAGAATCGGTGACTAACAACAGATTGGCCACATCTCGCATTGACTACGTAATTAACCCGATATGTTTTTTAAAAAAAAAAAAACTATCAAACTATAAATACATTATTTTAAAATTCTGAACACTCAGGCCGGAAGGATGAGGCATATAATGTCATTGACATCATGCATGCTGGCGCTAAAACGGGCAAGCGAAATATGCAATGCAAATCGTCATTAAAAAAATAATTATACATCTGTATTATTATATCGAGGGGTGAAAAGTTTTTTTTTATTGCTTAGATGGGTGGACGAGCTCACGGCCCATCTGGTGTTAAGTGGTTACTGGGGCCCATATACATCCACAACATAAATGCGCCACCCACTTTGAGATTTAAGTTCTAAGGTCTCAAGTATAGTTACAACGGCTGCCCCACCCTTCAAACCGTAACGCATTACTGCTTCACGGCAGAAATTGGCAGGGTGGTGGTACCTACCCGCGCGGACTCACAAGAGGTCCTACCACCAGTAAAAATACTAATACAGATACTAGTTTGCTATGAACAAAAAGTATCATTCATTTACTAAACTAAGTAAAAAGATTTGTTTTACTTCGTATTGTGTAATCAATCGTAGATTCGGCACGTCACATGATTTTCCATTGCGTTTTTGCACTAGATGCGTTAACCAGCTCACGGCCGGTCTGATCAAAGGCGGATCCAGGGGGGGGGTCATGACCCCCATGACCCCCCCTGAGCTGCTTCCAAGACTTCGGTGAACCACTAATTGAACATAATGATTTTATTTATATATTTTGTCACCATACAGATTTTATGTAACTACATACCTTCAATATTTAATTAATTTAATATAATATAATAACTTTGTATGATGGCGGAATGAACGCATCGAAAATTTGACTATGTGACCCCCTCCTGGCGGCAAAGCTGGATCCGCCCTTGGGTCTGATACAAGCGTTCTCGTTGTTAAGTCGACGGAATCCGGGAGCAACTATGAATCGGGAGGGAAATTTAATCGATAAGCACCCGAAAATATACGAAATAAATAAAACACACATAATATTCTATCACCGAATTTGTAAATTAGAAAAATTATTAGCCGTCTACAGCAGCCTTTCCCAAAGTGGGCGATAAGAGACCCAGAAAAAAAAAATGGGGGCGTGGTGTAGAGGCTTGGAGGCAATTTGTAATTTCATCTAGGAGGACTCTTAGACACTGACTGAGCTCTCGCTACAGTGGTTATGGGTAGGTGAAAAAATGGGGGCGCTTACATAAGAATTTATTCTCAAAGTGGGCAGTAGACAAAATAAGTTTGGGAGCCCCTGGTCTACAGGATTTGAACATTGGCACAGTGGCTTCGCTTGATACAAATAAACGGGACATCCTATCTTTTAGGCCACGACTACACAAGCCGACAGGAGTGTTCGGTAATATCAATCCATGACCTAATATTAAGCGGAGTTTTCAATCACGGCAGCGCTCCTAATGACTAAGCGACCGTGGCGAATTCCCGTTAGTGGATTTTGATTCGATTTCCGGGTACGTATGCTAACTCAGCCACAAGATAAGCCTTTTTATTGCTACCTAATATACTCGGAGTTGTGACAGACTATTGCCAATTTCCAACCATACATTTAAGTGACTTTTGGGGTTTCGTTAAATTATTGTCTTATTTGTTTTAATGCGGACACCACTTACCGAAGCCTTTTTTTATTGCTTAGCTAGGTGGACGAGCTCACAGCCCACCTGGTGTTAAGCGGTTACTGGAGCCCATAGACATCCACGACGGAAATGTGCCACCCACCTTGAGATATAAGTTCTACGGTCTCGAGTATAGTTACAACGGCTGCCCCACCCTTCAAACCGAAACGCATTACTGCTTCGCGGCAGAAATAGGCAGGCCTATACCTTTCCTTTGGGTAGCTCATTTATTTTGTAGTGATGTCATTTGGGGGTTTACAGCTTCTTCGCTTCCGTATATTTTTCAATAAGTCCATTCAAGAGCTTGAAATTCCGTAGTATCCCATTGAGCATTCATCTTTCCTCATGTAGCAATTTAACTGCGTTAGTATTTAATGAAGCTAGTGTTCGCATTTCAATGTCCTTAATGACTTCCGTCCCAAAAAAATTTATTCAGAAATAATTGTTACCAGGTAAATTAGTCAAAATATATGTAATTCCCTAAAGCCCTCAATCAAAATCGGTTATAGAATGCAAGTCATCTATTCTATTTCGTGGCTTATATTGGCCCGAATTACGTCATACGTGATGACGTATCCTTGAGCCCTGTTCTGTGAAATTTCTATTCCCTATTGGCGCCCTATTACTTACTTAATAAACAATACTAGGGGTCCCGCAGTAGTCGAAATTCGACTATAATTAACTGAAATTGTAAATTTGTACACTATTATGATTCTATTTTCAAAGACTATAATCACAAATTTCGCCAAGACTAAACTATAGAAAAATATTAATAAAGACAAACAATATTTAAATCGCGGTAGGCAGCGGTTAGCTCTGCCCCCGGCATTGTTGAAGTCCATGGGCGACGGTAACCGCTCACCATCAGGTGGGCCGAACGCTCGTCTGCCTACAAGGGCAATAAAAAAAAAATATTCTCAATTTGACCACAGGCGTCAAGAACGAAAGTTTGACAATAAATAAATAGTATGCATGAGTGTGTTTGTCAAATACATGGTAGTGTGTGTTATCTTTATATTAATACGTGAAGCAAAAACTTTGTATCCCTTTTTACGAAAATTGCGCAGACGGTGGAGTATGAAATTTTCCACACTTATAGAGAATATAGAGAAGAAGTGCACAATGCTAATATATTTTTAAAATAATGCATAAAAGATACATTAAATCAATAAAGAAAACATTACACACACTACATACCATGTATTTGACGCACACACGCATGCATACCATTTATTGTCAAACTTTTGTTCTTTACGTCTGTGGTCAAATTGAGAATAGATTAAATACTGTTAGTCTTTATTAATATTTTTTTAAAGTGTACCCTTGACGAAATTTGTGATTATAGAAATATAAAATACAATCATAATAGTGTACAAACTTACAATTCCAATTAATTATAGTCTAATTTCGACTACTGCGAGACCTCTAGTGTTTTATTATTATTGATTAAATGTATTTTTATGCTTAATTTAAAAAAAATATTAGCATCCTGCACTCCTTCTCTAATATTCTTTATAAGCGTGAGAAATTTCATATTCCTCCGTCCACGCAATTTTCGTGAAAAGGGGTACAAAGTTTTTGCTTCATGTATCAATATATAGATTACATGAACACACAAAAATTATCACGCACTTGTTTTACACCCCAAACTACCATTGAAATTTGCGTTTTAATTGATACTTCCTCGACGCAGCGGATACGATCTCATCAAAGTCAATTGAACGTGCGTTTTTGGATGTTCGTAAAATCCGTCATCATTATTTGCCAGAAGGATCCTTCCTCCGACAGGATCGATGGGAACGGACGTAAGAGAGGTGCTTTACAGAGTCAAGTAACGTGTTTTTTTTATTTTTTATTGCCTAGATGTTTGGACAATCTCACCCGCCTGGTGTTAAGTGGTTACTGGAACCCATAGACATCTACAACGTAAATGCGCCACACACCTTGAGATATAAGTTCTAAGGTTTCAGTATTGTTACAACGGCTGCCCCACCCTTCAAGCCGAAACGCATTACTGCTTCACGGCAGAAATAGGCGGGGCGGTGGTACCTATTCGTGCGGACTCACAAGAGGTCCTACCACCAGTAATTACGCAAATTATAATTTTGGACTTTTAAGGCATTTTAAGGCCTCTAAAGTATATTGCGTCTAAAACAAGGCCATCAATCATTGCATCAACCACACCTACCTCGCAATGATAGTACCACCCGTCTCTCCTAAAAGGTGACTGAAACTTTTACTAAAGTAACAGCAGTATTTTCTGAGTACCATACTACCGCAATGCGGTTACCGACCGAAATTTGGTATGATGTTGTAAGAATGTATGGCTATGTACCAACATCATGCCCATTTCCGCCGCGCAGTAAGCATATACAATATATTTGGGACTTCGACCACATCAAGTCTCAAGGTAGGTGGCGGAATTTATGTTGTGATATTTAGGGGCTTCGATAATATTAAGATGGTGGATCGTAAGCTCGACTTGCCTACCCAATAATAAAAAAAATCATTAATTATTTTGACACCTGACAGGTGGGATGACATTTAGGATTTGTCATCACTAGACGCTACAACCGGTTCTCGGTGACATCAAACGCAACCGTGACCGAATACAGGTTTTTTTTAATTGGGCAACGAAGTACACGCAACAGATTCGGTTGCATACCGTCGCGACCAAGGATTTCATAATGCCTTAACTAACTTTTATAGTTACAAACTTTGTGTAATAACGAAAGCTGAATCACAATCGACTCTTTCATTTGGTCAGTTTACAATTGCATGTGTAATCACTACAGAGTATAAAACAAAGTCGCTTTCTCTGTCCCTATGTATGCTTAAATCTTTAAAACTACGCAACGGATTTTGAAGCGGTTTTTTTTAATAGATAGAGTGATTGAAGAGGAAGGTTTATATGTATAATAACATCCATTAAATAGTGGATAATAAATTACAGTTTCCGAAGCGAAGCGAGGACGGGTCGCTAGTGTGATATAAAGGAAAAAAGTCGAGTGTGTTGGGTCTGACCAGAATCCCACCAACTTCGAATAGCCGAAGACAGAAAAGGCCTTTCATGTCTATTCCTGTCTCTTTAAATAAACGCGCTTTTCTATATAATGTTTATAGTCTTTTACATTTTTTCTCTTCTTTATTTTCGTCACTGTCATAATATACATATCGACGCTTGAAAGGCAAACGTGACTAAGCGACAATAACTGCTTTGTACATAAATGATAGGCAATAACCATATTAGATGCGCAAAAAATATATATTTCTAGGTCTATTAAAATCATTTCAATCCTACAGCTAGATTCGTTAAAATTTAATTTTTTCCAGGTATTTCAACTTTAAATTAGTCTACTGTAAAGTTCACGCATTGTTGCTTAGTCACGTTTGCCTTTCAAGCGTCGATATCATTCTTTTCTATTTCGACTTCCTCCAAATAGGTTATTGTGTTTCTATCTAGATGTGGTAGTGGCCTTTTTAGTTGCCACAACAGTATGCTTAGTGCGAGTTTCTTAACGTTGTCGATAGCGTAAAAGTTAAGCCTGTTTTGTATGCAGTTGGAACAGCGTCCCTAGCGGCAAACGTACGCAAACGATACAAATATGAGCTAACTTTTACGCTATCGAGAACGTTAAAAAACTCGCACTAAGCACACGGGATGTCGTGGCTCGGCATAGTGAACAAGATGGTCATCTTTTCGGATAGAGGTGTTTACGACACTGAGGACAGGAGGGGCGCGACTGAAGGAGGGGAATGAGCTCTGGGGGTCTGTATTGTCCGCACTGGTTGGTAATATCACCCTTAGCTGTTCTCCTGCAAAGGGGTCAGCGTAGGGCCGTCGTTATGCAGTACATTCATGGTGGGCCGTGGGGGCCTTTCATTGTTAAAATTATATTGGCGGAGTAGACGTTTATCTCAATTAAATACTTAAACTGTTACATCATTAAAAGAAAGACTTCGAAGACGATGGAGGAATAAAATCGTGTAAGAAAAATCAAACCCGCAAAATTATAATTTGCGTAATTACTGGTGGTAGGACCTCTTGTGAGTCCGCACGCGTAGGTACCAACCACCACTCTGCCTATGTCTGGCGTGAAGCAGTAATGCGTTTCAGTTTGAAGGGCGGGGCAGCCGTTGTAACTATACTGAGACCTTAGAACTCATATCTCAAGGTGGGTGGCGGCATTTACGTTGTAGATGTCTATGGACTCCAGTATCCACATAACACCAGGTGGGCTGTGAGCTCGTCCACCCATATAAGCAAAAAAAAACGGCGTTAACCACGTGTAAATCCCGGCCAGTAATAGAATGCTTTTATGGAGGACCGCGATTTACGTTTAAAAAGAAATTGTTTATTCGGCCTACTTGATTACGATTGAGAAACACAAAAATTGTGCAACTTTGTTGTAATTGTCCGCTAAATTTGAGAACCGCCGCATTCTTTCTTAAAACAAAATGAAGCCTGCAGAAGGAAAGATGGCGGAGGAAAATTACGCTCCATTCTAGACTCATTTCCTTCAGACTTTAGACTCAGGTTAAAGGGAGACTCGTGTTGACGTATAAGATTCTGTAATAATGTATATGTTTACTACAGTGAAATGGCGACAGGTCTCTGCAATGTCCCTTCAGCTCAAGGGGAAAATTTACAAAACGATCATTAGACCTGTCGTGCTGTATGGATCTGAATGTTGGGTGACGAAAGTAATGCATGAAAGAGGAGTGCATGCGGCAGAGATGCGAATGTTGAGATGGATGTGTGATGTGAGAAGAATTGACAATGGAATGGATGAATGAGCATACTAGAGGAAGTGTGAAAGTAGCCCCGATAATTAACAAATTAAAGAGCGGACGGTTAACGTCGTATGGACATGTGATGTGTAGAGAGAAGATGCATGCGACTAGGAGATGTATAAAAATGGTTGTGCAAGGCCTCTGCCTTGTAAGGGGAAGAGGTCGACTGAAAAAGAAATAGATGGAGTGTGTGAATGACGATATGAGGGAGAGAGGAGTGAGTGTTAAGCTGACAGCTGATAGAAGATAATGGAAGAGAAAAATTAGCTATGCCTACCCCACCTAGTGGGATAAGGCGGAGAAAAAGAAGAGGAGAAGTATATGTTTCCTATAAAAATTTAATGAATACCACCAGAATAATACCTCCATGAATGAATGACCCGTACAATACCATAATGAGCAGAATACATAATATATTCTCGTTACACATGTATTAATTATTTCTGTGTGTGACTAATATATTTCTAGAAAATTCAATGTCAACAGAAATACAATTGCAATACTTTAATGATTATTTTATACAATCATTGTCCTTGTATTTATTGTTCAGATTGCTGAGATTACCTACAGCACTGGTGCTAAGTCTCCGATTTATACTAAACTATTATACATAAAAATTACTGAAGAGAATAAAATTTAGGAAAGGTAGCAAAAGTAAAGGTTAGGAAAGTGCATACAAGACACTTTTACTAATATGCACTTGCATTACTTTAAAAAGTAAGTGGTGGCTGGCATTAAGTATTTTCATACAGTTAATAGTATTGTTTCATACCATTAACTTTTTTTAACATACTTCATCTACTTCTATTTAACTGTAATAGAATCTTTCAACATAATTTTCTGAGAGTCAAAACATCTGATACACTTTAAAATGTTTTTTTTTTTATTGCTTAGATGGGTGGATGGATGAGCTTACAGCCCACCTGGTGTTAAGTGTTTAATGGAGCCCATAGACATCCACAACGTAAATGCGCCACCCACCTTGAGATATAAGTTCTAAGGTCTCAAGTATAGTTAAGTACATGTGAAAAGTATGTTTATTGATCCAGATAATTGCTTCTTATCAATTTGTGATTGAAACATTGAAATTGAATTGAAACTTATCAATTAGTCTTTTAGGCAAATTAGGCCTGTTTTAGGAGAATTTAATTACCTTCATTTCATTTAATAATCAGGTTCACCAGAAAAAAAGTTTTTTGGTCCGGGTTTCACATTCAAGTATGTATATATATATATATTATTTTGATTACATATTTATTTTTGTTTGTGACTTTGACAAGAGCCATTTATGATGATGATATGGCCCATTTTCCGTTTTCAAAACAATAATTAAAGATTATCCAAAATTTATGATGGGCCTCCTCAATGGAGGGCAAGGACAAAATAACATTATACAAATTAATTATGTTTGAAATCAACAATTGAGGAAAATAACAAAATTGCTTAAAGTTCAATTTAATTAATTATTTTGGGTTGGTCAGATTGTCTGAATACTGTGAAATCATTGATAGACAAGGTAAAAGGCTAATTAAAAACAATATAATTGACCAATAATGTTAAAAAATAATAAAATTAGAGCACACATTAGAAAGGATTAGACCTAGCACGGGTAGGCTACACCTTGATGACAACTCATTATTGTATTTATGTATCATTGTATCAACATACTAAAAAATATAATCAAGTTCACAATAAAATATAAAGTGAAGGTGTTCATGGTTGCAAATAAATTTGATTTTCAGTAAAAATTTTTCTTTATTGGACCACCGATCATTATTATTTACATTACATAAAATAAACATCAGGCTTAAATTTGGTTTAGTGTTTTTTGCTAAGGTGACTATTATACATGATGAGTAATTGATACAACCACATGTTTTTAAGATAAATATGATGTGACCAACCAATATAAGGTAAGTTCCCAATTTCTAGCACATCTTAGCAATATATAGCAGTTTGGCTGATTGGCCATTGACAGTGATCACTGACAATAAAAATAACAATTTTAAGAAGTATTTTCAAGTACCACCTTAATAAGCATATTATAAAGCCAGAACACTCCATTTATTAGACAAAGCTTTACAGTACAAAATATGCATTTCCGAATAATAACAGATTTATCAGATTAAATTTCAAATCTAAGTTCATTTACCTTCCCTACCTAATTGTGTTAACTGATAATGATATCTATAGATAAGCTGTTTTCAATGTTGATAACACGTGTATTTAGCTCGAAACTAGCTGGCTCCACATTAAAAAGGGTGGGGTGAATTTATTAGTCATATGGGCTAATGTTATTAGAAACAAAGACACCCTACAGGGGAGCTCGCAAGCCACCCCATTTCTCCGAAACGCCGTCATGTCGTCCCCACAGGATAGTTCTAAACCCCAATTGAACAAATTGCTACGGTAAAATACAAGGTCATGTGAATTTAAGTAAATTATATGAAAACCCGAAGACAAAATGCAACACGCTTCGCACTTCGCGTGTGGCCGAAAACTGCGAAGAAATCAGTGTTCTAAATTCAAAATATTTCTTTTTAATTACTAGTGAATCAAGAAGCTTGAGATTAATCGAAACAAACAACCTTTGATTAGGATGTCATTCATGAAATAGCATATTTTAAATAATAATATACGTCTAATCGATGACCTGCAACCGCGCGCTCGTCTGTTTACGTTATTGTATCGGTCAAGAAACTCAGACGGGAACAAAAAAGAGCACGTTGGACTTATAAATTATAAATGAACATAAATAGATCGAAGTGTATACAATGGTTTTAATAATAATATTTATTTGTTTTGAAGGTTCGTCCGATGAACCCGATACATACCTCATTTTGAATCTGTGTACTTTGTTGAGATCAATCCGTATGCACTATTGCACAGCACGTCACAATTGTTCACTTGCTATTTGCATTTTTCACTAACACATAATTACTATATTATTACCGACTTGCGAATACGTCTGGAATACTACGTGCGGTAGCCATTTTTGTCAAAAAACACAATTTTTTCCGACTCCGATTCCCGGATTCGAAAGGCTGCGAGTCGCACAGAGATGACGCTAGCGCCGTTGTGAAACGAGTGGAAATAAAAATGGATCATTGAACCAGGCCCAGGGTTCGGGGAGAACCAATTTGCAGACAAGTCCGAAACAGACTAACGGATCTACTAAAAGGACCGTTTCCACAGAGTGAATTTTACATTTGCGTAAAATACATCAACACTTTTACACTACTAGAAACACATTGTACTTACAGAGGCATATATTTATTGATCAATATACATACAAAACCTTTGATGAAAAGGTGAACACTAAACTTATATTGGAGGTCCGTTTTATCGATCTTTACCAACAGAAACCAGTCAGTCAATCGGAACAGTGAACATTCCGTTCATGAGATAAGTTAAATTTAATTCAAGAAAATAATGCTACCAGGTGGAGTTACAATGTTGGGACGGAACTAGTTTAAGTCATCTCGTGATCAGGCGATGGTGACGTTCGGCGTATTTCAAACTTTAGAGGTGTGAATTAAGTGCCACGCCGCGCCGCCTGTACGTGACAATTGTGGGACCCGTGGCACAGTACATGACTCCAGCAATGTAATTTAAGACAAGAGTGGCACTGCTTTGGGGCTTAACGGGCCGCCAATCCAAATGGCGGACTTATAGTCGTTTTCTGACTCCGTAAACGTCCTTGGGGTCGACGTATGTATCGATGTATGCATGTCTGCCTAATCTTACTCAACGTTGTGCATTCATCTTGTCTTTATTCAGTCCCAAGTGGAATTCGGACGCTCGGAAGAGGAGTTGAGGAGAGTCACACATACACTACGCGTTTCCTCGGTAGAGAATATCGCTGGAGACTTGGCTTTCGACATAAGAAAGTAATGAGTCTATTTTGTACTTTATTTTGTAGTTTTACTACTAGCATACAGCTCCTTCTCAAATATCGCAAACAGTGGATACAAATGATACCCTTAACGAATGTCGCATAAATTGTTATGTTAATAATATAATAATAATTTATTTATAAACCTTGAAAACATTTACACATAACAGTTTGCTAAAAACTCTCCACACTAGGCACTGCCTGTCTCTGTCTGTGATGAAAGATCAGTTTACCTGCCAAACCACGCTAGTAATTTTTGAATAAAAACAGAAACCTAACAAGACTCATCTCCAATGTTTTAATTTAAAAAAAAGTTCTTGACATCTGTCAAACTCCTGACGCATGAGTAAAGTTTTTGTGCAAGAAATCAGCCTGTTTTCATTTCAACAAAACATTTTGATTTTCGAACCCGCAAAAATAATGGTGGGCGCAATGCCTGTTAATTTACTACCAAAATTTTGCAACGGTGCCATGGACAGTTGTAATGGCGTCGATGGAAATGATAATAACGTCTATATTGGTAGTCGTGTGAAATGTAATGACGATTTCGGGACTGTTAGGTATATTGGTGAGGTTCAGGGCTACAAGGGATTATGGTACGGCATAGAATGGGACAACGAGTCCAGAGGCAAGCACGACGGGTGCTTAGATGGCATCCAGTACTTCAAGACTTCCAAACCTAGTGCCGGTTCTTTTGTTCGTCCAAACAAGATCATCCCATCGAAGACTTGCGCGGAAGCCATAAGACAATATTATGGAGATCCGGAGGTATGTTCATAAAAATTGGTAACTAGGTTTTGTGACTAAACATTGAAGTTGGCCTCGGAAGTTTTGTGTGGGTTGATCCACTCTCTAAGCTAATTTTTTCATACTAAGTGTGTACATTTCATTACACTATGTTACAGTATGTACTAAGAGTGTACATATATAATATTATATTATAATTTTTGTATATGCAATACTATAATTTTTAAGAGTTCAATTTTGGTATCATCTAATTTAAACTAAAGATAAGTAATTAAGCTTCAATCAAACTTTAAATTAACTTATTAACTTAACTTAACTTGATAATAATTTGTGAAAAATTTATATTATGATTAGCCTAGCTTAGTCGTGGTCGATGGACCATGAATGGCATGATTGTGCCAGTTAGTGTTTATCGAAAAAGTGTTTTAAAATATTATTTTTGTTTTAGGACGAAACATTAGCTGCTCACCGCAGAACCATCATCAATGAATGGAAGAGGGAAATGGGAGCGCCTTTCATCGAAATGGTTGGTTTTGAAAAAATACACCAAAAACAGTGAGTATGATGATAATTGCATAGTGACACTTTCACTGATATAAATTAGGATTATGTTACATGAAATTCAATCAGCCTCTATTTGATTAATCGGAGCATGGAAAAAGCCACAGACAATGTTAACTGAGACTTAGAATTGAAGTTTGAAGTTGGGTGGTTAAGTTAACATTTTCGATGTCTATGGACTCTAGTAAATACTGATCATCAGGTGGGCTGTAAATTTGTCCACCTATGGGAGCAATAAAAATAATCATAAAATTTATACAGTAAAATTGAGATTTCAGCCTCATTCATGCCTGCAGTTGGTGAAGAATTCACATGCAACTCAATGTGCTTTACTTAACACCAGGCCATGAACTTAGTCGTTCATATACAGAGTCTAATGAGTTTTAGTGTCTCAATGATAACAACCTCTCTGACTGGGAACCTACGACAATCTGTTTTATAATTTAAATAAATAATCAGGGACATCATATTCTCATCCGTTTTTCAAGTCTTAAGATATAATAAGAACATCTTTGTACAGCTTAACACAGTTTCATGGTCTTTAATGACTGAGATACGAGTTCTAAGGTCTCAATATCATTACAATGTCTTCAAACTGAAACGCATTATTGCTTCACAGCAGAAATAGGCAGGGTGGTGTTGCCTACCCGTGCAGATTCACAAGAGGTCCTACCACCAGTAACAAATGACTAATGTGTTGTTGACATACTTGAATAATATAATAACAACTAAAACTATGAGATTAAACTATTTAATTAGTTTGGTCAAACACACACAATAATCTGGTCCCAAACTAGGACTCCTAACACTTACTACAGAATTCTTTCACAGCAGTTGTGACTTCACCTATTTTTGTTTATCAAGTACTGATATTAGGTTACATTTCAATGGTCTGTGAGTACCGAATATCCTATTTGGTTTTATGTGAGATTGCCAGTGATTGATGTTTCAATCATCTGGCAAAAGGCTCTGATCACGCTTAGCACTGTGAGCACAATAAACATCTTTTAATTAATAAAAAAATGGCAATTGAAGTCACAAAAGTCATTGTTTCAAATAACATTTCCAGGAAATTTGATCGCTTACTAGAAGTATGCGTTCACGATCAGAATGTATCAAGAGCTGGTGATGTGTCTTCTCTATGTCCCAACGTGAGAAGCCTCGACGTCTCACGTAACCTCTTCTCCAACTGGCGTGAGGTCATACAACTGTCTGCTCAACTACCGGACTTGAGAGATTTGGATGTTAGGTAAGGGATATTTTGCAGTCCGTTTTCTGCACTATGCAATGAAATGTCAAGGTTTTAGGTAATTACAATGCAAGTTAAAACCCATATCTAGAGCTGTGAATGGGTGACTAATCAAGGTATTTTTCATCAAATGACTCTAGTACTGTATGATAGATAGCACATACCATGTAATGATTTATTAAAGTAATAATTGATTAGATGTTGAGATAACTACAAGTTGCAAATAATCTGAATTCATCCTGGTTTTCTTTATTACTTGAGTGGACAAGCTCACGGCCCAGCTGGTGTTAAGTGGTTATTGGAGCCCATAGACATCAACAACGTTAATGCCATCACCTTGAGACATGAGTTCTAAGGTATCAGTTGTAACAGTACAACGTCTGCCTCACCCTTGAAACCGAAACGCATTACTGCAGTGGTGGTACTTACTTGTGCGGGCTCACAAAATTCTTAATTTTCCTGGGTTTTATTACTATTATTATTATCATAATGTTATTCCTTCAGTGTGGAATTCAATCTTGAACATTAGCTAAGTATGTATTTCATAAATATGGCACCTGTCCGTTGAATCCACAGAAAACTGGCACAATCCCATTGCTTGATAAGAATGCACCAGGCCTTCAGGTCACAACGACCTTAACTGCAACTTTTGCTTACCATTGTCTAGTCCTTCATTCCAAAGTCTAATTTACTAATAACACATCTTTTTTTTTCAGCAAGAACCGTATGCTCATCGATGCGCCCACAGAAATACTTGCACAACTTTCAATCAACTTTTCCAAGCTTGAAAAGATCAATCTTTCTGTCTGCGATTATACATGGACGGACATATTGAAATTATCACATTTATGGCCTAAGATACATGAGATAATAGCTGCCTACAATCGTATAGATGAAATCGAACCACCGCTTGTAACTCTGAGGAGTTTATCTGTGCTGAGACTGGATGGAAACCCGATCACCTCTTGGAGTGAAGTGATGAATCTTGGTGCTCTCAATCTGAAGGTTTTGAGTTTGAACGACTGTCTCATTGCGGAGATTAGGTTCGGTGATGATTGGAATCAGAGAGTTGAGACATTTAAAAATTTGGAGATTTTGTTTTTGAATCGAAATAGGATTAATGATGTGAGTGATATTTAATAAGAATAATGGATAACAATAATACTGTTACAATTTATAAGATAAATAAGGTTTTGACAATTGACAATGTTTTTTAAATTTATTATTATTATATAAACAATTGTTTTTAAATCGGATTATAATTGAATATAATAAAAAAAAACTATTTAAAAAATAGATAGTAGCAGTGCTTACGATTAGTATGAATAACAATATAATGATTTAATATGTTATAAATAAACATTATATTACTTATTGTTTACTGGTGGTAGGACCACCTTGTGAGTCCGCGCGGGGAGAAACTGCCATAGGTTGAGTGTTTGAAGCAAGTGTTTTGGTTGTTTAATAATTTTCGGGTGCTTTATTGCGTTATATTCCCTGTTGAATAGCTAATTACTAGTTTTGTGTGTTTATATAAGTGTGTTGTCTTATTTGTAAGTATTATAATATAGTAGTTTAGTGTAAATAGTGTAATTATGAACGGCGTTGACCCCCCCGATCCCGGGGGAGGTAATATTCTTGACCCAACTAACTCATCAATCCCAATGGACACGGAGGTAATACATCCTTCTAGAAAAAGACAAACGCCTCCAAATTCTGATGATTCCTCTTTACCACCAAAGAAAAATACAGTAGCGCAAGTAATCGGATCTGTTCAATCTGTGTATTCCCTACCAGAATATGACGGAAACAGAAAACGATATTTGGATCACGATGTTGCTCCTTTTTTGATCCACGTAAGCAAAGATTGCGAGTCTTCGGCTAGTGTTACACTACGCCCAATTAAATTTGGTCACTTTTTACATCACAATAATATCAAGGACGTTGCTAAAGACGGCGTTAAACGTATCGGCCGAAACCGAGTCTCAGTCCAATTTAAAACTGCTGTTGCCGCAAATTCTTTCCTGGATCACCCAGGTCTTGCTGCAGCTAAATATAATGCTATCATACCTTCGTATAATGTGACTCGCATGGGTATTGTAAGAGGCGTTCCCGTAGAGTGGACCTTAGAAGAATTAGTTTCTTCCATTGAAGTTCCTGATGGCTTTGGACGTGTCATCAGAGCCCGACGGCTCAATAAAAAATCAACCGAAAACAACACTCCTATTTGGACTCCAACTCCGACAGTTGTTCTTACATTTATTGGCCAAAAGCTTCCTGATAGAGTTTACTGCTTTTTCAATTCCCTCCCAGTTCAGACATATATTTTACCAACAATACAATGCAATAATTGCTGCAGGTTTGGACATGTTGCTACGCAATGCCGGTCAAATGCGCGTTGTTTTATCT
The DNA here is from genome assembly GCF_030269925.1 of Bombyx mori. NCBI lineage: Eukaryota > Metazoa > Arthropoda > Insecta > Lepidoptera > Bombycidae > Bombyx > Bombyx mori. The sequence goes on from NC_085130.1 coordinate 7,623,546, forward strand.
GTGCGAAATCTCACTCTGGCATTGACTGTAATAGTTTATCGCCTATACCTACCTGTTTGTTTTGCTCTGGTAACCATAAAGCCATTGATACATCTTGCCCTGAATATTCTAGACAGAAATCTATCAAACTGGTGATGTCACAAGAAAATATCTCATACAATGAAGCATCAGTCAGGTTTCCACAAGTCAGAAGATCTTTTGCAGACATTTCTCGTACGCCTCCCCCCCCGTTTCCCACTCAATCTTCCCAAACCCTAACCCAATCTTCTCCCCACACCCAAGCCATATCCAATTCAGTCTCGTACCGTCGCACTTACTGTACCCAAAAATCCCCTCCAGCTCCGGCATCCAGTCCAGGTTATAATAGGCAAGCTCATCAAGCTATTGTTAGTACTCCCCCTTCTAGTCTCCCTAATGGGAGTGCCTATCCTTCAGATGATGTTTCTCCCAATGACAATCTCCTGGATCTCTTACTTTCTACAATTTTAAATATATTTTCCCGTTTTGGGGACTTTGAACTACCGAACAATGTCATATCTAAACTTACTGAGCTTAATAAAATTATTAAAAATGCCCAAATTCCTACAATGGAATTGTCACAGCATTCGTCACAAGAAGAATGATATCATCACCCTTATTAATAAACACAAACCTTCTATCTTTGCTGTCCAGGAGACATGGCTTAAGCCCGGGTCCAACTTTAGGATCCCGGGTTTCTCATGTCTCCGGGACGATAGGTTAGATGGTTATGCTGGTTCTGCTATTTTAGTATCTAGAAATGTGATATTTAAACAAATCTCCCTTCCTTCCCACAGTAATAGCATTTTTGCTGTTGCTGTTAGAGTTAATAATATTTCTTTCCTCTCCATCTACATCCCTGAACCTAACTTAGCTATTCTCTCTGAATTAAAAACTATTATTATAAGTCTTCCTCCACCTATCCTTATCCTTGGTGATTTTAATATTCACCATACATCTTGGGGCTGTTATTACTGTGATTCTATTTCTTTTCCTTTTCTTGATCTCTGTGATGAACTTGATTTGTGTTTACTGAATGACGGGTCCCCTACTCGCAGAGTTCCTCCATCTCAGAATCCAAAGACTGCTGTGGACCTTTCCTTAACTTCTCCTTCCTTGGCTTCTAGCCTCTCCTGGTCTGTCCTTTCTTCCACTCATGGTAGTGATCACTTTACTATCATTCTGTCAATTCCTGATTCCCTTCATTCTATTCCTACTGCTTCCCTTCCACCTCTCTTAAAATTTAATATTCACAGAGCTGATTGGTCTCAATTCAGATCTCATTTAGATCAAGAAATAAAGAATATTCCTTTGATTAACCCTGTCAATGTCCTTTCTTCTTACGTATGTTTCAGAAACGCTCTTCTTTCTTCTGCTGCTAATTCTATACCTCTCAAAAACACTGCTAGATGTAAAATCCCTTCTCCCCCGTGGTGGGATTCTGAGTGCACTCAAGCTTGCCAGAACAGATCAGAGGCTGAGGATGTTTATTCGGTTGCTATGAGCCCAGAAAATTTCATCTCTTACCAGAGAATTGCAGCCAAGACTGTAAGACTTTTATCAGAAAAGAAAAGATCTGGTTGGTTGCGTTTTTGCGAGGAGCTCTCTCCTATTACTCCTCCTTCTAAAGTTTGGAAGAATATGAGACGATATCGCTGCTCTGTTCCTGCTCTTGTCATCTCATCTAACGATCCTTCTGACTGGGTTGAACATTTCTCCTGTAGGTTAGCCCCTCCTTCTGTACCTTGCTTGGAAGAAACTTTTCCCTCCACTTTACCCTGTAACCCTACTGATGATTTTGAATCTCCTTTTTCTTGGGAGGAACTTTCAGCTGTCTTGGAGGGTTTAAGTGATTCATCCCCAGGAATTGATGGGATTCCATACTCATTTATTTTCAAAAGCAGTAACTCTGTAAAACAGGTATTCCTTTCCATTCTTAATAATATATTTTTATCTGGAACTCCACCTCACGAATGGAGGACTCAAATTATCATCCCTATTTTAAAACCTGGAAAGCCCAGCTCTGACCCTTCTAGCTATCGGCCAATCGCTTTGTCCTGTACAATGGCTAAGATATTGGAACATTTAATCAAGAACCGTTTGGAATGGATTGTAGAAAATAGGAACATATTAGCTAAATCTCAGTTTGGATTCCGAAAAGGTTTTAGCACTATGGATAGTTTAAGCATATTTGTAACAGACGTACGTATTTCCTTCTCTAAAAATGAGTCTTTGGTAGGTGTTTTTCTGGACGTGTCATCTGCGTATGACAATGTTCTTCTTCCAGTGCTCAGGCAGAAAATGCTCCAGCTGAGTATTCCTGTGAAGATTGTAAACATAGTTTTTAATCTCCTGTCTCCTAGATTCGTATATATTCGTGCTCCAAATTATTCTTCCTCTCCCAGACAGCTGTGGAAGGGGCTCCCCCAAGGGTCAGTCCTCAGCCCGTTACTTTACAGTATTTATACGTACGATTTAGAGCTTTCGGTTAATTCCTTTTGTCAAGTTCTACAATATGCTGATGATCTCGCACTTTACGTTTCTTCTAAGAATATTGATGAGGCCTCTTCTCGCCTAAACTCAGGCATAGGCTATCTCCAAGACTGGCTCTCAGACCACGGTCTGTCCCTATCTATTCCTAAAAGCAAAGTGGTTGTTTTCTCTCGGTCCAGATCTTGTCCCAACGTTTCAATATCTTACGATCAACAAAATTTTTCGGTTGTAGACAATGTGAAATTTCTTGGTGTTGTATTAGATTCTAGATTAACTGGTGTCCATCATATTAATCATATTGTTAAAAAATGTGAGAAAAATATTAACATTCTGCGTTCCTTGTCTGGTGTCTGGTGGGGCTGTCACCCCTATACTCAAAAACTTATGTATAACGCCTTAGTACGTAGTCACTTAGACTATGGCACTTTCCTTCTTGACCCTTGTAACAAATCTGCTATGAGTTCCCTTGACAAACTTCAATCTAAATGTCTGAGATTAATCTGTGGAGCTATGAAATCGTCACCTATTAATGCTCTTCAGGTAGAATGCGGCGATGCTCCCTTATTCCTTAGAAGACAATACTTATCTGACCGGTTCCTTTTTAAAGTCATTCAATCTCCTTATCATCCTCTTATCTCTAAACTCCATATCCTTTCTGATTTTATCTCTTCTAATAAATATTGGTACCACAAGGATTATCCCTGCCTTTTCAATAGTTTTGTCAGCTATCTTCGCCTGCCTTGTCCTGTATCTCAGTATCAAAAATTTCCTCTTTTCGACATCTCTTTTAAGGCTCTTATCTTTCAGCCTCAAGTTCTTTTAGATCTCGGCATAGAAAAAAAATGTCATTCTGCAAATTCCCAGTTAAATAGATACATCGCCAAACATTGGTCCGATTGGCTCATCATTTACACTGATGCTTCTAAGTTGTCAGACCAGGGTTGTGTTGGCTCCGCTGTCTGGATTCCCAAATACAATGTGATTCTCAATTTTAAATGCCCCCCTCAAGCTTCAGTCTTCTCTGGTGAGTCCATAGCTATTCTGGAAGCATTATCATTCATTGAGTCCCATAATCTAAATAAATCTGTTATTCTTACAGATTCTAAGAGTTGTTTACAGGCTATCGTTGGTAACCAATTTAAATCAAAATCTAAATTTCCTTACATACTAAAAATTAAAAATTTACTTTTCAGCTGCCATTCTAAAAACATTGAAGTTGTCCTTGCTTGGTTGCCTGGCCACAGTGGCATTTTAGGTAATGAAACTGCAGATCTTTGTGCCAAAGACGCCACAACAACTGGCTGTATGGATCATTACAGAGTTTATTCTAATGATTTACTCCCAATAGCTAAACAACGATTGCTTTCTTCTTGGAATTCTTGTTGGCAAAAGACTAGTTTTTCTAAAGGTAAACACTATGCTGATATTCAAGGCTTTATTCCTCTCCGACCTTGGTTCTGCAACTTCAAAGATTTACATAAACGCGTTACAAGTACGATCTGTAGATTAAGGCTAGGCCATACGTGTACCCCCGTCCATCTGGCTAAACTTCATATCAGGGATAGTTCTATTTGCGAATGTGGTCTTGACGAAGGCTCTCCAAATCACATGTTTTTCAGTTGTCCTCGTCTATCTTCCTCCCTCTATGATCTCCTTCCTCCTGATATTCCTCGCCCCATTGATCTCAAATCTCTTCTTTCCCTTGTCAACTCCCCTTTCGTTTATATTCTTAGTTCATTCATTAACCAAAATAACATTAAACTGTAGTTTGTCTGTCTTTTATCGAACTAACCCCTGTATATATATTGTGTGCGTCTTATTTGTTTTAGGTAAATCAACAGAGATCCTGTCATCAAACATTCTTAGCTACTCACTTAATTCTTAGTGAATATCTGTGACCTTGCTCGTTCACGAAGCCCGCTATAGAAAGCAGAGTATTAAATACACTTGACATTGGCGAAATCTAAAAGGAAACGCCATAAACCTAAGAGATAGATAGATAGAGTCCGCGCGGGTAGGTACCACCACCCTGCCTATTTCTGCCGCGAAGCAGTAATGCGTTTCGGTTTGAAGGGTGGGGCTGCCGTTGTAGCTATACTGAGACCTTAGAACCTATATCTCAAGGTGGGTGGCGCATTTACGTTGTGGATGTCTATGGGCTCCAGTAACCACTTAACACCAGGTGGGCTGTGAGCTCGTCCGGCCATCTACGCAATAAAATAAAAAAAAACGTTATATTGATACAAAAGAATGGCTCGGACCCAATTAAACAGAAATAAACAATTTTTTTTTTGTTTCAGTGGCGTTCCATAAGTGAATTAAACAAACTTAGCTCGTTGAAAAAGCTTTATTTCCTCAAGAATCCGATACAAACCACCGAAGACTACGACACAGGATCGCAGCTGGTTGTCGCTAAAATTGGCACTTTACAGGTAAGATGATGATGATGGCATAGTTGACATTTATTTATGGGAATGACTGGGATTCTGATATTGAATGTTTTCGCTTATGTAGGTTTTTCTACTATATTTATGTATATTAGTTCATATTATTTATTAATTTACACTGTACACCTACGCAATATTTAATATTATATCATATTTAATTACGTATTCTATAACACACTCTCATACAGTACACAAATACGCTAAACAATCATACATTCACAACACTACTCAAAATTATATTATTTACACAAGCATAGTCGGGCGCAACCGCTAGTATGCGGCAAAGACCCCGACTATGTATAACTGCGTACGTACTGGTCGTCGCCTGCGCCACGACTCGGCCGCCGCTCGCGGCCAGTCGGGTTTGATCAACGCTACGCTAAGACTGTGTCACTCCTCGACTTACGCGTACTCTTTTGCTTCGTTACGATTTATTGCTTTCACCTATTTTGTATTATTGTGTTTGAACTTGCTACCGCTTTATCTGTGCCTTCTGTACTCCGTAATTTCTCCTTCTTAATATTGCTATACTATCTGTGATTGGAAATAAACTGTCCATCCAATTACGGACTCGTTATTGTGCCGCCCGGCACTGGTGACCTTATCATCACCATCAACGACTACCAAAGCTTATCCTAATTATTAATTGTCGTCAGTAAAATAACAGAAGATAACTGAAGATAATATAAGAAAATTTTGAAGAGTGAGATCTCCAAAGCACAAGAAATATTGTTGTTGTTGATTTACCTGATATTGATTGTGGGATGAAATTTAATAATAAAAAATTTGATCAAATGAGGTGAAATCAAATAGTGTCTCAATAAAATGATGGGGATTTACTGAGACTTTAATGAAATTTTTTGAAGAACACGTGAAGCCAATTCTAGCTGTTTTGTTACCCTGGTTTCGCTTTCACAGAAACTAGACTTAAGTCACGATTATCAAACATTTACACTCGACGAAAACAATAACGAAATAAAACAACTCGCTTATGTTCATGCGTTCCCGCCATAAAAACCCTGCTTTCCGCCATATTATTTGGTGTGGCCAGCACAAAATAAAAAAAATATACTGAAAACGCATATTATCTGATATCAGGGTAGCATTTAAATCGTTTTTTTTTTTTTTTCTTTGCGAGTATTGTCGTAAGTGTTCTTCCCTGTGTGGACAATGACTGTCTACAGATCATTAAGCGTCCTGTGGTACATTGCTCGAGAAGACGTAGATGTAGTCGTCGTGGCCTAACGGATAAGACGTCCGGTGCATTCGTGTTGAAGCGAAGCACCGGTGTTCGAATCCCGCAGGTGGGTACCAATTTTTCTAATGAAATACGTACTCAACAAATGTTCACGATTGACTTCCACGGTGAAGGAATAACATCGTGTAATAAAAATGAAACCCGCAAAATTATAATTTGCGTAATTACTGGTGGTAGGACCTCTTGTGAGTCCGCGCGGGTGGGTACCCTGCCTATTTCTGCCGTGAAGCAGTAATGCGTTTCGGTTTCAAGGGTGGGGCAGCCGTTGTAACTATACTTGAGACCTTAGAACTTGTATCTCAAGGTGGGTGGCGCATTTACGTTGTGGATGTCTATAGGCTCCAGTAACCACTTAACACCAGGTGGGCTGTGAGCTCGTCCGCCCATCTAAGCAATAAAAAAAAAAAAAGACGGTTACAACCTCGACCATCTCATGGTGAAATAGCAAGCTACAGGGTTAACGTCATAGTAGACGCAGTCCCAAAGGAGGGTCGGATCAAAATTCGATCTTTGACCATCACCTTTGACCTTCGGCTTTGGAATGAGCTCCCCTCCACGGTGTTTCCCGAGCGCTACGACTTGTCCTTCTTCAAACGAGGCTTGTGGAGAGTACTCAACGGTAGGCAGCGGCTTGGCTCTGTCCCTGGCATTGCTGAAGTCCATGGGCGACGGTAACCACTCACCATCAGGTGGGCCGTATGCTCGTCTGCCTACAAAGGCAATAATTTTTTTTTATCAAGTTCCACCAAGCCAAGGTTCACAGCGGAGGAGTCATTTAGTAATGAGGAAAGCGACGCGTGGAGGAGCTAACATAGAAATAGACGCAATTGTACATATTTTTAGGGTTTAATTTCGCGTGTACATTATTTTCCTAACACCTGTGGACGATAATTGTGTTATTGGTTAAATTTTATTCTTGGTAAAGTTTAAAATATAAATATAGTAGACATGACATCTCAAGTCTATGTCTACCAATTGCCCCGCCCACACTAGGGTCAACGATTTAATGATGTCTGCGGGCCTCATTACCGATGATAAGGAACATTATGAACTTATCATGCACGCGTATGTGTCCCACGTGTCTCTTTCACGAAGCAGTAATACTGCACAATTGGGGAGGAATTTTAGAAGTCGTCGTGGCCTACAGGATATGACGTCCGGTGCATTCGTATCTAGCGATGCACCCGTGTTCGAATCCCGCGGGCGGGTACCAATTTATCTAATGAAATACGTACTCAACAAATGTTCACGGTTGACTTCTCCACGGTGAAGGAATAACATCGTGTAATTAAAATCAAACCCGCAAAATTATGATTTGCACAATTACTGGTGGTAGGACCTCTTGTAAGTTCGCGCGGGTAGGTACCAACACCCTGCCTGTTTCTGCTGCAGTAATGCGTTTCGGTTCGAAGGGTGGGGTAGCCGTCGTAACTATACTGAGACCTTAGGACTTATATCTCAAGGTGGGTGGCGCATTTACGTTGTAAATGTCTATAGCCTCTCCTGCAACTCTGTAACATTGGTCGAGAGTTCGTACCTCGTCTAAGAAATAAAAGATAATGCTTTTCCGAACTCTATACATTGTTTCGCGTGTTTCAGGAATTGAATGGCTCAATAATAACCGGGGAGTTGCGTAGAGGCGCTGAATACGATTACCTGAAGCGTTACGGAGGAGAATGGAAGGTCGCTCAGCTCGATTTTGAGGCGAAAGCGGCCTTCGATGCCGAACATTGTCGCTTTGAGGAGCTCATCCGTAGTGAGTTGATTATATCGATTAATATCACCCTAATGATTTTAGTGCTGAACTGATTGTCACATATTTTCCAGGAACTGCTAAAGGATTTTTGAAAAAAACTTCCACTTTATAAAACAATTCAAAAGTCAATGCTAAATTCACAGCAAAATCTATATACCTAGTCAGGTCATAAATTCTGTCACATGTTTAATGTAAAATGTATACCAAAATGAACTTAACAAAACATAGATTCTTATGAAACTAAAGTTTATTCAAAATGACCTCCGTGATTTTGAATACAGGCCTTCAATCTGCGCGGCCAGTCGTCTATCGCAGCACGAACGAGGTCCATGTCAATATCGGCGGCTGCCTTAATCAAGGATATCTTGAGTGACTCCAAATTGGGATGAGGCTTTGAGCACGCCTTTTCCTCCAAGTGTTGCCATATCTTGTAATCTAACGGATTCAAATCTGGACTGGAGGAGGGCCAGTCTTCGTGCCGGATGAAGTCGATTTCACGCGCCGCCAGCCAGTCTTGTGTGCTCTTCGCTCTATGAGCTGGCGCCGAATCTTGTTGGAATACCCAGTGCCTGTTATTGAACATGGTATGAGAAACAGGTTCCACAAGGTTCGTCAGGACTGTATTTTGATACACAACTGCATTCGTTTTTACACCTTTCTCACAAAAATGTACCTCTGTTAAGCCCCAATAAGAAACTCCCAACCATACCATGAGCGAGGATGGAAAATGACCTCGTTGGACACGCGGAATACGGTTGTTCGCTTCTTCACTACTGTGTGCGTACACCTTATCATTTTGTTTGTTGTAGCTCTCTTCTAGGGTAAAAATTTTTTCATCCGAAAAAAGAATTTCCCGATATTTTTTTCCCGCGTACCGCTTCAACAAAGCGCGGCATCTCTTCAGTCTCAGGTCCATTAGACGAGCATTCAAACGATGTCCTGTTTCTTCTTCGATATGCCCGAAGCCCTAAGTCTTCATTTAACACCCTTTTCACCGTGGTTCTACTTAACCCCATCTGAAGGGCCAACAGTTTCTGCTTCCGTTTGGGATTTCTTTGAATTCGCGCCTTCACAGCTTTTATCACTGCTGGAGTCCTAACAGACCGAGGGCGACCACTTCTTGACCTGTTATCTACACTAGAGTCTTCATTGTATCGTTTGATGGTACGATAAACGAATCTTTTGGTTATACTCAAATTTTTCAGTATGTTAAAAATTTGAATTGGCGCGTAACCGCAACGATGCAACGCAATAACTGCAACACGGTCTTCTTTAAGCGTCCACTCCATATTTAAAAATGAGTAAAATTCTAAAAGTATACATTTTTATTTTCATGAACAATTCGAAATTCGAATTCAATAAACTTTTTTGTGGCCAGCATTCTAAAAGAAAAGTTTTTACTGTGTGACAATACTTATGACCTGACTAGTTAGTATAGTACTATATAAATCTACAGAGGTTTTTACGTATGTTCCGTTATAACTACTGAATGCATCCGATTGACTTGAAACTTGGTATCCATGTAGAAAATACATGTACTTAATGGATAGGCTAATATTTATATGAGTGTTGGACCCCCTAATAATAATGACAATAAATAATAATGTTAATTTTAAATGCCCAGCGAAGCGGGCGAGTAGGGCTAGTAACTTTATATGGTTATTTATAAAGGTTATTAACTTAAAATGCTATATATATAATACCTAAAATCAAACTGCGCAATAGTCGATATTGCGACGCTCCGCACTTTGTACGCATTAATCGAGAGTCGATTTATCAACGGTTCTCGCTCAAAGGGTTAATGACGAATAATTATTTTACCGTTTTATTTCTTCTCCAGAATACGGAATACCGGAAGACAGCCTCTTGGTCAAGCTGCCGAAAATAACGACGCTGACATCGCAACTTTTAGAAGTAACATTGAGAGACGAAAACGGAAAATCGTTTAAGAAAAAGTTCCCATCTACGATGGCAGTCCAGAAGCTGATCACACTGTCGCAGAGATTGTTCTCGAGAGCCGGCAACACCGGTACACCTCGACTTTACGTACTAGACGAACAGATGGATGGGGCTGAAATATATCTCGACAATTCTATGAAGGATCTCGCTTATTATTCGATTAAAAATGGCGATGTTATTCTAGTTAAATTCAGATAGAAATATGTGAGAATATATTATGTTATTCTTGTCAATTTTTATTACGCTATGCGTTTTGTTTAAGAAGTATTTAGACACGATCCAAAAGATGACTGAAATAAAATTGTTTAGTAGAAACCGCACGTGCTTCAAAAAATTACCATCCATACAAATTGGCGTGAAGTCTGACAACACTGAAGGCAGTATGCGTTGTAATTGGCGCGTAATTTAATTTGAAACATCAAAGAGCTTTGTAAATAAGTATTTGACGAAAAATTTATTGTCTCAATTGCGATTAATTTTCGTGGAAATTATAAACGAATATTTATTTTTAAATTTAGTTGTTTTATTACAAAAACCCAAACCTGAATCGTTGACTAACTCAGATCATTATTTACTGGCAGACGGTAAGTGTAAAACGAAGTTATATAAGACCTTAATAAGGCCTGCCGTCTTGTATGGATCAGCTTGTTGGACAACAAAAGTGGCGGATGAAAGGCGAATGCATGCAACAGAGATGCGAATGTTGCGATGGATGTGTGGAGTAACGAGAATGGATAGAATACGGAATGAATATGTTAGAGGAAGTCTGAAAGTGGCACCTGTGACAGAGAAGCTGAGAAGTGCGCGTTTGGGATGGTATGGACATGTGATGAGACGAAATGAAAATGAGGTTGTTAAGAGAGTGTTAACTATGAATGTGGAAGGATATAGAGCAAGAGGTAGACCTAAGAAGGGATGGATGGATTGCGTGAAAGACGATATGGGTAAGAGGGGAGTGAGTGAAGAAATGGTATATGATAGAAGAGTATGGAAGGAGAAAACATGTTGCGCCGACCCCAGGTGACTGGGAGAAGGGCAGGATAATGATGATGATGATGGTAAGTGTAAAACGTGATAAGTAAAGATAGTTTAATAATAGAAAAGTGTATTTGCATATCGTCCTAAACATGTCCTGTTGGATCCTCGCGATCTACTCTCAGTGCTTTGAAGCTCTCCAAGCACTGGTCACTGTATTCTTCAAACTCGACACGCAATCAAACCCATAGACACAGCTCACTGTGATTCTCGCCAGATCTTCTCAGAGGATCGCGATTCCGATCTGGTGGTAGATTCAGCGAAGCACGGCTCTTGCTAGGGCCAGTGTTAGCAAATCCTCTTACACTGGTGGTAGGACCTCTTGGGAGTCCGCACGGGTAGGTACCACCACGCCGCCTATTTCCGCCGTGAAGCAGTAATGCGTTTCGGTTCGAAGGGTGGGGTAGCCGTCGTAACTATACTGAGACCTTAGGACTTATATCTTGAGGTGGGTGGCGCATTTACGTTGTAGATGTCTATGGGCTCCAGTAACCACTCAACATCAGGTGGGCTGTGAGCTCGTCCATCCATCTAAGCAATAAAAAAAAAAAGATTGAGTCCGTGAGTTCACCTACCTTTAACAACTTTAATACAGTAAAAAGCTCCTTATTCGCGCTTCCTTAAATTTGTGTTTTCACAATTCGCGGATTTAAAAAAATGCGACCCAATTCCTATATTCGCGGATGTAATCGGTACATACAAACTGGTAAAAAGATTTCCAAGTGGGTATCCAATCGAATATCCTTTGTAAATGCTTTTAACTAGTGGTCATCCATAAATTATGTCACCGGTCACACGTTGATGGGGAAGGGGGGTATCACCGAAATGTGACAAGAGGCATGGGGGGGTCAATATTATTGTGACGTCACATGTTAAAATTTAAAATATTAAAACGCGAAGCTTAGATGTGAATAAAAAACTTTAAATATCTACGACCTTGAACTATAGTTATTAACAATTTAGCATTCTCGCTATGAGATTATCTCTCATGCCACGTCATTTAACTTATAATTTAACTTACAAGCATAAATTGAAAAAATGTGTGACGTCACGGAGGGGGGGGGGTGTTATAAAAATGTGACAACCTGTGTGACAAGGACGGGGGAGGGGTTCAAAAGTCCTAAAATTCGTGTGATGTTATTGATGATTGATGGCCTCCTAACACAACTCTAAACACGACTAATAAAAATAGACCTTATTACAACTACGCCTAAAGCATGTTGTTAAATGATATCACCTAGGAACGTATCCCTTATAATCCCTTAGACAAATGTAAATTACCATTCCATACTCAATGGTTTCGGTATTCGCGACATATTTACGGAACACAAACAGCGAATAAAGAGCTTTTACTGTACAATATTTTTATTACACTAATTTAAAATCCTGAGCAAGGTAAAATATATTTGTTTAGTTTTCTAGCTCAGCTTAATATTAAGGCGCGTTTTAGAACTATATTTATTTTTTACCTTTCACCTTGTACTGGTGGTAGGACCTCTTGTGAGTCCGCACGGGTAGGTACCACCACCCTGCCTATTTCTGCCGTGAAGCAGTAATGCGTTTCGGTTTCAAGGGTGGGGCATCCGTCGTAACTATACTGAGACCTTAGAATATCGGAATATTGTGTTATTTTTTATTTTTTTTTATTTCTTAGATTGGTGGACGAGCTCACAGCCCACCTGGTGTTAAGTGGTTACTGGAGCCCATAGACATCTATGACGTAAATGCGCCACCCACCTTGAGATAACTATACTTGACCTTGTACTTTACTTGAGACCTTAGAACTTATATCTCAAGAAATAAAAAATAATAAAAAATAACACAATATTCCAAATTAACAGCTAACATTTGTAACCTTTCATTACGTAGAAATAACACCAGCTGTTACCTTGATACGAATTTGTATAACGTCTCGTGTTTACTAACTTTACTCGCTGAGTGTTTCATTAATATTTCATTTAGTTATTATTATGGATCCACGGCAGACATTTAAAATGTTTTATCGAGATTTGAGAGATAATGAAAAATAGCCACGTATATTTTGCATATTTTTGCATTCATAACGAAGATTGGCTCAATTAAGAGACTGTGACATTAAATTTAATTATAATTTTACGATAAAATAATCTAATAAAGTGTCAAATAGTGATAATACTTGTGGGTAGCTATTCAAATTTTACATTTTATATTTGAAAGTTTAAAAACTTGCTTGGTGTTTCTTGTCAAAACGAGCGGGAAATGCCTTTTTTTTTTCTTTCGCGCGCAATGAAATGTGACCGTACGCGTTAAATCGAAGCTGGTACATAAATCGCATAAAAACTTATCAAAATATCGCCATTGGCAACCGTTCTGTCAACATTCAAAACCAATTTTTGTTTACGAGTGACAAGTTGGCACTTAGAGGCTGTGATGTTATTGAATCAATCAGAAAAGCAATGGGTAATTGTTTTGGATTATTTCGGCGCAGCGGCGTTAGGCGGCAAATCGTTCTGATACTAATAGGCTTAGACAACGCGGGCAAAACGAAAACTGTGAATAACTTAGTGGGCGATAAAGATGACAAAGTTTTACCCACAATCGGTTTTAAAGCTGTTAATCTGGTGCATAAGGACACGCCCGTGACTATATACGATTTGGGCGGTGGGCCGAATTTTCGACAAATATGGCCACAGTATTACAGTGAAGTGCACGGGGTTATATTTGTTATTGATTCAAGCGATTGTTCGCGTTTGGACGAATGCAGAAGTGTGCTTGAAGATGTTTTGTCGCACGACAGAATATCTGGTGAGTTACATTGTTTATTTACGTGATGATTTCGTAATAATTTACGTGTCGAGGTTATATGAGGCTGTCAGTGCAAAAGTGGCCTATTCTTACTTTAGTATGAAGCTAATGAGGTTTGAATCTATTTTTACAGTGCTATTAGGCAAAAACAATACGCGCAAAATAATGCTCACAAAGCCATCTGTTATCTAGGGGTCAAAATAGGGAATTGGCCGGTTTTGCTTTGGAAATCTATAATGTTTGAAATAAATTGCAATATATATAAGCACAAATATGAAATATTGTGGGTTAAGTCACTTTTGCGCAGACCGCCACATACCTATAGCATAATGTTTTGTTTTTTTGTTTTTTTTTTTCAAATATTATTTTCAACTACCCTATATTTTGTTTTAAAAGATTATTAACTGAAACAATGCATGCCGAGTGACTCCTTGATGTAAAGTATTCACCGCCGCTGCATTCAGAATTCTATATCTAAATCGCTAATTTACATATCGAAGAGTGAAAGAATATTTGGTTTAAGCGGCATTTCGCTTAAATACGCGACATTTATCTTTGTAATTAAAGGTCCGTTTTATTTGGTATTAGTAACAACAATTTGATGTTTTTAATTGAACTTCAATTAAGTTTACCCCCATCAAAGAGCTGAAAAAGCTTTTTTGATAAGATATTTTTTTCAAATTGTATACTTTCAATGGCTCCCTTGTAAAGATGCAAAAATTTCGCTTAAGTCAAATAGCTTTTCCTCTACCCCTCGATATATTTTCGACATCGAAAATAGAATTTACGAAGGATAGTCATCCTTAGATAGGCAAGGATGGAGAGTCGAAGAGCGGGCTCTATAAAAGGCTGGTTATTTAGGTACTGAGACTTTATATTGGACTTTTTGGAAGAGCACAAGAAGTTACGTAGAGGGACTTTTTTTCGTTTTGCTACATTTGTGCACTTCTACAGACCTTAAACGGTTTATAAGCCTCCATTATGTCTAAACCTGAAGAAACACTAAATTAACAAAATAAAATAAATCACATCACGTCAAAAAGTCATCCTAAATCGACCATATCCTCATACGATACCCTTATCTTACTTAATCACTGATAGCCTCGAGGGAATAATTCGGCTTCACCTTATATTGGTGGTAGGACTTCTTGTGAGTCCGCACAGGTAGGTACCATCGCCCTGCCTATTTTTGCCGTGAAGCAGTAAGTTTGAAGGGCGGGGTAGCCGTAGTTAAAACTGAGACTTTAGAACTCATGTCTCAAGATGGGTGGTGGCATTTACGTGGTAGATGTCTATGGGCTCCGGTAGCCACTTAACATCAGGTGGGCTGTGAGCTTGTCCACCTTACTAAGCAATAAAATAAAAAAACCTAACTGGTAGTAGAGTTCAAGGTGCTCATTTTGAGAGAAGTTGCTGAGACTAGCCCTAGCAAGAGCAGTGCTTCGCAGAATCTACTACCAGATCGGATTCGCGATCCATTGAGAAGAGATCCAGCGAGAAACTAAGTGGGTAGTGTATGTGGATCAACTTGCACGTCCAATTCTTCGTCGCATTTGTCTAGTTTTACGAATAGCACTGAGAGTTTGTCGCGAGGATCCGAAATGACGTGTTTCTGGCTACAGCGTTGTTCGTCTTCTGGGTCGGACATGTTATTCAAGGCGGCCATGATAAGAGGGTTACTAACGTGTCGCGCCGCTCTATCGAAAAAGCGTTCTGACGCTGTTTTTAGACACTTAGTTAATGGCTCGATTTCACGCATCATGTACATCTGGGGAGGTGTTTATAAGGGGTAGTGTTAATGAACACTACACTTGCGAAATCACCGTACGTATGCAAGGTTTGTACAGTGTCACCTTATTATGAAATAGTTGCCCATTGCAATACTGAAAAAATCAGGCGTACTAGTTTGAGTAGTGACTAAAGTATGTCTGATGGTTCTTCTCGTTTAGGTAAACCTGTGCTTGTATTGGCCAACAAACAGGACAAGACCGGCGCCCTAGACGACATCGACGTTGTAGAGAAACTTAACATAGAACCACTGGTCAATAGGTAAGCTATGATTACATTTTGTGAGGTTTTATTAGTACTAAGTTGGCATTAAGCACCTTCGACTGTCAGGTAAAACAAAAAAAAAGTTGACAGTCGCGGTCTGTGTTCTTAATGCGAGTTTTTAACGTTCTCGATCGCGTAAAAGTTAACTCAAATTTGTATGGAGTCGGAACAGCACCCCTAGCGGCAAACGTAGTGGAGTTACTCTAACTCGTGTGTAAACAACTTATATGTGCATATTGTGTTGCTTTTGTTTTTTTGTGTAACCTAAGATTTCTAAATTTCTTCTTTTTTTTTGTTACTCACTTATGCGTCCAAATGTTGCTATGTCCAAATGTTGTTCGGAACTTGTTTGAATGATGCAAGCTTATCTTGAAAATGTCGTAAGCGAGATTCAGGCATCTGTTAAATATCTTGTTTTGTATGATGGCTACCCATCACGCGTTTTTTGAAGATATTTGTGTTTGTCTATAATCTAAGACAGCACTAGGGGGCGATGAAATTATCGGCCAAACTCAAGTTTAATCGCGTCACGAATATAATTCAAAGCGAAGATATTCCAAAGTTTAGTTTAAAAATTAACAATTCCTTGTTTTGTTTTTTTTTTCATCGATCATCGATTTCTTTTATCATACAGATACCGATGTCCGACTCTAGTCGAATCGTACACAGCTAATATCGATACAAAATCGAAAAAGCTGAAGATCGACCCCGGCCTCCGGAAAGGTTACCACTGGCTTCTGAACTACATAATCCGACGCTACGGCGACATAAATTTGAGAGTACAAACCGACATCCACGCAGATCTGGAGAGACGGAAACGGATGCTCAACAAAGCTTCGAACACGAACTCACAGATGAGCAACAGCGACGACATCGCAACCCAAACGGGCTTCGAAAATCCGAATTACGACTTAACGAAATCGATTAATAACACCGAGATAATAATCGTCAAACCGATCAATCACAATCAGAACAGCATCGATTCTACAATAACCGTTGAGAGTATCGATAATTCGGAATCGACTAGCTGCGGTAAGCCGAAGTTGTCGCCATTATTCGGTCGTGCCAGTAACAGCCCTGCAACGGATATCGTTAAAATTGAATTGGAGCCCAAGAGCGCGTTCAGGAAGCTGTCGCCGATCGTGAGGAACAAAAGCGGCGGGAATCAACACATGGATTTCAAGAATCGACCTCAGTCGAGTCCCACTTTAAAGAAGATTAAGGTTAGTCGATATTTTTTTTAGTCAATCGATAAGTTTAAATAGTGTACGTATGTAATAAGCTATACGTTTTTGGTAAGTCTTGCAGCATACTTATCGCATGCTGGTGGTGGTTCTACGCCAGACTCTTGAAATGCTACCAGAACATGTGATATTCTTCAAAATTGGATAAACAAATTAAACACAAACACAAACAGCGAGCTTTCGCTAAATGAAAATGAAACAGCCGGAAATACCGGACATTTTTGGTGGCACGGATAAGACATTGGTGCATTTGAAGACATCTTTTTTACTAACCACCATATCCGGCTTTGGGGTGAACTTCTCTCTTCAGTGTTTCGTGAGCGCTATGACATGTCCTCCTCCAAACGAAGGTTGCGGAGAGTACTCAGTGGTTGTGCCCCTGACATTGCTGAAGTCCACGTTGACCACTCACAAGCTGTGGTCACTGGTTCTCGCGATTATTCCCATTTTCCAGACCGAGCCCCACAGCAAGAACTCTTCGATGGTCGAAGACAAATCGGACACATCGTACGTTGGCGACGGGAACCGCACCTGGGACGGTGCAATGGTGAACCACAGCCGGGTACTAGTCAATGCTGCCGAACTAGCTCAGACGCAGAGGGAAGTCGTGCTTAACGATCGCGGTAAGTCTGGTCTGCTGTCTGAGAATGATGCTGGTCCGTATTGTAAGTCCTCACGGATAATAACCGCGAACCTGTGTGCTTAGTGCGAGTTTTTTAACGTTCTCGATAGAGTAAAAGTTAACTCTATGGAGTTGGAACGATTACCTACGTTTACCGCTAGGGGCGCTGTTGTTCCAACTCTTACGCTATCGAGAACATTAAAAAACTCGCATTAAGCACAAATTATTATTATTCATTATTATGATTATTCACATTGTGCTCCTAGAGTGAAACTAGACTAGTGTCATGTCTTGTTATTTTTTAATTGCTTTTGAAGGCAGACCTTGCGAATGCTCTTGGAAACGTTGCATACCGCCGTGATTCTCTTCAGATATCGCTCGTACAAAGACATGGTCTTCGTTCTGGTAGCCTAGCAATAGAACTGCGTTGCTTATTTATTTATTTATTTTATTATTATTTGTGGTCATAGGTTAACAAAGATGGTGCTTAATATTAATAAATGTATCACTATGTCCTGCTAGTAAAACGTACAAATATTAGATTTAAGTATAATCTACATAAAAACGTTAATCTTAAATTATAATTATATAACTCTATTCTACGTTATCATCTAAATTATCTAATAGTACGCCTTATCTAATAAAAATACTTTCTTAAAATCTTGTAAATCTACTGTCTTCAAAATTTTTAGAGGTAGTTTTTTATATATTCTTGTTAACATACTATTATAAAAAAACTCTTGTCATAAAGGGTAGTTCCATGAGGTAGCGAAGAAATCTTTAAAGCATTCCTTTTTAAGGGATTTTAGACATGGTAACTGAGACCTTTAAGTCATGTCTTATTTTAATTTATATTCTTATTTTTATGAAAAATTATAATATGAGGTGAAATAAAATTAAATCAAGATTATTAATTTGAGATATTTATCAACTAGGATAAAGTTAAATTAAAAGAAGAGATGATATGTGATATGAGATGAAATATAACCTCAGTAAAATGGTGGTCATTTACTGAGATTTTTTTCAGTGGACTGTTTGGAGGATCCCGAGAAGTTACGTCCACCGGCTTTGTTTTATTTTCCTACATTTGTGCACTTTCTCAGATATTAAACAGTTAATACACCACCGTTATTACACATTTAAACCTGAAGAAACACTAAATAGACAAAATAAAACAAATCACACAACTTCACTCCTCGCGTTCCCGCCAAAAAGTTTAAACCATTCCTAACGGATTTGTTTCACAGATTACACAACGAAATCGGAGGTAGCGCTGCAGCCGCTAACATTACCCATGTCCCCCCGGCCGGCCTCCGCCTCCTTGCTGGTCAGGAGACAACTAGAACTGTCGGGACAGCACAAACGGAGACTCAGCTTGCGATGTAAGATTTTTCGTTTTGTGTACAAAGATGTCGCGACTAAAGGAACTGTTTCTGGTCATTGGTCGCAACGTAACTGAAAATCAGATGACTCGCGCGGTCAACGACCCCGTTGTCTCTGTGTCAAGCTTTTCATTGCGCCTTTGCTTTTACATTTCGGTTTTATGTTTTTTTTTTAATTGATGTTACTGAGATCACACGTATTTTATGTCTATCTACAAAAATTGGCTCCCGCGTACGGTGATGGCACAGCTGTCTACATCTTATTTCTGTGAATAAGCTCTTATTTGTACAATTTCATTTTTTTTGGTCTGCGATAAAGAATATTATACTCTGTGGCAAGTCTTGGTGCTAAAGCTAACTTGCTGACGCAAGATCAAATTTCGAGGAAAGTTTAATCGTCTGTCATTATTAAACGTCAGAAATTAAAAAAAAACAATTCAAGAGGTCATAAACGTCATTGAATTTTTTTAAAAGAAGTTTTTTATTTCAAATATTAAAATAGGTCTTAAACATTGTAATTTTTTTTAAAAGATTTTCTTTTCAATTCTAATTTCTTAGGTATTGTAAAATTGCTTGCGGGGACAGGTGTTCCGAATTTAGTGGTTATATAAAAAATATTTTGTAATGTTTGTTTACACAGACATGCAACGCAATAAGACCAGCCCGGAACGTATCTCCATGCTTATATATGAACCGAGTAAGGTTCAACAGCGGCATTTAGACAAAGGGGACTTTGAGCACACGACAACAATTAATTGAAGGTTTGTTTCTAGTTTCTTTGAAGTAAACACCGCACGAGACATTACGCAAAATACCCTGTGAATCATTCTAATATTAATATGAAAATTCGGTCAGTTAATTTTAAAAATTTCACTCAAATAAGGTTTAAATTACTTGTTTTATAATAATATGGTTTTTGCGAATCATAGACAACGCGAGACGTAAAGTACTCAAATTATATAAATATGTACCTACTTTTCGATCGCATTGTTCTTGTTGTTCCAGCTGTTAAGTTGCTATTTCGTGAACAAACACTTATTATCAGATACCAGTAAATCATACTTTACATAAATCAGCGGTTACCTACTAGATGCATACGGAGAGTAAAGTTAATAACACTCTTGTTGTCATATGTCAAACTTACATTGACACTATATATTGACATATTTTTTTTCAGATGGAACTTCGAGAAACTTCAAATAAATTTTAACAGGGTAGATAATAATGTACAAGAATAGAAATTGTTGGAAAAATATTGAATTTTGAAATTAAATTTGTAATTTTATATGCGAAAGATTTAGCCTGTAACTAGCTAACTAGTCTAAGTTGCTAGAAAATTGGATGGAATAATGTCATTATTTTGATTCGAAAATGAAATTGATTTGCTTTTGGTTTTGAACTAACGTGCATTGTGTTCACGAGTGCTCAGAGCTGGTGGACTACCAAGCTTCAATGGATCACTCTTAAGAATACATCTTTTCACATACAAATTAGTGATGGGTGTTATTGATCAGTCTCTAAAGAGAAAAGTCTTGTGAAGTAATCATAAAAATACAAAGTCTTGATTGTGTGGCCAAACCCGCAGCTTATACAACTTTTTTGGAGCCAAAAGTTAAGTAAGTTATCTACCAATTCTAGAAAATATTTTTACCTTCAGACTACGACGGCCCCATTGCACGGGATTCCTTCGTCAATTTACGTGCCATTTAAATACTAAAACATGATAACCTAATTTTTTGACGTATCAAATTTGTTCCCGCCTTTTTTGGTTCAAAGTTTATTATCTCTGGTTTCTATCTGCGTGTTTATTATTTTAATTTTTCTGTACATATGTAATACATGTTGATTAAAGATAATGAAAAACTTGTAATGCTTTCGTTGCCCATTCGATGTTATGAGTCTAGGATATTCTAAGTTAGAAGTTCCCATTTTCAGTTTTTCAGAAAGCTCAATGTAAGCTGTAATTCCGGGTTGGTAATCTGTTGACAGCGTATTGACAATGTTACAACAGTATAAATCTCAAGTTACGCGTCAATTTCATCACTTGTTATGTAAAAAATATTTACACTGAACAATAATAAATAGGTTAAGATCTGAAATTATAAGTCAATTTGCTTATATTTCGGGTTCTCTTTTAATTATATTTTATAATTGTATGAATATTGGTCTATGCAGGTGTATTTGATATATTATTATGAAAGCGTTTATGTAATTTTAATTAGAAAAGAATAATAATTTAGTTTTGTACTTTGCGTACTTAAGATATTTACTTAAATAATAAATACATAATTGTATATTTATGAATAAAAATGTTGTTTTATTAGAAGCTCTTAACGCCATCGTGTTAAAGTTCGATTTGGCTAATCTTTGTGTGTTGCTAGAAAGTTGTTTTTATAGCCTTTGTAGGCGAACGAACTTACGGCCATGATGGTTAGTGGTTACCGTCACTCATGGACGACAGCAATGCCAAGTCGCTGCTTACCGCTAAGCACTTTTTATTTATTGCTTAGATGGGTGGACGAGCTCACATCCCATCTGGTGTTAAGTGGTTACTGGAGCCCAAGGACATCTACAACGTAAATGCGCCACCCACCTTGAGATATAAGTTCTACGGCTGCCCCACCCTTCAAACCGAAACGCATTACTGCTTTACGGCAGAAATAGGCAGGGCGGTGGTACCTACCCGCGCGGATTCACAAGAGGTCCTACCACCAGTAAAAAGCAAGCCTCGTTTGAAGAAGGAAATGTCCTAGCGCTCGGGAAACGCCGTGGAGGGGAGCTCATTCTACAGCCGGATGGTACGTGGCAGAAAAGATTTCTGGAAATGCACTGAATGAGGTACTTTGAGGAACTTTCTAGGTAGTATGCGTGATATATAGATATAAGAACGATTGTGTACAATCTCAGCACTTTGTCTTGCTCAGTCGTGCGCACATGGCTTATGTTGCAAGCCAGATTTTGTTTCTTTTTACTTGTGTGTTTTTATGTATCTTTTTAACTTGAGAACGCTAACCACTGCCTCACCAATCAGTCTTAAATAACAATAAAACATAGGTTGTACAGTGACGTCAATGTTCATATGCGAAGGATTTGCATCAGCTTTCAATGATCGCCACTTCAGTATAGAATCATGGTCACACCCAAAAAGACGGCAAGCTTCATTAGTAAAGGTAGGTATGTGCTATATTAGCTAGTGATTGTCTTTGTCATTGACAAATTTATAAGTTAGAGCTTTTACTTGGGTAGACAAATGTCTCATCAAAATAAAACATCAATAAACACATTGTACAATAATTTATTTAGACATTAACACATCGATCATAATAAATACATTTAAGTTTTATGGCAGTGCTATTGGTAATGCTGGTAACATTTTTCCATTATTGTTGCCAGCTTAACAAGTATTACAGATTATACAATAGGTACGTGCGTTTTACGACAATCATGATAGGATTTCAAGGACGGGTCGCGTGCCTGATGGATGTCCAGGGCAATACGTAAGCGAAGGAATGTTTTCACAATTAATAAACGCTTTGTTTATAGTTCCGTAAGATGTTGCCGCTAATCAGTCTGTCAGTGTATGAGATATGTTTTATCGAAGTGGACCGACAGGTGAGACAGCCGTCTGTGTGCTCAGTGCGAGTTTTTTAACGTTCTCGATAGCGTAAAAGTTAACTCATATTTGTGTATGGAATGGGATCGTTTGCCTACGTTTGCCGCTAGGGGCGCTGTTCCAACTGCATACAAAATTGGGCTAACTTTTACGCTATCGAGAACGTTAAAAAACTCGCACTAAGCACAATGTTCTTCAAAATAGATCGGATTGTGGCGTTCGTGCTTACGTAACGTAAAGTTTTTCATGAGTATTCCTGATCGCCGTTGGCTTCGCATCCCATACGTATTATTCGTAAACATCCGTTTATTACTGATGGTAGGACCTCTTGTGAGTCTGCGCGGGTAGGTACCACCACCATTCCTATTTCTGCCGTGGAGCAGTAATGCGTTTCGGTTTGAAGGGTGGGGCAGCCGTTGTAACTATACTTGAGACCTTAGAACTTATATTTCAAGGTGGGTGACGCATTTACGTCGTAGATGTCTATGGGCTCCAGTAACCACTTAACACCAGGTGGGCTGTGAGCTCGTCCACTCATCGAAACAATAAAAAAAAAACTAGTGAGTATTCACATTCATGGGCTCTAGTAATCACTTGAAACAGAACTACCCTCTTATTATAACTGAGTATGACGAAGCGGTTCCACGTCCCTGATACGTCCCGAACGCTTGTTAATTCACCTAATTATACAAATATATAAAAACATTCTAAAGTTCATTATTCATTCGTAACTTAGCTTGCACGTCCATGTCGAAACTGTATTCCTCCGACGTACAGTTGAGATCATTATCACTAAAATTACATTCTAATAAATGCTATTAATTTAATTTTATTTACATTTATTTGCATTACACTCGGAGCCTTGTTTGGCAGTTTTTCAATATTAAAGAGTATTCAGTCGAATAAATATGTACTTGAATATAGACAGATAAAATGTACGCCACTGTACAAAATCTTGGGCGTACATGACATTGACAGATTGTACAATTCCGTTCATTAATTATCAAATAAACGAAAATACGTATGCGCATAACAGTTCACGACCTCACCACCCTTAAGTTGTGCGAGAGAGATCCAGTACGCACTCCTAGCTTAGGAGTGCGTACTGTATCTCTCTAGGAGTCCTAGGACACAATCTACATTTATAATGACTAACAATAAAAATAAATATTAAAAAAAAGTATAAAAATCCTTATTTTATAAAATTAAATTTAATAATGAAATTGGCATCGTTTGAGCATTTTGTTGTTTTAAAGTATTTTGATTTTCTACTACCACATTTAAGCTACATGAGATGGCCAAATAAATCGTGGCACAAGAAGAGAGGTCTTTGGCGAGAACGTTCTAAATTACAATTTGAATATTGATATAACAATGAATTAAAATTATCACAGTCGAAGGTTAATGATGGGTGAACAACCAACAATGAAGTTAAAAGATAAGTAATTGAACACTTGTCTATATCGGCTGAATCACTAACTTTTTTAGAAGCTTGATGGTCGCGTCTCTGCCCCTCCACCCGCATGGATGCTACTCAAAAACCCACAAGGAGCAACTAATAAGCATTTGCGCATTATAAAGTAAAATTCTCATCAAAGATAATATCCCTTGGTACAATCCGATTTATGTTCGCAACAAGTTCATCTTATTAAAATACTAAATTTTGAATTAAGATCGGAATAATTTAACAGCCTCAAACAAACATCTCACACACGAAAAAAAAAAATTAGCACTCGATACATGGCTTACAAGTAAGTATTCGTATAATAAAAACTTTTATTGCCGACCATTTAAAAGCCTCACCGACCTAGTGACTTGACCTTGAATAGTGTACTGGGATCGGATGATAAAAAAACATTTTTAAAACTAAAAGAAACACGCTTTTTTAGCAAGCCAAACTAAAAGTTTAAATGATCCTATCTTTTTTTTTTATTCTAATGATCCGGTCGCCTTTTTAGCCCGAAGTTTTAAAATTATTGTATTGTAACCAGACGTCTTGAAATTGGTGAATAAATTACTTCGAATGTTTTTGTTACTACGTTAGATAGAAGCTAATAAAGACGTGTTGATATAGTAAGTATTCAGGTCAGATCAGTATGGACAAAGTATGATGCCAGTTTTGAAGATTGGAAGCTGCCTTGTAACACCTCACACAGTTTTCTTATATATATTAGATATCTACAATCCTTGGTTTGTCTACTGAGATGAATTAGGAATTAGAACAGTTTAGGATTCATTTATATCTCGACATAACCAAAACACAAAAAACTCATTTTTGAAATAATCACTTCTATACGGACTACGATTGTGTAGTTATGTATTTTCTCATTCGATCAGTCCCGTAATGGCATTTCATCTATTATAAACCAGAACGAAGGATAAAAAAATTTAAGTAAATCAGTCGCGGGTATCTGTCAATACGCATTGGCGATGTCAAGACATAGGATGGTTACCTAACTTATGTGTGACTTACAAATAGCTACAAAAATCGAAGGTCGGAGTCCTTTGCTCGAAAATCTCATTAATGTGTTAGAGCTTAGAGTAAAGCTCGCCTTTATACAAATACACATATAAATTAATAAATAATTTTTTTTGTACAACATACCGTTTTAGGAATAGAGTGAGGCGTTAAGAATGAAAACACGCAAAATCGTCAGTAACGTAGGCGCATTTTGTTCAACATCGCGTATGTACGCGAGTATTTTTTTGTTTTCTACATCATTTTAATAGAACATCTTAAATAATAAATAGTTGATTGGAAACGCATTTTGACAAATAAATCAAATTGCTTTGACAACAATTACCATTATCTTATATAAAGAGCCGTATTACACACATAATAGCAAAAGACCAATATCAGCAAATGTAAAAATTTAAGTCGCAAATAAACGCGGAGAGCCGTAAATATTAACTAAATCTATATTTTCTTAATCAAAATAAATAAATACACCAAGGAATGTAAAGATTTAGAATAAAAAGATAATTTTACATATTTGATATAATCTTAGAATAAAATTAAATACTTTTACACACAGTCACTGATTTTTTCTTATTAAATTATATTTAAATTTAAAATAGCCATTTAAAATTTTAATTTGATTTAATAAACTAAGTAATGTCATAGAGGAACTCCGTTATAATACGAAAGATTATATTTTAGCTTTTATGACTAAATTTTGTAAACAAATTAGTTTCGGGTACTACGTTACGGTGATAATTCAACGCGACAAAGACGAATTTTAGCCTTACTCCTTTGTTTTAGGTTCCATTTTACCGAATTATAAAAAAAATAGCACAATTAAAAATAACAATTTACCTTAGGTATTATATAAACGATCAACTCAATTCTCGATTCGATTGTGTCAATTTTATATTAATTTCCTTTTCTACTTTTACGTACTTCATACTTTAGTATGAATTTTACAAGTTGTCATGGCCTAATGGATACGTCGTTCAGCTTACTCGTATCGAGTGGTGCGACCTTGCCAGTGTTCGAATCCCACAGGCAATCAATAATTGTTCTAAAGAAATACGTACATGTACCATGGTGCGATAAAAATGGGAAATTACAGGTGACATGCGTATCCCCTGGTGAAGGTCATGGGACAGCTTAAGGAAGTTGAGCTCTCTAGCGCGCTGCCAAGGGAAAATAAAAGAGAAAACCGTTGGCGGTATATCGCGTCCCGACCCGGCAGGCTGGTTTTAGTCCACCGGGGTATTCCGGGGCAAGAGCGGCACCGTCTGGGCAGCCTGACGGGTTGTACCAAGACGGCTGACGTTCATCAGAGCCTTCGATTCATCTCGAAGGCTCCGTTGACCGTGCGTCCTTGGGGTGAGCTGAGCCGTCTGGTTGAAGTGTTAACTACGCTAGCCCGCTTCTAACCTCGGAGGGGATCGGACGCTTGAGCGAAGAGTGCAGGGGAGTCTGATTCTGGCTCTAGCAAGAGCAGTGCTTCGCTGAATCCACTACCGGATCGAAATCGCGACCTGCCGAGAAGATCCGACGGGAAACTCCACGGTTTGTGTCTATGGGAAGCGCCTCACAACATCTATGACTAGCACAAACTGTAAAACATATTAGTCTACTAATAACGTTTAGTGACTAGACATTAGTTTGTCGCAAATTGGGAGACTACATTCCGAGATCTTAATATCAATATGCAGTGGCATCTCACTTCGCGGTCGTGTGAAGCGTAAATTATTTTACGAAAGACCCTAACAGTATATTGTAAATTAATGTGCGTTATAAACATTCGATTTCAATTATTAATCAAATACATCTTTATACAGGATTGAAACTGTTTTCGGATGCTACATGTAATTTGTATCAAAATCGATTTTATCAGTCTCGTCAGTCTAGACCAGTGATTCTCAACCACTGTTCCGCGGCACTTTTGTGTGCCGCCAAATTTCAAAAGTGTGCCGCCAAATTTTGCGAATATATAATAATGTTAATATTATTAAATTATATCATTTGAAAAGCAAAATATTTTAAACATGAATATATATTTAAATCCACAAACAAAAAAATTATAGTATATTTTAGTTTATTTCGTATATTAAAATTTTTTGATAAACTATTTATGCAGTGTGTTGTAGTAAGTAAATAATTTTTCTTTTTTTTTTTGTGTGCCGCCAAATTTTTGAAATCGTTAAATATGTGCCGCAACAAAAAAAAGGTTGAGAATCACTGGTCTAGACTATAATATTTTTAAGACCAGATTTCAAGCAGATAATCTTGCAACTTTTTCTTTCTGAACATAGCTGAAAGATATTTGCGATAAATCAGGTCACGTATAATTTGAAAAACTGAAATACTGATTTTACTGATTAACGCTTTTGAAATCTATATATAGACAAGTTCAGAGACAACTCATTTCCAATTTTAACAACACAAAAATTCAATTATAAATAAAAAAAGAAGTAGTCATACATAAACCGGATTTAAATCTCGAGAAATCAAAGCTAATGATTATAGCAGAATTTCGTTTATTATACGAACCCTAGTCATCGGTAACAAACCAATAGGTATCTTTTAATGAGAACCTGTTTTTTTTACAGTGGACATTGGTGACAACCCTGCTTTTCAGAGTGCACATACAGGGTGTCGTCTAACTACCGAGCTAATTACACCAATCTATCTAGAACTCTGTCTTATAGAGGAGTCATCGTCCGCAAAACTGGGCCTATTTCTTCTGTCGCACCTCTTCTGATGCTGCCGTATAAACGCGCTCAGTCTGTTCAACAGAAACTGTTTATCGTGGCCTTCTAAGACCAGTTGGTTCTTAAGGACCGCCACCATGTGCCTATTGGCTGTCGCGACGGCCCAGTAATAATACAAGAAGAATAATGTCACAGCGAAAGCCGGCACCGCGAACGTTGCAGTGCTTAACAAGAATATGACCTCTCTAATAACCGACGGAAAGTTGTTGAATGTTTGTATGACGAATTCCCACACGGTGGTGTAGCCTCGATAAGGACCGCAGTTTATAGACGGCAAGATTTCCGCCACCGAATACGCTACCGGCAGAATCGATATGACGAAACCGAGCAATAGAACCGACATGAAGAGTGATTTCGATTTGGACGCCTTATACACGACCGGCGAGGGCGTACAGTTTACGAGGCAAGTGAACTTTTTTATATAGAATATCATGAAATAGAACATAGATCCTATAATGGGTAGAAAGGGACAGAAGAACGAACCCATCCAAATTATGGTCTGCACGTAAACAATGTCCAATACGTGTTTAGGCAAATAGAATTCCTGTTCGCCGAACATCTTCAAGCAGCGGCTCCGCGTGTGACGAGCCATAAACGCCCTAGGCAAATTTATCAGGAACGTGGTCACGAATTGAACGGCGAAATCGGTCAAGATCAACTTGTAGAACTGCTGACCGACGTATGTCTCCCAGCATTCTAACTTCGTTGTATCCGTGTTATGCTTCGCGCACACGATGCCATTCGTCGATATATACAAATAGATTTGACTTAACAATACGCCTAACGAGGATAGCCTCAGTAACACAGTCCTTAGGAGCGTTATAATGATAACATGTGGCGGCATGTAGCCTTCGTATCTGATCATGTAACTAAAAATCTCGGGTATGATAAGATTCAGTACGACAATGCAAATAAACGGCAAAAACTCCATTAGTACGTTCTCCAATTGATTGAAAGACATCGTAGTGTACACTATCGGCATCGTCCTGGTTCGATTCTCGTTAGATCCTATGCTTTCGTTGAGTCTCTCCGTCGAGAAGTTGAAGGCTACGTATATTAGAAAACCGGACGCTATGAGTATCACAAACACGATCAGGTTAATAAACAATCTTTTTAGGTGCATCAATATCTGACTCTCCCGGCTGCGTGACTGTTTCTCTTCTTTGAATCTCTCCTCTTCGATGCAGCCCTTGATCTCATTGTACAGAGCTTGGTGTTTGATTCTCGCCGATCTGTCGTTGTGTATGCAAAAATCCCAACCGCCAAAAACGAGGTTGCAGTACTTGTAGAACTGACCCTCGCTTTCGATTAGCTTCTGCTTGAAGCCCCTGGCGGCCGTCTTCACGATCGCGATCAGGGACAATAAAGTCCAAGAAATCGGCACCAAAATGTAAGCCATTGGCATATTGTAGAACAGTTTCGTATGGTATAAACTATTTACGTAGTACGTGTATATTTGATCTGTGTAAACTCCGTAGAAGAGTATGGTTCTCTCCATCCAGCCAGTGCCCTGGATAACGTCTAAAAATATATTTGAATTCGTCGTGTTCTTCTCAAAATACGCTATAGAACAGCAAACTGTTGAATTCGCTTCCGTCTCGTCGCATTCGTAAACCCTCTCAGTCAACAATGTCTTTGGTAGGATCAGGAACACGATGACCAGTATCGATATTGTGAAGTTTAACAGGAAGAGCCACCTCAAGAACAGGAAATAAGAGACGACTCCCGTTCCGAATTTTCCTTCTATTTCACGCATGGGGGTCTGCCAGAGCTCCAGCTTGCTAAACGTCTCAGTGCAGCCTATACGGAAACGGTGCCACACCTTCCTCTGCCTCCAGTGGAGTTGCTCGAAACCTTGGAGGCGAAGTTTCGTAGCGTTCTGCGAGTGACACAAAAAGCTACTAAAGTGACCAGCAATCGAGACCCCGACATGTGCTTTTCATTCCAAAATGGCCTTTAGCTTTACTAAGTACCCTGCATTTCCAATCGGTTATCCGTTGGAACGATGCGCCCATATCGAGGGGTGATAGACTATTTAAATGTGCCGTTATATTTAGTATTAGCATCAACAGTACGATGTTTTTAATTGGGTTTCAATTAAGTTTACTACATTGAAACAGCTAAAGAAGTTTTTTTGGTCATGACAGTTTTTTCTAAATTTCAAACGTTATTTAGCTTCTTCTATAAGGTTGCAAAAATTTCGCTTAAACCAATAGCCTTTCTTTCACCCGTCGATATGAAAAACTTTACTCAATAAAATTCCATTGCATCAAACAGCTATAGTTTTGGGTATCCAAAATCTTTTCATCTATTTTAATAAAATAATAGTGATTTGTATTAAAAGATCTAATTTGCTAAAACGGATCGTGCTTACAAAAGTCGAATTAAGGCAATTTCAAAAGCCTAAACGAATAGAAATTCTGAGAAATGTTAAAACTCCCCGTTTATATAGATTGATATGAAAAGATTTTGGATGTTAGCGACAATGTCAAATAAAAATATTAGTTGTTATTTAAATCTTTCTAATTGCCGAAATAGCTCTTCTACTTCTGTAACTAGTTTTTATTATTAAGCTTTACTAGACTAGTTGCAAGTCGAATTTAATTATCGAAGTGACTAAAACGAAACTGACCTATTGTTATTATTTATTGTGTAGCTACTGGTGATAGGGGGTCCTGCGAAACCACGCGGCTCATCATGTCCATACGTTTCTTCTTGAGGAGTTTCACAACCATTACCCAATACAATTGACACTCTGACCTCACGTCTCAAGGCGGGTGACGGAATTTCCGTGGCGATGTCTATGGCTCCATTACCCATTTCACCAGTTGAACCGCCTGCTAGTTCTCACATCATCAGCGAGAGGGTACATGCATCTAAGCCAGTGACACTTATTTACCTGCAATCGAGCTTTAAGCTCGATCTTCTGACTCATCGGGACAGGTAGCGCTTTTATCTGCATTATCTCCTCCCACGAGCGTTCTTCGTTCGATAGATTTTCTGTAAATATATTTTAATTTTGTTTTGTCGATTCTTAAGACATTTTACGTTTTCTTTTTTTTCTAATTCTGGGATTGGATTTCAAAATTTAATAAACGAACGAGCTTAGCTTTGCATGTATTGCTTTTGCAGTAAAAGTTAAATCCTGTAGATGTATATGTCTGTCTCTTTTTAGTGTCAACTTTTTGTTTCATCGATGCTAAAATCACAATGTTGTCAAAGAAGTCTTCACTTCAAGACACGATGATAATGAATCAAATGAAATGAGACTTACCTACCCTCCCAAATTAGCCCTCAACCTAAAATGGTGTTAAAATGGGTTAACTGATTTCTCGAAACATACCTGATAAGTCTGGCAACATCGAGAGATGTATGTCCCGGCT
Source organism: Bombyx mori (assembly GCF_030269925.1). Taxonomy (NCBI): domain Eukaryota; kingdom Metazoa; phylum Arthropoda; class Insecta; order Lepidoptera; family Bombycidae; genus Bombyx; species Bombyx mori. The sequence continues at coordinate 7,654,815 of NC_085130.1, forward strand.
CTGCATGGTCCTAGCGAAGGTAGATTGGCGCCGATCAGTCTGGGATCTGGCGCGTTTGACCGTCGTCGCTGAAAAGCAATGCACGCCATTACGCATCAAACGCGAATTTTTTTTCTGATTTTTTATTTTTATTGTCTTTGTTGGCAGTGTGTAAGTGGTCACGGTCGCTCATAGACGTCAGCAATGCCAGGGGCAGAGCCAAGCCGCTGCCTACCATTAAGTACTCTCCGCAAACCTCGTTTGAAGAAGGACATGTCATAGCGCTCGGAAAACACCGTGGAGGGTAGTTCATTCCAAAGCCGGATGGTACGTGGCAAAAAAAATATCTTTGGTAACGTACTGTCGATGAATGCAGCAAAAAACATTACAATTATTCAAAGCTATTCAAACTTATTGGAAATTCTAGAGTGATCACATAGATACACACCGCCGAGAACAGAGAAAGATGACGAAGCATCATCCAGAGAAGCATAATGGGAGGAGACTCAGGGAGGAGGAGAGTGGTCTGGAAGTAGTATCATAAACCGAGAAGTTTCATCATCGCATCATCATGCGTATTGGTGATGAGAGGTGGATTTAATAACCCAGTCGTTTATCGCCCAGGAAAAGGTGCGCCTTATGCTATATAAAAGTACCCTCCCGAAATGCTTATCTTGGTGCCGTCTCTTCAGTTTTACTGCGGCTCCAATCGCATCAAAAATATCTTTGACCAGAATTCGATTAAGATCTACCAACCTATGACGCGTATTCATAGATTCCATGGAATTATACAATGAACATCCTAATCTTAGTTTTAGTAAATATACCATTGAAATTTAATGGATACCGTGGTTCGTAAACATTGACAAGCCGCTGAGGATTCGTTACAAATCTAAAGCGTAAATTATGTTTACTACTCGCGAAAACTTTAGCAAATACTATGGTTTGCTATATTCGTCCCTGGAAATATTCTGGATCCATCTTCTCTTCGAGAGGAGGTAAGGGCAATGTCCTTATGCAATACGGTCTTTGAATTGAAATGGACCACGATCGATTAATATCCCTGATGTCCTTTCCCTGGGGTCTGTCTTCTTCAAGTCCGATATTAATTCTGCGTATACAGCGGATTGCTTCGCGCCACAAATTTAAATGGTGTTTCAATGTGTTGTGCCCACATCGGCATTATGATGTGTCAAATGATTTGATTGATACGACCAAACCATCTCGATTATTTCATAGATTAGTTAAATGTCGTAGCGTTTGGACAAAACCTTGAACTATTTATCCAAAAAGCTTGTCTAAATCGACTTAAGATTGTGTGAAGCCTTTGGAATTTAATAAAAAAATCAAATGTTTTGGTTGAGGCAGAAAACAATTTTTTTTTATTGCTTAGATTGGTGGACCAGGTCACAGCCAACCTGGTGTTAAGTAGTCACTGGAGCCCATAGACATCCACATTGTAAATGCGCCACTCACCTTGAGATACACGTTCTAAGGTCTCAAGTATAGTTACAACGGCTGCCCCACCCTTCAAACCGAAACGCATTACTGCTTCACGGCAGAAATAGGCAGGGTGGTGGTACCCACCCGCGCGGACTCACAAGAGGTCCTACCACCAGTAATACAATAAAAAATTCTTATTTTAAAGACTTACTGTTCCTAGCCTGTTTTGATGGTAGTAGCGTCGCCAGTTTCGCTGCATCAGCTCTCTGGAGGTTATCAAACAGCTCCTGTTCCCCCCCGGGGTAGAGTTCCTGGTAGAACTCCCCGCCGGCTTCCTCCCAACCTTCATGGCGTTTGGATTTCGCCTTGTTCTTAGAGTTACCCCCTGACATTGTGTCAGTTCATTTTATCTGAAAAAATATATGAGAGGAAAGTAGTTAAGCGCAGTTTTTTTACCTTACACTATGCAACTAGATGGAAGTTGTCGTGGCCTAAAGGATAAGACGCCCGGTGTATTCGTATCAAGCGTTGCAACGATGTTCGAATCCCGCAAGCGGGTACAATTTTTTGTAATGAAATACGTACTTGACTAATAGAATAGAACCGTGTAATAAAAATCAAACCCGGAAAATGATAATTTGCCTAATTATTGGTTACAATAATGTGGTAGCAGTTAAATGGTAGGTTAAGGTGGGTGGCGGTATTTACGTTGTAGAGGTCTATAGGCACCGGTAACCATTTAATACCAGATCGGCCGTGAGCTAGTCCACCCATCTAAGCAAAAAAAGCACAAAAAGGTTAAAATAATATAGGTAGGGGCGCTGTTCCACTTGCATAGAAATTTGAAAAACTCGCACGAAGCACACATATTTCACTAGTCATCATTATAGAGTAGGAAAACTTTTTCTGAAGCCTTATATTCTGTTTGAGATTTCTTAAAAAAACATTCAGAACAAAAAAAAACTTATAAACGACTATAAATAGAAAGGCTCTGTTAACATTATTACAAAATATTTTAATGTTATTTAGTTCGGTATCTAGTATTAAATCGTTGATGTATTATCAGAATAGACTTTAGATATTTTTTATTAGGAGTTTAATAGATAATTGAAAACTGGAAGCGATATCATTCGACGGGATACATATACATAGCGTTATTAATTGTTTATTTTATTTTTACTTTACATACATCGAAAGCAAACAAAGCAGCAAGCCACTCTTGCGGTTTTTTTAATGTCTAGCAAAAATATGCCTTATCGAAAACTACTGAAGATGTTATTACCTTCAAAGCCAATATTAGTTGGGTCTTTTTCACTGTAAATAAGCTTTGTTTTTTTTTTTTTTTTAATTTTTACTAGTTATCTAAATATGTTATAGAAGGAAAACACTTCGTCACACACAGAATCAGTACGCAGTTTAGAAGCACGTTTCCCATCGATACGAATTGAAAACTTATTTTGAAAAAGACTTATCATATTGTTATCAAATTAATTGAATCATTCGACAATAATCATATCGGTATAAGAATATTGTCTATTTGTTTTTTGTTACCTCTTCACTCCCCTTGAAATCTATGACCAATATGGCAAATTTTTTTATGATTGAAAGATTAATGTTGGCCCTTTCCAGTTTCACCAGGACAGGTGGGCGAGCAAAGGCTCAGCCAGGAGGGGTGGGATTTGCTAACAACTGCCCGAGCGCCTCCGAAGGGAACCTAACAACTTAAGCGTAGCTGCTTCGCGAATGAATCTACTACCGGATCGAAATCGCGACCCGCTGAGAAGACCCGGCGAGAAACTCAGCGAGCTGATGCATGGGTTAGGTTGCACGTCGACCTCTTTGTCCAATTCGACGAGTACGGTTACCGGTGTCCCTAAGCCTGCTCCTAATGTTAGAGCTGAAGGCGTCTAATGCAAAGGTTATTGGTTCTGATGGATCCGTAAGGACGTGCTATCAATGTTGTGGTGAATCGACATGACGAATAGTAGTCGTTTTTCTATTGCCTTTGTTCGGGTTTGACGTTAACTGATCACCGTCGCGCGTGGACATCGGCAATGCCAGGGGCACAGCCATCCTTCTGCTTAAAAAACGAGGTTGCGTTTTTTGTCTTTCGGCTCGGTGTCCCAAAGAAAACTTAGTTATGTTCTCGACCTGACTTGCGGAAGACATCGGTTGCATTCGTCTTAGACGAAAGTGACGATTTTAAAACTGTTCACAAACTCATACAACGTACCACAATTATCTCACTACACAATTTTGCGTACATTCCCTTCTTTTTTTTTCTACCTTGCTGGTACCCTAGATAGGCTATTCCAGCGTAACCGTAACTAGTAGGTGAGCTCACGAGGCTCAAACCTGACTACGATGCTAGCACGAACCCTAGCAAGAGTCGTGCTTCGCAGAATCTACCACCGGACCGGAAACGCGACCCACTGAGAAGATCCGGCGAGAAACTCAGTGGGCTGTGTCTGAGAGTTAATTTACTCGTCGAGCCCTTCGTCGCAAGCGACAGGTTCGACGAGAACGGTGACCGTTGCTTGAAGTACCTAGAAGCACCGTTAGTGGATCGGGAGGATCCGAGATGACGTGTTTTGGGCGACGTCGACTGCTTTCCATTCTGTCCGCAGGATCGGGAATGTAGTTTTACCGGCGGCCACGATGAGAGGGTTCTCGTGTCGTGCCGCTTTATCGAAGTGTATCATACATTCCCACAATCAAGACTGAATTTAGTAATTTAAAATTATTTTTTATAATGATTGGAAGTATTTTTTATCTAAACATCCAAAATCCAATTCTAGTGAAACGGTCATCGATTAGATTACAATTCAATTGTTATTACAACTAAAAAAGGGCTTCTTCAGTTCCAAAAGGTCACAAGACAGAAATCACAATATATTACGGTAGTTTCACCGTTTTTATTTTAAACCTTTTGTGTACATTTCCTGCTATCGGGATCTATATAAATGTTCTCTTTTGTCTGTTTCTCTTTGGTAACTCTGGCACTAAACATACCATAACGGGTCAAATGACCTATTTAGAACTTTTGCATTGAAAATGCACATATCATCTTATTGATTTTGCACATTTGACCTCACGACTTTTTCTTACCAATTAATATACAGTTATTTTACTATCTTTTTGTTTTGTTTTGTTTATTTGGAGTAATACTTGTCGTATACCGTTACCTACCCGCTATGGTAGAAATAGGTACCAGTAAGTGTTGGTATGATTAGTGCTAGCTTAAACTGAACTTGAAAAGCTGTAATGTTTTTCAATTTCGCTCAAGACTTTTTAACTGAGCCATTAACTTGTGCTAGGGAATCCCCGTCAGAGTTCTGTGTGACTAATTAAAGACGCAAAGGAAGCTACAGTCTCGCCGGATCTTGAGCGTGGATCGCGGTTACTATCCGGTGGTAAATTCTGCGAAGCCTGCTCTTGCTAAGGCCAGAAAGTTCTCAGGTTGAGCCCGTGAGCTCACCTACCAGTTCGGGCGTAGCTGAAATAATTCTCTAGGCTACCAGCGAATAGGTAGGAAAAAACACCAAAATAGAATTTTAAAAACAAGGACCGGTAACGAATGACTCATTCGTCGATGTATTTACAAGAGGATAGCTGATAATTGTAATATAATAATATCATGCCTTTTCGCAGAAACATGCTTTGATTAAACTTTAATTATTGTAGATTGTAGTTGTAATACGTCTTGCCTATAGCTGACGCGAAGGTGCTGTCAGATTATTTTGAAAAATCTGCAAACGTATCGAGGACCAATTCAGTACAATTATTTTATTTTATTAACAACTTGACCCAATATACACGTATATACAGCCATGAGCAAAAGTATTAGGCAACCCTATTGAACTGCCAGTTTTAGGATAATTTACCAAGTTATCAATTCGACCATAATTTTTATCTATGTATGTTCACCGATTTCTCGATAATGCTTGAACCGTTTTGGATAATTCTTTTTTTTTTTTTGTTCGAAAGGGTAGCCTTCCCGAATGGTCCTGTTTACATCAAGACCTATCAAGGGCTATCTAACACTGAAATAATTTTTCAAATCGGACCGGTAGTTTCTGACATTAGCGCGTACAAACAAAAAACTCTTCAGCTTTATAATATTAAAAAAATTATAATAATATTATTATATATATTATACACTAGCTGTTACCCGCCACGCCCGCTTCGTCAAGGAAGCGTCGGCGTAGTTTTTTCGTGATCACAAGTATCCCATGTCACTCTCCCTAAGGCCGTAGAAGTTTTTTTTTTATTTTTTTTTTATTGCCTTTGTAGGCAGACGGGCATACGGCCCACCTGATGGTGAGTGGTTACCGTCGCCCATGGACTTCAGCAATGCCAGGGGCAGAGCCAAGCCGCTGCCTAGTCTAGAAGTCGTCGTGGCCTAAAGGATAAGACGTTCGGTGCATTCGTGTGTAGCGATGCACCGGTGTTCGAATCTCGCAGGCGGGTACCAATTTTTCTAATGAAATACGTACTCAACAAATGTTCACGATCGACTTCCACGGTCAAGGAATAACATCGTGTAATAAAAATCAAACCCGCAAAATTATAATTTACGTAATCACTGGTGGTAGAAACTCTTGGGAGTCCGCGCGGTTAGGTACCACCACCCCGCCTATTTCCGCCGTGAAGCAGTAATGCGTTTAATTTAGTGGCTAAACTACTCGCTACTGCACAGAAATCGTTCGCATTACGGTCCAGTAGAGCACAGAAGTGAGCGGTGTTTTGCAAGATGAACAGGCTGCAACGCAATAAAGTGAATAAACTGATTAAGCTAATCGTAATGTCTATTTTAGTAGAGGTGGATGAGGAATTTCTGTGACTAAGAGAAATAAGTTATGGGTACGAAAATGGATCGATAGAAGAGATAAACTGGGAGCTACTAAATGTCTTCTGAAGGAATTAGCATTGGAAGAGATCCCAAAGAATACTTCGATAGTTTGAGAATGTCCGAAAGCTGTGTGAATTTTCTGTTAACGAAAACACACTCTCAAATTCAGCGCTAAGATACCCATTTGAGAAGTGCCACTAAAGAACTCAACTAATCAACAGGTTCGGACTTGTTTAGTCAGTGAGCCAATAAGCAAGGACGCGTGGTGGGAGGCGCTACTTGCGTGAACAAAATAGAACAAAAAGGATTGGCTTGACTAAAATATTTACCAACCTACTCGACTAAATTTTTGGTGTTCAGACACATTTAGCTACTAAATTACTCGGTACTCGACTAAAATACTCGCCTAGTCCGAACAAGGCTTAACTGTCACTTAAGCGATAAAACAATACACTACCACTATGAAATGGTAGTGGCTGAGTTTGCTCGTATAATGAGTCTGAGACATAGACCTATATAGTAGGGACACGACATATTGTTCTATACGTACAATTGCTTATATAAATAGCACCCATTTTGAAAGCACATACATAAACATATATCTATCTCTTTCTTACTCAGCACTTTAACTCGCAGGAAAACAATATAACAGTATTTCAGTGCGTACATAAAATGAAACATGAATATACGTAAATGTCTCCGTCTCCGTCTAATGAGGCCGAAAATCCGCCATGCTTAGCGCGCCAAATGTCATTGTCACGTCAGTTCGGCCGTTTGTTTTGGGTTGTACATTATTTATTGACTTTGATATCGATTTAATATGATTGCTTATATAAAATTTCTTATTTTATCATGCTTAAAACATACAAAAATAATAATTAAAACATATTTTATAGGATCTCAAGAAAGTCGTCGGAACTATTTAAATAAAATAGTTTTATAACACTATTGTCAACTCTTTAAATATTTATTAATTAAGTGATTTTAGAGAGGAAGTCACAAGGAATGACGTTTGTAATTTTATTAACGAATAAATGTTCTGTAGGTGTTTTTTTTTTATCAGGCGGTCCCTTGATAAGTTTAAAATTTGAATCACTCTCAAGTGAGAGTGATTCAAATGGTGCGGCGTACCTTCCTTGAGGTGCGCTGCGGTAGTGTGTTACGGACTTTAGAGTCAGCAAAACAATTAAAATAGATTGCAATAGTCTAAGAAAAAGACGTACTCAAAATACGATAACATTCAGCATGCTAGAAATGGGCTGATGGCACTGTACTATGCCATATCTTTATGTTTTGCGGCAAACGACAACTTTATAAAATCAGTGTAGCAACTTTTAAAAATCGTCATATCGTTTACTTGGCAAATTTGAAGCACGAACTCGTCTTAGATTTCACATAATATCTAAATCACATCATCTTTGCACATAACAATATACTTACTTCCTATTAAAGTATAAATTCTACAAATACATTCATACTGAACAATATTTAAAATAAAATGAGCGAAGAACGTTTATCGATAAAACCTACTAACATTAAAATCTTCTGGGCAGCACTAAAACCGCCATGTTTTGTGGCCAGATGACGTCACAGTGGCACGAATTTTTTGTTGACGTTTCATTTCCATAGGTTTCCTACTTCAGTGGTCTGAGATCATTACCACCCATGGAAAGAAATAGGTTAAAATCTGTTCTAAGCCATCGCTTAGCGTTATATTCTAAATTTTCTCTAATAAACTTCCCCTTAATGATTTCTGATAAAAATTAATGAGTATAGTATTCACGGATAAGATAAAATTATATTGTTTATATATTTTTATCAAAATTAAGGATTATTAAAATTCACGTTAAAGGTTCATTACCTTACAGTTTTGATAATAATTGATATTAGGTATTGATTCAGATTGACTTATACATCGGCTGTTCTGAATTTCTGATAATTAAGTCTTGATTTTTCATGTTGGACAATTTATCTTGATAAATGCATAAAAGACAATGGACTTAATGGACATCAAGAGAAAGTGACGAGATGATAGATGCCCTCGAAATGTGGTGCTGGAGAAGAATGCTGCAAATATTGTTTTCGGAATTCAGAATGAGTCAGTCAATTCTACAGGAACTCGGCATCAAGCACCATCTATCCTCCATGATTGAGGGTCGCATTCTCAATTTCTTCGGACACGTGTCGCGACGGGGTGATGAATCACTTGAGCGCCTTGTGGTGCAGGGCCTGATAGAGGGTACAAGACCGCGCGGCAGATCACCGTTACGATGGACCGACTAAATAAAGACACCTCTAAATCATCCCGTCAACGAGTGCACAAGGGTGCGGTACACGAGGTCTGATGAAGCGAAACACACGTCGTTTCGGATCCTCCCGATCCACTAACGGTGCTTTTAGGTACCTCAAGCACCGGTCATCGTTCTCGTCGAACCCGTCGCTTGGGACGAAGGGCTCGACGAGTAAATTAACCCTCAGACACAGCCCACTGAGTTTCTCGCCGGATCTTCTCAGTGGGTCACGTTTCCGATCCGGTGGTAGATTCTGCGAAGCACGGCTCTTGCTAGGGTTCGTGTTAGCAACGTCGTCAGCTTTTGAGCCCCGTGAGCTCACCTAGTAGTTAAGGTTACGCTGAAATAGCCTCTCAAGGCTCTCAGCTTAGGTAGAAAAAAAAAACGCGAACCACCACCCGAAATGATGACCATGACCACTCTGCCAAGAGTGCATACTACTGAGAAGAATGCACAAAAGTACACACGCAGTCATGAGACAAAATTATCATTCTTGAGTTTTGGCATGTTACAACTGGATTATATGTATTCACAAGTAACTAAGAGCAGCTGCAAATACATATTGTCAACAACTATCCTATTGGACCGATATTTCGGTCAAAATAATTCATATCCAAATCTACCACAACTTTTATTATGTGTTGACACTAGGATAGTGAGGAAGTCAATCTTTTAGACTAAAAAAACAACATCCCAAAATACAATCTTAATCTGACCATGTCAAAAAGTTCTGTAGTTTAATTATAAATGTTTTAGTTGAATTCAGAATTTTTTACATATTCTTAAGTAACTTAAGTCTTTTTATTTTTAAATAAAATATTTTAATCGTTTTCATCACTGGAATTTTAAGTGAATGCAAAAATAGTACATTTATGAGTTTCTTCATTACGAGTAACATTTTCAATTTTTTTATTCTCCGACATGGGCAGAATCCAACAACTTTTATTTTGAAGTAGTAACAGAGCCCATTGATTTGACACCTTGATGGTCAAGATCTAGAGACACACTGTCTCACCCATCACACCCATAACAATTTTTAGGAGCATATATAAGAGTTATCCAGCATTGTACCAACATTGTGTTGAAATGTACTCATGGTGATTACTAACTTATCGTAGCCGCGGTAATTATGTAAATGTATCTATTTTGCAACTTCCTATTATTAGACAAAATTATTTGTAGATTTGTAAACATATGCTATTTATATTATGTAATAAAGTGTGCGGTGGAAAATTTGACATGAAACAATTTTTTGTGACTTTGTTTTTTTTTTTTGTTTCTTAGATGGGTGGAGAAGCTCACTGCCCACCTGGTGTTAAGTGATTATTGGAGCCCATATAGACATCTACAACCTATATGCCACCACCCAACTTGAAAAAAGAGTTCTAAAGTCTCAGTTTCAACAGTACAATGGCTGCCGCACCTTTCAAGCTATAACGCATCTCTGCAGAAATAAACAGGGTGATGATACCTACTCACAGACTCACCAGACATCCTACGATCAGTAATTTTGCAAAATGTAATGATGCACATCCCTAAAAAGAATGCACCACAAACATTTTACACATAAGGGATGCATCAAACACTAATTTGGATTGTGTTATTGATTAACCTTTAACACCGTAACAAATTTCTTTAAATTGACATATTTTATTATATGTATGTACCTAACATATTTATTTTATGCATCTAATGAGGGTTCCATTAATCTAATAAAAAGACCACTTGAAGACACCAGTGAAACCCATGGCACAATAATGTAAACTAGATGAGGTCATGAGAGATCCTCGTGGTGTATAAAGTGTTAAGCATGTAATAAAGCCACGGGCACAGCGTGTTGTAGTGTGACTCAGCTTATATACAAGCTCAAAACTTAATTCATGCACATAAGCTAATGTTGTTTGTTAATACTTAATAAACTCAATTTAAAAGAAAATTATATTTATGGCTAATAGACAAGGCTTATTATAGTGTGCAAGAATTTTTAAATGATAAGTGTTGTACATAATAAAATATTAGAATAAGAAGTGATAGAATGTAAAAATAGATAGATTTAGTAAATTTTGTGTTATAATTAATATAAAAATAAATTAAATTTTCGCATGCCTAAACAGGCGAAATATATGAAGCTATGTCCTATATCTTGTAAACTATATTTCTGGCGAATAAAGATTTTCTTTCTTTCTTTCTTTCTAAAAGACTGATTAATAAATAGGTATTCCTTTAGATGTTGGAAAAACAAATGATTTTTTTTATTGCTTAGATGGGTGGATGAGCTCACAGGCCACCTAGTGTTAAGTGGTTAGTGGAGCCCATAGACATCTACCCCACTCAACAAACTGAAACGAATTACTGCTTCAAGGCTGAAATAGGCAGAGTGGTGGTACTTACCCGTGCGGACTCACAAGACGTCCTAATACCAGTAATAAATTGCATTAAATTCGGTAAAACAAAAAATAAGAGAACTTAAACCAAGAAAGCAATGGATTGAAGGTCTACTAACTACAGTTGAACTAATATTTGTGTGAATCATACCTTTTTTTTTTTTTAAGTATGACTCAATTTTCACAAAGAAAAAACATCAACTTACATTATGATCAACCTAATTAAATTGTATTTTCGTGTGACCCGCCAAAGTAGACCTTCACAGTTCGGCTTTTGCTTCGTATTTGAGATTTTTGAAAAGTATTAAATAGGATTTATATCGCTAGTATATGCCTACTTCCGCTTTAAAATTTTTTTTTAATTAATTCATAATTTACTGTATCGTTAAAAGTATAGTGGATCACAATTTCATTTTATTTAGAGTTTTCCGTTTTAGGTCGAATTTACTGTCTGATTCCGGCAAGTGGAATTCGACAATGTAATGAGAAAAAACATACTAAATCGGTCCATTTATAGATAGAGCACAAAGCGGTGATTTGTGTTTTTTTTTTTAAATTAAGGGCACACAGTTACTTTTCGTAATCAACACTCACCGTGTAACATAAACACCAATTATTATTCATCTCTTCATTTTACACAGCACCCTGATCTTCTTACACTTTATAATTGAATTAATACATTATCTATTTCATTCACATCATCTGTAAACGAAGGCTTCAATTATTATTTAACTAAATTACAGGAAAAATTTCTGAGATCAAAATAAACCAAAATTACAGTTGATCTATGGTACTTAGCAAAGTACTTTGTGTGTGTTTCACACATAGAGTTACTGTTTTTTTTTTTTTTTTTTTTTCTTTTTGGACCCAACACCAAGTGTTATTTGCCACTTTCAAAATAAAGGTTAGGAAGCAAAAATCAAATCAGAAAATATAAGTTAGATAAGGTTTAGGCAGGAAAATTGGATTAGGATTAATATAATTAGGAAGAATAAATAATATATATAATTATAATTTTAGGTTAAAACTGTTGAGGAATAAGATAATAATTTTATAAATAACTGGGTCTACTGTATGTAATAAATAAGGTACAGATATAGGAAAAGGAATACTAAGTGATGATAAAGAACTATAAAGAAGTGAATGATCAAAAAGGGGACATGAAAGAATAATGTGATTTAAATCGCCAATGTCCGCACCGCACTCACACTTACTGCTATCCAGCACTCCGATCGTCGCTAGATGTGCCGGACTACACGTGTGGCCTAATCTCATCCGTATCAAACTGGAAGTCTCGTGGCGTTTAAAATTATATTTGTAGAACCATGGTTTGGAAGGAATGGTTGGTTGTACCCTTCGGTAATATTTTGCTTTAACGCCATTATACCACTGTGCACTCCAAGCATTATTCAAATATGTTTTAGGAAGGCTAACTAAATCATGACTATAATTTTTGAAATAATAAATATCACCACAATTGATAGCCTCGTTTGCAATTCTATCAACTATTTCATTTCCTTTAATTCCGCAATGGCTAGGTATCCATACAAATGATACTGTAAGATTTTGATCCATACATTTCATTAACAGGTTTCTACAGTCTAAGAGAATAGGGTAAATCGGTTGAGATTTAAAAGGAAATTTTGCAAGAGCCTGTAAAGAACTCTTTGAATCGGTTAGTATTAAAGTTTTCTTTAGTTTGAATATCAAAATGTATTCTATGGCCTTGTATATTCCAAAACATTCACCAGTGAACACTGATGTTTCAGATGGTAATTTTATCTTTTCAACTATTTTTGATTGCGAATGGTAGACTCCTACACCAACACAACCTTGAGGGTGTTTGGAAGCATCTGTATATATATGGTTATAGTCATTCCAGTCTTGGTCTATTACAAAATTAAAGTTAGTATTTGGTTGGGGTTGATACTTAGAAATACCCATGTCAAGATGAATATCCGGTTTTAAAATCAATGCCATATAGTTTACACAAAATAGAGGGAAAATATGAGAGTGATTAGTTGGAGTTTGAATAGACAAATATTTTCTGTAGCTAATTATTAAACATGGTAACTGTTTATGTTTCCAAAATGAAGAGTATTCTATGAGTTCATTTAAAGTTTTAAGTTTGGTAATAATGTGATTATTTTGAATTTGTAGGGATTTGAAAACGAATTTATCAGATAAATATTGACGTCTCAAATGAAGAGGAGGATCAACACATTCTACCTGTAATGCTGTAACAGGACTAGATTTCATGGCTCCAGTGATAATTCTGAGTGACTTAGACTGTATAGTGTCTAGTTTTTTGAAAGCATTCACATCCCCTGGTTGAAGTAAAAAAGTACCATAATCTAAAACTGATCTTACTATGGCATTATATAAAAGTTTTAAATTGAATGGGTGGGCACCCCACCATACACCGGCAAGAGAACGTAAGATATTCATATTACTCAAACACTTGTTTGTAATGTAATTACAATGTTGAATTCCATTCAATTTTGAATCTAAAATTAAACCTAAAAATTTAACATGACTATTTACAGAAATTAATTCATTCTCATACAATATACTAATTGGAGGAAGAGAACGTTTTCTAGAGAATACAACAATAGAACTTTTGGAGGCAGAAAGGGAAAGTCCATTATTATCTAACCAAGATTTAAGAGTTAGAAATGAATTCCTAAGGGATAAGCAAGCTTTATGTATGTCTTTATTGCAAGTGTACATAAGGAGGTCATCAGCATATTGAAGAATTCTTACTTGATTTCCAAGGGTCTCTTCCAAATCACAAGTGTATATATTGTATAAAATTGGACTTAACACAGATCCTTGAGGAAGACCTCTCCATAAAGTTCTAGATTGTTGTGAATCTGAAGAGGTAGAGTTTAAAATGATAGTTCGATTTGACATTATAGTAATAATCAAGTTAGCAAGTCTAACAGGAACCCTTATTTTCTGTAATTTGTAAAGCAGTGTAGGAATATGTACATTATCATATGCAGCGGAAATATCCAGAAATCCAGCTACAATAGATTCAGAGTTTGAGAAAGCTACCAAAATATCCACTATAAAGATAGCAAGATTGTCCATTGTGCTTTTACCCCTTCTAAATCCGTTTTGACTGTCACTGAGTAAACTGTTACTTTCCACAAACCATTCTAGTCTAATTTTAATTAAATGTTCTAAAATTTTCAACATTACAGATGAGAGAGCTATGGGTCTGTATGACAATACATCTGATGAAGATTTACCCGGTTTGAGAATGGGTAAAATAATTTGTTTTTTCCATGACTCTGGGATAACACATGTAATGAACATAGAATTTATAAGGTTGAGGTAATATGTGAGACTAGAATCACTCAAATGGACAAAGAAAGAATAAGGAATCTTATCATCACCTGGAGCAGAGTCCTTAAGATTCGAGATTACCCCCTTCAGTTCATTAAATGAAAAAGGTAAATCAAAATCTGAAACTGGATCTGAACATGAGAAAGGAAGGACAGACGGGATAAGAACTAAACATTCTTCTGGAACATAAGGGGGAGCTAATTTATCAAGAAACTTGTCAGCCAGATCATAAGGCAAGTCTTTGACTGTATTTTCTTTATATGCAGATCTAAATCTTCTTATTTGGTTCCATACTTCAGAAGGTGAGATATTAGGACAAATCGAAGCACAAAATTTTTTAAAACCTTCTCGTTTCTTTTTTAATAAAAGATTCCGAGTACTATTGATTCTTTCTGTTAGAATATCAAAATTTTCTGTAATAGTTTCTTCTAAATATAATAATTCGGCTGCTTTTCTCTCCTTTACCGCCTGAGTGCACTCCCGGTCCCACCAAGGAGGAGAAGGAATAAAAATACCAGAAGGGCTTTTAGAAGGGAAAACTTCATCAGCTGTTTCTATAAAAGCAGAAGCTAAAATTTTTGCTTGTGCATCAGAATCTAAGTTATTAATATTTTCACAGTTGGCAAGTTTAATATCCAAACGCGATTGAAACGTTTTCCAATCCTCATCTGTTACTTGAGATAGGTTGTACTTTATTGTAGACTTATGTTTAGAATGATCCTTAATTACTATGTTATTGTGTGAAAATGAAATAATAATAGGATAGTGGTCACTTCCATAACTTAATTTTAATGTTTTCCAGGACAAAGACGGCACCAGAGATGGGGAGGAAATAGATATATCAGGAGCACTAACAATTTGATCAGGACCAGTTCTACGAGTTGGACTTCCAGAATTTAAAATACACAAATTCTGTTCATTAACAAAATCAAGAATTATATCTCCAAATTCATTAGATATTGAGCTTCCCCATGTTTGATGGTGAGCATTAAAATCACCCATTATTATGATTGGTCTAGGAAGATTCAAAATAATAGTTATAAACTCTTTGTAAATCTCTACAGAAGGGTGGGGAATATATACACTAACTATACATATATTATTTACAATGACCGCAATAATGGATAAACCAAAACTATGATCAGGTATATCTACAAGTTTAAAGCTAAGAACACTATTTACAAGAAGAGCAACACCACTGTACCCGTCAATACGATCTTCACGGATACAGGTATATCCTTTGATTTTGAAAGGATATATACTTTTCAACCATGTTTCCTGTAAAGAAACTATGATTGGAGAGTGTTTATTTATTAAGTGAATGAGATCAGACTTTTTACTTAGAATACTTCGACAGTTCCACTGAATCATCTTTTTTATTTGTGGAGCCATTGTATGTTTTGTTTAAAATTTGTCTTATGATATCAGCTGCGTTGGACGGTGTAGCGTTATTAGGAGCAAGTAAATTAATAAGAGCAATAATTATTTCAGCCACAGGAGATTCGGAATTTTCATTAAATTTTAAAGCACAGCCATTAGAAGGAGATGGAGCATCGTAATCTCTTGTAAGATTTCTATGGGCCCTTTGATCAAAACCTTTATCACCTTTAAAGGGAGATCGAGGTTTCATAAAAACTGTTTTTTTATATGACGATGGACTTTTACTGGCAATTACTGGGCTGGGGGCAGTAGATTCATGAAACGTTGAATGATTCTTACGATCCGATGGAATTGAAGAAAGAACATCAGCATACGATTTATACACTGGAGGATGAAGTTTACATGCTTCCAAGTATGACACACAACTGTTCGCCATTGTCTGCTTTATGGCCCTTTGTCTTTCAAATTCTGGACATTTCTTATTTATAGCAAAGTGTAAGCCGTTACAAAGACAACAGGAAACATTTTCCTCCTCTACATTACAAGAATCTCCTGTATGATCTTGACCACATTTAAAACAACGCGGTTTCGATCTACACTGAGCTCTAACATGACCGAATCTACAGCAATTAAAACATTGAACTGTAGGATAAATGTATAAATCAACTGGTAATGATGTAAAACACATATATACTCTTTTAGGTAAAACCTGTCCATCAAATGTTATTACCACGGATTCTGTGTCAATAAAAGTTTTATTATCATTTACAGTGATTTTTCTTCTTAATCTCCTAATTTTTAGGATTTTTCCGCAACCTAACGGAACACTGATATTATTAATTATTTCTTCTTCAGACCATTCTGTAGGAATATTTCTAACGATACCCATGCGAGTAACTTGAAAGGTAGGAATGAATGCTCTATATTTATTCTTCTCTAAAATATCTAAATCCATGAAATTGTTAGCCACATTAAAATTTTCAAATGTTAGTGATAGCCTGTTTCTACCAATTCTCTTAAGACTACCATTAACAATATTTTTAATAGAATAATTTTTCAAAAATTTGCCAAAAGAAATTGGGTGCAAAATGGTATTGTCATTAGATGCCTGTATTTGTTTTTGAATATGAATGACGTAAGGGGCAGCATCCGAGTCACAATATTTATGTCTTCCTATAAATCTAGGAGTGACATCATTACTTTCCATTTGAGTCGGATGATTAGGAAATATATTAGTAGACACTGGATCATGAACAGAGCTATTAATCTTTAAGGCTTTATTAGGACCACTTTCCTCACATTGGCACTGGCAGACGGTGTTGCCTTTCGAGTCACACTTGCTCCTTTTCCTATTGCAGTGTCTACAAATTCTGCGAGATGCACGTTTGCGATTTACAGATGTTTGATGTCCGGAGTAATCGGTATCTACAGTAGAATCGTCATGCTCGACAACAACATTATGCGCCACTGCGGGCACTGACGATAAGTCACATTCGTCATTTACTTGTAAAATATTAAAACTATTAGAAGCAAGAGTCCCCCCGGGATCTCCCGGGGGGTCCATTTTACGAAACAAGGTCAAAAAGACTTACCCGACGACGAAATTAAATACACTAAATAAAGAAAAATTAAATATATAAAAAATATGTACAAACTTATCCTAATCCAACTATACGATAATTAAAAAATTTTTTAAATAAAAAACACGACCGCCAAATTTTATGCTTCCCGCGCTTTTTTCGTACCTACATTTAGGTAGGTACCTCTCAAAACCTAGAGTTACTGTTGTAGGTACTTATTAACTCCATGGTTTCACAAGAGTGAGAGCGGTGCTCGAACAGTAGAGATGCCCGACAAACCGAGAAAAATAACGAACAATCGAGCGATTGGAAATTTATGTTTTGAAATGTTGGTATATCGATTTAGAATCCCAAAAATAAAAAGGATTAAAAGTCGATATTATTGTCAACCAATACACGATATGTTGTACTTTATGTTAGATATAAAACAAAAATTATTTTTTGGCATATGATTTAAAGGTATTAATTAATTAAAAGTAAAGTATGTTGGTTCGCTTTTATTTAGTAATGTGAGACGGTTTTACAATATAAGGCTAAATACACCATATTTTTTGAGTAATGTTGAGTCTTAGAGTTTTATTGAAGTGATATAATTATTGAAAATACCTAAATCGACACGAGTATATTATGCAAAAATTATAGAAACAAAATGCATTGATACTATTTGGTATTTTGGAAATTTTAAATTTGTACTTTAACCATTTTCCTTTTTATTACTTCTATTAACTAATCTAAACTATATTATTCCATTATTTAACCTTTCCATTCACACTACCTAATCATATAATATCAATCTATAATATATTATTATACAATTGTATGAAGGGAACCCAGGTGAAAAGTTACATTTCAAAATAAAATTTATAGGTTTTTTAGTGCAATTTGCTGCCTGGTAAAATTTGTGTCAATATTATGCTGATAATTTGTAAACCCTGAACAGATATTTCAAGTTGTAATACAAATTACCCACTTTTTTTTCTTACCTAATTACCAGAAGCCTTGAAGGGCTATTCTGGTTTCACTTAACTGATAGGCAAGCTCATGGGACTCAGTCTGAATAGACATATTGTAATTTATGCACATTGTCTGGAATCTACGTTGAATGCAATGAATATATGTGAAGCACGTAAGAGAAATGCTCAAAACACAAGAGTAGGTAAGGTTATACTTACTTTGTTACCTCAACACGAAGATACCTAATCTGACGTATAGCCCTTTACCAGTTTTATTAGAAAGTTATTTTTCTTTAGTTTTAATTTTGGTAACAACCAATCTTCTTTTTTTCGCTCAAATTTCGCCCGACCACGTCCGAGACGGGACTCTGCCTGGAGAGGTAGGAGGAGTTACGTCGGTTAATAATACTAACCTATCGCCTAATCACATACAAAGGCAACATGTGAAAAGATTATAACCGAAATAACCAATAGTTATTTATATACTTTACTTTAAGTGATATAACAATTTTTTAAGTTTGATTTAAATTAAATTAAATTAAATTGATTTTCGTTTCAGTTGAAATAATCGATTTGACTCAGAAAACCGAGCATCCCTATCTCTGACTAGCTAGTGCAGGACACATTAAACAAATTAGCTGTCAAAAAAGAAAGAAAATTTTGATTTCTTATGTTTTCTTTGATAGATAGCTTTACATTATTGTTCTCTTCTAAATTAGATTATGTTTATTAACGCTATTGAGATGGATGAATTCGTAGAGCTATGAACATTTTAATTATTTAATACTCTATATTAGTTAAATATTATGCTAGCAATGTTTCTGAACGCATACAAACAATTTTTTTCAGTTTCACATAATATTTAACTCCACTCACCTTTCTAGTTTCTAATTAAAACCTTATGAATGTAGCTACAGACACGGTCTTATTCATGTTTCACAGTATTACATTCACAATAAACAACAGTAAAAACTTATTCATGACAGAAATACGGAATAAAACCTCGACTCTTTGAAAAAACTCTCAATTTATATTCAAATCGAAACGTAATTATTCTTGAAAGCGAATAGTCATTGAGCGAATAAAAACACCGCAGCGAAATCCGGCAAACGGAAAAAAACACAAGACCGCCCGCAGTTCACGTAAACAATTTTCTGAGGAAATTTTCTTCACTTCATATCCGGTGTCGATTTCATTGGTGATACTTCCCGGCAATTTGCAATCGACCAATAACGGATCTGCCCTTCTCGGAACAGCCAATAGAAACGCGTTGACGTTAGCATTGATACAGGTACGGCCAATGTCATATCCGGCGCGCTACGAGACGGTATCATGCGCGAAAAGCCCGGGAACTCGGACCGGGGCGCGGGACGACACCTGCGCAGCATCCGACCAGACGTCGCTACAAGATCACATCTCGACGAAAGTAATGATTATTTTCGGTCCGCGGGCGGCTTAGTTCCGCATACGTCCGCCGCGGCGCTGGCCACGACGAGTTCAGCCCAAAATACTCACCTCGCTATGTCCAACTCAAAAACTCATTATAACATACGAAAAAAAGTGTAATATATAGAATTAATTATATTAAATCGAACATCAAATCGTGCTCAACGTTTTAATCTACGAACAGTGTTAATGGACGTGTTTAAGTGTGAGCTGTGATCTATTTCCGATAAGTTGATTCGTCCATGACTGCGCTTTTCCAGGGATAAACGGGTGGGCGCTCTTTAGGAAAGCGCGGCCGTTTTGTTAACAGTTGGCCGCGTCTGCCGCAAAATGTTTACGGATTTACACAACGAATTTGACGGGTGGTCGCTAAAAGGACTACTCTGGACAAAACGCAGAGACAGCTACGCGATAATTTCTAATCGTGCGACGTAAAGCCAGAACTGATGAAGTTCGTTTGTAGGTTCGTTAACTGGGAAAATGCACGCCTCACCAGCCCCCAACGCCGCGAGGGGTGCGAAAACATTTTAAAACGCAATCAACACTAATGGCGACACGTAAACTAATAATATTTCTTGCGATCGTCGCGTTGGCTGCCGGCGAACATGAGAACGAAACAGAAAACAAAGCAGAGGAAGCCATGGAGGCGGAAAAGGACCAAAAACTGAGGTCCGCGTCGCCGGCCAGATCACAGGGCTCATTCCACAAGCTGACCGCCCTGATGAATAACACGGAGGAAAGACGCCAGTCGCGTCGGAAGAACAAGGATAATCTCAACAAGATCCTGCAGATGAACAGACGACACGATGACATGCTGAATGACAACGAAGGTATACCTATTAACCAGAGGACCGCACCTGACAACGACACAACACTCACGGACAAGATCAAGATCCTGCGTCCGCTCGTGCCGATGTATGAGCCGGAAAGCAAATACAATCACGTCTCGCAAGCTAGCGGGGTTTTTTGTAATTTCGAAACATCAAACGCGTCCATGGACTTATGTACGTGGCAGTGGAACTCCACGGTTTCGAGACACGGTCTGGGATTCAGTGTGATCACTCCGGACGATCTGGTGAACGTTAATAGTACAACTAAGGGTATGAGGTTCTCCGGGCCTTCGGAAGACGCTGATCGGAACCCCAAAGGTATGTTTGAACTTCATAGGTTGCGACTTTCTGGATCGTGTTAGTTGTTTTTGTTTCAACCGCTTAAACACAGTTCTTAATAAAAGTAACAGGAATATGGATTTGATTGTTATTTTTGGGCATTTAATCTCGTACTTTTGTGGAATGATGTCTTTGCCGAATATAACTTTTTAATGCCATATTAGGGACATACCGAAAATGTCATTATGTATTTTCCCGCGAATATTGTCGTTTTATTGTAAACTTTAATTTGTAATAATCATAGACCTATATAGTAGGGACACGACATATTGTTCTATACGTACAATTGCTTATATAAATAGCACCCATTTTGAAGGCACATACATAAACATATATCTATCTCGTTCTTACTCAGCACTTTAACTCGCAGGAAAACAATATAACAGTATTTCAGTGCGTACATAAAATGAAACATGAATATACGTAAATATCTCCGTCTCCGTCTAATGAGGCCGAAAATCCGCCATGTTTAGCGCGCCAAATGTCATTGTCACGTCAGTTCGGCCG
Source organism: Bombyx mori (assembly GCF_030269925.1). Taxonomy (NCBI): domain Eukaryota; kingdom Metazoa; phylum Arthropoda; class Insecta; order Lepidoptera; family Bombycidae; genus Bombyx; species Bombyx mori. The sequence continues at coordinate 7,676,150 of NC_085130.1, forward strand.
TCTGTTTTGGGTTGTACATTATTTATTGACTATGATATCGATTTAATATGATTGATTATATAAAATTTCATAATTTATCATGCTTAAAACATACAAAAATAATAATTAAAACGTATTTTATAGGATCTCAAGAAAGTCGATGTCCTAAAACTATTATCTATATGTATTTAAATTCATTATGGAGCCCTCATCCGAAAAATCCGTTTTTCGGTCGGAATCTATTGATCATGACACTAATCATAATTACCACTTTAAAATATGTCATCAAAACATATTTAGACATTCTGTTTAGATATTTCGGGAAAAAGGCTACCGACAAAATCTCTTCGGAACTATTTAAATAAAATAGTTTTATTCCGCAGTGAGTAAAACACTATTGTAAATTTGTTAAATTTTTAATAATTAAGTGATTTTAGAGCGGAAGTCACAAGGAATGACGTTTGTAATTAATGAATAAATGTTCTGTAGGTGTTTTTTTTTTCACGCGGTCCCTTGATAAGTATAAAATTTGAATCACTCTCAAGCGAAAGTGATTCAAATGGTGCGGCGCACCTTCCTTGGGGTGCGCTGCGGTAGTATGTTACAGACTTTAGAGTCAGCAAAACAATTAAAATAGATTGTAATAGTCTAAGAAAAACACGTACTCAAAATACGATAACATTTAGCATGCTAGAAATGGGCTGATGGCTTTGAACTACGCCATATCTTTATGTTTTGCGACAAACGACAACTTTATAAAATCAGTGTAGCAACTTTTAAAAATCATCATATCGTTTACTTGGCAAATTCGAAGGACGAACTTGTCTTAGATTTCACCCATCTAAATCATATCATATTTGCACATAACAATATACCTACTTACTTCCCATTAAAGTATAAATTCTACAAATAAATAACACTCAACAATATTTAAAATAAAATGAGCCAAGAACGTTTATCGATAAAACCTGATAACATTGAAATCTTTTGTACAGCACTAAAGCTGCCATGTTTTGTGGCCAGATGACGTCACAGTGGCACGAAATTTTGGTTGACGTTTGATTTCCATAAGTTTCCTACTTCATTGGTAATAATCATTGGATTATTATTGATTAAAGAACCTAAATATTTTAGAATTATTTTAACGTTTACGCGGGAATTTGTAGATTTACTAACAAACTTACGAGAGGCGTATGTAGTCATTTCAAGCTTTAATAATAATGATTGAATACATAATATATAATACCAACTTAAGAAACTTTCGTTATCCAGCTGGGTTAGGGGCCTGATACAGAAGACAGTTATCCTTGATACTGCGCGTATCGTGAGGAGGTTCCTCACTCCGGAGTCCTAATTAATGGTGGCTTGTGTTGTAGACACCGCCATCAACGGCAATCTATTTTTATATATGGTGTTTTTAAATTTTTTTTATTTTTAATACCTTTTCTGAAAAATATGATGTAATTAAATAAGATTTTAAATAAATATAGAACATAATAATGATTGAATACAATAATATACAATAAAATTACTTTACACGCATCTACTGTTGAAATTACGCCCGAATGCGATCCCTGGGTTAAATTGGAGGGCAGTTATCAATTTTTCTATCTATGCGCGTATTGACCGTTGTTTACTAACGACTTCCACGATTAAGGATTAACATTGGGCACCTTCATTGGGTATCTTCAGTCCTTTGATACCCACTGCTGGGCTATGTCCAACTTTTTTAGCCTACCCTTTTTTATGCCATAATGTTCAGTCACCATTCCCATCCACGTCTGCCTCCTTATCTTGACTATGTCATCGGTCCACCGTGTCATAGGTCTTCCGGTACCTCTACGATCTTAGCCAGTATCCTTCACTGTCATACTCTATCTATTAACATGGGGTACCTACTTAACAATAATAAAATCCGCACACTTTGATGGCGTGATCACCATTCAGCCTATCTCTTAAAATGTCATTAGGATGTGTCTCGTAACTAATAATATCAGAACGGCTGTGATATCATTTATGGCTTAGTTGGTTGGACGAGCTCACGGCCCACCCGGTGTTAAGTGGTTACTGAAGCAAATATACATCTGCAACGTAAATGCGGCACCCATCTTGAGATATAAGTTCTAAGGTCTCAGTATAATTTTCACGGCAGAAACAGGCAGGGTGGTGGTATCTCCCGTGCGGACTCATAAGTCTTTCTACCATCAGTTATTACGCAAATTATAATTATGCGGGTTTAATTTTTATTACACGATGTTATTCCTTCACCGTGGAAGGCTAGGATTGAAAACAAAAACAAAAACAATTTACCCGCCCGTGTATTTAAGCCACTACAAATGCAAAATGAATATCGTGTACCTACCTACCTACCATTATGCACATTATTTACGGAATCTATTTCAGGATGAGGAGACATTGAACTTGTCTCCGTTTTCTTCGTGAGTGAATAGAGTTTCGTGTGGACTTCGCATATTATACGACTAGCGACCCGCCCTCGCTTCGCTTCGGAAACATTAAAACTCACAAAAACCAAAAAAATAAAATAAAAATAAAATAAAAAAAGTAGCCTATGTTCATCAGGGACAATGTCGGCTTCTAATGGAAAAAGAATTTTTCAAATCGGTCCAGTAGTTTCGGAGCCTATTCGAAACAAACAAACAAACAAATCTTTCCTCTTTATAATATTAGTATAGATTGTTGGAAGGAGTGGTTGTTTTTTTGGTAGAGGGTTTGTTACAAAAATAACCTCAAAATTGAATAAAAAGTCAAAGAACAACAAAAATCCCACGAAATAAATGGATAATATTTATTTCTTTTGAAAGTACGATATTTCCATTCTCTTAAATAAAATTTATGCTATCATACAAAAAAAAATGCGCAACGGCGCGGGTCGATACTATGATTTTAGTGACTTAGGGACCAACTTTGTTTTTTAACAAATTTTTTTGTGGGGATGGATAGAGCTCGTTAATCTCAATAATAATTGTTTTGGGCAAAAATTACAAAAACTTTATACTTTGGGCAGAAAAATGTGTTTTGTGATTTTTTTGTATGGAGCGGATCAAATTAAATGAAATTCCTGCTAAGTACCGCGAGGTCCCGCTTTGAAACTTGATTTTTCTTAAACCTCGTCTAGTCTACTATCATTTGATGCTATCAGCATGTGCATAAAGTTGCAACTCTGCTAAATAAATGGATCGAAAAAAATGAAAAATACAAAGAATAAAAACCTTCATTTTTATTTTCGTAAGTGCTTTTAAGTTAAATTTGATATGAATTAGTAAGTAAAAGCACGTGCTAATACCCATAATTACATAATAACTAACAACAATACATTTAGTAGGTCTCTAATTAATCAATCTCTCGAGTTATCCTTACATTAGTTGATGAGAACATAATTAGTTAATAATTATCATTAGCTCATTAACATTAGTTAATAATATGTAATTAGTTAATAATTATTCTCATTAACATTAGTTATTTAGTTAGTTAACATTAGTTAATGAGGAACGTTAAGGAGAATTGTAATGTTAAAAATTAGTAAACATTTGTTGGTCACTGGAAGTATAAAATGACCATGTTTATATACCAAAATCAATGAATTTCAATATGTTTCTTTAATGACTTTAATTAGTTAATAAAAAGTTATTTACGTTAGTTCTGAATAGTAATAACAGATAAATACTAATATAAATTAGTAAAGGTAAAATAACTCACTACTAACACAACTAAACTAAAAACTAATTATATACAACACCAATCTTTACTATTTCCTTACAATTATGACATAAAAAACGAATAAAAAAGTAACAAGAAACTTACAATCTACCAAAAATCTTATTCACTATCGCTATGACTATCTTGTAAATTACCTACATCAATAAAATCTATATCGGATTCTGTGGGAAAATTCAGCAGAAGCTCTTTGACTTTTGGAGAGAGAGCCATTATATTTTGTTTCACCATTCGAGGTCTTAGACTTGTGATCTTTGGATCAGAAGACAAAAGAAGATTGTGTAAAATATCCTCATTAGTCGTCGTTCTACTTATCTTTCTAGAATGACTCTCTCTATATTTCCGAAAATCTTTATTGCGAGCTTCCGCTGCCTCTTCCGACAGTTTACCTATAGGAATGGCACCAAAGTTCTTAATTATATCACTGCCATGTACCAACAATTTATGGATACTGGAAGGCATATAATACCAGGAATATAAATTAATATACAATTCTGCAGTATCTCTACAAAATTCGGAAAATTTGGAAAGGTCTACGTGTTCTCCAGATGCAACAGTCTGAAGAATCACGTGAAACCTCTCTATTAAATCTTTACTTATTCCTGTTATGCGAGCTGTTCCTTCTGCATCCCTGAAAAATCTTCTGGCGGTATTGCCATCATTGGTTGTTCCTACTCCTTGCTTGACAACATCTATAAGTAAGCCGGATTCCTTTTTAAACGCTTTCTGTATAGCGCTCTTTCTAATTGACATTTTTTCTTTGTCATCGCCCCTACAACTCCATTTTTTGAAGTCCAAACGATAAGCTGCAAAAAAAGAAATTTCATTGAAAAAATACTCTCACAGGAAACTATATACGATGAAAAAATTGTGAAGTAATAACATTGTATTTACCGATATGAAGTAAGCACTCCATGCATCTTATCCAGGCATGTAAAGATGACATTCCATACTGGAATATTTCTTTATTCTTTTCTCTTTGAGCAAGTGATTCCAAATTGTTCATCTCTGACGGTTTTGCTTTGCAAATATCACAGGCAGCAGAAGATGTTTCTGACAAATATGACGTTTTTTTGCCGTCTATCATCGTCATGTGCAATTGATGCTTAACTTCAATTTGTTTAATTTTTGATGGCTGAAGTCTTTCTATTTCTTCTGTTATGCTAGCTTTTATAATTGCCACTGTTGACTGCGTTTCTTTTGTAAATTTAAACATTATGGGACGGCAGTAAAAAGTTGATGAGGGTCGGTCGTTTTCCCAAACAATTGTTCCATCACATTTTTGAAGCCTTATAGGAACTAGACTGGCCATGAAAACAGATGAATCATCAAACTCTATTTCAGTCTTTTGCTTATAATTACTTTGACTTGAGGCTCCATCAAAGCCCCATTTGCTTATAAGCAGTAGCTCTCTTGCCGAGTCCAAATCCAAAGTAATCACATCTAAAAGCCTAGATACCGTCAAGTTTAGTAATGCTTGCATTTTAATAGCAGCTCCTTCTTCCGTAATAATTATATCTTCTTTCCCTGGATAACATTTTGTCTTTTCTTGCTTAATTTTATAATAAGAAGGGTATAAATCAGACCCATTTTCACTTGCTGCTTCTCTTAGGTTTATATACTGCCACTTACTTAATTTAAGTGAAACTAATAAAGACAGTGCCTTATCGGGAGAATATGTACTACTTTTCGCTTTACTTGTACTTAAACACTCCTTAACCTTTTCTAGATCTTCGGGGTGATTTAACAAATGGTTCATTATTTCCCCTACATCTTCATTTCCAGTGTTTCTCAAACTAGCAATTGTTGTAGCTTTTATTTCATCTGGAGATGACGAAAGCGATTGGTAAATTTGTTCAACGCGTCTTCGTTTTTGCCTGGATCCCAATTCTTCAAAAGGTTTTCGAGGTGTAAAAGTAGATGTCGTGGCTTCTGTAGTAGATGTTGAGAATGGTATATTTTCAACATCTTCAGTATTAGGAATATCGAGCCTTTCCTGTGCAGTGTTGTCAGCTTCAGGTATCATTCCTTCAGGCCAGTTTATTGCACGTTCTAACCAATCACCATTTTTTCTTATAAAGTGTGCTAAAGTGCGACTACTTCGTTCCCATCTTGCACTTATATTTGAACAAAAGCGCGTACAGAATTTTTGGAGCTCAACACTTTTCTCTTCGGTCACGTTTATTTTATTTTGTAGGAATTGAAAAAGTTTTTTATTATCAGACAGCGACTGTAGTTGCTCTCTTAAAATCATAAATAAATCTAAATTGATAACAAAATTGTCCATTATAACGGAAAAGGAACTATAACAATCACGAGATGTTAGTAGTAGTACGAATAAACGAACACTAGTTAATATATAATAAATATGGTCATTTTATACTTCCAATGACAAACAAATGTTTACTAATTTTTAACATTAACAATAGTTAATGAGGGTAGTTACCCAGTAATGGCTGCTTAACGAAATATCCTCATTAACTAATGTTAATGAGGAATGTTAAGGAGAATTATCCTCATTAACTAATGTTAACTAACTAAATAACTAATGTTAATGAGGATAATTATTAACTAATTACATATTATTAACTAATGTTAATGAGCTAATGATAATTATTAACTAATTATGTTCTCATCAACTAATGTAAGGATAACTCGAGAGATTGATTAATTAGAGACCTACTAAATGTATTGTTGTTAGTTATTATGTAATTATGGGTATTAGCACGTGCTTTTACTTACTAATTCATATCAAATTTAACTTAAAAGCACTTACGAAAATAAAAATGAAGGTTTTTATTCTTTGTATTTTTCATTTTTTTCGATCCATTTATTTAGCAGAGTTGCAACTTTATGCACATGCTGATAGCATCAAATGATAGTAGACTAGACGAGGTTTAAGAAAAATCAAGTTTCAAAGCGGGACCTCGCGGTACTTAGCAGGAATTTCATTTAATTTGATCCGCTCCATACAAAAAAATCACAAAACACATTTTTCTGCCCAAAGTATAAAGTTTTTGTAATTTTTGCCCAAAACAATTATTATTGAGATTAACGAGCTCTATCCATCCCCACAAAAAAATTTGTTAAAAAACAAAGTTGGTCCCTAAGTCACTAAAATCATAGTATCGACCCACTGTGCGGCGGCCCATAGAAGAATGGGCAATCTCCTTTCATTAATTATTCGTATAAAGTACAAATCTATACTAATATATAAATCTACAGTGGTTTTTACGGATGATCCGTTATAACTACTGAACCGTGCATCCGATTGACTTGAAACTTGGTATCCATGTAGAAAATACATGTACTTAACGAATAGGCTAATATTTATATGAGTGTTGGACTGCCTAATAATAATGACAATAAATAATAATGTTAATTTTAAATGCGCAGCAAAGCGGGCGAGTACGACTAGTTTTAACTATGACTGCCACTAAAATTACTTTTAATGTTTAATTTTGCGATTTTTCTTGTCGTTATAATTTTGTTTGGGATGTTTCGAATAGCTTACTGTTTTCAAATTGTTTACAGCTTACGGACCACTATAAGGTCCTTGTCGACTCTTAATTTCGTCATTTTGCTAACTACCCTCTTATTTATAAATCTGTGAAATATTCAAAACGCCGTAAATAGGATAGCGTAATTATAAGCTAAAACAACACAAACACAACGTAATATCGTAAAAGTAGTTTTGTGTTTACGTATCGTTGAAAATGAAGAAAATACTAGGAGTGAATTAACCCATAGACACAGCCCACTGAGTGATTAACGGCCGTCTGGTGTAGTGGTAAGTGACTACACAAAGGGGTCGCGGGTTCGAATCCCGCCAAGGGAAGATATTTGTATGATAAATATAAATGTCTTTTCCAGTGTTATGGATGTATATTAAATATATGTGTATAATAAAAACCTTACATTTATTTCCGTTATCTGGTACCTGTAACACAAGTTCTTTACGAACTTATCACGGGACCAGTTAACGTGGCGTGATTGTTAGTAATATTTATTTATTTATTATTTATTTATTATTTATTTATTATTTATTTATTATTTATTTATTATTTATTTATTATTTATTTATTATTTATTTATTATTTATTTATTATTATTTATTTATTATTTATTATTTACTATTTATTATTTATTATTTATTATTTATTTATTTATTTTCTCTATAATAGGTATCTCACCTGAAAACAAAGAAACGACATTCAAAGTCCACTACCACTCTCAATTCCTTATAAAAATAATTCAATTTAATTTAGTAACAATATGCCTGAGCATGGCAGATGTCAACCCTTCAATATCAACGCATGTCACCGTTATCGACAGCGCCATCTATATGATGACATGGAAGCTATAAAGCGCTTTACAAATATAAAATACTTTAAAGAAATATAGTTTCTTTACATATATGTCCCACGATATTGTTCCATCAACAGTACGCAATTGGATAGCAGGTAGCAAAACAAACCAAAAACTTGTTTCTTGAATTAAAAGTATTGCGAACTACTCTTCTACCAAACAGTGTGCGTAGTGCGAGTTCTTTAACGTTCTCGATAGCGTAAAAGTTAACTCAGATTTGTATGGAGTTGGAACAGCGCCCCTAGCGGCAAACGTAGGGAAGTTGTTCCAACTTGCGATCGAGAAGTTAAAAAACTCGCTTTTTTTTCCTACCTAAGCTGATAGCCTTAGGGGCTATTTCAGCGTAACCCTAACGTTTGTAGCTGAGCTCACGGGGCTCAAACCTGATGACGTTGCTAACACGAACCCTAGCAAGAGCCGTGCTTCGCAGAATCTACCACCGGATCGGAAACGCGACCCACTGAGAAGATCCGGCGAGAAACTCAGTGGAATGGGTCTGTGGGTTAATTTACTCGTCGAGCCCTTCGTCGCAAGCGTCGGGTTCGACGAGAACGATGACCGGTGCTTGGGGTACCTAAAAGCACCGTCAGTGGATCGGGAGGATCCGAAATGATGTGCTTGGGGCGACGTCGACTGATTTCCATTCTGTCCGCAGGATCGGGAATATAGTTACTGGCGGCCACGATGAGAGGGTTCTCGTGTCGTGCCGCTTTATCGAAGTGGAAAAACTCGCACTAAGCACACTGGAGATAAAATACAGACTGCAGTATTTTACTTAATATCGTAATTCCACTTTTACGACACTTCATAATACGGTATTTACAAAAGTTCTCTCTTGCTAGTTTTTTTCCCTTACTTCTTTCCCGGCCGTACTCATACTTATCCGCTGTGCCCGTTTACCCCCTCTTGGCCTAACGTGCATCATGTCCACTACAATTATAGCTCCTACAAACATTGTTGCTGTGGCGGTAGCCATCACAAAACACAAGATATTTGACAGATGTCTGAATCTCGCTTACGACATTTTCAGGATAAGCTTGCATATATACAAGTTCCGAACAACAACATTTGGAACTCTCAGACACAGCCCACTGAGTTTCTCGCCGGATCTTCTCAGTGGGTCGCGTTTCCGATCCGGCGGTAGATTCTGCGAAGCACGACTCTTGCTAGGGTTCGTGTTACCATTGTCGTCAGGTTTGAGCCCCGTGAGCTCACCTACTAGTTACGGTTACGCTGGAATAGCCACTCCAGGCTACCAGCTTAGGTAGGAAAAAAAAAAAAAAAAAAACATTTGGACCGTCGGTTTACCGAGCAAATATCACCCGCTCGGTGGAAGATCTTCCTATCGTCGTAATTCCAACACTGTCACATTACAACGAAACTTCTATTAATTTTAACATAATAAATGTTATATTGTATTTTACAATGTTGGATAAGTTAATGACTAATTACAAGATATAAAGTTACAAAACAAAATACAAAATATATTGTATAATGAAGAGTTTACAAAAAACCTTATAATAATACAATGAAATCACCATTTATGTTAAATCTCAATAAATAATCTGTTTTACAGAAATAAAGAAAACAATAAAATTGTTACTTTTTTTCATATCAAGCTAACGATGGAACTTCAACTGTTGACTCGACGTTTGTTTTCGCTCCAGTATGCGTATTGCGAGTTTTTATACGTTCTCGATAGCGTAAAAGTTAACTCAAATTTGTATGGAGTAGAAACGTTTGCCTTCGTTTACCGCTAGGGGCACTGTTAACAGATAACATTACACATTAAGAATACGCGCTTAAACAAATAAGCGTACGATTCAATATTAAGACTTACATACAGACACATTACATCATCATTATCCTGCCCTTTTCCCAGTCACCTGGGGTCGGCGCAACATGTTTTCTCCTTCCATACTCTTCTATCATATACCATTTCTTCGCTCACTCCCCTCCTACCCATATCGTCTTTCACACAATCCATCTATTTCTTCTTAGGTCTACCTCTTCCTCTAAATCCTTCCACATTCATAGTTAACACTCTCTTAACAACCTCATTTTCATTTCGTCTCATCACATGTCCATACCATCCCAAACGTGCACTCCTCAGCTTCTTTGTCACAGGTGCCACTTTCAGACACATTACATACAAGCAATTATTTATTTATAGCAGACAGACAGAGTTTCATTGTTGATCCAAACTGCGCCGTCTGCATTCAGAAGCTTCCCACTGAACTTCAACAAATAAGATTCACTCCACATTCAATGGATACTAAAATTTAGCTCTGCCCGAGAAAAAAAATTGGGAAAGTAAATCAAATAAAATCAGGTTTTAAACAACTATTTATATATATTTACTGGTGGTAGAACGTCTTGTGAGTCCGCGCGGGTAGGTTCCACCACCCTGCCTATTTCTGCCGTGAAGCAGTATTGCGTTTCGGTTCGAAGGGTGGGGTAGCCGTTGTAACTATACTGAGACCTTAGAACTTATATCTCAAGATGGGTGGCGCATTTACGTTGTAGATGTCTATGGGCTCCAGTAACCACTTAACATCAGGTGGGCTGTGAGCTCGTCCATCCACCTAAGCAATAAAAAAAAAAAAACTATTATTAAAGTAGAAAATTAACCTTCCACCTAATTTTTCAATAGTAACGCTATTCATATTGGATTACCTAACGTATCTATAACAGTAAAACATTATTCACTGTATGATTGCGCTTTCCTTCGACTAGGATCAATTGTAAAAAGCCACATTGTTTTTTTTTTTATGATTGAGGGATTACTGGTGACCCGGAGGCCTTTCCAGTTTCACCAGGACAGGCGGGCGAGCAAAGGCTCTGCCAGGAGCGGTGAGATGCTTACAACAGCCCGAACGCCTCCAAGAGAGACCTATCAACTCAAAAGTAGTTGCTTCGCGAGTGAATCTACTACTGAATTGCAGTCGCGACCCGCTGATAAGATCCGGCGAGAAACTCAGCGGGCTGATGATTAGGTTAGGTACAACCATAATGTACACAATTATAAACTACATTTTTGGAATCATCATGAGAAAAAAATTACATAATTAGTATTCCAAATATAAGAAGTGATGTTAGTAAAAAAGCCGAGATTGAACAATAAAATCAGTTTTGAATTACGTAGGACAACACGCGAAAACTTAAGAATATAATAAAGGGGCTTATAAATAGAAAACCTATTCGGATCCGAAGTCGTCAGTAGTGCAAGGAAGTTCTCAATAAAGATAATTGAAATTGATTGCTTGATAACACAATGAACGCGAGTGGGATCCCTATATTATTCGTGCTTGATTTTGCGTTTTAATATATTCATTGCGTAAACTGGTGGTAGGACCTCTTGTGAATCCGCGCGGGTAGGTTCCACCACCCTGCCTATTTCTGCCGTGAAGCAGTAATGCGTTTCGGTTTGAAGAGTGGGGTAGTCCTTGTAACTATACTGAGACCTTAGAACTTATATATCAAGGTGGGTGGCGCGTTTACGTTATATATGTCAATGGGCTCCAGTAACCACTTAACCAGGTGGGCTGTGAGCTCGTCCACACCTTTTTTTTTTTTTTTTTTTTTTTTTTTCTATTTTCTCTATTTATCTGCAATCGGCTCTATAGCCATAATCAGATGTGTTCCAAGAAGTTCGAGTTGTGGATGACATTACATTAAATGTCATCAATTACAGCAGTAGATTTAGTATCTTTGGTCTAAGTCTAAAATTTGCCATCTTTTTAAACGTTTCCCATCTCCAGTTGTGTCTAGCAGGCACCTTGCCAATTCATTTGAGTGCTCATTTAGTCTTTCCTTATATCTCTTGCTGTTCTTGTTGACTTCCTCTCGAACAGTCGGCATTTCTAAATATTCGTGAATCTCACTATTTCTTACAAACCAATGCGCGTTTGAGATAGTTCTAAGAGCAATGTTCTGGAATCTCTGTAAGATCTCGATATTCGAGTTGCTAGCGGAACCCCACAGTTCTATTCCATAAGTCCAGACAGGTTTTATAATCGCTTTGTAGACCAGGAGTTTGTTACTTAGTGACAGTGGAGACCGGCGTCCCAGTAACCAATTCAAAGAGAGAAATTGCAAGTTCGCTTCTCGTTTTTTTGCTTTTATATGGTGTAATCCCAAGTATTTCACAGAGTCGGCATTTGGTAAAGCTTTACCTTCCATGTAAACAGGGACACAGACACCTTTCCGGAGGGTGAATGTTACCTGCGTTGACTTAGTTACACTAGGTTTTAATCGCCATCTCTGCAACCAAGCATCTACTTTGTCAAGCTGTACTTGTAGTTGTAATGATGCATTATGTGGATCTATGTCACTTGCCAGACAAGCTGTATCGTCAGCGTAAGTCGCAGTTACAACATCTTGGGATTGAGGCAGGACCGGACCAAACACTGATCCCTGGGGTACGGAGGCGTTAATATTATACAGCTTCGAACAGTCCTCTCCAAATTTGACTTGGAATTTTCTGTGTTTTAAGTAGGATCTCAGGAGCATGAAAAAAGAATTCGGTAGGAGGGTTTTCAATTTATATAGTAATCCCTTATGCCAGACTTTATCGAAAGCTTGCTTGATGTCAATAAATGCCGCAGAACAGTATTCCTTCTTTTCTAAGGATTGTCGAATTTTATGAACTACTCTGTGTACTTGTTCGACTAGAAATACCGTTTCAAACACCTTAGACAACACAGGTAGAAGACTTATGGGCTTATATGAACTTGGATCTGACGCTGGTTTTCCAGGCTTTATAACCATGCAGACTTGTGCTATTTTCCAGAGTTTTGGGTAATAATGTACTCTGAGGATAGCATTGAATAACATTGTTAGAAATATTATTACTTTTTTGGGCAATTTTTTAAGTACCTCACCAGTTATTAAATCAAAACCAGGAGCTTTTTTATTTTTAAGAGACTGTATACATTGCGTAAGTTCCCTGGGGGTGACGGATTTGAGTGGCAGGGATAGTTGCTGGTCACTATTAATCATGACATCAACTTCTTTTTCATAGTCCTCCATTGGTGATAGGTTAGGGGCAAATATTTCATACAAGTAATTTGCAAATAGCTCAGCTTTTTCAGTTGTACTCTTGGCCCAAGGGTCGGTTGGCGATTTCCTCATTGGTGGAATATGGCTTTTAGGTTTTTTGAAGTTTTTGGTGATTTTCCATAAAGAATAATTGTCCTTCTTGTATGCTGAGAGCCCTGATATTTTATGATGAAATGCTGAGTTGACAGATTCATTGATTAGTTCTTTTAGTTCTCTTGAGATTTTATTAAATTCTTTTCTGTCTGTATCGGATCTTGTCATGTGGAGTTGCCTTCTTAGCTTTCTCTTTACTTGAAGTTTGTGGCGTATTTCCATAGGTATATTATTACTAACAGTATGATCGCTTAATTTTGGAGTGGAATGCCACGCAGCCACTTGAATGAGGTTTGTGATATAAAATGTTGCCTCATCTATATCTTCTTCTGTTTTAAGTTTAACACTAAGTTTAATTTCTTCCTCTAGATAATCGCTGAATGAGTTCCAGTCTGTTTTATAATTATATAGTACTTCTTTTTGTTCTTTTTGTATAGGTGAGATGCTAAATGTTGCTATGACAGGAGTGTGATCCGACACAGAATCAAGTGATGACTCAACTTCAAAATATACATATGAAAGACCCTTTATTATAAAAAAGTCCACCAGATCTGGAAGTCTATTTGTATCTGTTGGCCAGTAGGTAGGTTCACCTGTTCCAAGGATTGTTAGCTTGCAATCATCAGCACTTTTTTTCAGTTCACGTCCCTTAGTAGTTGTCAACCGTGATCCCCAGAATGTATTCTTGCAGTTCCAATCACCTCCGCTTATAAATTTATTGCCCAAAGTGTTGAAGAATTTATTAAACATATCTTGCTTAGGATTGTGTTTTGGTGGACAGTAGATAGCACTGATGTTAATAGGCCCAAACTTTTCGTTTATAGTTATAGTAGTAGCTTGGAGCCATTCCTCTCGAAAAGCACTGTGTACATTATGCCTTATGTTATTTTTAATAAGAACGGCGGTTCCTCCATGTGAAGTTCCATCAGGATGATTTGTGTTATATACACTATAGTTATCTATCAAAATTGTTCTATTGTCATTAAGATGAGTTTCTGATATTAGCGCAACGTCTATTTTATTAAGCTTGAGCAAAATTTCTAGCTCCTGTTTATTTGGCGCCAATCCATTTATATTCCAGGTAGCGATGCGCAACGAGAACATTATGGAGCTTTACTCACGAGTGTAATGATAAGGTTCATCATTGTGTTTAGCTGTGTTATAAGTTGGTCAATTCTTTCAGATTGTCTTGTTATGACCTTTTCTAACATAAGTATTTGCTCTCGAGTGTCATTGTCGCTATCTATTTTTTTTAATTGTGTTCTCTGTGACATATTGTCATGGTTGTATTTTGTCATAGGTTTTTGTGTTCTTGGCTGATGTCTATTTATGTATGTATTTGATCTCTGTGTTTCTGTACTGGTATCTAAAGGCCATGATGTCTGATGATCCTGCGTATCTTTTTTATATTTGATTGGATCATAAGTATGATTCTTGAGAGATGAATTTTCAAGACCTTTTTTAACAACCTCACTGTATTGTTTTAAACTTTCTTGAACAGTAGCATGCTGTTTGGTGGTTTTTACTTTTCTTTCTTTTTCAGTTTCTATTTGGGTATCGTTATATACTGTTGGATCTTTTGTAGCAAGAGAGTTGATTTTATATTTCGTGTTAGGTTTATTAGCCATTTTCTTCCTTGTAAGAATTTCTTTGTATACCATACATCCTTTGTAACTAGCAGGATGACTTCCTGAGCAGAGAATGCACACAGCTGGGGTATTTTTGTCAATAGTGCACAATGTTGTCTTATGTGGACCAGCACATTTTACGCATCTATATGGGCGCATACAATAATTTTTGCTGTGCCCATATTGTTGACACCTTGTACACTGTACTATAGTTGTCTTTCGTTTCGGGTCTTCTATTTTTACTTTTTGGTGGTAAATGAATTTTATATCTTTGACATGTTTATTATTTTCATGGGATGCTACATTGACAAAAAATGTATTTAATGGTTCTTTGGTGCCAGGTTTTCGTGCAGTGACGATCTCTCCTTGTACTTTGTTACCTGTCTTCTCTATTGCATCAATGATGGCATCTTTAGGTGTGCTAAAGTGTAGATGTTTGATTACTATCCGCATACATTTTTGATCCTTTCGTGTGAATGTATGGCCTATTAGCCCTCTAGCTCTGATATGCTCTATAAGGATTTTATACTTGTCAATTGTGGCAGAGGATATGATGAGTTGGTCTTTAGATGATACTTTAAAGGTGTAGTCATTCTTTTCCAACACTTGTTCTATTAATTCTGTTAATTTGGCAAGGTCTTCAATACCATATAGTATAATGGGTGGCGGTTTGGGGGTCTTCTTTTGTAGAGCCGAGTCATCAGCTTCAACATCTAATATTGAGTAACGATTACTTGTTTCTATTTCTGGACTTTGTCTACTTGTAGATTCAGTAATATCTCTGTTTTGGCTGATCAGTTGGTTTCTTGTATGTAACCTTTTGGCTTCATTAGATTTAGAAAGCGAATTTTCCTCAGGAGAACGGTTCCTTTTTTGGTTTGGCATTCGTTTCCATGGGATATTTGGATTATGTAAATCAGTCACATTGTTTTCCTGCTCGTTTTTGTTGTTGTTTGTCATTGTGTTTTTTAATTAGTTCTCTGGCATCACCCAGTGACGCGGATCGTTGGCGATTCAAAAGACCCGGGTGAAATAACTGTTGGGTCAAAGTTTTTGTTGGTTTTTCCACAGACAGCACTACTTTGCCCCCCCCAGAATACGCGGGGCAGCCTGAGCTAAGCTCAGGGACGGATTCTCCGGCATCGCCGGTACCCTCCTGGGGTAATTTCTCTTTAAGTCTTGCTTCCATGTAGTTTAGTTTTTTTTTTTAAGGGTTAACTCCCCCAGCCAGCTTATTCGGTTATAGCGCCGAAGCCTCGCTTTCGGACTTCATATTTAGCTACTATGTTCCCGAGGTAAATGAAATGTGCGGAACTCGTACTGGAACATAGCATTTCCGGAGGGGACGACCCACAAAGATGTAGATATGTGGGCCCATCACCAATGAAATGTGATGGCGAGGACGTATATGAAGCACTTGTCGGTGCGCGCCTAATAGCCTGGTTCCACACACCCAGGCGTACGCAAGCAGATTAGCATTTTTTAGGTATGGGTTCACTGGCAGAACCCATCCCACTAATACTTATCACCGACTCCCCCCCCGTCCACCCATCTAAGCAATAAAAAATAAAAAAAGCAAATGTTCAAACTGCATACAAATTTGAGTTAACTTTTACGCTATCGAGATCGTTAAAAAATTCGCACGAAGCACACAAAGCGTCTGCCTTCCCACCATTCTGTATGAATAACTCACAGTATAGTAAGTAGGCTGCGTGCCCATTCGGTCCCAGCTGCGAATTAGATTCTCGATTACACGTGGGAGGTACTTACCTCGTATTCGTAAGCGAATTTTCTATATTAAAACTGATGTAACAGCCGATCGCTTAAAATCGAAATTACTTTCTTTAAATAGCTTCTTATAATTCTGATTACTAGTGGTCCCGCAGTAGTCGAAATTCAACTATAATTAATTGGAATTGTAAGTTTGTACGCTATTATGATTGTATTTTATACTTCTATAATAGCAAATTTCGCCAAGACTACACTATAAAAAATATCGACTACATAAGACAAACAATATTTAATCTCAATTTGACAACAGACGTCAAGAGCAAAAGTTTGACAATAAATAGTATGCATGCGTGTGTGCGTCAAATACATGGTATGTACCTAGTGTGTGTAATGTTTTCTTTATTGATTTAATGTATCTTTTATGCATTATTTAAAAAAAATATTAGCATTGTGCACTTCTTCTCTATATTCTCTATAAGTGTGGAAAATTTCATACTCCTCCGTCAGCGCAATTTTCGTAAAAAGGGATACAAAGTTTTTGCTTCACGTATTAATATATAGATATTAGCACGGATCGTTCATTTTGCGTGTAAAAGGAAAGTTTGTGTTTATATATTTTTTATTGTATTTAGGTCCGATGGACATGTCCAAAGATGCGCTTCTGAATTCCACTGCTGTTTCATAAAGACTAGATTAATGTTATACATGTTATCAATCTAATGAATTGGAAATATGATCGAATATAAAATTATGAAGAATAATCAATATGTATGCGCAATCATCACTACATAGTATAAAACAAAGTCGCTTTCTCTGTCCCTATATCCCTATGTATGCTTAAATCTTTAAAACTACGCAACGGATTTTGATGCGGTTTTTTTTAATAGATAGAGTGATTGAAGAGGAAGGTTTATGTGTATAATAACATCCATTAAATAGTGGAGAAATCAATAATAAGTTACAGTTTCCGAAGCGAAGCGAGGGCGGGTCGCTAGTAACGTAATAATTTCAAACATCTAACCTACGAATAAATAATAATATTTAATAATAAATAATAAATAATAATAATATTTAATTATAATATTTAATAATAAATAATAATATTTATTCGTAGCGTCTAACTAATAAAGACATAAAATAGACTTTTGTTAGCCGTAAACTGAAATGTTGTATTTATTATCTTGGTAATTTTCAGGGCATTTTCTCTACCTGGCCGTGGATCCCACTATGGAGAATATGGTGGTGAAATCGCCACCATTTCGAGGTTTATGGGAGTTTTGTAAGGTCAGTTATCACAGAACCGAATGTGGTTTATTTAAAGAGATAGTACCTACTAGTACATTACGAATAAATTGGAGACTTATTATTCATACTAATAATATAAATGTTGAAATGTTTTTGTTGGTCATACTTCCACGTCAATAAAAGCAACGGATTGACATTATTTTTTGAGGTAACAGCTTTAAGTACGGTAGGCAGCGGCTTGGCTCTGCCCATGACATTGCTGAAGTCCATGGGCGACGGTAACTACTCGCCGTCAGGTGGGCCGTATGCTTGTATGCCTGCATGGGCAATAAATAAAAAAATTAGGCAAAGGTACTTACTTATTATTTCGAAAAAAATATGATAAAAGCCAGCGAAGCCGTGGGTAACCGTTCGTTCAACCGTTGTATCATATCAACAGAAATTCGACCTCATGTCTCAAGGTGTGGGCGGCAATCACGCCTAAAACCAAACTACCTGTGAAATTTCAACAACAGCAACACATAAAAATGATGACCTCGAAATATCACTCTCGCAGAGTGACTAATACGTCGTTTTGGAAGTTATGCAGTAATTGAGTATACCAAGTACCTAGCCCATAGACACAGCCCACTGAGTTTCTCACCGGATCTTCTCAATGGGTCGCGTTTCCGATTCGGTGGTAGATTCTGCGAAGCGCGACTCTTGCTAGGGCTCGTGCTAGCAACGTCGTCAGGTTTGAGCCCCGTGAGCTCACGTACTAGTTAAGGTTACACTGAAATAGCCTCTCAAGGCTAGAAAAGAAAAAAAAAGCGAAACACTGCTCCTGCTAGGGCTAGTGTTAGCAAATTCAATCAGATTGAGCCCGTGAGCTCACCTTCCGGCCTGCGCGTGGCTGGAATAGCCCCTTAAGCTACCAACGAAGAAATAAGGAAAAAAATTCATCATACACGAGCTCTCGTGGTAGATATGAAACCTCTCAAGGAACCTCTCAAGGCAGGAAACTGTAGTCTTCCTTATATAATAACTAGCTTTTGCCCGCGACTCCATCCGCGTAGAATAGTTACTTTGGCATAACGCTAAATTTTACCACCCACTTCATTTACGTAGAAAGTGAAAATATTTTTGAATTATAGAATGTTAAGGAGGTATTTTAACCCCTATTCTGAAACATTATTTATTGGTACACTTGTATTGGTTTTAGCGTGATGTTATATATAGCCTTCCTCGATAAGTGGGCTATCTAACACTGAAATAATTTTTCAAATCGGACCAGTAGTTCCTGAGATTAGCGCGTTCAAACAAACAAACTCTTCAGCTTTATAATATTAGTATAGATAATACTGTCACCATTTAACTAGAACGTTTGGCAGTTTCATTCAAACTTGCATTTTAATTAACATTCTCCAACAGTTCGAAGCTCTGCTGCACCAGAGAATGATGCAGAACGCCAGCATCAGACTGATATCAGAGTCTACCATATCTGAAGTGCAATGGATCCTACAGGAGGTTGCCGGGAACAATGCCGAGAAGTAAGGCCGTTAATATTGTATTAGTTTACCAATTAATTTATAGTCAAATATAGTTCTCGAACGTTCCACATAGCAATAAGGTGTTCTTTCCGAATGGGTAATTTGTTCATGATGGCCTGGTCCTGGCCAGTAGCATTCCTTCCTTAAGAGGCCTGGCTAGAAACCTCAAAGGAAGCTTCGGTAGCATACTTCACACCAGTCGGCCCGGGTACCAACTGGCGCCGGTTTTTTAAGCCACTATTTTATCCACCGCGCGGAGGACAGGAGTGAATGGAGGAACATAGTCCTAACAAAAGCGCTCCGTAAAGGTCACGACCCTCAGCACTGAAGAATATGACGCACGGAGGAGGAGGAGTTCTAAGCTAATGAAATTGTGAACTCGTTATTTCCAATTGGGAGTAAATTTACTATTAAGTACGGTGATCTGATAATAGTTTGGCAGATTACGTCTATTTGAGGGTAGGAATCGAATTGGCACGAAATTAGTTTTGTGTTAATTCATTAGATAAAAGAGGTCATAGCCTGGTGTGTAGTTGTGCAGTGGTTGGAATATGATATCGGAGTCTTAACTGTTATTAAGTAAATTATATGTTTTTCCCTTGACCTCGAACCTCGACATCTCCTCAATTCATATGAGTTTTGTATCACTGCTTTGAGCGAAGCAAAGGCATTTCTGTTTTGATATATACCGCCTAAGACGTCCATTCTTATCCAAGTATAGCCCACGTTCCGAAAACGTCTGATGCCAGGTCCACTTCTCATAGTTACGACTACGAATAATTCGGAAAGACCTAAATGATGCTTATAACCTGAACTAAATTCCTCAACAGCTGGTACCCGATGCGCTTCATGATCGGAAAGGTCCAGCAAGAGGTCAGGATCATCATAGAGATAACCCGACCGAACTACGTGAGTCTGGCGCAGCCCCTCCCGCACATCGCCATAGACAACATCAGGATGATCGACTGCGTCCCGGAGCCACCAGTCTACAATGGCGAATGCAACCCTGGACAACTCAAGTGCAAGATAATGAACGTAAGAACTACTTTAATTAATCATCGTAAATATATGTACACTTAATAATCTATAACACTTTAATATTCAATTTGTATATAACAATAATCCGGCCTAATACCCCAATTAACACCTTGGCTGCGGCAAGTAAAATCATAAGTTTTCTGGTGGCGGCTCGAAAAGTGCCCCAACGATATTTCCATCGGTACGTGGCAGGTCTTCTTCGATGCACCAGCATTAGGGTAGATTAAAATGCTATAACTTTGCTAAAACTGGTGGTAGAACCTCTTGTGAGTCTGCGCAAGTAGGTACCACCACGCTGCCTATTTCTGCCGTGCAGCAGTTATGCGTTTCGGTTTGAAGGGTGGGGTAGCCGTTGTAACTATACTTTTTTATATTTTTTATTTTTTTATAGCTTAGGTGGATGGACGAGCTCACAGCCCACCTGATGTTAAGTGGTTACTGGAGCCCATAAACATCTACAACGTAAATGCGCCACCCATCTTGAGATATAAGTTCTAAGGTCTCAGTATAGTTACAACGGCTACCCCACCCTTCGAACCGAAACGCATTACTGCTTCACGGCGGATATAGGCGGGGTGGTGGTACCTACCCGTGCGGACTCCCAAGAGGTCCTACCACCAGTGATTACGCAAATTATAATTTTGCGGGTTTGATTTTTATTACACGATGTTATTCCTTCACCATGGAAGACAATCGTGAATATTTGTTGAGTACGTATTTCATTAGAAAAATTGGTACCCGCCTGCGGGATTCGAACACCGGTGCATCCTAGATACGAATGCACCGGACGTCTTATCCTTTAGGCCACGACCACTTCATAGAACCCATAGAACTTAGAGAACTTAGATTATAGAGACCATATAACTTATATCTCAAAGTGGGTGGCGCATTTACGTTGTAGATGTCAAAAAGAAATAAGTCCTTGCATATCCCTAAAACATATCTTTCATAGTTACACCTGAACAGTTTAAACATATCATTGTATTATAATCCTTCCGATTCCAGAGGGAGTCGTGTATCAAGCTGCACCAAGTCTGCGATCTGGTGAAGGACTGTGACGACGGCAGCGACGAGCAGAAGAACTGCGGTATGACACACTTCAGTTTACGGTTTATCCTAGTTTTAGAGTACTCGTAGTCGAGAGTATATAAAAAAGGAACCACTTGGTCCAGCGGGGTATTCCGGGACTCCAGCGGCTCCGTCTGGGCGGCCTAACGGGCTGCCGTACCGGGACGGCCGACGTTTCAGGGCCTTCGATTCACCTCGGAGGCTCCGTCGGCCGGGCGTCCTTGTGATGAACTGCGGCGTCTCGTTGTATTGTTGACCGCCATAACCCATTTACCTCATTCGGATTCTAACCTCGTAGGGGGTTTGGCTTACGGCCCGAAAAAAAAGAAGAAAGATCAAAATATCTATTAGGTATATATAAAAATGAACTCGAGAACGGCTGGATCGATTTGGCTAAATTTGGTCTTGAATTATTTGTGGAAGTCCAGAGAAGGTTTAAAAAGTAGATAAATGAATGAAAATGCTCGGAATTAAATAAAAATAACAATTTTGTTTTTCCTTTGATGTGTCCCCCGCCGGACGGATTCCTTTTGTTTGTTTTATGTTTATTTTATACAAAAATTTAGGTATTTTATTCATCGATTGAGGCACTACTTACGAAGTCTGCCGGGTCAGCTAGTTATGTTAATAAATATTGTAAGCACTGTTACGGTTCGTTTGACAAGAGCGCACGCTCGTCAAAGACAGCGAATCTTTTGTCCCTACCTAACTGGCCAGCAGCCTCTTAAGGCTTTTCTGTCTTCACCGTAACTGGTAGACGAGGTCACGGGGTCAACCTGAGAGAATTTGCTAACAACAGCAAGAGCAGTGCTTCGCAGAATCTACCACCGGATGGGAATCGCGACCCACTGAGAAGAACCGGCGAAGAACTCAATCAATTACCTACATGGTCCAGATCTATTGAACGTCATGGTTCTATATTCTATGTAGAGTTATATTTCATTTATTCCAGATAAAATGCCGTATGGATCTTATTGTAACTTCGAACAGGACAGTTGCGGATTTGTCGACGTGCCTCAGTAAGTATCAAAATGTATTTTCTTTGTCTGGTCTGATTGCCTTAAGGTCTGAGTGTATTCTTCTGAGTTCTTATCTCGTATTTTTATTTTATTTTTATTGCTTAGATGGGTGGACGCGCTCACAGCCCACCTGGTGTTAAGTGGTTACTAGAGTCCATAGACATCTATAACGTAAATGCGCCACCCACCTTGAGATATGAGTTCTAAGGTATCATTATAGTTACAACGGCCGCCCCACCCTTCAAACCGAAACGCATTACTGCTTTACGGCAGAAATAGGCGGGGAGGTGGTACCTACCGGTGCGGACTCACAATAGGTCCTACCACCAGTAATCTACCACCAGCTCCGAGAGCATTTAACTAGCAGCTGTTCTCTTTGCAGGCCGATCCTGAAATGGTCCCGCCATAGGGGACCGACTCCGACGGACAAAACCGGCCCCAACTACGACCACACTTGCGGCCCCCCAACCCAACCCAACCTCAACCCAACAAAGAAAGTTCCTCCCCTGACCCCCCCCTTCCATATGCACTGCGCCGGGTACTATTTCTTTGTGAACATGAACGTTACCGGCCCCAATAAAGAGAAAGCCGATTTCGCATCGACCGCCGTTATGAAGACCGTCATTTTTAACCCGCCTCCGAAGGTCCATGGGGATGTCGCGTCCAAGTATTACAACTGCTGCATGGTAAGTAACGCCCAAAAGGTTCTCGAGTGGCGACCGCAGCCGGAAGACGTAGGATGGGTCTCCCACGAGATGGGCAGACTACTTGATGCAAGCACCGCGGTACTAGTCATTGTGGTGAGTTTTGGGGGAGACCTATGTCCAGCAGTGGACGTCTGTGAGCTCTAGAACTGGACACTTACAACATTTGGATCCATTCAAGAATAAGAAGTGTATGGTATATAAGAAGTGTTGGATTTGCCTAATTACTGGTATTTGCGTCTTGTGAGACCCCAGGAGTGGGTACCACCGTCCTACCTATTTCTGCCGTGAAGCAGTAATACATTTCGGTTTGAAAGGCGGGATAGCCGATGCGATATGGAATAAAGATTTCGAATTCATGCTTCAAGACAGCGGCAATTACGTTTTCGATATTGATGGGCTCCGGTAACCACTTGACACCGGGAGGGTCGTCAGCTCGTTCATCTATATAAGCATAAAAAAGGTTGAAGAACACTTCTATGCCCTCGTAAGGCCAATCTGAAGATTACCTGAAAATTTCATTGATATTGGTCGAGCCATTACGGAATCTATAAAGAACATTGACTTTTATTATTATACTAGCTGTACACCCGTCCTCTTCGCTGGGCATTTAAAATTAACATTAGTATTTCTCACCCCTACAAAGATTCTCATCATTAACGCCCCCGCAACTGGTGTAGGGAGTCCACCACTCACATAAATATTAGCCTATCCATTATGTAATGTATAAAATTTTCTACATGGGTTTCAAGTCAATCGGATGCATGTTTCAGTAGTTATAACGGAACGTCCGTAAAAACCACTGTAGATTTATATATTAGTATAGATAGATTACAATTCATTTTAACAGGTAAGGTTTTACTACCAGCAAAACGGACGTAACTATGGCTCTTTAAGCGTGGACGTGGTAGAGCTGACAGCCAGAGGGAACATCAGCACTTCAGTTTGGTTCTCCACTAAGGACAAAGGCGAGAACTGGTACAGAGCTTCCATCTTCCTTCCTAACGTAACTAGGAGGTGAGTGCGACAGGATCTTTACTTTTTTTATTTATTGCATACATGGGATGACGAGCTCACAGCCCACCTGGTATTAAGGGTTAACAAAGCCCATAGACATTTTTTTTTTGGTGCAATTTTTCCTTATTAGAAAAGGCAAGGGGATCTAAGCTCTACAACGTAAATGCCGCCAGCCATCTTGAGATATGAGTTCTAAGGTTTCAGTATAATACAACGGCTGCCCCGCCCTTCAAACCGAAACGCATTACTGCGGACGTGCGGACTCTCAATACGTCCTACCACCACTAATTACGCAAACTATAATTTTTCGGGTTTCATATTTATTACACGATGTTATTCCTTCACCGTGGAAGTCAATCGTGAACATTTGTTGAGTATGTATTTCATTAGAAAAATTGGTACCCGCCTGCGGGATTCGAACCCCGGTGCATCGCTAGATACGAATGCATCGGACGTTTTATCCTTTGGGCCATGACGACTCACTCTTATTGGTACGAGTAAATGATCTACCAGGGCTTAAGCCGTAATCGAAGCTCATAGCTTTCCCAACGTGAATGCTGCCCAAACCTTTTAGAAAATAACATACGACTGGATAGGCCGAATGGACGGACTTGCATTTGGCAGGAACTTTTCCCCCTATCTATTCGCGGGTAGCCTAAGGAGCTAGGTGAGCTCACGGGCTGACCTGAGAGATTACTACTCATATTTCTAGCTCACAATAATTCCAGTAAAACTTTATGGTTTAATTCCACTAACTGATCGAAATAGCGGTCCTCAATCCTCAAACGCGATTCGGTTCCAGATATTACCTCCAGTTCAAGACCCGTATGGGGATGCGGATCTATTCGGATTCCGCCATCGACGACTTCTCGATGTCGCCGGAGTGCTTCGGTCTGAACGTGGACCCGGAGGAACTGGGAGACTACAACTATTACGATCCGGTTTTCGACGAGAAGACCACGCCGCATAAAGATTTCACCGGTCGGGTCTGTGAGTATCCTCGACACGTTGACCTTTAGAGACCTTTTGGGTCATGACCTTTAATATTTCGCTCGGCCTTTTTTTATATACAGCTGGTATCTACAGTGTTCACTAGTGTACTTGCAAGGACGTTGTGTTCGCGCAGAATCATGCTTTTGGCTGGTCAGTGCACAATCCGTAACTCCAAGATTTTCGAAAAAAAAGCGCTTTTAAAACTTCAGCTTAAAAACATATATAAATATCAATGCTAAATTGACAGCAAAATCATTTTAGTTAAATGATTATTTATAAATGTTATTAACTTATTAACAACGTTACACGTGCGCGCGCCAAGATACAGCCGTTGTAACTATACTGAGACCTTAGAACTTATATCTCAAGGTGTGTGGCGCATTTACGTTGTAGATGTCTATGGGTTCCAGTAACCACTTAACACCAGGTGGGCTGTGAGTTCGTCCACACATCTAGGCAATAAAAAAAAATTAAAAAAAAAAGATACGTCCGTACAGGTCGATATCTAATAGTTATAATCAAACTGGACAATAGTCTCCATTCCGTCGCCCCGCGCTTTATACTCATTAATACAGGTCGATCTATCGACGGTTCGCACTCAAAGGATTAAAGTACCTTAACCAGATTTTTCCGTTGAAACCGTTGACTTTGTTAATTTCACACAGAGATTTATTCTGTATATGCCTTAATACCGAGATATTTCTCCACTTCACCGTTTTGGAATAATCAATCAGTCATTTGTAATGAAATCAGCTTAAAAACAATTACTTCATCCGAGATTTCCATTACCGACAGCTATCAGGTGTCATAGACGACAATCTAAATGCTGACCACCTTGAAATAGCTACCCTATACAAAAACTAGTGGTAGCAGAGTATACTGTTAGCCTAGTTCCGCCCTTGAGTCTGGAGGAGTCTGGTACGGTCTAGACTCTCTGGTCTGAGAAGCTCTGGTTTCCTCAGATTACAGGTTCACGCCGTGCGGCGCGTCCGGTCGGTACGGACCCAACCAGACCATGTGCGACGCGGCCTACAACAACACGCCGGTCGATGTTAATGTCCTCCACACCCATCCGTACACCGGCGTCCAAGTCTGGGAGGTTCCCGAGGAGGGGCTATACACGTGAGTATTCCTTCTTTTATTTCTTTTTTTTCTTGTGGTCTCTAGAACCCATAGACACCTATGACGTTAATGCGCCACTCACCTTGAGATATAAGTTCTAAGGTCTGAGTATAGTTACAACGGCTTCCCCACCCTTCAAACTGAACTGAACTGAACGCATTACTGCTTCACGGCAGAAATAGGCAGGGTGGTGGTACCTACCCGTGCGGACTCACAAGAGGTCCTACCACCAGTAATAGATAATATATTTGCAATGTCATTGTTGCCAGGGTCAAATGTCTTTGTAAATAATAAATATTTGAGATTGTCATCAGTTAGGGGTAGTAAAGAAGTGAACGCGTGAGGCTTTTGAATAGATCTCCACATTTTTATAGATTTATATGGTCACAGAGAGATTGTGTAAGCGTTATAATTTTATGAAGTAATAATGAAATAAGTACACAGCGTTAATAAATTGTCTTCTTTCTTTTGAAAATTCGTTGCGTTTTATTTATTCTTGGCAGTGACGGACTTAAGCTTGATGCAGCTGTAGGCCCTATTTATCGCGCCACCCTTATGTAGTTAATTTTAGAATAAATTTTATAAATTTTGATTCATTAATTTTATTTTAAATTTAAAATAACTCTATATTATCATTTATTATAAAAAAATAATCCGAACACATTTTCAAACTGACTTTACTTTAGTTCATCTCTGAAATTTTGGCATTTCAAAAATTTTCGCACCCCTCAAATCATGATGCCGCCTCACGGGCCTAAGCGTAAATCTACCACTGATTCTTGGGCTGCTTTTATCACATGGCGTCGTTACAAAACAAATCCAAATTGTAGTCTAATTTCGGTTCATCCGACGATTGCATGGTATAATGATATCTTCTAAATAACACTTAGAATCCATGTCCCGAAGTGGATCACGGTATTCACGTTATGATTGAGATTGACTTATTGAGAGTGACATCTAACTAGTCAGGTCATAAGTATTGTCACACAGTAAAAACTTTTCTTTTAGAATGCTGGCCACCAAAAAGTTTATTGAATTCGAATTTCGAATTGTTCATGAAAATAAAAATGTATACTTTTAGAATATTACTCATTTTTAAATATGGAGTGGACGCTTAAAGAAGACCGTGTTGCAGTTATTGCGTTGCATCGTTGCGGTAACGCGCCAATTAAAATTTTTAACATACTGAAAAATTTTAATATAACCAAAAGATTCGTTTATCGTACCATCAAACGATACAATGAAGACTCTAGTGTAGATGACAGGTCAAGAAGTGGCGCCCTCGGTCTGTTAGGACTCCAGCAGTGATAAAAGCTGTGAAGGCGCGAATTCAAAGAAATCCCAAACGTAAGCAGAAACTGTTGGCCCTTCAGATGGGGTTAAGCAGAATCACGGTGAAAAGGGTGTTAAATGAAGACTTAGGGCTTCGGGCATATCGAAGAAAAACAGGACATCGTTTGAATGCTCGTCTAATGGACCTGAGACTGAAGAGATGCCGCGCTTTGTTGAAGCGGTACGCGGGAAAAAAATATCGGGAAATTCTTTTTTCGGATGAAAAAATTTTTACCGTAGAAGAGAGCTACAAAAAACAAAATGATAAGGTGTACGCACACAGTAGTGAAGAAGCGAGCAACCGTATTCCGCGTGTCCAACGAGGTCATTTTCCATCCTCGTTCATGGTATGGTTGGGAGTTTCTTATTGGGGCTTAACAGAGGTACATTTTTGTGAGAAAGGTGTAAAAACGAATGCAGTTGTGTATCAAAATACAGTCCTGACGAACCTTGTGGAACCTGTTTCTCATACCATGTTCAATAACAGGCACTGGGTATTCCATCAAGATTCGGCGCCAGCTCATAGAGCGAAGAGCACACAAGACTGGCTGGCGGCGCGTGAAATCGACTTCATCCGGCACGAAGACTGGCCCTCCTCCAGTCCAGATTTGAATCCGTTAGATTACAAGATATGGCAACACTTGGAGGAAAAGGCGTGCTCAAAGCCTCATCCCAATTTGGAGTCACTCAAGACATCCTTGATTAAGGCAGCCGCCGGTATTGACATGGACCTCATGAAGGAAAAACTTTGTATCCCTTTTTACGAAAAAAACGACGGAGGAGTATGAAATTTCCCACACTTATAGAGAATATAAAGAAGGAGTGCAGAATGTTAATGTTTTTTTAAATATGCCTAAAAATACATTAAATCAATAAAAGAAAACATTACACACCCTACCATGTATTTGACACACACACGCATGCATACTATTTATTTATTGTCAAACTTTTGTTCTTGACGTATGTTGTCAAATTGAGAATAGATTAAATATTGTTTGTCTTTATTATTATTTTTCTATAGTGTATGTAGTCTTGGCGAAATTTGTGATTATATAGGAGTATAAATAAATAGTCTTTGAAAATAGAATCATAATAGTGTACAAACTTATAATTTCAATTAATTATAATCGAATTTCGACTACCGGGCGACAACTAGTATTGGTAAATTAGGGAGCTGTGAGTGATGTGCATGGTGTTTGTCTCAGGATAATAGCCACAGGCGCGAGTGGGGGTCTGGGCTCGGCCTGGGCGGGCGTGTCTCATGGGGCGCAGGCCCGGGCCCTCCTCGAGCTGCACAGGAGTGAGCTGGTCTACATGTTAATCGGACAGCAGGGCATCAACGCCTGCAAAAAGGTAAGGGATATTGCCTCATCAGCTCTACAGCCGCCAAGACTTAAGTAGTTAAATTTTAAAACTTCTAATATCACTACATAGTATAAAACAAAGTCGCTTTCTTTGTCCCTATATCACTATGTATGCTTAAATCTTTAAAACTACGCAACGGATTTTGATGCGGTTTTTTTTTAATAGACTGATTGAAGAACAAGGTTTATAATATGTATAACAACATCCATTAAATAGTGGAGAAATCAATAATAAGTTACAGTTTCCGAAGTGAAGCGAGAGCGGGTCGCTAGTATAGAATAAGATAAAGAGCTTGAGCCCGTATTTACAGACCTTATCGGCCCAGGAGAGTCAAGAATGTTCCAGAAAGCCCTCGAACGAGAGCCTCCAAGTGTTCACGAGTAAGACACACGAGGTCAGGAATACTCACGTCATAGACGGAGGAGGGGGAGGGGGCGGAGGAACTTTCGTGTTTCTGGTGAGTAGATCGACCTTGTGGAACGCTCAACTTGTCCCGAATTTTAATTGATGAGTAAGTAAAATTGTGTGATTTTAATAAAGCTTGGCTCGGTAGACAGCGGCTTGCCTCGGTAGGCAGCGGCTTGACTCTGCCCCTGACATTGCTGACGTCCATGGGCGAGGGTAACCACATACCTTCAGGTGGGCAGTAAGCTCGTCTGCCTACAAAGGCAATAAATAAATAAAAAACCTGGGACCTGCGGCTCACCCACAGTGCGCGTCTAGTACTGTACCTTTATTAACAAGTTGACTGCGTTTTGCGGTTTAAAAACCATCATGCCCACTGTCTTCGCTTTCGCTCGGCACGGCAGGCGACTAAATCTACTGGTATGGATATATTCAAAGACTTTTGTGAGACCTATCAGGTCTCATGTCGACTGTAAAGAAGTCCAATCTTGTCTCAAAAAGACCTCATACGCACTGGCTGATAGTTCTTCAAAAACAGATCTGCAGTCAACGTGCTAAGCAAGGTAATCCAAGTCCTAGGCGTTGGACAACTCAATCACGTCCATACTTTTTGTGACAATACAGAAAATCAAGTGAAGAACATTTCTTCCTATCTCCACGAGGGCACTTTCCACATTCAGACCTGCTGATCAGTGCTGTTAGCGTTTTAAATTAATTTAATCTTCTACCCATTTTTTTATTGCTTAGTTGGGTGGACGAGCTCACAGCCCATCTGGTGTTAAGTGGTTACTGGAGCCCATAGACATCTACAACATAAATGCGCCACCCACCTTTTATAATAAACAACTGATTCCCCACAGATGGACAAAGAGGGCCGCCCGTTCCCGCTGGTCGTGGCCGGAGGAGGCGGGGGTATATCCGTGGGCATCTTCCGCGACGACGGCTCCCAGCACGGGAAACCCCACACGAATTCCACTCCTGAATCTGGGTACATGTACGGCCAGCCAGACAAGACCTCAGGTAAGTTTACGCTTTATTAATTTCAGGGAGACCTTGGGTGTGGTGAGAAGGCAACCTTATCTTGGTCTGCGTGGTGGAATGAGATTCACCTAGTATTATGTGAGCACTGGAGCCCGTAGACTTTGCACCCCTAATGCCTCAACCCACGGTTTGTGTTTTTGACTATGTATGTAGTGGCTTAGAATGGCAACCCATCTCTTTGTGGATGTCGTCAGGTTTTAAGGCATTCACCGCAGACTGGGCAGCAGCGGGTGAAATATTGTATCGACTATCGCCGTACTTCGATCGACCACCTTTGAAGGGTGGGACCGAAACATTGAAAATAGAAAAAAATTAACATAAAACACCTTATCAATTTTTTTATTAATTGCTTAGTTTGATGGACGAGCTCACCGCCGACCAGGTATTAAGTGGTTACCTGGAGTCCATAGACATCTACAACATAAAAGCGCCACCCATCTTGAGATATAAGTTCCAAGGTCTCAGTATATTTACAACGGCTGCCTCACCGTTCAAACCGAAACGCATTACTGCTTCACGGCAGAAATAGGCAGGGTGAAGGTATCTACCCGCGCGGACTCACAAGAGGTCCTACCACCAGTATTTGCTGTTGAAGTATTTTATAAGAAGGCTTTATATGTTTAATGAGCAAAGAATACGTGGTGCTCGGTACAGGAGCGGGTGGCGGGTGGGTGGCCAGGTCGGGGCCCATCACGCCGGGGTCCGAGCGAGTGCGGGGCGCGGCGCTGAGGGAGGGGGCGGTGGGCGGAGGGGCGTGCGTGGGGCGCGCTGCGGGGGGCTTCGGGGGCGGAGGGGGCGGATGTCTCAAGGGAGGCGCCGGCGGGGGGTACATGGGTAAGTACGAGACAGACTTCCGAGAGATGTTAAAGACGCGAGCACAACAAGTAATGATGCGAGAAATATGTTACTAGGAGTCATAGCATAATTCGAATTGGGGAGTAGGTGATGGATATCAGTGTAGGATTGGTAAGAATGGAACGTATGAAAAGAGTATGAAACGGAGCGTTAAGATGTGAGTGAGAGAAAACGGAAAGAAAGAGAGAAGAGAATGACAGACAGAATGAGAATTGGAAGAGGGCGAAGAAGGTTGAAAAATGAGCAAGACGTAATAAAAGTGTTAATTATTAATTATTATTAGAAGAGAAGATTTTGGAACAGGGGAAGTTTTATTTTATGCGCTGCGATCCCTATTCTACATTAGTAAGACTGAAATATTTAGGAAATCGGGTCGATAAAGCTCGTACCAGATGATAAGGACTATTCAGGAGGTGACGCATACTATGTTAAGGCCTATAGACCTGTCTGGTCTCCGCGACCTGCTAAAGGCTGCAGCATTCGGATTCCGGAGTGGTTGTGGACAGTCTACGTCCAGCATCGACCACAGCACCTTTAAAATGATAAAGAAATCGTGAAAGCTCCTATTTTAGAAGTTGATAACATTTAATTACAACCATCTTTAGAAGGAATTACTTGGCGGGAACACGAGGAGTGAAGTTGTGTGATTTGTTTTATTTGGTCTATTTAGTGTTTCTTCAGGTTTTAATGAGTAATAACCGTGGTTTATTGACTGTTTAATATCTGTGAAAGTGTACAAATTTGGGAAAATGAAACAAAGACACTGGACGTAACTTCTCGGGATACTCCAAAAAGTCCACTGAAAAAATCTCATCAAAAGACCACCATTTTATTGAGGTTATATTTCATCCCATACCATCTCATCTCATTTCATTTCATTTCATCCCAGTAGAATAATGTCCTAAATTAATCATCGTCATTTCATTGCACTCCCTATTGTCATTTTTCATAAAATTAAGAATATAAATTAAAATAGGACACGACTTAAAGGTCTTAGTTACCAGGTCATAAAATCCCTTACAAAAAAAAAACATCCTTAGAAGAGGTTGTGTGTGTTCAAAGGTGGTAACACTAACGAGGGCGAACATGGCGGAGGGGGCTGGTCCTATATAGACGGCAGCCGCGCCCTCCGCGTGTACAGTGACGTCAGCGTGGCACCACGCACCGGGCCCGGCGAGGTGCTCATCATCCCGGCCATACACGTGCGTATTGTTGGACAGACTAAACTGAAAATAAATCATACCCTAATAATAGTCATTACATAAGTAGTGGGGGTCTTGTGAGCCCTCACAGGTAGATCCCACCAGCTGTCTGTATCTGCCGCAGAAAAAGTCTTTTGAGGTTGGGACATTCACGATACTATTAAGTCTTCAACCTCATGCCTCTAGACGGGAGACGGCATTCACATTGCGATGTCTATGGGCTCCGGTATCACTTAACATCAGGCGAGCCGTTGAACTCGTTTGTCACCATACAGTTAAAGCTCGGTTTATTTAATAACTTTTCGCAAGTCGTAGACATGATTATATTTCAATAGACCTACAATTATTTACTCTGCACTACCTTTGACACTAACTTTGCCAATGTGAATAATAAATGAAATGTAATAAATTAATAAAAAATAATAATAATAATTAAAACTACCTATCGAGAGATGTAGACATAATTTACCCGTTTTCGCGAGATATAGACATAAATAAAACCACTTTTTGCGAGACGTAGACATAATTGTAACCAGTTTTTGCGAGACGTAGACATAATTATAACCAGTTTTCGCGAGTTATAGACATAATTTTAACCAGTTTTCGCGAGTTGTAGACATGATTAAAACTACTTTTCGCCGTCACGGTCACGACTAGGTGTTCAAGTCGTCAGAAACAATATAAAGACAATAAACAAACGCGAAATTGAACCGCGAGAGTAGTAATGATGTCTGCTCCCCCCTCACTGCTCTCCACATACCTGTGTGCTTAGTGCGAGTTTTTTAACGTTCTCGACAGCGTGAAAGTTAGCTCATATTTGTATGGAATGGGATCGTTCGCCTACGTTTGCCGCTAGGGGCACTGTTCCAACTGCATACAAAATTGGGCTAACTTTTACGCTATCGCGAACGTTAAAAACTCATCACTGAGCGGGCGCGCGCTTGTGGCAGGACTGCGGCTGCGACTACCGGTGCGTGGCCCTCAACGAATTCAGGAGCGAGGTGCGGTGCTATTGTCCCTCCTCCTGGGTCTTCAACCCCATGGACCCCGGGAAGTGTGTCTGTAAGTGGTCTTTAATCTCTTTTTTTTTTCTAATGTTGAGTCTCTATATAGGTCAACGTCTATCCACAACCTGCCTACAAAGAATATTGCGGTATTTTGGTCATGTTGCACGCAGGGATACCAGCAATTTGGAACGCTTAGTGGTGACCGGTAAAATATCCACAACCTGCCTACAAAGAATATTGCGGTATTTTGGTCATGTTGCACGCAGAGATACCAGCAATTTGAAACGCTTAGTGGTGACCGGTAAAATAGAGGGAATTTTTACTGGTGGTAGGACCTCTTGTGAGTCCGCGCGGGTAGGTACCACCACCCTGCCTATTTCTGTCGTAAAGCAGTAATGCGTTTCGGTTTGAAGGGCGGGGCAGCCGTTGTAACTATACTGAGACCTTAGAACTTATCTCAAGGTGGGTGGCGCATTTACGTTGTAGATGTCTATGGGCTCCAGTAGCCACTTAACATCAGGTGGGCTGTGAGCTCGTCCACCCATCTAAACAATAAAAAATAAAAATTAGGGGTAGAGGTCCCAAACGATGGTCGGACCAAATAGCGGAGGAACTGAGGGTACCTGTCAGCGACGTACTCCATCAAGCTGCAAAATGGGATCGATGGAGACAGCTGGTTGACGGAATCGGACGGAGTCACGATCCTCAGTAGTGAGGGACCGATCGAAGAGAGAGTCTCTATATCGGGCAAGGATTAATAAGACATGTGTCCAGTTAAGTGACTAAAGTATATTGGGATTACAACCTAACGTGCTATCGACAGCCCGACAATCCCCAGACTGGCGTAACGCATACATACTGATGGTTGCTATGGGGACATTTGTGGTACTTACACCAATATTTCCACTACCTTCATCACGTATGACGTCATTTGTGGTCACAATATTGATTGTGTTAGGTGATGAAAATCCCTATATATATATTTTTTTTACGTTTTAGATCCGAACACTTGGTTCACAGTGGAAGGAGAATGGAGCACATTCACGTGGACCATTGTGGCGTCTTCTATAGGGTGTGTGGTGCTGGGGGCTCTGGTGTCCCTCTCCTTGGTGCTATGTGAGTATGGAGATCTTGATGTGTGCAGTTGAGGGAAAACCTCAAAGCTCTGACTTATTCGCTTCGTTGAGGATAGCGACTAGAAGATTAGGAAATATGATGTCTTAAAACTTCTTTGTGTATTTCTTGTGTATTTCTTTTTTCTTGCAATTACCATTAAGAATCACAGATGTATAAAACTATGTACTCGCGTGGGATACACGCGAGTGAGTTTGAATAAGAGCAGTGGACAGACGTATAAGAGAATCCAAAATTGATGAATTGTTGACTCCCAATCTATATATATATAAAAATGAATTGCTGTTCGTTAGTCTCGCTAAAACTCGAGAGCGGCTGGACCGATTTGACTAATTTTGGTCTTGAATTATTTGTGGAAGTCCAGAGAAGGTTTAAAAGGTAGATAAATATGAAAATGCTCGGAATCAAATAAATATAACAATTTTGTTTTTCCTTTGATGTGTCCCCCGTCGGACGGATTCCTTTTGTTTGTTTCAAGTTTATTTTACAAATATAAAATACAAAAGTTTAGGTCTTTTATTTATCGATTGAGGCACTACGGCCTAAGGTAAAAGCACCTATTACGGAGGTATTTCGCAAAATTTGAAAGTAAGAAAGAAAAATAAGCATTTGTAAGTATTGCTAAAGATGGAAAAAAATTTCATCGTCAAAAATGGAATTTAAATTTCGTATTACTGTTGAGTCTATGTTTCTTTTCTAGAAATTACTTATTTAAAAAAATGTTTTAAATAGCCGGGTCGATTTTCCCTAATACGGAGGTATGATTGAGGTCAGAGCCTATTACTGCGGTAGACGGTTCCTAATACAGAGGGTCAGAAATTATATTTATTAAGTTCCGAACATATAATATTTATTAAGTAAATAATATAAATGTGAAGAACTTAAATTGTAAGTTTTGCATTAATTGACCACTTTTAATGAAATTTATAATACAAATGTACCTAGTAAGTATAACAGTGCATTCACACAGGTCGGCTCGGAAAGAAGAGTACATTTTTACCGCGTTTAAAAGTGATTTGGATTGTATTTTAACATGAGAATTCTAGGGAATTTTGAATTTATACACATAAATAAAATTGGAGTGTCTGTTTGTAATATTGAAATAACCGCTTTTTACCACATGCATATAAATATAGATACGGTACATACACCAAAATAACATTTTTTACAATTTTTGTCTGTCTGTCTGTTTGTTCCGGCTAATCTCTGGAACGACTGGACCGATTTTGACGAGACTTTCACTAATAGATAGCTGATGATATAAGGAGTAACTAAGGTTTTTTAGACTTAAACTTAATGGTAAACTTAAGGTAAGTGAAGTTTTCGGCTCAATTCAGACATCGGTGGCAACGGCCGACAGCGATGCGAAGGCCTACCCGATCTTGTGGACCGAATGGTAAACAGTCGAAGTCGCCCTAAGCACGTCATTACGGATCTTCCCGATCCATTAACGGTGTTTTAGGTACCTCAAGCACCGGTCACCGTCCTCGCCGAACCCGTCGCTTGCGATGAAGAACTCGAAGAAGAAATCAACCTATAGACGCAGCCCACTGAGTTTCTCACCGGATCTTCTTAGTTGGTCGCGTTTCCGATCCAGTGGTAGATTCTTCGAAGCACTGCTCTTCGTAGGGTCAGTGTTAGCAACACTCCCGGTTTGAGCCCCATGAGATCATCTACACGTCAAGGGGAAGCTGAAATAGCCTGCCAAGGCTATCAGCATTGGTAGGAGAAAAAAAAGGTGCGAAGAGCACTTTCAGCTTTGAAAGAATTTTAAACTTTATCTACATTGTTTTATAGATCAGTATCGCTTGAAAGGATAAAAATGTTCGGTGGCTGATGCGGCGGCCGCTGCCACTGCTGTCTGAATAGAGCTATACATATTTAAGATGAACAAAATAGAATTACTTAATGGTAAATTTATTGAGGACTGCTTAGGAACAAACAAACAAAGCATTTGCTTGACCATCTGTGAATGTTTCACAGATGGTCATCTGTGAATGTAAACAAAAGATAAGAAAGTTTAATAGTTTTATGAATGAGTCTTTGTGCCTTTACCGACTCAATAGAAATATCTGTACGGGATTTCTGGGAATCTGTCATAAATGGTTCATAAAAACAAATCGCTATACCCGAAATTGACGCTATAGTATCCAAAGTCGCTCTTACCGAATGAATTTCTTACGAAAGTATGCTTTAAATTCAAGGGACGTAAGTTCGACGTCGCTATAACCGAGGTCGTTATTAATGAAATCCACTGTATTTAATATACTTTAATAACCTTTCACTTGTACACTATTCCCCTCTTATACATCGTATTTCTCTCTGAAAAGGGTTTGCTGGAAGAAAACTCATGAAGAGTTAAGCTCGCCTTTGTACATAGTATTTAGACATTCTTTAAATCTGTTTTTATTGTATTATCTTTTTGTGTAAAATAAGTATAAATAACCTTTCTATTATTTCTATGGAATCCTAAAACTTGTAATTTTATGTTCTATGAATATGACCGTAATAGGAGATCATAGAACCTAACACAGAGTTACCTGGAAATAACTACCACCGTAATAGGAAAACTACTCGTATTTTTTTAATCCTAATTCTGACCCATCAAAATTTCGATAAACAAAGAATGTAAATACTTAATCAAACGATAACAGTTTTTTGGCCCAGATGTGTAAAACTCAAGTCAACAGTTATACAAAATAAATGATTTGTGATTAATTAAAATACACCTTCCTATTCTTACCCCTTCTAAGAAACCAACATTTTGCACTCGACAGTTTTCATATTTAACTAGATTTTTAATGAATAATACATACCGCAGAATATGGTTTCTAATTTACAAGATTAATAATTATTCCAACTAAACTTGGAACTAATTCAATAACTTAATAAATTGAAAGTTATAAACAATTAAATATGCCCAGTATATTTCCTATTTCGGAGTTATACCACCGTATTAGGATTAATCTATAAAATTCGTACCGTATTACGGCGGTATTTTGTTTCTGATTTTTTGAGTAAAAAATGAGTTACATATATGAAACAAGCTATTTAAAAAGTAAGTATAATAGTAGGAAAATGCTATAAATAACACATTAACAATGTTGAACGACTTATTAATACAAAAAACTTAGTTTCTAAATATTAGTGTACTTATTTTTTTGTTCCGCGTTTGTATGGAAACTCCTCTCACGTTGATGCCGTGCTACAAACTGATAGATCTTGTAGTGTTGTTTATATGCTACACTTGAAAATGTCAGTTATGTTATGAAGTAATAGATTTAGAATAAATAGATTCCGTTTTGGTGAGCTTAAACTGAATAAAACAAGAATAAATGTCTAAAATAGAAATACCACCGTAATAGGAAGCGATTTTGACTACCGCCGTATTAGGAGCTTTTACCTTACATAAATAAATGCGTTAAATGCGGTAAGCGCGGAATGGACATATGAAGCGTAGAGAGAAGATGCATGTGACTAGGAGATGTATGGAAATGGTGGTGCAAAGTAGAGAGGAGGTAGGTAAGAGGTCGACCGAAGAAGACATCGATGGAGTAAGTGAATGACGATATGAGAGAGAGAGAGGAGTGAGTGTAGAGATGTCGGATGAGAGAAGAGATTTTTTTTTTATTGCTTAGATGGGTGGACGAGTTCACAGCTCACCTGGTGTTAAGTGGTTACTGGAGCCCATAGGTATTTACAACGTAAATGCGCCACCCACCTTGAGACATAAGTTCTAAGGTCTCAGTATAGTTATAACGGCTGCCCCACCATTTAAACCGATTACTGCTACATGGCAGAAACAGGCAGGGTGGTGGTACCTACCCATACGGACTCACAAGACGTCTTACCACCAGTACAGAATGAAATAGAAAAATTCATTTGCGGACATCATCCTCAGACAATCGCTACCAAAAGAAGAGGGAAGCGAGACAGGCACAGAAGCGGATCATGGAACAAGAGGTCCAACTGCACAGACTCAGGAACGCTCCGGGAGGAAACGACAACGCGCTGGCAATGGCTTTCAACCCTCACTACGGGAGCGAAAGCTTCCTACCTCAAGGGATCGATGTGAGAGGACTCCCGCAAGTCTCGAGGGAAAGCTTAAAGCTTGTCAAGTGAGTTTAACAATTGAAATCTGTATTTTGTTCCATGGGGAGTGCTCTGAGGAATTGTTTGAGATGATCCCTTCATCTCCTTTTTATCACCGCACCTCCCGCCATCGGAGCAGAGTTCGTCCATATCACCTGGAACCGCTGCGTTCATCGACAGTACGTTTCCAGAGGTCTTTTTTGCCACGTACCATCCGGCTTTGGAATGAACTTCCCTCCACGGTGTGTCCCGAGCGCTATGACATGTCCTTCTTCAAACGAGGCTTGTGGAGAGTATTAAGCGGTAGGCAGCGACTTGGCTCTGCCCCTGGTATTGCTGAAGTCCATGGGCGACGGTAACCACTAACCATCAGGTGGGCCGTATGCTCGTCTGCCTACAAGGGCAATAAAAAATTTAAAAAAAAATTATTTTCATCGCTGTGAAGGTTTTGGCAAAGTTTTACGACCGGTCGCCGGGACCGGTTTGAAGGGTGGGGCTCTTCAAACCTTCAAACCGAAACGCATTATTGCTTCACGGCAGAAATTGGCAGGGTGGTGGTACTTACCCGCGCGGACTCACAAGAGGTCCTACCACCAGTAAGAAACATATTGGAAAATCGTCCTATTTCCCTAGAGCATTAGGCCAGGGCGCCTTCGGCGAAGTCTACCAGGGCCTGTACCGGCACCGCTCGGCCGACGCCGCGGAGATGCCGGTCGCGGTCAAGACCCTTCCCGAGCTGTCCACCGGCCAGGCCGAGTCCGACTTCCTGATGGAGGCCGCCATCATGGCCAAGTTCAACCACGCCAACATAGTCCACCTCATCGGCGTTTGCTTCGATCGACACCCGAGGTATTTCCGTCCGTTGGAACAGGATTATAGATTACACTTAGGTT
The DNA here is from genome assembly GCF_030269925.1 of Bombyx mori. NCBI lineage: Eukaryota > Metazoa > Arthropoda > Insecta > Lepidoptera > Bombycidae > Bombyx > Bombyx mori. Next base: position 7,715,806 of record NC_085130.1, read on the forward strand.
CGTCAATAAGAACTGAATAAAAAAAAAGAGGATCTGACAACAAACAGACGTACCTAACTGTTTCGTCTTTGGCTATTTATACAGGGTGACTTGTAATTCGACGTATTCCTTTTGGGATGTGATAATACATCTAATTTCCAACAAAATTAACCCTAATGTCCCTAATACCAAAGTGTCTCGTTATCGAGATATTCAATATTTTTCGTTTTGTTTTTAAAAAAATCCTGAAATAACTGCAAAAAAAAAACATTAAATAAAATGCTAGTGTTTTGAATTAAGTTGTTTGAATTTTTATCAGTTACCAATACATCAACTAGCATTTATTAATACTAATACTGGAACGAATTTTAAACATTTTAAAATAGCAAGTGATTTCTTATAAAATTTTGTTTTGATTCTCTAATTTAGTCGATAGAAAACTGGATTTATTTTGAAAAAAACAACTAAACATTTAAGCGTACAAACTACTAGAAAAAAACTTCCTTGTTTTATTAGCTATTTAAAAACATGAAATTATTTACAAAAAAGGAAAGATTCTCCCAAAAAAATGAATAACATGATGATAGGTAAAGTGTATCTTTTATTAATCAATTTTGCGACATATTTTACAAATCTTGTTCAAAGTGACCTCCCTTACGGTAAATACATGCCCGCACACGCTTCCTTATCTCTGTCACTGTCACTCTTGAAGTGAAAGACCTATATTTCTTGTCATATACGCCGTTCCCAGGTTCATTGTGCTAGAATTGCTGGCCGGCGGCGATCTGAAGAACTTCCTTCGCGAGAGTCGCCCCAAGCCGGAGCGGGCCAGCGCCCTCACCATGAAGGACCTGCTTCTCTGCTCGGTGGACGTCTGCAAGGGATGCCGGTACTTGGAAACTAAGAGATTCATACACAGGTAAGTTGATATAAGGACGATTACGACAAGGTCTTTTGTCTATCACGATTTTTTATTTATTGCTTAGTTGCGTGGATGAGCTCACAGCCCACCTGGTGTTGTTGAGTGGTTACTGGAGCCCATAGACATCTACAACGTAAATGCGCCACCCATCTTGAAGTATAAGTTCTAAGGTCTCAGTATAGTTACTACGGCTACCCCACGCTTCAAACCGAAACGCATTACTGCTTCACGGCAGAAATAGGAGGGGTGGTGGTACCTACCCGCGCGGACTCACAAGAGGTCCTACCATAAGTAATTACGCAAATTATAATTTTGCGGGTTTGATTTTTATTACACGATGTTATTCCTTCACCATGGAAGTCAATCGTGTACATTTGTTGAGTACGTATTTCATTAGAAAAATTGGTACCGGCCTGCGGGATTCGAACACCGGTGCATCGCTACATACGAATGTACCGGACGTCTTATCCTTTAGGCCACGACGACTTTTAAACTTCCCAGGGACATAGCGGCGAGGAACTGTCTGCTGACGTCCCGGGGCCCGGGCCGCGTGGTCAAGATAGCGGACTTCGGTATGGCTCGAGACATATACCGCGCCGACTACTACAAGAAGGGCGGGAAGGCCATGCTGCCCATCAAGTGGATGCCACCCGAAGCTTACATTGACGGAGTCTTCACCACTAAGACGGACGTCTGGTAAGGTTTTTTTTTTATTGCTTAGACGGGTGGACGAGCTCAAAGCCCACCTGATGTTAAGTGGTTACTGGAGCCCATAGAAATCTACAACGTAAATGCACCAACCACCTTGAGATATAAGTTATAGTTATATATAGAGTGGAGGGAACTCCCCTGTCTTTTCCTTTTATACTCTACACCATTCAAATCTGACATTAATACATATCGTAAAAAGGCGAACAACGAAAACTCACCTTTTGAGCACATATTAAAGTAGAAACACAAACCATTCATATATAAATAACACAAGCAATAGTACCAATAATAATTTATAATTTGGTAAAAAAAATATGAAAATAAGCCATTAGCACCAATGATAGATACTGCGAAGTACTTGGCCAAGCCTTTCTTTGAGTCAAGTTTGGATTTACGGTTGGACACACGGATTACCTTAAAACAAATAGTAGTTAATTTGATGTTAGATAAAGCATAGAATGAAAGATGTATGTATGACGCCAATCTGTATCGCGCAAGCAGCCTCTGTGAGATAGGTGCGCATGTGCAAGTTGAAATCTTGCCCGAATCTAGACCTTCACTCCTGGAACATCCTTCCTCAGTATTATTTTCCAAAACCCTCATTAATATTCATTACTAGCTGGCCCGCCAGACTTTGTAGTGCCTCAATCGATAAATCAAAAGACCTAAACTTTTGTGTAAAATAAACTTAAAACAAACAAAAGGAATCCGTCCGACGGGGGACACATCAAAGGGAAAACAAAATTATTATTTTTATTTAATTCCGAGCATTTTCACGAGTTTTAGCGAGACTAGCGAAAAGCAATTCATTTTTAGATATATAAAAGATATAGCCAATACGCTGGGTGGTGCTCTGGAATATCGCCTTCCAATAAATGCCGCAGATGCCGTAAGGCAACTTAGGGATTTACCGAAGAATGGGCATCAGCGATCTCTTGCAGTATTGTAAGTCCCCACGCATAGGTACTACTGTCCTGCCTAGTTCTGCCACGAAGTAGTCACGTGTTTTAAGCCGCGGGCTGGGTCCCTCTTCGATAATTAAAAAAAACTATACGTCTTTTTGATCACCAATTTCTAAACGAATATACAATCCTTAGGTCATTCGGCGTGCTGCTATGGGAGGTATTTTCGTTAGGCGTGATGCCGTACACCGGATGCGCCAACCGGGAGGTCATGGAGCTGGTCTCTGGTGGAGGAAGACTGGAGAAACCGTACGGTGAGGGATCTGAATATCACAAATTTAAGCGTCGTACTCCGATACCTGGGCACTATATTTAATACCGGCATGATTAGCCCTTTACGCGCACCCCGGATATGCATCAGCGCTGGGCATCTCGCCCTCCTCGCCTTCCTAGCCCCAACCTCACACAACTACCCTCCAGATCGACATATAACCAGTCGCTGGTCGCATACTATCTATGATTTTTTTTATTGCTTAAATGAGTGGACGAGTTCACAGCCCTGACGTTAAGTGATTACTGGAGCCCATAGACATCTACAATGTAAATGCGCCATCCACCTAGAGATATAAGTTCTAAGGTCTCAGTATAGTTACAACAGCTGCCCCACCCTTCAAACCGAAACGCATTACTGCTTCACGGTAATAATAGGCAGGGCGGTGGCGATGATATTATGAAATGAAATAAAGTTGATTAATATGAAACATGGCATGATATAATCTCAATAAAATGGTGGTCATTTACCGAGACTTTTTCAGTGGACTTTCTGGAGGATCCCGAGAAGTTACGTTTAGCGGCTTTGTTTGATTTTCCCACATTTGTGCACTTTCACAGATATTAAACAGTTAATAAACCACCGTTATTACACATTTAAACCTGAAGAAACACTAAATAGACAAAATAAAACAAATCATACAACTTCACTCCTCGCGTTCCCGCCGTTCCCGAGATTTAATCGTAATGCGGAGTTTACATTACGAAATTAGTGTCATGCACGTTGAACTCAGTTGCACGAAAGTAGTTTCGATACATGCGAAAGTAATTTCGTTAAAAAATTAGTGTCGTGAATCCCACAGTATCGCAGTAACCATGGCGCCGCCAGCATCAAAGCTATATTTTGCTATATTCAATGTAGCTAAAGAAATGCTTATATAATATATGCTTCTTTGACATATTGCATCTCCATGGCTTCCATAATTATTTTGTAGGCCGCATCTCGGGCATGCCTATTTTTATATTGTAGGTGTTTCGGGTCCCAGAGACTCTTGTCGCTGATATTCATTACTGAATTGTATTTTTTTTCTGTACTCCATCGTTGGTTTGCCATTTTCAAGGCTTGAAGCGCGTCCGGACTAACAATACACACGTCCGCGCGGCGCAGGCCCTTTCGCGACATTAGTTTCACGTCGCGTTTACACTATGAAATTAGTTGCATGACATTAGTTTCACCAAAAAATCGCGCAGGGCACGAAACTAATTTGCATGCATGAAATTAATGCATGCATTACGAAAGTATTAAATTACACTTGAAGCTGTTGGTAAAACTAATGTCACGAAATTAGTTTCATGCCACTAATTTCGTAATGTAAATTCGCCTTAACTGTACAGATTAATCAATGTTAACGTTTCATATCGAATTGAATAGTCGATTGACGTATGTGTGACGGTGCATCGCTCGACAACGGCTCGATCGATTCCGCTGACCGAGTATTCTCCCTATTTGACGGAATAGATGTTGTGTTGCCAATTAAAAAAAAATAACAAATTTCGCGGGATTTTTTTCGTACTCTATCCTAATTGTCGTGTTTCTTCTAACAGCTGTGTGTACAAAATATATTAAATAAATAAATACAAAATTAATTAATAAATTAGTGTTTTGATATCTGCGACCGGGCTCAGCGTCGGCCTAACATGGACAGTGTATCTAAGCAACTACTTCAGCAGGTTGTCCCCCGGAGATATACCGCATGATGTGCGGCTGCTGGAACCCGACACCAAGCGACAGGCCGTCCTTCGCTACGATGACGGAAATGCTGCAAAGGTTCATACAGGTAACTAATACGAAGAAGTTAAACCATTACGAAAACAGACTTGAACAAAAAAATACAAGTACATCGTCAATGTATGTAGTTCTACTAATATGTGATTTTGACGGTGGAAACTTGTTTGGTTTTGCTTTAGCTATTTTTTTAATATACCATTTGTTTCTTTTTTTTACCATTGGTTTCCCTAATAAATAAATAAATGTAGTCGAAGTCAATTAAATATGCATTTATCAGGGACAAATAAAAAAATACCAGTTAGATTTTGATAAAATTGAAACGGAAACTAAGAAAAACAATCTTTTTTTTTCCCTGCTTTTGCTGATAGCCTTGAGAGGCTATATCAGCGTTATCCTAGCGTGTAGGTGAGCTCACGGGGCTCAAACCGGAGGTACATTTTCTTAATAACAAGTTACGTCAATTTTTCCATGAAACGTTTTGCTAAATAATGATAATGATGTTGCACTTCGGATATATTTTTCGTTCGTAATTTCGATTTGTCAAACGTTGCGAATGTTCTGGAACGCGCGCAGGACCCGACCATAGTGAGCGCGCCGCTGCCCGTCGTGCGCTCGCTGTTACCGCCCTCGCACACGCACCCCATCTCTAACGGACACCAGGTAACCTGCAGCATCAGCTCATAACTACAATTGCAATATGGAGGTGTCGATCCGATAAACATGGGCGCCCACTGAGTTCCTCACCGGATCTTCTCAGTGGGTCGCGTTTTCGATCCAGTGTTGGCAACACTCTGGTTTGAGCCCCACCTACTCGTTAAGCCGAAGCTGAAATAGCCTCTCAAAGTTATCAGCAGAGGCAGAAAAAAAAAATGGCGTCGTAAAATACGTCTAAAAAGTGGCATTACTAAATTCAAAAACAATAATGAAGTTAAACAACTAAGGCTATTAAAACAAACTGATTCGAAAGACGTAAAATATTTATTATATAGCATAGTGGTTTTACATCGTGATTTACACCTCCATAGCAAAATGAAGTAAACACTACCTATTTTGAAATGACTTATGTTTGACTGCACATACTAAAATAATTAGCTTACAATTATTTTTTTGTAACTCCACTACACCACCAAATAAGTCACAGATTGGACAAAATTATCTACTTAAATTCAGTTTTTACGCAACATTACGGCACTCGACATTTTGCCTTTGATTGTATTAATATTTATTATAATAAATAAATTAATGCAATAGGTAGGTATATATCTAAGCGCTATCAGCTGTTTTAAATGGCGTCGGTTAACTTTGAGTCGTTGTTTGTCCGTATGACTAATTGAAGTTAATATTTATAATAATTCGAATGGCAAACAGAAAAAACATAACTCAGAAATAAAACTTAATGAATTGACGCACTTTAATTTATTAAAGAACCTAAATGTCTAAAACGTGGTCAAAATACATATTTTAATATTTTGTTGTAATAATTCAATAGATGAAACTAGATTTAATAATCTCAATAAAACTATAATTGACGGCTTATCCCCGCCAGTAAAGAACCCGTTTCAAAATATATTTACAGAAATCTTGTTTCAAATGTAATAATAATCGGGTCGAATGTGAACTGGGAATATCTCGTTGTTATCCTGACAACATTGAGCGGGAAATATTAGTTTTCGTAAGCTTCACAGTTCAACGTCTTAATGACACCTGTCATTTACTCGCAAATAGCCACAGGCAACATTAAATTATGACGTTGTATCCAACCTTTTTAGTATGAGCAGTCAAATCGACGGGAACCAAACCCGTCGTCTCTATAGCCAAAGTTCCAAAAACAAAAAAACTAATAAACGTTTTTTTTTTCATTCCCCGATTTCGCTCTGGCTACTAGAAGCAAGTAACTAAAATTGGCGTTTCTTTTTTTCCTCAAACTTAAAACTAATTTTAATCACTCTTTAATGTTAGATGACGTTTTGTATTTTAAACGAATCGCAGCTTGCGAGTGGCGCATGAGTCGTGTACATTTTTACTACCCTTTTTTATTTCTGTTCAATCTAATACCCTGTCCTTGAATGATATTCGCGTAGAAATTTAGACCCCCGTAGTTTGTTTGAGATTCATTGGAATATAATTTCATTGTTCATTATCATTAACCATCGATTAACGCGGCATGTGTCGTTATTAATACAATAACACGTGAGCGCGTCTCGCTTCACTCGCGGGATGCATTTCAATGAATCTCAATGTGGCCGTGGTATTGATAAATACTATTCAATGTTTACTTGCCTAGTAGCTATAGCGAGAGTCTTTATACCTTTTGAAGAGTTCCACGTATACCTTGGTCCGTGCGATGGGTTTTATAATAACATGACAGCAATGTGTTTGTCAGTGCCTTGTTTTTTTTTTGGCCCTGGCCCTCTAAAGTTTCCAAATTCATCCGAATTTAATTGTAAGGTAATTCAATGTAATTTTATACAATCAATCTCGACCAACCGGAAATTTGATAAACACATTAAAGTATTAAGAATAATTCGATCTATTTTTGCTGAATACAATTAGGCAGATGTATACAATATACTGTTCTGATTATTCTGTCGTGTAGTGTATTATGAACAGACTTAACCACTACTAGTGGTTGTCGAATAGAACGCCTCTTAAATTCTATTTGAAACGATTCCTAATCGAGCGAGTTTTTTTCCAAATATTTTATGAAACCCATCGCGATATGCACGTGTAGAATGTGATTACGAAACGGTGTGGGGAGATTAATTTTGTTTTCGATCTTTCGAAACAATTTTCGTGGTTGACTGACTTATATGGTCTTTTGGTAGAGATTTAATTAATTTTAAACAAAACATTACAAGTAAATAAAACGTCTATTTTTATTTATTATATACACGAAAGCGTGATACGCGTGTATAGTGTCCATTTTTTTTTTTTTTAAATTATGTGACTTAAACGATAACTTTATATAGCTTTGTCAGTTGGTAGTTGGATCTCTTGTGAGTCCGCACGGGTAGGTACCACCACCTTGCCTATTTCTGCCGTGAAGCAGTAATGCGTTTCGTTTTGAATGGTGATCCAGCCGTTGTAACTATACTGAGACCTTCGAACTCATATCTCAAGGTGGGTGGCGGCATTTACGTTGTAGATGTGTATGGGCTCCAATAACCACTTAACACCAGGTGGGCTGTGAGCTCGTCCACCCAACTAAGCAATAAAAAAATAGTTGAATCGGCTTAAAATTATCCGATGCTAAAGTTTTAGAACGGGCTCAAAGTACTTAAAATAGCAACATAAGCTATCATCGAATAGAAAGAAAAAAGCGCGCCAAAGACCACATAATGACGTCATGTTTTACGAACGCTTGTCACCCCCCCTCCCCCCGCACCGTTGTACTGAGCGTCGCGTGTCGGCAGCCATCGGCGGCGTGCGACTACCTCGTCCCGATGTCGCCGCAGGACGCCACGCAACATCCGGATAGGTAAAGTAACAAAACGGAAGTCGGCAGTTCAAATTCAACATTCGAATTCTAAAAACGCAACCGGATTTTTCATAGATTTTTTTTTATTTATTTCTTGATAATGTAGTTCCGTAATTATAATCGTTCTTTTTTGTTTGTTTTCGTTTTGCGCGCTTAAAATAGTTTATTAATTAGCAAATTCGTTAGATACGTTTGCTTTAGATTAGCTGATCGATATGTATCTAGCTTTATGTAGAAGCCATGACACATTTAAAATTTATTATTTGAAATATCTGAAACTAGAAAATTGATAAAATAACTGCCGGCTTCCAAATATATATTTCATGTAACAAATTTTTAAACATGTTCATATTAGCGAATAGTTTTGTTTTTTTTTTTGTTTTTTAAATATCATTAATTAATAAGTTGTGTTGTTGTTTAAACCTCACATTTAATAAGACTTATTTATTTCACTTAAAATTGTACATAATATGTATAAAAAAAGCGTGCGGCATGTGTTCAGTTTCTGAACGTAAAAATGTCAGCGAGCGACGTCCGCCATGACACCAAATTCTCTTTCGAATCTAGCTGCCAAGAGCAACGCATCAAATTTATAGTTTTCTTTAAAATACAGTCCACACTTAATTACCATAACGCAATATCATGTTTTATGTTTTTCGAAGGTACGTATAGCCTGGTGGGTGGTCTACCTAATGGTTATGACTTCCATAGACACCACAGTCTGATTCCCGATCCTGCGGACAGAATGGAAAGCAGTCGACGTCGCCCCAAACACGTAATTTCGGATCCTCCCGATCCACTAACGATGCTTTTAGGTACCTCAAGCACGGTCGCCGTTCTCAAGGGTTCGACGAGTAAATTATCCCACAGACACAGCCCACTGAGTTTCTCGCCGGATCTTCTCAGTGGGTCGCGTTTCCGATCCGGTGGTAGATTCTGCGAAGCACGGCTCTTGCTAGGGTTCGTGTTAGCAACGTCGTCAGGTTTGAGCCCCGTGAGCTCACCTACTAGTTAAGGTTACGCTGAAATAGCCCCTTATACTACCAACAAACAGGCGGGGGGAAATAATAATTTAAGATACTGAATGCAAAATGAAGCCGTACAATAGACCCTCGACTTAAATTTGAGGTTTATTCAACAAAATAAAAAATAAAAAAAATTATGCAAAGCATGTTTTAGTCAATAATAATTCTAAGAATTCAATAACTTCGCTAAATGCTTCATAAATGCTGTCACGATTAAATGTCAAACATGACAGCTGTCACTTGAATTAAAAGGCCGGTGTGGCCAATTCTAAATAAGGGAACGTCGCTAGAAATCGTAGAATAATTTAAAACTTTAGGAACAATCTGTTTAGAAGCTCTAATAATATTTTCAATACCGTTTAACTCAAATCTTTTTAGTTGTGAGCAGGACAAAAAAAGCTGAATATATTCTAAGGAATTTGTTGAATCTCCGTAATCCAACATAAATAAACGATACGACATATTAATTATATAAAGACATTAATTACTTGCCTATATATGACAAAATCCTTCCAAAATATTTAGTTTTTGCCTCTGCAGTGCATATTTGGCTTGGACAGCGATGTTAGCTATGCAACGATTAGGCTAACAAAAGCTCAGTGGTCTTTAGTGAATTGTATATCAGATCTATTCATCTCAAAAGCTCTTCTGTAATTTACTAAGTAAAGAAAAAACCTCAATGTGACCACAGGTGAGAATAAATTTTGAAATGATTTATTACAGAGAATTAAAAAACATTTGTCCGAACAATTAATGTAACTTGATTTTATTACGCACCATCATGATCTAGGAATCCTTTGTTTTGTCATTCAACTTACAACAAGATCGAAAGAGACAAGGTTAAGTTTAACTTCCGATTAACTGTTATTTAACTTCCACTTAACTTAGGCCTTGATTTTTTTTTTTCAAAATAAACACGAAGTGAAACAAATAAACCAATTTATTGACACAACACTGCAAAAATTTAGTTTGCTTTTGTTCCGTCCCGCCATTATTTTGACAGTTTAAAAATGTCACTAACTATTTTCTATTTATATTTCCATAACAAATAAACGCTTCAATTTTACTATAAATAAAACATAGTTAAATAAATGTAAACATTACCTATCTTTGTTTTAATTTTAAAAAATCTTGCCATTCAAAGGCTATTCTTTCACGATACTTACTAATACCCTCTCTAAGAAAGTATTGCCGTGTTTCCAGTACAATGGATCAGCTGGGAGTTCATAGCAGACCGCAAACGGCGACACGCAACAAGGAGGAAGAAGAGGACTTACAATATCTACCTCTGCTGAGAGGTATATCTGCTTTTTTTATTGCTTAGATGGGTGGACGAGCTCACAGCCCACCTGGTGTTAAGTGGTTACTGGAGCCCATAGACATCTACAACGTAAATGCGCCACCCACATTGAGATATGAGTTCTAAGGTCTCAGTACAGTTACAACGGCTGCCCCACCCTTCAAACCGAGACGCATTACTGCTTCATGGCAGAAATAGGCAGGGTAGTAGTACCTACCCGTGTGGACTTAAAAGAGGTCCTACCACCAGTAATTACGTAAATTATAATTTTGCGGGTTTGTGTTTTATTACACGATGTTATTCCTTTACCGTGGAAGTCAATCGTGAACATTTATTGAGTACGTATTTCATTAGAAAAATTGGTACCCGCCTGAGTTTCGAACACCGGTGCATCGCTCAACACGAATGCACCGGACGTCTTATCCTTTAGGCCACGACGACTTAAACTTTGTTTACAGAGGTCATGATTGTACAGCTAAATTCCTTCTTATCTAGCTTGTTTAGTTACAACAATTTATCTTTTAGTTATAGCCATAAGAACCAAAACCTATTTTTTTGTGTGTCATTGCATATTTTCTTTAAATTCTTTATAGTGTATATCTTAGTAAATACATTTGTATATATAGTGCAAGCTAGGATACGAACCACGTGAGGGTAAGTGGTCACCCTCGTTCATCGATATCTGCAAATGCACAATGGTTGTTTACTCCAAAGATAAAACAAACTTTATCTGTACATTCTGTGAATGAACCAAAAACTACCATTTTCGCAGCATCACAAGAATATGGCAACATTCCAATAAGCGCGGAGCCCAGCGTAAGGCACGTAGACGTCGTTGTTTCCGCCGAAACAAGGAACACCAACAAGTTTCTGCCGTCTAACTCTACTGACAGGTGGGTAGTCAAACAAACTATCAACATTTTAGTCGTGGCGAGCTGTGTACGCTTACAAGATGTTCCAGGAAGATAAAATATAGATAAGTCATAATGAAGTCAATGTATGTATGTATGTTTGTGTGTGTGTGTGTGTGTGTGTATGTGATTGTGTATATCAAAAAAAAGTTTTATTCAACATAAATGAAAGTACATACTTATTGAACGTCAAAAGAATTACCGCCAATTCACAATAATTAGCCTCCGTCCTGAGAAGAATTGGCAAGAAACTCAGCGGGCATGTTTTTTTTTTTTTTAATATTAGATTTTTATTTTTATTTTAAATATATATTTTTTTTAAATATTCATATTACAATAAGTAATTATAACATAACAATTTTACAATATTGAAATTCCCGGAGCGAGCAACTCATTCCCACTTTGTGCAATCTTCTAGATAATCATTGACTTTATAGTAAGCTTTATTGCACAGATGTTCTTTAATAGTTTTCTTAAACCTATGTATATGTAGGTTCTGAACATCTTGTGGGATTTTGTTGTACAGGCGCACAGACAAACACCCGAATGAATTTCGTATCTTATGTAACCTACTCATCGGCACAACAAGCTTGTGTTTGTTCCTAGTATTTCTATTATGTATGTCCGACATCTTAGGAAACTCCTCAATATGTTTACGAACATACATCAAATTTTCAAAGATGTACTGGGATGGCATAGTGAGAACTTTAATTTCTTTAAATTTTTCCCTCAGGGATTCCCTTGAGTGCATGTTATAAATAGCACGTATAGCTCTTTTCTGCAGAATAAATATCATTTCTACATCGGCCGCATTGCCCCATAGCAAAATGCCATAGGACATGACACTGTGGAAGTAACTAAAGTAAACCAAACGAGCCGTGTCCGCATTTGTTAACATTCTAATTTTTTTTACTGCGTATGCTGCAGAGCTAAGCTTACTCGCCAATTTATGAATATGAGGTCCCCACTGCAGTTTGGAGTCCACTGTTATACCAAGAAATACGGTTGACTCAACAAGCTCCAATGATTCCTCAGAAACAATTACATTACTATCTACTTGTCTCACATTTAAAGATGATTTAATACATTTTAAAGTAAATTTAATACATTTCGTTTTCTTACTATTCAATAATAGGTTATTGATACGGAACCAATGAACCACACACGAAATCGCATCATTCACTTCGTCATAGACTTGTAATTGTCGTTTAATTTTAAATAATAAAGATGTATCATCTGCGAATAATACGACCTCGTGTCGGGACTCAATAAAACTAGGCAAATCGTTTATATATATTAGAAATAAAAAAGGACCCAAAATGGAACCCTGAGGTACACCCATTTTCAACATGGTGCCTGAAGATCTATTTCCTTTCACATCTACTGTTTGTATCCTTCCTGATAAATAGGAAGTAATAAGTTCCAATGCACCATCCCTAATACCATAGTGATGTAGTTTCCTCACCAATGTTTCATGTTCAACACAGTCAAATGCTTTGGATAAGTCACAGAAAATTCCAAGACAATCATGCGATTCCTCCCAAGATTGAAATATATTTTTGATTAGATAAGCACCTGCATCAGTTGTAGAGCGACCCCTTGTAAACCCGAATTGTTTATTATGAAGCAGGTTATTTGAATTAAAATGTTCTAAAAGTTGTGTCAAAATAATTTTTTCAAAGATTTTACTCAACGTAGGGAGTACTGAAATAGGTCTATAGTTAGAGGGGTCATCAGTACTACCAGATTTAAAAAGAGGAATCACTTTACTATGTTTCATTAAGTCAGGAAATACACCACACTTAATACAATCATTAAAAATACTAACAAGATGAGAAGCAATAATGTCTATTACAGACTTCAAAACCTTTACTGATATTCCCCACAAGTCAGCTGTATTTTTTACATTAAGGCTATTAAAACTTTTTATTATATTGTTTGAATTAATTTTCTTAAATTTGAAAATTTCATTGCATTTCTTGACATGGTTATGCAATAATATTTCAGCTGCTGTGGAGGATGAATTTAGAGATGTGGTAGTTGAAACTGGAATGTCAGAGAAAAACTTTTCAAAAGCATTAGCCACATCTTCATGACTAGTTACCAATTTATCGTCTATTTTTAACGAGAATTCTTGATGGCTATTTCTGACTTTTTCACTTTCTCTACCAATGATGTTCCAAGTCATCTTTATCTTGTCAGGGGCATTTTTGATTAAATCACTTAAATGTAAAGATTTTGCCGCTAAACAAACTTTTCTAAATAGTTTGGAATAGTTCCTGACATATTGATGAAATGTTTCATCATTATTATAAGCTTTTTCAGGATACAGATCATACAATTTTTTTCTACTTTTGTACACTCCGGTGGTGGCCCACTCGCTGAACACCGTTTTGTTTTTTAATGTTACAGTTTTAGGAATAAATACATCAGTAAAGACCATATTAATTCTCTCAAACATATTTTGGTATGATAAATTTGGGTTTTTGTTATAAATAATTTCTGAATGTTCTTGCTTAATATTATTTCTAAACTTCTCAATTCGTTTTTTATTAATAGGAACAATCACAAGAGTATTTTTATCTTTAGAATTCATAATAGATTCAAAAGACACAAATTGTCCACTATGGTCTGATGTTAATTGATTAATAATTTTTTTGTTAATCGGTGTTACATTTGTAAATATGTTATCTAAACATGTTGCCGATGTGGTTGTTGTCCTAGTAGGCTCTAGAAATAAGTTTGGGAGGTTATATGACTTTAACAATGTTCTGAATCTAATAGTGGTATTTGTGTTTTCTAAAAGATTGATATTATAATCACCACATACAAAAATTTGTTTATTAGAGACAGAAAGCTTTAGCAATACATTTTCCAAAATATTTTCAAAAGAATCATATAACGCATCAGGAGGTCTGTACACACTTACAACAATGAATCGTTCAAGCTCTACACAGGCCATTTCAATAATCCGTTCCACAGAGAGGCTCACAATGTCTCTACGTTCCTTACATTTATAATCTTTATTCACAATGATCAGTGAGCCACCTCGTATAGCATTCTCTCTGCAGAAAGAACTCACAACCTGGTGATTTTTAAAATTACAATTTAATTCAAATTTTTTAAGCCAATGTTCAGTTACACATAGAACATTGACTTTATTAAAATCTAGGAACAAATCAATTTCAAGTTCTTTACCCATCAAACCTTGTAAGTTCTGATGCACCAGGTTGATCACAGTTGTTTTCAAAGAAACATTATTTGTTGATGGGTTGTGTCTAAATAAATCATGTTTACTGCAAGAGGTAAACTCTGTTGTCTTAGGATTTAATTTAAATTACTTGGAACGGATTCCAAATTAATAAATGTCATATTTTTTTCCTGCTCAATAGAAGCAGTAGGTTGATTAGCCAAATTCATGGCTAGATAAATATGTAAAAAATAATGTAGCGAGTTTGCTACTTGTCTAAAATTGTAGCTACCTAAATAATATTTGTTAGGTTTTGTCATAATAATACATTTATTTTTTATCATGCAATTAATGTCAATAGTATAGAATGTATTTTCTGATTTGCATGGTGTCATGACATAATAATTATTTACATTAGAAACTGTTTGCATGAAATCATTAATGCTATGTCTTATTTTATTTTCTGCTGGCATACTCTGAATAAATGGAAATGCAAACATGATGATCTTTTTCACATGTAGTGTTAATAATTGATTTATTTGATATTTGATATCTCTTATATCTGCATTTCCCCTTCTCCCAATCATTATAATTATTGTTGTGTTAGGGCAATGAGTCACATTTAAAATTTTATTAAGTATGTGGGTACATGAAGCCCCAGGCATACAATAATTTATGACAGATTGTCCCAAACACAGATCATTCAGCGCTACACCCATATTTTTTCCTAGTTCATCACTGAATATTTTAATAATGTTTTTAGTAAGCACAGGTTTCATTATGTTGTTTACAACGGGCTTAGAGGTAGAACCAGAAAATTGATTTTGACTATTGGAACAGTCTGGTACTGGAGAACCTGCTATAGAGCAGTGGCATTTACAATTAGCATATTGTAATGTCAAAGATTCAAATCGCTCTTTATTATTATTACATAAATCAAGCAGGTTATCCATCACCGATATATGTTCACATATGTCTTTTTGAGCATATTCATAGTTTTTAGTGACACTGTCCAAATCGGTTTTCAATGAATTTATTTGTGAGGTTAACTTTTCTATTTCTAAGTCATGATTATGATGAACAAGTTGTAATTCTTCAAGTGAAGTATTTAGTTTTGTGCGTAGTGCATTTCGGTCTTTGCATATAGTTTTTATATAACTAATAGATTTTCTAGGTTTTAATAGTTTCTCCGTTTTATTTATAAACTTATTTAGTTTAGAATATCTCTTACACTTTTTCTTACTAAGAACTAATCGAGAGGAATGTGTACTATCGGAGTCACCACCAGTCAAATCTATTGTAGGTATGTCACACTGAGAAGTGGTGATCACTGTTCCCGAAGCTGGTTCACTCTCGATCAGTTCCGAGTACAGGCTCTGTGTTTTTTGGGCTTTTAGATTTATTATCTCTAACTGTAAATTAGAGATACAATCATGTGCCTCAGAAAGTTTGACTTTCAGTTCAGCTGAGAGTTGGAGCGACTCAACATACTCACCGCTGCACTGATCGAAGCCGTCTACAACAATTTGTAATTTCTTGTTAGTCTCAAGAACTTCATTGTATTCAATGAAGAGCTGAGACAACTGTCCTTTCAACATGGTATTTTTCTTTATTACCTGGAGTGTTTCGACTTCGTTGTCTTCTTTCTCTTTTAGTAGTTGTTGACACTGTTCCCGTGATGTTTTTAGTTGCTGAAGAGCCACTTGAAGTTGGTCATCAACTTGACGAGCTTTGGTACCTCTGGTCATCATTTTGGATTTGTTTATAATAATTGATAGTACCCTCGTAAAATAAAATAAAAATTACAATTATGCAGTAAAATGCACTAATTCAATGTTTTACGTAGTAATAAACTTATAGTATCACTTAGATATACGTTTTATATAATTTTAAGCACAATACAAAACTTATAAATATTTATATTTAAATAATAATTGGGAGAGCACAATAATATTGACAAGTAGCGGTCAGTGCTGCCAGCAAAAAAAAAAAAGTATATATGTATATATGTATGTATATACTTTTTTTTGTGTATGTATTTGTAACTTAATATAAATTTCATTGCACCTACTACTATTCACTCTGCACTACTTTTGGTTGACTGGTAGAGAATGCCTTAGGCATTAAGTCCGCCAATGTAAATTTTACATGAAGTGTATTAAATAAATAAATAAGATATAGTAAAAATATAGTTAGTAGTAAAATAGATAGGAATTATTTTCTTTTAATTTTATTACTTCATCGAGGAAGTAATTCTTTAGAATATGTTACATACATTTTTGGTTATAAAATGCGTTCCTTATGTTTTTTTCTTTTTTTTTGAGTTTCAAACACTGGCATAGTCCAGAAATTCTCTGGACATTTTATTCCTTAAGTCAAAATGAAGTCAATAGTAATCTATGGAATAGACTAAACGCTAACATCCAAAAAAAAATCGGTGAAAATTTTAATTTTATTGGTTTGATAGATATTTTGTATGGACAATTGACACCACATTCACTTTTCACTGAACTTCATACTTGACGAAAACATGTAAATGTATTATTGTATAGCAGCTGTTCACGCGGATGCATCGCTCACTCAAGTAGGAGAGAGACAGATGTCGAACGCTGCCGAACGCGGTGGCCGATTGTGCCTCTTTGTCGCTCGTTGCGCGCTCTCGCTTGCACTTCAAGCCTTAAATGGAACGCCTCAATGAGTCATGTCTTTTCGTGCGTGCAGCCGGCTCCATCAAATTATAAGACGTTGTCACGTCAAAAAACTATCTTTGGTTCGTTTTAAGATTTAAAACAAAAGATTTTTAAAAAAATTTGGTTCGTTTTACAGGCTATTGAGTTCAGTGGAGGAAGCTCATATCGATGATGAGTCGTTGTCGGAAGTGGACGAAAAGCCCGTCGTGTGGGAGACCTCATTCACAGTGATACCACCCGTGCTGCCGAAGCCACAACGTGACGAAGGCCCCGCGGTCAGTTGTTTTATAATTCAATAATAACATCATATTATAATTAAATATAATTTGCGCAATAACTGGTGGTAGGACGTTTTGTGAGTCCGCACGGGTAGGTACCACCACCCTGCCTATTTCTGCCGTGAAGCAGTAATGCGTTTCGGTTTGAAGGGTGGGGCATCCATTATAATGTAAAAATGGAGACTTTAGAACCATGTCTTGAAGCGGATGGGCGGCATTTATGATGTAGATGTCTATGGGCTCGGTTAATCACTTAGCACCAGGTGGGCCGTTAACTCGTCTACCTATCTAAGCTATAAAAAAAAACATGCGTACGTTTTATTATTTCAATATTTTAATGTATTTAATGTTGCTCAAAAATGACCTAACTGAAAATCACTAGTTTCTAGAAAATTCTTTGACTCTGCTTTAAATAATTAAAAAAAAAGCTTGTAAGATAAATTTCTATCTAATTAACTCTAAACCGTATCTAACATAACATCTCGATCAGGTGGAAAAACTGATAAGCATAACACCCACAACGCCAAAGCCGCCTGAAAATGCTTTAACGAAAGCAATCGACGCCACAGTCATCGACAAAACCAACCACAAGAACGCTCTCGTACCGGACAGGAAGACGGCTCCGATAGCGTCGCCGGACCCGCCGCGCATTAACGCTTGGAGCCAGGACCCTCCTAAATTAAACCCTAAACCGAAGCCCCTTTGTCTGGACGCAGCCAAGCTGGAACAAAACCTGAACGCCCTAAAGAAGAACAGCGGATCAGTGAACTTGAACACCATGAACATTCTCCCTCCGTACATCAACGTCGTCACTCCGAATAAGCTAAGCGAATCGAAGACCATACAGATAGATCCAAAGAAAGCTGTCATAGACGATAGCCTGACTACTAAGACTAAGTTGAAGCAGTCTAACTCGGCGGCCAGTCTGCTAAACGGGCCAATGACGGACGTACCATACGTCGACAGCGACAACACCTCATCATCGAGCAGTAACAACGCGAAGAACGGAAGGAACTTAATTAAAAAACAGGGTAGTGATGCTGAGGTAGCCGATTCCGAGATAAGTTGCTGAAAAGGCGTGTCGTCGTTTGAAAGACATTAAAAAAAAACAAAAAACTAACCTAGTTGTACATAGTAGGAATTTTTGTATCGATTTAAGCGTCGTGATTTGTAAAGTTCGGGTGTTTTTTTGTTTTTCGTGATTCGTCTGGCAACCCTGCGCGGGTCAACGTCACGCCACAGACACGTCACACTCTACATATTAATAAAACTATTAACGAGAGTAAGGTTAGAAATAAGTATTTGTAAAACTAAGGTAGTTGTTGGATTAAGACAAAATAATATAAATATGTGAATGTTATTTTGAATTTGTATTTTTATCGAAGTGTACAGAAAGTTTGCGTTTACAAAAGAGATTTGAAAATTTTAAATGCTTTAACCGTGATGAAGGCTTTTAGGGAAACCAATTGTTGTATTGCTCAAGAATCTCATCGCAAATATCATAAATCGATAAAATAAGAAGAAGAATAAAACCTCTAAATTTTACTCGTGAATTGTTCTCGTGGATTTCGAACGTTCTGGACGGGCTCAATAGTGTGCGTAGTGCGAGTTTTTTAACGTTCTCGATAGCGTAAACGTTAACTCATAATTGTATGGAATGAGATCGTTCGCCTACGTTTGCCGCTAGGAGCGCTGTTCCAATTGCATACAAAATTGGCTTAACTTTTACGCTATCGAGAACGTTAAAAAAAACTCGCACTAAGCACTCGGAACGTCTACAACAATGATACGTGCAAGGTAATGATCTATACCAGTGGCCGGCGACCTGTGGCTTTCGACTCCTCAACTACGGCTCTTCAGTGAAATTTTATGTTCAAGCACGGACTGCTACTTGTTATCTTCATCATCATCATCTTAGGCCTTACAGCCCAGGGTGGGCCTTAGCCTGGTCCAGTATGTCTCTCCAGACTGCTCTGTTCAGGGCTTTCTCCTTCCGGTTCTTGACACCAATAACTTTGAGGTCGTACTCCTCGCCATCTGACCGTCTGAGTTTGGGCCACGACTTCTGCGGCCCTCTGGCTTGGCCTATAGTAGTGGTACTAGTAAATAGTACTGATGGTAGGACCTCTTGTAAGTCCGCGCGGGTAGGTACCACTACCCCACCTATTTCTGCCGTAAAGCAGTAATGCGTTTCAGTTTGAAGGGCGGGGCAGCCGTTGTAACTATACTTGAGACCTTAAAACTTATATCTCAAGGTGGGTGGCGCATTTATGTTGTAGATGTCTATGGGCTCCAGTAACCACTGAACACCAAGTGGGCTCTGAGCTCGTCCACCCATCTCAGCAATAAAAAAATATATATAGTAGTTGTCCCGGCATTCTGGTCTCCTCCATTCAAGCTACACGTCCTGCCCAATTTCAGTATCTTGCATCGTAATAAATAATTTTGAAAGACAAGACTATAAAAATATACAATACTAGTTGTAGCTAGCTTGACTGGGCATTAAAAATTAACATTATTATTTCTTACCCCCACAAAGATTCTCATCATTAACGCCCCCGCAACTGGTGTGGGGAGTCCAACACTCATAAATATTAGCCTATCCATTAAGTACATGTATTTTCTACATGGATACCAAGTTTCAAGTCAATCGGATGCATGGTTTAGTAGTTATAACGGAACATCCGTAAAAACCACTGTAGATTAATATATTAAGTATAGATCAATTTTAATGTTAAAAAAATTTGTTCTTTGAATAGATTTCAATTGTGTGTTATCTTTTCTCTTTTGGTTGACAAGGTTGTCGAGCACTGGTCTATGCGATACCTTCACGTAACATTCTGTTGTTAATCGATTTTCACGATAACAATACTAATGAGTATTTTCGATGGGGTTTTTTTATATAAAAAAAAATATTATTGGCTGTCTGTAAAGTTGGCTTACGGACGATAGTTTAACGTGATAACGTCATAAAGAAACATTAGTGAAAAATTAAAGGTACTGTTACACATGCTCTAAAATAGCATGCTAAAAAGCGTGCTATTGAGTATGCTCAATACGAGCATGCTTATGAACAGTTTACATTTGCTAGCAATAGGCATGCTAGTTTTAAATATGCTATTTATTTATGTATTGTATGTATGTGTTTGTATTAAACCTGTTGCGAACGACTGATCGATAATAGCATGCTCAATAAGCAAAGCTGTTTAGACGCGCTTAAAGCACGTCTTTACGTACCACCCGCGCCGAAGGTAGCATGCTCAAAAATCGCACGCCTGTTGATTTTTAAGCAAACTCGAAATGAGCATGCTACTTTTGAGCAACATTCCGACACACATGCTACTAAGTAACAACGGCTCAATAGAAGCATGCTTTCATGCTTGAAATGAGCATGTGTAACTGTACCTTAATACTTTTATGATTTAAAATCACTGAATTATCATTATTTCGCTTAATGCAAAGAAGGAGCTAATTGAAAATTCCAATTTTTTCCTTAAATTAACGCTCGCTCCGATCGTGGCTCTCTATCGCTTGTTCAGCGCTCTCGCTCGCACGCTCATGCGGAACGTGACACTTTTTCGTGCGTGCAACCGGCGTTGATAAATTTTTAAGACGTTATCACGTCAAAAACGAACCCTTTTTCTAATTGTTACTATCTCATTGTAGTATTAGTTATTTTAATCTATCAGATCCCAATTAAATAATTCTACGTGCCAAATAGTTATCTAGTACGAAAAGATTTATGTTTAAGAAAAGATACATATTTTCGAAATGAGACGCGCACAATGCTTTTTGAAGAATGTTTACATTATAGTTACGACAGCCGAAGAAAAATGAATAATTTTCATTGAAATTTTTTGATGTTTCTATTCTATTCTATCTGTATTCTAATACTTACTATGTATTATATCTTCCTATGTGTGTTATACTGAGTTCAGAATCCAATTTACCGTTAACAATCAATTTATTAGTTACACTTCCCCACTACGGAAAATTATGTTTTATATTTTCCCCTACCAAAAATATAGTACCAGACAAATTCCTAAAAAACCTTTTTTTTTATTCTGGTTCATCTTGGTGCACGTGAAAGAAGTGAAGCTTCTTTGGCGGTGTGTAGTATTGTGGGTTTCTTCATATTTTCACCCTTAAATCATTAGTTTCTCGTGTAATAGGGAATGCTGTGTATAAGAGAAACGACTTAGCTTGCTTTGTCCTTTTCTTCTCCCCACGGTCGAGTGGTTCGCGAGACGCTCTGTCTATTTTCTCACTCTCGCTCTTCCTAAATCGTATCTTTTTTCTCTAGTCGTAAGGAATTTGTCGTGATTTAAATTTTATTTTTAACGCGCCTAAAGAAGTTTCACTTTAAACACTCTTCAATGATTCAATTTCAAATAACAGTTTACAACAGAAAGACTAAAATTTAAAATGATTAACGAGCAATCTGTACGTTTTGAGTGTGAAATCTAACAGAGTAACAAAAAAGCAATATATTTTTAACAGCACTACATCCTACCTAATTTATTCGTTTGTTTGGTAACTAGTGACCCTGTTTGAACCACGGGGTCCAAATTACATTTAATGTCAAATTTCTGTATTAAAGTTAAAAACTTTTCAATCGGATACACTGATTAGTCTCTCATATGTTACCGGTGCGTAAAACACAAGTAAAAAATATTGAGTGTGTAATGGTATTAAATTTTTTTTTGTGTGAATTAATATTCCTCATGTTTTAACATAATAGAAAAAAAAACAATCTGTAATTAGAAATGAACATGCAATCCATTATTTTTTCAGAAGTATTTTACGTAAATACAGTTGACAAAGTTTAATAATACAGTTGACAAGGGTCAATAATAATGCTATGGAGGGTAGAGGTAAGGAGAACCGTTTCTTAAGGGGGAAGCTTGAAAAAGTGTCCCACTTTCAGCACTAAATAACAGTTCAAAAATCCTTCAGAATGGCGCTAGCATAGGCACAGGGCAGTTGAGCAGTTGTTAACTGATTGGAGTATGCTGAGTTAGGAAATTTAATATATTTAATGACTAGAGTAGTTAGTGACAGTGTAATATACAAGACCTCACATGTTTACGTAGTCCAAACTAATTTCATCAATATAACCTAAAACTATTGCTGTGGTAAAACGTGGAGATCTCGATTGCATTTTTCTTATCAGCTTTAAATAAATTACTTTTTGTGGTTTTGTAGTGCTTACAGTTCAAACAGGAGAAATCCTTTTTTATTTCTTTATTTTATTCTAATAACTTTCAGCGCCTTTTTTAAAATTGAACCTGTTGCTACTGTAGCGCCACCCTTATTTAGCAGATTTTAACGGACACTTTTTCACACACAGAGACGGTTTCCATACCTTTGCCCTCCATAGTAAGTACTATAGGGTATAGAGTTGACAAGGTTTTGTCAATAATGCATTGATGACGTAGACGACAATGATTTTAAAATATATTTGAAATCTGAAGATACAATAAAAAAAAAGTTCGATCAATAAGTCTCAGAAGCTTACTTCACTAAGGCGTTTTGAATTATACCTAACGAGTTTCCTTCATTATTTTCAAAAAATAAAATATATCCTAAACAACTTACACTTTTACAAATGAAAACAACAATATTATTTCACGTTCCTATTTAGTCGCGTTATACTTTACGAAGCGTGAGTTGTTTTTTTGAGATTGAATTGAAAATTTTTGCTCATAAAAAACCCACCATTATTGTGTGATCTATTTGATAGTGTTTCTTGCGTAACTAACAAACGTGTCCTTGCCATTGTAGTTTTCAATTTTAAACTATAAAACTAACAGTAACTGTACTTCTACGGATTACTGTAAAATGAGACGTTATATCAAGAATTTCGATTTTTCAATTTCCTTAACCATTTGTTTATTTTTTAAACCAATAATTTTTGTGTCTTTGACCGCTTATTCGATTTAGCGTTTTTGTGTTGCCAACTCTTGGAAATTAAATGACACAATTATTTGTGACGTAAAGAACACTTTGTTCTGAAAATTCTGTCTGGTGAGTCAGACACTTGATTTTTTGTTTAGTTCAGAATCGGATGATAACAAAAGAAAATGCAGAGAAAGGTTGAATTTTGTGTATTTAGAAAACGCGGTAGGTTTATTTTTAATTCCTATAAATTTACCAGACAAAATGATTTCACATTTCGTGGTTTCTTAGTTTCAAACAAATGAAAAGAAGTCTTAATTTATTGTAAGTGTCGTGAAATGATTACTATGTCAATTCATTCGCTAATAATTTTCTGGTCGTTTTTCATTCAATCAGTAATAATTAAACATTACTAAAGAAATAAATCTTTGATTGATACTTAACATAATTTGATATTGGGATTTTCTTCGCAAAATAACTTATTTATTTACCTCCATTAAAATAATTGAAATCCGAAAATTCTCGACATTCCAGTCGAATTTTACATGTAATCCAATAAACTATACTATAACATGTATATTATTGATAAAATTGTGTGTTTAATCACATAAGAAATGCTTTAATTACACTGTAAGAATAGATTATAAGATTTCACTGATACTGCTGTAAGAAAACTTTTGGAAGCTCAGTTCTAAATACTTTATAACACGATTCGAAACTTTTGTGAACGATATTAAAGCTTTACTGTCGCAGCTTTGATAACAATAATGATCTTTGTTTTCAAATTTTTATCTGCATTTGAATTAGACCGTAGTAAAAACTGAAATAAATAATAAAAAGTATTTAGGTAATTTCTGTTTAAACTATTTAATTTTTTTACCCATCTGAATCTAAAGAAAACCTTTCGTGTTAATTCCGCTTGTCCGTGTACGATTAGTTATATAAATATAATATAATTCGTCTGTTTATTAGCATTCCGGGATTATATCCCAAATCTAATTTCCGGATTTATTTTCATATAAACGCTTGCAACATTCGTCTTTACGTATATGCGCGCGGTAGCTTCTGGAGTTTTCTTACAACAGTCAATAAGGTTTTTGTTTGTTTTGAAGTAGTGCCATTCTTATTTTGTATTGCCATCAGCGAATGCATTTATGTGTTTACAAGGGCATGAAAGGACAGGGTATCATGGTTACAAAACAACAATTACAATCTGATTGTTTATTTTAACTGTTTTTGAAATGGTAAAAGCGTTAATTCGAGAAATTTTGCAAAAATGAAAACAGCTACAAACGTGTCCACAATAAAAGCTCCTGTAAGTTTGTTTTAATTTTTAATAAGATTTATTAATACACAGCTCGTGAATATAAGATTTTAGTATGGACACAGGTTTTTGTTTTGGGAATGCCTGAAATTTGGCGCGAATCGGTACATACGTTCGACAGTTTTATTTGACAGATTCAAAAACGTTTGTAAATAATGTGTATGCGTTCCATAAAACAAAGTTATACTATAGAATGATACAGGTTTTATATTTGGTTATAAACACACATGAGTGTGAAAAAAATATTAATAAATTTGCTCTCGTCAATGTCGCAGGATATTTAAGCTTTACGTTCATAATTGAGTTGTAAATAATGTTTTATTGTCACTTTTAATGTTGCTCAAGTTAGAATTTTCTTAAATAAAAAAAAATAAAAATCGTGTCTTTTTTTTGTTTTTGATTCAATGTACTTTTTTTATTCTCGTTCGGAAATTTAGAAATGTGGTTGTGATGTATTAATATAATTATTGTTAAAAACAAAATTGAAAGCAATTCGTTTTTACCGAATAATGAGAAATCCAGGAGGGGGAAATACTCACCAAAACGGACAGTCTTAGACATACTTCGTCGATTTGGTAGTGCGACTTTAATTTCCGCTGACAATTTTTCTCGTTGTGGATTTTTCTAGAAAGTGACTTTAAAATGTTATTTCGAAAACGGATATTTAAAAAATAAATGTTACGATTTATTGAAAAGACAACGAAGTTGGATCTAAAAGGAATAAGCTTTTTTTTTGTAAGTACCATGATCCTTATATACTCTGTAATATACATATAAACGTAATTAGAGAAAAGCACACATATTGTGAAGTTATAATGTAACACTACGAGAAAATATTATGTAAAGTTTATATATAAAATATATGTATATTAATAATAATACAATAAAGTGAAAAAGTGTAATTGATATTTAAAAAAATAAAAAAAAAACAAATAAAAATCATTTCAATGTAATTAATTCGTTTTCCTTTTTAATTTCATGTCGAGGGGTGAAATTCTATTTGGATTAAGCGAAATTTCCGTTAATACGCGACATTTATCTTTGTATCTTATTACTGGTGGTAGGACCTCTTGTGAGTCCGCACGGGTAGGTATCACCGCCCCGCCTATTTCTGCCGTGAAGCAGTAATGCGTTTCGGTTTGAAGGGTGGGGCAGCCGTTGTGACTATACTGAGACCTCAGAACTATAAATATGTCAAGGTGTGTGGCGCATTTACGTTATAGATGTCTATGGGCTCCAGTAACCACTTAACACCAGGTGGGCTGTGAGCTCGTCCACCTATCTAAGCAATAAATAAAAAAAACTAGAATTGCCTCTTGGCTACCAGCGAATAAGCAAGGGCAGATAATAGCGTCATAATCAAGACGAACAGAGTGGCTCAGTTGGGAGTTACACACCGCTTAGTACCACTGCCGTACGCGTGAGAGAAAGAGAAGCCAGACAGGCTGGCGCCGTAACGCGTTACGTTACGCGTAACGACAAGACAAGACGTACCCTCCCACAAGAAACACACTACAAAAACGAAATAAAACTATTTCGCATTTCCATTGTAATAAAACATAGACTACAGTTTTTATTTCTTTATTTATTCATTTTTTGTATTTTATAATATTATTATTATCATACATAATGCGTTATTAAAACATTTTTTTTACAAAAATCTAACATTGTTAACTACGTCTAACATAACGTTGCTTGGAGCTTATCATAAAAAAGGGTAAAAGCCAGGCTTTACGTCAAATGAACACTTATGCCTATTACAATAATGAGAGCCA
Source organism: Bombyx mori (assembly GCF_030269925.1). Classification (NCBI taxonomy): domain Eukaryota; kingdom Metazoa; phylum Arthropoda; class Insecta; order Lepidoptera; family Bombycidae; genus Bombyx; species Bombyx mori. Next base: position 7,742,248 of record NC_085130.1, read on the forward strand.
AAAAAACAGGAAATGGACGCGCGAAACTCAAACAAAATGACACGTATCATTTTTAATTTTTAACGTCTTCATATTCGCGGTCACTAACGGTTAACTAATCATTAACAAATTCAAGAAATTCCGAATTTTGGTATCAAGATATTTTATTTGTTTTCTGAATCATTTTCTCGAACAAATTGAAAAAAATTAGCGAGAAACGACAGTAACAGTTTAATATTTCAAATTCCCTTGCCTTAAAATCTGACACGACAAAAAAAACATGAATGCTCTGAAAATTCTTAACATGGCTCTAGTTACTAACGAAGCGGTACCACATATTTATATTGGACTTTCCAAGTTAATTAGAGAACTATCAAGGGCTCTCACCAGTCAGTTGTCATTTGAGGTAATGTTAATCTGAACTAATTTTGACTCGACTTCCGTCTTTCACGTATATCAAAGAAGAAAAAAAATTTAAGGTTTGCTGGACTTATTACTCTTTGCCTAACCAAATACGGACATAATGAAAACAATATTTCTGTTATCAGCAACTCTATTGATCGATTTATAACATTATAATTTGGTGGAAATGACTTAAAGGTTTTAGTTACAAGGTCATAAAATTCATTTTAAAAAAAAACATAATTTGGTAAACATATCTTGACACGATAGTAAGCAAATCATTATTTGTAGGTTAAGTTCATATCGAAAATTTTAATTATTTTTTCAACAGTTTTCCCGCGTATCGGGCTATTTCATTTTAACAAACTATAAACGCTGATTTATGATTTTATTAGGAAAGTACTAAAGCATTATCGTTCTAAGCAAATCTAAATAACATTTTCGGACATATTCGCAAGAAATTTCTTTTTAAAATAATCAATTGAAAGATTGAACACAATATTACGTTCATTAATTATTAAACCTGGCTAAAAATTTTGGACGAAACGAAAAATATAATAATAAAAATTAAAAAAAAAACCTTTAAAACTACACTTAAAGCTTGGATTGTACAAAACAATATGAAAAAAATATTACATTCAATATAATATAAAGCTTCCAACACTGCGCGTAGTTTCTTTATAATAAAATCATCACCATCATCAGACGGTTTTGAAGACATGTAAAAACACATAATAATAATAATTAAAAAAAAGCCGTTAAGTATCTTTTCGTAATAAAAACTTCAAAAATTGAAGACAAAATAATATACTAAACATTTTAATTTATTTCAATAAAAAATGTAACAATGTTAACTTGAAAATATTATATTTACTAGTATAGCTTTCTTTGTGTAGAAAAGCCAAACCGCTGACTTCCGTAGGCAGAGATGGCAATAGATAAATTGAGGCCGTGAGCGCAAAAGTGTCTTAACCTACAATTTTTCATATTCTGGTGGTGGTGGTAGGACCTCTTGTGATTTCGCGCGGGTAGGTACCCTGCCTATTTCTGCCGTGAAGCAGTAATGCGTTTCGGTCTGAAGGGTAGGGCAGCCGTTGTAACTATACTGAGATTTAAAACTTATATCTCAAGATGGGTGGCGCATTTACGTTGTAGATGTCTATGGGCTCCAGTAACCACTTAACACCAGATGGCAGATATAAATAAACTTTTACTGGTTTAAAAAAAAAAAAAATGTAGTTTGGTCTTGACATTAAGCAATTCTTACAGTATGTAAACTTAGACTTTATTTTGATGCCGTTAAGGACTGTATTTACTCAGCTGTTTCGTTTACTGTGCATAAATAAAAGGTTCAGTTTCATTAACGATATGCAGCCTACCAGCCTACGGATAAGGCAAACGGGTCGACATTATGTGAATTGGTTACCGTCACTCGTATACATGACTACGGACCACAACGAGAACCAAGCCGCAGCATAAAAATAAGCCCCCCATTTGATTCGCAACATCTCAACGTTTCAAAGACTAACGCCATCTCTATCAAAAAATAACACGTAAAATAATTTTCGAAGCTCGTAAAATCTAAATATAAACTAGTTTAAAGCAAAAAACAAAAATACGATGTGATGCGAAAATTGCACTAATAAAAATGATTAAACATAATAATTATTAAACACTATATAATTCATCGATGTATGGACGAAGTGAGCAATACAGATAGGGCTAAATCAATATTCGTTCGAAGCGATCACGCGAGTGACAGATGTCAAGCATGACACATGTCACTTTGAAAACACAAGTGTCGAATTACAAAGGACTTGATTTTTATAATTTACCAATTCATAAATAGCGATTAATCATCTTAAAATTCTATAGGCATTACATTTAAATCACATTTAATATAATATATATGTTTTTTTTTACATTTATTTTAATCTTAATTATTTCATGATAAATACTTTACAACAGTTGAAGACGTAATTTTTTGGGGCGTATCGCTCTTTATTTGTCGTTTTGACACATTTTGACACTTAATAATTCTTACGTGAATAATAGAATATTCTAATATAATCTGTATAAATACATGAAGCAAAAAAAACCGCAATTTTAGCGCCAAAATTTCATTTGTTTTTTATTTTATTTCATTGGACTTTTTTTTTCATTATGAAGCGGTCTATTTACATGATATTATCCATTCCTTGTCTTATTCTTCTATACATTATTAACCTATCGACAAATTAAAAAAAAAAAAAAAATAAACAAAGATATTGTGCTACAAATGAAAAAAAAATGGTGTTATAATTTTTACCTTTTTTTCGTAACTGCAAGTTACATAATTGAGTTAAGGAGACCGTGAATACATGAAAATACTTGCAAATTTTATAAGTAACCATAATTTTTTGTCTTCGGTATGAATGAAAAATATAAACAAATTTTTATACTTGCGTTAAATTCGTCGCAATAATGTTCTTAAACAAAGTTGTAAGCACCTGTGTGTGTATAGCTACAAAATGCGGTCGAGGAAGAGTAAACTTAACGTTTTATGACTTTTATAATCGCGCAAATATTATCATTTTTCGACCGCACTCTGAAGCTGTACAAAGAACAAATCACATTCTTCCAGTGACTGACTTTAATCAACTACTCAAGATGACGTGTCATCACTAGACACATAATATTTACTTGGTCTCATTTCATAACATTTTTATGTTATACAAGCGACCGAACGTGTCCGATCCGTAGAGGCATCATGTTCGCACAATCCTTTGCGTCAATATGTAAATAAAGAAATAAAACATCATCGGTTGGAATAGGCGGCAAATGTGACATTGACATTTAATATATTTTTTAAAATGATCGTGATGACAATTTCGTCACATAACTTTAGGGCGGAAATTGTGTATGTACCGTACTTTTAAACGTTAATATTGTTTTTATACACGAACTAACTGTACCCGTCCGCTACGCTGGGCATTTGAAATTAACATTATTATTTGTCGCCCCCGCAAAGATTCTCATCATTAACGCCCCCGCAACTGGTGTAGGGAGTCCAACACTAATTTACATATAAATATTAACCTATCCATTAATTACATGTATTTTCTACATGGATACCAAGTTTCAAGTCAATCGGATGCATGTTTCAGTAGTTATAACGGAACAACCGTAAAAACCACTGTAGATTTATATATTAGTATAGATTGGCGTCTGCCTCATTCGGATCGGACGGTGTTTCCCTTGATTTTTATTTCTGTACAGTTAAGATTATCGAGGTTCCAAGGTTAGAAATCGTTGTCGCTCGATGCGTCGTATAATTCGGTGATATCTGTAGGCGGACAGTAGCGGGTAGTCGACGACGCCAGTACCGGTCCGTGAAACGACTGCGAACGGAGAACGCTACTGCGGGCGGGAAACGAAATTAAATATTAATATTACAGATGGCGCCACATACACACAATTTTAACCAAAGAGTATTGTTACAGCGTTTATATTAAAATTATTATTTTTAATGACCTTCTTGAATGATAACACCTAATGATCTCTCAACACTAGTCCGCAGCATCTGTTCACGAGTTAACCTAACCTAATTTATCATAAGAAGGAGGGAGCCTGGAGATCAGTAATACAGGTCTTTGAACCTAGTACAGATTTCAGCTCTTTCGAAGGCTTACAAAATAAATTATAAGGTTAATTTCCTTTTGTATTTGTACTATATACCTTTAAGAGAGAAATAAATAAATTATTATTATTATTATTATTAAGACTTGCTGCAAGTTTTTACATATCGATAGTGAAAGGATATTTGGTTTTTATCTACATTTTTGCAACTTTACAGACGAGGCATGTAAAGTTTAAAATTTAAATAAAAATATCACTTCGGTTATTTGAATGGAGTAAACTTGATTGACTTGATAAACTTTTACAGGTGGGTAGGACCTCTTGTGAGTCCGCGCGGGCTGATACCACCACCTTGCCTATTGCTGCGGTGAAGCAGTAATGAGTTTCGATTTGAAGGGCGGGGCAGCTGTTGTAACTATGCTGAGACCTTAGAACTTATAAGTGGGTGGCGCATTTACGTTGTGGATGTCTATAGGCTCCAGTAATTACTTAACACTAGGTGGACTGTGAGCTCGTCCAACCATCTAAGCCATAAAAAAATAAACTTGATTGAAATTCAATTAAAAATATCGAACTGTTGATGCTAATACCAAATAAAACGCACCTTTAATTACACTGATAAATGTCGCGTATTAATCGAAATATTGCTTAATCCAAATAACTTTACATTTTTTTTTATTGCTTAGATGGTTTATTGCTTAGACGAACTCACAGCCCATCTGGTGTTAAGTGGTTACTGGAGCCCATAGACATCTACAACGTAAATGCGCCACCCACCTTGAGATATAAGTTCTAAGATCTCAGTATAGTTACAACGGCTGCCCCACCCTTCAAACCGAAACGTGTTACTGCTTCACGGCAGAAATAGGCATGGTGGTGGTACCTACCCGCGCGGACTCACAAGAGATCCTACCACCAGTAAATCACCTCGATATGATTAATATTACATACTTACCACTTGTAAGGCACGTGAATATGTACAAATAGTATTTATTCCTTATTTACAAAATACAAAAGAATGATATTGTGCAAAACGGAACACTATGAATGAACTTCGTATGTTATATGATTTTTTTTATGTAGATATATGTAATAAGTACTTTAAAGCGGTATATATAATTAAAAATATATTAATAATTGTTATAAAGCTTTGAAAATGATAACAATGCCAACTAAGCTGGATTTGTGTGGGTTTTAATTTTTTACTTTCGTCTTTCTTAGGTTAATTAGGTCAATGTTATGTCAAAAGGACCCACCCAACAAATAATAGTTGAAGTGTGCTTAAGCATTTTTTTGTTCCAATTTGTCAATTTTGTACTAAGACCCAAACAAACGTAGCTAACTGACATTTGTTACTCAATAAAACAAGATAGAAATAAAAAGGAATGTTAAAGCAGATATTAACATAGCTTATTTTTTTTGTTAGAGCATTATCAAATCGAACGACTATTTAAATTGTTTTCTCGTGTATACGTTGAATGATGATAAACAAAGCAAAGATATTATACGAATATATTTGGCTAGTCTTGTCCTAAGTAGGGTTTTATTTCCCCTCATAACCCAGTCAGGTTTGGCTATTGGCCAGGCATTGCTGATGTCCGCGAGCGAGTCTAACTGAAACACCATATAGCTGGTCGTATTTCTCCTCTGCTAGAGTAATCAATAAAAAAAATGTTCGTACGATCAATGCTTCTTCATCGCGTTTTTTTTTGGGTTCATATAGTAACAATACAACAGTTTTCACGGCCTGCTATTCTTCAGTGTTCGAATTTATTTTTAGGGTATTACATTGTTTTGGGCTTTCGAACACTTTAAGGCTTAGTCAAACAGAATGCGTACTTAGCGCTGCGTTTTAACGTCGCGCTCTTTTCATGTCACACAAATTGACAAGATGAGACCAACGCTCCTTGACGCAACGCATTCGCCAAATCATAGTGCCCTTCGATAGCAGTGTGAAAATTTAAAAGTATTAAGATGTCCAGTGATTCAGATGTGGCATTGTACAAGCATGAGTATTTTCTAACTATTTCTATCAATTTTTCGGGCAATTATCCAGTATTTTAATACATATTCACTCGGATGCTAAAATAATATTTGTAAAAAATTACGTCTGACGGTATGTTATCCTAGTACTACAACACATCTTGGCGTCATAGCGCGCCGTCAGTTTAGCGCTCTGACGCGCTCTGTTTGACGAAGCCTTTATACTGCGTTATTAAATTATTAAAAATCAATTCTTACCATTACAATTTAATAATATACACGACAAAACAAGTTAAATATTGTTCAATTTAATTTGGGCAATGCGATATTAAAATCATGTGCTGGCCATGGATGTGCCTTGACAGCTGTCACTTTGACATTTGAACTAACCTTACACAAGATGGCGCCTCGAATGTCAATTACGCTTTGCATGCAATTTGACATCTGTCACGCTCTAAAAGTTACAGAAAATTATTTATTGTTAAAACGTTCAGAGAGAGGTACATTTTGTTAAATTCGGTTTCATGTTAATTATATTTATAACAACAACTAAAAAGAACATAAAAACCAAAGAATACAACATAAAAACGAACGGCAACGAAACAATCGTATATTTTAAAATAACGGACATAGATAATTGATTATTGGCAACACTATTCCAACGATACATTCATAATTATCTTTATAATTAATATGATATAAACTTTGATTCGATCTTCGACAAATACCGCTGTGGTCCTACGGAGAACGATTGACCTTATTAAGTTTCTAGTATGGAGGGTAGAAATAAGGAAGTCGTCGTGGCCTAAAGGATAAGACGTCCAGTGCATTCGCGTTGAGCGATGCACCGGTGTTCGAATCCCAGGCAATCCCAGGGTACCAATTTTTTTTAATAAAATACGTACTCAACAAATTTTCACGATTTGGCTTTCAGGGTGAAGAAATAACTCGTGTACAGTCAAACCTGGATAAGTGAGAAAACTCTATAAGTGAGAGTAATAGCCAGGACCCGTCATTTTAAGCTACTAAAACCTCTATTAGAGAGAAACAGAAACCTCTGTAAGAGAGAGTCGTTTTTCCCTCATGGACCTCCGTGAGTGAGACTGCAACTTATCTATACCTCTATAAGCGACAGTCGAGCTTTATTTATTTATTTTATTTAGGAGGAACGAGTGAAAAAACAAATTACAAATTTAACATCTGCTATTTTATGACTCATTCTTAACTTTTGTGGAACTTCCTACCATTGTTTTTGAAATTTTTTTCTCGTCAATATTGAACCTATTCTATTTCGTGGAACTAAATAACGTTGTTATTTTATCGCATTCTTTCCGAATGGACACGTGTGCCTGTGTACCGTCCTGTTTGTCGGACTTACTCAGTTTATCGTTAATTAATTGCGAAGAAAAGTTCTGTTCTGCATCATGTCAAAACGGAAAATTAAAGTACTGTCATTAAGTGATAAACTCAAAATAGTGAATGCGTTTGAATCCGGAAAATCGCGAAATGAAATTCAGAGGGAGCATTAGCGAGAAACTCGGGTTAGTGAGAAACCTCTATAAGCGAGAATGAGATTGTGCTCCCTTGAACTCTCGCTTATCCAGGTTTGACTGTAATAAAAATCAAACCCTCAAAATTATAATTTGCCTAATTACTGGTGGTAGGACTTCTTGTGAGTCCGCGGGGGTAGGTACCACCGCCCTGCCTATTTCTGTCGTGAAGCAGTAATGAGTTTCGGTTTGAAGGGTGGGGCAACCGTTGTAACTGTACTGAGTGGCTATCGAACCCACGACCCTCGGCTCAGCAAATGGAGAGCACTAAATACTGCTTCACCGAGTCAGTCACATTCGGAGATATAGATAAATACACTGTACTCACAAAAATGAGAAATTATTAAGCCGAATACTTTCGAGAAAGTTCCAAGACGAACTCTTCACAAGTACAAACAAGTTATCTGAATACTCGTCCGTTCGAAGCTTACGGCAATTAATCAACAGATACAAATTTGATATACCAAAGACATTCAAGAAAGAATCAAAGTCAATTACGAAACTGAATTTTGAATCAAACACGCAAATCATACGACAATGTTAAGGCTAAGTTAGCCTATAGCGTTTTTAGTGTTGCCAATCAAACGAATTTCTACAGTATTGTGGGAAATCTCAGTAATCGAACCTGGCGGTCTTCGGAGCCGGTTTGCTGGTCTTCCCGAGCGCGGCCGCCTTCCTCGGATCGTAAGAAGCTCGTCGTTTCCACTTCTCTAACTCTTGTTTCTTTTGTTCTGTGAATAATATGCTATTACGATGTTTTCAGTATACTACGACCTTAGTCAATCATGTAAATAGCAACTCTAACATATCAAACCCTACAATGTAGACCACTATTAACTGCTTAATAACATCAGTTTAATGCTCAAAACGTAATATAGCCTTTGCAATTTACTTTTGTTGAAAAAAATATATTTCGAGGCTATACGCTCCACATTGCTTTGCTAGATTTCAGATTTAAAAAAAAATCTTTTTTCTTACATAATATTATTTAAAGTGACAAGCAATGAATCTTTGTTTTGTAGGTGCTAATCTCTTCACAAAAACGACATTTTGGAAAGGCCCACTAGGTAAAAGGAATAGAGGTAGACCGTTGACTCGTTGGGAAGATGAGATTATAAGGACAGCCGGTCCAAACTGGAAAAATATCGCATAGGAGAGAAGACAATTGGGCATCTTTGGAGGAGGCCTTTACCCAATACTAGGTTTCCATATAAAACTACCAAAGTGTATTAAATTAGTTAAGTTCTCATACTTGTTAATAAATGTTAAAGTATTTAGTAGGAAATAAAAGGTTTATTATTATTATTATAATCTCTTCAAGGAGAAAAATAAACAGTTAAAACGCATCTCTTAATTCCACCTAGAGAGGTAAATGTAAGATACTCGAATCAGTTATTGAACGACTACCCTCAAAAACGAACTAGAAAGTTTGTTTTCTTCCTGATATATGTAGATGGCACTAGTAGTACAGACCTGGCAATGCCACCAATAGACTGATTACCTAGTATCTACTACTGTCTACTACTACTACTACTAATCTCAGTACTACCCTGCTCACCCATTTCATAATGCTGCGCGCTTCCTCGGCTGATTTTGGTTTCGCCCAGAACACCAACGTAGGTCTTGCTGGGGTCCCTCCTCAGGAAGTTCTTCGGGGAGGTGTCATTTTTGTACTTCGAGATATCCATGTAACGGGGCTGGATGTCTTTGGGCTTCTTCTGCGATATCGACGTGGTGGACGAGGTCATCGAGAAATCACCGCTGTACCTGTTTGGGGAGTTTTTTTTTTCTTTTTAATTATGGCAATATTTTTTATTCCCAGCCTTGAGTTTGGGTAATTTAAATAAAAAATCCGCATTTTTTTAGATGGTTGAACGAGCTCACAGCCCACCTAGTGTTAAGTGGTTACCATAGACACCTACAACGTAAATGCCGCCACACACCTTGAGATATGAGTTCTAAGGTCTTAGTATAGTCACAACGGCTGCCCCACCCTTCGAACCGAAACGCATTACTGCTTCAGGGCAGAAATAGGCAGGGCGGTGGTACCTACCCGTGCGGACTCAGAAGAGATCCTACCACCAGTAATTAAACACTTAATGATTCACAAAAACAACTAGCAATCAATGTAACATAAACGGAATATAGATCATGAACTAGTTTAGCTATAGAATGAGTTAAATTTACCTCTGTTTGGGAGGGACGGTGCCTCTCTTTGCGCCCGCGTGCCTCAACACCACAGGAGCACTCTCTGTTCCACTCTCGCCCTCCGTGTCGCTAGTACCAGTCGTCAAGGAGTGCTGCAAAGAAACAGTCCTATAATCTAGCAACACCAATGTGGTCTATACTCCCACATATTATTTTACACTTAGACACATTTACATACACCACACATCTACATTTTTATTCCGATACAAATTTTAGCCGTGTCGATGCGCACCAGTCGGCTACATTGGACACACGCACAGAAAACCGGTTTGCTGTAACATCAGGCCGGTAGGTCATCGTCCGCGCACAGCAGCGCGCTGACTTCAGTCAGAGCCTACCCGCATCGACGCCCACTTACGCTTTGCTCCGATTAATTTTTGTGGTTACCGCCTACGACATTATCAAGATAAGCTTGCATATGAGTCGATTATTATCAAAGCCGGCAATGTGACTTTTGGACAATTATTGGTAAATCAGAAAAACGAATTATTGACTTTGTATTCCATTGGCAGTCACAAAACTCTTCTGAACGACATCTTAGATAAATAACAGGTTAAGTATTAACCTTTATTTAATGCAGGTTTTGAACCGTATTCTTTGAAGGAGACGATTATATTCAAATCAATCTGTATTGACATATCAATAAGATTTTTTTATCCAAATGCACAGATTGCCACCTTTGATAATAGACAACTCATATATACAAGTTCCGAACAACAACGTTGGAACAGTCGGTCTACCGAGCAATATCACCAGCTCAGTGGAAGATATTCCTTACGTCCAGTGTTCGGGGATGTCGTTAAACTAGATTCGAATTATAGTTTAGCGAGTGGGCGAGTACTCGCACGCGACTAAACGCAGCTTCATTTCGTGTGACCTCACATCACCTGACGTTCGTACCGGCCAGTATTATTGGCAGTTTGTTTTTGTATATCAGAGCGTGTTCTGACTATACTCATTCAGTGATCGCTCAGGTTTGAGCCCCGTGAGCTCACCTAAACGTCCGGTTACGCTGGCATTACCCCCTAGGACCCAGGTTACCAGCTTAAGTAAAAAAATAATTATGTAATTTCTCATCGTAACTGTCTAATTGGTGTCATGGCGACGGATGCTTTGACAACTGATAGATGCGCATGCGCAAATCAGATCATAATCGTTTGAAATTACTGCAATCATTACCTATTTTAAATAACAGATATAAGTAAAGAGTTAAAAGAGGTCGTGCCGAAATAATCTAAGTCATATTTTTTTATCGGGACTTTCGGGAAAAAGCATAATATATTAATTTACGGAAATGCGTTATAAATAAAAATAGGAACGTAAAAATTAAATTAAATGTCTTACTTTTTCATGACTAAATATAGAAGAGTTCCTTGGACTGCTGCCGTTTGTGGTGGAGTTTGTGTCGCTGTCTAGAACAAAAGTTCTCCTCTTGTCTATGGCGACATCGTCTCTTGTCTTTGTAATGAAGTCTATATTCTCTTTGGTGGGCGTGACGTCATCCAATATGAACGTCTTTCTTTTGTCCTGTTCCCGCCTTTTCTTGTCCGCCTGTTGGTTCACCTGTAATTAATTCATATTCAGGGTGAGGTAATGAGATATGGCTTCGGTAGGCAGCGGCTTGGCTCTGCTGAAGTCCATGGGCGACGGTAATCACTCACCATCATGTGGGCCGTATGCTCGTCTGCTTACAAGGGCAATAAAAAAAAATTAGGTGGATTGGTGACAAATGACTTGCGACTAGCGATCGTAGATTCAATTCCTACATCAGACAAGCATTCGTGTGATGAACAGATTTGTTTTCCCTTTGTCTGGGTGATTATCTATACTTCTATACTAATATATAAATCTACAGTGGTTTTTACGGATGTTCCATTATAACTACTGAACCGTGCATCTGATTGACTTGAAACTTGGTATCCATGTAGAAAATACAATATGTACTTAATGGATAGGTTAACATTTATATGAGGGTTGGACTCCCTACACCAGTTGCGGGGGCGTTAATGATGAGAATCTTTGTGGGGGTGAGAAATAATAATGTTAATTTTAAATGCCCAGCGAAGCGGTCGGGTACAGCTAGTTATTTATATGTGTATATATTTAAATGTATATAAGTATGTATGTCTATCTCTGGTACCTATAACACAAGGAATACTAATTTGGGGTCGAATGACCGTGCATTACCACAAAACTTGCCTTCTACTTTGAATAGTCGAAGATAACTTGTATCAAAGCAATCGACACTTCAAAGCTTTCTTTTGAGGCAGCAGAATACGCGATGTGATGACCATAAATAGCATTGGAACCACCCCTAATATGGCGTGCAGAACTGGTGTTAAAATTGTGGACCAAACAAAAGTGATTTTTTCATTTAGTGCCAACCCTAACGGAGTGCCAACAAGGGCACTTCGTTACTTTTTACTGGTGGTAGGACCTCTTGAGAGTCCGCGCGGGTAGGTACCACCACCCCGCCTATTTCTGCCGTGACGCAGTAATGCGTTTCGGTTTGAAGGGTGGGACAGCCGTTGTAACTATACTTGAGACCTTAGAACTTATATCTGAAAGGTGGGTGGCGCATTTACGTTGTAGATGTCTATGGGCTCCAGTAACCATTTAACATCAGGTGGGCTGTGAGCTCGTGCACCCATCCAAGCAATAAAAAAAGGACTTCGATTTTAAACAACAATTGGCCGTACCTGAAAATTAGCCACATAACTCCTGCCCAGCTTCACGTCACTGTTCAGGGCCTGTCTCCTCAGACTGTGGCAGTCCCTGGACCTCAGCTCGACGATGTCGGAGTGCGTGGACGTGATCATAGGGTCGACCGGTAACGCGTGGAGGTCGTCTTCGGACTCCTCGGAGGTGTAGTCCAGGGTCAGATCCGCTATATTGGTCGTGTGGAACGACTGCGATCGATGCACCGGAGACGAGTGACTGGAATAATAGCAGGTTTTTTTACCTACCCAAGCTGGTAGGTAGCCTTGAGAGGCTATGCCAGCGTAACCGAGCGAGTAGGTGAGCTCACGGGGCTCAAACCTGACAATGTTGCTAACACTAGCCCTAGCGAGAGCAGCACTTCGCAGAATCTACTACCGAATCGGAAACGCGACCCACTGAGAAGATTCGGTGAGAGACCACTCCAACGATCTATTAAACTATCCCTTGGCCCATCGTTCCAGAAGTGGACACAATTATTGTTAATGCGCTACCTAGGAGGCTTCCGGCTATAGGGCAACATCTATAGAGAATATCTATATCTATAGAGAAACATCAATATACGCGAAATCGTAATTGCCTCCGTCTGCTTTTGGTGATGTTCTATCCCAACGAAGACTCTAATGCGAGTTATTGAATCACAGAGCAATCTTAGAGGGTAGTTAAGAAAAACAAAATCATCCATAAACATTACAAGACTAGTTTTGACTTCATCCAATCGACAGATTTGTGGAAAAGACTAGACAGGATATTTCAAACATTTATGATTCAATGTTAAACAGTGAAAGAGCGTCTCACCTAGGGGAACTGAGGTCGTCCTTATTTTCCTGCCGTTTCGACATCTGTTGCCGTCTCCTGCCTTCCTGGGCCGCCTTCATCGGGTCATAGGAAGAACGCTTCTTCCAGTTGGAGAATTCCACCTCCTTTGTGGCTAACGCCGATGAAGACCTGTGCTGGCTTGGTTTCTTTTGACCTAAAGATCCAATAATTGAAGCTTACTAAGTTTCCCTTTTGAGAATCTCATAAAACATTGAAGTAGAGTTTGTTTTAGTAAACAAAAATTCGTGACTATTCACACAGTTTCATTTTCAATTTAAAATTAAACCCAAACCCTGGATGATTTAAATAATTTGTTTACTACCAAGTTTCAGAACTGCATTAATCCAATGCAAGCTTATCTGCATTACAATCTTTATTACGTACTTATAAGTTTAACTTCGCACGATTGACCCAAAAATGAAACATTCCTAATACAATGAATGTAATGATGACTAATCTCTTTCTAAATGAAAACGCCGTGAGAAGCCGTCTTGGTCTGAAGGATAAGACGTCTGGTATACTTTTATTTCCCCCTACCAAATCACTGGCAACCTAAAGGCACTATTACTCCAACTACTCTCACAGCTCACGGACTCAACTTGAAAAAAATTGCTAACACTAGCCCTAGCAAGAGCAGTGCTTCACAGAAGCTACTAGCGCATCGGAATCGCGACCCACTGAGGAGATCCGACGAGTAAGTGGCTTGTGTCTATGGGTTAGTTTGCACGTCGAACTCGTATTGAGCGAAGCAATTACACCGGTCTTCGAATCTAGCAGGCAGGTACCAATATACTCTAATGAAATACGTACTTAACTGACGTTCACGAAATACTTCCACGACAAAGAAATACTATCATGTAATAAAATCAACGACACAAAAATTATTATTGGCTTAATCACGATACAACTGAGATGTATACCTCATTTTTTAAGGAAGGTCGCGGCATTTTAATTGTCATGGCTACCTTTTTCCTGGGTCTTCAATTGCACCTCTCTCGTTGAAGATCTGGACTTTGTCAGCCGACTGATCATGGCCTGCCGCGTCGGCTCCGATATCCTCCTGCTCTGGTGTCCAATTGGTTTGTTTCTCTCGTCCCTCAAAGGTTCGGACCTTGGGACGCTCCCCCTCTCTTTAGTCGTGACTCTAACCGAATTCCTCACCAGGCCATGTCCGAATTTCCGCTGCATTTCTGGCGTGTTCGGACATTTTGGCGAATTGGCTGGCACCGCTGACTTCAACTCGGCCGAGTCTAACCTGCCTCGGAGCATTTTGTATTTGTAATCTTTGCATTTACCGAGAGAAACATTGTCTGAATCATCGGAGCAATTGCACTCCTCAGACTGACCGCTGGGTCTTCTATAGTTATGTCTCGTGTCGATATAATTGTTATTCTTATTGACGGTGTTAAAAGAGCTCGAACGTCGGATCGTAGACGTTATGTCGGGCCTAACTTTGGCGTTTCCCTGACAACGTATTTGATCGATCCTCTGAGAGTTTTCTTCCGGTACGTTGATCCTTAATGTATTCTTCAGTCTTATTTGACTCGCGTTGTCCAAGTTCCTCTCGCTGTGTCTTACGTCCGCGGATTTGTGTCTTGCGTGTTTTCTGTGGGGCGAGAGTATAGCCTCAACGTCGTAGCGATTTGACAGCGTCTTGTCATCGGAACTGGTGCTCAGAAGACCGCCCCTATCGGAAGACGGACTATTCATGTTGCTGTCGTATTTCTTTCGATCCGTCTCCAGTGACCGGGAAGCGTTATTGAGAAGAATTTGCGTGGTTTCGGGGATCTTCGTTGACCCAGTGATCACGTAATGTCCGGGGCTTCGGAGGGGACTGCTGTCTCCTGAGTTATCCTTCTTCCGGAGACGGTAGTTGAGCGAGTTGGAGCGGCTAAGCTGCGAGATCGGAAGTCGGGATATGGCTGTCTTCTCGCTGATCATACTGGTGGTGAGTTGCGACGGTATACTGGAAAAGTTGCTCGTCCTAGATGACTGTAGTTTAGCTTGAAGATTCGATATTGCGTTTTGCGTTTTGAGCAAATAAGACTCCGTTTCTTGGGTGGGTATGAGATCCTGAAACAAGGAAAATTGCCAATGAGTATATTGATCATAAAGGTTAAGGTTTTCAATGATCCAAAAAAAAACTCTAAGACATACATGACGACTTTCAACTCTGTCAATGTTAATACTATCCGTCAATAATATTGTTTTACTGCGTTCGGACATCGCTTATCCGATCGATTTGAAATTTAGTGCCAAATTGTTCTCATTAATTTACCTAACACAGCGCAACTTAGCCGGGAGAATACAATAGTAAAAATATATATTCAAAAACCTTAAAAAAGGCACATTTAAATAGCAAACCTAAATTAAGAAGGCTCAAGGACCGATGAGGATACAATAATTTTATAACTTCACTCTAATATCCTGACCAGTGACAACAGGATAACAAAAATAATGGATTAAATTAATTGTCAGTTCGGTTTAAGCTACTTATTTTATCACTTGAACATCGCATAAGACATCTTGTCATCTGTTTTTGTCCTTCCATTGCTTCGCTGGTCTTAAGCTATGCTGTAATGTGTGTTAATCAACATTTTGGCAGAGGTGTCATTCGGTGGTTCTCAAACTTAGAGCGTCTTAATAATAATCATAATTTGTTTTTTTTTTCTATTGTTATTCTACATCGCCTTTTAAATCTCACGGAAATTGGAAATATGGGGGTGTATACAAATACGTAAAACGTCACGAATGGCAAGTTTATGTACCGTGTCACCCTTCACCCATTTATGCAGCCAAAACGAAGCAAATTGAAACATAAAAACGAGAAGGTAGGCCATTGTGTTGGCCATATGGCTTCATTCCCATAGAAGGCAAAAAAACTGGTTCAGAATGTATCGTGTGATCGCGACTTGATTGATAATTGCTGAATGGATCGCTTTTCAGTACTCACACACTCCAAATCTATACTAATATATAAATCTACAGTGGTTTTTACGGATGTTCCGTTATAACTACTGAACCATGCATCCGATTGACTTGAAACTTGGTATCCATGTAGAAAGTACATGTACTTAATGTATAGGCTAATATTTATATTAGTGTTGGACTCACTAATAATAGTGACAATAAATAATAATGTTAATTTTAAATGCGCAGCGAAGCCGGCGTGTTCGGCTAGTTATTTAATAAAGCTACATCGCATAATTGTAATTATTTGTGGCGGGTAGCCATCATACAACGGAACGCATTTGACAGATGCCTGAATCTCGCTTACGACATTGTCAAGATAAGCTACAAGTTCCAAACAACAACATTCGAACCGTCGGTCTACCGAGCAAAATATCACCAGCACAGTCGAAGATCTTCCCTTGGTTGTTAAACTTCTCAAATATTTAATCTTATCTTACAGTAGAAAAATCACTTAAAGTATAATTAAATGTAGACAAATGCTTTTGTTTTCCCTACCTATTCGCTGGTAGCCTAGGGGACTATTCCATTTACGCTCTAACGGTTAGGTGAGCTCACGGGCTCAATGTGCGAGAATTAGCAGACACTTGTAAAGGAAGTCTGTAACATGCGGTCCATGCCACCCATGATCGAACACTGTGGAGGAACGTCACATATGGTCGCGATCCTCAGCAGTGAGGGAAGGATGAAGACGAGAGCCCTAAGCAAGAGCAGTGCTTCGCAAGACAAACGCGTTTACCGTTGTATTAAAACAAAATAAAATCAGGGAATCGAATTTGAAATATCTAGAAAGTTCGCTCCAAAATTCTCTGCAAGCGGCCATAACCAAAATATAATAGTTTGCATTCTTACACGGAAACTTTCACTTTTGAAAACATTCTTTCGTATAGAACAACTTTATGGTAATTTTATTAATTACACACCGTGCCTTAATCGCTCTACGTACAATTACAAGTATCGTTAGCCGACTTGATAGTACAATTATAAAGTATTTCAATTTTTATAAATCGCATATTAAATCGAAGCCACATACATATGTCTACACTTCATTCAAATGTGTGTATTTTGTTTGTTTGTAGCAAGCGTGTGCGAGAATTACAAATATTTTTATCAAAGGTGACCCGGGGAATTTCATCTCTGGGGTACATTTGGGGTAAAATACGTAAAAAAAATAATTAAGAGCGTCGTTGAGTTAGAAAAGATTGAGAGCATCTGGTCTAACTTATGCTGATTAGGCTAATATATATACAATTGATGAGATAGAAAAGTCGCGATAATGTCCCACATAAATTTACAGCTTTAACAATATGTTATTCTGATTTGACAATACTAAGGCTAATAATCCCTTTTAATCCTGTTAGGGTCGTGAGCAGAATGACGGCCGGTTGTGAAACTGTGAGCCAAATCACCATGCACGTAACAACCCTAAGTAGTTTACTAGGTAACCTTTAGTAGGTCATGAACTTCAACGTCAGTTATTTAAACTAATTTATGTTTTTGCTTAACATAGTTCTATTCTGTAGCAGGTTGGCCCTGTCCCTGGAATACCAGGTCGATGGTGGTGTCAGCTATTGCTGACCACTCACCATCAGGTGGGCCATATGCTCGTCTGCCTACAAGGGCAATAAAAAATAAAAATAAAACAGTGAAGCGTGTTTAGTTTAGTCTGTATCAAGTCGTTGGACAATAAACAGGTTGCAAACTGTCGTATCTTTGATCATGATCATCCTACATAATATACACGCTCTATATATGTATAAGCACAGACTAAATACATAGTTTTTAGGTTACTGAAACTATAGACTCATGAGCCCGTACCCACTGTGCAATATTTAACCGACTTCAAAAAAAATGTAGTTCTCAATTCGATTAGTGTTTTTATGTGTTTCTAAGTAAATCAATTTGCGTGCCCTTTTTTTAATTTCATAGCTAGTGCTCCTCATGCTCTTCTCATTTAAATTGTATCAAGATCGGACCAGTAATTTTCTAGTTTTCCTTAATAAGGCATACTAACTAGCTTAGTCGACATAGACATTGATGATGTTGCGATTTTATTGAAGTTGAATTTTGTTATATAGTCACGAAGCGCGCACACGTTCATCCACCATATATCTTTTAGCTCGGGGCCTTTAGGAACATGCGGGTCTTTGGCCTGTTTCTGCGGGCTTCAGCGACGCCTTACGACCTGCGAGTTCTGGCCAAACTAACGAGAAAATAAAGAAACGTACAACACTTTCGATAACGTCCAAACCCTAGTGTTAAAATCGCGAATAACCACCGGGCGAGGCAAACGAAGACCGGTTCGAACGCATCGTCAGGACGCGAAATGCGATATCTTGACATGACGAATCCGCGATCGGCTGCATCTCGGTCTGAGTCACGGCCCGCGTGACTCATCAGAGCTTGAGTCGTGGCTATTTTCGGTAATGCAACCTTGTCCCGTTCAAGTTATGTCATTTCACTTACGTGCACTTGAAGTAACTCGACGGATGAGCCAGTGATTCGAGTTGATAGTAAAGGCTTTTCGGGTGGCTACTGGTTTTTGAACGAAACCAACTTACAGACGATTACGTTAAATACTTAAGGAAGACCAATAGGCACTAAATCTAATATTTTTTTTGGGAAACCAACCTTATTGAACTTCCAATGAGTATTTTAAAAATAGGTAACCAAAAACTAAGCATGTTTCCTGTGTAAACTATTACATATTATGCAAATTATATAATATTATACAATATATAAAATATTATACAATTCCCGAGCGCTATGACTTGTCCTTCTTCAAACGAGGCTTGTGGAGAGTACTCAACGGTAGACAGTAGCTCAGCTCTGCCCCTGGCATTGCTGAAGTCCATGGACGACTGTAACCTTTCACTTTGAGGTGGACCGTAAGCTCGTCTGTCTGCTCGGGCAATAAAAAAAATAACACAATTTTTCCGCATATCTATTTGCTGGTAGCCTAAGAGGCTATTCAAGCTACTCATGGATTGGTGAGCGCACGAGCTCAACCTGAGACAACTTTCTCAACACTGGCCCTAGAAAGAGCAGTGCTTCGCTGAATCCACCACCGGACCGAATTCACGGAACGACACAAAAGGTATTGTATTAATCCACACGTGTGCCAATGCCAAGAAAAAATCAATCGATTCCCATTATATGACAATGAATTTTTCTTCAATTTAAAACTACTTTTAAGTTTATTCCCGGGTATTTTATTGTCATTGCATCGTTTTCGATGTTTCGAAAAGTTGAGTTTTTTTTTCGAACGGAAAAATCCTCCTTAGTTAATTTCCCTCCAAAACTCTTGTCCTTATGATGGTTGCTTCAAAGAAATCTCTCTTAGCGATAAGACCGTCCATTTTACTATTTGTATTTAATGTTTTGCATTTTATTTTTATATTAGTGCACGATAAAGAAAGTCCTACTAGTATTTTATTCTATATTCTGTGTTCTCAATCAACAAAGACAAGTGCAAACCGCGATAGGATGTGACGTCATCGACAGGTGCGCGTGCGACGAACCCCACATGTCTGATGTCACAGTAACCCAATAGAAACCCTAGAAATAAATCGTTAAAAACACAGAAAAACATTCAAAACAATATAATGACGATAGAAACGCGAGATAAAATCGTAAAAGGCTTTAATAATGGTGTTTATGAGTGGCGAGAACCGAAAGAAAATACTGACGATATCAAGCTTCGATATCTATGTATAACGTTTTTTTTTGAGAGATTATTGGAGGCCCGGAGGCCTTTCCAGTTTTACCAGGGCAGATGGGCGAGCAATGGCTCAGTCAGGAGGGTTTGTTTTTTCCTACCTATGCTGATAGCCTTGAGAGGCTATATCAGCTTCACCCTAACGTGTAGGTGAGCTCACGGGGCTCAAACCGGGGTGTTGCTAACACTGGCCCTAGCAAAGCAGTGCTTCGCATAATCTACCACCGCATCGGAAACAGGACCCACTGAGAAGATCCGGCGAGAAACTCAGTGGGCTGTGTCTGTGGGTTAATTCGCTCGTCGAGCCCTTCGTCGCAAGCGACGGGTTCGACGAGAACGGTGACCGGTGCCTGTGGTATCTAAAAGCACCTTTAGATATCATACACCATCTCCGCATACGCATCATACAGGGCGCCATATTTGTAAACACTACTCCAAATCGAACGACCACCTAAACTATGAAACACACGAAACAAGTCGAAAATAATGTAATGAAAATTACAAAAAAAAAACCCGCTAAATTTGGCCGTTAATTTAATTTTAATTGTTTACTCTTAATTGGTCATGAATTGAATTGCGTCTACGTGTAAAATCAAGCACACGTGCACAAGTGAAGTTGCCTTCCAAATTTAGGTCACTGTTGGCCTTGGATAAACCATTTGTCATACATACACTATATTATTATGATTTATTTTTTTTGTTGTAATTGAAGTTATACTTCTTTAGGCGCGTTATGAAAAATTTATGAGAGTGAAATCTTTACGATGCACGCGCACCGTGACACAAAATTAACAGAATGAAGTTGCCCACTAAATCGCTCATTACAATACGAGCGACGTAACTTGGCGAGTCTGAATATAGCCGCAGGTGAACTTTCCGAACCGTACCGAGAATTACCGAATTTATACGATGTCAAGAAAAGGGATGTCCAATATGCATGTTTGAGGATGTTGTTTAATCGATTTTTTCTCAAATTGATTAAAATTTTAATAAAAAAAAACAAATAAATTTAATAAAAATAAAGTATATATTCTTACGCGCGTACATATGTACACGCACCCTTTTTTTATTTATTGCCCTTGTAAGTAGACGAGCATACGGCCCACCTGGGATGGTACGTGTCATTTCGCAATACCTAATTTTTTGTATTAATTGCTACGTGGTTACCAAAGAAATCAATAATGCAAAAAAAAAGATAAGGCTCACCGGTGAGCACCGTGGCCAGAATGTTTTTTTTGTTTTTTTTTATTGCTTAGTTAGGTGAACGAGCTAACAGCCCACCTGGTGTTACGACATAAATACGTTATATAAAAAAAACTTGGCGATTAAAATTGCCAGTCCTATCGAGTTTATAAAATTATTATTCTAATTTATTCTTCTATTATTCTATTATTAGGTGGTTACTGGAGTCTATAGACATCTACAACGTAAGTGCGCCACCCACCTTGAGATATAAGTTCTTAGGTCTCAGTTTTTACAGTATCACGGCTGTCCCGCCCTTCAAGCCGAAACGCATTACTTCACGGCAGAAATAGGCGGGGCGGTGGTACCTACCCGTGCGGACTCACAATAGGTCCTACCACCAGTAATACTCGATTTTTCATGTGACGTTACAACGCGTTAAGCCGAAACGCAGCGCCCCTAGCGACAAACGTAGGCAAACTGCATACAAATTTGAGTTAACTTTTACGCTATCGAGAACGTTAAAAAAAGTCGAACTAAACACACAGGATTCGTTCGCCGTGACCAACGAACCGAAACTGTTTACCATAACCATTGTTCTAATATGTAGTGTCAATGTAAATTTTATTTTTAGGCAATTACAATGCAACGTGACTTCCGGTATAGGTATGCTACAACTTTATCAATAAAAATAACACGTTTGAAGTATCTCGGTTGACTTACGAGTGTCTCTTGACCGCGATCGGCGGAAACGTTCTTTATTTAAACTACAAGGCCTATTGAAATGGGTTAATATGACTACAAATATAATCTACACTTAATATATAAATCTACAGTGGTTTTTATGGATGTTCCGTTATACTGAACCATGCATCCGATTGACTTGAAACTTGGTATCCGTGTAGAAAAACATGTACTTAATGGATAGGATAATATGATAATATTATATGAGTGTTGGACTCCCTAATAATGATGACAATAAATAATAATGTTAATTTTAAATGCCCAGCGAAGCAGGCGATTACGGCTAGTTATTGTATATATTTGTATACTAGCGACCCGCCCTCGCTTCGCTACGGAAACATTAAAACACACATGAAACCAAAAAAAATAAATAAATAAAAATTAAAAAAAAGTAGCCTATGTTCATCAGGGACAATGTCGGCTTCTAATGAAAAAAGAATTTTTCAAATCGGTCCAGTAGTTTCGGAGCCTATTCGAAACAAACAAACAAACAAATCTTTCCTCTTTATAATATTAGTATAGAAGTATAGATAGCAGTAGTAATATCGACATAATTACTTCAGTGCGCCGCGTAGAGCACCGGTGACCTACACAGCAGTCAAAGGGTTAAATAATGAAAATACAAGTTGATCTCACAATCAATCTAGTATAGTTATTCGATAAAATTACAATAACACTAGTGTCTAACTCGTGTCTAGAGCTATTCAGCCAATACGATCCTAGGAAGTTGGATTACAAACCTTATTCTTTTACTCTTTTTAAATCAAATCCGCTTCTCTTTTTTCAGTATGGCAATCGACTTCATGCGATACGATTGTTGCCAGTGTCGAAATTGATAAAAAAATATTCAACTGGTGGTAGGACCTCTAGTGTGTCCGCGCGGGTAGGTACCACCACCCTGCCTATTTCTGCCGTGAAGCAGTAATGCGTTTCGGTTTGCAGGGTGGGGCAGCCGTTGTAACTATACTTGAGAACTTAGAACTTATATCTCAAGGTAGGTGGCGCATTTACGTCGTAGATGTCTATAGGTTCCAGTAACCACTTAATAGCAGGTGGGCTGTAAGCTCGTCCACCCATTTAAGCAATAAAAAGAAACTAGTGTCTAGCTCGTGTCTAGAGCTATTAAGCCAATACGAACCTAGAAAGTTGGATTACAAACCTTATTCTTCTACTCTTTATAAATCAAATCCACTTCTCTTTTTTCGGTATGGCCAATCGACTTCATGCAATACGATTGTTGCCAGTGCCGAAATTGATAAAAATATTCAATTAACAATGACGAAATAAACATATAATCTGTTTAATGAAAAATGTTACGGATCAGATTTAGGTGAAGTTAATTTAATTGAGATTGTAATCGATTGGGATAAACTTGTACAAAACGAGATGTTGTAATATCAAATCGCTTCAAAGATAGTTTTGTAACAAGACAGGATACCAGCACGCCGACAAAGCGAGTCTCCATCTTGACACCATTGTTCTTGTCTGTCATTGTCGCCAATGAAAGTGTGACGACGTTTCCGGTGGCTGGCGTACAATTTTAAATCAAATTTAATGGTCACTCAATTGACTAGTGTCTTGATCGGTGATTAGCGGTAATGTTCTTTATTTAAGCTTTCGATTCGATTGTTTTTAGTTTAAGCACGGCAGTATTTACACCAACTTTGTTTTTCTAGCAAGTTCCATTGAGCACAGACTAGTATTTTTTTTTCTCATTTTGTCAGAATGTCAATTGACTTCATGCGATGCCACTGTTGCCAGTATCGAGTTTATATAATTATTATTCTAATAAGTGAGTCGACTAGTATCAAAGCCGGCAATGTGACTTTTGGACAATTATTGGTAAATCAGAAAAACGAATTATTGACTTTGTATTCCATTGGCAACCACAAAACTCTTCTGAACGACATCTTAGATAAATAACAGGTTAAGTATTAACCTTTATTTAATGCAGGTTTTGAACCGTATTCTTTGAAGGAGACGATTATATTCAAATCAATCTGTATTGACATATCAATAACATTTTCTTGTTCAAATGCACAGATTGCCACCTTTGATAATAGACGACTCAAGTACGACATAAATACGTTATATAAAAAGCCGATTAAAATGAGATGATATGAAATAACACCCCAGAAATAATAGAAATTAGTTGTAACTTCAGTGGACTTTTTGGAAGAATCCGAGAAGCCACGTGCAGCGGCCATGTTTGATTTTTCCAAAATCATGCACGCGTGTTAAACCGTTAATAAACCAACGTTATTACACGTTTAAAGCTCAAGAAACACTAAATTAACAGAACCATTCACACGACCTCGTTCAAGGCGTTCCCGCGAAAAATCCTAAATTCGCTTCAAATTTTTTAACGTTTTTTTTAAATTTAATTCGACAAAGGAATTCGAACCCATCCTGCCAAAAACTAAAAACTTTCCTGGCAAAAGATTACGCCTATGAATGTGATTTCGTACTGTCAGTGTCTGTCCCAAATCCCATTGAGGTCAAGTATGGCTTCCTTCCTACCTTAATGAGTGGGTACGCTTTCAATTGTCGTGACAAGGTGAGCAAATCAGATACGTCTGCTATCAGATACGCTGATTTGCACACAGCACTTACAGAGTAGTACATAGCTCATAAACTAAACTTAAAGAAGTTCAAAAAGCCGGGAGGGAGGATACTCCTTTATGTTATTAAATGGTAGCCTGATGTAAAGTGGTTACCGGAGCTCATGGACATCTACAAAGCAAAGGCCTCTTGACCTTTGAGATATCAGTTCTAAGGTCTCAGTAAAGTTACACCGGCTGCCCCACCCTTCAAACCGAAACGCATTACTGCTTTACGGCAGAAATAGGCAGGGTGGTGGTGCCTACCCATGCGGACTCACAAGACGTCCTACCACAAGTAATGATCACCAGTGGCCCGGGGGCCTATCCAGTTTCACCATGACCGTTAACCATTATTAATTTGTTTACAAGTTTAAATGTTTCCGTCACATTCACCGTCCTAATACAGTTAGTTGCAAACGCAATTACTTAAACAATTGAGGGCACGTAATTGCCTAATTAATAATATAATTATTTATAGGAGAATGACACTAGTGTTCCACACAGCTACGAGGCGTGGTCGGACGACCTCGGTCCTGCAAATTAGGATAATTAAATTTCGCACTAATTACATGGGGGACCGGGGGTTGGGGGGGTCGTTGAAGGGGGCATTATCGCCACACTCAGCATGCGGGTTGTCGATCGATGTATCCTTTTACAGGACCCGAAGAACGCTGCTACCCATTCTCTAGAGGAAGCCTTAGTCGCCTTTTACGACACGCAGATAGAGAGTATACTTTTTCATGGCGAACACCCCACAGCCAAGATTGCAAGCCCACTGTGTTTCTCGCCGGATCTTCTCAGTGGGTCGCGTTTCCGATCCGGTGGTAGATTCTGCGAAGCACGACTCCTGCTAGGGCCAGTGTTAGCAACACTCGCGGTTTGAGCACCGAGAACTCACCTACATGTTAGGGCGAAGCTGAAATAGCCTCTCAAGGCTATCAGCATAGGTAGAAAAAAAGACCTTTTTTAAAAAACCTGAAATCTGATAAAACTGTCAAAGAATTTAGGCCAAAAACATTATATCGAAAGAATAAAATCAAACGAAATCATATTGCAAATAAATCTGTTTTTTGTAGTTCGCATTCGTAAATTCGAACCATAAAACATTACATATGTGGCAAGAAAAAATAAAATAAAATAAACAATTTCCTCAATGTAGTTTCTTTAATCTGTTGTCATCGTAAACAATTAGAAAATAAATCACGAAATGTATGTATGTATGTATACCATTTATGTAACAAATCGTTCATATTTCAATTGTTGTTAAGTCGTATATTGGCTCACGCCAGCCACAGCCGGTAACGCAATGTCTGCTTTCTGTCTGTTAATTTGGGCTGCATAGTTTTATAACGCTTTTGCCTCAAAAAAAAAAAAACTAAGATTCGCTCATCTCTTGTTTACTTAACGCGGTATGGCGAGTATGACTCATATACTCATTTGAAGAAAATACCTTTACGTATAAAACATCCGCGATGATGTAGTAACAACACAAAATCTCTGTTTACTTTATCAAGACATTTCGCTTAATACGCGCCATTTATCTTTGTAATTAAAGGTCCGTTTTATTTGGTATAAGCATCAACAGTTCGATGTTTTTAATTGAAATTCAATTAAATCTACTAAAGTTTTATTTTTGTTATTATTAGTTTTTCCAAATTTTAATCTTTAAATGGCTCGCCCGTAAAAATGCTAACATGTGGTGTTGTAAAAACACCATTAAACGACTTAATTAAAACAATAAAAAATATTCGCATTTAATTTTAAAAAAATAGACGAAACAAGATTTCAAAATAAGTAGGTAACTAAAACGCTTTCCAATAAATAAAATAAAAAAATTGGCTAAATGTCAAATGTCGAATTCCATTTTCAAATGAACAGCTAACTCGGACCGCGCCTTAGACCGTTTCATCGTTATTATGGAAATTTATACTTATCTACAGAGATTTATGGTTTATTATTGACCGTATATACTTCTATTTCAACAGTGGCACTCCTTCCTCAAAATCTTTATAATATATACAATATAAATATATTCAGCATATTATTTCAATTTTGTTTAACAATTTTAGCGCGAACCTTCGATCCATCGACTATAAATTAATACGCATAAAGTTTGGAGCGTCGGAGTATCAACAATTTGCATAGTTCGATTATAGGCATTAGGTATCGACCTGTACGGACGCATGTAAGTTCGTCGAACTCGAAAAAGAGTTCTTTTTTTTTAAGGAATTTTATGACCTGGTAACTAAGACCTTTAGGTCAAGTCTTATTTTAATTTTTAATCTTATTTTTATGAAAAATGATAATACGGAGTGAAATGAAATGAAGATGATTAATTTGAGACATTAATCAACTAGGATGAAATTACTGGAAATATAATCTCAGTAAAATGGTGGTCATTTACTGGGATTTTTTCAGTTGACTTTTTTGGAGTATCCCGAGAAGTTACGTCCAGCGGCTTTGTTTCATTTTTCCACATTTGTGCACTTTCACAAATGTTAAACAGTTAATAAATCACCGTTATTACACATTTGAACCTGAAGAAACACTAAAGAGTTCAACGTGCAACCTAACCTAAGCATCAGCCCGCTGAGTTTCTCGCCGGATCTTCTCAGCGGGTCGTGATTCCGATGCGGTAGTACATTCATTCGCGAAGCAGTTGCTCTTGAGTTGTTAGGTCTCCCTCGGAGGCGCTCAGGTCGCTGTTAGCAAATCTCATCCCTCCTGGCTGAGCCTTTGCTCGCCCACCTGTCCAGGTGAAACTGGAAAGGCCTCCGGGCCAACAGTAATAATACATCAATCATAAATAAAATACATACGCGTAACGCTTTTAATAAGTTAAATGACATTTCTAAATAAGCATTTTAAATGATTTTGCTGTGAATTTAGCTACGTTTTTTTTTTTATTAATATTTTTGGCCAAGGTAATTTTTCATAAATCCTTTAAGTAACTTCTGCAAGATATTATGATGTCAAAATAAGCTCAGCACGAAAATAATGCAATTAATACCTTCGCATTTTGTAGTTTTAAAATGTTCGCTGTCATTTTGGTTAGTTACGAATGCGGAGCGTAAAAGGGTAACCAATCGAGCGATTGTATGATTGAAGTCATTTCAAGGTTTCTATTTCTTAGGTGAACATTTTTTGGCCATTAAGACACCGATCGTTTTTTTTTTATTGCTTAGACGGGTGGACGAGCTCATAGCCCACCTGGTGTTAAGTGGTTACTGGAGCCCAGACATCTACAACGTAAATGCGCCACCCACCTTGAGATATAAGTTCTAAGATCTCAGTATAGTTACAACGGCTGCCCTACCCTTCAGACCGAAACGCATTACTGCTTCACGGCAAAAATAGGCAGGGCGGTGGTACCTACCCGCGCGGACTCACAAAAGGTCCTACCACCAGTAAAAATACATAAATAAATACTAGCTCTATATATGTATATAATATATAAATACTAGCTAACCCGGCAAACGTTGTTTTGCCATATATAAGATTTCTAGGGGATTTTTAGTGTAGCAAAAAAAAACTAACTTATTGTCAGTGTGTAAGGATGGTAAATGAGTGAAAGAGGCACATAATGCCTCATTTTAACAAACAAAAAAATTGTCCAAAAAATAAATAATAAATGTCTTGAATTATTTGTGGAAGTCCAAAGAAGGTTTAAAAGGTTTAAATATGAAAATGCTCGGAATTAAATAAAAATAACAATTTTGTTTTTCCTTTGATGTGTCCCCCGTCTGACGGATTCCTTTTGTTTATTTTAAGTTTATTTTATACAAAAGCTTAGGTCTTTTATTTATCGATTGAGGCACTACGAAGTCTACGTTTTAATTTAACAAATTTCTAGAAAATCCCACGTAAAAACGATCATAGGCGCTCACGGAGACTACCTTTAAGTCTCGCAATATTAATGGCACAGTTGAAGGTTATATAAAGATTAACTGGCGAATGAGCGAATCTAATAATATCAGAACTGAACATATCTGTATAGTTGGAAGAGATCCAGACGATATTGTATTTTAGATCTAATGGTAACGTGTTTTCTTAATCGCCATCAAAGGCAATCATACTCACTGGCCATCCAATTAAAATTCGTTACGCTGATGGCGGTGTCTACGACACAAGCCACCAGCGGTTAGGGCTCCAGAGTGAAAAACCTCCTCACAATGGGCACAGTATCGAGGATAACTGCTTTCTGTAATACGCCCCTAACCCAGCTGGATAACGAAAGTTTCTTGAGATGTTGATCGAAACTTTTCACTATCAAACCGTTTACCGACACAACTATTGGAACAATGATGGTTGAATCAACACGCCACATAGCATAGCGGTTGTCTCGTGGGTCAGATCTAAATATTTTATTTATTATCTATATATTAATACGTGAAGGAAAAACTTTGTATCCCTTTTTACGAAAATTGCGCGGACGGAGGAGTATGGAATTTCCCTCTCTTATAGATTATATAGAGAAGGAGTGCAGAATGTTAATATTTTTTTTAAATTATGCCTAAAAAATACATTTAATCAATAAAAAGACATTACACACACTACGATGTATTTTACGCACACACGCATGCATACTATTTATTGATTGTCAAACTTTTGTTCTTGACGTCTGTGGTCAAATTGAGAATAGATTATATATTGTTTGTCTTTATTAATATTTACCTAAAGTATAGTCTTGGCGAAATCTGTGATTATAGAAGTACAATAATTCTTTGACAATAGAATCATAATAGTGTACAAACTTATAATTTCAATTAATTACATTCGAATTTCGACTACCGTGGGACCACTAGTTATTAATTATTAGTTCAAGGTAGAGGGGGAAGAGGTCGACCGAAGAAAACATGGATGTAGTACGTGAATGAGGATATGAGAGAGAGCGGAGTGAGTGTGAGATGACGGCTGATAGAAGAGAATGGAATAGAAAAATTATATGTGCCGACCCCACCTAGTGGGATAAGGTGGAGAAAAAGAAAGAGACCCGGCCCACAAGACTACCGCTATGTAACATGTTACTTTAAGCATCATTGTTCCAAGACCAATTCGTCCTTTTCTGCCTTTACAGGGTTCTCGTCATGAGGAATATCACCATTTATTATTTATAATTCATTTTATCCATGCAATAAAAGATTAGACGGTGCCATCACACGATTTTACGACATCCTCGTGTTTAGTATTCCATTGGTATCTGAGAGACATTCTTTAACAGGGCTGTCTCCCTCCGTCTGTGAATAGTACGTCAAGCACGAAAATCTATCGAATTCATCATCATCATCATTAACCTGCCCTCCTCCCAGTGACCTGGGGTCGGCGCAACATGTTTTCTCTTTCCATACTCTTCTATCATATACCATTACTTCGCTCACTCCCCCCTTACCCATATCGTCTTTCACGCAATCCATTCATTTCTTCTTAGGTCTACCTCTTCCTCTATATCCTTCCATATTCATAGTTGACACTCTCTTACAAACATCATTTTCATTTCGTCTCATCACATGTCCATACCATCCCAAACGCGCACTTCTCAACTTCTCTGTCACAGGTGCCACTTTCAGCCTTCCTCTAACATATATAAAATCTATCGAATTCTTAATATAAATATATCGAGTCCTCGATACGAAAACTGGTGGTAGGACCTCTTGTGAATCCGCACGGGTAGGTACCACCACCCCGCCTATTTCTGCCGTGAAGCAGTGATGCGTTTCGGTTTGAAGGGTGTGGCAACCATTGTAGCTATACTGAGACCTTAGAACTTATGTTACAAGGTGGGTGGCGCATTTGCGTTGTAGATGTCTATGGTACTCCTAGTACTCGATAGCTATCTAGCCTTCGAGATTTACGTTACCGCATGTCAAAACAATTTTCGTGCTCTCGACAAGTTTAGAAGTTTCGAGAACGCGACGACTCAATTGCAAAACGAAAGTAAGCAAAATTCATTCGTGCTGCCGAAATTAGTTCTTTTTACGGACGGTAGGGGTGCTGTTTAGGTAGTTCTTGCGTGGCTGAAGCCGTGCAGCGTCTCGCGCGCCTTTCTCAAGGCGTAGTCTCCCGGCAGGAATTGGAAGAAGAGGAGGACCCCGATCTTCCTCTTCTCCCTCTTCTTTTCTGGAGGCGCAGGAGTCCGACATAACCCGGTCTGTTACCCCGTTCGACCGCGTATCCGTAAATGGATTACCGAGTGTGAAAAAAAAAAAATGAGGTGCTGTTTAAATCCTATACATTTTTTTTCTCGATAGCGATACGAATATTGTATGTATGTATATATGTATGTGTGCATATATTATTATGTATATGTATGTGTATTTCACTGGATTGGTACACCGCGCGTAGTTCGTTTCCAAATGATTCTTGTCCACCTGATGGTGTCCGGAAGAGATCGCTCTTAGCGACCGCCATTATAAGACTGCCAATTGTACTTTTTTGTATTTATTGTATCGCACTGTTTATTTGTTTTTCGGTGTAAAATAAACAATACTCTCTTTCTCTCTCTCTCTCAATATTATTTCGATAGTCATTCGTGCTCGGCGCCCTGATGAGCGAAACGGCATACTACACTCTATGGAAGATGAAATTACAAATCGCCTCCCAAACCTCTAAACAACCCCTTTTTTCTGGGTCTCTTACCAACCCCCCACCCCCCCCCCCCTTTAAGACTTCGTAGTGCCTCAATCGATAAATAAAAGACCTACACTTTTGTATAAAATAAACTTAAAACAAACAAACGGAATCCGACGGACGGGGGACACGTCAAAGGAAAAACAAAATTGTTATTTTTATTTAATTACAAGCATTTTCATATTTATCTACCTTTTAAACCTTCTCTGGACGTTCACAAATAACTCAAGACCAAAATTAGCCAAATCGGCCCAGCCGGTCTCCAGTTTTAGCGAGACTAACGAACAGCAATTCATTTTTATAGATATAGATAATAATAATGCCTCTGGTTCGTCTGGCAACTTTTTCTCAAATTGGGGAATGCAATTTATCTGGCAACCCTACCTCTAATTGATCGACATCCAATAGGCAACATACAAGTGCATTACCCTCAGTTACTCAACATGACGCTCGCAGGATTTTACTTGCTAATGATTTGTTTAAGATGTGCATTATTTATACAAATATCTTCGATTTACTTCGCCTTACTGTTAACTCATAGTATATTGAATGAAACATGAAGTCATGAAATTGAACTCTTAGTTATATAGCTAAGCTATCCCACGCCTCGAATCAAAACTACAAAACTATTTAAAAATTCATGGCTGGAATTAATAGACAAAAATTGTGATGGCACTAAAAAAACATGGCTACTGTCTATAGTTATGGGACATATAAACCAATTCGAGATGGCCGTGGTCGTAACCGTTTCTTCTGACAATTAGCGAGAAATTGAACTTAAATTGACAGACAAAAATGGTGGTGGCAATAAAAAAACATGGCTACTGTCAATAGTTGAGGGACAAACAAACCAATTCAAGATGGCCGTGGTCGTAACCGTTTCTTCTGACAATTAGCGGGATATTTAACTTATTATTATTGTTAGGTGCTAAACATGAATTTTTAAGATCTTTGGTGTTCTTTAATCCTCTACAATTGCGATGGATTTTTACGTAGTGTAATTTTAAAGTAGTGTTGGACGGTTAAATTTTGAGGGGATTGGGTTCTGTAGGTTGTAAGGGGCTATTTAAAATACACTGCTCCATTATAATTATATTGCAGATACTTTGAACACTGTTACACCATTATAAAATTATTATCTTTATGAAACTCTTAGATGTTGCTCTGACCGTGTCTAGATGAGAAGTCTATGACTTTTTCTTACAAGAAGACAATCATTTGTTTTTTAAACATTTAAAATAATTCCAATATTCGAAATCTTATATGTGTCAAGTGTTGCCTGCCATTACGTTTATATTCAAACTACAACAAGTAGTTTAATAAAAAAAAAATCTAGTCAAAATATCTAACCTATTCGTGTATACCCCGGCCATATTTTTTTTACATTGACATCTTTACGGAGCTGTCACGGCTGCCAGTTTTACGAGACACTTCACATGTTTACGACATAATAAGAATTAAATAAACACGTCATAACATGTGGTATTTAATTCAATAATAGCACAAGTTATGTAATAGAGACCAATTTAAATACAGGTAACCCATCTATAACACGGTAGATACGTTCCTACAGAGTCCCGTGTTACGCGAAACCGCGTTATATGAGACTAGAAGCCAGTAAGGACAAAGAGGAAAGTTATTTTTCAGAAATATTTTTTAAGGGATTTTATGACCTGGTAACTAAGACCTTTAGGTCAAGTCTTATTTTAATTTTAATGATACGTAGCTCTTTATATGAAAATGATATTATGAAATGAAATGAAGTTGATTATTGTGAAACATGACATGAAATGAAATGAAAACGAAATGAAATGAAATGAGATGAGATGATATGGGATGAAGTATAATTTCAGTAAAATGGTGGTCATTTACTGAGACTTTTTCAGTGGACTTTTTGGAAGTTCCCGAGAAGTTACGTTCAGTGGCTTTGTTTCATTTTCCCACATTTGTGCACTTTCACAGATACTAAACAGTTAATAAACCACCGTTATTACACATTTAAACCTGCAGAAACACTAATTAGACAAAACAAAACAAATCACACAACTTCACTCCTCGCATTCCCGCTAAAAAGTCCAATTTTTCTGATTGAAATATCTCAACTATGCCATATAATTTCGGTTATTCCCATATGAGGCCGTCAGCGCAAAAGTGACCTAAGCTTACCATAGTTACTTGTCGCTGCCTGGCGTCGTGGCGTCGATGCTTGGCAGCGATGAGTCATGGAAGGCTATGCTCGACTTCTGCGAGTGCACCATCTCGCAGAAGGAGGCGGCGGGGCGAGTGAGGGAAAGCTCTCCTCACTACGCAGAAACCCGCCGCCGCCGAGCAGGGGGTCGGGACCGGGGTCGTATCCGTGACCTGGCCCCCTAAGAGCTAGGGGTCCCACCCGTTTTGTGCCGGAAGGGAACCGACGGCGCAGTGCCATCACTGCGCGGACCGCGACGAGGATGACACAGCGGAACACACGCTGGCGCGTTGCTCTGGATTCGACGAGCAACGCGCCGCCCTCGTCGCGGTCATAGGTGAGGACCTCTCGCTGCCGCGCGTCGTGGCTACGATGCTCGGCAGCGACGCGTCCTGGAAGGCGATGCTCGACTTCTGCGAGTCCACCATCTCGCAGAAGGAGGCGGCGGAGCGAGAGAGGGAGAGCTCTTCCCTTTCCGCACCGATCCGTCGCCGTCGAGCCGGGGGCCGGAGGCGGGAATACGCCCGCACGTCCCGGCCCCTGTAGGTGGCGGCCTCCCCCCGGTGAAGGTCAAGGGGCGACCTGAGGGGGTGAGGCCGCGCGGCGCGCTACCAGCACTCTAGCGCGCTGCCGTGGAGTGAATAGAGCGACCGGTCGACGGTGTATCGCGTCCCGACCCGGCAGGCTGGTTCTGGTCCAGCGGGGTATTCCGGGACACCAGCGGCACCGTCTGGGCGGCCCGACGGGCTGCCGTACCGAGACGGCCGACGTTTCAGAGCCTTCGATACGCCTCGAAGGCTCCGTCGGCTGGGCGTCCTTGGGGTGAGCCGCGCCGTCTGGTTGTAGTGTTGACCGCGGTAGCCCCCCTACCTCATCCGAGTTCTGACCTCGGAGGGGATCGGGCGTCGGGTGTAAGAGTGCAGGGGAGTCGTTTAGTGGGTGGGTCCTAAAATCCTTGGGCCCGCGGTCTGCTCACAACACCATGCAGATCGTTGAGTCTCACATACCCCGCGCGCCCCTTTTGCGCGGGGACCTCGTAGGAGGTTCGGCCCTCTACCCGAAAAAAAAAAAAAAAAAAAAAAAAAAAGTTAGTAAGGAGATAATGAGGTTCGAATTTACTTTTACAATACTTCGTAAGCAAAAAAATACGCGCAAAAATTATGTTTATATATAAAGGCTAGTATGCTCTATGGATGAAACTAGGGATAGGCCGATTTTGCATCAAAATTTATTATTATTATTATATTGTTTTAAATAAATTGCAATACATAAGCACGAATGTTATTTGTGGATTAGGCCACTTTTGTGCTGACGGCCTCATATATTATGTGTTCATAGTGCATAATGTAATTTTCTAAATATTTTTAAACAATAATCTCGTTATCGTGTTGTAGAATTACCGTGTTATAAGAGTATTTTGGGGAACTTTTCTTTCGTGTTAGAGTGGAACCGTGTTGTTGAATTTGTAGAAGTTGTTCGCTATAACAAAATGAGTACTTAATATTGAGGTGAATAAAACAATTGCTTTTCTTATCTCATTTTTAACAAAATGATAGATATGGTCTAGATTTATAGATATAAAAAAAGCGGGGGGTGCACAGTATAAGTAGTTATAAATATTTTATGAACAGATATGAGTAGAAGGGTTATTTTGATAATATCCTGAAAAGCACCCCACGCTTTTGTACAATAAAATCATTTTTTCTTACACTATTTTTAATTCAAATTTATTAAAATTTATTTTCTATTTTTTTAGTTGGATTTTCTATAAAAACGTATTTTTTTA
The DNA here is from genome assembly GCF_030269925.1 of Bombyx mori. Lineage (NCBI taxonomy): Eukaryota > Metazoa > Arthropoda > Insecta > Lepidoptera > Bombycidae > Bombyx > Bombyx mori. The sequence continues at coordinate 7,777,343 of NC_085130.1, forward strand.
GTTTTTTTTAACTACATATTATTTATTTAACCAAGAACTTTGACAATCTCCTTCTGATTCGCAGGCACGCCGCAAAATTCCGTTGCCTATAGAGACTGTGCTAATAATAACATTGATAATGATGATCATCAGTGTTGATTTCAAACCTGTTTAACTACATATAACAAGAATTGAGGCGAGAACTATTCTATCTTTTTTTTATTGCATACATGGGTGGACGAGTTTACAGCCAAACTGGTATTACAATTGGTTAGCGGAGCCCGTAGACATCTACAATGTAAATGCCGCCGCCCACCTTGAAATATAAGTTCTAAAGTCTCAGTATCGTTAGAACGGCTGCCCCACCCTTCAAACCAAAACGCATTACTGCTTCATGGCCGAAATAAGCAGGCTATCTACGCAATTTAAAAAAAAATCGACTTGTAAACTAAATTTAATTTACTTTTTATGTCGACCTTACTCAGATACTACAGTACCTATTTAAAAACAATCTGCTCTGTGCATTTATGAAGATTGACATCTTACTTACTATAGGCTATGTTTTCAGTCGACACTGGCAACAATAGCATCGCAAGAAGCCCGTTGCCATACTTAAAAAAAAAACAAATAAAAAAGTAGACTTAGAGATTTATAGTATGCAATTTGGTATTTTTAACGTTCATAGTTGGACAAGACGATAACATAATATGATTAATATGCGCTCTTTAAATAATAATAAAAAGTATGTTTGTCATTCAATTCGAGCGTATTAAATAGAATAAAGATTAATAAGTTATGAAACGACCGGAAGTCATCCCTTACGCCGCGTTAGCCGCGTGGCTGGGGGCAACGCTCTTTTAGCCAGTGACTCAACCCATTGTCATTGGTTGTCATAACACCTATTTCTTTTTTGGTATCATTTTCTTGGCTGTATGTATCTTTAACATGAAATCGACATCATATTTCGTAAGATGTTTATTTTTTGTAAGAAAAAATGCGTTATACGTAAGGTAACATTAGCATGTCGGTAACACGAACCTATAAGATCAGGACCCTCTGAAACTGTGATACTTTAAGACAAATATTTTGTTGTATGGAAACTAGCGACATCTTGTAGCACATGCCCCTAAACTGACATATTGTTAAAGTTAAGGCATTTAATTATTGTATAACTAAAAACAGGAAATAAAAAAATAATAAATCATACTATAATATACATACATACATACTATAATAAATCATACAAACAGTCTATTTGTTAAAGACAAATTGATTAAATTTTATCAATATGTGGTTTCTGAAAATTTATAAAATCCTTCATCAAAAATAAAATATAGGATAGATAATATTATGTAACTGCCGTCTACAATAGCAATGAGAAACTAATCGAAGCGAAGCCATCTAGTGGCTGACGCCCGTAAATATATTTGTTGAGTGCTTGAGTTGCTTATCTACATCTAATTTATGTGTATTATCTATGCATAAGATTCCCCTACCAAAAAGTACTCAAAGCGGCTAAAGAAATTATCACATTTTTTTTTTTACAATTTAATTTTTGCAAACAATGTCCATACTGAATACATTCTTTCTTAGTTAAATCTTAATTCGCCTAACCTTTTATATCCATACGAACTAATTTATATTGAATACAGTTTCATTTTATAACCATCCGGGGTTCGGTAATAAAATTCAGTTGTAACACACACAATCCACAAATATTACTAACATATATCAGACAGGTGGCGACAGAGTCGTGTTTCAGGAAACGAATATATAATATCGAAATCGAAATTAAAAACAATAAACACGCAAGCATTTTAAGCTAGTTTGAAATTATTACTTTACAAATATAAATCACAATAATTTAAGGTTATCCTTACGGCGGTAAAAGGCAAGGAGCGCCATCTTGTATAGTGGTAGTAAGTTTAGGAAGTTTATAGAATAGAACAAGTGACAGCATCCTTTTTTTCTTTAACGCTGGGGAATCCATTTACGGATACCCGGTCCGGGGGGTAGCGAACCGGGTTATGTCGGACTCTGACGCCTCCTGAGAGGAAGTGGGGGATGAGGAGGGCCAAGGTCCTCCACCTCCCCGAATTCCTCGCAGGCGTACTAGTAGGTAGGTAGATTGGGTAGGTAGCGGTTTGGATCTGCCGCTGGCATTGCTGTGGTCCATGGGCGACGGTAAACACTCACCAACAGGTGGGCCGTATGCTCTATAAAGGCAATAAAAAAATATATATTCAGAAGTGAGCAGACAATGTATTTTGAATTTTAGTCTTATTGACATGTCAAAACAATTATAATAATATCGTTTTTGTTGTGCTTGCTTCAGTTGCTTTTACAATTTATTAGCAGACCGAAATTTATTGAAGTGATAACTTCTTATGGGAGAGTAAGCTGTTTCGTTACGTAACGCGTTACGGCGCCAATCTGTCTGGCTCTCTTTCTCTCTCGCACACGACAGCGGTACTGAGAACGTGTGTAGCTCCTTTCCCCTTCTCTCTCGCACACGGCAGTGGTAGTGATGACGCATTTCCCTTTCTCTCTCGCACACAGCAATGGTACTAAGACGTATGTAACTCCTAACTATTTATATATCTTTTTCCTATTTATGTTACAATTTTCCTTACATTATCACATTAATATAAGTAAAATTTAATTAATAACTAAGCTTTTCTCAAGTTAAACAACTAAAATATTAAAAAGTACAACTTAGATTAGTTTAAGTTATCACTTCTGTGGGCCATTCGGAGAGACATAACTTTTATTTATCGATGACCACGATGTCATGAGTATTTTTTAATAAAATATACTAGTAAAGTGATAAGAAAAACGCATTAGACACTACAGAGCATTTAGAATCGTGCAATGAGCGATTTCCGTCTTGATATAGCGTTAAACGTGCAAGCAGTCGTCGTGGCCTAAAGGATAAGACGTCCGGTGTATTCGTATCGAGCGATGCACTGGTGTTCGAATCTCGCTGGCGGGTACCAATTTTTCTAATGAAATACGTACTCAACAAATGTTCACGATTGACTTCCACGGTGAAGGAATAACATCGTGCAATAAAAATCAAACCCGCAAAATTATAATTTGCGTAATTACTGGTGGTAGGACCTCTCGTGAGTCCGCACGGGTAGGTACCACCGCCCCGCCTATTTCTGCCGTGAAGCAGTAATGCGTTTCGGTTTGAAGGGTGGGGCAGCCGTTGTGACTATACTGAGACCTTAGAACTATATCTCTAGGTGTGTGGCGCATTTACGTTGTAGATGTCTATGGGCTCCAGTAACCACTTAACACCAGGTGGGCTGTGAGCTCGTCCATAAATCTAAGCAATAAAAAAAAAAAAAAAAAAAAAAAAGCAGATATTAACTTAATAAATAGTCTAGACTCGCGGCCATTTTGAATGCGCCGCAGACAATGCAGCTGTAATATATTATTCGACGAAGTTAAGGCAATAGCTTTTAAGGGCATACAGCCAAATTTATATTTCAATTGTTAATAGCGTAAAAATGTAAATTTTTATTTTTAGTTAGAACTAAGCGCTGTGTTGTTTTTTTTAAAATTACATTTAAGCGACAGTCGAGTTCAATTTCTGTATTAGATCTGAAAACGAATGAACTGTGCAACGGTATTCATTTTCACGAGACAAAAAGCTGGGTATTTTGTTTTATTTATCTCGACGACCAGGCAACGCACAGCCGTCGTTTTTTTTTTATGATTGAAAGATTACTGGTGGCCCGGAGGCCTTTCCAGCTTCACCAGGACAGGTGGGCGAGCAAAGGCTCAGCCAGGAGGGGTGGGATTTGCTAACAACTGCCCGAGCGCCTCCGAAGGAGACCTAACAACTCAAGAGCAATTGCTTCGCGAATGAATCTACTACCGGATCGGAATCGCGACCCACTGAGAAGATCCGGCGAGAAACTCAGCGGGCTGATGCATGGGTTAGGTTGCACGGCGAACTCTTTGTCGAGTTCGACGAGTACGGTTACCGGGGTCCCTAAGCCTGCTCCTAGTGTTAGAGCTGAAGGCGTCTAATGCAAAGGTTATTGGATCTGATGGATCCGTAAGGACGTGTCTAGGGCGTCGACGGTGACTGACTCCTGCATGATCAGGATTCGGGGAGTAGTCAGCGGCGGCTACGATAAGGCGATTATCATGACGACAGCCGTCGCATCGTCGCCCTAAACACGTCATTTCGGATCCTCCCGATCCACATAAATATAGTATAATTTGTATTTGTTATGTGATAAATATGTTTTTTTTTCTCTTTTTTTTTTCGTAGACTAGAGCGGGACAGCGAAACGCGTATGAAAGCAGTCGAGATAAGTGAAACGTATACGCGTTTTAAACGAAACGAAAGTAGAGATGATAACGAGGCTGCAAAGTTAGAACTTATCTATATTTACGAGTTTTATTATGTCACTAGCTGACCCGACAGACTTCTTAGTGCCTCAATCTATAAATAAAAGACAAAAGGAATCCGTCCGACGGGGGACACATCAAAAGGAAAAACAAAATTGTTTCTTTTTATATAATTCCGAGCATTTTCATATGTAAATACCTTTTAAACCTTCTCTGGACTTCCACGAATAATTCAACCAAAAACAACAATTCAACCAAAATTAGCCAAATCGGTCCAGCCGTTCTCGAGTTTTAGCGAGACTAACGAACAGCAATTCATTTTTATATAATAATATAGAGAAGAAGAAGAAGAAGGTAGATAGATATAGAAGATAGATAACGCTGATTTATAACAAAATAAAGATTAAAGTTAGTAACAGACATAATTTATTTTGTTCCTACCTATTCATTAGTAGCCTAAGAGGCTATTCCAGCTACGCTCTGACTGAGAGGTAGGTGAGCTCACGGGCTCAACCTGAGAGAATTTGCTAATACTAACCCTAGCAAGAATAGTGCTTCGCTGAATCTACCACCGAGAAGAACCGCCGTGAAACTCAGTGTTGTAGCGATACAAACGCACGTCGACGCGACGTCGCGTTTAAAAAACGTGGTGTGTACAGGCCCTCACTTGCGCTTGTCTGGTTTTTACTAAACTTCCATCTTTCTAGCCCAGATATTCTCAACCTTTAATCGACGACGCACTAACATTTAAATTCGCGATACCCTTGACATAGGGGCTTGTGACACAACATGACGCGCCACAGTGGTTGAGAGCCGCTGTTTTTAACTTCTAAAATCATTCTCGAATAAACCAAAATGTTGTTTTCATACGTGACCAATATTAAGCTGTATATGGTAATGCAATCTGATATAACAATGGGTAGGTACAGCACAGATGTTGGATAAGGACAATGATTCACATTTTGCCTTTTCATTTGCACGCTATAATGTTACGTTATGTTTCAGAGTCTAAATCTGTGTCTTTGTGGTCAGAGTATTTTTGTCCCTACCTAATCGTTGGTGGCCTAAGGGGCTTATGAAGTAAATTTAAGTTCAATTAAAAACATCACACTGTTGTTACTAATCTATATATATAAAAATGAAACCCGTTTTCCGTTGTCACGACATAACATGAAAACGGCTTGACCGATTTGGCTAATTTTGGTCTTGAATTATTTGTGGAAGTCCAGAGAAGGTTTAAAAGGTATAAAAATATGAAAATTCTCGGAATTAAATAAAAATAACAATTTTCTTTTCCCTTTGACGTGTCCTCCGTCGGACGGATTCCTTTTGTTTGTTTTAAGTTTATTCTATATAAAAGTTTAGGTCTTTTATTTATCGATTGAGGCACTACGAAGTCTGCCGGGTCAGCTAGTATCAAATAAAAACCCACTTTTAAAAACAAAGATAAATGTCGCGTATTAAGCTAAATGTCGCTTGTACCCAAATAGCATTTCACACATCGATATTATACATAACGTTCTAAGCTTCAACTTAATCTTAAGCATATTATTATGTACTCGTAATAATAACCTGTAAATCAACATTAGCTATGTCGCGGAATTTACGTTAAAAACCTCGTCTGACGAAATAGGAGCTAATAAAATAAAACACACCTATAAATAGCGAAAATCGTGATTCACTAACCGTAATCGTGCCATTTCGGGTGAGCGGCCGCCATTTTTTTTTATAACCGCGAAAGTTCGCAACAGGTGATTCATAATTCGAACTTGATCTATTTACTTCTTTTTTTGTTTGTTAACAAAACAAGACATCGGAATTTCTTTTATGCGGCCTATTGTCAACGTTGTGAACAGTTTTAAATGCGCACGAACCCGTTATTGTGTTGGTAGTTTCAAAGAATTTGGCCAATTCTGCTCTCAAATATTCATTGGAATTATGTATATGACGCGCGAGCATAGAGCATCAGAACTTGAATTCAGCCATTCACTTTGAGGTATATATCCATCGATATATTACCACTAGATACCGCGTAAAGGCGTCAAAAGTAACCAAACAAAACAGTGCTTAGATTCATATTAAGCACTGTTTTGCCGTCAGTGTCACGCCGACCGTCGACTGGAACGATCCTAAAATGTGCTGTAAAAAGATGTAAAAAACACGCTTATAAAGAGAAAACAACATGAAATTTAGTATTTTTGGTAAGTTTTATAATTTTTATTAACAGATAGTGATAAATATTTGAAATAAATCAGTTATTCTTACCAAATTAGTACTTCAAGAAATTAAATCCTATTATTTTGCTTCGCAGCTATTTCTTTCGCACGCATAATAACAGTTAAATGCAAGACAAGGATGAAATAGGGCTATTTCAGAACAAGTGTAGTGGAGTCACATAATTTTTTATTTTTTTATTATTTTTTATTGCTTAGATGGGTGGACGAGCTCACAGCCCACCTGGAGTTAAGTGGTTATACTGGAGCCCATAGACATCTACAGCGTATTTACGCTGCCATTTGCGCATTTGCGCCACCCACCTTGAGATATAACTTCTAAGGTCTCAAGTATAGTTACAACGGCTGCCCCACCTTTCAAACCGAAACGCATTACTGCTTCACGGCAGAAATAGGTGGGGTGGTGGTACCTACTCGTGCGGACTCACAAGAGGTCCTACAACCAGTAATTACGCAAATTATTTTGCGGGTTTCATTTTTATTACACGATGTTATTCGTTCACCGTGGAAGTCAATTGTGAACATTTTTTAAGTACGTATTTCATTAGAAAAATTGGTACCCGCCTGGGATTCGAACACCCCGTGTATCGCTAGATCAGATACGAATGCAACAGACGTCTGTACAACGGACGGCGAAGTGAAATCTGTAAACTGGAATTTGTTTTTACATTTTTACATATTTAATAACAGAGTAATAAAAGAAAAAAGAAGCGACAATGATTTCAAACCTAATTGCTCCAGTGTGGTTTGTGCAGACAATTTTACCGAATCTGACATGTATTTAATAAATAAAACAATTTGATGGGGATTATGTTGTTGTGATTTAAAAAGCTCTTATCCATTTTCCCCACCGATGTGCAAGGTACAATATAGCTAACGCAGGTATAATTATCTATAGTTATACAATATTTGTTGTTAATCATAAGGAATTAAATTGAAAAAATTGAATGAATATGAATTAAAAAAACATAATACAAAATAAATTACTCGAAATATTCTTACAAAAAAAGTATAAAGTGCGACTCCGTAATACTCTGTTCGGAGAAGTAAAGTCTTAATATCGTAAGTTTAAAAGGGCGTAAGTAAAATGCTATGCGTGTAAATTTTTGCTTTATTTTTAAGAAGATAAGGTTAAATTTGGAATAAAAGTTATTGTAAAAAACTATCTTTTTCTGTCATTCATGGCGTAAGGTCGTAAGTGAATGTTAAAATAATCTAAACTGCACTTTATTACTTGGGGAAAAGGCATAGTTTAGGTTACAATTATTATATTATACATCGTTTTTCTCCACTTGATGGAGTAGTCAGATCAGTTAGTCGATGCCATTTTTGTGTTTGGTTTTTGTATGTGATGCGTTATCTAGTGGTAATATATCGATGTATATATCACATAAATGTAACTGTACCTAATAGTTTTTTTTTCTACCAAAGCTGAGAGCCTTGAGAGGCTATTTCAGCGTAACCTTAACTAGTAGGTGAGCTCACGGGGCTCAAACCTGAGGACGTTGCCAACACGAACCCTAGCTAGAGCCGTGCTTCGCAGAATCTACCACCGGATCGGAAACGCGACCCACTGAGAAGATCCGGCCAGAAACTCAGTGGGCTGTGTCTGAGGCTTACTTAATTTACTCGTCGAGCCCTTCGTCGCAAGCGACGGGTTCGACGAGAACGATGACCGGGTACCTAATAGTTAAATATCATCTCTACGTATATAAGTCGACGTGTATATGTTCCCTATCGACTTCGAAATTCCAGGTACGATTTCAATGAAATATCCAGGTTATCTTCAGATTGTCCTAGCTGGTGATCCTGTGAAACTTGGTAGTGATAAGATCGAAGTCTGATCAAATATCGGCCAGCAAAGCGAGCTAGGTTTGACTATTTAAATTATACCTATTATTGATCTATTAAACATATTTTGTACCCTTTTTATGATTGAAGGATTACTGGTGGCCCGAAGGCCTTTCCAGTTTTACCAGGGCAGGTGGGCGAGCAAGGGCTCAGTCAGGGGTGGGATGAGCTAACAGCTGCCCGAGAGCCTCTGAAGGATACCTAACAACTCAAGAATAGCTGCTTCGCGAATGAATTTACTACCGGATCAGAATCGCGACCCGCTGAGAAGATCTGGGGAGAAACTCAGTTGTGTTTTGTACCCAATTGGTATCCCGGGTATGAAAATCCGTAACGTGACAAAATTGAAGTTTTCTGATCCACGTCTTAATCATCGAATTCCTAATTACTGGTGTCAGGGCGTGTGATGAGCCCGCGCGGGTGGTTACCACCACCCCGTCTGTTTCTACCGTGAAGCAGTAACGCATTCCGGCTTGAAGGGCGTCACAGTTTTTGTAATATAGAACTTCTTCAAGCTTAATGTCTATAGGCTCCGGTGCCCACTTAACACCAGCATTTCCACCCATTTAAGCAATAAAAATAAAACCCGAATTTATTTTACGACTTTCGATACATTTCGCATACTTGATGCGTACTCAATGGTAGACAGCGGCTTGGGCGTGCCCCTGGCATTGCTGACGTCCATTAGCGACGGTAACCACTCACCATTAGGTAACTCAGTATACTCATGACAGGTATACTCGTTTGCCTACGCGGGTAACAAAAATAAAAAATCTTGACAGTTATCACTCAAGAACGACCATGAATACAAAACGAGATTAAAAAGTATCCACTAATGTGTTTGTTCCATATGAAAGTTAATTTTCTTTTTAGCCTATTATGAAACAAAGGAAAATACACAATTATTACTAAGCATAAATTACGTAAGATAAATTTGTGACGTTACATTTTACCGCGAAAGTTTTAAATGGCGGCACTTCGTACATTGACGTTTATTTTTTTTGTGTTCAACAAGGCGATGGTATCTCTTCATATGCAGCCTCAAACACGTCAAAATCTGTTATTATTTAACATAATTAAGAAACCGTGCAGAGTTTCATCGATTTTTTTTTTTTAAATATTTCATTAGGCTTGAGCTTGATTAAAAACTGGACACGTCCCAGTATATTATTCAATTTACAACTATTGTACTGTAACTTGAAAAAGGAGCTCCATATTTATTTTTTTTGAAAATATGAACTTTGACCACAGATACGTCTCTGTTAGCGCCTCTTTCATTATTACGTTGCCAAACTTTCTTGAACACACTGTACCTTAATATACTTGCTATTTAATTAAAATAATTATTGCTAATTATTCAATTAGTCGCGGTAAGGTCCTAACGTGACTTGAAGGACTATTCTGGCTTCACGCTGACAGATGGGCGAGCTCATAGGGCTCAGTCTGAGAGAAATTCCTAACACTAGCCCTAGCTAGAGCAGTGCTTCGCTGAATCTACCACCGGATCGGAATTACGACACACTGAGAAGATCCGGCGAGAAACTCAGTGAGTTGTGTCTGTGGGCATATCTTTTCTTTTATTGCTTAGATGGGTGGACGAGCTTAAAGCCCACCTGGTGTTGAGTGGTTACTGGTGCCCATAAACATCTACAACGTAAATGCGCCCCCCATCTTGAGATATAAGTTCTAAGGTCTCAGTATAGATACAACGGCTGCCCCACCGAAATAGGCGGGGTGGTGGTACCTACCCGTGCGGACTCACAAGAGGTCCTTACTACCAGTAATTACGAAAATTATAATTTTGCGGGTTTGTTTTTTATTACACGATGTTATTCCTTCACCGTGGATGTCAATCGTGAACGTTTGTTAAGTAAGTATTTAATTAGAAAAATTAGTACCCGCCTGCGGGATTCGAACACCGTTGCGTCGCTACATACGAATGCACCGGATGTCTTATCCTTTAGGCCACGACGACTTCTAATATCTCCGGTAATGACACAGCAGCCGGTCATCTGTTCAACTATACAATAAAAAAAGACTAACTTTTAAATATTAAACTCTAAATTAATTATGCAAGCCGTCTGTATCTAGAGTGTGACGGCGAAAAGATGTTAAAACCAAATTTCACTTCGGTAATGCTTCTTGAGCACGGAGTCGCGAATTCGGAGCCGGACGCGTTCCATTGCGGTTTTTTTATGACCCACGCTTCTGGACGAAGTACTGAAAGGGAACTGTGAGCGCTCATGAGTTTATCCAACGGTGCTTTTAGGTACCCCAAGCATCGGTCATCGTTCTCCCGACGCTTGCGACGAAGGGCTCGGCGAGTAAATTAACCCATAGGCACAGCGCACTGAGATTTTTTGCCCGATCTTCTCAGTGCGTCGGGTTTCCGATCCGGTGGTACATTCAGCGAAGCACTGCCCTTACTAGGGTCAGTGTTAGCATCACTCCGGTTCGAGACCCGTGAGCTCACCTACTAGTTAAGGTTAGGCTGAAATAGTCTCTCAAGGCTATTAGATAAAGTAGGAAAAAAAAATACAAGACCGTTTATTGTATATTTGTTGTATTAATGTATATTGGAATTACCTAACGTGCCATCGACAGCCCAAAAATTCCAAGGCTGAGGTAGTATACATACAATATACTTTTTTTCGTACCTATTTAATATATCAACCCCCGGGGTTATGCTAGACTCCAAGGAGTAGGTTTTTTTTTATTGCTTAGATGGGTGGACGGGCTCACAGCCCACCTGGTGTTAAGTGGTTAGCGGGGCCCGTAGACATCTACAACGTAAATTCGCCACCCACCTCGAGATATAAGTTCTAAGGTCTCAGTATAGTTACAACGGCTGCCCCGCCCTTCAAACCGAAACGCATTACTGCTTCACGGCAGAAATAGGCAGGGCGGTGGTACCTACCCGCGCGGACTCACATGCGTTCCTACCACCAGTAATTTAATCTTCTATCTATCGTTAAAGTTCGTTTTGAAGGAATACGTCGTAGCCTACTGGTGTTTATTCACCCTCGTTGTAGGTATATATGTCAGTTTAAATTTTAAACAGTTTAATGTAACTAGTAGTATTTAATTTTAGTGACTGCTCTCGTTGCGATCTGCAGAATTTATACGGAACATAAAAAAAATTATCAACAATCCAACAGTCTCTGGAACGTTGGCTGTATGAGTTGCGTTACTTTGCCTTTAACCTATACTAATATTATAAAGATAAAAGATTTGTTTGTTTGTTTGTATTGAATAGGTTCCGAAACTACTGAACCAATTTGAAAAATTATTTCACTGTTTTAGAAGCTACACTATTCCCGGATGACATAGGCTATAATCTTTTTTGAAAAAAAAAATAGGTATCCTTACTAAAACTCCAATAATGTAACCAAAGGTGTCAAAAAAAAACCTAAAATATTCTTTACATCGCGTGCCCTGCGAAAACTATTGATGATAGAATAAAATAATGTACTACGACTTTGTAGAACACATTATTATTTACGAAAAGTGTCGGGACAACATATGTCTAACTATTATAGTTATGCTGCAATGTTCTTTTATTAAAAAAATAAAACAACGTCAAATATCGTTGAAATTTTTGTTAAAGACCCGAGCGGAGCCGGAGCGGGCCGCTTGTTCTTACAATAAGTGTGTATTAAAATACCCTCATAGTACACAGGGAATCCTTTTTTTGAGTCAGACCACGTTGTGCAATTTATCATTTAATTAAACATCAATTTCAACGGAAATCATTTATTTCAATCTTCGCTATTCAAAGGGACGAATAGAGTGAATATTTTCAAGTTCTTTGGCTGGACATCGTCCTAGAATTAAATCTTGTTTTAATCAATATTATTTTATAACAATAATCTACTAGTGCAACTACTTGGCTATATCAGCTATATCGGTTATATCAGCTTCGCCCAAACATGTAGGTGAGCTCACGGGACTCAAACCGGAGTGTTGCTAACACTGGCCCTAGCAAGAGCAGTGCTTCGCAGAATCTACCACCGGATAGGAAACGCGACCCACTGAGAAGATCCGGCGAGAAACTCAGTGGGCTGTGTCTGTGGGTTAATTCGCTCGTCGAACCCTTCGTCGCAAGCAACAGGTTCGACGAGGACCGTGACCAGTACTTGTGGTAGCTAAAAGAACCGTTAATGGATCGAGGTTTGAGCCCCTTGAGTTCACCTCCCAGCCCAGTCAAGGCGAAGCTGAACTAGCCTCTCAAGGCTATCAGCATAGATAGGTATAAAAAAAAGATTTCCAGACAATGGTAAGGTTTGTTTTCAAGGACCGCTTTTGCTTTCCGTTACAACTTTTACGGTATCGAAAACGTTAAAAAACTCGCACTAACCACCACACAGGTCTGAAAGAAAAAAGGTGCACTCACCGGTGTCCTTCTGTGTAGTAATGTGCCGACGGGGCTCGGGATCTTGGTCGGTGTGTCGCCATGCGGACTCCGAGCTGCAGGATAAAACACAAAGGATCAAAGTCACGATAATCATAATGGCAGGTTACCAATTGATTAGGCGATAACGATGATATCCTCGCTCGACTTTAGCCTCAGATTGCATTAAAACAATAATTTTCTTGCCGAAACTAGCATATTGTGTCGGTAGTTTAAGTTTTTAAAGTCGTCGTGGCCTAAATGATAAGACGTTCGGTGCATTCATATCTAGCGATGCAACGGTGTTCGGATCCCGCAGGCGGGTACCAATTTTTCTAATGAAATACGTACTCAACAAATGTTCACGATTGACTTCTGCGGTGAAGGAATAATATCGTGTAATAAAAACCAACCCGCAAAATTATAATTTGCGTAATTACTGATTGTAGGACATCTTGTGAGTCCGCGTGGGTAGGTAAGCCGTTGTACTCTATAGAGACCTTAGAACTCATATCTCAAGGTGGGTGGCGGTATTTACGTTGTAGATGTCTATGGACTGCGGTTACCACTTAACACGAGATAGCCCGTGAGCACGTCCACTCATTTAAGCAATAAAAAAGTTTTTGACAGACAATAACAATCAGGTACCATCTCAGCACAGTCTCATGCCAGCATATAACACAAACCACCACCAAGACCTTTCTAGACGAATCAATATTTTCGAGACGAGATAATTTAGAACCTCGAACTCGCGTCTCCGTTATTGGTTAGAACAACCTAATGCCACATAAATAGACTGCAGAACGGATTCAGTCGTGTTTAAGAGTTGGCCTTAAAACGCAAATTACATCATATTTGTTTGTTTAGAATGCCGGTTACGATCCGACATTTCCATAGGGCCGTGAAAATATTCTTGTCTCGGTATCGAGTGACGTAACGACCACAGTGTACGGATAAACGAAACGATCAACTGTAAGAGTTTAAATTCCTAGGCTTTTTTTCTGATAGCCTTGAGAGGCTATATCAGCGTAACCTTAACTAGTAGGTGAGCTCACGGGGCTCAAACCTGACGACGATGCTAACACGAACCCTAGCAAGAGCCGTGCCGCGCAGAATCTACCACCGGATCGAAAACGCGACCCACTGAGAAGATCCGGCGAGAAACTCAGTGGGCTGTTCCTAGGCATCATCATCATAGTCAATTACTCTTCGCATAGTAGTTGTGGTCATGTTATTTTTTTTATTACCCTTGTAGGCAGACGAGCATACGGCCCACCTGATGGTGAGTGGTTACAGTCACCCATGGACTTCAGCAATGCCAGGGGCAGAGCGAAGCCGCTGCCTACCGCTAGCCAAGCCGCTGCCTACCGCTAGCCAAGCCGCTGCCTACCGCTGCCAAGCCGCTGCCTACCGCTAGCCAAGCCGCTGCCTACCGCTGCCAAGCCGCTGCCTACCGCTCATGTTTATTTTAAACAGCCTTGACAGCTGTTCTCAGCTTCAACGAAATGTTTTGTTTCATAGAAGGGGTGCATAATTTAAAAACAATCGTAATTAAGAAACGTATTTAACAAGATTGTATTACTGAACGTTTTTTATACTGCGCACAAAGTTTAAAAAAGCACCAAATCATAGATCCGTTTGATGTTCTTTACTACCCTAATTAACATAATTAACAATTGTAATGTATTTAGTCATCTACTCCAAAAGTACGCACAGTATATTTACCCAGTTTTAGTTAACTATCGGTGTCGAGATCCAGAAGAGTTTTTTTACAAGTACCTTTGCTATGTTACTGAGATGGGTGGACGAGCTCACAGCCCACCTGGTATTCAGTGGTTACTGGAGCCTATAGACATCTACAACGTAAATGCCTCCACCTACTTTCGAGATAATAGTTCTAAGGTCAGTTTTTACATTACAACGGCTGCCCCGCCCTTCAAACCGAAACGCGTTACCGCTTCACGGCAGAAATAGGCGGGGCGGTGGTACCTACCCGTGCGGACTCACAACACATCCTAACACCATTAAATTAAAACATTTAAAAACTAAATACTACATTTCGTAGCTTTCATTACATTATAGTGCCTAGGACTTCGTTGCATACGGGAGGCGAGTCTTCACAGGTCGGTTCAAATTGATAAAAGCCTAACAACACTCCACTACACAAAAAGAATGTTCACATGTTCACGGCACACCAAAAAATTCCTTTGTCCGAGGTCAACGACTCCCGTCTTCCTGGAGACTCATAAATATGTACAAGCTGTATAAACATTGTCTTCGTACCAACGTGAGGGATGAATGAAACGTTTACGCTGTCGAGAATAGGCGGAATAGGCAACCGTACTGTAATAATAATAATAACTATAATAAGTGGGAACAAATCACGTATGGTCATCTGGCCCTAATTTAGGATTCCCTGTGAGTACTGACAACACACACTTTTATATCTTTAAACGTATACATGTATAGTAAAAACCCAGGAAAATGATTTTTTAATGCTTAGATGGGTGGACAAGCTCACAGCCCACCTGATGTTAAGTGATTACTAGAGCCCATAGACATGTAGAACGTAAATGCGCCACCCACCTTGAGATATAAGTTCTAAGGTCTCAGTATAGTTACAACGGCTGCCCCACCCTTCAAACCGAAACGCATTACTGCTTCACGGCAGAAATAGGCAGGGCGGTGGTACCGACCCGTGCGGACTCACAAGAGGTCCTACCACCAGTAAAGGGCAAACAAAACTGTTCGTCACACGAATGTTTTCCCGAAGCGAGAATCGAACCCGCGACCCCGGCGCAAGTCAGGGATGCAAACTACCGCACCACTGAGCCAGTCAGTGTAACGCTGACTGATAAATATTATTCTTTTTGTGACGTCATCCGGAGACAAAAGAGGCGACAAGCTTAACCAAAGGGTACACACGCAAATACTGTAATAAGCTATTTAAAAAACTGTAGAATTGGTTAGTTTTGATTTTTAATATTAACAAGTTCTTATCAGTATCAGCCCACCGAGTTTCTCGCCGGATCTTCTCAGTGGGTCGCGTTTCCGATCCGGTGGTAGATTCAGCGAAGCACTGCCCCTTGCTAGAGTCAGTGTTAGTAAATTCTCTTAGGCTGAGTTCGTGAGCTCACCTACCTATCCGGGCGTAGCTGGGATAGCCCCTTAGGTTACCAGCGAATAGGTAACGTTATTCGTTTTTGTTTTAAAGCAACGATCGTTAAAAAGCTTATTTATTGGAACGGTGACTTTATCATCTAGATATGCTCACGCAAGGTATGTGGGGCTGTCACAGTTAGTGATTCCCTTGGACTCTTCGCCCAAGCGTTCGGATGTCACGCGGAAGAGATAGCATGAGCATTTAACACAAGTTAAGCCCAGTTTCTACCGAAGTGGTGTACGACAGAGACATCTCTCCCAGATTAGCGTTGTGTATTCAAGTGGGTAGATGTATTATTTCCTGCTAGAGTGTTCTTCAGTCTCTATATGTTCATATGAAGGAATTTGTCGCTCCGCTTTTTTTTTCCTACCTATGCTGATAGCCTTAAGAGGCTATGTCAGCTTCGCCCTAACATGTAGGTGAGCTCACGGGGTTCAAACCGGAGTGGGCTAACACTGGCCCTAGCAAGAGCAGTGCTTCGCAGAATCTACCGCCGGATGAGAAACGCGACCCACTGAAAAGATCTGGCGAGAAACTCAGTGGGCTGTGTCTGTGGCTTAAGTCCGCTTCGATGAAAACAAGACCGAAGATCGCAAGCGTCCCTACAGTAATCAAAGAACACGTCAAATTTCCGACTTGGCGGTTCGGTTTTTGCGAGATAATCTCTTATCAAGGTTGGCCGATCACATTGTTCTTCGCGAGATCTGGCTTCGTTTAAAACGTTATCAATCGCAATACATTACTGTTACATTAACACGCGTGGGAAAACAATACTTCTTATCGTCTTATCAGGCAACGATAAAACACGATCCAATATCAACAGAACGCATTGTATATCTCTAACGAGAGCCTTATCAATCTATTTTGTTTTTATTGAGGCGTATTACTGACGTCACGTATAACTTTGTACTTATTGCGCGGATGGCCAAATGAATCATGGCCAATCCGGTGCCAGGAAACCATAACCATAGGAAACCATAAGGTGTCACAACGTTAAAACCGTCACCAACCTTGAGACATGCGATGTCAAGGTTTTATTGTGCAACGGCCTTCTCACCTTCCAAACTGGAAGCAATTATAAATGCTTCGTGGATATATTGGCCGTGCCTCTTTTTTCGGACAGGGGCCCAAAGCTTACACGAGGTGTCCGCGCCTAGGGGGGACGCGGGGTATGCGGGACGATCTACAGCTTTTCGGAGCAGATTGCAGGCCCAAGGATGTTTTTAGGATGATAGAGCTTGGCGGTGCCTACTCGTATGGGTTTACAAGTTCAAATACGCAGCTTTTTTTTCTCTCCTACCTATGCTGATAGCCTTGAGAAGCTATTTCAGCTTCACCCTAACGTGTGTAGGTGAGCTCACGCGGCTCAATCCGGAGTGTTGCTAACACTGACCCTAGCGAGAGTAGCGCTTCGCAGAATCTACCACCGGATCGGAAACACGACCCACTGAAAAGATCCGGCGAGAAACTCAGTGGGCTATATGCAGCAATGTAATTAAGTACAATAATATCTTCATTGTGGAATTCGTTCGTGAATATTGTGGTTTAGTACATCTATTTCTGTGCTCATGTTCATTTCAATACTGGTGGTAGGTCCTCTTGGGAGTCCGCACCGGTAGGTACCACCACCCTGCCTATTTCTGCCGTGAAGCAGTGGATGCGTTTCGGTTTGAAGGATGGGGCAACAGTTGTAACTATACTGAGACCTGAGAACTCTTATCTCAAGGTGGGTAGCGGCATATACGTTGTAGATGTCTATGGGCTCCGGTAACCATTTAACACCAAAAGAAATGTGATGTCGTCCACCAATCTAGGCAATAAAAAAAATAAAAAAATCCTTGGATAAATGCGAACGCAGTCGCATCGTACGATACAAATACACCAGTAGTCTTATCCTTTAGGCCACTATGACTTCAAGTAGTACATAAATGAAAAAGTTTGAAATTTTTATTCATGTGTTGTTACCGGGATACAAGTTATTACTTTCAAACTCTAAAATGACCTCCGACAATCAGATGTCTATTGACCCTGGTTCTAAATAATATCTATAAATAGTATTATAGATATTACTATAAATAGTTATTACTATAATATTTTACTATAATACTATAAATAGATATTACTATAAATAGTAATATCTAGTACCAAATAAAAAATTAAACTTATCATGTTATTATTCTGATCAGGTTGTTAGGTCAGTTTTATGGAATCATAATCAAAGTCATCCATCCATACTTGAGCAAATTTCCATGTTAACGCCTTGAAGTTTGTGAAAGTTTATTTGTTAGATATAATACTCTCCGTAACCATTTTCACGATAGTAAAAGTTCAATTAAAAAAACTCAGATGCACAGAAAACAGTTAAGCATTATGGGTATTTTTTTCTTATTTTTTTGCTTAACTGGATGGACAAGCTCACGGCCCCTGACATGAATTCCAAGGTCACACTTTTAACAGTACAAGAGGTTTAAAAGATGGGACTTGTAATACAAATCATACTTCAAACTTGTATCTTAACTTAAGTGGTGAATTTACATCAAGATGTCTATGACATTCCAGCCTGCTAGAAATGAAGTGATTGCGAGCACTTTAACTTGTCTATAACAATGAAAATTGTAAAAATTTTATACTCACGTTTACTGATATGTCGAGGGCTGAGAGGAGGACGATCACAATCAGTGTTAGCATAAGATCCAGTGGCCATGTTATTGTTATACTTCTTGACACTCTCTGCCCAGTCGTGAATCCAGGTCTTGTCACCCTTGCACCGGTTCATTGATATATAAGACAGTTGACCGACAGCCTGATCTGGTGTTATATCAGAAGACACTCCGCTATCATCCCTCATGGCCTTCTGAGCATTTCTCAATGCTGAGCTTTCAAATTCTGCATTTTCTAACTTCAGTTTAGAGCTCGGTAAAGAAACAGGTACTGATGACTCCCTTGACAATCTGTGTATATAGTCAGTTTGGTCTATTTCTGATTTAGTTAAGCTACATCGCCTCCCTGATGACGTGACCAATTTCGAAGGGTTTTTCGAACTTAACACCCCTGAAGTTGTCACAGAAGTGAAACTCCCGAAATCTGGTTCTTCGCCGTGGATCGGTGGTGATTTTGCAAAAGTTTTCTCAGTTATAGTTCTCACTCTATTCTTTATTTTCTCTAAGTAGCTTCTAGTCGATTTAATTTGCTTAGATGTTTGTGTTGCAAGATCATTCTCAGTGGGCGATTCATAACAGCAAGAGATCTCTAGAACATTTTTGTCTTTAGATACTTTGGGGACATTAAAACCTTTATTTGCTTCCACTGGACTCCTGAGATATGTATCTCTTCTTGGCTCTTTTGTGATCACTCTCTGTGTGAAGTCTAAAATCAATTCAGGGTCTCTACTACGTTGTTTAAATATTTCTTCATCCTTGATCAATTTTGTATCAAAATTTCTGTCAATGCTCATTCTGGCCTTCTGCTCTTCCGTATAATTATCTCCTTCAATGGTGTATGTACCGGTCGAGGAGTTATTAGATTCCCTATCAACTTCATCATCAATATACAATGTTTCTTTTATCATGCACTTCTTGAATAGGTCAGGTGTCTCTGATGTGGCACGGCCTTTTCTTGTTGATGGACTTTTATAGTGCTCAGGAGTGGGCACCCCATTGTCAGGGGTCAATATGTCAAGTTCCGGGCTAGATATGTCTGTGAGAAGGACTGCTTCAGGACTTTCATCTACTATATGTGTCACTGGTCTTGTTTGATAAAGGTTATTGTAACTTGGTGTACGATGCATTTCCTTTGAATATGTGTTGCTCTTTAGAGGAAGATTAAGAGCTTGCCGAGACAAGTATGAATAATTATCACTTCTTGACATTATACTGTCAACTATAGGACTTTTTGAGGCATGTTTTGTGTGTGCATCATTGACAGGAGATTTTATGTGCCTGTTTGTTATAGGACTATTAGTATGTGCTGGGTTTTGAGCTAAGGAGTTACGAATTTTGATAGAACCTGATAGACCACTATCCTCCTGGTCTGATGAGAAGTAACCTTCCGAGTTGTAACCCTGGGTCTTTCGAGGGAGTTTAGCGCTCATAGGTGGACGCTGGGCTGTGGGGCTCTGCCTAGTTAGACTTGCGGACATAGACTGAACTCTCTGATGACGCGCCTGAGACTTCTTAGCCAACTGCTCAAGTCTGCGATTGTCGACAGGTTTGCTCTCTCCAAAGTCGATCGTGAAGGCCATCGGGTGAATTTTGGGCGTGCTAGATTCGGATTTCTCATCCTGACCTACCTCAATCTCATCTTTCAAACTTTGGCTTTCCGACGATGATTTCGACAACGTCGGATCCAAGGTCGTACTCTGCCCATCGGACACAGGGCTCGGAACGTCCGCCTCGACACTGACACTCATGTTTCACCAAGGATTCGAATAGAATAATCATGACATCATAACACTGAACTATCACGCAACGCTTTGTTTCACAATCACAATATAGCACTAGGAAAACACTAATTAAGAAAATATTAACGTAAATATTTAAAAAAGAAACTGTCGCTTGGAAAAGTGGAACGAGAGCGTTAAATAAATGAAATAAAATCGTAACGAGCTCCACCTACATTCGCGGAGTACAAACGCGAGCGAGTCAGCCCGATTCACAATCCGAATTCCAATAAATGTCACTCAACGTGACAGGTGTTTACTAATTAAGGTCATGGAAGCAACACTAACCACAATCCTAACGTTTGTATTATTTTTCCTTGTTCTAGATTTTATTCTAGTAAGTAAAGAATATTGTAAACGAAACAAATTATTTTTAAAATTAAGGTTTTTAGGAAGCCTATTCTAAGATGTGTTTTGATTTTAGAAATTTAAACATATTTTATTCTTGGGAACACTTTCGTTCAGAAAATGTGTTACTAACTTTTAAAAATCAGATTAACACTTTTTGAGCTGAATTAATTATAAAATACAATTATATAAATGTATATATATTTAGACAAATCTCTGCAAATAACCACGATTTTACTGTAACTTTGTTTCATCCCATCTCAGCTCATTTCATTGATTTATATCCTAATTGATTTAAGGCTCCAATTAATCAACTAAAACTCATTTCATTTCAAAAATCAAAAAGATATGAGAGAAACGTGAAAATAGCCATAAACTTGTTACCCGTTACTCGGCGGCAAAATCTCTAAAAAAATCTCCTTTAATTTTTATCTCGTACGCACCGAAAAAAGAACATATTAATACATAAGCGCATTTATTTAATGGCCTGTATTTTTATCTATTCGCCAAGTTGTATTTTATTAAAACATAATTTGTTAAATGAGGTTAATTCAATCGAAGTTACGTGAAGGGGAATGATTTATCTAAAATTATAATAAACTCGAATGAAATTAAAGGACATGGAACAGGAAGACACAAGAGAAGAGGCTGAGGCGGCACGACTGGCGACTATTATTATAATATGCCGTCAACACCACGTCTCCCCCAAAATTCTAGATCTAAGGAGGAGGATTAGAACGACTGTCTCATCTCCCGCATCTCTGCTCCTTCATGCAACCAAGTAAATACATAATCACATTAATCTCGCAGCAGGCTAACATTAAAGCCTTTTCAGAACCATCCTACTCACAATGAGCTTCCTTGCCTACGTGGAATTACAGTACTGATACTATATTCCATCTCAGTGTCCACTCACTCCGGACTTGATATTAGCACTTGCAATCTACTCTCAGCTCCATAACACCATAGTCACTACCAACACCCTCGGTTTCAGGGGAGAATCCACATGGATTTCTCAAAACTCTCGCCAACACCAATTTTAAGAAACTATAACAACTTTCTGGCCGTTGGTCTACCTAGCAGAATACCCACTTGGTAGAAAATAACAACTTCTTTTGCTTTGCTTAAGTGATCTTATTTTTCAAAGCTAAGAACTACTAAGAAAAAAATGTTCAGAAACTAAGGTGACGGCGAAAGGGGATGGTTTAAAAAAGTTGGCATAAAAGAAAGCTTACTTTGTTGCTATCTAGTTTGAAGCTCTAAAACTAATAAAAACGAGAACCGTATTCTCCGTCTAATCATAATTAACTCTAATAAAAGTGTGACCTATTATTCGTCACTTAAGAATTAACATCAAAAACATTAGCTATAGATTAAAGATAACTTCACCGATTTACGCTAGCTCTACAGACAGTATGTCCTTAGCAGTCTGTGACTCTGTGGTCACTAATGTCATAAATTATGTTTATGTAACTGTCAACTACCTACTCGTTTCAGTCACAGATAGTACAATTCTAGTGTCAATGAAACCAGTTCGGAAGCAATGAAACATGGCAGAAGCTATGTTTTCCGAAGACGGGAAATACTATTCGACAATTACTAAAGATGGCAGACTTAAGATATGGGATACGGAGACCAACGTACTCAAACAGGAATACACACCTGATCTTCACTTAACATCACCTCCTACTTGCCTACAGTGGACAACCGTCAGTCAATCAGTTGTAAGTGAAAAACACGTGGTTATACCAAAATAACATAATGAAATAGACATAAATCTTGATAGTAAACTACAATACTAACCTGTAATGTACATAATAAAGTTAGAACTTTAAAATTTTTAAACATTTCCCATTTATTTACGTGTAAGTAAATACACACATAACCTCAAAGCTAACATTGTTTTCGCAGTCGAACTTAAAAGGGAACCGAAGCAATTCAAATGCGAGTACAAACGAAAATGAGTCCCAATGCATAGTATTAGGCACTACAAATGGTAAACTGTTAATATACTCAATAAGTCAAGCGAAAATAATAAATGTTTGGGTGCCCGCCAAACATTTTAGCGCTAAAGTGACCGCCCTGGATTGGAGTAGAAAATACGGTTTGTACAGCTGTACTAAGGACAGTAGAGTCTATGAGTGGAACATAGAAGATGGTTCAGTTAAACAAACCTATAATATTTCTATTGAAAATAATACGAAGCAGGGGAGCAATATAAACGCCATAAAAATTATACCACACAATCAGGTGAGCTATATTTTCATATGTTTAAGTGCTTGATATTTACTTTTACTAGAGTATCATAGTATGGAATATAATGTACTTTGAAAAGCAATAGCTAATATATGGTTTAATAAACAAGTGTATCAGTATCAGATTTAGTTTAGACTTGTAACTATGCCTTAGCTAGGTTGCTCGGACAGATAATGCCCCTGGACTCCTGTAATCTACTAGATGATAGGAAAATGTTTACTCAACTGTAATTTTAATGAAAACCATTTAATTATTCTCAGTCTTAATATAATATTGATGAAAGTAATGTTCACTTGATAATATTAATTGCTATCTTATGGAAAAAATCAACATTGAAAAGTAATTGCCTTCTTAAGTAAATAACATTTTTAGTGAATAATAAAGAATAATATATAACAGCATACATAGTGATGTCTATGTATAGAGTGTATATCTATTGTGAGTCGGCACGGGTACCACCAACCTGCCTATTTCTGCCGTGAAGCAGTAACGTGATTGAAGGGCGTGGCAGCCGTTGTACTGTTAAAATGAGACCTTACAACTGGAGTCTCAAGGTGGTGGTGGCATTTACATTGTACATGTCTATAGGCCCCCGGTATCCACTTAATACCAAGTGAGCTGTGAGCTCGTCCAACCATCTAAGCAATAAAAACAAAATAATAATACAAAAGACTCACTTAACAATACATGAGCTTAAGACATTGGAGTAATTTAAAAAAAAAAGGAATCTATCACACATTCTTCCTTTCATTGTTCAATTCATTCATGATAATGATTCCTTGGGGAATTTCATTAATGTAGTAGTTTTTTTTTTTATGAATTGAAATATATTTTTTCCAGCACAAGAAATCCCGGTACTTAGTAACTGCATCATATCAGCTCAGTCTTTGGAGGCTTCACAATAAAGATGTGACATTGATCAAGAGCTTAGGATACAGTACTTCGCAGACCGCTATTCTGTCACTTGTCAGTTTCAATGACACATATTACATTGTTGAAGGGTCAGAGTAAGTACAAAGCTTTTATTTATATACAATGTTTGACACATTGCTTAACAACTAACTTTGTACATCCAACTTCCCCAAACTAGACTTTCCATTATGAATTATGTAATGGAAACAGATATACATTAAATTACTACTATCATGATTAAGGCACAAACCTTAATTTTAATGACTGCAAGCCAATTAATTGGCTTTTCAATTGGCAAAACTTATCAATAAATCAAATATTTTCTTTAGGTATCAATGATTATCTGTTTTGTTTGTAACTCTATACTAATCTCTTCATATCCTTATAATATAGTACTTCTGTCAATATGCTAGTTTTTACTGTGGGGCAACCTTAAACATTATGGCAGGTAACCATTACAAAAAACACAAGATATTTGACAGATGATTGAATCTGACATTCATTACATTTTCAAGATAATTTTCCATATAAACAAATTCTGAAGAACAACATTCGATCGTCGGTCTACCGAGCAATATCACGCTCGATAAAAGATCTTTCCTTCCCCAAAACATGATTGGTCCGTAAAATGTTCATTAAACTGCTTCCTTACAGGAATGAACGTCTTCTATCGTTCTGGGACGTGACTGTTACTGATGAAAGCACTCAAAACAACAACGATGAGCCGACACCAAACAAACGTCACAAGAGAAAGCACAGTGCGGTGCCGGTCCAACCCACGCCCATGTACAGCTTCGTGCTCGAGGACGCACCGAGAGCAATTGACTCAGTACTCAGAGAAGGTGATGGGGTCCAACTGAATATTGTCGCTGCTACGAGAAGCGGAGTTGTGCATTACTATCAGCATACTTTAAATGGGTAAGTAATTCTGAATGATGTTACAGTGAAGAATTACTGTTGGTAGGGTGTCTTGTGAGTCCGCACAGGTAGATACCACCACCCTACTGCTATTTCTGCCGTGAAACATTTCTGTCCGAAGGGCGAGGCACCCATTCATACTATACATAGTAGCAACATCGTCAGGTTTGAGCCCCGTGAGCTCACCTACTAGTTAAGGTTACGCTGAAATAGACTCAATATGCTGTCAGCATAGGTAGGAAAAAAAAAAAGTGACTTGAAACTCATGTTTCTAGGTGGGTGGCGGTATTAACGTTGTTAATGACTAAAGACTCCGGCAACCACTTAACACTAGGTAGCTCGTCCACCAATCTGAGCAATAAAAGAAGGAATTGGGTAAAGCAATTTTAATATAGGTCAGTTTAGGATATGTAATATACTTTAGTGGTTACTGTAGACCAGTTATAAAACATTTATTCTTTAAATTACAAAATATTGCCCTTTTCTTCTTAAGTATCCAAAGGAGCACATGTCCGAAGTTAATTGCTTACAAGATGTCATTTATACAGCTTAACAGTTTCCTCATTCAACTAATCAGAACATTTGATGGTTCCCCACAGAAATAATGTATGGTAGTGGTAGGGTAATGTAGGGAGGGTACCATTGTAGGGTAGGATTATACTATGCCCCCATCACCAATAAAGCACTGCACACACAATGTAATCCTTTTATTGTGTATCCCTTTCAGGTCATCAACAAAACCAATAAAGCCATCATTAACTATACAAACAACGACAGCTGATGCCAAACCTCTACCGCTACAGTGCTGTCGGCTTCAGCAGGATGGAAACATCAATCTCGGATACCTCAATGATAGAGGACTGGTTTTTGAGAAGATCGTTAGTATTAGTACCATAAGTCTACCTGTCTGACCTCATGTGTATTGCTTTAGTATTAGTATCATGTTGGTGGTAGATTCTGCGAAGCACTGCTCTTGTTAGGGCCAGTGTTAGCAACACCTCCTGGTTTGAGTCCCGTGGGCTAATCTACACGCTAGGGTTACGCTGATATAGCCTCTCAAGGCTATCAGCATGGGTAGGAAAAAAAAAGTGAACCAATCCATACATCATATTAGGTGTAAGAGGGGAGTGAGTGAAGAAATGATATATGATAGAGGAGTATGGAAGGAGAAAACATGTCGGGTCGTCCCCAAGTGGTTAGAAGGGCAGGAGAATGATGATGAATCCATACATGACGTTCTGTATAATTTTCATTGGACGTTTTTCATTTCAGACACCGGACTTAAAAACGAAAACTCAAGTACTGATCAGGGGCGACGTTAAAGAGAAAAAGAAAACCAAACAAAACGATAATTCACTGTTGAGAACGGAATTTCATAGTTCTGAGGCAACGTACCTGGACAACACCGCGGTGGCACCCAGGAAACGAACGGCGCCGGGAGCGAACCCTAGTGTACGTATACCCTTGTGTAATTTTTTTTTTATTGCTTATATGGATGGATGACCTCACAGCCCACCTGGTGTTAAGTGGTTACTGGAGCCCAGAGACTATTACAACGTAAATGGGCCACCCACCTTGAGATATAGGTTCTAAGGTCTCAGGCATAGTTACAACGTTTGCCCCACCCTTCAAACCGAAACGCATTACTGCTTCACGGCAGAAATAGGCGGGGCGGTGGTACCTACCCGCGCGGATCCACATCCACAAGAAGTCCTACCACCAGTAATCAGACGTTTTGAAGCTAATAGATAGATTGATATATCGACACCTCCAACGTATGTTATCGTAACCAACAAATTTACGAAAGTGACGTTTTTAGATTTTCAAATGCTTTATAACATAGATGATTTATCATTTCATTTAATAAAAAAAACATTACAATAGAAACAAAGATACTAAAAGTGCATATTATCGTATGTTCATCTTTACCGTAGTAATTTATCGTAAAATAAAAAAAACCTTTTTGAAAGTAATATTCCATTCCTAAAAATATATCTGTATGCCATTTTGGTTCTTAAATGAGCTGATTTGACTTCACTGTCATTAATAATCTGAATTACCTCTGAATTGCGATACTGTAAATTTCATAAAATACTTTTTTTTTTTCTTTCCTACCTAAGCTGATAGCCTTGAGAAGCTATTTCAGCGTAACCGTGGCTAGTAGGTGAGCTCACGGGGCTCAAACCTGGTGACGTTGCTAACACGAACTCTAGCAAGAGCAGTGCTTCGCAGAATCTACCACCGGATCGGAAACGCGACCCACTGAGAAGATCCGACGAGAAACTCAGTGGGCTGTGTCTGAGAGTTAATTTACTCGTCGAGCCCTTCGTCGCAAGCGACGGGTTCGATGAGAACGGTGACCGGTGCTTGAAGTACCTAAAAGCACCGTTAGTGGATCGGGAGGATCCGAGATGACGTGTTTTGGGCGACGTCGACTGCTTTCCATTCTGTCCGCAGGATCGGGAATGTGGCATAAAATACAGTTACGATATTATACATAGGAGGTGTCGATATACAAGTCAACCTGCTAAAAGGGTATTAAGTACAAACTTTATAAGTAAGCTCAGAGAGATTGCGACCTGCATTTACTGTGTTTCTTGTTACCAGATCGAGGTCCCTATGGAAGCTCGCCTCCAGAACTTGGCTCTAGACGTGAACAGCAAGAGTAACGTTGCGGTCAATGAAAACCTCACCAAACTATTAATCCAGGGACTGCACTCGAAGGATAAGGAGTAAGTGCACTGTGAATCCCCGTCCAAGTTTTCTCAATTACTGTTCTAGACAGACGGTCCACCTTATGAGACATATTCACTGTCACACATGGTCATTGACAATAACTAAGGAAACTGTTGATACTATTGATTAATGAAATAATTATGGATTGTTTGCAAGTTATAAGAAATTTATTAATGTAATTAAAATCTCAATTTTCTCTAAAAGCAGACACTTTATATTCAGGTTGTGGTATATAATAATATGAGCTTTGGAAGCTGCTTAGACTTAGATGAGCTTTAAATTGCACTGTCCACTGTAGGTAATGAGGGATTTGCTTGTTGTGTATATAAATAAAGTCTTGTTAGAAACTCGTTGTGGAAGATTTTAATTAAAGCCCGTTGTGGATGAATAAAATCGATTCTAGGGTAGTTTTGTGAGCTCACACGGGTAGGTACTACCGCACTGCTCGTTGCTGCCACTGAAGCAGTCATAATGGCCTGGACAGTTATACTATAGTACTATAGAACTGAGACTTAGAACTTATGTCTCAAGATCGGTGGCGGAGTTTACGCTCTTGATGTCCACGGGCTCCGATAACCGCTTAGCAGTAAATGGGCCGTGAGCAATTTAACCATTCTATCTAAGCAATATAAATAATACAACATGTTCCAGATGTATATTTTCAAAGTCAGTTTTTTCAAAATTTCTCCGGCCTATTCTTTTTGGCATAATATACCATTGTTATTCATTTCATCACAAGTGCTTTGTAATATGTATACATTAATACGTGAAGCAAAAACTTTGTACCCCTTTTTACGAAAATTGCGCGGACGAAGGACTATGAAATTTCCCACACTTATAGGGAATATAGAGGAGTGCAGAATGTTAATATTTTTTAAATCATCTATGTATAAAAATACATTAAACCAATAAAAAAAACCATTACACACTTTGCCATGTATTTGAGACACACACGCATGTATACTATTTGCTTATTGTCAAACTCCTTATTGCTTACAGTCTGTGGTCAAATTGAGAATAGATTTAATATTGTTTGTCTTTATTAATATCTGTCTATAGTGTAGTCTTGGCGAAATCTGTGATTATAGAAGTATAATAATCCTTTGACAATATAATCATAATATTGTACAAACTTATAATTTTAATTAATTACAGTCGAATTTCGACTACTAAGAGACCACTAGTCTGTATAATGTTACATTTTACTCTTGCACCATCAGAGTGAGTTCGAAGAGGTTATTTTATTTATTAAATCAAAATGCAAGGTAGTTTAATAACCTAAAAGTACATACTATTATCCGCACCACACTGCGTCAGATCATTTTTAATTTTATTTTTATATTTAAAAAAAAAAGAACACAATATTCCTAACCTAAAAGTACATGTTATTATCCGCAACATGCTTCGTCAGATTACAGAAATAGAGTTATCAGCAACATGCTTCGTATCTATATATTAATACGTGAAGCAAAAACTTTGTATCCCTTTTTACGAAAATTGCGCGGACGGAGGAGTATGAAATTTTCGCCACTTATAGAGAATATAGAGAAGAAGTGCACAATGCTAATATTTTTTTTAAATAATGCTTAAAAGATACATTAAATCAATAAAGAAAACATTACATACACTACATACCATGTATTTGACGCACACACGCATGCATACTATTTATTGTCAAACTTTTGTTCTCGGCGTCTGTTGTCAAATTAAGAATAGATTAAATATTGTTTATCTTTGTTAATATTTTTTATAGTGGCGAATTTTGTAATTATAGAAATATAAAATACATTCATAATAGTGTACAAACTTACAATTCCAATTAATTATAGTCGAATTTCGACTACTGAGGGACCTCTAGTAATTATTATAAGGGAAATTAATAAGCGCTTTTTTTTTCAGTATCATCCTGACGGTCCTTCAGAAGAATGATCCCCGTGTGGCCAGGGTCACAGTCTCCAATCTGCCTCCGCAATATGTATTTATGCTTCTAGAACAACTAACCGAAATGTCCTTGAAGAAAACTAGCCAGTTAGTAATGATTTTCTTTTATATCAAATACATGGAACAGTTCCAACTACTTTGAATATTAGATTATATCTAAATACATTTTATTTTTATCATAGGGCATGCAAGGTCATCTGTTGATGAGGATTTTATGACCCGGTAACTAAGCCCTTTAAGTCATGTCTTATTTTAATTTATATTCTTATCTTTATGAGAAATGATAATATGGAATGAAGATGATTAATTTCAGACATTAATCAACTGGGATGAAATTAAATTAAATGAGATGAGATGATATGGGATGAAATATAATGTTAGTAAAATGGTGGTTATTTATTGACATTTTTTCAGTGGACTTTTTGGAGGATCCCGAGAAGCTACGTCCAGCGGCTTTGTTTCATTTTCCCACATTTCTGCACTTTCACAGATATTAAACAGTTAATAAAACACTATTATTACACATTCAAACCGGACGAAACACTAAATAGACAAAATAAAACAAATCACACAACCTCACTTCTCGCGTTAACGCCAAAAAGTCATCATCTGTTGATGAGATTAAACTGTATAAAACTACCCTCAGATTTCTTATGAATATCTGAGTTGTCTTTTTGAGCCGTGACGCGTTCCTTGACCCCTTCAGGGATGAATTTTTAAACACGAACATTTTTTTTTTTTGCTTAGATGGGTGGACGAGCTCATGAATTTAATTTGTCTTTTAAAGTGATATGTTTGTTTTATACTGACAATAATTCAATAAGTAAAAACAAAACAATATTCATTAAACAAAAATAGGTGAATTTAATTTATTTTTTAAAACAATCTGTTGGTATTATATTGAAAATAATTCAATAAGTAAAATTAAAAATAAAAATTAAAAATATTTGTTAAAAAAATTACGTCCACATATGTGGTTATTTATTTAGTTTAGAATTCAATATATAAATAATTATTAAAATAAACAAACATACACATCAGTGATAATGTCCTTGAAGATATTAAAGAATATAATATCAACCCATGTCTCCAAGTTTACGAGGATTATTCAAATACACATCCTGTATTTATGAATTGGCATCATTGTAACTAGTTGTGTGCTCGCCGGCTTGAAATTCTTCTATCAGTCTCGGTTTAGTTCAGAGTGAACATGAACATTGACAGTGACAATGGTTTCAATTTTGATACTTTAGTGTTAGCTAATGGCTTAACGAATTAAGCGAGCCTCCTCTGAATCCTGGCGTGTTTTATATTGTTTAGGTTGGTGGACGAGTTCACCAGCCCACCCAGTGTTAAATCATTACTGGAGCCCATAGACATCTACAACGTAAATGCCGCCACCCACCTTGAGATATAAGTTCTAAGGTCTCAGTATAGTTACAACGGCTGCCCCGCCCTTCAAACCGAAACGCATTACTGCTTCACGGCAGAAATAGGCGGGGTGGTGGTACCTACCCGTGCGGACTCAGAAAACGTCCTACCACCAGTAAAATCGTGTGGCTTGTTGGATGATAACGATAAAGTATAAAACTGTATTGATGTTAGCGTGTTTGTGACGTCACCGTTGTGTCCCGCAGGTGCGCGGCGGCGTGCGTGTGGGCGGGCGCGGCGCTGCGGGGGGCGGGCGGAGCGTTGGGGGGAGGGGGCGGAGGCGCGCTCGCCGCGTTACTCGCCGCACTCACCAACAGGTAAGACCGCCCCAGATTCCACTCCTTTAAGTTTCCTTTCACTAGCCCTACTTACTACTACCGTAGCTTTCCAACCATATCGACGCTTGAAAGGCAAACGTGACTAAGCGACAATAACTGTTTTGTACATAAATGATGGCAATAACCATATTCGATGCGCAAAAAAAAATATATTTCTAGGTCTATTAAAATCATTTCAATCCTACAGCTAGATTCGTTAAAATAGATTTTTTTTCAGGTATTTCAACTTTTTAAACATAAACTAAATAATATTCCAAACAACCAAAAGCTCATATAATTATTTTTATAATAATTTTATTACTTAGCGAACGTTCTTATTCTTATCAACATAAATTATTATAATAAAATATGTTTCAAAATATCATTCTATGATTTCCCAACACTATGCATTGTCTTTGGTTACTCGTCGGCAATTGTTGTTTACTACATTTTTTGTTTTTTTTTTTCTAGTTAAATACAAAATAGCATTATTTTCCGCAGTGCTGTTTTGTAAAGAAATATAATGCTTTCAGATTTGTTGGGATGGATAATTGTTTGCGGACTCCCATTCTCAAAAAAGTGTTTGGGAGATGAGAGGAGTTAACATTGTATTGCTTAAAATGCTTCCGAATTGATAATCAGGTACCTCCTTAAGGTGGTAGAACTTTTTTGATTTTGATGTTATAGAATCTATATATTAATACGTGAAGCAAAAACTTTGTATACCTTTTCACGAAAATTGCGCGGACGGAGGAGTATGAAATTTCCCACACTTATAGAGAATATAGAGAAGGAGTGCAGAATGTTAATGTTTTTGTAAACTATGCCTAAAAAATAGATTAAATCTATAAAAAAAAAAAACATTACATACACTACCATGTATTTGACGCACTCACGCATGCATACTATTTGTTTATTGTCAAACTTTTCTTATTGCTTATGGTATGTGATCAAATTGAGAATATATTTAATATTGTCTTTATTAATATTTGTCTATAGTGTAGTCTTGGCGAAATCTGTGATCAGGAGGTATAATAGTTTTTGACAATACTCGTAGAATCATAATAGCGAACAAACTTTCAATTTCAATTAATTATATAGTCCAAGATCCCACTGATTTTCTTTTAATATTAATTATTAATTGATATGAGTCAACTGTAAGAGAGAGATAGAGAGACAGAGAAGTCAATATATCCTAATACATGTCTCACTCAGTCTCATGCGCGTGGATAATGCCTTCGCCCTTTTACCCACAGAGGTATTGAATTGAATTTAGGGGATGATTGGCCCCTTGGATCGGTCTGTCTTTTTGTAAGAGGTTTTAAAATAGTTGTCTGGTGGAAGGACATATATAAAAATCAGCTTTCAGAATTTACGTGAAGTAGGTAATGATTTTATGTACCTTGAGTACCTGATACCTGAAAATTGGCCGTCTAAACAAGGTAGCAGGTAGGCATGCGTTCTTAGTATATACTAACACTACGCAATCGGCCACATTACGTTCGTCAAAAAATACGTGACGTCTGGGGGCTCTGGGATCTTACTCTAATACCCGAATATCGACTACCGGGGGACTGACTACTAGTAATGATAATTTTATGTTGTTATCCGCAGACGGTCACACCTATGCCAGCTGCTGAACCTGAAGGGCCGGCTGGAGCTGACGCTGACGCAGCGGCTGCTCGCGCTCGGAGCAGAGAAGCAAGACGAGCAAACTGCCGTACTTGATTATAATGGTGAGAAGTGTGCACATTTTTTTTTATTTGGTGTGAAGTGTACACATTTTTATTATTTGGTGAGAAGTGTACTGTGTAAGTGTACGTTGCGACGAAGGGCTCGACGAGTAAATTAACCCTCAGACACAGCCCACTGAGTTTCTCGCCGGATCTTATCAGTGGGTCGCGTTTCCGATCCGGTGGTAGATTCTACGAAGCACGGCTCTTGCTAGGGTTCGTGTTAGAAACGTCGTCAGGTTTGAACCCCGTGAGCTCACCTACTAGTTAAGGTTACGCTGATATAGCTTCTATCAAACTAGAACGAAAAAAAAAAAAAAAATGCTTCGCAGAATCTATGACCCACTATAAAATACGCTTCCCATGAACGCGAATAAGCGAACGAAGCTATATTTTTTCTTCAGACTCGTCAGACGAAGACAACGATGCGGACATGGAGCCCTCGCAGTCCGAGAGCGGCGCCTCCTGGGACGAGAGCGACGAACAACTCTCTGACGACGGAGATGTAGAAATAAGCGATGCAGAATAAATTATATTAGTTAAAAAAACGTTTTTTTTATTGCCTTTGCAGACACACGAGCACACGGCCCACTTGATGGTAAGCGGTTACTGTCGCCCATGGACATCAGCAATGCCAGGGGCAGAGCCAAGCCGCTGCCTACCGTCAAGTACTCTTCACAAGCCTCGTTTGAAGGACATGTCATACGCTCGGGAAACGCCGTGGAGGGGAGCTCATTCCAAAATAATTTGATAAAAAGAGCAGTTTAATACTACTAAGTGTTTAAATTGTCAACGATAGACCTTAATATTATTTTGGGTTATCCTGCGGATCGTACCAGACGTGAAAATATTCACATTGATAGAATGATTTTGAAAGCAAACTCTTCTAAATTGGGATTGTTGCTCATATTTTGCTCGCACTGGTGGCATCCATAGATAAGACACATAAATTAGGGCGGACCCGCGGGGCGACCCACCTCAGCGATCGGTCGGCGACAGCTGACATGTAATTCTTAAATATAGTGTATCTATGGATGTGACTACTAATGAGACCGCGATCTTGTCTCAAAGCAATTTCCAAGTGGTGGGCCTTGGCGTTGATCCATCATGGAGGTCATCGTGTTTTTGAAGTGAAACTTCTTTAAGCGCGTCGAGAGTAAAATTTAACTCGCGACAGATTCGTTACGGCTAGAGAGAAAAGATACAATTTAGGAGAGAGAACATAGATAGAACTTCTGGCGAACCACTCGACCGTGGAGAGAGAGGGAGAGGACAAAGCAAGCTTTTTTACTGGTGGTAGGACCTCTTGTGAGTCCGCACAGGTAGGTACCACCACCCCGCCTATTTCTGCCGTAAAGCAGTAATGCGTTTCGGTTCGAAGGGTGGGGCAGCCGTTGTAACTATACTGAGACCTTAGAACTCATATCTCAAGGTGGGTGGCGCGTTTACGTTGTGGATGTCTATGGGTTCTAGTAACCACTTAACACCATGTGGGCAGTTAGCTCGTCCACCAATCTAGGCAATAAAAAATAAGGTAGGCTGTTTCTCTGTATCCTTCGCGACCGCTCGCGAGCATTCGTGTGTACAACTACGACAGCAAATGAATGAGCATAGTTCACCGCGCGGTCGCGACTTCAAGCAGTCCGTCTCAACTCCTTGAAGTAGTCCGTGTACGACTGGCCTTAGAAAGCGAGCTAAGGTAGTTTCTCATAAACACATTCTGTTTACGGGCGTCAGCCACTAGATGGCTTGTTATTAGTTTGTCATTACTCCTGTAGATGGCAGTAATATACTATATTATAGTTAATGAGCGTTTTTCAAAAAAAGTATTTATGTACTTCTCTACACATATGTAGTTTAAAAATATATAAATAGTGAAGAGGTAGTTTCGATTATACACAACATTCCCTATCACGAGAGCACGGCCTACCTGGCGTTAAGTGGTTACTGGAGCCCATATATTGATGTACTATACAACGTAAATACCGCCACACACCAAGATCTTAGTTTTTACAGTAAGACTGCTCTGCTCTTTAAACTAATTCGCATTGCTGCTTCACGACAGAAATAAGCAGAGGTGGTATACCCTACCACAAATCTTAGGCGGTCTGTCCACCGGATCGGAGAAACGGAAAAATATTAAGATATTAGATAAGATTGCACAAAATCATTTTGTATTCTTATGAGTTTGATTTTGTGCAATCTTATTGCTTAATACATATTTCTGTTTCTCCGCTCCGGTGGACAGGCACAATACCGTCTTTACCATAAGGGCACACGGGGCTCGTGCCCAGGGCCCCGAAAGACCCGACAATTTCTCTCACACGTTTACTCTCAAAACATTTTTGTCGGGCACATTACACTTTTTTCACAAATCAGTAATCAGAAAGTATTTACAAGGCATATACTATGCCTATAATAGATTTTGTTCAACAGAAATCCCGAAAGAAACCGTTATCGAAATCGTAACCAAAAAAACCAGCAGCATTCTAATATCATTAATGACATATTATACCATACTGTATTTGATGAAAAATGGTCATACTCAGTAAAAAAATGTTATTATAATTAGCTTTTTTTACTTTCCAAAAGGGCCTCAAATTCTTGTGTGCCCAAGGGCCCCATCCTAGTTTAAAGACGTCCCTGGACAGGCACCCTCAGTTTATAAAAAATTTAAACAACTTATGGCAGTCACTGTGTACAACCAACAATAGCGTATTGTTACCAATAAAACACAAACATCAGTCGCACCGTCATATATTTCATTCGCTTACAAAAATATCAACATACATTTAACAAGTACGTCTTGCATCTTACACACTAAGAGCAGTTTTACAATCCATACAGATGAGAAACTTCTATGAGGGTGGACGACACCGCCGCTAATGTTAAATAGGTACTTAGGTATATAATTATCATGCAAAACGCGGTGAAAAGTAGTGGTTGATGTATAAAATTCTGTATCAGGATCAAAATGATCCAATCTTGGTGGTGTCTTTGTTATCCAATTTAAAACTAAATATATGAAAAAATAGATATCCCTATTCAGCGGACTAGTTGGGTTAATGGGGATGAAATTAATCATTATAAATAAAGAAATTTGCTAGGGCTGGCACTACTTTGTTTTAATTGATTTATTTAGTTCCACCAACAAAGTGATCATCAATACAAAACATTGAAAAACTGACAAAAGCACATGGCAGATGTCACCTCAATGGGTGCAATCGACAATGAATTGACAATAAAATAAAAATATATAAATAAATGACGCTTTAAGTCTCAATATAATTCACACCAGGTAAGTTATCAGTAAATCTCTTTATTTTTATGCGAACTCGATCCAAAAGTCCCATTATTATTATGAGTAAGTCATAAGAATCAAGTGGATATCCCCACTCTGAAAAAATATTAATATTTATTATGTAATCTTTTTTTGTGTCCACCTTGAGATTTCATTGTTCTTGTTACATGTCTGTGCAAAACAGACTTACTTATATTAAATTGCTTAGCTATTTCAACTAAGGACCTATTCCCAATTTCATAGGCTTCTATTGCTGTTTTTAATATTAAGGGATCATATCTCTTATAAGGCTTTGCACTCTTTGATACGCAAACGCTAGGCATATCTAAAATTAGAAAATAATACGTAACTGATAATATAAATATTTGCCAAGCAATGAAATAACACTGCATTAATCTATATATATAAAAATGAATTGCTGTTCGAGACTCGCTAAAACTCGGGAACGGCTGGACCGATTTGGCTAATTTTGGTCTTGAATTATTTGTGGAAGTCCAGAGAAGGTTTAAAAGGTAGATAAAAATGCTCGGAATTAAATAAAAATAACAATTTTGTTACACCCTTTGATGTGTCCCCCCCATCAAACAGATTCCTTTTGTTTGTTTTAAGTTTATTTTATATAAAAGCTTAGGTCTTTTATTTATCGATTGAGGCATTACGAAGTCTGCCAGGTCAGCTAGTAATTAAATAAAAGTTCTAAACAAAAACATCACGAATAAACCAGATTCTTGCCTACAAATTTAAAAAATCACTATGTAGGCAACCCTACAAGCCTGTACATAAACTATTCACCTCTCAACCCCTATTCACCCCAATTTAAGGTACATGTACAATTTACAATTAAATTTACATATGTTGCTATGTTAGATTATGGGTATGACGTTTTCAGATTTTTATTTTTAAAGAATTAAATTTATATTTATATTTTTAAAATTTTACTATATAACGTGCGTCCTTCACCAAATTATGCACCATTTTAATAAACATTAATAATGATTCAAGCAAGACTAAGAGATGTCCATGGTCACGTCTAACCTCAGCGTTTGCGTGCGCAAACTAAACGCGATCGAGGGCAGCATCTTCACTATTCTTTTGCATAAATACATTCAGTTCCTAACTGTATGGATTGTCAAATTGTGCTAAAACTTAACTAGGCACATACTTCATTAAACTAAGGAATACGAAACGGAGGTATGAACATTATTCCTGCTGCAAAACTTTCATTTTTTACCCATACATCCGAATGGGTATATCACTCATTAAAACAATGGTTTGATTAATTTTGTTTTGAACTTTCTTTTGGAGAGTTCAGATTCTTATTACAAGATTTCTTTCAATAACTTATCTAAAAATATATCTAGAGCATGAATCTGAAGAAAAAATAAGTAATCTTAATCAAGCTGTTTAAAAAAAAAGTAAATGCAATGTTTCTGATAAGTATCATCTATACCTTCATTACTTAGTCTGTGAATTAGATAAACATAACTTTTAACTCCTAGTAACAATTTACTTTCCAGGCAAAATGTAGCTTGTTTTTATTTATGCATTATTCAGATTCAGCCAATTTGCAAAATGGTTTCATTTTCAGTTAAAATCCTTGAATACAACTGATACAAGTCGTATATTAAAATTAGTTTTACCCAGAGTTGAAGCATTATTACTTCACACTAATCTTAACAATAATTAACTACCAAACTATATTTACAAAACAATTATTTCTTAGGCGGTGGTCTGAAGACTCCAACGACAACAGCGTGATCTCTTTCGTAGGGCTCCAATGTCAACTGTTCTTGTGGTTTTAATTTGTCCGCCTGTAATTTCTTTACTTCCGCTGCGAATACGGCTTCGGGCTGGGCAGTTGAGTCTATACAGGATGCCTGTAAAAATATTTCAGGTTAGAATTGTTAAAACCATTGTTTTATTAATGGGAGTTCTATCTTTCGTGTATCAGTGAGAGAGTTCAATTTTCAACATGAAAAATTTAGCAATTTGTTGTCATCACTTTAGCATTTAACACTAACTGATATTTAAGAATATATTTATATAGCATAGTATTTAAGTATGAAGTTCCAAGATTGAAATGGTATTTGATGTACAAATACGCATTTGTATATGGGCAAGTTCGTGAAGTAATTCATTGATTATTTTTTCATAGCATTCATATCAAAATGTTACGCAAACTATGAACAAATGATTTTCATGAGGATTCTCAGACAGTCATGTCATGTACTACTGATTAAGATTGCGCTGACACAAAACAGAGATTAGAGTCTGTGGGCTGATAGAATAAAATAGAAAAAAAAAAACATGGCATTAAACTGTAAAAGTAACTTAAAATATAATTATATTACATACCTTAATTGAGATAACAAAATGTCCACCATTCTTCAAAAAATGCTGTGCATTCAAACTGACAATCCTAGCTTGGTCGGGTTGCGCGACATCAGCGAATATTGTGTCCACCATGCCAACTAACATTCTATAAAAATACAAAATAAATATTTAAGAAACTTTGAAATGTGATGAAACATTTTTTTTTCTGAAATCTACATCAGAGAGAGAGTTCAAATGAGTTTCAACATGAAATATTTAGTTTGTTAGATTCATCAAGCTAAAAATTATTTTCAATAATGAATATCTTTAAAAAAATTGAAATGATCAAAAATCCATACCTGTATTTTAATGGATGTCTAGCATCTTCTATAATAGGTATAATATTGGTTCTCTTCTTGGCAACATTTATTAAATCTCTGCCGGATCTGTGAGAGAACTCGACAGCATAAACGAGACCTTCCTGTGTAAAAAATAAAAATGATTATTAGATATACTTTGTCTTCAATTCCAAAAAGTTCTAGAATATATTAAATATTCAGCTTAGTGGGTAGTGAATAGTCTAGTCTTCACGAATAGGTCTGCAGATGCATTTTCATCATAATTTGAATTTCAAAAGATCAAATTAATTTTATTAGCACTAAACTATTTCATAGGCAATTTATTGAGATATTACCTTCAGACAAATTAGGCAGGATTACAATGTAATTGGGCTTATATAAACTACCAAAATACATTTACTTAACAACTCTACTGGTGTTAGGAAGTCTTGTGAGTCCGCACGGGTAGGTAGCACCGCCCTGCCTATTTCAGCAGTGAAGTAGTAATGCGTTTCGGTTTGAAGGGCGGGGCAGCCGTTGTAACAATACTAGAGACCTTAGAACTTATACCTCAAGGTGGGTGGCGCATTTACGTTGTAGATGTATATGCGCTCCAGTAACCACTTAACACCGGGTGGGCTGTGAGCTCGTCCACCCATCTAAGTAATAAAAAAAAAACTTCGTGACGTATTTAAACTTACTGGTCCCACAACATCCGAGACATGACTGACTGTTGTTCCACTGGCAGCTCCGAGATACAAAACTCTTGACCCAGGGGCCATGTGTATAGCATCCACTCCACCCATAATTGCAGCTGCCAATTTCGATCTGAACGGATTCCAGACTCTGTACTCCACCTTATCACCTTCGTTCTGAAATTGCCCAGAGCGGTTAGTGGAGTTCCTTTGGTAAGACAAAACATATTTTAGTATTTTTTGTATCAATCAGTAGTGGGTATGTGGACATAGTCTTCATGGATAGGTCTAGATTAGAGGGACCATAATCATCATTTGAATGTAATGTAATGATGCAAAGTTAATGAATACTCTTTACACAAAGCATTGAAAAATACAGATTAATCATGGATTTATCATTTCATGAAATCAGATTACTAAGCCATCAATTGTCAAACATGAAAGCTATTGAAATATAATTGTGTTAAATGGTACTACAGTCAATCAAAACTATTATGAAATGGTTTCTTTGCATTGAAAAGTTCATTCAAACAACATACGTAAATTTAAACTGGATGAAATTTGTTACAGATCTTTATACTACACCCAATTCAGTATAACAAACTCTACTTATTTTTACTAACCTCAACTGATATTCTCTTTTCACCATAAACTTCTGATCCTGGCACTAGATTTTTAGTGACCAACGCATCTTCTTTGCCCCTAGCTATGAATACTCCTGGATGCCTAAAAAAAAAACCAAAACTTTGAACAAAGTTTTTTTTAATGTCAGTTGCGATTGACCAAGGATAAATAATCAGAAACAAAATTTAGCTTCAAGCGTTCGCTTTCAGAAGAACGAAAGTTATTGTTTGTAAACATCATTTAAAAAAATTCTTATTATAACAACCCTTTTAATCTGTATTGTAGATCCTCTTTTGATCAATTGATCTTATGCTAAACAAGTGGTTTAAATATATTCTGCCAACTGTCAATATGAGTTCCAATTAATTCAGGTTCCGTATATGTTATAGCTATTACAAAATGAGTAACCATGTAGATACCCATAATAAAAAAAGACAATTGTAATAAGCATGCCGATAACAACTAGAGTATAATTGAAATATTTTCTCTCAATTATACGTATATTACTTATAAATTAGTATTACGATGTAATGTAGAAAAGTCACTTGAAGGCATATATGTTCAGCCAACTATCCTTGGGTTCCAGTTATATCAAGTTTCACATATGTTATAGCTATTACCAAACGAGTAACCACATAGATGCCCAAGATCAAAAAAGACAATTGCAATAAGTATGCCAATAACAACTAGAGTATAATTGAAATATTTTCTCTCAATTATAAATATTTTACTTGTAAATTAGTATGATGTTGTAGCAAGAGAAGAGTTATTTGAAGGAATCTCTTCATGAATTTGCATCAATATTTTTAATCAACTAATACAAACCTGTGTGGTTCAATTATGACTTGTTTTCCGCCTTTGAAGCCTCCCCTGCTCGGGGGACCACCACGACCACGACCACGGCCTAAAACAAACCAACTCCTCAATAAAATATTACCATAACATTTTGTAATAAATCACAGTGGCTGTTCAATCAGAAGTGGGTATGTGGTATCATAGTCTTCACGAATAGGTCGAGATTAGAGGGACCGTTTGATCATCATATTGATTAGTGAAATAAATGTGAATAGAAAACTAAATGGTTTACTAAATTTATTATAGGCATTTGTAGTAGCTCACCTTTTCTTTATCAAAATAAC
Organism: Bombyx mori; assembly: GCF_030269925.1. NCBI lineage: Eukaryota > Metazoa > Arthropoda > Insecta > Lepidoptera > Bombycidae > Bombyx > Bombyx mori. The sequence goes on from NC_085130.1 coordinate 7,818,768, forward strand.
TAGATATTAAAATATACATTAAGTTATTTTTATAACGAAAAGGTACTTATTATATTGAGCAAAATCTATTTCACTTTACTATTATTTACTCTCATGGGAATTAATTATGTTTGACACGTGGTGGTGTCACTTTAGTAGGTTATCGAAGTAATATCTTACCTCCACCACCTCTACCTCCGAAGCCACGGCCCCCGCCTCCGCCTCTCTTCTCGAACTTGCCGCCACCGCCGCCTCCACGGCCGCCACCGAAGCCACCTCGGCCTCCGCCACCGCCGCGACCTCCACGGAAACCGCCGCGACCGCCGCCTCCTCCGCGACCGCCATTAAATTCTAGACAAAAAATAATTACATACACTTTGTAATTATCGGGCATCGGCGCAACGTGGTGCCGAACGTATAACCTCAAAAGACTGGCATTTGTATTGGTAACAGTTTAGTTACCAGGTCAATTTGGTTAAAATTTGTTTATTAAAATTCATAACTAATGGTTAAAAAAATTACATTAATGCGTAGTTTACTACATCTGAATGAAAATAAGTGGCAATTTTCGAAAAGTTTCTTCTATAGTGTTTTTTGGTCTTTTAAAACTTATTTTCAGGATATATTTCAGTATTGGTACTTGGAAAACTTGTAAATTACACAATTTCATTCTTAAACTGCATAACGCGAGGACGAGTACACGCGGTAACCACACGTGGTATTAACGGACAATATTATTAAAAAAGTATTAACTTACCAGGTTTGCCCATTCTTAGAGTAAAACCAATTCACATCAATTCACAATTAACTTATCTACTTTAGAACTACCCAGGTACAACTTTAAAGTTATTAAACTTAAAAACGCTAGCGGAGCTATGCCGCCGCGCTACCTCTTCCGGAAATGAGACCATTTCAAATGGCCGATGTTGCCAAGCCAGATAAAAGAGTAATCATAGATTTTTTTTTTTTTTTTTTCTTTTTGGACCCAACACCAAGTGTTATTTGCCACTTTCAAAATAAAGGTTAGGAAGCAAAAATCAAATCAGAAAATATAAGTTAGATAAGGTTTAGGCAGGAAAATTGGATTAGGATTAATATAATTAGGAAGAATAAATAATATATATAATTATAATTTTAGGTTAAAACTGTTGAGGAACAAGATAATAATTTTATAAATAACTGGGTCTACTGTATGTAATAAATAAGGTACAGATATAGGAAAAGGAATACTAAGTGATGATAAAGAACTATAAAGAAGTGAATGATCAAAAAGGGGACATGAAAGAATAATGTGATTTAAATCGCCAATGTCCGCACCGCATTCACACTTACTGCTATCCAGCACTCCGATCGTCGCTAGATGTGCCGGACTACACGTGTGGCCTAATCTCATCCGTATCAAACTGGAAGTCTCGTGGCGTTTAAAATTATATTTGTAGAACCATGGTTTGGAAGGAATGGTTGGTTGTACCCTTCGGTAATATTTTGCTTTAACGCCATTATACCACTGTGCACTCCAAGCATTATTCAAATATGTTTTAGGGAGACTAACTAAATCATGACTATAATTTTTGAAATAATAAATATCACCACAATTGATAGCCTCGTTTGCAATTCTATCAACTATTTCATTTCCTTTAATTCCGCAATGGCTAGGTATCCATACAAATGATACTATAAGATTTTGATCCATACATTTCATTAACAGGTTTCTACAGTCTAAGAGAATAGGGTAAATCGGTTGAGATTTAAAAGGAAATTTTGCAAGAGCCTGTAAAGCACTCTTTGAATCGGTTAGTATTAAAGTTTTCTTTAGTTTGAATATCAAAATGTATTCTATGGCCTTGTATATTCCAAAACATTCACCAGTGAACACTGATGTTTCAGATGGTAATTTTATCTTTTCAACTATTTTTGATTGCGAATGATAGACTCCTACACCAACACAACCTTGAGGGTGTTTGGAAGCATCTGTATATATATGGTTATAATCATTCCAATCTTGGTCTATTACAAAATTAAAGTTAGTATTTGGTTGGGGTTGATACTTAGAAACACCCATGTCAAGATGAATATCCGGTTTTAAAATCAATGCCATATAGTTTACACAAAATAGAGGGAAAATATGAGAGTGATGAGTTGGAGTTTGAATAGACAAATATTTTCTGTAGCTAATTATTAAACATGGTAACTGTTTATGTTTCCAAAATGAAGAGGATTCTATGAGTTCATTTAAAGTTTTAAGTTTGGTAATAATGTGATTATTTTGAATTTGTAGGGATTTGAAAACGAATTTATCAGATAAATATTGACGTCTCAAATGAAGAGGAGGATCAACACATTCTACCTGTAATGCTGTAACAGGACTAGATTTCATGGCTCCAGTGATAATTCTGAGTGATTTAGACTGTATAGAGTCTAGTTTTTTGAAAGCATTCACATCCCCTGGTTGAAGTAAAAAAGTACCATAATCTAAAACTGATCTTACTATGGCATTATATAAAAGTTTTAAATTGAATGGGTGGGCACCCCACCATACACCAGCAAGAGAACGTAAGATATTCATATTACTCAAACACTTGTTTGTAATGTAATTACAATGTTGAATTCCATTCAATTTTGAATCTAAAATTAAACCTAAAAATTTAACATGACTATTTACAGAAATTAATTCATTCTCATACAATATATTAATTGGAGGAAGAGAACGTTTTCTAGAGAATACAACAATAGAACTTTTGGAGGCAGAAAGGGAAAGTCCATTATTATCTAACCAAGATTTAAGAGTTAGAAATGAATTCCTAAGGGATAAGCAAGCCTTATGTATGTCTTTATTGCAGGTGTACATAAGGAGGTCATCAGCATATTGAAGAATTCTTACTTGATTTCCAAGGGTCTCTTCCAAATCACAAGTGTATATATTGTATAAAATTGGACTTAACACAGATCCTTGAGGGAGACCTCTCCATAAAGTTCTAGATTGTTGTGAATCTGAGGAGGTAGAGTTTAAAATGATAGTTCGATTTGACATTATAGTAATAATCAAGTTAGCTAGTCTAACAGGAACCCTTATTTTCTGTAATTTGTAAAGGAGTGTAGGAATATGTACATTATCATATGCAGCGGAAATATCCAGAAATCCAGCTACAATAGATTCAGTGTTTGAGAAAGCTACCAAAATATCCACTATAAAGATAGCAAGATTGTCCATTGTGCTTTTACCCCTTCTAAATCCGTTTTGACTGTCACTGAGTAAACTGTTACTTTCCACAAACCATTCTAATCTAATTTTAATTAAATGTTCTAAAATTTTCAACATTACAGATGAGAGAGCTATGGGTCTGTATGACAATACATCTGATGAAGATTTACCCGGTTTGAGAATGGGTAAAATAATTTGTTTTTTCCATGACTCTGGGATAACACATGTAATGAACATAGAATTTATAAGGTTGAGGTAATATGTGAGACTAGAATCACTCAAATGGGCAAAGAAAGAATAAGGAATCTTATCATCACCTGGAGCAGAGTCCTTAAGATTCGAGATTACCCCCTTCAGTTCATTAAATGAGAAAGGTAAATCAAAATCTGAAACTGGATCTGAACATGAGAAAGGAAGGACAGACGGAATAAGAACTAAACATTCTTCTGGAACATAAGGGGGAGCTAATTTATCAAGAAACTTGTCAGCCAGATCATAAGGCAAGTCTTTGACTGTATTTTCTTTATATGCAGATCTAAATCTTCTTATTTGGTTCCATACTTCAGAAGGTGAGATATTAGGACAAATCGAAGCACAAAATTTTTTAAAACCTTCTCTTTTCTTTTTTAATAAGAGATTTCGAGTACTATTGATGCTTTCTGTTAGAATATCAAAATTTTCTGTAATAGTCTCTTCTAAATATAATAATTCGGCTGCCTTTCTCTCCTTTACCGCCTGAGTGCACTCCCGGTCCCACCAAGGAGGAGAAGGAATAAAAATACCAGAAGGGCTTTTAGAAGGGAAAACTTCATCAGCTGTTTCTATAAAAGCAGAAGCTAAAATTTTTGCTTGTGCATCGGAATCTAAGTTATTAATATTTTCACAGTTGGCAAGTTTAATATCCAAACGCGATTGAAACGTTTTCCAATCCTCATCTGTTACTTGAGATAGATTGTACTTTATTGTAGACTTATGTTTAGAATGATCCTTAATTACTATGTTATTGTGTGAAAATGAAATAATAATAGGATAGTGGTCACTTCCATAACTTAATTTTAATGTTTCCCAGGTCAAAGACGGCACCAGAGATGGGGAGGAAATAGATATATCAGGAGCACTAACAATTTGATCAGGACCAGTTCTACGAGTTGGATTTCCGGAATTTAAAATACACAAATTCTGTTCATTAACAAAATCAAGAATTATATCTCCAAATTCATTAGATATTGAGCTTCCCCATGTTTGATGGTGAGCATTAAAATCACCCATTATTATGATTGGTCTAGGAAGATTCAAAATAATAGTTATAAACTCTTTGTAAATCTCTACAGAAGGGTGGGGAATATATACACTAACTATACATATATTATTTACAATGACCGCAATAATGGATAAACCAAAACTATGATCAGGTATATCTACAAGTTTAAAGCTAAGAACACTATTTACAAGAAGAGCAACACCACTGTACACGTCAATACGATCTTCACGGATACAGGTATATCCTTTGATTTTGAAAGGATATATACTTTTCAACCATGTTTCCTGTAAAGAAACTATGATTGGAGAGTGTTTATTTATTAAGTGAATGAGATCAGACTTTTTACTTAGAATACTTCGACAGTTCCACTGAATCATCTTTTTTATTTGTGGAGCCATTGTATGTTTTGTTTAAAATTTGTCTTATGATATCAGCTGCGTTGGACGGTGTAGCGTTATTAGGAGCAAGTAAATTAATAAGAGCAATAATTATTTCAGCCACAGGAGATTCGGAATTTTCATTAAATTTTAAAGCACAGCCATTAGAAGGAGATGGAGCATCGTAATCTCTTGTAAGATTTCTATGGGCCCTTTGATCAAAACCTTTATCACCTTTAAAGGGAGATCGAGGTTTCATAACAACTGTTTTTTTATATGACGATGGACTTTTACTGGCAATTACTGGGCTGGGGGCAATAGATTCATGAAACGTTGAATGATTCTTACGATCCGATGGAATTGAAGAAAGGACATCAGCATACGATTTATACACTGGTGGATGAAGTTTACATGCTTCCAAGTATGACACACAACTGTTCGCCATTGTCTGCTTTATGGCCCTTTGTCTTTCAAATTCTGGACATTTCTTATTTATAGCAAAGTGTAAGCCGTTACAAAGACAACAGGAAACATTTTCCTCCTCTACATTACAAGAATCTCCTGTATGATCTTGACCACATTTAAAACAACGCGGTTTCGATCTACACTGAGCTCTAACATGACCGAATCTACAGCAATTAAAACATTGAACTGTAGGATAAATGTATAAATCAACTGGTAATGATGTAAAACACATATATACTCTTTTAGGTAAAACCTGTCCATCAAATGTTATTACCACGGATTCTGTGTCAATAAAAGTTTTATTATCATTTACAGTGATTTTTCTTCTTAATCTCCTAATTTTTAGGATTTTTCCGCAACCTAACGGAACACTGATATTATTAATTATTTCTTCTTCAGACCATTCTGTAGGAATATTTCTAACGATACCCATGCGAGTAACTTGAAAGGTAGGAATGAATGCTCTATATTTATTCTTCTCTAAAATATCTAAATCCATGAAATTGTTAGCCGCATTAAAATTTTCAAATGTTAGTGATAGCCTGTTTCTACCAATTCTCTTAAGACTGCCATTAACAATATTTTTAATAGAATAATTTTTCAAAAATTTGCCAAAAGAAATTGGGTGCAAAATGGTATTGTCATTAGATGCCTGTATTTGTTTTTGAATATGAATGACGTAAGGGGCAGCATCCGAGTCACAATATTTATGTCTTCCTATAAATCTAGGAGTGACATCATTACTTTCCATTTGAGTCGGATGATTAGGAAATATATTAGTAGACACTGGATCATGAACAGAGCTATTAATCTTTAAGGCTTTATTAGGACCACTTTCCTCACATTGGCACTGGCAGACGGTGTTGCCTTTCGAGTCACACTTGCTCCTTTTCCTATTGCAGTGTCTACAAATTCTGCGAGATGCACGTTTGCGATTTACAGATGTTTGATGTCCGGAGTAATCGGTATCTACAGTAGAATCGTCATGCTCGACAACAACATTATGCGCCACTGCGGGCACTGACGATAAGTCACATTCGTCATTTACTTGTAAAATATTAAAACTATTAGAAGCAAGAGTCCCCCCGGGATCTCCCGGGGGGTCCATTTTACGAAACAAGGTCAAAAAGACTTACCCGACGACGAAATTAAATACACTAAATAAAGAAAAATTAAATATATATAAAAATATGTACAAACTTATCCTAATCCAACTATACGATAATTAAAAAATTTTTTAAATAAAAAACACGACCGCCAAATTTTATGCTTCCCGCGCTTTTTTTCGCGACCTAATCATAGATTATACACTAATATTTAAAGTAATACCAATGCTCTTTTTTTTTAAAGGTATTTTATGACCTGGTAACTAAAACTTTTAGGCCATGTCGTATTTTAATTTATATTCTTATTTTTATGAAAAATGTTAACATGGTGTGAAATGAAATAAAATGAAGATGTTTAATTTGAGACATTAATCAACTGGGATGAAATGAGATGAGATGATATGGGATGAATATAATCTCAGTAAAATTGTGGTCATTTACTGAGACTTTTTCAGTGGACTTTTTGTTGTATCCCAAAAAGTTAGGTCCAGCGACTTTGTTTTATTTTCCCACATATGTGCACTTTCACAGATACTAAATAGTTAATAAACCACCGTTATTACACATTTAAACCGGAAGAAAACTAAATAGACAAAATAAAACTAATCACACAACTTCACTACTCGCGTTCCCGCCAAAAAGTCCACCAATGCTCTTTTTTTATGGATTTTACGACCTGGTAACTAAGATCTTTAAATCATAACATTTTAATTTATATTCTTATTTTTATGAAAAATGATAATATGGAGTGGAGTGAAACGAAATGAAATGAAGATGTTTAATTTGAGACACTAATCAACTGGGATAAAATGAAATGAGATCAGATGATATGGGATAAAATATAATCTCAGTAAAATGGTGGTCATTTGCTGAAATTTTTTCAGTGGAATTTTTGGAGGATCCCGAGAAGTTACGTCTAGCGACTTTCTATCATTTCCCCACATTTGCGCACTTTCACAGATATTAAATAGTTAATAAACCACCGTTATTACACATTTAAACCTGAAGAAATACAAATAGACCAAATAAAACAAATCACACAACTTCACTCCTCGCGTTCCCGCCAAAAAGTCAGCAACGCTCATAAAATGTAGAAATCATAGATATGTAGAAATCATATTGAGGTGGCTATCTCATAAATGAATTCGATGGTGCCACATAATCTACTGAGAGTGCCAATAATCTATTTAAAAATTAACTTAAAGTTACGGTTTTATCTTCGATCGTTGATCGAAGGGTTTTATGAAATAAATTTAGTTTTCAATATAGCCCCATTATATTTATGTTTTTGTCGGTGATAATTTTCATGTTCCGAATTATTTTTCATCGCATTTTTCCCGCTTCCTAAATAGGTACTTATTGAAATTGTTCTATCTAAGTAGCGTAGTTCATACAACAGTATTGGTTTTTGCTACTGCCGCAACCTCGTCTATAGCGATGCATACCAAATATAAGCTGCTTCATAGAGGCTGCGAAATCTATCACCACAATTGTGTGTAATGAGTGCAATCGATTTGCAAAGAACTTCGAATGAAACAACATAAATGAATTGAGGAACACAGCGATAAAAAAGACAGAAGGTAAAACAGCTTATAATTTAACAAAAACATGTAACTTGGATATAACATATTTTTTTAATATGATTTAAACCTTGAAAGCATGCTAGATGAAAGTTTTAAGCCCTTTAAAATTTAACTTAAGTCCGTTATATATTAATTTATTTATTGCTTGTGGGTGGACGATCTCACGGCCCACCCGATGTTAAGTGGTTACCGGAGCCCATATATATCTACGTCGAAACGTCGTACGAAACGAACGTCCAAACCTCGCACGAGACAGAACTCATGAAAAGGCAAAGGGGGGAAAGTGAAGCTTTTAGTGTGAACTACATCTCTCCCATAACCCTCCTCGGGACGCCGGACCGGCGGTCGTCAGCGCCACGACCACCAGCCCTCTCGGTCGGCAGGCTATCCGAAGCCCGCCTAGAACCCGGTGGTGGTAGTCCCTCTGTGCAAGCTCATAAGACGCTCTAGCTACCTACTCGGAAAGGATGACAACTACTTCACATCGTTGCCTACGGTTGTAAATACCGCCACCCTATTTTAACCATATCATGGAGAATACCATAGATAATAAACTTAATATTTGAGATATAATACTATGGAGGGTAGAGGTAAGGAGAACCGTCTCATATAGAGACATCGATTGCCTTTTCTTGTCAGCTTTAAATAAAATACTTTTTGCGATTTTGCGGGGGTTACAGTTCTTTCGCCTTTTTTTTATTTCTCTATCTTATTCTAATAACTTTCAGCGCCTTTCTTTAATTTACCCGGTTGCTAATGTAGCGCCATCCGTATTTAGCAGATTTGAACGGACACTTTTTCACACACAGAGACGGTTCTCCTTTCCTCTACCCTCCATAGGACCAGTGTTATTTTATTGAAGAGAACATTAATAAAATGCAAAAATTCTTAAAATAAACTTTATTAACATCTCTCAGACAAAATATATTTCTTTTTATTGTCCTAACATACAACTTAACTAAGGAATGATTGAACTTTTTTTTACAGAGACTGTCTCGTGACTCTCAGTCACGATTGTTCTAGAAGCTCGATACGGGACTGATAATGTCCTGTATAACTTACATATTAACCTTAATTTCTAACCTTAAAAATCTAAAAAAAATGCTTTAACTTTGATCCTTAAAATACCTGCAACATTAAAATACTTTTTTGTTCTTTTTTTTACTAAACCTTTGCACGATTTGACAGGTGACGTACCGAATCTGTCAATTTCTTTAAACTACAGAATCAGAGCAAAGGCCTCCCGACTTTTAGTTTTATTTATTTGGTTTTAAAAATCTAATCTTTAGTTAATAGGTAATATAGATATGAAAACCAAATGGCCAACCGTAACCTAAGATATCACATTCAACAATTCGTAACACGAAGTCATACAAAAAGTACTTGATTTAAAATTAAAGAGTACACGTTTGGTATGCGCTTGACGCAAGCATCAGCGTCTGCTTTTAGATAAGAACATAATCGACAAGCCTATTGGTATTTTGTAAATCTTTTAAGTGTTCTCTCTCGGCCGATATCAGAAATTAAAGTCGCGCTAATAATATTTTCTAGAAGTTTCTGTGTTAATATAATCTGTGGCGAAGATATGAACTCAAATTCAAATTCCGTTCCGTTTCAAATTCCGAGTGCATTCAATTACTTGCGGATCGAAAGGTCTTGTTTTAAAATTATCACGTAAATCTTGGAATTTTCTTTTGCGCATCTAACCAGCCGATAAACGTTTCGGTACAATCGTAAATCAATATTTTCATATTTTTGTGAGCAAATAAACATTAATACAACACTCTCACGACTAAGCTAACGGTCAGTGGAAATGTTCATGTTTTATTGGTGTTCAGAGGATATTCGGAATCCGCCTATAAACTGTATACCTAGGGATAGTCTGTATTGTTTGTATTATCTGTGGTCGCTTAGCGGTCAAATAAAAGTTGAAGTGATGAAGAAACTTTATTTATATTTTTCATTGTTTAGATGGTTGGACGAGCTCACAGCCCACCTGGTGTTAAGCGGTTACTGGAGCCCATAGACATCTACAACGTAAATGCGCCACCCACCTTGAGATATGCTCTGAGGTCTCAAGTATAGTTACAACGGCTGCCCCACCCTTCAAGTCGAAACGCATTACTACTTCACGGCAGAAATAGGCAGGGTGGTGGTACCTACCTGTGCGAACTCACAAGAATTTCTACCGCCAGTAAGTTGGGTGGTATGAAATCTTTAGTTAATATAATCACCGCCATGAACATTTCCACTTCGCAAGAATATCAAGTTTAGCTCGCGAGCTGACTTTGTGCGTCTTCGAGGGGTTCAGTTTTGACTGACACGTGCATCGGTTGATTCGTGCTCGACAGTGCGGGGGCGGCCTTAGATCGTTCCAAGTTGTACATCTGTGGAATTATACATTAAAATTAGTTTGGACAATGTTGGAAACCCAACAAATTGGTTTAAAACTTTTTTTATTGTTGTTTTATTGTACGCGAATTATAAAATTTCTAAAATATAAAAATTTTATACGTGCAATCCACGCGAGTTTATTCATCAAGTTCCTTGCCCATCCTAATAATACAGTCCACTACAAGAAACAGTGATCAGATCAGACATTAATACATTATAAATAGACTAGCGGTACTCGTCCGCTTCGCTGTGCATTTAAAATTAACATTATTATTTATTGTCATTATTATTAGGGAGTCCAACACTCATATAAATATTAGCATATCTATTAAGTACATGTCTTTTCTACATGGATACAAAGTTTCAAGTCAATCGGATGCATGGTTCAGTAGTTATAACGGAACATACGTAAAAACCACTGTAGATTTATATATTAGTATAGATATAGATGTGGAATATGCCGAAAGGACAATGCTCATTTTCTATGGGCGTTTGGGCCCCTAAAAAAAGTTGTCCTGTCATGATGGTTTTAACTTAATTTGATAGACAAAGAAATATCGTTTCATATTCAGAAAACGATTTTTATATTCTCACCCAGGCTTAAGAGAAATCTGTTTTTTTCTGCAGCTAAAATTAAGTTGTTAATTGTTTTCTTTGAAATCAATAATCGCTCTCATAATTATTTACAGTATTAAATAAGTTAATTGTGGTTAATGTTGCTAGAAATAAACCCTTACGTACATTTTATTATTATTATATCCTCATAATAATAATAAAATGAAATGACCGGCAACGATATTGTTGTTGTTGTTTTTAAATTCACCAATAAGCAGGCAAAGAGCGTAGCCTATACAGCCTAGTCGGTCGTAGTAATATATTTTTTATGTCAATAAAAAGCCGGTGTATCTCTTTATTGCTTTTTGGGAGTTTTGACGTCAACTCGACGAATACCACATTGACTGAGCATGAGCTTACGCAGACCTTTTATACACAATATTACAAATACAAATAATACAAATTACACAATAAACTATTAAAAAAACATTAAAATAAAAATTCAAGTGACGCTTCACTCGGGTTGTTGCCAAAACTCTCTGATCATATATAATAAGAATAGAGTAATGGTAGGCCATTGATATTTTTACTAATGGAATCATTAATATCTAAAAATATTAAATAATTCATGGTTTTAAGTAATAATTATTATTACAATAAATATAGAATTGAACAAAAATAAACTAAGAAGCCTGTGAATTATAAGCATTAGCTATTTGTTTTTTAATTTGTTGTTCAAGTCACAAACAACTCTTTCGTTTGACAGCATATAAGTTTGCTATAAGGCTGTATGGGATAAGCCCTTTGCCTATTGGCGAATTAAAAAACTATGGCATGGATAGTTTTGGGATGTTATCAATTAAGTAATTTATTTTTTTGGAAAACAATGCCAGGTTGAAAGAAATGTTAATACAGAAACTAAACAACGTGAAAAAATAAGGCATAGTTTTTCAAGTACAAATAGTTATGACATAAAGTTGGCCCACTTTTGGGCATTGTCCTTTCAACGCTTAACCATTTTAACCAATCTTTTTTTCTTGACTACGTCAACTTTGACTTGACATTGACAGGTTTGATCGTTGACAGCAAGTGACAAGCAAAATGTTGCCACTATAAAAAAAATAACTCACAAATTTATTCAGACAGCAAGAATAGTAAAACAAAAATTTTTTTTTTTGCCCTTGTAAGCAGACAAGTACACGGTCCATCTGATGGTGAGTTGTAAACTCTAAATTAACCCACAGACACTGCCCACTGAGTTTCTCGCTGGATCTTCTCAGTGGGTCGTGTTTCCGATCCGGTGGTAGATTCTGCGAAGCACTGCTCTCGCTAGGCCCAGTGCTAGCAACGTCGTCAGATTTGAGCCCCGTGAGCTCACCTACTAGTTAAGGTTACGCTGAAATATCCTCTCAAAGTTAAGGTAGGTAAAAAAAAATCTTTATAGAGGGATCGGTGTACCTTCATAAACAATGGCGTGGACATCTGCGCGACACTGGTCACCTGTATGAGGGACTCGTCCATCTCCGACATCCGCGGCACCTCCACGGGAGACACCTTCAGCTTGGGGCACTGCTTCCTCGAGAGCTGCTCTTCGTCAGAGTCCGACGGCGGTGGGCGGATCTGACAATTAAATAAACTAAGATTATTAAAAAAAAAACTGTAGATTTTTTTCTTTGATTCAAGTCAAAGTGGCTTTGCGTTTTATATACTACTAGCGGCCCGCTCTGGCTTCGCTCGGGTCTTTAACAAAAATCTCAACAATATTTGACGTTGTTTTATTTTTTTAAATAAAAGAGCACTTATTGCGGTATAGCTATAATAGTTTTTTGTAAATAATAATGTGTTCTACAAAGTCGTAGTACATTATTTTATTCTATCATCAATAGTTTTCGCAGGGCACGCGATGTAAAGAATATTTTAGGTAATTTTTTTACACCTTGGGTTACATTATTGGAGTTTTAGTAAGGATCGCTAATTTTTTTCAAAAAATTAGCCGGGAATAGTGTAGCTTCCAAACAGTAACATTTTTTTCAAATCGGTTCAGTAGTTTCGGAGTCTATTCAATACAAACAAAAAAACAAATCTTTCCTCCTTATAATATTAGTAGGTATAGACTAGCCGTACTCACTAGCTTCGCTGGGCATTTAAAATTAACATTAATATTCATTGTCATTATTATTAGGGAGTCCAACACTTATATAAATATTAGCCTATCCATTAAGTACATGTATTTTCTACATGGATACCAAGTTTCAAGTCAATCGGATGCATGGTTCAGTAGTTAGGTATAACGGAACATCCCTAAAAACCACTGTAGATTAATATATTAGTATAGAGGTATATAGTAATGAATAAACAAAAAAGGTTTTTACTGGCAATCTAACTTGAATGCTAGTTTTTTCTTTTAGGAATAAATAAATATTTACTAACAATCACGCCACGTTAACTGGTCCCGTGCTAAGTTCGTAAAGAACTTGTGTTACAGGTACCAGATAACAAATATAAATGTAAGATTTTTATTATACACATACATATATTTAATATACATCCATAACCCTGGAAAAGACATTTTATATTTATCATACAAATATCTTCCCTTGGCGGGATTCGAACCCGCGACCCCCTTGTGTAGTGACCATGTCACTTACCACTACACCAGACGGCCGTTTTGAAGTAATGAGGGATTACTTATGGCACGGAGGCCTTTCCAGCTTCACCAGGACCTGGCATCTGAATATATCTATTACCGGATCGATATCACGACCCACTGAGAAGATCAAACTTCGCTAATTTTGACCACCTTTAATATTTCAATTACGAATGATATAAATGCAATTTTAAATAACGTTTTTTTTTTTCTAAGATAACTTAAGGACGTATTTGTAGTATGTATAAGTACTTTTCCTTTCATGTTAATTTTAAGTCATTATGTGATTTCAATAAAGTTTTTTACTTTCACTAAATGTATAAACTCGCGTGTTCCGTCAAAAGCTTTTCAAATATAATCCTTTTCAATTTACTATATGGATGTATAGTTGACAATGTAAGTTTCCTAAAGAACGAATACACGGCGGACTGTTTACGGAGGCAGCGAAATATTATACACCGGGTAACTGCATTACGATTACGGGTAATCGGTAATACGATCGCTCGGGTTTCTTTATAATGTGACATCAGCGCGAAATGCATACGTGAGAGAATGAGGACTCCCAGGTGTGCGTGTGTCTCCAGCAAGTCCTACTGCCGGTTGAACTTATGGGATTATGGTGGAATTTTAAAAATAACAATAAAAATAAGGAGGGGGTCGGTCAAGTCACACGCGGTAACCTGGCCCCTAAAAAGGTATCTACCGGAATCGGAGATTGTTTTTTTTTTATTACCTAGATGTGTGGACTAGCTCACAGCCAACCTGGTGTTAAGTGATTACTGGAACCCATAGACATCTACAACGTAAATGCGCCACACACCTTGAGATATGAGTTCTAAGGTCTCAGTATAGTTACAACGGCTGCCCCGCCCTTCAAACCGAAACGCATTACTGCTTCACGGCAGAAATAGGCGGGGCGGTGGTACCTACCCGTGCGGACTCACAAGAGGTCCTACCACCAGTAAAAATGATATACAAACGTATACACGTTTAAATATATGCATAATATATAAGATAATAAACACACAGACTGAGAGCCAAACAAATCTATTCATCACATGAACGTTTGAATCGAACGCACGGAAAGCTTGCGAAAAGCTTGCATCGCCTACTCATCTCGAAATATCTTGTTTTGTTGGGTTTTTTTCCTACCTAAGCTAATGATCTACAGAGACTATGTCAGCGTCGCCGGGCTAGTAGGTGAGCTCACGGGGCTCAAACCTGACGACGTTGCTAACACTGACCCTAGCGAGAGCCGTGCTTCCCAGTATCTACCACCGGATCGGAAACGCAACCCACTGAGAAGATCCGGCGAGAAACTCGGTGGGCTGTGTCTGTTGGGTTAATTTACTCGTCGAGTCCTTCGTCGCAAGTGACAGGTTCGACGAGGACGATGACCGGCTCGAGGCTTGAGCTACCTAAAAGCACCGTTAATGGATCGGGAGGATCCGAAATGACGTCCGTAGGATCAGGAATGTAGTTACCGGCGGCCACGATGAGAGGGTTCTCGTGTCGTGCCGCTTTATCGAAATGACGCATTGATGCCGACTGTAGATACTTACTGATGGGCTCTAGGTCCAGGTCGTCGTGAAGGTCGACGTTCCTGACGAACCACGGGGGTTTTGTTCGGCGATTGTCTAGGAAATATCGCACGCAGTTACAAGATCGCCTATTGTGTATGATCTTCGACCTGTCCCGGGATCAGATCGTGTTAGGACCCAGTGCTGTTAGGACGCCCGCCGCACACTAGGACAGCATCAACGGTCTCCACACACATCATCCAGGGGACCGAGTCCAGTCAGATACCGACGACTTATACGTTTCCGCAACAAATCTGTAAGTCCAAAGCGCTCACCTTCCTCGGACGTCCTGGCCCACGTCTCTTGGTGGTAACTGGAAGCGGCGATGGCGACCGCGTCTAGAATTTGAAAACGACAAATGATTAAGACAACGTACAGATACTGGTGGTAGGACGTGTTGAGAGTCCGCGCGGGTAGGCACCACCGCCCTGCCTATCTCGGCCGTGAAGCAGTAATGCGTTTCGGTTTGAAGGGCGAGGCAGCCGTTGTAACTATACTCAGACTTTAGAACTCATATCTCAAGGTATATGGCGGTATTTACGTTGTAGATGTCTATGGACTCCAACAACCACTTTACACCAGGTGGGCTGTGACCTCGTCCACCCACCTAAGCAATAAAAAAAAATTGGATATAATATACAGATACCGCCACCTTGCTTATTTATGCTGCAAAGCAGTCATGCCTTCCAATATGAAGGCAATGGGTACATGACACAATTATGACTTGTAATCTCGTCTTAAGGTAAGAAATTTACGATGGAATGTTTGGGGGCTCCGATAACCACTTAACACCGGGTGAAATCTAAACTCCTTCAAATATAAATCTTAGTTTTAAGGACCCACCCTCCGTTTCCTAACTGGTCTGCTGCCATCAGCCGAACGCGTCGTCATCGACAGCCTAGTTTCCGCGCCCTTCGACGTCGCCACGTCCACCTCCTGCTTTGCCAGGATCCCGCTCATTCTGTCTCTGAAGAAGCTGTCTTCGGCCACCTTCAGAGCTTCGAAGCACTTGTGCCCTTGCAAGGCGTATCGTATGATCTTCAGCACCTCGATCCTGCACAGGAGTCTGGTGTCGTCGCTCATCTTCTTGAACAACGGTATCAGGGAGTTCATGAAGAGTTTGTCGTCGTCGAAGTGGTCGTCGGGCAAGATTGAGTTAGCGTCGATCTTGATCTCCAACGACGGGTTCTTGTCTATGACGGTTTGGTTGCATTTGTCCACGGTGTCCGGTCTATCGGTGACCTCCGCTTTGGTTTTTAGGTCGAGCGGTTTATCGATGACCTCGGTTTTGATCTTGGGGATGACGTCCTCGGGCGGAGCGTGTTGCGGCGAGTTGGACACTTCGGAGAATGACTCGTATTTGTCCTGGGAGTACCTTGGCTTTCTGGGAACGAAAATAGCTCCTGTTCAACTCTCATTGATATTATTACGTGATTATCGCACCGGTTTAACCCACAGACAGAGCCCACTGAGTTTCTCGCCGGATTTTCTCAATGAGTCGCGTTTCCGATCCGGCGGTAGATTCTGCGAGGCACTGCTCTTGCTAGGGCCGGTGTTAGCAACACTCCGGTTTGAGCTCCGTGAGCTCACCTACACGTGAGGGCGACGCTGATATAGCCTCTCAATGCTATCAGCATAGGTAGGGGGAAAAAAGCACCGGTTTTGAGATGAGGTCTTTACGTTTCATTGTAGTAATACGGCTTTCAGAGACTTCGAAACCTTCGACTGCTGGTACCAACCAAGGGTCGTGGTGTCTGGCGTATAAAAGCGCAGAAACAAATCAGGTTGAATTGAAAGATGGCAAAGCGTAAGAAACGATACGATTTTTTAGTGCTTAGATAGGTGGAGGAGCTCAGAGCCCACCTGGTGTTAAGTGGTTACTGAAGCCTATTGATATCTACAACGCAAATGCGCCAACCACCTTGAGATATAAGTTCTAAGGCGTCAGTATAGATAGCTACACCGGCTGCCTCGCCCTTCGAACCGAAACGCATTACTGCTTCACGGCAGAAATGGGTGGCGGCATTTACGTTGTAGATGTCTATGGGCTCCGGTAACCCCTTAAACCAGGTGGGCCGTGGGCTCTTAACGCGAATACCAAACGAGAGTAGTACGACCCGAGCACTTACTTGTTCTGTAGCGCCCTCAATAGAAACGACATCTGCCTGTGGTACTGATATCTTTTGCTGTTCGGAGCGCACTGGTCCGGCAGACACTTTCCTTGTCTGTAAGTCTTCGTGTACGAGTCCCGGATAGAGCGCCATCGTTTCTGAACTTCTTTACCTACGCAAAGAACAGAGATATCACTTTACTGGTGGTAGGACCTCTTGTGAGTCCGCACGGTACCACCGCCCTGCTTATTTCTGCCGTGAGTAATGCGCTTCGGTTCGAAGGGTGGGGCAGCCGTTGTAGCTATACTGAGACCCTAGAACTTATATCTCAAGGTGGGTGGCGCATTTACGTTGTCGATCTCTATGGGATCAAGTAACCACATAACACCAGGTGGGCTGTAAGCTCGTCCACCCATCTAAGCAATAAATTAAAAAAACTAAACATATTTCTGAGTTGGAATATTTAACCCAAGTAGTGGTCGCCCGGTAGTCGAAATTCGACTATAATTAATTGAAATTATAAGTTTGTACACTATTATGATTCTATTGTTAAAGACTTATTAAGCTTCTATAATCACAAATTTCGCCAAGACTACACTATATACAAATAATACTAATCTATTCTCAATTTGACCACAGACTTTAAGCAATAAACAAAAGAGTATAATTTATGCGTGTGTGTGGCAAATATATGGTAATGTTTTTTAATGATTTAATGTATTTTTATGAGTAATTTAAAAAAAAAAATACATATTAGCATTCTGCACTTCTTCTCTATTATTCTTTATTTTCTATGTTCCTTATTATCTAGTTTATTCTTTAAAAGTGTGAGAAATTTCATATTCCTCCGTCCGCGCCATTTTCGTAAAAAAGCGTACAAAGTTTTAGCTTCACATATTAATTTAAAGATGCCTTTTTATTTAGGTAGGTACATATATGTTTTTGTCTATGCACGCTTTTCTTTTTCTACCAGGCCTCGTTAATTCGTGATTGATTAACGTGAAGTATTGTAGAGTTATCAGCACCACAAGTTTTACAATGTGTTTAATACCAACAGCTTAAGATAGATGGCGTTAATCGCTTCGATAACATGGGTCAACACCAAAATTGACTTTGATTGCAAAGCATAAAATTTCGATATTTTAGATCGTAATTAGACGAAAAAAAAATACATGGCATGAAACAGTTTGCTTTTGAACTTTAATAAATTGACCACCATAGAGTTACTATTCCAAGTTGTAGGTACTTATTAACTCCATGTCGACCACATATGAAACAAAATGCATCAGCATTGTATTTACAGTTTCGTGACATTTTAAGTTTTTCTGGGCTTGTACAAAACACCTGATCGTTGTTTATGACTCGAGTGCCATCTAGTGGCACTGTGTAAACGTAAACACCCCACTCTCATAGCGCGGTTTTTTTTAAAGTATTAAAATTAAATAAAATATATTAAAAAAAAAAGTGAGTATTATTACTATAACTACCACAAAAGCAAACTTTATACCAGAAAATGGTATTTTATTTTCGTTTTTGTGAATAATTAACCGGATTAGAGTTGTGTAATTTAAGTGCTTATCAAATATTTAGGCTGTGACTAACACAGCGAATCATAGTGACCAGTGTGTGTAGTGCGAGTTTTTTAACGTTCTCGATAGCGTAAAAGTTAACTCAACTTTGTATGCAGTTTCGACTATCGCCTCGACGACCCGTCGGTCGGGCGTCCTCGGGGTGGCGCCGCGTGTCTGGTTGTAGTGTTGACCGCGGGAACCCCCCTACTCTGAACGGGTTCTGACCCCGGACGGAGATCGGACGTCGGGTGTAATAGTGCAGGGGAGTCGTTTAGTGGGTGGACCCTAAAATCCTTGGGCCCGCGATCTGCTCTCAACACCTGCAGATCGTTGAGTCTCACATACCCCGCGCGCCCCCTAGGCGCGGGGACCTCGTAGGAGGTTCGGCCCCGGGCCCGAAAGAAAAAAAAAAAAGTTTATGCAGTTTGAAAGTTTGCTTACGTTGGCCACTAGGGGCGCTGTTCCAACTCGATACAAATTTGAGTTAACTTTTACGCTATCGAGAACGTTAAAAAACTCGCACTAAAGACACAATATATAATAACCCACATTTATGTATGAAATGACTGACTTATCCTGTGCTCCTACGAATGCGAACAGCGAAATTGTATACAATGATAAGGTATACTTCACGATGAATCTATACAAATAAATAAAATTGGAGTATCTGTTTGTAATAATAAAATAAACACTTTTTACTAAATGCATAAGTATGTATACCACAGTACTTAAACCAAAATGTTTTTATTTTTTGTTTGTCTGTATATTTGTTCCGGCTAATCTCTGGAACGGCCGGACCGATTTTGACCAGACTTTCACTGATAGGTATCTGATGAAATAAGGAGTAACGTAGGCTACTTTTTTTAGACTAGCTTCGCCCCGCGGCTTTACCCGCGGTACGACAATAACCGCGGGTAACATCGCGGGACTCGGCTATCTAGATCTATATATATAAAATGAACTGTTCGTTAGTCTCGCTAAAACTCGAGAACGGCTGGACCGATTTGGCTAATTTTGGTCTTGAATTATTGAAGTCAAGAGAAGGTTTATCTAAATATGAAAATGCTCGGAATTAAATAAAAATAACAATTTTGTTTTTCCTTTGATGTGTCCCCCGTCGGACGGATTCCTTTTGTTTGTTTTATGTTTATTTTATACAAAAGTTTAGGTCTTTTATTTATCGATTGAGGCACTACGAAGTTTGCCGGGTCAGCTAGTCAATAATAAAATCCAATGTTTCCGAAGCGAAGCGAGGGCGGGTCGCTAATAAACAATAAAATACTTAACTGCGTTTTCTGTGATATAAGAAGAAATCAACATATACAACCCTTAATCTCTATTAAAATTTAACAATATTATTACTATACATTATATACTATACATTAAAATTTTTATAGTATGTATTATTATAATATACAGAACTGAACTTTCTTCTCACTGAATGACAGACAGACGAGTGATTCCGTTTAAGGAAAATTTTTTTTTGAAACTACAGGGTTTTAAATGATAAAGGTTTTTCTTTTTTAAATAACGTCCACCAATTTTCCTACGTAGGTGTAAATGTTATCACACAAACGACCGACCTTCAACTTGATTCTGACTTGCTCACGACCATGTTTATAATACACGTACTAATAAACATGAATTATAAATATAAAAACAACTTTTTTTGTTTTATAAGTAGGTATACCTAATGATTTCTTAACGATTCAAATTGGAGCACCAGTTTCTTAACTCGACTACGCGGCAGATATAAAGCAAATATAACCCGTTGTGTCATTATCACTTTTAGACGTAATGATATCATTATAATGTTTAATAATAATTATTTAATGAAACCGTTAATGTGTTTAAAAATGTTTTAATGAAATCATTTAGTGCCATTAATAAAATTATTTAACGATACCATTGTAATGTTTAATAATGATATTTGTGTTGAAATAAAAATATTTTTTTTTTCTCCACTTCCTTCGGTGAGCTCACGGACTCAATCTGAGAGTATTTGCTAAAAATAGCCCTAGCAAGAGCAGTGCTTCGCTGAATCTACCACCGGATCGGAATCGCGACAAACTGAGATAATCCGGCGAGAAACTCTGTGGACTATGGGTTAGTTCGCTCGTCGAACTCCAGTTATATCGAGTGATACATAATACTATTACTACATTATCGCATCAATACATATAAAGGTAGAGATTTTTTTTGGTCAGGAGGAAATCGCCGGTCTTCCGCCCACCACTGGGGATGGCGGGTGGAGAATGTCGGAGTCGAACCGACTAAAACCTCCTTCGCTCAACAACCAACGTCCAAACCTCGCATTAGACAGAACTCCTGAAAAGGCAAAGGGGGGAAAGTGAAGCGTTTAGTGCGGAGCACATCTCCCCCATCACCCTCCCCCTCGGGCGCCACGACCACCAGCCCTCTCGGAGGCTATCCAAAGCCCGCCTATATGGCGCCGGTTAGAGTGAGTTATCCTACGGAATACCCCGCTGAGCCGGAACCAGCGTGGGTCGAGGATAGCCGGCCTTCCATCACCCGGATGTTCTTGCGTAAAACGCGTGCAGAGCAGCTTGCACGTAGTCTTCTAAGGCCCTCCTATAAGATAGCGGTAGGTTATTAATTACATAAAAAACCCAGCACCAGAGAACCCTTTTTCAATAACAACCGACCTACCTAACGAACGACGTTATACCTCCATACGCTACACACGTTATCAAATATAATTTTTGGTGTATCTTACAGTTTGTTTAACGATAAGAAAAAAAATATATTCTACAATCGTTTATCTATCTATACGTTTTTTTTCTATTTTCATATTTCGGCACATGGTTCGTAGTTTGTTTAAGGATAATTCTATTGTGTGTTTTATGGTGTAAGTTTTTTTTTTATAATACCCCCTAATACAGCTTTGGTATTGAAGCGAGGGTGTCCGGGTCAATCAATCATTATAATTTTGTAGGTACGCATATATTGCATACACTTCGATGTACACATTTGATAATATATTTCGGATTAGTTACAATAATAACTTATTATCAGTAGGTATCGGAATTATGTATGTCGGAGAAGCCACAATTATTAACACCATCATCAGACATCATAGGGGAAAATAAGACGATCGAGCTAAGAGAAATATTGAGTACACCAATCACGTTTCTTGTCTTAGAACAATTTATAAATCCTCTTGACGTTAGCAAACGAAAAGGAATGACAATTCTTAGGACGGAGGCACCGCTCTTCAAGAAGGCTGGTTGGTAAGTGCGATGGCGTCTACGCGCCTCCATCGGCTAGACTCTGTCGTAGCACGAAGTTAGCCGAGTTCCGATGACACTGCAATCGTGCTGCCATCTCTCGGGAGTCGTGCTGCGTTTCGTTTAGCTACCAAACTAATGACCATCTCCGACATATATTATAATTGTGAACAATTCACACATGGTCGCCACTTCGATAAAACGGCACGACATCTCATTTCCTCACGTCCTCTCACGTGGCCACCGGTAACTACATAGCCGATCCTACGGACCAAATGGTAAGCAGTCGACGTCGCCCAAAACACGTCATGTCGGATGCTCCCGATCCATTAACGGTGTTTTTAGGCACCCAAGCACTGGTCATCGTTCTTGTGGAATCCGTCACTTGCGACGAAGGGCTCGGCGAGTAAATTAAACCCACAGACACAGCCCACTGAGTTTCTCGCCAGATCTTCTCAGTGGCCGCGTTTCCGATCCGGTGGTAGATTCTGCGAGGCACTGCTCTTGCTAGAGTTCGTGTTAGCAACGTCGTCAGGTTTGAGTCCCGTGAGCTCACCTACTAGTTAAGGTTACGCTGATATTGTCTCTCTAGACAATCAGCTTAAAAATAGATAGGCAAGTAATGCCATGTCCGAACGGTCGAATGTAAATACGCATTTAGAGCAATAACGAATATTTCCTTATCCCGGACGGGTTAGGTAAACTCATTATCTATATAATTTTATAAATAAAAACAAAACAATACAATTAATATATCTTACGATCCGAAATAATCGCCTCAAAAAACCCTGCCACGCGTAGCGTCTAGATTATATTTCAATTCTCTTTGAGATAACCGGACAATACACGCCACTTTCAGCCGAGAAAGAAAGTTCCAGAAAAGCGTAGGACGAATTCCTTGGTGAGGAGAAATTATTAAGTACGTGGTTTTAAAGGAAAATTTAGTTTAATATTCAAGTATTTTAAGGTGCTTTAAAAGAATGGTGAAGGAACATTACTTATCCGCCTAGTGTTGTTTGCTTGTTTATACTTTATATATATACTATTAATTTATTATGTGTGTGTAATGTAAGTATGTATATTGGTATATAAATCAAATAGTTATTTCATATTATATGTACCTAAACGGTATGTATTTATTTATTATATGTATATATTTTCTATAATAATGTATTGCCGATAGTACACCGCAACATACCTGCTATATTTTTATATTTTCCAGAATTTTTGTAAGTCAAACGGTTGTCTGGAGGAGATAGCTTTTAGCGATAAGACCGCCTATTGTACAAATGTATTTGCTTGTTGACTAGTTTTGAATTTAAATTGTATTTTTGGTGTGCAATAAAGTGTGTTCCCTCTCTGTCTGTGTGTTATCTAATGCCCGATGTACTTATAATTGAATAGCTCTATCATCGACGGACATTGTCAATGTCAAACTAATACACGTAATGCGAGGGTCGCGCGCGCTCGTGAGTTCAATGACCCTTCGCTTTCGTTTGTGTTCCATTGCGTGGTTTTCATTTATTATTTTTTTATTACGTTCAAAAATAATTTTCACCATAGGTCTATCTTTTTTTTTTATTGCTTAGATGGATGGACGAGCTCAAAACAATCTACAACGTAAATGCGCCACCCACCTTGAGATATAAGTTCTAAGGTCTCAGGTATAGTTACAACGGCTGCTCCGTCCTTCAAATCGAAACGCATTACTGCTTCACGACAGAAATAGGCAGGGTAGTGGTACCGTGCGGACTCACGAGGTCTTACGACCAATAATTACACAAATTATAATTTTGCGGGTTTGATTTTTAGTACACGATGTTACTCCTTCACCGTGGAAGTCAATCGTGAACATTCGTCAAGTACGTATTTCATTAGAAAAATTGGTACCCGTCTGCAAACATCGGTACATCGCAACATACGAATGCACTGGACGTCTTATCCTTTAGGCCTTGACAACTTCAAACCATCTAAACGTTTTTGTTTCTGAAGTTAAAAAACCGTTTTCAAGTGACGCTCCTCAATATTTTATTTATTAGTCCGTGACCGCGAAAACTGTAATGCATTCGAAGAGGTCAGAAATAATACAATGACCGTAGAAAAAAAAAGTGAGATCAAAACTGTAATAGCGATTTTAATTACGTCTACGGCTCGCAGATACCGTGGAAGATACTAATTTAAACCTGTGTATGTACATATTTATTGCTCATTTACATTTCCAAGAAAAAAATCAATACAGTTGTGGCAACCTTGATCAAGGGTTGAAAGACTATTTGATTTAAGCGTCATTTTTGCAAATTTACAGGAGAGCAGTTTAAAACAAACTAGTGGTCCCGCAGTAGTCGAAATTCGACTATAATTAATTGATATTATATAGATATTTCATTATATTTCATCCCATATCATCTAATCTCATTTCATTTCATTTCATGCCAATTGATTAATGTTTCAAATTAATCAACTTAATTTCCTTTCATTTCAAATTACCATTATTCATTATTTTTTTTAATATAAAATATTAGACTGTTTGGTATGATATCTTTGCCTTTCCAGTTGAAAAAATAGAACTACTACTACCTACTCATAATGTTTGACAACAAAAGAGTATGCATGGTAGTGTGTGCGATGTTTTTTTTATTGATTTAATGTATATTTTATGCATTATTTTAAGAAAATATTAGCATTGTGCACTTCTTCTCTACATTCTCTATAAGTGTGGAAAATTTCGTACTCCTCCGTCCGCGCAATTTTCGTAAAAAGGATACAAAGTTTTTGCTTCACGTATTAATATATAGATAAATTCTAACACTTTTTTTATTGATATTTGTTTTTTTTTATGATTGAAGGATTACTGGTGGCCCGGAGGCCTTTCCAGTTTCACCAGGACAGGTGGGCGAGCAAAGGCTCAGCCAGGAGGGGTGGGATTTGCTAACAGCTACCCGAGCGCCTCCGAAGGAGACCTAACAGCTCAAGAGTAGCTGCTTCGCGAATGAATCTACTACCGGATCACGTATTAATATATAGATTTGGACAAAATATGTATGATAACAAAACCAAACATTTTCATTCATCAAACTTAATTGAACTTCAAATAAAAACATCGAATTGTCGATACTAATACAAAATAAAACACGCATTTAATTACAAAGATAAATGTCGCGTGTTAAGCGAAATGTCGCTTTAACGAAATGGTCTTTCACCCTTCGATATACACAAATTATACAGTTAAACTAGCTGACCCGGCAAACATTGTTTTGCCTTATATAAGATTTCTAGGGAATTTCTAGTGTAGAAAAAAAAAACTTATTGTAAGTGTGTAAGGATGTGGTAAATGAGTGAAAGAGGTATGTAGTGCTGTGAACGATGAGGGAATATATAATAAAAATAACAAAACCTCATTCAACCACATAATACCTCATTATAACAAAAACAAAAGTCCAAATAAAAAAAAATATGTTAGGGGTGGACAACCCTAATCACTTAGGGGTATGAAAAATAGATAGTAGCCGATTCTCAGGCTTACTGAATATGCATAAAAAAATTCATGAGAATCGGTCAAGCGGTTTCGGAGGAGTATGGGAACGAACATTGTCACACGAGAATTTTATATATTAGAAGATATAATTTTCTCTTTTTGTGAAGCGATTTTTTGTTTAGCGGTTTAGCGTTTTCAATACAAAATTTTAGGAAATATCAAGTAGGTATCTGCGGCCATCTGCGGTAGGCAGCGGCCCGGCTCTGCCTCTGGCATTGCTGAAGTCCATGGGCGACGGTAGCCACTCACTATCAGGTGGGCCGTATGCTCGTCTGCCTACAAGGGCAATAAAAAAAAAGTAACGAAACAAAGAGAAAAGTTAATACACAAAATGAATTTAAGCCTTGAAGTTGTTAAGGTCGAATTTCGATCGCGCTCAATAATAAGATAGCGTTCGGAAATGTGACCTTAGTTACGTGAACATTAAGTCGATAATCCTTTCGCAAGACATCTAATGTGGCTAAGGAAAACAGCCGGCTTGCTTTAACTTCGCGTATTTTCTATGTATATGTATAGAAAAGATAATGTTTGAATTTACATTTTAATAACTGAAACGCGAACATAGATATCGCTTAGATTAGGTGGACGAGCTAACGGCTCATCTTTTGTGTTAAGTGGTTACCGGAGCCCGTAGACAACAAAAACGTAAATAGAGACATGAGTTCTTAGTTTCACAGTACAACAGTCGCCCCACCCTTTAAAGTGGAACGCATTGCTGCTTCACGGCAGAAATAGGCAGGGCGGTGGTACCTACCCGTGCGGGCTAAAAAATAAGGCATAACTGCAAAAAAAATTATTTATTTATTGCATTGATGGGAGGACGAGCTTACGGCCCACCTGATGTTAAGTGGTTACCGGAGCCCATAGACATCAACAAGGTAAATGCCGCCGCCCACCTTCAGACAACAGTTCTAAGGTCTCAGTTGTAACAGTACAACGGTTGCCCCCCCTTTCAAGCCGAAACGCATTACTGCTTCACGGCACAAATAGGTGGGGTTACCGTGCGGACTCACAAGAGGTCCTACCACCAGTAACTAAATCAGAGAATAAATGTATTTTATTCTTAACATGGTGGTAAATTAGAATTGGAGACCAGTGTGCTTAGTGAGAGTCTTTTAGCGTTCTCTATAGCCGACGAAATCAAATTTGTATGGAGTTGGAATGTTTGCCTACGTTTGCCGCTAGGGGCGCTGTCTCAACTCGAGTTAACTTTAACGCTATCGAGAACGTTCAAAAACTCGCACTAAGCACACTGGTGCTCACATGCCGGAGTGTTCCTTGCAGGATGGTTTGTCCGACTCACAGGATACAACTATCGCTTGGTCTGTTACCCTCTGCTTCGACCTATGCTATCAGGCGCCCGATCGAATTGACCTCAATAAAATTTACAATATATTCCATAACAATATAAAAAAAAAATGTAATTAGTTTCCTATTTATGAAAAAAATTAAATAAAAAATTAAAATTAACAAAATTAACGGAAATTTTTACACTATGTAATTTTTTTTAGGTCAATCCATACCGCGTTAACTCATTACAGTGCAAAACATAAAAAGAGAAAACAACAAAAAAAAACCGTAACTTAACAATTATCCAGGAATTTCACTTGTGTGACTCCCGAAAATTGGGAATCGGTAATTATAATTTCGTCATATTCTAATCCAGCTTACCCTCAAAATTCTTTGGCTTTTACTATGCCTGAAATATTTTCATGCTCATGTAAGCGGACGAGTATACGGCCCAACCGATAGTGAGTGATTACCGTTGCTCACGGACATTAAGAAAGCACAAGGCACAGCAAGACCACCGCCTATCTGCCGTCCCATGCAAAAAACAAAAATGCATTCTAGGTATTTATTTATCAACATGTAGTGTGACGTAAAAAAATCGCTGGATCTTCTCAGTGGGTCGCGTTTCCGATCCGGTGGTAGATTCTGCGAGGCACGACTCTTGTTAGGGTTCGTGTTAGCAATAACGTCAGGTTTGAGCACCCTGAGCTCACCTACTCGCCCGGTGACGCTGATAATAAGGTCTCTCAAGACTCAGCATAGATAGAAAAAAAAATGAAAAAATCATCAAACGACCCATTAATTTTCGATATAATCTCATAGATGTCGCTACAATCATTGATAATTAAAAAGAAAAACAAAACAAAAAAACATTATAAAAAAATTATGCAAAATTAAAAATGGTGGCTGAAATCGAAAAACAGAAAATGGCGTCTTAAGCGTCTCTAGCGCGACACCGCTTCATTTAAACGTGTATTAGTTTCATTTGCTTGTTAAAACTCGCACTAGACCAGCGCGGACAGACTCTTTGACGAGTCAGTGACGCCAGCGAACACGGCTCACGGCCTGTTACGAAAATAAATGAAAAACAATAACTTCGACTACATAAATATTATAATATAACTACATTAAAGACACGGTTATAGGTTTACGAGAGATTGTTTCTAGAATTTACTTAATAATATAATCAAGTGTGAACTGAATTTATAATTAAATTAAAACAATTTTTCATACAAACACGAAAATTTTAACGTTTCAATATGTAGTCAGAACAATAATTGTTGTTCTGTTCGGAATGCAAACATAAATAGCTCGAACATTCAACTAACTACACAAAATAAACAAAGCAATAAAATTGCAATCAAAATTATTATTAGTCACAACGCATCGGCAATTTACAATACACCAAAAATTATTTAAAAAAAAGAAAACTAAATCTTGACACATGTGTGTGTACATGACTTACTTTTCGTCTTCACCATTTTCATTGAATTCTTTTATTTATTTTTTAAATAATTTAATCAATAAACTTTTCACCAACACCCCGCCTCGGCAACGGCTCTCGCAACACTGGCTCCTTCGGCCCACTCACTCACCGTGGCGGAATCGAAAGGAATAATCAACTTTAAAAATGGAAAAACATGTTCTTTTTATTTTTAAAATACGAACCGGCCAGTGGTTTTACCAATTAACAGAGCGAAAAAAAAAACGTGCTTATAATAATTTATTTATTAAAAAAAACAACTCGACTGTTAAGAATGAGAATTGTTTTGGTTAGCGTTTTCCAGTTTTATAATATTTTCGAAGACATTTAAATTTAATGTAATTACATTCGTTGATAAGACAAGTAGACGCGTCCGAAGCACACTTGCAAACACATTCCGAACATGTACACAATACGTAGCAGGCATTATTGAGAAATAGGGCAGGCGCGTATAGTCTGTTTTTAATACATACATATTAGGAATTTTAGGTTATTTTATCTTAAATTATGTCATGGAAAACCTATGACACATTTTGTTATTTCACCAACATCTCTTATCAGGTTGTTCGGGTCAATATACTTAATGTTGTACAGACTTAGAGACGTGTTCTTCGACAACTTGTATCATGAAGTTACGTGACATATATAACATATCCTTCAAACACTCTGTGTACTTAAAATTCAATACTTCGATGTAGATAGGACGACGGCACTAATGTACTGAATTGTACCGAGCCAGTTAACAGCGTTTTTTTTTTGTATTTCAAAGCATTTTATATTATACAAAATGGCGCCGTACTGCAGAAATATATTTGCTCTTTTAAGAGATACGCCAATAATTTTAACGGAATGCGTTATTTCATTTTACGCCTACCTTAGTTAGACCACTGAACTAGCTCAATACAAACGGGTGACGTCACTACGAAAGGCAATGGAATCGTAATTCAAAGTTCGAATTTTTTTAATAAATTATAATCGGGCGAGAGTTCTTTAAACAAACAGCTTTACGTGAATTTATCTTTATAGTGTCCGAAGCATGTAAAATGTAAAATCATGACTTGGGATAGTCGAAGAAAATTCAAGAATCTTCCTAGATGAATTTAAAACAAATTTCTAATTTATACATTTCCAAGAAAAGAAAAAAGTTTCGGAATGAATATGTTAGAGGAAGTTTGAAAGGCGCATCTGTGAAAGAGAAGTTCAGAAGTGCACGTTTGGGATGGTATGGACATGTGATGAGACGAAATGAGGTTGTCCAGAGAGTTTTCATTATGAATGTCAAATTCTTTAGAGGAAGAGGTAGGCTTAAGAAAAAATGGATGGATTGCGTGAAAAACGTTAAGAAAGCAATGAGCGGAGAGATGGTATACGATTGAGGAGTATGGAAAGAGAAAACATGTTGAAGGAGAATGATGAAAGAAAAAGAAAAAAGTCATAATTTTTATATTCCGAAACAGGTGTTCATGATACTATTGCTCAAAATTTCATTCCTTGACCTGAAGTTACATAATGTTTAATCACGTTGTAGCTGCGGACCGTATAAATCTGGGAAAAACTCGAATCACGCTGGCAATGATTTTAAGAAATCTTGAATTTGCTAACATCTTTAATTTAGTTAGATGGTTAGACAAGCTGACAGGCCGCCCGATGCTGATCGGATACTCATGGACTAGGCTCTGCACAACTATATCGAGGGGTGAAAGATTTTTTGGTTTAAGCGGCATTTCGCTTAATACGCGACATTTATCTTTGTATTAAAAGGTGCTTTTTATTTGGTATTAGCGTCAACAGTTCGATGTTTTTAATTGAACTTCAATTAAGTTTACTCCATTGAAATAGTGGAAGAAGTTTTTTCTTTATGATATTGTTTCTAAATTTTAAGCTTTATATGCTTCTCCTGTAGAGTTGCAAATATGTTGTGTGTATTGAACGTGAAAATCCGGTATTTTGTTCATCGTGACACTTGTCAGGCAACCCTGAATTACACTGATTCGTTATTCATATTGGTTTTCACAACTCAACAACAAGCCGCCTTGTGATTTAAAAATGGAATAGTTTAAATATTTTTTTTTTTATAGTATTATAGTTTTTACATATGATCGATGTTTACACTAGTTTACTGTATCGGTAAAACAGGTTGTTTTTTCCGCTGAACTTTAAGCTTTAAGCTTAAGGTTCGTCCAAAGTTAATGTACACAAACATTTCTTTTCTAAACGATTATCTGAGAACATTTGCGGACAACATCTTAAAAAAAAAAATTACTGTCCTGCCAAAAAACCGTACGAATGGTCACCGTGCCCATTCGTATTTCTGTCGCACAGAAATACGCAGGAATTTACTGGTGGTAGGATCTCTTGAGAGTCGCGCGGGTAGGTACCATCACTCTGCCTATTTCTGCCGTGAAACAGTAATGCGTTTCGGTTTGAAGGTGGGCACCGCTCAACACCAGGTGGGCTGTGAGATCGTCCACTCATCTAAGCAATAAAAAAAAAAAACGATTGACGCGTTCCAATTTGAGAAGCGACCACTCAACACCGGACCGACTCCGGACATTCAAAGAAAGGCACAGCGGTTCTCAACCAAGAAACCATTAATAATAATATTTCGTCTCATTAAACTGGCGCCAATAACGTAGTTATTCGACTGTTATCTATAATCGCCGAGGACTTATTTCAATCGGTGCGAATCTGGTATCAATTTTATATGTTTGATAAATAAACAAAAAAACATAGTTATGTAATAACGTTGTGGTTATTGATCCCTACGTTCTATTTGAAGTCGTCGTGGCCTAAAGGATAAGACGTTCGGTGCATTCGTATGTAGCGATGCACCGGTGTTCGAATCCCGCAGGCGGGTACCAATTTTTCTAATGAAATACGTACTCAAAAAATGTTCACGATTGACTTCCACGGTGAAGGAATAACATCGTGTAATAAAAACCAAACCCGCAAAATTGTAATTTGCGTAATCACTGGTGGTAGGACCTCTTGTGAGTCCGCACGGGTGGGTACCACCACCCCGCCTATTTCCGCCGTGAAGCAGTAATGCGTTTCGGTTCGAAGGGTGGGGTAGCCGTTGTAACTATACTGAGACCTTAGAACTTATATCTCGGGGTGGGTGGCGCATTTACGTTGAAAATGTCTATGGGCTCCAGTAACCACTTAACACCAGGTGGGCTATGAGCTCGACCATCCAATAAAGCAATAAAAAATAAATAAAAATAAAAGGTTCAGTGATAATGCGTTTCGGTTTGAAGGGCGGGGCAGACACGTTTTACTATAAAAACTGAGACCTTAGAACTCATATCTCAAAGTAGGTGGCAGCATTTACGTTGTAGATGTCTATGGGCTCCGGTAACCACTTAACAGCGGGTGGGCCGTGAGCTCGTCCACACATCTAAGCAATAAATAAATAGAAGTTATACAGAGTCGATGGACAACGAAACTTGAAAGTCGCCGTCCTCATTGAGGTCTTTGTCAAATTTTATAACTTTTTATTTTATAATTTTTTATGCATAATTTATTTTTAATTATGCATAAAAAAATTGTTAAATCGATAAAGAAAACATTACACACTATCATGTATTTGACACAAAACATATACGCACACATATTATATCTACTCTGCGTTTATTGTCAAACTTTTGTTATTGTGTGTGATCAAATTGATCAAACTTTTATTATTGTCTGTGATTAAATTGAGAATAAATTAATATTGTTTGTCTTTAATACTATCTATCTATAGTGTAGTTTTGGCGAAATTTGTGATTACATAAAAAAAATTTAAAGTGTTTGACAGTAGAACCTTAATAATGTTTATAAAGAAAATTCCAATTAATTATAATCGAATTTCGACTACTGCGGGACAGCTAGTGTTATTAAAAAATAAAATAAATATAAACAAATACTTAGTTTTGATTGTCGACTGTTTTCCTCGTAACGAACCGGCGATCCTCAGCTCCGAGCGACTCCAATCTGAATAACTCTCAATAAAGCAATATGGGTCAGGGTTGACCCGAGCTTGCCTCTCCACGGAGCATTGGGTATTCAACGCGGTGACGTCGTTTATAAATATGTCGGAGAGACCACAACTATTAACACCATCGTCAGATATCGTAGGGGCGAATAGGGTGATCGAGCTAGAGAAGTATTGAGTACACCTTCTTTTTTTTCCTACCTAAGCTGATAAGCCTTGAGAGGCTATATCAGCGTCGCCTTAACTAGTAGGTGAGCTCACGGGGCTCACACCTGATGACGTTGCTAACACGAACCCTAGCAAGAGCCGTGCTTCGGAGAATCTACCGCCGGATCGGAAACGCGACCCACTGAGAAGATCCGGCGAGAAACTCAGTGGGCTGTGTGAGTACACCAATCACGTTTGTTGTCTTAGAACAATTTAGAAATCTTCTCTTGACCTTAGCAAACGAAAACAAATGACAGTTCTTAGGACGGAGGCACCGCTCTTCAAAAAGGCTGGTTGGTAAGTGTGATGGCGTCTACGCGCCTCCATCGGCTAGGCTCTGTCGTAGCACGAAGTTAGCCGAGATCCGATGACGCCGCAATCGTGCTGCCATCTCTCGGGAATCGTGCTGCGTTTCGTTTAGCTACTATACTAATGACCGTCTCTGACAAATATACATACATTCTTCTGTGATTGTTGACGGTCGATGGTTGAGAGGAATGTTTTGATTCTATTGCCGACTTCAAAAAAATAGGAGGTGGTTCCAGACGGCTCTAGATTAGGTGGTGCAGAAGTTTGCGGCCCTGAGTCGTGGGTTCGATTTCCGAATTCGTGTGATGAACAGGTTTGTTGGCAACTTGCATTAGTGAGTGAGCATCAGTGAGCATCTATGATCACTAGCCTTAAGACGGCTCGCTCTGGTTTGCAAGTCCCAAAAAAACGCGCTTCAACCAAGATCACAATAAACTATTTAAAAAATATATATTTGATAATACCTAATAATATAATCGTCAAATTGTTTCTAGTCGCCCGTGGACAGCACCAAGCTCAGCGAGTTTCAAAAAGAATGCAAGCGTAGCATATATCAAGAGCTCAGCTGACGAGGTCAACGAACTAGCTAAGGTCGGTTATACTATAAGATTAATAATATAAATATTCGCGGTGTACAATAAACATATGTTTTGTTTTGTGCTGTGTATCAAAAGTTTTATTCATTTTATACGAAAATCTATATATTAATACGCGAACAAAAAACTTTGTACCCCTTTTTACAAAAATTGCGCGGACGGGGGAGTATGAAATTTCCCACACTTATAGAGAATATAGAGAAGGAGTGCAGAATGTAAATATTTTTTTAAATTATGCTTAAAAATATATTAAATCAATAAAAAAAACATTACACACACTACCATATATTTGGCACACACACGCGTATAATTATACTTTTTTGTTTATTGTTAAAAGTCTGTAGTCAAATGGAGAATAGATTAATATTGTTTGTCTTTAATATTATTTGTCTACAGTAATATTATTTGGCGAAATCTGTGATTATAGAAGTATAATAATAGTCTTTGAAAATAGTACCATGATAATGTCCAAACTTATGACTTTAATTAATTATAGTCGAATTTCGACTACCGGGGGACCGTGTCTTTTGCATTAAGCGAGCGATCGAGT
Organism: Bombyx mori; assembly: GCF_030269925.1. Classification (NCBI taxonomy): domain Eukaryota; kingdom Metazoa; phylum Arthropoda; class Insecta; order Lepidoptera; family Bombycidae; genus Bombyx; species Bombyx mori. The sequence continues at coordinate 7,852,793 of NC_085130.1, forward strand.
TCAGTGCGCGTCTGGTGTTAAGTGGTCGCTTAGGTCCATGGACATCATAGCGTGAATAGCGTCTAGCATAAAGCCAATCCGTCCACTCAACGTGACCCGCGCTAGAAATTGGTGAGACCGTTTGTCCTGCTCACGTGGACTCAAGAGTAGAACAAAATGACTTTTTAAACTTTTTAGTGCTGATTTTATATTCACATATTTTCCAAATCTTACTAAACGATTTCTGATAAAAAGTATGTGATCCAAAAAATTTTACTTAAAAAAAATTATAAAAATTAATGTTAAAGTCACAGCAAAATAATGGTTATTTATATAACTGTTATTAACTCATTACAAACGTTATGCGCGCGCGCGCTAAGTCACGTCCGTATAGGTCGATACTTATTACCTATGTACGAGTACATACATATGTATAATCAAACTGCGCAATAGTCAGTATTCCGACGCTCCGCATTCTATAAGCATTAATATAGAGTCGATCTATCGACGGTTCGGTTAACTATAATAGTTAGAAATATGCTGTCACGACACTTTTTGTAAATAATAATGTGTTCTACAAAATCGTAGTACATTATTTTATTTTATCATCAATAGCTTTCGCAGGGCACGCGATGTAAAGAATATTTTAGGTAATTTTTTTACACCTTGGGTTACATTATTGGAGTTTCAGTAAGGTACCCTAATTAGTTTCAAAAAAGATTATAGCCTATGTCACTCGGGAATAGTGTAGCTTCGAAACAGTGAAAGAATTTTTCAAATCGGTCCAGTAGTTTCGGAGCCTATTCAATATAAATAAACAAACAAATCTTTCCTCTTTATAATATTATTATTATAGATAAAAGTGATTTTAATTATGTATGTTCTGTCTATTAACTTTTCCAGGGCTCAAACCACCGAATCGATTATGACGAATTTCGTCATGGAAACTATCCGTACCCCGGGAAAGAATATAGGTTGGCTTTCATCCCACAGCTGAACACGAGTCTCCCTGCCCACGCGATTTAAGACGTACTCGGGCGGAGCTTCGAACGGAAAGCTACTACACAAAGTTTCTAATGAGCTCTTTTTACGTTTGAGGAGACAGGAGGGTGGTAGCTACGTTGCCTACGTGATTGCCTATGCCCTCAGAGAGTACCACCACCTACCTGCCACCAAGGCGAAGGTCGTGTCTCCTACGTGGAAATCGCAAGTCCTTTGACGTAACAGCCATCCCGTCTAAAAGACTCGAATATCACGACAATAGTGGGTGTCAATTAGTTGTTTGAAGAGAATTTACGACAAAATGGAAAATGGAGAATAAGAAAATGAGTAGGTACATCGTCAATGTAGTCCAAGTCAATTACATGTACATTATCAAGGATAACTAGAAAAGTAATGTTCGGATCTTAATACAATCTTGGGAGTACATGAGAAGCGCCAGGTTTAAATAAAACAAGTATCGAATCCTTTCTTTCACATAACTTTAATACCTATGTGTTCTGGTATTCTGGTAACCACTTAACGCTAGAAGCGCCGTGAGCTCGTTCATTCAAATCTATATATTAATACGTGAAGCAAAAACTTTGTACCACTTTTTACGAAAATTGCGCAGACGGAGGAGTATAAAAATTTCCAGACTAATATAGGATACAGAGGAGTTCAGAATGCTAATACTTTTTTATGATGTATAAAAAATACATTAAATCAATTAATAAAATATGACACACACTATTATGTATTTGGCACACAGACGCATATATTATACTCTTTTATTTATTGTTAAAGTCTGTGGTCAAATTGAGAATAGATTAATATTGTTTGTTTTTAATATATTGTTTGTCTATAGTGTAGCCTTGGTGAAATCTGAGATTGTAGAAGTAAAGTTTTTGACAATAGAACCATAATAATGTTCAAACTTATAATTTAAATTAATGATTATGGTCGTAATTCGACTACTGGGCGACCACTAATAAACAATATGCAAAACTTAATCTCGCAACAAAAACAATTTCAATTTTATCTAAACAGGGATGGCTAACTCTAGTTTTTTTTTATTTCTACCATTTAATTGCGTAAGTATATATAAGTATATGTAAGTGTATATTTATAAGTACATAGCTTTAACTAAATAATAATTGCGTAAGTATATTATTATATAAGTATATGTAAGTACATATATTTATAAGTAGCTTTAACTAAATAATTATTATTTTTATTCATTTATTAGATATAATTAGATTATTGTTTAAGTTGAATATTAGTTTTAAAATCCATTAATTATATAAATCAATTTTAATTATAAAAAAAAAATGTGTAAATAAAACGTGACTTAAAACATCTATATCTATACTAATATTATAAAGAGGAAAGATTTGTTTGTTTGTTTGTTTCGAATAGGCTCCGAAACTACTGGACCGATTTGAAAAATTCTTTTTCCATTAGAAGCCGACATTCTCCCTGATGAACATAGGCTACTTTTTTTATTTATTTTTTATTTTATTTTTTTGGTTTCATGTGTGTTTTAATGTTTCCGAAGCGAAGCGAGGGCGGGTCGATAGTTATTCAATATAATATTTAATGTAGCAAGAATTAATTAACGACATCCTTGATAGAATATTTCGTTAAATGAATGAATGATTTATTTTATTTCAGACAACAACAAGTTCAATCTGTACATAGTATCATTGAAACATACTTAAAATTACCTAAAATTTCCTAAAAACTAATTATTAATCACCTAAATACCTAATTATTAATGAAACCATCGTGTAATAATAATCAAATCCGCAAAATTATAATTTGCGTAATCACTGATGGTAGGACCTCTTGGGAGTCCGCACGGGTAGGTACCACCACCCCGCCTATTTCCGCCGTGAAGCAGTAATGCGTTTCGGTTCGAAGGGTGGGGCAGCCGTTGTAACTACATATACTGAGACCTTAGAACGCGTTTCCGATCCGGTGGTAGATTCTGCGAAGCACGGCTCTTGCTAGGGTTTGTGTTAGCAACGTCGTCAGGTTTGAGCCCCGTGAGCTAACCTACTAGTTAAGGTTACGCTGGAATAGCCTCTCAAGGCTACCAGCTTACGTAGGAAAAAAAAAACTTATATCTCATGGTGGGTGGCGCATTTACGTTGTAGATGTCTATGGGCTCCAGTAACCACTTAACACCAGGTGGGCTGTCAGCTCGTCCATCTAACTAAGCAATAAAAAAAATTAAAATATTACCTAAAAAGCAAAGAAATTAATGTGAATTTAAACGTCATCTAATCTCGCAATACCTTTAATCATATTTAAAGAGTACTGAACGGTAGTAACGTTCTTTGACGACGGTAACCACTCATCATCAGGTGGGCCGTGTGTTCGCCTGCCTACAAGGGTAAAAGAAAAAACGAAATTATCGACACACACATTTACTCTGGGACATCAACAATATCACACCAGAGAAATAACCTAGCGACGATGACTATTCGAAACCGCATTCTCTCAAACTTTCCTAATGATTGAAATAAAATGAACGCGAATTAAACAACAAAGAATCGATGACACAGCGAACGGTGAGTCACGAATTCAATACGCCAGAATATAAGTTGGAATGGTATGCTCCATAATCTTTATGTCTATACAACATGTAACATATTTAACGCACACCCTCAAACACCCCAATTAGACTTTAATAGTATAAACGCTATGCATACACCAAATATTATTTATATGTGCGTTAACATTGATTATTTGTGAAATTAGTTATTCCCATTTCGTGGAAATAAAATGGTCACCGATTCACACTCCGCTGCGCACGCACACACAGACACCTACTCGCCGCGCCCGGCCCCTTGTTCAATGCACTTTAATGACCGTTTTCGTATTTGTTGTTTTATTTTAGATAATACTGCAATGTCACTTTTCACTTTATCAAAGGCGGTTATTATCTTATTCTTTAGTTCTTCGGCACTTATTGTCTTTGTGTTATAAACTAGCGATTTAATTCGCCCCCACAAAAAAAAGTCGAGAGGCGTCAAATCAGCTGATCTAGGAGGTCACTGACCGAAAAGACATAGCGAAATACGGGAGATATTTTATTTGCACTATCACTTGACCTCTTATCGATAAGGTGGACGCGGCGTGACTGACTTGTCAAAAATATTTTGTTGACTTCGTTGTTTAGATTTTTCTTTGATCACCGCCGACGCAACCGCGTCGCCGCGAACATCGGGATTAGCCTGCCGTTTATTGTAAGAATATTATGCCGACGAAAGAAAGGGATAGTAATTATTTTTGTATTACGTGGTTTTCTTTTATGTATTGTAGTGTTGCTGTGTGCCGGCGGTTGGTATTGTGTGCGTAGGTATTTTATTTTGTAATAGACTATTAGCCTTGAAATAAGTATCAGATTTCTTTAATTAAATAAAATTTTTTTTTACTAATTAGATATTTCATTTTAAAAAGTCTTAATACCCTGACTTACGTTCCATTTTCGTTTCTATGAACTGTTTAGCTAGCTGTGTAGGGTGACTGTAATTTACTTAGTTTTAACTAAATTTTAGAAAAAAAAATTGGTACATAAAAAACAATCAAAATCGATCCAGATTCCGATTCTGAACAAATTACTTTCAGGGTGTGCGTTAATTATGTTACATGTTGTATATTAATACGTGAAGCAAAAATTTTGTATCCCTTTTTACGAAAATTGCGCGGACGGAGGAGTATGAAATTTTCCTCACTTATAGAGAATGTAGAGAAGAAGTGCACAATGCTAATATTTTTTTAAAATAATGCATAAAAGATACATTAAATCAATAAAGAAAACATTACACACACTACATACCATGTATTTGACGCACACACGCATGCATACTATTTATTGTCAAACTTTTGTTCTGGACGTCTGTTGTCAAATTGAGAATAGATTAAATATTGTTTGTCTTTATTAATATTTTTTTATAGTGTAGCCTTGGTGAAATTTGTGATTATAGAAGTATCAAATACAATCATAATAGTGTACAAACTTACAATTCCAATTAATTATAGTCGAATTTCGACTACTGCGGGACCTCTAGTATATATAATTCTACAACCCGGCAGATGGCGTTGCAGTCCGTATCTAGGTTATTTATCTATAGTGCAACTAAACGGCTGGATCGACTTGAATAAATTTTTGTGTATGCATTCACAGGACAACGTTTGTCTACCTATAATTTTTTCCTTTTTCTTTGAAGGAAGTATTAGGCATTCCAGTTTCACCAGGACAGGTGAGCGTGCGCGGTCTTAGCCAGGGGAGGGGTATTACAGTGATGAGGGTAGGCCGAAGAATACTTTAGACTAATCAACATCCTTTTCGTCTTATCCAGAGCTCTTTATGTAGACTGGACAGATGAGCTCCAGACAGACGAAGGCGATACATCATTATCAAAACAGCTGCCCTCAAACCGATACTCAAAAGTTCGCACAACAGCGAAACAGTGCTTAGTGCGATGACAGCGCCCCTAGCGGTAAACGTAAGCAAACGTTCCAACGCCATACTGAGTTAACTTTTACGCTATCGAGAACGTTAAAAAAAGCACACTTATAGCCACATTTGAGTATTACAATACCCTCCAATTAACGAAGCTAATTTATCAATTTTTCCTTCATGTTGAACACGCTTTTATTAGCTTCGTATGTTTGTATACGTAGCGAAATCTTTGAACGTCTTATTCAGAGACTTCAAGACATCCCATTAATTTGAATCAGCACACGTAATCAAGGACCGTGGCATCAGTAATATCATCTGATCGGTATTTCATATTAAATAGAAAAAAAGGTCAAAAATAATCTATACTAATATTATAAAGCTGAAGAGTTTGTTTGTTTGAACGCGCTAATCTCAGGAACTACTGGTCAGATTTGAAAAATTCTTTCAGTGGTAGATAGCCCATTTATCGAGGAAGGCTATAGGCTATAGCCTCACATTAAGACCAATACAAGTGGAGCACCAATAAAAAATGTTTCAAAATATTTTCACTTTCTACGTAAATGAAGTGGGGGTTAAAATTTAGCGTTATGCCAAAGTAACTATTCCACGCGGACGGAGTCGCGGGCAAAAGCTAGTAATAAAATAATTGCTACTTCGGTTTGCCTTAAAGGCATTTTTATTTATTTATTACACGTATGTACACATATGTGTACTATTTACACTGGCGGACTTAATAATTAAGCCATTCTCTTTTAGTCAACCAAAGGCAGTGCAGAAGAAAATGGTAGGTGCATTGGAATTTATATTAAATTATTAATACATACACAAAATATAATATAAATATATAGTTTATACAGTGCCTATTCAAACTGTAACAGTTTTTAAACCGTATATTAATATTTATATTATTCCCACTAGATTTTACTTAGCGGAAAATCCCGATAGTGTCATATTATAAATTCATTAATATCAATATTACAAAAAACTTCACTGTGTTACCTTTGTTTATTATCGAAACGAAAACATATTATTCAATCGTTAGTATGTTAGTTGTTTGTCTCGTTATAAGTACGTATTAGAAGTTGTTGTTTGATATTATACATAATAGGTTGGGGAAAAAGTCTTTTCGCATTATAGTATGTATGAACTTGTATTAAAATCTCTTTGGCTATACTATTTGTAGCTGGCTGGTTTTGGTGTCATTAAAAGTTTAAATTTTAAAGAAGATAATTCCAAATTCAAATTAGGAAAATGTGTTATTATTTTTTATTTTTGTACTGACAAGTTTTTTTTTTAAGTGATTTTATGACCTGATAACTAAGACCTTTAAGTCATGTCTTATTTTAATTTATATTCTTATTTTTATGAAAAATGATAATATGGAGTGAAATGAAATGAAATGAGATGATATGGAATGAAATATAATCTTAGTAAAATGGTGGTCATTTACTAAGATTTTTTCAGTGGACTTTTTGGAGGATCCCGAGAAGTTGCGTCCAGCGGCTTTGTTTCATTTTCCCACATTTGTGCACTTTCACAGATATTAAACAGTTATTACACATTTAAACCCGAAGAAACACTAAATAGACAAAATAAAACAAATCACACAACTTCACTTCTCGCGTTCCCGCCAAAAAGTCCTGTACTGTCAAGATGAGTGAATCTAATGAAGATTATTATTATTATTATACGAGTCGGATATTTAATTTCGAAATTTTAATTCGGTACTCTGTGTCTGCATAATTTATAGATAAAATTATATTTACGGTTTAATTTTGCGTCTTTTATTAGTCATGCTATTACTGACGATTTGACTGTTGTCCGTGGGGAGAATAGGGTGTTCAAATCGTAATAGACATTTGAATATTATACAAACTGTTATTAGAATTTCGATCGTAAAATTTGTTTTTTTTTATTATTATTTTTTATTGTCCGTGTAGGCAGACGGCCTACCTGATGGTGAGTGGTTACGCCGCCCATGGACTTCAGCAATGCCAGGGGTAGAGCCAAGCCGCTGCCAAAATCCGTTTTATCAATGTCAATGTGCCGATTAGATCCGCCTTTAGCTGCGAACATAGGAATGGGCTTGCATTTTTTTTATCCGCGAATAGTGAAAAACGCGAATGAAGGAAGCGCGAATAAGGAGATTTTAATATGTAGTTATCAGTTCTAGTTGCTATTGAAGCGCCAGGGGCAGACCCAAGCCGCTGCCTACAATTTCTAATTATTTCAACTATTCGCGAACATTCTATATTTATATATAAATAGATTTGTGCTTCGAAACATCGCAATAATTTGAATTTTGGATTCTATTAAACGATTAAAATGGAATTTACATATCCTACTACAATTTTTTTTTATTGCATAGTTCGTTGGACGAGCTCACAGCCCACCTGGTGTTAAGTGGTTACTGGAGCCCAGACATCTACAACGTAAATACACCCACCTTGAGATATAAGTTTTAAGGTCTCAGTATAGTTACAACGGCTGCTCCACCCTTCAAACCGAAACGCATTACTGCTTCACGGTAGAAATAGGCAGGGCGGTGGTACCTACCCGTGCGGACTCACAAGAGGTCCTACCACCAGTAAATTACATATTAAAACGAAAGCAAGTTTGTTTGTTACGCTTTTATATCTTATCTGCTCAACCGGTATCATGGAATTTTGCGGTCACATTGTCGGAGGATACTCATCTAAGCAAAAAAACAAGATTGTCAGTTTTTACCATCCTCCTTACTTCTACCCTCCATAATTAGAAAGGAGCGTTTTTTTTTTATTGCCCTTGTAGGCAGACGAGCATACGGCCCATCTGATGGTGAGTGGTTACCGTCGCCCATGGACTTCAGCAATACCAGAGTCAGAGCCAAGCCGCTGCCTACCGCTTAATACTCTCCACAAGCCTCGTTTGAAGAAGGACATGTCATAGCGTCTCTGGAGTAAGCGTCATAGGGAAGATCTTCTGCCGAGCGACTTACATTGCTCTGTGGACAGACTCTCCGAATGTTATATCATCGATCGGAACATTGTATTCAAACATATCTTGGAAACGTTGTTAGCGTGATTCATTCAATCAAAAGGTAATCAAATTAAGGTAATTTTGACGTTAATTTTGATTTTTTATTTACTATTTTTTAGATCTTATCTATATCTATACAATCTATCTATATATATGTATGTAAATCGTTTGGAGCCTCTGGGTCTGCGGAGGGACTTCGGTTCCCTCTGTATTCTGTACCGCATGTTCCATGGGGAGTGCTCTGAGGAATTGTTCGAGATGATACCGGCATCTCGTTTTTACCATCGCACCGCCCGCCACCGGAGTAGAGTTCATCCATACTACCTGGAGCCACTGCGGTCATCCACAGTGCGTTTCCAGAGATCTTTTTTGCCACGTACCATCCGGCTATGGAATGAGCTCCCCTCCACGGTGTTTCCCGAGCGCTATGACATGTCCTTCTTCAAACGAGGCTTGTGGAGAGTATTAAGCGGTAGGCAGCGGCTTGGCTCTGCCCCTGGCATTGCTGAAGTCCATGGGCGACGGTAACCACTCACCATCAGGTGGGCCGTATGCTCGTCTGCCTACAAGGGCAATAAAAAAAAAAAAAAAAAAAAAAATCAATCTATCTGTACATAATCTACTATCTATATATATATAAATCGTCGTCTATATTTAGAAGTCTTCGTGGCCTAAGAGATAAGACGTCCGGTGCATTCGTGTTGAACGATGCACCTGTGTTCGAATCCCAGGCGGGTACCAATTTTTCTAATGAAATGCGTACTCAACAAATGTTCACGATTGACTTCCACGGTGAAGGAATAACATCGTGTAATAAAAGTGAAACCCGCAAAATTATAATTTGCGTAATTACTGTTGGTAGGACCTCTTGTGAGTCCGCGCGGGTAGGTACCACCGCCCTGCCTATTTCTGCCGTGAAGCAGTAATGCGTTTCGGTTTGAAGGGTGGGGCAGCCGTTGTAACTATACTGAGATCTTAGAACTTATATCTCAAGGTGGGTGGCGCATTTTACGTTGTAGATGTCCATGGGCTCCAGTAACCACTTAACATCAGGTGGGCTGTGAGCTCGTCCACCCATCTAAGCAAAAATAAAAAATTAATAAATAAATCTAGTGGTTTTTATGGGTGTTCCGTTATAACTACTGAACCATGCATCCGATTGACTTGAAACTTGGTATCCATGTAGAAAATACATGTATTTAATGGATAGGCTAATATTTATATGAGTGTTGGACTCCCTACACTAGTTGCGGGGGCGTTAATGATGAGAATCTTTGTGGGGTTGAGAAATAATAATGTTAATTTTAAATGCCCAGCGAAGCGGACGGGTACAGCTAGTATTTTAATATTATTATTATTGCCTTTGCTTTATTCCGAGATTGTAATTATTGTTTTTATTTATTTCTGGTATACTATACGAAATGTTAATGAATATAATATGGATGCAAAATCAGAAGTAAAATCAACGATTTTTTTTTTGTTTTTTTATTGCCCTTGTAAGCAGACGAGCATACGGCCCACCTGATGGTGAGTGGTTACCGTCGCCCATGGACTTCAGCAATGCCAGGGGCAGAGCCAAGCCACTGCCTACCTCAACGAGTTAATTACTATTCAGATGAAGCGACATTTTTGCAACTTTACAGGAGAGCCATTTAAGCGTTTAATATTTGGATAAAATATCGTAACAAGCAAATGAAAAACTTCTTCACTTATTTGAATGAAGTAAACTGAATTGAAGTTCAATTAAAAACAACGAATTGTTGATGCTGATACCAAGTAAAGCGGACGTTTTTTTTTCTTCCTAATTGCCTTTCTAGGCCGACGAACGAGCATAAGGCCCACCTGATGGTGAGCGGTTACCGACGCTCATGTACGTCAGCAATGCCAGGGGCAGAGCCAAGGCGCTAAGTACTCTCCGCAAGCCTCGTTTGAAGAATTACAAAGAAAAATGCCGCGTAGGTATTGAGAGAAATGTCGCTCAAACCAAATAACCTTTCACGATGTGTTTTATAATGGTTAGTTTTCTTTTCTTTCTCCTACCTATGCTGATAGCTTTGAGAGGCTATTTCGGCTTAGCCTCGACGTGTAGGTGAGCTCACGGGGCTCAAACCGGGAGTGTTGCTAACACTGGCCCTAGCAGGAGCAGTGCTTCGCAGAATCTACCACCGGATCGGAAACGCGACCCACCGAGAAGATCCGGCGAGAAACTCAGTGGGCTGTTGTTAGTGCTATTTAAAGAATGAATCGAACGCTCTAGAAAAAGTTGATACTTTTATATTTTATACGTACAAATTGTTCCGAGAAAGGAATAAGTATCTCGACTAACTATAATCGAATTACCTGATAATTCATTAAGTCTATTCCTAGTTACGATCATTATCGTAATTGAAATACGTGAAACGATTAGAGGGGGGCTAATGTTGATTGATTTGATTAAAAATAATTGGTAATTAGTATTCGTATTTACTGGTGGTAGGGCGTCTTGTGAGTCCGCGCGGGTAGGTACCTACCAACAGCCTGCCTATTTCTGCCGTGAAGCAGTGATGCGTTTCTGTTTGAAGGGTGGGGCAGCCGCTATACTGAGACCTTAGAGCTCTTATCTCAAGGTGGGTGGCGCATTTATGTTGTAGATGTCTATGGGCTCCGATAACCATTTAACGTCCGTGTCTTATGCCATACAGAAACATTCAACCAGTGTTACCTATAGGCATCAGTAACCACTTTAGGATAAAAGGGAAGTCATTTGCCATTAATAGAAAAAAAATGGTTTTTTTCTCATAGTATCTAGATTTGAGTAATCAACGCATATTTTTGTTTGATCGATTCAATTTCATGGAACTTGGCGGTTGTATTTCGATATTTTTTTGTAAAATTCCTCGAGCTTTAAGGGCGTTTATTATACGAATGATAATCTACCGACGCCAACCAAAAGAAAGAAAAACAGATTAAAATACTGCTAAAACAGACGAATGTCAGGGAAGTAATGACAGTAGCTCGTAAAACATTCTGAACTAAAAATAATAATAAAACAATTTATTTAATTTCCTTTTTAAAAAAAAGGCAAACGAAATCAGGAACGAATATTATACCTACGCGGCCAAAAACGCCACGTGTACAGAAACTGGCACTAACCGATATTCGAAGAAAAAAAGTTGCAAGCCCTTACGTAATATTCGCGATAATGTTACCGACGGAAAACGCTCACAACTAGAGCAACTTTAAAAACGTGTATAATGTTTTTAAATTTAGAACATTAACATTTCAATAGTAATCATAATCACTACCAACGCGCTGCAACATTGCGATAAAAATTGTTTCGTCTAAGAAAACAAAAAAGAACGATACTTCACAAAATAAAAAAAAATCAAAATTAATTTAAAAACAAAACTTACTTATTTAAATTAAAATTAACTAAATAGACTAGTTCAGTTCAAGTCCATGTACAACTATTTATGATTCACGACAAAAAGCGCCATCTTGTTGCCTTAATTATAGATTAAACGACACCGAAATGGCGATGGTAGATTTATTAAAAAAAATTATTCAAAACCTTTCATTATTGTAAACGATGACTCATTCAATTCAAGAAACCTCAGCACAAAGCCAATTAAAAAAAAAAGTAAAGTGACGCTATTTCAAATGTCAAATATGGAATGGAAATTTTTATTTCAGGAAACTATGTTTTATGTAAGTTATATTTTTACTTGTCCCAAATTATATTCCGCATTCGATCCGCATTACACCGCAGCGTCGTATTAAATGTATATTTTCAAATATCACTCGCGACTCATTTCAATTTATTTGTCGCCTCGTGTATTTATCGAGTCTATCTCGTATCGGCCGTAGAGGACAAAGACCTATCGAAAAGCGAAAAACAGATATTACGAATCACGAAATTCGCGTAAAAATTATTATAAAAACCGTATATTCCTTTCATAATTTCAACCGAAAAAAAGCACGACATCGATGATCTCCCAGAAGCATCAAAGGTCAATAATTTTTCCTCGTAGCGGCAAAAAAATAATAATACAAGCGGTTTAACAACCTAGGAAACGTACGCTCCGCAACCCGACTAAATCATATTGTAATTGTGACGTAATTGTTATTTTCGAAATAACACACACACATAACATTATCGTGAACGTTTGAAATTTAATGAGAACTTACTAAATTCAATGCATTAATTTCATAATTTTATTGAACCGTGTCTTGCGATGTGAGTGCGTTGTAAAATATGTCAACGCAACGTTGTATTTACACGCGCACGCCCTACACTATTGTAAAGATAATTTTAGTATAAATTATTACGCCAACAACCCATCGCGTTATGTTGACGACTTATTATCGGCAAAAGCAACGCCTTAGTAACGAGATTGTCGCATTTCATTTATATAATATATTTTTTGGAAAAACATTCAAATGAAACTAATTGTTCTTAGAAAAAATACAATAATTCGAAACGCTTCGAATAATTAAAAAATTTCGAACGCTCGTGAAACAAAATGGCGTAATGAGCAACGAGCATAAATAATATTGTGTATAAAAGACACGTGTTTATTATAAAGTGGTCGTGAGATTGGAAGTCAAAACGTCGTCGTTTTGAAGTGTTACGTTTCGAAAGCGTTTGGCCGACGGAACAAAGACACGCAACTACGAACGCGACCGATGCAAGAGGACGGTTCGCGGAGCCGCCGAGCGCCGCACGCGCCCACTGCACCGCTCGCATCCGCAAATCGTCCGGTTAACGTACCAGCGGTGAACTTCTCCGACATCCCGAGGCCGGTCCATCCCGGCACCACAACCTCGCAGATCTCCTCCCAGCATCTCGTCTTCTCCGCTCTGTCGCCGTAATTCGTATCGTTCGTGTCGAATAAACATGGACGTTTCTGCACTTCAGATATGATAAGGCTACTTTTGATCGCATCGTTGTCTCGGGAACGGCCCATTTTGAATTTATGTGCGTTTTCGATGTGCGTGCGGTTTTTGGGTGCGCGCGCCGGCACAGCGGTACTCTCACATGAACGTCCGCGTGAAACTGGCGGGCTCGGCTTGGCGCGGCGCATCCAATATGGCCGAGCGAGACGGGAAAACAAATAGGTGGCGAGCGCGGAGGCCGCGATATCGCCTCGCGCTAATAAATAAATAAGATGCAACGTTCGTAACGTGTCCTGCCTGTGACCGCAACTATGTAGTTTGTACTAAATTAACGTTTAAAATACGCGATAAGATACCACGGATACAAAATAATACGGTAGATTAGTTAATTGTACGATTTCATTTTCCAATAAAACAATTTACAGCCTTGGTTTTAAAAGCGAAATGTCCTTCTGGTAAAATAATACTAGACAGCTATTTTTATTGATTTATTATTTCCCTCAAATCTCTCGTAATAATAAACATAAATCATGTTTGTATTCAAAATGAAAAGTATGATTATATTACATTATAATGAAACCTATTTTAATTATACGCGCATTCATCCGATGTTAGCGCGATTCTAAGACGCTTCGATTTTAAATTTAAAAAATACGTTTTGCTTTCAAACCCGTTGCGAGGTTTAATGAAATTAACACACAGCCTTGAATAACATGAAATAACATCTAGAATGCGGTTAAAAATTAAAAAGTTATCGTTTTTATTCACTGTGCACGTAATAAACAAGTTTTTTTGTCTCTGTTCAATTGCTTAGTAGTTTTTTTTAAACATTTTTAAAACACGCAGAAGGTTTTATGTAGAAAATATTAAAATAATAAAAAATATGCACGCTCTTGTCAAAATTTATTATGTAAAATTCATTATTGTTTATTTTTGCTCGCAAACCATTTTCTGCCCAGCCAAATGAGAAGAGACAATTAAATACTTCTTTACTATTTAATTTTGTCTTAAACTATTGAGCTGTGTTTGGAATTATGGTACCATATAGGTAGAATTTTACTAACAATGTAAGTTAGGCTGTCTCTGCGTAGCTTCAATCAATAATAGTGCTGTTACATTGCTGACAATAATTACAGGGTGATAAAAACTAGTCACCTTGAGCATTTCAATAGGTACATATTCTTTCCGTTAGATAACCGACGTGATACCTTGTTGTATTTCATTACAAAGGATACCTATGAAGTTACTGTTTTACATAGCTGGCCATTTTAAATGTGATTTATGTATTATTATAATATAAAAATAATTATAAAAGACTGGCAATAAATTTTATTTAAAATAATTATGTGCAATTGGATTTTCAAATTCTGTCATTTGTTTATTGATTAGTGCGTTTTGTTTTCACTATATTTTAATCTTCTTCATCAATATGGACACAATAAAAATATGAGTAACTAGCGGCCCGCTCCGACTCCGCTCGGGTCTTTAACAAAAATTTCAACGATATTTGACATTGTTTTATTTTTTTTAATACAATTACACTTATTGCGGCATAACTATATATAGTTAGACATATGCTGTCGTGACACTTTTTGTAAATATGAATGTGTTCGACAAAGTCGAAGTACATTATTTTATTCTATCATCAATAGTTTTCGCAGTGCACGCGATGTAAAGAATATTTTAGGTATTTTTTTTACACCTTGGGCTACATTATTGTAGTTTTAGTAAGGATCCCTAATTTTTTTCCAAAAAGATTATAGCCTATGTCATTCGGGATAGTGTAGCTTCTAAACAGTAAAAGAATTTTTCAAATCGGTTCAGTAGTTTCGGAGCCTATTCAATACAAGCAAACAAACAAATTTTTCCTCTTTATAATATTAAGTTTATGTATAGAAGTATAGATTATGGAGCAAGAATTCCGTCGCGGTAGCAATACCGCACAAACGACTCACAACATTAATGGCGTGTAAGGAGTGAACACTACAAACCAACGCACGACTTGAACCACTGCGCTGCTAGAGATGCATCGATACTATTGGCGTATATTTAGATTGTTTTTTTTTCTTCCTTTTCTAATATCTTCGAGGGGTTATTCTAGATTCAACGAACTAGTAAGCGAGCTCACGGGGCTCAAACTTGACGTTGCTAACACGAACCGTGGCGGTATTTACGTTGTAGATGTTTATGGGCAGAAGCTGACACATCTGACGATAAGTGATTGCCGGAGTCGGCAAACAACAACGTAATTACAGCACTCAGTTTGAGTCCAGCTGCCCCCACCCCTCAAACCGGAAAATACCTATAGCTTTGCGGCAGAAATAAACAGGGCGATGGTGTCCACGCCAGTAGACCAACCAAGACCCCATACCGCCAGTAATTACGCAAATAATTTTGCGGGTTTGATCTTCGATTGCACGATGTTATTCCGTGACAATCATACCTACATAAGCTAAGTACATAATTCAATAGGAAAATTGGTAACCTCTCTGTGGGATTCGAACACCGCGTCGCATCGCTCGATACGAGTACAGCGAACTTCTTATCTCTTCGGCCACGACTTCATTCGTCCAAATTTTTTACCCACCTTAAGATATGATTTCTAAGGTCTCAGTATAATTACAACGGTTGCCTCACCCTTCAACCCGAAACGCATTACTGCTTCAAGGCAGATATAGGCGAGGTGATGGAACCTACCTGTGCGGACTCACAAGAGGTCCTACCACCAGTAAAAAGGGCTTTCGTATCTCTCAGGACACGACTTCATTTGTCCAACTAGATCAATATAAAATGAAGCTAGGTTATATAACAAAACCTTAGGGCTTTGTAGACCTAACTTCCCAAGCCAGGAAATAAATGCACAGATTGCAATAGTTCGCTTAATTCTGGATTGCTTTATTTGTAACTCCACTTGTACAATCTTTAGATATCTGCTCACTACGGAATACACTGCTTTCTCCCTCATTTTTTTTCCTAAATAAGCTGATAGCCTTGAGAGGCTATTTCAGCATTACCTTAAATAGTAGGTGAGCTCACGGGGCTCAAACCTGACGACGTTGCTAACACGAACCCTAGCAAGAGCCGTGCTTCGCAGAATCTACCACCGGATCGGAAACGCGACCCACTGAGAAGATCCGGCGAGAAACTCAGTGGGCTGGTCCCTCATTTTTCATACTACCGCCTTTTTTATTATGTCACGTCCCCACTACTGCCATTGCTGCCACCAACAGTGTTGCTATTTGGGAATCCGAAAATTGCCTTAACTTTAACATGATAAATTTTATTTTAATTATTTTACAACAACCTTACATATTGTAGAATAATTTAGCCGCGATTAAAAAACATACGTCGTACATAGCATAACATATAATAATCTACAGATATATAAAAATGGATTGCTGTTCGTTAGTCTCGCTAAAACTAGAGAACGGCTGGACCGATTTGGCTAATTTTGGTCTTGAATTATTTGTGGAAGTCCAAAGAAGGTTTAAAAGGCAAATAAATATGAAAATGCTCAGAATTAAATAAAAATAACAATTTTGTTTTCCCTTTGTTGTGTCCCCCGTCGGACGGATTCCTTTTGTTTGTTTTAAGTTTATTTTATACAAAAGTTTAGGTCTTTTATTTATAAATTGAGGCATTACGAAGTCTGCCGGGTCAGCTAGTTGTTTATAATTTTCACCGTTCCATACAAGAGTTTCATAATACAAATGTTTTTTACGCTGTGCTACTTCACACATTACTTGATACTTTTTTGTAGGTACATAAACGAGTGGTTCTCAATATTTTATACTGAACGAGGCACTAACATATTCTTTGAAGATTCGCGACACCATTGGTACATGAAAAATTTATGGTAGTTTAAGTAAAATTTAGAGAAACATTTATCAATTGATAAATAATTCTCTCTCTAATATCAATTGATACATAAGACCTCTCGAGAGTCCGCGCGGGTAGGTACCACCGCCCTGCCTATTGCTGCCGTGAAGCAGTAATGCGTTTCGGTTTGAAGGGTGGGGCAGCCGTTGTAACTATACCGAGATCTTAGAACTTATATCTCAAGGTGGGTGGCGCATTTACGTTGTAGATGTCTATGGGCTCCAGTAACCACTTAACACCAGGTGGGCTGTGAGCTCATCCACCCATCTAAGCAATAAAAAAAATAAAAAATAAAAATTATGTACAGTTAACGTCTAGTAAACATTTGTAGATATATATCTTCATAATTAATGTTCGTAATGGTTTGACCTATGTTGATAGACCACTGTAAATATTGTTAATAATAATACACCGCATCATAGCTGCTGAATCTCTTTCAGAATTTCTATTTTCTGTACTTAAAAAGTTTGTCTGAAAGAGATATGTTTGAGCGATAAATAAATAAATAAATAAAATATAATAAATAAGACCGCCTATCGTACAATTATATTTTTTTTATTGCTTAGATGAGTGGACGAGCTCACAGCCCACCCGGTGTTAAGTGGTTACCGGAGCCCATAGAGGTATGAATTCTAAGGTCTTAGTTTTTACAGTACAACGGCTGCCCCTTGAAACCGTAACGCATTACTGCTTCACGGCTGAAATAGGCAGGGAGGTGGTACCTACCCGTGCGGACTCACAAGAGGTCCTACCACCAGTGAAATTGCCTGTTGCGACTGTTTTTGAATGTTAATTTTGTTTGTTTGGTTTTGGTGTGCAATAAAGTGTATTCTCGCTCTTTCACTCTGAATATTGACCATATATGTACCTCAGATATGCAATTCTCCAAGTCGTTGCGCCCAAAGGATAAGACATTCGGTGCATTCACATGTAGCGATGCACCGGTGTTCGAATCCCGTAGGCGGGTACTAATTTTATCTAATGAAATATGTACTTAACAAATATTCACGATTGACTTCCACGGTGAAGGAATGACATCGTGTAATAAAAATCAAACCCGTAAAATTATAATTTGCGTAATTACTGATGGTAGGACGTCTGGTGAGTACGCACGAGTAAGTACCACCACCCTGCCTATTTTTACCGTAATGCATTTTGGTTCGAAAGGTGCGACAGTCGTTTTACTTTAAAAACTGAGACATTAGAACTCATATCTCAAGGTGGGTGGCGGCATTTACATTGTAGATTTCTATAGGCTCCGGCAAACACTTGCCACCAGGTGGGCCGTGAGCTCGTCCACCCATCTAAGCCCATAAAAGAAAGTCGTCGTAGGTAAAAAAAATCGTATTTGTAATTCTGACCACACACCACACTCGACAGGGGCCAGTGACCGGACTATTAATAGGTGCAATGAGACCTCCTCTGTTTGTGACAGAAAAAGATGTGGCCGTCCACGTAGTGTTCGTACGAAAAAGGTGGTCAAAGCAGTAAGGGAAAGAATTCGAAGAAATCCTGTCCGAAAGCAAAAAAATTTATCTCGGGAGATGAAGATAGCACCTAGAACCATGTCGCGTATTTTAAAAGATGACTTAGGACTTGCAGCCTATAAAAGACGTACTGGTTATTTCTTAACTGATAATTTAAAAGAGAATAGGGTGGTAAAATCGAAACAACTACTGAAGCGGTACGTAAAGGGAGGTCATAGAAAATTTTTGTTTACGGATGAGAAATTTTTACAATCAAGCAACATTTTAACAAACAAAATGACCGTATTTATGCTCAAAGCTCTAAGGAAGCTTCCCAATTAGTCGACAGAGTGCAACGTGGGCACTATCCGATTTCAGTGTGGTTTGGTGGGGTATTAGCTATGAAGAAGTGACTGAGCCATACTTTTGTGAAAAAGGTATCAAAACATCGGCACAAGTGTATCAAGATACCATTCTTGAGAAAGTAGTGAAGCACCTTAACAGCACCATGTTCAATAATCAAGAATAGTCCTTCCAGCAAGACTCGGCGCCAGGTCGGCACTCCCCGACATGTCGCAACACGAAGGTTGAGAGCCGCTGTTTGAAACAAGAAGATATAATACCATTATGTTTTCACCAAAAAACAATAATGCTTTGCGCTTTAAAGATTTTTATTTCATTTGTTTAGCGTATAGACGAGTGGACGAGCTCATGGACATCACAATGCTCCTACCCACCTTGAGATGTAAGATCGAAGTCATGAAGGGGATATGATACAATTTATGAATTTTGAGGAAACCGTGGTAGGTTTCCACTGGTGGTAGAACCCCTTGCGAGTCGCTTCGTTTTCGAAACAAAAAATCCGAATGAAATAATGATGTGATGCTCTGACGTCGTCAAAAGCCCGCGAAAAAATGGCGACGTTCGAAGCATTCCAAGTTCAGAACATTAGGTACATACTTAAAAAGAAACAAACAACAATATTACAATTTTTAATATACATAATAATATATATTGATTTTCCCTCTGAAATATTAAAGCACAATACAATTCGTGAATTAAAAAATGCTTTATATGGCTTTTGAATAGAGTTGAAGTCTGTATGTACTAAGACGACAGAGATTACAGACAAAGATTATTACAAAAGACTAGGTTTTTTTAGACTAAACAAAGACTATTATTAATCTTCAATCTCTCGCCTTCTTAGGTTATAAGCAGATGTCACAAGCTAATGATGAGAGACAATTAGCTGTTATCTTTCAAGAGCACAGTGCGTTAAGTTATAACTGGTGGTAGGACCTCTTGTGAGTCCGCACAGGTAGATACCACCACCCCGCCTATTTCTGCCGTGAAGCAGCAATGCGTTTCGGTTTCAAGGGTGGGCTCGCCGTTGTAACTATACTGAGACCTTGGAACTTATATCTCACGGTGGGTGGTGCTTGGGCGCGCTATTATTTACGTTGTGGATGTCTATGGGCTCCAGTAACCACTTAGCACCAGGAGGGCTGTGAGCTTCGTCCACCCATCTAAGCAATAAAAAAAAAAAAAAAAACTATATAAATAATGAATTTAAATATAAACAAACAAGCTTTTTTCCTATTTGACTTCGATCTTATGTCTTATGGTAATGTCTATTTATGTATGTGCTCCGATGACCAAGGCCTAGACAGCAAGTTTGTTCACTCGAGCTGTCCTTGTTGTGTGTATTTTAATTTATTAAGTAAGCCCATACCTGAGCTTTGGGAAGTCATGATTGGTTTTCAGATAAATAAATGATATTATTTATTTTTCATTGTAAGTCTCACATTTTCTACTTATCCAGCTGAAGTTTGTGTTATTTTTAATATGAGTGTTAAAAAGAAAGACAAACAATCATTCAAGTCTTTTGGGGTTTATGGTATTAAACATATTGAGATACTGTGAAATGCTGATTCCTCATATTCTAACAAAACTCCTTGATCCCAATGTGTATATGTGTGTATAAATGATAGCAATTTCAAAAATTTTCAATGTTCTTAGCGTATAACCGAAAATCTAATTACATTTTAAAATTTTATGGTACACCTGGGATATGTTTTTGGGGTTGATGTGGTGTAAAGTGACAATGTTTTATCTGTATTTTTCAAGTAAAAACAGGCAGTTCTCAACAAATAGACGTCCAACAATTTTCTATGTTCTGTGTCATAGATATTATAAGCATACCATATCAGCTTCTCCAGAAACTCAGCTAGGCACTTCAGACTAGCAATCAAATGAATTCAGTAGCTATAAGCTAAATACAAAAATACAACTCACTAACTAAATAACTAGAAAGTTTTAAACTACAATATACTGTATATTATTTATACCTTACAGATCAGGATGCATTCATACTTGAATTGAGCCATTACCTCTTCAAATTCGTGCGGGGCTTGAATGGATATAAAAAAAATATATTAACTAATAAATAGAGGACCCGTTAATCATGTTTTATTATTTACAAGAATATTACTTGTTAAATACAGAAAAAATTGTTTTCGGTACTTAATTTTTAAAAAGTAAAATTACAGTTTAACTGACTAAGGGGTATTGGATATATAATAGGTATATATTTTATAATTTAGGCAGTTACCTATAATTCGTGTTACAATTTTTAAAAAAATTAAGTGCATTTCCGGTATACTTAGCTGTTTTAAATCTTAATGAGCAGCATAATATTTTAATAACTTACAGGTTTAGTAGACCGACTGTTTACCTCGTCTTCAATTTGCAACGAATACACGAATAACATTTTTTTAAGTTTAATTTAGATTTATTGTTTCAAATCTTTGAAGTACAATATTATTGTGCGAGCATTCCTCAAGCCCTCAACTCAAATATTAAGTGTATAATCTATGATTATGTGTTATCTATGACAGTGAGGACTTTTTGGCGGGAGCGCGAGGAGTGAAGTTGAATGATTTGTTTTATTTTGTCTATTTAGTGTTTCCTCAGGTTTAAATGTGTAAAAACGATGGTTTCTTAACTATTTAATATCTGTGAAAGTGCACAAATGTGGGAAAATGAAACAAAGCTTCTGGACGTAACTTCTCATGATCCTCCAAAAAGTCCACTGAAAATATCTCAGTAAATGACCACCATTTTACTGAGATTATAATCGCAACTCACTTTCATTTAATTTCATCTCAGTTGATTAATGTCTCAAATAATCATCCTCATTTCATTTCATTTCTATCATTTTTATAAAAATAAGAATATACATAAATATAGGTCTACCAGGATCTGATCGCAAAAAGGGAAAAAAGAAATTGACGCTAGCAATATATAGGAAATTGGAGTAAAACGTTTTGATACTTTTTTTTTCTTATAGTGGCTGATTGTGTGATACATGCAAATATAAAAGTTTATGCAATGATCAAGGATAATTTTTGAAAATCTTATTGTGACGAATGTGGGGTTCGAAATTTAGATGAAAACTCTGTTCACGAATTTATTAATTAATTTATTAAATGGTTCCAAATACTGCACATCCATAAAAATATCTTCATCGGAAGAGGAAGACGAGGAAAGCGCAGTATTTTTGCCACCTTTCCTCTTTTTACCTTTGTACTAAATACGCCTCTGCTAGATCTGCTTTCAGCAACAATTCGTCTTATGGTAGTATTAGAAACACCTGAAATTAACCAAAGTTTAGTATACATAATACACACGAAAATGCAATAAACCAAAGTATCAAGACGTGTCATTCCTACTAACCAGTCGACGCTTGCACATGGCTGAATATCGATGATTGTATTTGTTCTGCACCTTGTTCATCAAATATTCTTTGAATCATTCACATTGAAAACAATATTTCTTGCTTGCGATAGAAGAGGTTTCTTCGACATTTTCGCCACATTTTAAAGGAAATTTGAATTCCTCGAAATTTCAGTTTTAACAGATGTCATTTTTTTTGTTGTAAAATCGCTATTTTTTCCCTTTTTTGCTATCAGATTCTGGTAGACCTATAGTTACCGTCGGCCACGATGAGAAGGTTCTCGTGTCGAGAATAGCTATCACAACGAAAGTGCTGCCAGGCTAGAAATATCAATGTCTCTATTGTGTTTAGCTTTAATATCTATCCCATCAATTGTGCTTGTGCCAAGCCTCACTTCGCGAACTACAGAACAGCTGTCAAGGCTTTAATAATCAAAACGTTTTACTCCAATTTCCCCAATATTGCTAGTGTCAATTTCTTTTTTCCCTTTTTGCCATCAGATCCTGGTAGACCTGTAATTATAATAAGACATGACCTAAAAGTCTTAGTTACCAGGTCATAAAATCCCTTAAAAAAATCCTTTAACTATTAATAGTTAGACTAATCTGTGAAATGTGAATTCCTTCCCGAAGCGTGGTTGTTGGAAAGCTTTGTTTTTATTTTTCCTCATAACTAATAAGCCGAGAGACTGGAAGTCATTTATTAAAAATTAGTTAAACGCTTTTCTCGTGTTCATTCTTTTAAATATACTGAAGTACAACAATGGTAGTTGTGTCAAGTAATTTTGCTGAGCCGGCCGATGGTGTGTTGCTACAGTCTCCATCTACAAAACTTCTCATAAATGATCAAGAATTAGGCACAGCTACGTTGTACATCACTGAAAAGTAAGTTTTTTTTTGTATTTCCACAATTGAAAATATCGAATTTTATATGACCTATATCAACTTGTGTTTAGCTCCAATTAGTAACCTACTGAAATTAATTAAAATCTACAATAAGTATTTATGTATGTACTGCAATCGTTGTCAACTAAGGTCGAATTATCATTTTGTTGCGTAATAAAATTGGATACAAGCGCACTTGTTATTGTTTGTTCAATAAAATATGGCATGTATCAATATAGTATGTGACAATCGATAGTATTGTGCCAAGACCAAGGGCTAGTGGACAAAAACATGTACCTACTCTTATATACAATATCAAGTATGTACTTAGCTTTTTTTTTTAGTGTTTAGTGCTTACTGGAGCCCATGGACATCTCCAACGTAAATGCCGCCACCCATCCTGAGATATGAGTTCTAAGGTCTCAGTATAGTTAGAAAGACTGCCCCACCCTTCAAACTGAAACATATTACTGCTTCATGCTATTAAGTATTATGTTTTATTAATTACTAGCGACTCGTCCTTGGTTCGCTTCGGAAACTGTTATTTATTATTGATTTCTTCACTATTTAATGGATGTTATTATACACAAAAACCTTCCTCTTCAATCACTATTTTATTAAAAAAAACCACATCAAAATCCGTTGAGTAGTTTTAAAGACTTAAGCATACATAGGGACAGACCGATATAGGGGACAGAGAAAACTTTAACTTTAAAAACCTTTTTAAATTTTAATCTTATTTTTATATTATTCATATAACTGTGAGTTCCCCGATAAATGATTTTAACGATAGGCAGTGGCTTGGCTCTGCCCCTGGCATTGCTAAAGTCGATGAGCGACGGTAACCACTCACCATCAGGTGGGCTGTATGCTCGTCTGACTATAAGGGTAATAAAAAAAGGGAATTATCTCTAATAAATTTTGTGCTTACAGCAACGTCATATGGGGCGGAGGCGTTAGTCCATCAGGCAATCCAGCTCCGACCATCAATCTACTCTATCCAAGCATATCTCTACATGCGATACAACGCGAACCATCCCCTGCCTTGTACATGGTTCTTAATTATGAGTTACGGTAAGAAAATTGTTGTTGAGGTTTTTCCTGGCAACATTATAATTGTAATTCTAATTTACTTTGACATAACAGATTGGATGTAGTTTCATTGCATCTTCAGTATTTACTATTTTTCTTCTTCATTGTTCCCTAACTGCTGAGAATTGTGACCACATGTGACTTTCCTCCATAGTGTTTTGTTACATGGGTGGTATGGACTGCACGGTATATACCACCACCAAACGCTTTCTCAACCAGATCTGACCATTTGGATTCTGTTCTACCCACAGCACACTTGCCTTTTATGTGCTCCAAAATGATTTGCTTCTTTAATTCAGGTCTGGCACATCGCATGATGTCTGAAGATGTTCATAAAACATAATTTAGTATTAGTAGGTTAAAATTTGCAAAATTTTACATTGAAAGGGCTTTTATACTACGCAATAAAAGACCTCATCTCGTAATGTAAGTGTATCTGGGCTTTAGTAACCATTTAACACCAGGTTACGTTCACAGCTGTTCTCAACTAGAACAATATAAAAATTATATTCTTCTGTATATATAGCCTTTAACTATTTATCTTGTCAATGCTGAGGAGTATAGCCACTAGCAGAGCCACTAATCTGAAACTTTCTCAACAGTTTACCAGAACTCAGTCAGCAAGCAGGTTCCACTGATGCCGACGACGATGATGACTTTGATGTCGATGATCAACCCATAACACAGCTCAGGTAACTCGGCACGAAATATTCACTAAACATTTTATTAAATAATATATTCTGTGGTTTTTGTGTGTCATATAGATTAAATTCTGAGCTAATAACCAAAATCTCAAGAATGAAGAAACTGACGGATCTTGAGGGAAAATACTTGTTATCAATTAATATGACATTTTCTTCCATATGACCGTGTATTTAGCACATCCTTTTGCCTTTTTCTCAATTTTTTCTTTTCTTTTTTTTGTATTTTATTTTATTTAATGTGAAAGGCAATAAATTATTTTATTATTATTACTTATTTATATTTATTTAAAATCTTATTAATTACATAATATTTTTTTTAAAAGATATTAAAAATATATATTTTTTTAAAAACACTATAAAAATAGATTGCCGCTGATGACGGTGTCTACGACACAAGCCACCAGTGGTTAGGACTCCAGAGTGAGAAACCTTCACAATTCGTGCAGTATCGAGGATTTATTATTATTATTTACAATAATAACTTAAGTAAAATTAAAAACCTACAGCCAATTCGTTTCACATATTTTTGACAAGTGTTTTTTTCTTAAGTTGCCAGACTCAGATCACAAAAGTTAGTTTCCGTGACAGAAACTATGATGTAGGAGGATGAAACGTTAAGTGGCTAAAAGCGATTATATTTTTACAGATTCATCCCAGAAAACGAGAACGAATTACAAGCCATGTATTCGGCCATGTGTCAGGGACAAGAATTGCATCCGGATCCGGCTGATGAGGTCGAGGATGATGACCCATACATGGACGGAGAGGAGTTTGATGAAGGTGATGTAGTATTGTGATAAGAGAAGGAACCTATGTTTTTTTTAAGGGATTTTATGACCTGGTTACTGAGACCTTTAAGTCATGTTTTATTTCATTTATATATTCTTATTTTTATGAAAAATAAGTGAAATGGAATGAGATGAAATGAAAATGATTAATTTGAGACATTAATCAACTGTCTCCTTAATTTTTTATTTAATAAAAATACATAAAGATGTGTATATAGCACAAAGAACTACGTCTCAACCGGGTGTCTGTCTGTCACTTCTCTCATTTTCTTGTTGATTGTATCGGGGATTTGGGGAGGGATTGAGGCTTATAATATCGACGCTTGAAAGGCAAACGTGACTAAGCGACAATGCGTGAACTTTACAGTAGACTAATTTAAAGTTGAAATACCTGAAAAAAATTCTATTTTAACGAATCTAGCTGTAGGATTGAAATGTTTTTAATAGACCTAGAAATATATATATTTTTTTGCGCATCGAATATGGTTATTGCCTATCATTTATGTATAAAACAGTTATTGTCGCTTAGTCACGTTTGCCTTTCAAGCGTCGAATTATCGATATTCGTGTATTGCAGCGGTCGGGTAACTTTTTTAATTGTTTCCCCAAAAATATTTTTGTGTAATTGTTGATTACCCCGCGGCGAAGAACACAAAAAAAAAACGAAATTGCTTCTTTTTAGCATCTTTCATATTATAGCCCCCATGATAATTTTGAAAAGAAAACAATAACTAAAAATTTAACGATTCTAAAGAAGTTTCACTTCAATATATCTTCTATATTCTTCTTCTTCTTCTATATATATAAAAATGAATTGCTGTTCGTTAGTCTCGCTAAAACTCAAGAACGACTGGACCGATTTGATTAATTTTGGTCTTGAATTATTTGTGGAAGTCCAGAGAAGGTTTAAAAGTTAGATAAAATATGAAAATGCTCAGAATTAAATAAAAATGTTTATTTCTTTTTTTCCTTGATGTATCCCCCGTCGGACGGATTCCTTTTCTTTGTTTTAAGTTTAATTTTATACAAAAGTTTAGGTATTTTATTTAACGATTGAGGCACTACGAAGTCTGCCGGATCAGCTAGTATTCAATATATATTTTTACACACAAAAGTTTCATTTTTACCCCCCAAAATTTCATTTTACCCCATTTGGGGTAATTTACCTCGGTTCCTTGACCGCTGGTGTATTGCGATGTACACGTCTCGCGTGAGTAAAACTCTTGTTTCGTTCCGCAGGGGAGGAGGAGTTTGAAGATGCTGAGGAGAGCGCGCCCGACCCCGCCGCCGCGCTGAGACGCATGAGGCTCGGCCCCCCGCCCGGTGGGTCCTCGTTATAGCTTAGATGAACGGACGAGCTCACAGCCCACCTGGTGTTAAGTGGTTACCGGAAGAAAGAACAAGATTGCACAAAGTGGGAATGAGTTGCTCGCTCCGGGCATTTCAATATTGTAGTAATTGTTACGTTATAATTAATACTCATTGTATAAATTAATATTTAAAAAAATCTAATATAAAAAAAAAGACATCCCGCTGAGTTTCTTGCCAATTCTTCTCGGGACGGAGGCTAGTTTTTGAATTGGCGGTAGTTCTTTTGACGTTCAACAAGTATGTACTTTCATTTATGTTGAATAAAAAATTTTTTATTTGATTTGGAGCCCATAGACATCTACAACGTAAATGCCGCCGCCCACCTTGAGATATAAGTTCTGAGGTCTCAGCATAGCTACAACGGTTGCTTCACGGCAGAAATAGGCAGGGCAGCGGTACCTACCCGTGCGGACTCACAAGACGTCCTACACCAAAGGGCAAATTATAATTTTGTGGGTAGATTTTTATTACACGATGTTATTTCCTTCACCGTGGAAGCCGATCGTGAACATTTGTTAAGTGCGTATTTCATTAGAAAAATTGGTACCCGCCTGCGGGATTTGAACACCGTCGAATCGCTTTTATCCTCCGGAAATGGTTTTCATCTCAATTTACTAGTGGTAGGACCTCTTGGGAGTCCGCGTGGGTAGGTACCACCGCCCTGCCTATTTCTGCCGTGAAGCCGTGATCTTAGAACTTACATCTCAAGGTGGGTGGCGCATTTACGTTGTAGATGTCTATGGGCTCCAGTGACCACTTAACACCAGGTGGGCTGTGAGATCGTCCACCCAGCTAAGCAATAAAAAATAAAAATAAAATGGTATTACCCTAAGAGAAACCGCTGAAAAGGACAATGCCCATTTTGTATGGGCGTTTGGGCCCCTAAAAAAGTTGTCCTGTCATGATGGTTTTAACTTAATTTGATAGACAAAGAAATATCGTTTCATATTCAGAAAACGATTTTTATATTCTCACCCAGGCTTAAGAGAAATCTGTTTTTTTCTGCAGCTAAAATTAAGTTGTTAATTGTTTTCTTCGAAATCAATAATCGCTCTCATAATTATTTACAGTATTAAATAAGTTAATTGTGGTTAATGTTGCTAGAAATAAGCCCTTACGTACATTTTATTATTATTATATCCTCATATTAATAATAAAATGAAATGAAAATCCGGAAGCCGGCAACGGTTGTTGTTGTTGTTTTTAAATTCACCAATAAGCAGGCAAAGAGCGTAGCCTATACAGTCTAGTCTGTCGAAGTTATATAATTTTTATGTCAATAAAAAGCCGGTGTATCTCTTTTTATTGCTTTTTGGGAGTTTTGACGTCAACTCGACGAATACCGCATTGACTGAGCATGAGTTTACGCAGACCTTTTATACACAATATTACAAATACAAATAATACAAATTACACAATAAACTATTAAAAAAACATTAAAATAAAAATTCAAGTGACGCTTCACTCGGGTTGCTGCCAGAACTCTCTGATCATTTATAATAAGAATAGAGTAATGGTAGGCCATTGATATTTTTACTAATGGAATCATTAATATCTAAAAATATTAAATAATTCATGGTTTTAAGTAATAATTACTATTACAATATATAAATATTGAATTGAACAAAAATAAACTAAGAAGCCTGTGAATTATAAGCATAGCTATTTTTTTTAATTTGTTGTTCAAGTCACAAACTACTCTTTCGTTTGACAGCATATAGGTTTGCTATAAGGCTGTATGGGCTAAGCCCTTTGCCTATTGGCGAATTTAAAAACGATGGCATGGATAGTTTTAGGATGTTATCAAATAAGTAATTTATTTTTTTGGAAAACGATGCCAGGTTGAAAGAAATGTTGATACATAAACTAAACAACGTGAAAAAATAAGGCATAGTTTTTCAAGAACAAATAGTTTAGACATAAAGTTGGCCCACTTTTGGGCATTGTCCTTTGTGGTGTT
This sequence comes from Bombyx mori, assembly GCF_030269925.1. Taxonomy (NCBI): domain Eukaryota; kingdom Metazoa; phylum Arthropoda; class Insecta; order Lepidoptera; family Bombycidae; genus Bombyx; species Bombyx mori. Next base: position 7,881,997 of record NC_085130.1, read on the forward strand.
GGATTTTTTTTTTTTTTTTTGCTTAGGTTGGAATTCGGAAGCGTCCGATTTCCTTCCCAATCTACTGTAATTAAAGATCACACGAAACGTTTCCAGGTAACGGCCACGACGCGGACCTGGCCAACAAGTGAAGACAGGCGCGCGAGCTAGTCGTCCAGTCGACACGATCTGTAACAAAACTGTTGTTAGAGTTACATTTTAATTTTTAATAATAAACGCGTAGGTATTGTATGTTTGTAAGCGATGTCTGAAGTACTGAATATTTGTTTCTTTATAATAAATAAACTGTGTAAAGCTTTTGCTTTTTTAATCGAATTTTAATAATATATAAATAAAATTGAAGTGTCTGTTTGTAATATTGAAATAACCGCTTTTTACTACGTGTATATGAATATATATACGGCACATAGACCAAAATAACATTTTTTACAATTTTTGTCTGTCTGTTTGTTCCGGCTAATCTCTGGAACGGCTGGACAGATTTTGACGGGACTCACTGATAGGTAGCTGATGATATAAAGAGTCACTTAGACTACTTTTTTAGACTAGCTTCGCCGCAATAACCGCGGATAATATCGCGAGGCTCTGCTAGTATTTATATATAATTGAGTAGAGTTTTACGAGCAATTCGCATCTAAAGGTATATTTAGGAATATGTTTTAGTTTTTCCCTTGGATGTTTAAAACAAATACAAAAAGTCAATTTGCATAAAAAAATATTTTTGTAGTGTAACTCTAGGTTTACGAAAGAGCTCATCACTGTTTACAAATTACTCGAATGTATAATAAATATTTCGACACTGCTCATTTTGTACGTTTTTAAATCTATAAATATTTCTCGAAACAATTTTGTAGTTCTATCTGGGATATGTGCAGGCGAGAATATCGGGAAATTGAATTCCAGTGGAGTAAACTAAAATCATTTATAATAATGATCACATAAAAGTAATTAGAATGGTTCGCCTAATGCAGGAGATTCGAGCACAATCTAGATTTAGAGCAATTTTATACACCGTCTTTAGTTTTTGATAAAAAAAATGTTTCAAATTTTACAAAAAAAAAACAAAAGCGCAACACTAAAAATTAAAAAAGAAACTAAGATAATCGGTTGAAAAAGAAAAAAAAAAGGTTTTAACAATATGGTAAAACAGTTGAAGATGACAAAATTGTTTACTATGTTCTCGAATATTCAGTGTGTCTACTGTTTTTTTTTTAAATCCAATAAAAAATTTTGCTCAAGTATGCTAATATCGGAAGGCTCAATTTAAAATCTTCAAATTTTACGTTGAAAGGTTTTTCACTAAGCTTGTGAGTTTTAATAAATACCAACCAACCTCAACCAATCCGGATTGCATACGATGTACTTGTCTGTATCGCTTGAGAACAAAAACTTAGTCTAAGGTTGTTTCTTTTTGTATTGACCTTCAATTTGATTCCACAACTCAAATATTAAGTGTATAATCTATGTCCACAACATTGGATAGTCATGTGCCTCACATGCCTTCAGCGGTAGATCTTACGTCTTAATTAAGTGTATTAGTTATCTATGGTCTTACCTTCACTATATTCCAAGTTTGGTTATTGCCGCCTTTAGTAAATAAATCATTTCGAAAAGACACTTGTTTTATTATTAATTAGTGCTTCGTTCGCAAAATCCACACATTTTTCATATAATCTTCCTCTTCTGGATGCCTACCTTCAATTTGGTAAAATCCTAAATGTGCAACACGTGCATAGCTTAATAATCATCTTTTCCGACAATGCGGACTGTTTTCTTTTATTGTTGTCGGTGGACGAGCACACAGCCCAATTGGTGTTAAGTGGTCAATAAGTGGAGCCCATAGACATCTATAACATAAATGCCGCCACCCACCTTTTTGATATGACATAAAATTTTTAGACATTTTTATTAATATTTCAACAAATAGTACTGTTTTTTTATTATTATTATTGTATTCCATTTTCGAGCCGATTAATTGCCAATGCTATGTACGCTATTGTTGTCACATGCATCAGGCCATAAATTAAATAGTTTAAATTTATTTTCAATGTTAGATGTTTGTGATGTGGCAGTACTTATTTAAATAAATAAATATATACATTAAATTTATTCATTACCCACCATTTGTTTGTCGAATAAAAGCCAATAAATGTACACTACTCTTTTATTAGGAAAACACAATACATTAAAGTTGATACTTTATTTTAACAATCGTGTAGGGGCCGGGCCGGGCGGCGCCGGCTGCGACAATCAAATAATAAAACGCTTATAAAATAATTAATTTTAACATAAATTTTGCACATTCCACTAAACGAATGCTTGCTTTTATCGACCGACTAATAATAATAATAATAATAATAATAAAATTGCGTCTTAAAACAATATTTTCTGTAATAATTCCTCTCATCCCGCTCTTGTACCGCACGAAAGGACATTCGTTCAAAAATCCTTAAAACTAATTATTATTATTTATATATAAATTTTTTTCAATTATCATCTAGCAACCTCTTAACTATAAAATATAGCGATCTTCTTTCTACTTTTCGTTCATTTAGAATCGCACGACAAAAAAATATATACTATTTTACATCATGTAAATTTTATTTTAATTTATAATTACGCGTGTAATACGTTAATGAAAACAAAATTAAATGTATCAGAAACATGTTTATTTACATTACTTTTAGAAATCAAAATAAATACGTTCTAAATGAATGCAAGTGCATTACTAATCATTACACTTCATCATCCGAAAGAATACGGGGTTTTCATACGAAATTTATTATTATATTTAAAAAAATAAAACTAATAATTGAAAACACACTTTGAACTTGCGACCCCGTCAACTGAACCGAAAGTTGTGTTAGCGGCTACTTCAACATCGTTTACTCAGTGTATACGATTTCTTAATTGAAGTTAAAACAAAATATTGATATATAAAAAAAAAACAATTACATTTTGTATTTCACAAATTACAACAAGGAGCGAACAAGACGGCGGTGCTGATTACTTAATTAATAGTGTTTTAATATAATCAAAAACCGAAAACTCGATATTACAGCGCGTAATTACATGTCTCTTTACGCGTCAAGAAAATCACCAAAACGTGTCGTCGCCTCTGTATTCATTTCTCTTTTATTTTTGCATTTGTTTTTAATTCATTTACAAAAATATATATCGTTAAATGCATTATTGAAATTTACAAAATTGTATCTAAGCGCCGAGGAGCTCGCGGCCGCCTCTGAGTTCGCGCACACAAAAACATTTTAAATGTAATGACGATTTATCTAGACGACAATCTCACAAACTCAACGTCCCCAGCATTAATTGAGTCGACTATTATCAAAGCCGGCAATGTGACTTTTGGACAATTATTGGTAAATCAGAAAAACGAATTATTGACTTTGTATTCCATTGGCAGTCACAAAACTCTTCTGAACGACATCTTAGATAAATAACAGGTTAAGTATTAACCTTTATTTAATGCAGGTTTTGAACTGTATTCTTTGAAGGAGACGATTATATTCAAATCAATCTGTATTGACATATCAATAACATTTTTTTGTCCAAATGCACAGATTGCCACCTTTGATAATAGACGACTCAATTAATGTTCAATCCGATTGGATTGTGTACACGAGAGAACTAATGCTGTTTATATCGAAATATGTTTGGTTCATCAAATATTTTGAACGTCATTCGTATAGCGTAATTTCTCTATAGACTAGTTAAGTCGAAATGTATTGTTATAAGTAAATTTAATAAATTAACAATTACAATTTAATTGAATATGCAATTTCGAAAAGGACACATGTCGCATATTTTGTCAAATACGTTTTTTCATATACATGTAGTTTTGAGGCTTACCTACACACCCATTTTATAATAATTCCAGTAATTTTCAATTGCTAATTAACACTAAAATATATCTCAAAAGTTAATAATTTAAATTTTAGACTGCTTCAGAAAATAATCAGTATTTTTTTTTTCATTTCCTAAACATTTTACATTTTCAGAGATGTGCCTTTTTCGAAATTGCATATTCAATTATGAACAGATCAAACATTGATTTTAAAACTTTTTATTTATTTATTAGTTCACCCTGTCTCTATGTCTATGTTAAGGGAATCTTCAAACAGTAAATTCCAAATGACTTGAAATTTTTCACAAACATGACAATACAATAGCTTCATTAATTTAACCAAACATCTTGACCGAAGTCATCGGAACATATAAATATATTATTTTCATTTTTAGTTATCTGTTTGTTGTCAAGCCGTCTTATGTTAGTTCTTATACCACAAGCACATTTTCATTGGGACCATTGCTCAGGTTGTGGCGATACCACTAACCGACAAATATTCATTTATCTCCTAATGCACGATCATACACAACTAAATAGTTTACGCTGAAGCATAGTTTTTTTTTAAATTATCATTCTTATAGTCTCTTATGGAGGTCGATTGTTTAACATAAGTAGTTAGAATACTGCTGTTAGAGTCTTATAGCTCATTAGCGAATTTTGATAGTAAAACAAAATAATATTAGAATCTGCAGTTTCAAGACAAGAAATGCGATTCTAAATATACTAATTGTGTCTTAAAAGCTAAAATGGATTGTGGAAAATATTAATTATTGACGATACAAAGAAAATGTTTTAACGTCTGAACCTTGTATTAGAACGGTTAATATGAATTTAACCGGAGAGTTGCTAACACTGGCCCTAGCAAGAGCAGTGCTTCGCAGAATCTACCACCGGATCGGAAACGCGACCCACTGAGAAGATCCGGCGAGAAACTCAGTGGGCTGTGTCTGTGGGTTAGTTAGTTTCTCTCCGGTTGAGCCCCGCGAGCTCACCTACTAACGTTAGGGCGAAGCTGAAATAGCCTCTCAAGGCTATCAGCATAGGTAGGAAAAAAAAAAAAAAAAAAATGAATTTAAATAATAATTAAATGTAAAACTTTTGATACGAATTTCGGGATATTTCTTAAAATCTTTTACACATGAGTCTATCGTCACGACAGAATAATGTTCGCATGCACACGTCAGACGAGTTAATGATATCGGCCCAACCATCGCCAGTGCCACTGACATGTCACCACGAGAGCCCTGTACAGAACTAAGCCCAAACTGTCGACCATATTGCCAAATTACCGAATGACGTCCAAAACACTAATTCTTAGATACGATCGAAATAATAACAGGATCCCAAACTATTGACCTTCAGGTCACTTCACAAGATTCATCCGACGAGGATGCAATCAAAGCTACTTCTACAGTTCTCGTGGTCGTCGCCCGTGACCAGCTGCGATGGAGAAAATAACAATGTCAATGGACATGACAATGCAAACGTACTACAATAAAAGTAGTTTTGATCGCGTCCCCGGCTCGTTGAATCCGTAAGAAACAATTATAAGCGAAACTGTTGACTGATTATTCTTTTTAAGGCTTCAATACGCAAAAATCAAGTTAAAAATGTATTTTTTGATATCAGACTAATTAATAAATTAGTGATATAAGATTTAATTCTACTATTGTTGTTTAGTTGTAATTAAGACTTTTTAAAAAATCGATCTAAAATAACAGTTCCAGTTACAGATATTAACTCGTCTCGACAGATTTAACTTATCTTTGATCGTGTTTTTAGTACACAAATTTTCACTGGTGGTAGGACCTTTTGTCAGTCCGCACGGGTAGGTATAACTACCCTGCCTATTTCAGCTGTGAAGCAGCCGTTGTAACTATACTGAGACCTTAGAACTTACATCTCAAGATGGGTGGCGGCATTTACGTTGTAAATGTCTATGGGCTCAGGTAATCATTTAACACCAGGTGGGCTGTGAGCTCGTCCACCCATCTGAGCAATAACAAAAAAAAGTGTGTATGTGTGTGTAAGTCCCACACGGTACAAGTGAAACTTATAAATAAGATATAGATAACCTGAGTATCCCACTACACAGGAGCGTACATATGGACAATGTTTAGTAGACGATAGTGGGGATGCCACGAAGAGTCTAATGTGTTCTATCTCATTCTCTCGCCGGCTAAATCCTATACAATCATGTGTTTGTGTCTCTATGGACTTATTTTTTCGTTTCATCGAGTTTGAAATCACAACGTTTCACTTCAATAATCAGTCAACCGTTCCGATCTGTAACGTTTACAATGAATGAATGTTTTTGTGGCTGGAGTTGGGTGCCGTGGTGGGCGACGTCGCTCAGCAGGCGGGCGCGTGCGTGCCGTTGTGCGGGTCGGGTTGCCTGGCGCGCGGCTCCGGCACCTCGCTCTTAGACTCTTCCTCAGGTTTCGTTTCTCTTTCGTCTGCCTCGTCTTCCTCGGATGATTTCTCTTTTTGTACCGCGTCTGTTGTAAGCCAAACAATATATATATATATATTTTATTGCTTAGATGGGTGGACGAGCTCACAGCCCACCTGGTGTTAAGTGGTTACTGGAGCCCATAGACATCTACAACGTAAATGCGCCACCCACCTTGAGATATAAGTTGTAAGGTCTCAGTATAGTTACAACGGCTGCCCCACCCTTCAAACCGAAACGCATTACTGCTTCACGGCAGAAATAGGCAGGGCAGTGGTACCTACCCGCGCGGACTCACAACAGTTCCTACCAACAGTATATTATTTATTATATAATAAACATGTATAGTAGAGCGGTATTACACCAGTATTTACACAGTGAAGTTCCACGCTAAAGACACTACTTTTCGTTGACTCGTTACTGGCGGTAGGACCTCTTGTAAATCCGCGCAGGTAGGTACCACCACCCCGCCTATTTCTGCCGTAAAGCAGTAATGTGTTTCGGTTTGAAGGGCGGGGCAGCCGTTGTAACTATACTGAGACATTGTAATTCATATATATCTCAAGGTATGTGGCGGTATTTACGTTATAAGTGTCTATGGGCTCCGGTAACCATTTAACGCGAGACAGGCTATGAGCTCGTCTACCTATTTATGCCATAAAAGACAAATGTTATTTCGTTACTATTGGACCTGAAGACTGTGGTACTCATGTTGCGGTGCTCCCCATACCCCGCGTCCACTCTGCACCCGCAGTTATTATTGTCTAAACAATTCCCAAGCTCACCGAACTCAACCCCTGACCTTACTGCCCCAGTTTTGTCGGTCGGGACGCGACTACTAAATATCACTCACCAGTTTCATCAACCTCCATGGGAGTCTCTTTCTCATCTCCGTTCACTTTCTGGAAACATAACAAACAAACACACAATCATTATATGACATATAACAGCACAATATTACTTCTAGTAGATATCAAATTTTAGTTCAATTTTACCGTGTCAATAAATATGAACCGACGTTTAAAAGAAAACAATATCAATATGTTGATTTTTTTTTATTGCCCTTGTAGGCAGACGAGCATACGGCCCACCTCATGGTGAGTGGTTACCGTCGCCCATGGACTTCAGCAATGCCAGGGGCAGAGCCAAGCTGCTGCCTACCGCTTAATACTCTCCACAAGCCACGTTTGAAAAAGGACATGTCATAGCGCTCGGGAAACACCTTGGAGGGGAGCTCATTCCATAGCCGGATAGTACGTGGCAAAAAAGACCTCTGGAAACGCACTGTGGATGACTGCAGTGGTTCCAGGTAGTATGGATGGGCTCAATTAATAAGATACTAAGTCACAGCATATAATACTTTGATTTTGAAAATATGACAATAGTTTCTATTCTACTTAAAAACATATATTTAAATCAAACAATACAACTAACTACCGATTGTTACTACCCCACACCGGTTCAAAAACAATATATATGTCACAAACATTACAATAAAAACGAATTAACTTTGTTTTTATTATACACGCGACAATGTATCTTATAATTATTGTGTGGAGAATTCAATTTGTAACGTGTTGATACGAGGACTGATACCCCCCCCCCAACACCCCTGCCCCTCACTCTGAATACAACAACACATACAACGGGACAACACAACAACAACTGTTACTGAAGTTACATTTCAATCTATACAACTGTGGAGTGTACGAGATAAATGGTTTCACTATACATTAACGCATCACAAGCCACTCCTTTCGCAGGGAAGCGAGGAATTGTCCGTGATGACTATGTGTAAACGTGAGATAAATATGGTAACATTTTCTGACAATAATTAAAATATAGTTTAGTTTTGACGTTACACTGGTAATTTGATACACAGAAACCGCTTAAACCACAATCAATTTATGATATTTAACTACGTGACATCATTAACTACGAATACTTCAGTTTTACACAAATCTATTCGTGTTAATATTTCCCAACAATGGCCCAAGATGTTGCAGCTCAACTATTCCTCTGAACTGGAGGGACAATGCGCGGGACAGTCGACACCCGTTACTGAATAGCTTCAGCCATTGTAGAAACCACAGCTCTCACAGACAAATATCGTCTTTACATATTTAAACCGATACCAAAAATGATGAATACTAAAGTAAAGTGGGAGCACCCGGGGGCGAGTGGGGCCGCGGACCTAAAGGCGCCTCCTGGTGCGCGGGGGGGCGCCGCGGGGGGCCCGCCGAGCCCCGGCCTTTCTCGGCCCTGTCTACAGTTAATACTCTGTTAGGACGACGTTAATGCAACTAGAACATACGTTTGGGCGGGAACGCGAGGAGTGAAGTTGTGTGATTTGTTTTATTTTATCCATTTAGTGTTTCTTCAGATTTAAACAAGTAATAAGGCTGATTTATTAAATATTTAGGATCTGTGAAAGGGCACAAATGTGGGAAAATAAAACAAAGCCTCTGGACATTGCTTCTCGGGATCCTCCAAAAATACCATTTTACTGAGATTATATTTCATCTCATCTCATTTTATTTCATTTTACTCCATAATATCATTTTTCATAGAAATAAGAATATACATTAAAATAAGACTTGACCTAAAGGTTTTAGTTAGCAGGTCATAAAATCCCTTTAAAAAAATAAGCAATTAGAACAACGCTCACGATCACATTATAATGTCAGGTGCAGTTGAATACATATAATTAATTATCAGTACAGAAATTCAACTGTATATTTTAAATGAACTAGCTTCCCGTGAATACAGAAAATAACATACAGCTCATATCAAAACATATTTCTTTGCTGTGTCATTGTATGCTCTGGTACAGTTGCAGCAAGGAAGGATACATTTCTTTTTAGTTTTGTGTACATATTGTCCCATGAACGGACCGTGAGACAATCCAGAGTAATGGCTCGATCAGGATTCTCAGTCAGCACTGCTTACAGACAACTGGGTCAGGGGGCAGGGAGTAAGGGGACGACTCAGATACAGAAGCACAACGATGCCGCATTGTATAATCTGGGGAGGTTTAGTCACTGATATGAGATGCAAACAACTAGATACCTGAGGTTCCGTATCGTTGGAGACGTCCTCAGGTTTGGCTGCAGACGTCGAGGTGATCTCTCCCTCTTGCTCGGTGATGTCCGCTCTACTCGTCTCCTCCTCCTCCTCCTCGGTGTCCTCGGATTGTTGGGATTCCGTCTCACGTTCAGGAATCGGGGAAGGTTCTCTCTGCGACGATGTTTCCTCCTAAAATCGAGATAGAAACTGTACATCCTAATTTCTTTTACTCTTTACGTTTTGGAGAATAAATGTAATTCTTAGGATGCAGGTTGCAAGTTGCAATTTGCAATTGCTTTATAACTGGCGGTAGGACCTCTTGTGAGTCCGCGCGGGTAGGTACCACCACCCCGCCTATTTCTGTCGTGAAGCAGTAATGCGTTTCGGTTTATATGGTTGGGGCAGCCGTTGTAACTATACTGAGACCTTAGAACTTATATCTCAAGATGGGTGGGCTCTGGTAACCACTCAACATCAGGTGGGCTGTGAGCTCGTCCACTCATCGAAGCAATAAAGAGCATGGGCACTCACGACCAGCAGCACGGTGTGTTGTCCGCCGGCGGAGACGCGGAGGGGCGCACGGCTGTCGACGGCGGCGAGGGTGGGCTCGTTGAGGTCCTCGCTCTCTCCGGTGCCCAGCTGCCCCTCGCTGCCCATGCCCCAAGAGTACACTTCGCCTGGAATACAAATTCAATTGCAATTCTAAATCATATATCTCTATTTCACTCAAATTCTCGTTAGAGGACAAAATAAATTAGGTTTTTCTCGTAAAATTGTACCAAGTAGTTCAAAATGAGCATACTCAAATGTAGACTAATAATATGAAGAATGTATGAAACGACATGCAACTCATTAAGAAATACATAATGAAGGGATAACTATTTTTTTATAAATGTAATGTAATTAAAATCTTAATGATGGCTTATAGACTCCAGTTACTTTGTCAGCCCAACAAACAAATATCTAACAAAGAACTGATCCACTTGTTGTTTGGACAAATCAACAGGTTCTTCATCTTGTCTTGTCTGTCAAGCATTAGCTGTCAAAATCAAAGTCCAATAGTAAAATTATGTCAGGATAATGCTAGCGTCGGAACTAGTTTAGATACAAGAAATATTGGTAACCAAGAAGTCATATATTTAGGCACTAGTTTCAGTAAATTATAATGGACATTGTTTGGATACAAATCAAGTTATATTACACATTATTATTAAATTATATGTTCTTAAGATTTAATCATGCAGTAGCTGTTTTTATTTGATATATTTAAATTTTTAATGCTTTACAGTTATATCATTATGGACGATCACGAAATAAGAGAATAAGCCGTAAGAGCAATTTTAACTGTTTATATTATTATAACTCAAGACAGTTGAAGAAGGAAAATACTTCAGTCTTAGTAATGAATTTAATGTATCTAAAAATAAAATTTAAGATATCATCGATTCCTTCATGGAGAGTGAAGCTGAGTGAGGAAGCTGTCCACTAACCGGAGTCTGTGACGGCGAAGGAATTGCTGGTGCCGGCCGCTATACTGATGCATTTCTTGTTCTGCAGCTTGGGTATTAGTTCTAGAGTCTCCGCGTCGCCAGATTTGTCGCCCAGACCTAGCCTGTTGGCGGAAAATCAACATGTCAATACATAAAATGTTTTATTGGATGGACGAGCTCATGGTGTTAAGTGATTACTGGAGCCCATAGACAACGTAAATGCGCCACTCATCTTGAGATATAAGTTCTAAGGTCTCAGTATAGTTACAACGGCTACCCCACCCTTCAAACTGAAAGGCATTACTGCTTCACGGCAGAAATAGGCGGGGTGGTGGTACCTACCCGTGCGGAGTCACAAGACGTCCTACCACCAGTGGTACAAAAACAGTGATATACTAAGGTTGGTGATGGATTTAGGGCTTGATGCCGCCCCAGGCCATATTTATCGCGCCGCTCTTAATGTTGGAATAATTTTATTAATTTTGATCCTATATTTTTATTTTAAATTTAAAAATAACTAAAAATCAATCTGAACTAATTTTTAAAGGAGACTTGTCTTTACATTTTTTAATCTTTGAAATTTTGGCATTTCAAAAGCGCAAAAGTAGCCTACGTTTACCATGGTTACTATGGAGATAAGGGGTTTAAAATTTGATATCGAGTACATATATATAATGTTTTCAAAGTCACTTGTTATCTATGGCAGAAACTAGGGATATGCCGGTTTTGCATAAAAATTTGCACGAATATGAAAATTTTGGGTCAGGCTATTCTTGCATTGACTGACGGCCTTGCAATTTCGAACCTAAGCTTTGTTATAATTTTTTTTTTAAATGGTTAATATTGGAATTTCCCATACCTCCCATATTCACAACGTCCCAGCGCATATATCTGTCCGTTGGCAGCGAGCGTCAGTGTGTGATGTTGTCCGAGGGCCACAGCGCTCCACGCGTGATCGTCTCCGACGGCTCGTAGTGCGTCACACTCGGTCGGAGAAAACAACGCTGTTTTACGTTTCTCACCCGTTATGCCTGGAATATATTTTAAATATTTTATTATTTGTATACATAAATATTTGTAGATCGTATATAATATTAGGAAGGAGCATTGATGACTGGATTTAACTCACAGACGACGATTCACAACGATTTTAAAGAAGTTTCACTTCAAAAAAACTGTATCTAGTGTTGATGGCTAGTGAGAGGTGCACTGACCGAGCTGTCCGTAGTTGTTGAGTCCGAAGGCGAAGAGTCTGGCGTGCTGCGCGTCCAGCACGAAGGTGGCGTGGTGGCCCGCCCACACGCGCGCCGCCGCCTGCCGCAGCGTCACCCGCGCCGGCACCAGCAGCGCGCCTGCACACTCACACTATCACAACCGGACCCTACTACTCACACTATCACAACCGGACCCTACTACTCACACCCACTACACTCCACCACCGGACATTGGAGAGTACGGACAAAAGGACCTCACCACACTACTCCACTACCGGACATTGGGGGAAGAGCGGACAAATCTGAGTTGTCACAATGCATTTGTGAGATTTCAATTTGTTGAATTGGATAAGACTTTAATTTAGTGTTTATGAATATTAAATAGTTTAGTCATCAGTTTTGTAACCGATTAAAGATATTAAAAAGTTAATTACCTACCTAACAACTAACGGTGCTACCCCTATCGAAAAACTCTATTGTCCCCATATGTGATCCGATTCACCCCAAAAGCCAAGGTGGATCAGGTCAAGCAAATTTTTTAAGTTTTTGTGTATGTTTTACTATGTTATTAATGCATTGTAAATGAACATTTTAACCTCTGGTACCGTTTCAATCTCAATTTTATTGATATTACCCTAAGATAAACTACTGAAAATTTGGTTTGGGATTGGAAAGTGTCCCGATTCCCCCAAACTACAGTTACTGTACTGTTTGTAGCTATCCACAGATGAACATATGCCTCTCTAATCTCCAGTGCGGCCGGTCCATTGGCACTGACATCCAACGTGACCCAACGATTTTCATTAGGTCATAAAAAACGGAAACAATATGAAAACACAACATTTACAAATCAGTACCACAATACATTGTACTTTAATAAGTAGTAAACTGAATTTGAAGCACATTTCTTGGCTGAATAAAGAAAAGGTATACATACTGAAGCCCTGCCTGGCGTCTCGAGACGCTGATCTCTGCGCCAGCCTGCCCAGCTGCCCTTGTTCCCCGCAGCCCAGTGTGAATACACCGCCTGATGTCTGGAAGCAACATTTTTTTTATTGCATATGTGATGTTAAGTGGTTACCAGGGCCCATAGACATCTACAGCGTAAATGCGCCACCCTTCGAACGCCCCACCCTCGGCAGAAATGGGCGGGCTTTGTAGGGGATGTCAGTGGTGCTAGTGTGCAGTTGTGTGTGTAGTTTATATAATATTACAGTAACATAGAAAAAAGTGTATATGATGGACACATAATTCTGTTCCTGTCACTATCATGTCTGCCTTGGCAGAGGAACTCGGAAAATTAAAAGCACCATAATGAGATACTATACCATCATTGGAGTTGTTCTTCTTTTAACACTTGGACTTTAACTCACATAACCAACTCTGTATGAAGTAGGAAATGTTACGTACCGTCAATACAACTAGATGATCACCCCCTGATGCTATTTCTACGGCTGGCTCTCCGATGTCAATCTTAACAGGTTCTTTGCAGGGTTTTCCTTCGCGCCCTCGGACAACCAGTCCCATGCTACCATGAGAATCCTGTAAACAACAGTCATAATGATAAGTACTTAATTCTTAAAGTAAATTATAATTTTTTACAACAACCAAGTGGATGTCAATTATAGCATATTGAATTTGCCTGAATTAAAGATTCTTGTTAATTTTGCTTTGAGTTTGTTGAAAATATTGGTCTTGGTCACACAATAAAAAAGTAACTTAAATACACAATTTAAACCAAGAATAACTATTTTTTTATACTAAATGTAAAAACTAATACTTAACAACTAAATACTATTTACAAAAGAAATTATTTGGTAAAAATATTATCTTCTACTTTAAATTATGATTAAAAAACCCATAAAGTAGGTATGCAACCTGAGAGCAAGTCAGGTTTTAGAATAAAACTCACTCGGAAAGACCCCCAAGCATAAACATCTCCATTCTGCAATAAAGCAGCAGAGTGTGAGTCTCCAGCCGAGACAGCCACAGCTGCGACAGGCAAAGAAACCTGTTTGGGAGTCCCTTCATCCTTCTCATTGCTGGTGGCACGTCCAAGGGCACCTTCGTCATTACAACCAAAAGTCCAAATCTGAAAACATTCAATATTTTTAACTGGCTTCACAAAAAATTATAATAGGACCGCCTAGAATAAACCGAGAATATTAAATGTGATTGTTTGCAAAAATTATGCTTTTTATATATTTATAGCAACGTTTTTTTATGTTTCTTTTCTAAAAACTTTGTTGATTTATTAGTTAGTGGAAGGCCTTCGATCCAGGCCATCTATAATCAGCCTACACATTAGATTTTGCTAAAATCATGTTGGTACTTTTAATACGATTTTCTAACAAGAAAATATATCCGCTGAATGTAACAAATACCATCATTGTTTATAAGAAATGGAGATTATTTGATTGTGCAGTTTTTGTTTGTTTGAACCGATTTGAATGATTTTCAATTGTTTTTATTTTATTTAGGAAATTGAACTCGCTAATATTATGCTACTACCAATGTTATTCATTAATGAATACATTTTGAACAATAACCTTGAAATTGAATTCTATATTTACCTAAATAATCAAATTAAGTACTGAGTAAAAATTATTTAAAATATACATTTTGGTAAAGATACCTTTCCACTGCTGTCCAATGCTATAGTGTGCATACCACCTGCTTGCACATCAACTATTTTATCACCTAATGCAGTCACATATTTGAATCTGTAACGAATTTTTCATTAATCTTTATATATATATAATTCTATTGTATGTGTCTATGTCACTGAGCTCCTCCTAAGCGGCTGGACCGATTTGAATGATTTTTTTGTATGCGTTCATTCATTCATTTTGTGTATGCAGGACAATATCTGTCGGGTCTGCTAGTTTAATAAACATATATTAATAATTTATACATACCTAAATTCAGTATTACAAAATTAAAAGGTTCAATTACTTGCATGTTTAGAGTACATATACATACAATTCTGCTGAGATTTAGTGTTATTAGTTGGCCAAAAACTAATTGCCGCATACTTTCATAAGACACGACGTGAAAGGCTCAACTACTTTGTACAAACTAGAAATACAGCATAATTTTATCATATGAGCTAGTAACATTACCAATTAGGAATATGAAAAATCATGATTCACATTTTTTTCCATGACATCATCATGCCCAAAGAATAGTTAGTCGGTAATATTTAAACTTGTTTACAAAAGTTTTCAAGGTGAGAAGATGCAGAAGTGCACTTTGACTTACTTATGTATTTTTGAATGTAACATACATGTAAATTCAAATATTATGTAATTAATTGAACTGAAAACTATACATTTTACACATTACAACACAAAGGTGTTTCTGATGTCTCTTTACAGAACGCATCCTGTCAGCCATACACTTTACTGTAGTAATTATCGTAGTCCTCATTCACAGTCTTTTAGGTACACTTTAACTGAGATACTGTGTGACAAATAGAATAAATTAAGTTAAAGTTATTGGAAATGTTTATGGGTAGCAGCTTTTTAAATATTTTTTTATTGCATAGCTGGTTGGACGAGCTCACAGCCCATCTGGTGTTAAGTGGTTACCAGAGCCCATAGACATCCACAACGTAAATGCCACCACCCACCTTGAGACATGAGTTCTAAGGCCTCAGTATAGTTACAACGGCTGCCCCACCCTTCGAACCAAAACGCACCCCTGCTTCACGGCAGAAATAGGCGGGGTGGTGGTACCTACCACCAGTAATTATGCAAATTATAGTTTTACAGATTAGATTTTAATTACATGATGTTATTCATTCACCGTGAAAGTCAATCATGAACATTTCTTAAGTGCATATTTCATTGGAAATTTGGTACCCATCTGGGATTCGAACACCCGTGCATCGCTCAACTCGAATGCACTGGACATCTTATCTTTTAGGCCACAACGACAAAAGTAGTTTCTTTTAACTAAAGTTACTAACTTTGTAGTTTCCACTACGTCTTCTCCAAGGCCGAGCTGGCCAACGTCTCCTTGTCCACATGTCAGAACACGTCCTCGCTTCTTTGGAGCAGTGGGTATCTCCAACTGTATTGCTGGAGATTTAATTTAGTAAAGTTTAATCATTTTTATATTTACAACATATATTCATTTGAATAATAACAACTGTTCTTTTAAATCAATTATATTTTTTTATTTTAATATTCCTTGTATTCTATTTATCTATTTATAATTTTCCAGAATATATATGTATGAACTAATATGTATATTACAAGTTCTTGTTGCTGACCAGTACTGAAATTATGCATTAGTTTGCATAAAGCGAAATGATAAATAGATAGAAGCCATTGTTTATAATACAGACATAATATTGGAAAATACTACATAGCATATAGGTAAACATATATATGACTTGTGAGTTTTATATTTGTTAACATAACAACAATGACTTATTTAGTGTTCTTTTCAAAGTCATTTGTTTACATCTCATTAGTATGCATCTATATTCGGCTTTTGCGATGTCCTTGACAAATTTATTAGGTTATCTATATTATGTTAATTTGTTAAGTATGACTCAATATCTTACAAAGGCGTTATTTAATAGACTTAAAGTCATTGCGAATTTAAATAAACCATAAAATGAACGTTTGCAACGTCTTCGCGGTATTTTGTAAAAATGTACCCCGCGCTGTTGCTAACGCGTAACTAGAGCAAGTGTGATAAACGATATAGTATAACCTCAAAGTATTCTACTAACATAAATTATGACTTACATAATCGTTAATAATATTTATAAACAGTTAAACAAAGCAAACTGTCTGAATATAATTAACGCAAAACTCTTCGTAGCCAGACAATAGCAAAAATATGTGTTAGTTCATTGAGCGTCGTTTCCCGCCATCACAGTTTGACAGGTCATTGACGTCTCACAGTAACTTGGAAGAAAACAATTGCAATTTATAGGAAACTTACCTCCGCGTTTTTTCTTGTTTTTCGGTCCCGAAGCTGATGTCGTGGTCGATGATTTGGAAGCAGCACGCTTCACACCCCGTGCCGCCGGCATTTTTGCCTGCAATATGCAATTGACGCCTCAGATAAACAACCCACGGAGCGCGGCAAAACTCAACAAGCCTCCACGATGCTAAACCGATCACGCTTCAAGCACCGTTATAATCGCGTTAACACAGTATTACTGTACATACAGTGTCTTTATAAATCACAAGGGTACGACCTCATAGATTTATGCAAAGCGAAGATAGGTTATATTATGCATTTATAGGCACTGCACTACAATCCAAACAATGCGTCCTCTGCCATGAAACATTATCATCCTTTCAGAATATGTTACTTACTGGTTTTTTAATTAAATTATATATGTAACCACGATTTAATTTATAAATAACACTCTAGATTACGAGATGACGTATTAATTTTAGCAGAGTACAAATCTTGTACATCTCCCTCCGTGCTTCGCTTGGTTCGAGTGACGTAATCACGTGAATCGGAATAAGTATTCGTATCGATGTTTCGAGAAAAGGCAGAGGAATCGATTCTGTGGCGCTCGCATAGTTTTTATTCTCTGTGGTAAATCAGATGTCTACTTTTTAATAAAAAATCATTACTTAAATAAGATTGCATTTTTTGTTTGTTGGATTAGAAAAGTAAACAGACATTACTTTTCACCTAAAAATAATTTTAGCAACCGAGTCAGAATGAAAGGATTCTTTGTTGAGCGTGCATCACTAGCTTGTCATTCCAGTGTGAAATCTATGAAACAAGCGCCAATCTTAGGTGAATGAAGTTAGCCCCTCAAAAAAATTTTTTTTTCCTGTTTTCTACTTATTTTCTATTCATTCGTTTGTTCATCATTTGTTCTTGATTGTTCATTGTTAATAATTGTTTGTTCCCCATTTATTTATTTTAAAAAAAATATTAAAAATATATCTAAAAGTTAGCCCCTCGATTGCAATTTATAATATGTTTTCGTCCTTAATTACTCGTAAATATTCATTTTCGATTGTTCTTATATAAAATACGTTTGTTCTTTTTCGAAATTACTCATTTTTTGTTTAATTAATTGTATTAGTTGAATAAATGTATACAAAATATGTGTACTGCGCATGCCATAAGTGTATAATCTATGGCGCATGCGTCAACTATAATGCCTAAACTTTCTACGCGGTTTTAATCGTGAAAAAAAAACAATTATAAATCCTGAAGGATCAATTAATTGGTATACAGTTTAATTAAAAAAATTAAAAACAAAATAAATAAAATAATGTGCATTCGCGTAAAGTTAGCCCAAATACATTTTTTCCATCCTCCTATATACCTATCGCTATGAAGGTATAAAAAAGATAGGTTAAGAGTTCACATAGGTAATATAAACAAATAAGTAAATATGTTCATTATTTATCTTTCAAGAGATAATGTAGGTATACATTATAATAACATTTTGACACAGTCGAAATTATATTCCTAACATTAGTAAAATAACATTTTAATATTTTTTTTATAGGTTATGTATTGAAATTGTTGGAAAATTATTTCATGTTTTAGCTGGAAAACTACATGGAGAATTATATGCAATACAAGATAATGAGCTCCATTAAATGAATTCGAATGAAACCAAACTGTTTACCATCCAAATTCGATTGTCGGGCAGATAGAAAACGAAAATTCACTCATAGTGAACCTCGGCCTGCATTTGTGAAACGGCAAAGACTCACTATTATCAAGGAAATTGAAGAGACGACTAAAAATGAGATGTGTCGTATTATTATACCTTTGCCATCTTGTATTCAAGGTAGGTGTAACTGTCAATAATTAGTTACACTCACAGATCTCCTAATCAAATAACAATATCAGAAAAAATGAGAATAGTTAGTTAGTTAGTGGAAGTAGCCAAAATGGGCAAGTGGATCTCAGTTCCTATTACATAAGGTAGTAGGAAGTTTGTGAAAATGAAAATTTATCACAGTGTAATATCACTTACTTACTTTAACAGTGAAGGAAAACATTGTGATGAAACCTGCACACCTAAATGTTCTTAGGTTTTTCTTAGGTGTGTAATCCACCAACCAGCACTAGGCCAGCGTGGTGGACTAAGGCCTAAAAACCCTCTCAATGGTAGTGAAGGCCAGTGTCCAGCAAGGGGATATATTATATGGGCTGATGATGATGACTAGGAAGTTAAATACTACTACTATGACAGTACACATATAATCCTATATATTTACAAACTATACGTTTGTTGGAAATTGCTAACATTATTTCATATTTCCAGATGTCCAGCCACTTGAAAATAGGTGTAGTAATGACAAAGCTATCCAAGTAGCTCCAGCACAGGAACACAAAGGCAAGGCAAGTGTGTATTGCCACATCACCCCTTAATATATCTGAAGCAAGTATAAGTAAACAATCAGAACCAGTAAAAAAAAACTGTTGTTCCTGAGGACAAATTTGACAGTGATGAGTCAAATGCACCAGCAACAGAAGGATCAACTGTTGACTATGAGTTATCTCTCTATATCTCCACTCCATCAAAGACTTGTGCACTTCAGACTATAGTTCTCAAGAAGACTAAAAACTTGAAAAAATGAATGTGTTAACAACTTTATCTAAAGTGAAAAATAAACAACGTTTATATATTGGTCTTCCACAAGAATTATGTTTCATAATAGGCTTGATTGAGAAACATACAAATGTTTCTGAACAAAATATTATATTATGTCTGATGAGAATAACATTAAATAGAACATTCTCTCAATTGGCTGATGATTTCGATTTATCTGTAAGTCAAGCAAGCAATATATTTTTCAACAAACTCCCAGAAATTGCAAATGTAATATCACCCCTTGTTAGACTATAAAAAAAACAATACAATAAATATATATGCAGGAAGGATAATTGATGTCAACTTGGTGGAAAATAGAAAGTTTTTAGATAGTTTGCCACCTACAAAACTCTTTAATTAAATAAGTAATCCTTACTTATAAATAGGAAGTTTTGTAAGTATTTTCACTCTTCATTCAAAAACTACTGAACAGATTTTAATAAGACTTTTATGCTGGTCTTCTATGGCTAGCAACTCATTATTATTTTGATTCTGTTTTCCACAAATGTGCTAAATATGGGCTTATATATATGAAAAGGAATAAATATTAATGTTATGTAACCTTTGTACCTGTATGTTAAGAATAATTTTTAATAAAACATAATTTAAATTGAAATATTATTTTTATTTAATCACATTCACTTTGTACACATCAATATTTTGTACTCCCTAAAAGGAAAATAGGTATAAAGTTTTTTTTAAATATTTAACATGACATTTTTGTGTAAGATTAGAAAATTGTTATTCTTCCAAAAAGAAACTACATTATCTAACAACTGTGCAACTTACTCGGAATCAAAATCAATACCTACTAATTATAGTGACCTGATTAGTTTTTTCAAAGTTGCTGGATGCTACACAAAAGTAGCAAGTTTTACTTTTAGCACAATACATATGCATTTGAACTTGTGCATAATATCTTTCTTTATTTATTTTTTTGCCTTTTTATTTATGGAAACATAGCATTACTCACTTGCTTGTTTGTAGATCTATCAAAAAAACATAATTTATGTTTTTTTTAGCACAGTGGGCAATACCCTATTATTCATATTAATTATATACGGCGTGGCGATGCGAAAATTCATTACTGAATTATTTAAGAATGATAGGCATAATATAATATTTTAATTCGCGATCTGTTTATAATTTTTAATATGTATATGATTTAAAAATAAGTTATCTTTAATATTTTTAATTTTGTGATTTATGGGGTGGTCACAGTCATTATTATAAAAATAGAAATGTTGAGGAAATATAAATGTTTAATACAAATTATTTTGATAATCGAAATAAATTCATATCAATCCAAATCCATATTTGAACTATGAAAATTGTATGGTATGTAAACAGAAATATATTTTATAATTATAATGACTATTTATTCCATGCAGTATCGGTTAGAGAAGCTTGCACAGCTTCTCTAACCGACACTGCAACTAGAATAAAGTCTAATAAAGAATAAGAATAAACTTTACTTCGAAGCTCAATTCTACAAGGGTATTCAATCAGATAGCTATCTATCTGTCGTTCCTGTATGAAATTTTGGTATGTCGAAATCTTGGATAAATCCAGCAAAGCTAAAAAAAAGTATTTACCTAAAAAATATGTTTATGCTTAAAGTCACGTGTTAATGTTATTCGAAAGTATTAAGCTCCAAGCAGCATTTAGCTCCAACTAAATTCATTAAGAACCAATTTTTCAATCGATGATTAAAACAACATTAATACTGAGAATGAATATTTATTTATAAAATACACATATGTTTTGACCACGAATTTTGCACGATAATTTAAATTAATATTCATTAATATTAATTTAAATAAATATGAATTAATCTTCTTCTTCTATAACCCATAGTCAACAGTTGATCCTTCTGTTGCTGGTGCATTTGACTCATCACTGTCAAATTTGTCCTCAGGAACAACAGTTTTTTTTTTTGCTGGTTCTGATTGTTTACTTATACTTGCTTCAGATATATTAAGGGGTGATGTGGCAATACACACTTGCCTTGCCTTTGTGTTCCTGTGCTGGAGCTACTTGGATAGCTTTGTCATTACTACACCTATTTTCAAGTGGCTGGACATCTGGAAATATGAAATAATGTTAGCAATTTCCAACAAACGTATAGTTTGTAAATATATAGGATTATATGTGTACTGTCATAGTAGTAGTATTTAACTTCCTAGTCATCATCATCAGCCCATATAATATATCCCCTTGCTGGACACTGGCCTTCACTACCATTGAGAGGGTTTTTAGGCCTTAGTCCACCACGCTGGCCTAGTGCTGGTTGGTGGATTACACACCTAAGAAAATCCTAAGAACATTTAGGTGTGCAGGTTTCATCACAATGTTTTCCTTCACTGTTAAAGTAAGTAAGTGATATTACACTGTGATAAATTTTCATTTTCACAAACTTCCTACTACCTTATGTAATAGGAACTGAGATCCACTTGCCCATTTTGGCTACTTCCACTAACTAACTAACTATTCTCATTTTTTCTGATATTGTTATTTGATTAGGAGATCTGTGAGTGTAACTAATTATTGACAGTTACACCTACCTTGAATACAAGATGGCAAAGGTATAATAATACGACACATCTCATTTTTAGTCGTCTCTTCAATTTCCTTGATAATAGTGAGTCTTTGCCGTTTCACAAATGCAGGCCGAGGTTCACTATGAGTGAATTTTCGTTTTCTATCTGCCCGACAATCGAATTTGGATGGTAAACAGTTTGGTTTCATTCGAATTCATTTAATGGAGCTCATTATCTTGTATTGCATATAATTCTCCATGTAGTTTTCCAGCTAAAACATGAAATAATTTTCCAACAATTTCAATACATAACCTATAAAAAAAATATTAAAATGTTATTTTACTAATGTTAGGAATATAATTTCGACTGTGTCAAAATGTTATTATAATGTATACCTACATTATCTCTTGAAAGATAAATAATGAACATATTTACTTATTTGTTTATATTACCTATGTGAACTCTTAACCTATCTTTTTTATACCTTCATAGCGATAGGTATATAGGAGGATGGAAAAAATGTATTTGGGCTAACTTTACGCGAATGCACATTATTTTATTTATTTTGTTTTTAATTTTTTTAATTAAACTGTATACCAATTAATTGATCCTTCAGGATTTATAATTGTTTTTTTTTCACGATTAAAACCGCGTAGAAAGTTTAGGCATTATAGTTGACGCATGCGCCATAGATTATACACTTATGGCATGCGCAGTACACATATTTTGTATACATTTATTCAACTAATACAATTAATTAAACAAAAAATGAGTAATTTCGAAAGAGAACAAACGTATTTTATATAAGAACAATCGAAAATGAATATTTACGAGTAATTAAGGACGAAAAAATATTAAAAATTGCAATCGAGGGGCTAACTTTTAGATATATTTTTAAAATTTTTTTTAAAATAAATAAATGGGGAACAAACAATTATTAACAATGAACAATCAAGAACAAATGATGAACAAACGAATGAATAGAAAATAAGTAGAAAACAGGAAAAAAAATTTTTTTTGAGGGGCTAACTTCATTCACCCGCCAATCTTGTAATAGTTGCAATAGACAGTAGAAGACTTGAAAAAGTTGATTTATTTGCCTATGTTGTCAATACACAATTTTAAAATGTAAGAGATTCTCACAATTATTTCTAATTTGGGAAAGAAATACTAAAGCTTCAGACATAAAATTAAAATACATTTAACATAGAGCACACACATAGAAGGCGCTTTGAAATCCATCCAAGCGATAATTTTTTTCTATTGCCCTTGTAGCATTGTAGCAAGTATACGGCTCACCTGATAGTGAGTGGTTACCGCCGCCCATGGACTTCAGCAATGCTAAGAGCACAGCCAAGCTACTACTTACTATCTACTGTGAACATTTTATTTGTGCGGTGTAAGTGCTGCAATACGTTCAAGCAGTGTAATTTCATGGGGTTGGCAATCGATCACCCTGCCTATTTCTGCCGTGAACCAATAATGCGTTTTGGCTTGAAGGGTGGGGCAGTCTTTGTAACTATACTGAGATTTTAGAATTCAAGGTGGGTGGTGCATTTACGTTGTAGATGTCTATTGTCTCCGGTAACCACTTAACACCAGGTCGGTTGTCAGCTCGTTCACCCATTTAAGCAATAAATAAATAAATAATGTTTGCTTTTCAATTATAGTCAATATGGAGTGGAATAGTAACTCAAAGACGTAGTGGGTATTTGATAATAATTTAAAGATACAAGATAGCATACGAAAGAAGTCAGAGGGCAGGCAAGTTTTCCTCTTCGTATTTGGTTCCCGACATATTGATTTTACATCGACAACCACAGTGACACTGTCAAGTCTTAGCCACTACTAATCAGGATGCAGGACGTTTATATGGTACGAATAGAGGAAACCTTTGAGGAAAACTATTTAAAGGTTGTGAATAATTTTATGTAATTCTAGGGGCGCGCTCCGGCTTCGCTCTTGTCTTTAACAAAAATTTTAACGAAATTTGACGTTGTTATATTTAAAAAAATAAAAGAACACTTATTGCGGCATAACTTTAATAGTTAGACATATGCTGTCGTGACACTTTTTGTAAATAATAATGTGTTCTACAAAGTCGTAGTACATTATTGTATTCTATCATCAATGGTTTTCGCAGGGCACGCGATGTAAAGAATATTTTAGGTATTTTTTTTACACCTTGGGTTACATTATTGGTGTTTTAGTAAGGATCCCTAATTTTTTTTCAAAAAAGATTATATATAGCCTATGTTACTCGGGAATAGTGTAGCTTCCAAACAGTGAATGAATTTTTCAAATCGGTTCAGTAGTTTCGAAGCCTATTCAATACAAATAAACAAACAAATCTTTCCACTTTATAATGTTAGTATAGATAAATGATTGTGTAGATTCTGCATAACTAATTAACATGTCGCTACGAACTCGTCAAAGAGATAATCGTGAAACCTAATCAATGACATCAACCCTCTGAGTTTCTCGCTCAGCTGACATTTCCGTAATTATGTCTATGGGCTTCGAAAATAACTAAATACCACATGAATCCGTTCCACATCCGTGAATCCATTCACCCACTGAGCAAATAAAAATACAGTACCTGGCCTATGCCTTCTGGTGAGTGATGCTAGGAATACTTGTTTTTACTGGTGGTAGGACCTCTTGTGAGTCCGCGCGGGTAGGTACCACCACCCTGCTTATTTCTGCCGTGAAGCAGTAATGGGTTTCGGCTTAAAGGGTGGGGCAGCCGTTGTAACTATACTTGAGACCTTAGAACTGATATCTCAAGGTGGGTGGTGCATTTACGTAATAATTATAAATAAATAAAAAATATTGCTTGCTTGGTTGGGTCGACGAGCTCATCGCCCACCTGATGTTAAATGGTTACCGGAGCACATAGACATCCACAACCCAAATGCCACCCACCCACCTTGAGACATGACCACCCTTCAAACCGAAACGCATTACTGCTTCACGGCAGAAATAGGCAGGGCGATGGTATCTACCCGTGCGGACTCACAAGAGATCCTACCACCAGTAATTACGCAAATTATAATTTTGCGGGTTTGATTTTTATTACACGATGTTATTCCTTCACCGTGGAAGTCAATCATGAACATTTGTCAAGTACGTAATTCGTTAGAAAAATTGGTACCCGCCTGCGGGGTTCGAACACCGGTGCCTGGCTATATACGAATGCACCGGACGTCTTATCTTTTGGGCCACGGCGACTTCAACTAATATTGTGCATTCATTTATTTTTTTGTAAACGTGTGACAAACGAAGAAGTTACTTTAAATCGGTTATTAAGTAATGCATTGGTATAGCGTAATACAGTTTCAATGCAGTTAACGTCGCGATGTATGAATACGTAATGAAATTACCTACCGCAATTTCGGGCAATAACTGTACCAAGCTGTGCTGTGTACGGATATGGTATTTGCATAGTTCAAACGATCGTGGCTGTTTGAAATCGAGGGGTGGCTCGTTAAGGAAACTATTTCATCTAGTTTTTGGTCGTTGTGGACCTATGAGTACACTGGGGTAGTTTAGGTACAGTTGCTAATGGACGTGTCAGTATGGCAACGTGTATTGTCTATGCCATACCAGCAAGACTTTGCCGAGTAAATGAAAAAAAAAACTGTGCACAAATTACGCACGGTCATTCGGCCCAAAATTAGGGTTACCTGTGTTATAGGTACCAGAGACTGACATACATACATTACGTATATACGTTTAAAATTATACGTATACAAGTGGCCCGCTCCGGCTTCGCTCGGGTCTTTAACAAAAATTTCAACGATATTTGACGTTGTTTTATTTTTTAAATAAAATAACACTTATTGCGGCATAACTATAATAGTTAGACATATGCTGTCGAGACACTTTTTGTAAATAATAATGTGTTCTACAAAGTTGTAGTACATTATTTTATTCTATAATCAATAAATTTCGCAGGGCACGCGATGTAAAGAATACTATAGGTAATTTTTTTACACCTTAAGTTACATTATTGAAGTTTTAGTAGGGATCCCTAATTTTTTTCAATAAAGATTATAATAGCCTATGTCACTCGGGAATAGTGTAGCTTCCAAACAGTAAAATAATTTTTCAAATCGGTTCAGTAGTTTCGGAGCCTATACAAATAGCCAAACAAATCTTTCCTCTTTATAATATTAGTATAGAAGTATAGATAAATAATAAACACCCAGACAAAGAGCAAACAATGTGAAAATCGAACCCACGACCCTCGGCACAGCTGTCTGGGTCGTTAACTATTGCACCACCGAGTCAGTCAATTGTGACTAAGGTTTGGTTGGTTGCAGGGCGTGTAGACGTAAGGAGTTCAATCTCTGTATATGAAAAGGTAGTGGTCGAAAAACGACCAGCTAAGACGACGCCTCCGTAGCGAGTGGTGTACTTCCAAAGATGGTATGGAAGGCAGTGTGACCATCTCTAAACTATAGATTCTGCCTTACTTTAGTTGAAAACCTGCCAAATCCTGCCAACGTCTGTAGTAAAAAATTGCCTAATTAATGCCAACTTTATTAACCCTTGTAATAAACCAAGAAAAGTAAAAAATACAGGAGTTTCATATTTTCACATACGCTCTTTCATATTTTCGCTTCATCACTACCACCAATAATAATAAGTATCGCCCAAGAAATGTCACTAACAAGATATTATCACCTTAAAATCTAAATCGAATCTATCTATAAGTATGTCTCTATGACTGATTACATTGAAATATAAACTGTAAACTCGTGTTTATGAATACTCGTTTCAAGATTATCAACTTTCTACGCAAAGTTTTAAAGTTGTTAATTGAATGTGACACGAATATAGCGCGAGAAGTATGGGGAAATCATCGATCGTAGATGATCGATGGGGGAAATCCCCTACATGCTCACGAAGTATCTGCATGGTTATATCATTTTTTACATTTTATTGTGTCGCCATAAGGAAATTTATTTTCTTTATCCCAATTCCCAATACTGCCAAAAACTGCCAAGAGCTAAAATAAGAGTCCAATCCTGCCATTTTGGCAGGATCCTGCCACATATGGTCACACTTATGGAAGGAGAAAACATGTTGCGCCGAACTCAGCTGACTGGGAGAAGGTCGGGAGAAGGACAATGAGCCCCAGCTCGTAAAAATATCCAAAATATTGTTAATTAACGCTAACTCAAAGCAGACGTACATAATGTGATAGCGATTGATTTTGTTTTGTTATTGCTTGGATGGTTGGATGAGCTGACAGCCCACCCGGTGTTAAGTGGTTACCGAAGCCAGGTGGGTGGCGCATTTACGTTGTAGATGTCTATGGGCTCAAGTAACCACTTAACACCAGGTGGGCTGTGAGCTCGTCCACTCATCTAAGCAATAAAAAAAACCTAAATATATCATTGTGGTATTGGACTTCCTTTGAAGGATAACATCCTGAATGGGTTTTTCGAGTGAGGACTAAAGTCATTGCCACAGCTCACAAAGTTGGCAAGCTGAAGGGGTCCGGACATCTATGCCGTAGAACTGACGGTCCCTGGAGCTGACAGGTCCTCAAGATCTCTAACCGGGAAAAGCAAAGTGACATGCGAGTGAGAGAGAGAGAGAGAGAGAGAGAGAGAGAGAGAGAGAGAGAGAGAAAGGTGGAGCGTATACCTGATCCGATGGACCGAATGGTAGATAGTCGACGTTGCCCTAAGCACGTCATTACAGATCCTCTCGATCCATTAACGGTGCTTTTAGGTACCGCAAGCGCCGGTCACCGTCCTCGCCGAACCCGTTGCTTGCGACGAAGGGCTCGACGAGTAAATTATCGCACAGACACAGCCCACTGAGTTTCTTGCCGGATCTTCTCAGCGAGTCGCGTTTCCGATCCAGTGGTAGATTCTGCGAAGTACTGCTCTTGCTAAGGCCTGTGTTAGCAACACTCCGGTTTGAACCGCGTGAGCTCACCTAGACGTCAAGGAGAAGCTGAAATAGCCTCTCAAGTCTAGCAGCATAGGTAGGAAAAAAAAGTGCTGCGATTATCGCCGCCACTCGTAGCCAACCGCCCCGGACCATGGCACCTTTGGCCCTTGGACAAACACGCCCGTGGTCGGGTATCTGGAACAGAAACTGCGATTTCAGCAAAAAACCCAACGAACCTACCGGGATAACATGAAATACATTACTTACTCGAACGAGGGTGACTGAAAATCAGCGTTGTTCGATGCATCCACTTTGAACAGCATCAGGCGAGCCACCTCCTTTTGTCTTTCTTTTTCCTTTTCTTTTATTTATCTACTTGTATTAATCTAAATCTGTGTGGAAGGCAATAAATAATTTTATTATTATTCTTATTATTACTAACCTGGTAAATCTATATCTATACTAATATATAAATCTACAGTGGTTTTTACGGATGTTCCGTTATAACTACTGAATTATGCATCCGAGGACGGTGGCCGATTTGCATCACCTCATCCTTAGTTTCGTTCTAACTTTAAAAGTTTGAAGTGAAAAAAAAATAGACTAACTAACAAAACTCGTTTAGTTGTAAGACTAATAGCTTTTATGACAACGAGAGCGTAGACTAAGTTTTTTTGTTTTTTTTTTTATTACTTAGATGGGTGGTAGACAAGCTCACAGCCCACCCGGTGTTAAGTGGTTACTGGAGCCCATAGACATCTACAACGTAAACGTGCCACCCACCTTGAGATATAAGTTCTAAGGTCTCAGTATAGTTACATTAATAACATTATGTGATATTTTCATTGATAACTATTATTTTCAGTCCAAAGCAAAAGACTTCAGAACTCTATTTTAATGTAATTAAGATTTTTTTTCATTAAATAACATGGCGGCAAACCTTATCGTCTCTGAGCGTCTGTAAAGGTTATTTTAAGAGACAACTTCCCAAAGGAATTCACGCCTTAAAATCTGTCTAGCTCACAGCAGCCCTAAGTTAAACCAAAAACCGACATACAAAATCACTGATCCTCTCCGACAAAGACAATTTAAAACAATATACAAATTGAGTCAAATATTTGTTTTGCGTAGGTGTGTTTCAAACAAGCTCCGCCCACCGCGAAAGCCTTAATACAGTTGTCTCGTTCTAACCTAACGTCTCTTTCGCTCTGTGTCAATGACATCTGACATGTTCAAAAAATCTAAGGAACGATTTAAAAAAAAATTAAACAACTTTCACTCATGAGAAAAATAGCCAGTCATATTAGTGATTTCCTACTTAAGTTTTTGTGTTTCCCGAAGTTCCTATTTTATTTTTTATTTTTTTTATTGCTTAGATGGCTGCACGAGCTCATGGCCCAACTGATGTTAATTGGTTACCGCAGCCGATAGACCTGTACAACGTAAATGCCGCCACCCAACTTGAGATATGAGTTATAAGGTCTCAGAATAGTTACAATGGCCGCCTCGCCCTTCAAACCGAAACGCATATCTTCACGGCAGAAATAGGCAGGGCAGTGGTACCTACCCGTACGGACTCACAAGACGTCCTACCACCAGTAAATAAAAATGTAATAATAAAAAAATTACATGTTTCAACATTAGATCTAAATCGTTGAACAAACTCAAAAAGCACGTCTTAATAAAGATGTCCGTGTGTTTTATTCAAATAAATACAAAAACGTAATACCGAAAGCTGTGTCTGTCCGTGTGGTCGTGAAGCTTCGTACCACCCCTGTGTAACGTGACACTGCGCGTTCGTCATCACACACCGACCGGACCACGACGCGGCAATATATAAATGGATTTTACGATTCTTAAAACTTTGAAAAAAAAAATTATTATTATTTTTTTTTTATTGGTTAGATGGGTGGACGAGCTCACAGCCCACCTGGTGTTAAGCGGTTACTGGAGCCCATAGACATCTACAACGTCTCAAGTATAGTTACAACGGCTACCCCACCCTTCAAACCGAAACGCATTACTGCCTCACGGCAGAAATAGGCAGGGTGGTGGTACCTACCCGCACGGACTCACAAGAGGTCCTACCACCAGTAAAATATTTATTACCTGTACTGTGTGTGTACCCGCGATTTCGTCCGCGAACAAAATAGAAGAAGGCGAAGTACCTTGATATTACATAAGCTATCTCTGCCTGTGAAAGTCCCATCAAAATCGGTCCAGCCGTTCCAGAGATTAGAGGAACAAATAAACAGACAGACAAAAATTGTAAAAAATAAAGATTTTATATGTACATGTACATTCATATGCATGAAGTAAAAAGCGGTTATTTTAATGTTACAAACAAACACTTCATTTTTATTTATTTGTATAGATAACAATCTATTATTAGTTCGTTATGTATGTTTGCTTTTTTTTAACGCTGGGGAATCCATTTACGGATACCCGGTCAAGGGGGGGTAACGGACCGGGTTACGTTGGACTCCGGCGCCTCCCAAGAGGAAGAGGGAAACGAGGAGGGCCAAGGTCCTCCACCTTCCCGAATTCCTCGCAGGAGATTACGCCTTGAAAAAGACGCGCGATGCGCTCGACCCGCAAAACCAGCTACCGACTAAACCCCATCGAGCTCCACCACACCAGCTACAGACCTACGGTACCGATGTGCGCGCCAAAAGTCCGCCTTCGTCGGTACTCGTCCTGATGATAAGACGGGATTTCATTTTTGGGAATATCCCGAAAGACGTCGTCTCGGGAGACATACCGTGGGCGGCGCACAGGAGCCACCTTGCACCGCCCTACCACCGGACCGACAGTTGAGTACCGGGCGCCCCCGCACCCACCAGCCAACAGTCCCTACAGGGGCTGAGCGGGAACTTCACGCCCGCGTCGCCCACCCCTGCGCTGAAGTGCTGAAGAGGGATCCCACTCCCTTTCGCGCTCCTCAGCCTCACGGGACGCCATGACCAGGTCACAAAACCTGGCCATGGCCTCCCACAGGTACCACCACCTTGCCTATTTCTGTCGTGAAGCAGTAATGCGTTTCGATTTAAAGATCATGATAGCCGCACTGTAAAAACTTAGACTTACAATTCATGTCTCGAGATGGGCGGCGGCATTGACGTGGTTGTTGTCTATGGGCTCCGATAACCACTTAGGCGGGCCGTGAGATCGTCCACCCATCTTAGCAATAAAAAAAAAACTTTTAAAAGTAATTTTCATCGACTTCAACACGTTTGATTAACTTGAAAATTTGCACAGGCTACAAGATTCGATAATGACAAAAATAATTTTGTAACTTCAATGTCCCGATAAGATAAGATAAGCCTTTATTAACAATCTAATTTAAGTTACATTTTTAATAAACTTATTATCTAGTTTTATTATTCGACACCGGTTTCTTGATCGCCTTGCTTGTACAGCATAGGCCTCCTCAAGGGTTCTCCATAATATTCCATCCTGCGTTTTTCTCATCCAAGTCGTTCCTGCCACTTTTTTGATGTCATCTTCCCATCTACGTTGCTGTCTTCCTCTATTTCGCTTTTTTTTTTATCTTGGACACCATTCTGTCACTCTTTTGGCCTATTTTTTCTGTTTTATCTCGAATTAATGTCCTGTAATGTACTGTTATTAATAAAAAATTAAAATGTCCCGATAAGAATACACTTAAAGCTCCTTATTTGCAAGGAATATGTTCCATAAGTACGCCGCGAGTACAGAAGCTGTGAATATGCAAAATCGCGTTTGCAAAGAATATTAGTCATAATCCTAATAACCATTATAACATAGTATATTATTTACATTGCCGCAAAGAGTTACAAAGTAGCTACCACACGACTACTTTAAAGAACATTTCAAGCCCTCTCCAAGTTTATCCCATCAGCGTTGAGTGAGTGTAATGTTTTGGACAATATAACAATAACAATCGAAGTCCTTGGAAAGTATCGTTTGCAACAATACTACAAATTATCTCGGTTCAAGTAGTTATTGAAGTTCTCAAGATTTTGGGGTGATTATTTTTTTTGGTTTTTACGCGCGAATTTTTGCGAAATGTATTGGTTCCTTACATGATATTCGTTGTATCTGTCTGAGCTTTGTATGGTCTACAAATTTATAGCACTTGCTGCCTTTCATTATGTGTCCATTGCGGGAATCCAGCCGAGATACCCACTTAGTTTCGTGCTGAATCTTCTCAGTAAGTCGCGATTGCGATCCCATGGTAGATTCTGCGAAGCACTGCTCTTGCTAGGACCAGTGTTAGAATATTCTCTCAGACTGAGCTCCGTGAGCTTACCTACCAGTCACCGCCTAGCCGGAACCGTTCATTGAGCTACCAGCAAATAGGTAGGGTAATAAAACCAGCGGAGAAAGTAGCGTCGCAATGCAATTGATCACGACACAACACAGTTCTTAGGTCAACTACGAGCAACTCAATACCAGGGCAGAGCACAGTCTAATCGCCCATTTTTTTGACCTCATCCCACCCAGACTCTGTATACAATTACAACGTTAATGTCTTATTGAACAGCTTTAGAGCAGTTCTTTATGTGACATTTTTTAAGGCAACACCTCTTTATAGGTATGAATTTAATCCATATAGATTAGTAGTATTAGTAGATTGGAGAAGCAGGTGTCTTTGAGTTGTTAGGGCTGCATCGAAAACGCTCAGGCAGCTGCTAGAAAACCTGGTGGTAGAGCCTTTTGAGAGTCCGCTCGGGTAGGTACCACCACCCTGCCTATTTCTGTCGTGAAGCAGTAATGCGTTTCGGTTTGAAGGGTGGGCAGCCGTTGTAACTATACAGAGACCTTAGAACTTATATCTCAAGGTGATTGGCGCATTTATGTTGTAGATGTCTATGGGCTCCAGTAACCACTTAACACCAGGTGGGCTGTGAGCTCGTCCACCCATCTAAGCAATAAATAAAAAAACTGATTTAGTATAAGCACTAACTACATTAGGGGCAATACCGAAAAAAAAAATTGCAGGGTTTTCGTTCGCGGAACGTTGAACCCGAACCCATAAAACTACCCACAATTACGGTGCCATTACATCGTTACTCAGCACATTGTTATCGCCCCCATTTTAAATGGATTCCACATAATAAAAAAAAACACTATTGATTATGCTTGTTTTGTTGTCGAGGGCTTTGAATGAGGATTAAGCTATGGGGCGGTGTGACGGAATTGGTTTAGAGCATTATGTAGCGAGGATAATGAAGCTCTCGACATGTGCTCCTTGATTCTATCAAGGATGTTTTTGAAATATACTCTGCATTATGGTATTTTCATCGGATTTCGCGAGGCGTAGACGCAATTAAAGCCACTTTTACGGTTTAATTTCGCGTTTTTATTTGTCATTTTATATTGTTTCGTTGTCGCGGACGACTAAGGTTGAATAGTCAAAGGATCACGTGAACGGCCGATTCCGTTTATTTAGGTATTAAGTTGTAACTAGTGGTCCCCGCAGTAGTCGAAATTCGACTATAATTGATTGAAATTAAAATTCTATAATCAAAGACTTTACTTCTATAATCCCAGATTTCGTTAAGACTACACTGTAGACAAATAATATTAAAGATAAACAATATTAATCTATTCTCAATTTGACAACAGACTTTAAGCAATAACAAAAGTTTGACAATAAACAAAATAGTATTTATTTATCTCTGAGTGTGTGTGTGTCAAATACACGGTAGTGTGTGTAATGTTTTTTTTATTAATTTAATGTATTTTTTATGCATAATTTAAAAAAATATTAACATTCTGCACTCCTTCTCTATATTCTCTATAAGTGTGGGAAATTTTAATACTCCTCCGTCCGCACAATTTTTTTATTTTTTTATTGCTTTGATGGGTGGACGAGCTCACAGCCCAGCTGGTGTTAAGTGGTTACTGGAGCCCATAGACATCCACAACGTAAATGCGCCACCCACCTCGAGACAAGTTCTAAGGTCTCAAGTATGTTACAAAGTTTTTGCTTCACGTATTAATATATAAGTCACACTGTCACAATGCCAAGTCTCCGTCTTAGTCTATGTCTTGTAGTCATTGTAGGTTGTATTTCCTATCAAAGAGGTTGCACGCCACGAGGAACGTTTCATCCGTCGACATTTTAACTTTTTTCCGTCTAACTACCGTCTATTTTTCAATAAAATTACTTCTAGACTTTTGACGTTTCACACAGAACGAACTAGCAGTATCTTGAAATCTGATAGCTTGATTTAGGTTATCATCTACGCGATAAGAGGATCCTAGATTTTAGATAAGCACCAAACATCTCCACTATTACAATTAGAGTTTTTTTTTTCAATTGCAATAACTTCGCGCACCACACGTAGAATTCATTTGGCAATAATTTAATAACAATAAAAAGGCCTCGATAAAAGTAGTTTTAATCTTTGCCCTTTTCATTTGTGGCATCTTTTAATTTATTGGTCTTTGTAGGCAAATGAGGATTCGGTTAGTGGTCACTGTTGTTATGGACATCAGTAGTGCCACGAGCAGACTCTTGCCACTGCCTACCGCTGAGTGTTCCCCTCAAATCTCGTTTTTTATTGCTCAGAAGGGTGACGAGCTCACAGCCTGATATTAAGTGGTTACTGGAGCCCATAGGCATCTACGACGTAAATGCCGCCAACCACCTTGAGATATGAGTTCTAAGGTCTCAGTATAGTTACAACGGCTGCCCCGCCCTTCAAACCGAAATGCACTACTGATTTACGGCAGAAATAGGCGGGGTGGTGGTATCTATCCGTGCGGACTCACACGTTTTTACGGATGTTCCGTTATAACTACTGAACCATGCATTCGATTGACTTGAAACTTGGTATCCATGTGGAAAATATATGTACTTAATGGATAGGCTAAAATTTGTATGAGTGTTGGACTCCTTACACCAGTTACGGAGGCATTAATTATGAGAATCTTTGTGGGGTGAGAAATAATAATGTTAATTTTAAATGCCCAGCGAAGCGGACGGGTACAGCTAGTCATAAAGTTACCATTGTATAGAATAAAAAATACAAGAATCATACAAATGCATACGTCTTTCGAAATTTATATTCGTCTGTATCGTTATCTTGTGTTCGATCTCGTGTATGTTTGAGCAGCAAGATTTGAGAATGAACGCGAGATCCCGTGAGCAACCCAGAGACGAATTAACTCTAAACAATTGAGTCAAAATATGTACTGTAAAAACTGAGGCCTTAGAACTCACATAGGTGGCAGCATTTACATTGTAGATGTCTATGGGCTCCGGTAACCACTTAACACCAGGTCGGCTGTCAGCTCGTCCACCCATCTAAGGAATAAGAAAAAAAAGATCGGTTCTATGTGGAGGAAACAAATGCAACCCTTCTTATACCTGAATACCAGTAGTGACGTATGGAAACAGCGGCCTATCCCGATCCATTAACGGTGCTTTTAGGTACCACAAGCACCGGTCATCGTTCTCGTCGAACCCGTCGCTTGCGAAGAGCTCGACGAGTGAATTAACTCATAGACACAGCCCACTGAGTTTCTCGCCGGATCTTCTCGGTGGGTCGCGTTCCCGATCCGGCGGTAGATTCTGCGAAGCACTGCCCTTGGTAGGGCCAGTGTTAGCAACATTCCAGTTTGTGCCCCGTGAGCTCACCTGCATGTTAGGGCGAAGCTGAAATAGCCTCTCAAGGCTATCAGCATAGGTAGGAAAAAAAGCGGCCTATTTTTAAAACGATGATTATCAACTGGCAAATCACATATTTTCCCTGCCTATTCACTCGTAGTCTAAGGAGCTATTCCAGCTACGAGCAGACGGGTCAAATCACGTCACGTATCCAACTTGAGCCGCCGTGAAACATTTTAAGTAGGTACTCTAGGCAACGACGTACAAAAAATGCAACAATGGTATGTTATGTTTTATACTAACGATATTATTTGGGTTATTGTCGAAAGCTTTTGGCGTGTACTTGACTGTGCTCTCGAAAGCTTTTCAGATAATCAAGAGTGTTATTAAAAAAAATGATTGTGGGTTCTGTATATATATATATATATATATATATATGTTTTTGTAGTTCTTCGGTCACTGTGTCCCATATATTGCCTAGGGGGGCGCGCGGGAACCTAGCAGGAGGTTCGTCTCCTGGAAAAAAGTTTTTGTGTATTTTTTTCATTGCTTAGATGTGTGGATGAGCTCACCTGGTATTAAGTGGTCACTGGAGCCCATAGACATCTACAACGTAAATGCCGCCATCCACCTTGATATATAAGTTTTAAGGTCTCAGTATACATACAACGGCTGCCCCACTCTTCAAAACGAAACGCATTACAGCTTCACGGCGAAAATAGGCAGGACGGTGATTGATACCTACCGGGTTCATAAGACGCCCTACCACCAGTAAGATCTGATGCTAAATGACGTCAAAAGGTTTAGGTGGTACAGTGCCCAAGAATTGGACATACATACGCTCAAAAAACATTACCCTCCTTCGGTAGTCTGGTTAAAACATGTATAACCTTAGTTGCGTTTGTAATTCAAATTCAAATGATTTATTTGCCAGAGACATGGTACATAAATGATGGTATTGTATAATTTTAACATTCCAGCATGTTTTTACTTGAGTAAAAAGTGAGCAAATCTATCTATCTTTATCTAATATATAAAATTCTCGTGTCACAGTTTTCGTTGCCATACTCCTCCGAAACGGCTTGACCGATTTTGATGAAATTTTTTGTGCTTATCCGGTATCTATGAGAATCGGCCAACATCTATTTTTCATCCCCCTAAATGTTAGGGGTAGTCCACCCCTAAATTTTTATTTTTATTTTTTAGACAAAATTTTTAATATCTATTTTTTTATGATACAACATACAAAAATACATACAATCCTCAATTTTCACCCTTCTATGATCAACCCTTATTTTTTATTTGCTAATTAAAAACTTTAAAAATTTTTGCGAGAATTTTGTTTTTATTTTGTCATGACGTAGAATAATAAAATTCATATTACTCTGAAATTTTCACCCCTCTACGATCAACCCCTATTTTTTATTTGTTAACTTTATTTTTTTTGGCAAGATTTTCATTTTTATTTTTATTTTGTCATGAATTAAAATAAAAAATCTGATGTTACTCTCAAATTTTCATCCCTCTATGATCAACCCCTTTTTTTATTTGTTAATTATAAACTTTAATTTTTTTGTCAAGTTTTTTATTTTGTTTTGTCATTACTTAAAATAAAAAAAAATCATATTACTGTCAATTTTCACTCTTATACGATCAACCCCTATTTTTCCATCCCGATTTTTTTTTTTTTTATGCTATGCACAAATCCGCAATAAGGTTGCAAGATGGCAATCAAATATTATAATTGTAGTACGATAAATTCTTATTCAGAGTTTATAATTTCAAGTTCCTTTAATTAAGTTTTTTTTTAAATTGAATTTGATCTCCCGCCCTCGCTGGTGGACTACTGATCAACTATCAATCGATCAGCTATCCCCGCCAGGTGTCACCACTCATCCAGCAAACATCACGTAGTGGGGATGAGGACGAAGCCGGTCTCCTGTCTTACTATTTTTTAAGAGATTTTATGACCTGGTAACTGAGACCAAAAATATAAAGTCATGTCTTATTTTAATTGATATTAATCATATTTTTATGAAAAATGATACTATGGAGTGAAATGAAATGAAGATGATTAATTTGAGACACTAATCAACTGGGAGGAAATTAAATGAAATGAATTGAGATGATATGGGATGAAATATAATCATAGTAAAATGGTGGTCATTACTAAGATTTTTTAAGTGGACATTTTTTTTTTATTGCTTGGATGTATGGACGAGCTCACAGCCCACCTGATGTTAAGTGGTTACTGGAGCCCATAGACATCTACAACGTAAATGCGCCACCCACCTCGAGATATAAGTTCTAATTAGGGTCTTAGTATAGTTACAACGGCTACTCCACCCTTCGAACCGAAACGCACTACTGCTTCACGGCGGAAATAGGCGAGGTGGTGGTACCTACCCGTGCGGACTCCCAAGAGGTCCTACCACCAGTGATTACGCTAATTATCATTTTACGGGTTTGATTTTTATTACACGATGTTATTCCTTCACCATGGAAGTCAATCGTAAACATTTGTTGAGTACGTATTTCATTAGAAAAATTGGTACCCGCCTGCGGGATTCGAACACCGGTGTATCGCTTCATACGAATGCACCGAACGTCTTATCCTTTAGGCCACGACGACTTTCAAAACTTTTTTGAGGATCCCGAGAAGTTACGTCCAGCGGCTTTGTTTCATTTTCCCACATTTGTGCACTTTCACAGATATTAAACAGTTAATAAACGACCATTATTACACATTTAAGCCCGAAGAAACACTAAATAGACAAAATTCCCGCCAAAATGGGGACATTTTGTCTTACTTACTCACTATACATCATAGATTATACACTTAATATATTTGAGAGCTATACAATACTATATATTTTTCTACCATGTTTTTTTGGTTTTATTTGTGTAGTAGTATGTTCAGTAGGTCTGAGAATCGGTTGTGAAAAGTGAAAAGGGTTGTTCACCCCAAACATTTATTTTTTATTTTAATTTTTTGGATATTTTTTTTTTTGTTTATAATGAGGTATTATGTGGTTAAATGAGGTTTTTTTTTCTACAGTAGAATTTCCCTAGAAATCTTATTTAAGGCAACACAACGTTTGCCGGGTCAGCTAGTATGTATATAAAAATGAATTGCTGTTCGTTAGTCTAGCTAAAACTCGAGAGCGGCTGGACCGATTTAGCTAATTTTGGTCTTGAATTATTTGTGGAAGTCCAGAGAAGGTTTAAAAGGTAGGTAAATATGAAAATGCTCGGCATTAAATAAAAATAACAATTCTGTTTGTTTTACGTTTTTTTTATACAAAAGTTTAGGACTTTTATTTATCGATTGAGGCAATACGAAGTCTGCCGGGTCAGCTAGTAAAAAATAAAGAATTTTTGTATTACTAGTTTTTATATGGTTTTTTTCTCATAGCCACGGTACCCCAAAACGTCACTTCCTTGACACATCGAGAACAAGATGCCGGCTGTCGTGCACAAAGGCGCCGCACAAAACAGACAACAAAGCCCGCCAAATAAGCGTTTAATGGCGTTTAACTACCAACTTATGGTTTCGATCCATCTGTCCACCCTAACGAGGCATAGGGGTGAGCATGGCACAGCAATTATTATTTTGGGGATTATGGCTTTTTTCGATATGCCTCTTTAATTTTGGAATTAGGTATAGAGCGAAAACCTCTTTGGAATAAATGAGTAGGATTGTGAAAACGTATGTGGGATTATCTGGTCGATTCGGGCTAACGAAACAGTTGATTGCTACACACATACTTGATTTTTATTACGTCTTTGTTACAGCAAATAAAATAGAATATACAGGCGTGTTGCAGGTCATCCCTCCTCTCGCTTAAAAAAAAACTGTATGTGCTATTAGTCCTCTTTACGACATCCACGAGAAGAGTGGTGTTATTTTATAAAGCCACACAGCGAGGAACGGTAACTATATACGATTTAAAATTACAATAAATCCACTCTCTAGAGAACCAAATATCGAAAAAAAAAAGACACGCATCCTTTTTTTTTTTTAGAACATTGAATAGACTTCAAATGAACAAACTCGGCGCGGTCCCCCAGCCTTTGAGAGTGTTTGTTCTTGGAGGCGCCTTTGCACAGATGGGTCGGAACTGCATCATTTGATTAAGTTTTAAATGTCGCGCATGGTCGGTAGCATGGGTTTCGTTTGATTTCATTATCCTAAAAGAGCTTTACTGGAGAGAGGTTAGCGCCGCGAATGAGTCTCTTGCCTCAAAGCTCTTGGATGACAAAACGACCAGCTACCTTCCCGTACATGTTCAGCTTAGACCATTATGTAACAAGACCGAAATTATGATATTTTAGCAAAGTAGAAGGAAAGAGACCCCGCGGCCGATTACCTAGCCGTTGGTGTGATCAAGTAACCGCTCTAACTGGGTTGCCAGTTGCAACCGCCATTCGAGCAGCTGAGGATCGGACGAGATGGAAACAGCTCACGAGACAGGCAACGGTCAAGTTTCAGGGACACGACCTTCAGCAATGAAGAAAGCGACGAAGAAGAAGAAGAAGCGCTAGCTTCAAGCTAGACATTACAGATAAAAAATCAAAACGTGTTTACGGTTGAAATATAGAAAATAATGGAATTTTAATTTCGTAATCACAAACATACATACATCGATTGTGTTAAGAAATTTCTATTATAGTACTTATATTTGTATAAGATTATTTTTCTGTTTACACCTATTATTTATATATATATTAGCTTGGTATACCTGCCTAGCCCCCCTAGTGGTGAGTGGCTACCGTAGCTCATGGACGACAGCAATACCAGGAGCAGAGCCAAGTCACTGCCTACCTACCCGCTTGTCTGTCGTCGTCGTCGTGTAATAAAAATCAAACCCGCAAAATTATAATTTGCGTAATTACTAGTGGTAGGACCTCTTGTGAGTCCGCGCGGGTGGGTACCACCACCCTGACTATTTCTGCCGTGAAGCAGTAATGCGTTTCGGTTTGAAGTGTGGGGCAGCCGTTGTAACTATACTTGAGACCTTGGAACTTATATCTCAAGGTGGGTGGCGCGTTTACGTTGTGGATGTCTATGGGCTCCAGTAACCACTTAACAACAGGTGGGCTGTGAGCTCGTCCACCCATCAAAGCAAAAAAAAAATGTAATGGAATCTTTGAACGTAATTTTCAACAACTTCAAGACGACCGGCTATTCACTGTTTCTTTCCCTTCTTGATTTTCTCCGTTCGTTGTTTCGCTTCAAATCGATCCGCCTTCACTTTTGTTTTTCCTACCTATTCTAGTAACCTCGAGGGGTTATTCTAGATTCACCGAATTAGTAGGTGACGTCTTTGCTAACACGAACCCTAGCAAGAGTAGTGTTTCGCAGAATCTACCACCGGTTCGGAAACGCGATCCACTGAGAAGATCCGGCGAGAAACTTAGTGAGCTGTATCTGTGGATTAATTTACTCGCCGAGCCCTTCGTCACAAGCGACGGGCTCGACGAGAACGATGACCGGTGCTTGAGGTACCTAAAAGCACCGTTAGTGGATCGGGAGGATACAAAATGACGCGTTTTGGGCGACGGAGTCCCGGTTTCACGTTGCTTATGCCACGCTTTTATATAGTGGCGTACGCTATGTTTACTGATGGTAGGACGTGTTGTGACTCCGCACGCATATGTACCACCACCCTGCCTATTTTTGCTGTAAAGCAATAATGTATTTCGCTCTGAAAGGTAGGGCAGCCGTTGTACTACAAAAAGTGAGATTCAAAACTAATGTCTCAAGGTATTTACGATATCTATGTCTATGGGCTCCCGTAACCACTAAACTGGGCCATGAGCTCGTCCACCCATCTAAGCAAAAAAATATATCCTGAGCTTTCTCGACAGAACTAGAGCCTTCAAGAATGTTCTCGGTCTATTCAGAACATTCTCGATACAAATCGAGCATTGACTTCAAAATTTCCAGGCATATCAAGTATTAACGTCTGAATAATAAATTTTATGACATCGTTCTAATGTCAGACCAGTATCGACCGGGTAAAAAGATAGATGAAATCAGGTAACCGTACTCGTCGAACTCGACAAAGAGGTCGACGTGTAACCTAACCCATGAATCAGTACGCTGAGTTTCTCGCCGGATCTTCTCAGCGAGTCGCGATTCCGATCCGGTAGTAGATTCATTCGCGAAGCAATCGCTCTTGAGTTTTTAGGTCTCCTTTGAAGGCGCTCGGGCAGCTGTTAGCAAATCCCACCCCTCCTGGCTGAGCCCTTGCTCGCCCACCTGTCTTGGTGAAACTGGAAAGGCCTCCGGGCCACCAGTAATATTTCAATCATAAAAAAAAAGATGAAATTAATCGTTAATTCCTGTTTGCTATTTTTATTGTTTCAAACTACACATCAAGAAGTGAAACGCTATTTGGTTTAAGCTACATTTATCTTTGTAATTAAAGGTGTGTTTTATTTGGTACTAGCGACCCGCCCTCGCTTCGCTTCGGAAACATTAAAACACACATGAAACCAAAAAAAAAAAAATTTTTTTTTAAAAAAAGTAGCCTATGTTCATCATGGACAATGTCGGCTTCTAATGTAAAAAGAATTTTTCAAATCGGTCCAGTAGTTTCGGAGCCTATTCGAAACAAATAAACAAACAAATCTTTCCTCTTTATAATATTAGTATAGATATAGATCAGCATCAACAGTTCGATGTTTTTAATTGAACGTCAATCAAGTTTACTCCATTCGTATAGCTGGAGATGTTTTTTTTTTTGTTACGATATATTTTCCAAATTTTAAAGATTAAATAGCTCTCCTGTTAAGTTGCAAAAATGTAACTATACCGAGAACTTGGAACATATATGTATATTTTTATTGCTTAGTTGGGTGGACGAGCTCACAGCCCACCTGGTGTTAAGTGGTTACTGGAGCCCATAGACATCTACAACGTAAACGCGCCACCCACCTTGAACTATAAGTTCTAAGGTCTCAAGTATAGTTACAAGATCAAGTAGTATAGTAAGGTCAAGTACCTATAGTTATCTCAAGTTGGGTGGCGCATTTACGCAGTAACCACTTAACACCAGGTGGACTGCGAGCTCGTCCACCCATCTAAGCAATAAAAAAAAGTCGCTTAAACTTTTCCCGCTTTATTTTACTTTTCTTTTTTTTTTTCTTTAACAATTTGCGAAAATGATATCCCATCTTCGGAATTAGAACCGGCGACCGTTCCGACATACGGTAAACGGAATTTCTAATTAAGATCTTATTTGAGCCGACGCGTTCGTCCCGCACCGAAGTCCCGGCCACATGATCAAACAGAACATGTTTGTTTAGGTTCACCGACCA
Organism: Bombyx mori; assembly: GCF_030269925.1. Taxonomy (NCBI): domain Eukaryota; kingdom Metazoa; phylum Arthropoda; class Insecta; order Lepidoptera; family Bombycidae; genus Bombyx; species Bombyx mori. Next base: position 7,925,063 of record NC_085130.1, read on the forward strand.
GGGACTCAATAGAACTACACTTAATTGTGAGTGTTTAAAATATTATTATTTTCTCTAATTTAAAACTACGTTGATGTCTTAAATTTTTGTTGACGTGATAACTTCTTAAAATTCCATGGAGCCGTCTGCACGCACGAAAAAACATGACTCATGCGGCGTTACCTCGCTCTGAGGCGTATTTTCTTATGACGTTGTCACGTTCAACTATCGTCAGTAAGCCGACTTTACAGACAAACGATTTTTTTATTGCTTAGACGGGTGGGCGAGCTCACGGCCCACCTGGTGTTACGTGGTTACCGGAGCCCATAGACATCTACAACGTAAATGCCGCCACCCACCTTGAGACATGAGTTCTAAGGTTTCACTTTTAATTACGGCTGCCCCGCCCTTCAAACTGAAACGCATTACTACTTCACGGCAGAAATAGGGTGGTACCAACTCGTGCGGATTAACAAGACGTCCTACCACCAACCAGTAAGCTGTGTTAAAGCTTTTAAGTTTGTTGAGCATCAACCAGGTCCAGATATTAAAGGAATCAACGAGCAAAGAAATTACTTTTCTGAGATGATTTCTTTGGTTACAGAGTTAGATATCCGCTTCACTCATTAGACATGTCAGTTATTAGCTCCATCTCTACGAAAGAGTTACCAACCACAGAAAAATACCGCTCAACCTAAACACTAAGGAAATGGCTAGATCGATTTTTTAAATTTAGATTTAGATTTTACTGGTGGTTGAACGTCTTGAGTCTAGCACAGGTGTGTAACACCAGCCTGCCTATTTCTACTGTGAAGCAGTAATGCGTTTTTGTTTGAAAGGTGGGGCAGCCGTTGTACGGTAAAAACGGAGACCTTAGAACTCATGTCTCTAGGTGGGCGTCTATGAGCTCCGGTAACCATATAACACCAGGTTGGCCATGTCCACACATCTATGCAAAAAGCCTAAAAAAACTTGTCATAATATGTTCTACTAGACCTTAATTACATGACCTTCGTAAATGTACCCCGATGCAAGCTGAAATACATAGCCTTGGAACAGAGCTGATTTAACATTTAGAATTCTCTCACCGGACACAACAAAAGGAGGTTTGTTATTAAAAAAACATCACACATTTGTTTTTTAATTTATTTATGCATCAAGTAACTACAAGATTATTTGCAGCAAGCCGATCGTGTATATTTTTAGTGCACTGTTTATTGGGTCGTTCATTACGCGTGGTCGTTAGTTTGCCTTCGGAACCAATAAAACAGTTTTATCATAATCATGCACGCATTAAAACTAGCAACAAATAGCTACCTAGGTGCGTACCTTAATAAATCAATGTTATTAATGTGATCAAATCATTATGTGCAAAAAAATACTGTCTGTTCATGTATCTATAACATTATAAGCGATTATTTAGCCAAAACAAACAAATGTATTTCGACTTCAATATGGCGCCTAAAATAAGTTTTTCTTTAATTAATTAAACATAAATAAAACAACATAAGATGACATAAAAATTACACACTATATTCATTATCGGTGGGCGTCTCCGATTATATCAATAGAACAGTGTATCGAAATGTAAAATACTGAAAAAAAAAATGGCCCAAAAACACTTTTAATGTTCTCAAATAAGTTTTTAATTAGATACACACTTTTCTAGCGTACGAAACAGAGATCCGTATTTCAAATAATCATCACTGCATAAAAGCATTTGATTGAAATATAAATGAATTAATCAAGTCAGCTGCTGACCAAATGTAGTTTTGTGGGACGCTACAAAAATATCTCGCACTTTTCAGAAAACAGCCGCTCAGTCAACACAACGCCTACATAACAATCCTCAATTGTTTCAAAAGCTGAAAAATGGCGAATGCGACTCCGACCAATGGAAGGCGTTGCCAACGGACAATCGAATGCAACTCTATTGGCCCTTACGATCTTTTTAATTCCCTTCGACCAATCACGAGCGAGAACGGAAGTCGAGTCAAACCAGTTCCATTTTCGATTTGAACGGACGTGCACGCGTTACGAATTCCGTACACCGTACGTTTTTTTTTGTTCAATTATTTTTTTCGAAGTTTATTAAAATTTTGCGCGAGTGTTTATTTTACAAGTGCAGTGAGGCCATAGCGTTTGTTCTGACTGGATACAAGATATTTTATTAAGAAACGTACGTAAATAGGTTGTGTTTCGTCACCGGCGAGGATTTTATTTATAGCATTTAGCTTTAACAAGCTGTTCGTGTGTGACGGATCTTAATTTAGCAGTGCACATGAGTGAGTATGCCACGAGATGTCTTCCTTATAGAAATTGGACCGGGCGATCGACACATACGCGATTGTTTATTCTCTGAACAAAATACTTCTATAGATAATTTACTAACCAACATTCCAGAGAGTGAGAGAGAGATAGAGATTTTTAAATCATTGTTTATCAATTTTTTTTTAATATGTGTGCAGCAAAATCTTGTCTATATTACTACCATGTAAATTTAAAATTCTTGCATACATATTTTTGTTAAACAAAATATTATTTGTGTGCCACGTTCCGCTCTTTTTTAAATTAATTGTAATTACCATTTGTAATATTTATAAAATTTCCAAATTTTAACTCAATATTAACCTATACATCGAGTTACAACAAACATTGTGTTTAAGAAAGCCAAACCGAAAATTGCTATTCGTAATATGGCTTAAAGCGCTGATAACTCATTTTGATGAAGACACAATCTCCCCGCCAAGACATCATTTGAAAGCTATCTGGTGAAATTGTTCTATACACAACAATACAACAACCAAATCAATAAACGACTTGGAAATGCAACTTAAATGTATTAAAGAAATCTCTCTAGCTTCAGGCTTGAGCTAAAAAGAGTTTTAGATTATGATCTTAAACTAGAACATAATAAGAAATATCGCAAGTGGAAAATAAATTTATTCGAGTTTTTTTTTTTTCAATTGTTTATACGACTCTTGATTATCATTCTTGAGTACCATCCGGCTATGGAATGAGCTCCACCCTCCACGGTGTTTCCCGAGCGCTATGACATGTCCTTCTTCAAACGAGGCTTGTGGAGAGTATTAAGCGGTAGGCAGCGGTTTGGCTCTGCCCCTGGCATTGCTGAAGTCCATGGGCGACGGTAACCACTCACCATCAGGTGGACCGTATGCACGTCTGCCTAAAAGGGCATTAATTTTTTTTTTTTAAAAACGAATGAACGAACTTACTACCTGCTCTTAAGTGGTTACCGGACAACGACAATGTAATTGCTGCCACCCACTATGAGATGTGAGTTCCAAATCTTACAAACGGCTGCCCCACCCTTCGAACCGGAACTTCTGCGGCAGAAATAAGCAGGGTGGTGGTATCTACTCATGGAGGTACTGCCCCGAATGTGTGATAATCAAGAATCGATTGATCTTACGGATAGTTTGGTATGAAGGACTATGTTTTTCTGTATCCATGCAATCGGTGAGATTCACAAAGCCGAAAATAACACTGAACTGCGTATAACGACTGTAATGATAGATAATACGTTTGGGTATTATGTCCTGCCTCACGTGAAAATTGTTTGAGGCTCCGGCGACCGGTTAACGCATAGCCAACGTATAGGCCTAACCGGTATTAAGAGCATTTTCTCTGAAGAAACCGTGTCGACATCAGGGATGACAGTGCTAGGAGATTATTAGTGGGTTGTAGACTAAGGATGATAGTCTCAGGAGATTTTAATGTGTTATCGTTGCCTCTTTCTAATCGTTTTCTCATTAGTGAAGATCATGTCTATAGTCTTCTAACTGTTGTTTAAAACTCTCCATTTATTTCTGTCTATTGCCTCATGGAGAACTTCGTTGACTAACTATTATAAGTGCTGGTCAGTGCACCGCTTTTTTACTAGTAACTTCTTATCTGGATTATGAGGGTTTTAGCGTGCTGTGACCGAAATATTCCAGGAGGAAGACACGCGATTGACAGCTGCGCTTATGGTCAATTAATGATAATGGCGGGCAAAGAGACTTTTAAAATTTAGGAAAAGATCTCATACGGTCAAGAAATATAATGTCGTTTCATAGTTAGACCAGGGTAGGTGGAGCATAATTTGTAAGTAGTACAGGAATAGGGAAGTTTGTAGTGGTAGGACCTCTTGTGAGTCCGCGTGGGTAGGTGCCACCACCCTGCCTATTTCTGCCGTGAAGCAGTAATGCGTTTCGGTTTGAAGAGCAGGGCAGCCGTTGTAACTGTACTGAGACCTTAAAACTTATGTCCCAAGGTGGGTGGCGCATTTACGTTGTAGATATCTATGGGCTCCAGTAACTACTTAACACCAGGTGGGCTGTGAGCTCGTCCAACCATATAAGCAATAAAAAAAAAGTATCTGAGTAGGAAAGCACCGGCCATTGACCCATTTTATGAGGTCCATGGTGATTCATAGCCGTTCTCCGCTAAAGACTTTCCAAACCTCGCTTCAGAAGGACAAAGTGTCCTAGAAGCTCCGTGAAGGGAAGCACTTTTCAGAACCGAATGGTACTCTGGAACCGCATCCACGTTTCCAATGCAATTGCTCCAGTAATCACATAAAGCCAAGTGTTACACAGGCTGCTGAATCTATCTTATACCTTTAAACGAGCAATTCTTGTATATCCCCAGTATACTAATTTTTTTGAAAATCGTTGGAGCCGTTTCCCAGATTCAGATTATACCAGATATTTATATAATCTGAATCAGGGAAACGGCTCCTTATTTTTATATAATCTGAATCTCGGAAACGGCTCCAACGATTTTCATAAAATTTAGTATACAGGGGGATTTCGGGGGCGATAAATCGATCTAGCTACGATTTATTTTCAGAAAATGTTGTTTTGTTCGTGTTTTCAATAATCAACCCTTACCGACATCTATTGGCGAATAATAATACTATTTTTCATAATTGAGAGCAACTAACTGCTTTAAAGACAATAAATAATACTATTATGCTATTTCAGCAGATGGCGTTGTTAAGCCACCCGAAGCCAATGAGTGTTTGGTTTAAGGTTAGACCAAGAAAATGAATTGCTTATTTATATTATTTGGGTCTTTTTAACTCACGTGTTCACTTAAAAATGCCTAAACGATCTTGGAATATGTCATCATTTTATCAATATGCAATTCGTATTTAAATATAATTTCTAAAAAACACAATTTATCAAAACAAAAAAAAAACCGGTCCTCGTCTAGCCAAGAATACATGTTTAAATCGTGGATAGTCCCTTAAATAATCTGATTTTAATTCACACATTTAATTGTAATCATGACGCACGTCTAAATTGAGTAAGTGAAATGAAAACACGTACCGACAATATAATACAGTATTATTATTGCACGTTTAAGCAAGATTCGATTTTCTCGTAAAGTAAACAGAATGTGAGTCATCTTGTTTTGTGTGTTAATTTTGTAAAACGCTTAGGTACTATTTAAGTGAGGTCATGGGGATTAGAAGTTGCCGACTTAAGTAGTTTCACAATGAGAGTGTAGACTAAGTTTTTTTTGTTTTTTTTTTTATTGCTTAGATGGGTGGACGAGCTCACAGCCCACCTGGTTTTAAGTGGTGACTGGAGCCCATAGATATCTACAACGTAAATGCGCCACACACCTTGAGATATAAGTTCTAAGGTCTCAAGTATAGTTACAACGGCTGCCCCAACCTTCAAACCGAAACGCATTACTGCTTCACTGCAGAAATAGGCAGGGCGGTGGTACCCGTGCGGATCCACAAGATGTCCTCCCACCATTATTATATTATTAAACTAATTTTATTATTAAACTATAAACACTTAAAATTGTTTAACATTTCACACATCACAGTCAAATGAAATTTTGTATTCGACATTTGAATGTTGTGCTTACTAAGCAATGCCAGCGTCGTCACTCTTTAGAAAGGTCCGAGATAATATTGTAAACTAAGCTTCTATCGTGGACACTCACGGTTGGACTGGTCCACAAGCTTAAAGTCGCTCAGCGAGCTATGGAGAGGGCTATGCTTAGAGTTTCTCTGAAAGATCGAATCCGGAACGAGGTGATCCGACTGTTTGGGCTTGGTTCTTTAGTTTTTTGATTTAGAGCGCAATCGATATGTTACTTGGTAATTTGTTAGGAACTCACCGAAGGTCTGTATCTTTGTAGTTAAAATAATATTTTGTAGCACTATCTTCCTGGAGTGTCCACTCCTGTCTTCCTTCTTTTTATCTTGATGAACACTTTCAGTTTTTTAAGTAATTAATTAGCTGCACTCAATATTCACTACAATTTTTCGCGATCGCACAATTTTGACGCGCACGATTCAAATTCGACTTTATAATGGACTTGATATAAGAGGGGAAAGGGGCGGGACTATATCGATGCGCTCTCAATTACGTTCAAAAATATTAATGCGATGTATCCATTGCAGATAGCGTAAACACCGACAGAGAACCAAAGTTATAGACACAGCACAGCGAATCAGTAAGCTGAAGTGGCAATGGGCTGGCCATATTAGCCGGACAACCGATAACCGTTGGGGTAAACGCGTTTTTGAACCGCGAATTCGCGCGGCGTCCTCGCCCTCAGGCTCGGTGGAGTGAGGACCTGTGACAGAGTAGCTGTCAGGAACTGGATGAGAGAAGCCGAGGATCGTGCTCAGTGGCGAACAATTGGAGAGGCCTATGTCCAACAGTGGCTGATGATGATGAAGCTTCTATCAGATAGGAAATAACACACTGACTCTTCTTCTTATTCCGTCCCTGTTCCAGTTATCTGGGGTCGGGTCTTCTCACTCTACGGCGCCAAGCTGATCTGTCCTGGGTTGTTGGTTTTGGCAATTGGGCAACGTCTTTTTCGATGTTTGACCACCAAGTCGATGGCTTGCGGCCTCTACCTCTCTTTTGTTCTGGCGAGCTTAATGCGATAATAATACACTGACTGTAGTAGTTTCATTCTGTAGTGATTTATTCGCAATTCCACTTTTACAAATATGTAGGTGCGTGCGTGTAATCACTACAAAGTATATTATTTTCTAAGCTCTTTCTCGATAGCCTCATTAACTTATTTTTTGTCCTATCTAGTCTAGATCTATATCTTCTATAGAAATCATCGTGGCCTAATAGACGTCCGACGCATTCGTATCTAGCGATGCAACGGTTTCCGAATCCCGCAGGCGGGTACCAATAATACCAAAAATATTATTATAGAAATAAATAGCTGAAAGAGTATCTACTACGATACATATATCCATAAAAATAAAGTATTTTAAATAAAATTTAATGGACCAATTGTAGGTTAGTGTCTTCTTTCTTAGTTCGCTTCCCTTCAAGAATTTTTTTTTAGTATGTAAACTACATTCAAACACATTCACACAATCGGTAGGCTCTGCCACTGGCATTTTTTATTTTTTTTTATTGCCGTTGTAGGCAGACGAGCATACGGCCCACCTGATGGTAAGTGGTCACCGTCGCTCATGGACGTCAGCAATGCCAGGGGCAGAGCCAAGCCGCTGCCTACATTGCTGAAGTCCACGGGCGACGGTTACCACTCATCATCAGGCGGGCCGTATGCTCCTCCGCCTACAAGGGCAACTATCGTTTTTAGAATAGATCTGATCTAGAATTTTCTTCTGTGTTTGCAAGGTACCAGAAACACTATAAGAAATTCCAACCCGTACAATAAAACCTACCGTAGTAACATACTGCGATATACGAATCGAAGCCCTTTGTACAGTGATCAAAATCATTTACCACTACACCAAATGGGGCGATCGAGCTGCAATCATAATTAGTATGAATTCAACCGAAGTATCGCTTCCGAGAATTGTAGCTATAAACTCAATAAAACCCCTACCATGCATACTAGTTCTGCAAAACAATTATATTAGTTGGATTTCTTTTTAGTACTTATTTACAAACATGTATACATATGTAGTTACATTTCTTTTGTCGCGTTTGGAATGTGGAAATTCTTGTGTCAAAGTCCTCATGGCATCAAGATTTGAGGCTATATTTATGAATAAAATCATAAAGTAATATATGAATGTTAATATCTTCACTATATATAAAAATGAATTGCTGTTCGTTAGTCTCGCTAAAACTCGAGAACGGCTGGACCGATTTGGCTAATTTTGGTCTTGAATTATTTGTGAAAGTTTAGATGTTTAAAAGGTAGATAAATATGAAAATGCTCGGAATTAAGTAAAAATAACAATTTTGTTTTTCCTTTGATGTGTCCCCCGTCGGACCGATTTCTTTTGTTTGTTTTAAGTGTATTTTATACAAAAGTTTAGGTATTTTATTTATCGATTGAGGCACTACGAAGTCTGCCGGGTCAGCTAGTACATAATATAAATGTTAATATTTCAAATAAAAAAATAAATATGATCGATTTGTTGGTTCGTGAAATTTACGTTTTGAGGTAGACCGTAAGCTTTCTTTGGTCATGATCTTTCATTTCGGTCCAAACTCTACTATTTCAAAGAAGAGTTTGTCATAGTTACTTTCAGGCATGATGGATAGGATATGAGCATATTTATTTAACAAATGGATGCTAATTCTTTGTCTAGCGACCTTAGAGCGCGATCTAAAGGTCATAAAATAATGTAAAATTTTAAGTCACCTAAATAAAAGCGTTTTTTAGCGATTGTTAGGTTATTTTCAACAGTCTGTAACTTGAAGAAAAATGGAAGAAAAAAGGAAATTGTTATGCGTCGATAAAAAGAAAGTTCATGGTCATTAATCAATCATCACGAAGATCAGATCCAGAAACTGGACACTTGGAACTACAATGTGCAGTGCAAGTGTAGATTATCATCTTACCAAGACGCGTTGGAAATTCAATTCTATTGGACAACAATTTAATTAAAGCAAAACACCCTCAAAACGTTCACAATCTTTATCCACACTTAATACTATGAATGCGAAAGTATGTTTGTTTGTCCTTAATTCACGTTGAAATGAAGCATTCGCTTTTTTTAATGGGCTAATGTTAGGTCAGGAGAGTGACATAGGCCACGTATAATCCCGAAAAAAAATATCTCGTTATTACAGTAAACTACACTGACGTCAGGTTTGACGCCCCGTGAGCTTACCTACTAGTTCTGTGAATCTAGTATAACCTCTCGAGATTACTAAAATAGGGTTGTCCGGTCATCGTTCTAGCCGAACCCGTGTCGCTTGCGACGAAGGGCTCGACGAGTAAATTAACCCACAGACACAGCCCACTGAGTTTCTCGCCGGATCTTCTCAGTGGGTCGCGTTTCCGATCCGGTGGTAGATTCTGCTAAGCACGGCTCTTGCTAGGGTTCGTGTTAGCAACGTCGTCAGGTTTGAGCCCCGTGAGCTCACCTACTAGTTAAGGTTACGCTGAAATAGCCTCTCAAGGCTATTAGCTTAGGTAGGAAAAAAAGAAAATATAGGCAGGAAAAAAAAAATCTGACATTTCTCATTGAATTTGAGCACGCGAGTGAAGCCGCGGGTCGGAGCTTTTAAAAAATAAACGAAAAAAAAAAACATCGGCAAAAGGTTCCCGAACGAACATATTTCGAAATCCTTAAACCGAACAAACTTCGGTCTTATCGTCCGATTAATAATTTTGAAACAATAAAAATTAACCCCAACAAACAAACACATGTTGGATAAGTTCAATCTTTACGAGTCAGGTTAGAACGTAATTTTTCTTGTAATATTGGTTTACAAGGTCATTAATTAGCCCCCCGCCGCGTGTCCGGAGAGCGACACGTATTAAATGGCGTCCGATAAAATCTGTCACGGCCATTTTAGGTTTTATGTAGCTCTTGTTTTTTCTTTTGTTTTTTTTTTTTTTATTATTTTTCAAATCCTATAATTTTAAATCGTATAAATTTGACGTTTTTATTGGTTTGTTAATGTTTACTTCACGAATTGATTTGTTTAATCCACAAGTATTTGGTTTAAATTACATTTTTGCAACTTTACAGGAAATCCACTATGTTTAAAATTCGAAAAAAATGTCACAACGAAAATACGTCTTCAGCTATTTGAGTAAACAATGAAGCGTAATTAAAAACATCGAACTGTTGATGCTAACCTATATATATAAATAAAATTGGAGTGTCTGATTGTAATATTGAAATACACCAAACGGTACATACACAAAAATAACATTTTTTACAATTTTTGTCTGTCTGTTTGTTCCGGCTAATCTCTAGAACGGCTGGACCGATTTTGATGAGACTTTCACTGATAGGTAGCTGATGATATAGGGAGTAACTTAGGCTATTTTTTTAGACTAACTTCGCCCCGCGGCGTTACCCGCGGCACGACAATAACCGCGGGTAACATCGCGGATCTCAGCTATCAATAATCAAATTTAATGTTTCCGAAGTGAAGTGAGGGTAAGTCGCTAGTACCAAATAAAACGCACCTTTAATTACAAATATAAATGTAGTGTATTAAGCGAAATATCTCCTTTCACCCTTCGGTATGTATTTTGACACGACACTGGGTCGTTGGAGGCACAGACAGACTGGCTTGACGCCGGAACATAGAATATAAAGCATGCTCATACATGCTCCCGTAATCTTAAACCTCTGGATGTCAGGCGATGAGGTCACGATTCACCTAGTGGTAGGTAATAACTGAGTCAATTGATCAAGTGAAGTGTAGTTAGAAGTCGTCGTGGCCTAAAGGATAAGACGTCCGGTGCATTCGTATGTAGCGATGCAACGGTGTTCGAATCCCGCAGGCGGGTACCAATTTTTCTAATGAAATACGTACTCAACAAATGTTCACGATTGACTTCCACGGTGAAGGAATAATATCGTGTAATAAAAATAAAACCCGCAAAATTACAGTTTGCGTAATTACTGGTGGTAGGACCTTTTGTGAGTCTGCATGGGTAGGTACCACCACTCGCCTATATCTGTGAAGCAGTAAAGCGTTTCGGTTGGAAGGGTGGAGCAGCCGTTGTAATTACGAGTATACTCGGACCTTAGAACTTACTCTCAAGGTGGATGGCGTATTTACGTTGTAGATGTCTATGGGCTGCAGTAATCACTTAACACCAGATGGGCTGTGAGCTCGTTTACCCATCTAAGCAATAAAAATAAAATAAAAAAGTGAAAATCCTTACAAACAACCCCGCTTAACGAGTGAGTGCGTGCGCCAAGCTTCAGTCCTCAAACTATGGAGAACATCTGTCAAGGCTTTAATAAACAAAGATACCATATGAGCACGACTGTTCTGCCAAAAGTAACTGACTATGATAATGAGGTCATAACTGAGACTAACTTACAACGCGTTTCTTGAGACATGTTGTCGAAGATTCTACATACAGAACTGCCGCTGTGGATTACTAATGAAACATTTGACCTTAACCAAATTGATGTTATTTTTGAGGGACTTTTTTTTTCTACCTATGCTGATCTCCTTGGGAGGCTATATCAGCTTCTCCTTGACGTGTAGGCGAGCTCACGGGGCTCAAACCTGACGACGTTGTTAACACGAACCCTAGCAAGAGCAGTGCTTCGTAGAATCTACCACCGGATCAGAAACGCGACCCACTGAGAAGATCCGGCGAGAAACTCAGTGGGCTGTGTCTGTGGGTTAATTTTCTGAACGGTGACCGGTGCTTGAGGTACTTAAAAGCACCGTTAGTGGATCGGGAGCATCCGAAATGACTATCTCTGAAGAGTTTCATATATGATATAGCCAGCCAACATAGAACACCAGATATTTATGAGACCCCTGAATCGCGTTAACGACATTGTCAAGATAAAATTGAATGTATGTTCTTTTCAAGGATCAAATATCTTTATTTATTTTATTGCGTTTATAGGTTCACGAGTTTAAGGCCCCTGGAGTTTGGTAGTTAGTGAACTTCATTGGTACAACGTGTCCCTATGCTGACTCATAGTCTTAAACGGTGATACTGGTGGAAGGACCTCTTGTGAGTCCGCACGGGTAGGTACCTATCTCGGGCATCAAGTGGGAGTACGTCAAAATTTGTATTGGTTATGGCGGATTTTTTTTATTGCTAAGATGGGTGGACGAACTCACAGCCCCCCTGGTGTTAAGCGGTTACTGGAGCCCATAGACATCTACAATGCGCCACTCACCTTGAAATATAAGTTCTAAAGTCTCAGTATAGTTATAAGGGCTGCCCCACCCTTCAAACTGAAACGCATTACTGTTTCACGGCAGAAACAGGCAGGGTGGTGGTACCTACCCGCGTGGATTCACAAGAGGTCCTACCACCAGTAAAATACCGGGTAATTACATAATTGTACATCAAACGAGATACATTTTCAAAAGTAGGCATTGGGTCATCAAGGTACACAAAGTTATTAAGGGTTAAGTGAACGGAAGAAGGTGAAGAAACACACTCTAGAAAATACAGTTTAGGAGGTCCACGGAAAAAGGTCACACAATCGATGCCGATGATGACGAAGTGAATGATGCGATTTCGTGTGTGGTTCATTGGTTCCGTATCAATAACCTATTATTGAATAGTAAGAAAACTAAATGTATTAAATTTACTTTAAAATGTATTAAACCATCTTTAAATGTGAGACAAGTGGATAGTGATATAATTGTTTCTGAGGAATCATTGGAGCTTGTTGAGTCAACCGTATTTCTTGGTATAACAGTGGACTCCAAACTGCAATGGGGACCTCATATTCATAAATTGGCGAGTAAGCTCAGCTCTGCAGCATACGCAGTAAAAAAAATTAGAATGTTAACAAACGCGGACACGGCTCGTTTAGTTTACTTTAGTTACTTCCACAGTGTCATGTCCTATGGCATTTTGCTATGGGGCAATGCGGCCGATGTAGAAACGATATTTATTCTGCAGAAAAGAGCTATACGCGCTATTTATAACATGCACTCAAGGGAATCCCTGAGGGAGAAATTTAAAGAAATTAAAGTTCTCACTATGCCATCCCAGTACATTTTTGAAAATTTGATGTATGTTCGTAAACATATTGAGGAGTTTCCTAAAAAGTCGGACATACATAATAGAAATACTAGGAACAAACACAAGCTTGTTGTGCCGATGAGTAGGTTACATAAGATACGAAATTCATTCGGGTGTTTGTCTGTGCGCCTGTACAACAAAATCCCACAAGATGTTCAGAACCTATTTATACATAGGTTTAAGAAAACTGTTAAAGAACATCTGTGCAATAAAGCTTACTATAAAGTCAATGATTATCTAGAAGATTGCACAAAGTGGGAATGAGTTGCTCGCTCCGGGCATTTCAATATTGTAGTAATTGTTACGTTATAATACTCATTGTAAAAAACTCATATTTAAAAAAAAATGTAATATTAAAAAATTAATAAATAATAATTGCTTATTAAAAAAAAAAAAAAAAACATGCCCGCTGAGTTTCTTGCCAATTCTTCTCAGGACGGAGGCTAGTTCTTGTGAATTGGCGGTAGTTCTTTTGACGTTCAACAAGTATGTACTTTCATTTATGTTGAATAAAAATTTTTTGATTTTGATTTGATTTGACTTAACTATTTATCTATCTATCTGTCAACCCACAGACGACCACTGCTGGACATTGGTTTCCCCCAAGCCTCTCCACAACAATCGGTCCTGCCCTACCTAATCAGACCACATAAGACCCTGTCCGATCTTTAAGAAGCTTAATGTCCTTAGAATATTTCGAAGAAAAAGACACGAAAAGGCTTCACGCCAGAATCGATCTACTCCAGTCCAGAACCCAAAGTTGAAGAACACGATAAAGAAGTAATCGCCCATAAAACACTAAAGCTACCAACTACGAGTAAACCATTTTTTAGATTCGTATCAAAAACATAAGCATTCAATAATACCGAAAGCTCTGTCAAAAAAGTTTCGTTTTTAACAAAAGTATTCAAGGGAATAGTGCAGTGATTTGTATAAGGTTCGCTTCGCGTTGAATTGTCGATAAATCTCTCATTTTACAGCTGGTGCTGGCGATAAGGATCGCGGACGCCACGTGGGGCGTTAGTGATGTACTATAATGCGATGGTTTCAACGATAAAATCAGTTGTAATTATATTTTGATAACAATCTGTTGGAAGATTATTTGGTATTATAATGTGTGTAGTACATACGGTTACTTTCCCTTGAGCCGTAGAAGCTCTATCTTCTATTTTCTCATCAGTAACGTTCCACCTTGCAATTATTCAACTCAATGACCCCACAAAGTGGTATCAGGGCAAGAAGAAAAAGGCTCTTATTAGCTTATTGGTGGTAGGACGTCTTGTGAGTCCGCACGGATAGATACCACCATCCTATTTCTGCCGTGAAGCAGTATTGCGTTTTGTACTGTAACATCTGAGACCTAAGAACTCATATATCAAGGAAGATGGCGGCATTTACATTGTAGATGTCTATGGGCTCCAATAACCACTTAACACCAGTCCGTCCACCCAATTAAGCAATAAAAAATAATCAGAAATAATCCACTTTCAAGAAGCTGTGGCATATCAGGGCTTAGAAGTATAAAAAGGGGCTTAACCATTAGGCCTGTATGCGCGCGGAGTAGTTTCGAGTTCTTTGTACACATTGTCAGAAAGAGAAGTGACAATTTAGCAAAAGCTGCTGGTAATAGACAAGGTATGCGGAAGAAGGCCCAGAGGCAGAGTTCAGTCCATGATGCAATCTGCGTAGCCGAGGATAGGCTGAGTTGGTGCAGGATAATCCAGGAGAAAGTAATTAAAGGAGGCCACGACCCTCAGCATTGGGTATTATTGACGCAAGAAGGAGAAAGAGCCATTAGTCAATAAATTTGTGACCAGAATGTGTGAATTGTGTCAAGAAATTCAGCCTAAACTGATTATAAGATTGTTCTCATAAGTATTCACCCCTAGCACCCACTCTTTGGCACTTAAATGCCAAATAACATAAAGTCCTAGTTTAAAATAAGCCATAAAATATGATATTAATTCTCAAACAGTAAAAGAAATTTTGGACAAAAGCCAAAATTTTAGTTTAAAATAGTAAAGAAACCTAAATTTCGTGAATGACGCTAAATTTAGAGCCGATTACGTATTATTATATGCGAATGTTTAATGGGATTTGTCTTTTAAGGGTCTTATATCTTAACATTAGTAAGCACTGTTACTGGTAGGACCTCTTGTGAGTCCGCGCGGGTAGGTACCACCACCCCGCCTAGTAATGCGTTCCAGTTTGAAGGGTGGGGAAGCCGTTGTAACTATACTGAGACCTTAGAACTTATATCTCAAGGCGGGTGGCGCATTTACGTTGTAGATGTCATCACCATCATCTGTCCACTGTCCACTGCTGAATATAGGCCTCTCCAATTGAGGTCCAGTGCGGCCGGTCAGTTGTCACTTACATCCAATGTGACCCAGTGATTTTCACTAGGTCATCGGTCCATCTGGTAGATGGCCGTCCCACACTGCGCTTGCCAGTACGTGGTCTCCACTCGAGGATCTTTCTGCCCCAGTATTAGGCAGTATTCAAGCGGCTTAGCTCTGCCCCTAGTCCCGGTAAATTAACCCTCAGACACAGCCCAAGTTATCGCCGGATCTTCTTAGTGGGTCGCGTTTCCGATTCGGCGGTAGATTCTGCGAAGCACGGCTCTTGCTAGGGTTCTTGTTAGCAACGTCGTCAGGTTTGAGCCCCGTGAGCTCACCTACTAGTTAAGGTTACGCTGAAATAGCCTCTCAAGGCAAGCTTAGGCAAGAAAAAAAAGCCCCTAGTTTTCCTGACGTCCATGGGCGACGGTAACCGTTCACCATCAAGTGCTTACAAGGGCAATAAAAAAAACTTACAATGTGGATAGATGACAGGTTATTGTGAATGAATTAACTTTGTCGATTGACATCATTAGATCTCACTTGGTCACTTCGACATCAGACTCTTCTCGATTTGCGCAATTGAGATTGAGAAATTTATCGTTTCTTGTCTAGAAATGACATAATATTCAAATTCTAAGAGCTAGATTAAAGCATTATAAGTTACTAGCTGTACCCGTCCGCTTCGTTGGACATTTAAAATTAACATTATTATTTCTCACCTTCACCCACAAAGATTTTCATCATTAATGCCCCCGCAACTGGTGTACGGAGTCCAACACTGATAAATATTAGCCTATCCATTAAGTACATGTATTTTCTACATGGATACCAAGTTTCAAGTCAATGGCATGCATGGTTCAGTAGTTATAACGGAACATCCGTAAAACCACTGTAGATTTATATATTAAAGTATAGATATAGAAGTAGCACTCCTGGCTGAGCCCTTGCTCGCCCGCCTGCCGTGGTAAAGCTGGAAAGACCTCCGGGCCACCAGTCTCTAAAACATAAAAAATAATGTATGTTTGTAAAGGTGTCATTACATCTTTCAAATATCTTGTGTTCTGTGATGGGTAACACCACATTCGCGAATTTCGTGATTAAAGTATGAAATTGCGTAATTAAAATTGAATAACTATTTTAGGACATAATCCTCAAGTCTCAAGTGGAATGGTGGCATTGACCTATTGTTGTCCATGGGCCACGATTACCACGTAACACGAGGTGGGCCTTAAACAAATTCATTTGTATACGTACAAAATAACATTTGTTTTCAACATGTCATAATATGGTTTTAAAATACCACATCCCTAATACCATTTAGAGTATTTCGACATAATTTCCGACGTTTTTCGTGGCCCATCCCGTCCTACATAGATTACCGTAAAATAATTTTTCATCAACCCTTGAAAAAGTTTCTCAAATCGTTGTCGTTGTAACGATTTATAAACTTAAAGGTTTAATTATAAATCGCAGCATTAAAAAAAAACAACGCGCGCGCTTAACACAATCTCGTTCGAATTTTAAATATCGTTAATGATTTTTTTATTTAAATAAACTGTTGGCCAACGGTATCCACATAAATACATTGTGTGTTGCTAACTTAAAATAATTAAAATACAAATGGAAATTTCTTTTCCTCTTTCCACTATATTAGGTTTGGCAAATTTAGCTCACTGCTCACGTGATGCTAAACGGCTATCACGGCTTCTTTTTTCCTACCTATTTATTGGTCACTTAAGGGGGGTTCCACCCACGTCATGGCAGGTAGGAGAGCCCAGAGGGAGAACAGGAGTCGCGTTCGATCCGTAGGCGAGAACGGCCACGCCACGTCGAAGATTGTGAAGTTAAAATAGTGTTTTTACAAAATAGTGACCAAAAAAATCAGTTCCTGAACGTGAACTTCCACCGTAACCCAACTTGAGATCCATCTAATTTGCATTATTAGGATAAGTTACCTTGACCTTCAGATGGGAAGGCGCCGTGTCTTCGCGGCAGACAAGACAGTCCTGCCGACCGGCTTAGACTGAAATTACACTCTCTATCTATTCTATTCTATAAGCCCACTGACTACTGCTGGAAATAGACATGCCCCAAGCCTCGTTACAAAGATCGGTCTTGCGCTGCTTGACGACCGAGAAGATGGATCTACGATTGATCTCTCTCTGATACTCTATCATGAGTCATTGTTTGAGAGCGAAGGGAGGACGGTAAGCGGGGGACTTAGTGGGGCAAGCTTTTTCTTACTGGTGGTAGGACCACCACCCCGTCTATTTCTGCCGTGAAGCAATAATGCGTTTCGGTTTGAAGGGTGGGGCGGCCGTTGTAACTATACTGAGACCTGAGAACTTATTTCAAGGTGGGTGGCGCATTTACGTTGTAGATGTCTATGGGCTACCACCACCACCACTTAACACCAGGTGGGCTGTGAGCTCGTCCACAAGGACTCTTCGGCAGTATACAGCGGCTGCGCTGTATCCTTGACATTTATAAAAGCAATTAAATAAAGTTGGAGTTAGTCAGTTACCCCTATCATAATCAGATCAATTTGTATGGAGTTGGAACAGCGCCCCTAGCGGCAAACGAAGAGAAGCTGTTCGAACTCCATAGAAAAATAAGTTAACTTTTACGCGATCGAGAAGTTAAAAGACTCGCACTACGCACACTGAATTTAATAACGATTTTTGTAAAAAAATATTTAAACGGATTTTATGACCTAGTAACTAAGACCTTTAGGTCAAGTCTTATTTTAATTTTAATGATAACTTTTTTATATGAAAAATGATTTTATGTAATGAAATGAAGTTGATTATTATGAAACATGGTACGAAATGCAATGAAATGAGATGATATGGGATGAAGTATAATCTCAGTAAAATGGTGGTCATTTACTGAGACTTTTTCAATGGACTTTTTGGAGGATCTTGAGAAGTTACGTTCAGGAACTTGTTTCATTTTCTCACATTGGTGCACTTTCACATATACTAAACAGTTAATAAACCACCGTTATTATACATTTAAACCTGAAGAAACACTAATTAGACAAAATAAAACAAACCACACAACTTCACTCCTCGCGTTCCCGCCAAAAAGTCCGATTTTTGTTAATGCCAAAACGAATTAGGAACGTCGATAAATATATATTTCGCGTCCCTACCCACCGCGACCAGATCCATGCATCAGGCGGGCCTCCCTCGCGATCGTGTCGATGATAAAAATTACTTAAAACACACAAGAACATTTGACACTATGACCCCTATTGCTGTCTCGTTCGCACTTCATTGTTTCGAACGCGCCGGAAAAAAGACGCGCAGTGAATAATTCTCGCCTGTGGCACACGTAAAGGATTGTCGCATGAATTCAGGGTGTGGTTGAACGAACGAGCGTTTTTTTAAACGCTGTAATTCAAACGCAGAAGTCGGTGTAATTTATTTATTTATTAGGCACACAATGCACATTACAAGCTAAAAAGATACACAAAAAAAAAGACGTGTGGCACTCGGGGACTGCCGCGGTAAAGCTATTGCAAAGCATTTTTTATCAACTTATGCAATTACAATTAGACAATAATAATTTAATATTAAAACAATAATAAAAATAAGACCACGCCATATTTAGCAAAACATTACCTGTCCCCTTCACACTCATAAGCTAAACTGCGTGAGAGAGAGATGGGCAGACTTTTCATGATGCTCATGCAGTGCGACGTCACGCCGCGCGCCTATTCGCAAATACTACACCAGCGCAACGTGTGAATGTGTTGAACGCGAGCTACGTAGTATGCGTAGTAGGGGTGTCAGGTTATTTTCGTTACGGAATTTCTTGATTCAGTCGCCGCGCTCAAGGCCCGCGATAGAAGCTATGCAATAGCTTAATAATAACAACAAGTAAAAAAAAAACTGGCTTATAACATAAGGCATGTGCGCAAACTAAACAAGACAAATGTGCTGAGCTTTTACACAATATTATAAATAATACAATAACTATTGAACAATTACATAACTTACTTTACTAATAACATGGAGGATACCTGTTCGGGTCCCAGAGGCACTCTAGTCGCTGATATTCATTATTGAATTCTATATTTTTATCTGTACTCCATCTTTGGTTTGCCATTTCAACGCTTAAAGAGCGCGCGAGTTAAAAATATCCACGTCCGCACAGCGTAAGCCCTTTCGCTGTGCGGACTGTTCGCCTAGCTTCACGTCGCGTCTACACTATGAAATTAGTTGCATGACACTAATTTCACCAAAAAATCGCGCAGGGCACGAAACTTATTTGCATGCATAAAATTAATGCATGCATTACGAAAATATTAAATGAAACTGTTGGTAAAACTAATTTCACGAAATTAGTTTCATGTCACTATTTTCGTAATGTAAATTCGCCCTAAAGGATATGATTAACGAAATAGCCATTCACTCCTCGATATAGAAAAGCTTAAAACCGCTCGTCTGCATTAAGAAGGCCCCGTTGGAGTCCCCCAGTAAATCTCTCGTTGTCTCCAACTCGGATCTCGTTCGAGTTACAGACAATCTGACGGTATTTCTGGCGATAAACATATGGAATATTGATGACGGCAGTAACATAGATGGCGTGATATCATTTTCATATTATTGTATTCTTTCATAACGATAAATAAACCTTTTTTAATCTTTTTAATATGCGTTAACAATTTTTCACATATCAATAAATAACCCTTTTTTCTAATTTTTTAATATGCGTTGACAATTTTTCACATATATCAATAAATAAGCCTTTTTTTCTATTTTTTTTAATATGCGTTGACAATTTTTCACATATCAATAAATAAGCCTTTTTTCAATTTTTTTAAATATGGGTTGACAATTTTTCACATATCAATAAATAGCTTTTTTTTCTAATTTTTTTAATATGCGTAGACAATTTTTCACATATATCAATAAATAAGCCTTTTTTTCAATTTTTTTAATATGCGTTGACAATTTTTCACATATATCAATAAATAAGCCTTATTTTAATATTTTTAATATGCGTTGACAATTTTTCATCATCACCAAAATAAATACCACTTCGGTTGATATCACATGATGATATCAAATTGCATTCACATCGAAAGATTTGGATCGCAGAGCAAAATATTACTTGAAACTAATTGATTTAGAGTCTACAATTGGAGAACCAAGAAAAAAAACATATAGAAATCTATTTCTGTTCAAAGTAAATGTGACCTTGTTATTTGCTTGTTATCGTCTTCGCGACTTAATGAAAACATTTTATTTTTATTTATTTTTTATTGCTTAGGTGGGTGGACGAGCTCACAGCCCACCTGGTGTTAAGTGGTTACTGGAGCCCATAGACATCTACAATGTAAATGCGCCACCCACTTTGAGATATAATTTCTAAGGTCTCAGTATAGTTACAACGGCTATCCCAATCTTCAAACCGAAACGCATTACTGCTTCACGGCAGAAATAGGCGGGGTGGTGGTACCTACCCGTGCGGACTCACAAGAGGTCCTACCACCAGTGAAACCTACAGCCCACTGAGTTTCTCGCCGGATCTTCTCAGTGGGTCGCGATTCCGGCGGTAGATTCTGCGAAGCACGGCTCTTGCTAGGGCTAGTGTTAGCAAATCCTCTCTGGTTGAGCCTGTGACCTCACTTAGCCGTCTGGGCGTAGCTGAAATAGACTCTTAGGCTACCAGCGAATAGGTAGGACAAAAAAACCTACAGCTTTGTGACAGCCAGCTTTTGGAGTTTATTTATTTTTATTGCCCCTGTAGGCTGACGAGTATACGGCTCATCTGATGGTGAGTGGTTACCGTCGCCTATGGACATCAAAATATCAGGGGCAGAACCAACTTGCTGCCCACCGAAACGCGACCCACTGAGAAGATCAGGCGGGACACTCAGTAGGCCGTGTCTATGTCTATTGTCGACAGTGGAAACTTATCGGTCAATGACAAGAACTGTATCTAGTACAATACAAAAAACGTACATAAATTTTTCGATGCTCATGTTACCCGTGTTTTTTTATTGTTAAAAACGCGAATTTTATATTCAAGTCACTCCGGCACTAGAGTCATTGCTCTGGATATCTCGACAAAAGACGTTAATGTTTTTTCTTTGTTTTCAGGTAAACCCGGGACGGATTTAATTAAAATGCGAAAAAAGAGGAAAACCTTGTACTGCGCCAGCAAGAAATAAACGTGAATGCTTAAAAGATCGCGCGGACTATGCGTGCGTGAACCAGACAGAGACTGGCCGTATACTTATTGTTCAAGTGAAATATTCAAAACTCATTACAAATACAAACAGTGCCACGGTGATTTAAAAAAAAAAAAAACAAACAAAAAAAAAGTCGAACAAACAAGTAATCGCCGTTTTAAAACTCGAACGCTTTTTGTTTAAACGTTTTGGGATTGCCGCCTTCCATGTTTGACTAGAGATGTCTACGTAAATATTTAATATAAGCCACGAGAAAAGCGTTCGAATATTCAAAAAGTCTAAACAACTAATTAAAAAAAAAAACTCAACAAAATCGCTTATTTAAATTTGGAATAATGATTTAAAACATTTAAACTATGTGGATACTTTTAAAATAACATCAGAATTAGCGCGCGATTATAATTTCCAAATTCGAATGTAAGACCAGCGTTAATAAAAGTGATATTCAAATTAGGAACTCGAAACTAATAAAGCTAGACATTCGTGACGCGACTGACGTCACGGCGTTAAGTGCTGTAGTGTGAAACAGTCGTCAAAGTGGCTGGGGACGAGCATCTGGACATGCTGGGGGGCCCCGAGTGGGGGCAGCGGGAGGCCACCCCCCCTAGAGACGCTCCCCTGCCGAGTTTTGGCTTTACACAGGAGCAGGTCGCCTGCGTTTGCGAGGTGAGTGAACTGCGTTATTAGTATGACCGTGTGTGGCCAGATTTAATTGTTTTTCTCATTTCAAATGTCAATGGTAGAGTACCCGCTGTGATTATTTCGCTTCCATCTGTATTTTTATAAATAGTAACAGAATATTTTATTACTAATTTATTAAAAAGTTATATTAACACGTATATTTCGTTTATTATAAATCATATTATAATGATTTAAAAAACCAATTTTCATTTTATATTCCGAGTGTAAGTCTTAAAGCTTGGAACGTATTTTACTTAGACCGTTAATAATTTTAATTTAACTGGTTATGTCTGACGCGAATGGAATAGAATAGACCTCTTTATTTTTAACCGACTTCAAAAAATGTGGACGTTATCAATTCAAATGTATTTGTTTATGTGTGTGTGTGTGTGCTACTTCAGAACTTTCTTCTAGGTTAACAAATTAACATGATTCTTTTTTGGAACGAAGTTCCTTACCGCGCGTTGTGAAAGGGGGCTAGACGGAAAAAATTCTTACGAAAAGTTGTCACGACACTTTTTTTATTTATTTTATTAATATAAGTAATTTTGAACTGTATGTCGGAGTGATAGGACACACTACGGCGCTGCGGAGTCAACGCAGCATCAATCGCGTTTGAGTGACAGCCGCGTGACAGAAGAAGACCGTAGTGTGTCCTATCACTCACTATGTATAGTCTTAGTGTGATGGCTACACAGTGTCTACGTGATGACGGTTATTATTATTATTCATATAAATAGCTGTTTCTTTGTATATTATTATTAAATATTTTTTTTAAATCATTGTGAATAACATAAAGTTGATAACTTTGTAAAGCAGTATTTTTTTATCAATAAAAAAATCATAATAAAAAATGTATACCCGAATAATTATTTTCTTTATACCTCGAATAGAACTTAAAATTAATTTTTTACAATAAGGGACTTCGTTCCTATCTGGTGTCCCACGATACCACACATCTTTTTATTTAAAAACCTTTGCTTCTCATTTGGTCGTTTCCGGGCTATCCATAGTGATCCATATTCATAATTGTCTTCGACTATATTGATGATGCTCTAATTATATTTTGTTAAAGTCTGTTGTCATATTTATTAAACTGTTTAAATTATTACTCAGCATTGTTGTTTAAGCTCCGAACATCAGTTGCATATACCTATAATATGTATATTGAATTATAACATCACAATATTTTTTTTTAACTAGACTCAAAATACTTTATATACTGAATCTTTAGTATCTCCGGTTATATTAAGATAGACAGTAGGCACAACATTAACTACTTACGTAATGGTATCATGCAAGAACTAAGCAGGGAGCTTTAAATTGTGTAATTATTGGCAGAGTAAGTGGGGTTTATTTTGCGCATTTCAGACCTTTAACTCGTAATAGCTTCGGGATTACATAGATATTTAAAAGTCCTCATCATCCCAGCGCGCCAAGTGTGCCCAGTGTGCTTCAGTACGAGTTTTTAAAAGTTCTAGATAGCGTAATAGTTAACTCAAATTTGTATGGTGTTCTGAAGAGAACCTTTGCCGCTAGGAGCTCTGTTCCAATTGCTTACAAACTTGAGTTAACTTTTACGATATCGAGAAGTTTAAAAAAACTCGCACAAGTACACAGAACCCGTTTTGCATTAATTATATTAATACAAAACACAAGATAATGGTGGTTTTTAATGTTATAAAGTCCGATACGATACCAGCACAGATAGATGACAGCGTTCTGCTTATTTCGACCGTGATACAGACACGCTTTTTTTTATTCCTGCCCATTCGCAGAGTCTATTGAGATACTTGTTGTTCAGGGTAGGTTCAACGGTAAAAGGTCTCGTGGACGAAACCCCTGGACTGATCAGATAAAAATCCTTACCCAAACCCCACTTTATGAGTGCCAAGCCTCAGTTCGTAAACTATGGAAAATATCTGTCAAGGTTTTAATAAACAAGGATTCCGCATAACCACGACTGCTCTGCCAAGACTGATGGTAGGACTGGTGGTGTGATTTATTCGTGTTAGGCCCTCTTGTGAGTCCGCACGGGTAGGTATCACCGCCCTGCGTATTTCTGCCGTGAAGCAGTAATGCGTATCGGTTTGAAGGGCGGGGCAGCCGTTGTAACTATATCGATATCTCAAGGTGGGTGGCGCATATACGTCGTAGTAGTCTATGGGCTCCAGTAACCACTTAACACCAGGCGGGCTGTGAGCTCGTCCACCCATCTAAGCAATAAAAAGAGAGTAACCGACTGTGATGGTTATGATTCGCTATTAGCCTAAGAGGCTATTCCAGCTACGCCCAGACGGCTAAGTGAGCTCACGGGCTCAACCTGAGAGAATTTGCTAACACTAGCCCTAGCAAGAGCAGTGCTTCGCTGAATCTACCACCGGATCGGAATTGCGACCCACTGAGAAGATCCGGCGAGAAACTCTGGGCTGTGTCTATGGGTTAGTTCGCTGGTCGACCGAGACAGACACGCATTCGTTTTTGAGAGCACGGGACTGCAATTATATACAATTGAGACTTCAAACTCATGTTCCAGGTCATTAACGTTTGATGTCTACGGTCTCTCGTGACCTCTGAGCGTCAGATCGAAGGTGGCCTCCCCTAATACATCCATCTCTCTACGACTAAACGGACTTTTTGGCGGGAACGCGAGGAGTAAAGTTGTGTGATTTGTTTTATATTGTCTATTTAGTGTTTCTGCAGGTTTAAATGTGTAATAACGGTGGTTTATTAACTGTTTAATATCTGTGAAAGTGCACAAATGTGGGAAAATGAAACAAAGCCGCTGAACGTAATTTCTTGGGATCCTCCAAAAAGTCCACTGAAAAAATCTCAGTAAATGACCACCATTTCACTCAGATTATATTTCATCCCATATCATCTCATTTCATTTCATTTCGTCCCCGTTAATTAATGTCTCAAATAAAACATCTTCATTTCATTTCACTCCATATTATCATTTTTCATAAAAATAAGAATATAAATTAAAATATGACATGACTTAAAGTAAAGGTCTTAGTTACCAGGTCATAAAATCCTTTAAAAAAAATCAACGAGTAAACAAAAAAAATATTTTCGATCGAGAGGCAAAGAAAAATATATAAGCGATATTTTTGAAAATAATTCCAAAAAAATGTTTTTTTTCGTTTCTATCCACCACCAGCGAAATTAATAGGACGGAATCAGCCGTGGTTTCACAGTACCATATTTTATTCGCTGACAGCACAGAATATTCTGCGGTATCCCAGACCTGCTTAAGGAATCAAAATCCGATATTTAATCACTCAGTCGCCTAAAACATACCGGGAGAAGTAAATAGAGGGCCGCCCGGTAACCTTGACAACCGGATATCCGGTTTCAGAGGGGGCGGGGCTTCGTGTATATTGCGATGACTTTTATTCACTGAATTCTCTTTAGAGACATAAGCACTAGAAATATAGCTGGATAATTTTTAAATATTTTTTATGAGGTTTGAAAGGAATCGTCAGCGGTAGGTAGAGCTTAGCTGTGCCCCTGACAATGTCCATGACCATGCGTATCTACGCGCGAAATAGGCAGGGTGGTGGTACCTACCCGTGCGGACTCAGAAGAGGTCCTACCATCAGTAAACGTAGACGTTAATATTAAAAAAGATGTAGGGCAGATGCCGTAACGCCAGAGTATAAAATGGCGTTACGTGGAAATAGTCGGGGTTCACATTATTTCGGATCCTCCTGATCCATTAACAGTGCTTTTAGGTACCTCAAGCATCGGTCATCGTTCTCGTCGAACCCGTCGCTTGCGACAAAGGGCTCGGCGAGTAAAATAACCCACAGACTCAGTCCACTGAGTTTCTCGCCGGATCTTCTCAGTGGGTCGCGTTTCCGATCCGGTGGTAGATTCTGCGAAGCACTGCTCTTGCTAGGGTTCGTGTTTTGCTAACGTCGTCGAGTTTGAGCCCCATGAGCTCACCTACTTGTTAGGTTACGCTGACATAGCCTCTCAAAGTGTCGGGACAGTCAGAACGAAACTGTTGGCTTACAGTGTCATTGTGTAAATTATTTGTTGAAAGTTTTTTTTTATTTATTTTTTATTGCTTAAATGGGTGGACGAGCTCACAGCCCATCTGGTGTTAAGTGGTTACTAGAGCCCATAGACATCTATAAAGTAAATGCGCCATCATTACCACACCTCAACATCATTACCACAGGATTTCTTTATGGTTGTCTCAAAGAGGTCACTTCTATCAGTAAGACCGCCCTATATTTTTACGTATACACGGATTAATTTTTAATCTAATTTATGTTACGATATATAAATCTAGTCCGTTTCAATTCGGCTTTGAAAATGTATTTATATACATATTTTGCTTTAGGATAATTTGTCTATAATCTCGCCCCCGTGGCAACCCTCGTTGTGTATCCCATTATCTTCGCCCTCCAGTAAACAAAGTGGTAACCGATATCCGCCATTAGGGGGCCGCTCATTACTGCATTCTGTTTTGTATACCTACGTAGTACCTATAGAAATAGCACGCGACCGTATCTTGTAACTGCAATTTTGAGATCTATGTATATTTGTTGTCGTCCAGTCTATTCATATGCGACTGTGTCAGTGCTCGAATCCCACAGGCAAGTATGTACTGAGCTTCTCGCCGGATCTTCTCAGAGGGTCTCGTTTTCGATCCGGTGGTAGATTCTGCGAAGCACTGCTCTTGCTAGGGCCAGTGTTAGCAACATTCCGGTTTGAGCCCCGTGAGCTCATCTACAAGTTAGGACGAAGCTGAAATAACCTCTCAAGGCTAGAGTCAATCAGCATAGGTAGGGAAAAAAAGTTCGAATCCCACAGGCAAAAGTATGTGTACTCATTTTTGTAATTAAATGTGTGTAGGATCGTTAAGAATGGAATGTATAATATGAAAAGAGTGTGGAACGGATCGTTAAGATGTGAGTGAGAGACAACGGAGAAGATAATGACATACAGAATGACAGAGAAATAGGAAGATGGCGAAGACGGGTTAATAAAAAATGAGCAAGGCGTAATAAAAGTGTTAATTAATTTTTAAATTATTAATATAACAGAAGATTTTGGAACAGTGAAAGTTTTATTTTATGCGCTGCGATCCCTATTCTACGTGTATATGTAATTAACTCATGTTCAGCGATGACTTCTCAAAAAATCCGGGCCAGGTGACGGGGCAACGCAAGGCCAAATCGTCTCCCGAAACATGTCTTGTCTCCGGATCCATTTTCTGTCCTTAGGCTTCTCGTGGCCTAAATGATAAGACGTCCGGTGCATTCGTATCTAGCGATGTACCGGTGTTCGAATCCCGCAGACGGGTACAAATTTTTCTAATGAAATGCATACTTAACAAACGTTCACGACTGACTTCCACGGTGAAGGAATAAAACATCGTGTAATAAAAATCAAACCCGCAAAATTATAATTTGCGTAATTACTGGTGGTAGGACCTCTTGTGAGTCCGCACGGGTAGGTACCACCACCCCGCCTATTTCTGTAGTGAAGCAATAATGCGTTTCGGCTTGAAGGGTGGGGCAGCCGTTGTAACCACAGATCATAGAAACACAGGAGATATGGCAAGGAGGCGTGGCGCTTGCGAACGCATCTGGCCTCAAAGCGGCTTGATGCCAGTTTCGGTCATTAGTCGAATGTCAACTTGCGACGTCTTCATTGCTTACGATTTTTAACAAAATGCCGCGTTGTTCAGTGATTGTTTGCAAAAATAACAGCTGTATTGTGAATTACAAGAAAGATAGCATCTCATTTCACACGTAAGTACTACAATATTATAGTTTATCATATTGAAATTACAGAATTCATTAAAAAATTTAGAAAAGCGATGATAGATCCCTTTTCATTAGGAACTAAAACCATTGCTTGCTTAGTACAAATGAATCGATGAATCGGCTGCTCTAATAGCGCAATGGATAATTTTTTTACTGATACTCTCACTCACACGATAGTTTCGTGAAGCGGCCGCTGTCGGCTTTTGTGTGTTAGGGTTGTCTGTTATTGTATTGTCTGTATTGTCGATATTTTATACGATCCTATTTAGTACGAATGATTATTTAAGATACAATTAATTATTTAAAAACCCAATTTGTTTCTATTTCTTGATTACTTCACCTAACTTTTATTGAATCAATAGCTAATGGCAATATAGGTAAATAGTAACTTCAGAAACTGAGCATTAAATAACTGATAAAACGTAAAATAAGTGTAGATAATGTGTTGGTTTTTAATATATTGTGGTATTCATGCATCATTCATATAATGATCATCATTTATACCATGCTTTTATTTTAAAACTTTAGCTATCCGAAAGATCCAAAGATAAAAGAAATGTGGATAAATGCGACAGGAAGGGGTCCAAGCTGGTTCCCAACAAAAAATCACACCATATGCTCGTCCCACTTTGAGCCAAAGTGCTTTCAACCATTGAAGAAAGTTCGTCGGCTCTTCGAATGGTCGGTCCCAACATTGAAGTTGCGTATGGTATTGATGAATTATATGGAACCTTCCACATCCAAAGTGTGCTTTTATTCTGAATTGGATAAAAAGGATCCTAATTTGGTAAGTTAAACTATTTTACAACATCAAAAACTTGTTTCTTTTTTTTAATATAAATATAAAACAAAGTAAGTTTTTTATATGAGAAATTATATAAATGCGGAATGTTTTCTTAATTACAGACGGTTGCTTTAAAACTTCCAACCGGAACCGAATCACAAAATCTCACTTGTGAAAAAAACGATAATTCGGAAAATACTGCTCCAACGTCTACAATATATGGTATCGATACAAACTTTAATGCTCGACAAAATAGCATTTTGGAACAAGAAAATCTGGAAAAAAATGATCTCATCGAAACACCTAGAAAGCGTAAATTACGCCAATTGATTTTGGTACAAGACAGTTTCATAAAAACACAAAAAATGCAAATCAGAAGGCTTCAAAAGAAAACCAGCCGTTATCAGAAAAAAATTGCTAATTTAAAGGACATTTTGAAAAACCTTAATGAAAAAAACTTCATTAGTGCTGATCACGTTACGCAATTAGAAAACATTGGAGTAACCGACCTTATCCAGCGTTATGAAAGAAATGTTTCATCGGGTCAAAGTACTAACCAGAAATATCCGCCTGCTTTAAGAATTTTTGCCACTACTCTTCACTTTTATTCGCCAAAGGCGTACGCGTATGTAAGAAAAAAATTCCAAACAGCTTTGCCTCATATTCGAACCATAAAAAAGTGGTACCAATCTATCGATGCTCAGCCTGGATTCACGCAAGAATCATTAAAAGCGATAAAACTTAAAACTGCCTGCACTAAACACAAATTGTTGTGTAATTTAGTTTTAGATGAAATGGCAATCAGACAGCATGTAGAGTGGGATGGAAAACAAATGCACGGGTATGTTGATATTTCTAATTCTGCAGAACAAGGGGATTGTTTACCCGAAGCCAAAGAAGTTCTTGTATTTTTAGTTACCGCAATTAATGGGGCTTGGAAAATACCAGTCGGGTATTTTCTCATTGACGGTGTCACAGGAGAACAACGGTCTAATCTTGTCAGACAATGTTTGGAATTATTAGAAGATACAGGTATTCAAGTTACCTCGATGACTTTTGACGGCTGTCCAGCCAATATCACCATGGCTAAGAAACTCGGATGTTCTTTTGAAGTTGAAAACTTAAAATCATATTTTGAGCACCCCGTTACTCGTCAACCTGTACATATTTTTCTCGATCCATGCCACATGCTGAAGCTATTGAGAAATGCTTTTGAATCATATGGATGTTTCATGGATGCTTCAAATAGGTGTATAAAATGGAGTCATCTAAAAAATCTGTATGACATTCAGGATAAAGAAAAACTGCACTTAGCAAATAAATTACGAAAAAGTCATATCTTTTTCAAGAACCAAAAAATGAAAGTTCGCTTAGCTTCGCAATTATTTAGCAACAGTGTTGCAGATGCCCTGAATTTTTGTTGTGAACTTCAAATCGCTGGTTTTGATGATGTAGAAGGCACTGTGGAATATCTAAAAACTATCAACAACTTGTTCGATGTGTTAAATTCAAGGCATATGGCCCAACTCCATTATAAAAAACCAGTTTGCCCAGGCAACAAAGACAAGGTATTTGAAACTTTAGAAAAGGCGAAACGGTGTCTAACATCTATAAAGCTTTCAGATGGTACAAAAGCTATCATTACACCCAGAAAAACCGGTTTTATTGGTTTATTAGTGTGCATAGAAAGCCTCAAGGCCTTGTATATACAACTAATTGAAAAGGACCAAAAACTTAAGTACATTCCGGCTTACAAAATCAGCCAAGATCATTTAGAGCTTATGTTTGGACATATACGGTCACATGGTGGATGCAGCACCAACCCAACGGCGCGACAGTTTCAAGCAATATATAAAAAGCTCTTGGTAAAGTCGGAGCTTAGAGATGTAGACCAGGGAAACTGTATAGCTCTTGAGGAGGTTTCTTTTTTGTCGTGCTCTTCAGCTGTCCAAAATATAAATCTGACAATCGAACCATGTAAGTTACACGAAGGTAATGACGAAGACGAGATGAGTTTATTATATGAACAAGCCGTATTTGATGAGGAAATCAGTATACTTGTACAAGATGTCACAGAATTTAGTAGCCAGGTAGTGTCATACATAGCTGGATTTATAGTTCATCGTTTGCTAAAATTGCTGAAGTGTGATACATGCTGTAGCGGTTTGATTGCAGATACAATTAATGACAAGCACCTCAAGTTAATAAAATTGAAGGATAAAGGCGGCCTTATATTTCCATCTAGTGACGTAATAACCATATGTAAACGGATGGAAGTAATAATAAAAACATATATTCTTTCATCTAATACCACGAAAATTTTATCAAAAAATATTAGACAAGAGCTCATGTCAAAATCTTTATCGCATTTTTTAGGTATGAATCTTTTTGAAAAAATTAATTTTCACCAATTTAATCAATCGCCAATGAATAACCATTTAATAATTCTTATAAAAGCCGTAATGGAAAAATATGTAAACATAAGATTACACTACTTAACTAAGAACGCTATACCTAAACTGTCTAAGCGGCAAGTTTTAAATAAATATTTACATTTTACTGGTCAATAAAATCCTTAACAATAAAATTCTTGCAGTTTTACTTGTGTTTCTCTTGATTCGAGAAGTTGATATCCTAACTGTTTCTTGGTAGTTAATATAATTAGTTAATATTCCAATTATGATAAAACTTCGCTTGTATAGAGTACCTACGGTCGAGGGAAACTCCGGTATAGTATTCAAGTCAATTTATTATTATTATTATAAGTATTATAGTCAATAAAATTTTAGGAGAGAGAGCAGATAATATAGTTAACTGAATTTTAATCGATACTTTTCTATGATTATCACTTAACATCACTAGTTGCATAACTTGCACATGTGTGTTTATTCAGAGTCCGTAGCTACAGGTAAATGCGCCGCCCTCTTTTTGCATGTGTTCTATTAATGAGTTTATTGGTGTTGCTGTAAGTTTCTTCGTGTGCGGGAGAAATATGAGCTCGTGTGCCGTTCTTACAATTTTTGGTTTTGTGTGAGTGAAGTAAGTGGGAGAAACGCGGAGACATCTGAACACGAATAATTTTTTGTACAAAGCTAATCTCCTTGTTTCTATGATCTGTGGTTGTAACTCTATTGAGACCTTAGAACTTACATCTCAAGGTGGGTGGCCATTTACGTTGTAAATGTCAATGGGCTCCATTAACCACTTAACACAAGGTGGGCTGTGAGTTCGTCCACCCATCTGAGCCATAAAAAAAAACCTCCGAACGGTGACTGGCAAGAGGTGGGTGAGGACTGCCGAAAACCGGGCTCTGTGGTGTAGATTGGGAGACATCTTTGTCCAGCAGTGGACAACTGTGGGCTTATGATGATTATGATACTCTACTCTCCTTGGTTAAAAAGTTCTATCGCTTCCAAACTATTTTTGGGGATGCTATCGTGCGGTGTCTGGGAACCCCATTTTCCAAAACTTGTCGCAACCCATCGTGATAAGGGTCCAGTTTACTCCAACTCCGTATATCTCACTCGTACACAGCTTGGAATCGGAGACTGAGTTTAAAAACAACAAAAGTATCCACAACGCGACAGGAGACTAATGATTCCGTCTAGTCGAAATGTCGCCTTGAAAATTATTATTTGTTTAGGTCTGCCAACGGATGTTTTCGCATCAAAATTTCGCCAAACAACAATTTACGGCCACACAAGAATGTTTCTGTTTATTTATGTGTCCATTGTGATGTTCTTACATGCGATTGACCAATCGAATTGACCTCATTTCATTTTAACACGTTTTTAACCGACTTGAAACAAACACGAAGTTTTCGATATGATAGTTTTTTTTTTCACGTGTGTTAGTTACCTCAGAACTTTTCTCTGGATGAACTGATCTGATGATTGTTTTTTTTATTGGAAATGGTGTTTGTCATGTGGTTCCATTTTCTAGACTTGTCTCATATTAAGGCATATCTAATTGACTTCACTACTGGACTTTTTTACTGGTGGTAGGGCCTCTTGTGAGTCCGCACGGGTAGGAACCACCCCCCTGCCTATTTCTGTCGTGAAGCAGTTATGCGTTTCGGTTTGACGGGTGGGGCAGCCGTTGTAACTATACTGAGACTTTAGAACTCATACCTCAAGGTTGGTGGCGGCATTTACGTTGTAGATGTCTATGGGCTCCGGTAACCAATTAACACAAGGTGGGCTGTGAGCTCGTCCAACCGTCTAAGCAATAAAAAAATTAAAAAGCAGCCCCTAAACGCCAACAACGTGAATCCTACCCACCTTAAGATATGAGTTTGAAGTTCCAGGTTTACAGTACAACGACTAGCCCACCCTTCAAACCGTAAAGCAATAGTGCTTTACGCCAGAAATAGGCAGGGTGGTGGTGGTACCTACCCGTGCGGACTCACAAGACGTCCTACCTTCAGTAATTACGCAAATCATATTTTTGGGTATGATTTTTAATACACGTGTTATTCCTTCAACGTGGAAGTCATTCGTGAACATTTGTTAAGTACGTATTTTATACTGCACTTGCTTCTGGTTAGAAAGTACACATAGATCAAATTCAAATTCAAATTCAAATTGAAAATCATTATTTCAACTTAGATGTCAATATAACACACTTATTGAATGTCAAAATATAAATAACAATGTTAACTCTAACACCGGTTCCAAAAAAGCCACAGTCCTGAGAAGAACCGGCGAAACAAACTCAGCGGGCTTTTTGTTTTTGTTTTTTCTCAAAAAAAATATATTTTTTAAATAAGTAAAAATATTTACGAATAAACGAAAAAACAAGGCAAAAAAAAAAAAAAAGGCCGGGGGCGAGGGCCTCATTCCCACGTAGTGCCATCTAGTAAATAATCCTTAACTTTATAATATGCCTTGTTGCACAAACGTTCCTTGATCAAAATGATTATCAAAATATACCGCCCAAATGAGTTAATTAGGGGTTGAATTTTCACATGCGAATTTCGTCACTTTTTAATGATACATGTGTATTGCACGGTCATCGCTCTCGACGAACCCGTCGCTTGCGACGAAGGGCTCGGCGAGTAAATTAACCCACAGACACAGCCTACTGAGTTTCTGGCCGGATCTTCTCAGTGGGTCGCGTTTCCGATCCGGTGGTAGATTCTGCCAAGCACTGCTCTTGCTAAGGTTAGTAACGTCGTCAGGTTTGAGCCTCGTGAGCTCATCTACTTATTAGCAATATGCTGAAATGGCCTCTGAAAGCCATCAGGTTAGGTAGGAAAAACAAAAGTGTATTGCAGTTTATAATTGTGTTTAGAGTAAGCGCGCCTATTATGGACCACCATAAGGATTTTGTCAAATAAAATTCAGAATTTTAAAGTTTAATCAGCCTTATATATTTCGAACAGTTCCATAATTATTTGGTGTCAAAAATCTATATCTATATATTTATGTATATAAAAATGAATTGCTGTTCGTTAGTCTCGCTAAAACTCGAGAACGGCTGGACCGATTTGGCTAAGAAGTCGTCGTGGCCTAAAGGATAAGACGTCCGGTGCATTCGTATGTAGCGATGCACCGGTGTTCTAATCCCGCAAGCGGGTACCAATTTTTCAATTGAAATACGTACTCAACAAATGTTCACGATTGACTTCCACGGTGAAGGAATAACATCGTGTAATAAAAACCAAACCCGCAAAATTATAATTTGCGTAATCACTGGTGGTAGGACCTCTTGTGAGTCCGTACGGGTAGGTACCACCAACCCGCCTATTTCCGCCGTGAAGCAGTAATGCGTTTCGGTTCGAAGGGTGGGGTAGCCGTTGTAAAATTGCAAAAATTTGGCCGCGGGAGGGTAAAGCTTAGCGTGCGCTGACCGACGGCTCGGTGCGAAGGATGTTCTTTAAGAAGCACGGGTAGTCCATATTACAGAACCAGTCCATAATTGGCGCACTCACTCTAACTAGAGGTCCCGCAGTAGTCGAAATTTGACTATAATTAATTGGAATTGTAAGTTTGTACACTATTATGCTTCTATAATCACAAATTTCACCAAGGCTACTCTATAAAAAAATATTAATAAAGACAAACGATATTTAATCTATTCTCAATTTGACCACAGGCGTCAAGAACAAAAGTTTGACAAAAAATAAATAGTATGCATGCGTGTGTGCGTCAAATACATGGTATGTAGTGTGTGTAATGTTTTCTTTATTGATTTAATATATCTTTTATGCATTATTTAAAAAAAATATTAGCATTGTGCTTTTTTTTTTCCTACCTAAGCCGGTAGCCTTGAGAGGCTATATCAGCGGAACCTTAACTAGTAAGTGAGCTCACGGGGCTCAAACCTGACGGCGTTGCTAACACGGACCCTAGCAAGAGCCGTGCTTCGCAGAATCTACCGCCGGATCGGAAACGCGACCCACTGAGAAGATCCGGCGAGAAACTCAGTGGGTTGTGTCTGAGGGTTAATTTACTCGCCGAGCCCTTCGTCGCAAGCGACGGGTTCGACGAGAACGGTGACCGGTGCTTGAGGTACCTAAAAGCACCGTTAGTGGATCGGGAGGATCCGAAATGACGTGTTTGGGGCGACGTCGAATGCTTTCCATCTTTCCGCAGGATCGGGAATTGTGCACTTCTTCTCTATATTCTCTATAAGTGTGGAAAATTTCATACTCCTCCGTCCGCGCAATTTTCAAAAGCACGTATTAATATATAGATATCATGATACGCCCGTACCAAGTGAGAGCGGGTGGCTAGTTTGGAACCCTACTAAAGTCCCCTTTTTTCGTACAGGTCCTTCAGCAGGCCGGCAACATAGACCGGCTGGGGAGGTTCCTCTGGTCGCTGCCGGCATGCGAGCGTCTTCACGCCCACGAGTCGGTGCTGAAGGCGAAGGCCATGGTCGCCTTCCACCGGGGGAACTTCAAGGAACTGTACAGGCTGCTGGAGTCGCACAACTTCAGCGCACACAACCACGCAAAGCTGCAGAGTCTATGGTTGAAAGGTTTGTTCGGTTTCTAAGATGGTTCGCTTTTTTTTTTATTGCTTAGATCGGTGGATGAGCTCACAGCCCACCTGGTGTTAACTGGTTACTGGAGCCCATAGACATGTATTACGTAAGTACGCCACCCACCTTGAGATATAAGTTCTAAGGTCTCAGTATAGTTACAACGGCTACCTCACCCTTGAAACCGAAACGCATTACTGCTTCGCGGCAGAAATAGGCGGGGCGGTGGTACCTACCCGTGCGTACTGACAAGAGGTCCTACCACCAGTAATTACGCAAATTTTAAATTTGCGGGTTTGGTTTTTACTACACGATGTTATTCCTTCACCGTGGAAGTCAACCCATTAGAAAAATTGGTACCCGCCTGCGGGATTCGAACACCGGTGCATATTGCTACATACGAATGCACCGGACGTCTTATCCTGTAGGCCATGACGACTTCAAAAGTCTATGATAAGAGAAAGGAACAAATTGTATATGTCCAGCTCACTACATGGAAGCGGAGCGGCTTCGGGGTAGGCCACTCGGAGCAGTTGGCAAATACCGGGTGAGGCGTAAATTCCCCCTCCCCAGAACGATATGGGACGGAGAGGAGACCTCTTACTGTTTTAAGGTACGTTTCCTTATTTACTAACTAAAATATGAAGCGTTTTACAAAATTCCAGCCACTAAAAAGCGAAAATTACAAGCAAATTTCTCGCTGGATCTTCGCATCGCCAAGACCTTGAAGATTTGACGTAAATCTCTCTTTCGGGTTGATCTGTGGACTATTTCGATGCACAGAATCATCATAGACGATTGTTTCTCTGATTTTTCTTCTTCCCAGTCGTAGTACACTCCTGGCGGAGTGGTCGTGGTTATGTATGTCTTATTGCTTGGTTGCGGCCTTTTGAGAGACTTCTCCATCTCTCTCTATTTGTGACGGTACTTGTACATTCAGTAAGGGAAACACTTAGTTGATGATTTAATCAAGTCTATCCACCTCGTGGGCGATCGGCCGCGAGACTGTTGACCGCTTAGTCTTTCTTGAACCACTAATTGTTCCAATGAGCTTTCATTACGAATGATACAATGTTTCATTACGAATGTTTCTCTGATATAATTACCATTAATGGCATTTCGGTAGTCAGCGGTTTGGCTCTGCCCCTGACATTGCTGAAGTCCATGGGCGACAGTGACTACGCACCATCAGGGGGCCCGTATTCTCATCTGCCTCTAAGGACAATAAAAAAATACTACAAGTTTTTCTACTTTATCCCAAGCTGTTTCTGGCGTATATCGACGACAATGGCATAAATGCTGGTGGCAATGCGGGGATCTATGTGAGCATTAGATGAGTATTAGGTGAGCATGGCTCAAGAGACGTATAGAAGTTCATTATTGCAAAAATCCACTTGGCGTATTGCAATTTCGCGCGAATGATCCCTGCGATCCGCTCTGAGAGTTTCTTTTCTATGACCACTTTAGACCACGTGGGCAGCGGGATCTTCATTCATCTGAATCAAGATGGGACCATATACAATTGACACGTCGACCTCATTTTCCAATTGCTTGTGATCTCAGCCCTGCGCCCGTGCATTCATCTCAGGAAAAAGGCTCACATATCTCAAACATAATTTTTTCGTACAGGAAAAGTCCAGATCCGTCCTCCGCGACTGGTATCTCCACAACCCGTATCCTTCGCCACGAGAAAAGAGAGAGCTGGCCGAAACGACCGGACTAACCACAGTACAAGTCAGTATATTTCCTACCAATAACTTTCATATGGGCAATATAGTGTTCAGCAATACCAGTTTTTACTACCATCAAGGAGACGCACAATTGTGAGCATCTGTGAGCACACGTGAGCACCGATGAGCACGCATGAGTGCCTGTGAGCACACGTGAATATTAATAACGCCTTGACATCAGCTCGCAATCAATTTGTCGAGTTACAGAAAAAATACATTAGACGTAGTTCGCAATAAAATATAGTTTATATTATGCATTTATTACTTCGGCGCACAAATTGTGGTCCGATGGTAACATTACACCACCGCAGCACTTCCTCAAACCTGTTCGTATAGTGTTACTGATATCAGATACATTATTTTAAATTCTAATACAATGTTGTTGAGATATGTACAATGTCAATGTTAGTCTAAAAAAACAAGGTTTTTTATAAACAGCGAAAGAAAAAAAAAACGTTTTTTTTTTTAAAGTAAAATTGGCGAAATAGGCAAATATATAATTGTTATGTGAAATATAATTATTTATTTATTAAAAGGAGAACCAACAGCCAACAATTTTTTAATTTTTTATAATAATATAACAAATAATGGAAACAAAAAGACAATTAAAGGTCCTCATCAATATAAACAAATATACTATTTAACTACTACTAATATATATTGCTATTACTAATATATATGTAACCTCTATCCGATTAATCCTTAAAGAGGTTAATATGTTATTTATATAATTCTTCTATAGATGACATAAATAGAATTTCGATTATTGAAACATTAGAATATTAGACATATAAAGAGCATTTTTGCAATATTAAAATATAAAAAGATATAAAAATAATGGTGAAGCTTTAAATGTTGTTTCTCTTTATAAGAGCAACTCAATTGCTATAGTTTTACAAAGCTAAACTGTATTTTGATTTAAATAAATAAATACATTATATATATTATAAATATAATATTTTTATGCACGAAATTACACAACACTCCAGGTGCGGGATCAATGTCCTCACACGGACGCGACTCACTTCATTATCGATTGAAACTCACAACTTAAATAAATAATAGTTTAAAAAAACTAACAAAATACACTTTTATAGACAATCCAACTAAAAAATAGAAAATAAATTTTAATATATTTGAATTAAAAATAGTGTAAGAAAAAATGATTTTATTGTAAAAAAAAGCGTATGGTGCTATTCAGGATATTATCAAAATAACACTTCTACTCATATATGTTCATAAAATATTTTAAACTACTGATACCATGCACGCCACGCGTTTTCAAAAGCAAGCGCAAAATCATTTTTTCTTACACTATTTTTAATTCAAATTTATTAAAATTTATTTTCTATTTTTTAGTTGGATTTTCTATAAAAGCGTATTTTTTTAGTTTTTTCAAACTATTATTTATTTTTCATTTTTTAGTTGTTTTTCAATAAATTTTTTTAATATTGAATTGTTTTGTGTACAGTAAAGAATACTGTCTCTTTCTCTACTCGCTCGGTAAATCTATCATAACCCTTCGAGGTTACTGGAATAGGTAAGAAAAAAAAAGAGGGTATTGCAATAATGACGATATGGATTTTCGGTTTTCAGGTATCGAATTGGTTCAAGAATCGCAGACAGAGAGACAGACAAGCCGAGCATAAAGATAGGTGAGTGTCAAGGCGGATTTCATTTTTAGGAAACTTTAACCGCTTCTGAGGTCTAGACTGCGCGTCATAAAACGGCCAAGTGACACATCATAGTCGGTTACTTTTGGCAGAGTAGTCGTGGTCATGTGGGATCCTTGTTTATTAAAGCCTTGACAGATGTTCTCCATAGTTCGCGGACTAAGGTTTGGCGCACGCACCCGTCAAGTGGGGTTTTGGATACCCGATCCTGTAGACCAAATGATAAACAGTCGACGTCGCCCAAAACACGTCATCACGGATCCTCCCGATCCATTAACGGCGCTTTTAGGTACCACAAGCGCCGGTCACCGTCCTCGACGAACCCGTCGCTTGCGACGAAGGGCTCGACAAGTGAATTAACCCATAGACACAACCCGTTGAATTTCTTGCTGGATCTTCTCAGTGGGTCGCGTTTCCGATCCGGTGGTATCCGGTGGCCAGTGTTAGCAACACACCCGGTTTGAGCTCCGTGAGCTCACCTACACGCCAAGGAGAAGCTGATATAGCCTCTCAAGGCTATCAGCATAGGTAGGAAAAAAAAGTAGGGGTTTTGGTAAGGATTTTCACTTGAACAGTCCAGCGCATGGGGCTTCGTCCACGAGGTCTTTTACCATTGACCCTACCCAGAACAACAGGTTTCTCGATAGACTCTACTGGCCGTCGCGTTACGTGTCCAAAATATCGAAGAATCCCGGAACAGCCATTGAGAGCTGTTAAGTTCCTTTAGGATCGTATTGTCGGTGCGATGCTCAGTTGCATTACGTAACAAAAATAATAAAACCTTTTCGCGGCATTTCGAACACCTGGCAACCATAGACAAAGCACAGATAACACAAACAGGGGAGGGTATTGTCTATAACCATTTCGCTGGCTTCGTGTAACGTGATACTTTGTGTACGTATTCCCTGTACACACTAAATTAATCTTTATTGGACCGAACGTAAATGTCAAAACGAGTTGTCCGCGATGAAGCAGCATTTACAGGTACTGGGAAACGCAAGGGAGAATCGTCTTTAAAGAGTGCGTAATATTGTTCACATTCGCATTTCTAGCAATTGGCTCAACAGTACTACTAATCTGAAATACATTTATGTACAAACGAAATAGACCTTTATCGCTAAGAAGATTCATATATGTTTTAAATAGCTTTAAAAATATTGCATTAACACCAAAATTAAAACAATGTTGATTTTTTGTTGTCGTTCTGTTGTTTATGTATTACGCTATTTAAACTCATCTCTTCACTATAGTAATACTTACTAGTCGAACTCGACAAAGAGTTCGACGTGCAACCTAACCCATACATCAGCCCGCTGAGTTTCTCGCCTGATCTTCTCAGCGGGTCGCAATTTCGATCCTGTACTAGATTCACTCGCGAAGCAGTTGCCCTTGAGTTGTTAGGTCTCTTTTGGGAGTCCTTGCGTAGCTGTTAGCCTATTCCGTCCCCTTCTAGCTTCGTCCTGATGAAATAGGAAAGCCACCGTGCCACCAGTAATCCTTCATTCCTAAAAAAAAAAGAATTAAAACTAGGTGCGACTCGTGGTTTCGCCCGCGTGATAAGAAAACAGTCAGTGTAGCTTCTCGTGGGAATTACATGTTTTTTCGAGTTAAAAGGTGGCGTATGTCACTCCCCTTATACTATCATTAAAAAAAAAACATTTCAATCCATTGCTTCGTTTCAAAGTGAACGAAAGACCAACAAACAAACACCCTTTCACGTTTACTATAATTTAATATTAATGGTTAGTAATTTCTGCCGAAAATCCTTCCGGCAAAATACATCGATTTAAATCTCGAAACATCGTTATCATCAGCTGAGTCGTACACAAAAAAAAAAACAACAACAAAATATCTATATCTAAAATCGAGTTTGAGCGCGAAAGAGACAGATATCTGCAAGTTAAAACGAGACAGACATAATGTAACATGAAACCCGCACATCTGCGTCCTAAAAGCAATGGTAGACGCCACTCGCTCATCGGTGGATAAAAAATTATTATTTAACCGTGTAACTCGGAGCTTTCAACATGCGAAACGTGACTGGACGTTGTCGAAAAGCTTTAAGCTTAGACGGGTGAACGAGCTCCCGGCCTAACTGGTGTTAAGTGGGCACC
Source organism: Bombyx mori (assembly GCF_030269925.1). NCBI lineage: Eukaryota > Metazoa > Arthropoda > Insecta > Lepidoptera > Bombycidae > Bombyx > Bombyx mori. Next base: position 7,966,304 of record NC_085130.1, read on the forward strand.
GCCACGAATAGATTTAAAAGGACGTTAATAGCGCCATCTACCTTAAGATATAAGTTTTTTTTATTGCTTAGATGGGTGGTCGAGCTCACAGCCCACCTGGTGGTTAAGTGGTTACTGGAGCCCATAGACATCTACAAGGTAAATGCCGCCACTCTATAATGATATGAGTTCTAAGTTCTCAGTATAGTTACAACGGCTGCCCCGTCTTTCAAACCGAAACGCATTACTGCTTCACGGCAGAAATAGGCGGGGTGGTGGTACCTACCCGTGCGGACTCACAAGACGTCCTACCACCAGTAAAGTCTAAGTGTCAGTTCTATAGTACAATGCCTGCCCCACTCTATAAACATATTACTGCTTATCCGGATCTTCTCAGCGGGTCGCGATTCCGTTCCGGTCGTAGATAGCTGTATCTACTCTCGCTAGGGCTAGTGTTAGCAAACTCTCTCAGGTAGAGCCCGTGGGCTCACCTATCCGTCCGGGCGTAGCTGGAATGGCCCCTTAGGCAATCATACCTAATCGTTTAGCAATTTTATGTTTTTCTCTAATCAAGTGTAGTTTTTATAATTCACTAGCGACCCGTCCTCGCTTCGCTTCGGAAACTGTAATTTATTATTGATTTCTCCACTATTTAATGGATGTTATTATACATATAAACCTTCCTCTTCAATCACTCTATCTATTGAAAAAAACCGCATCAAAATCCGTTGCGTAGTTTTAAAGATTTAAGCATACATAGGGACAGAGATAGCAACTTTGTTTTATACTATGTAGTGATTCTGTTATTGTTGGTTTTATAACTACTCACTGTGTTATTATTAAATTAATTCTAATTTTTTTATTACACGATTTTGCTAAATATCGCTTTGTTTGAACCAATCATTGTGGTGACACACTGATCATCAACTTTCTTGTCAATTGGTCGATAATCTGAATCGGTAATCATATTGACGAGCTCACAGCCCACCTGGTGTTAAGTAGTTACTGGAAGCCTATAGATATCTACAACGTAAATGCGCCACCCACCTTTAAATATAAGTTCTAAGGTCTCAAGTATAGTTACAATGGCCACCTCACCCTTCAAACCGAAACGCATTACTGCTTCACGGCAGAAATTCGCGGGGTGGTGGTATCTACCCGCGCGAACTCACAAGAGGTCCTACCACCAGTAAATAAATCTTTTGTCAGATAATTTCGTCCGCACTGCACTAATTGTATTCAAGTTGACTAGTCGGATGACTCAATTATATTAAGTCTACTGTTTAAAAGAAAAAGAAAATAAAAAAAAAAACTTTTAATCTTGTTTTTTGTTCAATGAAGCGAAAATACACGGTCGACTGACTTACTATGTGGGTTCATTGCCGACTGAGTGGAAAAAATAATGGATCCATACTTGAGGACGTTACTTGGCTTTGTTTTGGTATAAGTATATTTTCTATTGGTATTTATTAGTAATTGTCTTAAGAGGCATTTCACTTTTTTTTTCCTACCTGTGCTGATAGCCTTGAGAGGCTATTTCAGCTTCACCCTAACGTGTGTAAGTGACCTCACGGGGCTCAAACCGGAGTGTTGCTAACACTGATCCTATCAAGAGCAGTGCTTCGCAGAATCTACCACCGGATCGGAAACGCGACCCACTGAGAAGATCCGGCGAAAAACTCAGTGGGCTGTGTCTATGGGTTAATTCGCTCGTCGAGCCCTTCGTCGCAAGCGTCGGGTTCGACGAGGACGGTGACCGGTGAATTTCGCTTAATACGCGACATTTTGCTTAATACGTGATATTTATCTTTGTAATTAAAGGTCCGTTTTATATGGTACTAACGGCCAGCTCCGGCTCCGCTCGGGTCCTTAACAAAAATTTCACGATATTTGACGTTGCTTTATTTTTTTAAATAAAATAACACTTATTGCAGCATAACTATAATAGTTAGACATATGTTGTCGTGACACTTTTTGTAAATAATAATGTGTTCTACAAAGTCGTCATTATTTTATTCTATCATCAATAGTTTTCGCAGGGCACGCGATGTAAAGAATATTTTAGGTAATTTTTTTACACCTTGGGTTACATTATTGGAGTTTTAGTAAGGATCCCTAATTTTGTTTCAAAAAAGATTATAGCCTATGTCACTCGGGAATAGTGTAGCTTCCAAACAGTGAAATAATTTTGCAATTTCTGTTCAGTAGTTTCGGAGCCTATTCAATACAAACAAACAAACAAAAAAATCTTTCCTCTTTATATAAGTATAGAAGTATAGATAATCTATGTTAGTAACTTAAAAACCAAACACATAACTATTTGACTATTTAGTACTTTTTTTTGTTCGATATGATTTAATATTTGATTGTTTTTTTTTGGTTCAGTGTTCAATTTCTACTCGTTAGGTTCAGAATATTGATGGTTGTTATAAAATATTGGATACGTCGTATCACATTTTATACCACTGTTATATACAAAATTCAAATCGGTTCAGTAGTTTCGGAGCCTATTCAAAACAAACAAATCTTTCCTCTTTATAATATTAGTATAGATATTAGCATTAACAGTTCGATGTTTTTAATTGAACTTCGATTAAGTTTATTCCATTCGAATAGCTGAAGAAGCTTTTTTTTTGCTATGAAAGTTTTTCCAAAATTTTAAACTTTAAATGGCTCTTCTGTAAAGTTGCAAAAATGTCGCTTAAACCGACTAACCTTACAACCCTCGATTTATAATTGGCTACTAGGGCCTATAGTACTATAAAGCAGCCTTTCCCAAAGTGGGCAATAACGCCCCCTCATGGGCGCTGCAGGCCTAAAGGGGGGCGGTAAGAGACCCAGAAAAAAAGGGGTGCGTTGTGTAGAGGCTTGGGAGGCGATTTGTAATTTCATCTAGGAGGGCTCTTAGACAATGACTGAGCACTCGCTATAGACGATTATATGTAGGTGAAAAAATGGGGGCGCTAAAAAATAATTTATTCTCGAGGTGGGCAGTAGACAAAATAAGTTTGGGAACCCCTGCTATAGAGGTAGGAGGAGCTATTTTTTAAAGTCTAAATCGAAAGCAGAAGAAATGTCGGAACACGCAAAAAGTCCTGGGTTAGGAATGCCAGGGAATGGTAAAATATATTCGTCAGGTTTCACTATCCATTATTACACCATATATTCTTCCGTCTTGATGAGACGCGTCTGATATGAAACGCGAGGACATCATTAAACAATATATGCTTCGACCTCAAGTCTCAAGGTATTCACGTTGTGACGTCACTTATTAGTAATAACAATATCAATTATAAAACCTCTGCTAGTAATGGCCACTGCACGAAGTTATTATTCATTGTGCAACTTCATTGAGTATCCTTCTTTCGCTAAGTGACCATGGATTAAAGTCCTTAATAAAGCTATTCTAGTATCTGTTCAATGGATTCCGTCTTATTTCGTCCTATAGTCGTCGCGGCCTAAAGGATAAGACGTCCGGTGCATTCCTATCTAGCGATGCAACGGTGTTCAAATTCCGCAGGAGGGTACCAATTTTTCTAATGAAAGACGTACTTAACAAATGTTCACGATTGACTTACACGGTGAAGGAATAGCATCGGGTAATAAAAATCAAACCCGCAAAATTATAATTTGCTTAATTACTGGTGGTAGGACCTCTTGTGATTCCGCACGGGTATGTACCACCACCCCGCCTATTTCTGCCGCGAAGCAGTAATGCGTTTCGGTTTGAAGAGTGGGGTAGCTGTTGTAACTATACTGAGACCTTAGAACTTATATCTCAAGGTGGGTGGCGGCATTTACGTTGTAGATATCTATGGGCCCCAGTAACCGCTTAACACCAGCTGGGCTGTGAGCTTGTCCATCCATTAAGGCAATAATGAAAAATAAAATAAAAACACTCCATATAAAAATACCGCTTGTCCTTAAACTTTTTATCGCAAGCTACCCGCATCTTGAGTCGTCCCACCCGAAAATGCAAAGGCACTAAAAAATATCGGATTACCTATATACATCAAAACGTCACCCCTTGTAGATGTCATGTTGTCGGTTGAAAACTCGTGGATGCTGGGCAGATCACGTGGTTTTGAGGAATACTTGGGAATACTGTTAATAATAAGGTCCGCGACTAAGTTCCCGCTGTGTTTTCGTTGAAAATGCAACTTTATTGTGATGAATTAAGCTTACAAATGAATCGTTCGAAGTATTGTCCATCACTAGCCATGAAAAAATCTCATGTTTCTGGGAGTAGTCAAATAATTATAATTAACTAGTGGTCCCGTAGTATTCGACTCGAATATTCGTAGAAATTCGACTATAATTAATTGAAATTGTAAGCTTGTACACTATTATGATTCTATTATTTTCAAAGACTATTTCATAATTCACAAATTTCGCTAAGACTACACTATAGAAAAATATTAATAAAGACAAACAATATTTAATCTATTCTCAATTTGACCACTGACGTGAAGAACAAAAGTTTGACAATAAATAAATAGTATGCATGCGTGTGTGCGTCAAATACATGGTAGTGTGTGTAATGTTTTTTTATTGATTTAATGTATTTTTTAGGCATAATTTAAATAAATATTAACATTCTGCACTCCTTCTCTATATTCTCTATAAGTGTGTGAAATTTCATACTCCTCCGTCCGCGCAATTTTCGTAAAAAGGAATACAAAGTTTTTCCTTCACATATTAATATATAGATTAGCTGATAATTAGTTAGATGTGACATCGAAAGGAAATCTACATCATTGCTTTCAACTAAGTTTTAACGGGTTTGGCGACATGAGGCCCAATTTTGTCATGCAGGAGAACCACTTTATCTTCTGGTCTGGTATTGTGCCAGTTTTCACGCAGTACTTGGCTACATCACCTTAATCTTAGGAGTAGAACTCTAAGACCTAGCGCTTAGTACGTGGTTAGCGCGATCTCTATGATTACCCTGCTCTGTAGGCGCCGATATCTCAAAGCATAACCCACTCCACGGTGTAAATAGAAAATGGACTTACCCATACGATTTCTTAATAACATAATCAGTAATCAAGCAATTAATTTTGGATTTTAACACACGAAAGGTTCCCCTGCAACTTCGCTAATGCATCTTAGGCCTTTCTGATTTTAAATTCTATGCAGTCGCGGCTCTAATCCTACGCAACCATAGTCCAGTCCTTATGGATGCACTTGATCCTCACTCAGCGCTATTAGACGCTAGTAAATCTAAAGCTGTAGAGGCATAGCTCAAGTGATCGTACTCATGACGCGACATCTAGCCAATAGCAACAGCCCGCTGAGTTATGTTGATGGTTATTGATGGTTATTAGTCCTCAGCGGGCCAATAGTAGATACATTCGACCAGCATCTCTTCATCAGTCAAGGCTCCTTCGAAGACTTTTTGGCGGTCGTAAATCCTCTGCTCATCCCAATGAAGCTTTAAAGGTTGCCGGGCCCAAATCAATATGGCCATCCCAAAAAAAAAAAACCACTTCAAAAGAAATATTACAAATTAAAAACGCTTTTGTAGTTCAGTTAATGGTTTCACGTTACGAAGCTGTCAGAGCGATCACGTCAGGTTGTTCACGCGCACCGCTTGAGGCGACCTGCGGCTATTGTGAGGTCTTTAACGATTTTTTGTGAGAACTTCCGACCGGAGTGCGTTGCTTAGATTTTCTTACAGCTTTTTTTTTAAAACTACCCAAGCTGAGAGCCTTGAGGGGCTATTTCAGCGTAACCTTAACTAGTAGGTGAGCTCACGGGGCTCAAATCTGACGACGTTGCTAACACGAACCCTAGCAAGAGCAGTGCTTCGCAGAATCTACCACCGGATCGGAAACGCGACCCACTGAGAAGGTCCGGCGAGAAACTCAGTGGGCTGTGTCTGAGAGTTAATTTACTCGTCAAGCCCTTCGTCGCAAGCGACGGATTCGACGAGAACGATGACCGGTTCTTACAGCGCTCAGTGTGCTTAGTGCGAGTTTTTTAACGTTCTCGATAGCGTAAAAGTTAACCCAATTTTGTATGCAGTTGGAACAGCGCCCCTAGCGGCAAACGTACGCAAACGATCCCATTCCATACAAATATGAGTTAACTTTTACGCTATCGAGAACGTTAAAAAACTCGCACTGAGCACACTGTATTTTAGTGAACAATAAGACTGTAGAAAAGCACCATAATGCAGTGCAATGTATAATTTTCGTGAGCCCACGTGATTAACATCAGTCCATCTGGAGTCAAGGGGTCACCTCTAAAGACTTACGTTGAGACCTGAAAGATCTGAGAGTATTGCAATGTGACCACCTGTCTTTTCCATCGGGAACTTATTACTGTGTTAAAAATAAACATGATGGTGATATTCTTGCGAGTTCAAAGTACCATAACTAATCACACCGGATCACTCATTGCAAGCGGCTTGCAGTGCGAGGAGCATAACCAAGCTTCTGCCTATCAGCCTATTCATGGAGTCGATCTTAACTCTTCGTTTGAAGATGAACATACCCGACCTGGAGAGGTGTTAATCCAGTTCAATAGTTGTAGTGTTGACCGCGGGAACCTCTCTACTCTGACCGGGTTCTGACTCCGAACAGAGATTGGACGTCTGGTGTAAGAGTGCAGGGGATTCATTTGGTACGGTAGGGTCCTAAAATTCCTTGGGCCTGCGGTCTGCTCCCAACATTTGCAGATTGTCAAGTACCATATACCAGCGCGCCCCCTGGACGCGGGGACCTCGTAGGAGGTTCGGCTCCCGCCTAAAAAAAAGCTCAAACATATCTGTGATTAAAATCTGTCATTTTTGTTTTCCAGCGGCACCGGAGGCGATAAGCAGCTGGACTCGTCCACGGATGAAGACAGCGACGCGCCCCCCGCGCCCCTACCTCCCCCGCAACCACTCTACCCCCTCTACGACCACCCCCTAGCCCACCTCCAGTACCACCACGCGTGACCGCGCCACCACTCGCGCGATCCACTCTCCACAGCACGCGACAGGTGATACGGAACAAACTTGGTGGTAGGACCTCTTGTGAGTCCGGAGCAGGTACCACCATCCTGCCTATTTCAGCCGTGATGTCGTTTCGGCTCGAAGGGCGTGGCAGCCGTTGTATACTGAGACCTTAGAAATCACATCTTAATGTGGGTGGCGGCATTTACGTTGTAGATGTCTATGGGATCTGGTAACCACTTAACACCAGGTGGGCTGTGAGCTCGTCTACCCATATATGCTATAAAAAAAAAGCAAGAACCGTTCTAGTGTGACCTACTCCAAGTACGCAACTGGTAGCTTTGTCATCATCAATTAAGGGTGTCATGACTGATGACCGTGGACCGATACGATACCGCCGTCACGAGATCTCATCGATTTCGACAAGAATATCGAGAGGCTTGCGACGAGAGTCAACGTGATAAAGAAAATTTTAAGGATGGTGTTACAACAATTTTATATAAAGCATTTTTTTTTGTTGTTGTTTAAACTCTCGAGATAACTGTATGAGGATTTGATAGAACTTCATTATATTTCTCGACGTTAGAAGCAAAAGGTCCGTTGCGTATGAAACAGTCCAAATATTTGTATGGTTTTGTTTCTTATTTCTAGATTACAATTTGTAGGTCAATTAACTGTTTATTATTTTTTAACCCAACATAAGTAATCTTGGCGTTAATACGCGACATTTATCATTGTAATTAAAGGTGCGTTTTATTTGGTCAACAGTTCGATGTTATTAATTGAACTTCAATTAAGTTTACCCCATTCGAATAGATGGAAAAGTTTTTTTGTTATGATATTTTTTCCAAATTTTAAACCTTATATGGCCTCATGTAAAATTGCAAAAATGTTGCTTAAACCAAATAGTCCCTCGATATGTAATCTCTATATTAATACGTGAAGCAAAAACTTTGTATCCCTTTTTACGAAAATTGCGCGGACGGAGGAGTATGAAATTTTCCACACTTATAGAGAATATAGAGAAGGAGTGCACAATGCTAATATTTTTTTAAAATAATGCATAAAAGATACATTAAATCAATAAAGAAATCATTACACACACTACATACCATGTATTTGACGCACACACGCATGCATACTATTTATTGTCAAACTTTTGTTCTTGACGTCTGTTGTCAAATTGAGAATAGATTAAATATTGTTTGTCTTTATTAATATTTTTTTATAGTGTAGCCTTGGTGAAATTTGTGATTATAGAAGTATCAAATACAATCATAATAGTGTACAAACTTACAATTTCAATTAACTAGAGGTCCCGCAGTAGTCGAAATTCGACTATAATTATAATTAAATAAATATAATTATAGTCTTAATATAATAATTATAATTGAATAAAATATATATTAATAAAGACAAAGAATATTTAATCTATTCTCAATTTGACCACAAACGTCAAGAACAAAAGTTTGACAATAAATAGTATGCATGCGGGTGTGCGTCAAAACATGGTATGTAGTGTGTGTAATGTTTTCTTTATTGATTTAATGTATCTTTTATGCATTATTTTTAAAAAATATTAACATTGTGCACTTCTTCTCTATATTCTCTATAAGTGTGGAAATTTTCATACTCCTCCGTCCGCGCAATTTACGTAAAAAGGGATACAAAGTTTTTGCTTCACGTATTAATATATAGATTATAGTCGAATTTCGACTACTGCGGGACCTCTAATTTGAATTAAAAAGATCGTGAAACCTTTTGCCTCTAACATCAAGACGTACCCACGAATATTATTTGAAATGTCATTCAAATTGAATTTCATTAACATTTTCATAAATAAATAACGTGTTATTATTTTTCAGAATTTTTGTCAATCAATGTCTCTTCTATATCTTGTAAATAGTTTATTAATTATTTTTATTGTAACGTAAAAAAAAAAAAATATTAAATGTAATTAATAATTTTACTATTAAATTATAAAATGTAAGTAAGTAGGTACATACATACTTTTATTTCGTTTTAAATAAATATATTTAAAATAAATGGTGTGTCGTTTTTGTGTGCGGTGGATTGTTTAATGCAAGGATGAACCACGCGCCGTCCAGCTACTCTTGAGTTGTTAGGTCTCCTTCGGAGGCGCTCGGGTAGCTGTTAGTAAATCCCACCCCTCCTGGCTGAGCCCTTGCTCGCCCACCTGTCCTAGTAAAACTAGAAAAAAGGATTGTGTGTGTGTGTGTTTTTTTATGCTTAAATGAGTGGACGAGCTCACAGCCCACCTGGTGTTAAGTGGTTACTGGAGCCCATAGACATCTACAACGTAAATGCGCCACATACCTTGAGATATAAGTTCTAAGGTCTCAGTACAGTTACAACGGCTGCCCCACCCTTCAAACCGAAACGCATTACTGCGTCACGGCAGAAATAGGCAGGGTGGTGGTACCTACCAGTGCGGACTCACAAGAGGTCTTACCACCAGTAATAACGTGGAGCACTGGCACAAATGAGTATAGTCTATACACTACACGGTCAGCTGCTGAAAACTATAGGCACCGCCATATTGGCCTCGGCTGCTCTGACGAACGCCTTTCACTTTATCCCTACTCCGCGGCCGACCGTCACGCGACATGCAACACACAGACGAAAAAGTTTGAGACGTTGTAATAAAAGTTTTACTTTAAGCCTCCGGGCCACCAGTAATCTAGTCTCGGCGAAATCTGTTATTACAATTTTAATAAAAATACAAATGTAAATTACGATAAAACCATTTATTCCGAATATCGTATTTACAATTACAAACATTGGTGATGAGTTTATTTTAAGTATAGTTCATAATAAATTATACGATTTTTTTAATTGAAAATAGGCCATTTAAGTGATGGTCTCCATATCTTTCTCCATATCCCTTGCTTCTTTTTTTTGGACATGGAATCGATGAAAAATTAACCAAAATCTTCTTAAAACACGAGACTTCTACAACACGATAACGAGATTTTTGTTTAAAATTATTTGGCAAATGACATTATACACTATGAACACACAATATATGGGAATAGCCGAAATTTTACTGCTTATTTTTTATGTAGATAAAAAATACATACAGGCATAGTTGACATATTTCATTCAGAAAAATACTCTCCTTTTTAATACGCTTTTATTAGCTTCTGACGTATGTATGTTTGTAACGGAATCTTTGAACATGATTTTGACCCCCTTTAAAACGTCGGATTAACTCGAAATTTGGTATACTTATTAAGGACCGATGACATATCACTATTAAAAAAAAAATTGGAAAAATTTAAATTCAACTAAAAAATAAAAATAGTTTAAAGAAACTAACAAAAAAGGTTTTATACAAAATCCAACTAAAAAATAGAAAAAAAAAATAATAAATTTACCCTCTAACTATTGAGTCGGTTGGTCGTGTGTTAAATTCCCACATCGGGCAAACATTCGCGTGACGTACAGGTTTGTTTGCTCTTTGTCTGGCTGTTTATCATCTATATATGTATGTATTCAAACGTATATAAGTGTACATACTTATATACGTTTGAATACATACATGACTCATTCATACTATTCACTCATACTATTCAAACGTATATAAGTGTACATACTTATATACGTTTGAATACATACATATCTCTGGTCAGTCTCTGGTACCTATAACAAAGAATCCAGCTATTTTTGTAATGAAACTTCTTTAGGAGCATTGAGAGTAAAATTTAACTCTCGACAGATTCGTTACGGCTAGAGAGAAAAGATACATTTAGAACGAGTGAGCAAAAAGACAGCGTCTCGCTAACCATTCGATTGTGGAGGGAAAGGACAAAGCGAGCTAGGTCGTTTCTCTTATACACAGCATTCCCTATTACAAGAGAAATTTAATTTAAGGATGAAAAATGAAGAAAACAACAGTACTTTCACGTGTACAATTTATTATTATTATTCAGACACCGGCACACGAAATGCGTCCACCGTAATACCGCTATTCAAATCTAAGAACACAAGATTCGCGTTGTCGTAATAACTAATGTTTATATATTGCTCGGAGGTGATGCCGTTTTTCGTGCCGCAAGTGTACAGAACGTGGTCTATGTTCGGCGCCCAAAAATGATGGCCGTTATGCGGACGGTCGTAAGCCAAAGCCACAACGCCAGACAGATAAGCTTCGTATGTTATCTGAAACAAAAATCCACATATAGCCGCCGGAAGGTCGGATTTGAAGACGTACAAGCCTTAATGTCATTCCCGATACTGGTAATAGGAAAGAATGTTGATGATAAAATTAAAACCCCCTTAAGTTTGTGAATACCTGTATTCCGACTGTAGTGATGTCCACGGTCAGTTCTGCACGCGCCAGTTGCCCAGGGACTAGAGTGACGTTCGCACAGAACCCGTGACCCAGCGTGATCGGTACCGTGAATTGCGAGTCTTGACCAAAACTCGCGTTGAACTTGAATGAGGATGCCCGATTTTGCGTTGCGAGTATTATATCTGAAAGCGATTGTGGTTTGAATTGTGTGCGGGAAACCTATCGAATTATGGGCCGTTTGGAGCTAGGCTTCGGAGAAAAGTGAGACAGTTGTGATCTTCCAAAAAATCCATTTAAAAACTTTTATCCCATATCATCTCGTTTCGTTTAATTTCATCATCATATTAATGTCTCAAATTACATAATCAACTTCATTTCATTTCGCGCCAAATCGTTTTTCATAGAACAGAATATACAAAAGATTAGGCTGTATGGATACCTTCGCCTGTCCATTTGGGAAAATGGAATTCTATATCAGCATATATTTTTTAGGGATATTATGACCTGGTAACTAAGACCTTTAAGTCATGTCTTATTTTAATTTATATTCTTATTTTTATGAAAAATGATAATATGGAGTGAAATGAGATGAGATGTCATGGGATGAAATATAATCTCAGTAAAATGGTGGTCATTTATTGTGATTTTTTCAGTGGCCTTTTTAGAGGATCCCGAGAAGCTACGTTCAGCGGCTTTGTTTAATTTTCCCCACATTTGTGCACTTTCACAGACATTAAACAGTTAATAAATCACCGTTTATACACATTTAAACCTGAAGAAACACTAAATAGACAAAATAAAACAAATCACACAACTTCACTTCTCGCGTACCCGCCAAAAAGTCCTACTATATCAAAGAGTGCTGACATACCATAGTTGATAATTCCTTCGATGCCCACCGGACCATTCCACGACACACGAAAGGAGTTCTCTACTTTTTCGCAAATTGAAACACTGAAATTCACTTTGTTTACATTCGTGTTATAATAAAAACGTTCCTTCAAACTTTTACGTTGCTTTTTTATTTTTGTTACGTCAACATATTTAGGTATAACGACTTTTACGATTTCTTTCCAGCCGTACTTTCGATATAAATACCAGGGATTTGAGTTATTAAAAAATATCTTATCCGGAACTCTTCCCATGTAGGTTTTTAAGCAGCTTTTTAACTTGTCGTCGCTTAGCCCAAATAACTCAAAATTTGTTGTTCTATTTGTTAATTCGCCTTTGTGATTTGATTTCGTGTTGATAGTATCGAGTTCAGTGGAAATTTCGATATCGATACTAGCTGATATCGATTCCAGGAACGTTACTATCAAGATCCACTTCATTGTTATTCTGAAATAATTATTTATAAAATTTTTACTCTAACTCACGTATACTGCAGTCATTATTAAAGCAAATGTTTATCTATATATATAAAAACGAATTGCTGTTCGTTAGTCTCACTAAAACTCGAGAACGGCTGGACCGATTTGGCTAATTTTGGTCTTGAATTATTTGTGGAAGTCCAGAGAAGGTTTAAAAGTTAGATAAATATGAAAATGCTCGGAATTAAATAAAAATTATATTTTGTTTTTCGTTAGATGTGTCTGTCCCCTGTCGGACGGATTGCTTTTGTTTGCTTTAAGTTTATTTTATATAAAAGTTTAGGTCTTTTATTTATCGATTAAGGCACTACAAAGTCTGCCGGATCAGCGTGTCTCAGAAATAAATATAGGCAATGAAAAAACAGTTTAATACCTTTTTTGTTTGTCAACCCAGTATTTTTAGTACCCACCGACAGAACTCGTCTTAAAAATTTTGTTACCATTGTACGAACACTAATATTAAAATTCAAGCATTTTATTTCGTTTTTGTTTCAAATTAATCACAATTAATTAAAAAATACGTATTCAAATCGGCTACCCATACTTTATGCCTGATATAATTTAAAATCAACCAATTATTTCGATACCATTTGGATACCTACCACAATATCACATTAGCACACAACATCTCAGTAATACATAGCTTGTTATTCAAAGGATTCGCATAAGACTTGTTGTTAAAATAAAAAGATGTGGTGTCGTGGGACACCAGGTAGGAACGAAGTTCCTTCGGCTAATGTAGAATCGACACAATTTGCAAAAAAAAAAATCGTGCTCAATTTTATGTAGGTTTTCTTGATTTTTCTCTTAAATTTTGCTGATTAGTTTTTATTTAAGTATAGGAAAGTATTTAGGAAATTCAGTATTTTAGGAAATAATAAATTACGTAAAATAGAAAGAGAATGGATGAGAGAACGAAAAGAAAGAGGGAGAAAGAGAAAGGTATTATATACTACTCGCTTGTGTATGCGACTGTCGCGCCTGCGCACGTCTCATTTAACGGTTTTATTCCACGCACTTTTTTCCACGGATTTTTTCTTACGGTTTTACTATCACATTTTTTTCAGTTCGGTCGCGCAGCAAAATCCCTATCCTCTCCAAGCCTGCCGTAAGGAACTTCGTTCCAATAAAAAGCTACCAACAGAAAGGACTATAAAGCCACAAACAACAGTTTTGATCGATCGAGCCAAGCAATGTGGCATGAAACTGGGTTGAGAATAGCAAAGAACAGTTTTAATTGCAAATATCCTGTAATTATGCTTTTGTGCTAATCATCTCGACGTTTTACTAATTGATGTTGATACCTTTATAGACGTTCAAAGGACGTAAACAATAGTTACGCGCTTGGGTTCGGGATAAATAAAATTTCACCAAAGTACAACTTAAAACTGTATTCAACACTTAGAACACTTAAAAACTTCACAAACACTTTATAACACTCAAAAAACACTTTAAAAATCTCAATTCGCTTGTTCCGCTTCGCTTCAGGTGATCCTCTCGCTGTTTCGCTTCGAGTAGTTCCGATTACTGACTGACTGCGTGCCATTTTGAACGCTTTTATAGCCGATACCTCATCCCTAGAATTATCGAGAATATTCTACACATCTCTAGTAGTCGTTTCCGCTATCTGACAATAGATGGCGTTGTAATTCTCGAGCATTCTGGATCCTTCGATATTCGTTCGGCGATAGATGGCGTTACTCTTATCGGCATAACACAATTATCTAAACGACTGTTAATAATGTTCTTTTAATCCATCATCCATCACTGGATAGAAGAAATAAATATTCAATGCAGCTTAAAAACAAACAAACAAAAAAAACATACTGTTACACCGGTAAGAGTAACGCCATATATCGCCGAATAGTCGAACGAATATCGAAGGATCTAGTAGCATCTAGAACGCTCGAGAAGTACAACGCCATCTATTGTCAGATAGCGGAAACACAATACTCGACTTGTGTGGAGTATTCTCGATAATTCTAGGAATATGGTATGTGGAAGCGAATTGAGAGTTTAAAAGTGTTTGTTGAGTGTTCTAAGTGTTGAATACAGTTTTTAGTTGTACTTTGGTGTAACATTTATTTATCCCGAACAACACTGCACGTAAGAATACTGAACCCAACCCTGTAATTAATTCAATGTTTTTTATCCTGATTTAGATATTAGAGATACTGAGTAGGATATTAGAGAGAAATTATATAATTATTGTATCATAATCATCGGTCCTTAATGCGTGTACAATCAAGTTAATTGGACGCCTTGAAGTCTGTGAGAATTACATTCAGAGATTCCTTTTTTTTTCTTTCTTTTTTTCTACCTAAGGTGAGAGCCTTGAGAGGCTATATCAGCGTAGCCTTAACTAGTAGGTGAGCTCACGGGGCTCGAACCTGGCGACGTTGCTAACACGAACCCTAACAAGAGCCGTGCTTCGCAGAATCTACCACCGGATCGGAAACGCGACCCACTGAGAAGATCCGGCGAGAAACTCAGTGGGCTGTGTCTGGGGGTTAATTTACTCGTCGAGCCCTTCGTCGCAAGCGACGGGTTCGATAAGAACGCTGACCGGTGCTTGAGGTACCTAAAAGCACCGTTAGTGGATCGGGAGGATCCGAAATGACGTGTTTTGGGCGACGTCGACTGCTTTCCATTCTGTCCACAGGATCGGGAATGTAGTTACCGGCGGCCACGATGAGAGAGTTCTCGTGTCGTGCCGCTTTATTGAAGTGGAGAGATTCCGCTAGATACATGCATACTTACAACAAGCTAATAAAAGCATGCTGAAATCTTATAGATACAAGTTCGGAGCCACATCTTGGATGTCGGTCTAGGGCACAACCACACCTGTACCGACCATGCGATGGAAGGACTTGGCTTTGTTCTGCGAAGAGATCACACCCACGGCTTGCGGTTTACGATTTTAGTCTTTATTGGCCTCTCGTTAGTGCTGAGACTGGTCGTGAGAATATCAACCTATCGACGTTGGTGAAAAAATGGAATACCATACTAATTAGTAGAAGATTCATAGAAGAATGCTCCGGATACCTTGGACAGCGAAGAGAAGCGATCTGTCTATTTTACACCAACTACAGATCAAGACTAGACTGTCCACACTCTACCTTCGCCGCGCACTCGAGTACTTCGGTCCTATTGCTCGGAAAACATCGGATAGCTTAGAGAGACTATTCGTGACAGGGAAGATCGAGGGATAGAGAACGCGCGGGCGTAGTCCGACAAGGTGGTTCGACCAAATCCGCACCACACTAGAGATCCCATTCCACGACTTCAGGCGGCCAATGATCGGAGGCGCTTGCGGGACATTACAAGGAGCAAAATCCTGACGACATATAATTGTTCACGCAAATTCACATGTAATTATTACTCTTTAAAAACGAAATTGTTTATCTGTATAAAATCAGTACGAAGCCGTAATAATCTATGTTAATGTTCAGTTTTTTTGTCATTCATTACTCTGTACGCCCTGCTCAAGCGCCTCTCACGCGAGCGGTCGCGTCTTCGGTATAATTAAATGTAAAATGTACTAATTCAGACGAAATACAAGTGTTCAGAAGAAGTCAGTGCCTTTATTATTCAGTCTATCAGTCCGCTGCTATGCGATCCAGTCGAGCCCGTCTGGTGGCCCATGAAAGCTCAGTAGCCGCGCTCAGTCGACCACCATATTCAACATATAATGGTCATGACCCTCAGCAGTGAGGAAATGACGCGAGGAGGAGGAGACTAATTAGTAGCTTTAATATTAGATATCCTTTTGATTTATTTATTTTCCCTACATAATAATTGGTAGCCTGGTATTCTAACTACGCGCAAACCGGTAGGTGAGCTCAGGTGGCTCAATCTGAGAGGAGTTACTAATACAAGTCCTAATGCTTCGCTGAATTTACCACCAGATTGGACCTACCACCAGTAAATGGACGGTGATCGGTGTCTAAAAAGCCTAATAGCACCGAGAGTGGATCGGGAGGGTCCGATAGCATGTTTAGGAGTTATTTTGGTAGTGGTCAATAATGGTTCAGGGCGTTATCGGAAGTGAGATAATTAAGTAACACATCTGGTTAATCGGAGCGTTTATTTGCGACTGAACTTAAAAAGTAAAAAGGAATAGAGCTTGCGGGCGCAGCTGCATGTTATGACTACGAACAATTTTGCTCACATAACAAACTGTGCCCCTACAGATATGATAAGAGGGGCAGCAGCTTGGCGTTAGCCTACCGCTTATTTCTTGTATGTAATTACTTACAATATATAGGGATTTATGTTAAAACTTTATGATCTAATTAAAATAACATGAATTTAATAAGGAATATATTTACTTTTACTATTTAATACAAAAAGTTGACGGAGTACGTATTTAATACATCACTAGTGTTCTGATCTGTGATTATAATTTTCGCATCCGAATAATATTCTATCGTAATCTCTTCCATAACTTTCACTGTTGGTTTCAATCTACTTGCCGCCATTACGGTGTTAATGTCTAAACCCCAAAAATGATGATTGTCGTATTTTCTGACGTAGTTGACAGCTGTCAAACCTGTCAAGTGTGCCTCGTAATCAATTATAACCTCAATTGTTGTTATGTTTGCCGCCAACTCGGCCTTAATATGTTGGTTTGGTTCTAAATGCACATTAATGTTGGCATCGATTTTTACTACTTCGTATTTCTTTGCGTTCTGATTGTAATTCGCTATGAATAAGATTCTCGGAAAATCGTCAAGCTTAATGTCATAAGTGATATAGTCGTTCACCGTTAATTCTTGAGCTTTCGTCCATTTTGACGCAACATAATTCTCGATTTTATCCTCAATTTTCACTGAAAAAACTGTTGAATTACCTTGGTTATTGTAAAATTGTTGCGACAATACAACCATTTTGTTTTTAATTATGTTTTTAATGGCGCGTTGCGGCCGGAAATGTCTCTCAACTTCCTCCCAAGAGTATGTCTCGTATAGATCTCCCCAGGGTGTAGGGCTTTTGAGAAATACATCGTCAGGCTTTCTACCGAATAGTTTTTCCACAGCGTTTTTAAGATTAGCATCGGTCAGGTTAAATGTAAGTGTTTCTGTATCGCTTATTACGTCAGAATTACATCCGGATATTTGTATTTGATTGTCACTTTTTGACATTATTATCTCAATCGCTATTTTAGCTTCAATTATTGGTAGAAGAATAATGGTTAGGATTCTGAGTTTCATCTCTGTAATACGTAAAATGGATAAAGTGTTAAATTAAATATATTTCAAGATATGCCTCTCGAGAGTAATACATATATTATGTAACAGATAATATACATATATACACACATACATAAACACAGTAATACATAATATACGTACTAATTATTTCTTTTGACTTTTTTGTTTGGACAGCAATTAATAGAAAGTATGTACATTGTGCACCGAGGGAGAAAAGTAGGACATTTCCTTCGGCTCGGGTAGCAATTTTACACGCGGGATGAGGTCCTACTTTTCTCCCGCGGTGCACATACTATTTTTTCTCCTACCAGGCCGAAAGTTCGTGGAGTACCGAGCCGGGGTCCAGGGGCGAAGCCCCGGTGGGGTCCAGGGGCGAAGTCCTGGCAGGGGGTAGCATACTCGGATGACATACTCATAAAAAAACAATTTAACTGTTTCTTAATTTTTAAATAAACTATTAATTAAATAAGAACTGTCTGCTGAACTCATATTTGTTTAATACTTCACTATTAAATTTTATTGCCTTTTTTTGAAGTGAAACTTCTTAAGGCGCATGAGGGTAAAATTTTTACAGAACGTCACTCAGGTATGCAACGGAAGTGACATCAAACTACTATTGTTGTCAAATGTCAGTAGTAGTAGTTGTTGTATTTTTCCAACTGGAAAGGCAAATGTATCATACCATACGGCCTAATATTTTATAATTTTTTTTGTGAAAAATGTTAATAGGAATTGAAATGAAATGAAAAGAATTTGGAACATTAATCAAATAGCGTGAAATTAAATTAGTCAATTCAATTGGCAAAATATTAGTCATTAACAATTTAGAAATCTAAACATAATGTGACTGTCAACACTGAGGTTTGAGATTGATATTTGACAGACTTTTGGCGGGAACATATCTTCCTTTTTCCCTTCCTCTAAGTCTCGGAAATCTAAAGTTTTAGATTTGTATAAATATAAGCAAGACTTATAAATTAGTTCACCAAAAAAGTTTCACTTCTGACATGTGTACTTTGTACGCACGTACTTTTTTTATTTCACTTTTACACTAAACACAATATTGCAAATTACCAGAGCACAACAATGGCGGAGAATTTTAGGTGCGTGAGAGCAGACGTAGACACTATCGCGCATGCGCACTTATCAGTACCCAGGGAGAAAAAGTTACACTTTCTTCCCTGTACAGCGGGAGGAAAACCGAACTTTCGGCGTAGGTAGGAGAAAAAAAATTTCAATCAATGCGGCATTAGATGGAAGTCTTTATTAAAATTTTGATTTTGTGTATAACAATGGTATAAAATGTGATACGACGTATCCAGTATTTTATAACAACCATCAATATTCTGGACCAAAAGAGTAGAAATTGAAAATTGAATTATAAAAAAAAAACAATCAAATATTACATCATATCGAGCAAAATCCAGGTATTGCTGATTAATAAATAGCCTTTGCAGTAGGCACTTGGAAAAAAAAGTACTATAAATAGTCAAATATAGTGTTCGGTTTTTAAGTTACTAACATAGATTACAAGTAATATTTTACTAACAAAATGCTATGCTTTATTTACTGAAATAAAAATACATAATAATAATTAACATTAGAATATTAAAATAGATAACTAAAAGATGTATTTGATGTCGTCAGCGTAAAAGTGGCCTAATCCTCAATTTTTCCTAATCATGCTAATATTATTTACATTGCAATTTATTTAAAATTATATTTTGATGCAATACCGGCCTATCCATAGTTTCACCCATAGATAACAGATGACTTTGTAAACATTATTTTTGCGCGTATTGTTTTTTTCCTATTCCAATTCAAATTCATGAAAACTTAAGCCTCATTGCTCCATAATAACTATGGTAGGCTTAGGCCAAACTTGCACTGACGCCCTCAATAGTGGAAATGCAATTATATGTTCAATTAACTAAAAACATAAACCGCTTTATAGAATAACAATTCTTACCTTCCGAACTTAAAACACGTGGATTTAAAACAAAATAATATTGTGCAGTAAACGTTTTCCAATTACGTTGTTATATAAAACTAATTTCTTAATAATTGTTCGATTGATTTTGACAACGCAAGCAGCTTCGAGTTCTCCAGTAGTCACACGTAGCGATTTTATTGATGACGCAGTGAGAGTCGACTATGTACCTACTGCAAGGCGGCGGCTGGCATTATTAGTCTTATTATAAAAAACACAAATCCTTTTCTACAACACTGTTTTATTAAAAGACGCTTACAGAAATTTAAAAGTCGTCGTGGCCTAAAGGACGTCCGGTGCATTCGTGTTGAGCGATGCACCGGTGTTCGAATCCCAGGCGGGTACCAATTTTTCTAATGAAATACGTACTCGACAAATGTTCATGATTGACTTCCACGCTGAAGGAATAACATCGTGTAATAAAAATCAAACTGGTGGTAGGACCTCTTGTGAATTCGCGCGGGTAGGTACCACCACCCTGCCTATTTCTGCCGTGAAGCAGTAATGCGTTTCGGTTTGAAGGGTGGGGCAGCCGTTGTAACTATACTGAGACCTTAGAACTTGTATCTCAAGGTGGGTGGCGCATTTACGTTGTAGATGTCCATGGGCTCCAGTAACCACTTAACACCAGGTGAGCTGTGAGCTCGTCCACCCATCTAAGCAATATATATTTTTTTTACACTACCCCTACTAGGATCAGTGCTTCGCGGAATCTACTATCGGATCGGAATCGCGACCCACTGAGAAGATCTGGCGAGAAACTCAGTGGGCTGTGTGATGACTTACGCGAGAGTGTTGTTCGCTCACGCGGCCCGCACACACATAGACACCCTCCAATCCCTACAATCCCGCTTTTGCAGGCTAGCCGTCGGGGCTCCGTGGTTCGTGAGAAGCGTTGACCTACACGACGACCTGGGCCTCGAACCAGTCCAGAAATACATGAAGTCAGCGTCGGAACGGTACTTCGATAAGGCTATGCGTCATGATAATCGCCTTATCGTTGCCGCCGCTGACTACTCCCCGAATCCTGACCATGCAGGAGCCAGTCACCGTCGACGCCCTAGACACGTCCTTACGGATCCATCAGATCCAATAACCTTTGCATTAGACGTCTTCAGCTCTAATACTAGGAGCAGGCTTAGGGACCCCGGTAACCGTACTCGTCGAACTCTACAAAGAGGTCGACGTGCAACCTAACCCACAGACACAGCCCACTGAGTTTCTCGCCGGATCTTCTCAGTGGGTCGCGTTTCCGATCCGGTGGTAGATTCTGCGAAGCACGGCTCTTGCTAGGGTTCGTGTTAGCAGCGTCGTCAGGTTTGAGCCCCGTGAGCTCACCTACTAGTTAAGGTTACGCTGAAATAGCCTCTCAAGGCTATCAGCTTAGGTAGGAAAAAAAAGGTAAACTAGATAACACTAAAGTAACGTAACCGTACGAGCTCATATACCACAAGTAACTACGCAAATTACATTTTTGACGTGACGTCTTATAACCCCCATGACCCCCCCCCCTGGGTCCGCCGTTGGTCACGTTCAACTATAGTCAGTGAACCGACTTTACAGACAACCGTTTTTTTTTTGCTAAGCAGTTTTATTCCTTCGAGCCATATGTGAGCGTGTGCTGAGTATGTTATTAGAAAAAAAACGGTGCACGTGCAACTTGCTGCACGTGAATGAAGTGAAACTTCTTTTTTCGATGTGCAGTATTGGGGATTTCTTCATTTTTAATACGCTTTTATTCGTCCTTAAATCTAATTGCTATTGTAATAGGGAATGTGTATATGATATGCGACATCTTCAACATTTATATTATATATATTTTAAATTATAGTTAGAAAAATAGCCTTTTTTTTTAAATGCTTCATTAAAATATTGGACGTTACTCGTTGCTAACGCTCGCGCTGGCCTGTAACAGGTGTACTACGCGCATGCGTTCGAGTGCCACGCGTTCACTTTCGCTGTCTCTTTCTAGTATGGTAGCGTTAAACGTATAGGTTTTTTTTTTTTTTTTCTCTGGCCTGGGGCCGAACCTCTAACGAGGTCCCCGCCTAGGGAGCGCGCGGGGTATGTGAGACTCAACGATTTGCAGGTGTTGAGAGCAGATCGCGGGCCCAAGGATTTAGGGCCCACCCACTAAACGACTCCCCTGCACTCTTACACCCGACGTCCGATCTCCGTCCGGGGTCAGAACCCGTTCAGAGTAGGGGGGTTCCCGCGGTCAACACTACAACCAGACACGCGGCGCCACCCCGAGGACGCCCGACCGACGGGTCGTCGAGGCGATAGTCGACGACCAACGACGACAGTCTCCGCGGTATGGCGGCCCTACCAGGCCGCCCGGGCGGTGCCGCTGGTGTTCCGGGATACCCCGCTGGGCCAGAACCAGCCTGCCGGGTCGGAACGCGATACACCACCGACCGGGAAACGTATAGGTAACACAACCTTGTTGAAAGTCGCATTAGAAGTGTCACTTCGAAAAATAATATTCATCTGCCGACTGTCAACACCGGCATACTCCCATCGCCCGAATTTAGTACACTGGCCAACTGCTCCTTTAGGCTACGATTGTCAATGTTTTACGAATTGGCTTGTATGATCTATATTCCCTTTGCCTTTCGCGACACCTATGAATCGGCCAGTTTAACCCCTACGAGGACTCGTTTGCCGATCAACGCCAATAAAACAAACAGTTTCTCGTCAATGTATTTAATAATCCGATTCATGGAGTTAATAAGTACCTACAACTGGAGTGCTGTCTAATG
The DNA here is from genome assembly GCF_030269925.1 of Bombyx mori. NCBI lineage: Eukaryota > Metazoa > Arthropoda > Insecta > Lepidoptera > Bombycidae > Bombyx > Bombyx mori. The sequence goes on from NC_085130.1 coordinate 7,988,873, forward strand.
CCGAGAAATCGGTCTCGAAAGAGAATACTTTTTGGTCGCGGTGTCCTTGTCTAATGTGGTGACCATATAAAATTTATTTATAGGACAAAATTATACACATGCATCAGTTTTGAATTTACCTTAAGTAATTCTGTGTAGCCCTATGTAAATACAAAACACGTGCTTGCAACAGTTTATTTATGTAAATTCAATTCTAATCATTGCTTCGTCGTCATGGTGACTTTTTTTCGACGGTTTTTTTTTGGAAATCGCTGCGTTATCGAAAATCTAGCACTGAGTTTTATTACAAACATCATTACCTCAGTTCTATTACTTAAACTTCCTCCAACTCATGTTTAACGTCCGAATACTCAACCGTGACTTAAATATTATGTTGAACTTAATTACGCAATTCCTACTTTAATGTACTGGCTAAGTGGGCCGTGCAAATTAATATTTGACACACTGAGTGAGACACTGCAACACACATGGTCTGCGCGTATCGGGTGCTCTTTTCCTACATTCACATCTTCAATTGATTTAAAATTGCTTGTATTTTTACTTCTGTGCTATTTTTATGACACGTGTATATTAAGTCTACTAGTTACATTTTAGGAAATAAACAACACAATGGGTAATAAAATGAAATGAACTGAAATTAATTTATTTGGTATATGTAGACAATTAAATAACTCTTAAATAACAAGTCAATACACATAATACAATACTTATAGTACTTGATCTCTATTTACAAAATATTGGTTATATTATTATTATTAAGTTCAGTTAATTTTCTGTAGTCTTATAATAGAAGTCGTCGTGGCCTAAAGGATAACACGTCCGGTGCATTCGTATGATTTCCGCCGTGAAGCAGTAATGCGTTTCGGTTCGAAGGGTGGGGTAGCCGTCGTAACTATACTGAGATCTTAGAACTTATATCTCGAGGTGGGTGGCGCATTTACGTTGTAGATGTATATGGGCTCCAGTAACCACTTAACACCAGGTGGGCTGTGAGTTCGTCCATCCACCTAAGCAAAAAAAAAAAAAAATAACATTTCCTCTATTTTATGTAAATTCTCTTTTTTTCAACGAAAAACATAATTTATTTTAATCAATATCTAAGTGGACCATGAGTATCATTAAAATTTCGCAATTTAAACTTCAATTCAATTAAAAATCGCCATTTTTCTTTAATGAATCTAAAATCGACTTTATATTTACAATCACTATTTCGCGACTTTTAAGTTTTTGTTTCAAAACCTTAACATCTTGTCGTAATTTTGCTTTTCTCGGGATATTTTTTATTTCTTGCGTTTGAGTACTTGATTCCTCTTGTTTGACCTTTATATGGGACACTTTCTAGAAATTCCAACGTCATATTTACTAGAAAATCCTCCTCGTTCGCTTAACGTCAGGCAAATGATATACATGCTTGCGTGCGACGCTATTCAATACAATAAAAAAAGTTCAAAAAATACCACGTGATGGCTCTTATAATCTGAAAAATACATTGCAAAATTATAGTTTTTCACGATTGTTTTTTCAAATTTAGTATATGACATAGATTAAGTACAATTTACAAGACAAATGGTATTAAATATTATAATGAGAAAAAATATCTCACATTTTAAAAATATATGCTCACACTAGTAAAAATATATCAATGAATCTGACATATGGAAGGATATTCCACAAACTGGAGAGGATTCTCGCTTACAACCACTTACAATACAAGTGTTCACCATGATTACACGGAAACTTTCACGATTTTCGAAAAAAAACAAGCCACAAGCTGTATCAGTGCCCTTTTAATTTCGAACTACAAACGTAAATAGACGCCATTTTTCTTTTAATCCATTCATAGCTCTTTTTCGGTGATGCCAACAATTAATCTGGTTTCCCACCAAATTCAACATGAAAACCATTAGAAATCTACGTACCTACCATTAAATTTTCCATTAAACAGAGTTCTTATTATTATAGAACATAAATTTTTTTTGTTAATGAGCTTTATTAATGTGTGATGTTCTATTCAAAATCAATATATATCATTTAATCAATACTTCTTATATAATTTATTTTAATAAATTGTCATCATCAGAAATTAATTTCACCATAACTTTGTACGTTTCTTTTGAACCAATTTAATTTTTGACGTTGATGGAAATTTTAAATTGTCGCACTATTTTCTAGATAAGTTTAAGTCACATCGTTTAAATGTTTAAAATCCTGTAAAGTGGATTGATTTTAACCTTTTCGATAATTTTCAACAACGCCCAATCTACTAAAAAATCCACTAACCATTAAAAGCCATTTTTGATAACTAAGACAGGCGTCCAAATTACGAGATTTTGTGGAAAATCCTCTAAGCTAGCAACACTGCTTTTTGTTTGTAAAATGTGCGAGAGGGACACCACCACTTAATAATCATTCTCTTTTCAGACCGTTTTTCCTTACATCTTTTGCTATTTAAAAATAAACTTTAAGCCATAGAGATAAAGTATATTTTTAGTTTTTATGTCAAACGAAGTAAGCACTCCAGTTAGAATAGTAACTCTATGATCCGATTACACTAGATAACATACACAGTACAAGTTATAAACGGACGATTGGTTAGTATAAAAGCAAAGGAGGCCTTACTTATAAAGCCACAATATTTTTATTAAAGGGCCGATTACACAAGAGCTTCTTTGATGAAAAAATAATGTTGCGTGTAAACACACTTTAATATGTTAGTCCGTAAGACTTCCTTCAGTTGAATTTTATATTCGCACGAATTACTTCGATGTAAACTTAGGCCAACCAGACGAGATAATAAACGTAAACAAGCGGACCGTTACTGAGTTACATTGCGATAGCGAGGGATTATTATCTCTGTCCTTATCACTCGTACGCGCAGTTATGGCGTCAGTTGGTCGACATCAGCTGTCGTGTGTTTCGTGGTACAGGAAAGCACTGAGTACCGCAGTTGTCAACATTTGGTCCGCCATTTTGTGAACAAGTTCATTCCTGTTTGGATTGCGTTCGAAGTGATACATATTTTTTCGTTTCCGTAAATTCAAGTAAATACTTGGTTTGTTGTTGTTATTATTCCGTTTTTGTTAGTTTTATTTTTGATTTTTGCTGTTATTGTGAGTACTTAGTTGTTGATTTTAATTATGGAATCACAGCCTGGCGGCTCTAAAATGAATTCACCACGCAAAAAGCGTCAAAAGGTAAGTTTATTTATTAATTCATTTGTACTTGAACCACTACCATAATTTTGATTTTTAAAGTTCAGTACGAAAAAAGATGACAGCGATTAAAATTCGAACTTTGTAATAATTTATTTAAATAAAAATGTTTTTTGCTCCTGAAACTTTGTTTACATTTTTTATCTCGTCTGGTTGGCCTTGCTTTAGACAACAGTACTTACAAGTGACGTTATAATCTGCTGCGATTGCCTTGGATAAAATAAAAATTGCGGTTTTTCACGATTTATTTATTTGTTTTTTTTTTTAATAACATAAATCAGTAGTTCAAAAAAATATTTTCCGGTGGCGCTATTTGGACTGACAGGGGTCCGGCTGTTGTAAAGCGATCACCAGGGCCCACTGTAAATTTCAACATTTAGTATTGACACGTTCCTTTACACGCAGACGGAACTGGTCACTTAACAATATAACATACAACTTTGTTATAACTTCGCTTTCATAACCTTAAAGTAGACATTACTGGAAAAAAAAGCATTAAATCTAATTTAATAAATAAATTACGAAAACTATCTATCGATAATTAAGTTTATATTAGGGCTTTATAATTGCATTCCGACTTGACAGCTGGAGGGGGTGAGCGCTCGTGAGCATGCTCACGTTCCCCTTTAAAATAAAAAAAAGCCGTGCTCCGTAGAGCCTGCAAGTTCCTAGCTTAAGTACAGAAAGCTCCCTAACATTGTCGGAATGCAATTAAAAGATCATTCCCATAACAGCACGGAGGGCAGAGGGAAAAAGCACATTCGCTTTTTTTTTTTGAGGGATTTTATGACCTGGTAACTAAGACCTTTAAGTCATGTCTTATTTTAATTTATATTCTTATTTTTATGAAAAATGATAAATGAAGTCAAACGAAGATGATTAATTTGAGACATTAATCAATCGGGATGAAATTAAATGAAATGAGATGATATGGGATGAAATAAAATCTCAGTAAAACAGTGGTCATTTACTGAGATTTTTTCAGTGGACTTTTTGGAGGATCCCGAGAAGTTACGTCCAGCGGCTTTATTTCATTTTCCCAGATATTAAATAGTTAATAAACCACCGTTATTAAACACTTAAACCTGAAGAAACACTAAATAGACAATATAAAACAAATCATACAACTTCACTCCTCGCGTTCCCGCCAAAAAGTCCAAGGAACACATTCTATACGCTAGAAAAGTGACCAGCGTAGAGAAGCGTCAATTCAAAGATGGCGTCGAATTTACTGGTAGGACCTCTTGTGAGTTTGCAGGGTGGGTACCACCACCCTACCTATTTCTGCCGTGAAGCAGTAATGCGTTTCGTAGGGTGGGGCAGACGTTGTACTATAAAACTGAGACCTTAGAACTCTTGTCTCATGCTGAGTGGCGGCATTTACCTTGTTGATGTCCACGGGCTCCGGTGACCACTTAACACCAGATGAACCGTGAGCTCGTCCACCCGTCTAAGCAATAAATAACTAAAAAACTCGACAACCTTCACTCTACTTATATTTACTATATTTATATGACATTACCTACTCTAATGCTGTTTTAATGAGTTTTTCAATTGCATACAAGAGCTCACAGCCGGATATTTTGTGAATTTTTCCCTCACAAAGACCTCTCGTCTTTACCCTCCACAGAGAAAAAAAAATATAAAAAAATATATATCTAAATCTAAAAGTCATATATATTTTTTAATGAGTCGTTTCTAGTTTTTTTTTACGTCGATGAACGTAGAAGCCTTCGAGAACTTTCCGAGGCCTAACAATATATCCTGTATGAATATATATAGAGGGGCAAAAGGCTATTTGGTTTAAGTGACATTTACCTTTGTAATTAATTAAAGGTCTATTTTATTTGGCATTAGCATCAACAGTTAAATGTTTTTTAATTGAACCTCATTAATTTAACCTCAATTAAGTTTACTTTAGTTGAATAGCTAAAGTCTTTTTTTGTTATATTTTTCCAAATTTTTAACTTTAAATTGCTAAAAGAATTGCAAAAATGTCGCTTAAGCCGAATAGTTTTTCGCCCCTCGATATTTACATTATCCCAGGGAAATTTGTCACGACAATTGACATTGTGAATAACAACTGACCAGACGGTTGTATAGCTAGTCGATCCGTTAAAAACAATTATATAGTTCACGTATTTGTTACATTTCGCAGCTTTAGAATTGAAATGGCTTTATTCAAAATTGTAATTTTTTTTGGTAAACTCAAATTCCAAAAATGTAATTGAGGTTTTTTTTTGTATTTTCGATTTTAGTACTTTAAGGTTGACACTTGATTTAAAAAAAACGGAAACAGTAAGTCCTGTCCTTTTCTAGGACAGTTTATTTTTAATAAAACGATTGAATACATATCGCAGTTGTCAAACCAAAATCTGCTATGTGAACTTTTTGAGATTTTTACTTTTTGACCTTTTCGTATAGTTCACAGCCTTATATCTACTGTATAAAAAAACTGTTGTGTCTATAGCTTTAATATTAATTTACGGCTTTCATTTGATATAGTTCTTAAAAATTCAACTTCATATAAAATTTACATAGCAGATTTTGGTTTGACAGCGACTTTATTGTTTGTAAGTCGTACAAAGTATAAAACTTATTTTCTTTAAAAGAACTTGTTAAGTCACTTTATTTCTAAAGGTGGAATTTGTATTTCGATCGCGTGTTTACTGAAGACGCCTCCATACCAAGAAATTGATTCATTAAATAGAATTATCAACCCTCGATATGATGATGCATGAGCAATGAGCGGGGGCGGTAACCTCAATTGATAATGACTGTTGAGACGCAGACCTCAAGCCTCAAGGCGGCTGGCGGCGCTCGCGTTGCTACACGAACAACTTAGCGCCAGACGAGTCGTGAGCACGTTACTTGGCTGAGCAATAAGTAACATGAGTACGTGTGTCTATAGTAAGGTAGGTTCGTTATGTAAGTCCCATAGGCGGTAAGATCACGACGCCATAACTCAAACATTTTCATTAAAATCAACGTATCATTCGAGTCCTAATGTATATTTGTTCGCACAATCATCGATTAAAATTAACTTCACAGAGGCTCAATATCACTCGACACTATTGCAATGAGTTCAGTGTTGCCACTGCACAAACACAACTTCAAATTCCTGGCAACACTCGCGCGCTTTTCGCTCTGATACACTTCCACAGTTGAACTTCACTTTTGTATTAATTATCTTCACGAATTCAAAGCACACCGGATGGTTCCCAGTCGGGGGGCCGGGCGGAGGGCCGCGGGGGGATGGCGACACTCAAATGAGCCCGTGCCTCTTCTTGTACTCCTCGAGGTTGAGCGAGCGCTTGGGCCCCGTCTCCTTGACCTTCGTCGTCACCTGCTTCGGCTGGCTCGACACGGATTCTGTCAACAATTAATTGGAACTTAACGGAGAACTGTATGTTGTCACACCATATACTGGTAATATACAATAACTAGCCGTACTCGCCCGCTTCGCTGGGCATTTAAAATTAACATTATTATTTATTGTCGTTATTATTAGGGAGTCCAACACCCATATAAATATTAGTCTATCCGTTAAGTACATGTATTTTCTACATGGATACCAAGTTTCAAGTCAATCAGATGCAGTAGTTATAACGGAACATCCGTAAAAGCCACTGTAGATTTTTATATTAGTTAGTTAGATACGTTAGTAACATAAAAGACCAATTAATAGTTTTATCACTAATATGAAGAAGCTTGTTTTTTTAATTTAATACATATCAAAATAAACATGTCGAGGGGTGAAAGAATATTTTTATAAGTTATTATTTAGTTTTATAATATACTTATAGGAGAGCCATTTAAAGTTTAATGAGTATGAGGACACGTTGAAAACAAGCTACAGAGGAAAATACTAGTACCAATGGAGTCTTTCCCACCTTGCTATTTGCAGGACAATCATTAAATAAACTTACTGGTGGTAGAACCTTTTGTGAGTAGTACAGTACCACCGCCCTACTTATTTCTGTCATGAAGCAGTAATGCGTTTCGGTTTGAAGGGTGGGGTAGCTGTTGTAACTATACTGAGACCTCAGAACTCATTTACGTTATAGATGTCTATGGGCTCCACTAACCACTTAACACCAGGTAGACTGTGAGCTTGTCCATCTATATATGCAATTAAAAAAAAACATGACTTCGGTTCTAGATCTCGAGGTGGGAGATAAGATCCACTTTAATAATAAATTTAAATTAATATCTATGGACTGCAGCTATCACTTAAATACAAGATTAAAAAAAAAAAATTATTGCCCATAGTAGGCAGATGAGCATACGGCCCACCTGATGGTGAGTGGTTACCGTCGCCCATGGGCTTTAGCAATACCAGGGGCAGAGCCAAGCCGCTGCCTACCACAGGTTGCTACCCTGTGCTGGCAGATCAAAGAGGAGTCAATATAATCACTACATAGTATAAAACAAAGTTGCTTTCTCTGTCCCTATGTATGCTTAAATCTTTAAAACTACTCAACGGATTTTGATGCGGTTTTTTTTAATAGATAGAGTGATTGAAAAGGAAGGTTTATATGTATAATAACATCCGTCAAATAGTGGAGAAATCAATAATATATTACAGTTTCCGAAGCGAAGCGTGGGCGGGTCGCTAGTATGCAATAAATATAAAAAAACATGACTTTGGTTCTACATCTTGAGGTGGGCGATAAGATTCACTTTGTAATATTTAGCAACTATCACTTAAGTACCAGATGGTTGTTACCCTGTGTAGACAGGTCAAAGACAAGTCAATAAAATCTAGGTAATAAAAGACAGGCAGTGATAGGGAACAGCTGGTCGCTACAACTTACTTGCTGCAGGTAGATCTAGGTCTATGTTAATTTCGAAGTCGTGCAGCGAGTACAGGCTGGTGTCGCTGGACGTGGGGTGCTCGCCGCGGGACCTCTTCGCCTCCTCGTGGTTCTGTTGGACATGACAATAACCATCAGCCGGGGCCGGGATATGGGTCGATGCAGGGGGATTGGATGCGACATATTGAGTATCGAGTACATTATACTGGTGGTAGGACCTCTTATGAGTCCGCACGGGTAGGTACATTTCCACATTTCTGCCGTGAAGCAGTAATGTGTTTCGGTTTGACGGGCGGAACAGCCGTTGTAACTATACTGAGACATTATAACTCATATATCTCAAGGTGGGTGGCGCATTTACGTTGTAGATGACTATGGGCTCCGGTAACCACTTAACACCAGGTGGGCTGTGAGTTCGTATACCCAACGAAGCAATAAAAAAGAAAGAAAAAACACTTCTCAACATCACCCACATTATATCTCAGAAATGATGTAAAAGAAAAATACACATAAAAAAAATTGATGAGAACACGTATGTTATAGGGTCAACGACCTCTATACAGCTGCGTGCCGCCGGAGGTCGTTGACCCGCTGGCGACGCACGTCCTACCCTGCCGCGTGTCAACTAAAGTTATTGTAAATGATTCAATTAATCTTTTTTCTAGGACATTTTGAGGTTGTACGATATTCTACTGCATTTCTGAGACACGTAGCTTCATCTCGTCAGATCAAGTCATCATTATGATGTGTTCAGCGTAAATGTTTTGTAATAAATGTGATGTGACCTTTTGACCCTGCCTTCCAAATAGGGTAAAGTGACAAATTAAAAACGCCATCATTAATCGCCCGTGAAGCCTTAAAATTTTCTTATGTAATTATTGTAAGCATTGGTTAATTATATAGTGTAAGTATTACGACAGATTTATTGATCAAATTTGTTTAACTATTATAAAATTTTGGTTAAAGAAACAAAATCTTGAAATTCTCGCACACAGATATTAAAAATTCATACAAGCATCACATAAAACTCACTTCAAGTCTATCTCTCTCAATTTTCTCCTTCTCCATCCTCTCTTCCTCAATTTGTATCTGGGCTTCCACAGCTGCGGCCTGCTGGTTGCTTATTAGCTCCTAAAACAATTTACGAATTAGTTTGAGAGGCACATCAGCATAGCTGTATGTGGACCCCGCGTTGCGCCTTGTGGCCAAATTAAATTTGTAATTACAAAATAAAATAAGAATAGAGAACAAACGTTTTATTTCCATAAAATTCTATAATGAATTATATATTAAGTATATAGTCTCATTTATTACTTTATACTATTATATAAAGATTTTGTGAAATCAAAATAATTTAACATACATCAACTGTGTGAACAGTAGAACAGATCTTCCAATGCGCTTAAAGGAGGCACAGTTCCCAAGATACTGGCTACATTACCTCATTGGACAGCCAGACTCACTCTCTGTGCAAAGTACCAGCCAGCCTTAGCATCATGTGTAACCTCCTTCAAGCGTTTGGAGATTTCTGTTAAAAATTTCTTTGCTTCAGGGCCCCAAGGGCCCATCGTCTCAAAATATCATCGTATATAGTTATATAGTAATGAATTATATCTTAAGTATAAACTATGTTTGTGTGAAATGTTATCTAAATCTGAATCATATTATTATGTCCAATGCAAATTTGAACAACACAGGCTACATTTCTAAAAGTAACATTTGTTGAAATAAAATATATAATAATAGAGTATTGCTTTCTACTCCTACCTGTTATACTATTATGGAACGTGGAAGTAAGGAGCATCATCTCAGTGTATTAAAAAATATCCACTGGAAGGAAGCCAAAAGTTTTTAAAAACAGCACCAAAAACTACCACATTTCGCTCTGTTTAAAACTGCTATATTCATATCATTTCTACTACGCTACCACTATTTTGGTAAGTCTTCAAGCAATAACTTGCTACAGGTGAATAATTTTTCAACTTGTCCCGCATACAAGATGGTGCTCCTTAATTCTACCCTCCATATATACAATATGCCTAAGTGTGTTCACAGTTGACAGTTTAATGTTGACAATGACAGAGTCAATAGTGTCCCATTCTCTCACCTGACTCCTGCTGCTTTGTGATTTAAAGTTCATGACGGGCTTGGTGTGTCGCCTCGTGAACGGGTCGTCTGTTTTCTTTCCTTTATTCGCTTTGACCTGAAACAGTAATCATCGTAATAAATAATTGCAATTCTAATTGAACACATCTTTCTACTTTACAGCAGACATAGGTTTTTTTTATTTTCCTCCCTATGCTGAGTAGGTGAGCTCACGGGGCTCAAACCCGACGACGTTGCTAACACGAACCCTAGCAAGAGCCGTGCTTCGCAGAATCTACCAATGGATCGGAAACGCGACCCACTGAGAAGATCCGGCGAGAAACTCAGTGGGCTGTGTCCGAGGGTTAATTTACTCGCCGAGCCCTTCGTCGCAAGCGATGGGTTCGACAAGGACGGTGACCGAGAGACATAGGCAGGATGGTGGTTCTGAGCCTTTCTGTTTCACTACATATTGGCTGGTAGCCTGTGGGGCTATTATGGTATCGTATGGTAGCTTGAACTAGGTGATCATTGTCAAATGGAAGTGAATATCGTTGTTTAGCTTTAGACATGTGATCTGAATCTTTTGGCTCCTGAAGTACAATGTTATTTAGTGATTCAATTTTATTTATATTTCACAAACAAATTTAATGGTAGACAGCGGCTTGGCTCTGCCCCTGGCATTGCTGACGTCCATGAGCGACGGTGATCACTTACCATCAGGTGGGCCGTATGCTCGTCTGCGTACAAAGGCAATAAACAAAAGGTTCACTGGCCAATTTAATGCAACAATTCTTTCTCTTATAACTAATTATTCATGAATGAGAACAATCTTCAGTCAGAGAAAAGTACCTCCTCCATGATAGCTTTCTCGGCGGTTTCAACGTTCAGCTTCCGGTTCCTGTTGTTGATGTACGAGATGCTCTGTATGGACGAGGTCCGCGTCTTGTCGAGCTGGTTGGCACGCTCCTCCAACTCTTCGATCTTGGAGTTTAGGTCCATCACCAGTTCATCGTCACCCCTGTTCGATAATTAGAAATAGGACCGTTAGCCTTTTATTATCATAATAATATCACGTTAGCCTTTTGTTATTATAATAATATTAATTAAGTTAAACAAATCGAAATACATGAATAACAAATCATACATGGTTCAATTGTATATTTATTTTTCATAGGTATTTTAAATATGTAATTGTTTATTCTTATTTATGTGTAAAGAAGCAAAATTATTATTACGTTACATTGTATATTTTCATGTATATATGTAAAGAAATTGTGTATATATATGTATGTGTATAATAGTGGATATATATATACAGTCGTGGTCAACTAATTAGGGACAATCTCTAGTTAAACCAAATTGTAAATATTTTTTTTATTTTCCAACGAGTCTTAGCAATATTCCATATCTTTTACATGTAAGTGTAATTAGTCATTTATGTGCGCGATTATACAAACAATAATGACTTCTTAAACATTAAACCTCTTTACAGTATAGCTGATACAATATCATAGTGCTATTGGTTCAAAGAATGCTGGCTGGCCATTTAATTAGGGACATTGAGGTTTGCGTTCCAATTTCAAAATTGGAATTTTAATACTTTTTTGTTTCTTTTCTTATTGTTTAGTGGTCGTTTTGGCGGCAATCCAGATTTTTTATTTTAAGTTTTGAGAATTATTTTGAAGAAAAATGGGCAAAAATAAAAGTTGCGATCCAACACTACGAAAAATTATCATGAAGTTTGTCGAGCGTGGTTGGTCATACCGAAGGATAGCACAACATTTAAATTGTTCAAAAACTATGGTATGCAATGCAGTGCAACATTTCAAGCGCTATAACACAGCTTTAAATGTGTCCAGAACAAAAAGATCGAGAAAAACGACTCCGCAAGAAGATAGAATGATAACCAGGTTAGCTAAGAAAGATCCGTTTCTAGGCTCTATTTTAATTAAACACGAAGTGTTTGGGGCAAACGAAAGAGCCGGTGTATCTGCGAGGACCGTTCGACGACGTTTGGTAGAAGCAGGGTTGTTCGGAAGAGTGGCTCGCAAAGTACCGTTGTTGAAGAAAGAACATAGAAATGCTCGTTTGGCATTTGCACGTAAATATGGACATTGGACCTACGCCCAATGGCAACATGTACGTTTCTCTGACGAGACCAAGGTTAATTTGGTTTCTTCAGATGGAAGGCAATATGTACGGTGTCCTGTAAAAGCGGAAATGAATCCAAGATTCACAAAAAAACAGGTGAAACATGGCGGTGGAAACATTAAAATATGGGGTTCATTTTCTGGACGTGGAGTGGGACCTGTGAGGAAAGTTCAGGGTAGCTTAGACCAAAATCAATACAAGGCAATATTGGAAGAAACTATGCTTCCCTATGCTGAGGAGCATCTCCCTATTATATGGACGTTTCAGCAGGATAACGACCCGTAACATACCGCCCATTCAGTCAAGTCGTTTCTTACCAGTCAGTTTGTATCGGTGCTAGATTGGCCAGCAAATAGCCCGGACCTCAACTCAATTGAGCACCTTTGGCACGAAATCAAGAAAAAAGTTGCCACTTATCGTAATACAAATTTGGATGAACTTCATGAAGCTTTTTGTGAGGCATAGGCAAACATTCCTGTCGAAACATGTCAGAAACTGATAATGTCTATGCCACATCGGTGTCAAGCGGTAATTACTAACAAAAGTTTTGCTACTGGGTACTGATTTTACACGTAATAAAATGGAGCTGTTAAATATATTATAACTCTGAAGATTATAAGTTTTGTGTAGCTGTATTTTTCATTATACTTTACTGTCCTTAATTAAATGTCCACTACAGAATTGTACCTTAATATTTAATGCATGTTTAATCTTTGATATTAAATACTTTTTCTATTTATTAAATCTTTTATTTACAGCCATTTATAGCATAATAATCGGACCACATTATGCAAATAATAGGTGCTGAGAAATCAATAGGGTTTTATATTTAAATGTACATAACCGGTTATAGCCCTTCACTATCTTGAATGTCCCTAATTAGTTGACCACGACTGTATATATATATATTAATTTATTGGTACACCGTGTGAAATTCGTTTCTAAATGATTCTTTTCCACCTGATGGTTGTCTGGAAGATATCGCTATTAGCGATAAGACTGAAATTGTACTTTTTTTGTATTTAATGTTTCGCATTGTTTTTTTTTGTTGGTGTACAATAAAGAATACTCTCCCCCTCTCTCTCTCTCTCATGGTCTTCTGCCCAGAGACTAGGATTCCCTGTACCAAGGAAACCAGAGACACATATGTGTACATTCATACAAGCAATACCGTCTTTACCATAAGGGCACACGGGGCCCGTGCTCAGGGCTCCCATTCTCAGGGGGCCCCGAAAAACCGACAATTTCTCTCCCACGTTTATTCTCAAAACATTTTTGTCGGACACATTACATTTTTTTCACAAATCAGTAATCAGAAGGTATTTACAAGGCATATACTATGCCTATAATAGAAGATTTTGCTCAACAGAAATCCCGAAAGAAACCGTTATCGAAATCGTAACCAAAAAACCAGGAGCATTCTAATATAATTAATGACATATTATATCATGCTGTATTTGATTAGCTATAATAAATAGTCTCATACTCAATAAAAAAATGTTATTATAATTCGCTTTTTTTAATATCCAAAAGGGCCTCAAATTCTTGTGTGCCCAAGGGCCCCATCCTAGTTTAAGACGTCCCTGCATACGAGCGCATGTTGTTCATACCTCAGTTGTGCCACGTCCCTCTCTTTCATAAGCTGCGTCTTTTTCATCGCATAGTTGGTCGGGTGAGATCTGAACCTCTCCTTCTCTGCCACTATTTTCTCAATATCTTCTTCCTGTTAATAAAATTAAAGCTTTTGCGTTAAATAATACCCACACGCCTATGATCAAAGTTCGTTAAATCCTAATAGTAATGGCACTAAGGGTATTTATTGCCTTTAAGCATAAGCACCATTTAAGCACACGGCCCACCTGATGGTAAGTGGTTTCCATGGACATCAGCAATGTCAGGGACAGAGCCAAGGCGATGTCTACAAAAGCTGAAAGAAGTTATTGTCATTTATAGGTTGTTTGATGTTTACTTTCATACTAACTTTGTCTGAGATTCAAATTTATTTATTTACTTATTTATTAAGCTCACAATACACATCACGAGCTAAAAAGATACATAAAAAGGGTGCGTGTACACGTAAGAAGTTATACTTTTTTTTATTAAATTTATTTCTTTTTTTTTATTTAAATTTTAATCAATTTGAAAAAAAATCGATTAAACAACATCCTCAAACACGCTTAACGGACATCACTTTTCTTGACATCGTATAAATTCGGTAATTCTCGGTACGGTTCGGAAAGTTCACCTGCGGCTATATTCAGACTCGCCAAGTTACGTCGGTCGTATTGTAATGAGCGATTTAGTGGGCAATTTCATTCTGTTAATTATGTGTCACGGTGCGCGCGCATCGTAAAATTTCACTCTCCTCAATTTTTCATAACGCGCCTATAGAAGTATAACTTCAAAAAACACAAGTAAAAAGAAACAAAATCTGGCTTGCAGCATAAGTTATGTGCGCACGACTAAACAAGACAAAGTGCTGAATTTGTACACAACATTCTTTACAACTATACGACAAAACAACACGATCACGAAAACTAATCTACCTTATAATGTAAGGAAATGATTTTATTCACAATATACAATTACACTACTAACCTATATCTATCGTGGAGGATGCATGATGCCCTTGAGCATTTTTATAAACATAATTAACCTACAAGTAAAAATATCATAAAACTAGCTGACCCGGCAGACTTCGTAGTGCCTCAATCGATAAATAATAGACCTAAGCTTTTTCATTATAATAAACTTAAAACAAACAAAGCGAATCCGTCCAACGGGAGACACATCAAAGGAAAAACAAAATTGTTATTTTTATTTAATTCCGAGCATTTTCTTAATTATCTATCTTTTAAACCTTCTCTGGACTTCCACACAAATAATTCAAGACCAAAATTAGCCAAATCGATTCAGCCGTTCTAGCGAGTTTTAGCGAGACTAACGAACAGCAATTCATTTTTAATAGATTAATACGTGAAGCAAAAACTTTGTACCCTTTTTACGAAGATTGCGCGGACGGAGGAGTATGAAATTTCCCACATTTATAGAGAATATAGAGAACGAGTGCAGAATGCTAATATTTTATTTAAATTATGCATTAATAATAAATTAAATCAATATAAAAAAACATTACACACACTACCGTGTATTTGACACACTCACACACTCACAGATAAACACTCTTTGTTTATTGTCAAACTTTTGTTAATGCTTAAAGTCTGTGGTCAATTTGAGAATAGATTAATACAGTTTATCTTTAATATTATTGATCTATGGTCTTGGCGAAATCTGTGATTATAGAAGTATAATAGTCTTTGACAATATAACCATGATAATGTTCAAACTTATAATTTCAATTAATTATAGACGAATTTCGACTACTGCGGGACCACTAGTTAGTATAGATATACAATTAAACAATTACACTACTAACTAACCTATTACTATCGTGGAGGATGCATGCCCTTGAGCATTTCTATAAACATAACTAACCTACAAGTAAAAAAAATATCATAAAATTGACATAGCGTACCTTAAATTCGTACATGAGCGCCTGCTTGACTTCGTTGATCTTATTCCTGACGAAGTCCATGGTGGGCGGCTTCTTGTTCGCATCCTTTAAAGCTTTGTACCATTTGTGAAATTCTCCGTCCGTGAATTCCTATCAAAGGAGAAGAACGATACATTGCTATTGACATTGTCATTGTCATCATCATCTCAGTCAATCTACTGTTCACTGCTGAACATAGACCTGTCCAATCGATTTCTAGTACGGCCGTTTTAATAATACATTGTATCTCCTTTAAAAAATTATCAGTAGTGTTACGCCGGTAAGAGTAACGCCATCTATCGCCGAATAGTCGAACGAATATCGAAGGAACTAGAACGCGCGAGAAGGACAACGCCATCTATTGTCAGATAGCGGGAACTACTACTAGAGATGTATGAATATTCTCGATAATTCTAGGGATGAGGCATCGACCATAAAAGCGCTGTAGGGATGGCACGCAGTCGGTTAGTAATTGGGACTACTCGAAGCGAAACAGCGAACGGATCACCTGAAGCGAAGCGGAACAAGCGAATTGAGAGTTTTAAAGGATTTGTCGAGTGTTTTAAGTGTTCTAAGTGTTGAATACAGTTTTCAGTTGTACTTTGGTGAAATTTTATATATCCCGAACTCCAGCGCGTAACAGTAGCAACAATTTTGTAAATACACTTTTTATTGCCTGCCAAGGCAGACGAGTGTAAGCAATGCATCAAGGTACACCATACATGTTCAAACAATACAGTCTGGTGAAAGTTGTTGTTGTCCTGGGTTACCACGGGAATCTCAAGAGAAATGAATCCTTATGAAATAATCTCTACTGGGACGTAGAAACATTTTAAATTAGAAAATAGGAAAATAGATCCACCGAATTGCAAAACAAAATACGTATCTACCTGATTACTGACGAATTCCAATCTAAACGCTCTATCCTGAGTTCCGTGCCTCAATTTGAAGCCTTTATTTGTTCTTGTGTTGCCCAAGTTATAAACCTTCCCAGTTTCGTGCACGTCTATGATCTCTGCCACCTGAAACATATTAACGGGCTTCAGTTCTCTTAATCTATACTTATAAAAAACATTGGAGTGTCTGTTTGTAATATTGAAATAACCGCTTTTTACTACATGCATATGAATATATATCGGTACATACACCAAAATAATATTTTTTACAATTTTTGTCGGTCTGTCTGCTTGTTCCGACTAATCTCTGGAACGGCTGGACCGATTTAAACGAGACTTACACTGATAGGCAGCTGATGATATAAGGAGTAACTTAGGCTACTTTTTTTAGACTAGCTTCGCCTCGCGGCGTCACCCGCGGTACGACAATAACCGCGGGACTCAGCTATCAATAATAAAATTTTATGTTTCCGAAGCGATGCGAGGGCGGGTCGCTAGTACAAAATAATTATAAACAATTTCTGTATTTATTCAGTTACACCAATTCAAGAGAAAAAAATCAAAATAATTGTAATGAATGATTGAATGTCAATCTGTCATATGACAATTGATAGTTGTTTAAATAATTTTTCGGTTAATGGACGTTGTGAAATGTGTGTTATAGAATTATTGAAGAAAGGGCATTAAATGTTGTTTCTTGTTGTTTAGAAGAAACGCAATTTCGTCTTTTCTTATTTAAACACCGTAAATACTATTATAAAACAACATTTTTGCTAATATATTGAGAAAATGGAGAAATTAAGATTTGATTTTACAATGAAATCAATGGCGGATGGAAAAACAAACGTCATATGCATAACTTCTATTGCTACACCAAGTGGACAAGTTTTTGGAATTCCAGTCGAATATCAACCCGTAAATCTTCATAAGGTGATCACAACTACTCCTAACTACACCAGAGTAAAAAACTCTTTAGTAAAAAGGCATCAAACGAGGAAAATATGGATAACTGTGACGGAGGAAATTTCAAAAACATATTTGGATGAAGAACAAAATTTGCAATTCAATGATTGTTATTTGGAAGAGATTTCAGAACAACCTGTTAGTTATGAATCGACATCTAGTGATTCTAATCACATGCTTGAAAAACTGTTAGAAAAACTACAAGAACAAAAACAGCAGAAACCAGAAAAACAAAATTTAGGGAAAATTGCAAAGGATTTTATTATAGAAAAATTCAACGGCCGTAATTCAAATGCATTACAGTGGATCAAAGATTTTAATAAAGAATGTGAACGTTTTCAAATAAACGAGGATAAACAAAAAATTGAAATTTTGAAGAACTTCTTAGAAAATGCTAGTGTAGATTGGTACAGTTGTATGCTGATGAAGCTTACAGTACAATCAGAATGGAGCAAATGGGAGAAAAATTTTTGTGAGACATTTGCGAACAAAGGATGGTCCTCCACTAGATATGCTCTTGCCTTTAAATATCAATCGGGATCCTTACTTGAGTATGCTTTAAAGAAGGAGAAATTATTGTTGGAAGTCAGGAAGACAGTGGATACCGGAACAATTATTGATCTCATAGCATTTGGTTTACCCAATTATGTGGCGGACAAGATTGACAAAGAAACATTACAAAGAACGGAAGACCTTTACAATGAGATAAGAAAATTGGAACATCTGGTGATGAAAAATAAATATGAAAAAAGGAACAGCTCATATAATTTAGATAATAAAGGGAAAAAGATTGACGAAAAGAAACCATGCCCAATCTGTTTAAATGAGAAAAAAGGGAAACGGTTCCACCCAGAAGACAGCTGTTGGTTCAAAGAAAAAAATAAAAAAGCTGTGGTAAAAACAGTAAATAATTCAGAATTGGAAATAGAACTGAATGAGAAAAATCCAAAAAACTAGAAATACCACCATTAATAAAAATAAGTTTACAAATAAATGACACTTTGAAGGTTTCTGGAATCTATGACTCTGGATCTAATGTTTCTTTAATTAATGCAAGATTATTGAAAATACAAGAGAAACAGAAGACAAATGATATGCAAGTTGTAAACTTAAAAACTATTAATGGTGAGAAAAAAACGAAAGGTATGGTAACGCTAAAAATAAAAATCTACAATATTGAAAGAAATATGGATATTTTTGTGGTGGATAATGAAAATTTTAACTATGACTTCTTAATTGGTTTGGATTGTATAAAAAAATTCAAATTAATACAAAATGAAGAACTTAACATCATACAATATCCCGAAAAGAAAAGCATAATCTCAAATGAACATTGTTTTAATGAGAATAATGTAACAAATGTCGGAATTCCTGATGTACTAGGTGACAAAAATAAAGAACAAACATTTAAAGAGAGAATAGAAGAGAAAGAGAAGATAGAGATGGAACTATACTCTGAGATAGTAAAAAAGGGTACTACTATAAATACCAACAAATTGTGTGAAATTAATTTCAATGAACATGTAAACATTGATGAATTTCAAATGTCTGTAAATCATCTAGATTTATATCAGCAATCAAAAATTGAGAAGTTAGTAGATAAATACAAATCTGTTTTTGCTAAGGACAAATATGATGTTGGCTCTGTGCAGGATTATGAAGCCCATATAGATTTGATGGTAGATAAATACTGCTATAAGCGTCCGTACAGATGCACAATTGAAGACAGAACAGAAATTGAAAGTCAAATATCGAAGCTACTACAGAAAAATTTGATAGAGGAATCTTACAGCCCGTTTGCTGCTCCTGTAACTCTAGCATATAAGAAAGAAGATGATAAAAAAACAAGATTATGCATAGATTTCAGAGATTTAAACAAAATAGTAGTTCCACAATCACAACCTTTCCCACTTATAGAGGACTTAATGACCAAAACAGTAAACTGTAAGTATTATTCTACATTAGACATAAACTCAGCATTTTGGTCGATCCCATTGAAAATTCAAGATAGACATAAGACTGCTTTTGTGACACAAGAAGGACATTTTCAATGGACTTGTCTCCCATTTGGGTTAAAGACTGCACCAGCGATTTTCCAAAGAATATTGAGCAATATTATAAGAAAACACAGACTATCTAACTTTGCAGTAAACTTTATTGACGACATCTTAATTTTTTCTAAAACTTTTGAGGAACATATACAACACATATCGAGACTACTGGAAGCAATACAAAAAGAAGGGTTTAGACTGAAGTTTTCAAAATGTACATTTGCAAGTCACCATGCTAAATACTTGGGTCATATAATAGAAGACAATTCAGTTAGACCTCTAAAAGATTATTTAACTGCTGTCAAAAGCTTCCCAATTCCAGAAACAAGGAAAAATATACGGCAGTTTTTGGGAAAAGTAAATTTTCATCATAAGTTTGTACCACATAGTGCAATTATCCTCGATCCATTACATAACTTATTAAGGAAAGATGTGAAATTTGTATGGACGGCAGAATGCCAGGAAGCATTTGATAAAATTAGAGCATTGCTTTGCTCAGAACCAATCCTAAAAATATTTGACCCAGATTCACCGATAAGAATTTACACAGATGCTAGTATCAAAGGAGTTGGAGCAGTGTTGAAACAAGACGATGAAAACGGCGTGAGTAAACCGGTTGCTTATTTTTCGAAGAAATTAACAGAAGCACAGAAAAAGAAGAAGGCAATATACTTAGAATGTCTGGCGATAAAAGAAGCAGTCAAATACTGGCAACATTGGCTTATGGGAAAAGAATTTATGGTATACACAGATCATAAACCCCTGGAAAATATGAACATTAAAGCTCGAACTGATGAGGAACTAGGTGATTTAACATATTATCTATCACAATATAATTTTGAAATTAAATACAACCCAGGAAAATCAAATCAAGAAGCGGACTGCTTAAGCCGAAATCCAGTCTTAGAAGCAAATGATAATAACGACGATTTTTTAAAGGTCGTAAATTTAATCGACCTACAAGAAATAAAGAATGACCAGCTAACAAATCCAGACCTACAAAAAGAAAAGAATAAGCACATATTAGAGAATGAAGTTTATTACAAGAAAAATAAAAGAAGAAATAAGATTATACTGTCAGAAAAACTTAGCAAAGCTCTAATAAAAAAAGTCCATGACACGTACTGCCACATTGGAAGAACCCAAATGACAAATAAAATAACACCATTCTTTTCAGCCAAAAATATTACAGCAAACATTAATAAAATGTGTGATGCGTGTGAAACCTGCATTAAAAACAAGTCCAGGAGGAAGTCGAAATATGGTTTAATGTCACATTTGGGACCAGCCACACACCCGTTTGAAATTGTATCCATCGATACTATTGGAGGCTTTGGAGGATCCCGATCAACCAAAAGGTATTTGCATCTTCTAGTGGATCATTTCACACGGTATGCCTATATTTGTACATCAAAAACTCAAGGCTCCAATGATTTCATTAAGCTAATGCAAAAGGTAACAAAAAATTATGACGTTAATACGGTATTATCAGACCAATACCCTGGCATAAATTCAAAAGAATTTAAAGAATTTCTAAAGAATAATAATATCAAAATAGTTTTCACAGCTGTTGATGCGCCTTTTTCGAATGGGCTTAACGAAAGATTAAATCAAACACTAACAAATAAGATAAGATGTAAAATAAACGAAAGCGATAAGAAGACATCTTGGACAACAATTGCACAAGAATGCGTAGAAAAATATAATGAAACAGAACACACAGTTACAAAGTTTGCTCCCAGGTACCTTCTAGAGGGTGAAAATGTGAGTATTCTACCACTACATTTGAAAACAAGTTGTACAACAGAAGATTTGAGAAGAGATCGAAAATTAGCCTTAGAAAACACAATAAAATCTCACAATTATAATAAAAATATATTTGACCAGTACAGAGAAGGGTATAAATTGGAAGAAGGAGATAGTGTTTATGTGGAGAATGGAAATAAACTAAACAGGAAGAAAATGGATGAATTGAGAACAGGGCCATACAAAATACTAAAGAAGATTTCAGAATCGATCTATGAAATTGACACCGGACACAAAAAAGCAGAATCAAACCTCTACCATATAACAAAGTTGTCTCCAGTGTCTATCTGATATGATAAACAATTGTAAAACCATTCACTGCCTCTTACAATTGTCTTTTCAGCGGGGGAGATGTAATGAATGATTGAATGTCAATCTGTCATATGACAATTGATAGTTGTTTAAATAATTTTTCGGTTAATGGACGTTGTGAAATGTGTGTTATAGAATTATTGAAGAAAGGGCATTAAATGTTGTTTCTTGTTGTTTAGAAGAAACGCAATTTCGTCTTTTCTTATTTAAACACCGTAAATACTATTATATAATTATGAATTTAGAAGAACAAATTATTACGCCGGCAAGAGCAACACCATCTATCGTCGAATAGCAAAAACGAATATCAAAAGTACCAGTGAAACCTAGAACGTTCGAGAAGTACAACGCCATCTATTGTCAGAAGACGGAAACGAATATCGAAAATACTCGACTTCTGAGGAATGTTCTCCATAATACTAGGGATGTCGTATCGATTATAAAAGCGTTGCAGAGAAACAGCGAACGGATCACTTGAAGCGAAGCGGAAGAAGTGAATTGAGAATTTTAAAGTGTTCATTAAGTGTTCTAAGTGACAATACAGCATTAATTTGTACTTCGGTAGAATTTTTAGCGTTTTGATATATTTTTTATTGCTTAGATGTGTGGATGAGCTCACCTGATGTTAAGTGGCTACTGGAGCCCATAGACATATACAACGTAAATGCACCACCCACCTTGAGATATAAGTTCTAAGGTCTCAAGTATAGTTACAACGGCTGCCCCACCCTTCAAACCGAAACGCATTACTGCTTCACGGCCGAAATAGATAGGGTGGTGGTACCTCCCGTGCGGACTCACAAGAGGTCCTACCACCAGTAAACATAATATTAATAACAATATATACGCACCCTGTATACAGGGTTCCCGTTGTTATTCCCTATGCCGATCCTGACGAAACACCCTGTGACTACACGAGTGAAAAACGGCAAGTGCACCAGTCTTTCCAGTTTGAATCTGCAACAAAATATATTATATTGATCGAGATACACCCAATAACATTTTGAAGATGTAATGGTAATTTTATTTCATTTGGATACTGAGAGATTTTTGACATATCATCTTTAGTGTATAATTTCCAAAAATATTCGAAATTGAGTTAATATACATTTTCTCATAAATACTGTCAAAAGAGCTTAGTTTAGTTATAGTTTTTTTTTTTTTTAGTTTACCTTTGTTTTGACTACTATTAACAAAATTAATATATAATTTTATCTTACTTTAAAAGACAGATATAATGTAACTGGTAAAAATAAAAAACAAATGTTGCAAAGATGATTAATATTAAAAATATCACAAGTTAAACCTTTAAAACACTCTCCTGTAAAATTAGTAAGTTTTGAGATTATACAGTTTTAATGCGAGAAGACGATATCCGGGTCAAAGTCCCACTTGCATTGAACTAGAATGTGGTAGCTGGAGTGGTTACCTTAGGGTAACCTCCTGACGACGAGACTGTATGTTACTTGGTGAAGTCAGCATGCTACAGTTAGAAGTTAGAGCCATTATTCTGTACAATTCAGACCTCTACAATCTGTTGTCAGTCGTAGTACATTATTTTACTCCATCATCAATAGTTTTCGCAGAGCACGCGATGTAAAGAATATTTTAGGTATTTTTTTTACACCTTGGGTTACATTATTGGAGTTTTAGTAAGGATACCTAATTTTTGTCGAAAAAGATTATAGCCTATGTCACTCGGGAATAGTGTAGCATTCAAACAGTGAAAGAATTTTTCAAATCGGTTCAGTAGTTTCGGAGCCTATTCAATACAAACAAACAAATCTTTCCTCTTTATAATATTAGTATAGATTGAGGCACTACGAAGTCTGCCGGGTCAGCTAGTAATAAATACTAAACTGACCTGCTTAAGCGCAGTTTGTTGATTTGTTCCCTGGTGTCGGCGTATCTGACTTCCACTTCTTGTCGTTTCTTCTCTCTCTCTTCTTCTTCTGCACCGGACGAGGATGAGCTCGTGGAACTTCTCCGAGCTGTCAACATATATTTAAGATTTTATTTTCGAAGTGTAACTTCTGTGGGCGGAATGAGATTAGGTTTGTTTTGGAGACTTTTTGGCGGGAACGCGAGGAGTGAAGTTGTGTGATTTGTTTTATTTTGTTTATTTAGTGTTTCTTCAGGTTTAAATGCGTAATAACGGTGGTTTATTAACTGTTTAATATCTGTGAAAGTGCACAAACGTGGGAAAATGAAACAAAGCCGCTGAACGTAACTTATCGGGATCCACCGTTTTACTGAGATTATATTATTATGTCATCCCATATCATTTCATTTCACTCGATTATCATTTTTCATGAAAATAAGAATTAAAATAAGACATGACTTAAAGGTCTTAGTTACCAGGTCATAAAATCCCTTAAAAAAAGGTTTGTTTTGTCTAGCGATCGTATATCTTCAAACTGAAGCACAAAGATCCTCTGTAATGAAGGAGGGTTGGGAATCCCCTTAAATAAACGGTAACAATATCAGTTAAGTACCGTTTACTCTGTTAACAGCCAGTAACAAACTTTAGTATTGTGTCGGTAGCTATCATATAATACAAGATATTTGACAGATCCCTAAATCTAGCTTACGACTATACCATGATAAGCTTGCACATATACAAGTTCCGAACAACAACATTCAGAGTGTCAGTCTACCGAGCAATATCACCTGCTCAGTAGATGATATTGCTATATATAGATCTACCCTTTGTCGATATCCCTCAAAGTATTATCAATAATAATATGTAGCATATAGTGCATTTAAAAAAAAAGGCCTTTAAAATATTGAATTACTTAATTGGAAATAAATGTATTTATCTACAATCAGTATCCAGTACTTTTATTAGATGAGTTGAAATTTTCTAAGTCAGTAAGAGCGTGACTCCAGCGAGCCATCTACTCTAAATTTAAGCTTTGTCATTGAACTATATGACGTCTTTTCTCTTGAGCCGTTTACCGTAACTACGTTTTTTCAAGGCGGCAGCCAGATTGTTTGGGTGCTTTTCCAGTCTTTCGTGGTGTTTTTGTTTAAATTTTATGATTTCCTGCAATATTGTAGGCATCCCTAGTTCTTTGTGTATTTCAGTGTTTGTAACCAACCACGGAACACCACTTATGGAGCGCAAGATACAGTTTTGCATTCTTTGTATAATACTGATATTCGAATTGCAGGCGCTACCCCATAATTCGATTCCGTACAGCCAAACTGGCTTAAGGATAACTTTGTAAATTAAAAGTTTGTTGTCAACACTCAGCTTGCTGTTACGTCCCAACAGCCAATGGAGATTTTTGTATCGGATGTTTAGTTCCTGTCTCTTAGTTCGAATGTGGTGTTTCCATGTTAGGCGGCGGTCCAAGTGCATTCCCAGGTATCTTACATTATCTTGATGAGGCAATATAGCGTTATTAACATGGACAGGTGGACAATCACCTTTTCGCAATGTGAATGTAACATGTACCGATAATAATATATATACCATATTATTGTGTAGCCTGATACTGTTAAAAACTGCCTAAAATGAATCAATTTGCCAAAGTTAGATATTCAACAGACAACCACATTGTGCTCGACCATTAGTACCATCTCTGAAGATATTTTTTTTTTATTGCTTAGATGTGTGGACGAGCTCACAGCCCACCTGGTGTTAAGTGGTTACTGGAGTCTATAGACATCTACAACGTAAACGCGCCACCCACCTTGAGATATAAGCTGTAAGGTTTCAGTATAGTTACAACGGTTGCCCCACCCTTCAAACCGAAACGCATTACTGCTTCACGGCAGAAATAGGCGGGGTGGTGGTACCTACCCGTGCGGACTCACAAGAGGTCCTACCACCACTTGTCCGGACATTTCATTTGTCCATCATTAAAGTTCCCAAACAACAACATACATACGAATCGGTCCCTGCCCCAGAATTTGAACCGTGTGTTGGATTCATCACTTGATCAGACATATATCATGTTCCTAGCCCATCAGACCACGAGGCTTGAGATGTAAATTTGAGCCACACCTGATTTATTATCTTCAGATTCAGAGCCGGAGTCGTCCGAATAAATATCTGAAGCTTTAAGTTTCACAGTCTGTTTGCTCGAGCCGCCTATTAAATCTGCTTCAGCGTCCTGTTGAATAAATAAATAATTGTATTTATTCCATTTTAGGCTTAGGTTATATTTTACAAAAAGGAAAGGAAATCAAAAGGTCCATATTTCAACAAATTTGATGTTGAACATTTTGCAAATATCTAATAACACAATAGAAAAACAATTTAATTTTAACAATGTTAAGTTATCGAATAATGCCTGGATGGTTCACGTAGGATCGTCTAATGATAACTAACACAATTTTAACACAAACACCTACAACCTACAATTTACATGTACAAGTCATCATCGACCACGTCATCTGACTACCTAAACCCAAGTGGCAACCCTTTATCGATATCGAGTTGGGCGGCATTGTCATATTCCTTTGACGTCATGTTTTATGACTCAGTTCATCATCATCAGCCTAAATCAGTCCACTGCTGGACATAGGCCTCTCCAATTGCTCGCCATTGAGCACGATCCCTGGCTTCTCTCATCCAGCTCCTACCAGCCACCCTGCACAGATCCTCACTCCACCGAGCCTGAGGGCGTCCTGCAGTGCGTTTTCCACTCAAGAACGCGTTTACCTCAACGGTTATCGGTTAATATGGCCAGCCGATTGACACTTCAGCTTACTAATTCACTGTGCCATGTCTATAACTTTGGTTCAGAACTTCGGATCACCTCGTTTCTGATTCGATCTTTCAGAGAAACTTTGCAGACTCAGTTTGCAGGTTTTTTTATTTTTTATTTTTAGTTATTTATTTCATTCAATACAAAGTCAGGCTATTAAGTACGTTTTATATATATATAAATCAATTGCTGTTTGTTAGTCTCGTTAAAACTCGAGAACGGCTGGACCGATTTGGCTAATTTTGGTCTTGAATTATTTGTGGAAGTCCAGAGAAGGTTTAGATAAATATGAAAATTCTCGGAATGAAATAAAAATATTTGTTTTTACTTTGATGTGTCCCCCCCCCCCCCCCCCGTCGGACGGATTCCTTTTTTGTTTTATTGTATATAAAACTTTAGGTCTTTTATTTGGCGATTTATGCACTACGAAGTCTGCCGGGTCAGCTAGTAGTGTCACAGTAATGGCCCAAGTGTAATAAATAAAGCGAAACTCACAGCCGGCGCCCTTTGCACTCTCGAAGCCCTTTGAGCTCGCAACGCGGCCATAGCATTCTGTCGTTTGTCATCCACGGCGCGTTTCCGTTCTGTTTTACAGCCAAACAGCGGAGAGGCTGATCTCTCTGAGGGCTCTGTGGAACATCACACGTTTAGTTAACGATATTTTTTTATTGTTCAGCTGTAAATTGTTATCTATACCAGCGGTCGGGGAACTTTTTTTTAATTATTACCCCAAAATATTTTTGTGCAAGTTGATATTACGCCATGGCGAAGAACAAAAAAAAACAAAATCGCTTCTTTTTAGCATTCATATTATAGACCCCATGATAATTTTGAAAAAAAATTTAAAAAAAAATCCTTTCGTTTCATTTCGTTTCATCGAGTTTGAAATCACAACGATTCTAAAGAAGTTTTACTTCTTTAAATACTTTTTACTCACAAGTTTCATTTTTACCCCCCAAAATTTCATTTTACCCCATTTTGGGGTAATTTACCCTTTTTTGTGGGAAACGGAACGTTTTCGAGTGAAAGGGATGAATGTATGAGGAAGAAAGGGACGGAGGGGAAATGGTCAAGATGGCGATCGGGCATAGTAAGAGTGTGAACGATTACAACGTGTTATTCTAACAAATTTTGTTACTTTTCCTATAAGCTGCTATTATTTACTTTAAGCAAGTCCCACACTAATATATAAATCCACAGTGGTTTTTACGGATGTTCCGTTATAACTACTGAACCGTGCATCCGATTGACTTGAAACTTGGTATCCGTGTAGAAAATACACGTACTAAATGGATAGGCTAATATTTATATGAGTGTTGGACTCCCTACACCAGTTGCGGGGGCGTTAATGATGAGAATCTTTGTGGGGATGAGAAATAATTATGTTAATTTTAAATGCTCAGCGAAGCGGACGGGTTTTTTTTTATTGCCCTTTTAGGCAGACGAGCATACGGCCCACCTGATGGTGAGTGGTTACCGTCGCTCATGGACTTCAGCAATGCCAGGGGCAGAGCCAAGCCGCTGCCCCTGGTCTAGTCTACTAATAAAATGGTATTTATTTTTATCGCGTATGAAAAAACTGACGAAATTTATTTGTATTTAAATATTTTTTTATCTAAGCATCTGACATTTTCGTGTATACTGTGACATCGTAAAAATCAATGCCTAATGCGGAGTTTACATTACGAAATTAGTGTCATGCATGTTGAACTCAGTTTCACGAAAGTAGTTTCGATATATGCGAAAGTAATTTCGTTAAAAAATTAGTGTCGCGAAATCCACAGTATCGCAGTAACCACGGCGCCTTCAGCATCAAAGCTATAATTTGCTATATTCAATGTAGCTAAAGAAATGCTTATATACCTATAAACTTAAAAATAGATTATCAAGAAAAAAAGACGTTGGTAGATTTGAGGATGGTTACCAAGAAGGCATTTAGGTGCAATGCTCTGAATTAGCAGATGAAGATCCTGAGAGCTATAAAAACTATTTTCGAATGAGTGAAGATAATTTTGATTTTTTACTGTAGTTGTCGCTGATATTCATTAATAAGATCTATATTTTTTTCTGTACTCCATCGTTGGTTTGCCATTTTCAACGCTTAAAGCGCGTCCGAACTAACAATACACACGTCCGCACAGCGCAGGCCCTTTCGCGACATTAGTTTTCACGTCGCGTCTACACTATGAAATTAGTTGCATGACACTAATTTCACCAAAAAATCGCGCAGGGCACGAAACTAATTTGCATGCATGAAATTAATGCATGCATTACGAAAGTATTCAATTACACGTGAAACTGTTGGTAAAACTAATGTCACGAAATTAATGTCATGCCACTAATTTCGTAATGTAAATTCGCCTTAAGGCATTGAAGACGAAGACAATTAAAAAAGAAAAAAAATGTTCATTACATCAACAACATTCAAAGCAGTTTCGGTATTAGTGTTTATCATATTGATTATCATATTGAAATGAAATTATCTGATTGAATAATATTTGTGGAGCATACCCATATCTTTACTTTCGTCCAGTATTTCTCCAGGACTAGGAGGCGTCTCTTCTGGTTCATTCTGGGGCTCTTTTTCTTTTTCCTTCTCTTTCTCTGCTTCTGCTTCAGCAGCTGAGACACAGACAGTATATGAAATTTTTTGTTGTTACACTACACAGACCTGATATGACATGTTTTTGTTTTCAATTATGGAGGGTAGAAGTAAGGAGAGCCGTCTCAATATCATTGAAAAAGTGTCCCACTTTCAGCACTAAATAACAGTTCAAAAATCGTCCAGAATGCTAGCATAGGCACAGGGTATGATATGAATTGAGCAGTTGTTAACTGATTGAAGTATGCCGAGTTAGGAAATTTAATATATTTAGTGACTAGTGCAGTAAGTGACAACGTAATATACAAGACCTCACATGTTTACGTAGTCCAAACTAATTTCGTCAATATAACCTAAAATTATTGCTGTGGTAAAACGTGGAGACATCGATTGCATTTTCTTATCAGCTTTAAATAGGAAACTTTTTGTGGTTTTGTAGTGCTTACAGTTCTTTCGTCCTTTTTTATTTCTCTATCATATTCTAATAACTTTCAGCGCCTTTTTTTAAATTTACCCGGTTGCTACTGTAGCGCCACCCTTATTTAGCAGATTTTAACGGATACTTCACATACAGATATGGTTCTCCTTACCTCTACCCTCCATACTATCAATGTTGTTGCAACAAAAATCTCTATAAAAATACCTTGCCGCTGTCTTTCTTTCTCTTTCTCCCTCTCCTTCAATCTCTGTTCACGCATGGCTCTCCTCCGTTTCCTGGCCTCTCTCCTTCTAGCTATTTCTCCCGGAGATGCAGATCGTTCAGCCGCAGAACGTCTCGCTAAGCGTAGCTTACGTTCTATCTCCCATCTGTAATTATTTTTAATTTTTATAATTTAACTAGCGACCCGCCTTCGCTTCGCTTCGAAAACTGTAATTTATTATTTATTTCTCCACTATTTAATGGATATTATTATACATATAAACCTTCTTCTTCAATCACTCTATCTATTAAAAAAAACCGCATCAAAATCCGTTGTGTAGTTTTAAAGATTTAAGCATACATAGGGACAGATATGAGAACAGAAAAAGTGACTTTGTTTTATACTATGTAGTGATTATTTTAATTAATTATTTTTTTCCTATCTATATATGGATATTCGCTTTCATTAATGCATATGTTCGGAGACAAACTAACAACGAATTAAAAAAAAATCTAGACGTTTAAATAGTTGTAAGCAAACAAAAACATGTGGTAATCCGGAATCCTCAATATGGAATATTTAAAAAATAAATTATAGATAACTACAGTCAAAATCTGTTATAACGACATCGAAGGGACTGCTCATATTCAGTCGTAAAAACCGATAGTCGTAACAACCGGTGATGTTTAATGTGTATCGTGCAAGTACAAACAAATTGATAGGGAATTATTGGAAAAATATATTTACATAATACGCGATTTTTCTTCAATATTAATTTGTTTTCTTTTTCTTTGCGACATTTTCAAAGTTTCACGAATAACTCCACAAAGTTTTGGTGCGTCTTGTGTATAAATAAGTAACAAACTAACTGAAGAGATATGAAGAAGCGGACTTCGACTCTACTGCATGCACGTGTTTTGTTTCTAAGAATTAGAAAAGACCCTACACTAAACTAAATCCTATTGTTTTCTTTCCTGATTTTAATAGCCATTGAAGACAGATGTGGATACCTATTCAAATTGTTTACAATACAGCTTAGCCGGTCGTTCTAACAGATCTAATACTCCGAAATATTAGTTAAATGTGGTCGTTTTATGAGGTATGTCGTTATAAGCAATGTCGTATAAAGCAATGTTTTTAATAAGGCGGTCATATAGCATTCAGCCGGGACCTTTGTTCTAGGTTATTATAACCGGCATGTTGTTCTAAACGATGTCGCAGTAAACGGTTTTGACTGTATATTGTAATGCTTAAGATGTGATTGAAGAGAAAGAGAATAAAATATAAAAAAAAATGCAATTTTCATATATTTGTTTTAAAGAACACACTTCAAAAAACAAATTTTAGTGGAGTTTTAAAAATTTTGAAAATCCAGTTTGTCTTGTCATTGCATTTTTTTTCCTACCTAAGCTGATAGCTTTGGGAGGCTATATCAGCGTCATAGCAGAAAATGTGATAAAATAGCTATTGAAGATTTTTTTATACCTAGTTTTCATTAAATCTCTTCTCTCTATACGTTTGAAAATCTCTTGTTCTCTCTCTTTCTCTGACATGGCAGCCAGACGAGCTCTATCCTCTTCATCACCCATTAAATTTTCATCATACCTGGACAGGAATGTAAATAAAATTAATTTCAATAACACGGTAAAAGAGAATATGTAATACTTAAACTGATACCAAGAGGGACAAGATGAAGATAAACATATATAAACAACTATCTTACCCATCATCAAATTCCTCTTCAGAGTCAACTGAGTCATTGTCTGACGAATGTGAAGATACTTCACCTAATAAAAAAAACCGGCTTTAGACAGTGCATTATATTATAGAGTTTATAAATATTTATAATTAAATAAAACTGAGTTATTTGAAACAATGACATAATTAAAAATACTATCACCATTTATTATTTTTATTTTGTTTTTTCTGAATTTCAAATACTTTACTTTTTATGTTCATAAATTACTATACTTGCCACAATATTGAACGGTAACAGTTGTTTTAATTATATCTACAATCTGTGTGAGTCATAGGAATAATCGTGGTTGCCAATATTTGCAGAGCCGTTACTGTGGTGTACTGAAGCTAGGCTATCACCTATGCTATAAGCAATACCAAACAAAATCTTTGTTACTCTAGAGTAGTCTAGAGTACCAGATTATCCTGTTTTGAATTTTCAAAAGTTAGTTTTATTTAGTAGATTCCATTCCCGATCCTGCGGAAAGAATGGAAAGCAGTCGACATCGCCCAAAACACGTCATCTCGGATCCTCCCGATCCACTAACGGTGCTTTTAGGTACTTCAAGCACCGGTCACCGTTCTCGTCGAAACCGTCGCTTGTGACGAAGGGCTCGACGAGTAAATTAACCCTCAGACACAGCCCACTGAGTTTCTCGTCGGATCTTCTCAGTGGGTCGCGTTTCCGATCCGGTGGTAGATTCTGCGAAGCACGGTTCTTGCTAGGGTTCGTGTTAGCAACGTCGTCAGGTTTGAGCCCCGTGAGCTCACCTACTAGTTAAGGTCTGGAATAGCCTCTCAAGGCTACCAGCTTAGGTAGGAAAAAAAAAAGTAGATTTCAACCATACTAGAAGTTTAATGAGCTGAAGCATGTTGGATATTTGAAAAATCGGAAAACCCTGCTATTCAAGCAGTTCAATTTTGCTGCTATAGCACCTGAGGCAATATCTTCTAGCAGCTTATTCCATTCTGTGATCATCTTTGTTCAGTAAAAAGTGCTGTAAAGGACTTCTCTTATAAAGTATTCTGTTTAGTTTCCTTATTGCTGTTTATCATCATTATGAGTAAATGGATTTTCAATCATCATCATCATTCCTTCCTATTACCCTCTGCTGGGGTGTAGGGCTCGAATCAAACTTTTCAATTTATATCGGTCTTGGGCAGTCTGTTCTAGCTTTTGTTCTGGATTTTCAATAACTAGGAATTTTTAACTATACCTATAATGTTTCAGTAAGACTTCCTGTCTGTCACAGGAACTGTGATGTCCACCAATCAACGTATTACAATAATGGTAGTATACTTCGTATATGTTTCATACTTCGTCACTGTCAAACCAAAATCTGCTAAGTGCAAAAACTCTATTTTGAATTAACGAGTAAAAACACTTTCATATAAAACTTTATATGGAGG
Source organism: Bombyx mori (assembly GCF_030269925.1). Lineage (NCBI taxonomy): Eukaryota > Metazoa > Arthropoda > Insecta > Lepidoptera > Bombycidae > Bombyx > Bombyx mori. The sequence goes on from NC_085130.1 coordinate 8,021,830, forward strand.
TGAATTTTTAAGAACTATATATATCAAATGAAAGCTATGGATAAATATTAAAGCTATAGACACATAACAGGTTTTTTTATATGGTAGAGAGGACTGTGAACTATACGAAAAGGTCTTCAAAAGTGCACATAGCAGATTTTGGTTTGACAATGACAACTTATTGTGAACAATGTGATCGCACGTTTTCTATATTCGTATGTACTTTACGGTTTGTACCATTATTATTCTAGAAAGATTTATCAATTACCTTCCTCTGGCTCACTGAAGGTATCTTTTTTCTTCTCCGATCCAGCACTTTCAATGCTCTTCCTGGTTTCAGATCTCTTTGGCTCTGTCTCCTTCGACTCTTCATCTGAGGAAGCCCGCTTCGGAGGCGAGTCTCTGCTCTTGGATGCATTGCTTTTGGCGTCACTGTCTGAATCAGAATCAGACGATGATGCTGATGACTTAGCTGAAACAAAATAGGAAAAGCATCATTATGTGGGTATTGTGGGTGAGTCATGGTTGTCTAAAATATTTCAACTATGAATATATAATATTGAAATAAGTAATTAAGATTTAAAAGGAATAAATAATGTATGTAAATAAAATTTGTTAAAAATTTCATTTGCATCAGTTTCATCTTGATTATAAATTCCAAGAGAATCGGAAAGTAATTACTCGAAAAATTTATAGTCAGCACACAATTTTATTTTAAACTTTAATAGTTGCTTCCTTCATTCGTGTTGTCACTATTTGCAGATTAAAAAACTCTGACTCAATTCCTATATTCGGGACTAATCGGTACATCGGTACATATATATACATTTACAAAAATAATTCTAATATGGGTATCCAACTGAATATCCTTTGTAAGTGCTTCGTCAAATGGACCTTATTACAAATGCGCCTAAAGTATTTTCCAAAGAACATATCCCATATTCACGGTTTCTGTATTCGCGGCATATTTACATAACACATACTCCGCAAATAAAGAGCTTTTCCTGTCTATTAAAAGGTGTTTTCCCATTAACTAAATGTAATGTTTATGCCCAATGTCTCTGAGCATCATGCACTAGTGTGTAATTCATTGTTTGTTCATGGCCTCAAATTAAGTTTGGGACATGGAGATTGTGTTCGAAAATTGTATGTATAAATTGTGCAGTAATTTAGAAAAATATGACTTGTACATATGCCACATAGCATTTGACTAGCTAAACTACTCACAGTGATTAGGTTTTTCGTCATTATCATCATCTGAATCACTGTCGGATGACTTCCCTGAGGATCTGCTCCTTGGCTTAGGTGGGGGTTGAACATCTGTTTTCTTCTTCTTTTTCGCGAGATTTAGCAGTTGCTGAAAAAATTTAATTCATATAAAAATATTGAAAGTAGAATTAGCTTTTGGTGTGCCTTATGGTCTGTTGGAGTAAAAAATTGTCTACTACATAAATTATATTACCTGTTGAGTTTATTAATCTATTTTATCGGTATAATCTGTGTCATTGCTTTTTCCCTCTATTACTGCTGCAATATTTCTACAGATTGTTTGTGTCTAACAAATCAACTATCTTTTGATTTGTATAAAGCACAGAGTGTCGGAATACCGAGTATCGCACAGTTTGATTATAGGTATTAGGTAACTAGGTGTACAGATGTGTCTTAGCATGTCCACATATAACATTTTCAATAAGTTAATGACATTTATAAAAAACCATTTCAAATTATGTAGTTGTGAATTTAAAATTGATATTTGTATTTTTTTAAATTAAAGTTTTTACAAATTAGGTTTTTTATTTCAGAATCCTTTAGTAATTTCTGCAAAATATGTCAAAATAAGCTCAGCACCAAAAGGATTACAGGGTTGAGCTGCTGGTGTCATGAACTAATTTACGCATCTGATTTGACAACTAACCTCATCACCAAACTTAATACCAAACTGAACAATAAAGATCTTTTTTTCATATCACTGACACCTTTTAAGTTTTTAAAAACTTTTTTTCATAATGGAGTTTTTTATACACAGATACTATCTATTTAGATTTATTTTTATACATTTTTCTTTCAGCTTCAGAGTGTATTATAATTTTTCCCCAAATTATCATTTGAGGACACATCTGTGCCATAGTATTTGGAGGTCAAAGATCCAGAATACATTCATATATCAAACATCCAAATCTTCTTTATTATAGGTAATTCATAATAAATACTGTTAAAACGAGAAAATTGAAAGAAGAAGTTATGTAACTTTCGAAAAAAACTTTCATTATTAAACTCAAGAACATGAAATTTGGTTCGTAATATTTTCACGTCAAAATTTTGCGTTTGACGTTAGCAAGAAAGTTATTCAAAATAAATAAGCTTTTTACTTTGTTTCGAGCTTTTAAAGAGTAAAGTAGCGTTTAGGTGTATGTATTGTATGAAATTTTACATGAGTCACGCTACTATGTCCGTTTCTTGAGAACAACAAAGTAAATAAACTAATGAAATACAAAACTGAACGGAAAACGTAACGATTATTTATTTTGAACTAATCGATAATAAAGCAACGCGGTATTCGTGATTTAGGTTTTATTAGCTTAAAGCACTATTTTTCGAAAACGTAGCACTGAACTTGGCCTATTTACGCAGTCTGATTACTTAGGAATGCAGACAAAATACTCCAGCATTCAACATGAATTCGTAACCTATCGGTTTATAAAAAAAATATACTTACTGACTCCAAATCTGAGCATTCGCTGCTTGAATCAGAATCGATCAACGGTTTATTCTTTCTTTTGGCCATTTTGAATGAATTCAACACTAAAACGGCCGTAAAATGCGTCTGCTTGGTTTTCCTTCTACTAAAAGTCGTAAATTAAACATAGACTAAAGTTTGTTTTTCAAAGCACTTGATTTTTTAAGGGATTTTATAACCTGGTAACTAAAACCTTTAAGTCAAGTTTCATTTTAATTTTAATGAAAACTTTTATTATATGAAAAATGATATTATGAAATGAAATGAAGTTCATTAATATGAAATATGACATGAAATGAAATGAGATGATATGGGATGAAATTTAAATAATCTCAGTAAAATGGTGGTCATCTACTGAGACTTTTTCAGTGGACTTTTTGGAGGATCCCGAGAAGTTACGCTCAGTGGTTTTGTTTGATTTTCCCACATTAATGCACTTTCATAGATACTGAACAGTTAATAAACTACCGTTATTACACATTTAAACCTGAAGAAACACTAAATACAGAAAATAAAACACATCACACACCCTCACTCCTCGCGTTCCTGCCAAAAAGTTCTCAAAGCATTTGAAAGTCCAGTGTTTGACAGTAACATGGTGCAAAGAAAAAACGTACCTACTTAATTAGTGTGTAAATGGAAATAAAGTAGATGATAAAAAAATATTTATAAAAAAATCAACCTAGTTCGGCATTATTTCCTTTTTCTTGTTGTTATTGTTTTAATATAGCTCCAATCATTTTTTTTATTTCTTAGATGAGTGGGCGAGCTCACAGCCCACCTGGTGTTAAGTGATTACTGAAGCCCATAGACATTTACAACGTAAATGCGCCACTCACCTTGAGATATAAGTTCTAAGGTTTCAGTATAGTTATAACGGCTGCCCCATCCTTCAAACTAAAACACATTACAGCTTCACGGCAGAAATGGGCAGAGTGGTGGTGCTTACCCGTGCGGACTCACAAGAGGTCCTACTACCAGTAAATCTCTCATCTCAAACCATCTCATTTGAATTCTTAAATGCGAATCAACAGACGTGATTTCTTATACATAAACATGATGTGGATTATAAAAACGACGCAGAACATTAATTTTAAATCGATATACTGGTTTATCGAAATGTTAATCATGACTAAAAATTATTGAAACGTCAAACCAAAACTGTCAAAATATCATAGTATCGATATATTTTAAGCTAGCATGCCTAGGATCTTACAGGTATCTTGACCTAAAGGTCCTAGTTACCAGGTCAGGTCCTAAAATAAAATAAAAAGTATAAAGGTAGTAAAGGTACACATGAACCTACGCAATTATGTTTATATTTCAATTTAATATACAAAATCATATTAAATATTAAATAGTAGACTCAACAATATAGTGGTGATATATTTTATCATAAATATCCTAGTTTAAAGTAAACGATATCTGGAAAGGCGACTAAAAGGGTGACCCATAATCAAAGGATTGACGACTCAAAAATTAATATGCCTCACGATTTAAAGGAACTGGGTGGAAGGAAGGCTATTAATATGGTGAGTTAAAACTTGAATTTTTTATGAAAATGACTCACAAAATAATTACAGTTTTTTTAGCAGTATTTCCACGTTTTGTACGTCTATACCTGATTTATCCAATCTCTTTTTTCTTCCTCTGTAGGGGTAATAAAAGGGACTTCGGCTATAAAAGCGACTCTGCTTCTTGATATCGTATCATTTATGTTAATAGTCACAACTTTTAATTCCAATACAATTTCAAATCAGTATTTTTGCATACTCAAATGTAAAACTGTCGTTAGTGTAAAATACATAATTGCTCAAAACTTTAATCATTTATCACATTTGGATATGTGTATTTTTCATATTTTTTCGTATGGGACAAACATACATTAATATTATAATACACAAGGGAATAAATAAAGGTCTATTTTATTGCGCACTAAGAAACCTCCTTAAACAAATGATCACAATTCAATACAAGCAGATTTAACATAAACTCAAGTCCTGTTTTGATATTTCTGGACTGTAATAATCATTTCAAATTATAAACAAAGATCTTGTTAAAATAGAATATAAGAATTTGAAATGTTTTCATTCTGAACACTACTAAATTTGTAAATTTCATGTAACATTCTAGGCACCTTTATCCCCGACACCATGTGCAGAGATAAGTGATGATGAACTAGTTTCTATCTCAGTTAGGGACCTCAACAGGCAACTCAAAATGCGAGGCCTCACTCGAGATCAGATTGTAAGGTATGTCTTGTTTTTTACTGTTATCAAACTGAATGATTTTGGCAAAATGCCATTAAGCATTACAACAAACAACTGACTGATGCTGTTGCTGTAGTCAGCACCAGACTGATGGGCCGAGGGTTGTGGATTCAATTCCTACATTGCACAAATATTTCATAGTTGTGTGAATTTTATAATAATTCATTGAAAAACAAGCAAAAAATCATAATTCGTTAATAAGCATACTCTTATATTGGACATGCAAGTTTGTCATAATGAGTGCCAAGAATAATTAGAAAGTAATTAGACAGATTCACTTTTTGTTTCAAAATTGTCAATAGAAAATCAGCAATTCAAGGGACAGAGCTAAACTATTACCAAAATCAAGAGAAAGACATGTTGTACCAATTGGTAAATACAGTGATATGGGCTATTTTAAAGTTACGTGGTATGTGGCAAAAGTAAAATAGTTCTGGGAGTAGCAAAGCAGTTTCAGGTAGTATAAGCTCTACTCTGGATGTGCTATGAAGCAGATGATGAGACTATCTCCTTTTTTTTTACTGGAGCTTTTTTATAGTCACGTTCTAGGATTCTTTCCTATGTTGATTACAGGAAAACTTCAATCACACTCCCATTATTTTATTACAGAATGAAACAACGTCGCCGGACTCTAAAAAACAGAGGTTATGCCGCCTCGTGCCGTATCAAGCGTATAGAACAGAAAGATGAACTCGAGAACGAGAAAAGTCAGGTTAGCTACAAAATGAGGAAATATTAATGTAAATGTGGAAACTATAGTTTTCACTGCAGCTCTAGACGTATATGTGCAATCATACGGTCTATCTTTTATTAGGTGGATATTAGAGACAAAAGATCTGTGTCTCTAATTGTGTCGTATAACTCATGTCCTAAACACAAAATTGGAACACATGTAGATCTATTTATATCTATGATTTTTTTTTTATTGCTGAGATTGAATGTTGGTACCTACTTGTGGAAGCTCATTATCAACTTTCCAGTGTAGGTTAAGTTAGCTAAAGCAACAACTAGTAAGCTTTAAAGTTCATCACAAACAAAACTGTTTTTATTTTAAAACAATTGCCCGAGAAATGTGTTAAAAAGGTTACATTTGATTTCTCATTAAACATTTCAGGAATGGCACGATATGGAACTGATGCAGGACGAAAATAATAGAATAAGGGAAGAGATTGAAGCGTTGAGAAGCAAATATGATGCGCTAAAACGTTTTGCGACGATGAAGAGCATTCCTTTGCCGGCAGAACTGGATATATTACCGTGAACTATATTTAATTGGGAATTAGGATTAAAATTACTATTGTATTCAATAAAATAAGATAGGAGATATTTTAATACAAAAAACTATAATACTACTATTGTTACTCTGTTAGTACTTAAGACGCATGAGTAAAAAAGTGAGGAAGCAAGTGTTTAACTAGTTTTATTCCTGTTTAGTAAAACATGTTATGCGGCAATATTGGTTGGAATATATTTTTTTTTTGCTTATATGTGTGGACGAGCTCACCACAGCCCACCTGGTGTTAAGTCGATACTGGAGCCCATAGACGTCTACAACGTAAATGCGCCATACACCTTGAGACATAAGTTCTGAGGTATCAGTATAGTTACAACGGCTGCCCCACCCTTCAAACCGAAACGCATTACAGCTTCACTCGCATTACCTTTTTGATGATTACAGCTTCTAAGGAAATTACATTTATTAAAAACCGACAGCATGTACATAATAACAGACTAAGGTATGTAATTTGAGTAGTGGTTGGTTCAAGGTAAACTCATAGATTGAACTTCTTTCCTAATATCAATACAAAAACAAACACAGTTTAGTCAAAGTCGAGTTTTTGAGGTGCGGCATAATTTTGCGCTACATTTTTTGTCTTCTATTAGGTTTACAAGATCATGGGAGCACGAGCGAGATCTTGTATAGGGGACAAATTGAAAAGTGCCCATCTGTAAATAGCAAGTTGTTGTTGGAAGACTCAACGAGATAGCGCTAGTGTAGGAAGTGGAAATGATATGAACATAGCGGTTGTAAACAGAGTGAAGTGTGGTAGTTTAAGACGCTGTTTTTAAAATCCTTCCACAAGCTACTGTAGCGCCACCTTAATTGACTCCTTTTCAGCGAAAACTTTTTCAATACACTGAGATAGTGCTCGTTACTTCTATCCTCCATGTAAAAGTTTGAAGTCGTCGTGGCCTAACGGATAAGGCGTCTGATGCATTTGTGTTGAGCGATGCACCGGTGTTCGAATCTCAGGCGGGTACCAATTTTTCTAATGAAATATGTACTCAATAAATGTTCACGATTGACTTCCATGGTGAAGGAATAACATCGTGTAATAAAAATGAAACCCGCAAAATTATAATTTGCGTAATTACTGGTGGTAGGACCTCTTGTGAGTCCGCGCGGGTGGGTACCACCACTCTGCCTATTTCTGCCGTGAAGCAGCAAATGCGTTTCGGTTTGAAGGGTGGGGCAGCCGTTGTAACTATACTTGAGACCTTAGAACTTATTCTCAAGGTGGGTGGCGCATTTACGTTGTCGATGTCTATGGGCTCCAGTAACCACTTAACACCAGGTGGGCTGTGAGCTCGTCCACCCATCTAAGCAATAAAAAAAAAAAGTTATTTAATTATTTAAATATATATTCAATTTTAACGTGAACTGCTTAGCAATCAATCAGTGCTTAGTGTGGTTCTTTTAATTTAAATATGTTAACTTTGAATTCGCACGACATGTGTCAACAGTGAAGTCAAATCGTCGCATTTTCTTCCGCCACCGTCCTCGCCGAACCCATCGCTTGGGACGAAGGGCTCGACGAGTAAATTAACCCATAGACACGTCCCACTGAGTTTCTCGCCGGATTTTCTCAGTGGGTCGCGTTTCCGATCCGGTGGTAGATTCTGCGAAGCACTGCCCTTTCTAGGGTCAGCGTTTGCAATAGTCCGGTTTGAGCCTTGTAAGCTCTACACGTCCAGGAGAAGCTGAAATAGTCTCTCAAGGCTATCAATCAGCATAGGTAGGGAAAAAAGTGGCATTTCAAACTTTTCTAATTCAAAAACACAATTATTAACGATTTTAGTGACCGATTTATGTAAGTGATGATTTTGTTGTTAACCAATTATGTTATAACCTAATACAAAAAAATTAGGGCAAAAGTTCAAAATATCTATTTACTGAGTTTGATTAAATTTTTTTAAGGGATTTTATGACCTGGTAACTAAGACCTTTAGGTCAAGTCTTATTTTAATTTTAGTGATTTTTTTATATGAAAAATGATATTATGAAATGAAATGAAAACGAAATGAAATGAAATTAGATGAGATGATATGGGATAAAATATAATCTCAGTAAAATGGTGGTCATTTACTGAGACGTTTTCAGTGGACGTTTTGGAGGATCCCGAGAAGATACGTTCAGCGGCTTTGATTCATTTTCCCACATTTGTGCATTTTCACAAATACTAAACAGTTAATAAACCACCGTTATTACAAATTTGAATCTGAAGACATACTAAATAGACAAAATAAAACAAATCACACAACTTCACTCCTCGCGTTCCCGCCAAAAAGTTCTTGGTACTGAGTTTGACACTTAAGAACAGACTGCTTTCCAGCGGACATTTTGGATCAATTGTCTCAAGTGCTGCTTCGTGGATACTTTGAGATAGTTTAAACTAAGATCGAAGATAGTTGAAACTAAGATCGATTAATTGTATCATTATAATAGAATATGGTTCTACTTAATTATTATTTGTTAATGGAAGTCTTGTGGTGACGAAATCTTAAAAATTTTAACCAGAATGCATCGTTAATATTCTTTTTTTTTTTTTCAATTAACGATTTTTTTTATCTGTCTTCTAGATCCAAGGGCGATGTTGATGTGATCAGGCAGAAGTTTTCTTAGAAAATCCCAAATACGAGAAAAATTTGTCATTGTTATGTAAAGCACAAAATTGAAGTCATCCGTTTTCGGAAAAAAAAAAATGCCTTGTCCATTATGGATTCCAGACATCTAAGTGGAAAGCCTATTAAATAAATTAGTTTGATAAATTTCGTTAAGAAAATGGAAAGGTGCGATTTTGCATTTTATTTTATACTAGCTGAGGCCCGCGAATTTACCCGCGGTTATTGTTGTACCGCGGATGACGCCGCGGGGCGAAGCTAGTCTAAAAAAAGTAGCCTAAGTTACTCCTTATATCATCAGCTACCTATCAGTGAAAGTCCCGTCAAAATCGGTCAAGCCTTTCCAGAGATTTGCCGGAACAAACAGACAGACAAATTTTTTAAGAAATGTTATTTTGGTGTATGTACCGTATATATATATTATTCATATGCATGTTGTAAAAAGCGGTTATTTCAATATTACAAACAGACACTCCAATTTTATTTATTTGTATAGATTTATTAACATTTGGGTATAAAAATAAAAATTATGTGATTTCTAATTGTTTCATTTACTTTGTAATTTTGGTTTGAGAGGTCGTCGTGAATCGTAAATTTTCTCGACTGCACTCAACAAACTCAAGGGAACGCGTGTTTTTAAAGAACCATACCCACAGACACAGCCCAGTGAGTTTCTCGCCGGATCTTCTCAGTGGGTCGCGTTTCCGATCCGGTGGTAGATTCTACGTACGGTACGAAGCACGGCTCTTGCTAGGGTTCGTGTTAGCAACATCGTCAGGTTTGAGCCCCGTGAGCTTACTTACTAGTTAAGGTTACGCTGAAATAGCCTCTCAAGACTATCAGCATAGGCAGGAAAAAAAAAGCGTGGTAGCCGTTGTACTGTTAAAAGTGAGACATTACAACTCATGTCTCAAGGTGGGTGGTGGCATTTACATTGTAAACGTCTGTAGGCTCCGGTAACCACTTAACATCAGGTGAGCCGTGAGCTCGTCTACCCATCCAAGCAAGAAAAAAGGAAGAGCAAAGCACACTGTAATTGTTAGAATACGTAAATGCGTCCGAGAACTACACCCAGGTAAACTATCAGAATACTCGTATGACTATGACTATGAAATCTATGAAACTATGAACCCTTTGCGTGTCAAGATCATGTCAGAGACATGTCACAATTTACATTCAATATATTAAAACTATTTTTAAAGTTATGCATAATTGATTTTTATAAGTGTATTATCTATGGAGATGCCTAGACCCCTTGAAAAGAGACACAGATAATACACTAAAAAACGAGGTCTACGTTATAATTTCATTGTACTTAATAATGGCGTCCTACACTCAAAACCGGGCGAATAAAATTTTCGCGGCTGCAACAAGTCGAATTTAACATTTGCTCGCGTATAAATGACTTCGCGAGGCGGGTATATTAATTCTTCATAATGTAATATTCGCGCTGACGTACATCTCCCTCCCATAATTCACAAAGCTATTGCTCACCGAAGCCAAAACAAAGCGAATTGACATTTTATCCTCAAAGCGCGAGCCGAGTTACGGTTTGAGTATTTTTAATGAGTGCTCTACGTTTCCCGATTTACCAAAGGAATATCGTCCGCCAGACCAATAAATATTTTATTCGATAGCCAGAGTTGCCAGGAAATACGAAAACAAATTATTGAGTTTTAGTGAACATTTAGGAATGGATACAGCAAAATAAACAGGAAAGTTAAAAATAATATTTGTATTTTTATCAACTTTTTTCATCTGTGCTACTAACTGAAATCCCGGATCAGACTAATAAAAAAAAACGTCTGAACAAATTTAATAAAATTTAGGCTATTTAGTATTTTTTTCGATTTTGCTCGAACAGTAGATATAGATAAAACAACTTACTTACACGGTTTACTTCCACTTTATTATTTTCGACATTTCGAATACTATATAGTTTTCGTGGTCACGGATTGGTCACGTGAAAATTAAGAGGTTGCGTGAAGTATTAATAAGCTTTCCATATTAAGTATTAAGCGTTTAAGTCTTGTCCTTGTTGATCAGTACACAGTACAGTAATATTTTTGTAATATCAACAGTGAAAAATATCAATCATAGAAATTTTAACTACAACGTTTTCTATGATCATACAACTACATTTCTTCAGAGAAAATGCGTATTGACATTTCATCATTCATTATCCTGCTCTTCTTCCAGTAATCTGGGGTCGGCACAACATGTTTTCTCCTTCCATACTCTTTTATCATATACCATAATTCGCTCACTCCCCTCTTACACATATCGTCTTTCACGCAATCCATCCATTTCTTCTTAGGTCCACCTCTTCCTCTATATCCTTCCACGTTCATAGTTAACATTCTCTTACCAACCTCATTTTCATTCCATCCCAAACGCGCACTTCTCAGCTTCTCTGTCACAGGTGCCACTTTCAGACTTCCTCTAACATATTCATTCCGTATTCTATCCATTCTCGTTACTCCACACATCCATCGCTACATTCGCACCTCTGCTGCATGCAATCGCCTTTCATCCGCCACTTTAGTTGTCCTTAATACGTATTAACATAAACAAATACTTATTTTGTTAGAGCCGTTTTCAAGAAGCGGAAGATATTATAAATATTTGATATCAATTTTTTTCGCTAGCTAATCGTTGGTAGCCTAAGGGAAATAATATAATATAATCCAAATTCACATGGACTGGTAGGTGAGCTCACGGGCTGACTCTGAGAGAATTACTAACACTAGCCCTAGCATGAAATAAATATCTAATATTAAAAAGAATTGTCAGGTTGGTCCAAATCATTTAGTTTTGCGATATTTGAGGAGATCGCGAAACGCTGGCAACCCATTCTAAAGGTCGAGGGGTTTATACAACTAAAAGCACTCGGCGGCCCTTTTTCGTATCTACTCGAAAGTCAATAATTACATTTCCAGAGATTGAGTTTGCTAAAAAAAAAAAGGTGAAATTTCCAATGATACGACTCCCATACCCGACGGCTTATTGCGATCTTTCAATGTGCTATGAAAGTTGTAAAGAAAATGTATTGAGTCTACAAAATGGCGACACAAATTTTACTCGTAAAGGGCAGTTAAGACTTTTTAGTTCTGATAATACTGAATCGACAATCTCTTTTACATTAAAGTTTTTACTTCGCTTTTCGCGAATCGTTATAATTAAAATTACTTTTAAGGTATTACTTAAGCGGTTTTTATTGTCATATTGCTTCTGACGTTTAGAATGCTTTACAGTTTTTTTAAGCTATTGTTGCAACTTCGAGGGGCTAGTTAGCTTCACCGGGCTTGTAGGCGAGCTCACGGGGCTCAGTCTGGGAGACTTAACACTAGCCCTAGCAAGGGCACTGCTTCGCTGAACTTCGCTGAATCTACCACTGGATCGGAATCACGACCCACTGAGAAGATCCAGCGAGACACTCAGTGGGTTGTATCTGTGAGTTCATTTTCACGATGTTGATCGGAAAGCACCGGTAGTGGACCGGGAGGATCTAAAGTAGCCTTTCCCAAAGTGAGCAATAACGCCCCCTAGTGGGCGCTGCCGGCGTAAAGGGGGGCGGTAAGAGACACAGAAAAAAAAGAGCACGTTGTGTAGAGGCTTGGGAGGCAATTTGTAATTTCATAAGAGGACTCTTATACACCGACTGAGCTCTCGCTATAGTGGTTTTTAAGTAGTTGAATAAATGGGGGCGCTAAAAAATAATTTATTCTCAAAGTGAACAGTAGACAAATAATAATAATAATTACATTTATTTACTCCACAATACAAATAACTTTTCAATTAATATGACCTAAAGGGGATGGCCCATTTTAGGCCCAAAGCGGACAATAGATTATAGAAAAAATACTTAGTGCATTAATTTTGTCATAAATAAATATGCATTTACTTTCTTGCAAATAAGCGCCACTATAGTTTACAATAAGTAGTTTAAAAAAAGTAACTCTATTGAAAAAACAAGGATTTTTATTTTTGCGGGAAAAATATTGCCAGCTTCAAATCCTTTAACGTATGAAGTAAATATTTTGAGTATATAAATAAAACATATAAATAAATCATTTTAAGTATTATCATTAATCAAACGATTTTAATGGATTTTATGCACATAAAATAACATCGAAGACATACCCATTGGACTTTAACTTGTAACTATACTTGAGACCTTAGAACTTATATCTCAAGGTGGGTGGCGTATTTACGTTGTAGATGTATGTGGGCTCGAGTAACCACTTAGCAACACCAGGATGGCTGTGAGCTCGCCCACCCATCTAAGCATTAAAAAAACTTTACTAGTATTGTTATTTAAATATGTACAACTAAAACAAAAACATAAGAAATAATGTGTACTCGTAAAAAAAATATTAAGATATAAATCAATTATCGGTTATTTAAAAAAATAATCGATATATGAATTTCATATAATTATTTTTCTTTATACTGACAACACTGAATTTAATCTGACTGACTGATACTTCACTTGCTGCTTGTGGTGTTGTGCTTGCGTACAAAATGGATGTGTTTTGATTTTTCTTCGATTTATTTTACTTTTATCAATAACGTTTCATACTACGACTAAAAAACATTGTGTGAATTGTGGTTTTACCCTAACCGAGATTTAAAACCGTGTATATGTTCTCCTTTGCTATTTTTAGATGATACTAATTGTGTATGAAGATGAAGAAAATATAGATATTTAAAGAATTAAGTGTGTTTTATTTATATAGAAAATTAACCTCAAAACGAGTTTTTATTTTTATTATATTTTTTATAATAGTGGCGTCAATTTCAATATATTTTTTAGATATCCAATACATTTAAGAATTTGAATCAGTACATTTTTATAGTAATATTTGATGTCCATCTTGGGCCTAGCACACTATGGAGAGTGGGCAATCCCCTTTATAATTCTATCTAAACAATATTACAATATATTAATTATACTGACAGTGGAGATAAAAAGGCCGCGGCTCAGCTTTGTGATAGCTGAAACTATCGCTGCTATTCTGCCGCTGCCTGTAATTTTAATCTATAAACTAATCTAATCTATAAAATAATAAACTAAACTACTACCACTAAAATAATATAAACTAATCTATAAAAAATAATCTAATAAGTTTGGGAACCCCTGAATTCTAAAGAGACGTGTTACCTTACGGTTTTCGTGGCCATGGACGCCTTTAGTCCGTCGAAATTTTAATGTTGTAATATTGTTAACAAACAAATTAAAATCCTAAAAGTTTATTCAGTTACTTCTTCCACATTTACCTTACCACCTTCCACCTCTTTAGTCTCTACCTTAAAACTGGATAAAACCTACGATAAAACCTTACTAAAATCAGTTTAAAATTAATTAAAGTAGATGTCAAATATTTATTTAATAAAAATTTGTAGATATAACGTTCTTTTTTTATTGTTTAGGTGAGAGGACTTATATTTTGTGCCTCTTTAATTATGTAGCGTCTCGAATTGCCAGAGTGAAAAAAATCAAAACAAAACAAAAAAATCTCTAAAAAATGAAGATTTTCTAAAATTCAATTTTGATGACTCCGCAAAAGGATCCGTTGTGTCATCGGCATCGAGTGAAAGTTGCTATGCTTGCGTTTTTTTTTTCTTTCTTTCTGCAACAATTAATTAATATTTCTTGAAACGGGGTCTCGAGTCATTTATAACTGACAACATTAAACCACTAAACATACGGAGTTGGGAGAATATTTTTTATTTACTTATTTATTGCTTAGGTGGGTGGACGAGCTCACAGCCCACCTGGTGTTAAGCGGTTACTGGTGTCCATATCCACAACGTAAATGCGCCATCCACCGTGAGTCATAAGTTCTAAGATCTCAGGTATAGTTACAACGGCTGCCCCCATATTCGAGGTATATAGAAATTAAAACTGGAGGTTTCGCAATAACCCACGGTCATTCGGTAACGTGCGAACTTATTGTGGTACACTTCATTCACGGTTGTTTGCATGAGAGTTAATGTATTGCGCAAACGAACGCTCTGAGATCGTGGTCAACGAATGATAAAAAAATATGTTATTTTTTGTACGTCCACATCGTCCCATAAGGAACTTCGTTCCAATAATATTTAAAATATTTTTATTATATTTTTTTTTATTTACCAAGTCCACACTACCAGTGGTACTCGTGAGCGCATTGGAGCAGTCAAAGACAAATTACTTTATTCGTCCTCCCCGCCCCCTCCCCAGTATTTATTTATTGTCTTCTCTCTTCAATTTTATTTTTCTGTTGATCAAGTGCTTCGTCGCTTAATTGTGTTTACCCGTTTTATCTGATTTAATAGAGATTTAAATCTTGAAAACGGGTACGAACTATGACGGTTTCAATTTTTTAAAAGCCGATAAAAACGTGATCTTATCTGTGTTAATATTTTTTTTTGTTAAGTTGTAACATTGTTATTGGCAGCGAAACTGCGGGCACATTTCTCAATGTAACTTATTGTAGTTCATATTTTTATTAGGTATATGTACATAGATGGCGAAAGGTACCGATCTTAGTCGCCGGACGAATAAAAAAAAGCGGCAGTTTCCGATTGAAGGTTAAGGTTTTAAAAATGTATATTGTTGTCTCTTTTTTCAATCATCCCCGAAAGGAGTGTGAAAGAGTCAGCTGTAACTCAGAATAAAATACATTAAAATTAAATTAAAATTAATGTATTTTATTCCGATGAAATATGAAATGAAATATTTATTTTATCACCTGTCTTTTCTCTAAATACCGGATCACATAATACAGTTATTTTGTCCAGTTATTAATCAAAATGTAATTATGTCTGTATGTTTTCCCATGTTTCAATCCTATGTGTCTTTTAGCTACAACATGTTTGAAATTCTCGCTGTTTTCAAACACTATTATTATTTGTTGGGCTCTTAGTTTTAATGACTTACCGATATTTCAGTGCTGATGCTAGCGTTAATTATCGGGTAGACTACCTACCGCGTCTATGTTAAATAATAATAATTTAAATGTTTATCCGTTGTAAGAAACATATTTATTTCAGGGTAATTAGAGAGAAGAGTAGATGGTCAACGCTTTCCCGGCCGATCATCCACAAGGTGGACAGCCTTAAGTCATCTACGAAGTGTTCCCTTACTGAATGTATACGTACCGCCACAAATAGAAGGAATTGGAGAAGTCTCTCAAAAGCCGCAACCAAGCATTAAGATATACGTAACCACGACCACTCCGCCAGGAGTGTACGACTGAGAAGAAGAAAAGATATTATGGCATAAAAACATGTTGTATGTTAATAATTTTTAATAGAGGATACAAATGTAATAAGTTTATTTGGACAAAAAACAACATATTATTATTTTTTATAAAAAGCAACGTTAACAATAATGCTTGGAATGGAATCGTTAGGACGCGTTTTGAATACACACAGATTGTTTCACGAATGTTAACCTCAAAGTTGTGATAGTTGTTTTTTTTAAACGGATTTTACGAACTGGTAACTAAGACCTTAAGTCATGTCTTATTTTTTGAAAAATGATAATACGGAGTGAAATGAAATGAAGATGATTAATTTGAGACATTAATCAACTGGGATGAAATGAAATGAGATGAGATGATATGGGATGAAGTATAATCTCAGTAAAATGGTGGTCATATACTGAGTATTTTTCAGTGGACTTTTTGGAGGATCCCAAGAAGTTACGTCCAGCGCCTTTGTTTCATTTTCCCACATTTGTACACTTTCACAGATATTTAAACAGTTAATAACCCACCGTTATTACGCATTTAAACCTGAAGAAACACTAAATAGACAAAATAAAACAAATCACACAGCTTCACTCCTCGTGTTCCCGCCAAAAAGCGACATTTAATTTTGTATTTACACTCGCAAAGATTCATTGCGTTTCGTTCATTCATTGTCAAAACTATATTAAGTTACAAACGTTACAGCTATGATGATTTATTAGGTACTACTAGCCCTTTTGCCTTCGAAAACAGCTTTTTTTTAGTCTGAATATTAATTAAGCATTTTATCTATAGTGACGGCGTGATGAATATTAACTTTAGCTAAATTAAATTACATTGAATATTACAATGCAATTATAGCTATGAGATGAGAGAATAATTCAAGGATTAGTCTATAAAAAAGCAATTTGTGTTATTTCTGTCAGAAACAACTCAGCCCTTACATTCATTTGCATAAAAAAAGGTAAAAGACAGTTTAAAACTTCAGGGAACTTAGTCGTTGGGATACTTAATGTTTTAAAAGTAAATAAAATTGTGAGAACTTTATTTCGAGATTAAGAGAAGCCCGCGTTGTATTCAGCCTGCGTTACGCATGTATAATCTGTACTGATTACAGGTTTTGATTTCTTGTATTTTGTTTTTTTATCTTTTCTCGAACAATCAAGAAGTTGAATGAAGCCTTTCCTCTTTAGTGTTGCTGAAAATAAAGGTTCTTTTCCTGGATTTTTCGCGTGAATAACTCATATATCATATTCCATTTTGTGTGATACAGTGATACCCTACCACCATTTACTGGTGGTAGGACCTCTTGTGAGCCCGCACGGGTAGGTACCACCGCCCTGCCTATTTCTACTGTAAAGTAGTAATGCGTTTCGGTTTGATGGGTGGGGCAGCCGTTGTAACTATACTTGAGACCTTAGAACATATATCTCAAGGTGGGTGGCAGTATTTACGTTATTGATATCTATGGCCTTCAGTAACCAGCTAACTCCAAGTGGGCTATGAGCTCGTCCACCCATATAAGCAACGTTAAACTAGTTATAATTACGTAGTCGTAACATTGGCGCATTTAAATTCAATTAAAAGTACTTTGAGAGTGTTTGAACTCTGAGTCCGCATCCCTTTGATACCAGTAAGCCAAATGCCAGTCTACATTCAGACATTTCAGATAGTCCAGTCAGAAATTTCAACCATGGTTGGAATAAAAAACCATAAAATATCAAAAATGTTTGTGGCACGAAATAGTCTTTCGAAGAAACTTGTCGATTATTCGTTGTGAAATCTAGCAACCCTAGAATGTTTTTTTTTTGTTTTGTGTTCGTTACAAAACACGACGGCCAATCAAGCGCACAGCCTGGTTGAAGCCTGAGTTTACTTCATTAGTTTGATTGAAAAGATACTTTTATTGTGTATCTAAACGTTTAGGTTTCCACAGTTCTCACCACCTTAGAATTACTTAACGGAAAGTTTTTAAAAGGACGAATTAATCATTTATATTTTTATTTTTTACTAGTTGACCCGGCAGACTTCGTAGTGCCTCAATCGATAAATAAAAGACCTAAAATTTTGTATAAAATAAACTTAAAACAAACAAAAGGAATTCGTCCGACGGGGGACACATCAAAGGAAAAAGAAAATTGTTATTTTTATTTAATTCCGAGCATTTTCATATTTATCTACCTTTTAAACCTTACCTGGACTTCCACAAATAATTCAAGACCAAAATTTGCCAAATCGGTCCAGCCCTTCTCGAGTTTTAGCGAGACTAACGAACAGCAATTGATTTTTATATACATACTAGCGACCCGCCCTCGCTTCGCTTCGGAAACATTAAAACACACATGAAACCAAAAATAAATAAATAAAAAAAAAAAAAAAAAAGTAGCCTATGTTCATCAGGGACAATGTCGGCTTCTAATGGAAAAATAATTTTTCAAATCGGTCCAGTAGTTTCGGAGCCTATTCGAAACAAACAAACAAACAAATCTTTCCTCTTTATAATATTAGTATAGATATAGATTTCTTAGATCCGTGGACGAACTCGCGGCCCGCCTGGTGTCAAGTGGTTACCGGAGCCCGTAGACGTAAACATAACAGAGTAAATTACCAATGATTAAAAAGAATAACAATATAAATTACAACTCCCAAAGCCAACTAACTACTAACTGATTTTCATTATTTAAAAATGTCTCACGCCGTTGTATAATAAATATTCTATAATAAAATAAATAATTCCAATATTTAGATAATTGGCTTTGCGTCGTGTTCTTAAAAAAAAAGTTTTTTTGGCGGGAACGCGAGTTGATGTGTGAATTGTTTTATGTATGTTTTACTTTGTTAATTAAACTAAAATGTACTTTAGATAGTCTCATTCTATTTATGTAAATACGTTTAATATTTGTAACAGAAGTCGGTGTCAATACAGTGTAACATTTTCTTAGATTTATTATTAACAATAGGGACGGTTTGAGAAACAAGATTGTTACATTTAAAGCTAAGAATTCGGAATTGCAATTTTAAAACTCGCTTATATTACTAACAAACAGCATATTATATACTTTTATCAAAAAATATCAATTTTCACTTGACATTTATTAAGATAATTTTAAGATGTTTTTTCTTTATTGTAACACGTAATTTTTTTTGATTTTTTTAAGCTATTGCATAGCTTTTATCGCGGGCCTTGAGTGCGGCGACCGAATCATGAAATTCCGTAACGAAAAAAACCTTACACCCCTCACTCCGCCTACCATGTAACTCGCGTTCAACACATTAACACGTTGCGCTTGTGTAGTGTTTGTGAATAAGCGCGTGGCGTGACGTCACACTGCATGCGCATCATGAAAAGTCTCTCTCTCGCGCGGTCTGGCTTAGGAGTGTGAAGGGGACAGTTAAGGTTTTGCTTTTATTAATGTTTAATATAGCCAGTTTCCGAGTGCCACACGTTTTTGTTTTGTTATAAATGTCTTTTGCATTTGTTTTGTAATCTGGATGTTCTTTGAACAAAACATAATGTCCTGCTAGCAGTCATAAGCGCGGAAAGCATCCCAAGACATCGAAGTGTTACTTTGATTGATTAGAAACTAATGATATACGCATCAAATACTCTGATGTTGCAGGAAGGCGTGAGTTTCGACGGTTTCTCAAACAGTCTAGTTTACCCGGACGTATTCGCTGATCAAATACTCCGACTCATTAACTTCATGTTATCGTTCGAGTTCGGAACAGGAGTTACACGGGAAAGCTCTGAGTTCAAATCGTGCAAGCTTCCGTGAGCTTAGTCAAACATAATTGAATATTGTTTGTTCGTTGTGTCTGTACGAACATGTCTTTTCTGAATTATTTCTCGAATTGTATTATATAAAATATAATTATAGATTGGCGTATTAATTACTTTCATCTAATTCTCCTTATTCGCGTTTCCTTCATTCGCGTTTTCGCTATTTGGGGATTAAAAAAAAGCGACCCAATTGACTTCAACGGTGAAGGAGTAAAATCGTGTAATAAAAATCAAATCCGCAAAATTATAATTTGTGTAATTACTGGTGGTAGGACCTCTTGTGAGTCCGCGCGGGTAGGTACCACAATACCGCCTATTTCCGCCGTGAAGCAGTAATGCGTTTGGGTTCGAAGGGTGGAGTAGCCGTTGTAACTACACTGAGATCTTAGAATTTATATCTCGAGGTGGGTTGCGCATTTACGTTGTAGATGTCTATAGATGGGCTCCTGTAACCACTTAACACCAGGTGGGCTGTGAGCTCGTCCATCCATCTAAGCAATAAAAAATAAATAAAAAATTAGGGCTCGCCTACGTCGTACCTACCCGTGCGGACTCCCAAGAGGTCCTACCACCAGTGAAAAGCTTGATAAGCTTGTTATTCCATCAGTGTGACAACCAAACTAAAAAAATAAAAACAGCAATACAAATAATAGTATACACTTTACTTCAAAGTATGTACGAATATAAATAATCATCTAGTATCATGAAAATATATCCATGATAAAGTACAGAAAGGTGTCTGTGTCAGAGGTAGGGTGCGCAAAAACGTCGCCGGCACTGCTACGTTTCACTGAAGTTAGCTGTGACTGAGTACCGTCAGCAGAAACGTAACATAGTAATTTAATTGATTAAAAACGTTTTTTTTTAAAGTGAAACTTCTAATGAGACTTCCAATAAGGTTGCGTTAAACGTTTAACGCCACCACACTAGAAAGAGACAGAGCGAGAGTGAATGCGTGGCACGTCCTTTCAGGCCCTCCGATTCCTGGGTTTCTATCACCTAAGTTATCTATACTTCTATACTAATATTATAAAGAGGAAAGATTTGTTTGTTTGTTTGTATTGAATTGGCTCCGAAACTACTGAACCGATTTGAAAAATTCTTTCACTGTTTGGATGCAACACTATTCCCGAGTGACATACAACAAGTACATACTTGTTGAACGTCAAAAGAACTACCGTCAATTCACAAAAACTAGCCTCCGTCCTGAGAAGAATTGGCAAGAAACTCAGCGGGCATGTCTTTTTATTTAAATATTAGATTATTTTTTTAAATATTAGATTATTTTTTAAAATATTCATTTTTACAATGAGAACGGCTACCCCACCCTTCAAGTCGAAACGCATTACTGCTTCACGGCAGAAATAGGCAGGATGGTGGTACATACCCGTGCGGACTCACAAGAGGTCCTACCACCAGTAAAACCACCATTATATTATACCGTAGTCTGAAAGCAGCTTAATACACTCTGGGCTCTTCGTGTTACGTGGGACAAGATAGCGCTCTACGAGGTCAAAATTACTCGACTGTCTCTTTCTAAAGGTCGATGCATAGATGTCGGCGGGCACCGTAAATAAATATTCATAAAAAAAACAATCGCCTTGTTTTCTGTCTGTACCGGGAATAATTTGCGCCAAGCGAACCGTCACTTTTAATCTCAATATTGAGATGAGGACAATATGAAACTACACCGTCTCGTGTCCCTCTCGATCCCCAGCAGGTCCCTATGTCTGTCTCTTTCACACTATAATACGACTAGATAGAAGAGGCTATATTATTATATAGTTGTCTCTTTAATGTATCGTGATATAAACGGCTTAGTTTGTTTGTACGTTGGCAAATGTGCTGTTGGTTCAAGATGTACAATAACTATGCTTTAGTTAACTATTTACATATAAGGAGTCGGTTCATATAGATCGGTACTATGGATGGAAGGTTAGCGAAAAAAAAAAGAATAACTGGGAATAAATCAAGCGCGGTTTATATACTTTTAAATGTATACATAATATGTATGTAACCTCTATATGTTTTATGAGATAAATATTAAAAAGAGGTTAATATGTTATAAAGGTGACATAAATGATGATTTGAATATTGAAACCATAGATTATACACTTAATATATTTGAGAATTGAAACATTAGAAGAAGGAACATTACAAATATTAAAACATTTTTGAATATTGAAATATAAAAAAACATAAAAACTGATGAAGCAATAGCTTTAAATGTTGTTTTATGATGTATTATTTTATTCACACGAAAATAAAGTTTAGCCTAGTAAAACTATAGCACAAATTGAGTTGCTCTATAGAAACAACATTTAAAGCTATTGCTTCACCAGTTTTTATGTTTTTTATATTTCAATATTAAAAAATGTTTTAATATTTCTAATGTTCCTTCTTCTAATGTCTCAATATTCAAATTATCATTATTAGTGTACGTTTATTTCTAATCTTTATTTTTATAACAAATCAATATAATTTAACATAAATCAACTCATACAGTAGAACAAATTTTCCAATGCGCTTGAAGGAGGCACAGTTCCCTAGATACTGGCTACGTTACCTCGTTGGACAGCCAGACTCACTCTCTGTGCAAAGTACCAGCCAGCCTTAGCATCACGTGTAACCTCCTTCACAGCCCACCTGGTGTTAAGTGGTTACTGGAGCCTATAGACATCTACAACGTAAATGCGCCAGGCACCTTGAGATATCAGTACTAAGGTCTCAAGTATAGTTACAACGGCTGCCCCGCCCTTCAAATCGAAACGCATTACTGCTTCACGGCAGAAATAGGTAGGGCGGTGGTACTTACCCGTGCGGACTCACAAGACGTCCAGCCACCAGTAACGAATCAGCACGAAGCGAATCTCTCAATTGCAACTAACGTAACTTAATTATTATCACCAAGCGGATCCGCGTGCGGCGACCAGTCCGTAATAATTGTACAATACCCATTCATAATGTGATTTTCGAGAATTTAAATTGGAAATCTCGAGACCTATATAAGAGAGTCTAATTGAAATTGTTTTGCGATTTAAAACACGAAAACGTCGGTCTTCATTTCTTGTGATTGCCTCGATTTCGTTACGTGGCCGCTGGAGCTTGTTAATCTGTGTACTTAGTGCGAGTTTTTTTAACGTTCTCGATAGCGTAAAAGTTAACTCAAATTTGTATGGAGTCGGAACGTTTAACTACGTTTGCCGCTAGGGGCGCTGTTCCAACTGCATACAAAATTGGGTTAACTTTTACGCTATCGACAACGTTAAAAAACTCGCACTAGGCACACTGCTCCCACTTTTACCTGTGTTACCATAGCCTATGTAAGGTATTACGAGGGTAGGTGAATATAAACAAGCGAACACCCAATCAGCGTCTTAAACGGATTCATTCGTGACGTTATATCGGGATCGCCGTTATGTAGGGCTGTCTCAGAAGTTTTTAACACGTTTTTTTTTTACTAAATCGATGTGTCCACTCCGACTTAACTTTGAAGGTAATCTTTTTCAACTGATCAGATCAGAAACGTTAAAAAAGCACACTGACCACGTTCATTCCACCAAGTCTCCAAGTTACACTTCGACTAGTGACCGTTTCACCCTTTAAACGGCAAACGAGATGATGGCATATAATTCCTCCAACCAATTACCAATTACCGACACCAATCAAGTAAACACGTACTTAACAAATGCTCACAAATGAATTCCAGGATGAAGATATAGAGCGTTGTGTACCAAAAACCTACCCACGAAAATTATAATTATCGTTACTGCTGGTGGTCTAGCGATGGTAGCTTATAGGATTGTGAGCCCGGACGTGTCTCTACCACCATTCTGCTTGTATCTGCCACGAAGCAGTCTGTTTGAAAGCATTTCGGTTTGAAGGGCGGGGCAGCCATTGTACTGAGACCTTAGAATTCACATCCCAAGATGAGTGGCGGCATTTACACTGTAGATGTCTACGGGCTTCAGTAACTACTTAACGCCAAGTGGGCTGTGAGTTCGTCCAAGCTTCAATGCAATAAAAAAAAATTCAAGATGGGAGGCGGCATTTGAGGTCTGTGGCCTCCGGTAACCATTTGACACACAAAAATACACCTATGCTTCAAAATGTTCAAAACGGCCGTATATGTTTTTTGCACGTGACCTCTATCGTTCAGTAAATATGAGATTTCGATCCTTCTTGCTCTAAGAGGTTAACATGATTATGAAGACGTCATAACAAAAATCATTAACAAGGTTAGCTGAGATTAGTTAGCGGTAGCCAGCGGCTTGGCTGTGCCCCCGGCATTGTTGGGGTCCATTAGCGACGGTAACCACTCACCACCAGGAGAGCCGTGTGCCTTTGATGAACGGTATCAAGAAGATTGGGCACGGAGGAGGTCCGGTCCATACATAACGTGACCATACGTCCCGCTTTCATTTATTTATCTGTTGTGCATGTGTTTATTAGAAACTTATTTATCCCAAATCCTTATTGTATTAGAAAATACATACTAAAGTAACTCTAAGTTTGCTATAGAAAAGTAGTTTGTCTATGTATTGTCTATGGTACACCGCAACATACCTGCTCTATTTTTATATTTTTCAGAATTTCTGTTAATTAAACGGTTGTCTGGAAGAGATCGCTTTTAGCGATAAGACCGCCTATTGTACAAATGTATCTGCTTTTTGACTGTTTTTTTGAATGTAAATTGTGTTGGTCTGCAATAAAGTGTATTCGCTCTCTCTCTCTCTCTCTCTCTCTCTCTCTCTCTCTCTTTATTTTTTGTTGCAAAATTATTTATAAAGATTATTTTCAGGGCAAGTTGGTGTAAGAATTAAGATTTCAGTGAGGGTAAGATACCATAATAAATTATTTCAAGTCATTTTTTTAACCATATTTTTTATTTTTCACTTAATTATTACATTTTACCCCGACGTAACCCATATATGTATATTTATTTATAAACCAAAATTCCGTAGGCGTCCCGTTTTGATACGAAAAAAAAGGTCACGTTATCCATACATCAAATTCTGCAGACATGGAGCCTTGGTCTGCATCCAATAGAAGACATGAGTAGGATGACCATGTTCGAACTGCCTACATGGCGCAATACAAAAAGGAAGAAAGAAAAGCTCCTGTAGTCGATATTAAAATTTTGAACGTCAATGTCTTCTTATTATTGTCGTCGTAGCTTAAAAGATAACACGCCCGGTGTTCTTGCATACCGCGGTACCGCTATTTAAATACCACAGGCAAGGTACAAGGTACAATTGGTTACTGGAGCCCATAGATATCTACAACGTAAATGACGTCACCCACCTTAAGATATAAGTTCTAAGGTCTCATGCCCGTATGTTAAGACGTTTCGTCAAATAGTCCTCCACTCTTAACTCATCGGATGATGCTCAAGCATTCCTCCCAAACTTCTCGAGTTTGGTATTTTTAGTCGACCATTACAATATTCCTCAACTGTCCTCGAGTGAGGTAATAATGATGAAAATTTGATCAAGCTAGCATCAAACCCATAGAGTTCTGTAGTCTATAGTCATTGTTTAATGTCAAAGTCAAGCTGCCGCTGTCTGTTTGACACTAGAAGCATTGAACTTGTTTGATGTTTTAATTGCTGAGTTATTCGTAAATATGTGTGCGTGCGGTAAATTTGAAAGTGTATTATTTATTTTCTAACCCATTATTATTTTAGATTTCGGACCCGGTTTTGTATTTTTATTCGCCGTTTTTGTGTGAATTTGATTGCATCGTGTTGTTGAAGTGCTTTTCCACAACCACCAGTTTATTATTATATAAATAAAACTTATAATCGCATTGGCTTTATTTATTAGGTAGTAAGCAAAATATGACTCTTATGTAGGTATATAAAATAAGGAGTTTCAAATGTCTAACCACGAGTCTAAACAAGAGTCTAACCTCGAACTATTTACTTTATTAATAAAAATTATCAACATTAAATTATCCAAATATCCGCGAATCATGCACAGATCCAGGCCATTGCACAACAATATCATATATTTCCATTTGTGGTCCACATACTATTTGGACATTGATAGAAAACCAGCCTTGAGGAACGTTCAATGTACGTCGCGACGTACCTTGACTTGACAGTTCGTTTACTCCACCCCGGTTAGGAAAATTTTCCAAGGACGTTTGAGTGGAGTTTATTTTTACGACTAAGCATACCAAAACGCGCGTTGGAGGTTGAGTCGAGTCGAGTAAAGCTCGTGTGAACGACTAAAGATACGGGGGTCAGTATAGTTACAACGGCTGCCCCATCTTTGAAATCGAAACGCGTCTGTCGTCACTCGTATTAGTCTCGTTTGCTACAGCCAGACCGCGGGGTTTTAAAAGATAATAATTCATTTAAAAGGTGATATTTTCTACAAGTTCTCCAGCTCCTGTACAACGACCCTATCATAGTTAGGGTGGACACGTTAGCGTCCTTCCCTTGGGTCTCTTTATACCTTTGATCCCCAATTTTTTTCCTACTAGAATTCGGAAAGACAGCAGCGGTGAAAGTCTTCCGGAGAGGGCTTTAATTTGAGCAGCAGGTGATGTCAGGGCTCATCTATTTAAATAGTATTGGACCTTGAAGTCTTTATTCTAATGCAACCCTCTTTTTTTTGATTGGGAAGACGTCCCCAAGTTTGGCAGTTTGGGAGAATCAAAAAAACCCTGTAGTATTTGAAAAGTCAATGGAATGCGTGATAAAAGAGCTAGAGAAATAAAATGTCTGAAGCTGATCAGGCCAGAACCCATCTAAAAGGTTGGTGAAAAAGTTTCTTCGAATTTTTAAAGACAAATCCCATTTTTTTTTATATATTTTAATTAGATTTAACTAAAGTATGTAGGTGCCATTTTGTTCGATAATTTTTTGCCATCTTGTAGGTAGGGATAGGATCCCATCATCAGATCTTGACGATTAAAGGACCATTCGGGAAGTCTAGCCTTTCGAACAAAAAAAAGAATTATCAGAATTGGTTGAAGCATTCTCGAGAAGTCGGTGAACATACATAAATTAAAAATTATGGTCGAATTGATAACTTCCTCTTTTGAAGTCGGTTAAAAAGCTTGATTTTATTACTTTAAATAGCTCCTTAACATTCTATTATTTAAAAATATTTTCACTTTCTACGTAAATGAAGAGGCGGGTAAAATTTAGCGTTATGACAAAATAACTATTCCCCGAACGCGGACGAAGTCGCGGGCAAAAGCTAGTATCATCATATATTATGTATAAATATTTCAAGGTACCGAAAATTAATGTCGACCGTCAAATCTTCAAACAAATCTCAAAGCTCAAGCAAAAGATAAATCGTGCATATAAAAGCTTCATTAAGTCGAATTGAAACAGTAATTAAGAGTTTTAAAAAAAGCTCCCTCGAAGCTTTACGTTCATTAATCTTTAGACAATCGTCAAATGAATGAGGGAGTGGGACTCGTTGAAGTTCTTAATTTTAATGGATTGGCCATCACGCCGGTCCCTTGGGGGGGTGGACAGAAGCTCGGAAGTCTCAACAGCATTTGATGTAGTATCAATTAAAACTGACCTTTACCTTTTTACTGAGAAACAAACACTATCACACTAATCGTTGTAAATGTTTAACGCTGTTCAAATCGATCTTCTATCTATATATATAAAAAAGAATTGCTGTTCGTTAGTCTCGCTAAAACTCGAGAACGGCTGGACCGATTTGGCTAATTTTGGTCATGAATGATTTGAATCTCATGAAGTCCAGAGAAGGTTTAAAAGGTAGATAAATATAATAATGCTCGGAATTAAATAAAAAATTACAATTTTGTTTTTTCTTTGATGTGTCCCCCGTCGGACGGATTCCTTTTGTTTGTATTAAGTTTATTTTATACAAAAGTTTAGGTATTTTGTTTATCGATTGAGGCACTACGAAGTTTTCCGGGTCAGCTATATAGTCGTCAATATATTTTTCAGTTAAATTTAGAATGTGGTATGTTTTCTAACCTTTTTTCCCTTATTTATTCGGTGTTAGCCTAAAAGGCTATTCTAGCTACGCCCGGATCAATAGGTGAGCTCACGGGCTCAAACTGAGAGAATATGGTAACACTGGTTCTAACAAGAGCAGTGCTTGGCACAATCTATCACCGGACCGGAATCGCGACCCACTGAGAAGATCTGGCGAGAGGCTTAGTGGGCTATCTATGGGCGAAGACACCGATTTTTCTGCTCATTTTTTTTATGGCTTAGATGGGTGGACGAGCTCATTCATAGCCCACCTGGTGTCATGTGGTTACTGGAGCCTATAGACATCTACAACGTAAATGCGCCACCCACCTTGAGATATAAGTTCTAAGGTCTCAGTATAGTTACAACGGCTGCTCCACCCTTCAAACCGAAACGCATTACTGCTTCACGGCAGAAATAGGCAGGGTGGTGGTACCTACCCGTGCGGACTCACAAGAGGTCCTACTACCCGTAAAATTAACTACCATTTGAATTAATTACGTACGTTTTTTTTTCAAATGTATTTTTAATCAAGCCCTCCACGAAATCTTGGTAAGTATTTATTTTCCGTGTTTTTTTCTTCCCAAAAAGAATAATATAAAAACGTATTCGAACCAAGCACGCTGGGGTCGTCAAAACCGACGCTCGTAAAAACCTGCCAAATACCAATGCACATGTCAGAATAATGTCTTATGGTTGTCCGTTTCCATTATCGTACGATTCACTAAAATCGCTTTTAGGACGTCATTTAAAACGTTTTCACTCGAGATGATTTTAATCGATCGACTATTGGGTTAATTTCAACGTCCCAATTTTTTTTTGCTTAGATTGGTGGATGAGCTCACAGCCAACTTGGTATTAAAAGGTTACTGGAGCCCATAGACATCTACAATGTAAATGAGATATAAGTTTTAAGGTTTAAGTATAGTTACAACGGCTGCCCCATCCTTCAAACCAAAACGCATTACTGCTTCATGGCAGAAATAGGCAGGGCGGTGGTACCCACCCGCACGGACTCACAAGAGATCCTCTCCCCAGTAAATCAATTCCCGAATCTCAGTTACATTAAAATCAATCCCATTAAATGAATCCCTTAATCAATCAATTAAATTAATTAATCCCTAAAAGAATCCCATTAAAATCAATTCCTGAATCTGTAATCTAGTTTAAAGCTGTGGTTTGTGGTATTAACAACGTCAATACAATGTGGTTGATGCAATTATCGCTGGCAACCTTGACACGCTAAAGCCTTGTTCGGACTAGGCGAGTATTTTAGTCGAGTATCGAATAATTTAGTCGCTAAATGTGTCTGAGCACCAAAAATTTAGTCGAGTAGGTTAGTAAATAATTTAGTCAAGTCAATCCATTTTGTTCTATTTTTTCGGGCCAGTAGCGAGTAGTTTAGCCACTAAATTTAGTCGGTACTCGACTAAAATACTCGCCTAGTCCGAACAAGGCTTAACCGACGATTAAAAATTAAAACAAATGTTAAGGCTAATTTAATTTAATAATTTGTTAAGAGAGTGTTAACTATGAATGTGGAAGGATTTAGAGGAAGAGGTAGACCTAAGAAGAAATGGATGGATTGTGTGAAAGACGATATGGGTAGGAGGGGAGTGAAGGAAGAAATGGTATATGATAGAAGAGTATGGAAGGAGAAAACGTGCGCCGACCCCAGGTGACTGGGAAAAGGGCAGGATAATGATGATGATGATGATGTTAAGGCTAATTTAATCAATTAATTTCAATCTAACTTTGATTTGCTCGGAATTAGCTGGAATAGCCCTTTAGGCTACTAGAGAATAGGTAGGGACAAAACAAGTCGTTATTAATCTATATTATCTACTTTTTTTTTATAATATTATAAAGCTGAAGAGTTTGTTTGTTTGAACGCGCTAATCTCAAGAACTACTGGTCCAATTTGAAAAATTATTTCATTGTTAGATAGCCCATTTATCGAGAAAGGCTATAGGCTATATAGCATCACGGTAAGACCGAACTCGGTAAGTGGAGTACCAATGAAGAATGTTTCAAAATAGGGGTTTAAATACCTCCTTAACATTCTATATTTCAAAAATATTTTCACCTTCTACGTAAATGAAAATAGCTGGTAAAATTTAGCGTTATCCAAAAGTAACTATTCCATGCGGACGAAGTCGCGGGTAAAACCTAGTGTTATTATATACCATACAAAGCCGACTTAACCTAATAGGTGTATGGCTCTAATAAAGAATAAAAAAAAAAAATATCATAGAGCTCATATTCGCTTACCCTAAAAAAAAAGTCGTTGTATAATGTACACACACGTATCTCCAACATGAAAATAAAAGGTCGCCGAGCGTCTCACTTTTATGTTGGCACCGCTGACATGCCGCCGGATATTACGTACGTTTATTCATTTATTTATTTACGCGGTACCACGCCCGGGTTTATTTAGTCACGATTCGTGCTTCCATACCGGACTTCGGAAGGGTATTTTTATGGTATCCTTATGTGGTGTTGTCGAAGAAACTATTCTTGAAAATATATTCAGGTCTAAGACACAGCCCACTGAGTTTCTCGCCGGATGTTCTCAGGGGTTCGCGTTTCCGATCCGGTGGTAGATTCTGCGAAGCACTGCTCTTGCTAGGGCCAGTATTAGCAACACTCCGGTTTTGAGCCCCGTGAGCTCACCTACACGTTAGGGTGAAGCTGAAATAGCCTTTCAAGGCTATCAGCATAGGTAGAAAAAAAAATTAGACATCTACAGGTCGTCATCCTCACCCGGGGGCCGGAGGCGGGAATACGCCCGTACGTCCCGGCCCCTGTAGGTGGCGGCCTCCCCCCGGTGAAGGTCAAGGGGCGACCTGAGGGGGTGAGGCCGCGCGGCGCGCTACCAGCACTCTAGCGCGCTGCCGTGGAGTGAATAGAGCGACCGGTCGACGGTGTATCGCGTCCCGACCCGGCAGGCTGGTTCTGGTCCAGCGGGGTATTCCGGGACACCAGCGGCACCGTCTGGGCGGCCCGACGGGCTGCCGTACCGAGACGGCCGACGTTTCAGAGCCTTCGATTCGCCTCGAAGGCTCCGTCGGCTGGGCGTCCTTGGGGTGAGCCGCGCCGTCTGGTTGTAGTGTTGACCGCGGTAGCCCCCCTACCTCATCCGGGTTCTGACCTCGGAGGGGATCGGACGTCGGGTGTAAGAGTGCAGGGGAGTCGTTTAGTGGGTGGGCTCTAAAATCCTTGGGCCCGCGGTCTGCTCACAACACCATGCAGATCGTTGAGTCTCACATACCCCGCGCGCCCCTTTTGCGCGGGGACCTCGTAGGAGGTTCGGCCCTCTACCCGAAAAAAAAAAAAAAAAAAAAAAAGGTCGTCGTCCTCACAAACTCCTGATAATAATGTCACAAATAACTTTAACTGTCAAATAATTCTTAAAGTTAGGTTTCATACTTCAGTGCTTAAAGTAAAGCGTTTGCGTCAACTGCGAAAAAAAAAACTACAATCTGACATTTAAATTACAAAGATTTACCCGCCAAAGTGTCGACCAAAAGTAAGGCGCGTAGTCGGAGAGTTTTTTTTTTTAAAATGGATCCTTTCGTAAAACAGCTGGATTTTACGGCGCCAAACTGAAATTTGCACTTTAAAAGAATTCTCGTTATGATAATAATTTCAATTGGACGCCGCTTCGTTTCACAAAGAAATGTTTTATTCTGAGATTAAACTGTGAATTTGTGGATTGTTCTCGCATTTGTTATTTAAAAATCTGACCGTGTTGATAATTCTTTAAATTTACCTCTATTAATTCTGTGAAGATAGAATATAAATATGCAATTTTTGGAGAGTGAAATTTTCTGTTTCGCTCTTCGCTCCCGTATTTTGAACTATCGACTGTCAAGATAATAGAGAAAATAAAAAGCAAGATGGCGTTGACGACTGAATTAGCGATACCGTACGTAAAAACGCGTTAGTTAATTATTAATCAAAATAATAGATCAGGTTTTGGTATGAAAAAATTAGAAATAATATACGGTGAAACAGTTTTATTTTGTTCGCCATAATCTCCATTTTACAATTATAGTATAATATGGACATATAATATAAACACATTATATAAAATATTATTTATACATTCTGAGACATACGATTTTTTGTAAATGATTACTAAATCTATCAATGAGGAGCTTGTCTGACCTGTCCAAAATGATGTTTCTAAAATTTGGCGGTAGGAAAGAAGTTACACTTATTTTTCTGTCCAATTCCTAGTTCCTATTTTAAACACATTACTTATGCCACGTATTGCTGTCGTCTATATTCTTGCCGCCAAATTATCCCTTCTACTTGTAATGGAAAATAAAGATACTCCAGAAATCAAATCAAATCAAATCAAAAATTTTTTATTCAACATAAATGAAAGTACATACTTGTTGAACGTCAAAAGAACTACCGCCAATTCACAAGAACTAGCCTCCGTCCTGAGAAGAATTGGCAAGAAACTCAGCGGGCATGTCTTTTTTTTTTAAATATGAATATATTTTTTTTTTAAATATGATTTTTTTACAATGAGTATTATAACGTAACAATTACTACAATATTGAAATGCCCGGAGCGAGCAACTCATTCCCACTTTGTGCAATCTTCTAGATAATCATTTACTTTATAGTAAGCTTTATTGCACAGATGTTCTTTAATAGTTTTCTTAAACCTATGTATATGTAGGTTCTGAACATCTTGTGGGATTTTGTTGTACAGGCGCACAGACAAACACCCGAATGAATTTCGTATCTTATGTAACCTACTCATCGGCACAACAAGCTTGTGTTTGTTCCTAGTATTTCTATTATGTATGTCCGACTTTTTAGGAAACTCCTCAATATGTTTACGAACATACATCAAATTTTAAAAAATGTACTGGGATGGCATTATGAGAACTTTAATTTCTTTAAATTTCTCCCTCAGGGATTCCCTCGAGTGCATGTTAATAAAATGAAAATAAAGATACTACTAATGTTTGACTCTTTTTTTGGGAGGCAAATAAAGACGAGTAAATCCAGTGAATTCTTTAGTATAAGCTAACATTTATAGGAGTAATAAAAGTAAAACTATTAGTTATATTGAGCGCGACACACGAACCTCGAATCGGCTTATATAGCACAAAATAGTTCTCAAACTAATGTTAGAAATACACGGAAAGATATCCTGTATTTAAACGTGGGCTTTTTTTTATTGTTTAAACGGGTGGACCAGTTCACTGCTCATCTAGTGTTAAATGGTTACCGGAGCCCATAGACATCTACAACGTAAATGTCGCCTCCTACCTCGAGACAAGAGTTGTAAGGTCTCCGTTTTTACTATACAATGGCTGCCCCGCCTTTCACACCGAAACGCATTACTGCTCACGGCAGAAATATGCAAATTAAATCGCCTTCAAATATACTAACGCTTACAATTGTTGTATAGCAGTTATTGGCGTCCTTGGGCCTATTTAATTGACCTGTGTAGTGTTTACAGTATCAGAGGAGTCTATTAGAATACCACAAACCCCTAGTCTTCATTGCGCACTGCCGATTTCAAATTCGAACACCGGTGTATCGCTCAACACGAATGCACCGGACGTCTTATCCTTTAGGCCACGACGACGATCAAGTTATAAGAGCAGCGTTAAATGACGCGATGTTCGCCCGTATGCGCCCGTTCCCGGGTGACGGATATTTTAGCTTGCGTCTCATAAATTCGCGGCCCGTTCGAATGTATTCAAACTGATAATTTACTGCCGCGATCGGGAGCAGAATAGACCTCTCTATTATTGTTTCTACTCGATTAAGGGGGGAGCTATTCCCTTCACGTCAGTCTGCAACGTTTAGGTCGTAATTTGAGGCTCACCTTCGTCGACCTTGTTGCGATAAGTCCTTTTTATGCTTAAATAAGATCACAACATCATCAATAATGTAAATACCGTTAACCGATTTGAGGTATGTGTTCTAAGTATTGTTACGCGCTGGGGTTCGGGATGAATAAAATTTCATCAAAGTAAAACTAAAAACTGTATTCAACTTAGAGCACTTAAACACTCAACAAACACTTTAAAACTCTGAATTCGCTTGTTCCGCTTCGCTTCAGGTGATCCGTTCGCTGTTTCGCTTCGAGTAGTTCCGATTACTGACTGGCTGCGTGCCATCTCTACGACGCTTTTATAGCCGATACCTCATCCCTAGAATTATCGAGAACATTCCATACATCTCTAGTAGTAGTTCCCGCTATCTTTTTATGATTGCAAGATTACTGATGGCCTGGAGGCCTTTCCAACTTCACCAGGACAGGTGGGCGAGCAAAGGCTCAGCCAGGAGGGACCCCGCTATCTGACAATAGATAGCGTTGTACTTCTCGAGCGTTCTTCTTGTTAGTAACTGCTCCGTTTTTTTTTTTTTTTATTATTGAAAGATTACTGGTGGCCCGGAGGCCTTTCCAGTTTCCCCAGGACAGGTGGGCGAGCAAAGGCTCAGCCAGGAGGGAACTGCTCCGTGTCATCCCCGCAATGCTTTTATAGTCGAGACGAAATCCTTAGAATCGTCGAGAATATTCCACAAAAGTCGAGTACTGTGCGTTTCCGCTATCTGATCTGATGGCGTATTTCTCGAACGTTCTAAGATGCTACTAGATCCTTTGATATTCGTTCGACTATTCGGCGATAGATGGCGTTACTCTTATCGGCGTAACAGTATAATTGTCGTCATGATAATCGCCTAATTGATAATTCAGGTCGTCGTGGCCTAACGGATAAGACGTCCGGTGCATTCGTGTTGAAACGATGCACCGGTGTTCGAATCCTGCAGGCGGGTACCAATTTTTCTAATGAAATACATACTCAACAAATGTTCACGATTGACTTCCACGGTGAAGGAATAACATCGTGTAATAAAAATGAAACCCGCAAAATTATAATTTGCGTAATTACTGGTGGTAGGACCTCTTGTGAGTCCGCACGGGTAGGTACCACCGCCCCGCCTATTTCTGCCGTGAAGCAGTAATGTAATGCGTTTCGGTTTGAAGGGTGGAGCAGCCGTTGTGACTATACTGAGACCTTAGAACTATATCTCAAGGTGTGTGGCGCATTTACGTTGTAGATGTCTATGGGCTACAGTAACCAATTAACATCAGGTGGGCTGTGAGCTCGTCCACAGAGCTAAGCAATAAAAAAAAATATATATATCTTGGCGCCACTGACTACTCCCCGACTCTTAATCACGCAGGAGTCAGTCACCATCTATGCCCTAGACACATTGCATTAAACGCCTTGAGCTCTAGCACTAGGAGCAGGCTTAGACACTCTGGTAACCGTATTTGTCGAACTTGGCCAAGAGTTCGACTTTCAAGCTAACCCATTCGTCAGCCCGCTGAGTTTCTCGCTGAGTCTTCTGAGCGCGTCGCGATTCCGATCCGGTAGTAGATGCATTCGTGAAGCAGCTGCTCTTGAGTTGCTAGGTCTCCTTTGGAGGCGCTCAGGTAGCTGTTAGCAAATCGCACCCCTTCCTGACTGAGCTCTTGCTCGCCCACCTGTCTTGTTGAAACTGGAAAGGCCTTCGGGCCACTTATTAGTGGCCCGAAGGCCTTTCCAGTTCCAGTTTTCTAGGATTATTATCCATCAATCATAAAAAACAGTACAATTGTACTACTCTTCGATTTGGAAGGACAGGATAATTAGGCAGGGTGCGATTCCTACCACGAAAAAGGACGTATAATTCTTGGTACTCATATACCACAAGCTATGTTATTAATGAACTGCTAATTAGGTTCGGAATACGAAGCGGAATTCAGACAATATGCTCGTGTAATGTACGAGAATTATGCGCCCTCCTAAAAGACATTTGATTTCGGTGTACATTCGCGTACGAAATAGTTTGGACATGACAAAAATAATAATAAGATAAATAA
Source organism: Bombyx mori (assembly GCF_030269925.1). Classification (NCBI taxonomy): domain Eukaryota; kingdom Metazoa; phylum Arthropoda; class Insecta; order Lepidoptera; family Bombycidae; genus Bombyx; species Bombyx mori. The sequence continues at coordinate 8,057,621 of NC_085130.1, forward strand.
CTTTAAACGTGGAGTTTTCTTATGTTTGAGGGATTACTGATGGCGCGGAGGTCTCTCCAGTTTACTAGGGCAGGTGGACAAAGGCTCAGCCAGGAGGGGTGGGATTTGCTAACAGCTTCAAATCGAAACGCATTACTGCTTCACGGCAGAAATAGGCAGGGTGGTGGTACCTACCCGCGCGGACTCACAAGAGGTCCTACTACCAGTAATGATGAGAAGATCTGGCGAGAAGCTCAGCGGGTTAATGCTTAGGCTAGGTTGCACGTCGAACTCTTTGTCGAGTTCGACGAGTACGGTTACCGGGGTCCTTAAGTCTGCTTCTAGTGTTAAAGCTGAAACAAACATGGAGTACATGAGCAGACAAGCAATGAGGTAGACCGACGGCTTGGTCAAAATAGCTGGTAGGGAGTGGATGCAATAGGCAAGAGACCGAAGGGAATGGAATTCATGTGAAGAGACCTGCTGTTACGCTCAGCATTGGGTGGACATAGGTTGAAGAAGAGAATGGAATATACAATTTTATTCATGTTTCTTACTGATACTATTAGTGCATAGAAATGTTCCCGAAGTTAATTTAGACTTTCGGTATTAAAATATAGTTGAGTCAAAGAGTTCATGCACGTCTTTCACATTGCCACGTCCAAATTTCGTGTATCCAGACCAGAATACGCCCAAAAGACTAACAAACGATATTTCATACGCACGCGTAGCTCTTACAGCTGAAAGGATAAGGTTGATTTTCGCACCGAATAAAGCAGCATTGTGTTCAAGCCACGGTTATTTATGTACCTTGTTAATATAAGTTGGGCTGCTTTTGTCTTCGGCTCCGTGGCCGTGACATGACAGATGGAGTTTACTTTTATCTGTTTTCGAGTTATTGTTTAAGATTTAGCGAAGGGAATTCTTTAAGGACGGGCGCTGATAAATTACGGAGGACTAATTGAGGATTTTAAACCGATCGGGATTCTGGGGATTAGCGCCGATCGATTGTGGTGTCCGGTATTTTAATGGCGGTAGGGCGTTTCGTGTGTCCGCAAAGGTACCACCACCATGCATCAGCCCGCTGAGTTTCTCGCCGGATCTTCTCAGCGGGTCGCGATTCCGATCCGGTAGTAGATTCATTCGCAAAGCAGCTGCTCTCGAGTTGTTAGGTCTTCTTCAGAGGCGCTCGGGCAGCTGTTAGCAAATCCCACCCCTCCTGGCTGAGCCTTTGCTCGCCCACCTGTCCTGGTGAAACTGGAAAGGCCTCCGGGCCACCAGAAATCTTTCAATCATAAAAAAAGGTACCACCACCAAAGATATTTCTGCTGTGGAACAACATTGGTTTGAGGCATGGGGCAGCAGTTGTGCTGAGATTTAGAACTTAACTCTTAAGGTAAATGAAGGCATTTACTTTCTTGATGAGGCTTCGGTAACCAAATACTTAACAAATGTTCACGATTGACTTCCATGGTGAAGGAATAACATAGTGTAATAGAAATCCAATCCGCAAAATTATACTTAATTTGCGAAATTACTGGTGGTAGGACCTCTTGTGAGTCCGCACGGGTAGGTACCACCACCCCGCCTATTTTTGCCGTGAAGCAGTAATGCGTTTCGGCTTGAAGGGCGGGGCAGCCGTTGTAACTATACTGAGACCTTAGAACTCATATCTCAAGGTGGGTGGCACATTTACGTTGTAGATGTCTATGGGCTCAAGTAACCACTTAACACTAGGTGGACTGTGAGCTCATCTTGTCTGCCCAGTGAGTTACTGCTTTCGTCGAACTTGTCGAAATTTTTGACGCGAAAATTCAGCTATAGCTTCAGCTTGCTTTTTCATCTCTTCCTCTTCTCTTTCGGACAATTGTAAGAAAAACCTCCCCTCACAGCTGTGCTGTGGAATTCACCTAACGGTCCAGGTTAAATGGCAAGGCCTTCTGACCATCCGCCTCTAACACCCGCTCGGTGGAACATCTTCTTTATTTTTTATTGTGCGAGCAGGCAGACGAGCATACGGCCCACCTGATGGTAAGTAGCTACCGTCGCTCATGGACGTCAGCAATGCCAAGGGCAGAGCAAAGCCGCTGCCTACCGCTTAATACTTTCCACAAGCTTCGTTTGAAGAAGGACATGTCATAGCGCTCGGGAAACACCGTGGAGGGGAGCTCATTGCAAAGCCGGATGGTACGTGGCAAAAATTATCCCTGGAAACGCACTGTGGATGAACTTACAGCTTCTCCCACTCTTTTTCAGGTAAACGTTACAAAACAGGAATTAGACCTTATAAATCTTACGACATCCATCTGGTGATTAATACGATTAAGAAGTTCGAACCTAAATCATGAACCACAACTCCGCATCAACATGACGCAGTGTCCTGATCTGTCACGTGTATATTAGTACGTATGAGCCGCCACAATGTACAAACGGTGTCACTACATTAATGTTATATATACACATACCACAGAGTAGATGGCATCAGTGTTGGGGTTAAGCCGCATTATTTCTGGGGAAACAAATTTCAAATTTCGTAGTGTTTTTGGAACGAAGTTCCTTATGGGACGATGCGAAGGGGTACCCTAACCGGGACAAAACGTCCGTAACGTAAGATTTTTATTAGTAATGCACACAGTGTACGACTTAGCTTTGTAATAACGTACAAAAAATAACATATTTTTTTATTATATATTTTGATAAATCATTGTGAATAAAATAAAGTTGATAACTTTGTAAAGTAGTTTTTTTTAATAAATAAAAAAATCATAATCAAAATGTATACCCGAATAATTCTTTTCTTCATACCTCGAATAGAACTTAAAATTAACATTTTTATAATAAGGAACTTCGTTCCTATCCGGTGTTCCACGACACCACACATCTTTTTTTTATCCCCTACATTATTGCTGGTAGCTAAGAGGCTATTCCGGCTAGGGACGTGTAAGGAAGTCGTCATGGCCTAAAGGGTAAGGCGCCTGGTTCATTCGTATCGAGTGATGATACTATACCGGTGTTCAAATCCCGCTGGCAGGTACCAATCTTTCTAATCAAATACGTACTTGATCTAATTATAATTAGCGCAATTACTGGTGGTAGGACGTCTTGTTCCGCACGGGTAGGTACCACAACCCTGCCTATTTCTGCCGTGAAGCAGTAATGCGTTTCGGTTTGAAAGGCGGGGCAGCCGTTGTTACTATACTTGAGACCTTAGAATTTATATCTCAAGGTGGGTGGCGCATTTACCTTATAGATGTCTATGGGCTCCAGTAACCACTTAACACCACGTGGGCTGTGAGCTCGTCCACCCGTCTAACCAATAAAAAAAAAGTATAATTGCGGTTTTCAGTGACCGCACGGCTAGTTTGATGCACTATTAAACCGGTTATCAATGACCGGAAATATGACCCGACTGGCTCGCTCCGCTAGTTAGCCGCTTACCTACCCGGTTAATCTGAACGATTGATTAGATACCAGGTTCCTTGGTTGCTGAAATGGTCTCATTATATACTTTACTATAATTAGTGTAGTATTTGTTTTGAAATAAATACTTCTAAATAATGAATTGAGTTTGTTTTTATTGTCCTTGTAGGCAGATGAGCACACGGCCCACCTGATGGTGAGTTTTTTTTTTCTTGCCTTCGTAGGCAGACGAGCATACGGCCCACCTGATGGTGAGTGGTTACCGTCGCCCATGGACTTCAGCAATGCCAGGGGCAGAGCCAAGCCGCTGCCTACCGCTTAATACTCTCCACAAGCCTCGTTTGAAGAAGGACATGTCATACCGGTAGCGAGTGGTTACCGTCGCCCATGGGTATGCCAGCAATGCCAGGGGTAGAGCCAATCCGCTGCTTATCGTGGAGTACTTACTCTCTACAGGCCTCCAGTAAAGTTGGTACTCCCACAACCCGATTTCTGAGCTAGTGCCATTGGCTTACGATATGTAACGTCATCATCATCATCATCATCATCAGCCCACAGTGGTTTACGGCTTCAGTTTCTCTCATCTATTCGCGCAGGTCGCGGGAGGTGTCGATTAGTATATAAAATGGATGTACCTCTTTGACATTGATTGATGTTTTGATGTCGTATCTGTTACTAAGCAAACTTGGCTTTTGGACTTTTCATAATACGCTTTTATTAGCTTCAGACGTTTTTTTTTTTTTTTTTTATTGCTGAGATGTGTGAACGAGCTCACAGCCCACCTGGTGTTAAGTGGTTACTGGAGCCCATAGACATCTACAACGTAAATGCGCCACACACCTTGAGATATAGTTCTAAGGTCTCAGTATACTCACAACGGCTGCCCCACCCTTCAAACCGAAACGCATTACTGCTTCACGGCAGAAATAGGCGGGGCGGTGGTACCTACCCGTGGGGACTCACAAGAGGTTCTACCACCAGTAATTACGCAAATTATAATTTTGCGGGTTTGATTTTTATTGCACGATGTTATTCCTTCACCGTGAAAGTCAATCGTGAACATTTGCTGAGTACGTATTTCATTAGAAAAATTGGTACCCGCCAGCGGGATTCGAACACCGGTGCATCGCTCGATACGAATGCACCGGACGTCTTATCCTTTAGGCCACGACGACTTCAAATATGTATGTATGTAACGGAACGGATGTATGTATGTATGTTGGTATGTAACGGAATCTTTGAACATGATTTTGACTCCCTTCAAAACCTCGGATTAACTCGAAATTTGGTATACTTATTAAGGAACGATGACAATTCAATATTAAAAAAAAATTTGAAAAAATTGAAGTTCAACTAAAAAATGAAAAATAAATAATAGTTTAAAAAAACTAACAAAATACGCTTTTATAGAAAATCCAACTAAAAAATATAAAATAAATTTTAATAAATTTGAATTAAAAATATTGTAAGAAAAAAATATTTTATTGTAAAAAAAAAAGCGTGGGCTCCAGTAACCACTTAACACCAGGTGGGCTGTGAGCTCGTCCACTCATCTAAGCAATAAAAAAAAAGATCCGCCGAACAACTTACCAGGATGATAGTATAGGTCAGAGTTCGACGAGTAAGGTTACCGGGTCCCTATGCCTACTCTTAGCGATTTAGCTGCAGGCGTCGTCGTGGCCTAAAGGATAAGACGTCCCGGTGCATTCGTATCGAGCGATGCACCGGTGTTCGAATCCCGCAGGCGGGTACCAATTTTTCTAATGAAATACGTAACGAACTTAACAAATGTTCACGATTGGCTTCCACGGTGAAGGAATAGCATGGTATAGTAAAAATCAAACCCGCAAAATTATAATTTTCGTAATTACTGCTGGTAGGAGGACTTGTAAGTCCGCACGAGTAGGTACCACTGCCCTGCCTATTTTTGCCGTAATGCGTTTCGGTTTGAAGGGCGGAGCAGCCGTTGTAACTATACTGAGACCTTAGAATTATCTCAAGGTAGGTGGCGCATTTACGTTGTAGATGTCTATGGGCTCTGGTAGCCACTTAACACCAGGTGGGCCGTGAGCTCGTCCAACCACCTAAGCAATAAAATAAAACAAAAAAGGCGTCTTAGAGTTGAGTTAGTTCACCAAGTGAAAATTTTAAAATGATAAGAACACTAGCAGGCAAACAAATACTAAAACTCAATTGCCAAGAGATAAGTTGATAAATAATACATAAATTCAAATTTGCGTCCTAGCGTAAGACATTAAAATAACATAAGTGAAATAACCGGTTTATTTCCCACAAAGAGCAGAATCGGGCGGGTGAAAACCGATATAAACCGGATAAGCGCTGTTGGGCGACCTGAATAGTTTCCGAGGGGGGAATATATATATTCGTTTTCATATTATAACTCGTATTTTGTTAACAGTGCTTTTGATACGGTTTTACTGTATGCTATAGTTTCATTAGTTTAATGGCCCGAGTTTGATACTCGTAAAGTCTGTTTTATTTATTTATTTATTTATTTAGACGCACCAACAGCAATACACACAAAACATTCAAGCTTAAAATGAACAAGTATTGTTACGCGCTGGGGTTCGGGATATATAAAATTCCACTGAGGTATAAATTATAACTGTATTCAACACTTAGAACACTTAAAACACTTCACAAACACTTTAAAATTCTCAATTCGCTTCTTCCGCTTCGCTTCAGGTGATCCGTTCGCTGTTTCGCTTCGAGTAGTTCCGATTACGTGCCATCTCTGCAACGCTTTTATAGCTGATACCTCATCCTTAGAATTATCGATAATATTCCACACATTTCGTGTATTGTGTTTCCGCTATCTGACAATAGATGGCGTTGTACTTTGGCTATTACTCGTACTAGACGTCAAAGGAATATGGTAGTGACAATTAGACATCATCGGAGCCGATCGCCTTTATTCCTTACCAATAGTAGTAAGAAATGGCTTGTTAAATAGACGAGAAAACAGTAGTGTTTTTTCCTTGGCTACTTAAATGTAGATCTAACAGCGCGTGACATTTCTAGATAAAGAAGATAATTTATTTTAATTTTTTTTTTGTCGTTGCTAATTAATTTTGATAAAGATTAATCGTCTTGTATTCGACTAAATGGTGATTTTGACAGTGATCAAGAATCCTGAATAGAGGTGCGTGGACTTTGTAGCCAAGGCGCCAGGAGCGAAGTGAATTGTACTGTTAAAAGTGAGACCTTAGAACTGATATCTCAAGGTGGGTGGCGCATTACGTTGTAGATGTCTATGGGCTCCGATAACACCGGGTGGGCCGTGAGCTCCTCCAACTATCTAAGCAATAAAAAAAAAAGATTTAAATTGCTCATTTAGTATTTATTTATTTTAAGTGAAATAGATGTTTTTTCTAATTGTCTCACAACTTACAGGAAAAATCTGCCGCGGATCATTTCCCAATTAAATATGAAATAATCTTATGCAATCAATGAAATTTAATCAAATTTTAGTTATATAAATTAATAATTTTTGTTGTTAACGCACTGTCGATTGCATCTATAATTGAGGTGACATCTGCCATGAACTTTTGTCAATGTTTTGTACATAGAGCTAGAGTCAAGAACGTTTATCGATAAAACCTAATAACCTTAAAATGTTCTGGGCAGCACTAAAACCGCCATGTTTAGCGGCCAGATGACGTCACAGTGGCACGCATTTTTTGTTGACGTGTCATTTCCATAGGTTTCATACTTCAGTCGTTTTGTATTGATGATCACTTTGTTGGTGCAACTTAATAAATAAATAAAAAATGAAATGTCTAATAATGGGAGTCTGTTAACTGTCTAGATTCTGTGAAAGCGAACAGATGTGGGAAAATGATGCAAAGCCGTTGGAAACTTGTCGGGATAAATTCATAAATTCCACTTTCTAAAGTCACAGTAAATAACCATTATTTTACTGAGATTAAATTTCATTAGATATAATCTCGTTCCATTTAATTTTATCCCAATTGATTAAAGACTTGATTACAATCAACTAAATCTTGATTTTCTTCAACAAAATTTCAAATTATGACAAAATGTAAGAAGAAAATAACAGACTTGGCTTAAAGGTATCGTTGCCAGGTTAGAAAATCTTAAAAAAAATATGGAGTTGCGTCTATCACGGCGGGAGAATGTCCCGCCCCTAGCATAACCCTCCTCGTTGATCTTAGATTGACTTAGAACCTTCTGCCAAGGTCTATTGTGAGCGACCACGTCTCATTTTTAATACGCTTTTATTAGCTTCACACATATGTCAGTATGCAGCGGAATATTTGAACATGATTTTGACCCCCTTCAAAACGTCGGATTAACTCGAAATTTGTCATAGTTATTAAGGACCGATGCCAATTCAATATTTTAAGCAGTTTGATCCGCTATCCTTAGTAGGATAATCAGGATTAGCAATTTTTTGTTTTCCTGAGACCCGATATTGAGAATATTGAAATTCAACTAAAAATGAAAAATTAATAAACTAAAAAAATACGCTTTTATAGAAAATCCACATGAATAATAGAATATTAATTTTACTACAGATATGAGTAGAAGGTTCATTTTGATAATATCCCGAAAAGGACCTCACGCTTTTTTCTACTATAAAATATTTTTTTCTTACACTATTTATTTATTTAAATTTATTTTCTATTTTTTAGTTGGATTTTCTATAAAAGCGTATTTCTTTATTTAATATATTTTGTACACACAGCTGTTAGAAGAAACACGACAAAAAGGGTACAGAGTACAAGGGCACTACTTATGTCATGTTGAAATCTCTTCCAGTAGGCCTGCAGAAGGAAAGAAGAAAATTAGGAACACAAGCCTAGTGCATACAGTGCGTATTTTTGTTTATTTTTTTAAATCATCATTTTTTTTTTTGCTTGGATGAGTAGACGAGCTCACAGCCCACCTGGTGTTAAGTGGTTACTGGAGCCCATAAATATCTACAACGTAAATGCGCCACCCATCTTGAGATATAAGTTCTAAGGTCTCAGTATAGTTACAACGGCTGCTCCACCCTTCAAACCGAAACACATTACTGCTTCACGGCTGAAATAGGCAGAAAGGTGGTACCTACCCGTGCGCACTCACAAGAGGTCCTACCACCAGTATAAATTATTATTTTACATCATCACTGGCACCCATACTGGTCAAAGACGGTATATAACCTCATGCAATCAAGCATTAATTTTAATTGGATAATTACGATAATTAGACCTGAAATCCATTGGTACAATAGAGCGGCTACCTATCCGCTTATTAGCCATCGACTGGCACCCGTCCCGAAACAGAACCTGAATTTTATCGGGACCTGTGAATTTCCAGCAGGAATTATGGCCCAGAGACGATTGGGAGGTATTTATCCGAACAACAGATCCGCGAGTCGAATTATATTTTATAATTTTTTTAATTTAATTTAGGTCTGTATTCTTTATAAACGATATTTTTTTCATGATTCAAGCACTTTGATTTATAGTCCGTGAGTCGAATAATATGTTTTTTTTTTTAAATCTGATATTTGAAAGAAAGATGTTTTTATTTTTAATTATCATATTCTTCATTATTATGATTTCCTTCCATAATGACAGTAATTAAGACTTTATTTAGTTATTTTTATTGCTTAGATGGGTGGACGAGCTCTCAGCCCACCTGATGTTAAGTGGTTACTGGAGCCCATAGACATTTACGACGTAAATGCGCCACCCACCTTGAGATATAAGCTCTAAGGTGTCAGTATAGTTACAGTATAGCTACCCCAGCCTTCAAACCGAAACGCATTACTGCTTAACGGCATAAATAGGCAGGGTGGTGGTATTTACCCGTGCGGACTCACAAGAGGTCCTACCATCAGTAAACTTACTTTTCCAAACGATTCCTTTTATTGAATTTCTACGATACATTAATAACAACAGAGAGGTTGGGGCCCTTTGGTTGCTCAAGTCGGAATGTGAGGCGCGACTTTTTTTTTCTACCTAAGGTGATGTTCTTGAGAGACAATTTTAGCGTAACCTTAACAAGTAGGTGAGCTCACGGGCTTCAAACCTGACGACGTTGCTGTTAGTTACGAGGGATACGCGAGTGAAACACTTTTTTGCCACGTACCATCCGGCTATGGAATGAGCTCCCCTCCACGGTGTTTCCCGAGCGCTATGACATGTCCTTCTTCAAACGAGGCTTGTGGAGAGTATTAAGCGGTAGACAGCGGCTTGGCTCTGCTCCCGGAATTGCTGAAGTCCATAGGCGACGGTAACCACTCACCATCAGGTGGGCCGTGTGCTCGTCTGCCTAAAAGGGCTTAAAAAAAAAACTTGCGTGCTATTAACCCGCTGGCCTATATTTGTTGAAATAGGGCACGTATGCGTAGGCAGACGCACACATACTTAACACTAACCCTAGCAAGAGCATGGCTTCGCAGAATCTACCATCACGGCACCGGTTCGGCACCGCGGCCCCCTGAGAAGATCCGACGAGAAACTCAGTGGGCTGTATCTATGGGTTAGTTTACTCGCCGAGCCCTTCGTCGCAAGCGACGGGTTTGACGAGAACGGAGATTATCAAATATCAAGAGACACTCCATCACATTCGATGTTCCATTGTTTGAAGTGTACGTAATTAAAATTGGTGCGATATTAGTTCTCACCTGAGGGGCGAGAGGGTCGGTAACACATACACGCATGACGATTACGTTAATAGAGATTGCTCGACGATTCTTGTTCAAAATCTATATATTAATAACTGAAGCAAAAACTTTGTATCCCTTTTTACGAAAATTGCGCGGACGGAGGAGTATGAAATTTTCCACACTTATAGAGAAAATAGAGAAGAAGTGCACAATGCTAATATTTTTTTTAAATAATGCATAAAAGATACATTAAATCAATAAAGAAAATATTACACACACTACATACCATGTATTTGACGCACACACGCATGCATTCTATTTATTGTCAAACTTTTGTTCTTGACGTCTGTGGTCAAATTGAGAATAGATTAAATATTGTTTGTCTTTGTTAATATTTTTTATAGTGTAGTCTTGGCGAAATTTGTGATTATAGAAGTATAAAATACAATCATATGGAATTGTAAGTCATATAAAATACAATCATATGGAATTGTACATAGTGTACAAACTTACAATTCCATTTTATTATAGTCGAATTTTGACTACTGCGGGACCTCTAGTACTACATAAATATCTAATATATAAAATTCTCGTGTCACAATGTTCGTTCCCATACTCCTCCGAAACCGCTTGACCGATTCTAATGAATTTTTTTATGCATATTCAGTAAGCCTGAGAATCGGCTACTATATATTTTTCATACCCCTAAGTGATTAGGGTTGTCCACCCCTAACATATTTTTTTTTATTTGGACATTTTTTTTTGTTATAATGAGGTATTATGTGGTTGAATGAGGTTTTGTTATTTTTATTATATATTCCCTCATCGTTCACAGCACTACATACCTCTTTCACTCATTTACCACATCCTTACACGCTTACAATAAGTTAGTTTTTTTTTCTACACTAGAAATTCCCTAGAAATCTTATATATGGCAAAACAATCTTTGCCGGGTCAGCTAGTATTTATATATTAATACGTGAAACGAAAACTTTGTAGCCCTTTTTACGAAAATTTCGCGGACGGAGGAGTATGAAATTACCCACACTTACAGAGAATATAGAGAAGGAGTGCAGAATGTTAATAATTTTCTTTAATTATGCATAAAAAATACATTAAATCAATAAAAACATTACACACGCTACCATGGACATAGGCCTCTCCGAGCAATAAAAAAAAAAGTTGTTTTATTGACGTAGAAGGCTGACGAATACTTCCAACTGCATACAAATTTGAGTTAACTTTTACGCGATCGAGAACGTTAAAAAACTCGCACTAAACATACTGATGGTAAGTGATTATCGAAGCGTATAGAGATCACAGCGTCACTGCTCTAACCACGCGTTTTAGGAGCAGACAGCGGCTTGGTTGTACAGTTAGCAAGCACTATGTCCATGACACAGTGACTGCCTACCAATAAAAATCCACCTCATAATTGAAGTTCAACTATCGGCTGACCCAACCTTTAAACCAGCTTTAACTGCTTCACGGCAGAGTTTGGCAGCCCTGTCACCGATAATTCTGAAGCCAGCTTAAAAAAATTGATGCAAGGATTTGTTAAGACAGTCCTATTGTCGGATTCCCCGGATCCACCGTCGGTTGTTTTTAAGCTCCTCAAGCACCAGTCAGTATCCTCGTCGAACTCGTCGGCTACGACGAAGAACGTGTGAAATTATCCATAGTCCATTGAGTTTCTCGCCGGATCTTCTCATGTCTTCAATTCCAATCTGATAGTAGATTCAGCGAAGCACTGCTCTTGCTAGCAAACTCTCTCAGGTTGAGACCGTGAGCTCACCTACCCGTCCGTCTGTAGCTGGAATAGTCCCTTAGGCTACCAGTGATTATGTAGGGAAAGAAAAAACAATTTAAACGGCCGTCTGGTGTAGTGGTAAGTGACATGGTCACTACACAAGGGGGTCGCGGGTTCGAATCCCGCCAAGGGAATTTATATTTGTATGATAAATATAAATGTCTTTTCCAGGGTTATGGATGTATATTAAATATATGTATGTGTATAATAAAAATCTTACATTTATATCCGTTATCTGGTACCTGTAACACAAGTTCTTTACGAACTTATACGAACGGGAGCAGATAACGTGGCGTGATTGTTAAAAAAAACAAAAAAAAACAATCCAATCGCTAATCTCAATGGAGCCTTGTACACGTAATAACGCCCTCTAAAGGTTTTCATTTCGCCAATACCGTCAGAATTCCATATGCCTTGGATTTGATCTCTTCAGATAAGACGTTCGGCGCCCCTATATCACGATAATGGGGGAATCATTCGACGCCTTCGTCTTATTGAGGCGAGTCCTATAAGAATTTGTTTAGCCCGAAAACCTATAACGCGAGCATTGTTCATATATTTACATCTCTTCTTATCTACGGAATATTTAAATACAAAAATTGATCTAATCAGTAGCCTCGGTGAAGCGATGCTTTTGCTATTTTTTTTAATTTTTTTTATATCTTGATCCACAAAACATTTTTTTTTATTGCTTAGATGAGTGGACGATCTCACAGCCCACCTGCTGTTAAGTGGTTACTGGAGCCCATAGACATCTACAACGTAAATGCGCCACCCACCTTGAGATAGAATTTTTAAGGTCTCAAGTTTAGTTACAACGTTACAAATTACAATCATTACAGTACATATAAAGCTAAATCGTACAAGTAGTACCTAGATCTAATCTGGATTGCAATCTAAATAGTATGTGCACTCAGCAAAACCATATTAATGTGCTTAGCTTTGGCTATTGAAAACACAATTGAACTTACAAATATTGATAGCTAGCCATTGTTAAATAGGATATCCTTCACACATCTGACAAATCCCCTGAGTCTAGGTTCAAAGATATTAAAGTTACCGTGACATTTAGCCAAATAATTGACAGCCAATTCGATGAAGTGAATTTGATAATTTATGTAAAATATTAATCTATATATTAATACGTGAAGCAAAAACTTTGTATTCCTTTTTACGTAAATTGCGCGGACGGAGGAGTATGAAATTTTCCACACTTATAGAGGATATAGAGAAGAAGTGCACAATGCTAATATTTTTTTAAAATAATGCATAAAAGATACATTAAATCAATAAAGAAAACATTACACACACTACATACCGTGTATTTGACGCACACACGCATGCATACGGTACTATTTATTGTCAAACTTTTGTTCTTGACGTCTGCTGTCAAATTGAGAATAGATTAAATGAGTCGTCTATTATCAAAGGTGGCAATCTGTGCATTTGGACAAAAATTTTTTATTGATATGTCAATACAGATTGATTTGAATATAATCGTCTCCTTCAAAGAATACGGTTCAAAACCTGCATTAAATAAAGGTTAATAATTAACCTTTTATTTATCTAAGATGTGGTTCAGAAGAGTTTTGTGACTGCCAATGGAATACAAAGTCAATAATTCGTTTTTCTGATTTACCAATAATTTTCCAAAAGTCACATTGCCGGCTTTGATAATAGTCGACTCAAATATTGTTTGTCTTTGTTAATATTTTTTATAGTGTAGTCTTGGCGAAATTTGTGATTATAGAAGTATAAAATACAATCATAATAGTGTACAAACTTACAATACCAATTAATTATAGTCGAATTTCGACTACTGTGGGACCTCTAGTGCGTATTAATTTATTTGTTTACAAATCGTCTTTTCGCATTAAGAGTGTACAATTTCCAAAAATGTTCGAAATTGAGTTAATATGCGGAATCATTTGGTATCACCAGGATTTTTCTCATAAATACGGTCAAAAGAGCGTAGTTTAGTTTAAATTTTTTTTAATTTTTAATTTACCTATATTTTGACTACAATTAACAAAATTAATACATAATTTTATCTGACTTTAAAAGACAGGTAATGTGACTGGTAAAAAATAAAAAGAAATGTTGCAAAGATGATTAATATTAAAAATATCACATTAAACTTTTAAAACACTCTCCTGTAAAATTAGTAAGTTTTGACATTATACAGTTTTAATGCGAGAAGACGAAATGTTTTAAAAGCTTAAAGATAAATAAATAAATAAGATTATTTATGATGGACGGCTTTTCTTTGTCACAGTTTTAAATTTATAGTTCAAATACTTGAGAAACCATCTCTTAGGACTACAAAGATACGGCGAAACTTAGAATTACTAATTCTCTAAGTTAATTTTTTGAAGCAAAGCTTGTTTGAAGCACGTAAAGAAATTATGAGAAGATTTGACCTTAATTATAATTAATTTTTTTCTGTAAGTTCAAAGTTCGACCAATTAAAATATAAACGACAGAAATGAGACGAAAACTTCCCATTTATTACGTGAGGAGCTTTTAACGGATCACTGAACTTTCACATGGGATACGCATTTTTTTTATTTGACGCCTTAATTGAGCTAATTAACTTTTTTTTCCCTACCTAAGCTGATGGTCTTGAGAGACCATATCAACGTAACCTTAACTAGTAGGTGAGCTCACGGGGCTCAAACCTGACCTTGTTGCCAACACGAACCCTAGCAAGAGCAGTGTTTCGCAGAATCTACCACCGGATCGGAAACGCGACACACTGAGAAGATCCGGCGAGAAACTCAGTGGGCTTTGTCTGTGGGTTAACTTACCCGCCGAGCCCTTTGTCGCAAGCGACGGGTTCGACGAGAACGATGACCGGTGCTTGAGGTACCTAAAAGCACCGTTAGTGGATCGGGAGGAACCGAAATGACGTGTTTTGGGCGACGTCGGCTGTTTACCATTCGGTCTGCAGGATCGGGAATGTAGCTAATTAACATGGAATATATTTATAATTGACTTGGTGATGCAGTTTTATTTTTATTTTTTATTATTGCTTAGATGGGTGGACGAGCTCACAGCCCACCTGGTGTTAAGTGTTACAACGTAAATGTGCCACCCACCTTGAGATATAAGTTCCCAGGTCTCAGTATAGTTACAACGGCTGCCCCACCCTTCAAACAGAAACGCATTACTGCTTCACGGCAGAAATACCTACCCGCGCGGACTCACAAGAGGTCCTACCACCAGTTAATGGTCCTAATTGTTGCGCAGAGGGTCGTGGGTTTGATTCCCAGATCAGGCAAACATTGTGTCATCAACAGGTTGACGCTTTTTTAAAAGTACTAAAGGTCGCTCGGCCGTCGAAATTCGACCATAATTATTATTCAGAACTAGCTGACCCGGCAGACTTCGTAGTGCCTCAATCGATAAATAAAAGACACATCAAGGGGACACATCAAAGGAAAAACAATATTGTTTGTTTTTATATAATTCCGAGCTTTTTTATATTTTCTCACCTTTTAAACCTCCCCTGGACTTCCACGAATAATTCAAGACTAGAATTAGCCAAATCGGTCCAGCCGTTCTCGAGTTTTAGCGAGACTAACGAACAGCAATTCATTTTTATATATAGAGATTATAAGTTTTAACATTAATAAGGTTCTATTTTCAAAGACTCAATAATCACAGATTTCGCCAAGACTACACTATAGACAAATAATATTAAAGACAAACAATATTAATCTATTCTCAATTTTGACCACAGACTAACAATAAACAAAAGAGTATGCATGCGTGTGTGTGTAACTGCATGGTAGTGTGTGCACTGTTTTTTTTATTGATTTAATGTATTTTATGCATAATTAAAAAAAATATTATCATTCTGCACTCCTTCTCTATATTGTCTATAAGTGTGTGAAATTTCATACTCCTCCGTCCGCGCAATTTTCGTAAAAAGGGGTACAAAGTTTTTGCTTCACGTAGGTATTAATGTATAGATTTATGTATGTATGTGTATCCGTTTCCGGTACCGGTGGTACCAAAGACACAGGGAATCCTAATTTGGGGCCCCATGACCGTGTGTGATTTGCTCGCAGTTATTATAATATTATTATCATTATTATATCAGAATATATGATTCTGTGGTACATAATTGCTTGCAATCGATATCCTATGGCTGATTTAAGTGGGCTGTGACTTCGTTCACCCATTAGGACACCATAAAAATAAGCTTAAAATATTATCCCTCCATTATTTGAATTCGATTCAAGTCGTACATTTAAAACTCGTATCTATCTAGTCTCACGTGGTAATGGCGGTCGGGAATCCACGGCGTTCTAATTTCAAAAAGATTCGAAAAATACGTTACGTCACAGTAGCACCTGAAGCAGTATTACAAGTTGCTCAAAAAATAAATAAACATATCTATTTAAATATTAAAACAGTACTATACATTGTTACTGTTACTAAAATACAATTAAAAACTATAATTATTCATTGGTTGTAGGACGTTCTGTGAGTCCGCACGGTGTAGGAACCACCACTCTGCCTATTTCAGCCGTGAAGCAGTATGCGTTTTGGCTTGAAGGCTGGAGTAGCCGTTGTATTATGAAACTCAGATTTAGAATTCACGTTTCAAGATGACTGCATTTACGTTGTTCATATATATGGGCTCCGGTAACCATTTAACACTAGGTGGGCCGTCAGCTCGTCCATCCAAAATTATTGACTTAATTTAACTTAATTAAATTTAAGACATACAAACACTCTTGGAACTGTCAAGAAATTTTTAACATTTGTCCTATAGTTAATTTAACACGTGTGTGGGCCCCGGTGACAATAAGGGAATCATGTGAAGTAAGTGGATCTAACTTTTATATTTAACATAAATAAAATGGAACTACGCTACTAAAAATATAATATTGTTTTGTAACTGATAGGTTGTAGCAAAACCTTCTTTTACAAAGAAGGTTTTGCTTACGCCGAATTGGCATGTTTATGACTGAAATGCTCGCGATTATAATATTTGATTGATACTCAATAAGAGATTTATCCGCCCTTGGATGTTTAAATCAAAATATTCTCCTCTGTCAATATTAAATATATGTTACTTAATTCTTATAAATACTGGTGATAGGACGTCTTATGAGTCCGCAAGGGTAGGTACCACCGCCCTGCCTATTTCTGTTGTGAACCAGTAATGCGTTTTGGTTTCAAGGGTGAGGCAGCCGTTGTACCTATACTGAGACCTTAGAACTCATATCTCAAGGTGGGTGGTGGCATTTACGTTGTCGATGTCTATGGGCTCCGGTGACCACTTAACACCAGGTGGGCTGTGAGCTCGTACACTCACGTACGCGATAAAAAAATTAAAAAGTGTATATTACAAATTTCAAATATGTGTATATCTCTTCGGCCAAGAAGCTTTAGATGATTACACAAAATTAACTTACTGTATGTTTTACACTGTGGAAGGCCCACCGTTCATGAAATTCAAATTTACAAATTCGTGTTCGCTTTTTAAAAATCGTCGCGAG
This sequence comes from Bombyx mori, assembly GCF_030269925.1. NCBI lineage: Eukaryota > Metazoa > Arthropoda > Insecta > Lepidoptera > Bombycidae > Bombyx > Bombyx mori. The sequence goes on from NC_085130.1 coordinate 8,074,986, forward strand.
GTTTACCGATCGGCCACGATGTCAAATCCAAACCGGAAAAAAAACCAGATTTTTTTGAATTTAAAATTTTATTGCGTCAATCCGATCGATCATGTGTTTTGTTGTTATAATATATTAACTACATATTATTTTGCCATGATTTATTTTATTTGTAGCATTTTGTGAATGGATGTATTAAAACACAAAAATAAAGGTAAATATGTATCGCTTTGTTCTATTTTTTATATGAAGTCTGTAGGAATTTGCGAACGCCGAATCCATTATTTATATTTGGAACGGTTCGAATGATCAGTATTCGCAGTCAAGGACGACCGTTACATTTGTAATTCCAATTATGAATTCGTGAATTCGATTCGTTAATACCTTTCGGTAGATGTTTCATCGGTTTTACGGTAATTTTCGCGTGTTTTTATTTTATTTTACGTATAATTTTACTTTTGAACTTGGAATGTTTGTTTTGCGTCATTCAAATATTTGGGGTTTCAGGATGAAAAATAATAAGTTAAATAAATATTACGGAAAATGGATTTTTGTTTTTGTTTTCTCACTTTTCGCTGACGATATTCTTTGATAATAAATAGGTACGCAATTTGATTTCCATTATGGTGAAATAACATCTCTATATATAAAAATGAATTGCTGTTCGTTAGTCTCGCTAAAACTCGAGAACCGCTGGACCGATTTGGCTAATATTGGTCTTGAATTCTTTGTGGAAGTCCAGAGAAGGTTTAAAAGATAGATAAGTGTGAAAATGCTCGGAATTAAATAAAAAAAACAATTTTGTTTTTCCTTTGATGTGTCCCCCGTCGGACGGATTCCCTTTGTTTGTTTTAAGTTTATTTTATACAAAAGTTTAGGTCTTTTATTTATCGATCGAGGCACTACGAAGTCTGCCGGGTCAGCTAGTTGTATGATAAAAAAATCAAGAAAAACGTATAAGTTCTTAATATGCCGATAATTGGTATTAGGGATTGTTTGATTGTAAATTTTTAATTACACGTTTTGATCAAAGAATTCGGTATGATTAGTGAAATAGTGATTTGATTAATATCGAGGGAGGAAATGCTATTCGGCTTAAGTGACATTTCGCTTAATGCGCGACATTTATCTATGTAATTAAAGGTGCGTTTTATTTTGTACTAGCGACCCGCCCTCGCTTCGCTTCGGAAACATTAAATTTTATTATTGAATAGCTGAGTCCCGCGATGTTACCCTTTTTTTATTGCTTTGATGGATGGACGTGCTCACAGCCCACCTGATGTTAAGTGGTTACTGGAGCCCATAGACATCTACAACGTAAACGCGCCACCCACCTTGAGATATAAGTTCTGAGGTCTCAGTATAGTTACAACGGCTACCCCACCCTTCGACCCGAAACGCATTACTGCTTCACGGCGGATATAGGCGGAGTGGTGGTACCTACCCGTGCGGACTCCCAAGAGGTCCTACCACCAGTAGCGGTTATTGTCGTACCGCGACTGACACCGCGGGGCTAAGCTACTCTAAAAAGTAGCTTAAGTTAATCCTTATATCATCAGCTACCTTTCAGTGAAAGTCCCGTCAAAATCGGTCTAGCCGTTACAGAGATGCTCTGATAGATGAAGAAGTTTTTTTTACGATATTTTTTCTAAATTTATCTTTCAAAATGGCTCTCCTGCCTGTGAAGTTGCAAAAATGTCGCTTAAATAATATTTCACCACTTGATAATGTAGTTTTAGGTATATTAGTCAATGCATAAAAATATATTTTTCATTATTATTTTAATAACTGAATGCAATTAGGGTTTGTTTTATTTTAATAGATTTTCGCAGGATACCTGCTTGTAGCTTATTCAGAATTATAAAAACCCGTTGCCTGGAAAATATCTCTTTAAGACCGCCTATTGTACAATTACACCTATCTGTTGGTTGATTTTCAATGTTAATTATGTTGGTGTGAAATTAATTAAACTCTTTCTCTCTTTCGCTCTATTTCTCACTCTCTCTCTCTCCCTCTCATTATCGCTTGAAAAATCAGTCCAAATCAATTCAGGTTCCATTTTCAATTCTCACAGCGGACAAACATTCGTGTGATGAGCATGTTTGTTTGTTTATTATCTATATACATATATAATTATACGTATATAAGTATGTTTGTCCATCTCTGGTATCGATAACATAGGAAATCCTAATTTGGCGCCGGATGACCGTGCGTGAGTGATGTTCACAGTTATTATTATTTTTTGCATTGTGTTTCTCGAAATATTTAAGACATTTCGGTATAATGAAGATCACGGGCCTATGCCAAGTGAAGTGAAGAAGCTTCATTTTCTACTTGCAGCATATTTAAGTCTTCCTGCAAGAATTTTTTTTTTATTGCTTAGAGGGATGGACGAGCTCACAGCCCACCTGGTGTTAAGTGGTTACCGGAGCCCATAGACATCTACAGCGTAAATGCGCCACCCACCTCGAGATATAAGTTCTAAGATCTCAGTATAGTTACAACGGCTACCCCACCCTTCGAACCGAAACGCATTACTGCTTTACGGCGGAAATAGGCGGGGTGGTGGTACCTGCCCGTGCGGACTCCCAAGAGGTCCTACCACCAGTGACCACCAGTCCATTGACGGACTATACGGCATGTGTTTAATATTGCGGCTTTCTGCATGGTCATGTACGTGTTCTATGTCGTCTACGTCTACGTCTACTATGTCTAATATTAAAAAAAAATTGGAGTTCATGTTTAGGTATTACGCTTGTACTGGATAGCACCAGTGGTACAATGTAGACATTGTTAAAATTTCTTCCTTTAACTCTGTACTTTTTTGTATTTAATGTATCGCACTGATTATTTGTTTTTTGGTGTACAATAAAGAATACTCTCTCTCTCTCTCTCTTTCTCTCTTTCTCTCTCTCTCTCTTTCTCTCTTTCTCTCTCTCTCTCTCTCTATGTATATTTATTAATTTTTTCAGTTATTGATTTCTGTATATTATGGGTATATTATTATTATTATACAGTCGCCCCAAGCTCCTATTATGTCTAATATTATGGGTATCAAAAATAGATACGAGAGTTAAAACACCAAATGTCTTTATCAAATTGGCTTTGATCTCACTGAACCGCACCCTGGGCCCTTCGCCAACCACTAATCCAAGGTGATTAATAAAGGTCATTAATAAACAACAACGGGTTAATCTTTTAAACTTTAATTAATAAAATTTGATTCATTTTCGATTACGTATTAAATTGAATGTTTTATTTCGTCGGCTCCGCGAGGTCCGTCGTATTCCGCTGAGTGATTGGAGGTGCACTACAAAGGCATTAAATTTTCATATCCAATCACTCTGGTGCGGCTCCCGAGAGGAACGATACATGAGCGACGGCGACTTAACGCGTGATGACACTCGGCTATACGCCGGAGCGCTACACGTCCCGTCACTCAGCTACACGCCGCAGCGCTACACGTCACGTCACTCGGCTACACGCCGCACGTGACGTCACTCGGCTTCACGCCGTTGTGCTACACGTGACGTCACTCGGCTACACGCTGCTGCGCTACACGTCACGTCACTCGACTACACACTGCTGTGCTACACGTCACGTTACTCGGCTACATACTGCTGCGCTACACGTCACGTCACTCTGCTACACGTGGCTGCGCTACACGTCACGTCACTCAGCTACACGCTGCACGTGACGTCACTCGGCTACATGCCGCTGCGCTACACGTCACGTCACTCAGCTACACGCTGCACATGACGTCACTTGGCTACACGCTACTGCGCTATACGCCACGTCACTCGACTACACGCTGCTACATTACACGGCACGTCACTCGGTTACACGCCGCTGCGCTACACGTCACGTCATTCGGCTACACACAGCTGCGCTACAACTCACGTCACTCGTCTACATGCTGCTGCGCTACACGTCACGTCACTCGGCTTCACGCCGCTGCGCTACACGTCACGTCACTCGGCTACACGCTACACGTCGTATGGCGCTCGTATACTGCAGTACACGTGACTATTCGCCTATCACTCGCACCGCATCCCACGTCCGGGAGCCGGATGTAACTGGTTTAACAGGTCTCATTTAAATTGACTTGCCCAATTGAAAGGGAATTTTAATAAATCCCCTTATATACCGGTGTCCACGCTCGCAAGTCTATGGAAAACGAATTCCGGAATTAAGGTAAACGATTTTTAAAGGATTCCCGCGTTTGTGAATCGGATTTTTATCGATCATTGATTGCGTACCACCGCTTTCAATAAAAGGTTGCTCTTAATTGCAGGTCTGTTTAATGTAAAATGATTCGTTATTTAGAAGATGAGAAGGTTACTTCGTACACAAGTGGTCGCAGTGTGGAATCCTGTACCTACGTTGTTCACAACTAATTTCATGTAATCTTCAAGAGTAAAAATACACCAATAGTATTTTCTTTGCGACTCGTAGGCAGGGTCGTCTTAAACTAGGATGGGGCCCTTGGGCACACAAGAATTTGAGGACCTTTTGGAAAGTAAAAAAAGCGAATTATAATAACATTTTTTTACTGAGTATGACCATTTATAATCAAATACAGTATGATATAATATGTCATTAATGATATTAGAATGCTGCTGGTTTTTTGTTTACGATTTCGATAACGGTTTCTTTCGGGATTTCTGTTGAGCAAAATCTTCTATTATAGGCATAGTATATGATGCCTTGTAAATACCTTCCGATTACTGATTTGTGAAAAAAGTGTAATGTGCCCGACAAAAATGTTTTGAGAATAAACGTGTGAGAGAAATTGTCGGTCTATCGGCCCCCCCTGAGAATGGGGGCCCTGGGCACGGGCCCCGTGTGCCCTTATGGTAAAGACGGTATTGCTCGTAGGCACAATTAAAATTACTTTTAAGATTTAATCTGTCGTTTTTTATTGTCGTGATTACATCATTTCCGAAGTTTTACAGTTTACGTGTTCTGTGAAAATTTATAATAATATATACGTAAAGTTATAATTTTTATCTATACTACTTGTATAAATCTACAGTGGTTTTTACGGATGTTCCGTTATAACTACTGAACCATGCATAAGATTGACTTGAAACTTGGTATCCATGTAGAAAATACATGTACTTAATGGATAAGCTAATATTTATATGAGTGTTGGACTCCCTATACCAGTTGCGGGGGCGTTAATGATGAGAATCTTTGTGGGGGTGAGAAATAATAATGTTACTTTTAAATGCCCAGCGAAGCGGACGGGTACAGCTAGTTTTTAATATAAAACTGTCGGCAACAATATAATGACAGTAAAAAAACTCGACTTTATACCGGAAAAGTGGTTATAATAATATACTGGCAAAATTTCAGTCACTTCAGGACGCAGATAACCGAATTAGTGCTAGTTTTTAAAGGCCTGGCGGTATTTTTTTCTGGAGCCCATACAAATCTATAACGTAAATGCCGCTACCCACCTTGAGATATGTAAGGTCTCAGTATAGCTACAACGGCTGCCCCACCCCTCAAACCGAAACGCATTACTGCTTCACGGCAGAAATAGGCAGGGTGGTAGGGACTCACAAGAGGTCCTATTACCTGAAAAAATATTAGTATCGTATTATTAGTACTAGAGGTCCCACAGTAGTCGAAATTCGACTATAATTAATTGGAATTGTAAGTTTGTACCCTATTATGATTGTATTTTATACTTCTATAATCACAAATTTCGCCAAGACTATAAAAAATATTAACAAAGACAAACAATATTTAATCTATTCTCAATTTGACAACAGAAGTCAAGAACAAAAGTTTGACAATAAATAGTATGCATGCGTGTGTGCGTCAAACACATGGTATGTAGTGTGTGTAATATTTTCTTTATTGATTTAATGTATCTTTTATGCATTATTTTAAAAAAAAATTAGCATTGTGCACTTCTTCTCTATATTCTCTATCATACTCCTCCGTCCGCGCAATTTTCGTAAAAAGGGATACAAAGTTTTTGCTTCACGTATTAATATTAGTATTGTTTTACCGTAGTACTTAGTAAATCAAAGAGACGCTTACGATGTGTCCATGGTGCTCAGTGCGAGTTTTTTAACGTTCTCGATAGCGTAAAAGTTAAGTCAAATTTGTATGCATTTGAAACGGCGCCCCTAGCGGCAAACGTAGGCATACGTTCCAACTCCATACAAATATGAGTTAACTTTTACGTTATCGAGAACGTTAAAAAACTCGCACTAAGCACACATTTGTTTAGCCGTTCTCAAGAAGTAACCAGAGACATACTCACATTCAATTATCGCTGGAACAATGAGGATCCTTTATGCAAAGAGTGGCTCTTACCTATTTATATGCGAGGTTTTGGAGAGTCCTGAGCAAAAGGTAGCGATTTAACTGGGCTCCTGGCATTAACAGTTGGAACATATTGTTACGCCGGTAAGAGTAACGCCATCTCTCGCCGAATAGTTGATGAATATCGAAGGATCTAGTTGCACCTAGAACGCTCGAGAAGTACAACACCATCTATTGTCAGATAGCGGAAACATAATACTCGAAATGTGTGGAATATTCTCGATGATTCTAGGGATGTTGTATCGGCTATAAAAGCGTTGCACAGAACTACTGAGAATTTTAGAGTGTTTGTGAAGTGTTTTAAGTGTTCCAAGTGCTAATACAGTGTTAACTTGTAATTCGGTAGAATTTTTATTAATCCCGAATCCCCGCGCGTAACAATATGCTTGTCCGCCTACAAAAAAATTGCCGTTATGCAAGCTTTTCGAGAATTCGCCCTCGTGTCTCTGGATGGCAGTGTATACGGTGCTGATGTCCAAGGGCCCTGGTAAACGTTTAACACCAGGTCCGCCGTGAGTTCAATTACCCATCAAAGCAATAAATAAAAAATTAAATTACACTTCGATTTGTCTTGCAGTGTACTTCCTTGTTTGCGAATAGACTCGAGAGCCCCCTCTGAAGTGCAGTCACTGCTTTGTGGCATAGTGAAAGGTTTACTGACTAAAGTGTATCGTATGTGCTTGTCGTTTATACAACAAGATGAAGTCTTGTGAGCCTACACGGGTAGCTAGCCGTAGGTAGGTAGGTAGGTAGGTAGAGAAGGGGGATTAGCTAACAACTGCCCGAGCGCCTCAGAGGGAGACCTAACAATTCAAGAGTAGCTGCTTCGCGAATTAATTTACTACCGGATCGGAATGGCGACCCGCTGAGAAGAAAGAATTTTTCAAATCGGACCAGTACCTAGTTCCTGAGATTAGCGCGTTCAAACAAACAAACTCTTCAGCTCTATAATATTAGTATTGTTACCAAGTCCAGGCAACCCCTTACCGAGAGCCAGCGCTAAAACTATAAAAACGATCTCTCGCTGCGCCTTTGCCTCTTTTTTGTGCGTGGCGTTCGTGTGTGCGGTTCTTGTTGAAACATGTTTGGGACTTGTGTAATTTTAACAGTTTTCGTTAATAGTAGATTGAAATCATTTTGTTAGAAGTATTGGTTAATTCAGTAATTAGGCCAGTCCTGTGTAATTATTTTCTTTTTTTTAACTACCCTCACTTCTGGTCGATAATAGTATAGATAATTAACGATTGTCATTAATTAGTTCCATCCCTATTTATTATAGTTTATTTAAATTACTGGGTCACGATCGGTGATTGTTTAATACAAATAAATTCCTGTATGCTATACCTACAGACATCGGTTTCATTCCTGATGTCCGAGTCATACATACGTACAGCCGACATATTCATTTTTATAAAATATATAAGTTAAGTGTTAATGTGTATAGATTTTATCCAGTTGTATGAACCTGATAAGTAAATAAAATATGTAGATATTTATACCGCAACTCTCCGATCTGTTAACGGTGGCGACCATATTTATGTAGGATTGGTAAGAACGGAACGTTAAGATGTGAGTGAGAGGAAACGGAAAGAAAGGGAAAAGAGAATGACAGACAGAATGACAGAGAAAAGGAAGTTTTTTTTAAGGGATTTTATGACCTGGTAACTACGACCTTTAGGTCAAGTCCTAATTTAAAATTTAATCTTATTTTTATGAAAAATGATAATATGAAGTGAAATGAAATGAAGATCATTCATTTGAGATATTAATCAACTGGGATGAAATAAAAAGAAATGAGATGATATGGGATGAAATATAGTCTTAGTAAAATGGTGGTCATTTACTGAGATTTTTTCAGTGGACTTTTTGGAGGATCCCGAGAAGCTATGTTCAGCGACTTTGTTTCATTTTCCCACGTTTGTGCACTTTCACAGATATTAAACAATAAACCACTGTTATTACACATTTAAACCCAAAGAAATACTAAATAGAAAATATAAAACAAATCACACAACTTTGCTCATCGCGTTTCCGCCAAAAAGTCAGAAAAGGAAGACGGCGAAGACCATAGATTATACACTTAATATTTGAGAGAAGACGGTTAAAAAATTAGGGAGGCGTAATAAAAGCGTTAATTATTTTTTAAATATTATTATATTATAACAGAACAGATTTTGGAACAGTGGAAGTTTTATTTTATGTGTTGCGATCCCTATTCTACACTTATGATGTATAAAGCTGGGTACTCACCTAGCTGTGAAGCATGTAACGTAACAGATACTGTATCAACCTGCAAGTGGGCTTGTCCACGGTCCACAGCGTATCTAGCTACGAGCTGCTACGAGCACACTGCAAGCCGCCTTTGTGTTCGCAGTGATACCGCCACTCGGCGGGTGACTGCGAGCTTGCTGCGCTCCTTCCGCGAGCGGCTCGCAGCGGGCTCGTGCCTACGTACTCACTGGATACAGTATCTGTTACGTTACGTGCTACACGGCTAGGTGAGTACCCAGCTTTAAGGTGAATTGAGTTCAAATAAAACTAAAGGAAAATGAAAATTTAATTAATGAAAGCAAGTGCACGTTCAATTTGAGAGGGGCGTTGGAGTATCCCGTCCGAGGGTTGGAGGGCGGAATTCTTGGGGCAACTCCCAACACGCTTTCCGAAACCTTTGATGGGCTGAATAGCTTTAGGCTGTCCAATGGGTGTAGCATTAGACAAACAATAAATTATAAGTTGTATATGTAAATATTTAAATTATTCAAGTGACAAATATCTAAGATGTGGTAGGACGTCTTGTGAGTCCACACGGGTAGGTACCACTGCCCTGCCTATTTCTGCCGTGAAGCAGTAATGCCTTTCGGTTTGAAGGGTGGGGCAGCCGTTGTAACTATACTGAGACCTTAGAACTCATATTTTAAGGTGGTTGGCGGCATTTACGTTTTACATGTGTGGGGCTCCGGTAACCACTTAACATCAAGTGGGCCGTGAGCTCGTCCACCCATCTAAGCAATAAAAAAATAAAAAACTGTTTTGCCGACTTTACTTGACCTAAGCTACCGATGTTGATGAGTGCGTGGAAGTCGCTTCGTTGCCTTCGATGTTTAGCGTTTAAGGGAAATTAGGCCAAATAAGAGATCGCCCTTTGAAGGTCGCGTACCGAAGTTGATCAATCTGTCTACACCAGCGTTGGAACGTCTGCGCGTAAATTGCATTCAACTATGAAAGACTCACAAGAGGTCCTACCACCAGTAAATGTGCATTAAAAATATACTAGAAACCCGCAGTAGTCGAAATTCGACTATAATTAAATGGAATTGTAAGTTTGTACACTATTATGATTGTATTTTATACTTCTACTAGCGGCCCGCTCCGGCTCCGCTCGGGTCTTTAACAAAAAATTCACGATATTTGACGTTGTTTTATTTTTTAAAATAAAAGAACACTTATTGCGGCATAATTATAATAGTTAGACATATGCTGTCGCTACACTTTTTGTAAATAATAGTGTGTTCTACAAAGTCGTAGTACATTATTTTATTCTATCATCAATATTTTTCGCAGGGCACGATGTAAAGAATATTTTAGGCAATTTTTTACACCTTGGGTTACATTATTGGAGTTTTAGTAAGAATCCCAATTTTTTTTCAAAAAAGGTTATATATAGTCTATGTCACTCGGGAATAGTGTAGCTTCCTAACAGTGAAAGAATTCTTCAAATCGGTTCAGTAGTTTCAGAGCCTATTCAATACAAACAAACAAACAAATCTTTCCTCTTTATAATATTAGTATAGATAATCACTAATTTCGCCAATATTAATAAAGACAAACAATATTTAATCTATTCTCAATTTGACAACAGACGTCAAGAACAAAAGTTTGAAAATAAATAGTATCCATGCGTGTGTGCGTAAAATACATGGCATGTAGTGTGTGTAATTTTTTTTTAAATTAATTTAATGTATCTTTTATCCATTATTTTAAAAAAATATTAGCATTGTGCACTTCTTCTCTATATTCTCTATAAGTGTGGAAAATTTCATACTCCTTCGTCCGCGCAATTTTCGTAAAAAGGGATACATAGTTTTTGCTTCACGTATTAATATATAGATTAATATTCTGCACTCCTTCTCTGTATTGTCTATAAGTGTGGGAAATATCATACTCTCTTTCAGTAATTTTATTACTTATAAAATAGATAAAATAAAACAAATCACACAACTTCATTCCTCGCGTTCCCGCCAAAAGTCCCCAAAATCGTGATTGAGTGAAAAATGCACAGATAATATAAAAAATAAGGATATACGTATCGTTTCACGCTGTGTTGATCTTGAACAACCGAGGATCGCTGGAGCTGACGGGTTCTTGAGTGAAGAAACGCAGGACGTACCGGCAAGGTGGTAAGGCTACCAGAAATGGATGGGGAGAGCCGAAAACCGGGCTCAGTGGGAGATACCTATGTCGAGTTGCGGGTGACTGTGGAATTATGATAATGATTCGTGATAACGAAAGTTGTGAAGCAAAATCTTATTGTTGCTTTGCCCTTCTCTTCTCTGAACTTTTCACGTCGGTCTCCAGTGTGCTTAGTTGCGAGTTTTTTTAACTTTTTTTTAATCATTTGTACGGAGTTGGAACAGCTCTTTTTTTTATAGCTTCGATGGGTGGACGAGCTCACAGCCGACGTGGTGTTAAGTGGATACTGGAGCCCATAGACATCTATAACGTAAATGTACCACCCACCTCGAGATATAAGTTCTAAGGTCTCAAGTATAGTTACAACGGCTGCCCCACCCTTCAAACGGAAACGCATTACTGCTTCACGGCAGAAATAGGCGGAGTGGTGGTACCTACCCGCGCGGACTCACAAGAGGTCTTACCACCAGTAATTACGCAAATTATAATTTTGCGGGTTTGATATTTATTACACGATGTTATTCCTTCACCGTGGAAGTCAATCGTGAACATTTGTTGAGCACGTATTATTTCATTAGAAAAATTGGTACCCGCTTGAGATTCGAACACCGTCGCATCGCTCAACACGAATGCACCGGACGTCTTATCCTTTAGGCCACGACGACTTTTTTAAAGCTCCCCTAGCGGCAAATGAAGGGAAGCTGTTCCGACTCCATACAAATTTGAGTTAACTTTTTCGCGATCGAGAACGTTAAAACACTCGCACTAAGTACACAGTTGTTTTTTTTTTGTAATCAACTAAATCTGTGTTGTGTTTCGCGGGCAGGGGCGTACAGTGTGCTTAGTGTGAGTTTTTTAAAGTTCTCGATAGCGTAAAAGTTAGCTCATATTTGTATAGAATGGGATCGTAAGCCTACGTTTGCCGCTAGGGGCGCTGTTCAAACTGCATACAAATTTGAGTTAACTTTTACGCTATCGACAACTTTAAAAAACTCGCACTAGGCACACTGTTCCCACTTCTACCTGTGTTACCGTTGCCTACGTAGGCTATTACGAGGGTAGGTGAATATAAACAAGCGAACACCCAATCAGCGACTTAAACGGATTCATTCGTGACGTTATATCGGGATCGCCGTTATGTAGGGCTGTCTCAGAAGTTTTTAACATGTTTTTTTTTTTACGAAATCGATGTGTAAGTTCTGATTTAAGTTTGAAGGTAATCTTGTTCAACTGAGTCTGATTGGCTTAAAAATTTGTACTCATATTAAGGACCGATGATAGTAAAATATTTTGTTAACTTCGTCCTAGTATTAGGACCGGTGTTGGTATGTTAATAAGAGAGATTAAATTAATTTTTGGTTCGTTTCTTTTATGATTTAATAAAAAAAAAATGATCATGTATAGATAGAATCTGTAAAGCAGCGGTCGGGGAACTTTTTTTTATTATTACCCCAAAATATTTTTGTGTAATTTGGTTACCCCGTGGCGAAGAGAACAAAAAAAACTAAATCGCTTCTTTTTAGCATCTTAAGAAGTTTCACTTCAATATATACTTTTTACTCGCCAAGTTACGTCGGTCGTATTGTATTGAGCGATTTAGTGGGCAACTTCATTCTGTTCATTTTGTGTCACGGTGCGCGCGCATCGTAAAATTTCACTCTCATCAATTTTTCATAACGCGCAGAAGTATATATATATATATATATATATGTCGGCGCGTGTTTTTATAAACCATTAGTTCATGACTAATAAAGATGGGACGACAAACAACAGGTGCAAGCATTCATCGAAAACAACACGTGCAAGATAAGAATCGTAAACAACATCGTTCCACTACGATACCTTGCTAAAAAACGCTCCGTTGTTGTCTCTCGAGCTCCACTTCGATAAAGCGGCACGACACGAGAACCCTCTCATCGTGGCCGCCGGTAACTACATTCCCGATCCTGCGGACAGAATGGAAAGCAGTCGACGTCGCCCAAAACACGTCATCTCGGATCCTCCCGATCCACTAACGGTGCTTTTAGGTACTTCAAGCACCGGTCACCGTTCTCGTCGAACCCGTCGCTTGCGACGAAAGGCTCGACGAGTAAATTAACTCTCAGACACAGCCCACTGAGTTTCTCGCCGGATCTTCTCAGTGGGTCGCGTTTCCGATCCGGTGGTAGATTCTGCGAAGCACGGCTCTTGCTAGGGTTCGTGTTAGCAACGTCACCAGGTTTGAGCCCCGTGAGCTCACCTACTAAAGTTAGGGTTACGCTGACATAGCCCCTAGGGCTATCAGCTTAGGTAGGAAAAAAAAAAAAACTCTCGAGCTCAGAAGCGAGCGAGTCGCCGTGTCGGACGGAGCGCTTCTGCGTAATATACGCTCTGAGTTCATTTCTGGTTTTATTGAGTGACGAAGACCGCCCGCTTACCATGTCGCTACCCGAAAGTGGAAATACTCCAACTCTCCAATAGAGAGAGAGAATACACTTTATTGCACACCAAAACACAATTTACATTCAAAAAACAATCAAAAAAAGCAGATTCATATGCGGTCTTATCGCTAAAAGCGATCTCTTCCAGACAACCGTTTAATTTATAAAAATTCTGGAAAATATAAAAAATATAGCAGGTATGTTGCGGTGTACTATAGATAATACATTATAGAAAATATATACATACAATAAACAAAATATATACCGTTTACATATAATATGAAATATATACCAATATTTATATACCAATATACATACATACAATACATACTGATATACTTACGTACACACAATACATCAACAGTATGGAAATAATAAATGATGATGCAAACAAACAGCGCTAAGCAGATAAGTAGTGTTCCTTCACCATTCTTTTAAAACAGTTTAAAATTTGAGCACTTCTCACTGCATCCGGCAGAGCATTCCACAATCGAACCGCCTGGACGATGAATGAATGATCAAAGAATTATGATGAATGCGCCGGCATTTTCAGTATCAGGCTATCCGATAACCTCAGGGAAAAATTATGCGTATAACTTCAAAAATAAAAAAAATATATGTTAATTTTCGATACGATCTTTGTTCAACCCTAAAACAAATTGTAGTCGGCGAATTGCAACAATTCTGTTAGAAAAGACGTTTCAAAAACATTGTTGTTTTGTTTCGGGAGATTCTCGTGTTAAGATACAACGGATCAGACGTTATCACGAAAACGTATCTACTTGTATACACCTCTAACAATGTGTACCTACTTAAATTAGATTGGAAATGTGAAGTTATACATTGACGATATACTCGAGAGTCAATTTACATTTGCGTAATTACTGGTCGTAGGACCTCTTGTAAGTCTGCGCGGGTGGGTACCGCCACCCTGCCTATTTCTGCCGTGAAGCAGTAATGCGTTTCGGTTTGAAGGGTGTGGCAACCGTTGTAACTATACTCAGACCTTAGAACTTTTATCTCAAAGTGGGTGACGCATTTCCGTTGTAGATGTCTATGGGCTACAGTTACCACTTAACACCAGGTGGGCTGTGAGCTCGTCCACCCAGCTAAGCAATAAAAAAAAACAATAGAACGAATTAAGTTAGGTTTTTCTCTACAGAACTGGTTCGAATGACACAGCCAAAGTGATAGCTCAAGGATAAAAGGTAGTGACCCAGCCATATTTGGCGTCAAATTGACAATTGGTGTGGTAAATACTGGAGTGGAGTCTCGTATTGGAGACCAGAGATAATGGAGTGCATTTGAAGATACCTAAACTCAGCATTGCGTGAACACAGGTTGAGAGGAGGAGGGGAGAAAGATCAGAACATCAAAAACTAATTTTACCAACTTCCTCAATTTTACAAACTCAGAGCGGGCTGAGACAGACAGAGTTACTTTCGCATTTAAAATACTAGTATGTAAATTATAACATTAAATTATCGCTAAATGCGAACAAATCACCTGTCGTCGGCTTCCTGTAGTCGGCGTAATTGGTGATGGAAGCCGGCCTTACTTCGAGATCAATTTAATTGGATTTTTAATGAAAAAAGTTGATGTTTTTCCCCCCGGATTCGGAGGCGAGGTCGCCGCCACCCAGTACTATTGTTTTCGCAAAATGGTGTGAATTTCCAATTGTTACGTGATTATAAAGGTGTACATGGATATGCCTGCTTATATTTATTTTGTTTGTTTTCGTCGTGGTCTAAAGGAAAATACGTCCGGTGCATTCGTATTTAGCGATACAGCGGTGTTCAAATCCAGCAGGCGGGTACTAATTTTTCTAATGAAATACGGACTCAGCAAATGTTCACGATTGACTTCCACGGTAAAGGAATAACATCATGTAATAAAAATCAAACCCGCAAAATTATAATTTGTGTAATTACTGGTGGTAGGACGTCTTGTGAGTCCGCACGGGTAGGTACCACCACCCTGCCTATTTCAACCGTGAAGCGGTAATGCGTTTCGGTTTAAAGGGCGGGGCAGCCGTTGTACTGTAAAATTGAGACCTTAGAACTCACGTCTTAAGGTGGGTGGCGGCATTTACGTTGCAGATGTCTATGGGCTCCAGTAACCACTTTACACCAGGTGGGCTGTGAGCTCGTCCACCCATCTAAGCTATATAAAAAATACGGGTTCGTGCCAGAATACTATCCGTTATGCCTTTTTTATTTGCTTTTAAAGGTGAACGAGGTCACGTCCGGTCTGGTGCTAAGTGGTTATCGTCGTCCACTTTAAGACACGAGTTCTAAGTATCAACTCTTGATGCCTTTAGGTCCCTCAAGCACCGGTTGCCGTCATCATCGAACTCGTCGATTACGACGAAGAGTTCCCTAAACTAACCCATAAACGCAGTAAACTAAGTTTCCCAAGAGATCTTCTCAGTGGATCGCGATTATTACGCGGTGGTAGATTCTGCGAAGCACTGCGCTTACTAAGGTTAGTATTAGCAAATTCTCTCAGGTCGAGTCCGTGAGCTCGTCTACCCATGTAGGCGTAGCTGAAATAGCCTCTTAGGCTACCAGCAAATAGGTAGGAGAAAGAAAATGTTGTTTGCATTACAAATTTTCTGAATTAGCGCTGGGTTCTCGTGATGACAGTCCTATAATACAGCTTTGGTGTAATGGGAAGACGAGTTCATGACCAACCTTATTTGTCGCCCACTTGGAGTTATGAAGTTGAAGTGTAGATTCTATTATAATTGCTTTTTGAACCTTCAAATCGCAATGCAAAACTACTTCGCGGCAGAAGTGGGCGAGATAGTGGGTGTCTACCCATGCAGGATCACAAAAGGCAGTAATTGTGCGGCATTCATTTTGCATAGGTCGCCTACCAATGTGAGCGAATAAACCGTTACAGAAAAAACCAAACTCGTAAACAAAAACATTTTAAACAAATTTTTCTGACGTTTATAATAATAATAGTCTTAACTTGCGAAATCTATAAGATGTATTCAGGCAAGGGTGTTTTTATATTTATTTGGGGATGAGTAAGTAAGTACTATCCATGTTATACCCGCGTTTGACCCTTACTCGTTGCAATTAAACGCGCCGGACGCTCCCGAGCGTACAGCGAAAACCGACGAGCCCGGAGCGTTCCAAATATATTATTTGACGCTTTAACTAAAATGAGAGACAATTATTGCATTCATTTATAAGCTCGTATTTGAAGTTTATATCAAAGCGAATGCAACCGTGATCACAAATAAACAATTACGAAATCCTTCTTTTAACTCTCAGACTGTTTTGAAAACTCATTAAAATTTTTTGCTATGTGCTTCAATTTTTAAGCTATTGCATAGTTTTTATCGAAGGCTTTGAGCGCGGCGACCAAATCAAGAAAATCCGTAACGAAAATAACCTAACACCCCCCCCTCCGCCTACCATGGAGCTCGCGTTCAACACAATCACACGTTGCGCTTATGAGTGCGAAGGGGACAGTTAATGTTTTGCTTTTGTTAATCTATAAATTAATACGTGAAGCAAAAACTTTGTATCCCTTTTTCACACTTATAGAGAATATAGAGAAGAAGTGCACAATGCTAATATTTTTTTTTAATAATGCATAAAAGATACATTAAATCAATAAAGAAAACATTACACACACTACATACCATGTATTTGACGCACACACGCATGCATACTATTTATTGTCAAACTTTTGTTCTTGACATCTGTTGTCAAATTGAAAATAGATTAAATTAATATTGTTTGACTTTGTTAATATTTTTTATAGTGTAGTCTTGGCAAAATTTGTGATTATAGATGTATAAAATACAATCATAGTAGTGTACAAACTTACAATTCCAATTAATTAAAGTCGAATTTCAACTACTGCGGGACCTCTAGTGTTTATAAATATAGCGTGCTCTTATTTTATTATTGTTTTAGTATTAAATTATTATTGTCTAATTATAATTGCATAAGTTGATAAAAAATGCTATGCTTTACCGTGACAGTCCCCAAGTGCCACACGTGTTTTTTTTTTTTTAAAGAAATGTTATTTATCCCGCAAAGCGAATTTCCGTAATTCCATTGTATTTTTTGGCTATTTGGTCATTGTAAAATGTATGAAATATTTACACACATATTTTATTAAAACAACTCGGACGCAGTTTACTTCATATTATTAATGAAACCTTCCCTGAAATGCCAACAACTGTACAAAATTTAATTCATCTACGTCAATACACAAACCGAGTAACAAATGTTTTCTTGTAAATACTAGAAAATATTTTTAAGACGTTACATATTTTGTTTCGATACATTTTGCAGAATGAACGGCTATGGTTGTTATGAAAGTAAAGAAGTACTTATCTATATATATTATTAATACGTGAAGCAAAAACTTTGTATCCCTTTTTACGAAAATTGCGCGGACGGAGGAGTATGAAATTTTCCACACTTATGGAGAATATAGAGAAGAAGTGCACAATGCTCATTTTTTTTTTAAATAATGCATAAAAGATACATTAAATCAATAAAGAAAACATTACACACACTACATACCATGTATTTGACGCACACACGCATGCATACTATTTATTGTCAAACTTTTGTTCTTGGCGTAAGTTGTCAAATTGAGAGTAGATTAAATATTATTTGCCTTTGTTAATATTTTTATAGTATAGTCTTGGCGAAATTTGTGATTATAAGAGTATAAAATACAATCATAATAGTGTACAAACTTACAATTCCAATTAATTATAATCGAATTTCGACTACTGTGGGACCTCTAGTTATTATTATTATGTATTTCAAGGTCAATGTGTCTTCCAAACAAATTCATTTTTTTAAATTGTTAATCTATGGTTAAATCTAAAGAAATTTGTCTGCAGGGCCATCTATGATTTATGGTTGAAACTATTTGCCAATGTCTGTCTTTCATTAATCAATTTGTTGGCAGCGCCATCTAGGATTTGTAATCCGAACTGTTTGCCAATATAATAATATGTGTTTTCTAAGAATCTGCATCGTCAATTCGATCGAGATCTATTTACTTTCCAATACCAAAACTAGATGGCACTACTGTTGTTATTTATTTCAAATTCAAATTTGTTGACAGTAACAAAGAAAGACCTTTTTCAAAGATGGTTATATATAGTTCAAAGGAAATAAATCTATTAACCACTTCTTAAATTTGTATAGAAATTGGTGAATTAAGTTGCGTTGCCGGCATTAAACTGTCATACGATTTAAACGTAAACACCATAGATAATTGGTAAATATCTAACACTCATAGAATTTTGAGAAATTAAACCCGTCTGAACAACATACATAAGTGATACCATCGATCGTAGACTTTCTCTGTTCCTATATCCCTATGTATGCTTAAACCTTTAAAACTACGCAACGGATTTTGATGCGGTTTTTTTAAATAGATAGAGTGATTGAAGAGGTTTAGGGGTTGGTGCTTCCCGCTTCCGTAGGTTTAACCCGCGATTCCCTACAAGTGACCCCTGGGTGGTGCTAAACGGGAGCCGAAAACATAACCGGTGGTAGGACCTAGTCCGACTGGCTGGCGACCACCCTCCAACTAGAGTCCGCCGCCAAATAGCCTAGCTGTGTTCCGGCGTGTGGGTTGGAGAGCCAGTTCTATCCCTTCCCTTTCCCCTTCCTTGTTGGGGTTGAGTCTTGATGACGCCTGGAACTTGCGGAGCAGACGTGCGTGCGAACTCACGGGGCGTGATTGTTTGACGGGGGTATAGGGAGACCCAGTGAAACGGTACCCGCTGCCGCCCGCCGGTCAGTAGGGGACCTGAACCCGGGTGTCTCTACTAAACTCCGCCCCGGGAAGCTGTCCCGCCAACCGGTGTAAAATCCTGCCGTGCGGTCGTCGTGCCGGAGTCGGAGACCGGAGTGGATCCCGGCGATCGCACGCAGAGTGGACTGGGGGCCCTTCCATGCCCTGCGTCAGTCTCTCACGCAACCCGTGGTCGAGCACGTACTATGTTCCGCGCTTCATTCAGGTGTTGCCTCGATCTCACCTCCAACATCCTACCTCTCCTAATCCTACTCTCCGAAAACTTAAACATCATGAAGACGAGAAAAAAAAAGAAAAGGGTTTCACAGGCGGTCCCCCATTCCACATTTAATGTGGATTTCAGCAATGTCAGGGGCCTACATAGCAACCTTGACGCCGTACACCACCACCTTGAGACGGCGCAGCCTGCCCTGCTTTTTTTAACGGAGACGCAGATATCTGCTCCGGATGATACCTCATACCTTGAATACCCCGGCTACGTATTGGAGCACAACTTCCTGCGTAAAGCCGGGGTGTGCGTATTCGTCCGGGCTGATGTCTGTTGTCGCCGTCTTCGGGGCCTCGAACAACGGGACCTGTCCCTCTTGTGGCTGCGCGTAGATCACGGGGGCCGTAGCCGAATCTACGCGTGCCTGTATAGGTCCCACAGCAGTGATGCAGGTTCAGCTCTGTTTGAGCATGTGCAAGAGGGGACTAACCGCGTGCTTGAGCAGTACCCATCTGCGGAGGTGGTGGTTCTTGGAGACTTTAACGCTCACCACCAAGAGTGGTTGGGATCCAGAACCACTGACCTCCCGGGTCGGACTGCCTACGATTTCGCCTTGGCCTACGGCTTCTCCCAGCTGGTGACACAGCCCACCCGTGTCCCAGATATCGAGGGGCACGAGCCTTCTTTGTTGGACCTTCTGCTGACCACAGATCCGGCCGGATACAGTGTGGTGGTCGACGCTCCGCTTGGATCGTCTGATCACTGCCTTATTCGTGCTGCCGTACCACTCTCTCGTCCTGATCGTCGAACGACGACCAGGTATCGAAGAGTTTGGCGGTATATGTCAGCAGACTGGGATGGATTGCGTGAATTTTACGCATCCTACCCATGGGGGCGGTTCTGCTTTTCCTCTGCTGATCCCTGGTATAACAATGCCAGCAGGGATGCTGCACACCTCAAGCGGTCCGCATACGTGGCATGGGATAATGCCAGGAGACGTCGGGATCCTAACATCTCAGGGGAAAGGCGGAAATATAACGCCGCTTCCAGGTCCTACAAGAAGGTAATTGCCAAGGCGAAGTCGGAGCACGTCGCTAGAGTTGGCGAGCGATTGAAGAGCTATCCCTCCGGGAGCCGTGCTTTTTGGTCGCTCGCCAAAGCTGCAGAAGGAAACTTCTGCAGGTCTAGTCTCCCACCACTGCGCAAGTCCGATGACAATCTGGCCCACAGCGCGAAAGAGAAGGCTGACCTTCTGGTCAAACTCTTCGCCTCGAACTCGACTGTGGACGACGGGGGTGCCACACCACCGAACATCCCCCGGTGTGATAGCTCCCTGCCGGAAATCTGCTTCACACAGTGTGCAGTCAGGCGGGAGCTCAGACTCCTGGACGTCCATAAGTCGAGTGGGCCAGACGGCATCCCCGCAGTGGTTTTGAAAACGTGCGCCCCTGAGCTGACACCTGCGCTAACGCGTTTGTATCGCCTCTCTTATTGCACTAACAGGGTTCCGTCTTCATGGAAGACCGCCCACGTCCACCCTATCCCCAAGAAGGGTGACCGGTCAGACCCATCGAGCTACAGGCCTATCGCGATAACTTCCTTGCTTTCCAAGGTGATGGAGCGAATTATAAATACACAACTCCTGAAGTATCTTGAAGATCGCCAGCTGATCAGTGACCGACAGTACGGTTTCCGTCACGGTCGCTCAGCTGGCGATCTTCTTGTATACCTTACTCACAGGTGGGCTGAAGCCTTGGAGAGCAAGGGCGAGGCTCTTGCTGTGAGCCTTGATATCGCGAAGGCCTTCGACAGGGTCTGGCATAGGGCACTTCTATCGAAGTTACCATCTTACGGAATCCCCGAGGGTCTCTGCAAGTGGATCGCTAGCTTTTTGGATAGGGCGGAGCATCACGGTCGTTGTAGACGGTGACTGTTCTGATACCATGACCATTAACGCTGGCGTTCCACAAGGTTCGGTGCTCTCCCCCACGCTTTTCATCCTGTATATCAATGACATGCTGTCTATTGATGGCATGCATTGCTATGCAGATGATAGCACGGGGGATGCGCGATATATCGGCCATCAGAGTCTCTCTCGGAGCGTGGTGCAAGAGAGACGATCAAAACTTGTGTCTGAAGTGGAGAACTCTCTGGGGCGAGTCTCCAAATGGGGTGAATCGAACTTAGTTCAATTCAACCCGTTGAAGACACAGGTTTGCGCGTTCACTGCGAAGAAGGACCCCTTTGTCATGGCGCCGCAATTCCAAGGAGTATCCCTGCAACCTTCCGAGAGTATCGGGATACTTGGGGTCGACATTTCGAGCGATGTCCAGTTTCGGAGTCATTTGGAAGGCAAAGCCAAGTTGGCGTCCAAAATGCTGGGAGTCCTCAACAGAGCGAAGCGGTACTTCACGCCTGGACAAAGACTTTTGCTTTATAAAGCACAAGTCCGACCTCGCGTGGAGTACTGCTCCCATCTCTGGGCCGGGGCTCCCAAATACCAGCTTCTTCCATTTGACTCCATACAGAGGAGGGCCGTTCGGATTGTCGATAATCCCATTCTCTCGGATCGTCTGGAGCCTCTGGGTCTGCGGAGGGACTTCGGTTCCCTCTGTATTTTGTACCGTATGTTCCATGGGGAGTGCTCTGAGGAATTGTTCGAGATGATACCAGCATCTCGTTTTTACCATCGCACCGCCCGCCACCGGAGTAGAGTTCATCCATACTACCTGGAGCCACTGCGGTCATCCACAGTGCGTTTCCAGAGATCTTTTTTGCCACGTACCTTCCGGCTATGGAATGAGCTCCCCTCCACGGTGTTTCCCGAGCGCTATGACATGTCCTTCTTCAAACGAGGCTTATGGAGAGTATTAAGCGGTAGGCAGCGGCTTGGCTCTGCCCCTGGCATTGCTGAAGTCCATGGGCGACGGTAACCACTCACCATCAGGTGGGCCGTATGCCCGTCTGCCTACAAAGGCAGTAAAAAAAAAAAAAAAAAAAAGAGGAAGTTTTATATGTATAATAGCATCTATTAAATAGTGGAGAAATCAATAATTCATTACAGTTTCCGACGCGAAGCGAGGGCGGGTCGCTAGTACTTTTATAATCGTTTTTTGACAACTATACCTATTAATTGAAACGACAAAAATAATGTAAAGGTTATAAAATAGTAAACGCGGGATTAAACCGTAAAAAATATTTTTATTACATTTTACGACTCGTGAAAACTGAAGAAAATACTTTATGGTGTAATATTTAGAAATACTTTAATTCAATAATTTAGGAAGTCTGATTTTGACTTAAAAATGTGTTCATTCAAAAATTAAGTCTAATTTTGATGTATTGCTATCCCGGTAAATACGAATAATAGTATCAAGCATTCACGCTTGTATTTCATTCATAAAAACAGTTAGCTGTACATATGTATATAAATATATTATTATATTATATACACCTTCTGGGCAGAGGAAACGCTTATAGCTTTATTATTATAATGTTACTAGAACTGGTTCTAAGCGGGCATTACAATCGAGTGCACGAAGCGATTTTGTAGAAATGAGCAATATTTTAGGTTAGAATATTTTAATCATGGAAGTAACATGCTTATCTATGTTATGTAATATGGTATTATTATTCTAAGACTTTAATTATAGGTTAAGTTGTCATTCAAGAGTCTAGTGAATGATAGTAGTAATTAAATAAAATTACTTATCTATAACCCACAGACACAGCCCACTGAGTTTCTCGCCGGATTTTCTCAGTAGGTCGCGTTTCCGATCCGGTGGTAGATTCTGCGAAGCACGGCTCTTGCTAGGGTTCGTGTTAGCAACGTCGTCAGGTTTGAGCCCCGTGAACTCACCTACTAGTTAAGGTTACGCTGAAATAGCCTCACAAGGCTCTCAGCTTAAGTAGGAAGAAAAAAAACTTATGTTATGTGAACAGTAAAACGTAACAATAGCAACAGTCAGTGGGTAAGGTACAAAGGTATTTCTTATTTCTCGTTGTATTAATGAGCGTTCGCTGGTATTCGTTTTTTTTTTTTTTAAATTTAATTCATTAAAGTGTCAATGATCCCAGGGCGCATCGGTTCCTTAGTGTAGTATGGGCACTTTCACTGTTCTTTGACCGCCTCTGAAATTTTGTATGTAATCAAAATGTAACTGTAATTTTCATGTTTGTTAGGTTATCGACTTTTTTTTTTTATCGGGTTACATAAAATATCAACATTTTAACTATTGTTAATTATAACATATTTAAAAAGAATGTTAATGTTAAATAAAAACAGAGGTTTCTCAATTTTTTGTTAATTTTTAAAATTTTTAGTTCGAAAACGACTTCGGTCAGGAATTGTTTTGGCGCGAATTGAAATAGTATCTCGTCACTTGTGCCGATCACAATGAAAGCAGGTTTAGCGTTTGTCGAACGAACGTCTTGGTCAATGGCAAGGAAATACGGTACAATATGTCATTTTATCACACCGCAGCGAACTTATTTTGTACCGTATGTTCCATGGGGAATGCTCTGAGGAATTGTTTGAGATGATTCCTCATCCTCATCTCCTTTTTATCATCGCACCTTCCGCCATCGGAGCAGAGTTCAGCAATATTATCTGGAGCCAGTGCGCTTCCAGAGATCTTTTTTGCCACGTACCATCCGGCTATGGAATGAGCTCCCCTCCACGGTGTTTCCTGAGCGCTATGACATGTCCTTCTTTAAAAGAGGCTTGTGGAGAGTATTAAGCGGTAGGCAGCGGCTTGGCTCTGCCCCTTGGCATTGCTAAAGTCCATGGGCGACGGTAACCACTCACCATCAGGTGGGCCGTATGCTCGTCTGCCTACATGGGCAATAAAAAAAAAACCTTAGCAGCGATTTTCGTGTAAAAATTCCGTTACATCGGGCCAAATCCGGGAAGTAATCATCGCTAAGTAGCAGACAGGGGTTTTGATGAAAATCAATAGGATATTTTTTTCGATTTTTAAGAGTCGTAGATATAATAAAAACTTGAATAATCTATTTTAACGTCCGTCTGGTGAAGTGGTAAGTGACATGGTCACTACACTAGGGGGTCGCGGGTTCGAATCCCGCCAAGGGAAAATATTTGTATGATAAATATAAATGTCTTTTCCAGGGTTATGGATGTATATTAAATATATGTATGTGTATAATAAAAATCTTACATTTATTTCCGATATCTGGTACCTGTAACACAAGTTCTTTACGAACTTATCACGGGACCAGTTAACGTGGCGTGATTGTTAGTAAATATTTATATTATTTATATTTATATATTAATTTCAATCGTCTGTGAACACGAAAACTGTACTGTCGGAAACATGCTAGATAATATAATCACAATATTTAACTTAATTTTAAATCGTAAAACTTGTTTGTTGTGTCAATCGCATATGTAAATAATTTGTAAACGAATATGAAAAAAATAACACATTCCTTATTTACTTCACGAAGGCTAAGAAAAAAAAAAACCGTATTGAAATAATAAATAGTTGGTTTAAATTCGTTAGTTTTTTTTTTTTTTTTTTTTTTTTTTTTTTTTTTTTTTTTTTTTTTTTTTTTTTTTTTTTTTTTTTTTTCTTTTTTAATTTCTTCCTAAATGAAATATGATAAACAAAGGAATGTTTTTGGTTTTTCTTTTACACGCTGTTATTATTCTGTTATTTGTGGAAGTGGCCTAACGGATAAGACGTCCGGTGTATTCGTGTTGAGCGATGCAACGGTATTCGAATCCCGCAGGCGGGTACCAATTTGTCTAATCAAATACGTACTTGACAAATGTTCACGGTTGACTTCCACGGTGAAGGAACAACGTCGTGTAATAAAAATCAAACCTGCAAAATTATAATTTGCGTAATTACGGGTGGTAGGACCTCTTGTCAGTCCGCGCGGGTAGCTACCACCACCCTGCCTATTTCTGCCGTGAAGCAGTAATGCGTTTCGGTTTGAAGGGCGGGGCAGCCGTTGTAACTATACTTGAGACCTTAGAACGTATATCTCAAGGTGGGTGGCGCTCCAGTAACCACTTAACACCAGGCTGTGAGCTCGTCCACCCATCAAAGCAAAAAAAAAGATGTGTGGTGTCATGGGACACCGGATAGGAACGAAGTTCCTTATTAGGTCTAGCTAATCGCGCGGTCTAGCTTATGAGTATGAAGGGGACAGTTAATGTTTTGCTTTTGTTAATGTTTATAAATATAGCGTGCTCTTATTTGTTATTGTTTTAATGTTAAATTATTATTGTCTAATTATAATTCCATAAGTTGATGAAAAATGCTATGCAATAGCTTTACCGCGGCAGTCCCCGAGTGTTTCACGTTTTTTTTGTACGCTACGGTGTGAAAGCAGTCACCATTCATTCATGGTGAGGTGTATTATTACTATACTTCTTTCGTGTTCATTCCCTTAGCTACTCTCACGATGTAAGTTGAACTGCGCGCTTAGTTATTTTTTTATCTGCTCTCAAATATAACAAGATGAGTTGTTTTTTTTATTAGCGTATATGGACAGACAGGTTTTTTTAACCGCGATATTGGGTCGATACATCAACCAGCATGTTAGTTGTGGGAAATGTGTTTTTTTTGCTCTTACCTATGCTGATAGCCTTGACAGGCTATTTCAGCTTCACCCTAACGTGTAGGTGAGCTCACGGAGCTCAAACCGGAGTGTGGCTAACACTGGTCCTAGCAAGAGCAGTGCTTCGTAGAATCTACCACCGGATCGGAAACGCGACTTACTGAGAAGATCCGGCGAGAAACTCAGTGGGCTGTTTCTATGGGTTAATTTACTCGTCGAGCCCTTCGTCGCAAGCAACGGGTTCGGTTTGAAGGGTGGGGCAGCCGTTGTAACTATAGTGCGACCTTAGAACTTATATCTCAAGGTGGGTGGCTCGTTTACGTTGTAGATGTCTATGGGCTCCAGTAACCACTTAACACCAAGTGGGCTGTGAGATCGTCCACCCATCTAAGCGATAAAAAATATATATTTATATAATAATTTTTTTTATTTTTTTTATTTTTTTTTATTGCCCTTGTAGGCAGACGAGCATACGGCCCACCTGATGGTGAGTGGTTACCGTTGCCCATGGACTTCAGCAATGCCAGGGGCAGAGCCAAGCCGCTGCCTACCGCTTAATACTCTCCACAAGCCTCGTTTGAAGAAGGACATGTCATAGCGCTCGGGAAACACCGTGGAGGGGAGCTCATTCCATAGCCGGATGGTACGTGGCAAAAAAGATCTCTGGAAACGCACTGTGGATGACCGCAGTGGCTCCAGGTAGTACGGATGAACACTACTCCGATGGCGGGCGGTGCGATGGTAAAAACGAGATGCCGGTATCATCTCGAACAATTCCTCAGAGCACTCCCCATGGAACATACGGTATAAAATACAGAGAGAACCGAAGTCCCTCCGCAGACCCAGAGGTTCCAAACGATCCGTGAGACCGGGATTATCGACAATCCGAACGCCCCTCCTCTGTATGGAGTCAAATGGAAGAAGCTGGTATTTGGGAGCCCCGGCCCAGAGATGGGAGCAGTACTCCACGCGAGGCCGGACTTGTGCTTTATAAAGCAGAAGCCTTTGTCCAGGCGTGAAGTACCGCTTCGCTCTGTTGAGGACTCCCAGCATTTTGGACGCCAACTTGGCTTTGCCTTCCAAATGACTCCGAAACTGGACATCGCTCGAAATGTCGACCCCAAGTATCCCAATACTCTCGGAAGGTTGCAGGGATACTCCTTGGAATTGCGGCGCCATGACAAAGGGGTCCTTCTTCGCAGCGAACGCGCAAACTTGTGTCTTTAACGGGTTGAATTGAACCAAGTTCAATTCACCCCATTTGGAGACTCGCCCCAGAGAGTTCTTCACTTCAGACACAAGTTTTGATCGTCTCTCTTGCACCACGCTTCGAGAGAGACTCTGATGGCCGATATATCGCGCATCCCCCGTGCTGTCATCCGCATAGCAATGCATGCTATCAATAGACAGCATGTCATTGATATACAGGATGAAAAGCGTAGGGGAGAGCACCGAACCTTGTGGAACGCCAGCGTTAATGGTCATGGTATCAGAACAGTCACCGTCTACAACGACCGTGATGCTCCGCCCATCCAAAAAGCTAGCGATCCACTTGCAGAGACCCTCGGGGATTCCGTAAGATGGTAGCTTCGACAGAAGTGCCCTATGCCAGACCCTGTCGAAGGCCTTCGCGATATCAAGGCTCACAGCAAGAGCCTCGCCCTTGCTCTCCAAGGCTTCAGCCCACCTGTGAGTAAGGTATACAAGAAGATCGCCAGCTGAGCGACCGTGATGGAAACCGTACTGTCGGTCACTGATCAGCTGGCGATCTTCAAGATACTTCAGGAGTTGTATATTTATAATTCGCTCCATCACCTTGGAAAACAAGGAAGTTATCGCGATAGGCCTATAGCTCGATGGGTCCGACCGGTCACCCTTCTTGGGGATAGGGTGGACGTGGGCGTTCTTCCATGAAGACGGAACCCTGTTAGTGCAATAAGAGAGGCGATACAAACGCGTTAGCGCAGGCGTCAGCTCAGGGGCGCACCTTTTCAGAACCACAGCAGGGATGCCGTCCGGCCCACTCGACTTATGGACGTCCAGGAGTCGGAGTTCCCGCCTGACTGCACACTGTGTAAAGCAGATCTCCGGCAGGGAACTGTCACACCGGGGGATGTTCGGTGGTGTGGTACCCCCGTCGTCCACAGTCGAGTTCGAGGCGAAGAGTTTGACCAGAAGGTCAGCCTTCTCTTTCGCACTATGGGCCAGACTGTCATCAGACTTGCGTAGTGGTGGGAGACTAGACCTGCAGAAGTTACCCTCTGCAGCCTTAGCGAGCGACCAGAAAGCACGGCTCCCGGCGGGATAGCTCTTCAGTCGCTCGCCAATTCTGGCAACGTGCTCCGACTTCGCCCTGGCAATAGCCCTCTTATAGGACCTAGAAGCGGCGTTAAATTTCCGCCTTTCCTCTGAGGTATTAGGATCCTGGCGTCTCCTGGCATCATTCCATGCCGCGTATGCGGACCGCTTGAGGCGTGCAGCGTCCCGACTGGCATTGTTATACCAGGGTCCACTGCGACCCCCGACGGGCACCTCGGAAGAAGGAATGAACAGTTCCATCCCCCGAAGCACCACGTTTTTAAGTCGGTCCGCACAGACGTCAGGATCACCAGAGGAAAAGCAGAGCCGCCCGCATGGGTAGGATGCGTAAAATTCGCGCAACCCATCCCAATCTGCTGACATATACCGCCAAACTCTTCGATACCCGGTCGTCATTCGACGACCAGGACGAGAGATCGGTACCGCAGCACGGACAAGGCAGTGATCAGACGATCCAAGTGGAGCGTCGACCACCACACTGTATCCGGCCGGATCGGTGGTCAGCAGAAGGTCCAACAGAGAGGGCTCGACCCCTCAATATCTGGGACACGGGTGGGCTGTGTCACCAGCTGGGAGAAGCCGTAGGCCGTAAATATTTTTTTCGAGTAGCTTCGCCCCGCGGCATAACCCGCGGTACGACAATAAACGCGGGTAGCATCGCGGGACTCGGCTATCAATAATAAAATTTAATGTTTCCGAAGCGAAGCCTGGGTGGGTCGTCAGTTTATTAATAAATCGTTAAAACTAAACCAATTAATTTAGTTTAACACATGTATAATGATGTTTGTGTATGCAACTCGAACCCGATGCAACGGTTCGAAGCATCTAAGACACGTAACAACAAGACGAAAGGCAGACTTGGTGTGTGTTTGGTGCGTACAGTGGCGGACACGAAAACCGGACCACGAGATAATCACGAATTCAGTCATTTCGAATCCTCCCGATCTATTAACGGTGCTTTTAGGTACCTTAAGCGTCGGTCACCGTCCTCGTCGAACCCGTAACTTGCGATTTTTTTTATTTTTTTTATTGCTTAAATGGGTGGACGACCTGGTGTTAAGTGGTTACTAAAGCCCGTAGACATCTACAACGTAAATGCGCCACACACCTTGAGATATAAGTTCTAATGTCTCAAGTATAAATACAACAGCTGCCCCACCATTCAAATCGAAACGCATTACTGCTTCACGGCAGAAATAGGCGGGGTGGTGATACCTACGTGCGCGGACTTACAAGAGATCCTACCACCAGTAAAAAATCACCAACAACTTACCACTATATGATATGATTATTATTTTTTTACCATACCATAAAAACTGAAAATTAAAAATCATATCTTACTTAGTAGGACAATAATTTTGTCCGCCACCGTATGGGCGAAGCAATTAATTTAACTTGCATAAGTTGAGAAGCTCATGTTTGTGAAGCTGCGGAACATTCAAGTTCTAACCGGAGCTTGACAGAAAGCTCAAGGCCTAAGTTCTGTGCACAAAGGATATTACGAAGGGTATTCTTGGAGATTAAATTAATCAGTTCTTAGCGCAAAATAATGGACGGTCAAGCCCCTAATTAATATGATTTATTAATACGCTTTAATTAGCTTCAGATGTATGTATGTAACGGAATCTTTGAACATGATTTTGACCCCTTTTAAAATGTCGGATTAACTCGAAATTTGGCATACTTATTAAGGACCGATGACAAATTCAATTTTAAAATTGAACTAAAAAATGAAAAATAAATAATAGTTTGAAAAAAATCTAACAAAATACGCTTTTATAGAAAATCCAACTAAAACATAGAAAATTTTTTTTAATAAATTTGAATTAAAAATAGTGTATGGAAAAGTGATTTTATTGTAAAAAAGCGTGAGATGCTTTTCAGGATATTATCAAAATAACCCTTCTACTCATATCTGTTCATAAAATATTTGTAACTACTGATACTATGCACCCCACGCTTAATTAAATTAATAATTTAATATTAATAATTATTATATAAATAGAAATTAATATAATTTATTTTACTAAACTTTTTTTCACTATGTTAATATGATCTGACAAGCTTACTTAAATGATGTTAAGCGGACACTGAAGACCTTGGGTCGAGGTTTCAGACTCCAGTTTTTAATACTAGCTAACCCGGCAGACTTCGTAGTGCCTCAGTATATAAATAAAAGACCTTTTTTTAAATATTGAATTGTCATCGGTCCTTAATAAGTATTCTAAATTTCGAGTTAATCCGACGTTTTGAAGGGGGTTAAAATCATGTTCAAAGATTCCGTTACATATTAACATAAACTAGATGTCCCGCAGTAGTCGAAATTCGACTATAATTAATGGGAATTGTTAGTTTGTACACTATTATGATTGTATTATAAACTACTATAATCACAATTTTCGCCAACACTACACTATAAAAATATTAACAAAGACAAACAATATTTAATTTTAATCTATTCTCAATTTGACAACAGACGTCAAGAACAAAAGTTTGACAATAAATAGTATGCATGTGTGTGTGTGTGTGTGTGTACATGGTATGTATTGTGTGTAACGTTTTCTTTATTGATTTAATGTATATTTTATATTAATTTAGTATATTTTAGATTTAATGTATTATTATTTAAAAAAAATATTAGCTTTGAGCACTTCTTCTCTATTTCTCTATAAGTGTGGAAAATTTCATACTCCTCCGTCCGCGCAATTTTCGTAAAAAGGGATACAAAGTTTTTGCTTCACGTATTCATATATAGATACGTATGAAGCTAATAAAAGCGTAAAGAAAAAACTCGTCTGACCGCGTATCAAATGTCTTCAGTTTTCAAACGCTGCATGCATTTCAGTTATCGGCCAAGGAAAACTTGATTGCACAACGAAAAGCCATTCAGGACTCGTATATTTCAAATACAAGAAGGGGCTACATAAATGTATAAATGTACTAGCGGACCCGACAGACGTTGTCCCGCAAAAATTCATTCAAGTCGATCATCCAGCCGTTTAGTTGTAGTATAGATAAATAACCTAGATACCGACTGTAGCGCGATCTGCCGGGCTGATATGTGAATCTAAACCATCCAGGCTGCCACCTAAACGCATACAAAAAATCATTCAAATCGGTCCCAGCCGTTTAGGAGTTCAGTGACAAACACACGCACAGATGAAATATGTATATAAAGATAGGTAGGTACAAAACGATTATTCGTTAAAGACCCTCTTGATGGAATAGCGCAATGTATTTAAAGTTATCACCTTATCTGACGCTCTTGGTATGTTGGTATTTAGGTTGATCAAGTCGCCTCAAATTTGAAGCTGTTGACGGCATTTCCTCCATAGAGCACCTTTTTTTATTACTTAGATGGGGGGACGAGCTCACAACTCACCTGGTGTTAAGTGGTTACTGGAGCCCATGGACATCTACAACGTAAATGCGCCACCCACCTTGAGATATAAGTTCTAAGATCTTAGTATAGTTACAACGGCTGCCACACCCTTCAAACCGAAACGCGTTACTGCTTCACGGGAGAAATAGGCAGGGCGGTGGTACTTACTCGCGCGGACTCACAAGAGGTCCTACCACCAGTAATTACGCATTTTGCGGGTTTCACTTTTATTACACGATGTTATTCCTTCACCGTGGAAGTCAATCGTGAACATTTGTTGAGTATATAATTCATTAGAAAAATTGGTACCCGCCTGGGATTCGAACACAGGTGCATTCGCTCAACACGAATACACCGGACGTCTTATCTCTTAGGCCACGATGACTTCAAAAATAATAATCTTAGGGCACGACCTTAAAAGAAAATAAAAATAACCTTCGCTCTGAGTATAGATTTATTGAATCGATCAGTCCAAAATACAGACCACGCTCTACACAATGCGAGAAAGAAAAAAAAATGGCATTAGGATGCGTCATCGGAAAACTTCGGGTCACACAGCTCACCGAGCCAGAAGAGTAGTAAAGTAGATCTACATGAAGATGTATCACCCAGCATCCTAACGTAATACACCGATAACATTCAGGCTTCATTACGTACATTATCCTTGTGTAATTAGACATGAATTCTTGCTCGTTTTATGTGAAAAATCTCATTGTTTACTCCATCAAGCTGGATTAATGTGGATAGGACTTTTATTTTTATTTTTCGACGCTTTTCTATCTATTCATGTTAAAATCAGATGATTTGAATTTATTTTTCTCTAAGCCATAATAATTTGATTTAATCACTAAATAAACCAACCGCCATACGATAGAATTCTGACTTTGATCTCATGTCCTATGGTATGACCATCACCAGGTGAGGTCCCTCAAGATGAACGCACAACACCGCGAGGGTTCCTGGATATATGATTTTAGATTAATATTTTCAATAATAACTTTTATACCAATATATGGCACTCGATGGCATTTATGCCAATATAAGGCGCACTATGGCACATAAGCAATATACGTCATACGATGGCATCTGTGGCACATCCTTTTTTATGATTGAAGTATTACTGGTGGCCCGGAGGCCTTTCCAGTTTCGCCAGGACAGGTGGGCGAGCAAATGCTCAGCCAGGAGGGGCGGGATTTGCTAACAGCTGCCTGTTAGCAAATCCGAAGCGAGCGCCTCCAAAGACATCTAACAACTCGAGAGCAGCTGCTTCGCGGATGAATCTATTAGCGGATCGGGGAGCATCCATGCTAGTCTGGACATTTCACGAATTACCGGCGGCGGTGTCTGAGCAGCGTTGCTCTTTAATTGTTCCTTCGAGGTCCATTAGCCGGTAGTAGCGGGCTGCAGCAATCACGGTGTTGGGGATCGTTAAGGGAAGCTTTAAAAAAATGGCTTCAAAAATATTCCTCTACCGGAGAGGTAGGGTAGGGTTTTAGAACTGCGCCCGGCGTGCTGGTGAGACGCTTTTGAAGGTGATGATGCACCACGTCCATGCTTTATGAATGCTGAAACCCTGATAGCTCGGAAAGGAAGCTACCGGTGAAATAAGAGACGGTAATGAGATTGAGAATCGAAGTCCAAACTGGTGGAAGGACCAGCATCTAGAAATGCCGCATAACGTAACCCTCCAGCCAAAGAATAGGAGTCTGCTGAGAGAAACCATGAGAAGAGTCACGATTCTCCACAATCGACGGAGAACACGAATTTAAATTTAATTAGAAATCTTAAATATAATATTTTACAATCAAAACATTTTAACATAAAACCAAAAGCGTATTAAACATAAAATAAAATTCACCAATATATTCGAAGTCATATACCGCCACTTACCTTGAGACATGAGTTTTAAGGTCTCAGTTTTTTTTACAGTACAACGGCTGCTCCAGCCTTCAAGCCGAACCGCATTACTGCTTCACGGCCGAAATAGGCAGGGTGGTGGTACCTACCCGTGCGGACTCACAAGAGGTACTAACGCCAGTAAAAGCCACTCTGTCACACGTACGTTTAACCATATCGAGTGCTGAAAGGATATTAGGTTTTGTTTTAAGTGATATTTTTGCTAATTTACAGGAGAGCCATTTAAAGTTTATATTTTTGTAAAACATATCATAGCAAAAAAACTTCTTCAACTATTTGAACGGGGTATAATTAATTGAAGATCAATTAAAAACATTGAATTTTTGATGCTAATACCAAATTTACTGTCGGTAGGACGTCTTGTGAGTCCGCACGGGTAGGTAACACCACCCCGCCTATTTCTGCCGTGAAGCAGCAATGAGTTTCGGTTTGAGGGGTGCGGTAGCCGTTGTAACTATACTGAGACCTTAGAACTTATATCTCGGGGTGGATGGCGCATTTACATTGTAGATGTCTATGGGCTTCCGTGATCACTTAACACCAGGTGGGCTGTGAGCTCGTACACCCGTCTAAGCAATAAAAAAAAATCGGATCTTTAATTACAATTAATTTAAAAGTCGTCGTGGCCTAAAGGATAAGAGACGTCCGGTGCATTCGTATCGAGCGATGCACCGGTGTTCGAATCTCGCTGGCGGGTACCAATTTTTCTAATGAAATACGTACTCAACAAATGTTCACGATTGACTTCCACGGTGAAGGAATAACATCGTGCAATAAAAATCAAACCCGTAAAATTATAATTTGCGTAATTACTGGGTGGGGCAAGGGTGGGGCAGCCGTTGTGACTATACTGAGACCTTAGAACTATATCTTAAGGTGTGTGGCGCATTTACGTTGTAGATGTCTATGGGCTCCAGTAACCACTTAACACCAGGTGGGCTGTGAGCTCGTCCACCCATCTAAGCAATAAATAAAAAAAAGATAAATGTCGCCTAAACCAAATAGCAATTCTTTAAACTAATTCACGAAAACTTTAGCGATTGGCATCCGAACGTGGCGAGTCTAATTACCCGGTAATGGTGCCGGTAATTAGCGGGGAGGCAAGATTAATAGTTGTCATACTTGCCGGCCGAGAACTAAAATTTAATTTCGTACAAAGTATAAAACGTGAATCGGCATTACCATTGTGGTTGTACACGGAGCTTACGGCAACTGGATGTGGCATTTTGAAACCGTTTAGTCTGGTCCAAATCCGAGCTCGCATCAGCGTCGGATCTAACCATTTCTTTTTTCTTCTACCTAAGCTGGATAGCCTTGAGAGGCTATTCCGGCGTAACCTTAACTAGTAGGTGAGTTCACGGGGCTCAAACCGGAGGGATGCTAACATTGACCCTAGCAAGAGCAGTGCTTCGCAGAATCTACAACCGGATCGGAAACACGACTCTCTGAGAAGATCCGGCGAGAAACTCAGTGGGTTGTGTCTGTGGGTTAATTCGTCGAGCCTTTCGTCGCAAGCGACGGGTTCGGCGAGGACGGTGACCGATGCTTGCGGTACGTAAAAGCACCGTTAATGGATCGGAAGGATCCGTAATGACGTGCTTTGGGCGACGTCGACGGTTTACCATTCGGTCTACAGGATCGGGTATATAGTTTCCAGGGGTCACGACAAGAGGGTTCTCATGTCACGCCGCTTTCTCAAAGTGGCAGATCTACCCGTGCTCTTTGTGGTTAGTGCGAGTTTTTTAACGTTCTCGATAGCGTAAAAGTTAACTCAAATTTGTATGAAGCTGGAACGTTTACCGCTAGGGCCATTGAGATGACGTATATTTATAAATTTCGCTAGATTGAATTTTATTCATCTTTATGTGTATATATGTGTGTTTTCTGTAAAGTCCAAAGCAACTGGACTGATCTTAATGAAATTTTCCAATGCCATACAAATTTGAGTTAACTTTTACGCTATCGAAAACGTTAAAAAACTCGCACTAAGCACCCTGTTCATTGTAACACTGGCCACGCACACAACCACACAAGCAGGGACGTCTTAAAGTAGGATGGGGCCCTAGGGCATACAAGAATTTGAGGCCCTTTTGGAAAGTAAAAAAAGCGAATTATAAATAAAAAAAATTACTGAGTATGACCATTTATTATACTTAATCAAATACAGTATAATATAATATGTCATTAATGATATTAGAATTGATTGATTTAGAATTGATGATATTAGATAATAGAATTAGACTGATTTTTTGGTTACGATTTCGATAACGGTTTCTTTCGGGATTTCTGTTGAGCGAAATCTTCTATTATAGGCATAGTATATGTCTTGTAAATACCTTCTGATTACTGATTTGTGAAAAAAATTTAATGTGCCCGACAAAAATGTTTTGAGAATAAACTTATGAGAGAAATTGTCGATCTTTCGGGGCCCCCTGAGAATGGGGGCCCTGGGCACGGGCCCCGTGTGCCCTTGTGGTAAAGACGGTATTGCACACAAGATTATTTTAGATTAAAAAAAACTAGAAGAAACCATACAAATAGTAGTTCTAATTATATAGTATTCAAAAGCGCGTCCAGTCTCATAATATCTTCGTAACAATGTTCTATCTCATTTATATTGGGTCTGTGGGCCCAGGACGGGCCATTGTGGCGAATATACGTGGAAGTTAAGGTCAAGTCGACCGTTAAGGGTTAGTTTGTTTGCCAACCAATAATTTACCTTTTATTTGCTCAACTATGGTCCTATATACGCTTGGTAACACCAAACTAATTATGGGTAGGGTATACGGGA
This sequence comes from Bombyx mori, assembly GCF_030269925.1. Taxonomy (NCBI): domain Eukaryota; kingdom Metazoa; phylum Arthropoda; class Insecta; order Lepidoptera; family Bombycidae; genus Bombyx; species Bombyx mori. The sequence continues at coordinate 8,111,150 of NC_085130.1, forward strand.
GTTAAGTATTATTTTGCATTTATTTTTTTACTAAGATACCAGCGGCCCGATCCGCTCGGGTTTTTAGCAAAAATTTCAACGATATTTGACGTTGTTTTATTTTTTTAAATAAAAGAGCACTTGTTGTGGCATAACTATAATAGTTAGACATATGCTGTCCGGATATTTTTTGTAAATAATAATGTGTTCTACAAAGCCGTAGTACATTATTTTATTCTATCATTAATAGTTTTCGCAGGGCACGCGATGTAAAGAATATTTTAGGCAATTTATTTACACTATTAGGGTTACATTATTGGAGTTTTAGTAGGGATCCTTAATTTTTTCAATAAAAATTTATAGTCTATGTCACTCGGGAAGTGTGTAGCTGTAGTGTAGCTTCCAAACAGTGAAATAATTTTTCAAATCGGTTCAGTGGTTTTCGGAGCCTATTCAATACAAACAAACAAACAAATCTTTCCTCTTCATAATATTATTATATATTATATTATAAGTATAGATTGCATAGCTTTTTTTTTATTGCCCGTGTAGGTAGGCGAGCATACGGCCCACCTGATGGTGAGTGAGTTTAACGAATAATTGCAGCTCACTTCGACAATTTTTTTTTTTTATTGCTTAGATGGGTGGACGAGCTCACAGTCCACTCGGTGTTCAGTGGTTATTGGAGCCCATAGACATCTATAACGTAAATGCGTCACCCACCTTGATATATAAGTTCTAAGGTCTCAAGTATAGTTACAACGGCTCCCCCATCCTTCAAACCAGTATTTATCAGTGTAAGTATCAAATGAAGCGCTTTGTTTTCTTTCATTACGATGCACTAGACACCGGATGCCCACGCGTGGGCTTCGGGTCAGAAGTCATGTTGTAAGACCTACAAAGGTTTAATATAGGTTTGGTACAAGTCATAAGATCGGCGATAGTTTATGGAAAGATCCTAATGTTTTATAGTTTGGTAGGCAGTGGCTACTGTAGGAGTTTCTCTGGGCGATCGAATCAGGAATAAGATTCTCAGGAGTACGTAATTTTTTATTTATTGCTTATATGTTTGGATGTGCCCACAGCCCACCTGGTGTTAAGTGGTTACTGGAGCCCACGTACTGCTTAAGCTGCTTCTTTCAGTATGTGGTCTCTCAGTCTCTCCCTCACTCAAGAGCTTTTTTTTTTGCTTCATTGATGCACAGATGCATCGGCTTGGCAGCGGCTTGGCTCTGCCCCTGTTATTACTGAAGTCCATGGGCGACGGTAACCACTCACCATCAGGTGGGCTGTATGCTCGTCTGCCACAAGGGCAAAAAAAAAACAATTTACAATAATTACAGTACATATTAGCTAAATCGTACAAGTAGTACCTAGATCTAAACCGGATTGCAATCTAAATAGTATGTGCACTCAACAAAACCATATTAATGTGCATAGCTTTGGCTATTGAAAACACAATTGAAATTACAAATATTGATAACTAGCCATTGTTAAATAGGATATTCTTCACACATCTGACAAATCCCCCGAGTCTAAGTTCAAAGATATCAAGGCTACCGTGACATTTAGCCAAATCATTATACTGCCTGACCATAGGGTTATAATATGATATATTATTTTTATATAAACATAACGTAAAGTGGTTTACCAAATGCGAATTCCGGGCTCTGAAGTGGGTGTTGATAGAAATATTCGACATCAGTTCCATGGAACCTATTTGGGAGTGTAAAAATTTGTACAAAAATATTAAATCAAAATACCTACGGCGGGCTTCCAATGATTGGACTTCTTGGCACTAGCAGCCATATTTCATTTGTCGCTTGGCGTCAGCCTGTCGGCTATTTCTGCCGTGAAGCAGTAATGCGTTTCGGTTTGAAGGGTGGGGTAGCCGTTGTGACTATACTGAGACCTTAGAACTATATCTCAAGGTGTGTGGCGCATTTACGCTGTAGATGTCTATGGGCTCCAGTAACCATTTAATACCAGGTGGGCTGTGAGCTCGTCCACCCATCTAAGCAATAAAAAAAAAAAGTTACTCGCCGGATCTTCTCAGTGGGTCGCGATTCCGATCCGGTGGTAGATTCTGCGAAGCACGGCTCTTGCTAGGGCTAATGTTAGCAATTCTCTCAAGTTGAGCCCGTGATCTCACCTATCCGTCTGGGCATAATAGCTGGAATAGTTCATAAGGCTACTATCGAATAGGTAGGGGCAAAATACACTCAAGCGCTTATAGCTTAGACCTGAAATACAAGATGACGCGTGGGCACTCTCTTTGTGCGTGGTGGGTAAATATCCCTTATGTTAGTTATTAAAAGAAATACAATTAAATATATATATATATATATGTCGGCGGCGGCGCCAGGGATGGCTAAGCAGTAATTTCCGTCATCACTCGTATTTGGTTGATCTCAGTTTATAAAAAGTCAATAAAACCTTTTGAATAATAATTATTGAAACTCAACACACACAATTTTCACAATGACAGGATAAGCCGACAGTTTCGTTGCACATACCGACAGACCGACTGACTGACTGACTGACTGTCAGAGGCTCACTGCTGAGACGGATGGAATCACTGTCTGACACGAATGCCACGACTCTGTCCACGTACCGCCATTTTATACTGTGGCGTTACGGAGTCTACCCTTCATTTTGTGATATTTATCAAAACAACATTTCATCATTTAAAATAATAATCAAAACCACCGTCTTAATATTACTAAAAGTCGTTATCCACGACAACTAAAAGTCGTTATCCACGACATATAAATGAATTGCTGTTCGTTAGTCTCGCTAAAACTCGAGAACGGCTGGACAAATTTTTGTCTTAAATTATTTGTGGAAGTCCAGGGAAGGTTTAAAAGAGAGATAAACATGAAAATGCACGGAATCAAATAATAAAAAAAAAAATCCCCTTTGATGTGTCCCCCGTCGGACGGATTCCTTTTGTTTGTTTTAAGTTTATTTTATACAAAAGTTTAGGTCTTTTATTTATCGATTGAGGCACTACGAAGTCTGCCGGGTCAGCTAGTATTGGACAAAAATTAATATAGAATTGGGATCGTGAGACAATAAATAAAAGTAAAAGTTATTTTAGGATTGGTAACGTGGCACATAAAATAAAATTATTCCACTGTTGCACTTTTACTGTTATTTATTAAAATCTTCTTCTTTTTCTCCACCTTATCCCACTAGGTGGGGTCGGCACAGCTAATTTTTCTCTTCCATTCTCTTCTATCAGCCGTCATCTCAACACTCACTCCTCTCTCTCTCTCATATCGTCATTTACACTCCATCCATGTCTTCTTCGGTCGACCTCTTCCCCCTCTACCTCGCACTACCATTTCCATACATCTCCTAGTCACATGCATCTTCTCTCTACGCATCACATGGCCATACCACGCTAACCGTCTAAAATCTTCTTTATAATAATTCAAAATCAACTGACATCTTTTTTACGCATTGCTCATACAATCGTATTAGCCATCTTGGTTTTCTCTGTCATTCTGTCTGTCATTTTCTTTTCCCTTTCTTACCGTTTTCTCTCACTCACATCTTAACGCTTCGTTCCTCGCTCTTTTTAACAGACTTCAAAAAAGAAGGAGGTTCTCAATTCGATTGTGTGTTTTTTTTTATGTTTGTTACCTCATAACTTTTGACTGGGTGAATCGATTTTGATGATTATTTTTGGAGTTTACTCCTTTAGAATCGATTTACATATATAGGCCCGGGGTATGAAAATTATGGGGACCAAAATCGTACTAGCATGTCACACGAAATGCGTTATGCGCCTGATTGGCTCCTGATTGCGTGATGCGTGCGCGCGCCAATCAAAATCGTACTAGCATGTCACACGAAATGCGTTATGCGCCTGATTGGCTCCTGATTGCGTGATGCGTGCGCGCGCCAATCAGGAGCCAACGCGCGGCCGCGTTATCGCAGGTGACGCCGGGCTGCTGCGCCGGCAGTCCGCCACAAAGCCTCGTACTGATCGCGCGTTTCTCTCATTATTGTATTTTCATATATTTGTTAGTCGTTTGTTTTGTGTCTCGTTAATTTGTTAATAATCTGTAGTTTATCGTGTTGTCGTAATATAGAACTATTTCTCGTATTGTTTCGTTTAATTTTTTATATCCAGTAAACTCCAGTCGTGCGTCGGAGCGGACACACACACTTTTTTTTTTTATTAGAAAGCTGACGCTTCCCGTGTAATCACATTTCAATTTAATCCAGTTCTGATAATGGTATCCATGAGAAAACAATATAGGTCTTAAATTTGCATTAAGTATGTGCGCGACAAATAGATGAATAACTCAATAACTCAATATCACGCCAACCGATTTCGATGATTATTGTTTTTAGTGTTTAATAATTTGTTTTGGAATATCTTTTTTTTCCATACCGTTCTTACCATACCTATATTGATAATAACTAATAACCTAATTTAAAATACATAAAGATATGACCTTAATTAATAGTAAGGTAAAGCTATTTCAGGTTATCTTTGTTCGAATCGGAACATCGGTGCTCGCTATAAAAATAATAAAGTTTTTTTTGTTTGTTTGTTGAACACGTGTTTTTAATATCTACACATTTTACATTTAAACATTCGAGTAATAAAACAATATTGAATTAACAAATCCCACGGGTGGTCTGCGTTTCGTCTCGAAGGGATTCCGGGAATAATAATAATAATTAGACCTGGCCCATGAGACTACCGCCATATGGCATGTTGATTCAACCATCACTATTCCTATAGCTGTATCGGTACACGGTTTGATAGCGAAGAGTTTTGCACTTTGAGAAAGCGGCACGACGTGAAAACCCTCTTGTAGTGGTCGCCGGAAATTACATGCCCGATTCTGTAGATCGAATGGTAAACAGTCGACGTCGCCCTAAACACGTCATTGCGGATCCTCCCGATCCATTAACGGTGCTTTTAGGTACCTCAAGCACCGGTCATCGTTCTCGTCGAACCCAACGCTTGCGACGAAGGGCTCGACGAGTAAGTTAACCCATAGACACAGCCCACTGAATTTCTCGCCAGATCTTCTCAGTGGGTCGCGATTCCGATCCGGTGGTAGATTCTGCGAAGCACTGCTCTCGCTAGGGCCAGTGTTAGTAACACTTCGGATTGAGCCCTGTGGGCTCACCTACACGTCAAGGAGAAGCTCAAATAGTCTCTCAAGTCTATCAGGATAGGAAGGAGAAAAAAAAATTCGATCACCACCTTATAGAACTTTCGTTATCCAGTTGGGTTAGGAGTCTGATTCAGAAGGCAATTATCCTCGATACTGCGCGTATTGTGAGGTTTTTTTTATTGTTTATATGGGTGGACGAGCTCACAGCCCACCTGGTGTTAAGTGGTAACTGTAGCCCATGGACATCTACAATTTAAATGCCGCCAACAACCTTGCTTCACGGCAGAAATAGGCAGGGTAGTGGTACCTACCCTTGCGGACTCAAAAGAGGTCCTACCACCAGTAATAAAAGGTTTCTCACCCTGAACTCCTAACCACTGGTTGCTTGTGTCGTAGTCACCGTCTTCAGAGGCAATCTATTTTTATATAGTGCTTAGAAAAAATGCATTTTTAATATCGTTTAAAAAATACTGTATATTTAATAAGATTTTAAATAAATATAAATATAAATAATAATAATATTAATCGTTATTGTACACAGGATCAAGATTTTCACACGAAAAAGTCGTCGGTTTTCGTAAACTAGCCGCCATCTTGTTCATCCACGATGCATTACGTAATAATTTAATATTTCAGTCTAATTAGGTGTAGTTTAGGTTGGTCGTAGTTTTTTTAAGGGCGACGAAAGAAAAAACTTTTTAGGGTTGGCACGAGGCGTTTTTTTGTATTTATTTATATATTTTAGGCTTAAGGTTTCACACACTGGGAATTTACGCAAATGCGCTAAAACTATGTTAAACGCGTATGTACTATTTTCCCCACGGGTACCGGTCCGGATCCTCAGCCGTTTTTTTTTTAAATTTGCCATATTAGAATAGTATTATAGAATAGTATATACTAGTATTACTAGACCTGTTCATTTATCATTGGAAACATCTTCGGGAGATGGCAGTCACTTACCATCAGATGTATAGATGTATGTATCTCAAATTGGACAGTGGTATTCCCGATTATGATGTATTTATGAATGAATTCTGATAACCGCTAAACATCAAGTGGTTCATGAGCTCGTCGGCCTATATAACTCAATAATCGCCGTGGTCTATGGGCTCCATAGCTCCTTGTGTTTTTCCTCTAACACCACCTATGGAAAACCGATTATTAATTATTATAAAGTGATTGAAAACTGTGAAAAAGGATTTACTATAAAGGCGAATTTACATTACGAAATTAGTGGCATGAAATTAATTTCCCGACATTAGTTTTACCAACAGTTATACGTGTAATTTAATACTTTCGTTATTCATGCAGTAATTTCATGCATGCAAATTAGTTTCGTGCCCTACGCGATTTTTTTGTGAAATTAGGGTCATGCAACTAATTTCATAGTGTAGACGCGACGTGAAACTAATGTCGCGAAAGGGCCTGCGCTGTGCGGACGTGTGTACTGTTAGTTCGCGCGCTTCGAGCGTTGAAAATGGCAAACCAACGATGGGAGTACAGATAAAAATATAGATTTCATTAATGAATATTAGCGACAAGGGTGTCTCTGAGACCCGAAACACCTACTGTAAAAATCAAAATTATCTTCACTCATTCGAATAGTTTTTAATAGCTCTCAGGATCTTCATCTGCCAATTCAGAGACTAACTTCATTGCACATAAATGTCTTTTTTTCTTCTTGATAGCCTTTTTTAAGTTTATAGGTATATAAGCATTTCTTTAGCTACATAGAATATAGCAAAATATAGCTTTGATGCTGAAGGCGCCATGGTTACTGCGATGCTGTGGATTTCGCGACACTAATTTTTTATCGAAATTACTTTCGCATATATCGAAACTACACTCGCGAGCAAAAGTTTGGAATCACTTACTTGAAATTGATTCCGCGCGATCTTGTGTACTAAATATTTTTTTGATAATCATAAAAATGAGATCATTTTAAAGGTTGAACTCTTAACTTTAAACTGATACCAAATTCATTCAAATCGAGCCAGTAGTTAAGGAGCTATTCCGGATTAAGTGAAGGAGGTAGGAAACAAAGGAAATATGGAAAAATAATGAATGCATAAAACAACAAAAATTAATAAATAAAAATTTTATTTAGCCTTAAAATTAAATGTCAGTACTTTGTGTTCCCTTCCCTTGCCCTAATAACTCCTCGAAGACGATTCTTCATAGACCTGATCAGCTTTTGAATTGATTCTTGTGGGATACCTTCCCACTTCTCAATCAACGCCGATTTCAGCTCATTCAGGCATGAAGGAGCAGAAGTTCTGGAACGAACCCTATTCTTCAGTTCATCCCACACGTGCTGAATAGGATTCAAGTCAGGGCTGAGCGCAGGCCAGTCCAATGTGGCGATATAGACTTCTTCGAAGTATTCAGTTGTTTCACGGGCAGTGTGACAACGAGCGTTATCGTGCTTAAGGAGGAAGCTATCACCGGCATATCCCGCATAGGGAACGACATGTTCCAGCAGAATATTGGAAATGTACCCGTCCGAAGTTGACCGCCTCCTCGTCCCCCACCAGGCACGAAAACAAGCTCGGTTTTACCGTCGAAGGAAATGCCGGCCCACATCGTACAAGAGCCGACCCCATAAGCCACTGTTTCAGCGAAACAGCACTGCGCAAATCGCTCCCCAGGCCGCCTGTAGACCCAACCTCTTCGGTCGCTACCATGCAAACACATCCTGCTCTCGTCGGAGAACAGGATTTGCCTCCATTGCTCAACCTCTCAATTAAGATTAGTACGAGCAAATTGAAGGCGTGCTTGTCGATGAGCTACCGTGAGTTTCGGGCCTGTGACAGGCCTTTTTGGAGTCAGATTCGCTTGCTTGAGTCGTCGACGAACTGTCTACTTGCTAGCTGCTACCCTACGAACATCTCGGAGCTCCTGTTGGACGTCGACACCAGGTTAATGCCGATTTCGGAGAGAGGTTAACACGATAAAACGGTCATTCCTCTCCGATGTGCCCTGGCGCCGTCCAGATCTTGGTCTCGGGATAAAGCTACCAGTCTCTTGAAAGCGCTTGCAAACTTTTGAAACACAGGAATGGCTTATTTGGAGCCGACGAGCGACAATCCGCTGGCTGAGCTCTTCTTGCAATAGGGCTACGATTTGTGCTACTTCTGTAGGTGTTGTCCCAATTGTCGTACAAGGTAAAGGGTCAAAAGTAGCCGAGATATGTACCAGTCAACGTGTGAAAGTCGACTGATAAAGAAAATCCGATAACAGGTGCTTTTATAGGGGTCAGTAGGCCGCAACTCGCGACGTATCAAGCAATTGAAACACGTCTTTTTCGTTATTCCTTCACTTAATCCAAGATAACTTCTTAAATACTGGCTTGATTTTAATGAATTTGGTATCAGTTTAAAGTTAAGAATTCAACCTTTAAAATGATCTCATTTTTATGATTATCAAAAAAATATTTAGTACACAAGATCGCGCGGAATCAATTTCAAGTAAGTGATTCCAAACTTTTGCTCGCGAGTGTATACGCTGACAATTTTGTAAGCCTTACTGTGGAAATAAAAATTTTTGGTGATGTCTTAGAGTACTTACTAATGCAGCTGTGTGACTTCTAAACTTAAGATTGTGAAAATTTGTATGTTCGGATGTTTGTTACTCACTCACGCAAAAATACATAGGCGGCACTGAAAATTTCGGGAATTAACGAAGTGACACAACATTACTATTTAAAAATGTATTTATTGCTTTTCGAAGTATTCTCCGCGAAATTTGACACATTTTTCCATACGATGGAACCAATCATTGAAGCAACCATTCCATTCGGAAGTTGGGGTCTCCAAAATGGCCGTTTTGTAGGCGTCCACAGCTTCTTCAGGTGATGAAAATCTCTGTCCACGCAATTTATTCTTTATTTTAGGGAAAGTATAGAAATCATTAGGGCTTAGGTCGGGGCTGTACGGCGGATGGTCTAATAATTCTATGTTTTCTTGCTCTAAAAACTCTTTTTTTTTGTGCGCGGTGTGAGAGCTCGCATTGTCGTGATGGAGGATGATGCGGCGGTTGCAGTTCTCTTTACGGAGGTCAGAAACGACCTGTGGCAAACAAATGCTAGCATACCATTCTGCATTAACCGTTCTTTGTCCCTCAAGAGGAATAGTCTTAACATGGCCGGTTTTGGAGACAAACGTGGCCACCATTTTTTTTGCAACACTCCGTGAACGAACAATTTTTGTTGGCTTTAACTCATTTTCGAACACCCAAACTCGTGACTGGTTTTTTGGTTCGGGTTCGTTCGCGTATATCCACAATTCGTCACCTGATACAATGTTGTATACAGCATTTGAGGATCCGGCGTGGAATCTTTCGAGAGCTCTGACGCACCAAGTAACGCGAGCCGCTTTTTGCTCTTCACAGAGCGAATGCGGTATCCATCGGGAAAACAACTTTTTTACACCTAATTGTTCATGGAAGATTATTTGTATTTGACTCATGCCAATGTCTAAAGCTGCCTGAATTTCGCGGTATGTCACATGTCGATCTTCCTCAATCAACTTACGCACAGCATCAACGTTTTCTTGGGTGACTGCAGTTTTTGTACGAACTTGACGGGGATCATCACTGAGCTTGACACGTCCACGTTAAAACTCAGCAAACCAGCGATAAATTTTGGTTTTGGATGGGGCTTCATCACCAAATGCAGAAATCATCCGGTCAACACACTGTTTTTGTGTTAAACCACTTCGAAAGTCAGAATAAATCATCGCTCTTGAATTTTCTCGAGTCAATTCCATTTTCTCAACGACTAAACAAGTTTGACAAAACCTCGTGACAAGACCGAGAATCTTTTTTAAAATAAATAAATGGTATTCGATTTTTAAAACCAAGGAGTTTTCAATTAAAAAGATTTTAATATGACAGGAACAGTGGAAATATTCCATTCCCGATACTTTTAGTGCAGCCCTCGTAGTGTTTACTGCCTGTATTAACGCATAGGACACTTTTTATCATGGTAAATAGCATACAGTTTTTACACACTACTGGATATTCAAATCAACTAATAGTTTATGGAGTCGAGAGTGACATAAGTAACTTTTTATCCCGGGAAAAGACAACATGCTTCATTCATTGTTAATTATAAATTTCACCACGGGACGCGAGATATTGGTACAAGGACAACAACCACAGAAAAACGATTTGAAGGGCGGGGCAGCTCTTGTATTGTTTGTCCCTAAATTCCACCCTTTGGGCCTGCAGTCCGTCCAGTCCCATAACTCCCTTTGTATTATAGAACTGAGTTGTTGATGTCTATGGGCTCCAGTGACCACATAACACTAGGTCAGCTTTAGGGACGTTCAACCGCATAAGCAATAAATAAAAAATAATAATAATATTGTTGTAACCACTCTAGTCTGTTTTTTACAAGTTGTTCTCTGCTACCGGTCGTTTGGTCCTTGACCTACGTGTTCTTTTTTTGAATCGTTTTTTTTTCTTTTCTTTAATTTTTTTTTAATTTTTACTCGACTTCATCGTTCTCACTTTTAATTTTTGTTTACTTTAGTTTCGTGTGAGTTTAATTTTTTTTTGTTTGTTTCCAATGTCGTATTTTTAAATTTTAATGTTGACAGTTTTCGATGAACCGTTTTATTTGTAACTCGGGCCTATTAAAAGCGAATTAGAATTTCCAAAACGGCCGTTCTGCCTATTTGTCGTGCTGAGAATAAAATATTAGGGGTGTCCACCATCAAATATCAAACAAACAAAAGAAAACCAGTCCCCGCTGAGTTTTCGATTCATGCGTGTCGGTTTTTGTTTGAATCGATGACAGAGCTTTGTGGATGTTTAAGAGGTAACATTACACGGAATATAAATTAAAATGTATATACAGGGTGTCCCAAAACTCAACGATAACCTGGTACCGGGCGAGAGGCAAAGGTATACCAGTTATGAAAAAAAAAATAAGAAAAAAAATCTATGTCACTTAGTCAAGCGATGATAGACATTTTTCGAAAAAGTAAAAAATTTGACACCCTTGATTCGCATTTGTAGGTACTGTGATCGTAATTTTCACAATTTTACAGTGATTTTTTTTAATAATGTTATCTCAAATAACAGTGCTATTAATCGTAACCACAAATGAAAGTAACGATCATTGTTAACTAAGTAAAATAAATTAAATTTTGACGAGTTATGGTATTGTATATACAATTTGTACGATGTTCATTTTCGTGTTTTTTTTTTTACTGTATCCAACAGAATCGTTGAACGTAATTTTTCTCGATTTGTATATGAGTCGACTATTATCAAAGCCGGCAATGTGATTTTTGGACAATTATTGGTAAATCAGAAAAACGAATTATTGACTTTGTATTCCATTGGCAGTCACAAAACTCTTCTGAACGACATCTTAAATAAATAACAGGTTAAGTTAATACTTTATTTAATGCTGGTTTTGAACCGTATTCTTTGAAGGAGACGATTATATTCAAATCAATCTGTATTGACATATCAATAACATTTTTTTGTCCAAATGCACAGATTGCCACCTTTGATAATAGACGACTCATATAACACGTCCGATTAACTTTTAAAAGTTTGCACTGATGAAAATAATAATAATTTTGTATTATTCAATTCACTCTGATATCCAGATCAGTGTCAAGAATAAATATTATAGAAGAAAATAATATGGATAAAGAAATACATAAAATTCACTGTTAGTTCGTTTGTTATTTCAAATAGTTTTTTTTTAAATAGTTTTTGAAATATATATTTTTTTTATTAATTCATAATTGGTGGTGATAAATTAAATAGCGGACGGTTAGCGTGGTATGGACATGTGATGCGTAGAGAGGAGATGCATGTGACTGGTATGGTAGTGCAAGGTAGAGGGGGAAGAGGTCGACTGAAGAAGACATGGATGGAGTGTGTGAATGACGATATGAGAGAGTGAGTGTTGAGGTGACGGCTGACAGAAGAGAATGGAAGAGGAAAATTAGCTGTGCCGACCCCACCTAGTGGGATAAGGTGGAGAAACAGAAAAGGGCATGTTGGAAGCTCGCGTAAGGACCATCTTTCAAGGGCTCGACGAGCGAATTAGCCCACAGACACAGCCCACTGAGTTTCTCGCCGGATCTTCTCAGTGGGTCGCGTTTCCGATCCGGTGGTAGATTCTACGAAGCACTGCTCTTGCAAGGGCTAGTGTTAGCTCTCTCAGGTTGAGCCTGGAGCTTGCCTACCGGTCCGCGCGTAGCTGAAATAATCCCATACGCTACCAGCGAATAGGTAGGTAAAAAAAATATTCTAACTCTGTAATCGGCATGTTCGCTGGACTATAATATATGTAGGAACGGAGCGATATGGATGAATGACAGATATGGAGCATGACTGAGTGAGAGAGATAGCAGATGTCGTGTCAGGAAGTAAGAATGACGGTGAATGAATGCGGAACACCTAGTTTTATTTCATAAGCAACAGGAGAGTAGTTAGGGACGCGATGACGCTCAGACGCAGTGTAATCCGGAAGACGAAAGACGTTTGTATTGGAGTTACTTATAATAAGACGAAATAAAGCATCGAGTTTTTGTGAAGTGATCGAGCGTTTCACTGACCTACCCCGAATACAAAATCCCACATGCATTGTAATAGTAATGCGTTTCGGTTTGAGATATGGTGCAGGCGTTGTAACTTACTGAGACCTTAGAACTTATATCTCAAGGTGGGTGGCGCATTTACGTCGTAGACGTATATGGGCTCCAGTAACCACTTAAAAACAAGTAGGCTGTGAGCTCGTCCACCCATATAAGCAATAAATAAAAATAAATGTGTAGTGTCGTGGGACACCGGATAGGAACGAAATTCCTTGTTATAAAAATATTAATTGTAAGTTCTATTCCAGGTTTTAAAGAAAATAATTATTCGGGCGTACATTTTTAATTACGGATTTTTTTATTGATAAAAAAAAAACTACTTTACAAAGTTATCAACTTTATTTTATTCACAACGATTTATAAAAAAACAAGCTTTTGCCCGCGACTTCGTCCGCGTGGAATAGTTCACAAATAATGCTTTATTTTAGAACAAATTTGGTTAGCATAAATAACGTTATAGTGAGCCAACCTTAGCATATAGACATATTATTATACTGTCGTGGGCTTTATTTTAGATCTTTTAAAGGGGAACAATTCTGTAATACATTATTTTAGCGAAACTTTAACCGTTTCTGCAGCGCACGCAGCGAAAGCTCTCAAAAGGGAAAAAAACCTGATTTTGAAACATTGTTTATTGGTGCTCCGCTTGCATTGGTCTTAGCGTGATGTTATATAGCCTATAGCCTTCCTCAATATATAGATAATAATTAAGCCTAATTATATTCTATCATAGAAATAATAATAACCGTCATCACGTAGACTATACATTAGACACTGTATAGCCATCATACTAAGACTATACATAAATAATAAAAATCTTACGTTACGGAAGCTTTTTCCCGGTTAGGGTACCCCTCCGCATCGTCCCATAAGGAACTTCGCTCCAAAAATTCTAACTCTGTAATCGGCATGTTCACTGGACTACGCCATTAGCACAATGCAACCTTTTGTCGGAGACAAATTGATTAAAGTCCGAAGTTGTATTCAGACTGCAACAAGCATTCCGTTGAGTTGCCTATAAACTTGTCGCGGCTCAAACTTTAAGCTCGATTGTTTCAATACAATTAGAGCTTTGTTGTTCCGCCTTAATATATTTTCATTAAGCTCGATTGGGTATAAATGAAATTCTAAACGTGCTATTTATGACTACTTATTTATGATTCTACTGGTGGTAGGACCTCTTGTGAGTCCGCACCGCCTATTTCTGCGGTGAAGCAGTAATGCGTTTCGGTTTGAAGGGCGGAGCAGCCGCTGTAACTATACTGAGACCTTAGAACTTATATTTCAAGGTGGGTGGCGGCATATACGTTGTAGATGTCTATGGGCTCCAGTAACCACTTATCAACAGGTGGGCTGTGAGCTCGTCCACCCATCAAAGCAATAAATAAAAAAGTACTTGTGTAAAGATATGCTGTTTTACCAATTTCTGCCGCGGAGCACTTGAGCTTGGAGTCACAGACGAGCTTTCTGTCCACCTCTCTCCCAAACTCTACATTTTTTTTTTTATTCCTACCTTTGCTGATAGCCTTGAGAGGCTATTTCAGCTTCACCCTAACGTGTGTAGGTGAGCTCACGGGGCTCAAGCCGGAGTGTTGCTAACACTGACCCTAGCAAGAGCAGTGCCTCGCAGAATCTACCACCGGATCGGAAACGCGACCCACTGAGAAGATCCGGCGAGAAAACCAACCTCTTCCACTTCATGACTCAGTGTATATATCACAGTTGTATAGGCATTAAGCATAATATAAAGATTTTTTATTATACGATGTATCTTTTTAAGTCGCTTTGACGGATGTTTTGGCTCACGGTCCGTCTAATGTTAAGTGGTTATCGGAGCCCGTGGGCATCAACAACGGAAATACGCCCGCCCATTTAGACCCGAGCTGTAATTCGCATAGCAAAAACGGCTGATCAGTCCTTGAAAAAAAAAATTGTCGCCGGTAAAGTCGATTTATGGACTATAGTTTTACGTGATTATGTTATTAGCAGAACTATTTAAACTGCTAGCTCTAACGTCACGCGAGAAGAGAGATAAACGTGTCACAAGCTAACGCTTGGGCCGATCGTGCCTCTCTATCGCTTTTCCGCGCTCTCGCTTACACGGTCAGGCTCGGGCGGAACGTGACACTTTTTCGTGCGTGCAGCCCTTGTTCATCTTAATAATAATATATATAAATTTCGTGTCACGTTGTTTGTCCGCGATGAACACCTAAACTACTGAACCGATTTTAACTTTCTTTTGTTTTAAATATGTGTTTTGTTCCAACTTAGGCCATAAGATGGTTTTTATTTCGATTAGTGGTCGCAATATTTATTAATCAACAATCAAATAATTTCTTATGTTGATTATTGTTATTAATAGTAAGTTTCATAAGTCTAAAACTGATGGCGCCTTAAATCAGTTTTTACAGACAATTGTGATATTATCTGACATTAATATCTCTTAGATGGCGCTGTGTTAAAAATACCAACGTTTCACATAAGCTACAATTTCATGGCATGAACACCACGTGTTGCCGATGCTAAAGTATAAGTGAAATTTATTTCGTAGTAAACTCAATACAGTGAAATCCGATTGTTCTTGCTTTGTTAATTTTTGGTATTAGCATAGCCGGCTACGTGTTATCTATACTAATATTATAAAGAGGAAAGATTTGTTTGTTTGTATTGAATAGGCTCCGAAACTACTGAAGCGATTTGAAAAATTCTTTCAATGTTTGGAAGCTACAGTATTTCCGAGTGACACAGGCTATAATCTTTTTTGAAAAAAGTTAGAGATCCTTATTAAACTCCATTAATGTAACCCAAGGTGTAAAAAAATTACCTAAAATATTCTTTACGTCGCGTGCCCTGCGAAAACTATTGATGATAGAATAAAATAATGTACTACGACTTTGTAGAACACATTATTATTTACAAAAGTGTCGCGACAGCATATGTCGAACTATTGTAGTTACGCCGCAATAAGTGTTCTTTTGTTAAAAAAAATAAAACAACGTCAAATATCGTTGAAATTTTTGTTAAAGACCCGAGCGGAGCCGGAGCGGGCCGCTAGTTTAGAAATAAAAGCACAGCAACGTATGGCCGGTTCTGCTAGTCGATTTATAGGGCGTAATCACGTCAACACATTCATATTGTTCGGCTTTAAGAAACAAAAAACACCCTCACAATACATGGATCCGTTTACGTCGCGACGAACGCATTACGTGCGCGTTGTGCGGGTAATGGAAAGCATTATATAAACGCGAGCTTCATCGGTCGCAGAGACATTCGCTTTATGTTAGGCTATTCACACAAATTACCCGACCAATGTATTTACTTCGCGATCCACGAAATCACTACCGCTTCCCGGGATGGTTCTGATTTTTATTGTGCTATCTAGAATCTCATCGACAAACAAATTTTAATGTTAATCTATTGACAAATAAAATATTAAAGACAAACGATCTTATTCTAATTTCTAATCTAATCTTAATTTATTTTCAATTTGATCACAGACTTTAACAATAAACAAAAGAGTAAAATGAAATATATCTATATATTGATACGTGAAGCAAAAATTTTGTATCCCTTTTTACGAAAATTGCGCGGACGGAGGAGTATGAAATTTTCCACACTTATAGAGAATATAGAGAAGAAGTGCACAATGCTAATATTTTTTTTAAATAATGCATAAAAGATACATTAAATCAATAAAGAAAACATTACACACACTACATACCATGTATTTGACGCACACACGCATGCATACTATTTATTGTCAAACTTTTGTTATTGACGTCTGATTAAATATTGTTTGTCTTTATTAATATTTTTTATAGAGTAGCCTTGGCGAAATTTGTGATTATAGAAGTATAAATACAATCATCATAGTGTACAAACTTACAATTGCAATTAATTATAGTCGAATTTCGACTACTGCGGGACCCCTAGTATATTATAATTATATAATTATAATTTCGATTATACAACGAACAATAGTAATTTTAAATACAAAACTAAGTTTTATACAGATACTAGCTGTACCCGTCCGCTTCTCTGGGCATTTAAAATTAACATTATTATTTCTCACCCCCACAAAGATTCTCATCATTAACGCCCCCGCAACTGGTGTAGGGAGTCTAACACTCATATAAATATTAGCCTATCCATTAAGTACATGTATTTTCTACATGGATACCAAGTTTCAAGTCAATCGGATGCATGGTTC
This sequence comes from Bombyx mori, assembly GCF_030269925.1. Classification (NCBI taxonomy): domain Eukaryota; kingdom Metazoa; phylum Arthropoda; class Insecta; order Lepidoptera; family Bombycidae; genus Bombyx; species Bombyx mori. The sequence continues at coordinate 8,128,105 of NC_085130.1, forward strand.
AGTAGTTATAATGGAACATCCGTAAAAACCACTGTAGATTTATATATTAGTATAGACTTTGATATATCGATATAGTGGAATACAATGCGTGAAAGCTACGTCGCCCAAAACACGTCATTTCGGATCCTCCCGATCCACTGACGGTGCTTTTAGGTACCTCAAGCACCGGTCAATGTTCTCGTCGAACCCGTCACTTGCGACGAAGGACTCGGCAAGTAAATTAACCCACAGACACAGCCCACTGAGTTTCTCGTCGGATTTTCTCAGCGGGTCGCGTTTCCAATCTGATGGTAGATTCTGCGAAGCACTGCTCTTGCTAGGGTTAGTGTTAGCAACGTCGTCAGGTTTGAGCCCCGTGAGCTCACCTACTTATTAGAACTACGCTGACAATTGACATAGCCTCTCAAGGCTAGGTAGGAATTAGCTTAGGTAGAAAAAAAAAGTGAAAGCTTTTTTTTTATTGGCTACAAGGGTAGGCAGACGAGCATACGGCCCACCTGATGGTGAGTGGTTACCGTCGCCCATGGACTTCAGCAATGCCAGGGGCAGAGCCAAGCCGCTGCCTACCATTTAAATGACCTGAAAAAATGAAACTACGACCGTACACTAATTTTGCCTTTTGTCACCTTTGCTCATGAATACTCACGGATGCTCAAGGCTTGTAGATTTATAATATATGTCAAATCAGTAATATTTGCATCCAGAATACGAGCACATATGAAAGAGCTATAAACTTCTATCACAGGTAGTTTGCTCAAGAATACTCACGGTTACGAAACGTGAGAATATTATTGAAACGTACAAATTATTTCCGACACCGAAATTCTATATACAGATCGTTAAAGGCCATTTATAATGGAAACTATGTAACAATCACAAGGTTTGATTGATTTATAGCTCTATTGCTGATAAGTCCTCCCCTTTAATGTTTCGTCACAGTCGGCCGCCGTAAATGGCATTGTTTTAATAAAGCAGCCATTTAAATCACACTTCCTTATACGTTAAACAAAGGTATTATTAGAGGTAAATTTGTTCCTAGTAGCCATTGGCACTGATATACAGAAATCAGGGTATATTGTATACACGAGCTTAACTCGAAATCGGCGGGGCTTAAATCATGTGGTAATGATGCGCAGACTAAAGGCGCATTTACGTTGTAGATGTCTATGGGCTCCAGTAACCACTTAACACCAGATGGGCTGTGAGGTCGTCCACCCATCTAAGCAATAAAAAAAAAGATGTGTGGTGTCGTGGGACATCGGATAGGAACGAAGTGCCTTATTATAAAAATATTAATTTTAAGTTGTATTCGAAGTATAAAGAAAATAAAACTGGAGGTTTCGCAACAACCCACGGTCATTCGGTAACGTGCGAACTTATTGTGGTACACTTCATTCACGGTTGTTTGCATAAGAGTTAGTGTATTGCGCAAACGAACGCTCTGAGATCGTGGTCAATGAATGATAAAAAAATATGTTATTTTTGTACGTTATTACAAAGTTAAGTCACACACGCCTGGTGTTAAATGGTTACCAGAGCCCATAGACATCTACAGCGTAAATGCCGCCACCCACCTCGAGATATCAGTTCTAAGGTCTCAGTATAGTTATAACAGCTGCCCCACCCTTCAATCTGAAACGCATTACTGCTTCACGGCAGAAATAGGCGGGGTGGTGGTCCTACCTATCAACAAGTCCTCCAGTAATGGTAGTACATTCATTTTTCGTCTCCAGTTACAGTCCGATGCGAAAAAACATATTTTCTTATCATAGCCCCACAACATCAGCCAGTAAAAATCATTTATCAATAAGCTCAGCTTCTGGGAAACTGAACTGATTCATGTATCCATTTTCCTACGAAACATGAAGATCAACAATTCAGGTTAGTGAAAAAGAGCAAGATTATTTATTTATTTATTTATTTATTACACTTCATGTAAAATTTACATTGGCGGACTTAATGCCTAAGGCATTCTCTACCAGTCAACCAAAGGTAGTGCTGAGTAAATAGTGGTAGGTGCAATGAAATTTATATTAGGCTACGAATATATACAAAAAAAAGTATATCTACATATATACAAAATCACATATACATATACATACATACATATAATAGTTTATACAGTATTAAAAGGAATATACCTAGTCAGGTCATAAATTCTGTCACATGTTTAATGTAAAATAATTGAAACAAGTATATTATATAACCATTCATATACCAAAATGAACTTAACAAAACATAGATTCTTATGACACTAAAGTTTATTCAAAATGACCTCCGTGATTTTGAATACAGGCCTTCAATCTGCGCGGCCAGTCGTATTTTTTATTTATTTTTTATTTTTATTGCTTAGATGTGTGGACGAGCTCACAGCCCACCTGGTGTTAAGTGGTTATTGGAGCCCATAGACATCTTACTATCATTTAATTACTACGACTTTAATTAATTTAATCTATCGCAGCACGAACGAGGTCCATGTCAATATCGGCGGCTGCCTTAATCAAGGATGTCTTGAGTGGCTCCAAATTGGGATGAGGCTTTGAGCACGCCTTTTCCTCCAAGTGTTGCCATATCTTATAATCTAACGGATTCAAATCTGGACTGGAGGAGGGCCAGTCTTCGTGCCGGATGAAGTCGATTTCACGCGCCGCCAGCCAGTCTTGTGTGCTCTTCGCTCTATGAGCTGGCGCCGAATCTTGTTGGAATACCCAGTGCCTGTTATTGAACATGGTATGAGAAACAGGTTCCACAAGGTTTGTCAGGACTGTATTTTGATACACAACTGCATTCGTTTTTACAACTTTCTCACAAAAATGTACCTCTGTTAAGCCCCAATAAGAAACTCCCAACCATACCATGAACGAGGATGGAAAATGACCTCGTTGGACACGCGGAATACGGTTGCTCGCTTCTTCACTACTGTGTGCGTACACCTTATCATTTTGTTTGTTGTAGCTCTCTTCTACGGTAAAAAATTTTTCATCCGAAAAAAGAATTTCCCGATATTTTTTTCCCGCGTACCGCTTCAACAAAGCGCGGCATCTCTTCAGTCTCAGGTCCATTAGACGAGCATTCAAACGATTTCCTGTTTTTCTTCGATATGCCCGAAGCCCTAAGTTTTCATTTAACACCCTTTTCACCGTGGTTCTGCTTAACCCCATCTGAAGGGCCAACAGTTTCTGCTTACGTTTGGGATTTCTTTGAATTCGCGCCTTCACAGCTTTTATCACTGCTGGAGTCCCAACAGACCGAGGGCGACCACTTCTTGACCTGTCATCTACACTAGAGTCTTCATTGTATCGTTTGATGGTACGATAAACGAATCTTTTGGTTGTATTCAAATTTTTCAGTATGTTAAAAATTTGAATTGGCGCGTAACCGCAACGATGCAACGCAATAAATGCAACACGGTCTTCTTTAAGCGTCCACTCCATATTTAAAAATGAGTAAATTTCTAAAAGTATACATTTTTATTTTCATGAACAACTCGAAATTCGAATTCAATAAACTTTTTTGTGGCCAGCATTCTAAAAGAAAAGTTTTTACTGTGTGACAATACTTATGACCTGACTAGTTATTAATAAATTTAGCTAAAGATTAGCGTTGGTACTCATCGCAATCAATTTGAGAATCATTATTGATAAAAAAAATTGTATAGCCGTGGCAAACAATTATAGTTATGCTGTTTCAAGCAAGAATTCCATTAGACTTTTAACACAATTTGCAACAACATATTTCTGTGGAAGTCGATTTAGCTAATTTGTTTCAACAGTTCGCGTTTAAGCCGTGAAGGTGAAATGTCCCACCTGCCCTGGTAAAACTGGAAAGGCCTCCGGCCCACCAGTAATCTCTCAAACATAAAAAATAAAAAAATAAAAAGGTGAAATTCGAATTGTAATTACTACTAACACAGATCCGATCATTGAGGAAATAATTAGAGATTAGCAGGCTCATACGTAACATTTGACTTCATTTGAGTTAACTTTTACGCTATCGAGAACGTTAAAAAACTCGCACTAAGCACATTGGTGCGGCAATCAAAACCACGCTCGTTCGCTCGTTGCGGGAGACGACTATGTCCACATTTTTATGGTTCTAGGTATATTATGATAATAATATGGAAAATTTGCCTCGCAAATACCTCTTAAGCACTGGTTGAAAATCCTTCAAAAATGTTCTCACAGTAAACGTGTTAACATTCAGGAGGACGCGACTTCGTTCATCCCGCCGTTCAATAAAAGAAATAAATATGTTGGAAAAACCACAATTATTGGCACCATTGTCCGACATCACAGGGACAAATAGGGTAATCGAACAACCACCAATCAAGTTTGTTGTCTTAGAACAATTTAGAAATCTTCTCTTGACGTTAGCAAACGAAAACGAATGACAATTCTTAGGACGGAGGCACCGCTCTTCAAGAAGGCTGGTTGGTAAGTGTGATGGCGTCTACGCGCCTCCATCGGCTAGACTCTGTCGTAGCACGATTAGCAGAGTTCCGATGACACCGCAATCGTGCTGCCATCTCTCGGCAATCGTGCTGCGTTTCGTTTAGCTACCAAACTAATGACCGTTTCCGACGTATATATCGTCAGCCCTTTTTCAACCCCGTAAATACACTTATAGTGACATCCTCAACATTTATACGGCCTCTTGTAATTCACGTAAACTGGTAAATTTCTCTTTGTCAAATGTTCTTCTTAGAGACATTTTTCGTTTAGTTACACAGAACTGAAGCACTTTGTATACATCGTTATACTAATGAGACGTTTTTTTAAGCAAAATATATAAAATACCGTCGTAAAATACATCATCATTCTCCTACCCTTCTCCCAGTCACCTGGGGTCGGCACAATATGTTTTCCTCTTCCATACTCTATCATACACCATTTCTTCGCTCACTCCCCTCTTACACATATCGTCTTTCACGCAATCCATCCATTTCTTCTTAGGTCTAGCCCTTCCTTTCCCAGTCATACTACCCACATTCCAGCTTGCATACCTCAATCTCACCTCTCTCTCATTTACATTAATACGTAATTTTTATGAGAGAAAAATGAATTTTCTTAAGGTCGTTTGAACTATTACGGATAGGATAGGATAGAACTTTCCTCCACATTTTTTCAACCGCGATGCGGCAAATGGTACTTCGATTCCACCTTTCAATCTATGTGGCGATAATATTGAGATACCTGCGGGCCTCCCCGGTCATCGTTCTCGTCGAGCCCGTTGCTTGCGACGAAGGGCTCGGCGAGTAAATTAACCCGCAGACACAGACCACTGAGTTTCTCGCCGGATCTTCTCAGTGGGTCGCGTTTCCGATCCGGTGGTAGATTCTGCGAAGCATGGCTCTTGCTCGTGTTAGCAACAACGTCAGGTTTGAGCCCCGTGTGCTCACCTATTAGTTAAGGTTACGCTGATATGGTCCCTCTAGACTTAAGAGCTTAAGTAGGAAATAAAAAAAATACGGACCTCCTTTAGATCTATACAACACAAAAAATACAAAACTTAAAACATCTGCCTACCAAATACCGATTAATTTTTGTTTAAAGAGCTGCTTCTGAAAAAATGCTTCAACTTTTGTGTTCCATCATTAAAATTCTCTGATAAAACTGAAATATTCGGAAAAAGAAACATGATATAATAAATAATACAAATTCAAGGTTGTATTTTATTGTTTTTAAAAGAACGCCACGCGCACACGTTTTGTCGACGCGCGATAGGTCGTATTCTGAATACGGAATGCTATTCTAATTATTACAATATATTTTTTTGAATTACCGAACATTTGATTTAATTAGAAAATAGGCAGGGATGCAACCCGTGCGAGCTTTCTCTTCCTTATCTCGATAATTCACAAATCTACAAAAAAAAATTCGTTCTTTGTCCTAAAGTTTATACTAGGTTTTCCGGTTAATTATTAACAAAAATGAAAATAAAATACATTTTTTTGGTATAAAGTTTGCTTTTGAGATAGTTATAGTAATAATACTCATTATTCAATTTTTTTATAAATTTTAATACTTTCAAAAAAACCGCGCTATGAAAGTGGGGTGTTTACGTTTACATAGTGCCACTAGATGGCACTCGAGTCATAAACAACGATCAGCTGCTTTGTACAAGCACAGAAGAACTTAAAATGTCACGAAAATGTAAATACGATGCTGATGCATTTTGTTTCATGTGTGGTCAATTTATTAAAGTCCAAAAGCAAACTGTTTCGTGCCATGTATTTTTTTTCCGTCTAATTACGATCTAAAATATCGAAATTTTATGCTTTGCAATCAAAGTCAAATTTGGTGTTGACCCGTGAAATATAATTGAATATAATCCTCAATGCTGAAGGTCGTGGCTTCCTTTAATAACATTCTCCTGGATTATCCTGCGCTAGCCCTGCCGATCTCGGGTGCGGGGATTTTTTTTATTGCCCTTGTAGGCAGAAGAGCATACGGCCCACCTGATGGTGAGTGGTTACCGTCGCCTATGGACTTCAGCAATGGCAGCATAGCCAAGCCGCTGCCTACCGCAAGATGTATGTGTATGTCATAATATTAACGCTGGTATAAAATCCGGTCACCGTTCTCGTCGAACCCATCGCTTGCGACGAAGGGCTCGACGAGTAAATTAACCCTCAGACACAGCCCACTGAGTTTCTCGCCGGATCTTCTCACTGGGTCGCGTTTCCGATCCGATGGTAGATTCTGCGAAGCACTGCTCTTGCTAGGGCTAGTGTTACACGTCAAGGAGAAGCTGATATAGCCTCTCAAGCCTATCAGCATAGGTAAGAAAAAAAAACGTGTTAATACAGCTTTTTTTTAAACAAATACTTTTATTTAATCAACTGTTATTTCGACACATGTGTAAAACAATACATATTGGGTAAGTAGTTAATTATTGCAGAAGATATTAACATTTTCGTCAGAATTTTATTCCGTGAAACTATATATACGAGTATATACGACTGTCTCATTTGATTAGTGTGTGTTCCTGTGTAAAACTAACAGTGGTGCTGTAACAGGGATTGGTATGTTTTTATAATTATTATGCGATAATCGATTTACATACCCTATTTAGGAAATATGGTGCTCATCATCCTAGACAAAGCCAAAGATTTGATGACTAGGGATGAATAGAGGGTACAAGACCGCGCGCCAGATTACCGTTACGATAGACCGACCAGATAAAGGCAGTTCTAAATGGTCCCGTCAGCGAGTGCTCAAGAAAGGCCGTGTTATGCGGGGAATGGCGACGTCTTGTGAAGCGCACCACCACCCGAAATTATGTCCACGACCACCCTGCCAAGAGTGTAAGCGACTGAGAAGAAGAATCTAAGAAGATACTAAGTCAATGCACCGGCTGTCTTATCCTTTAGGCCGCCTCGACTTTTTTTTATATTTTTTTATTGCCCTTGTAGGCAGACGAGCATACGACCCACATAGTGAGTGGTTACCGTCGCCCATGGACTTCAGCAATACCAGGGGCAGAGCCAAGCCGCTGCTTACCGCTTAATACTCTCCACAAGCCTCGTTTGAAGAAGGACATGTCATAGCGCTCGGCAAAAACTGTGGAGGGGAGCTCATTCCATAGCCGGATGGTACGTGGCAGAAAAGACCTCTGGAAACGCACTGTGGATAACCGCAGTGACTCCGGTGGCGGGCGGTGTTATAGTAAAAACGAGATGATAGTATCATCTCAAAAAATTCTTCAGAGCACTCCCCATGGAACATACGGTACAAAATACAGAGGGAACCGAAGTCCCTCCACAGATCCAGAGGTTCCAAACGATCCGTGAGAATAGGATTATCGAGAATCCGAATGGCCCTCTTCTGTATGGAGTCAAATGGAAGAAGTTGGTATTTGGGAGCCCCGGCTCAGAGATGGGAGTAGTACTCCACGCGAGGCCGGACTTGTGATTTATAAAGCAAGTCTTTATCCAGGCGTGAAGTACCACTTCGCTCTGTTGAGGACTCCCAGCATTTTGGACGGCAACTTGGCTTTGCCTTCCAAATGACTCCGAAATTGGACATCGCTCTGTTAGAATTGAAACTAGAAACTTCTTTTTAAAAAACACTTTTAATATTTCCTAGACTAAATTTATCTTATTTATAGGGAAAGTGGGGAAAATTCGGTATACGTCCCACTCCGATGAAAGTCTGACCCGAACTGCTTTAAAAAGCTAGCTAGAAATCATCATCGGGAATAAATGCTGATGTTGATGTTTGGTAAGCATTATTGTATGCTATGTAAGGATATAAAAGCTCGAAATGGCGACCCCAAGTATCTCGATACTCTCGGAAGGTCGCAGGGATACTCCTTGGAATTGTGGCGCCATGACAAATGGGTCCTTCTTCGCCGTGAACGCGTAAGCTTGTGTCTATAACGGGTTGAATTGAACCAAGTCCAATTCGCCCCATTCGGAGATTCCCACCAGAGCTCTCCACTTCAAACACATGTTTTGATCGTCTCTCTTGTACCACGCTCCGAGAGAGACCCTGATGGTCAATATATCGCGCATCCCCTTTGCTGTCATCTGCATATCAATGCATGCCATCAATAGACAGCCTGTCAATGATATACAGGATGAAAAGCGTGGGGGAGAGCACCGAACCTTGTGGAACGCCAGCGTTAATGGTCATGGTATCAGAGCAGTCACCGTCTACAACCATTGTGATGCTCCGCCCATCCAAGAAGCTAGTGATCCACTAGCAGAGACCCTTGGGGATTCCGTAAGATGGTAGCTTCGACAAAAGTGCGTTATGCCAGACCCTGTCAAAGGCCTTCGCGATATCAAGGCTCACAGCAAGAGCCTCGCCCTTGCTCTCCAAGCTCAGCCCACCTGTGAGTAAGGTATACAAGAAGATCGCCAGCTGAGCGACCATGACGGAAACAGTACTGTCGGTCACTGATCAGATGGCGATCCTCAAGATGCTTCAGGAGTTGTGTATTTATTATTCGCTCCATCACCTTGGAAAGCAAGGAAGTTATCGCGATAGGCCTATAGCTCGATGGGTCTATGGTGAGACGTTAGAGTCCTGACGTCTCCTGGCATCATCCCATGCCGCGTATGCGGACCGCTTAAGGTGTGCAGCATCTCTACTGGCATTCTTATACCAGGGTCTGCCGCGTCCCCCCACACGGGCACCTCAGAGGAGGGAATAAACAATTTTATCCCCTGGAGCACCACGTCTTTAAGACGGTCCGCACAGTAGTCAGGATCAGCAGAGGAAAAACAGAACCGCCCCCATGGATAGGATGCGTAAAATGTATGCAATCCATCCCAATCTGCTGACATATACCGCGAAACTCTTCGATACCCGGCCGTCATTCGACGACCAGTACGAGAGAGTGGCAGTGATCGACGATCTAAGCGGAGCGTTGACAACCACACAGTATCCGCCTGGGTCGGTAGTCAGTAGAAGGTCCAACAGAGCAGGCTCGTGCCCTTCCACCAGCTGTGTCACCAGCTGGGAGAAGCCGTTGGCCAGGGCGAAATCGTAGGCAGCCCGACTCAAGAGGTCAGTGGTTCTGGACCCCAACCACTCTTGGTGGTGAGCTTTAAAGTCTCCAAGAACCACCACCTCCGCAGATGAGTACTGCTCAAACACGCGGTTAGTCCCCTCTTGTACATGCTCAATCAAAGCTGAACCTGCGTCACTGCTGTGGGACCACCTGTAGCTGGGATATTCAAGGTACGAGGTGTCACCCGGAGCAGATATCTGCGTCTCCGTCAGAAAAATTAGGGCAGGCTGCGCCGTCTCAAGATGGTGGTGTACGGCGTCAAGGTTGCTATGTAGGCCCCTAGCATTGGTGAAATCAACATTAAACGTGGAATGGGGAATTGCCGACAAAACCGTTTTCCTTTTTCGAACAATACCTAAATAAAGCGCGGAGCACAGTACGGGACAGCTTCCTGGGGCGGAGCTTAGTAGTGACACCCGGGCTCAGGTTCCCAACTGACTGGCGGGTGGCGGCGAACACCGTTTCATTGGGTCTCCCTACACCTCCGTCAAACAATCACGTCTCGCGGTCTCGCACGCACGTCTGCTCCGCATGCTCTAGGTATCATCAAGATTCACCCCCAACAAGGAAGAGGAAAGAAAAGGAATAAAACTGGCTCTCCAACCCACTCGCCGGAGTACAGTCTGACTAGTCCTACCACTGATTATGTTTTCGGCTCCAGTTTAGAACCACCCACGGGTCACTTGTAGGGAATCGCGGTTTAAGCCTACGGAAGCGGGAAGCAATTAACCCCCAACTTCTTTCAACTTCATAACTTTCGTTTTTACAGTCATGTGAATTTAGGAGCATATGGATTTTTTTTTGTTTCGTAAATAGTTCTTTCATTACGATTTTTCTCAACGACCTTGTGGATATTTGCGGACCACGAGCGAAGGCCGTGCCGGAACTGGAAAGTTTCGTATAAAATTTTGATCCTCACATTAAGAGGCAGTAAGTACAGAAGTAGGATGATGTATTAATTGTAAGTAGCTGTATGACTCTTTGTACTTTGCTATCTTTAACGACATCAATGGTTTGTTTGTTTACCGTGAAATATATCACACGTCTACGGTGCTTTTAAGTACCACAAGCACCGGTCACCGTCCTCGTCGAACCCGTCGCTTGCAACGAAGGGCTCGACGAGCGAATTAACCCACAGACACAGCCCACTGAGTTTCTTGCCGGATCTTCTCATTGGGTCGCGTTCCCAATCCGCTGGTAGATTCTGCGAAGCACTGCTCTTGCTAGGGCCAGTGTTAGCAACACTCCGGTTTGAGCCCCGTGAGCTCACCTACATGTTAGGGCGAAACTGACATAGCCTCTGAAGGCTATCAGCATAGGTAAGAAAAAAAGTGAAATATAAAAAGCTCACAATTTTGAACTTCATCATTTTTGAGTGGTCGCTAAAATGATGGGGCAATATAGTTGAAAATATTGATATATGTACTTATAGTTTTAATTTAATATCCAGCACTATTCTGATCTCGCATTCCTGTTGATGGAGAAGAACTAAGACGAGGCTGCATTATGAACATAGATCTGCAGTAAAATTACCCTGTTTTTGTTTCCAGACGTTCGTGAATTTCCTATAGCTTCAAAATGTAGCTGAACAAATCCACTGTGGACCCTTTCCACGTCTTCAACGCATGCATGGCTGGTTTCCGAGCGCTATCTCATCAACCTACGAGCTCTGATGGTGAAGTTAAAAAAAAAATTAGTATACTGAAGACCTCTTCTTGGACCGTTTCACTAAAAAATGAAATGGAAATTACTTATGGGCATCGGGAAAGCTCGCTGGGTCTTTCATATGAGCTTTGAATAAGTTATGGCTTATTTATTCACTCACAAAGCCAAGGAAGCAAGGAGTATCGTCGTCCAAAATCTAATTTAAATTCGTTTAAAAGTAACTTCTAAAAGAGTTATAGAGATGCCTTTGACAATCATCATTTTCTGCCGCCTTGCCACGCATATCTAGAAATTTTGAATTGTGATTTCTTATCTACTTTTCGTTATTTTTTTAGGTTTGATCTAAAATCCTTCTGGTCTAAGTATTAGAGACTTTTTTATAATCATATGCTTTCGATTACCTAAACTTTTCAATTATCTTAGGTGTTTCTAGCCGCATTGACTCCTTGGACATTAAGGATAATTGTAAATAGTTAAATAATGAGCTAGATATCTCAATATGTTCTTTTTTTTTTAATTACTTCTTTTTATACTTATTTACAATGTTATGCTTTCTATTATCAACATATTTCATTTCTCTTAAGTGTTCCTAGTTGCATTGACTTCTTGGACATTACGAAGAATTGTAAATAGTTAAATAATGAGCTAGATATCTCATTAAACTCTTTTTTTTTAAATTACTCATACTTATTTACAATCTTATGCTTTCTATTATCAACATATTTCATTTCTCTTACGTATTCCTAGTTGCATTGACTTTTTGGAAATTAAGAATAATTGTAAATAGTTAAATAATGAGCTAGATATCTCATTAAACTCTTTTTTTTTTTTTATTACTCATACTTATTTACAATCTTATGCTTTCTATTATCAACATATTTCATTTCTCTTACGTATTCCTAGTTGCATTGACTTTTTGGAAATTAAGAAGAATTGTAAATAGTTAAATAGTGAGTTAGATATTTTATTTTGTTCGAAAATTTTCATAGTTGAAGTTGAAGACCTTCAGATGTGGCTGGAGGCTGACTGGAGCTTTGGGAAAGCTTTGGGCTTTTGCGTTTTATCTTCACCTATTTTCATTGGGCCAAATTTGTCCCAACTAACGAAATAGACAGTGGATTTATTTCCGGCTTCAGTTTTTGGAGTCTCCGCTGAATTTTTCATTTCCACAAAAAATCCTGCTAGGCAGGTCTTGTGTGGTTTAGGTGGCGGATAACGGGATCCTCTGGGAACAGTCCCACTCCCAGGGGTATCGTCCGGTCTTTTTCGTTGCAAGGATTTCTAGGTGTTAGGTAGGTAGGCTAGGTGTAGGAGTAGGGTAGCCTAGTTAGGCTTTGCAACGAAAGAGATCGGATGACGCGGACCAAAACCAGCAGGGGGAGTTGCGGGCTCTCCACGCCCTTCACTCGCTGAAGGGTGTTCCTCCTGGAGACGCTCGGGCTCCCTCTCTTGTCCCCTTTCTTCCCCCTTTTTGTTTTTCGGGTCACGTCCGACCCGTTTCGGACGTAGCCCATGGGTGACGGTGGGCCACTTTTGGTCTGCCTTTAGATGGAGTAGTGAGCCGGCGTTGCTTATGCATCTTCCGGCCACTGGTCGCCATGTCCCCGGCTTCGGCTACAGGGGCACGCCCTCCAGAGGGGGGTACCGGTATACCGGCGTGGCGTCGTGGTTGTTGCTCTTTTGAGCGTCGGGCGGTGGTCTGTCGTGTTGCTCGTTGCACTTGGCGGGCCGCCGGCCAACCCGTAATCCTCACCGCGTGGGGGACGGGGGCCGCTGCCGCGAAGCACGGGGCCGCGAGGACGTAAACCTCTTTAAAAAATGCCCCAATCCTAAGCTCTGGTGCCCGGCGATGGGATGAATGGCTGGAGGGAGTCCAGTCCCGAGGGTACCAACCAGACCCCAGGGGACCGACCCCTGGTTAATCAAAAAGGAAACATGAAAAAATGGCACCTGTTCAAAATTTATTACCCCAGGAGGGTACCTCCCGCTCCGCGGGGGGAGAATCCCTCCGTGCGGTCGAGCGATCGGCCGCACGCTGCCCCACCGTTTCTGGGGGGGGCAAACATTGCCACGACGAAGGGGGCGACAGCACGGGTCGCGTAAGGGACAGAGTCCCCACCGTGCGCCTCGAACGCTGCGAGAGCCTGATCTCGCTCTACTCGGCGCGGAGCTCCGCAAGGGGCGACGCGTCCAGTGGGCGGGAGACGCCAGCGCTGTTCGTGGACAGTGCTCGACAGCGCACTAGACGGAAGAGGAAGTCGGCTCGTCAGCCGGCATCTGTCCCTCCGTCCGACTCCTCGGAAGGAGAGCCTACCAGCGCCAAGTACTTGGCGTTGGCGGAAGGGCCGGCGACTGCTGCGGCGTCGCCCGCCACCGGCTTTGACAAAAGAGCATCTTGCGGACTGGATGCTGCCTCCTCGGCGCAGTCCAGGGCCGCCTGCCGTGAGGCACATAAACGGTTGGCAACGGTTGGAGAGGTCGAGCGACTGGAGCGCTCCCTGACAGAGGTGGGTCCCTATGACCCCCTCCGTAGATATGGCATCAGCCAAAAAATTGTTTCTACGGTGGCGACGAAGTCGAGTGCAGGCCTAAAGGGCGACTATGTGCGGGCCCTAAAATCGGCCGCCTCCTCCATGGAGGAAGTAATGGTGGAGGTGTTGGAGCGCACCAAGGATGGGGAGACGGAAGGTCTGCGCAAATCGGTGGACCTGCTGCACGCCCGACTGGCCCAAATCAGCGCGGAGAACGGTCATCTTCGCGCTGAGAACGGGCAGATGAAGGTGGACTTGGCCGAGTTGCGCACACTGGTCAACGACCTAATCGAGAAGCAGTGCAACTCGGCCCCTGTACCTACTCCGCTCGAGACCGAAGAGGCCAATGAGGCCGAGGAGCTGAGGCGGCAGCTCCTAATACAGGAGGCACGTAGCTCCAACGTGGAGCGCGCGAGACCGCCCCTCGCCCATGAAGCGAAAAGCAGTGCGCCTGTGCCGGCGCCCCGCAGGAAGGTGCAGCCCAGCCAGAAGATAAAAACAACACCCGCGCGAACTTCCGCTGCGGCTAGACCTACACCTGCGGCTGCGGGGGTGCCGGCACCCACGGCCCCTACAAGAAAACCGGCGTCCGCTCCTGCCCCGCCCCAGCCTGCGAAAGCAGGGCCCGGCAGGAGCCGGACAAAGAAGAAGGGAGGCGTCAACGCCGCCAAACCGGCACTGACCCCCCAGCCCCGCCCACTGCCCCCCGCCCCGGCCAACATGGATGAGGCCTGGACGACGGTAGTGCGGCGTGGGCCCAAAAAGGTGGCGGCGCCTCCTGCGCCACGCCCCAAGCCCACCCCTGCGGCCGCCGCTCCCCGCCAAGAGGGTCGAGCGGAGCCGAGGGGCCGAACTGGTAGAAGGAGGCCGCGCGCCCCGCGGTCGGCTGCAGTGGTAGTGGAGCTGCTGCCGGCCGGCAAAGAAAAGGGCATCACCTACCACGAGGTGATGACCCAGGCGCGTGGCGGCGTGAATGTGGACGCCCTCGGCGTGGAGGGGGGCATCAAGGTCCGGCAGACGGCCAACGGGGCTCGTCTTATAGAGTGCCCCGGCCCCAACACAAACGCCGCGGCCGAAAAATTGGCGGCCCGGCTGAGGGAGATCCTGCCGGACCCCGAGGTGGTGCGCATCGCGCGGCCCGTGAAGATGGGGGAAGTAAAAATCACGGGCCTCGACGAGTGCGCCACGAAAGAGGAGGTCGCCGCGGCCATCGCGTCGCAGGGCAACTGCGCCCTCGCCGACGTCAAAGTCGGGGAGCTCCGGGCGACGTACTCCGGAACCCGGACGGCGTGGGCGCGTTGCCCGGTAGTAACGGCGAACCTCCTGGCCACCCCTCCGCAGGGTCGGCCTTCGGACAGCCCTGGATGGCTGCGCGTGGGCTGGGTAGTGGCCCACGTGCAACTGCAGGAGAGCAGGCCGTGGCGTTGTCTTCGGTGCTTCGGCACCGGCCACGGCCTCGCCAAGTGCCCCTCGACCGTGGACCGCAGCGATCTGTGTTTCCGCTGCGGCCAACCGGGGCACAAGGCAGCCTCCTGCACCACAGCCGCGCCGCACTGCGTCTTGTGCGACGCGGCTAAAAGGAAGGCCGACCACCGGGCCGGGGGCCCGGCGTGTAAGTCCGCCCCCTCCTCTACCAAAACGAGGAGGGGCGGCAAGAAAAATAAAAAGAAGGAGAGGCCGGCTGCAATAAGGGCAGCCGGCGAGTCAGTTCCCGCCGCGGCACCAGACGAGCCGCAGGGCGGGACAGACGAGGGAGCGATGGACGTAGCCCCGTAATGGGTTGCGTCCACCGCTTCCTCCAGTGCAATTTGAACCACTCCGCCAGGGCACAGGATCTCCTCGTCCACACCATGGCGGAGTGGTCAATCGACGTCGCTGTCGCCGCGGAGCCGTACTTCGTCCCCACCGACCAGGACTGCTGGATGGGGGACGTCGACGGCTCCGTGGCCATAGTACTAAGACAGTCCGCGGCGTTACCCCCCTTGGATATGGTGGCCAGGGGACCCGGGTACGTCGCGGCTAGGATCGACGGGACCGTCGTGATCGGGGCGTACTTTTCTCCGAACAGGAGCCTCGCCGAGTTCGAGCGGTTTCTGGGCGGGCTCGAGGCGCTTTTACACCGCCTCGGGTCCCGCCCTGTCATCGTCGCGGGGGACTTCAATGCCAAGTGCACGGCTTGGGGTTCCCCCCGCACGGATGCGCGAGGCGAGGCCCTTTCGGAGTGGGCGATCGCGACCGGCCTCTGTCTCCTAAACAGAGGCACGGTCGCGACTTGCGTGCGGTGGAACGGGGAATCTCACGTGGACGTGACGTTCGCGTCCCCGTCCGCCGTGCGCCGCACCCGCGGCTGGCGCGTACTTGAGGGGGCGGAGACGCTCTCGGACCACAGATACGTCCGATTCGAGCTCTCCGCCTCCTCCTTGTCGTCGTCGTCAGCCGCGGGCGCCCGCGGTGAGGAGGAGCTCCCGCAAGGTGCGCCCCGTTCGTTCCCCAGGTGGGCCTTGAAACGAATGAACAAGGAGTTGCTGATGGAGGCGGCCGCTGTTGCTGCGTGGGCGCCAAAACCCGCGCGGCTCGCGGACGTGGATGCGGAGGTCGACTGTTTCCGGGGCACCATGGCAAACATTTGTGATGCCGCCATGCCCCGGGTCGGCCCCCGAGCACCACGTGGGGGTGCGTTCTGGTGGTCGCCCGAGATCGCGAGACTCCGTGAGGAGTGCGTGAGGGCGCGCCGCCGGAGCGCACGCCACCGCCGCCGCCGTCGTCGCGACGCTACGTTCGCGGAGACGGCGGCCCGGCTGCACGCTGACTGTCGTCAAAAGCAGACGGCGCTGCAGCTGGCCATCGGCGAGGCCAAGAAGCAGAGCATGAAGACTCTCCTGGAGTCGCTCGACGAAGATCCCTGGGGGCGCCCATACAAGATGGTTCGCAGGAAACTGCAGCCGTGGGCGCTCCCGGTGACCGAGCGGCTCCAGCCTCGGCAGCTGCGGGAAATTGTTACGGCACTCTTCCCGCCGGCAGCGGGGGGGGACTTTGAGCCCCCCCAGATGGACGCCACGTGGGGCACGCCTCCGCGTCGCCCCAGCGTTCCCGCTGCCGAGGAGCCCCCTCCCCCTATCACGGGGGCGGAGATCCATGCGGCCGTGTCCAGAATGAGAGCGAAGGACGCGGCCCCCGGCCCTGACGGCGTTCACGGCCGGGTCTGGAGCTTGGCCTTCGAGGCCCTAGGGGACCGGCTCGGGGGGCTTTTCGAAGCGTGCCTCGAGTCGGGACGGTTCCCGTCGAAATGGAAGACGGGCAGACTGGTCCTTCTGCGGAAGGACGGGCGCCCCGCGGACTCACCCGCGGGCTATCGCCCCATCGTGTTGCTGGACGAGGCGGGCAAGATGCTCGAGAGGATCGTCGCGGCCCGCATCGTCCGGCACCTGACCGAGACGGGTCCCGATCTTTCGGCGGAGCAATACGGCTTCAGAGAGGGCCGCTCGACTATCGACGCAATTCTGCGCGTGCGGGCCCTCTCCGACGAAGCCGTATCCCGGGGCGGGGTGGCGATGGCGTTATCCTTAGATGTAAGGAACGCCTTCAACACCCTGCCCTGGTCGGTGATCGCGGGGGCGCTGGAGTATCACGGCGTCCCCGCATACCTCCGCCGACTGATCGGCTCCTATCTCGAGGGCAGGTCGATCCAGTGCATCGGACACGGTGGAGTGATGTACCGCTTCCCCGTCGAGCGCGGTGTTCCGCAGGGGTCCGTCCTGGGCCCCCTGCTGTGGAACATCGGCTACGACTGGGTCCTGCGGGGCGTCATTCGGGGACCCCTCCCCGGGCTCAGCGTAATTTGTTACGCTGACGACACGTTGGTCGTAGCTCCGGGGAGGGACTACCGGGAGTCTGCCCGTCTGGCGTGCGCAGGCGTGGCACACGTCGTCACCAGGATCCGACGGTTGGGGCTCGAGGTGGCGCTCGACAAAACCCAGGCCCTGATGTTTCACGGGCCGGGACGAGCGCCGCCTGTGGGTGCCCACCTCGTGATCGGAGGCGTCCGCGTCGGGGTCGGGGTGACCGGTCTTCGGTACCTCGGCCTTGAACTGGATGGTCGGTGGAACTTCCGCGCTCACTTTGCGAAGTTGGGCCCTCGACTGATGGCGACGGCCGGCTCTTTGAGCCGGCTGCTTCCAAACGTCGGGGGTCCCGATCAGGTGGCGCGCCGCCTCTACATGGGGGTGGTGCGGTCGATGGCACTATACGGCGCGCCCGTATGGTGCCACGCCCTGACCCGCCAGAACGTCGCCGCGCTGCGACGTCCGCAGCGCGCGATCGCGGTCAGGGCGATCCGAGGATACCGCACCGTCTCCTTCGAGGCGGCGTGCTTGCTCGCCGGGGCGCCACCCTGGGACCTGGAGGCGGAGGCGCTCGCTGCCGATTACCGGTGGCGTAGCGACCTCCGCTCTAGGGGGGAAGGGCGCCCCAGCGAAGGTGTAGTTCGAGCGCGGAGGCTCCACTCTCGGCGGTCCGTGCTGGAGGCGTGGTCTCGCCGCTTGGCGGACCCGTCGGCCGGCCTCCGTACCGTCGAGGCGGTCCGTCCGGTCCTCGCGGACTGGGTGGGCCGCGACCGCGGATGCCTCACCTTCCGGCTGACGCAGATGTTGACCGGCCATGGGTGTTTTGGCCGGTACCTCTTTAAGATAGCCGGAAGGGAACCGACGGCGCAGTGCCACCACTGCGCGGACCGCGACGAGGAAGACACAGCGGAACACACGCTGGCGCGTTGCTCTGGATTCGACGAGCAACGCGCCGCCCTCGTCGCGGTCATTGGAGAGGACCTCTCGCTGCCGCGCGTCGTGGCTACGATGCTCGGCAGCGACGCGTCCTGGAAGGCGATGCTCGACTTCTGCGAGTCCACCATCTCGTAGAAGGAGGCGGCGGAGCGAGAGAGGGAGAGCTCTTCCCTTTCCGCACCGATCCGTCGCCGTCGAGCCGGGGGCTGGAGGCGGGAATACGCCCGTACGTCCCGGCCCCTGTAGGTGGCGGCCTCCCCCCGGTGAAGGTCAAGGGGCGACCTGAGGGGGTGAGGCCGCGCGGCGCGCTACCAGCACTCTAGCGCGCTGCCGTGGAGTGAATAGAGCGACCGGTCGACGGTGTATCGCGTCCCGACCCGGCAGGCTGGTTCTGGTCCAGCGGGGTATTCCGGGACACCAGCGGCACCGTCTGGGCGGCCCGACGGGCTGCCGTACCGAGACGGCTGACGTTTTAGAGCCTTCGATTCGCCTCGAAGGCTCCGTCGGCTGGGCGTCCTTGGGGTGAGCCGCGCCGTCTGGTTGTAGTGTTGACCGCGGTAGCCCCCCTACCTCATCCGGGTTCTGACCTCGGAGGGGATCGGACGTCGGGTGTAAGAGTGCAGAGGAGTCGTTTAGTGGGTGGGCTCTAAAATCCTTGGGCCCGCGGTCTGCTCACAACACCATGCAGATCGTTGAGTCTCACATACCCCGCGCGCCCCTTTTGCGCGGGGACCTCGTAGGAGGTTCGGCCCTCTACCCGAAAAAAAAAAAAAAAAAAAAAAAAAAAAAAGGTCTTGTGTGGTTTCAGGGTCTAGTCTTATTTATTTATTTATTTATGTACACACAAAAAAGAAGACATAGTACAGAGTAATAGGAAAATTATGTACAAAGGCACTGCGTATTTCTTTAAGAAATCTCTTCCAGCAGAC
The DNA here is from genome assembly GCF_030269925.1 of Bombyx mori. Taxonomy (NCBI): domain Eukaryota; kingdom Metazoa; phylum Arthropoda; class Insecta; order Lepidoptera; family Bombycidae; genus Bombyx; species Bombyx mori. The sequence goes on from NC_085130.1 coordinate 8,147,527, forward strand.
CTGCGAGAGGATTATGAGAATAATAATTAAAAGTGATGAGTGTGTGTATAGAACAGCTAAAATAACAAATACAACATGAGAATTATAATAATGCACATACACATAGCAAATATTGTTAAACTTGAATACAAATATTATAAGTAACACAGTATATACGAAGTGTATAGAACAATGATCATTCGGTTGATGAGAGATAGAATAGATAGTCTTCCATGTCTGATACCAGAAGTACCAATTTTTTACACTGGTAATTATTGTCGCGGTGATCATAAAGCTTTTCGAAACCAGGATAGACCCTTTGAGCCATTTGAAGTTCAACTGGACGTTTTGTTTTGTGCTACGCATTTTTTGCTACCCTAGTTTCACATAACATTTCGTTCGAATTTGTTTTGATACTCTTGGTATTGCTAGTGGTGTTGAAATCCCATGATGCTTTCAATTCAAGAAGATACTTTAAAAAGTTCTGAGTACAATTGTCAGGGCTCTCATTCCAAGACTTAAAATGAAATTTCATGATTATTTTGGTATGAATCTTCGTTCTTCGTATCGACAATTGCTTGTGACCTGTCAAGTCTGATCTGTGAAAGGGCAGTTGACGGTCGATATCAGGTTAAGGTCAAAACTTCATACGGATTTTGGAACGCAATTAAGGTACTGAATATCTTAAACTGATATCAGATTCGTTCGTTTTAGGAGCCCAACTGTTATTATTTTTAATAAAATTTTTATTGTTTTTTTTATTGCTTACATGGGTGGACGAGCTCACAGCCCACCTGGTGTTAAGTGGTTATTGGAGCCCATAGACATCTACAACATAAATGCGCCACCCACCTTGAGATACAAGTTCTAGGGTCTCAGTATAGTTACAACGGCTGCCCCACCCTTCAAACCGAAACCCATTACTGCTTCACGGCAGAAATAAGCAGGGCGGTGGTACCTACCCGTGCGGACTCACAAGAGGTCCTACCACCAGTAATTACGCAAATTATAATTTTGCGGGTTTGATTTTTATTACACGATTATTCCTTCACCGTGGAAGTCAATCGTGAACATTTGTTGAGTACGTATTTCATTACAGAAATTGGTACCCGCCTGTAGGATTCAAACACCGGTACATCGCTTCAACACGAATGCACCGGACGTCTTATCCTTTAGGCCACGACGACATGTAGGCAAATATTAAATTACCAAACTATAGTGAGTCAGAGATTAAAGAACTATGTTCTATACACTTTTAGAAGGCAGCACGACATGAGAATCCTCTTGTTGTGGCCGCTGGAAACTACATACCCGATCCTGTAGACCGAATGGTAAACAGTCGACGTCGCATAAAACAAATCATTACGGATCCTCCCTTAACACCAGGTGGGCTGTGAGCTCGTCCACCCACGTCTAAGAAATAAAATAAAAAATAGTAGATGCAATTTAGATAGGGAGTCGCTATTGCTGCCCTATACTGAAGCACTGGAATGAAGTTCATGTTGGCTCAAGACCAGCCATGGTCAATGTAAATTAAATAAAATGTACTGCTTTTTAAGATTTTATATTACTAACACTTCAAGGTTTGTATTACTAACACTTCATATGGAATTTAATTCTGACATAAAATTTATTATTCTTATTATTATTATTAAACTTCTTTTACCGTTTAATCCCTAGTATTTATTATTGTCGAAGTTTTGAATAGTTACGGTTTTCTTGATAACAGAGAAATGATATATTCGCGATATTAAATCGTAAAAGTAGTTTCAAATGTACTTGTTACCTGTTAAATGTATAGATAACTCAATTGAAGTTATCCATTTAAGTTGAAATTTTTATTTGAATATACGAGTTGAAATTTGTGTAGCTTTTTATTGCTATAAATAACACCCACTAACAGCAAATTGTTAGGCCAATCCGTCAGTTCTTTCATAAGATTCATAAGATTATCTGATGGATTAAACTGTATTAGATTTGGCCGTGGATGGAGTGAAGGTCTAAGTAGAGGACGAGTCAGCTGTTTTTTTTTTTTTTTTATTGCTTAGATGGGTGGACGAGCTCACAGCCCACCTGGTGTTAAGTGGTTACTGGAGCCCATAGCCATCTACAACGTAAATGCGCCACCCACCTTGAGATAAGAGTTCTAAGGTCTCAGTATAGTAACAACGGCTGTTTCACGGCAGAAATAGGCAGGGTGGTGGTGGTGGTACCTACCCGTGCGGACTCACAAGAGGTCCTACCACCAGTAATTACGCAAATTATAATTTTGCGGGTTTCAATTTTTATTACACGATGTTATTCCTTCACCGTGGAAGTCAATCGTGAACATTTGTTGAGTACGTATTTCATTATAAGAATCGGTACCCGCCTGCGGGATTTGGACACCGGTGCATCGCTCAACACGAACGCACCGGACGTCTTATCCTTTTGGTCACGACGACTCACAAAAATAGGCAGCGTTCAAACCGTAACGCATTACTGCTTCACGGCAGAAATAGGCAGTGTGTTGGTACCTACCCGTATGGGCTCATAAGACGCCCTATCACCAATAAAAATTCAATGTACATCCAAAATTTACCCGGTTGGCACAACACATGGCCATCATGACCCTCCTCCTCGCGTCGTTTCCTCACTGCTGAGGGTCGTGACCATTATAATTCGACATGATTTTACTCCTTGTAATGCCCCGCCAGCGCCTCCGATCATTGGCCGCATGAACGGCCATCATTGGCCGCATGAATGGAATGGGATCTCTACCATCTTGACCCACTGGAGCAGAATAAATTTGAGCTTTGCGCACTCCAAATCGCATACTTTTATAATTAAATAAATGAAATTAATATCCACAAACGTCATTTGTCCGGTTCTCGCTACAAGGACCGAGTGACTTCGAACTAAGCTCTATCTCAAATACGAGCGACTTCAATTACTTCCTGCTTTCCGCCAACACCTCTTCAAATAATTAAGAGATATTTGTAAAACAGTACAAACAGAACGGACACGCGTTAATTTAAAAACGTTCTTCAAACACATTGTAACAATTGGATCATTAAAATGTCTTATTATCTCATTAAAATGATTTGCAAGATAATGAACGAATATAAACGTCATGTAATAAATGATAATACGATTTTATTCAAATTTGAAAGCTGCGCATACATCTCCAAATATATTTTGGCGTTCCTTAACAGAACGGTTCAGATACGAAACCCGCAGCCTTGTCCAGTCTATGAGGCCATGCTCCTCAAAAAGCTTACTCTTATTGCGTAGACGAATGAACGAGCCCACGCAACACCGGGGTTGAGAAGCTACTAGAACCAATGGACATCATCACGTTAATGCGCCTCGCAGAGATTTTTTTATTTTTGGAACGAAGTTCCTTATCGCGCGTTGTGAAAGGGGGCTAGACGGAAAAAATTCTTACGAAAAGTTGTCACGACACTTTTTAGATCTGTCATTCTGACCAATCAACGTGTAGGCGCTTATCGCGTGACATTGCTCGTATCCGATTGGTCCGCGTAATGAGTACAGTTTCTCGAGATAGCGTTTCAACAATAGTAATTTAGTTCATACTATTGTTTTTTTCTTCTTCATAATGCCGTAATTTATTATTATAACTTAAAAAAAAAATTACAATTCCTACACTAATTAATCCAAAGGAACTTCGTTCCATCCGGGTGTCCCTTGACACCTCTGAAGTTTTTTTTATTGAGCTTGCGTGGGTAGCTACCTCTATTCTAGTGGTGCGCCGCCTCTGCGTGGGAGTGGTGCAGTCGGTGGTGGAGAGGACGCTCCACAATGCGTATCGATGTGACAACCGCAACGGAGGGAATGTTGGTCAGACGAGGCTGAAGTTCCAGCATCGGTCCGTGATAGAGGCGTGATTTGGCCGATTTGTGAACCTCTGACTGAGGGCGTTTTATTTTCCCGAAGACGTAGGTACTCACGGATCACAGCTATTTCGGATACCGACGATGGAATACCATCACTGTGATTGCGACGAGTAGCCGGCCGAGCACATGCTCACGGACCACCCCGTAGACTGCAAATGCAAATGAGACTTGATGCAACTTGCCGCTGCTGACTGTCGCGGCTACAAGACCCCTACCAGTAACTTAACGGGCCACTGACAGCAGTTCTACGGAGTTGTCGTGGAAAAGCAAGCGGTTGGTTGTGTATCTGGGTTCTGACCCTCTAAGTGGGTTGGCCACATAAGCCGTCGCACTGATAATGGTGGGCCACAAAAATACTGAGTGGAGACCTCGTACTGGACGTAACCTGGGCGTACTGGACGTAACTGTTGGACAGCCAACGAGGTGGACCAATGACTTGGTCAAAGTGGCTGGTAGGTACTGGTGCAAAAGGCAAGAGACCGAAGAGAATGGGGTGCATTCGAAGAGACCTACACTCAGCATTGGGTGAACACGGGTTGAAGAAGTAAGTAAGTATATGGGCTACGATAATCACTTAACACTAGGTGGGTCGTGAGCTCTTCCGCTCATCAAAGCAATAAAGTAAAAAAGGAGTTTCGCAGGATCGCGTGCATCCTCCTCCTCCTTGCGTCGGTTTCCTCATTACTGAGGGTCGTCGTTATGGCTTTGAAACACTTTGTTTTTTATAATTCACCGCCATCTGCTCCTATCTGCAGCTGAGTGCAGAGCATCGTGCATACAAAGGCCAAAAATAATATAGTAATTGAAAGCAAAAAAAATACTTATTCGGTTTAAGCAGTTACAGTTTTTTCTCTCTATCTATTCGCTGGTAGCCTAAGAGGCTATTCTAGCTACACGCTGATCGGTAGGTGAGCTCATGAGCTTAACCTGAGAGAATTTGCTAACACTAGCCCTAGCGAGAGCAGTGCTTCGCAGAATCTACCACCGGATCGGAATCGCGACCCGCTGAGAAGATTCGGTGAGAAGATTCGGTTCAGTGGGCAGACGCAATGTAAGTACCACCTTCTAGATCCAGCATCAGAACAAATAAACTGGTACTATTTTAGTAACCCGTAAATTATATTTCTTGGCGGGAAACCTGCGGTGTCATCATTAGTAAAAAATCGCCTGAAAATGTTTTATTTGAAGCAGACACAATTGGATATGCAAATTTTCCAATTAAATATTAAATTTATATGTGAATTATTAATAAATTACGTTCATTTTTAAACCCGGATCTAATTATATTTTAAACAAAGTAAATTTGTCTTATTCATCTCTACTATATAAAAACGCATGTCGAAGATCTTAGAACATTGTGAAGAAGATTCATCGCAGAAGCAGTATCAAGTAAGTCATTTCTAATTAACACGCTGCCATTATTTCAACCTTTATCTATATATGATATATCCAAGGTGTCCCAGAAAGAGTGGATAATCCTGAAACACCTTAGAGTAGAGCTATTGGGGACACAAAAACCCTATGGACTTCATATGTTTGTAGCTGTTGTATATTACAGAAACGCGGAGTAGTATGGAATATTATGTTTTTTTTTTTGAATACGTAATTTGGGTACTACTCAAGATTTTTTTAAATTTTTTTTTGAGTCCCCAATAGCTCTCTACAATGAGGTGTTTCAGGACTATCCATTATTTCCGGGACACCCTTTATTAGAGTATAACTGAGTAATTAAATGTAATTTTCACTAACTTCAAGAGGTCCTATTAACTTGAAATTTTACACACAAAACCACTAAGAATTTTCACAGATTTGCATATTTTGATCTGATATCCTGACTAGAAACAGCAGGAAAAATAAAGGTTTATGTAAATTTTTAATTAGTCTCGCTGGTGGCGGAGTGTCTTGGGAGTCAGCGCGGGTAGGTACCACCATTCTGCCTAGTTCTGCCGTGAAACAGTAATGCGTTTCGGCTTGAAGGATAGGGCAGCCGTTGTACTGTACAACTGAAATTTATAACTAAGGTTTCAAGATGACTGCGTTTACGTTATTAATTGGCTCCGGTAACCACTTAACACCAAGTAGATCGCGAAATAGTCCATCTATCTAAGCATACATTTTTTTTTGGCATTTTACTAAAGCGATTGTTTTCATTGTTAAAGTATTTATAGTAAACGCGTGTTTATTATGACCGCGTTAATGAGTAACATATTATATTAACTTAATTTGGCAAATACTTAATAAGTTGTTGCTTTTTCCTTGCGAGTATAGCAAAGAGCAAGCCATTTAAGTATGACTCTAAAAATAGTAACATTCATATTGCCTTACGGCTCTAGTAACCATAATATCCGCTCTCATCCACTGTCCACAGCATCAAGAAAATTATCATGTCTCCTTCATATGCGTACATGCTATAGTCTGATTTAAAATATAATCATTATATCGCCTCATATCAAAGCTCTTTGGAAAGAAAGGCTTTTATTAGCGAGATTTTTAATCAACAAACTTTCACTTGTTAAGTTGGGCCCAGGGAAGGGAGCTGAATCCACTAAGCCAACCTACAGTAACTTTTTCACCCAAGCACCAAGAATTAAGAAAATGTACACCGACTTAGTAATTTTATTAGCTCGGTGGAAGATCTTGCCTGTTTCGTTTGAAGCATTGTTAACGGTCAACCAACATTCCATTTTGTATGATTAACTGGTTTTCAGATCATGGCAGACGCGGCAACAGCAGTTATGGCTCTGGCGTATTTGTTCCAGTGGCCTCCCCAAGCAATAGTGCAGGGTAAGAATTTGAACACCAATAGTTTGGGGATTTCGTCCGTTACGAATATATATGGTGTCATCGAAAGTAGGCCTTTTGGTCTTAATAGTTAAAATTTGGTAACTTTTGCCAAATTTTTAACATGGAGAGATTGGTGGTAGGGGCTCTTGTGAGTCCACGCTGGTAGGTACCATCACCCTGCTTATTTCTACCGTGAAGCTATAACGCGTTTCGGTTTGAAGAGTGGGGCAGCCGTTGTAACTATACTTGAGACCTCAAGGTGGGTGGCGCATTTACGTTGTAGATGTCTATGGGCTCTAGTAACTACTTAATACCAGGTGGGCTGTGAGCTGGTCCACCCATCTAAGCAATAAAAAAATAAAAAAAAGTAAACCTTTCGGTGTTTTTTTGTTGTTCAAATTTGGTTATTTTTTTGATAACGCGGAGAGAATATGTGAAAGATTTTTCATATCTCTAATGAAACGAGGGATTTTTGAATAGGTGTTTTCCCGGAAACGCCACCAATTGATTGTCATCATAATAAAAAGTTACCAATAGAAGGACAGAATCATTCTCCTACCGCAAGTTCCAATGCAAACCTTGAATTCCTCAGATGGTGACACCTTTGATTTCGTCGTTGTCGGATCGGGATGTGGAGCTATTGTGGCTGATAGATTGTCGGAAAACAGTTCAGTGCGAGTTCTTTTGATTGAAGCAGGAACATACCCGTCGAACGAATCTATTGTGAGTATCATTTGCGTTAAGAATATATCGAGTCACTGCTGGCAATTGGCCCGACCATCTCTTCCGACTAATTAAGTCGCGATTTTTTTTTATTGCTTAGATGGTTGGACAAGCTCACAGCCCACCTGGTGTTAAGTGGTTACTGGAGCCCAATAGACATCTACAACGAAAATGCGCCACCCACCTTGAGATATAAGTTCTAAGGTCTCAAGTATAGTTACAACGGCTGCCCAACCCTTCAAACCGAAACGCATTACTGCTTCACGGCAGAAATAGGCAGCGTGGTGGTACCTACCCGTACGGACTCACAAGAGGTCCTACCACCAGTAAAGTCACGTTCACAGTGACTAGCTGATGACCCTTGGAATACAATATTTCATAATGCGAAACGATTGAATCCTTTTTGAGTAATTGCAATTATGGCTTTAACTCAAATCCTTGGAGCAAAAGTAGATCCGTAATTAATTGGGTCGAAAATAGTGGCGTTAGTAGTTATTAAACTTTAACATGTAAGTAATTTATTGAATATCCATGGACACCAGTACCCACTTAACATGAAGTGAACTGTGCATCTGTTATCTGCAGCAATAAAATTCAATGAAGGATTGGATGGAATGAAGGAGCGCACACTAGATTATCTCCATGTACATTTTTTTATTAGCCGTTTAGATAGACGACCATACTTCCCACCCAATGGTGAGAAGTTATCGTCGCTCATGGGCATCAGCAATGCCATGGGCAGAGCTAAGCCTCTGCCTACCGTTTGGTACTCTGTGTACATAATTAAATGGGATCATGATACTGTTAAAAGTGAGACCTTACAACTCATGTCTCAAGGAGGGTGGCTGCATTTACAATGTAGATGTCTATGGGCTTCGGTAACCACTTAACATCAGGTGGGCCGTGAGCTCGTCCACCCATCTAAGCAATAAAAAAAATATTGATAATGTCAATTTCCAATCTAATGTCATAAATAAATCCAAGTCTCAAGACAGCTTCATAAATGATGCTAATTCGGATTGTAATTTTTTTTATTTCGTTTTCAAAGATGCCTGGAACTTTTCCTTTACTCCAAAATTCATACGAGGACTGGAACGAGACATCGATCCCGGAGAGCACAACGAAACACCAAAAGATCGGCGCGTACAAGCTGTCGACGGGAAAAGCCTTGGGCGGAGGCAGCACTATCAATCACCTACTCCATCTCCGAGGAGACAAGGACGACTTCGATACTTGGGCGTCCTACCTTGGAGACGACTCTTGGTCATCCGCAAACGTCCGTAAGTACTTCAAGAAATCGGAGAACATGCTAGACGCAGATATAATGGCCAGTCACGCCGACTACCACGGGACTGAAGGTCCAGTGATGGTATCAAGGCAGCCCGACGACGCCACGCACAACTTATTGAAGGCTTTTAGCGATATCGGAGTGCCAACGGTGATTGACTTGAACGCGGATGACAACGTTGGATGTGCAGAGGCTTCATACATCATAGGTGACGGTGTGCGACAGAGCACTGCTTACGCGTACCTAAATAAAAAAACTAGAGATAATCTGTACGTGCTTACCGAAACATTAGCAGAAAAAATCATCATCGAAAACGACATAGCTAAAGGTGTTATCTTGCGGCTAGCAAGCGGCAAGAAAATCAATGTTTACGCTAGCAAAGAAGTTATTATATCGGCCGGATCATTCAACAGTCCAAAAATACTAATGCTCTCTGGGATCGGGCCAGCTGATCACCTGAAAAGCATGGGCATTGACGTCATCAAAGATCTACCTGTGGGCCAGGGAATGCAGGACCACAATGCACTTTTCCTAGTCAACAAATTGGAAGAATCAACGGCGACTTCGGAAACATTACCATTAACAAAATTTCCGTTCCCTATTCTATTGGCTAGCGTCAACCTAGATGATTCTAAAAGCTACGCCGACTATCTGCTTATTGGACTTGTATTCGCCCAGGACAAAGGCTACACCGATGTTACTTGTTCGACTCTCTTTAGCTTCACCGACGAAATATGCTCGAACTTTAGCGAAAGCGTCGCCGGTAGGAACCAATTCATTTCATTAATAGGCACATCCCAACCAAAATCCAGGGGCTACGTGCAGCTAAAAAGTTCAGATCCAGATGACAAACTAGTTATATCAGAATCATTTTATTCTGATCCCGAAGATTTTACTAACATGCTGAAGTATCTAACTCATTTTTTAACTATTTACAATTCCGCTTATTTCCAAGATATCAAAGCGGAAATAGCTGATCCCGGCTTGGAAGAATGCGGTGAGATGGACGTCAGTAGTGAGGATTATTGGAAGTGTTACATCAAGTCCATGACCGTCCACCTATTCCATTACTCCGGTACATGTGCCATGGGCAGTGTGGTGGACAGTAAAATGAAAGTGTACGGTATAGATAACCTCCGGGTTGTCGATGTGAGCACCATGCCTTTTATCGTCAGAGCCAATACCTTGGCGGCTGGCATAATGATGGCGGAAAAGATAAGTGACGACATTAAAAATGAATATTCCCTTTGAGAGAAATGTCTTGGCGCCTTCAAAATAAATAAAATTCTATAGAAAAATTTGCCTTTTTTTTCTCTGAATTTCACATAATATATCGCTCCCATTATTCTTTAAATTCTAACCGTTGTAATAATATCTATTTATTTATACTTTAAAGATTGCTAGCAATTATAAATCGGCGGGGGAAAAAGTTTCTTCGCATTTTTAAGAAAATTCACATTTTTTAATATAGTTTATTTACATAAATTTAACTAAAGTATGTAGGTACCATTTTATTCCATAACTTTTTGCTATCTTGTAGGTAGGGACATGATCCCATTGCTATAGAAATTTTGGGGGTTCTGATCAAAATACCGCGACAATTGGTTTTGGCAGTCCTCTCGTGATGTTAACCTGACACTGCTTAAAGAATTCTGAAGAGACCGAAACAGGTGCAAATCTGAAGGTGCAAGGTCAGGACCATACGGCTATAATTTTTGCTGACTGACTAATGACGATATATACCTAGTCTTGCCATAAATACTGAGACAAAGGAAAACAAAAAAAAAATCTATTGCAAATAACATTTATTACTTTTACAGTGTGTTAGTACATACATAAATACATAAATATAAAACAATTTAAAGTATAAAAAACTTATTCGAAGTGGTCTCCATTGGCTGCAATACAGTCCTTTAAACGTTGAGGCCAGTTATCAATAGAAGCACGCACTCTTTCCATGGGAAAAATTTTCACTGCCAATCGTACGGATTGTTTTAGGGACTCCAAATTATCATGGCGTTTAGAGCAAGCCGTATTCTCTAAAACTGACCATAAATCATAATCCAGCGGATTAAGATCGGGACTAGACGGCCAGTCTTCAGCTCTGATGAAGTCCGAAACGTTCGTTTCCAACCAAGACTGCGTAGGCCGAGCTATATGACCTGGCGCCGAGTCTTGCTGGAAGGGCCATTCTTGATTATTGAACATGGTGTTGTTAAGGGGCTTCACTACTTTCTCAAGAATGGTATCTTGATACACTTGTGCCGATGTTTTGATACCTTTTTCACAAAAGTATGGCTCGGTCACTCCTTCATAGCTAATACCCCACCAAACCATCACTGAAGTCGGATAGTGCCCACGTTGCACTCTGTCGACTAATTGGGAAGCTTCCTTAGAGCTTTGAGCATAAATACGGTCATTTTGTTTGTTAAAATAAAAATTTTCTATGACCTCTCTTTGCGTACCGCTTCAGTAGTTGTTTCGATTTTACCACCCTATTCTCTTTTAAATTATCAGTTAAGAAATGACCAGTACGTCTCTTATAGGCTGCAAGTCCTAAGTCATCTTTTAAAATACGCGACATGGTTCTAGGTGCTATCTTCATCTCCCGAGATAAAATCTTTTGCTTTCGGACAGGATTTCTTCGAATTATTTCCCTTACTGCTTTGACCACCTTTTTCGTACGAACACTACGTGGACGGCCAGATCTTTTTCTGTCACAAACAGAGAAGGTCTCATTGCACCTATTAATAGCCCGGTACACAAATATTTTACTAATACCAAGCGTATGGAGAGTTTTAAAAACTGCATTTGGCTCCATACCTACTTTGTGTAATGCAATCACAGCGATTCGGTTCTCTTTATCACCCCACTCCATTTTAATATCGCAAAATATTGTACAATGTATTGGCGCCAAAATGAGAAAACTCAATGAGCAATCATTTCACTTGCCCAGAGTGCTTGCCATGTTGTTCACTTTCTGTGTAGGCCATTCATATTTGTCTGAAGCGATGATAAAGACCGTAGTTGTTCCGATAGTTAAGAATAAAACCGGGGATGTATCCAGTTTAGGTAACTACAGACCTGTATCACTCGCAACAGTCATCGCTAAGGTACTGGATGGTGAAATTGATATTCAGTTACGAAGACACGTAAAGGTGCATGATGCCCAGTTCGGCTTTCGACCTGGACTCTCGACTGAAACGGCTATACTGAATCTCTAGCATACCGTCCAGTACTACACAGACAGAGGCACTCCTGTATACGCCTGTTTTTTAGACTTATCTAAAGAGTTTGATCTGGTAGCGTATGACAGGTTGTGGCATAAGTTGTCGAATGATACAGACTTGCCTCATGAGTTTGTTTCTCTCTTGAAATACTGGTATGGTAATCAAAGCAACTTTGTGAAGTGGTCGGGGTCGCAGTCGGATATGTATAGGCTGGATTGTGGGGTAAGACAGGGTGGCTTGTCATCGCCAAGCCTTTTTAACCTATACATTGACCGCCTGATTCGTGGGCTCAGCAATTTCAATGTCGGCTGTTCTATTGATGGTGTGTTTGTTAATAATATCAGTTAAGCAGACGATATGGTGTTGCTGAGCCCATCGATCAGGGCTCTCAGAAAGCTGATTAGGATATGCGAGCGTTATGCGGAGGAACATGGGCTCAGATATAATGCCGTTAAAAGCGAACTGATGGTATTTAAATCAGGCACAAAAACCTACGAAACTGCCCTATCAGTCATACTCAACGGCAGTGTCCTTAAGCAAGTATCGCAATTCAAGTATCTGGGTCACTGGGTCACTGAGACGCTTGCAGACGATGTAGACATGGACAGGGAGCGCAGGGCGTTGTCAATCAGGGGTAATATGCTGGCCCGTAGGTTCGCGCGGTGTACTGCAGAGGTGAAAGCTACTCTTTTCAGAGCATACTGCCAGTCATTCTACACGTGCAGCCTATGGGTTAAGTATACCAAGAAATCCTACAACACCCTGCGTGTCCAGTATAATAACGCTTTCAGAGCGCTGATGTGGCTGCCGCGTCACTGCGGTGCGTCGGGGATGTTTGCGGATGCGCGAATAGATAGCTTCGCAGCAATCATTCGCAAACGAATTGCTTCCCTGGTTCGCCGCGTGCGGGTTAGTTGCAACAGCTACCTAAGGCTGTTCGCCTCACGAATGGATCTGGACTGCCCAATAATGCAACACTGGACACATGTGCATGTTGAGCACTCTGAATCCAAACCAGCATTTAGGTTAAGGTAGTTTTGATGTAAATTTTGAGTTTGTGTTTTATTATTATTATTATTTGATTTTTTATTTTAATTATTATTATTGTCGATTTTGTTTTAGGCCGAGATTGTAGTTATTGTTATTATTTAATTCTAGTATAAATGAAATGTTAATGAGTGTAATATGGATGCAAAATCTGATGTAAATGAAATAAATAAAATAAAATAAATAAAAAATATAAAAATTACAGATTCCAAATTCAAATGTAATATTTTGTTTATTTTTAATTGTAACAGTATTTTTGGCCAGACTAAGTATTATACCTAGTCAGGCTATAAGTATTGTCACACAGTAAAAACTTTTCTTTTAGAATGCTGGCCACAAAAAAGTTTATTGAATTCGAATTTAGAATTGTTCATGAAAATAAAAATGTATACTTTTAGAATTTTACTCATTTTTAAATATGGAGTGGACGCTTAAAGAAGACCGTGTTGCAGTTATTGCGTTGCATCGTTGCGGTTACGCGCCAATTCAAATTTTTAACATACTGAAAAATTTGAATATAACCAAAAGATTCGTTTATCGTACCATCAAACGATACAACGAAGACTCTAGTGTAGATGACAGGTCAAGAAGTGTTCGCCCTCGGTCTGTTAGGACTCCAGCAGTGATAAAAGCTGTGAAGGCGCGAATTCAAAGAAATCTCAAACGTAAGCAGAAACTGTTGGCCCTTCAGATGGGGTTAAGCAGAACCACGGTGAAAAGGATGTTAAATGAAGACTTAGGGCTTCGGGCATATCGAAGAAAAACAGGACATCGTTTGAATGCTCGTGTAATGGACCTGAGACTGAAGAGATGCCGCGCTTTGTTGAAGCGGTATGCGGGAAAAAAATATCGGGAAATTCTTTTTTCGGATGAAAAAATTTTTACCGTAGAAGAAGAGAGCTACAACAAACAAAATGATAAGGTGTACGCACACAGTAGTGAAGAAGCGAGCAACCGTATTCCGCGAGTCCAACGAGGTCATTTTCCATCCTCGCTCATGGTATGGTTGGGAGTTTCTTATTGGGGCTTAACAGAGGTACATTTTTGTGAGAAAGGTGTAAAAACGAATGCAGTTGTGTATCAAAATACAGTCCTGACGAACCTTGTGGAACCTGTTTCTCATACCATGTTCAATAACAGGCACTGTGTATTCCAACAAGATTCGGCGCCAGCTCATAGAGCGAAGAGCACACAAGACTGGCTGGCGGCGCGTGAAATCGACTTCATCCAGCACGAAGACTGGCCCTCCTCCAGTCCAGATTTGAATCCGTTAGATTACAAGATATGGCAACACTTGGAGGAAAAGGCGTGCTCAAAGCCTCATCCCAATTTGGAGTCACTCAAGACATCCTTGATTAAGGCAGCCGCCGATATTGACATGGACCTCGTTCGTGCTGTGATAGACGACTGGCCGCGCAGATTGAAGGCCTGTATTCAAAATCACGGAGGTCATTTTGAATAAACTTTAGTGTCATAAGAATCTATGTTTTGTTAAGTTCATTTTGGTATATGAATGGTTACATAATGAATAAACTTGTTTCAATTATTTTACATTAAACATGTGACAGAATTTATGACCTGACTAGGTAATAATGAAAAACCACACCCCTTCTGTTGATTAATTCCAGCCGCTTTTTTTCAACTTCTTGCTTTAAGCACATCAGTTGTTCACAGTAAAATTCAGAATCGACGGTTCTGCCTGGTGGTAACAGCTCATATAGAAAAATGCCCTTCCAATCCCACCACACATACAGCATCATCACCTTGTTGCGAGTTAACTCGGGTATCGCCACAGTCTGTGAAGCCTGACCGGCCTTTGACAACGACCTTTTCGCACGTTCTTGTCGAACGTGATCCTCTTTTCCTCACCAGTTATCAGTTTCTTCAAAAATGGTTCGGTTTCATTACGTCGTAATAAAGGATCACAAATGAGTACACGGTTCATTAGATTTCTTTCAGTGAGCTCGTGAGGTACCCAAATATCGAACTTTTTTGTGTTTCCAGTTTTTGTCAAATACGCCAAAACTGTTTTGTGGTCAATTCCCAGTTATTCAGCTACGTTGTAACTATTGATATGCTGATCATGCTCCACTTTTTCAAAAATGGCATCCATTTTATCCGTAATAGGGCGACCAGAGCGACGTGCATCTTTGACATCAAAATTTCTGGTTCGAAAACGCTTAAACCAAATTTGTGCTACTCCCACAGACACTGCACTAGGTCCATAAACATTGCAAATTTGTTTCGCGGCTTGCGTTGCATTTTTATCTTTTTTGTAGTAAGATTTTAAAATGTTTCAAATTTCTTCATTAGATTCAGTCATCTTGACAGTACGAAAAATAAATAATAATCAGACATTCTCCTAATATGAATTTGGAATTATCTTCTTTAAAATTTAAACTTTTAATGATACCAAAATCAGCCAGATACAAATAGTATAGCCAAATATTAATATTAGTACAAAGGATTGCGTAGTTCTTACTGCTATCAACAGATGGCACTTAGCCAAAATTTTAATAATAAAAATCTTACGTTACGGACGTTTTTTCCCGGTTAGGGTACTCCTCCGCATTGTCCCATAAGGGACGTCGTTCCAAAAAGTCTTTCGATTGTGTATTATCTATATTTGGGTATTTTAGTTGACAAGGTTGCCGACCAATGTACATCACCTCAAGCACTGGTCACCGTCCTTGTCGAACCTGTAACTTGCGATGAAAGGCTCTTAACGGTAGGCAGGGGCCTGGCTCTGTCCCTGGCATTGCTGAAGACTTTGGGTGACGGTAACCACTCACCATCAGGTGGCCCGTAAGTTTATCTGCCTACAAGGACAATAAAAAAACCCCTCAAATGTTTATGAATGGCTGAATAAAAGCATTTTAACATTTTGACTGCCATGTGCCACCGGTACCCTACGTGGCACACTCAGCAAGCTCCCTGGGAATTTCATATGAGCTTTGAATAAGTCAAGGCTTATTTGTTCACTCACAAACGCACAGAAGCAAGGAGCGTTGACGTCCAAATCTAACCTAAATTTGTTTAAAAGTAAATTCTAGAAAAGTTATTGATGCATTTGACAATCATCATTTTCTGTCTATCACCTTGCCACGCCTATCTAGAAATTTCGAATTGTAACTTATTATTTACTTTTGGTTCTTTTGTTTTTAAAGTTATAATCTAAAATGGATTTTGGTTTAAGTTTATGATACTTTTTATATTCATATACTTTCGATTACCTAAATTTTTCGATTCTCTTACGTGCTTCTAGCCACATTGACTCCTTGGACATTAAGAATAATTGTATATAGTTAAATAATAAGTTAGGTATCTATCTTATTTTGTGCGAAGAATTTCATAGTTGGAGTGCAAACTGTCATATGTGGCTGGAAGCTGATTGGAGCGTTTGGCTTCTAGGCTTTTGTGTTTTACCTTCAGTTTTTTTTTTTTTTTTTTTATTGCTTAGATGGGTGGACGAGCTCACAGCCCACCTGATGTTAAGTGGTTACTGGATGGATAGATAGATAGACATCTACAACGTAAATGCGCCACCAACCTTGAGATATAAGTTCTAAGGTCTCAGTATAGTAACAACGGCTGCCTCGCCCTTCAAACCGAAACGCATTACTTCTTCACGGCAGAAATAGGCAGGGTGTTGGTACCTACCCGTGCGGACTCATAAGATGTCCTACCACCAGTAAATTATTTTCATTGGGCCAATTTTGTCCCAACTAACGGAACAGACAGTAGATTTGTTTTAGCGGCTTCGATTTTGGAGTCTCCGCTGAATTTTCCTTGTCCATAAGAAATCCTGCTCGGCAGGTCTTGTATGGTTTCATGGTCTAGTCTTCCCCTGCACTCTTCGCCGAAGCGTCCGATCCCCTCCCACGTCAGAACCCGGATGAGGTAAGGGGGTTAAATGTTCCGGCAGAGACAATGACTTCTCTATTAGCGTAGACAGTAATTTTTTCACCGCTTCCAAGCCTTAAGATGACACCTACAGCTACATTATCTTCGAAAATAATTTTTTCAGCAACAGTTTCGGTTAATACGTACAAATTATCTCTATTCAAGTTGTTCAGGTATGCTTGAGAAGTACTCTGTCTTCGGCCGTTGCCTATGATGAAAGAGGATTCCGTGAACCCAACAGTATTGTTCGTGTTCAGGTCTAAAACCGATGGTACTCCAATTTCTTCGAACGACTCCATGATATTACGGGTGGAATCATCAGGTTGTCTGGTTATAATTACTGGACCGTCAACACCGTGGAAATTGGCATAATATTTAAGGATGTCTTCGTCTTGGATTGTCTCACTTTTCCGGAAATACGGAAGAACGTTCTTATAAGACCAAGATTCGTCTTTGAGGTAGGCTGCCCAAGAATCGAAGTCGCACGGATCTCCTCGTAGATGTATAAAATGATTGATATTGCTGCTTCCACCCAGACATTTTCCTGCGGACGTTCTATAGGCACCGAATTGTTGATTTTTTGTAGCTTCCTCGGGTTCGGACACATAGTTCCAATCTTGGTACGAGTTTTGGAGCAGAATAAAAAGACCGGGTAGCTGAAACGATAAAGTTACATTGATATGATTTAAGCTCGTAAATAAATATGATTATGTGGATACACATCGCGCACGGTCATCTATCTGGTGCCAAATTAGGATTTTCTGTGTTATGGGTACCGGAAACTGACATACATACCTACTTTCATACGTTTAAATATATACATTCAATAATTCGAGTTAAAATTCGAAGAGAATATGGGAAATTTGATGTTATACTATTGAAAGCTCGCCTAGGGAGATATCGCGGTGCCTTTTTTGTCGCGATGCAGTAAATTATCTTATCCTGGCTGGTTTACTATCGTAAAGGTGTGTGGAGACCAATTTCCCATGCCTATAGGTTCATGTTGTGGTATCCATTATCCTTATTTTTATCGTGCGTTCATCTTCGCGGCAAAAAAATTCAACAGGAAGCTGATGATAAATTAAATTGCTTAAGACCGTTGACAATTTGTTATTTGTGTTGTATTGTTGTGTGCATTCTTAAAGAATTGGGGTTCTTTGGATACGTTTCTCGAAAGGCTGGTCACAGCCTTCAGCAACTGATGGTGACGAGCAGACTAAAGGGCAAACGTCCCAGAGGACGCAGTCCCACGAGATGGTCGGACCAAATTCGGTCTTGTCTGGACATCAAGCTCCACGATGCTCTTCACGAGGCCAAGAATCGCAGCAGAGGAGTCGCAAGGTGGAGAAGGGGGAAATATTGTTGTTAAATACTGGTGGTCTGGGCGTCTTGTAAATCCGCACTGGTAGGTACCACAACCCAGGCTTTTTCTGCCGTGAAGCAGTATCGCGTTTCGGTTTGAAGGATGGGCAGCCGTTGTAATTATACTGAGACCTTAGACCTCATATCTCCAGGCGGGTGGCGGCATTTACGTTGTAGATGTCTATAGGCTTTTTTTTTTCGGTCCGACAGCCGAACCTCCTTCGAGGTCCCCGTGCCTAGGGGGTGCGCGGGGTATGTGGGACTCAACGATCTGCAGATGTTGAGAGCAGACCGCGGGCCCAAGGAATTTAGGGCCCACCCACTAAACGACTCCCATGCACTCTTACACCTGACGTCCGATCTCCGTCCGGGGTCAAAACCCGGTCAGAGTAGGGGGGTTCCCGCGGTCAACACTACAACCAGACACGCGGCGCCACCCCGAGGCCGCCCGACCGACGGGTCTTCGAGGTGATAGTCGACGACCAACGACGTCGGTCTTCGCGGTACGGTGGCCCTACCAGGCCACCCAGGCGATGCCGTTGGTGTTCCGGGATACCCCGCTGGGTCAGAACCAGCCTGCCGGGTTGGAACGCGATACAGCGCCGACCGGGTTGCTCTTCCACAGTATGTTCGGCGAAGACAGCGCCGACGAAAATACGGACCGCATCGCAGTCCGCAGACGCCGACGCGTCGTCCTGTCCTCCTGGTGCTAGCGCGCTAGAGTAACGGTAGCGTGCGACGCAGCCTCAACCCCCTTAAGTCGCCAGGTCGCCCCGTGACCATCACCGGGAGGAGACTGCCTCCTCATAGGGGCCGGAGCTGGACAAACGCCCTCCTCCGAGCCCCGGCTCGGCGGCGGCGGTACGGCGCCGAGAGGGAAGAAGAGCTCTGCCTCTCCCAATCCGCCACCTCCTTCTGCGAGATGGTGGATTCTCAGAAGTCAAGCATCGCCTGCCAGGACTCGTCGCTGCCGAGCATCGTAGCCACGACGGTCGGAAGCGACAAGTCCGCTCCTATTTTTGAAACGAGTACACGACGCTGCTTCGCGAAAGCGGGGCAGTACGCGAGCGTGTGCTCCGCCGTGTCCTCGTTGCAGCCACTGCAGTCGTGGCACTTCGGCGAAGCAGCCGTGTCCCGTGAGCACCTGCGTCGCTCGGAAGGTGAGACGTCCTCGGTCGCGATTCACCCAGTCCGGGCGGATCGCCTCGACGGTCCGCCGCCCGTAGGCGGGGTCTGCCAGGCGGCGAGACAACGCCTCGAGCACGGCACGCCGAGATTGAAGTTTCCGCGCTCAAACTTCCGCCGCGCCGGGACGCGGCTCTCCCCTGGAGCGGAGATCGCTTCGCCACGCGTAATCCGCAGTGAGCGCCTCTGCTTCCAGGTCCCAGGGAGGCGTCCCTGTCTATAGGCTCCGGTAACCATTTAACACTAGGTTGGCTGTGAGCTCGTCCACCCATACAAGATTTTTTTTAGAATTGTATTCTGGTGCATACACGTATCTTAACGCTCACCATAGATTCGACGGAGGGGTTTTTTCCTGCTTCTATTAATAGTACTCGAACATCTTCGTTTTCTGTTAATCTATTGGCGATGACGGCTCCAACACCCGACCCGATCACGATGAAGTCGAAACGATCACCATCTGTAGAAATATAATAATAGTTGTTTATTGCCGACGTCATGTCTATGAGCGGCGACCGATATCGGACAATGATAACAAACTTTTTGTGGCTTAGGTTAGATTGTATGGATCTCACAAACATGTGGTTCCAACAGGACGGTGTCACTTGTACACGACCTACAGCGGAGTCGCCGCGGCCATTTGGCTGAAATTATATTCCCTACATAATGTAATCGAATACGCTTTAAAATAAAATAAAATATGTGGCAGTAGCTAATAGTGAGCGTTCTTAATGAAAAACGCAACTAAAGGCAAGTACAAGAAAATATATTTTCAAACGAAAATCTACACGAAAATTTATTACCATTTACTGTAGCTTGAGGGGGCCACTTGAAAAGGCCTGCCATCGCGAGGATGGTCGTTGCAGTTTCCAAGGGCAGATATGTAGATTCCACCAGGTTTCCTAAGAAAGACGACGCCATGGTCTGAAAGAGGCATGGTTCGATTGCTGATCATTTTTCAAAGAAAAAGTATTTAAGACCAATCATTTTTACACGTAAAATAACAAAAATTCCAGCGGGAGATGGCGTCGGTCGTGGTTCACCCAGAACTAAGGGCGGGGTGAATCGTCTCGACGGTTTGTAGACCAGCAGTTGGATCTGACAGACAGTGAGACAAAAGTCTATGATAAGTGCCACTTTCTTCGAAATACCCCGCTGAACCCGAGCCAGTTTGCCGTATCGGAACGCGATACACCGCCATTCGGTCGATTTTTGTGTATGATGTTGATAAGGTAGCGCGTTAGGTTCTTGCGGTCACTACGAACCATCTGCTTAAGACGCTACCTCTTACATGGCCTGGAGCTGGACAAAAACACTCCTCCAGCGACAAGTCCGCTATGTTCCTCATGATGTGCTTCGCTGTGTCGAAGCCAAAATGGTGGCACTCCATCGTCAGCCTCCTCCCGGCCACTTGATGCAAGCAATGGCCGAAACAGTTGGCCCTTGGGCGTTGGCCGAACAAACCTTTACTAGTCGGAAGATGAGTGGTCCTATTAGAGCAATTTTTTTTGGCCGGTACCGTATCTCCTACAAGGTATGTGGGACTTGACGATCTGCAGATGTTGGGAGTAGACCGCAGGCTCGAAATATTTTTAGGGCCCTACCGCACTAAACGACTCCCCTGCACTATTACACCCGACGTCCATTCTCCGTCCGGGGTCAGAACCCGGCCAGAGTAGGAGGGTTCCCGCCTAGCCAGCGCGCTAGAGTGACGGTAGCGTACGGCGCAGCCTCAACCCCCTTAGGTCAAACCGTGACCATCACCGGGAGGTGACTGCCTCCTCCCAGGGTCCTCTTAGTACTATGCCTTAACCATGCTTTAACCAAAAGAATTTAGCTTTATTATGGAGATGAGGTAGAAATACTTATAGCTTGGTAGCTCGATAATGTTATGTTTAACATCTGGGATCGGTGCTAAAAAATAATTACGTGTTATATTTTTTATTTATCTTAGTTGGGTGCTCATAAATCATAGAAGTCTTTATTTGTTATAAACAAATTGATTACATTTTATCAATGTGTGGTTTCTTAAAATTTACAAAATCTTTCATTAAAAATAAAATGTAGGTAATATGCCATCTACAGGAGCAACGAAACTAATCGAAGCGAAGCCATCTAGTGGCCGACGCCCGTAAACATTTTTGTTGAATGCTTTAGTTACTTATCTATAACTAATTTAGGTGTATACCCTTGAAGGTCGATAGACCGACACCCATTTAATCGACTTTAAGCTATAAAAAAAAATGACTTACTGAATGAAGACTGCTGCCTCAATGAATCTTCTTCGCAATGCTTTATGATTTTCGGCGCGCGTTTTTATATGGTAGAGAACTAGGTTAGGTAGAGAACTAGGTTTGCTTAAAAATCAATTAGATCCGGGTTGAAAAAAATGAACGTAATTTATTATTTTACATATCAATTTAAAATTAAATTGTAATATTATGCGAACCGTAAAATCCTTAAATACAAGTTTTTTTTTTATATTTTTTGTTAATTATGGCACCGTTGGATTCCCGTCAAAATGTATTTTTACAGTTTACTAAAATGGTACTAGTTTTTTTTTTTGTTCTGATGTTGGGTCTAGAAGGTGGTGATGCATACTTACACTGCGTCTGCCCACTGAGTTCCTCATCGGATCTTCTCAGCGGGTCGCGATTCCGATCCAATGGTAGATTCTGCGAAGCACTGCTCTTGCTAGGGCTAGTGTTAGCAAACTCTTTCAGGTTGAGCTCGTGAGCTCACCTACACGTTAGGGTGAAGCTGAAACAGCCTCTCAAGGCTATCAGCATAAGTAGAATTCAATATAAAAAAAGTTAAAATACTAGAGAAACAAAAAATTAAAATAAGCAAAAAATAAAATAAAGAGAAATAAGCAAAAGAAGGAACATACCAAACTAAGTTAATGTACACTTACAAATATATATTTTTTGTACAAGAGAAAATAACCGGGTCTGGTATGTGGGAGTTGAACCTCATCAAAAACGTCAAAATCGAAGTCTAGTCGGGGCCATTGAGAAGCCGACAGGGTTGACGCAGAGCATATTACATCCATCCCGCCGTCACCCAGACGCCGGACAGACGACACGACCACCGGTTCCCTCGGTAGACGGGACGCTTACTCATAAAGGGTTTTTCATTATGAGCGTAAAAAAAAAACTTTTTAAGTGATATCGCCACAATGTTTATTTTATTTCAAAGGGTATTCGATGAGATTATGTATGGAATATGATTTCAGCAAAATGGACGTCGCGGCACTGCTGTATGTGTATCCTGATGGACCAATTTTGTATGACATCTTCCCATAAATGGGGCTCAATTTCACGAACAGCGCGAGTTATGGTTGAGATTTCACGTAGCCCCACAGAAAGCAGTCGAGTGGGCTTAAGTCACACGATCTCGATGGCCAGTTGATGTCGCCACCACGCGAGATGACGAAGCCTTCGAATTTCCCATCCAATAAATTTAATGTTCCCTGTGATGTATGGCACGTGGCGTCGTTCTTTTGGAGCTACATGTGTTTGAGATCCATAACATCTAACCTAGGCCAAATCCAAACAGACCTCCAGAGAAAAATCTTGCAACTCAAGAACTTCAAATAGCGGCAAGCGAAAGAAAAGTTGCCTTGGCGTTGCTCCAGGAGCCTTATGTGGGCGGGATGCGAGACTACCGAGGAGTGAGAATCTTCCAGTGCGCGGATCAAGGAGATAGAACGGTGAAGGCGGCGACAGCCGTCTTCGACCACGAACTAGACGCGACGGAGTGTCCGAAACTTACCAACAATTACATCAGGGTGGTAAAGATCCGTACCCGCGCCTGGGAGATCACAGTGGTCTCATTCTATCTTGAACCGGACCAGCCCATAGAGCCATACCTGGAGCACTTGAAATGAATTCGGAAGGAAATGGGTCAGTTGAACATACTAGTCAGCTGCGACGCCAACGCAAAGAGCACCTGTTGGGGGGGCTCGATCATTGACGGCAGGGGCGAAGAAGTCTCTGGCAGCTTCGAGGAAATGAGCTTGCAGGTACTCAACGTCGGCACCACTCCGACCTTCGATAACATCAGAGGAGGCAAGCAGTACACCAGCTTCGCTGACGTCACAGCCTGCTCGAAGGGACTCCATCTCATTGAGGACTGGAGAGTCGAGAGCGGCATCACGAGCTCGGACCACAACAGTGTTGTTTTTAACTTAGAAAAAATCATTACAAGAACAACTAGAGTACTCATACCAAAAAAGTTAATTGGAGCCAATTTCATGAGAAATCGGCCCAATTAAAAGCCATAAGTCATATAAATAGTATAGAAATTAACAAAAATGAATAATAAATCGGAATTAGAAATTTTCACTCAAAATCTTAGCAAAGCCAAAATTACAAGCAGGCATGAAAACAAACATAAAATAAAAAAAATAAAAATAAAAACTGACTTACCATACCGAAGAGACGTCACATACGGAGCGCTGCACCAGTTCGTAGGCGGAGAGTCGTCGGGGAGTACCTGCAAGCAAAAGAAACTTATGAGTCCCAAGTGAAAAGGGCACAGGCGCAGATTTGGAGTGGGTTCTGCGAGAAGCGGGACAAGGAGGGAGTATAGGAGACCATCTACAGGATCAGCGGTAGAACCGCCAAAAGATGCGAGGACGTGCCTCTGATCCAGGATAGGTTGCCACTGAGCCCAAAAGAGAATAATTAAACGGAATAAAGAACTCTGACCCATGCTTCCACCTTATTAGAAATAATATGGTCTGGTAAGCATGGGGAATTATTGGAAAAAATAGTGTAACTTCATTACTTTGGATATATTTTTTTTTTAAATCAAAAAGTCTACGTAAATGAGACATAAATATACAATAAACATTAAACAAGTTTTACAAGAGCTCTGACAACGTCAGGGGAAAACGGGTTTATAAAAAAAAAAAAAACCTAGGTCACAAAAAGTTTGTTATCATCGTCCGATATCGGTCGCCATTGACAGAGAGCGCAGCACTTTGCGCATCTTAAAAAGCGCCAATGATACCACCGGACAAGCGTGTTTTATTCCATGATGAAATTTCACGACTGAATATGAGTTCACACCAAATTTGACAGCTATTGCTTTACCAAGATGGCCGCTATGAGCTCTAAAAGTTCTAGCTTCTAGCTTCATTCGTTTAGTGATTAATTGAACTTTTTTTATGTTTGAGAATACTGGTGGCCCGGAGGCCTTTCCAGTTTTACCAGGGCAGGTAAACATAGCTATTACATTGTATTGTTTACATATAGCGCCTGTCCCATTTGGAATCGCAGCGTTTCACTGCTTTGCCCTAGGAATCCGGCCCTTTTCTTCTAGTGGTAATGTTTTTTTCGGACAGCTTACAGGGTCGGAAGCGCGATATACCACAAACTGGTTGCTTCCGTAGAACCGCTGTCAGTAGCTCGTTGGAATACCGATAAGGGTTTTATAGCCGCGACGGTCAGCAGCGGCAAGTTGCGTCAAGTTTCATTTGCACAATGAGGACAGTCTGTGGGGTGGTTCGCGAGCATGTGCTCGGCCGTCTACTCGTCGCAACCACAGTGATGGTACTCCATCATCGGTATCCGAAATAGCCGTGATCCTACCGTACCGTACCGGGATCCTATCTTACGTACCTACGTCTTCGGGAAGATAAAACACCCTCAGTCGCACCGCCTTGACGATCCCATTAGCGCAGGAGAGGTTCACAAATCGGCCAGAACACGCCTCTATCACGGACTGGTGAGATTAGAGTCTCAGTGCTGGTACTTTAGTCTCATCCGACAATTATTCCCTCCGATGCGGATGTCACATCGATACGCATTATCGGTGCAGAGTTCCGGTGACAGCGAGACTTTGCGATATTCCAAGCGTCCTCTCCACTACCGATGCTACCCATCGCACCGCTCCCACGCAGATACCAGAATAGAGGTAGCTACTCGCGCAAGCTCATAAAAAAATTAAAAAATCTCTGCGGGGCGCATTCACGTGATGATGTCCATTGGTTCCAGTAGCTTCTCAACCCCGGTGTTGCGTGAGCTCGTTCATTCGTCTACGCAATAAGAGTCAGCTTTTTGAGGAGCATGGCCTCATAGACGGGACAAGGCTGCGGGTTTCGTATCTGAACCGTTCTGTTAAGGAACGCCAAAATATATTTGGAGATGTTTGCGCAGCTTTCAAGTCTGAATAATATCGTATTATCATTTCTTCAATAATATGTTTATTTTCGTTCATTATCTTGCAAACCATTATGATGAGGTCATAAGACATTTTAATGATCCAATTGTTAATTTGTTATTGAAGAATGTATTCCAGTTAAAGCGTGTCCGTTCTGTTTGTATTGTTTTAAATAGATCTCTTAATTATTCGGAGAGGTGTTGGCGGAAAGCAGGAAGTAATTGAAGTCGCTCGTATTTGAGATAGAGCTTTGTTCGGAGTCACTCGGTCCTTGTAGCGAGAGCCGGGCAAATGAGGTTTGTGGACATTTAATCTATATATATATATAAATGAATTGCTGTTCGTTAGTCTCGCTAAAACTCGAGAACGGTTTTACCGATTTGGCTAATTTAGGTCTTGAATTAAAATGCAGCTAAAAAGTTCAGATCCAGATGACAAACTGGTTATATCAGAATCATTTTATTCCGATCCCGAAGATTTTATTAACATGCTGAAGTATCTAACTCATTTTTTAACTATTTACAATTCCGCTTATTTCCAAGATACCAAAGCGGAAATAGCTGATCCCGGCTTGGAAGAATGCGGTAAGATGAACGTCAGTAGTGAGGAAGTGTTACATCAAGTCCATGACCGTCCACCTGTTCCATTCCTCCGATACATGTGCCATGGGCAGTATGGTGGACAGCAAAATGAAAGTGTACGGTATAGATAGCCTCCGGGTTGTCGATGTGAGCACCATGCCTTTTATCGTCAGAGCCAATACCTTGGCGGCTGGCATAATGATGGCGGAAAAGATAAGTGACGACATTAAAAATGAATATTCCCTTTGAGAGAAATGTCTTGGCGCCTTCAAAATAAATAAAATTCAATAGAAAAAAATTATTTATTTTTTCTCTGAATTTCACGTAATATAATTATAGCTCCCATTGTTCTTTCAATTCTAACCGTCGCAATATTTATTTATTTATACTTAAAATATTGCTAGCAATTATAAATCGGTTGGGGAAAAAGTTTATCCGCATTTTTAAGAAAATTCACAACATTTTTTGATATAGTTTATTTACATACATTTAACTAAAGTATGTAGGTACCATTTGGTTCGATAACTTTTTGCTATCTTGTAGGTAGGGACATGATCCCATTGCTTTAGAAATTTTGGGGTTCTGATCAAAATACCGTGACAATTGGTTTTGACACTCCTATCGTGATGTTAACCAGACACTGCTTAAAGAATTCAGAAGAGACCGAAACAGGTGGAAATCTAAAGGTGCAAGGTCAGGACCATACGGCGGATGCAGTAACACCTCCCAGCCAAGCTCTCTTAATTTTTGCTGACTGGCTAAAGACGTGTGAGGTCTAGTGTTGTTAGCTGTTGATTAATTTCGGCCGCTTTCTCTCAACTTCTTGCTTTAATCTCATCAGTTGTTCACAGTAGAGTTTAGAATCGACGGTCCTGCCTGTTGGTAACAGCTCATGACGAATAATGCCCTTCCAATCCCACTACACACACAGCATCACCTTGTTGCGAGTTAACCTGGGTTTCGCCACAGTCTGTGAAGCCTGACCGGCCTTTGACCACGACTTTTTTCGCACGTACTTGTCTTACGTGATCCACTTTTCATCACCAGTTATCAGCTTCTTCAAAAATGGTTCGATTTCATTACGTCGTAATAAAGGATCACAAATGAGTACACGGTTCATTAGATTTCTTACAGTGAGCTCGTGAGGTACCCAAATATCGAGCTTTTTTGTGTACCCAGTTTTTGTCAAATGCGCCAAAACTGTTTTGTGGTCAATTCCCAGTTCTTCAGCTAAGTCGTAACTACTGATATATCGATCTTTCTCCACTTTAAAAAAAAATGGCATCCATTTTATCCGTAATAGGGCGACCAGAGCGACGTGCATCTTTGACATCAAAATTTCTGGTTCGAAAACGCTTAAACCAAATTTGTGCTACTCTCACAGACACTGCACTAGGGCCATAAACATCGCATTTTTTTTCCGGCTTGAGTTGCATTTTTACTTTTTTCTTAATAAAATATTAAAATGTATCGAAATTCTTCATTAGATTCACTCATCTTGACAGTACGAAAAATAAATAAAAATCAGATATTTTCCTAATTTGAATTTGGAATTATCTTCTTTAAAATTTAAACTTTTAATGATACCAAAAGCAGTCAGATACAAATAGTATAGCCAAAGAGATTTTATTACAAGTTCAGACATGCGAAAATACTTTTTTCCCAACCTATTATTAATCAGTTACATTAAACAAGTGAAAGAGTCAATCAGAAGTAAATGGTACTTATATTACAGAAAATTTCGATGTATTTTTTATTCCTCAGTATGTTTAGTTCAAGCACAGAATATTACTTGTTATCTTGTCTTGAAGGAGATGAGTAAAATATTTGGGTATTTTAATTGACAAGGTTGCCGACAAATGTAGATCACCTCAAGCACTGGTCACCGTCATTGCCAAACCTGTCATTTGCGATGAAGGGCTCTCAACGGTAGGCAGCGGCTTAGCTCTACCCATGGCATTGCTGAAGGCTTTGGGCGATGGTAACCATTAAGCATAAGGTAAGTAATAGTAGTAGTAATAGTAATAGAGGGATGTATGGGAATGACACACCATCTATTCATTCCAAGTCAACCTCACCTGCCCGCGGTCATCCTGCTGATTAACGAACGAGGCTCTGGCGACCGGCTGATAGCGGTATAGCGCAGTCTAAACTTGGCACAACTAAAAAACCTGATCACTGACAGGCAGCAGTGTTAGTGGTACAAAAAAGAGCTGTGTCTCTGCGATCTCCAACACGCCTGCCCAGCGTGGAGATTATGGGCATTTCCTCCATGAAAGACACACAAAAACGACGGCCCCTAGTTCCCGGTCACCCTGCTATTCCTAGTCACGGTAGCGACTATGGTAACGGTAGGGTAGGGGGTGCTAAGAATCCCCGGGTTACGGCAGGCTACCATAAACGATTGACCCTTGCGACGTATAATGGACGAACGCTACGACTAGACGAGCACTTGGCACAGTTGGAATCGGAGCTCAGTAACATAAGGTGGCATATACTTGGGTTGAGTGAAGTTAGACGTGAGGGAGAGGACACTCTAACACTAGAGTCGGGCCACCTTTTTTATTTCCGTGAGGGTGGTCAGCAATCTCACGGTGGGGTGGGGTTTCTCGTTAATAAAGTCTTGGCTCATAGCGTTGAGGAAGTCTCCAGTGTGTCGAATAGGGTTGCGTACTTGATCATTAGGCTTTCTGGGCGCTATAGTTTGAAGGTCATCCAGGTTTACGCACCAACTTCGGCACATTCGGATGAAGAAGTAGAAGATATGTATCAAGATATTAATAAAGCACTTCACAATACCACTAAGACTCACTTCAATGTAGTCATGGGAGACTTTAATGCCAAAGTGGGTGTACAGATGTGTGACGAGTCGAGAGTGGGACCACATGGATTTGGAAGCAGGAACGATAGGGGGCAAATGCTCGTTAACTTTCTAGAGCAAGAGGAGCTATTCTTAATGAACTCATTTTTTAAAAAGCAGCCCCAAAGAAAATGGACATGGCGAAGCCCGGACTCTGTAACGAAAAATGAGATTGATTTTATCATTGCGGATAAAAAACGGCTATTTAGGGATGTCTCAGTGGTCAACAGGTTTAACACCGGAAGCGATCACCGGCTAGTAAGAGCTACGCTGAGCATAGACGCTCGATTGGAAAGACACCGCATGATACAATCTACACTCCGACCTAACCAACTCCAAATCAGTGCAGGTTCAGAAGCTTTCCATAAAACCTTGGAAAATCGATTTGTCAACTTGGAAACCACTAATGATGTTGACGAAAACCTCAAAAATCTGGTCCCAGTCATGAGGGAAGAGGGTGCAAAATTTTTTCAGCGGGAAGCGAACGGGAAAAAAATCCGAACTCTCAGACGAGACGTTGCGACTCATGGCCATACGGCGTCAGGACACATCCGCTTCTCCGTCAGAACGATCGGCTCTCAGCAAGCAGATAACGAAATTGGTTCGACGTGACCTTCGACGCTCCACTACTCGAAGAATTGAAAGAGCCATTGAACAGAACCGTGGGTCAAAGGTATTTAACCAGCAGCTTAAGAGAAGTCGTTTATCGAAACTCAAGACCTCCGATGGTAACGTCATCATGTCGCAGACGGGGATTCTCGCTGAGATTGAAAAATATTACGGTCAGCTGTACGAGTCCTGCACCACCCGTTCTGTACAGAACTCAGAACAGAACGATTGTAGAGCCCCACTCACGCGCCATTTCACCGATGAGCTGCCGGACGTCAGTGTGGACGAAATAAGATTGGCTCTGAGACAACTCAAGAATGGAAAAGCCCCCGGAGATGATGGTATAACAACTGAGCTATTGAAAGCAGGAGGAACACCTCTCTTAGTAGAGCTACAGAAGCTTTTCAGCCACGTCATCCACCGCGGGAGAACTCCGAAGGCGTGGAACAACAGTATTGTGATACTTTTTTTCAAAAAAGGAGACAAAACTCTTTTAAAGAACTACAGACCAATCTCCCTCCTGAACCACGTCTATAAGTTGTTCTCACGAGTCATCACAAATCGCCTGGCAAGAAGGTTCGACGAATTTCAGCCCCCAGAGCAGGCTGGGTTTCGGAGCGGCTATGGAACCATAGACCACATACACACAGTGCGGCAGATTATAGAAAAGACCACAGAATATAATCGGCCCCTGTGTTTAGCATTCGTGGATTATGAGAAGGCTTTCGACTCCATCGAGACTTGGTCTGTTCTGGACTCTCTGCGGCGATGCCAGGTAGACCATCGCTATGTCCAGGTGTTGAAATGCCTCTACGACTGTGCCACGATGAATGTTCGAATACAGAATCAGCAGTCTAACCCTATCCAATTGCGTAGGGGAGTGAGAGAGGGGGATGTCATTTCCCCGAAACTGTTTACCAACGCATTGGAAGATATGTTTAAGACGCTGGATTGGAAAAAGATGGGCATAAACATTAATGGCCAGTACATCTCACACTTGCGGTTCGCAGATGACATCGTTCTCATGGCGGAATCGTTGCAAGATCTGCAGCAGATGCTGAATGGCTTAGCAGATTCTTCGCGACGAATTGGACTCCGGATGAACATGGATAAAACCAAAGTGATGTTCAATTGTTACATTAGCCCGGGTCCGATCGTCGTGAAGGGCTGCCCGCTTGAAGCTGTTGATGAATATTTATACCTTGGGCAGACGCTGCAGATGGGTAAACACAGCTTGGAGAGGGAAATCAAGAGAAGGATCCAACTGGGCTGGGCGGCGTTCGGCAAACTGCGTGGAATCTTTTCATCGCACATCCCACAGTGCCTGAAAACGAAAGTTTTTAACCAGTGCGTCCTACCGGTAATGACTTACGGAGCCGAAACGTGGACACTCACAGTACGGTTGGTCCGTCAGCTCAAAGTCGCTCAGCGAGCCATGGAAAGAGTCATGCTCGGAGTTTCTCTGAAGGATAAAATCCGGAATGAGATTATTCGACAGAGAACTAAAGTCATCGACATAGCTCAAAGAGTCAGCAAGCTGAAGTGGCAGTGGGCTGGCCATATATGCCGTAGGACTGACGATCGCTGGAGCAGACGGGTTCTCGAGTGGAGACCGCGCAGCGGAAGACGTAACGTGGGACGCCCCTTGGCTAGATGGTGCGATGACCTCCGCACGGTGGCCGGCAAGAAGTGGATGAGGAGAGCCGCAGACCGGGCTCAGTGGTGTGGATTGGGAGAGGCCTATGTCCAGCAGTGGACGACTGTGGGCTGTTGATGATGATGATGATGATGATGAATAGTAATAGTAATAATAAAAGCATAAGTAAGTTTATCTGCCTACAAGGGCAATAAAAAAAAAGCTCAATTACAGCTAATGTTTATGGATGGCTGAATAAAAGAATTTTGCCACTTTGATTGCCATGTGCCACCGGTTCCCTACGTGGTACACTCGCTGGGACTTTCATATGAGCTTTGAATAAGTCAAGGCTAATTTGCTCACTCACAAACCCAAGGAAGCAAGGAGCAAGTCGACGTCCAAAATCTAACTTAAATTCGTTTAAAAGTAACTTCTAGAAAAGGTATAGATGCATTTCACAACCATAATTTTCTGTCTATCACTTTGCCACGCCTATTTAGATGTGACTTCTTATCTACTTTTGGTTCTTTTGTTTTTAAAGTTATGACCTGAAATGGTTTCTGGTTTAAGTTTATGATACTTTTTTAAATTCATATACTTTCGATTACCTATATTTTTCGATTCTCTTATTTGATTCTAGCCGCATTAACTTCTTGGACATTAAGAATAATTGTATATAGTAAAATAATAAGTTACGTATCTTATTTTGTGCGAAGAATTTCATAGTTGGAGTGAAAACTGTCATATGTGGCTGGAAGCTGATTGGAGCGTTTGGCTTCTAGGCTTTTGTGTTTTACCTTCAGTTTTTATTTATTTATTTTTTATTGCTTAGATGGGTGGACGAGCTCACAGCCCACCTGATGTTAAGTGGTTACTGGATGGATAGATAGATAGACATCTACAACGTAAATGCGCCACCAACCTTGAGATATAAGTTCTAAAGTCTTAGTATAGTTACAACGGCTGCCCCGCCCTTCAAACCGGAACGCATTACTGCTTCACGGCAGAAATAGGCAGGGTGGTGGTACCTACCCATGCGGACTCACAAGATGTCCTACCACCAGTAAATTATTTTCATTGGGCCAATTTTGTCCCAACTAACGGAACAGACAGTGGATTTGTTTTAGCGGCTTCGATTTTGGAGTCTCCGCTGAATTTTCCATGTCCACAAGAAATCCTGCTCGGCAGGTCTTGTATGGTTTCATGGTCTAGTCTTCCCCTGCACTCTTCGCCGAAGCGTCCGATTCCCTCCCACGTCAGAACCCGGATGAGGTAAGGGGGTTACCGCGGTCAACACTACAACCAGACGGCGCAGCTCACCCCAAGAACACCCGGCCGACGGAGCCTCCGAGGTGAATCGAAGGCTCTGAAACGTCGGCCGTCTCGGTACGGCAACCCGTCAGGCCGCCCAGACGATGCCGCTGGTGTCCCGGAGAAGTAGCATTTTTTTACATTGTTAAATTTTGTTGCGGTGATAATATAATTTTTTTATTGCTGAGGTTTTGAATAGTTTAGAGTTTTCGTGATATATTTGTGAGATTCAACGGTAAAAGTAGTTTTAAATATGCTTATAGTCTATTCATTGTATGCATTATCTAATTTAAATTTATCCAATGCATTTAATTTATTTATTGCAACGCAAACCAAATTGAACCCTAATTACATCAATCATATTGAATTGACAAGACACGACATGTCAAAAAATTTTTTTTTATAAAATATAAAATTATAAAATATTCGCAATATATTATTTTCGTATATTAATTGCGGATTCGCAATATTATAAATATTGCTATAATGTTTAAAGTGAAATAAATAAATAAGTAAATTGGACCCAAGATAGGAGCTTCACCTACGTTAAAGTGCATACATATCAACCAACATATATATTATTTAACCTATTTGAGTGAGTTCTTCAAGATCCTCCTCATAATTCCCGGACGAGAAGAGGACACTGGTCGACGTGGCGCGGTACATATCTAAGCGGGATACCACTGGCTCACTCATCACAAGACCTCCGAAGATTTATGTCCGATTGAATTGAAACTGAGCATCGTTGTTCATTTCAAGTCATGAACGCTCACTAGGAACAGATTTAAAGGAAAGCCCCACATTTCTATTATTAATATTATTTTTTTACGAGGGCGGACTAACGTCTGTTGAGCTAACTATTTATATACATTCTAGATATAGCTACTATACTATAAATATAGCATATTATATATATATATATATATTATTTGTATAAGTTTACTTTTTTATCTATTTTAAATGTGTAGTATGTTTATTGTAAAAAGATCTGTATGGATAGGTGCCCTCAGTTAGACGGCAGCTCTTCTTCGTCAGGGTTTGCGGGTGCTTCTGCATCTCAGGAAAATTTTTTGCAATGTCCAAAATGTCCCCAAGTGAGGCTTTTTAAAAGAAATCGTGGTCTCAAAATACATTTCAGTCGAAAACACCCAAAAAATGATCACTTAATATCTCATTCCTGTAACCCTTCCTCAAATTATACCATAATTCCTCCTTCACACCCTATAACTTCTCTGTCACAATCAGATAAATCTTTCTGGGAAAAAAATTCAGAATTAAAAAAGAACGTTCCAGTTCTTAAACGAATTCCCCGTGGTGCAAGGATTGCAGCATTACAATCGTTATCAAATTTGATCAAAAACGTTATAGTACAGAATTCTGTTTCCGCCTGGGAGCGTCTCCTTCTTTTTCCATACAGAATTTTACACATTAGGCCCAACAGAAATATTAAAACGACTATTACACAAACAATCAAAGATAATTGTAGTAATAACACATATATATCTAGCAATGATTTAAATAGTGATTCATTCATTTTGTCAACCAAAAAATCCCACTCTGAGACCACATTTTTTAGAAAAGTTGAAACTAGACTCGGTGATGGTGATATAAGGGGTGCTGCAAAACTTTTGTTTTCAACTGATGTTCACTGCACCTGATACCTCCGATACTTTGCAAGCTCTCGAAAGTAAACACCCAGATCCGTCATCAAACATATTTTTTCCTGAACCTCCCAGCTCTGAACAAGCCATAGAGGCGACCATAAAGGATGTTGCTAATGCTCTTGCATCTTTTCAGAGTGGTTCTGCTGGCGGGCTTGATAGCCTAACTCCACAGCACCTTAAAGATCTAACTAGTGGCAGCTGTGGCGCCGTCGGCCAGTCGCTTTTAAAAGGCTTAAAAGATTTAATTAATTTTATGCTTTCGGGTAAAGTCAATGATAAAATCATTGACATTCTCTTCGGTGCAAATTTATGTGCTCTAAATAAGAAAGATGGGGGAGTAAGACCAATTGCCTTGGGGAAAGGTATATCGCCGTCTGGCAGCCAAAATCTGTTGCAAGAAAAACATGGAAAAATTAAAACAATACTTCCAACCAGTGCAATTAGGTTTTGGTTCGCGAGGCGGCTGTGAGGCTGCTGTCCACGCCTTAAGGACTTTTGTCCATGAGCAGGGAGGGGATGTGGTTCTCAAAGTCGACATCAAAAATGCCTTCAATTCAGTAGATAGGGCTACCTTGCTAACACAAATAAAAAACAAAATTCTTGATTGTTACCCATACCTTTGGCAATGCTACAGTCAAAATTCAAAATTAGTATACAAGAATAACCTAATATTTTCTCAAGTAGGTTGTCAGCAAGGTGACCCTTTAGGGCCGGCTATTTTTAGTTTAGCAATCCACCCAATTATAACCAATTTGAAATCAAAATTAAACATGTGGTATCTCGATGATGGCACCTTTGGAGGCGATGTGGAGACTGTTTTAGATGATTTTTTATTTTTAAAAGAAAAATTTAATGAAATTGGTCTCCAAATTAATTCAAATAAATGAGGAATTTTTGTTTCAAATGATAAAATTTCGTTACCAACTTTAGAGAAAATTAAGAAGCTTATTCCTGGCATTCAAATTGTAGATAAGTCATCACTTCGTCTCTTGGGTGCCCCAGTCTTTGAGGAGTCCATGCAGGACTTCGTTAAAGAGAAAATCCTAAATTTTAGTGCATGTTCAGGCCGTCTACTCAAAATTAACACCAATATGGCTTACAAGATCTTTAGATACTGCCTTTTCGTTCCCAAATTTACCTACTAACTACCTCCGGTGTTGTCCAATCTGGACACAGAAAACTCTTTTACAGGATTTGGACAACATAGTGAGGGATACACTCGTCGCGGTTTTGAACGTAGACATGGACGACCGAATATGGTCCCTAGCTTCTCTCCTGATAAAGCTTGGGGGCCTAGGCATCCGCAAAATTTCATGTGTAGCATTACCAGCATTTCTTGGTTCAGTCCACAGTACTTACGAACTCGTTTCTAAAATTTTGTATTTGCCTTTATTGGATCCAAAAATCACTTATATGACTGAAGCAAGAAATGAGTGGTTACTAACCTGCCCTAATACTGATCTGCCCACGGTCCCGACTTCTCAGCGATTGTGGGATGAGCCGCTCTGTGAATTAATACGTAAAAATTTACTTGACTCATGTAGAGATTCAACAGAGCGTGCTCGCCTCCTCGCAGTTGCAGAGTGGGAATCGGGGCTATGGTTGCAGGCCCATCCATCACTTCACACCGGCAGTCTAATGTCCGACAATAGCTTTCGTTTAGCAACCTGTCTTCGCCTGGGGGCACCTTGCTGTGTTCAGCATCACTGCCAGTGTGGCAACATTGTCGACCGCTTTGGTTACCACGGGCTCTCATGCGTGAAAAGCGCTGGCAGAATATCCCGCTACGCCAGCATAAATGACATCATCCGTCGGGCCCTTGTCAGCGCCGGCGTGCCAGCCATTCTAGAACCGAATGGTTTGGTGCGAAGCGATGGTAAGAGATCAGACGGTATGTCGATAATTCCCTGGAAGATGGGTCGGTCGCTCGTTTGGGATGCGACTTGTGTAGATACCATGGCACCGACACATCTTCCTGGGACTAATTCTAACGCTGGCAGCGCTGCTTCAACGGCTGAAGGCCTCAAACAACGGAAATATGAAAATCTCTCTAAAGATTTCATTTTTGTTCCGTTTGGGGTGGAAACTTTGAGCCCCTGGGGCCCATCTGCTGAAAGCTTTTTTAAGGACCTTAAAAAAAACTTTTTGAGGCCTCGGGAGACCAGAAGGCCGGTACATATTTTGCACAAAGAATTAGCATTGCTATCCAGCGTGGAAATGCTGCCAGCCTTCTGGGAACTCTGCCAACCGGCAGTGAGCTAACGCAGATTTTCTATTTATAAGTAGCTTTACCTAAATAATTATTATTTTTATAAATTATCATCCTCTAGTTGATTTTAAAAAATGTATTTGAATATACGAGTTGAAATTTCTAAAGCTTTTTATTGCTATAAATAGCGACTCACTAAGAGCAAATTGTTCGGTAAATCCATCAGTTCTTCTATAAGATTATCGGATGGGTTGTTTACTGTGTTAGATTTGGCAGTAGATGAAGTGAAGGTCTAACAAGAATATGAGTTAGCTGTTTTTCTACTCTGACTGAAGATTGATTGAAATAAAACGAACCAAAGCTTACATTGGACATGACTGCGCAAGATACATGAGGCAGCGAGATCATGCCCACCTGGTGTTAAGCGGTTACTGGAGGCCAAAGACATGAAGAGAGGCTGAAGACTGAAATGAATTGAAATGCGACTATTCCACTCTTTCAATTGAAGAACACTTTAGTTATACTAAATTGTATCTCATGCTCCGAAATGTGAAATAATGAAGTCTTCTTTGAAATGAATATAATTTTCTATTTTCTTATTATATATGATAGAGTGACGTCAGCGATTGATTACATCAGAGGCTGATGCCACGTTGTTTTAACAAATGATTAGGTCAGCGACGCTCATTGCCTTCCATAGTGACAGTAATTAAGACTCACTTTTCCAATGAATTCAATTTAATGATTAACAAGTCGTGTACAAAAATAATAACAGGGAACTCCGCTTCATTCGGCTGCTCGAGTCGGAATATATTGTTCTTTTTGTAAGCCGAGGACGGTATTGTGCGACAATAGTCACTCGTATTTATAGTAGAAAAGTGGCGGGGTAGCTTATTCATGAATTCTCTTGAATCCCGTCTTCAACAACTGTTTACAGGGCTTAGTTAACCAACAATATCAATATTAATGAAACCGTTAATTTTAACATAACTTTATTTAACTAAATATACAAATGTTGCGCTGTCATATAAATATGGAATCTTCTCAATGTCCATTGTATTTCTTTCAATTGTTATTCTCTACAAATTCCCTTAAAGATTATATTTATTTTTTATCACATCACTCATTTTCTCTGCCATCATAATGGAGGCCGCTAGGGTATTGGCTCTGGTAATGTTGGGCATTGTACTGGCATCGATAACTCGGAGGTTCTCCACACCATACACTTGCATGTTGCTATCCACCACGCTGCCCATAGCGCATGTGCTCGTCTGGTGAAAAATCGTTACCGTCATACCCTTAATGTAGCACTCCAAATAATCTTCATTATCTAAGGACATTTCCCCGCATTCATCCAGCCCCGGATCAGCCACTTCCGCATTAATTTCTCGGAAATAAGATGAGTTGTATACAGTTAAGAAATGTTTGACATACTTTTTCATGTTGTCAAAGTCTTTCGCATTGCTGTAAAATGATTGGGATATGATCGGGTCGTCATTCGGGTCTGCACTTCTCAGTTTCACATAGCCTCTTGACTCTGGATGAAAAGCTCCTATAAATGTCACCAGGTGGTTCCTGCCGATCGTTTCTGCGTTGAGCTTTGAACATATTTCGTGTTTCAAACCGAAAAGTACAGTGCAAGTGAGGAGAAAATAAGGCGTATCATGGGTGAACTTCAAACCTATGATCTGATAATCCGGACAGCATTTAGAACCGTCCAAATTGATTCCTCCCAATAAAACTGGGAAAGCCAATCGTGTTAATTGCGGTATTTGGGAAATCTCTATGGATCTTTCCAATTTGTTGAGTAGCAGTACGGCAAAATGATCTTGCATGTCCTTGCCCACAGGCAGATCTTTAATGACATCAATGCCAAATTTTTGGAGTTCTTCGGCTGGGCCTATTCCGGAGAGCATGAGTAGCTTTGGACTGTTAAATGTTCCAGCAGAGACAATGACTTCTCTATTAGCGTAGACAGTAATCTTTTCACCGCTGCCAAGCCTTAAGATGACACCTACAGCTACATTATCTTCGAAAATAATTTTTTCAGCAACAGTTTCGGTTAATACGTATAAATTATCTCTTTTCAAGTTGTTCAGGTATGCTTGAGAAGTACTCTGTCTTCGGCCGTTGCCTATGATGAAAGAGGATTCCGTGAACCCAACAGTATTGTTCGTGTTCAGGTCTAAAACCGATGGTACTCCAATTTCTTCGAACGACTCCATGATATTACGGGTGGAATCATCGGGTTGTCTGGTTATAATTACTGGACCGTCAACACCGTGGAAATTGGCATAATATTTAAGGATGTCTTCGTCTTGGACTGTCTCACTTTTCCGGAAATACGGAAGAACGTTCTTATAAGACCAAGATTCGTCTTTAAGGTAGGCTGCCCAAGAATCGAAGTCGCATGGATCTCCTCGTAGATGTATAAAATGATTGATATTGCTGCTTCCACCCAGACATTTTCCTGCGGACGTTCTATAGGCACCGACTTGTTGATTCTTTGTAGCTTCCTCGGGTTCGGACACATAGTTCCAATCTTGGTACGAGTTTTGGAGCAGAATAAAAAGACCGGGTAGCTGAAACGATAAAGTTACATTGACATGATTTAAGTTCGTAAATAAATATGATTATGTGGATACACATCGCGCACGGTCATCTATCTGGTGCCAAATTAGGATTTTCTGTGTTATGGGTACCGGAAACTGACATACATACCTACTTTCATACGTTTAAATATATGCATTCAATAATTCGAAGAGAATATGAGCAATTTGATGTTATACTATTGAAAGCTCGCATAGGGAGATATCGCGGTGCTTTTGCGTGCGGTGCGGTCGCGATGCAGTAAATTATCTTATCCTGGCTGGTTTACTATCGTAAAGGTGAGTGGAGACCAATTTCCCATGTGGTATCCATTAGCCTTATTTTTATCGTGAGTTCATCTTCGCGGACAAAAAATTCAACAGGAAGCTGATTATAAATTGAATTGCTTAAGACCGTTGACAATTTGATATTTGTGTTATATTGAAGTATTGTTGTGTGCATTCGTAGAGTATTGGAGTTCTTCGGACTCGTTGCTCGCGAAGGCGGTTCACAACCATGAGCAGCTGATGGTGATGGGCAGAATAGAGGGCAAACGTCTCAGAGGACGCAGTCCGACGAGATGGTCGGACCAAATTCGGTCTTGTCTGAACATCAAGCTTCACGATGCTCTTCACGAGGCCAAAGATCGAAGCAGATGGAGAACAATCGTACAGAGAGATTGATGCAGCGCGGGAGAGTCACAACCCTCACTAATGAGGAGAACGACGCAAGAAGGAGAATGGGGAAATATTAATGTTAAGTACTGGTGGTAGGACGTCTTGTAGTGCGGACACTGGTAGGTATCACCGCCCTGCCTATTTCTGCCGTGAAGCAGTAACGCGTTTCGGCTTGAAGGGTGGGGCAGCCGTTGTAACCAGTTGTAACTATACTGAGACCTTAGAACTCATATCTCCAGGCGGGTGGCGCCATTTACGTTGTAGATGTCTATAGGCTGCGGTGACCATTTAACACCAGGTTGACTGTGAGTTCGTCCACCTAAACAAGAATTTTTTTTGAATTGAATTCTGGTGCATACACTTATCTTAACGCTCACCATAGATTCGACGGAGGGGTTTTTTCCTGCTTCTATTAATAGTACTCGAACATCTTCGTTTTCTGTTAATCTATTGGCGATGACGGCTCCAACACCCGACCCGATCACGATGAAGTCGAAACAATCACCATCTGTAGAAATATAAGAATAGCTGTTTATTGCCGCCGTCAGGTCTATGAACTGTGATGGTCCTACGTGGTACCATTGTGTTCATCCAAAACGCTATGACATGTCCTTCTTCAAACGAGGCTCGTGGAGAGTATTAAGCGGTAGGCAGCGGCTTGGCTCTGCCCCTAGCATTGCTTAAGTCCATGGGCGACGGTGACCACTCACCATCAGGTGGGCCGTATGCTCGTCTGCCTACAAAGGCAATAAAAAGAAGAAAAAAAAACGCGTTTCCAAAGATCTGTTTGCTACGTGTCCATCTGGAACGAATGTAACGCCATGGAGGGGACTCCGAAGCCGTTCCTGATCGCTATTTGGAAATATTATTGAGAAATCATAGTCTAGCCTAGCCTTGAAGGCAACAGATCTAGAGGCCGCAGCCATACTCGTTGGTCCGATCAGATCCGCACCGCTTTGGACAGTACAGTGTACAGCGCGCTGCATGACGCCGTGGACAGGGGAAAGTGGAAAAAGATCCTAAGATTGAAGCTCATGGGTGATGGTGGTCACGACCCTCAGACATGAGGAACACGACTCGAGGAGGAGGAGCCTAGCCTTGGCTATGTTTATGGCTGATGCGATAGGACGTCTGTTTACCTGCCTTCGAAAGCAATAAAAAACTTTTAGAGGTTTGTTAGCTTCTAAAATAAAATTAGAACTTTTTTATTTAAAGTTATATTTTTTAATGCCTTCTTTCTGCTTTTTGTTTTAGTACTAATATAGGGTTTTTCAATAGGGACACTCGAACTTTGACAGCTCATAGCGGCCATCTTGATAAAGCAATAGCTGTCAAATTTAGTGTGAACTCATATTAAGTCGTGACATTTCATCATGGAATGAAACACGCTTGTCCGGCGATATCGTTGGCCCTTTTTGAAGATGCGCAAGTTGCCACGCTCTCTGTCACTGGCAACCGATATTGGACGATGATAACAAACTTTTTGTGGCCTACGTTAGATGGTATGGATCTCACAAACATGTGGTTCTAACAGGATGGCGCCACTTGCCATACAGCACGGGAAACATTAAATTCATTGGATGAGAAATTCGAAGGTTTCGTGATCTCGCGTGGTGGTGACATCAACTGGTCATCGACTACTTTCTGTGGAGCTACGTGAAATTTCAACAGTAACTTCGTGAAATTGAGCCCCATTTATGCGAATATGTCATACAAAATTGGTCCACTAGGATATACCACCTACAGCGGATTTGCGGCGGCCATATGGCTGAAATTATATTTTCGGTACATAATGTTATCGAATACGCTTTAAAATAAAAAAAATCAGACGAAAATGTACACTAAAATTGATTACCATTTACTGTAGCTTGAGGGGGCCACTTGAAAAGGCCTGCCATCGTGATGATGGTCGTTGCAGTTTCTAGGGGCAGATATGTAGATTCCACCAGGAGGTTTGCTAAGAAAGACGATGCCATGGTCTGAAAGAAGCATGGTTCGATTGCTGATCATTTTTCAAAGAAAAAGTATTTAATACCAATCATTTTTACACGTAAAATAACAAAAATTCCAGCGGGAGAGGGCGTCGGTCGTGATCTACCCCTGAACTAAGGGCGGGGTGAATCGCCTCGACGGTTTTTAGACCGGTAGTTGGGTCTGACAGACTGTGAGACAAAAGTCTGTGATAAGTGCCACTTTCTTCGAAAT
Source organism: Bombyx mori (assembly GCF_030269925.1). Lineage (NCBI taxonomy): Eukaryota > Metazoa > Arthropoda > Insecta > Lepidoptera > Bombycidae > Bombyx > Bombyx mori. The sequence goes on from NC_085130.1 coordinate 8,189,430, forward strand.
ACCCCGCTGAACCAGAGCCAGTTTGCCGTATCGGAACGCGATACACCACCATTTGGTCGATTTTTGTGTATGATGTTGATAAGGTAGCGCGTTAGGTTCTTGTGGTCGCTACGAACCATCTGCTAAAGACGCTACCTCTTACATGCGCTGGAGCTGGACAAAAACACTCCTCCAGCGACAAGTCCGCTATGTTCCTCGTGATGTACTTCGCTGTGTCGAAGCCAAAATGATGGCACTAAATTGTCAGCCTCCTCCCGGCCACTTGATGCAAGCAATGGCCGAAACAGTTGGCCCTTGGGTGTTGGCCGAACAAACCTTTACTAGTCGGGAGATGAGGGGTCCTATTAGAGCAATTTTTTTTGGCTGGTACCGTGCCTCCTACAAGGTATGTGAGACTTGACGATCTGCAGATGTTCGGAGTAGACCGCACGCACGAAATATTTTTAGGGCCCTACCGCACTAAACGACTCCCCTGCACTTTTACACCCGACGTCCATTCTCCGCCCGGGGTCAGAACCCGGTCAGAATAGGAGGGTTCCCGCTGTCAACGCTACAACCAGACACGCGGCGCCACCCCGAGGACGCCCGACCGATGGGTCTTGGCAGCCACAGTCGACGACCAACGACGTCGGTCTCCGTGGTACAGCAGCCCTGCCAGACCGTCCGGGCGATGCCGCCCGTGTTCCGGGATACCCCGCTGGGCCAGAACCAGCCTGCCGGGTCGGAACGCGATATACCGCCGACCGGGTTGCTCTTCCACAGTACGTTCGGCGACGACAGCGATGACGACAATGCGGACTACATCGCAGTCCGCAGCCGCCGACGCGTCGTCCCATCCTCCTGGTGCTAGCGTGCTAGAGTGACGGTAGCGTGCGGCGCAGCCTCAACCTCCTTAGGTCGCCCCGTGACCATCACCAGGAGGAGATTGCCTCCTCTTAGTACTATGCCTTAACAAAATTTTAACTGAAAGAAATTAGCTTTATTATGTAGATGAGGTAGAAATACTTATGGCTTGGTAACTCGATAATGTTAGTTTAAGTTGCAAATGTAAAACTACATTGTTGTTAAGAAAGCAGGTTATTTAAATAGGAGCTTATCATCAAAATTTAGCATTTGGGATCGGTGCTAAAAATAATTACGTGTTATATTTTTTAATTGTCTTAGTTGGGTGGATGGATCATACAAGTCTTTATTTGTTATAAACAAATTGATTACATTTTATCAATGTGTGGTTTCTGAAAATTTACAAAATCCTTCATTAAGAATAAAATGTAGGTAATATGTTACTGCCATCTACAGGAGGAATGAGAAACTAATCGAAGCGAAGCCATCTAGTGGCCGACGCCCGTAAACATTTTCGCTGAATGCTTGAGTTGCTTATCTATAACTAATTTATGTATTATTACTGGTGGTAGGACCTCTTGTGAGTCCGCGCGGGTAGGTACCACCACCTTGCCTATTTTTGCCGTGAAGCAGTAATGCGTTTCGGTTTGAAGGGTGGGGCAGGCGTTGTCATACTTGAGACCTTAGAACTTATATTTCAAGGTGGGTGGCGCATTTACGTCGTAGATGTTTTGGGCTCTAGTAACCACTTAGCACCAGGTCGGATGTGAGCTCACCCACCCATCTAAGCAGTAAAAAAAAAGTGCATACGGAACCCTTGAAGGTCGATAGACGGACACCCACTTAACCGATTTTTGTAATTTAATTCGTTCCGTTATCTAAGCGAAATTGTCTATTATGGAAACATTAAAGTTATTGTCCTGTACAAATAGCAAAGCTATAAAATTTTTATCTATGTTTCGCTATGTCTTGGTTCGTTGCCCATGCTACACATTTTCTATTTCTATTTCTGGCGCAAAACAATAAATATACAATAGACTTCAGGTGGAGTTAGACTTCAAGTAAAGATAGATAGCGGTATTTGCACTGGGTCGTATATGGCTTCCGATAACCATTTTTAGTAAGGTGGGCCGTGAGCGCGTTCGTCTACAAATTGCTCATCGTCAGCAACCATGTCAACTAAAATAACCATATTTTTTTAAGCTATTGCATAAATTTTATCGCTAGCTTTGAGCGCGGAGACCGAATCAAGAAATTCCGTAACGAAAATAAAACCTAACACCCCCACTCCGCCTACCATGTAGCTCTCGTTCAACACATTCACACGTTGCCCTTGTATAGTTTTTGTGAATAAGCGTGCGGCGAAACATTTAACATACTGAGCAATAAAAAATACATTGATACTTTCTGTAATATAAGTTACCTTTAAGAGGCATCGATATATTACCATGAATATGAATTAAAAAAACATAATAAAAAATAAATTACTCAAAATATTCTTACAAAAAAAGTATACTCTGTTCGGAGCAGTAGTCTTAATATCGTAAGTTTAAAAGGGCGTAAGTAAAATGCTATGCGTGTAAATTTTTGCTTTATTTTTAAGGAGATAAGGTTAAATTTGGCATAAAAGTTATTGTAAAAAACTATCTTTTTCTGTCATTCATGGCGTAAGGTCGTAAGTGAATGTTAAAATAATCTAAACTGCACTTTATTGCTTTGGGAAAAGGCATAGTTTAGGTTACAATTATTATATTATACATCGTTTTTCTCCACTTAATGGTGTAGTCAGATCAGTTAGTCGATGCCATATATTTTGTGTTTGGTTTTTGTATGTGATGCGTTATCTAGTGGTAATATATCGATGTTAAGAGGACCTTAGAACTTATATCTCAAGGTGGGGAGCGCATTTACGTTGTAGATGTCTATGGGCTCCAGTAATCATTTAACACCAGGTGGGCTGTGAGCTCGTCCACCCATCTAAGCAATGAAAAAAAAAAGGTTTTATGTAACAGTATTTATGGCCAGACTAGTTATATGTCTCCCAGACATGAATTAGAGAAGCTCATAATTAAGGGTCGCATAAAGGGCAAGCATGCCGTGGTCAGAACACCAGCCACATGGTCAGATCTAGTAAGAGAAGCAAGCACTTGGTGGTAGTCTATACCATGCGGTCCTTGCCACCCATGATCGAACACAGTGGAAGAACGTCACAAGTGGTCGCGATCCTCAGCAGTGAGGGAACGATATAGAAGAAGAAGTTGTCTATACATATAAATAAAATTGGAGTGTATGTTTGTAATATTGAAATAACCGCTTTTTACTACATGCAGATAAATAAATATACAGTACATACACCAAAATAACATTTTTCACAATGTTTGTTTGTCTGTCTGTTTGTTCCGGCTAATCTCTGGAACAGCTGGACCGATTCTGACGAGACTTTCACTGACAGGTAGCTGATGATATAAGGAGTAACTTACGTTACTCTTTTAGACTAGCTCCGCCCGCGGTGTCACCCGCGGTACGACAATAGCCGCGGGTGATACCGCGGGACCTAGCTATCAATAATAAAATTTAATGTTTCCCAAGCGAAGCGAGGGCGGGTCGCTAGTATGTTATACCTATACATACAGGTAATGTAACCGCGTTATTTATAAATGGCTTACTGGATGAAGACTGATGCCTCGATGAATCTTCTTCGCAATGTTCTGTGATCTTCGGCCTGCCTTTTTATATGGTAGTGATAAACACTGTAAACTAGCTTTGTTTAAAAATCAATTAGCTTCGGGTTGAACGAACTGAACGTAATTTATTAATAATCTATATATATAAAAACGAATTGCTGTTCGTTAGTCTCGCTAAAACTCGCGAACGGCTGGACCGATTTGCCTAATTTTGGTCTTGAATATAATTTGTGTTAGTCCAGAGAAGGTTTAAATGGTAGATAAATATGAAAATTCGGATTCCTTTTGTTTGTTTTAAGTTTATTTTATACAAAAGTTTAGGTCTTTTATTTATCGATTGAGGCACTACGAAGTCTGCCGGGTCAGCTAGTTACATATAAATTTTTATTTTATTTTTCTTAGACGGGTGGACGAGCTCACAGCCCACTTGGTGTTAAGTGGTTACTGGAGCTCGTAAATATCTACAGCGTAAATGCGCCACCCACCTTGAGATATAAGTTCTAAGGTCTCAGTATAATTACAACGGCTGCCCCACCCTTCAAACCGAAACGCATTACTGCTTCACAACGGAAATACGCGGGGTGGTGGTACCTATGGTCATGGCCTCATAGACTGGACAAGGCTGCGGGTTTCGTATCTGAACCGGTCTCTTAAGGAACGCCAGAATATACTTGGAGATGTTTGCGCAGCTATCAAATTTGAATAAATTAATTATTATCAATTCTTCCATATGTTTATTTTAGTTCATTATCTTGCAAATCATTATGATGAGATCATAAGACATTTTAATGATCCAATTGTTACAATGTGATTGAAGAATGTATTTAAATTAACGCGTGTCCGTTCTGTTTGTACTGTTTTAAAATATCTCTTAATTATTCGTAAAGGTGTTGGCGGAAAGCAGGAAGTAATCGAAGTCGCTCGTATTTGAGATAGAGCTTTGTTCGGAGTCACTCGGTCCTTGTAGCGAGAACCGGACAAATAAGGTTTGTGGACATCTAATATTTAAAATTCTCGTGTCACGGTGTGCGTGATTGAACTCCTCCGAAACGACTCAACCGATTTTCGTGAACCTTAACGTGCATATCGGCCAGGGTAGAGAATCGGACAACATCTATTTTTCATCCCCCTAAATGTTAAGGGTCCACCCCTAAATGTTATTTTTTATTTTTTAGACAAAAAAAATTGTTTAAAAATTTATTTTTTATTATTAAAAAACATACAACCCTAAATGTTCACCCCTCTACGATCAACCCTTGTTTTTAAATTGCTAATTAAAAAGTTTAATTTTTTTTGCAAAAAATTTGTTTTTTTTTCATGACTTGGAATAAAATATTTCATATTACTCTGAATTTTTCACCCCTCTATGATCAACCCCATATTTTTTATTTGTTAATTATAAACTTAAATTTTTTGGCAAGAATTTTTTTATTATTTAGTCATGACTTAAAATAAAAAAATTCAGATTACTCTCAATTTTCACTCTTATACGATCAACCCCTATTTTTCCATCCCGTTTTTTTTTTCTTTTTATTCTATGCTTTATTATAACTGTAGTACAATAATTTCTTATTCAGAGTTTATAATTTCAAGTTCCTTTAATTATGATTTTTTTTTAAATTCAATTTGATCTCCCGCCCTCGTCAGTCGACTACTCAATCGATCAGTTATCCCCGCCAGGTGTCACCACTCATCCAGTAAGCATCACGTAGTAGGGATGAGGACGAAGCCGGTCTCCTGTTTTACTCACTATACATTTTTCAGCCATGTTTTTTTAGTTTTATTTCTGTATCAATCGTAGCTTGCCAGCCATCTTTTTTTGGTTTTATTTGTGTATCAATAGTACGTTCAGTAGGTCTGAGAATCAGCTACTATCTATTTTTCATACCCCTAAGTGATAAGGGTTGTCCACCCCAAAGATTTATTTATTTTTTTATTTATTGGATAATTTTTTTTGGTTATAATGAGGTATTATGTGGTTGAATGAGTTTTTTTTCTACACTAGAATTTCCCTAGAAATCTTATTTAAGGCAACAAAACGTTTGCCAGGTCAGCTAGTTTAATATGTGTTTAATATATGTTTAGCATGTGAGATTTGGAATTGTTTAAGATGATGCGTGATCTCGCCTTCACCATCGCACCGCCCGCCACCGGAGTAGAGTTCATCCATACAACCTGGAGCCACTGCGGTCATCTACAGTGCGTTTCCAGAGGTTTTTTTTGCCATGTACCATCCGACTTTAGAATGAGCTCCCCACCACGGTGTTTCTCGAGCGCTATCACATGCTCTTCTTCGAACGAGGCTTGTGAAGGATACTTAACGGTAGGCAGCAGTTTTGCTCTGCCTGTGGCATTGCTGAAGTCCACGGGCGACGTTAACCACCCACCATCGGGTGGGCCGTGTGCTCTTCTGCCTACAAGGGCAATAAAAATAAAAAAAACATGTTGGAATGGCGCTGGCAAATCTCTGTACGTATATAATACAGCAGATAACATGATCCTGTCTACATCTCAGAGTAGTTATAACCGTGAACTACCACCAAAGGTAAGATCTGACCGATTCTGACTGAGGAATACGGTATTAGCCAGTCGTTTTTATAATTACGTATATTTTCACTTTCCCAGTAGCCAGTGGGCGTGGCGGGAGAATCCAGAAATGACCGCTCGATTGTACCAAAGTTCACAGAATAAAGACTACGCATAGTGATAAAGCGATACTATGAGAAGATATATTTTTTTTGTATTTTTATTTATTGCTTAGATGGGCGAACGAGCTTACGGCCCACTTGATGTTTAGTGGTTACCGGAGCCCATAGACATCTACAACGTAAATGCCAACACCCACCTTGAGATATGAGTTTTAACATCTCAGTATAGTTATAACGGCTGCCCCGCCCTTCAAACTCTTGAATGGCTCTTAGGAGACTCGTCAGGATTTGGATAATATTAACGAAATGTGTTATCTTTATTATACTCTATTAATATTGTAATTATAAATTATATAAACTGGGTTAAACTACAGTTGGATGTGTTCTCATCACGATTTTTAACGTCGATAATGCTAAAAGAGGTCATTCAAATTGACAAATATGTGAACTTAAAGCCAAAGTCAAGCTTTGACTTCAAATTGTCATGTAAGCTATCGCCTCGGCGACTCCGCCGGGGCTTTTAGGGTGAAAACTGCGAACCTGATGGTGGTGTTGACCAAAAAGCCCCCTATCTCGCCCAGGTGGGGATCGGTCGTCGGGAGAGAGTGCAAAGGACTCTTTTAGGGGGTGGTCCTTTGACATTTTCCTACCGCGATCTCGCCTACTTCTGCACTTTACAATTCTCCACGACCCTCTTTGAAAGCCCCTGCTCTGTACTGGAGGTAAGACCTAACTTTCTCCCCATTGTTAATACTGTTGTTTCGACATGAGAACTAACTAATTGTCAATTTGGATCGTTTACTTCGTTAATATAATACAGGCATTCACAGTCGGCTTCGGTTACGTTTTAATTGTTCGTAATCTACCTTGGATTAAAGTGGTTAGAGGTCTTCGTGTATGTGGCTAGAGGTCTTCGTTCTTAACTGATGGTAGGATTTCTTGTGAGTCCGCGCGGGTAGGTACCGCCACCCTGCCTATTTCTGCCCTGAAACAGTAATGCGTTTCGGTTTGAAGGGTGGGGCAGTCGTTGTAACTATACTGAGACCTTAGAACTTGTATCTCAAGGTAGGTGGCACATTCACGTTATAGATGTCTATGGGCTCCAGTAACCACTTAACCAGGCGGACTATGAGCCCGTTCACCCATCTAAGAAAAAAAAAAGAAAAAAGATGACAAGTGGAATGACGTTGAAGAAGTCGACAGAATGGCGTTCCTGCCCATATCGGCTTGCAAATTTCCCTTTGGCAGACTTTGTGCTTTAGCATAGTTGCTTTGCTCCATACGAGAACAACAGACGTTTCTCTTAGACCACAACGACTATCCGGGTCAGGATTTAGAGCTAAAACTTTCCCCTTTCGTCCTCAGAAGCAGTATCCTTATTTCCTGTTAAATTCTCATCTCGGATATATTGTTAGTAGGTTGATATAATTATTAGGCTTTTTAGTATTAATTCTCTGTATTTTTCTGGGCTTTAATGATAGATAAACGAGTCTGTTATTGTACCTATTGTTAAGTGCATACCGGGATCCATAGACATCACCCATATTGTGTCACCCACCTTGGGATCTGAGTTCTAAGTCTCCGCTTTACAAAACACTGGCTGTCCCATTTTTCAAACCGAAACTTATAGCTGCTTCACGGCCGAAATAAACAGGGTGGTAGTACTTACCCATAGGGCCTCACAAGACACCCTACCACTAGTCATAGACATCGGTTGCCATCCACTTAAGTGGAACACGAGGTCAACGTTTCAATTAAACCATGGAACGGATGACGGCGGAAGAAATAAGCAGAGTGGTAGTACAATAGTCCCTACTATAAGAGCGCGTGGCGCGATAAAGTTCTACCGTCTTGCCAGTTAATCAAGTCAAGTTTCAGCTTGCCGGATAGGATATCTTGTTGACGGCTTAGTTCTGTTCCAGCATTAGCCTAATTTATCAGCGCACCTTTGGTTGAAGTCATGGAAAGTGACGCTCATGGCACGTCAATCCAGTCCTAGTTCGGAGCGTCATTTTTATCTCCAATTGAGGTTTGCCCTGTAAACAACTGGAGCCTGTTTGAATCTCGAAAAAACATCTCTGTCTACCCCTTCGTAGAATGTGGGTTCTACGAAATACTCAAAATAATCCGAAAGCTAAATTGATTAATGCAGTTGCTTGAAGTTGATTTTCGCAGATTTTATTTTTTGCAGAAACTCCTGAATTAAAATATACCTCGTGACTTAATTTCCCGCGGCACGTGACCCACGCATTCCTCGTTTTACAGCCCAGTGCGCCTGAGATTAAGTTAATTATGCAAAATGTATTGTGCCAAACCTTTCTTAATTCCGCTCCATCCTTTGGGAACTGATCATTGCGGGCTTTGTTACGTTAATTCTGTTTAAATTTAACTTTTTGAGTACTGACCAAATTTACTCACTCACTTTGATTTGGTGACCCGAAATGGAATTTGTCCTCCACAATTCACCATTCCCAATCATGTATGAGTATCGTCTAATGGCATTTATCAGCCTATACACATTGGTTATGTCGATGTGACCAACTTTCCAAGCTTGGTTGGTATTTCCAAAGTTTTGAAATAAGCTCTGCTCCTTTGGCTTTTACCACTTGGGGGCAAAAACGAGCTTATGGTCTACCTGTTATTATAAGGTTACAATAGCCCATAGACATCATGACCTGAATGGCGCCCCTTTGAGTTCAAAATCTCAATGGTATTAGAGTTGTTCCACCCTATATACAGGAACCGATTAATGGTTCGCTGTAATATAAGCAGAATGAGGGTAACCACCCGCATGGGCTTACAATACCATTAGCAGTTTTCACACCTGCGACCAAAAAGTGCTGCTATGACCCTTTTGTCACTGCCAGCATTACACCAGCTTTGAGTTAGGAGCTCACATGCTAAGACAAAATATATTGGACAATGCATCGTAAGTAACGGTTGTCTAGAAAAGTACAAAAAGAAAACACGAAAAGCCACACTCAACATAAAGAGAACCGGTCAATTTTATCTAAATACTTTGCCCTTTGACAATAAAAGTGACTTTGGAATGTTCACGGTATCAATTCATTTTAAACTACCCTCAATTTATCGTGATAAGGATTAGATACGCTGCACTCCAAGCCGGCAGGGGTAACATTCACAACTTTTCCATCTTTAATAAATTAGACTGGTTCGCTGCCTTCAAGGATATTGGAGAGATAGTGAATATTCTGGAAACGACCATTCACGGATGATATTGTAGTTACATTTTTTGGGTATGTGAGTTACATTACTGATAGATTTTGATTAACTTTAGTTCGTGGATAGCCAGTCATAGCTGACGGCAGGCACACATTTATCTAATTAAAATGTATCTAACATGTTCCAAGCAACTTCCATGACCAACGAATACACCATGTCATAAATTGACATTAATAATTATGCATTTTGCGGAATTACTAACGATAGGAAGATTGTGAGGTCATACAACTTAAGATGGGTGACAGTGTTTACGACTTAAATTATTATGTGCTCCTATAAATATTTCACATCAGGTGGGCAGTGATCTCGATCACCGATTTAGGTAATAAACGAAACCTTCACCTGCCGTGAAGCCACCATGCTTTCTAGCTTGAGGAGTTCAACAATTATAATAGATCTGTCTAAAAGTTGACGAAATTATTGTTTCTACCTTATCCCATTAATTTGAGTCGGCACAGTGAATTTTTCTTTTCCATTATCCTCTATCAGCCGTCATCTCAACACTCACTCCACTCTCTCTCTCATATCGTGATTCACAAACTCCATCCATGTCTTAATCGGTCGACCTCAATTCTTTTTTATTTTCCCCTACCTAAGCTGAGAGCCTTGAGAGGCTATTTCAGCGTAACTTTAACTAGTAGTTGAGCTCACGGAGCTCAAACCTGACGACGTTGCTAACACGAACCCTAGCAGAATCTACCGCCGGATCGGAAACGCGACTCACTGAGAAGATCCGGCGAGAAATTCAGTGGGCTAAGAAATTCAGTGGGCTCGACTTCAAAAGATTGGGCTTTGCATAAATAGGAAATATTGTGTTAAAGACCCGTGTGAGATTACTTGAAAGAGTCTTGCCACTCGCCACACGGACCTACTGCCACATCCAGTACACGCGTCATATCTGTATCCACGTACCGTTTCAGTTACAGTTTGACGCGCTCTGAACCGTTCAAAGTTTCCGTATTCAGAAAGTTCTTCCGGCAGGTATCAGTCTAGTTCGCTCAGTTAGGTAAATTTTAGAAACGAAAGGAGTTGAGAATTTAATTTTCGGATGCGGGCTTCGAAGCGCGTAGGTCACTGTTTTGCGATGTGCTGAGTTATCTATATATATAAAAATGAATTGCTGTTCGTTAGTCTCGCTAAAACTCGAGAACGGCTGGACCGATTTGGCTAATTTTGGTCTTGAATTATTTGTGGACGTCCAGAGAAGTTTTAAAAGGTAGATAAATATGAAAATGCTCGGAATTAAATAAAAATAACAATTTTGTTTTTTCTTTGTTGCATCCCCCATCGGACGGATTCCTTTTGTTTGTTTTAAGTTTATTTTATACAAAAGTTTAGGTCTTTTATTTATCGATTGAGGCACTACGAAGTTTGCCGGGTCAGCTAGTATATTATAATTTTGGGCGTGTGGCCAAGACTTATAGAGCTTTTTAATTGCGCGGCAGAAGCCCGTAGGATGGTGGTAGCTACTTGTGAATACTTATAACGTGCTCTACGGCTTAGATATACAGGGTGTAAATTTTATTGCACTATGTTATTGGTTTATCAAGGAAGTCCTTCATTAGTACGATTTAAGTAAGTCTTGTTTTGCAATCGGCAGTTTTTCTAATAGATCTGTTGCAATTTAAATGAAATCTTACCGCAATCGAAGATTTTTGCCTTAACAACTATGTATATCAAAACATACTGAATACACATCTGGACATAAATCGAAAATTCAGAAACATAAAAAATACGTGATATACGATTTATATTTCGACGCTCCTCAATAGGTACCTACCTACGAGATTTAAGTACATACCGGCACAGTTGCAATGCCCGGTACTAGTACACACGGCGCCGTAAGTACATAAGGCACGGCGACTTTAAGAGGGAATTTTTGGGCAGAAATTTGCCTCGTCTCAAATTGAGTTATAATGCTATAAGCTAACTTGTTTTACAAGATACTATCGAATACACAGACGGACCTAACGGTCTAATAACTCGAATTATACATATATACCTTGTGTGCCTGTTTGTGTTTGTGTGTCTGTATCTATCTCGTGGACCTTAAAAATTCATAGTTTCAAAGATTGACGCGAAAGCAGATGAAACCCAATCCAGACGAGAATGACAAATTTATTGGTGGTAAGACCGCTCTGTCTGCTTCCACCAAGAAGCAGTAATGCAGTTCCGTATGAAGGGTGGGATGGCCATTCAATTTTACAAAAGAGACATCCAGATCTTTCTCCCGTTTGTGAGATCTATATACGTCACTAAAAAAAACGCATATATATTAATAGCTAGCTCAGGCTTCGCATGGGTTTTTAGAGAAAATTGAAATAAAAAAATTATAATACACACACATCAACCCTTCTATTTGCGTCAGGTTATTAAAAAAATAATATTATAAATATATTTTGGATATTATTATTTTAATGAACTTTTATTTTCATTTCAATGATTTTTTTTATAGTTTTTTTATTATTTATCAATTTTTTATTTATCTTTTTTTTTAATAATAATCAATCGTTTTCGCAGCGCACGCGATGTAAAAAATATTTTAGGTAAGCTTTTTTACACCTTGAGTTACATTATTGGAGTGTTAGTAAGGATCCCTAATTTTTGTTCAAAAACATTATAGTCTATGTCATTCAGGGATAGTATAGCTTCCAAACAGTGAAAGAATTTTTCAAATCGGCTCAGTAGTTTCGGAGCCTATTTAATACAAACAAATCCTTCCTCTTTATAATGTTAGTATAGACTAACTAGTAAATGCCAGCCATGGCTTAAAGCGTTCTTCTATACGGACACAAACAAAATTAGTCAAACTCGTCTAGTAATAACCGAGATTTTATAGAAATGCTTCTATGATAATATTAATAGGACTTATAAAGTTTCCACGAAAATACAAGAATTTACGCGACTCAGTCACAAAGCGGGGAATGCTTTGTGTTGCGTCGACGGCAGACGAAACATGAGACTACCCTTAACTTTAAATACTTGCTTTATACACAGTAGAATGTTGTGTTCACACACACACTACGCTTGTCTGTACGTGGTCTCACGACACTCGCTCCTGAGCTCTCATCCACCCGCTAACATTCAGCTCTGTGCTCCAGCACACCGCGCGTCACACACTGCGCTTGTCTGTACGTGGTCTCACGCCATTCGCTGCTGAGCTCTCATCCACCCGCTACTATTCAGCTCTGTGCTCCAGCACACCGCGCGTCACACACTACGCTTGTCTGTACGTGGTCTCACGACACTCGCTCCTGAGCTCTCATCCACCCACTACCATTCAGCTCTGTGCTCCAGCACACTGCGCGTTACACACTACGCTTGTCTGTACGTGGTCTCACGACACTCGCTCCTGAGCTCTCATCCACCCACTACCATTCAGCTCTGTGCTCCAGCACACCGCGCGTTACACACTACGCTTGTCTGTACGTGGTCTCACGACACTCGCTCCTGAGCTCTCATCCACCCACTACCATTCAGCTCTGTGCTCCAGCACACCGCGCGTTACACACTACGCTTGTCTGTAGGTGGTCTCACGACACTCGCTCCTGAGCTCTCATCCACCCGCTACCATTCAGCTCTGTGCTCCAGCACACCGCGCGTCACCCACTACGCTTGTCTGTACGTGGTCTCACGATACTCGCTCCTGAGCTCTCTCTCGTCCACCCGCTACCATTCAGCTCTGTGCTATTACCACGTATTTACGTGCCCTAAATATTTATATTTGATTCATTTAGACTTGAAATCGTAATCACAGAGTCGTCACAGCCGGTGAGACATTTAATTTGCATTCGTAATCTCTTGTGAACTTCGACATTTCTTTGTAACGGACGCATGACTCGTTTCTCGGTAAGAAACACATGTTATAAGACGCAGACGGAGACAATAGCGATTGTTCGCGAAATTACACAGAGATTAATTAAGGAATTTAACTCTATACGATTACTTTTAGAGACTGCTAATTTTTCGATGAACGAAAATAAAAATGGCATTTTAATGTTACTGGGGATAGGACATCTTGTAAGTCCACACGGATAGGTACCACCACCCCGCCTATTTCGGCCGTGAAGCAGTAATGCGTTTCGGTTTGAAGGGTGGGGTAGCCGTTGTAACTATAATGAGACCTTAGAACTTATGTCTCAAGGTGTGTGGCGTATTTACGTTGTAGATGTCTATAGGCTCCAGTAACCACTTAACACCAGGTGGGCTGTGAGCACGTCCAACCATCTAAGCAATAAAAAAATCAAAAATCAAAAACAACAAAATCTTTTATTCATATTTATAACCATAAAGTAATGCGTAGATTTTATCTTTCTCGATTGATTTATGTACGTGCTCACAGAAGAATTCGAACCTAATTATCTTTTCATTAGGAATACTGCTCACGAGAACCATGTTTTTTTCGTAACCTTCACCTCACAATAAATTCTAACATAATCACACGAAAACGTAATCTGAATTATAAGCTTTTATTTGAGTTAATTTCCAGAACAGCTTTCTGTCCAAATGAATCAATTTTAACGGAACTGTAGTCTTCTTTTTCTTCACCTTATCCCACTAGATGGGTTCCGCACAGCGATTTTTTCTATTCCATTCTTTTCTATTAGCCGTCATCTCAGCACTCACCCCTTTCTTTTTCATTTCGTCATTCATACATTCCATCCATGTCTTCTTCGGTCGATCCCTTTCCCCTCTACCTTACAACTACCATTTCCATACATCTCCTAGTCACATGCATCTTCTCTCTACGCGTCACATGACCTTACCACGTTCACCGAAGAGTGCTTATGATAAATGACCGTTAGCCCTTTATCTAGGCTTGACGTCTACCCTCATTGGGTTATATTTCCATGCATCCCTTGCGTCATGGCATAGGGAGGCTGTTTTGTATTGTTTTTTTTTCTTTTGTGTGTTTCTTTCTTGTGACTTCTTGTGAGTCCGCACGGGTAGGTACCACCGCCCTGCCTATTTCTGCCGTGAAGCAGCAATGCGTTTCGGTTTGAAGGGCGGGGCAACCGTTGTAACTATACTGAGATTTTAGAACTTATATCTCAAGGTGGGTGGCGCATTTACGTTGTAGATGTCTATGGGCTCCGGTAACCACTTAACACCTGATGGGCTGTGAGCCCGTCTATCCATCTAAGCAATAAAAAATAAAAAAAACTTCAATTTTTGTTTCCATTGCTCTTTATTATTATGAGCATTTACATTAGAATTTAAATTTTCAACTATGCACTAAAGAGAATAATATCAGGTGATTCATTTTTCCGTATCTTTAGTTTGGTACTGACTGTAATCGTGTAGCTGCTACACTGATCTCACATTCGTAGTTTAAAATGTTAAGCGATTCCAATTCAGACGCGTTAATCCCTCGTCTATCGAAAGCTCAAGAGCTTTGGAAGCCCTCGACCGAGCTTATGTCATAAATGAATGCCCTATGAAACTATGGTGCAAATTATTCCATGCTTCACGCAGATAATGCTATGTAAGTGTGAGCTATATACCACTTCATTGTCCTAAGATTAACATAGTTTTTGGAGACGGGTCGACAGAAAAAGGAGGTGTTTAAATGCCTATGATTTTTTAAAAGTGTATCCTCCGAAACGGCTGCACCAATTTTGATGGAAAAAAGTGTAGTCAAAATAGCCTGACGTAAATTAAGAAGACTTGGATGGACTTTACGATAAAGTATAATTGTAAATACACATGTTTTAACAAAAACCGACTTCAAATAGAAAAAAAAAAGATATTGCAAAACACATTAATATAGATTAAAAACAATATTCATAGAAATCGGTTAGCGTGCTATTGAGTTATTGAGTTATTCAGCGACGGTAACCACTTACCATCAGGTGGGCTGTATGCTCGCCTGCCTAAAAGGGCAATAAAAAAATCCACAAAAACTAATTTCCCGTCTAGAAAACAAATGTTACTCTATGACCGCGTGCTCCCTCAAACAAAACGGAAATTCCGGTACAGACTGAGGCTACTAAGAGAGGCTCTCGTAACAGTGCTGCCAACCCTGCGCAAAGGGGATGCTAGGGCTGGCCAAATTACATTATTTTCATCAGTTTTCATAAGCTTAGTATTGTTACGCGCTGGGGTTCGGTACAAAAAAACTTCTACCGGAGTACAACTTAAAAACTGTGTTCAACACTTAGAACACTTAAAACACTTCACAAACACTTCACAAACACTTTAAAATTCTCAATTCGCTTTTTCCGCTTCGCTTCAGGTGATCCGTTCGCTGTTTCGCTTCGAGTAGTTCTGATTACTGACTGACTACGTGCCATCTCTACAACGCTTTTATAGCCGATAGCTCATCCCTAGAATTATCGAGAACATTCCACACATCTCTAGTATTTATATTTATATCTATTTCCGCTATCTGACAATAGATGGCGTTGTACTTCTCGAGCATTCTATGCGCTACTAGACCCTTCGATATTCGTTGGACTATTCGGCGATAGATGGCGTTACTCTTACCGGCGTAACAGTATGTTACATAGATACTTTTGCCTTCTATACGTCCGGTCAACTAGAAAATTTGCACACGCATGAAAAACTGATGATGATACAATAATTTTACTACTTCACTTTAATATCCTGACCAGTAATGACAGGATGACAAAAGGATTGAATTAATGATTATTTGGTTTGCTATTACATCGTGTTTTGAAACTACATAGACCATTTTTTTTTAGGCAAAATCTAATATTTTTTATTGTTTTTCGTTGGGCAGACGTGCTCGCACTATTCAATTGTTGACAGGGTTTCTAGACATGTCAAAGTGAATGCACCAACAATTTATAGGATATAAGGTCGAATTCTGAATTCAGTTATACTATATATATATATAAGAATCAGGTACTAAGATTTAATACTAATATTCCATTAAAATACATTTACAAATGACTATATTTTTATAACTAGAAGGAAAAGACAATAAACATTAGTTTAAAAAAACTAACACAATACGCTTTTTTACAATAAAATCATTTTTTCTTACATTATTTTTAATTCAAATTTATTAAAATTTATTGTCTATTTTTTAGTTTTTCTATAAAAGAGTATTTTGTTAGTTTTTCTAAATTATTATTTATTTTAAATTTTTTAGCTGAATTTCAATTTTTTCATATTTTTTTTCATTTTTTTATATTGAATTGTCATCGGTCCTTCATAAGTATACCAAATTTCGAGTTAAACCGAAGTTTTAAAGGGGGTCAAAATCATGTTCAAATATTCCGTTACATACTAACATACATACGTCTGAAGCTAATAAAAGCGTATTCATAAGAACAGATAAAAAGATAGAAAGAGAAATACAAAATCGCTTTCAAAAAGTCTAGGACCATATCTAAGGCTTCAGCGCCAGGGTTTATGCAGAAGCTGAACTAAATCACAAGCCACTTGACTTTAACTGTTTACCCAAGCTAATAAACATTGCCTTATAAATGCTACCACCGCATTTAAGAGCTGAGAGTGCTCTGAGGAATTGCTTGAGATGATACCATCATCTCGTTTTTACCATCGCACCGCCCGCCACCGGAGTAGAGTTCATCCATACTACCTGGAGCCACTGTGTTCATCCACAGGGCGTTTCGAGAGATCTTTTTGCCACGTACCATCCGGCTATGAAATGAGCTCCCCGCAACGGTGTTTCCCGAGCGCTATGTCATATCCTTCATCAAACGAGGCTTGTGGAGAGTAATTAACGGTAGGCAGCGGTTTGGCTCTGCCCCTGGCATTGCTGAAGTCCATGGGCTACAGTAATCACTCACCATCAGTTGGGCCACATGCTCGTCTGCCTACAAGGGCAATCAAAGAAAAACCTTAAAAAGCAAGAAAAAGAAAAACTTTACATAGCCATCCCTATAAATTACAGGGGTATGTCTAAGACTGCACACATCGAAGACTTTCGTTGAGAGGACATAGTCTAAATAAGGTATCTTATATATGGACTTGGGGACGTAGGACTCAGGGATTCCTTATTCCTGGCGCGGAAAACCCATTCGTCTCGGCTTGCAGAGACCGTTAAGGTGAGCAAGTCGTCGCGGCCTTATGGGAAGACGGGCGAACTCACATCGAGTGATGTGGCTAGATGGAAATACGCACACGAAGAAAAGAACGATAATATTATGTATGTAATAAATTTATAAGTTTCTATTTTGAAGTGAAATTTCTTTAGAAGGATCGTTCGAATCGAAAGAAGAGAATCGTTGTGATGTGATTTCAAACTAGATGAAACGTGAAGTTAAAATATCAATTCACAGAGGGCACTACCTCATACTATTAAAGATGATTTACAATTATTTCTATTTAGTTTGTTATCAACAGATGTCGCTGCACGTAAATTCAACAATTCCTCATTCGCGATGACGAGATGTTACACAGTTGATAGACGTTCTCGTATTTCTCTTGCTAAACCATACTCACCTCGCGTAGAGATATCGAGATTATGCAGGCGGTTCCCCCGGGTAAGGGTGAGGCTAGTCCAAACTCCATTGCACTGCGGAGTGGATTTGGTGTTGGTGGTTGACCCTTGCGATTATTCTTATTTTATATAAGCTTAAATTTTACCGTGTGTGTGTGTCGTGTGACTTGCGGGCACACACACACATTTTGTTTTTGTATTTTTTTATTGCTTAGATGGGTGGGTGAGCTCGCAGCCCACCTGGTGCTAGTGAGTAGTTTTGTACAAAAGTCGTCTCATACTTCGAGCCGAAACGCACGACTTCTTCACGGTGGAAACAGGCAGATTGCTGGCACCTACCTGTATTAGCGTGATCCCTTATGGGCTTACGATACTCCTCGCCACTGGTATAAACTCTATCATAATTTATCGCTTGTATGTAATCTATACATATTAATGCAATTGTGTGGAGTGTCTGTTTGTAATATTGAAATAACCGCTTTTTACTACATGCATATGAATATATGTATGGTACATACACCAAAACAACTTTTCTTACAATTTTTGTCTGTCTGTCTGTTTGTTGCGGCTAATCTCTGGAACGGCTGGACCGATATTGACGGAACTTTCACTGATAGGTAGCTGATGATATAAGGAGTAACTTAGGCTTTACTTTTTTTAGACTAGCTTCGCCCCGCGGCGTCAACCGCGGTATGACGGGATATAACATCGCGGGACTCAGCTATCAATAATAAAATTTAATGTTTCCGAAGCGAAGCGAAGGCGGGTCGCTAGTGAAATATAAAGATTGGTCATTTACACTATTATTTTAAATAAGTTACAAATCAAAATTGCATACATACAAAAGGCAAACAGGATCCGTTTTGTGTCACAGTAGATTTAGGGACGGGATTGAAACACGGAATCCAACTCTTCTTGGTTTCCGCTTTACCGAATATACGGAAGCAAATACTCTCGATCTTTTAGTGCTATATAGTAGTCAGAAAACAGGCACACTCACGTCCTGTTTTTTTTATTATTATTGAAGGATTACTGGTGGCCCGGAGGCCTTTCCAGTTTCACAAGGACTGGTGGGAGAGCACGGGCTCTGCCAGTAGGGGTGGGATTTGCCAACAGCTGTCCGAACGAAGGAGACCTAACAACTAAGGAGAAGCTGCTTCGCGAATGAATCTACTACCGGATCGAAATCGCGACTCGCTGAGAAAATCCGGCTGGAAACTCAGCGAGCTGATGCATGGGTTAGGGTCCTGTTTGTAATTTGATGCAAAAAAATTGCCAGCAGTTCCGTTTTGATATTAAGACTGGCTATTAAGACACACAGCAATAAGCAGTAAGTTTTTGTACATTTACGCAAAAAAAATGTTTTAAATATTTCTCTTGGGGACGGATAAGGATGAGTTTGCATTATTGACCACCAGTGGAGAGGTACCGTAAAGAAGTTAAAAGGTAAGAGGTTAGAAGTTTCTTAAAAATATTATTTCTACAGAATCATTTTGGAGTAGTAGCAGGAATTCCCGGTCGTCGTGGCCTAAAGGATAAGATGTCCAGTGAAGTCGTATCGACTAATGCAACTGAGTTTGTGTTCGAATCCCGCAGGCAGGTACGAATTTGTCTAATGAAATACGTTCTTGAAACATGTTCACTGATGACTTCCGCGATGAAGGTATAGCATTTTTATTACGTAAGATTCTCGAACCTATAGATGACGATGTTCGGAACGAAGTATCGGTGCATCGAATATACGTATTAAAAAAAAAATTGCTTAGATGGGTGGACGAGCTTACAGCCCACCTGGTGTCAAGTGGTTACTGGAGCCCATAGACATCTACAACGTAAATGCGCCACCCACCTTGAGATTGTGCCTACAGCACGTCAGTATTGTCTGTATCATTCTAATAAAAGGACGTGTCCACGGGACACTATCGCTTGCTTATTAAATAATACGCGCTCACAATATTTGGACGGCTACAATAATATAAATAAATACAGCACAAGATATGCGTTCTAAGGTCTCAGTATAGTTACAACGGCTGCCCCGTCCTTCAAACCGAAACGCATTACTGCTTCACGACAGAAATAGGCAGGGTGGTGATGGTACCTACCGGTGCGGACTCACAAGAGGTCCTACCACCATGCGTATGCCGACATGCTCGACGCGCCAAGCTCCCGTATGTTTTCGGACTCGAGTTCAGGATTAAATAATAGTAAAACCGTTGCCAAAACGTATTTCCGAAACTGCCGCGCGACCCGCACGGCTTAATTAATTTGGATATCTCGTTCCGCTGAATTAAATTGATGCGAAGCGGCTAAGGACCTTGTTACATTAGAAACGGATTTGAACTTTAATAATACCAACATTCAATTTCATAAAAACGCTTTATTAGTTACAAGCGGTCCGCTCCGGCCCCGCTCGGGTTTTTAACAAAAATTTCAACGATATTTGACGTTGTTTTATTTTTTTAAATAAAAGAACACTTATTGCCGCCTAACTAATATTTAGACATATGCTGTCGTGATGCTTTTTGTAAATAGCAATGTGTTCTACATTATTTTATTCTATCATCAATAGTTTTCGCAGGGCACGCGATGTAAAGAATATTTTAGGTAATTTTTTTACACCATGGGTTACATTATTGGAGTTTTAGTAAGGATTCCTAATTTTAAAAAAAAGATTATAGCCTATGTCACTTGGGAATAGTGTAGCTTCCAAACACCAGGTGGGCTATGAGCTTGTCCACCCATCTAAGCAATAAAAAAAAAAAACAGTAAAAGAATTTTTCAAATCGGTTCAGTAGTTTCGGAGCCTATTCAGTACAAACTATCAAACAAATCTTTCTTCTTTATAATATTAGTATAGATAAAGACGTTTTCCTACTTATTCTAGTGATTCCGAGGGGTCATACTAGCTTTACCGATCGAGTAGATGATCTCACGGGGCTCTACCCTGAAGACATTGCTAACACTAGCCCTAGCAAGAGCAGTGCTTCGCATTATCTACTACTGGATCGGAAACGCGACCCACTGAGAAGATCAGGCGAGAAATTTAGTGGGCTGTGTCTCAGGGTATACAGATAGACCTTTAGGGTTTGGTAATCCAGATTTGTTTTGTTAGTATTACGTTCGGTTATCGTTAGACTAAAATTAGCTTCTTATATGCAGTTAATTAATAAACGTTCTGTTTTAGAATGTCTTATAAATTTATTTTAAGTTATAATTATTTTTTTGTGCTATGTCGAGCTAGTCATGAGCTTCTTGGTGATGGCTCACTAGCAAAGCTACAACCGAAAGCTTTTTTGTTTGGCCTCCTACTTGAACAAAGGGCTTGGTTACCCATCTTAAATAACAAATCAATTTTTTTTTAAGTACTACACAATATACATTCGACATACTGGAACAAGTCGACAGTTCACCTGATATAAAATGGCTATCGAAGCTCCTAGAATGAGAACAAAGCAAATTCCGGGATGCAAAGAGATGACAAATCTAATTGGCATTGTACTAAACATGTCCTGCCCTTCATAGCGGTATGCTCTTTTTTCATTGCTTATATGATTCGATGAGTCGTCGTGGCTTAAAGGATAAGACGTCCGGTGCATTCGTATGTAGCGATGCATCGGTGTTCGAATCCCGCAGGCGGGTACCAATTTTTCGAATGAAATACGTATTCAACAAATGTTCACGATTGACTTCCACGGTGAAGGAATACCATCGTGAATAAAAATCAAAACCCGCAAAATTATAATTTGCGTAATCACTGGTGGTAGGACCTCTTGGGAGTCCGCACGGGTAGGTACCACCATCCCGCCTATTTTCGCCGTGAAGCAGTAATGCGTTTCGGTTCGAAGGGTGGGGTAGCCGTTGTAACTATACTGAGATCTTAGAACGTAAATTTCGGCTTGTGACGAGGTCTAACCCCCGTATCTTTAGTCGTTTACACGAGCTTAACTCGTCTCGACTCAACCTCCAACGCGCGTTTTGGTATGCTTAGTCGTAAAAATAAACTCCACTCAAACGTCCTTGGAAAATTTTCCTCACCGGAGTGGAGTGTATGAACTGTCAAGTCAAGGTACGTCGCGACGTACCTGCGTAATGCGTTTCGGCTTGAAGCGCCGGGCAGAAATTGTAACTATACTGAGACCTTAGAACTTATATCTCAAGGTGGGTGGCGCATTTACGTTGTAGATGTATATGGGCTCCAGTAACCACTTAACACCAGGTGGGCTGTGAGCTTGTCCACTCATCTAAGCAAAAAAAAAAACCTATCGTGCGAACTCATAAATCGCTCCATCAATAGTAACTATGCCTTTTTTGAGTTTGAATTTTTTTCTTCTCACATCCATGAATGTTAAAAACACTAAAATATCAATAGAGCACGTTTTTGATGATACATTTTCAGGAATTCTTATGACTTCTTGAAACTTGCAAGTGTAAAGAATGCAAGGCAATGAAAATTTCGCGTCGTGCCCTCGGGCAGAATCGTGTCGCAAGATGGAAAAATAACCTAGTTTAAACTAAAGGCTGTCTGTGGCGAGCAAGCTCTTTGCAAAAGCCAGACTTTACTAGAGAGCGCTACACAAAGGGAAATGAAAATGGCTACTCGTTTTGTTTTAACTTGGTAATTTAAAAAGATTCTAGACTGAAGTGAAGCGTGTTTTGTAAGATCACGTACAGACAAGCGCAGTGTGTGACGCGCGGTGTGCTGGAGCACAGAGCTGAATGGTAGCGGGTGGATGAGAGCTCAGGAGCGAGTGTCGTGAGACCACGTACAGACAAGCGTAGTGTGTGACGCGCGGTGTGCTGGAGCACAGAGCTGAATGGTAGCGGGTGGATGAGAGCTCAGGAGCGAGTGTCGTGAGACCACGTACAGACAAGCGCAGTGTGTGACGCGCGGTGTGCTGGAGCACAGATCTGAATGGTAGCGGGTGGATGAGAGCTCAGGAGCGAGTGTCGTGAGACCACGTACAGACAAGCGCAGTGTGTGACGCGCGGTGTGCTGGAGCACAGAGCTGAATGGTAGCGGGTGGATGAAAGCTCAGGAGCGAGTGTCGTGAGACCACGTACAGACAAGCGTAGTGTGTGACGTGCGGTGTGCTGGAGCACAGAGCTGAATGGTAGCGGGTGGATGAGAGCTCAGGAGCGAGTGTCGTGAGACCACGTACCGACGTATCCGACTTATGTTGATAAATCTACCAATAAATACTGGCTTAATAATTTCCAATACATCAAGTCTATTTAATTTTTAAGTGCATATTAATCGTCTAAATCTAGAAATACCCTTTTGCGTAAAGTGGTTAAAACAAGTGACAATATAAAATTCCTTTGAAACATTATTCATTCGGCGATCGCTAGGCTTTCGCTTGGAATGAGTTTTTAATTGTTTGAATTTCGAATGCGATTTTTTATTCGTTTTGAATTCTTTGAATGGCGGCTCCGAGGACGCCAGTGTACGTGCCGGCTGAGTGTGTCGAACAACTAATTGAGAAATTTAATTAATACGAACGTTCGTTGATGCTAATTGCATATTTGTATGTAGAAAATACTTGTTTAGATGGTTGGACGAGCTCACAGACCACCTGGTGTTAAGTTGTTACTGGAGTCCATAGACATCTACAACGTAAATGCCGCTACCTACCTACTTACCCGTGCGGACTCACACCACCACCAGTAATTACGCAAATTATAATTTTGCGGGTTTGATTTTTGTTACAAGATGATATTCCTTCACCGTGGAAGTCAAACGTGAATATTTGTTAAGTACGTATTTCATTAGATAAAAGGGTACCGGCCTGCGGGATTCGAATACCGATACATCGCTAGATACGAATGCACCGGACGTCTTATCCTTTAGGCCACGACAACTTCAAACGTATCTACGTCGATAGCTACTGGTCAAACGTGTGTTCTTCAAACGAGGCTTGTGGAGAGTATTAAACGGTAGGTAGCGTCTTGGCTCTGCCCCTGGCATTGCTGACGTTCATGAGCGACGGTAACCACTCACCATCAGGTGCGCCGTATGCACGTCTGCCTATACGAAAAAAAAAAACTTTGTGTGTTAACAAACAAGATATTGCGTTATTTAAGTCACACACATTCTACACAAAAAAAAATTTTTGTTTAAATAGTGCAAATATATATTTTAAAAGAAACAACATGCATGTCACGTCTATAATATTTATTTATAAGTAGATAAAAAACTGTATCGCGTTGTATAACTACTTTACAAATCAGTTTGTACAGTACTAGATAAGTTTATTGCGCACATAGTCAGTATCAAGAACTTATCACAGGCACTAAGCTACCCGGGTTATTGAACTTCAAACCAAAGCAGTAAAATGCTAGAAGAAGGGAAGGAAGTTTGTTAGAGTTAGATGTCTGGAAATCGAGGGGTGGAACTATGAAAGATGACCATCAGGTCCACAGCATAAACTTCTTAAATGGCTGTATACAAAGAATATGGCTAAAATATTAGCCTTAAAGATATTCTCTGAAGTTGGCAGCGGTGTGTTTTAAGATAGCTAAAAAAAAAAATCGCAAAGCTTACAAACCAATTAGTATTTTAACTCTGATCACGAGAAACATTACGAGAATTATTTTATCAAAGTATTTACAAATTAAATAATAATTATTATAATAATATTGTACATATAAATATACAAACGATAAACATGAAAATAGCATTTATTTAGGTCACATTTGTGGGTCGAGCATTGCTCACTCACCTAGTGATCATCGTAGTTGTAGTAGTCAAAGTTTGTTATTTTAATTCGTAGGCACTTCTAACAGCACCGCTTCTAACAACTTCTAACAACAGAGACACAGAGCTGGAGTTGTAAGGAGCAATCAAACTCAATTACGCCCTACAAACTAGTTCGTAACTTTGATACAAATTTGAATATAAGCCCATCACGACATTATGAAATTACGCATCGAAACAAACCTTCTTTGAAGCAAACCCATAAATTACCGTCAGACTTGGCGTCGCACTAAACAAGATCCTTCCTTGCTCCGATTTGAGGATGATTATCCTGAAATCGATAATAATTATTCGTATTATATCGAAACAGCTCGAAATTATCGAGTCGCGTTCCAAAGCCTGTGTCTAATAGAAGATTATTCGTTGTGGTCCAAGATACGAACTTACGTTTGACCAGCGTTCAGCCTAGAAAATCAAATAGGTTGTACGAACGTCCCCCACCATAGTAATCACACAATCAGTGCGATACATTTTTAATAAAAACTTCTTTTTCTCCACCTTGTCCCGCTAGGTGGGACCGGCACAGCTTATTAACCGACTTCAAAAAAGGAGGAGGTTCTCAACTCGATTGTATGTTTTTTTATGTGTGTTACTTCATAACTTTTGACTGTTCGCATATTCGGCGATAGATGGCGTTACTCTTACCGGCGTAACAATATTATAGATTAGCTTCAAAATAATTCGTTCTGAGCTCTAATTCCGCCATCCGCCGTTTTCTTATTCCCGTCACAAAGCAAGCGTAATGAGGCGTACAATTTGCATATTATACATACGCGTATATTGATTTAGTAATGACAGGTAATGAGAGAAGCACCTTTCATTAAGACCACTTATGACGCGCACTCGTTAATTATGAATGTTAATTAGTGTGAGCTCACGTGAAATTAGATAACATACGTCTCGGCATGTTCTTATAAGTTATGAAATCTAATAAACGTTAAAATATTTGAGTGAAGACAAACATACTCTTTTCATTGAAGGCAGATAATTTTCTTACTCATTAACATAACAGTTGTAGGCTAAAATTTCAAGTTGAATGTATTTTTAATGTGAAATGAATACAGTATTAAATTACGCTGTCACTATGGTGTTTGAATGCAGTAAAATACATGTGGCACTCGGGGACTGCCGCGGTAAAGCTATTTATTGCATAGCATTTTTTATCAACTTATGCAATTATAATTAGACAATAATAAATTCATATTAAAAAAGTAATAAAATAAGACCACGCTCTATTTATAAACATTAACAAAAGCAAAACATTAACTGTCCCCTTCACACTCATAAGCTAGACCGCGCGAGAGAGAGATGGGCAGACTTTTCACGATGCGTATGCAGTGCGACGTCACGCCGCGCGCTTATTCACAAACACTACACAAACGCAACGTGTGAATGTGTTGAACGCGAGCTTCATGGTCGGCGGAGTGGGGAGTGTTAGGTTTTATTTTCGTTACGGAATTTCTTGATTCGGTCGCCGCGCTCAAAGCCCGCGTTAAAGCTATGCAATAACTTAAAAACATTAAACGTTAATAAAATACTCGAAAAATGATCACAGCGAGACGGCACCGTTTAGCTCGGGACTGCAATAAAAAATGGTCGGAAATTCGCGTCCGTACTCGCATGAATTAATTACATCTTATGACTTCTGCTTACACCTATTACTTTAATTAGAATACCGTTTGTTTGTCGCTAAAATGGTACATATTATTACATTTTGAAATTTTCAAACATAATTTCCTAATGTTGGTAGGCGTTAAATCATAGATAATAAAATTTAGTTATTACACACACATAAATTAGTTATAGATAAGCAAAAAAAATGTTTACGGGCGTTGGCCATGAGATGGCTTCGCTTCGATTAGTTTCTCATTGCTCCTGTAGATAGCAGTAACATTTATTACCTATCTATTATATTTTATTTTTAATAAAGGATTTTGTAAATTTCCTACAGCAAATAAAGACTTGTATTATTTCTTTTCTGTCTTTTGTTATACAATAATAAAACGCCTTTAACAGCATATAAGCTTAGGGACAGCTACAAGATGTCGCTAATTTCCATACAAAAAATATTTTTCTTAAAGTATCCTAGTTTTAGGGCCCTGCACTAAATGGTTGTGTTACTGGTATTCGAATTGCCGCCATCTTTTATATTAATAAAGAATTTATATCTGTCAAAATGATATGCAATTAATTTTCGCATATTCCATCTGTTGTCAAAGTTTCATTTTAAAACATTTTATTGTATAAGTAAGCCGTATTTTATATTGCAGTCCGTATTTTATAATACCAGTGGTCCTTCGGTACTCAAAATTCGACTATAATTAAGTGAAATTATAAGTTTGTACACTATTATGATTATACTTCTATAATCACAAAATTGTGCTAAGACTATGTACACTTTAGACAAATATTATCCCGTCATGACTTATGCGAGTGTGGTGTTCGCTCACGCGGCCCGCACACACATAGACACCCTCCAATCCCTACAATCCCGCTTTTGCAGGTTAGCCGTTGGAGCTCCGTGGTTCGTGAGGAACGTTGACCTACACGACGACCTGGGCCTCGAATCAGTCCAGAAATACATGAAGTCAGCGTCGGAACGGTACTTCGATAAGGCTATGCGTCATGATAATCGCCTTATCGTTGCCGCCGCTGACTACTCCCCGAATCCTGATCATGCAGGAGCCAGTCACCGTCGACGCCCTAGACACGTCCTTACGGATCCATCAGATCCAATAACCTTTGCATTAGACGTCTTCAGCGCTAACGCTAGGAGTAGGATTAGGAACCCCGGTAACCGTACTCGTCGAAATCGACAAAGAGGTCGACGTGCAACCTAACCCATACATCAGCCCGCTGAGTTTCTCGCCGGATCTTCTCAGTGGGTCGCGATTCCGATCCGGTAATAGATTCATTCGCGAAGCAATTGCTCTTGAGCTGTTAGGTCTCCTTCGGAAGCGCTCGGGCAGTTGTTAGCAAATCCCACCCCTCCTGGCTGAGCCTTTGCTCGCCCACATGTCCTGGTGAAACTGGAAAGGCCTCCGGGCCACCAGTAATCAATCAATCATAAAAAAAAAAAACAAATATTATAAAGACAAACAATATTTAATCTATTCTAAATTTGACCACATACTATAAGCAATAAGAAAAGTTTGACAATAAACAAATATAATAGTATGCATGCATGATAGTGTGTGTAATGTTTTCTTTGTTGATTCAATGAATTTTTTATGCATTATTCAAAAAAAAAATTACATATATTCTCTATAAGTGTGGAAAATTTCATACTCCTCTGTCCGCGCAATTTTCGTAAAAAGGGATACAAAGTTTTTGCTTCACGTATTACTATATAGATACGTAATGGATATCTAGAATATTGTTTATTATAAGTTAACGTGTATTTTCATTTGTTTATAACAAACAGCATATTATATTTACTAGAGGTCCCGCAGGAGTCGAAATTCGACTATAATTAATTGGAATTGTAAGTTTGTACACTATTATGATTGTATTTTATACTTCTATAATCACAAATTTCGCCAAGACTACACTATAAAAAATATTATTAAAGACAAACAATATTTAATCTATTCTCAATTTGACAACAGACATCAAGAACAAAAGTTTGGCAATAAATAGTATGCATGCGTGTGTGCGTCAAATACACGGTATGTAGTGTGTGTATTGTTTTCTTTATTGATTTAATGTATCTTTTATGCGTTATTTAAAAAAATATTAGCATTGTGCACTTCTTCTCTATATTTTCTATAAGTGTGGAAAATTTCATACTCCTCCGTCCGCGCAATTTTCGTAAAAAGGGATACAAAGTTTTTGCTTCACGTATTAATATATAGATTACATATTATACTTTCTTCGTTTTTAGTGTGTCGTAGATTTATTTAAAGCTGTAGTTTATCAATAAGCTCTGGACAATGGCGCCAATTACTTAATAGGACTTGAGAGAATCCAAACAATTGATATATTTTTTTATCTATTGCTTATTATACGAGTGGACGAGCTCACGGCCTACCACGGTGTTAAGTGGTTACCAGAGCCCATAGACATCTACAACGTAAATGCCGCCACCCAACTTGAGATAAGTTCTAAGGTCTCAGTATAGTTACAACGGCTGCCCCACCCTGCATACCGAAACGCTTTACTGCTTCACGGCAGAAATAAGCAGGGTGATGATACCTACCCGTGTCGATTCACAAGAGGTCCTACTACCACCAAAGCAATCCGTATTCGAGTTTAAATTTATCAAAAATAAATGATATTTTAGTTTTTAAAGTTGGCCCAAACAAGTCTCAAGGGAGCAGCGTCACCCTTAACGGAAAATTTCCTCAAGGCGAAGATTAATTGGTTTCTGCCACCCTCTCTATTGCATTTGTCAAGACTTTTCTGCTTAATTAACCGAGTCGGAGGTCGCGGAGCTCATAGCTGGGCTTTCGTGAAAAGCTATCGGAAGCTTTTGTGTATTTATGTAAAGGCTTAAATCGTTTGGACCGGGAATGGTTCTGATCTTTGATTAACCGTTTTTTATTATACTTGAATGATAGTCAAGCTTACTGCTGAGCCGGTATTAATCGAGCCCATGGGCATCGCCAAGTGGACATCGACGCTTTGAGGGTATGTCGCTAATTATCTATACTATAATATTATAAAGCTGAAGAGTTTGTTTGTTTGAACGCGCTAATCTCAGGAACTACGGGTCCGATTTGAAAAATTCTTTCAGTGTTAGATAGTCCATTTATTGAGGAATGCTATAACATCACGGTAAGACTAATATAAGTGGAGCACCAATAAAGAATGTTTCCAAATAGGGGTTTAAATAGCTCCTTAACATTCTATAATTCAAAAATATTTTCACTTTCTACGCAAATAAAGTGGGGGGTAAAATTGAGTGTTATGCCAAAGTAACTATTCCACGCGGACGGAGTCGCGGGCAAAAGCTAGTATTAGATAACGAGTGTACAATCTATCTTAAACTTAACTGTAACTATACTTGAGATCCTAGAACTTATATCTCAAGGTGGGTGGTGCATTTGCGTTGTAAATGTCTATAGGCTCCAGTAACCACTTAACACCAGGTGGGCTGTGAGCTTGTCCACCCAACTAAGCAATAAAAAAAAAGAATTATGGAGATAAGCTTTAAGGCTTTAATAAACAAGGATTTCACATGACCACGACTGCTTTGCCAAGAGTGACCGATGATGATGACGGAAGGTTGCACGCGAGTAGTTACAAGAAATCGATGCTTTTTCACGGCGGAACGTGTTTAATTAGCCTATTATAAAAAAAAAATCGTCGAGGAGTAAAACGTGAACTGTTGTTTTAGACCACATAAGGAAGTTATTAAAAGTCAAACAGAAGACGCTTTAGAACAGGTGGCGCAAGAACTAATTAGGTTTTTCTCTGTTAGCGGTACTGCGCGTTTTGGGCTTGGTCGAAGTTATAAGAGAATTCATTTTATCGCCCGCACACGGAATGTTCGATGGTGATTGGTTATGGAGTGCTAAGGATATAGCTAAGCGTTCTACCAGTGAGCTCAGCGAACAAGGTGGAGGGGAGCTCATTCCAAAGCCGGATAGGATCTGGGAAAAAAGATCTCTGGAAGCGCACTGTGGATAAACGCAGCTTTTGATAGAATGGAGGAACTCAACTCCGTTGGCGGTGCGATGATAAAAAACAGTCGACATGACAATTACGTAGCCACATGACGACACCCTTCCATATTGCTACGGTTGGGGTTATATTTAACTTATCACCGAAATATTATTTAAAACTGAATTTAACTTTTATAATAGCTAACATAGTCTTCAAAATTCACTTTTCGCTTCGTTTCAGGTGATCTGTTCGTCGCTTCGCTTCAAATATAGTTGTCTTGATGCCACCAATATCACGTTTTTATAGTCATTTCAGATATGTCTACAATTTTCCAGAACCTTCCCGAATATATGGTCTCGACTCGTCTTGCATTTGTCAAGAACATTCTCAAGGCCATTCGAACACTGTCGATACTGCTGGGATATTTAAAAATGTTCTAGTTATTTCGATATCTTGTTTAGCTACTGAATTTACAAAACAATTGTAGTTGAAGTGTAGATGTCTGTATTTATTATTATTATTATTTTAATGCATTGATGGGTGGACGAGCTCACGATCCACCTGATGGTTAGTGGTTACCGTCGGCCATGGACTTCAGCAATGCCAAGGGCTAAGCCAAGCCGTTGCCTATCAAATGGACTGGCAATGTTTTTTTTTATTGCTTATGTGGGTGGACGAGCGCACAGCCCATCTGGTTTTAAGTGGTTACTAGAGCCCATAGACATTTACAACGTAAATGCGCCACCCAATAATCAATGAACCAACATATCGAGACACGATAGTTGAGAACCGCTGGTTAAATAGATGGAGAGTGTTCATCTATGGACACTGGTAGCACGGAATACACAATCACGGTGCTGGCTTAATGCATTCTCCTTAAGCTGTTGAAGGGATTCGTCATTAGGTAAAGGCTGCAGAAGAAAGATTTGCTACCGAATGCTATTTTAGGTGATTCCTTTAAGATTTTTTTTTTGGAACGAAGTTTCTTAATGGACGATGCGGAGGGGTACCCTAACCAGGAAAAAACGTCCGTAACGTAAGATTTTTAATTAGTAATGTACACAGTGTACGACATAATTTTGTAATAACGTACAAAAATAACATATTTTTATTATATATTTTTTTAATTATTGTGAATAAAATAAAGTTGATAGCTTTTGTAGTTTTTTATTTTATTTTTATCAATAAAAAAAACGTAATAAAAAATGTATACCCGAATAATTATTTTCTTTATACCTCGAATAGAACTTAAAATTAATATTTTTATAATAGGGAACTTCGTTCCTATCCGGTGTCCCGCGACACCACACATCTTTTTTCTTGAAAATCGCTCCTCTTATGCCATACGCAGCACCCTGGTACATATTATGACGCGAACTAAGATATAGAGTCGAGAGCACGCGCCAGCGGCAGGTGCGTGACGCGTGCTGCTGTTTAAGGCGAAGCTTATTACTCCATCCAGACACCAGAGGCAAAAGGTCGTAAATATCTATCAATTCAACCTTATAACTTGAATAATACAAATTGGAGTTCGTTTAATGCAGACTTAAAAAATCCAAGCTAAACGAGCTTACGGCCCGCTTAATGTTAAGCTCATAGCAGTACCAGCACGAACGCCATCCTCCACTTTAGGATATAAGGTCAAAGGTACAATCATACACTGTATTCTAAGTCCTACTGTAGGCAGGATGGTGGTATTTATTTATTTATTGCTTAGATGGATGGACGAGCTCACAGCCCAGCTGGTGGTTACTGGTAAAAATGAATTGCTGTTCGTTAGTCTCGCTAAAACTCGAGAACGGTTGGACCGATTTGGCTAATTTTTGTCTTGAATTATTTGTGGAAGTCCAGAGAAGGTTTAAAAGGTAGATAAATATGAAAATGCTCGGAATTAAATAAAAATAACAATTTTGATTTTCCTTTGATGTCGGACGGATTCCTTTTGTTTGTTTTAAGTTTATTTCATACAAAAGTTTAGGTATTTTATTTATCGATTGAGGCACTACGAAATCTGCCGGGTCAGCTAGTAAGACAATAAAAAATAAAAACGTCTGCCTACCCTCCTAGGACCCACGCACCCCTTAGGCCCGAAAACCTCATTACATAGTCAAATGCAGAATTTCTTGCAATTACTACCAGAGCAATTCAGATTGTCGTTAGCTTTCTTTTATTCGTCAGTAGACAGAGTTACAAGGAGCCTTAACGTAGGAGTACCCAATAGACAACAATT
Source organism: Bombyx mori (assembly GCF_030269925.1). Lineage (NCBI taxonomy): Eukaryota > Metazoa > Arthropoda > Insecta > Lepidoptera > Bombycidae > Bombyx > Bombyx mori. The sequence continues at coordinate 8,221,873 of NC_085130.1, forward strand.
ATAAAGTTGAACAACAGGTGAGACAGTTTTGACGTTTTTCTTATTGGGATTCCACCTGTCCTCAATGCAGGTGCGCGGCAGCTGAATGCTATGAATAGCTTGGCCTTAGGAACAATATTGAGGAAAAAAAATCTATGTGTGTGTGCAAGTCACACGCGGTAGAAGTGAAACTTATAAAAAATAAGGACAATAGCAAAGGGTGAACCACCAACCACTCCACAGCACCGCCTGCATGACCACGGTATCCCTACGTCAGGTAAGTATGATTTAGCAAGAGAAATACGAGAACGTCTATCAACTGTGTAACATCTCGTCATCGCGATTCAGGAATTGTTGAATTTACTTGCAGTGACATCTGTTGAAAAAAAACTAAATAGAAATAATTGTAAATCATCTTTCATAGTATGAGGTAGCGCTCTCTGTGAATTGATATTTTAACTTCACGTTTCATTTTTTCGTTTCATCGAGTTAGAAATCACATCACAACGATTCTAAAGAAGTTTCACTTCAAAAAGAAACGTCTTTTGAATGAAAAAATAACCACATACTAGAGCTATTATCGTAATTTATATATGTGATGGAGGGGAGGGTGTCGTCTTAAATCGAACTTTATGAAGTAATGTTCCAAGGTTTTTTCTTCTTCTTGCTTTTGTCCCATAACCTGGGGTCATCGCAGTCTCTTTTTCCATTTATGCTTAATAAACGATATCTCTGTACCCACACCCTTCTCTCGCATATTCTCTTTCACAAAGTCCATCCAAGTCACTTAGGATGACCATTCCCGTTTTCGTTTGCTTTCATACCCTTTGTCTTGTTGGTCTGACCCAAGCGACGGGGCAGCGCAAATCGCCATCGAAACATATTGTTACGCGCTGGGGTTCGAGATAAATAAAAGTTCCACCAAAGTACAACAAAAAACTGGATTCACTTCACAAACACTTTAAAATTCCCAATTCACTTCTTCCGCTTCACTTCAGGTGATCCGTTCACTGTTTGGCTTCGAGTAGTTCCAATTACTGACTGCGTGCCATCTCTGCAACGTTTTTATAGCCGATACCACATCCCTAGAATTATCGAGAATATTCCACACATTTCGAGTATTGTGTTTCCGCTATCTGAAAATAGATGGCGTTGTACTTCTCGAGCGTTCTAGGTTCTACTAGATCCTTCGGTATTCGTGCGACTATTCGGCGATAGATGCGTTACTCTTACCGGCGTAACAATATCTTGTCGGAACCTCCAGATTCACCTTCGGTGCTTTTAGGCACACCAAGTACCGGTCATCGTTCTCGTCGAACTCATTGAAGAATTCGATGAGCAACCTAACCCATAGACACAACCCCACTGGGTGTCTCGTCGGACCTTCTCAGAGAGTCGTGATTTCGATCCGGTGGTAAACTTAGGGAAGCACTACTCTTACTGTGTGGCTAGTGATTAGCAATTATCTCAGGATAATTGAATATTTCCAAGTCGCCCTTATTCCTTTCGGACATTATTTAATTCGATGTATGGCGTCTTCTTGTATCAGTAATTTCCTCATTGTTCGGGAACCTCATTGTTGAGGTTTCGGCTTCTAAGCCTCTTGACTCCTATTTTGTCGGCAATGAAGAGTCTTTACAGGTTGCCAAAATTTTTTCAAAGTCTTACGACAGGCCCGTTCATAATACAACCACTAAATAAGCAATTGACTTCTTAATATAGTCGAACCATTATTGATGCTTCACAGAAATCTTATGTAACAATAACCCCACGACTTACATAGCTAATTGTCAATGCTTATTGTATCGTAAAGTGTATTTAAAAAAAAAAACCGATTTCCATTCACGTTTTCCACGAAGGAACAATCGCTTTTGTTCTCGGTCAAGTTGGTTTTTAAAACTGTTTAAAATTAGACACAGTGTGCCCCGACAAACCCGTCGAAGCGATGAGGTGTAAGAAAACATCGGAACAAATAAGAAGGCTTAGTGCGCGATGTGCCGTGTCATAGGTTGTATTGTGGCCGAAGGAATAGAGATAATTTTTTCAAGTGATTTTTTTTTTTTGTTTTTTTTGCTTAGATGGCTGAACGAGGTCACAGCCCACCTGCTGTTAAATGGTTACTGTTACCCATAGACATCTACAACGTGAATGCGCAACCCACCTTGAGATATGAGTTTTAAGGTCTCAGGTATAATTACAACGGCTGCTCAACCCTTCAAACCGAAACGCATTGCTGCTTCACGGCAGAAATAGGTAGGACGGTGGTACCTACCCGGGCGGACTCACAAGAGGTCCTACCACCAGTCATACAAAATAATAATAATTCAGAGATGATAATTCAATTCATAAAAGTATGTCATTTTTCATTAATATTTCTTTACGAAACTATCGTCCGTATATCGAGTAAACAGACCATCAATTTCTTTTCCCTGCCTATTCGCTGGTGGCCAAAAGGCCTATTCCAGTTTCGCGTAGATGGGAATAGAGATCAAACAATACTTCGATAAGGCTATGCGTCATGATAATCGCCTTATCGTTGCCGCCGCTGACTACTTCCCGAATCCTGATCACGCAGGAGCAAGTCACCGTCGACGCCCTAGACACGTCCTTACGGATCCATCAGATCCAATAACCTTTGCATTAGACGCCTTCAGCTCTAACACTAGGAGCAGGCTTAGGAGCCCCGGTAACCGTACTCGTCGAACTCGACAAAGAGGTCGACGTACAACCTAACCGCAATCAGCTCGCTGAGTTTCTAGCCGGATCTTCTCAGCGGGTCGCGATTCCGATCCGGTAGTAGATTCGTTCGCAAGGCAGCTGCTCTTGAGTTGTTAGGTCTCCTTCGGAGGCGCTCGGGCAGCTGTTAGCAAATCCAACCCCTCCTGGCTGAGCCTTTGCTCGCCCACCTGTCCTGGTGAAACTGAAAAGGCCTACGGGCCACCAGTAATACTTCAATCATAAAAAAGACCAATCAATCCACCAAGTTATTGGTGAAATACTTGAAGTCCTTCGCTGTTTCACAAATTAGCTAAAAGGGTTGACTTGTCCTTTCCTCTGTGGGTATGCGAGTCGGGCCGGGTGTCCGGTTGCGGGTGGCTTCAGGCGAAATTTAAAACTGCTGGACGTCCAATATAGATTTCATGATTACGAAAAATCTGGACAAGTCATTAAGAAATTCATTTTTAGATATGGAAATTATTAAGTGTTATTATAGTGATTTTTTTTATTGCCCATTACAATGCCTACGGGCAGACGAGCATACGGCCCACGAAATGGTAAGTGGTTACCGTCGCCCATGGACTTCAGCAATGCCAGGGGCAGAGCCAAGCCGCTGCCTACCGATATCTTTCTCTGTATTTGGTTAATACATATATTTAATATAATAATATATTTAAAGGTACTAATAATAATTTAATAAAATTAAATTAATTTAATATATTTCAATTTCGACTACCCCGGTAGTCGAAATTCGACTATAATTAATTGGAATTGTAAGTTTGTACACTAATATGATTGTATTTTATACTTCTATAATCACAAATTTCGCCAAGACTACACTTTAAAAAAATATTAATAAAGACAAACAATATTTAATCTCAATTTTATTCTCAATTTGACCACAGACGTCAAGAACAAAAGTTTGACAATAAATAGTATGTATATATATAAATAGTAGTCAAATACATGGTATGTAGTGTGTGTAACGTTTTCTTTATTGATTTAATGTATCTTTTATGCATTATTTTAAAAAAAAAATTAGCATTGCCCACTCCTTCTCTATATTATCTATAAGTGTGGGAAATTTTATACTCCTACCGCGTAATTTTCGTAAAAAGGGATACAAAGTTTTTGCTTCACGTATTATTATATAGATTTGATAGGTCTATTTGAATATTGTTAGTCATAATATACTGTAACTTAAATGTAGTGTCTTTTCTTATGTGAAAATAGTTATCTGGAAGAATAACCGCTTATTACCTGATTTTCAATGTAAATTATGATTTGGTGTGCAATAAACCTTACTCTCTCTCTTTTTATCTCTCTACGAATAAGAGTTTTTGTTCACCACATCGATTTTGTTTTTATTTCAATCGCCAATGTAATTTACTCTTTCATTGATAACGAAATAAAAAACTTCAATTGTCGCAATGAGTTCTTGATTTCCAATTAGGATATTCGTTATTCCAATGTAATTCGACCACATATGTATGTTGAGGTGGGCAGTGACATTGACATGGTATTGGCGATGGGCAGAGGTAATTGCTGAGCAATAACACCTACGCTGATATAGAAATCAAGGCTTAAACTGTCAACCGAAGTATTGCGATACGTAATTTCCCTTCTCCGAACCGTAATAAAGCAGAATTTAAATACGCGCAAACCAGAGCCAATATCTGTATGTTTGTTGGAACCCATGCTATTGGTTGACGATTGATTAACGATTGACTTCCATGGTGAAGGAATAACATCGTGTAATAAAAATCAAACTCGCAAAATTATAATCTGCGTAATCACTGGTGGTAGGACCTCTTGGGAGTCCGCACGGGTAGGTACCACCACCCTGCCTATTTCCGCCGTGAAGCAGTAATACGTATCGGTTCGAAGGGTGGGGTAGCTAGCCGTTGTAACTATACTGAGACCTTAGAACTTATATCTCGAAGTGGGTGGCGCATTTACGTTGTAGATGTCTATGGGCTCCAGTAGACACTTAACATCAGGTGGGCTGTGAGCTCGTCCACACATCTAAGCAATAAAAAAATAATGGATTAGCTTATGCGATTAAGTCTGAGCTTTGAGTTTGTTGCTGGTACTTCGGAAAAGTTTTTTGAACTGAAACTTCTTTGGAATCGTTGTGATGTGATTTCAAACTCGATGAAACGAAATGAAACGAAACGAAAAAATAAGTGTGCCGCGATTGGCTTGCCGAAGCGGCTCCGAGCGGCGCCGACAAATCACGAAGCGCTCCACACGGTCTCGCGTCACCGACTAGTTCAGTGTGCTTTTGACGTCCGTGCACGCTGTCGTGGCTCTCGGAGCGCCCTGAGATACTTTTATTTCTATTTAGTTTGTTATCAACAGATGTCGCTACACGTAAATTCAACAATTCCTGAATCGCGGTGACGATATGTTACACAGTTGATAGACGTTCTCGTATTTCTCTTGCTAAATCATACTTACCTGACGTAGGGATACCGTGGTCATGCAGGCAGTGCTGCGGAGTGGTTGGTGGTTCACCCTTTGCTATTGTCCTTATTTTTTATAAGTTTCACTTCTACGTTAGAAGTGTGTCTTGCACACACACACACACACACACACACACACACACACACACACACACACACACACACACACACACACACACACACACACACACACACACACACACACACACACACACACACACACACACACACACACACACACACACACACACACACACACACACACACACACACACACACACACACACACACACACACACACACACACACACACACACACACACACACACACACACACACACACACACACACACACACACACACACACACACACACACACACACACACACACACACACACACACACACACACACACACACACACACACACACACACACACACACACACACACACACACACACACACACACACACACACACACACACACACACACACACACACACACACACACACACACACACACACACACACACACACACACACACACACACACACACACACACACACACACACACACACACACACACACACACACACACACACACACACACACACACACACACACACACACACACACACACACACACACACACACACACACACACACACACACACACACACACACACACACACACACACACACACACACACACACACACACACACACACACACACACACACACACACACACACACACACACACACACACACACGAAAAGTATTTTGCAGCAAAGTAATGAGATATTTGAAATATTTACGCACACGTAGGTAATATTACCCTTCCAATTCGTGCAGTTTTTGGAGTTTATTGGAGTTTACTCCTTTAGAATCGATTTACATATATAGGCCCGGGGTATGAAAATTATGGGGACCAAAATCGTACTAGCATGTCACACGAAATGCGTTATGCGCCTGATTGGCTCCTGATTGCGTGATGCGTGCGCGCGCCAATCAAAATCGTACTAGCATGTCACACGAAATGCGTTATGCGCCTGATTGGCTCCTGATTGCGTGATGCGTGCGCGTGCCAATCAAAATCGTACTAGCATGTCACACGAAATGCGTTATGCGCCTGATTGGCTCCTGATTGCGTGATGCGTGCGCGCGCCAATCAGGAGCCAACGCGCGGCCGCGTTATCGCAGGTGACGCCGGGCTGCTGCGCCGGCAGTCCGCCACAAAGCCTCGTACTGATCGCGCGTTTCTCTCATTATTGTATTTTCATATATTTGTTAGTCGTTTGTTTTGTGTCTCGTTAATTTGTTAATAATCTGTAGTGTATCGTGTTGTCGTAATATAGAACTATTTCTCGTATTGTTTCGTTTAATTTTTTATATCCAGTAAACTCCAGTCGTGCGTCGGAGCGGACACACACACTTTTTTTTTTCTTAGATGGATAGACGAGCTCACAGCCCACCTGGTGTTGAGTGGTTAGCGGAACCCATAGACATCTGCGACGTAAATGCCGCCACTCACCTTGAGATATAATTTCTAAGGTCTCAGTATAGTTACAACGGCTGCCCCACCCCTCAAATCGAAACGTATTACTGCTTCACGGTAGGAATAGGCAGGGTGGTGGTACCTACCTGTGCGGACTCACAAGAGGTCCTACCACCAGTACAACTGACCCGCTGGTCTGGTAAAGACGCTCACCGGCCTGCCAATAATCGAGGCTATAAAAACGACCAGGACAGGAAGACGTGGAGAGGCATGATGCATTAGGCGATCGCCGCTTAAAGCTAGACAAGACAGTATCTATACTTCTATACTAATATAAAATACAAATCTACAGTGGTTTTTACGGATGTTCCATTATAACTACTGAACCATGGGTCTGATTGACTTGAAACTTGATATCCATGTAGAAAATACATGTACTTAATGGATAGGCTAATATTTATAAGAGTGTTGGACTCCCTACACCAGTTGCGGGGGCGTTAATGATGAGAATCTTTGTAGGGGTGAGAAATAATAATGTTAATTTTAAATGCCCAGCGAAGCGGGTGGGTACAGCTAGTATTATTATAAAGCTGAAGAGTTTGTTTGGTTGAACGCGCTAATCTCAGGTTCGATTTGAAAAATTCAGGGCTATAGGCTATATAAAATCATACTAAGACCAATACAAGCGGAGCACCAATAAATAATGTTTCAAAATCGGGGTTATTTTTACCTTTTGAGAGCTTCCGTTGCGTGCGCTGCAGAAATGGTTGAAGTTTCGCTAAAATAATGTATGTCAGAAATGTTCCCGTTTAAAATATCTAAAAAAAATCCGCGACAGCATATGTCTATATGTTAAGGTTGGCTCGCTATAACATTTTTTATGCTAACCAAATTTGTTCTAAAATAAAGCATTATTTGTGAATGAAGTCGCGGGCAAAAGCTAGTATTCAATAAGCCTCGTATAGGCTTTCTAGAATTTTCAATAATAAGAGCAGATAATATCTGAATCAAGAGGTAAATTTAAGCTATAAATTAAAAAAAAAAAGGTTTGAAACCGGCCACTGAATAAAAAAAATCTTTAGCATCGTCGAGACACAAATAAAGAGCACGCTAAATCATCACAAAGCTCTCTCGCCGTGAGCTTTCGTGCTTTATTCGAAAATTACTCGGGAGCTTACAGCTTTATTACTCGTGTGCTGAAATGTTATTTAAATTCGAGATAATATTTCAAATTCTTCCACGGGGAGCTTTGCGACCATCTTCTGATACTAACTACCTTGTTCTAACTGACATATTTACTTCTAAGGAAAACATTAATTCCTTGCATTTGTTGTACAGTATCCCACAAAAGGGAGTGGTCTGAAGGAGCCTTACTCTGATATCGTCCATGTTCAATTCTCAAGCATATTTATACCATACTAGCTGACCCGACAGACTTCGTAGTGCCTCAAGCGATAAGTAAAAGACCTAAACTTTATTTAATTCCGATCATTTTCATATTTATGTAACCTTTTAAACCTTCTCTGGACTTTCACAAATAATTATTCAAGACCAACATTAGCTAAATCGGTCCAGCCGTTCGCGAGTTTTAGCGAGACTAACGAACGGCAAATCATTTTTATATATATAGATAGATAATATCATCGAATAATGACCCTTCTCATTCCTGAAGTAGCTGCTCTTGCAGTTGCAAGGTGTCCTCCGAAGGCGCTCGGGCAGCTGTTAGTAAATCCCTTCCGTATTGGCTGAGCGTTTGCTCGCCTATCTGTCCTGGGAGGCCTCCGGGACACCAATGATACTTTCTTTCAAAAAAAAAACGAATGACCCTTCCATACCATCTGTCCGTCATGGATTTGCAAATGTATTGTATATAGTTTATTATTTTTGAAAGATTTTGATCTCGTCCAGGGTTGGTGCATATTGTCTAACGACCTGGTATGTGAGCGTAAAAAGTAAACTAATTTCTTGTGTGATTTCAAATAAATTTGTTTGTCTCTTGACTTGTCTATCAGATGACGGCGCCTTTGCCCCGTCGCGAATGAGTAATTAGTGGCTGCTACGATATGAGGATTATTGTGTCGCGCCGCTTTGTCGAAGTAGCGTTCTGACGCTACCTTAAGATATGACTAAGATATGTACTTACGTCTCGGTTCTAAAGCACGAATCAATCGTGCATTCTAGTTTTTAGTGTAAATGGTTTTTTTAAATTACTTAACGTATTACTTAACTAACGTATTAACGTTAATATTTTAATCTTTTAATTTTCTGTGTGGAATAAAAAATAAATAATTGAATGTATAACGCTTTTACAAACAATGCAACTGCTACTACATACATACCATAAATAAAATCAAAAGTTAAGAATACACTAAAGCTGAACTTCTTAAGCTCCTCAAAAGTCCTTTAAAGCCCCGCAAAAGTTCGTTTTGAAAGTATCCAACCGAACTTGTTTACATTTTTTGTTATCTTTCCGTGAAACACTTGAAATGCCTTCGTCCGTAGTTGAAGAAGTATTTCTCTTGAGCTTTTCCGTGGCTTTATTTCCTTTGAAACTGTAGAGCTTTTTTTTCGGGTACTTTAATCTGTAACCGATTTTAAACAAGAGAATTGTTTGAAAGTGTCACGTCATATTTTTTTTTAATAATAAATACTGATCATACTCCAGATGTTAACTGACCATCGGATCTTGAGAGATGAGGTTGAAAATTCTATTGTAATTCTTTCACCAGTAGATAGAGATATGTACTTTGTCTGTTGGTAGATTCAGACGTCAAGCATGTATCTGTAATAAATAGTAAGGTGCCTTCGAAAATGACTGCGTTAGTTATTTGCGCAATTACTGGTGGTAGGACGTCTTGTGAGTCCGCACGGATAGGTACCACCACCCTGCCTATTTCAGCGCGCTTCGATTCTACGAGTGGGTTAGCTGTTGTGTTGTAAAACTGAGATATAAAACTGATGGTGGTAGTCTCAAAGTGGGCGTCAGTATTTAGTTTGTTGATGTCTGATGTTAACTTTTTTTTATTGCTTAGATGGGAGGACTAGCTCACAGCCCACCTGGTGTTAAGTGGTTACTACTTCGTCCACTCATTAAAGTTAAAAGAAAAATAATTTATTTTAGAAAGAGAGAGATAGAGAGAGAAAACACACTTTATTGCACACCAAAACACAACTCACATTCAAAAACAGTCAAAAAGTAGATAGATTTGTTGTACAATAGGCGGTCTTATCGCTATAAGCGATCTCTTCCAGACAGTCGTTTAATTTAGAGAAATTCTGGATAATATAAAAATATAGTAGGTATGTTGCGGTGTACCATTGACAATACATTATTATAGAAAATATATACATCCAATTAATAGAGATATACCGTTTACATATAATATGAAATAGCTATTTGATTTATACATAATTACATACTAATGTACTTTCATAATAAACAATTTCTTTTACTAAGGAACCACCCGAGGTTGTAAGGTAGGTCATATTGTATGCCCGGATAAGGTGGTGGAATTTAGCCGTTGTATACGTGAGACCTAGAGCTCCTCATGTGGGGGGGATCATTTACGTGCCGATATCAATAGTATCTTCTATCTGTCTTGGGTCGATTGACGTTTCGCCTTTTCGCATTAAAAGTGTACAAGTTCCAAAAATATTCGAAATTGAGTTAATATGCGGAATCATTTGGTATCACCAGTATTTTTCTAATAAATACTGTCAAAAGAGCGTAGTTTAGTTTTAGTTTTTTTTTTTTTAGTTTACCTATATTTTGACAACTATTAACAAAATTAATACATAATTTTATCTTACTTTAAAAGACAGATAATGTAAATGGTAAAAAAAATATGTTCCTAATATTATGATTAATATTAAAAATACCACATGTTAAACCTTTAAAACACTCTCCTGTAAAATTAGTAAGTTTTGAGATTATACAGTTTTAATGCGAGAAGACGATTTGATAATGGTGCAAGACATACAAAATACAAAAATTCTTTATTTTCAAAAACGAGTCAAAACAATACATTGATTGGGGTCTCCTTTTAAGCGTGCAAGCCTGTACTAGGAGACTCCGCTCTTCCATAAAAGCACTTATATACTATAATACTACTAATTATACATAACAAATGTGTGTGTGTGTGTGTGTGTGTGTGTGTGTGTGTGTGTGTGTGTGTGTGTGTGTGTGTGTGTGTGTGTGTGTGTGTGTGTGTGTGTGTGGTGTGTGTTTGTGTGTGTGTGTGTGTCAGACATCCGAAGCTTTTTTATCGTGGACCAACTCTCAGTGACCTTCGGATGGTGACAAGTTCAACATCAAAGACGCACAAAGGGTATCACCGTGTACCGCACACCCTTACCTTCCTTAGCTCTCTTGAACCCTTAAGCGGAACCGGATCTCGGTCGTTTCCCGCCAAAAACTCGCGTAATTTTTTGCACCGACGCTTAAGCCGTCATGGCGCCGCTTCCGGTAGGATTTCCCGCGACGTCACGTGTCGCGCTGACGTCACTTCCGGCTCGAGTTAAATGGCCGAATATTTTGGTTTTCGCGAATTTCAGCGCCGCCGAGCTTATCATAGCTTTATTTTAATGTTTGAGCTTTTAGTTTCGTTTAAATATATTCTGTTCTTGCTTTGTTTGGAACCGTTCAGTTTTGAATAGTTCAGTTGGTATAATTTACGCATTTGTTATTTTTTTGTTTACTTGATAAATAAATAGTTATAGTTCTATGTAGGTTGGCTGAAAGACCGCAGACGGTCGCTCCTCCGTCTTTGCATCTGGGTGAATAACAACCATAGACCATTGAACATGAATAACCCATAGACACAGCCCCCTGAGTTTCTCGCCGGATCTTCTCAGTGGGTTGCGTTTCCGATCCGGTGGTAAATTCTACGAAGCACTACTCTTGCTAGGGTTCGTGTTAGCAACGTCGTCAGGTTTGAGCCCCGTGAGCTCACCAACCAGTTAAGGTTACGCTGAAATAGCCTCTCAAGGCTATCAGCTTAGGTAGGAAAAAAAAGAGCATGAAGACTGGCACCTACCAAATACCGTTCTTCTGTTATGAGCAGATAACGGAATACCATTACTTCTGCAGCGATGCTAACAGCGTGTCTTCAAGTCACTTTTTTAATTTATTTTATTGCTTTGATGGGTGGACGAGCTCACAGCCCACCTGATGTTAAGTGGTTACTGTTACCCATAGACATCTACAACGTAAATGCGCCACCCACCTTGAGATATAAGTTCTAAGGTCTCAAGTACAAGTTACAACGGCTGCCCCACCCTTCAAACCGAAAGCAATAGTGCTTCACGGCATAAATAGGTAGGGTGGTGGTACCTACCCGCGCGGAATCACAAGAGGTCCTACCACCAGTAATAAGCTTTCACCTTCGTTCTTTTCCTCGCATCGGGCGTTCGGTCTTGATTACTCAACGTGACTGATTTTTTTATGGTTTGACAACCAAATGGCGACAATAAGCGGAGGCCGTGGCTTCTGTGAGTAGCAGAAAAGCAGTGCAAGAAAGCGTCGGCCAGTCAAAGCGCTTCTCTTCGCAACGATCTGACGTTTTATTTATTTATTTATTTGCGAAATCAACAGTACAATACAAACATATAATATTTTAAACAATAACCAAACATGTTTCCACCATCAAAATCACAAATAAGTAGAAAGTGATAAAAGGAAGAAAAAATAATAAGCAACACAATACGCACATATTATTATGTACATCAACTTATAAATATTCCTAAATAGCATTTCTATAAGCTACAAGTGGCAAGCAAAAGATGTCAGTATTAGAGAAATTAGTATCATACAACCTACAAGATCTACGGACGAAAGAGTTAGAAGCATAAAATATTTCGTTCGTTTCTGTGAACATGAGGAAGGTCTGTTTTGAACGCGCGTAAATACGACTAATTACATTTAAATAAAATTTTAGAAAGAAGATAGCTCGAATCAATCTCATTATTTATCACTGAACTTCTGCCTTAATGAGGGTACTCCGGTTTAATTTGGTCCAACATTTAGGTTGTCGCTTTTTTAATGGTAAGATTTGATGTAAAGTAAACAATGTACATATGATTTAGTAACATAAGGAAATAAGTATGTTATATAGTAACAATGATTTAGAACTTAAGTACTAAGAGTTAGAGTACATTATGTGTTTATGTTATACTAGAGGTCCCGCAGTAGTCGAAATTCGACTATAATTAATTGGAATTGTAAGTTTGTACACTATTATGATTGTATTTTATACTTCTATAATGACAAATTTCGCCAAGACTACACTATAAAAAATATTAACAAGGACAAACAATATTTAATCTATTCTCAATTTGACAACAGACGTCAAGAATAAAAGTTTGACAAAATAAATAGTATGCATGCGTGTGTGCGTCAAATACATGGTATGTAGTGTGTGTAATGTTTTCTTTATTGATTTAATGTATCTTTTATGCATTATTTTGAAAAAAAATTAGCATTGTGCACTTCTTCTCTATATTCTCTATAAGTGTGGAAAATTTCATACTCCTCCCTCCGCGCAATTTTCGTAAAAAAGGATGCAAAGTTTTTGCTTCACGTATTAATATATAGATTACATATACTTTCTTCGTTTTTAGTGTGTCGTAGATTTATTTAAAGCTGCAGTTTGTCAATACGCTCTGGACAATGGCGCCAATTACTTAATAGGACTTGACAGAATCCAAACAATTGATACAATTTTTTTTTATATTGCTTATACGAGTGGGCGAGCTCACGGCCTACCACGGTGTTAAGTGGTTACCGGAGCCCATAGACATCTACAACGTAAATGCCGCCATCCACCTTAAGATAAGTGTTCTAAAGTCTCAGTATAGTTACAACGGCTGCTCCACGCTTCTAAACGATACGCATTACTGTTTCACAGCAGAAATAGCCGGGGTGGTGGTACCTACCCGTGCGTACTCACAAGAGGTCCTACCACCAGTAAAAAAGGTGACACGTGTGATAGGCCTGAATGGAAAATGTGGTAATGTTGCGACAGCCCACATAGTGGGATAAAGGATAGAAGGAAGGGTACATTTGTGGCACGCACAGATAGGTACCACCGTCTTACCTATTACAATTACAAAGTCTCATGAGACAGTTGTTATTATTATGTTAATGTGTGTGTGAATTAATTGTATAATGATTTAAATTTGTGTATTTTTTAAATGATGTTTACAACCATGAACAAAAAATGATAATTATCTCAAATCATGCGAAACTTGGTGAGTTACGTTCTATGAAGTGTCAAAAGAGACTTAGCAATTCGAATAGAGTATATATCTGACGCGAAGTAACAACTACTAGTGGTCCCGCAGTAGTCGAAATTCGACTATAATTAATTGGAATTGTAAGTTTGTACACTATTATGATTGTATTTTATACTTCTATAATCACAAATTTCGCCAAGACTACACTATAAAAAATATTAACAAAGACAAACAATATTTAATCTATTCTCGATTTGACAACAGACGCCAAGAACAAAAGTTTGACAATAAAGTGTGTATGCGTGTGTGCGTCAAATACATGGTATGTAGTGTGTGTAATGTTTTCTTTATTGATTTAATGTATCTTTTATGCATTATTTAAAAAAAATATTAGCATTGTGCACTTCTTCTCTATAAGTGTGGAAAATTTCGTACTCCTCCGTCCGCGCAATTTTCGTAAAAAGGGATACAAAATTTTTGCTTCACGTATTCATATATAGATAGATATATGACTTAGGTCTTGTGTGAGGGGCGTAACATAACAAGCGTCCAAGCTGCTTCACTTAAATCCAAAAATATTCTTCAACGTGTTTCGAGTTTTGTTCTCCCAAAAAACCGACCGCAATAACCGAAAGAAAATTACAAGGAGAAAAAAAAAACAGAGATCTCTTTTGTTAAAAAACATAATGTTTACACTGAAATGGAATCACAAAGGGCTCAACGGGTCAAAGATAGCGTGAAAGGGCTCTCGAACAAAACCTTGCGCCCTACGGTTAATACAGGCCTTAATGAATCAACTAATTAGATTCGTCTTTTTCTTGTTAATTTAGGCGATGTTCTTTTTTCTTTTTTTTTTCTTAGATGGTGGTAGTACCTCTTGTGAGTCCGCACGGGTAGGTACCACCACCCAGCCTATTTCTGCCGTGAAGCAGTAATGCATTTCGGTTTGAAGGGTGGGGCAGCCATTGTAACTAACTATACTGAGACCTTAGAACTTATATCTCAAGGCGGGTGGCGCATTTACGTTGTAGATGTCTATGGGCTCCTTAGCTGTTTAGCCCGTCCACCCATCTAAGCAATAAAAAAAACACAGCCCACTGTGTTTCTTGCTGGATTTTCTTAGCTGACGCGATTCCGATCTGGTGATAGATTCTGCGAAGCCCGTAAGCTCAGCGAAGTCCGAGTCCAAGCTTATCTTTAAAATGTCATAAGCAAGATTCAGGCATCTGCGTTCATCCACAATGCGTTTCCAGAGATCGTTTTTGCCACGTACCATCCGGCTTTGGAATGAGCTCCCCTCCACGGTTTTTCCCGAGCGCTATGACTTATCCTTCTTCAAACGAGGTTTGTGGAGAGTACTTAGCGGTAGACAGCGGCTTGGCTCTGCCTCTGGCATTGCTGAAGTCCATGGGCGACGGTAACCACTCGACATCAATTGGGCCGTATGCTCGTCTCCCTACAAGGCCAATAAAAAAATATCTTGTGTTATATGATAACTGCGCGTCACAAAAAACGAAATACTTTTTTGTACTTATCCCAGAGCTTTGGTGTTATTCAGTTTCTTTCAAAATTTCATTAAGGAAACAAGAAAATGTAAAATAGTAGTACATGAAGCCTCAATTCTGAGGTGTCTAAAAGTATGGTCTACAGCTTTCCCGCAGAGGCATACGTCTGAGTTCACTATCTGTCCTATCACGCAATGAAAAGACCCAATATTTTTTCATAATATCACATCAACACTAATTGGTCGGGTATTCGTTGAAACACCCGAAACATTAAATGCCCGAAAATATGTTATAGTTATATTCGAAAGCTGATTACTCCTTCCGGGCTCCCACCGCAGCAGCGGCTATAAACTCGGCCGCGTCGCAGGGAGTATTATGAAATAGGGCAAGTTTGTGAACGTCTAACATCCTAATTTGACTTTATATTTCTTCTAAAGATCCCATATAAACGTGATTAAATAGTATTTGGCCCATATATATTTGACTCACAAGAGGTCTTTGTGATCGTGTGGTTGTGGAAGTCAATCGTAAACATAACTTGTTGAATACGTATTTTATTAGAAAAACTGAATACCCGCCTGGAATTCGAAAACCGGTGCATCGCTCAACACGAATGCACCGGACGTCTTTATCCTTTAGGCCATGACGACTTCTAAAAAATACGCACTATCTCTTGTCATGCAGTATTATAATGTGTTTCTCTTTTTTTTTTACCCAACTAAATTTATATTTCACATTCGAAGATACACTCTCCACACACTTTGTAGTTTTTCTTCTTGAATCCATTCACCCAATTTTCGCATCTCCTCTGCATCTATACCTAAAATGGAGATGCATTCAGGCGAGTTTTCTCAGTAACAGCTTAGTGACTTCTTTCAGTTCCATCTAATAAACAGTTTAGATTTTTTTTTTATTGCTTTGACGGGTGGACGAGCTTACAGCCCACCTGAGGTTAAGTGGTTACTGGAGCCCATAGACATCTACAACGTAGACGCGCCACCCACCTTGAGATACAAGTTCTAAAGTCTCAGTATAGTTAGATTAAAAATTAACACACTACGTTGACTTAGGAATATCTCTCTCTTCCTTGCATTTTTTCTTCTTCTGGATATTATTAGTAAATCCTGATTTCACATATGGCCTGCAACATTAAACGAAGTGCAACGCATATGTCCGTACAAACTTACACCTGCGGCTATCGACCTGTTACACTGCCTTTTTATGGAGCTTAAACCGGTCCGGGACGGCGTTATGCAATACAAGTGACAAGCAGGTTTGAAAAAAAATATGAAATTTATACAAAAATGTGTAACGGTATTTTTTTTTTAGCTTTGGCTTTTGCTTTATTACAGTAGATACATTTGGTGGTAAGTCGGAACGAGTAGATACGATAACGACAAAACGGCCATTTAAAATGAGACACAGGATTGCATTATTCACTTATGAATTCACTATTATCAAATTCATCACTAGTTGATTATGATTACAGATAATCAATCTAAAAAAACCTCGCCTGCATACCTCAAAGTAGAAGATGATAGTGACGATATGATGTCCATGGGCTCCAATAATTACTTATCGCCAGGTCAGTCAGAACGTCAAACTAATGTATAAAAATTCTCACTATTTCCCTCAAGGTAAATCTATGGTTAATTTACGCAATTTAATCCGGTGCTTTCAATTTAATTCAAGGACAGCAAATTAGGGTAATCTTATCAACCCCCACTCAAAAGCTATCGATTGAAAATATCTTTTCATCCCTTAAAAGATAATCTCTGAAACGAATCCGGTATTAAGTTAAGACATCAAAATGATTAAAATGTCAGGGCTCGTAATTTTGTGCCCATTTTTAAGTTCGCGGTTCAAAGTTAGGTTTTTTTTTAATGAAAGCTCTTTCTATGAATAAATTTGCGGATTAATTAGTTTTCAGTTTCGATGCAAAGGTTTTTTGTCCGTAGAATATTGAGGCGTTTTCATGTTTTGTAATAGACAGTGGCAGTTTCAAGGGTATAGCTAATGACGTCTTGTGTTTTTTTTTTATTGCTTGGATTAGTGGACGAGCTCACAGCCCACCTGGTGTTAAATGGTTACTGGAGCCCATAGACATCCACAACGTAAATGGACCACCCACCTTGAGATATAAGTTCTAAGGTCTCAAGTATAGTTACAGTGTGTCTTGCAGTTTGTTCAAGCCTTGCTTTTAAACACGTATAAAAGGACTTTAGATATGAGCTTGAAAAGCTTGTTAAGGCCAGCGTTTTCCTTTCAGCAATTATTTAGTTTTTTTTTCAACGTTGGAAATGTTTAGAGGCGTACAAATTGATAGTCGTTTAACAAAGAACAAAAAAACTGTATGCAATAGCCTAATGTGGCACGCGGACACTCAATTAAGTAGTTGATGATGCTACTGTATCATCAGACCGCAGACTTTCACTGTTGGGGCATAGGCCACCCTGAGTTCAAGACTAAATATTAAACCTTAATAATATGTCGGAGAAGCCACAATTATTAACACCATCGTCAGACACCACAGGGGTGAATAGGGTGATCGAGCTAAGAGAAACATTGAGTACACCAATCACGTTTGTTGTCTTAGAAAAACTTAGAAATCTTCTCTTGACGTTAGCAAATGAAAACGAATGACAGTTTTTAGGACTGAGGCACCGCTCTTCAAGAAGGCTGGCTGGTAAGTGTGATAGCGTCTACGCGCCTTCATTGGCTAGACTCTGTCGTAGCACGAAGTTAGCCGAGTTCCGACGATGCCGCAATCGTGCTGCCATCTCTCGGGAATCGTGCTGCGCTTAGCTACCAAACTAAAGACCGTTTCCGACAAATGTATACAGCGTTCGGTGGAATCCTGTCACCGTCACTAATTTCGCTTGGTAACGCCCTCTATTGACAGTTAGAAGTAAATTAGACAGTGATTGAGGGAGTAGTACAACAATTTGGTTTTGACTTTTTTTTAGATTTAAACAGCAAGACCAGTTATTTAGAACTAGTGAATTAGCGAAGGCTGTATAGTGGCTATTTATGTTATATGCTCACCCCTAAGGACTAGACAGCTTAGTCAAACTGGTCTACGTAACCAACTATTTTGTCCATATGCTTGGCCAAACAAAACTTCATTCATATTCAAACCGAAACTGTACGTACGCTGTACTGTAACGCTGTACTGTTTGGAAATTGACATGATATCAAATAACATCATCTCGTTTTCGAAATAAATAACAAAAAAACATAAGATTAAACCGTAAAAGTATTCGGTTTTAAACCACGTATAATATTCAAATAAATCCCATTTCTGATTAAATAAAAATTAATTGGTACAAATTACAAACAGGAGTAACCCGAGTTACATCCAATGACGTTATCATTATTTATTGAATTGTTTCCTACGAGATAACACCGTACAAAGTACGAGCCGCACCGGACGTACGGACCGGACCAGTTTTTTTACGTTTTGTGTCATCGGATTATCTCATTTGTATCTGCTTTATTGTGGTCAATGATAGTGGGAGCTACACCGCTAGATAAGTTGAAGAAGATCGTTCAGTGCTGAAGAAAATTGAATTTAGGACTTGATATCTGGTAATAGGTGCTTAAGGTCTATTTTAGACTAGCTTTTGCCTGCGACTTCGTCCGCGTGGAAAAGTTCATTATTTTAAAACAAATTTGGTTAGCATAAAAAACGTTATAGTGAGCCAAACTTAACATATAGACATATGCTGTCGCGGACTTTTTTTTAGATCTTTTAAAGGGGAATAATTCGGTCATACATTGTTTTAGTGAAACTGAACCGTTACTGCAGCGCACGCAGCGCAAGCTCTCAAAAGGGAAAAAAACCCCGATTTTGAAACATTCTTTATTAGTGCTCCGCTTGTATTGGTCTTAGCGTGATGTTATATAGCCTATAGCCTTCCTTAACAAATGGGCTATCTAACACTGAAAGAATTTTTCAAATCGGACCTTTAGTTTTTGAGATTGGCGCGTTCAAACAAACAAACTCCTCAGCTTTATAATATTATAATAATACATAAGTATAGATTAGCAATAACCGACAGCTGCAAGCCATATTTTGTAAAGCATAAACTTTTTACCATTCCTTGTCTATATATACACGAAGTTGCATCTTTTGTTAAAACTTGTCCCAATAGATTCACCAAGACGTCTAATGTGGCAAATAGAAATCGACGCGACGATAACCTATGTTTTCCAAAATCCAAAATTACATTAAAGACTTATAGACTATGAGCGTTAGGATATTTAATAAGCTACCAAAGAAATTACGAGACCTAAACGATTTTTATTTTAAGAAAAAACTAAAAGATATTCTTATTAGTGAAAATATCCAAAAAAAGTTGTTGAATTATGGATGAATGAAAGGTAAATTATATAATATCATAATATCTTGTACTGTCACTGTTAATATACGTGAGCGATAGAAACCACCTACCATCAAGTGAGCTGTGAGCTCGTTTGAGAGCTTGGAGAACACCAAAAAAAGGAACACAAAAAACTTCAATAGCATTAATAAACTCACAAAAACCTGTAAATTGTCGTTGCCATATTTAGGTGCTCTAATGGTACAATCTGATTAGGCATGCTCAGAAAAAAATGACACATTGTTCAACTGAAGCTTTTTATGGTAAGCGTCAACTGTGTGAAAGCTTTTTTCATTTTACTAACCAATTTAACTCTGACTGCCACTGAGTTAAAGGGAGCTAGCTATAATTGAAGTGTATATAAGTAGGTATATTCATCTGTTTTGAAAGTGCATTTGGACGTCATTTAAAAAAAATCATGTCGATACACCTCTATGCGCGCCTAGATACTAGAATGCCGATAATTACCGGCTCAATTATGCTAAACACCGGTTCGATCGAGCACTATCCGGTTGTAATCTACATTATTATCCGGTTTAATGCAGTTACAACCGGTTAACTGATGTTCCCTCGGGCTTCGACCACAAACCGTTCGGGGCTTAGTGTATCAATAATTGTTATAATATCGGCTTCCGTTGCACGATATTATTGTTCACAGTCTAAATATGTGAATCGGCACCATAGCTCAGTATCTTTTGCCCGTTTATTTATTAAGAGTTTTTCTTTTCTGCTTAGTAACTATACTATATTACTGGCGGTAGGACGTCTTGTGAGTCCGTATCGATAGGTATCATCACCCTGCCTATTTCTGCCGTGAAGCAGTAATGCATTTCGGTTTGAAAGGCGGGTCAGTCGTTGTAACTATACTGAGACCTTAGAACTTATGTCTCAAGGTGGGTGGCGCATTTACGTTGTAGATGTCTATTGGCTCCAGTAACTACTTAACACCAGGCTGGGCTGTGAGCTCGTCCACCCATCTAACGAATTAAAAAAAAGACGAATTTTAAACTATTCACAAATAACAAAATAAACCAGAAAATTAGAAATGTAAATCTTAATGTGTCGTGAAGTAAGCCTCGCGTTCCTCCAATGAAGGGGTATTTTTCATTCAGTGCTATTGCGATATTAGTTGTATGTAAAATAGATAGCAATGAGAGTTATGTTTGAACGCGAATAGCTAGTCTGACAAGGATACCGCAACATCGCGGCGAGCTTGCGTCTAACGAAAAAATAGAAGGCATCCTCGAATAAATGAATTTATGGCATCGGACAAGACGTTGAAACGGCCGTTAATGGTGTCATTAATTAATGGGTCCCATTTCGGGGATTTCCCGAGGGAGGCTGCCGGCAAATGGCCCCGGGATAAAAATTACTAAGACTCCCGGTCTGGTTTATTGGCGATTTCCAGTTTTCTTCTTTCATGTCTCCACCTGTTTCCTGTTGATGTGTTAATTTATTGTATTCTTTTATTATTATTTACCTCTAGCGTAAATTTATGCTCAACTCAAAATCACAATGAGAATGAATTTACTGGTGGTAGGACCTCTTGTGAGTCAGTCAGGGTAGGAACCACCACTTTACCTATTTCTGCCGTGAAGCAGTAATGCGTTTCGGTTTGAAGGGTGGGGCAGCCGTTGTAACTATACTTAGAACTTATATCTGAAGGTGGGTGGCGCATTTACGTTGTAGATGCCTATAAGCTCCAGTGACCACTTAACACCAGGTGGGCATCTAAGCAATAAAAAAAAACTTGGCGAACTCTCAATTGTATACACCTTATAAAAGAGTAGTCCTATCTTTTAAATCGCAGGATTGTTTCACTCCAAAAATCAAGCAGTCTGGTACCTACCTTGTGTGGGCCCAAGGCCTGTATAGTTTTAATTCAGTTGATATTTTGACTTCATCTGTCACAGTGAAAACATTCGCATCTTGCTGTAGGTTATTTTATCGATCTAAGGTCATTTAAAAAACAACGGCCGTCTGGTGTAGTGGTAAGTGACATGGTCACTACACAAGGGGGTCGCGGGTTCGAATCCCGCCAAGGAAAGATATTTGTATGATAAATATAAAATGTCTTTTCCAAGGCTATGGGTGTATATTAAATATATGTATGTAATTGATAAAATCTTACATTTATTTCCGTTATCCGGTACCTGTAACACAAGTTCTTTACGAACTTAGCACGGGACCAGTTAACGTGGCGTGATTGTTAGTAAATATTTATTTATTATTATTATTTATTAAAAAAGCAATGGCATATACGACACATTTTATTTAAGTTGCCTTTTGTCAACCTTGATTCTTCAGTTTTCCGGGTATAACTCATTTTACTTCGATGCATATTAGTCAATACTAACTTCATAGCTTAGAACTGAAATATTTTTAGATCGCAATTACGTTGCGTTCCCTTGTAAAACCGAATCTCCACGTTCGCAAAACAAAAACCGGTTATGACGTTATCAAAGTTATTTAAACCGGTAATATTTACCCGGACTTGGCCCGGTTTCCGGACCGGACCGGGTAAAATAAACGGGCCCATAATTTCCGACTCTTTCGTTAACTAGAAAATTAGAGATATTTATGAATCGCGAAAATTTAGTACATATTTTACGTTAAATTTCCTTTGTGTACATTTTTTGTTTTGGGTACATTTTCATTATTATAATCGATGAATTAACACCTTCTCTCTGCTAGCTTGGACGCTTAATTAAGCTTGCCATTAAACCGGTCATCAAGTTTATTCATTTTCCAATTAAATATATATTAATCTTAAGCAATCAATCAAATGTAATCAAATCTTAGTTATATAAATTTTTTGTTGTTAATGCACTGTCGATTGCACCTATAATTGAGGTGACATCTGCCATGAACTTTTGTCACTTTGTCAATGTTTTGTATTGATGATCACTTTGTTGGTGCAACTAAATAAATAAATACATAAATAAATAAATAAGTAGTTCTGTTGAAGAGCGATTTACCGGATAAGATGCGTGGTTAACTCGTGGCGTATGACGCGACCATACGGGGGTTCGAATCCCGCAGCTACCAATTTTCCTACTGAATGTACATGTTCAAGGATAACGTCTGCAATTAAGCAATAAGTTCTTTTCTTATTGCTTTTGTGGGTAGACGAGATCACAGCCCACCTGGTGTTAAGCGGTTACTGGAGCCCATAGACATCTATAACGTAAATGCGCCACCCACCTTGAGATATAAATTCTAAGACCTCAAGTACAGTTACAACGACTGCCTCACCCTTCAAACTGAAACGCATTGCTGCTTCACGACAGAAATAGGCAGGGTGGTGGTACCTACCCGTGCGGACTCACAATAGGTCCTGCCACCAGTAATTACGTAAATTAATATTGAAGTAAAGTACTAACTTAGTAAGCCTATTTCTGCCGCGTTCTAATAGTGTAGTCCAACGATCGTGACAGCTGTCACCTAAAATATATGTGACTAGCGACCCGTCCTCGCTTCGCTTCGGAAACATTAAATTTTTTATTGATAGTTGAGTCCCGCGATGTTACGTGCGGTTATTGTCGTATTGCGGGTGACGCAGCGGGGCGAAGCTAGTCTAAAAAAGTTAAGTTAAGCCTAAGTTACTCCTTATATCATCAGCTACCTGTCAGTGAAAATCCCGTCAAAATCGGTCCATCCGTTCCAGAGATTAGCTGGAACAAACAGACAGACAAACAGACAGACAAAAATTGTAAAAAATGTTATTTTGGTGTATGTACCGTATATATATTCATATGCATGTAGTAAAAAGCGGTTATTTCAATATTACAAACAGACACTCCAATTTTATTTATATGTATAGATATCGCGATCTCATGTTCGAAAATGGGTGCTAGGATTTAGCTTATGAATATGTTTCGCTAACCAATTAATATTACATGACATATACGTCAAAAAATTTAACAAAAAGGGACGTTCTAAGTATAGAACCGATCATTAGGGACCTAATTGGGCTGCTATTCAATTGGTAGACATAGAATAAACATTTCAACAGAAGTATGAGGCAGCTGGTGTACCGCAGATGTCGAGAATGCGCAAAACGAACTTACACTGCCGTCCATTAAAATAGGAAACTTCGAAACATTGTTTTAATTGAACACAAACGCAAGGCGCATTTGTTTCGACATTTGAGCCGATTGTAAAAACATACATTCGAATTGAATTTCGTTTATTTCAAATAGATTTTGCCCGCGACTTCATCCGCGTGGTTCACAAATAATGCTTTATTTTAGAACAAATTTGGTTAGCATAAAAAAACGTTATAATGAGCCAACCTTAACATATAGACATATGCTGTCGTGGACATTTTTTTTAGACCTTTTAAAGGGAACGAATTCTGTCATACATTATTTTAGCGAAACTTTAACCGTTTCTTCAGAAACGCAGCTCACGCAGCGGAAGCTGTCAAAAGGTGCTCTGCTTGTATTGGTCTTAGCGTGATGTTATATAGCCTTCCTCGATAAACTAAATAAAGAATTTTTCAAATCGGACCAGTAGTTCCTGAGATTAGCGCGTTCAAACAAACAAACTCTTCAGCTTTATAATATTAAAAAATATTAATAAGTTTAGATTAATATTCTTCTCAATCGTGTCACTCTTGTCACGCTGAGTGGTCGTCGTGTAGTGTTGGAGGGGGCAGACTTGACGTGTCTCAGGATGTCCCGCCATCTCTACCCGCTGGAAGCCAACCCACTATCCTTATTTGGGAGATCCCCCGCTGTAGATTTAATTCGGTTGATTCAGCGCATTGGCAACCCCCTGTGTAGTCTTGTACCGTGCCCCTTTTCCTCTAAATAAATAAAAAATCCTTCCATAAATCGACTAATGGAAGTAAATTTATTAAATTAAATTTTTACTGGTGGTAGGACCTCTTGTGAGTCCGCGCGGGTAAGTACCACCCCCCTGCCTATTTGTGCCGTGAAGCAGTAATGCGTTTTGGTCTGAAGGGTAGGGCAGCCGTTGTAACTATACTGAGATCTTAGAACTTATATCTCAAGGTGGGTGGCGCATTTACGTTGTAGATGTCTATGGGCTCCAGTAACCACTTAGCACCTGGTGGGCTGTGAGCTCGTCTACCCATCTAAGCAATAAAAAAAATACGAGTAATATTAAAAAAGTAAGATTTTATTAATTTAATCGTATTAATTAAAACAATAAATCTGAAAACACACTATGTGTTTTTGGTACTCTTTTGTGGCTTAAAGTCGCGTTCACTTTTTTTTTATCATGAATAATTTTCCGACGCTTACAACAGTAAACTTTACAGTTTTCGTAGTCCGGGATCATTAAGGTTGTATTTTTTGACATTTTGATCGTGTGCTAACATGTATATGTATGCTCAGAAAAAAGAAAAAAAAAACTAAATCTAAGCACCGCAAATATCATATTATGTTCGTTAAACGTAAATCTATATATTAATACGTGAAGCAAAAACTTTGTATCCCTTTTTACGAAAATTGCGCGGACGGAGGAGTACGAAATGTTCCACGCTTATAGAGAATATAGAGAAGAAGTGCACAATGCTAATATTTTTTTAAAATAATGCACAAAAGATACATTAAATCAATAAAGAAAACATTACACACACTACATACCATGTATTTGACGCACACACGCATGCATACTATTTATTGTCAAACTTTTGTTCTTGGCGTATGTTGTCAAATTGAGATTAAATAGTGTTTGTCTTTGTTAATATTTTTTATAGTGTAGTCTCGGCGAAATTTGTGATTATAGAAGTATAAAATACAATCATAATAGTGTACAAACTTACAATTCCAATTAATTATAGTCGAATTTCGACTACTGCGGGATCTCTAGTAACATTAAACAGTTCACCAAATATTTTTCATATTTAACGAAATTATGAAAATAAAAGCACGTCAATAATACGTCCGATTAATTTGCCTGCCACTGTAAAATACCACCTGCCTTTTTGTGTTCCGACATTAAGCCGTCGTGAATGACGTCATAAATGTATCTTATTGTTATACGTAGACGACAGGACCATGTGTATAGTATACTCCGAGTCAGGAGAATGTCCTCAATTATTTTTTGTTGAAATACTTGAGCGGTTGTAAGCAAGGGGGTGTAAGCAAGGGGGCGATAATCGATGGGACAATTTTTATTTTATTTTAATTTAAATTCTATTGCTTAGATGGGTGGACGAGCTCACAGCCCAGCTGGTGTTAAGTGGTTACTGGAGCCCATAGACATCCACAACGTAAATGCGCCACCCACCTTGAGATATAAGTTCTAAGGTCTCAAGTAAGTTACAACGGCTGCCCCACCCTTCAAACCGAAAAGCATTACTGCTTCACGGCAGAAATAGGCAGGGTGGTGGTACCCACCCGCGCGGACTCATAGCAGGTCCTACCACCAGTAAATATAAATGCGATCAAAATAAAGAATTGTTTTTATTATACTAGACTAGCGACCCGCCCTTGCTTTGCTTCGCGTAATGTAATTTTTATTATTGATCTTTATACTTATTGCGCACAAAAAGAAAATACAATAAAAAAAAAACAGATTTAAAGAATGTCTAAATACTATGAACAAAGGCGAGCTTAACTCATTCATGACTTTTCTTCCAGCAAACCCTTTTCAGAGATAAATACGATGTATAAGAGGGGCATAGTGTACAATATAAAAGGTATTAAAGCATGACCTTATTGATGATCTTGTCATGATCTTATTGAATATACTTTTATACAAATTTTTACTTTTTATAAATTATAGCCTATGTTTTATTCTGATGTGTAAGCTTAGTTTCATATTCATTGATATCGAATCCACAGCCGAAAAAATAAATTTCAAGCTTTTAGCTCTAAAAATGACGATATTTCCATACAAGTTTTAATTCCTACCTTTCAATCCTTTGCAACGCTTTTTTTTAATTAAAGGGTAGCTTATGTCCTTTCTCAGGCTCTAGACTATCTGTGTACCAAATTTCATTTAAATCGGTTCAGTAGTTTTGGCGTGAAAGCGAGACTAACAGACAGACTTACTTTCGTATTTATAATATTAGTATTGAGAAGTGGACCAGCCAATAGAGATACAATGGCATCACTCATCTGGATACTCGATGTTTAGATATCATTTGTATAGTATCTATATATTAATACGTGAAGCAAAAACTTTGTATGCCTTTTTACGAAAATTGCGCGGACGGAGGAGTACGAAATGTTCCACGCTTATAGAGAATATAGAGAAGAAGTGCACAATGCTAATATTTTTTTAAAATAATGCATAAAAGATACATTAAATCAATAAAGAAAACATTACACACACTACATACCATGTATTTGACGCACACACGCATACACACTATTTATTGTCAAACTTTTGTTCTTGACGTCTGTTGTCAAATTGAGAATAGATTAAATATTGTTTGTCTTTGTTAATATTTTTTATAGTGTAGTCTTGGCGAAATTTGTGATTATAGAAGTATAAAATACAATCATAATAGTGTACAAACTTACAATTCCAATTAATTATAGTCGAATTTCGACTACTGCGGGACCTCTAGTAGTTGTTACTTCGCGTCAGATATATACTCTATTCCAATTGCTAAGTCTCTTTTGACACTTCATAGAACGTAACTCATCAAGTTTCACATAATTTGAAATAATTATCATTTTTTGTTCATGGTCGTAATTATCATTTAAAAAATACACAAATTTAAATCATTATACAATTAATTCACACACACATTAACATAATAATAACAACTGTCTCATGAGACTTCGTAATTGGAATAGGTAGGATGGTGGTACCTATCCGTGCGTGCCACAAATGTACCCTTCCTTCTGTTCTTTATCCCACGATGTGGGCTGGCGCAACGTTACCACATTTTCCATTCAGGCCTATCATACGTGTCACCTTTTTTACTGGTGGTAGGACTTCTTGTGAGTCCGCACGGGTAGGTACCACCAACCCGCCTATTTCTGCCGTGAAGCAGTAATGCGTTTCGGTTTGAAGGGTAGGGCAGCCGTTGTAACTATACTGAGATCTTAGAACTTATATCTCAAGGTGGGTGGCGGCATTTACGTTGTAGTTGTCTATGGGCTCCGGTAACCACTTAACACCAGGTGGGCCGTGAGCTCGTCCACCCATCTAGGCAATAAAAAAAAACCTTCAAGATGGCTCACCAATAAATATCGGTGCACAGCGGTTAGCAACTAGAATAAGCTTAGAATGAGCTTAACGCCAAATGTGTCATTTAAGGAAGAAAAACAATAATCTAACCCAGTACTATAAACTTTGATTTGTTCATTATCAAACAATCTCACGATACATGAATGAGTTGTACTTGTAATGTACTCGTAGCTTGTTTTGGTCAATGACATGGATACAGGGTGATGTTTTAAAAGAAAAGAAAAAAATTAAATTTGTATTAAGCGTGCCCATTTCAAGAAATAGCTGAGTATTATACGGGGAGCATTTGGATATATATTTGACTTTATCAGCAACTACTTTGGAGGCAGTAACTGTTTTGTTAATTAATGAAATATATCGTTTCGTAAAATAAAATTAAAAGATATTCGTATGAAAACAAAAGTAACGGATGTATCATACACAATTAAAAAATTAAAGTGGAAATGGATAGGTAATTTAATAAGAAGCAAAACAGAAAAATGGGCTAAATTAGTAACTGAATGGTACCCTCGAGAGGGGAAAAGATTAAAAGGACGACCGTTGCAAAGGTGGGTAGACGATATAAAAGCTGTTGCAGGCTCTACATGGAAGAGGAAATGCCACGACCGGAACTTATGGCAGGATTTGGGGGAGGCCTATGCGAAAGCAAAACAATCTTAGCCGATGTCAAATGAAAAGAAAAATGTACCTAAATACGAGTTAAGGTTGTTAATAAAGGCTTCTTTATCTTTATCTTTATCGTTTCGTGCTCATAATATATCAATTGCAGTAAGCACGAAAATTCATAACAATCCATGAGCGCATATTATAATAAGACTTCTTCTTTTTTGTCTCCTTATCCCACTAAATGGGGTCGGCACAGCGAATTTTTCTATTCTATTCTCTTCTATCAGCCGTCATCTCAACATGCACTCCTCTTTCTCTCATAAATAATAAATATATATTTTATACTGGCTGACCCGGCAGACTTCGTAGTGCCTCAATCGAGAAATAAAAGACCTAAACTTTTGTATAAAATAAACTTAAAACAAACAAAAGGAATCCGTCTGACGGGGGTCACATCAAAGGAAAAACAAAATTGTTATTTTTATTTAATTTCGAGCATTTTCATATTTATCTACCTTTTAAACCTTTTCTGGACCTCACAAATAATTCAAGACCAAAATTAGCCAAATCGGTTCAGCCGTTCTCGAGTTTTAGCGAGACTATAGAACAACAATTCATTTATATATAGATAGATTATAATAAAACTTTGGTAGGATTAATGATGAAAGGAAGATCTTGCAAAGAGCGAGATTTAGGCACCTGTAAAAAATCTTGTGCTCTATGATGGCTACCGTCACAAAACTATACGCATAAATATGAGAGGATTATCGTGGTGACCATAATATTAAGAACGAACACCCTGTATGAGGTTCACGGTCTCCTATCTCGGTAACCGAATGCCGGTCACACTTGGCGGCGCAGTGTGGGACAGTCCCACGAACTCTTGGCGCGGGCTTCAAATATCTACAACGATTAATTAAACAGAAAATATATTTTAACGAGTCGGTGTTGTGGGTGTTGTGTACCCCTCACTGATTGCTACCGCTGTACTGCTTATGTCTGCTGTGGCGGGTAGTCATCATACAAAAACGAGATATTTTATAGATTCCTGAATCTCGCTTACGACATTTTCAAGATAAACTTACATATATATAGCTCCGAACAACAACATTCGGTAACTACATTCCCGATCTTGCGGACCGAATGGAAAGCTGTCGACGTCGCCCAAAACACGTCATTTCGGATCCTGCCGATCCACTAACGGTGCTTTTTGGTACCTCAAGCACCGGTCACCATTCTCGTCGAACCCGTTGCTTGCGACGAAGGGCTCGGCGAGTAAAGTAACCCACAGACACAGCCCGCGGAGTTTCTCGCCGGATCTTCTCAGTGGGTCGCGTTTCCGATCCGGTGGTAGATTCTGCGAAGCACGGCCCTTGCTAGGGTTCATGTTAGCAACGTCGTTAGGTTTGAGCCCCGTGAGCTAACGCGAAAATGCCAGTCGCGTATTCCTTTGGAAAAACTGGTGACTGCCTTCTTCAAGTCACAAAAGCTTTAATCAAATTCAAATTCAAATTCAAAATCATTTATTTCAACTTAGATGTCAGTATGACACACTTGTTGAATGTCAAAATACAAATAACAATGTTAACTCTACCACCGGTTCCAAAAAAAGCCACAGTCCTGAGAAGAACCGGCGAAACAAACTCAGCGGGCTTTTTTTTTTGTTTTTTCTCAAATATTTTCTTTTTTTTTAAATAAATAGAAATATTCACAATAAAAGAAAAAACAAGTCAAAAAAATACAATTAAAAATAATAATAATAATAATGAAAAATGAAAAGGCCAGGAGCGAGCGCCTCATTCCCACGTAGTGCCATCTAGTAAATAATCCTTAACTTTATAAAATGCCTTGTTGCACAAACGTTCCTTAACAGTTTTCTTAAATCTATGAACAGGTAGTAGTTGATAGTTGAGAAATCACTTAAATTTCGCAATAACATTTTGTATGTAGCCTTCGTGATATAGAGGCAAATAAAATTCCACGAACCACTTAAATCGACAATAACATTTCTACAAAATAAAAAAATAAAAAACAAACAAAATAAGCCCGTATTTTCTGATTCCTTTGATGTGAAGGACACTTCTAGTATCACAGTAGAGTGGGCATTGCGGTACAATGGAATAACGTTTGTATTATTAGATCATTGTGTTCAAGAGTTTTATTTGTAAATCAAATACGCTCTGTTTGGATTTCAAGATGCAAATAATACTGGTTGGTGATCTTAAGTTTTCTTTATATTTATATCTGTGTTGCGTCACTCACTGATGTACATATTTCTTTCTTTTTTTATGATTGAAGGGTTACTGGTGGCTCGGAGGCCTTTCCAGTTTCACCAGGGTAGCTGGCGAGCAAAAGCTCAGCAAGAAGGGGTGAGATTTGCTAACAGCTGCCCGAGCGCCTCCGATAACCTAACAACTCAAGAGCAATTGATTCGCGAATTAATCTACTACCGGATCGGAATCGCGACCCGCTGAGAAGATCTGGCGAGAAACTCAGCGAGCTGATGCATGGGTTAGGTTGCACGTCGAACTCTTTGCCGAGTTCGACGAGTACGGTTACCGGGGTCCCTAAGCCTGCTCCTAGTGTTAGAGCTGAAGGCGTCTAATGCAAGGATTATTGGATCTGATGGATCCGTAAGGACGTGTATACATATTTCATTCGCCTCACTATTGTACTGATAGAGCTATATCTAGGCTTTGGTACTGCGCTCGAGTATTAAGGCTATTTAATTAATATTTTATTTATTTATTTAGTTGCACCAAAAATATACAGTCGAATTGAGAACCTACCTCCTCCTTTTTTGAAGTCGATTAAAAACATTGACAAATTGACAATAAGTATATGACATATGTCACCTCAATTACAGGTCCAATCGACAGTGCGATAGTTTATTAAAGTTAAAATTAGAAAAGTAAAAATTTGTATTTTTATTAGAATGAGTAATTAAAACAATTTATGAAATCCAAAATAACACTTTGTCACTAATTAACATAACTAGAGGTCCCGCAGTAGTCGAAATTCGACTATAATTAATTGGAATTGTAAGTTTGTACACTATTATGATTGTATTAAGTGTGAAAAATTTCATACTCCTCCGTCCGCGCAATTTTCGTAAAAAGGGATACAAAGTTTTTACTTCACGTATTAATATATATTATATATATTACATAAATTGTTTTCATTACTCATCTATAGTAATGAAAACAATTTATGAAATCCAAAATAACACTTTGTCACTAATTTACATAATTATTAATATCTACACTTATTAGAAAAAAAAAACCTAAATAAGTAAAACTTGATTACATTTGATTAGTTATGTTTAGATGGGTAATGATGCGCGCCAGATTTTTCCTGTACATTGTGAGACAATTAAAAAAAACCTCATCATCATAGCCCGCAGCTGTCCACAGCTGGGCATAGACTACGTCCAGGCATTGACCGGTCCGGTCTAGCCCATATCGAGCAGACACCCGCGACCTTTAGCGGCATGTAAATAAAGAAGAGTTTTCAATCAAAATGAGAGTTCTCTATCACACTACTAAAATAGATAGAGCTATTGCGAGGAATGAGCTCCCCTCCACGGTGTTTCCCGAGCGCTATGACATGTCCTTCTTCAAACGAGGCTTGTGGAGAGTATTAAGCGGTAGGCAGCGGCTTGGCTCTGCCCCTGGCATTGCTGAAGTCCATGGGCGACGGTAACCGCTCACCATCAGGTGGGCCGTACGCTCGTCTACACGTCAATAAAAAAAAAGGTTGTCTGTAAAGTTGGTATACTGACGATAGTTGAACGTGACAACGTCATAAGAAAATACTGGTGGAATGGTTTCATTTTTCAATTATCGCAATTATCGTTGCTATAAACAATTGACACCACATTCACTTTTCACTGAACTTCATATTTGACGAAAACATGTAAATGCATTATTATATAACAGCTGTCCACGCGGATGCATCGCTCACTCAAGTAGGAGAGAGACAGATGTCGAACGATGCCGAACGCGGAGGCCGATTGTGCCTCTTTGTCGCTCGTTGCGCGGTCTCGCTTGCACTTCAAGCCTTAAATGGAGCGCCTCGGAGCGAGGTAACGCCGCATGAGTCATGTTTTTTCGTGCGTGCAGCCGGCTCCATCGAATTATAAGACGTTGTTACGTCAAAAAAAAATACTCGTTTGGGAGTGCCTAAAGATGGTCATATAAAATTTTATGACATTTATTTTTAATTCTCACGTTAAACACCGGCTTCTTAATACGATTTCATTAATTCATTTCAACTTTTAATGGTCATTATAGGATTATTTATTTAAACATATTCACCACGGTTCTCCATTCATGATTTTTTTTTATCGCATTTGTCTTTGGCTTGCTTTCGAACGTGGGACGCATGCTTTCGTGGTTAAAGTTTAATGAATGCGTGTATCGACAAATATTTTACTGTCACGGATTCAAATGAGTGTGATGAGATCACGATCAAGTCGATTGGAAGTTTGGCTTCATTTTCGAGTTAAATTGTAAGTGGTAGTGGTTTTCTGGTGGTAGGAAATCTTGTGAATCCGCACCCTGCCTATTTCTGCCCAGTATAAGTTTTGAAGAATGGGGCAACCGATGTATTGTAAAAACTGAGACTACTGTGAAATCTGAGATCTTAGAACTTATGTCTCGAGGTAGGCGGTGGCATTTACGTTGTAGATGTCTATGGGCTCCGGTAACCACTTAACACTCGTATAAGAGGTCCCACGACCCCTAATTACGCAAATTATAATTTTATTCAAAACACGCAAACTTATAATTTGCGGGTTTTGAATAGCTTAGTACTATTCCCTAGTATGTTTAGCTATAGATTTTCTTTTTTCTTACTTTAGCAGCTATTGCCAAAGTTTAATGTTTATATCGAGAGATGAACGGCTGTTTGGTAAACCAACATATTTAGCGAGGTAAGCGAAATTTTTGCAACTTTACAGGAGAACAATTTAAAGTTTTATTTTTTTGAAAAATATCATATTAACAAAAAAACTTCTTGAGTTATTCGAATGAGGCAAACTTCATTGAAGTTCAATTAAAAACATCGAATTGTTGATAATGAAAAATAAAGGGTCTTTAATTAAAAAGATAATAAATGTCTTTCATTAAAAAATAAAGAAAAAAATAAAAGACTTTTAATTGCATTTTCTGTTATGTGTATAATGAGAAAACAACATTTAAAGCCCTTAATCTAATAAAATATCAGACTTCACTGAATGATATATAAGAAAAATCCTTTTTAGAAAACTAAAGAGTTTTAGACTATGAAGGTTTTTCTTTATATATTTTTAAATAGATTTATTTTAGAACCATAAGTGAAAATGTGATACTTAAAGTGATAACAGTTGAATATTGATCGATAGAGGGACGCTTGTACCTTTCAGAGACACTGATCGATCGAAATTAACACTTTTAATTATGGAAATTAAAACAAATTATTATGCAAATCATCTTTACCAATGAAGCTTGAAGGAGTTCATTACAATTATAATGGGAACGGCTCGATTCTCATCGATACAAGTGTAAAAAAATATGTTTGTATAATTAATTAATTAATTTAGATTGAAAGAACGCATACCAGATACTGGTGGTAGGACCTCTTGTGAGTTCGCGCGGGTAGGTACCACCACCCTGCTTATTTCTGCCGTGAAGCAGTAATAGGTTTCGGTTTGAAGGTTAGGGCAGCCGTTGTAACTATACTTGAGACCTTAGAACTTGTATCTCAAGGTGGGTGGCGTATTTACGTTGTAGATGTCTGTTGGCTCCAGTAACCACTTAACACCAGGTGGGCTGTGAGCTCGTCCACCCATCTAAGCAGTAAAAAAAACTTTTTTTTGCTACTAGGGACGTCCGGTCTATCGCGAAAATAAGCAATAAGGTGATACTCAAATAAATGATGATACTTCAGCCCATCATCCCACAATTACCTTTTAAGATATGCACGAAAGAAATTGGGTGATGTTATTTTGGATGAAATCTATAATTAATATTATTATATTAATAATACGTGAAGCAAAAACTTTGTACCCCTTTTTACGAAAATTGCGCGGACGGAGGAGTATGAAATTTGCCACACTTATAGAGAATATAGAGAAGGATTGCAGAATGTTATTTTTTTTTTAATTATGCATAAAAATACACTTAATCAATAAATAAAAATATTATACAACTACTATGTATTAGACACCCACACGCATGCATACTATTTGTTTATTATCAAACTTTTCTTATTGCTTATAGTCTGCGGTCAAATTGAGAATGGATTAAATATTGTTTGTCTTTATAAATATTTGTCTAAAGTGTAGTCTTGGCGAAATCTGTGATTATAGAAGTGTAATAGTCTATGACAATATAATCATAACAGTGTACAAACTTATACTTTCAATGAATTATAGTCGAATTTCGACTACCGGGAGACCATTAGTTAATTTAATTACGTTAAATATAGTTGGACAATAACAATTCAAAAATATTTTAAGCGTGGAAGATAAATAATGGCTTAAAGTAATTAATTAACCGATGACCTGCTCAAAGTAGCTGGTGAGGACTGGATATGAAGGGCAAGAGACCGAAAAGAATGTAGTGCATATACTCAGAATTTAGTGGACACATGTTTGAAGAGAAAAGGAGAGAGAATGGATTTTTTTAATGATTGAAGGTTTAGTAGTGGCCCGGAGGCCTTTCACCAGGGCAGGTGGGCGAGCAAAGGCTCAGCCAGGAGGGAGAATGGAATTTCGAAAATACTCCTTTACTAACAAGTTTAGTTTTGAGTAGAGTTAACGACTTAAGTTAGTTAAAACTAAAATATTATTACAACATAATGCGTAGACCGCCAATTGTACGTTTTTTATTTATTTCATGTTTCGCATTGTTTTTTTGTTTTTTTTTTTGTGTACAATAAAAAGTGAGTGTATGTGGCAGAGTTACGAATGTTGAGATGGATGTGTGGAGTGACACAAGAATGGACAAGATAAAGAATGAGTGTATCAGAGGAAGTGTGAAAGTAGCCCCGGTAAGCAACAAATTAAAGAGCGGACGGTTAGCGTGGTATGGACATGTGATGCGTAGAGAGAAGATGCATGTGACTAGGAGATGTATGGAAATGGTAGTGCAAGGTAGAGGGGGAAGAGGTCGACCGAAGAAGTCATGGATGGAGTTTGTGAATTACGATAATAATATGAGAGTAAGCTGAAGTGGCAGTGGGCTGGTCACATATGTCGCAGAACCGATACCTAACCGTTGGGGTAGACGTGTTCTGGAGTGGAGACCACGAACCGGCAAACGTAGTGTAGGACGCCCTCCTGCTAGATGGAGCGACGACCTGCGCAAGGCAGCTGGCAGTAACTGGATGCGTAGAACTGAAGATCGGGTTCAGTGGCGAGTTTTGGGGGAGGCCTACGTCCAGCAGTGGACTGCCGCAGGCTG
Source organism: Bombyx mori (assembly GCF_030269925.1). Taxonomy (NCBI): domain Eukaryota; kingdom Metazoa; phylum Arthropoda; class Insecta; order Lepidoptera; family Bombycidae; genus Bombyx; species Bombyx mori. The sequence goes on from NC_085130.1 coordinate 8,257,882, forward strand.
ATGATGATGATGATATGAGAGAGAGAGAGGAGTGAGTGTTAAGCTGACGACTGATAGAGGAGAATGGAAGAGAAAAATTTGCTGTGCCGACCCCACCTAGTGGGATAAGGTGGAGAATAAGAAGAAGTGTACAATAAAAAATGCACTCCCTCTCTCGATACGTATTTCCGCGTACGAAATCACCGGTTGTCAATCGTAAATAATAATACAACTTAAAATGATTCTCGGTTCATCGTTGACGTAACCCAATGAAGGCAGAACAAATGGTCATAAAACTGGGCTCCCACGACAGTCATGTGATCAGTGACCCGTGGACTGAGTCATGGTGTTTCATGGTTCAGAAGCCACGCTAAGCACCCGGTGAATAAGGCAGGATCTTTTGAATTTTCTTTAAGAAGGCACTCGTAATATATTTGCTTTCGATTCCTTTAGACCACTGTTATGTCAGGCAATCGATATTACCATCATATGTCAAAATAGCGCTAGTGCGTTAAAAAAATATGTGTGGTGTCGTGGAACAAAGTTCCTTATTATAAAAATATTAATTTTAAGTTCTATTCGAGGTATAAAGAAAATAAAACTGGAGGTTTCGCAACAACCCACGGTCATTCGGTAACATGCGAACTTATTGTGGTACACTTCATTCACGGTTGTTTGCATAAGAGTTAGTAGTGTATTACGCAAACGAACGCTCTGAGATCGTGGTCAATGAATGATAAAAAAAAATTATCTTATTTTTGTACGTTATTACAAAATTAAGTCGTACACTGTGTGCATTACTAATAAAAATCTTACGTTACGGACGTTTTTTCCGGGTAGGGTACCACTCCGCATCGTCCCATAAGGAACTTCGTTCCAAAAACAGTACTAGTTTTTGAAGTCTTGATCTTTATTATGGTTATTTCGGTTTTCCTGTGCCGTAGACATAATAAATATTACTTTTATGATTTAATCTCCTGTTTTTTTATTATTATATTATATTATAGCTATATTATTTCCGACGTTCCGAAGACTGTGCAGTTTTAGTGGCGAGGTCTTACCGGTTCGCATTTAAATATACAGCTATATAAATGTATCTGTATGAGTGTATCTGTGTATATACCATTAATATATAAGTTAATATTTTCCAATTTCAATGATTTTTCGGGAAATCTTCATATTGGTCACTGGTTGAAGTTTCCTAGCGATGGGATCAAAGATGAACTAGCAATTTTTTTCCTACCTATGCTGATAGCCTTGAGAGGCTATTTCAGCTTCGCCCTAACATTTAGGTAACCTCTCGGGGCTCAAACCGGAGTATTGCTAACACTGACCCTAGCAAGAGCAGTGCTTCGCAGAATCTACCACAGGATCGGAAACGCGTCCCACTGAGAAGATCTGGCGAGAAACTCAGTGGGCTGTGTCTGTGGGATTAATTTACTCGTCGAGCCCTTCGTCGCAGGTTCGACGAGGACGGGGACCGGTGCTTGTGGTACCTAAAAGCACCGTTAATGGATCGGGAGGATTTGACTTGCTATTTTTTTTTTTATTCATTTGGACACATTGCCAGAAAGCGAAGTGACAATTTAGAGAAGCTGCTGGTAACAGGCAAGGTTTGCGGAAGAAGGCCCAGAGACAGAAGTCCATTGCGGTGTTCGGACCAGATACGGTCTACTCTCAATGCTTCAGTCCACGATGCCATCCGCGCGGCCGAGGATAGGCAGGTCTGGCACAAGATAATCCAGGAGAAGGTTCTGAAGTCGTCGTGGCCTAAAAGTTAAGACGTACGGTGCATACGTGTTGAGCGATGTACCGGTGTCCGAATCTCAGGCGGGTACTAATCTTTCTAATGAAATACGTACTCAACAAATGTTCACGATTGACGTCCACGATGAAGGAATAACATCGTGTAATAAAAATGAAACCCGCGAAATTATAATTTGCGTAATTACTGGTGGTAGGTCTTGTGAGTCCGCGCGGCTAGGTACCACCACCCCACCTATTTCTGCCGTGAAGCAGTAATGCGTTTCGGTTTGAAGGGTGGGGCAGCCGTTGTAACTATATTTGAGACCTTAGAACTTATATCTCAAGGTGGTTGGCGCATTTACGTTGTAGATGTCTATGGGCTCCAGTAACCACTTAACACTAGGTGGGCTGTTAGCTCGTCCACCCATCTAAGCAATAAAAAAAAAACTAATAGTATCTTGAGATTTATCAGTATAAAGAAGTTTAAAGAAGTCTTAAATTTAATCATAATATGTTTAAGCGTAATTGTATTGTATAATCGATGTAATAATCAATTTTCTGTCTTTATGCTACGATAGTGACTGTTATTCATTTTTATTTGTGCCTGTGTGTGTTCACAATTAGTTTTAAACATTTATAGTTTTTATCTGTTCTATTTGGCGATATTTAAATGCTAATTCGGATGAGATTTCAATGATTTTATGTATACATGTGGACTGGGTTTTGTAATAAATGATTTTAATTTCATTCAGAAGAGTGGTGACCACCGATTGGAGTCCAGAATATGACCTACAAAAGTTATTTTAAGAATTTAAACTAAAAACTATAGCGTCTCAAGCAAGCGCCAATGGATGTCTTGAAAATAATAAAATGCACTTTTTTCATTTAGCGTCCCACTTTAAAATTGTTATCATAGTTCAAACATGAACAGTAGGTTCATTTTGTTTTAAATTAGTGACATCACAGTGCGTTGTGATTATTTAGATATATTGTGTGAAATAGATAAATAGTAATACAAATTCATTATGGAACTGACACAATGAATTTATTTTTTATTGCCCTTGTAGGCAGACGAGCACACAGCCCACTTGATGGTGAGTCGGTTCTGAAGTCGTCGTGGCCTAAAGGATAAGACGTCCGGTTAATACGTGTTGAGCGATTCACCGGTGTTCGAATCCCAGGCGGGTACCAATCTTTCTAATGAAATACGTACTCAACAAATGTTCACGATTGACTTCCATGATGAAGGAATAACATCGTGTAATAAAAATCAAACCCGCAAAATTATAATTTGCGTAATTAGTAGTGGTAGGTCTTGTGAGTCCGCGCGGTTAGATACCACCACCCCACCTATTTCTGCCATGAAGCAGTAATGCGTTTCGGTTTGAAGGGTGGGGTAGCCGTTGTAACTATACTGAGACCTTAGAACTTATATCTCAAGGTGGGTGGCGCATTTACATTATAGATGTCTATGGGCTCCAGTAACCACCTAACACCAGGTGGGCTGTGAGCTCGTCCACCCATCTAAGCAATAAAAAAAAAAAAACTCATGATCTTGATGTCAAAGCGATTTTTTTATTGCTCAAACGGTAAACGAGCTCACGGTCCACCTGAGATTAAGTGCTTACCGAAGCCCATAGACATCACCAAATGTAAATGATGTAACCCACCACCTTGAGACATGAGTTTGAAGTTGCACTTCTGTAGTCCAACGGCTGCCTCGCTCTTCGGAAGTCACAACTGCTATGGGGCAAAGATAGGCTGAACGGTCATAATATAATGCATCAAATCTATAAAGGAAACTCAACCCTAACTTTCCGAAATAAGAAGGAAATCACATTGAAGACTTAAAAATGTGCTGCATCCATTCCAGATGACGTATTAAACGATTAATAATAATAATGCCTTCATTTCCCGGAATTTTTTACATTTTAAGCTAACATGCTATGCTATTGCTCATGTTCAATTGCAATCGAGGACACTTACCATCAGACGGAGCGTTTTTTTTTTTTATTGCTTAGATGGTACGATGGAACGTAAATGCGCCACCCACCTTGAGATACAAGTTCTAAGGTCTCAAGTATAGTTATATAGCGTAGGAACATCTGTCCTTGACGAAAAAAAATTTAATCTTTTTTCCTAACCTCAATTTACTTTCTGTTAAATCAGTACTCTGTGACGCAATATTGATATGAGGCACATCGTTCGCGCAGGTGGTGAGCGAGACGAGTACATATCGTTGTCTGGCTCGCACACCGGAACCTAAAAAACGGTTCGTGCGAACTTTAGTAGGGTCTTTGGTAACGGTTTTCGTTAAGAAAGTGTATTTGAATTTGACTTTCCGTAATTTTTGTGTGTGATTGTCATTTTCTCGTAGCGAGCTTCATTAAAACTACCTTAAAGCTTTCAAGGTCACGTTTACGAGCAGACAACACTTTATCAAGCAGTTAAAAAAAAAAAAACTTTATCTATATACATATATATAAATGAATTCCTGTTCGTTAGTCTCGCTAAAACTCGAGAACGGCTGGACCGATTTGGCTAATTTTGGTCTTGAATTATTTGTGGAAGTCCAGAGAAGGCTTAAAATGTTAGATAAATATGAAAATGATCTGAATTAAATAAAAATAACAATTTTGTTTTTCCTTTGATTTTGCTTGTTTAAGTTTTTTTTTTATACAAAAGTTTAGGTCTTTTATTTATCGATTGAGGCACTACGAAGTCTGCCGGGTCAGCTAGTTTATTATAAAAAAAAGAACATAATATTCCTAATCTAGAAGTACATGTTATTATCGGCAACATGCTTCGTCAGATTACAGAAATAGAGTTATCAGCAACATGCTTCGTCAAAAAGTACAATACTTTCTTTCAGCTACAAGCGTCGCCATAAGTAACATACAAGAAGCAGTTTATCAAGAAACAGTAGTGATTGTAAAGAATGCTCTATGTCTACTAGCTCAGTGCTTGGATTGAAGATTGACCTCTGACCTTACAGTCGCGCACAAAAGTGAGTAACGTGTATTCGTGCTCTTTATCGTGATCACGACTGTACACTTGTCTAATAATGTAAGGCCGGATACACACTTGCCGTGTATTAAGGCTAATACGCAATTCGCTGAGTCTGGATTGGATCATGGCTTTTTTGATGTTACGCGGTTATTGGGATTCGCAGATGTGCATATTGCGGTGCACATTGAGAAATCAGTTGGTAGTTTTAATTGTGTTGTATAATGGTTGTAGAATATTTCACGTTTTTTTTTTTTTTTTTTTTCCTTCTAGATAGACGATCATACGGCCCATCTGATAGTGAGTGGTTGATTTCTGATGGTGGCAGCGCCAAGCCGCTACCTACCGTCCGCATTATAGCAGTTACGAAATTACAACCATACCAGTTGGTGATCCCAGTACGCCGGTATATCAGAGACAGCTGTTGCTCATTCTCCTGTTAACTCCTTGGTTAAGTTAACAATACGCACAGGAAGAGATGGGGTGCTGCTATTCCAGACCATACACAACATAGCACCAAGCTACTTATCCTATTTCCTAGGTGACAATAAAACAAATTGTCGTACGCAAGAGCCCTTACAAACCGCGTTTTGCTGACACAGAGACATTTAAGAGAATGTACAACCTTCGTTCGTTGCGTAAAGCGCTGGTAACATCTTCAAATACCTAGATTTAGTGGCCAATTTCGATAGTTAATTAACCGGTAAGTTTATGAGTGGTTTGGGAGCGATTTGAAGAGTTTACGCTGAGATTAGTGCGAGGCTATCGCAGTGACGTGGTTGTAGAGCGTGTTTTGAGTTGTTGCAATACGAATTGAGGCTTGCAGCTCGTGTCTCAAGGAAGCGGTGCTCAGCTCCGGTTGCCAGTTAGCGTTAAAGGTAGGCAGCAGCTTGGCTATGCCCCTGGCATTGCTGAAGTCCATTGGCGACGATAAGCACTCACCGTCAGATGGGCCGAATGCCTAAAGGTCGTCTACTTAAAAGGGCAGTAAAAAAACAAAGCTCTAAGCACCGAGTGTGTTGTGAGTGCGTTCAATCTTTGATTAAAGCAATTATAAGACTAGATCCCCGGCTTCATATGGATATCACAGGTTTTTTTTCCTATCTATGTTGATAGCTTTGAGGGGCTGTTTCAGCTTCTCCTTGCCAGGAGTGTTGCTAACACTGGTCGTGGCAAGAGCAGTGCTTCGTAGAATCTACCACCGGATCGGAAACGCGACCCACTGAGACGATCCGGCGAGAAACTCAGTGAGGTGTGTCTATGGGTTAATTTACTCGTCGAGCCCTTCGTCGCAAGCGACGGGTTCGATGGAGGACGGTGACTGATGCTTGAGGTACCTAAAAGCACCGTTAATGGATCGGGAGGATCCGTAATGAGAAGGTTTTAACGACCTCGAAGAACTAAATCTCTTTCAAAAGCACTGCCGTGGAAGGAATCCACCAAGAAAGCCTGATGCGGCCACGACCCTCGGCATTGAGAATTACCGACACAAAGAAGAGGTACCCATAGCACAGGGAATCATAATTTGGGACCGGAAAACCGTGCGTGACTTGTTCCTAGTTAGTTATTATGATTATTACTATTATGTGGCTTGGTACCTCCTATCCGGCCACATAGCCTCTACCACGTGTACATGCCACTTGAAGATAGCAAATTAATTTACACTAGCTGACCCGGCAGACTTCGTAGTGCCTCAATCGATAAATAAAAAACCTAAATTTTTGTATAAATTGTTTTATTTTTTTAAACAAAAGAACACTTATTGCGGCATAATAACAATAGTTAGACATAATAATATGCTGTCGTGACACTTTTTGTAATTAATAATGTGTTCTACAAAGTCGTAGTACATTATTTTATTCTATCATCAATAGTTTTCGCAGGGCACGCGATGTAAAGAATATTTTAGGTAATTTTTTTACACCTTGGGTTACATTAATGGAGTTTTAGTAAAGATCCGTATTTTTTATCAAAATAGATTATAGCTTATGTCACTCGGGAATAGTATGGCTTCCAAACAGTGAAAGATTTTTTCAAATCGGTTCAGTAGTTTCGGAGCCTATTCAATACAAACAAACAAATAAATATTTCCTCTTTATAATATTAGTATACCTATAGATACACAAAATGCAAAATTAATAGACAAGAATCAAACTGAAATTCATGGATTGCATTGCAAAGTGACAATATGTGAGCTTAAAAATATAACAATTTACAAAAAATATTAAAATGAATGTATTAATGTACCCTCTGAGTGTAATGAGTCTGAACATGAGTGAGTGTAAGAGGGTGCGTGTGGGGGGTAGTCAAAAACATTAAAAGTTATTTAACAAAATTTCAGTGTCCTCATAGTTGAGATTAAGCAATTAATTAAACTAGAGGTCCCGCAGTAGTCGAAATTCGACTTTAATTAATTGGAATTGTAAGTTTGTACACTATTATGATTGTATTTTATACTTCTATAATCACAAATTTCACCATGACTACACTATAAAAAATATTAACAAAGACAAACAATATTTAATCTATTCTCATTTTGACAACAGAAGTCAAGAACAAAAGTTTGACAATAAATAGTATGCATGCGTGTGTGCGTCAAATACATGATATGTAGTGTGTGTAATGTTTTCTTTATTGATTTAATGTATCATTTACGTATTTTTTTAAAAAAAAATTAGCATTGTGCACTTCTTCTCTATATTCTTATTTAACGGCCGTCTGGTGTAGTGGTAAGTGACATGGTCACTACCCAAGGGGGTCGCGGGTTCGAATCCCGCCGATATCTGGTACCTGTAACACAAGTTCTTTACGAACTTATCACGGGACCAGTTAACGTGGCGTGATTGTTTTAAAAAAAAAAAACAAAATTCTCGATAAGTGTGGAAAATTTCATACTCCTCCGTCCGCGCAATTGTCGTAAAAAGGGATACAAAGTTTTTGCTTCACGTATTAATATATAGATATGTTATTACTCAGAGAGCATTGTCTGACTTACAAATTCACTTTCACAATCAGATGTCTTTAAATTCAATTATTTTATGTCGACGTAAATAAATATCGAATTAAAACACAAACATTTCTTTATATTATCAAACACTGCGTATATCAATCAAGAGATTGTGATCAAAATTAATATTAAAGTTAATCAATATTTTTGTAAAATAGTTTTTATGAGTAAATTTGATATTAGAACTCCTACGCTTGATACACGCAAAACAGGCCAGATAAAATAAGCCCCGAAAGCCTAACGATTTATTTCGTGCGTGGATCAAAGTAAACTGGCTGTATAGAGTAAATTACCAATATCTTCGGACCCCGTTAGAATGGGTGTAGGGTAACGGACAGAGAGGTCTTAAAGCTTTGGTCATTTAAGCTATAGTTTCAAGGGGACATTGACTTCGCCTACCACATTGTACGAATAAATATTATGACGGCAATTAATGTCTAAGATTTTGCTCATTCGCAAACTGTTTCAGCTTAGCACATTTAAGTCGTCGTGGCCTAAAGGATAAGACGTCCGGTGCATTCGTGTTGAGCGATGCACCGGTGTTCGAATCCCGCAGGCGGGTACGAATTTTTTTAATGAAATACGTACTTAATAAATTTTCACGATTGACTTCCACGGTGAAGGAATAGCATCGTGTAATAAAAATCTTACCCGCAAAATTATAATTTGCGTAATTACTGGCGGTAGGACCTCTTGTGAGTCCGCGCGGGTGGGTACCACCGCCCCGCCTATTTCCGCCGCGAAGCAGTAATGCGTTTCGGTTTGAAGGGCGGGGCAGCCGTTGTAACTATACTGAGACCTTAGAACTTATATCTCAAGGTGGGTGGCGCATTTACGTTGTAGATGTCTATGGGCTCCAGTAACCACTTAACACTAGGTGGGCTCGTTCACCCATCTAAGCAATAAATAAAACACGCACGCTAAGTTTGTACGCGTCACACACTCACTGATGACTGTCCACTAGACAACACCCAGTGTGCTAAATGCGAGTGTTTTAACTTCTCGATTGCGTTAAAGTTAACTAAAATTTGTATGGACTAGAAACAGCGCCCCTAGCGGCAAATCAAGGGAACCTCCATTCAAACTCCATACTAATTTGCGCACAAACTCAATACTTTTACGCGATCGAGAAGTTAAAAATATCATACTTAGCATCAGATTAGCATATCATATCATAGCATATCATACTTAGCATAAGCTATAGTTTCAAGGGGACATTGACTTCGCCTACCACATTGTACGAATAAATATTATGACGGCAATTAATGTCTAAGATTTTGCTCATTCGCAAACTGTTTCAGCTTAGCACATTTAAGTCGTCGTGGCCTAAAGGATAAGACGTCCGGTGCATTCGTGTTGAGCGATGCACCGGTGTTCGAATCCCGCAGGCGGGTACGAATTTTTCTAATGAAATACGTACTCAACAAATGTTCACGATTGACTTCCACGGTGAAGGAATAGCATCGTGTAATAAAAATCTTACCCGCAAAATTATAATTTGCGTAATTACTGGCGGTAGGACCTCTTGTGAGTCCGCACGGGTAGGTACCACCACCCTGCCTATTTCTGCCGTGAAGCAGTAATGCGTTTCGGTTTGAAGGGTGGGGCAGCCGTTGTAACTATAATTGAGACCTTAGAACTTATATCTCAAGGTGGGTGGCGCATTTACGTTGTAGATGTCTATGGGCTCCACTAACCACTTAACACCAGGTGGGCTGTGAGCTCGTCCACTCATCTAAGCAATAAAAAAAAAAAAAATCAGAACACAGTTCAGTGTGCTTAATGCGAGTTTTTAAACGTTCTCGATAGCGTAAAAGTTAAAACAATTTTGTATGCAGTTTGAACAGCGCCCCTAGCGGCAAACGTAGGCAAACAATCCAACTCCATACAAAATAGTGTTCTTAGTGCGAGTTTTTTAACGTCCTCGATAGCGTAAAGGTTAACACAATTTTGTATGCAGTTTGAACAGCGCCCCTAGCGGCAAACGTAGGCAGACGATCCAATTGCATACAAAATTGAGTTAACTTTTACGCTATCGAGAACGTTAAAAAACTCGCACTAAGCACACAGGTCTTTCGGCGTCACGCCTCGACTCCCGGGCTTGGATAATTTAGCTCGATCGCCTGCCCTAAATCCATAACTAGTTATCTGACAACCGATAATGAAATGGTAGCGACGTTGCCCCGTTTTTTTTGTGCTCAAACGTAACCCGTTTTTGTGCTCAAAGGTTCGGGTTTAAAATACAAACTTACGTATACATCTATACGGAGTGACCTTCGCTCTTTATCCATTAAGATAAAGTCCAAAATAGCACATCCGAGTCGGTTCGGATTGTGTTTTTAAGTTGTACGTGAACACATTTGATTTCGAGAGGTTTTGTTGGGTTGTTTTTTTTTGTTTATACGCTATCTTTTTATCAGGAACAGGTGTCTTCAAGCAACGGTGAGCTGTTTATAATACAATAATAACTGGTGATAGGTCACACACGGACATCTGGTCTCTAATTATGACTCCGTGTACTAAGGGAAATATATACTGATGATCCGGTTATATATTATAATATATAATGTTTCCCTGATTTGGGAATCGAACTCGCGACCTCCGGTCGAGCAGACGAGCGCGTCAACCACAGCCCGATCGAGTCAAACATAAGTTATTGTATAATTTTAAATATAAATATTGGGCATTACTTATAACTGCATTTAAATAACAAACCCAATTGAATTTAAATTAATTTAAATACATTTTTCATTAATATCTCAGAGTTATTAATAAAAAAATCTTCCACGGTTAATATGACTAGCACTCGATTCTCTTAGGCCACGACGAATTCAACCTGCTACTGCTACTACCACTGTACAACACGGAAGTCAAGACTGCTTCGTGGCAGAGCTGAGCTGGTTCATTGTACCATGAACACCCTTTTTTTTAACGGTCGAGAGGGGTAACAGACCGGGTTATGTCCGGCGCTTCCAGAGACGAAGAGGGAGAAGAGAAAGACCAAAGTCCTCCTCTTCTTCCAATTCCTACCGGGAGACTACGTCTTGAGAAAGGCGCGTGAGGCTTTTCTGCTAATAAAGTCACAAAATACTTTAATAGTACCAATCATAAATGTGCTATAATAATGTTTAACTTTGCTTTTGTATTGTTGGTCCAACCGAAGTCCTATGGTGACTGGAGCTGGTGATAGCGAGAACGTCTGGATGTATTGTGAGGTGGAAGGTGGTAGGACGTCCTGTGAGCTCGCACGGGTAGGTACCACCACCCTGCCTGTTTCTGTCGTGAAGCAGTAATGATTTTCGGTTTGAAGGGTGGGGCAGCCGTTGTAACTGCACTTGTGACCTTAGAACTTATATCTCAAGGTGGGTGGTGCATTTACGTTGTAGATGTCTATGGACTTCAGTAACCACTTAATACCAGGTAAGCTGTGAGCTCGTCCACCCATCTAAGCAATAAAAAATACAATAGCAGTGCTCGTAATCTCGTATGAATAACACCATTCTTTGTCGCATCACTCTTGTCAGAGCGTCATTCAGTATCATTGCTGTGGGTAGATATTATGTATCTAACGAAACATATATTAAAAAGGTATTAGAAAAATATTAAAACGTCCATTATGCTAATTGATTCTCTGGCACTTTTTATTTAAAAAAAAACAGAACGCGTGGGAATACACCACATATCAGTTGGAAATAAATCAATAGCTTAATTGATTAGAAATGTTAATTTATTTTAATTCGTATTGCTGGTTTTTGGATAGCAAAATTTTGTGTTTATTTAATCAAAAATTTTTTTTTTGGCTTCGTCGAGTAAACGATTTCACAGCTCGCCTGGTGTTAAGTGATTGTCGGAGATATCAACAATGTAAAATCCGCCACCCACCTTCAGACATTAAATTTTAAGTCAACGTTCTATAGTACAAGCCAATTCAAACGGAAAACATTGCTATTGTTGTTGTATTGTATTGTTATTGCACGCGTTGAAAATACGCTGGGTGGTGGTATTTACTGTGGGGGTTTAAAATGCGTCTTACCACCAGTTTAGCGATGAGTAGACCATGAGTCCTTTTTTATTGCTTAGATGCGTGGACGATCTCACAGCCCAAGTGGTGGTGTTAAGTGGTTACTGGAACCCATAGACATCTACAATGTAAATGCGCCACCCACCTTGAGATATAAGTTCTAAGTTCTCAGTATAGTTACAACGGCTGCCCCACTTTTCAAACCGAAACGCATTACTGCTTCACGGCAGAAATAGGCGGGGCGGTGATACCTATCCGCGCGGACTCACAAGAGGTCCTATCACCAGTACATAATTACGTAAATTATAATTTTTGCAGGTTTGATTTTTATTACACGATGTTATTCCTTCACCGTGGAAGTCAATCGTGAGGATTTCTCAAGTAACCATTTCATTAGAAAAATTGGTACCCACCTGCGGGATTCGAACACCGTTGCATCGCTCGATACGAATGTACCGGACGTCTTATCCTTTAGGCCACGACGACTTCTGGTTCTATTATTATCTGGTTCTTTCTGTAGCTGGTGGGCTTGACGCGGCTTGTATCTCTGAGCAACATGGTATTCAAAACGAGCTTAGAAGCTTTCAGTTACAGAGAGGGGCTTGGCTGCGTCTATGTATTGCATAGGGTAACCAACGGCTTACGTAGTGTGAAGTGGTTTATTACAAGTTTCTTTCTATATAACATAGTTGGTACAATAAATTATGTGTGATGTATTTCAAATTCGCTCCTACGCGAACTTAACCCTTATTCAAACGAGGCTTGTGGAGAGTATTAAGCGGTAGGCAGCGGCTTGGCTCTGCTCCTGGCATTGCTGAAGTCCATAGGCGACGGTAACCACTTACCATCAGGTGGGCCGTTCGCTCGTCTGCCTACAAAGGCAATAAATAAAAAATAAAAACACAGCCTACTGAGTTTCTCGCCGGATCTTCTCAGTGGGTCGCGATTCCGATCCGGTGGTATATTCAGCGGAGCACAACTCTTGCTAGGGCCAGTGTTAGCAGTCCGTCTGGGCGTAGTTCGAATGGTCCCTTAGGTAGGGAACAAACAAAAACAAAATTTTCTTAATTCGGATCCGTTAAAACCTATTATTATTATTATAACCACCACCCTGCTTATTTCTGCCTTGAAGCAGTAATGCGTTTCGGTTTGAAGGGCGGGGCAGCCGTTGTAACAATACTTGAGATCTTATAACTTATATCTCAAGGTGGATAGCGCATTTACGTTGTAGATGCTCCAGTAACCACTTAACACCAGGCGGGCTGTGAGCTCGTCCGCTCATCTAAGCAATATAAAAAAAACCTTCCCTCTCAGTGTTCTAGCGTTCTTTATGTATGCAATATTTAAATGAATTATTTATGACAATCTTACCTGTAAAGCGGTTTCATATTATCAATAATATATTAGAAACAATCACGGTTCGAAATCCTCAAATAATGGATTCACGATCTAATTACGTCAACCTTAAGATTTACATTCGAAATTCGAAAATAATGTGTTTGACATTAATTATAACCTTGCGTATCGGTTTTTAGGTATCAGCTTAACATCGTCTGGGTCGTAAGCTAGTTCATTATCTATATCGATCGATAGTGCTTATGGTTTTATCTTAACTTTTATTCGATTTAAAGTAATCAATTTTAATTACATACGTAACGATTCAAATAAGGTCAGCGTTGAGTATGCCGTAGCTGTGCCTTTGGAATTGCTGATTTCCATGAGCCGCGGTAACCGCTCACAATCAGATGGGTCATCTGCCTATAAGGGCGAAAAAATAAATCGTTTTTCAGATCGCAATGTTAGTTTCATCTAATCTTCGAACCACGTATGCAACATGCCTGAATGGAGAGTGGTAATAACATGGATAATGGCAAAACTAGCTGCTAGACACATGTCACTGGGTACTGGGTACTTTAATTATTGATCTCAATAGTTTGAATGTCATCGTCAATTGCATTAACTTGTAAATCTCCTCTTTAAATGTATTTAGAGCTTGCCAATTCGTAAGGGTCCAAATAAATATGTAAAATACTAGCCATACTAGCCCGCTTCGCTGGGTATTTAAAATTAATGTTATTATTTATAATCATTATTATTAGGGACTCATATAAACATTAGTCTATCCGTTAAGCACATGTATTTTATAAATGGATACCAAGTTTCAAATCAATCGGATGCATGGTTCAGTAGTTATAACGGAACATCCGTAAAAACCACTGTAGATTAATATATTAGTATAGATATATATACTACCTATTTACTCAATTCATTTGAATACTTCTTTGAGTATGTAAGGGTAGGCAGCGGCTTGGTTCTGCCCCTAGCATTGCTGAAGTCCATGGGCGACGGTAACCACTCACCATCAGGTAAGCCATGTGCTTGTCTGCCTACGAGGGTAACAAGAAAAAAATCTCGTAATAAAACTTTAACTATAGTTGAGATCTTAGAACTTATATCTCAAGGTGGGTGGCATTTACGTTGTAGATGTCTATGGGCTTCAACCACTTAACACCAGGTGGGCTGTGAGCTCGTCCACCCATCTAATCAATAAAAAAAAAATTGAACAAAACCAAACATACGACACGTAATAAAAACTAGCATATCAAACTCACAGCCAGTGTATATTACTTGGCCAAAAGCCTGTATATACAGTTCCACCGGCTCTGTCGACAGACTGAACTGAGAAAGGGGAAAACTGTGAAATAATAAATAATAATAATAATTGGGGATACATTTTAAAACGCACAAGATAGTGTTTCGGTAATCAATAAATGCCAGCCGTATGCCGATGCGACCGGTCTCCGTTAGCTACGACAGACCTCTGCCCGGGCATGGCTGGTGATCCCTCCCCCCCCCTCTATGCGCAGCCTCCGAAGGCGCGTCCTCACTCCTCGCTCGACCACCAGAGAGAGCGCACGTGTCCCTCCCGCGCGTCCCTACCTGTGGCGTAGTTACGGATTACAGTGTTTATGAATGGAGATTTTAATGAGAGAAAAAAAAACCGGTTTTTTTTTAATAGAGACCCGATTTCCGATTGTCGTGGGATCGTGAACAGGTTGCAGTGTTAGTGTTTCGATATTCATTTATATTTAAATTATAATATTCTCTGTGTTACATCTGTGTTCTGTGTTAGTGTTGAGTGAATTTCTCGAGAAACATTATGTGTAAGTAAGATCTTGTCAAGTTATGATTAAGTTACTGAAAAATATCTCATTACAGTTAATATCGAAGCTTTTTTTTTTGAATGCACAACGTGATAACCGAAGCGGGTATTGACATTCGCGAGCTTTCGGAAAAGCTCCGTTTCGCGTTAGAATGCGTAGGTGTTTAATTATATCTGATCGACTTCTAAATAAATAAGACGGCAAATGAGGCTTCATACGGTTCTTATTAGTGATCGCTTATCATTAAATGTACCATGCGCCAGTCTACCAAGATATTTGCTTTATTTATTTCAAATAGATTTTTTTAGTACATAAATTAATGTCTTCGAAAAAGTCCTTTCTCAGATGTTATCCTTAAAGTTCAAGCTAGTTTTTGTAATGTTATGCGATGATGTCCATGGACAGATGCCTCGTCCTTCTATTTGGTGTAATAAAACGAAGACTCGAATTTCCAAAAATAATTTCCTCTCTACTCTTTTATTTTTTAAATTTATGATTAATCTAACAGTCGACGATTGTAAGGTCTAATTAGGATAGGATTACTAGATTACTGATTAGGATTACTCAAAGCAATTACATAGAGTTGTATTGTGAGTCGTTGAGAAATTGGTAGGTATCTCCTAGCCTGTTTCCTTCGCGTAGGAGTGGTTTGAAGGGTAGGACATGTCTATACCAACGCACAGACCTACGCTTAACATTATTTAACAAGGTCTTAGCTTCCAAATACAATTAATCTATACTAGAGGTCCCGCAGTAGTCGAAATTCGACTATAATTAATTGGAATTGTAATTTTGTACACTATTATGATTGTATTTTATACTTCTATAATCACAAATTTCGCCAAGACTACACTATAAAAAATATTAACAAAGACAAACAATATTTAATCTATTCTCAATTTGACAACAGACGTCAAGAACAAAAGTTTGACAATAAATAGTATGCATGCGTGTGTGCGTCAAATACATGGTATGTAGTGTGTGTAATGTTTTCTTTATTGATTTAATGTATCTTTTATGCGTTATTTAAAAAAAAATATTAGCATTGTGCACTTCTTCTCTATATTCTCTATAAGTGTGGAAAATTTCATACTCCTCCGTCCGCGCAATTTTCGTAAAAAGGGATACAAAGTTTTTGCTTCACGTATTAATATTAATCTATATAATAATATGTGAAGAAAAAAATTTGTAGCTCTATTTACGAAAATTGCGCGGACGGAGAAGTATGAAATTTCCCACACTTATACACAATATAGAGAAGGAGTGCAGAAAGCTAATTTTTTTTTAGTACGCCTTAAAAATACATTAAATCTATACTAATATATAAATCTACAGTAGTTTTTACGGATGTCTGAACCATGCATCCGATTGACTTGGAACTTGGTATCCATGTAGAAAATACATGTACTTAATGGATAGACTAATATTTATATGAATGTTGAACTCCCTTATAATAATGACAATAAATAATAATGTTAATTTTAAATGCCCAGCGAAGCGGGCGACTGCGGCTTGTCAATAATAAAAACATTACACACACTATATACCATGTATTTGACACATCACATATAAATACATTTGAATTCTGTGTTTATTGTCAAACTTTTGTTATTGTTTAAAGTCTGTGGTCAAATTGAAAATAGATTAATATTGTTTGTTTTTAATATTATTTGCCTAAAGTGTAGTCTTGGCTAAATCTCTGATTATAGAAGTATAATTGTCTTTGAGAATATAACTTTAATCATGTTCAAATTCAATCGGATTTCGACTACTGAGGGACCACTAGTATCTTTAAATACATCGAAGGCAAGAAATACTTTAAAACATATCTACATTTTTACGGATTAATTTGAAGTATTTTACAGTATTTTTGCAGCGTATCGTGTATCTAATTAAAATCACTTTTACTTTTTAATCTCGTTGACGATTCAAATTGTAAAGTACTCAAAATTTCGTAAAGAATCTGATGACAGTAAAAAAACGCGAAATGATTTCGTAAAATTAGTTTTAATGACTGTACAGTATAGGTTTTTTTGTTTTTAATACGCTTTTATTAGCTTCAGACGTATGTATGTTAGTATGTAACGGAATCTTTGAACATGATTTTGACCCCCTTCAAAACGTGGGATTAACTCGAAATTTGGCATACTTAATAAGGACAGATGACAATTTAATAATTAAAAAAGATAATTGAAAAAATTGAAATTCAACTAAAAAATGAAAAATAAATAATAGTTTAAAAAAACAAAAAAATACGCTTTTATAGAAAACCCAACTAAGAATAGGAAATAAATTTTAATAAATTTGAATTATAAATAGTGTAAGAAAAAATGATTTTATTGTAAAAAAGCGTGGTGTGTTTTTAAGGATATTATCGAAATAACCCTTCTACTCATATCTGTTCATAAAATATTTATAATTACTGATACCATGCACACCACACTTTTTTTTACAATAAAATCAATAAAATTTATTGAAATTTATTTTCAATTTTTTCAACTTTTCGACTTTCTTTCAACTTTTTTTTTTCGACTTTCTTTTGTCTGGTGGTAGGACCTCTTGTAAGTCCGCGCGGTTAGGTACCACCGCCCCGCCTATTTCTGTCGTGAAGCAGTAATACGTTTCGGTTTGAAGGGTGGGGCAGCCGCTGTAACTATACTGAGATCTTAAAACTTATATCTCAAGGTGGGTGCCGCATTTACGTTGTAGATGTCCAAGGGCTCCAGTAACCACTTAACACCAGGTGGGCTGTGAGCTCGTCCACCCAGCTAAGCAATAAAAAAAAGAGCCTTTGACTCCCCGATATGTATGTCTCGATATAATATTTTCTGGAGTAAAATGCAATTTTTTTATGTATCTATTTCTATAAACAAAGAAAGAAACATTTCGGAACTCGATATTTTACGACAGAAACAAGTATATCAATATTTATTTAACAGACACTTGACATTTTCCCCTCGCTGTTTGACCTCTTAAAGGTTGAGAAATGCGAACTAAAGATACTTTGAGCTTTTGAGCTTACAATGATAATTCAAGATCGTTTTGTTTTTGGAAATTTTAGGACGTCACAATAATTTTTTATAATTAATATTTTATTTATTTAATTTTATTGTGCTTGTAGGCAGACGAGCATACGGCCCACCTGATGGTGAGTGGTTACTGTAGCCCATGGACATCATAAATGTCAGGGGCAGAGCCGCTTTGAAGAAGGATATGTCATAACGCTCGGGAAACATCGTGGAGGAGAGAGCTCATTCCAAAGCCGGATGGTACGTGGCAAAAAAGATCTCTGGAAACGCACTGTTGATGAACGCAGTGGCTCCAGTTAGTGTGGACGATCTCTACTCCGGTGGCGGGCGGTGCGGTGATAAAAACGAGATGATGGAATCATCTCAAACAATTCCTCAGAGCACTCCCCATGGAACAAATTCATATTTATATTCATATATAAATTCATATATAGAAATAATTGCATAAATAATTGAAGGGCTTTCCAGTCGTAGATTTTTATCTAAATTTTAAACTATTAATGCACGTGGTATTGTAATGCAGAACTGTGTCGTGGTTGAAATAGGCACGGTGGTGGTACAGACTTAAGTAGGCTCACAATACCACCACAAGCTGAGAGTCCTGTCACAAGTCCCACATTCTGTAACTTGCCTGACGCGTCATTGACAGATATGCCAGGTGATAAAAACATGCCAAATCCAAAAAGACAATCTGACGTCACAGGAAATTGTAACGAAGTGACATGCGAAATGCCATTCTCAATCTTCCTGGATGACGAAGCGAACGGAAATTTCAATGAAATCATTAATTCTAATTTTATCCAAAAAAAAATTTAGGTTTAAATCATTTCAATCGACTAAGAGTATAAATGAGTCGACTATTATCAAAGCCGGCAATCTGACTTTTGGATAATTATTGGTAAATCAGAAAAACGAATTATTGACTTTGTATTCCATTGGCAGTCACAAAACTCTTCGGAACGACATCTTAGATAAATAACAGGTTAACTATTAACCTTTATTTAATGCAGGTTTTGAACCGTATTCTTTGAAGGAGACGATTATATTCAAATCAATCTGTATTGACATATCAATAACATTTTTTTGTCCAAATGCACAGATTGCCACCTTTGATAATAGACGACTCAAATAAGTGAAATTCGATGACTTAAATCTCTGGATTTATATTCTTTCGTCAACAAAACCACTTTTTTGAAGATATACTTCTTTAGGCGCGTTATGAAAAATTTTATGAGAGTGAAATTTTACGATGCGCGCGCACCGTGACACAGAATTAACAGAATGAAGTTGCCTACTAAATCGCTCATTATCATACGACCGACGTAACTTGGCGAGTCTGAATATAGTCGCAGGTGAACTTTCCGAATCGTACCGAGAATTACCGAATGTATACGATGTCAAGAAAACGGATGTCCAATATGCGTGTTTGAGGATGTTGTTTAATCGATTTTTTTTTTCAAATTGATTAAAATATAAATAAAAAAAAACAACAAATAATAATAAAAATAAAGTATAACTTCTTACGCGCGTACATAAGTACACGCACCCTTTTTTTCCTTCCTAAGCTGATAGCCTTGAGAGGCTATTTCAGCGTAACCTTAACTAGTAGGTGAGCTCACGGGGCTCAAACCGGAGTGATGCTAACACTGACCCCAGCAAGAGTAGTGCTTCGCAGAATATACCGGATCAGAAACGCGACCCACTGAGAAGATCCGGTGAGGAACGCAGTGGGCTGTGTCTATGGGTTAATTCGCTCGTCGAGCCCTTCGTCGCAAGCGACGGGTTCGACGAGGACGGTGACCGGGGCTAAAACCACTGAGTGTTGAGAAACAGATGAAATAATGGATCTTAAGTATTACATCTTCAACTATATACATAATTATAATGTTAATTATATACATATATGTATATAATGAATTGGTGTGACGCAATGTTACTCATGATGGTAATTACATATAGTGATAAATAAGTGTGTTGTTGTTGTAGCTAAAACTGGGTGGACCTTTATGAAACATTAGACTCTATTAGCCAGTCAGCGCCATCTATCGCACGTTGATGGTACTTTAACAGAAACCTTCCTCGGAGTCAAAATAACAATTACAATGGGCTTCGTCAGAGAGGCATGAATAGTAGGCAATTTGTAAAAAAACTAAACTATAATTATAATAAATTATTGGTGGTAAAAGGTCTTATGAGTCCGCATGGGTAGGTATCACCACCCTGCCTATTTCTGCCGTGAAGCAGTAATAGGTTTCGGTTAGAAGGGCGGGGCACCCGTTGTAACTATACTTGAAACCTTAGAACTTATATCTCAAGGTGGGTGGCGCATTTGCGTTGTGAATGTCTATGGGCTCCAGTAACCACTCAACACCAGGTGGGTTGTGAGCTCGTCCACCCAACTAAGCAATTAAAAAAAAACAATCTAAATCATTATACAATTAATTCACACACACAATAACATAACAATAACATCTGTCTCATGGGACTTCGTAATTGGAATAGAACAGAGGCTCCCAAACTTATTTTGTCTACTGTCCACTTTGAGACTAATAATTATTTTTTATCGCCCCATTTTTTTTTCTGTTACTTAAACACCACTCAAGCGAGAGCTCAGTCGGTGTCTAAGAGTCCTCCTAAATGAAATTACAAATCGTCTTCCAAGCCTCTACACAACACACCCTTTTTTTTCTGGGTCTCTTACCGCCCCCCTTTAAGCCTGCAGCGCTCACAAGGGGGCGTTATCGACCACTTTGAGAAAGGCCGGAATAGAGTGTAGGAGCGCTGTTCTAACGCGACACAAATTTGAGTTAACTTTTACGCGATCGAGAACGTTAAAAAACTCGCATTAAACACATGGCTTTGGTAGACGTCGATTGCCAGGTGGGCTCGGAGTTCATCTGAGGAATTATCTATCCATTAACTCTATCTGTGCGACATAGTTTTTGAATGTCGGAGTGGGCGTATACAGTTATCGGCAACCATTAATATGGGCTCATGTTACGTGCTGGGTTCGTATTTATGTTCAAGTATAGTATAATATGTATATCTATACTTATTAATATTATAAAGAGGAAAGATTTGTTTGTTTGTATTGAATAGGCTCCGAAACTACTGAACCGATTTGAAAAATTCTTTCACTGTTTGGAAGCTACACTATTCCCGAGTGACATACGCTATAATCTTTTTTGAAAAAATTAGGGATCCTTACTAAAAGACCAATAATGTAACCCAAGGTGTATAAAAATTACTTAAAATATTCTTTACATCGCATGCCCTGCGCAAACTATTGATGATAGAATAAACTTATGAATGTACTACGACTTTGTAGAACGCATTATTATTCACAAAAAGTGTCGCGACAGCATATGTCTAACTATTATAGTTATGCCGCAATAAGTGTTCTTTTATTTTACAAATAAACCATGTCAAATATCGTTGAAGTGTTTGTTAAAGACCCGAGCGGAGCCGGAGCGGGCTGCTAGTACAGTATAAGTATAAATAATAGGATCGCCTTTTTTAATACATCAGCTATCAGATTCAGCATGTGTTAGTGATTACGAGGGATCGAAGCTTGAATTGAAAGTACAGTACAAATAACTTTCCTATAACGCGGTATTTTATAACACGGTCGCTCTTTAACACGAAAAGAAAACCACGGTATTTCTACAATATTTTTTTAATGCTTAGATGTGTGGACGAGCTCACAGCCTACCTGGTGTTAAGTGGTTACTGGGGCCCATAGACATCTACAACGTAAATGCGCCACCCATCTTGAGATTTAAGTTCTAAGGTCTCAGTATATGTAGTTATGTACAACGATACAACACGATAACGAAATTTTTCTCGAATTAACGAACTCTGAAGATTTGGCTTGCGTTATCTAATTTTTGTTATGGTGTTGTCCATGTGACATGTCTGTCTTCAGACGATGCTTGAGCATAGCAACTTTTTTTCAGGACATTTAAAATTTATCTACACAACGTTTTTTTGCTTTTACGATTAGAGAAAATCGTATCGTAACGTGGTTTAGAAGAAGGAAGCGGAGAAAGAGATAGATAGCTAAGAGGAGAGTGATCTCTTTTTTGACTATTCAGTGATGCGACTATCGCATCAGGGTACAAATGCTTACAAACGTGTTTAATAGAATGTTGTTATTCACCTACATGTGTGATCTTTTCAGTAGTCTAATCTTATACCTTTAAACGAACAATTCTTGTATATTAATACAATTCATATATAATCTGAATCTCGGAAACGGCTCCAACGATTTTCATACAGGGGATTTCGGGGGCGATAAATCGATCTAGCTACGATTTATTTTCAGAAAATGTTGTTTTATTCGTGTTTGCACTAATCAACTCTTCCCGACATCTATTGGTGAATAATAATACTATTTTTCTTAATTGAGGGCAACTAACCGTTTAAAGACACAACAAGATGGCGTTATCAAAAAAAAACCATCATCATCTAGTTACGAAAAATTTAGTATCGCACTTTGGAATTGAAATGATAATTAATTGTCTATAACCTAAACTACTTAAAGATATTGGGTTCATTCGCATTTTCCCTACCCATCTGCTAATAGTCTAAGGCTATTCCAGCTATTGCCGGACTGGTAGGTGAGCTCACGGGCTCAACCTGAGATAGTTTGCTAATACTAGCTTTAGCAAGAGCAGTTCTTCAGAATCTACCACCAGATCAAAATCCTGATCCACTTAAGATCTGGCTTTTTTTTTTTTTTTTTTTTCCTATCTATGCTGATAGCCTTGAGAGGCTACTTCAGCGTACCCTAGCTTGTGTAGGTGAGCTCGCGGGGCTCAAACCGGAGAATTGCTAACACCGCCCTAGCAAGAGCAGTGCTTCGCAGAATCTACCACCGGATCGGAAGCGCGACCCACTGAGAAGATCCGGCGAGAAACTCAGTGGGCTATAGCTACGGGGTCATAAACAAAACTTTACCAACATTTTTGGGCCATCTAACTTTTGCATTGAAGGAAGCATTACGATAATATCATTCTTCAAATTTTAATAAGATGTGTGGAAAATCTGGAAGCATGAGGATAGTGTAAAAAAAAACTACATCTACCACTGCGTATTCGACAGTGCGTTTCCAGAGGTATTTTTTGCCACGTACCATCCGGCTATGGAATGAGCTCCCCTCTACGGTGTTTCCCGAGCGCTATGACATATCCTTCTTCAAACGAGGTTTGTGAAGAGTATTAAGCGGTAGGCAGCGGCTTGGCTCTGCTCCTGGTATTGCTAAAGTCCATTGGCGACGGTAAACACTCACCATCAGGTGGGCCGTACGCTCGTCAGCCTACAAGGGCAATAAAAAAAAATGCCGTCCGATTACTAGCAGCTACGACGATTTTGCAACGGATATAGTTTGTCGATGCGCTAGAAAAAACATAAAATTTACTTTGAATTAACAACAAAAAAAAAAAAGGAATCAATTACCGATACTGGTTTGAATGATCGCCACCGGATGTGGAGCTTGAACGGCTCGGGAACCGGTCTGCAGCGGCTCCGTGTTCCCAGCCAAGCTGTTTTTGTTTGGTACAAGCTTTTTTTTTTCATTACTGCGATCAGTCTTTAGAGATATTTAATAGCAGTTTTTGATACTAAGCACAAAGTGGGAATGAGTTGCTCGCTCCGGGCATTTCAATATTGCAATAATTGTTACGTTAAAATACCTTTATTTTTATTGCTTAGATGGATGGACGAGCTCACAGCCCACCTGGTGTCAAGTGGTTACTGGAGCCCATAGACATCTACAACGTAAATGCGTCACCCACCTTGAGGTATAAGCTCTAAGATCTCAGTATAGTTACAACGGCTGCCCTACGCTTCAGACCGAAACGCATTACTGCTTCACGGCAGAAATAAACAGGGCAATGGTACCTACCCCCGCGGACTCACAAGATATCCTACCACCAGAAAAGAACCTCTTGTAAAAATGAATACTTAAAAAAAATATCTAATATTAAAAAAAAAAGACATGCCCGCTGAGTTTCTTGCCAGTTCTTCTCAGGACGGAGGCTAGTTTTTGTGAATTGGCGGTAATTGTTTTTGACGTTCAACAAGTATGTACTTTCATTTATGTAGCATAAATTTTTTTTATTGATTGATTGATAGTTTCATAGATCATCTAACTGAAGTCTTGATTTGTTATCCTTCGCTACTGGTGTTAGGACGTCTTTGGGCCCGCACGAGTAGGTACTACCATCTTTTTTCTTTCCCTGCCTATTCGTTGGTAGCCTGAGAGGCTAAGAGACTATTCCATTTACGCCCAGAAGGGTAGGTGAGCTCACAGTCTCAATTTAAGAGAATTTGCTAACACTAGCCCTAGTAAGAGCAGTGCTTCGCAGAATCTACCACTGGATCGGAATCGCTACCCACTGAGAAGACCCGGCGAGAAACTCAGTGGGCTGTCTCTACGGGTTAGAGCCACCGTGCCCTCTATTACTGCCTACCTGTTTCAGTTTGAAGGTTGGGACAGCCGTTGTACTGTAAAATGTTGACTTTAGAACACTTCGCCTTGGTGATCTCTTTAATTGAAATAATTACACATCTCAATCTATACCAGTATATACAAAAATAAAATAGTTTTGCTATCTGTTACGTTTCATGTCCAAATTAGTCAATCGGTTTTGACGAAATTCGGTATAGAAATAGTTTTAACCCTGATAAAGTGTCTAAAAAGTGCCTTTCATCTCACTGCCTCAAGATGAGTTTCTGCCCACGCGATGTAAAGTCTAGTCCACGCTGGTGAAGCTACTGACAGAAAACTAGGTTTTTATGAGCTTTACAGTCATATATCGCAGTTTTTTTTTATTGCTTAGATGGGTGGACGATCTCACAGCCCACCTGGTGTTAAGTGGTTACTGGAGCCCATAGACATCTACAACGTAAATGCGCCACCCATCTTGAGATATAAGTTCTAAGGTCTCAAGTATAGTTACAACGGCTTCCCCACCCTTCAAACCGAAACGCATTACTACTTCACGGCAGAAACAGGCGGGGTGGTGGTACCTACCCGCGCGGACTCACAAGAGGTCCTACCACCAGTAAAAAAGTTGTTTACCCTGCCACCAGTGAATTCAGACTTAATTATAAAATATCAATGCACGTGCCTCGTTTTGGCATTACCACCGTTGGTCTTGCCCAAAACGAATTTAAAAGTTCGAACTGTCATTATGTGAAGCCAGATAACAAAATGGCCGCTAATACAGGATGTTGTGTTTTGTGGGTTTTTTTTAAATGCGAAGCCTATTAACTGATAATGACACATGTTAATTTAATTACATTAAATAGAGTCGTAATGGATGTTTTTTTTTTGCGTCTTTGAAAACCAGTCGAAATTGGCTATGAACTTTGTCTATGCCAGGCCTTGCTGTTCTAAGCTAGTGTTGGGACTGTGAACTGGATAAGTAATTTAATGTCTTGGATTTTTGATATTAATCCATTAGTTTCTTCCATATTAAATAAAAACACAATAGGAACTATAAATAATATTAATTTAATTTGTCACAAATTCACCATTTAATTTAATTTTGTTTTGCTTTTCTTATTTTTTTTTTTTTGTAGTTTATACCACGTTTTAAGTCTGTACACACGTACCTAGCCTTGAATCCCAGTAAACCAAAGAGGAACGGGGGTGACTGAAAATCAGTTTTTTTTCCCTACCTAAACTGATAGCCTTGAAAGGCTATTTCAGCGTAACCTTACCTAGTAGGTGAGCTCACGGGGCTCAAACCGGAGTGCGGCTAACATTGGCCCTAGCAGGAGTAGTGCTTTGCAGAATCTACCACCGGATCGGAAACCGATCCGGCGAGAAACTCAATGTGCTGTGTCTATGGGTTAAAGGGGACGGTAACCGGTAAAATTCAGCGTTGTTCGATCAATTCGTCTGCTTTGAACAGCATTAGCTGGACCAATTCCTTTTGCCTTCCTTTTTCCTTTTCTTTTATTTATCTTCTTCTTCTCCACCTTATCCCACTAGGTGGGGTCGGCACAGCGAATTTTCATTTCAGCACTCACTCCTCTCTCTCTCACATCGTCATTCACACACTCGATCCATGTCTTCTTCGGTCGAACTCTTCCCCCTCTACCTTGCACTACCATATCCATACATCACCTAGTCACATGCATCTTCTCTCTACGCATCACATATCCATACCACGCTAACCGTCCGCTCTTTAACTCTCTTTTATTTTATTTATCTACTTGTATTAATCTAAACTTATGTGAAAGGCAATAAATGATTTTATTATTATTATTAATGAGGGTAAGAGCTGACGACACTCTGATAACGGGTCAGTGGAGTCCATAAAGTCGTAACGTCAATGATACTGTCCACTTTAAGACCTAAGATTAAGCTCTCATACGCTATTGGTGTGGCATCTGTCCAAATTTGATTCCAAGTAAAGACATTGCGCAACAGTATTAATCATCTCTGGAGTTGAGGCATCAGAAAAATGTTTTCAGCGAGAATCATCTCTCGAGTGCAAAGGGCTAAGAGAAGGTATCATGTGGTAATTGCGCTGTGAAGGCTAAGTTCTTTGGTGACCACTTAACACAAGAAGAGATGATATTCTTTACGAAATTTTGCGAACGAACGAATAATAGTTTATCAATTAATTAAACGGTGCTTAGTAAAAAAGGTAATAATGTCGTTTGAAAATGATCACCCTGTATTTTACTTTGTAGGCGTCTCCCGCATTGCAGCAATGTGGCGTCCACATTTGAAAACACATGTTCCATCTAAAACGCAATTAGAATATTAATTTTGCGTCGATTCGCTTTTGTTTCGCAGTTAATTTTTAATTTAGCGAAATCGAGGGTAGTCTGAAGACAGGCGAAGGGTGAGTTGCAGGAGGCTTTCCGATTGGGAATAACGATGAAGGGTAGATCTTCCAAAGAGTGGATGTAATTGCTCGGTAGACCCTCGATCAGTGTACTTAGTGCGAGTTTTTTAACGTTGTCGATAGCGTAAAAGTTAACTCGAATTTGTATGGAGTTGGAAAGTTTGCCTACGCTGGCCGCTGGGGGCGCTGTTCCAAATACAAATTTAAACACACAACATTACAATTTTAGAACAAATTTAAGTTAACTTTTACGCTATCGAGAACGTTAAAAACTTGCACTAAATACACTATTGTTGTTCGGAGATTCAGCTATCAGTCAACAAAATTTACAATTTTTGTTATTGCTTAGAAGGGTGGACGAGCTCACAGGCCACCTGGTGTTAAGTGGTTACTGGAGCCCATAGACATCTACGACGTAAATGCGCCACCCATCTTGAGATATAAGTTCTAAGGTCTCAGTATAGTTACAACGGAATAACTATCTTAACATTGGCACCGCGAATTGTCGCTTTGAGGCAATAATACGCAGGCCGGCCCAAAACCCCACCACCGCTAAGACATAAGACAAACACATCTTTTAACGCCAGCCCGTACCGAGGTCAATAAAACTTTATACAAAAAGCAATGCAACCGCCGACACATATGGCGACGTTCTCACGGTGTTCAAAGACTTTTAGTATTTATAAATAAGTACTATGGAACATGAAAAAGTGATTTAATTAATTAACTGGCTACGAGATTGAGACCTCATGCTTAATGAGTTATTTTCGTGAGGCGTATAACGGGTTAGTGCATTAAAGGGGGAGGCTAAACCCTCCATTATTACGGTATAGTGAGCTAGAGAGAGAGAGAAAGAGAGAGAGAGAGAGTATTCTTTATTGTACACCAAAAAACTAATAAACAGTGCGATACATTAAATACAATTGGCGGTCTTATCGCTAAGAGCGATCTCTTCCAGACAACCATCAGGTGGACCACAATTATTTGGAAATGAATTACGCGCGGTGTACCAATCCAGTGAAATATATATATACATATAGGTACACATACATATACACATACATACATACATAACACACATACATACATATAAACATAGCTAACCCGAAGAGTCAGGTTATTCCCAATATAAGCCGTTTGAAGAAGGAAGACCCTAACTCAATATAGTATCGTATTTATTATAGGTCACATTGAACATTGAAAATCTTAAGAGGAAAACGGATATTAAAAAAGGTGTTTTTTTTGCTTAGATAAGTGGAAGAGCTCACGGCCCACCTGGTGTTAAGTGGTTACCGGAGCCAATAGACATATAACGCGTAAATGCTGTCACCCATATTGAGATGTGAGTTATAAGGTCTCAGTATAGTTACAACGGCTACCCCACCCTTCAAACCGAAACGCATTACTGCTTCACGGCAGAAACAGGCAGGGCGGTGGTACCTACCCGTGCGGACTCCCAAGAGGTCCTACCACCAGTGAATTGGAGCAAAATTTTTTTTTTTTTGCCTTTGTAGGCAGACGAGCATACGGCCCACCTGATGGTGAGTGGTTACCGTCGCCCATGGACTTCAGCAATGCCAGGGGCAGAGCCAAGCCACTGCCTACCGCTTAATACTCTCCACAAGCCTCGTTTGAAGAAGGACATGTCATAGGGCTCGGGAAACACCGTGGAGGGGAGCTCAATTTCTTTATAGCGTAGTTCACCGAACTAACCGAAACAAAAAAACCAACCCGTGTGGGCTTAAGCCACCACAATTAAAACTTTAAATCCAATTATGCTAAAAAACACAATGCTCCCGCAGAAACGTAACCTCGTTACCGAAAGGTCGCATCTCGCGTATTAATCTCAAGCGATTTCGGTCGTTAACTAAATACCGATAAAGCATTCGCGACATACTCGTATAAATCAAAGAAGTAATGAATCAGTGACATATATAACGAACACACAAACAGACGGACGGTAAAGGCGAAATGATTGCCTAGAGTCACCTACGTGCGATTTCATGTTGCTTGGTACAAATCAAAGAATTATGAGACTTACTTCTTATTTTTAACTCGCCTTAATTCTTGCTTGTATTTTTTTTTTACTATATTAGTAATAGGGAATGCTGTGTATAAGAGAAACGACCTAACTAACTTTGTCCTTTCCCTATCTCCGTAGTCTGCTGCTTCTACGATTATTTTTTTTTCCTACCTAAGCTCGAGCGATAGCCTCGAGAGGCTATATCAGCGTAACCTTAACTAGTAACTGAGCTCACGGGGTTCAAACCTGACGACGATGCTAACACGAACCCTAGCAAGAGCCGTGCTTCGCAGAATCTACCACCGGATCGGAAACGCGACCCACTGAGAAGATCCGGCGAGAAACTCAGTGGGCTGTGTCTGAGGGTTAATTTACTCGTCGAGCCCTTCGTCGCAAGCGATGAGTTCGACGACAATAATGACTGGTGCTTGAGGTACCTAAAAGCACCGCTAGTGGATCGGGAGGATCCGAAATGACGTGTTTGGGGCGACGTCGACTGCTTTCCATTCTGTCCGCCGGATCGGGAATGTAGCTACCGGCGGCCACGATGAGAGGGTTCTCGTGTCGTGCCGCTTTATCGAAGTGTTTCGTTATTACGAAAGTGTTATTTGAGCACTATGTTTCATCGTTCATTCGTCTTAAGCGTCTTCAGACGTGGTTTGAGGAGAGTCCTCCGTGACTATGTTTCTAGTATTGCTGATGTTTATGAGCATCAGTGAGACCAAACCCTTACGTAGTGATTGCCATCGTTTAACTTTGGGATCAAAGTATTGCATGATTCATCATCATCAGCCTCTATCTCTCCACTGCTGGAGGTAGATTGCTTTTACAAAAAAAGAAGTCATGTATGCGTTTAAAATTATTTAGTTCCCCCATTAAAGGCACGGTATTGAAAAGTGCAAAGAATTTACCATTGATCTTTGTAATTATTGAGTTTTATTCAGTCTTTACGTCGCTTGCTATTAACATAGTTAAATTATTTATAGCTGTTTTGTTCGAGTACACGTTCGCACAGAACTCATATGCATGTACAAATAAAATTCTTTCCCACGAGAAGAAGTAGTATTAGAACTTCATGGACATGTTTTTATTCGTTGGCAGGCAAGCTAACAATGATATTAAGGCGGTCTATGACTTTAATATTTACCATATTCAAAAATCCTTCAATTCTCCCGAAAAATCGCATAAATTATGAATCGCTTCGGCTTATATCTTACGGCGCAGCGCGTACTCAAATAGGCGTCGCGTGGGCCAAGAGACAGTTTCGTAATCAAATTCGAGTTTTAGTTATAATGTTTTAGATTTTTCTTCGAGTGGGCCTGCGTTGGCTACTTAATTTCGTTGCGTGGTACCTTGCGGTAGTAATGTTGTTTTGTAACAGCATTGGGCAGAATGTATGCTTTGTACAAAGACGTATTTGTTATACGCGTAGCTGAACCGAGGTGTTTATATCTCGCTTGATATTAGCCCCAGTAGTGCTGAGTTTATTTATTATTACATAAAATTATCTTGCATACATTTCTAAAGGATATTTGAAATAAAAGGTCCCTAAAAAAATCAATGCTAAATCACAGCAAAATAATTTTAAATGGTTATTTATAAATGGTACTAATTTTATTTTTTTAAATTTTTTTCCTAGATGGGTGGACGAGCTCACAGCCCACCTGGTGTTAAGTGGTTACTGGAGCCCATAGACATCCACAACGTAAATGCGCCACCCACCTTGAGATACAAGTTCTAAGGTCTCAAGCATAGTAACGACGGCTGCCCCACCCTTCAAACCGAAACGCATTACTGCTTCACGGCAGAAATAGGCAGGGTGGTGGTACCCACCCGCGTGGACTCACAAGAGGTCCTACCACCAGTAATTACGCAAATTATAATTTTGCGGGTTTCATTTTTATTACACGATGTTATTCCTTCACCGTGGAAGTCAATCGTGAACATTTGTTGAGTACGTATTTCATTTGAAAAATTGGTACCCGCCTGCGGGATTCGAACACCGGTGCATCGCTTCAACACGAATGCACCGGACGTCTTATCCGTTAGGCCACGACGACTACAAATTTTTTTTAGAATTTATTAAAAAACGTAATTCATGCGCGCGCTGAGACACTTACGTACATATTGATACCTAATATCTATGATCCAACTGCGCAATAGTCGGTATTCCGACGCTCCACCTTTAATACTAATTAACAGAGAGTCGATCTATCGACGGTTCATGCTTTGAGCATTTAAGCTTTTTTTTATTGCTTAGATGGGTGGACGAGCTCACAGCCCACCTGGTGTTGAGTGGTTACTTGCGCCTGTAGACATCTACGACGTAAATGCGCCACCCACCTTAAGATGTAAGTTCTAAGGTCTCAAGTATGGTTACAACGGCTGCCCTGCCCTTCAAACCGAAACGCATTACTGCTTCACGGCAGAACTAGGCAAGGCGATGGTACCTAACCGCGCGGACTCACAAGAGGTCCTACTACTAGTAAAACTGCTAACTGACTTGATGGACCAAGACACTTGCATGAACAGGGCTGTTAGTAATAGTAGTATCGAACTGTGTATTCTGAAACATTATTGGAACGAAGTTCCTTATGGGACGATGCGCAGGGGTACCCTAACCGGGAATAAACGTCCGTAACGTAAGATTTTTATTAGTAATGCACACAGTGTACGACTTAACTTCGTAATAACGTACAAAAAATAACAAACAACCGCGAATGAAGTGTACCACAATAAGTTCGCACGTTACCGAATGACCGTGGGTTGTTGCGAAACCTCCTTGTTTTCTTTATAACTCGAATAGAACTTAAAATTAATATTTTTATAATAAAGAACTTCATTCCTATCCGGTGTCCCATGACACCAGATGTGTGATCTTTAAATCAGTATTTCAGGTAATCTTGGTAATAGAAAAAAAAACGCGCCCTTAAATCGTTTAAGTAGCCTGAATTATGACTACGACTCCCGACAACCGATGTACCTATGTATTATCAGTAATATATCTATACAGTATATATCTATACATAATATATATTTTTAGCAACGGCTTAATAATTTAAATAAATAAAAAAAATACAAAAGTGGGTAGGAACGATCGACACAGAATATTAAATCTAAGACAAGTGAACGCTGCGCGCGCTTCCAGCAAAAGTGATCCGAGGTGGCGTGATGTCCCCGCTGGTCGGTCGGTTGCCCCTCCAGATGACGAGTTGCCCCTCCAGATGACGTCACGAGTCCACGTGAGTGCTCGTCGTCAATGGCTCCGCCCATCGACTTTGACTTAAGAGGGAGTCGCCTCTAATACGGCCTCTCCTGACTGGTGGACGTCCACGTTCACCTCGATGTCATGACCGTCTTCAATCTCTGACGATGCAGGACTCACTGTGTGCACAGCGTTGCTATCGGGGTGTTCTATGATATCGTCATAGAAATAGATTGTTTGCATTACAATCATGATTTTGGTACCATGAACCATTAGTAAAAGTTAGTAGTTTTTGTGAGCATTTTACATCACATTTCAGTGTGTTCATGTATAGTAGACTCTTGTTGAGTTACGTTAGATGTACTGACGACACGGCACTGTTACCATATCGGGTGTATAATATACTGTGAGAGGAAAGTCTGGTTGACATGGCCAAGTTAACATGTCAAGCCAATACACTCGTAACGTGAACTGCGTTACCACGTCACACCTTTACGTGAACTTTGTTACCACGTCATAACATATACGTGAACTATGTTACCACGGTACAACATCTACGTGAACTATGTTACCACGTAAATCTCTGCGTGAACTATGTTACCACGTTACAACATCTACGTGAACTATGTTACCACGTAAATCTCTGCGTGAACTATGTTACCACGTTACAACATCTACGTGAACTATGTTACCACGTAAATCTCTGCGTGAACTATGTTACCACGTTACAACATCTACGTGAACTATGTTACCACGTAAATCTCTGCGTGAACTATGTTACCACGTTACAACATCTACGTGAACTATGTTACCACGTAAATCTCTGCGTGAACTATGTTACCACGTTACAACATCTACGTGAACTATGTTACCACGTAAATCTCTGCGTGAACTATGTTACCACGTTACAACATCTACGTGAACTATGTTACCACGTAAATCTCTGCGTGAACTATGTTACCACGGTACAACATCTACGTGAACTATGTTACCACGTAAATCTCTGGAAGCATGCAGTCAACCCCAAGAATGTTTGACATTACGCGTCACTGGTGACTCAACTAGTGCCTGAACCCTACGGGGACTCGGCCTAACCTGACCACCAAAAATTAAATCAAATCGTGAATCTGTAGACTAGCGTTCGCGAGTCAACCAGAGGGCCCATTATGCCCCGTATCATTATTAAAGTTCCGAGTTTGTCAGTCAGACCTCTGACCATCTTAATACAGAGCAACGATCTCCTGGCGCACTCGACGTATGAGTCAAAGCAATCTGATGCTAATTGCATAGCATTATAAAGAATATTGGCATATTCTAACTTTCGCGGACACAACGGCTTAAAGTCTTTTACGAAGTTATCCCACGTCCGGTCACTAGACAATCACACGTGTAACCAAGTACGCTCATCACTCTTAAGACAGCCCAAAACTCGTGACAAATACTCAGTGCCTTCCCAGTTAAGGATCTAGCCCATTCTACTTCCTTACACAATGTGTCTATGTATTGCACGGCAGGGTAAAACTTAGAAATAAGGTAACCATGAGCTCGATCTGAATTTACGAATCTAATGGATTCGGTTAACTTTCGTGCTGATGTGGTAGTTGCCTTTTTATTGTCACAACGCGTGGTGGAACTATTTTACATCTATTCTCTTCGATCAATAATACTACTAGATTCGCGATTAGCGCTTCAAAAGCGGCCCGAAAAATAAGACCACAAATAAATTTGTGGTCTTATTTCAAATTAGTATGGTCCAATCATAGCCAACACTAAGACGTCAAAACGCTGCAATGCGCGTTCAAAAACTGAGTAAAAAACCACCGTAACACCAAGGTTTTGGAAGGAATATCTTTTTTTGGTAAATTTATATTATTAAGTGTTTTTCATAAAATAATAAACACAATTATATTGTAAATAAAACACAATTTACGAATATTGTAATTGTTTGGCCAATGTTTGCAACAAGGCACCAGCTATTGTAACAAACATCACCTATTCTTGGACAGGGAATGCATAGAGTAGTTTTGTTATTTTATAATGTTATTTTTGTTTGTAGATTTCCTAGTAGCCCCTTGTCGCTGTGCATAATGGATATATTATATTGTTGCGAAAGAAAGAGGAGAAGAAATATAGAACTCTTATAAAAATTCTAGAATTGTTCAATGGTGGTGGCAAATCAATGCAAAAAAGTATTAAAAAAACTTTATATGTATGTGTAAATATTTTAAGCGTATATGCTGAAAAGGATTTGTTTTCTGGGGGAAACGAACACAGCCATAAAATAAGCCTAAATTAAACTGATTATAGAAAAATTCATTGATATAAGATTACATTATATTTGTAAAAAGAAACCGCTCATATAAAAATGACTTCTAAAAGACAGCTTTATAACAAACTGAATCTGTTTAAAGGTAATTAAATCTACATTATTGTTTTAATTACTTCTGTATAAAGAATACGTGGAAAACATGTTTCGTGTTTCCTTTCATATTTTTTTTACTTTATTCAATTTTATTTTTTATCACCTATTTAGCG
The DNA here is from genome assembly GCF_030269925.1 of Bombyx mori. Taxonomy (NCBI): domain Eukaryota; kingdom Metazoa; phylum Arthropoda; class Insecta; order Lepidoptera; family Bombycidae; genus Bombyx; species Bombyx mori. Next base: position 8,292,464 of record NC_085130.1, read on the forward strand.
GCAATGTAAAATATTATCTACTACTTTTTTGAATCGGTCAAAAATAGTTGCGACCATACAAAACAAACCTAAAACAAATATGTATATTCTGCAACTCTATGTCTTTCAATACTTACTGTGTTCTGAGCATTGAAATGTAATACCAAGAACTACATCTAGTTCCACAATACAATAAGCACGAAATTTTAAACAAATATTTTTAACCTTATAAATTAGGCTTTAAGTATCATTTTAGAATAAATATTTTTGTACTGATGACTTTTTATGTTCAAGTGACATTTTAAATTTATTCCATAATATTCTTTTTCTGACGAAAGGACCTAAATACATATATTTTGCAAAGGTAATTAAACTTTATGTTTAAGTATTAAGGTTTATAATAAACTGAAGTCGTTAACATTATTAAACTTTTTTCTAAGAAATGAAGATGTTTTCGTGTCTGCAAACGTGGCCACTGGAGCGTCTTATTTTTGTTCCTGATCCGTAATCTAGTACTATTATTGATCGAAGTCTATTCTCAAACGCGGGTACAATCGACACGGCGATGGAACAACACGGCGTCTCGTTTGCATGATCACCGACCTGGACAGTCGGACTGTTGTCTAATTGACGTATTGATGGAGTGTGCCGACTAGTAACATTTTGAACCCTTCGAATGTTATTTCCACCCATCGAAACTGAGCATTCAGTCTCGAGTATGTTCTATCGCGTCAATAAAAATAGACCGTGAGGTCGGTTGTGATAAAGTCGTTGAGCTAGTTACTTGGTGATTTATTACATTTCATAAGAGGGTATCCGACAAAAAAAATCTACTTCGCACCACGAATCGATATCATTAACGCTGGGGTCAAAATTAGAAATATAAAAATGGTTCGACCTTACTTTGGACAGTGCACTTAATGCTCCGATGATCCTGTCTGTAGCGTCGTACGCGTGGGACTCTGACGGCAGCGGTGATGTGATTCCCAACGCCACCACGGGTCCGGCGCCACCACCGTCCGCGGTCGAGGGATGTGCGTCTTCTATCTGCGACCCTAGCGGGCTCGACTCACGCGCAACGTTCACATTTGAGTTTTAAGCAATTAAACGCGCCAATATTATTCTCCAATATTGGTCTCGAACATTCGGCGAATGCGAGCGTCCTCCTACCCTGCTTCCAGTTACACGTATATCGGTCATTACGTTGTTAATTTAATGCAAATTTTTAAAAATAAACTGTACGCCAGGATAACCCAAAAGCGGATAGGGCACAAGCCCTATCCCACTTCTGATTTTAGCAACGGCTTAATAATTTAAATAAATAAAAAAAATACAAAAGTGGGTAGGAACGATCGACACAGAATATTAAATCTAAGACAAGTGAACGCTGCGCGCGCTTCCAGCAAAAGTGATCCGAGGTGGCGTGATGTCCCCGCTGGTCGGTCGGTTGCCCCTCCAGATGACGAGTTGCCCCTCCAGATGACGTCACGAGTCCACGTGAGTGCTCGTCGTCAATGGCTCCGCCCATCGACTTTGACTTAAGAGGGAGTCGCCTCTAATAATATATACATCTTAAACTATTTATTTTAACGAACCACTTATCTATCATCTAAGCAAAAAATCGGTTGTCTGTAAAGTCGGTTTACTGACGATAGTTGAACGTGACGACGTCATAAGAAAATACTGATGGAATGGTTTCATTTTTCAACTATGTATCGCAATTATCGTTGCTTTTGTAGCGCATCAGGGATGTTTTTTGCAGACGCGCACATAGATTGTTTTTACGCTACCATGCGTAAGAGGTGTGCATCTCTGGTAAGCAGAGTGAGGGCCAGCTCCAACAGTATCCTGAGCATGATCGCAAGCAGGCTGGACTGTGTATAGATGGGTCGCTGTGGTGCCATCTCCCATGGGATGTTACGACAGTAATTCATTGTGATGTCATATAACTACTAACATAGGTCTAAGACTTATTAACGATTTATATGAGTCATGGTTACTTGCAATAAAAACATTATTATTATTATTATTATTATTATAAACAATTGACACCACATTCACTTTTCACTGAACTACATACTTGACGAAAACATGTAAATGTATTATTGTATAGCAGCTGTCCACGTGGATGCATCGCTCACTCAAGTAGGAGAGAGACAGATGTCGAACGCTGCCGAACGCGGAGGCCGATTGTGCCTCTTTGTCGCTCGTTGCGCGCTCTCGCTTGCACTTCAAGCCTTAAATGGAACGCCCCAGAGCGAGGTAACGCCGCATGAGTCATGTTTTTTCGTGCGTGCAGCCGGCGCCATCGAATTATAAGACGTTGTCACGTCAAAACAAAAACAAAAAAAAAACACAATGCCCATACACACTCATAAAATAGCTTATATACTAGCCAAGCCAAAACCCATGAGATATTTCAATTCTTGGAAAGACCGTACGTACGAATTTCAACAACGTAATCACGATATATAATAATAATGTGAGCGATTGATATCATTAGTGTTCTGTTAATTTTCATTTATTCAATCATTTAGCTTGTTTTTTTTTTCAATATTTCGTAAACATATCTTGTTGGTTTCCCATCTCGGTCTCAGCTATTGGAACGCCTCCAAATAAGGTCGATACTAAAGCCGGAAAATAGATTGGCAATTGTATTTTTTAATGAGCTTTTAATATGAAGCGCTAAAGGAAAATGTTATAGTTTTGAAAAACTAACACAATACGCTTTTATAGAAAATCCAACTAAAAAATAGAAAATCAATTTTAATAAATTTGAATTAAAAATAGTGTAAGAAAAAATGATTTTATTGTAAAAAAGCGTGGGGTGCTTTTCGGGATATTATCAAAATAACCCTACTACTCATATCTGTTCATAAAATATTTATAACTACTGATACCCCACGATTTTTTTTATTATAAAATCATTTTTTCTTACAAAATTAAAAATTTATTTTTTATAGTTACTTTATAATTACTTTTTTAATTCAAAATTAAAATTTATTTTCTATTTTTAGTTGGATTTTCTATAAAAGAGTATTTTGTTAGTTTTTCTAAACTATTATTTATTTTAAATTTTTTAGCTGAATTTAAATTTTTAGTTTTTTTTTTAAGTTTTTATATTGAATTGTCATCGGTCCTTAATAAGTATACCAAATTTCGAGTTAATCCGTAGTTTTGAAGGGAGTCAAAATCATGTTCAAAGATTCCGTTACCAACATACATACGTCTGAAGCTAATAAAAGCGTATTAATAAAAAAAAGAAGCAAAATCGAATGTGTTCTTCTCTAAGCACGCCAATAAAATTTCGACCATAGCACGACGGTTTTGTAAGCGCACACATGTTAAACAAATTTAGTGTGGTGATGCGACCCAAAATTTGTTTTTATTCACCAAAGTTTAGATTAGTTATTTTAATACATCGTTTTACGAGCGAGTTTAAAGTTAATAAAAAAGGTTATTTAACGATGGACCGACGCCATTTTGAACTTACATCAATCGTAAATGAGTTCCGTCCATTCGTATACGTATATCTTTGTTTGGTGATAGAAAATATTTGCGAGGAATTTAAATTATAAATTATGAATTGCTGCTAAATATCTTTTATTCTAAACTCACGTAATAAAGTATTTTAATTCTTTCCGTTCTTATTATAGGGGTAGTCGAAAATTAGAACTCGCTATTACACTGGACTTTTGGCGGGAACGCGAGGAATGAAGTTGTGTGATTTGTTTTATTTGGTCTATTTAATGTTTCTTCATTTTCAAATGTGTAATAAACCACCGTTTATTAACTGTTTAATATCTGTGAAAGTGCACAAATGTGGGAAAATAAAACAAAGCCGCTGGACGCAACTTCTCGGGATCCTAGAAAAAGTCCACTGAAAGTATCAGTAATTGACCACCATTTTACTGAGATTATATTTCTATCTCATCTCATTTCACTCCATGGTATCATTTTTCATAAAAATAAGAATATAAATTAAAAAAAACTAGACCCGACCTAAAGGTCTTAGTTACCAGGTCATAAAATCCCTTAAAAAAAGCTATTTTACTTACGGAAATGTATTTGGCGCCAAATGTGCCTTGTAAGTTTACTTAATCATTTCATTTATCCTCTAGTTTTTAATGTCAAATCGCTGGTCACGAGATCAGAGTTGAAACCTGTGGACGCGTTGTATTTCAGAATAAATTTATAGGTTATGTTTTTGGCGCGTATCAACAATACTTTTTTTTTTTATTACGTTTCATTTAAAAATTACACTGGCGGACTTAATGCCTAAGGCATTCTCTACCAGTCAACCAAAGGTAGTGCAGAGTGAATACTGGTAGGTGCAATGAAATTTATATTAAGTTACAAATACATACACAAAAAAAAACGTATATACATACATATATATACATACATATAATTGTTTAATTAGTATTAATAAATATTATATTAATATATTAATAAACTTTACGCGTACGTACTTTCCCATTTTGAGGTGAATTGTAACGATTATTGTTACAGTTTATTTAATCAAATCAAATCAAAAAACAATTATTCAACATAAATGACAGTACGTACTTGTTGAACCTCAAAAAGAACTACCGCCAATTCACAAAAACTAGCCTCCGTCCTGAGAAGAATTGGCAAGAAACTCAGCGGGCATGTCTTTTGTTTTTTTATATTAGATGTTTTTTAAATATTCATTTTTACAATGAGTATTATAACGTAACAATTATTGCAATATTGAAATGCCCGGAGCGAGCAACTCATTCCCATGTTATCCGTTAGCTTTGAGCTCGCAGGATCCTGATAAAGAGCCCCAAGTATCGGGCTCAATGTGACAACCACGATTATTTCTCTCATAAAACGAGTCACGCCGGTCCTAAGCAAACATGCGAAAAATGCATTTTTCCCCGCCAAAGCAAACAGTATAACGCGACAAAACATCATCACATAAAAAAGCGTGTTATGTTTTATTATAACGCTACTTCGGTCGGTCGTTACGTTTTTTCGCGTTGTATTTTTACGGTTGCCGCGTAATATTTAGCGATCTTTTTTCGTTAGACTCTGATTTGTTTTTTCGAGTGTTCGTTATTTAAAAATTAAAAAAAAAGTTTATCAAATTCCGTAACCTAATAAAATGATAATGCAAAAAAATTTTTTTTAACGTTTTGCTGTTATTATTCATTATTTGTCATTATTATTTAACGGTAGGCTCTGCAATAACAATTGCTCCTGACATTGCTGAAGTCCATGAGCGATGGTAACCACTTACTATCTGGTGGGCCCTATGCTCGTCTGCCTATACGGCAATAAAAAAAATGTGTATTAGGAGTTGACAATTTTATTAATATTAATTCAATTTGATTTATTTGATTTTAATTTATCTTTGTATTTAATAATTCTGATAAATTGTAATTTTAATTTCATTGTATTTTAATTTAAATATTATCTAATGTATGTGTATAAGTCTGGCAATAATAATCCTTCAGAAACAATTTACGTCTGTGCTATTGTCTTTTCGCTATTTCATAATACGTCATAAATGACAGCTCACGTCAATTCTTCATCTGTCAAATTATTTGTTGAGTTATTAATAATTCAAAATGGCTGACCGTTTTTTTTTTCTTTATTTGCAGGTAGTTCGAAAACTATGACGCGGTAGACGAACATTCAATGGTAATCCGTGACGATCCTAACGCGTACTGACAGTGGCGACGATGACCGAGTGTTAATAAGTGATCTCTGACATAATATTATGTGAATTGCGTTAATTAAATTCAAAATCAAAATGGCTGGTCGGTTTTGGAAGAACTTGGCTGTTTTTTGCGGTAAGTGCACTGTTTTCTTAGATAATTTTACGTAATTAATACGACATGTAGTTCTGGTGTGATTTGGTATTGTAAAGAGACTTTAATGGATAGGTTATTATAGAAATCAATTGTGAATGAGAGAACCGCGTGCTTGAAACACGATGCTGTTTTGTTTTATCCAAAAAAAAGCAACCCAGTCTAAAAGTTTATATAAGTTTGTTAATAACTTCCGATATACTCTAAGTTTTTCAATCTCCGCTGACATGAATGATTAATTTACACAAGAATAGTGAATGTTTCCTACGATTTATTTATTATTTATTATTTATTAAGCCTTTTATTCCATGCAATTAAATTTTTTTTTTTTGTACATTTAGTTTATATAATATATGTATGGACCCCTCTCAGGTAAAGGCCTCCTCCAAAGATTTCCACTCTGCTTTGTCTCTGGCGACATAAATCCAGTGTGGTCCAGCAACCTTTCTAATATCATCCTCCCAACGCGTGTACGGTCTGCCGACGCGCCGCTTGCCCTGTGGACCGTCCCATGCAGTTACTTTCGATGTCCATCTCCCATCCCCGAGTCGTGCTACGTGGCCAGCCCACTTAAACTTCAGTCTTTGAGCATATTTGAGAGCGTCCACTGTTTTGGTTATGCTTCTTATCTTTGTATGACGCACTATTTTCCTACGATAAAATACTATTATAGCTTATATTTTCATTTTACTATTTCCGACGTCTGCACTATGGAAACTGTATGGATTATCGCATCGTCATCATCATGTAATAACTAAGTAAATCTTAATAATTAAAACGAATGGCATAAGGTCATACAATAAATAATGAAACCTTATAAATTAAAATCACTTTTTTTTATTGCTTAGTGGGCGAGCTCACATCTCACCTGGTGTTAAGTGGTTATTGAAGCCCATAGACATCTACAACGTAAATGCACCACCCACCTTGAGATGTAAGTTCTAAGGTCTCAGTATAGTTACAGCGGCTGCCCCACCCTTCAAACCGAAACGCATAACTGCTTCACGGCAGAAATAGGCGGGGTGGTGATACCTACCCATGCGGACTCACAAGAGGTCCCACCAACACTAACTTATGGTTTAATGTCACTTTATAATTGTATTTTGTTTCCCTATCTAATCTGGTAGCCTAAGGGATAATGCGTCCACCATACTATCGCACGTATCTAGGTTTCTAGAGTGATCCATCACATGCATCCATCCATCAGATAGAGATCCATCAGATCCCATAACTTTTGCATTAGATGCCTTCTGCTCTAACACTAGGAGCAGGCTTAGGGACCCCGGTAACCGGGGTCGGTAACACGGTAATCATACATCACTCAGTCTCATGTCCGTGGATAATGCCCTCGGGCTCTTACCCACAGAGGTATTAAATTTAATTTAGGGGATGTATGGCCCTTGGATCGGTCTGTTTTTTTGTGAGAGGTTTTAAAATAGTTGTATAATGGACATATATAAAAATCAGCTTTCAGAATTTACGTGAAGTAGGTAATGATTTTATGTACCTTGAGTACCTGATACCTGAAAATTGGTCGTCTAAGCAAGGTAGCAGGTAGGCATGCATTCTTAGTACATACTAACACTACGCAATCGGCCACATTTCGTTCGTCAGAAAATACGTGACGTCTGGGGACCCTGGGATCTTACTCTATAGGGTTAGTGTTATCAAATTCTCTCAGGTTGAGCCCGTGAGCTCACCTACCCACCCGCGTGAAGTTGGAATAGCCCCTTAGGCAACCAATGATTAGGTAGTAAATAAAATAAATCAGATTAAAAAAAAAACTAACAGGATATTATCAAAATAACCCTTCTACTCATATCTGTTCATAAAATATTTATAACTACTGATACAATGCACCCCACGCTTTTTTTTACAATAAAATCATTTTTTCTTACACTATTTTTAAATCAAAATTGTTTTCTATTTTTTAGTTAGATTTCTATAAAACCGTATTTTGTTAGTTTTTTAAACTATTATTAATTTTTTACTGTTTGTTGAATATTTTTTTTTTTATTTTTTTTTAAATATTTAATTGTCATCGGTCCTTAATAAGTATACCAAATTTCGAGTTAATCCGAGGCTTTGAAGGGGTCAAAATCATGTTCAAAAATTCCGTTACATACATACGTCTGAATCTAATAAAAGCGTATTAAAAAATAAATGGAAATGCTTAAAAGTTTTTTTTTTTTTTTTATTGCTTATATGGGTGGACGAGCTCACAGCCCACCTGGTGTTAAGTGGTTACTGGAGCCCATAGACATCCACAACGTAAATGCGCCACCCACCTTGAGATATAAGTTCTAAGGTCTCAAGTAAGTTACAACGGCTGCCCCACCTTTCAAACCGAAACGCATTACTGCTTCATGGCAGAAATAGGCAGGGTGGTGGTACCCATCCGCGCGGACTCACAAGAGGTCCTACCACCAGTTGATAAATAAAAGTAAATACTTAATTTTTAAATATTAATAGTAACGTAATACCTACTTGTTTGTTATTCATAGCAGTGAATGCTTCGCTACATAGCTCGTATATTGTCCAGTATTACATACAATCAAATTGAAAATTGTAAATTAATTCAACAATCAAAGAACAAATACAGAACAATAATGTCATGAATAATACGAACCGAGTTCCTATTGTTTGCGCGAATAATAAAAACAAATGTTTTGTTCTGAACTAAACTGTTGTAAATTTTTTTATATTTATTTGGTACATTACCGCGTGAGGGTATTAAGAGGAGCGTGGGACGGGTTCGGGCGAGCGTTTTGGGGGGTCGAATGTGTGGGTAGAGAAACTTTTCTTACCATCGCGTTATTCCTGGTGTCATGGCGGGTGGATCGCGAAAGAACCATGCTAAGTTAAACGGGCTTAAAGATCGTGTTAAGTGGCTATAGGCGTCCATGCACACCGCGAGATGAATGTTGATGTTAAGATGAAATGAGATTTATTTTTAATACTAGGAGTAGGGACCCCGGTCCGCGCGCAAATGCACACCGCGATGACGATGAATGTTGATGTTAAGATGAGATGAGATTTATCTCTAATACTAGGAGTAGGGACCCCGGTAACCGTACTCATCGAACTCGGCAAAGAGTTCGACGTGCAATGCAACCTAAGCATCAGCTCGCTGAGTTTCTTACCGGATCTTCTCAGCTGGTCGCGATTCCGATCCGGCAGTAGATTCATTCGCGAAGCAGCTGCTCTTGAGTTGTTAGGTCTCCTTTGGAGGCGCTCGGATAACTGTTAGAAAATTCCACCCCTCCTGGCTGAGCCCTTGCTCACCCACCTGTCCCAATAAAACTGGATTAGGCCTCCGGGCCACCAGTAACTTCTCAAACGTAAAATAGGTCGAAGTTACGTGTACGTATATCGCTTATCCCACTCTATAAATATCAATGTTTGTTTTTTCGCGTCTCATAAATGAAGATGGTGACATCTGGTTGTGTGAAGTTACTGACTTATATACAACCCCATCGGCAGTTTGAAGTAAACCATAAAAAAAACACGTGTTGTCTGTAAAGACTGTTTACGGACGATACGTAACATCATTAGCAGAACTATTCGAAATGACAATTCGCTATGACATGTCCTTCTTCAAACGAGGCTTGTGGAGAGTATTAAGCGGTAGGCAGCGGCTTGGCTCTGCCCCTGGCATTGCTGAAGTCCATGGGCGACGGTAACCACTCACCATCAGGTGGGCCGTATGCTCGTCTGCCTACAAGGGCAATAAAAAAAAAAAAAAAAACTAGCTTGACGTCACGCGAGAAGAGAGATAATTGTGTGACAAGCCAACGTTTGGCCGACCATGCCTCTCGATCGTTTGTATCGCGCTCTCGCTTGCACAGGTTTAGGTGGAACGTGACACTTTATCGTACGTGCAGCCGGTGTTCATCAATTTATGACGTCATTACGGATCCTCCCGATTTATTAACGGTGCTTTTGGGTACCGCAAACACCGGTCACCGTCCTCGTCGAACCCATCGCTTGCAACGAAGGGCTCGACGAGTAAATTAACCCTCAGACACAGCCCACTGAGTTTCTCGCCGGATCTTCTCAGTGGGTCGCGTTTCCGATCTGGTGGTAGATTCTGCGAGGCACTGCTCTTGCTAGGGCCAGTGTTAGCAACATTGCCGGTTTGAGCCCCGTGAGCTCACCTATACGTCAAGGAGAAGCTGAAATAGCCTCTCAAGGCTATCAGCATAGATAGGAAAAAAATCGATTTGTAAGACGTCAGCACGTGAAAAAATTGTTAATTTATTACTGTGCTCAAATATTTACAAAGTTAAACTATCAGCACTTTATTTGGGTAGCGTCCACACGACAATTCGGAATGTAAACCTTGATATTTTGAATTAGGTCTCCATTTCGCGAGTTCCGGATCGAATGGCCTATAGGTCAAGCGCGCGGTTTTCCCAGGGACGCATTTAGTGAAGCGGCTTAGGGGGTTAAGGCGATTAATGTAATGTACAGTCTCGTCGATCTGGGTTTTAAAGACAGTGGTTTTTCCCCCAGATCCGGGATCGGTCCTCGCCATGGGTCGGGAGCCATGTTTCATTGTGTGATAACATTCGCTGACTTCTATCGACCCGGAAAACTGACCACCGTGATTTCTTAGATGGGCTCATGGTCCGTCTGTTGTTAAATGGTTACCGGAGCTCATAGACATCAACAACTAACGTTATTAACGCCATCCATCTTGAGACTTAAGTTTCTAAGTCATCGCTTTATATTCATATCAGTTAATACGAATCATGTGTCTACATGTTTTGTTGTTACATATTTCCCGTAAAACCTTAAAATTTCAAATAAACAGGTAATCGATATTGTTTCACCCACTAAATACTTAAGTTCGCAGCCGACACGTAACCCGGGAAAGCTTTTATGAACTTCCCGCAGCTTTTTGTACTTGTCCGTGTTTTATTGGGCTTTTTTCGATCGGTGTTTTTGTTCCGAAGATGACTTTTCATACTGAAAGTTTATCTCGTAATTGTTCGTTTGCTCATAAACTTTAATGGCCAGATGTTTCTGTTAGGCTTTTTTATATTTTACTAGAGGTCCCGCAGTAGTCGAAATTCGACTATAATGAATTGTAATTGTAAGTTTGTACACTATTATGATTGTATTTTATACTTCTATAATCACAAATTTCGCCATGACTACACTATAAAAAAATTTAACAAAGACAAACAATATTTAATCTATTCTCAATTTGACAACAGATGTCAAGAACAAAAGTTTGACAATAAATAGTATGCATGCGTGTGTGCGTCAAATACATGATATGTAGTGTGTGTAATGTTTTCTTTATTGATTTAATGTATCTTTTGCATTATTTAATGCATTATTTAATAAAATATTAGCATTGTGCACTTCTTCTCTATATTCTCTATAAGTGTGGAAAATTTCATACTCCTCCGTCCGCGCAATTTTCGTAAAAAGGGATACAAAGTTTTTGCTTCACGTATTAATATATAGATTGCTTAGATGGATGGACGAGCTCACAGCCCACCTGGTGTTAAGGGGTTACTGGAGCCCATAGGCATCTACAACGTAAATGCGCCACCCACCTTGAGATATATAAGTTCTAAGGTTACAAAAAAAGAGGAAACATTGAACAAATTTATGATACATTTAAATGAAATTATTTATAGCCTCAAAAAATTTAATAACACTTAAATATAATTTAATGCACTGTGTTTGTTAATGTTTCTATTTACACTTTTACAAAACATTATATTAACCACTTACAAATTTACATGACATCTTAGTTTCGTTCATTTACATATCAAGTTATATATTATATTTATATACTGTCTACTCAAAACCCCCCCTTAAATTATTTTACCTCTCATAATAATTATATTCTAATATTGAAATACCTATGCATCTTGTTAAATTTCGAAGTAGCCAATAGCGTCGAAATTTAATAAAAGTATCTATTAGCTTTAACAAAAAAAAAAAAAAAAGTTCTCAGTATAGTTACCACGGCTGCCCCACCCTTCAAATCGAAACTCATAACTGCTTCACGGCGGAAATAGGCAGGGCGGTGGTACCTACCCGTGCGGACTCACAAGAGGTCCTATGAAGATGGAAACCCAAGTTTACTGGTGGTACTTACGTTTACGGTATTTACGTTTTAGATGTCCATGGGCTCCAGTTACCACTTAACACCAGGTGGGATGTGAGCTCGTGCACCCATCTAAGAAAAAAAAAAAAATAATAAAAAAACTGTTTCTCAACATAATTGTAACCCTATATTCCTGTTATCTAACGCGATTAGATTAGGTCTCCGCTTAAGAACTTCAAGTGAAAGAGCAATAAATAATAAAAGCCTTTTAAGAGAACACAAACATTTTAATGAACACACGCGCACACGTAAATACACACAGACGACACTACAACATTCATTCCACGTAGAACTAGTTACGCAAGCGACAGACATGTGTTGCTATCAAATATGTGGACTGGCTTGATACGAAGCTAGTGGATGCCCATTCCGAGCGAGTGTAGTTGTCCGGGACAATGTTCCCTTGGCTCACGACAGAAATTTTTATATAGCTACCTCAAACAGCGTCTAGTTTCGTGGGTCTGGTAGCTATTATTGCGCCATTTTGCCATTTCTTTACTGGTGGTAGGACCTCTTGTGAGTCCGCAAGGGTAGGTACCACCACCCTGCCTGTTTCTGCCGTGAAGCAGTAATGCGTTTCGGTTTGAAGGGCGGGGCGGCAGTCGTGATTATACTGAGACCTTAGGACTTATATCTCAAGGTGGGTGGCGCATTTACGTCATAGATGTCTATTGGCTCCAGTAACCACTTAACACCAGGTGGGCTGTGAGCTCGTCCACGCATTTAAGCAATAAAAAAATTCTCATTGAAACTACTAGCAAATACCATCCCTGTATTTTAAGGGTAGGTGAAAAGTATCCATTTTATACCAGCCGTAAAGGACTTGCATTCGGATTCGAAGGGTGGGACAGATGAGACTTCGATCTAATATGTACTTCAAAATTTGGCCACGGTAAACGCGTTGACAACGACCACTTAAAAATATGTGGGCCGTGAGCTCGGTATTCCATTGGTGTACTTAATAAACAAAAAACAAAAACTGTACCAAATTACAAAGGTAAGTATAGTATACCGGAATAATGTTGGTGTGATGTTTTGTAAACACGGATAGATGATGACCGAGCTTTGCTCGTTTTTTTTTTTTTTATAACGCCATCTTGTTGTGTCTTTAAAGCGGTTAGTTGCCCTCAATTAAGAAAAATAGTATTATTATTCGCCAATAGATGTCAGGAAGCGTCATAAAGTTGATTATTGAAAACACGAATAAAACAACATTTTCTGAAAAGAAATCGTAGCTAGATCGATTTATCGCCCCCGAAAATCCCTGTATACTAAATTTTATGAAAATCTTTGGAGCCGTTTCCGAGATTCAGATTATATATATATACAAGAATTACTCGTTTAAAGGTATAAGATACTATACCTGATTTTGATTCAAAAACAATACCAAGTATTTTAGTTTTTGAATTTACATATGTAAGTAAATCTCGATGGTCTGTGTGGTTCGCTTCAACACAGTCTAATGCAGTCAGGCTGTCTTGAAGGCGCCTTGGTAAAAATAATTTGAAAAAAATATATATATTGTCAATAGCTACACAAAAAAAAAGTATGAAATTCGGTTGACGAACAAAAGAGAAAATGATACATCACTTTTTTGCCTTTATATTTATTCATATAGAGATTTGGTATTCGAGACATGTGCTATATCTTGCTTGTATTTCCAAAACTTAAATCACATTAGAAAACCAGATTTTCACTCTCCGTTATCCAAGGCATCGACAGCAGCTAACACCAGGTGCTAGGGAGTTTTTTGTACTCATCTACTTCAATGAAAATGCGTTTTAGAATTTAATTTATCTGAGGATTAATTTTAAACAATCTAAACCAAAATGATGAGGTTCACAAACTCGATGGTCCGTATAAACGCCGGCAGAGACGTGTGTAGAGTCTCTTAGTCAGGGAGCGCGGTGCTTTATAATTAGGTAGCGCGGTGTGCACAAGCGGAGCGACTGTGACAGCGAGTAATAGAGTATAATCAATTACTATACTCATATTTGAATACCTGCTATCGGAATCAATCTGCATAATAATCTGTTTGCTGTTTTCTTACTGAACCGTCTTTTTTTTTATTGCTTAGATGGGATGGACGAGCTCACAGCCCACCTGGTATTAAGTGGTTACCGAAGCCCATAGACATCTACAACGTTAATGCGCCACCCACCTTGAGATATAAGTTCTAAGATCTCAGTATATTTACAACGGTTGCCCTACACTTTAAACCGAAACGCATTACTTGTTCACGGCAGAAATAGGCAGGGTGGTGGTACCTATCCGCGCGGACTCACAAGATGTCCTACCACCAGTAAAACCTACCACCGTCTTACTGATAAATATCCTTCTTCTTCAGGGAAGTTGAGATTAATTCCATTGGCCTTAAGGTGAAGCAAACCAGAACCCGTAAATCTTCTGTCGATTCCCCAAATTGGAATCAGGGTTTTATGAATTAAAATTGAAGTGAATCTTTCATACGCCATTGCTCATATTGGCCGTGGTTAGTGATAATGAAAGACTGGGTAATCGTGTGGATGTATGTAACACTCATTAGCTACTGTATCACCAAGTTAATTCGCAACTGGCATGGGATAGCAAGCGACTGGTGTTGCCAATGTTCATGAGCGACGATGGTATTAGGGTTGCATGTCTGTGATTAAAATGAAAAACTAACAATGAAGGTGTGATAATAAAACTTGCATTTCAAAACATGCTCTTAAGTCTGCATTCATTTTTAAAAGCCTTAATCTTCATTTTTTTTAAAGTGAAACATTACATTGTCTCAAACTTTTTCGTCCGTGTGTTGCATGTCGCGTGACGGTCGACCGAGGAGTAGGGATAAAGTGAAAGGCGCTCGTCAGAGCAGCCAAGGCCAATATGGCGGCGCCTATAGTTCGCAGCAGCTGACCGTGTAGTGTATAGACTACTGCTCATTTGTGCCAGTGCTCCACGCTATTTTGTTTTATTTTTGTCAGTGTTTAATTTAAATGTTGTCAGAGTTAAAAATATCTATAATGTGAAAAAAAGTTTCACTTTTACCGTTGTCTCATAAAACCACACAATCCTTTTTTTTATATGCTAGTTATAATTTCCTAATAATAAAATGGAAATAGTATTTTAATATGCAACCAATAAACTGATCCGCACTTCGTCATTTATTAGCTAGCTAGAGTAATCAATAAACAGCGACATCGCCTTACATCTAATACGCTCACCGCTACCGCTTATCACTCGACGATAGCACAGGGTGCGTTCACCTCAGAAGAGTGTCTCGTCTCCATATAAGCAGACGCCCACTTACCATCACGTATCATATTAGCTAACCATATACCGATGCTTTTGTTTTCAATTGAAGATTGGAGAAATCGATTTTCTATAAAGCGAAATATATGCACATGGGTGAGCGCTGTAACGCG
The DNA here is from genome assembly GCF_030269925.1 of Bombyx mori. Lineage (NCBI taxonomy): Eukaryota > Metazoa > Arthropoda > Insecta > Lepidoptera > Bombycidae > Bombyx > Bombyx mori. The sequence goes on from NC_085130.1 coordinate 8,307,820, forward strand.
TGTTTCATGTGACATATTTTAAAAATTATTTTGTTGCTTTAGCTCATCTACTTGCTATATACGGTCTGGTCTTAACTTAACGTTATAAAATGAAACACTTCCAATTATAATAGTTTATAATGGTTTATTTCTTATTTTTTTATTGCTTAGATGGGTGGACGAGCTCACAGCCCACCTGATGTTAAGTGGTTACTGGAGCCCATAGACATCTACGACGTAAATGCGCCACCCACCCTGAAATGTAAGGTGGTAGGACCTCTTATGAGTCCACATGGGTAGGTACTACTGCCCCGCCTATTTCTGCCGTGAAGCAGTAATGCGTTTCGGTTTGAAGGGCGGAGCAGCCGTTGTAACTACACTGAGACCTTAGAACTGATATCTCAAGGTGGGTGGTGCATTTACGTCGTAGATGTCTATGGGCTCCAGTAAGCACTTAACACTAGGTGGGCTTTGAGCTCGTCCACCCATCTAAGCAAAAAAAAAAAGCGAAGAGCCCCTTTGCTGATCCTTAATGTCTGTAATGGCTCTCAAATTGCTGGTACGAATTTGGCCCTATTTCTCTTGCATTAGTATCGGACTTTTGACTATCCCTTGAAGGTGGAGGCGAAGGTAGGCGGATTGTATTAAAGCCGAAGTGACTAAAACCTTATGTAGCTCAACAACTCTCGCTCAATAAGACCGAACTTACTTGAAGGGTGATTACATGACGCGTTTAATGCAGAGCGCATCTTTAGCCAGAATTCCGGAACACACTGTCTCAAGCATGATGGGCCACAGCCAAATGCCTTCTACGTTAGCTTTGACATTTGTCCATAAGCAACAGTCACTACTAAGTACCTCGTTTGCCTCCAATCCTCGTAAACTTAATCGATTTCTAGATAGTTCTATATAAATATGTATATCTCAGCAATATTCAGTCGCCTTAGTGCATTGGCCTTGCATTTTTACTGGTGGTAGGACCTCTTGTGAGTCCGCGCGGGTAGGTACCACCACCCTGCCTATTTCTGCCGTGAAGCAGTAATGCGTTACGGTCCGAAGGGTAGGGCAGCAGTTGTACTTACTTGAGACCTTAAAACTTATATCTCAAGGTAGGTGGCGCATATACGTTGTGGATGTCTATGGGCTCCGGTAACCACTTAACACCAGGTGGGCTGTGAGCTCGTCCACCCACCTAAGCAATTGACTGTGCGAGACTGTGTGAGGGATTATTGATGAGTGCGTATGAGGTCTTTCCGAAACAGGTTACCGTATACCGTGTTACGGTATAAGTCCTGAAATATTCCCATATATGTAGAAACGTGGACTTGTGCCTTACACATGAAGTGAATGGTTTTGATTGGAGCATTAGGGAATAGTGACGTATGAGCTTTTTAAGCCGCATTACGCAGTCGAGGTAATTAATTACACTAGAGGTCACGCAGTAGTCGAAATTCGACTATAATTAATTGGAATTGTAAGTTTGTACACTATTATGATTGTATTTTATACTTCTATAATCACAAATTTCGCCAAGACTACACTATAAAAAATATTAACAAAGACAAACAATATTTAATCTATTCTCAATTTGACAACAGACGTCAAGAACAAAAGTTTGACAATAAATAGTATGCATGCGTGTGTGCGTCAACTACATGGTATGTAGTGTGTGTAATGTTTTCTTTATTGATTTAATGTATCTTTTATGCATTATTTAAAAAAAATATTAGCATTGTGCACTTCTTCTCTATATTCTCTATAAGTGTGGAAAATTTCATACTCCTCCGTCCGCGCAATTTTCGTAAAAAGGGATACAAAGTTTTTGCTTCACGTATTAATATATAGATTCTGCGGAATTCTTTGTGTATATGTCCCGGTGATTATTCTAATGTAATCGGACATCGACCTCATTCACGGGGTAATATTTATAAAGTGAGATGGCTACTTGATACCAGATTGACCATGTTCTCAATTGACATTAAGATGTCTTTAAAGCCAATTGAGTGTTAACGATTTTGAAGTATCCGCAAATTAGTAATCGAGACAGGTTCAATTATGGATTGTCGAGTGTGAAGAAAACTGCGCTATTTTTAGGATTACCATAAATAAGGTCTAGACTAAAAAAAATCCTTTTAATTCCACTCAATAGGTTTGTTTGTATTACAACAAAACAACAGAAGTGTGACGGATCTTGAGAGAAAATACTTACTAATGATTAATACGATATTTTCTTCCGTATTATCGGGTATTTAGTACATTTACAATATGAAAATTTAGCAAAATTAGAAAGCTACAACAGATTTCCTTCACATAAGATTTGACAAGTTTTTTGTTTTTAAGACCATATTGCCAGACTAAGATCTCAAAAGCTACGTTCCATGACAAGAAGTATAAAGTTTGTTATCGAGCAACACTTCCGGCCTCACATAATAAATTATTTACGAACTTAGGAAATATATAGAACTTATTATTCTTATAATATAATTAGTAATTTCATAATCAAGTAAATAGTTCATTCATATTTTCTTTATACTTATAATATTTTATTGGCGCCTTCCGCTTGACAGCTTCCGGCGCAATAAGCCTTAATGTTATTTGTTACATAATTCGATATTATTAAATAATAATTGTACGTAAATAATCAGCAGAATAATTAAGATGAACAATGTTTAATATTACCTACTCAGTTTGAAGATGATTGTATAAATACCGACGGTTAGCATATCTCTATTGCATTCGTATTCTACCCACCATAACGTGTACTAAAGAGAATATATTATTTCGTGTGGATGTAAATTGTCTCAATTGTCGCCGCCACCCTGAGGATCCGTTTATACTTCAGAAGCGGGATTATGCCAGGCCCATGCATTGACGGATTTGAGACCGCTGAGAAACACAGGCGATACAAAATGCGACGTGTCACCCAAACCGATGCGGAGGTTATTCCAACGTTCCGGCCGGATGAAAAATCTAACAACGTCAAGGGATGGCTGCACAAGATCGACCAGTTGGATCACGTATATGGATGGGACAACAAAGACTGCCAGTTCATCATGCAGATATGTCTTCGTGGGTCGGCTAGGGATTGTGCGGTACACCACCGCAACTATACTACACATCCGCGAATGGCTACCACATGGAGAAGAGAAGGTGCTGTTGCTCCAGTTGCAAGAGGGACCGACTTTCAACCAAAGAAATGTTACGCCTGCCGAAGAGAAGGTCATGAAACAAAGAACTGCAAAGAGCCGCGCTGCGAGATGTGCCATCGCCCGGGACACACGTCGGTCAGCTGATGGTATGCGGCCAGCTCTTCACACCCAAAAGTGAGTAATATCTTATTTACAACATACAGCGTATGCAAAGATTTGCAAAAAAAAAAAATAGTGTTAATTAATGGCTCTAGTCTCATTGCATACATAGACATGGGCAGCAAATTAAATATTCTGTGTGGCATATGCTGATAAGTTAAAAAATTAAAGATTGTCTTCCGTGGTTACAATGAGAGGTTTTGGAGGCTCATACTCGTCGACCTCTTTAGGAACATCCCCGTGAATGTTCATATAGACAACATTATTGTGGCTTTGTGGAAATAACGAATTACGACATCGCTGATATAGATTTAATAATCGGAGAATCAATGATTAATATCAATATCACAAAATTCTGTTAAATTCGTGGGTAGTAGTGAAACTTTTAATAGTACTCTTAGTGAAATAAAATTACAGACAGACTTGTCCGATGTATTTAGGACACAGCTGTATAATATCACAGTAAAGTGCTGCTTTGGTACAAGTTTATCTCAATATTAACACTAATGAAACATTTCTTATGAATTCTGTATATTTTGAGCTGGGCTGCATGTCCTATATACTTTTGGGTGGACTTGTAAGGTCGAAAGATTGCTTTTTAAAAATAATTAATATCTGAGACAAAATCATTGAATGGAAACATAATTGATTAATAAGCACGCGTGGAAATTATTACTAATAAAAATGAGTCGACTCAGAATTGCAAGTATCTGATAAAACAAAATCAAACTATTTCAGGATAGAGGCTGCATCAGTTAACAATAAAAGCTGTGTTATATACAACAAATAAAAGCTGTGTTATATACAACAAATAAAAGCTGTGTGATGTACAACAAATAAAAGCTGTGTGATGTACAACAAATAAAAGCTGTGTGATGTACAACAAATAAAAGCTGTGTGATGTACAACAAATAAAAGCTGTGTGATGTACAACAAATAAAAGCTGTGTGATGTACAACAAATAAAAGCTGTGTGATGTACAACAAATAAAAGCTGTGTGATGTACAACAAATAAAAGCTGTGTGATGTACAACAAATAAAAGCTGTGTGATGTACAACAAATAAAAGCTGTGTGATGTACAACAAATAAAAGCTGTGTGATGTACAACAAATAAAAGCTGTGTGATGTACAACAAATAAAAGCTGTGTGATGTACAACAAATAAAAGCTGTGTGATGTATAACAAATAAAAGCTGTGTGATGTACAACAAATAAAAGCTGTGTGATGTACAACAAATAAAAGCTGTGTGATGTACAACAAATAAAAGCTGTGTGATGTACAACAAATAAAAGCTGTGTGATGTACAACAAATAAAAGCTGTGTGATGTACAACAAATAAAAGCTGTGTGATGTACAACAAATAAAAGCTGTGTGATGTACAACAAATAAAAGCTGTGTGATGTACAACAAATAAAAGCTGTGTGATGTACAACAAATAAAAGCTGTGTGATGTACAACAAATAAAAGCTGTGTGATGTACAAAAAAATAAAAGCTGTGTGATGTACAAAAAAATAAAAGCTGTGTGATGTACAAAAAAATAAAAGCTGTGTGATGTACAAAAAAATAAAAGCTGTGTGATGTACAAAAAAATAAAAGCTGTGTGATGTACAACAAATAAAAGCTGTGTGATGTACAACAAATAAAAGCTGTGTGATGTACAACAAATAAAAGCTGTGTGATGTACAACAAATAAAAGGTGTGTGATGTACAACAAATAAAAGGTGTGTGATGTACAACAAATAAAAGGTGTGTGATGTACAACAAATAAAAGGTGTGTGATGTACAACAAATAAAAGGTGTGTGATGTACAACAAATAAAAGGTGTGTGATGTACAACAAAAAAAAGGTGTGTGATGTACAACAAAAAAAAGGTGTGTGATGTACAACAAAAAAAAAAGGTGTATGACCTATGATAAATAAAAGGTGTGTGTGATCTAAGATAAATAAAAGGTGTGTCGTATGAATTAGATAATATAAGATATAATTACTGCTTAAACATGTCAATTTCAGGTGCCATACACCAGCGACAAACCAGGCTCCAATAGCAGCGCTGATCGCCGTGGGACACGGCATACACAGGATGGCCGAATGTTATCGAGCAACACTTCCGGCCTCACATAATAAATTATTTACGAACTTAGGAAATATATAGAACTTATTATTCTTATAATATAATTAGTAATTTCATAATCAAGTAAATAGTTCATTCATATTTTCTTTATACTTATAATATTTTATTGGCGCCTTCCGCTTGACAGCTTCCGGCGCAATAAGCCTTAATGTTATTTGTTACATAATTCGATATTATTAAATAATAATTGTACGTAAATAATCAGCAGAATAATTAAGATGAACAATGTTTAATATTACCTACTCAGTTTGTATTAAAATAGGTCAAGATGATTGTATAAATACCGACGGTTAGCATATCTCTATTGCATTCGTATTCTACCCACCATAACGTGTACTAAAGAGAATATATTATTTCGTGTGGATGTAAATTGTCTCAATTGTCGCCGCCACCCTGAGGATCCGTTTATAAGTTGTATAAATTTTTGGAAAATTTGCTGTGAATTAGCTACTTGTGTATTTAGTTTGTTTGGTTCTATATTAGCTACAGCTTTATTAAAAGCAAATGCTAGTCCAAATGTCTGAGTCGAAACCTGTGTATATGCTCTTACTGTTAAGCCTTAAAAAGAAATACATTTTATGCGATGTCATAATTAACTAAGACGACCCGCCCTCGCTTCGCTTCGGAAACATCAAAAAACACACATGAAACCAAAAAAATTAAATAAAAAATTTTTTAAAAACGTAGCCTATGTTCATCAGGGACAATGTCGGCATCTAATGGAAAAAGAATTTTTCAAATCGGTGCAGTAGTTTCGGAGCCTATTCGAAACAAACAAACAAACAAATCTTTCCTCTTTATAATTATCCTCTTTATAATTATATATAATATATATAATATATAATATTATTATTATTATAATTATAATATTAGTATAGAAAAGTACAATTTCAAGACAAAATACAATCCATACAAGATCTGTGAGTGGTATGGCTTTAAAACGGATATAGGATGTACTCGGACACTTTTAGTGCCACCTAGGGTTCTTATAGCCCTTCAAACTATAGGCCTAGTGGGTGTAATGCTGATGACCTCCCACATCAAAGGATGAGCTAGAATGACTTGTAGCGAAGGAAGTAATTGAGGAGATACGTGATCATACAAAACCTTAGAAAGTCCAAATGGTATTTCTAAATAGATAATTCTACCAAAAAAAAAACATCAAGATAACAGAACGTAGGTAACTTTCAACGAAAATTGTTTTGGAGTAGATAGATATGTTAAGTAACTTTCTAGATATGGAATATTTTCAAAACCGTTTAGGGTTAAGTGACCCAAACTATTAGGGCCAGTGTAGTCTGATATAGGAAATAAAAATATTAATTTTAAGTTCTATTCGAGGTATAAAGAAAATAATTATTTGGATATACATTTTTTATTGTGATTTTTTATTGATAAAAAATATATAAGTTATTTTTTGTACTTTATTACAATTAATTAAGGTTAAAGACGTAAAGCGTATTTTGTTAGTTTTTTTAAATTATTATTTAATTTTCATTTTTGAGATGAATTACAACTTTTTCATATTTTTTTTAATACTGAATTGTCATCGGTCCTTAATAAGTACCTATACCAAATTTCGAGTTAATCTGACGTTTTGAAGGGGGTCAAAATCATGTTTAAAGATTCCGTTACAAACATACATACCTACGTCTGAAGCTAATAAAAGCGTATTAAAAATGAATTCAATTATAGTAATACTTTCTTCTTTTCCAGTGCTGGCCACGACAGCAGCCTTCCAACAGCAGTACTTCAGGGTGGTTCCTCGAAGCCTGCGAGTTCAGGAGGGCTCAGAGGCGGTCCTCGAGTGCGCTGTAGCCAATCTAGCAGGCCAGGTGCAGTGGGCCAAAGATGGATTTGCACTTGGTATGTTTTATTTTTATTTTTATTGCTTAGATGGATGGACGAGCTCGCAGCCCACCTGGTCTTAAGAAGTTACTGGAGCCCATAGACATCTACAACGTAAACGCGCCACCCACCTTGAGATATAAGTTCTAAGGTGTCAAGACAACGGCTGCCCCACCCTTCAAACCGAAAGGTATTACTGCTTCACGGCAGAATTAGGCAGGGTGGTAGTACCTACCCATGCGGACTCCCAAGAGGTCCTACCACCAGTAATTACGTAAATTATAATTTTGCGGGTTTGATTTTTATTACACGATTAGCCAGCCACTACAATATACCACCGTCCCGTATATTTATATCGTTATGCAGTGATACGTTTTTAAGAGGTAGGTCAAGTGATAAATACCATCGAGACTTCAAATATCACGTCTCAAAGCTCCAGTAGCTTTTTAAGACTAACGTCTTCTTCTTTTTTTTCCTTGCGTTTTCCCGGTCTAGTCCCAGGGTCCTCTTTCCTAGTTAAGCTCTTCAATTTTGCCCGGTCTTCGGCATCCTGTGAGGGAACCTATATTCCAAGTGGCAAAGTGAACCGTTTCTACCGTGAAGCAGTAATTCGTTTCGGTTTGAAGGGTGGGGCAGCCTTTGTAAAATACTTGAGGCCTTAGAACTTGTCTCGGGGTGGGTGGCGCATTTACGTTATGGGTGTCTATGGGCCCCAGTAACCACTTAACACCTAGTGGGCTGTGAGCTCGTCCACCCATCAAAGCAATAAAAAAAAAGTTTCCTTTTGGGGACATACTTCTTTAGCCGTGCCTACACTTGACACTGACGTCTATGCAATAAACAATAATTTGGATTCAATCTTTTCGAAAATGATTCTGTACCTTATATGAATTGCGAGCTGTTTTTCTATAGCATCGGCAATTTAATTGGCTTCGCTGATAGCATTCCTGGCGGTTTCAAGACGAGCCTGTCTGTAAAAACGTGGACTAATAAAAAATAAACGGCAGGAGATGTAGGACGACAGTCATGATTCATTGTTTTCGATCGTGGAAAGCTAATGGATTGAGTCTTTGTGAGAAAATCCATTGATTGAGTTTCTTTGTGGATTCAGGGTAGGTATTTGGTCTATGTCTATACAAGAAGTGATTACTTATCATATTCAACCATGCCGACCTTAAAGGGCGTGGATTTTATTTATTTGTAGCCTATACTTGAGACCTTAGAACTTATATCTCAAGGTGGGTGGCGCATTTACGTTGTAGATGTCTAACGGCTCGAGTAACCACTTAACACCAGGTGGGCTGTGAGCTTGTCGACCCATCTAAGCAATAAAAAAAAATTACTTAGTGAAAACGGCTACAAGCGCTCGGCCCGTCTGGTGGTAGGTAACATATGTCCATTAATATGACAAACGTGAATGCCACCTCAGGATCTTAGGTCGAAATTTTAATCGTACTTTATCCTGCTAATCATAGCAATGAAACCGGCATAGATGACTGCTTTGCGGCAAAATTAGGTCAGATGGTGATGATACTACCTGTGCAAGCTCATAATATTATTATGAGTGGTTACCGTCGCCCATAGACTTCAGCATTGCCAAGGGCAGAGACGAGCTGCTGCCTACCGTTCTAGAAAAGTTTTACCAGATGCCATAGTACTTGGCGTACAGCCATTGGCCTGCCCTGGCATTGCTCACATAGACGAGTGACGGTAACCACTTACCATTAGGTGGGCCTTATGCTCGTCTGCCTATAAAGGCAATAAATAAAATCCCAAAAGGACATTAAATTAGTGCCCTAAATAAAATCCGTTAAACTCATTCAAAAGTGCATCTTGCATTGAGTATTGCGTGCACAACTATAGTTGTTTTGTGTTATCGTGATATGAGCTTAAATCATTACTACTTGTAAATGACCCATATCACAGTATCACACAAACCAATGGCAGGTTTGCGGGATTTCAACGCTTCGGTAGAGCCTTGTGAATTCTAAGGCTTGGTCCAAAATGTAAGATAGTGGAGTCGAAATTTTAAATGGACCACATTCAGTGTGTTTAGTGCGGGTTTTTTAACGTTTTCGATAGCGTAAAAGTTAACTCAAATTTGTATGGAGTAGGAGCCTTTGTCACTAGGGGCGCTGTTCCAACTGCGTACAAATCTGAGTTAACTATTACGCTATCGAGAACGTTAAAAAACTCTCACTAAGCACACAGCTCGTTTATTATGCTTGCAGAGTAATGCGTTTCGGTTTGAAGGGTGGGGCAGCCGTTGTAACTCTACTAAGATCTTAGAACTTATATCTTAAGGTGGGAGGTGGCATTTACTTTATAGATGTCTACGGGCTCCAGTAACCACTTAACACCAGGTGGGCTGTGAGCTGGTCCACCCAACAAAGCAATAAAAAAAAAGTTTTCATTACCTCGTCTATCTTCACGAAATTTTGTATACACGTTGTCAGGCGTATGGAAAAGTACTTAAAGTACTTTAATCAATAAAAGGTAGTATTGCGCATTTGTGATCTTTTTTATCAATATCAACGCCAGTAAAGTCGCGGATACAAATTTAGTATTTTTATTTTTAAGCTATTGCATAGCTTTTATCGCGGGCTTTGAGCGCGGCGACCGAATCATGAAATTCCGTAACGAAAAAAACCTTCCACCCCTCACTCCGCCTACCATGTATCTCGCGTTCATCACATTCACACGTTGCGCTTGTGTAGTGTTTGTGAATAAGCGCGTGGCGTGACGTCACACTGCATGCGCATCATGAAAAGTCTGTCCATCTCTTTCTCGCGCGGTCTCGCTTATGAGTGTGAAGGGGACAGTTAAGGTTTTGCTTTTATTAATGTTTAATATAGCGTGGTCTTGTTTTATTATTGTTTTAACATTAAATTATCACTGTCTAATTATAATTGCTAAATTGCTAATTGATAAAAAATGCTATGCTATAGCTTTACCGCGGCAGTTTCCGAGTGCCACACGTTTTTTATTTGCGTGTCTTAGTTACGTGTCGAGATGAGGAGTTGCTTAACATAAAGGATTTTAAGGAACATCTCCATCACACGACTCTGCTGACCAGTACTTCTCTGGACGTGGTTTAACAGAAATCAAATTTATTCGTCTATTTATCGAGTAGAGCTTACCATTAGCCTAGCCATAGATGCTGACACCACCCTCTATTTTATTTCACCACCTTCTATTTAGCCGTGCCGATTTTCTTATGAAAATGATTGTGACAAAAAAAGAATTGCAAAAATTACGCTCGTAATAATATTAGCGAAATGATTTGACTTTACCGAATAAATAAAAGGAATGATAGGCAACTTGTGAAACACATACTTTTAATTCGCTGCATCTCAGAACTTGCGTCCGCTAGTAATTAGCCTGGCTGTGTCTAGTGTCACCTCGGGTACGCCGATTGCTCTGTGCATTTCAGTCTGTCCCTTTCAATCTACTGTAGTGTCCCGCGCACGTCGCTTCACATAAACGGCTTATATACACTAGGCTGAAGCCGGATTACCATTGATTGGGAGAGCTTAGGTTTCAGTCTATTGACCTGTCTCGTGAGACAAGCGTACCGTGTGACTCTCAGTTTGTTAGAGCGTAGAACCGAATGATGGGGGTGGATGAGAGCTCAGAAGCGAGTGTCGTGAGACCACGTACAGACAAGCGTAGTGTGTGACGCGCGGTGTGCTGGAGCACAGAGCTGAATGGTAGCGGGTGGATGAGAGCTCTGGAGCGAGTGTCGTGAGACCACGTACAGACAAGCGTAGTGTATGACGGGCGGTGTGCTGGAGCACAGAGCTGAATGGTAGCGGGTGGACGAGAGCTCAGGAGCGAGTGTCGTGAGACCACGAATAGACAAGCGTAGAGTGTGACGCGCTGTGTTCCGGAGCACCATAAGATCAGATCAGATCACTCAAACAGTAATTATACATTCCAATGGACTAAATCAAAAATAAAAATAAAAAAAAACGTTATGCAAAACTGATAATCAATTACGTCGCGTGAAATAAACCTTGGATTTTTACGATTACGGATTCAATAATATCGTATCGTTTCAATCGTTCGGTCACAGTGTGAATGAGGCACCGTATAATTGGTTTCTGACACGACTCGAGTGTTGGAGCGGTTGACGGCGGGACTACAGGGCCTAACTCGTTCTGGTCACGCGATGACCAGAAACTGTTTTATCAAATACGTTGGCTATTGTCTAATATTCAAGATCATACTTTTATTTGTACATGTGCTTCATGAGGATGTTTAGGCCACTGAGTTTCTCGCCGCATCTTCTCAGTGGGTCGCGTTTCCTATCCGGTGGTAGATTCTGTGAAGCATTGCTCTTGCTAGGATTAGTGTTAGCAACGTCGTCAAGTTTGAGCCCCGTGAACTCAACTACTTGCTCTGTGAATCTAGTTTAACCCGTCGAGATTACTAGAATAAGTAGGAATAGAAAAAAAGGTGTCAATTTAAACTACTGAGTTTCTCGCCCGATCTTATAAGTGGGTCGTGGTTCCGATGCGGTGGTAGATTCTGCGAAGAACTGCTCTTGCTACTTGGTGGGTTAGTGTTAGCAACTTCGTCAGGTTTGAGCCCCGTGAGTTCACCTACTCGCCCTATGAATCTACCCATAGCCTCTCGTAGTTACTAGAATAGGTAGGAATAAAGAAAATTATGTCAATTTAAGCTACTGAGTTTCTCGCCGGATCTTATAAGCGGGTCGCGATTCTGATTTGGCGGTACTAGTACTTATCTCGGGAAAGCAAATGATTTTTGCAATGTGGGTCCACCTTGAGAAACTAAGTCCGAGTTCCCATTTCTTTTTGGTTTGTTTATTTATTTATTTATACCTTCGTGATAGGAATAGGCATTTTGGTGATACATAAGACAAAACAGATTTTAACAAAAAAGACTAATACCAATACTTGTAATACCAATTACAATAAAATATTATCAATGTCATTAACATAAAAAATGCCGGTCGGACCTTTATAGAATTTAAATGGGACCACACGAAAAGATGTAGCTTTTAAAAAGTGTCATTAAAATCGGTTCACCTAGAAAAAGTTTTGAAAAAACAAATACAAGCGAATTGATGAACTCCTCTTTTTTAGTATTGGTTAAAATACAGACACGCACACGCACACGCACACGCACACGCACACGCACACGCACACGCACGCACGCACGCACGCACGCACGCGCTCGCACACGCACGCGCACGCGCACGCGCACGCGTACACGCACACGCACACACGCACACACGCACACACGCACACGCACACACGCACGCACGCACGCACGCACGCACACGCACACGCACGCGCACACACACACACGAGCGTGCGCTCACTAATACTGATGCCTTGAACCCTGAACCTGCGATATCCGACAGACTATTATTACCTACCTTATTTATTAATTAGATGGGTGGACGAGCTCACGGCCCACTTTATGTTAAGTGGTTACCGAAGCCCATATACATCTACAACGTAAATTCCGTCACACATCTTGAGATGTGAGTTCTAATGCCTCAGTATAGTAGAACGGCTGCCCCACTCTTCGAAGCAAAACGCATTATTCCTTCATGGCAGAAAATAAACAGGAGCTTGGAGAATTTTAATGAGGCTTTTTGAAAACCCGCTGAGTTTTTTTCGCTGGTTCTTCTCAGGACTGTGGCTCTTTTTGGAACCGGTGGTAGAGTTAACATTTTTATTTATATTTTGACATTCAACAAGTGTGTTATGCTGACATCTAAGTTGAAATAAATGATTTTGAATTTGAATTGAATTTGTTCCCAGGTTTCTCATCAGTGATCCCAGGGTACCCGAGGTACACGATGTTCGGTGATCGTCGGAACGGCGTCTACAACCTGAGGATCGTCAATGTCACATTGGAAGACGACGCGGAATACCAGTGCCAAGTCGGGCCCGCTCAGATGCACAAAGTCATAAGAGCGAACGCTTCGATCACCGTTATCTGTAAGTAGCTAGAGTTTAATTTTGATTCTTTAATTTCGTTTGTATTCAATAAATAATTTATTGATAAACCAGCGGATCCGACAGACGTTGTCCCGTGAATGCATACGCAAAAATTCATTCGAGTCGATCCAGCCGTTTAGTTGCAGAATAGATAAATAACCTAGATACTGTCTGAAGCGCCATCTGCCGGGCTGATTTGTGAATCTAAACCATCCAGGGTGCCACCCAAACGCGTACAAAAAAAATCATTCAAATCGGTCTAGCCATTTAGGAGGAGTTCAGTGACAAACACACGCACAGAAGAAATATATATGTATATAAGTATAAAGATTAAAGAGCGGACGGTTAGCGTAGTATGGACATGTGATGCGTAGAGAGAAGATGCATGTGACTAGGAGATGTATGGAAATGGTAGTGCAAGGTAGAGGAGGAAGAGATCGACCGAAGAAGACATGGATGGAGTATGTGAATGACGATATGAGAGAGAGAGGAGTGAGTGTTGAGCTGACGGCTGATAGAAGACAGTGGAATAGAAAAATTCGCTGTGCCGACCCCACCTAGTGGGATAAGGTGGAGAAAAAGAAGAAGAATTTCGTTTGTATTTCACCATAAATATAGCGAGTTTACTTACGAAAACAAACATTTTGCAAATGATTTGCGGGGCTATACAAGATGAGTTGCTATTAGAATTAAATAATCGATCTACAAATTGAAGCTACGCGAAGTTATAAAAACTACGGCGACTCAACATAGACGCTTTTTTTTTGGAAAACTTATCTAAAGTTTTGTTCCTGAGCTTGAGATAGTACAGGCTTGAGTTTTTGCACGAGGTTAGGATATGACGTTCGGGCTACCAGTTTCAAAGGGACGAATCGTATCTCGTCATTTCTTGAATGAGAAGCCGGGTTACTTGGAGTTAGTTCTTCTTTTTAATAACCGACATCGCGAATACAGTTTGCGTGGTCGAGGACTATTAATCCGATTATAATTCGCATCTGAAGACAGAGCACATTCAACAAAAAAAAAACTATATGAAAATTTTTAATTTGAAAACAATATTTTTATTTAAATTAATTGATAATTAAAAAAAACCGACGAAACTTTTAAGTTTTTTTTTTAAACCTATGCTGATAGCCCTGAAAGGCTATATCAGCTTCGCCCTAACGTTTAGGTGAGCTCACGGGGCTCAAACTGGAGTGTTGCTGGCCCTACCTAGCAGGGCAGTACTTCGCAGAATCTACCACCGGATCAGAAACGCGACCCACTGAGAAGATCCGGCGAGAAACTCAGTGGGCTACTTTTAAGAAAATTCATTGTTTGCTTTAGTTTTTCGTTTTAACAAAACTAGATTATGACCGAGCTTTGCTCGTTTTTTTTTTTTGATAACGCCATCTTGTTGTGTCTTTAAAGCGGTTAGTTGCCCCCAATTAAGAGAAATAGTATTATTACTCGCCGATAGATGTCGGGAAGAGTTGATTATTGAAAACACGAATAAAACAACATTTTCTGAAAATAAATCGTAGCTAGATCGATGTATCGCCCCCGAAATCCCCTGTATACAAAATTTTATGAAAATCATTGGAGCCGTTTCCGAGATTCAGATTATATCTATATGCATATTAATACGTGAAGCAAAAACTTGTATCCCTTTTTACGAAAATTGCGCGGTCGGAGGAGTATGAAATTTTCCATACTTATAGAGAATATAGAGAAGAAGAGCACAATGCTAATATTTTTTTAAAATAATGCATAAAAGATACATTAAATCAATAAAGAAAACATTACACACACTACATACCATGTATTTGACGCACACACGCATGTATACTATTTATTGTCAAACTTTTGTTCTTGACGTCTGTCGTCAAAATTGAGAATAGATTAAATGTTGTTTGTCTTTGTTAATATTTTTTATAGTGTAGTCTTGGCGAAATTTGTGATTATAGAAGTATAAAATACAATCATAATAGTGTACAAACTTACAATTCCAATTAATTATAATAGTCGAATTTCGACTACTGCGGGACCTCTAGTATATATTAATATACAAGAATACTCGTTTAAAGGTAGGTATAAGATACAAGCTGAATTTAACGAATACGTCATTAAAAACGAAGCAATCCCAAAATCACTGAGAATGCCTAATAACATTTCTGTAACATTTAGAATCGAGTAAATCTTTAACTTCGAAACAAAATCGGACTAATTGAGTTAAGTTCATTTCTGAGTTTAGCGAATCGAATTAGCGTAACTCAAGAAACGTTTAAGACTTCTTTGACTGACTAAAATTTCGAATGTCTACATCAATTTCTTTTCATCTATTCGTAATTCTAGCTAATTTATTTAACATAAAACTTACAACACTATGCTTACACTATGCTTTCATGAGCTCTAAAATCAGAATGGCTGAAGAGCTCTTGGGCGCTAAAAAATTAACAATAAGCACATGCTATCGAAATAATCCATATGAATGTAATTTTGGAGTATATAGCAAGCAAGTATATGTAATTTTTTTATGTGTTATATTGGTCATTGGATTACGCCAAGCTCTCCAATTTCCCAAAACATCTCCATCCAAAGGCTGAAAAAGGTCGATTTCAACGTTAACGTCGCCCATCTTACTATGGTTTTAAGATATTTTTCACGTGATAACCTCTTAAAAATTGATGAACACCGGCTACACGCACGAAAAAGTGTCACGTTCCTCTTGAGTCTGAGCGTGCGAACGAGAGCGCTGCACAAGCGATAGAGAGGCACGATCGGTCCTAGCGTTGACTTGTGACACATTTATCTTTCTTCTCGCGTGACGTCAGAGCTAACAGTTCAAATAGTTCTGCTACTTTATTATTGTTTTTATTAAGTGACTGTCAAATATTCATCCTAAAATTTACACTTTGGGGCCCCTTCCTAAAGAGATTAGCACTTTTTGGAACGAATTTCCTTATGGGACGATGCGGAGGGGTACCCTAACCGGAAAAAAACTTCCGTAACGTAAGATTTTTCCTATTCAGTTTGTTATCAACAGGTGTCGCTGCACGTAAACTCAACAATTTCTGAATCGCGGTGACGAGTTGTTACACAGTTGATAGACGTTCTCGTATTTCTCTTGCTAAATCATACTTACCTGGCGTAGGGATACCGTGATCATGCAGGCGGTTCCCCCAGGGCGAGGCTGCTCCATTGCACTGCAGAGTGGTTGACTCTTGCGATTATTGTTATTTTTATCAATAAAAATAATAACAAATGTATACCAGAATAATTAATTATTTTCTTTATACCTCGAATACAACTTAAAATTAATATTTTATAATAAGGGCACTTCGCTCTTATCCGGTGTCCCACGACACCACACATCTTTTTTTTAATTCTTTGTCTGTAGATTATTCTTATTTTCGCGTATCTAAGTGCAATAAAAATGTTTTGTAGTGTATTGATTGGGAAAAGATTTGTAATATCCTTGTCTACAAGTCGTACAATTCAAGAGAACTGAAGCAGGCCTGTCGGGTAACAACATTTCGCGACGGCGTAATAAATTTTTTTTTTATGACTCGCACCGTACATATTATATTCCCGACAATGGTGAATAGTAAAACATAATATTTCCTTCGTCGTCGGCTCGTAAATTTTCCAATAAAATCCCCTTTTGCCTTGACGTTATAATTTGCTCAATATTTTCGGCGGCGTCATGTCATTTATAACTTAAAATTGAATTTACGCTTGAACGAAATTAGTTCGTTTTGATATATATTTTGGGACTAAAATTACGTGATGCGAGTGAGCGCTGGAATTGTATTGTAATGAGTTATTTGTCGGTGAGTTATACATATGTATGTTCTGTAGTAGACAGCTTGGGGCCGCGTGCTGTGACTTGCAGCGCAGTAGACTAGTGCTGTGCAGTGTGTAGCTGTGTAATGTACTACGCTGCGTAGGGTAGGGTCATGCCTTTTTTGGAACGATGAAGTTCCTTATGGGACGATGCGGAGAGGTACCCTAACCGGGAAAAATGTCCGTAACGTAAGATTTTATGTTTGTTACCTCATAACTAACTAGGTGAATCGATTTTGATGATTCTTTTTTTATTAGAAAGCTGACGCTTTCCGTGTGATCTCATTTTAATTTAGTCCAGATCTGATAATGGTAGGTATCCATGAGAAAACCTTATAAGCCTTAAATTTGCATTAAATACGTGCGCGACAAATAGATAAATAACTCAATATCACGCCAACCGATTTCGATGATTATTGTTTTTAGTGTATATCAATTTGTTTTGAAATATCATTTTTTTATTTTTATCAATAAAAAAATCATAATAAAAAATGTATACCCGAATAATTCATTTCTTTATACCTCGAATGGAACTTAAAATTCATATTTTTATATTAAGGAACTTCGTTCCTATCCGGTGTCCCACGACACCACGCATCTTTTTTTTTTTCGGGCCGGGACCGAACCTCCTCCGAACGAGGTCCTCATTCCTAGGGGGCGCGTGGGGTATGTGGAACTGGTCTGCGACTGCGAGACCGCGGGCCCAAGGTTGTTTTCAGGGCCCTACCCACTAAACGACTCCCCTGCACTCTTCGCCAAAGCGTCCGATCCCCTCCAAGGTCAGAACCCAGATAAGGTAGGGGGGTTACCGTGGTCAATACTGCAACCAGATAGCGCAGCTCACCCCAAGGACGACCAGAACCAGCCTGCCGGGTCGGGACGCGATACACCGCCAACCGGTTGCTCTTTTATCAGATGGATACTCTTTGGTGGCACGCTAGAGGGTAGGATCATACGGGCCTAGTTCAGGTCATAGATAATACACATAAATTAATTATAGATAATCAACTCAAGTACTCAACAAAAATGTTTACGGGCGTCGGCCACTAGATGGCTTCACTTCGATTAGTTTCTTATTGATCATGTAGATGGCAGTAACATACTACCTATCCTATATTTTATTTTTAATGAAGGATTTTGTAAATTATCAGAAACCACAAAGTGATAAAATTTAATAAATTTGACTAAAACAAAAAAAGACTTGTATGATATTTTTTTCTGTGCTTAGCTGTACAATACTTAAATGCCATAACTTTAACAACATGTAAGTTTAGGGGCACCCGCTACAAGATGTAGCTAGTTTCTATATAGAAAAATATTTGTCTTAAAGTATCCCAGTTACAGGGCTCTGGTTTAGGTCATGATTTTTCTATGAATCTCTTAAAAACAAACACTCATTCATACTGTAATTCAAAAACCATACGAATAAGATTTGTAATGTAATCCGCGGTATTATATGTAAATGAGTTTTCCCTCGTCGTCTAGTTAAAGAGATTTCGCCCCAAAATTTTCATGCTATAAATTTTTCGCCTACACTTTATTATTATATGGGTCGAGCGTTGCATGTAGGGTCCATGCGAATATATTCGAGGGCCGATACCAATTGGATACGGAACTCTTGAATTTGAATAAAAGGAACTCGTAAAATAGTCTCACTTCTATTATTGTAAATGGTTTTAGGGATGGGCCGGGGATCTCTGGGTTGATGTCGATAAATTCTTTGCAAATCAGTGTTTTGTGTTTAGGCTGTATAGAAGCTTTGGCCGGGTTCTTCTTTTTGTTTTAGGACTGATTGATTTTGTCAGAGGGGACGTGGTTATATTGGTGGAATCGACCTGAATCCAAGAGTTACAGTTGCAATTAACTCTTCGCGCAGAGTTCAATCTGATCTGTAGTATATATAATATAACTATCATGACGCGAATGTATCGTGAACTTGAGTATAATTTGGTACTTGTTGTATTTCTGTTAGTTTCAATTAATCCGTTGAATACTAACGTGGCTGAAGCGAGGCAAGGTATGTTTTAAGTTGTATAGCCTCATAAATCATTTAAATACGTTTTAGTTGATAAACTACGAAGTTAAATTTCCAACGATAATTCTCAAAATACAATCGACAGTTTAAAAATCGATATACCGATAATCGTCTCTATCGATAACGGCCCGACCCTACGAAGCCCTATCACCCGTAACCCTTCGACTGCCGTCATAAACCAAGACCTATCTGACCCAAGGTCGATCTTAAGGTCAGAATCGTTCATAAAAGTGTCCTCTGCGTCGAGTATTTGTTTGACAGACATTTTTCGCTCACTAAGCCCATTGCGGTATTATTGAAAACTTCGATCGGTTCTTTTGGAGGGTAATATTATATAAGCGAGTGTAATAATACGGCTGGCATGTGACGAGTGTATTGAGTCGTCGTGGCCTAAAGGATAAGACGTCCGGTGCATTCGTGTTGAGCGATGCACCGGTGTTCTAATCCCGTCGGCGGGTACCAATTTTTCTAATGAAATACGTACTTAACAAATGCTCACGATTGACTTCCACGGTGAAGGAATAGCAGCGTGTAATAAAAATCAAACCCGCAAAATTATAATTTGTGTAATTACTGGTCGTAGGAACTCTTGTGAGTCCGCGCGGGTAGGTATCACCACCCTGCCTATTTCTGCCGTGAAGCAGTAATGCGTTTCGGTTTGAAGGGTGGGGCAGCCGTTGTAACTATACTTTAGACCTTAGAACTTATATCTCAAGGTGGATGTCGTGTTTACATTGTAGATGTCTATGGGCTCCAGTAACCACTTAACAACGTGGGCTGTGAACTCGTCCACCCATCTAAGTAATAAAAAAAAACCAAAGACGTATTAACACATAATCACTGTTTGCCGAGTTCCACTTGCTTATGGTAACGGCTACATAATACTAAATAGGCCGTGGATTACATACAAAATATCCTATCACATTAAACTAAAGCTATCCACGAAACAATTAAAAGTGATTAGCCCACTGGAAGCGCTTTTTAACTAACGAATTTATTGAGGTCGTTCAGACCTCACGGAGCTATTCGGAGGGTTGTAATTTTGTTAATTGATCGTAAAAAAATCGTTGAGTAACAGATAAGACATTTTACGAGACTAGATCGTTAAAATATAAATTGTTTTATTTAGTAATGAAATTGACGAAATATAAATGGATTTGCTGTCAATTTAAGTGAATTTATAACACACACAGGAAGGTACTACACTCCAGCTTATTTCTGTCACAAAACAGTTTGGCTTTTTAATACGCTTTTATCAGCTTCTCTCAGACGTATGTAATATATGTTTGTAACGGAATCTTTGAATATGATTTTGTCCCCCTTCAAAACGTCGGATTAACCCGAAATTTGGTATACTTATTAATGACCGATGACAACTAAATACTTAAAAAAAAATTGAAAAATATTAAATTCAACTAAAAAATTAAAAGTAAATAATAGTTTAAAAAACTAACAAAACACGCTTTTTTTTAGAATAAAATCTTCTTTTCTTACACTATTTTTAATTCAAATTTATTAGTTTAGTTTTTATTTTTTAGTTGGATTTTCTATAAAAGCGTATTTTGTTAGTTTTTTAAACTATTATTTATTAAGAAAGAGTCATTTTTATAGTATAGTTGCGATTTTGAATTAAGATCTTAAAGCGCATTATCCCACTAAGCATTATGCACGCAGACTTGGGTTATCAAGTAATCACATATTATTATGTGAACTGCGTTGTGCACTCATTAGCTTGAGCTCAGTTCAATCAAATTAAACTCTAGCTTACTGTGAGTTGAATATACTGTGCTAAGTTACAAGTTGTATAAGCACTTCCTATGAATTTTCGATACATCTATTGTCAAAGTGAACTTTTTTCCAAAGAAACTTCAAAATCGTGTTTCTTTGTATGTACGTACATATTTTTCTATCAGTTATTTTATCGTTACCTTATCCCGACAAACGGTGGACTGGATACGTTTTATTTATTAGAACCAAACAACATTTAAAATCTTATTTTCATGAATTTCAAATAATCGATATTTTTACAATACTAAATTTAAACTAAGAAATTAATTTTATGCAAAAACCACGAAGTATCGAAACGCAAACCCGAAATCGGTCGAAAAAAACCGGTTACGACCCGATAATGACGCAATAATAAAACTGTTAAGCCAACCTCAATAAATCGCGGCGCGAAAATAATTCTTTCACTACCTAAGGGATTTTAGTACCAAACCCTACTCAGGTTATCACTAACGTTTCGTGAAGATTTTAACCCGTTCACCGCTGTATATCTTTTTTATCGGCCAGGAAGGACCCCGTATCAATATTTTAGAGGCTATCGATTTCGTCTCAGATGGCCCGAGCGATGCGATGCGATGATGTAGCTTAGTTAACAATTTAGGATGTAAAAATTGAGAAAATAGCACAAAAACATACCATTACAAAGCAGTGGCTAGAATCACTAAAAAATATAAAAAAATTTAATAATTAAAAAAATACTTTTCAAATCTTGATCAAATTGGGAATTTAATAAAAAGGGGTCATTAACTTGGGTTCTTTAGAAAAAACGTTTAGAGAGGACATCGCTAAAACAAAATACAATCGATTTGAAAACCTCTTCCTTTTTATGAAATCGGTTAAAGATGCGAAAATTATTGTTATAATTTATTAAATAGAACACTAACTCGTCTATAGTACGTAGCTTATATAGCATAGCTAAGCTCAGCCGAGACAGCGGCGCAAAATAAACCGTTATATAGTTCTTGCAAATTTTATAAAAGTAGGGTATTGCGTTAGGGGTTGGGCCACGGTTGACGGGTTAAAAAGGAAAGTTTGCGACGACCCTGAAATATGCCGGATAAATTCACGCTGACCGTTATGGAAGTTCTAACTAAATATACAGGGTGATGTTGATGCGTTCTATTAAGAACGTGTTATGACATGAATTAGAGGAGCTCATTGTTGCGTTTATTTCTTAGAGGTATCTTGAGGTGGCCAAGAAAATGAATAAATGCAAACACGACCACTCTAACAAGAATATCCGACTAAAAAGAAAAGATAGGCTACTAAGCAATAAAATTTTAAATTCGATAAATGAGTCGTCTATTATCAAAGCCGGCAATGTGACTTTTGGACAATTATTGGTAAATCAGAAAAACGAATTATTGACTTTGTATTCCATTGGCAGTCACAAAACTCTTCTGAACGACATCTTAGATAAATAACAGGTTAAGTACTAACCTTTATTTAATGCAGGTTTTGAACCGTATTCTTTGAAGGAGACGATTATATTCAAGTCAATCTGTATTGACATATCAATAACATTTTTTTGTCCAAATGCACAGATTGCCACCTTTGATAATAGACGACTCAAATAACTTACAAGAATGAAAACAAAAAAAAAACAATTGAAAAACAAATCGATACGAAAAATGAATATTATAAATTTACAGGCTAATATTGGACTTACGAATAAACAGGCTTTTAAGTTTTCATGTGCTTTCTTCGGGGACATAAAAGCTGAGCTTTCTTTTAACGTCGAAACTTTACCTGCGAGTGTATAGAAAGTTTTGAATGAGTGTGCTTAGAGCAGTTTGTTGAATCACACTGAGGCAATACGAAGCTTTGTGTCTCTTGTAATTTAATTTGATTCGTGTTTGTTTCGTGAGCTTTAATGACAGCTTTGAGCCTTCCCGGCTGTTTATTGTTTGAGACGTTCACAAACGAATTCAACAAAATGATTGTGAATGGTTGCAAATAATCTCATCCACTTGACATCTTTTGAATTTTTCCTCATACGAGGTGAGGTAGTTTTCGTGAAATCAAAGGTGAACAAGCACGTGTTTATCAGATACTAAAATTCTAAAAGCTTTAGGTTAATATGGCGATTTCATAATTAGTCTCGTACTAAGCGCTATTAAAAGGAAAGCATTGGTATTTTTATCCTATTATTATTCGATATATTTTCTTCAACAAAATTCATTGGTACATTTATTAATTTATTTATTTCATGGATGATAGAGCTTACTTACCTACTGTAAAATTGTTACCTACTTTGCGACATGAGGTCCATATGTCAATTGTATTTTATAACTCTTCTTACTGGTGGTAGGACCTCTTGTGAGTCCTCACGGGTAGGTACCACCACCCACCTATTTCTGCCGTGAAGCAGTAATGCGTTTCGATTTGAGCCGCCGTTGGGCAGCCGTTGTAACTATACTGAGATCTTAGAACTTATATCTCAAGGTGATGTCTATGGGCGTCAGTAACCACTTAACACCAGGTGGGCTGTGAGCTCGTCCACCCATCTAAACAATAAAAAAAATTAACGCAGTGGCATGTTTTAAACTGGAACCCAAGACTGGCTTCGCGGCAGAACTGGGCGGGACCTATTTACCGCCCCGTACAATGCAATACGTGCTACCATCAGAGAGCTAACTGAGTTTCTCACTGGATCTTCTGAATGGGTCGCATTTCCGATCCGGTGGTAGACTCTGCGAAGCACTGCTCTTGATAGGGCTAGTGTTAATGAGTTCACAAGGCTGAGCCCCACGAGCTCGTCTACACATCCGGCGAAGCTAGTATAATCCCTCGAGGTTACCAGTATAAAGGTAGGCAAATAATAAATAAATAAATCAGAGAAGATAGTATTGGTAGGCAGCGGCTTGGCTCTGCCTTTGCCATTGCTGAAGTCCATGGGCGACGGTAACCACTCACCATCAGGTGGGTCGTATGCTCGTCTGCCTACAAGGGAAATAAAAAATAAAAGATATGAGTTAATAATATTCTAGGCTAATACGAAGAACAAGTAAGTGTTTATAAATATTAATTTCGGTTTTAAATTCGTAGTGGTCTAAAGGATAAGACGCTTAATGTACTCATGTCGGGTGGTGCGTTCATATCAATGTTCTAATCCCACAGGCAGAAACCTATCTAGCATATCTTCACGCGTGATTCTTCTGATAAATCGTGAATTAAAAATGAAATACGCAAAAGAAAAGTTTAATCTATGGCGTAGATTCGCAGTAACAGATTTCGCTTGAAAAGTGGGGCAGCCGTTGTACAGTGATAAGGAGACTTAGAAGTTATATCTGGTGCTAATGTCTATGGGTTTCAGTAACCAATTAACTCCAGGTGAAACGGTAGGCCGAGATAGGCACACTTTTCATGATGCGCAACGTGTGAATGTGTTGAGCGCGAGTTACATGGTAGGCGGAATGAAGATGTTAGGTTTTATTTTCGTTACGAAATTTCTTGATTTGGTCGCCGCGCTCAAAGCGCGTGATAAAATCATTGCAAAAGCTTAAAAAAAACAGAATCTTTACCCTACATCCGAGCACGATGGGCCTACAAAAACAATCTGAAGTAAACTCTAATACTTCGTCTTAAAGTGCTCCAACTTATAAAACAATGCAGATACAACATTTGAAGCCACTTCCAAGCACACCGCCTTGACTCCGCGCAAGTTTTTATTCACGACAGTTCCGTTGCGAACGCGGAACCGGGTAATGGGTTCCGTAGACTTTATATGACTTTTAAAATAGTTCTCAAGCCTCACGTAAGGGAATTGAGCTCCACAAGTCGTTGTTTTAATGTACTGCGTCTTTGTGCCTAAATTGTGTGAAAGAAAATCGCTGTGGGCTTCTATCTGTGAACTCACTTATTGCTTGTAAGCCACGTAGCCGATTTTAATACAGCTTTCGCTAATATAAAGGCTGATAAATGCGGAAGGCTTATGTGTATAATTCATTAACTATTTGAGGTACAGAGTTCAACCGTATTAGACATATAGTTTAGTCTTGTATTAGTCTTAGGAGATCTCGTTGGCGAATTACGGTCGCGAGTCCAGCGGAGGATAAAGCAGCCCGCCTTGAAGTCAGAAAGGAATCAATGCATTCAAAAGAATACTGGTGTCGCGAAATAAAAAATAAAAAAATATATATCTAATGTTTATTTAGTGTCATTAGATTTTCTCATAATATTACGAGTAAAAACGTGGTTCTTTCTACTGTCTACACAAATTGTAGATGTAGAATAATTTAACGTGATTTCCCAGTGAAAAAAACTTTTGAATGGAAGATGTTACTTCTATCCGATTTCAAAGGAATGACGATAAACATCAAATATAAGTTGACGCCACGGAAACCTTGCTGAACGGATCTTTAATTTGATTTTGATCCGATCACTACCGAACTCAGAACATATTTTGGATATTTCCTAAAAATTTTATCGAAATTGGAGCAGCCGTTTCGGAGTAAATAAAATAAAAGAGAAAAAAAATCTATGATTTTTTTTATTGCCCTTGTAGGCAGACGAGCATACGGCTCACAGGATGGTGAGTGGTTACCGTCGCCCATGGACTTCAGCAATGCCAGGGGCAGAGCCAAACCGCTGCCTACCGCTTAATACTCTCCACAAGCCTCGTTTGAAGAAGGACATATCATAGCGCTCGGGAAACACCGTGGAGGGGAGCTCATTCCATAGCCGGATGGTACGTGGCAAAAAAGATCTCTGGAAACGCACTGTGGACGACTCGAGAAAACCGTATTGATATACTTGAAGACTCCGAGAACAGAGTTGTTTGCAGAATAGTTTGTTAAAAAAAACATCTCTTGCACAACAGAATTCGTCTTTTGGAAAATTACAAAAACGTTACCTAAAAATATTGTTTCTAAAATTTAAAACATTCGGTTATCTTCAAAATTTACGATCGCGACGTCACTGAATTAGGCAGCGGGCAATATGGTAAATTTTAAGGGCGCCATAACAACTGAAACAAAACCGTGCCAAATATTATTGCGTAAATACTACCTGAAACAAAATTGTACACGCTTGTTTGAAGTAACAATAGCTACTGCCAAACTCAGGTTGCTAACAATTTTACCCTGTATAACAAACACCTTGTCTACCAAAGGCAATGCTATATTTATTACCGGTAGGACCTCTTGTGAGTCCGCACGGGTAGATACCACCTACTTAACCCTGCCGTTAATTCGTTTCGGTTTGAAGGGTGGGGCAGCCGTTGTAACTATACTTAGACCTTAGAACATATCTCAAGGTGGATGGCGGCATTTACGTTGTAGATGTCTATGGGCTCCGGTAACCACTTAACACCAGGTGGACCGTGATCTCGTCCATCGATGTACGCAATAAAAAAGGAGACAATTTCGAAGTGTTATCCTATTGGAACAGAAGTTCTGTCTAATCGTGTCGAGTGATGTAAATAAGCCAGGACTTAAACTTTTTTTTCAGGCAAGGGGCCGAACCTCATCCGAGGTGTCTGCATTTAGGGGGAGGGGGGTATGTGGGACTTAACGGTCTATAGATGCTGGTTGTGCTACCAAATCTTTTAGATATGATAATTATTGACCGCCAAACCAGTGCTCCCAAGCAACTTATACAGCTAAATATATAGTTTTATAAATTACCAAAACTGGAAGATTTATTTATAAACAAAAGTACTTTAAGAATGCTGATAAAATTTATTGTAAGATGCTCTTCGAATCGAAGGATTCATAGGAACATGGCAGCAATTAATGGGAGATTTTTTGAAACCACTATAGTAAGCCCTGTTAAATCCACTTTGGGTTGAAAAACCCGAATTTCGGTACCTAATAAAGAAAATTGATTCAAGAACCCAAAAAAAAACGCATCTTCGGAACATTAAACTGATAAAGATGATTGGAAGACATTTCAAGTAGGCTATAATCACAGTTAGGTTACGGGGCTGCATGAGAAACTTTCACATGAAACAATAACTCATTCATTCGGTGTGGGAACCACGTAATTATCATTGAAACGTAATGAAATATGCTCTTGAAGTGAAGACGGGCTGGTAAAGTTTATGTGCTTCAATCGTTTCAAGAGCTTAAAATTGAATTTAAGTCGTCGTAGCCTAACGGATAAGACGTCCGGTGCATTCGTGTTGAGCGATGCACTGGTGTTCGAATCTCAGGCGGGTACCAATTTTTCTAATGAAATACGTACTCAGCAAATGTTCACGATTGACTTCCACGGTGAAGGAATAACATCGTGTAATAAAAATGAAAACCGCAAAATTATAATTTGCGTAATTACTGGTGGTAGGACCTCTTGTGAGTCCGCGCGGGTGTGTACCACCACCCTGCCTATTTCTGCCGTGAAGCAGTAATGCGTTTCGGTTTGAAGGGTGGGGCAGCCGTTGTAACTATACTTGAGACTTTAGAACTTATATCTCAAGGTGGGTGGCGCATTTACGTTGTGGATATCTATGGGCTCCAGTAACCACTTAACACCAGGTGGGCTGTGAGCTCGTCCACCCATCTAAGCAATGAAAAAAATAAAAACTGGCCGATTGCGCTCCTCGTTCAATTGACGGTAAGGCCAAAGACAAAATCACAAGCTGCGTCCTTTTATAGCTATAGTTGCGTCAAAGTAACATTTGGACCGGAATCCGTAGTTGTCACAATGTAAATCGTCTTCCTTCTCCTTGCGTCGATAATCCTCAATGCTGAGGGTCGTGGCCTTGAGAAAATACACATGGTGGGTTCCCGCGTCCTTCCACGGCAGTCCTTTTGGAAGAAATTTAGTTCTTCGAGGCCGCTGAAGCCTTGTATGGGTCCAGCTAATTAACTGCCGCCATACATTCGGCGTTGACTGTTTTACGGTGGAAAGGTCAAACTCCAAATCAACCCTCCTCTTTTCTCTTTGGGACCTGCACTGGCAGAGTAAATGTTTCAGTAGTTTTCTATAACATCTAACCAACAATCATTATTCAAATTGGAACATTAGATAGTTTTACCGTGTAAATAGGTTGGCTGGTTATATTTATTTGGGCCAAATCTGATAATACCCTATGCTACCAATAAAGGATATATATACGTGTATATGACTGCCTAAGTTATTGTACCTAGGTCTCTGACGAAGGCAACCTCCATGTCGTTTCTATAGGATATTCTTCTTCGAGCAATGCTTAAGGAAAGTTATTTGTTATCTTCGAAGATCAATGACAAGGGGCCTTGAGGCTTTACGTATTAGAGTACCTATTTGTATAACTTCGTAATGTTATACGGAATCGAGAGAAGATAAAAAAAAACCTTAATAAAAATACAGAGAATTATAACGATAAGGGCGGCAACCGTGCCATGAGGAATTGGGAATAGCACTGAATGGGTAGGAAGAGATTGCTTTTTAATGTCTGCGAAGGGACTTTGGTTCCCTCTGTATTTTGTACCGTATGTTCCATGGGGAGTGCTCTGAGGAATTGTTCGAGATGATACCAGCATCTCGTTTTTACCATCGCACCGCCCGTCACCGGAGTAGAGTTCATCCATACTACCTGGAGCCACTGCGGTCATCCACAGTGCGTTTCCAGAGATCTTTTTTGCCACGTACCATCCGGCTATGGAATGAGCTCCCCTCCACGGTGTTTCCCGAGCGCTATGACATGTCCTTCTTCAAACGAGGCTTGTGGAGAGTATGAAGCGGTAGGCAGCGGCTTGGCTCTGTATCTGGCATTGCTGAAGTCCATGGGTGACAGTAACCACTCACCATCAGGTGGGCCGTATGCTCGTCTGCCTACAAGGGTAATAAAAAAAAATAATAATAATAAAGGATCATGCGCGATATTCGGGAGAAGCGATGATGAAATCAGAGCTAGGAGCCAGAGGGTATCGTAACAGTACGTGAGGTTGGTAACTGGAAACAGATAGAGCAACGGTACGTTTATGACTACTAGGAATTGGTATTAGAATTTAAATTCAAAACAAACATTGCAACCATCAAACAAACTAATATCAAACTATTCGCACAGCGCTTGAAACGTTTCGATAGAATTAATAAAGTAGTACTGACGCTGCAAGCTTTGGTAACATTGAATCTATTCTGAAATCAAAGGATTTTAATGTATAATTCAGTAGGACGCACTCCGTTGGGCTCTGCATTGCAATGTTCTTGGTTTTAATGTTGCGCTCCTCTTTGAAAATGCAGTATCGGGTATTGGACTTTGACGATTGCTTGAATATACTTTTTTTTAATTCGATGTATAGGGGTCTTTTTTAAAGGGATTTTATGACGTGGTAACTAAGACCTTTAAGTGATGTCTTATTTTTATTTATATTCTTATTTTTATGAAAAATGATAATATGGAGTGAAATGAAATAAAATGAAATGAAATGAAGATGATTAATTTGAGACATTAATCAACTGAGATGAAATTAAATGAATTGAGATGAGATGATATGGAATGAAATATCATCTTAGTAAAATGGTGGTCGTTTACTGAGATTTTTCAGTGGACTTTTTGGAGGATCCCGAGAAGCTACATCCAGCGGTTTTGTTTCATTATCCCACATTTATGCACTTTCACAGATATTAAACAGCTAATAAACCACCGTTATTATACATATAAACCTGAAGAAACACTAAATAGACAAAATAAAACAAATCACACAACTTCACTCCTCGCGTTCCCGCCTAAAAATTCGTATAGGGGTCTTAATTAAAAGCGGCGTGTGATTCTGTAAAATAAAGTCGCGCTGTCGCAGCGTGGAATTCGCGCTGCAATGATTTGGACGGCTTAATACAATAGAAGAAGCGCAGACAGATATAATTCCATGTTTGATAAATAGTTCTATACCAAGTTTTTGGTTATCGAAGGCTTTCGAGATAGCGCAATCAAACATTGTTTTCAATAGTATATGTCTGCTATTTTTTTATCTTTCACAAATGCTTAGCAATGCGTGAATACGACTACTTATCTTAAGACATGAATTTGAAGTCTTGGTTCTTTTCGTATAATGTATGTAGTAGTAGTTCGTATTGTGTGATTTCAGTAATAATTTTTATCACGTCATTTTTGTGCATCTCTCCCATCAACCATCCATCCGTCCATCAAATATGGTAATCTCTAACTCTCAGGCATCCACCAGTAAGCATGACTTCCTTCGATGTCAATTGAAAGCTGTGCTTCTAAATACTATTCGAAATAGATTACAAAGAGAATATAAAATTGTTTCTAAGCAGATGTTGAGGGATTCTGTAACATGTACTTCTGTAGCATGACTCTGTAACGTAAATGCCGCCAACTACCTTGAGACATGAGTTCTAAGGTCTCGGTATAGTTAAAACGGCTGCCCCACCCTTCAAACCGAATCGCATTACTGCTTCACGGCAGAAACAGGCAGGATAGTGGTACCTAACCGTGCGGACTCACAAGAGGTCCTACCACCAGCGAATAGTACCGTCGAGTGTATTTTAATCAAGCTCTGTGTACATACATATTTCTTTGCAAAGCACATTATCACTATCACTACATAGTATAAAACAAATTCGCTTTCTCTGTCCCTACCTCCCTATGTATGCTTAAATATTTAAAACTACGCAACGGATTTTGATGCGGTTTTTTTAAATAGATAGAGTGATTGAAGAGGAAGTTTTGTATGTATAATAACATCCATTAAATAGTGGAGAAATCAATAATAAATTACAGTTTCTGAAGCGAAGCCAGGGCGGGTGGCTAGTGTTATATAATGTATTTTTCGTCTTCGAGCACACGTGGTAAGTTAAACCGTAAAATAACACAGTGTATTAGAGAAAGAACCACAAAAAAACAACGAACAGAATGTTGAATTCCATTTATTATTAATAGCGGAATAGCGGAACCGAAATGTATTTCTTTTTCGTTGTCGCGTGTATGCTTCTGGGAAATCTAACAGCGGATGTCTAATGCATTGTATAGGTAGCTCTAGCTCTGCAAAACTAGATGTGATTAAAAAACTGTTTCGATCTATTGTGTTTGTTTTCAACTGTTTTTTTTTACATATCTGTAATGTTTGTACATGTACATGTAGACAACAAAATACTTTTTTTATTTTTTATTGCTCACAGCCAACCTGGTGTTAAGTGGTTACTACTGGAACCCGTAGACATCTACGACGTAAATGCGCCACCCACCATGAGATATGAGTTCTAAGATCTCAAGTATAGTTACAACGGCTGCCATGCCCTTCAAGCCGAAACGTATTATTGCTTCACGGCAGAAATAGGCAGGGTGGTGGTAACTACCCACGCGGACTCACAAGAAGTCCTACCACCAGTAATTCACGCTAGATGTCCCATAACGACGACGCAATTACTTCAGTGCGCCGCGTAGGTCATCGGTGACCTACACGGTGCTCAACATGTTAACACAATGCTCAATTGTCGACGAATTCCACCTTAATGGTAATGAAACTATACTTGAGACCTTAGCACTCTCAGACACAGCCCACTGAGTTTCTCGCTGGATCTTCTCAGTGGGTCGCGTTTCCGATCCGGTGGTAGATTCTGCGAAGCACGGCTCTTGCTAGGGTTCGTGTTAGCAACGTCATTAGGTTTGAGCCCCGTGAGCTCACCTACAAAAGTTAGGGTTACGCTGAAATAGCCTCTCAAGGCTCTCAGCTTAGGTAGGAAAAAAAAAAAAGAGACCTTAGAACTTATATCTCAAGATGGGAGGCGCATTTACGTTGTAGATGTCTATGGGGTCCAGTAACCACTTAACACCAGGTGGGCTGTGCGCTCGTCCACCCATCTAATCAATAAAAAAAATAATGGACGACTACGAGAGCTGTGAAGTATTGGAAAAATCAGAAATAATATAAAGGCAATAATAAATCCGGGATCAAACCGTAGAAATAGTTTTCAATAATATAGCAGGTACACGCTGGAGATTGCCCTTAGGTCTCTCATACGTCGCAATCTTGAGGCATCAACTTCGTCCGTCTGAAAAGGGTTCTATAATATTTTCCATTACCCTATTCTTTATTTACATCACAAAGTTTTCCTTAAGAAAAGCCATCGCTTGACCCAACACAGCTATGTAAAATATCTCGCTTATCTATCGGAGATAGAGCGGACGGTGTTGTGCAGTAATAAGCCCTTAAATAATTTTCCTAGTATTTCAGTTTAATTCCATAATTATATTATATTGTAGTTGTCAATCCCGGGATATTTGTAAGTTTTTCTATATGATTATCTACTATACGTTAACAATGTGCCCAATACTGGCTGGCGTGCAACCTAATACTTCAAAACAAACATCATTGTATCATGATAATTTTGAAATCAATACTTATTCAAATAACTTTATTGTCAGTAAAATGACTGTCATAGCATTATAAGTTAGATAAATTGATCAATATGTCTTTTAAATAATAATATTTATGAATTATGCAATCAACTCTGAACAACGAACTTAAAACTAAGAACCTTAAAAAAATAACAATAATAATAACAATAATTTTATAACTAAAATATATTATTAAAAGGAGTCCCTTTAGGCAAGGGTGGACTAACCTTTATGCTATTTTTTATCTACTTATACTCGACTCCTGGTTTAATTATCTATCTCGTTATATTAACTGCAAGAAGTCGATTCAAGATGTAGTATTTTTGGGAGTCAACAACAAAGCGACGATCTTCCACCGAGCGGGTGATATTGCTCGGTAGACCGACGATCCTAATGTTGTTGTTCGGAGCTTGTATATATGCAAGCTTATCTTGAATATGACGTTAGTGAGATTCGTGTATCTGTCAAAATATTCTTTGTTGTACAATGGCTACCTGTTAAACAAAAATGAAATATACATGTTATTAATTTTTTTTGTTGATTAACCCCTTCTTCTTCTTCTTCTTCTCAGTCGTGTCACTCTTGACAGAGTGGTCGTGATCGTCATGTAGTGTTGGAAGGGGCAGACTTGATGCGTCTCACGATCTCGCGCCATATCTCCCTACTCGAAGCCATTCTACTGCACTCATTTAGGGGACCTCCCACTGCAGTTTTAATTTGGTCGGTCCACCGTATTGGTGGCCTCCCGCGCGGTCTTGTACCATCAACGCTTCCCTGTACAACGAGGCGTTCTATGGACCGGCCATCTCGTCGCGAAACGTGTCCGAAGAAATCCACCATTCGAGACTGTACTATACCAAATAGACGCTGCTTGATGCCGAGTTCCTGAAGTATCGAGACATTTGTACGAAAGTCGGTCCACGAAACTCTAAGCATTTTTCTCCAGCACCATTATTGTTCCAGATTAACCCCTAGCTACGACGTATAGTCAGTCAAAATACTTCATTTTCCTTTACAGCTATTAATTAAACGAATATTTAATTAGAATAACTTTTTTCGATTGTTTATTATAACACAGGTAATGTAATTACTTTTCATTTGAGCTTAGATCGATATTCATATTCTTCTTTAGTTTAGATACGCCAGTGAATTATGTTTAGTTAATAGTTTTACGACCCTTGCGATGTCATTATTCAGCTTAAGAATGTCAGATTGACGAATTAAGTGTCAAATTATTTATCATAATATTTACCTGATAGTACCTAATAGTATATATTATTATGAATATATTAATATTCTACTGTAGTAGTAAAGAGCCGAAAAAATCTTCGGTCATAACCAAGTCATGGACTTGTTTAATGCTAATGATTAATGCTTCCTACCGATCTTAGTTCTTTCTGGCATAACCTCATTCAAATACGAGTAAAAAATATCAGTATATTTCTGCTTATCTTGCGAACTGTACATTGTTATTATATAAATATTTCGCTCGCGTTATCTTTGGCTACATTAATTTTGTTAGGTTGGTAGTACAGTGAGCATAGATTATTAATTTTTATGTTAGTACTTTTTTTTCTTTTACCTATGCTGATAGCCTTGAGAGACTATTTCAGCTTCGCCCTAACATGTAGGTGAGCTCACGGGGCTCAAACCGGAGTGTTGCCAATACTGGCCCTAGCAAGAGCAGTGCTTCGCAGAACCTACCACTGGATTGGAAATGCGACCCACTGAGAAGATCCGGCGAGAAACTCAGTGGGCTGTGTCTATGGGTTAATTCGCTCATCGAGCCCTTCCTCGCAAGCGACGGGTTCGACGATGATGGTGACCGGTGCTTGTGGTACCTAAAAGCACCGTTAATGGATCGGGAGGATCCGTAATGACTGTTAGTACTTTTAGATCTGATTGTGTACTGGAATATGTAAAGGCACCGGCTTAACCGGTAGGCGGTAACTTGGCTTAGTTTCTAGCATTGCTGACGGACAATGAGGGACTGTAACCACTCACCATCGGGTGGGCCGTGTGCTCGTGTGCTTACAAGGGCAATAAAATTATCGGGTTCAGTAGTGTGGATTGGGAGAGTCCTATATCCAGCAGCGGACGACTGTGGGCTGATGATGATGATAAGAAATGCATAATTTATGAACGAGTTGACCTATTTCTTTATAAACATTCTGGTTGAATAACGAAAGAAAATTTATAATTTTTTTTCCCCCGAAAATCGAAAATATTAAATAGTGTCCCAAAGTGATACCATTGTAACACCGGCATTACGATTTCGCTGCCTCTGCATACACAACAAATTCGTTTGAATTTACTGGTTTTTTTTTGTCATTATTACATGGTCCTAGTGTTGACTTGGCTTTTTATTGTCATTCAACTTTCGCGTACGTAACGGGTTGATATTATCGTTCCATTCTTTAGGGCACGTTCACATTGTCTGGTACAAATGCACAATTAACTTAACAATATTAAATATTTAATTCGTATAATATCTGTATTTGTTGGCTCAAGGTGGGTGGCGGTACTTACGTTGTAGATGTCCATGGGCTCCGATAACCACTTTATATCAGGTGGGCCGTGAGGTCGTCTACACAACTAAGCGATAATAAAAAGTCTTAAGCTGCACGTTCTGAGTGGGTGATAACGCCGGCGCTGCAGGCCTAAAGGGGGGCGGTAAGAGACTCAGAAAAAAAGAAGACGTTGTAGGTTTTTAAGTAGTGGAAAAAATGGGGGCACTAAAAAGAACATATTCTCAATGTGGGCAGTAGACAAAACACGTTTGGGAGCCCCTGTGTTACATTGTGATCCGCTATTTATGTTGTTGTTGTCTATGGATTCCGATTGCCACGCAATATCTTATTCTTCTTCTTTTTTGTCAACTCTACTTCTTAAGTCCGCTTTCCTACTTAAGCTCCTCCACTTTGCGCGGTCTTTGGCATCTGGCTGAGGTTTGGTGCGGTTTTTATTGCTTAGGTACTTAGGTAGCATCTCTCTCTCTCTCTCTCTCTCTCTCCCCAGCTATTTATCCCACATAGTGGTGGGGTCAGCTTTGCTCACTTTACTCCTCCACTTTGCTCTGACTTCGACATCCTCGTCAGCAATATTGCATTAATAATTGAAACGTTAACGTCTTCTGATGGGTATAGTCTAGTTGTTTTATTCATTGTTTTTGTAATTGCAAAAGTTTGACTCCTTTGTCTTACTAATTAATTTAAATCGGAAACAGATTCAAAAGTCTTAAAACATGTCATATTTTCTTCCTGCACAAAAGAAGCAGGTATTTTTTTAGCTAAATTTATAGCTAGGAAATTTCCTTTTGTCCTTCAGCACTACATCCCTCCACCTTGTCTTCCCGTGCTGAGGTAGCATCTGAGCTGTAAAAAACATGCCGTGTCCAGTGAATACCTCGTAGAAAATAGGCTTCAGTTTTTGTGTGCCTTCCAAACCCTTCGCCGCCACTCGATAATGGCGTTGATGACGAAACACCAAGCAGATAGCGTTATGTAGTTCGCTTTTAAGCACGCAAGATAGCTTATTTTGTGATTTATTTAATGGCGTATCATTACTTTTTTTTGTGGTAATTTTATTATTAACACAAATTATATATAGCGGTCTCAAAATAATAGTTTATAGGTGTGAAGCCCTTCTGCGATCTTTGTAAAAAGATCGAGTTATCACTAATCGTGGTCTAGTAAAATTGGCGAACAAAAACTTAATCGGATGAGTGATTTGAATTGATGCAAATGTCTTACGTCGTAACGTGAGCAGCCAACCAATGAGGTCCGACGACCTTGTCAAAACAGCTGTTGAGGACTGGAACTAGTAGGACCTACACTGGTGGTAGGACCGCTTGTGAGTCCGCACGGATAGGTATATAAATAGGCAGGGTGAAAGCCTATTTCTGCTGTGAAGCAGTAATGCGTTTCGGTTTGAAAGATGGGGCAGCCGTTGTAACTATACTGAGACCTTACAGCTTATATCTCAAGGTTGGTGGCGCATTTACTTTATAGATGTCCATGGGCTCCAGTAACCACTTAACACCATGTGGGCTGTGAGCTCGTCCACCCATCTAAGCAATAAAAAAAAGCGAATGGCAAGAGACCGAAAAGAATAGAGTGCATAATAATATTATGAAAAGACCTATACTCAGCATTGGGTGCGCGCGGGCTTAAGAAGAGATACAGAAAGAGAAATGACTTAACGTTTTAAATCATTTCAGTATTTCACTCGTCCCTCTAATACAATAGATCGGGGGGAATCAGGACGCTTTCGAATTCCAACACAAATTTTCAGCGGTTTTTCTTAGAGTAATAACCAATAAAATTGAGATTAAAATGGTTCCGGAGGTTTAAATTTTCATATACGATGCAATATTAGACATAGCTCATTGAAAAATATACACAAAACTTAAAAAACTAGCTTGACCTGACACCTTAATTTTTGGGGTGAATCGGGTCACATATGGGGACAATAGAGTTTTTCGATAGGGCTGGCACTGTTTAGTTGTTAGGTAGGTACTTACCTTTAGGTAATCAGCTTCTCAATATCTTTAGTCGGTTACAAAACTCTGATGACTAAATAAAACTATTTATAATATTCATAAACACTAAATAAAAATCTTATTCAATTCAACAATTTTAAATCTCACATAAGCATTGTGACAACCCAGATTTGTCCCTATTCTACCCCTAGTTCCTATTCCCCCCAATCTACGGTACTCATCCCTCCCGGAGGATTTGCCGCGACCCGGGCCAGATACATTAAGTTTATCTTAGATTTCCGTTCCTTTATATATTTATTTCTTTTTTGATTCGTAAAGATAACGACTAAGCAAATGTTAATGCGGAATACATTTTTGAAATACAAAAATACTTATTGGTTATTGTTTAAGCAAGATTCTTGTATAAGATCTACACAATCAGCTCCTTTAGCTTTATATTCCATGGGGAGTGCTCTGAGGAATTGTCTTGAGGAATCGGAGTAGAGTTCATCCATACTACCTGGAGCCACTGCGTTCATCCACAGTGCGTTTCCAGAGATCTTTTTTGCCACGTACCATCCGGCTTTGGAATGAGCTCTCCTCTCTACGGTGTTTTCCGAACGCTATGACTCATCCTTCTTCAAACGAGGCTTGTGGAGAGTATGTAGCGGTAGGCAGCGGCTTGGCTCTGCCCCTGGCATTGCTGAAGTCCACGGGCGACGGTGACCACTCACCATCAGGTGGACCATGTGCTCGTCTGCTTACAAGGGTATTAAACAGAAAAAACGAAAAAAAAAAACAAGAGCGTACAGCTATTGACATGTTAAAGTGAATCCCATCATGCACAAGGAGATATAAGATCCAAGTTTTAAAAGTTGCACGGCTACCCTCTTAAAACTGCGCATTGAAATTCTGAAGAAGAAATAAACTGCGTTATAGATACTACTAGCGACCCGCCCTCGCTTCGCTTCGGAAACATTAAAACACACATGAAACCAAAAAAAAAAAATTAAAAAAAAATTAAAAAAAGTAGCCTATGTTCATCAGGGACAATGTCGGCTTCTAATGGAAAAAGAATTTTTCAAATCGGTCCAGTAGTTTCGGAGCCTATTCGAAACAAACAAACAAACAAATCTTTCCTCTTTATAATATTATTAGTATTAGTATAGAATACACAGTAGATTCTCTTGTGAGGATCGAATATTATGTTAAAATGTTCTATATCAGGATATTATTTGAAAGAGTATTTTGACAAAACGTATTTCGTGACTCTTTGTGATTTCGGGATCTCCTACTGCTGCTGTGGGAATTGAAGTGAATGTAATCATTTTAAATGTCTCTTTAGCTGTCGCGGGATCCGCGAATGAAATTTTGTGGTTTCCGACACATAATGGCGGTCAAGTTCGTGTATTTAAAAATCCGATTTAAATCTATTTCACTGTTTTATTTCGCTATGTCATATAATTTATATATTAATACGTGAAGAAAAAACTTTGTATCCCTTTTTAGGAAAATTGCGCGGACGGAGGAGTATGAAATTTCCCACACTTATAGAGAATATAGAGAAGGAGTGCAGAATGTTAATATTTTTTTTAAATTATGCCTAAAAAATACATTAAATCAATAAAGAAAACATTACACACACTACATATCATGTATTTGACGCACACACGCATGCATACTATTAATTTTCAAACTTTTGTTCTTGACGTCTGTGGTCAAATAGATTAAATATTGTTTGTCTTTATTAATATTTTTCTATAGTGTAGTCTTCGCGGAATATTGTGATTATAGAAGTATAAAATACAATCATAATAGTGTACAAACTTACAATTCCAATTAATTATAGTCGAATTTCGACTACCGGGCGACCACTAGTCTTAATAATATCTTTATTTAATATATTTGTGTTAAAACTTGGACGTCACAAATCGTTTTTGGTACTACGACGGAAACATCTCTTGAATTATTGGAAAGAGTTATCGAAATATTGGACTCAATTGTGTTTCTCGTGGAACACGTCGAATGCCAATCGAAGAGTCCGAAGTCCAACCTAACCGGTAGGCAGCGGCTTGGCTCTGCCCCTAGCATTGCTGAAGTCCATGGGCGACGGTAACCACTTACCATCAGGTGGGCATGTATGTTCGTCTGCCTGCAAGGGCAATAAAAAAAACCCACAGACACAGCCCACTGAGTTTCTCGCCGGATTTTGTAAGCGGGTCGCGATTCCGATCCGGTTCGAGATTCTGCGAAGCGCTAATCTTGCTAGGGCCAGCAACTTTTCCCAGTTTGAACCCCGTGAGCTCAGCTAACAAACCGTGAGTGGTTGGAATAGTCTCTTAAGCTACCAAAGATTACGTAGGTGAAAACAAAAGACTCGATTAGTTGGGTCACGCGCGTATAAACAAACTCACAAATACCCGTTGTTAGCTATACATAAAAATGTATTTACTAGACAATTGAGTCAAAGTTTAAAATAAATAGATGATTCATTTAATATTGGGGGAAAATATTTTAAATTTAAAATCTAATACTTCTAAATTTAAGCCATAGATTTAATACTTTGGGTTAAGGTATCCAAATGACGTCATATGTAATGAAAGTGCTTTCAACATAATTTTGCTGCAAAATTGACATTTGACACGAGGTTACATTATCCTTCAAAAGCCTATTAGTTCAATGATTCATATTTCGAATTTAAAACTAAAAGTTCATCATCAAAAATAAATTATAAATAGCCTTAAATTACGAGAGAAAAAAAAAACATTTCAGCGAACGGATAATAAAGCTGTAAGCTCCGCGTAGGAAAGCTCATTCACAGAAAGCTCCGTAAGATTGCCGTGCTCGTATATGAGACCATTCAGTCTCAGGAATTGATGTCAGAAGCAGCTGGTTTGTTGAAGTTTAATTCCACGAGATTTCTTAACACGTCACGAGAATGGATCGCCGATACGAGACGGCGTCTTTCAGGCTGGAAGCACTCGGTTTAAAACCAAAATTCTTTTAATATAGACTTAGTAATATCAGTGTAATATGAACTTTAATGTCTTTATTAACACATAAGCTTTGAACTTGAGGTAGAACGTACCCTCTTAAGCGGTTTTGAAGTTCAAAGCCCGTCGCTTCGGAATACAAGAGTAATTTTGGTGTTTCTTCAGAAATAATAATTTATCTTCCACCTTTGTCGCTCAGTAGATTCACAGTCCGAAGGTTAGCTGATAGAGAGCATATCTAGCATTAGGCTCGCGTTCTGCACCAATTACTATGATTAAAAAAAAGAAAAGATAAAATTAAATAATTAAATCATTCTGAGCTGAATGGTCTAGATAAGTACCGGTCCATACATGAGCCCGTTGAGTTTCTCGCTGGATCTTCTCAGCGGGTTGCGATTCCGATCCGCTAAGTAAATGTATTCGCGAAGCAGTTGCCCTTGAGCTGTTAGGTCTCCTTCAGAGGCGCTCGGGCAGCTGTTAGCAAATCCCACCCCTCCTGTCTGAGCATTTGCTCGCCCACCTGTCCTGGTGAGATTGAAAAGGCCTTCGGGTCAACAGTATTTTTTATTTTTTTATTGCATAGGCGGGTGGGCGAGCCCACAGCCCACCTGGTGTTAAGTGGTTACCGGAGCCCATAGACATCTACAACGTAAATGCCGCCACCTACCTTGAGATATAAGTATAAGTATTATAATTTTGCGGGTTTCATTTTTACTACACGATGGTATTATTCCTTCAACGTGGAAGTCAATCGTGAACATTTATTATGTACCTACGCATTTCACTAGAAAAATTGGTACTTGCCAGCGGGATTCGAACATTGATGCATCGCTGGATACGAATGCACCGGACGTCTTATCCTTTAGGCCGCGACGACTTCAAAGTAATCCTTCCTCCCTAAAACAAATATATAAGTGGTGCTCTTTTCCCACCTATTATCCAGTTGGCTGGTCATCACCATTTGCATGCGTGCTCATCTGTCGCCAGCGAAATACTCCACACATCAGAATTACGAATGAACGCGATGGAAAACCCTTTTCCAACCCCATTTAACATAAGAAAGCCTACCTGTTATCGAATTAATTTTATTTACGTTTTGCAAAGAGGATTGGGGGCTCGCTGGGAACTTAATGTGCCACATTTGTCAGGCTGAGACAGTGAGGGCTGCCAGGTGGAGAGGAAAAATTTCCTACACGGCTAAATCGATCGAAGTGTAATCAAAGCGATCTGTTTGTCTGTCAAGTTACAAAATGGTATCGACGTGGGGTGGAAGTTATGTAATATCCACTTATCCCAATCCGAAAAATGGCAGCCATGATTGCTTTATTTTAAGAATAGCTGTTATCATCCTTTTAGAACACGTTTTTCTCAATTTTAGCCCTTGTCGACAAATGCGCAAACAGTTTCCTAAAAATCGTAGAGTTTTCGTCACCAAAATAAAATTGTTTTTTAGGGAAAATGTTTGTTGTGTGCATGGCAACACCGGGACACGTAAAACGGCAACCCTAACCACACAAAGGTACCTGTCGATATAAATTTCGGAAATAGCATTACAGCGGACGCAGCGTAACAAGAATTCGTAATGTGCACGAATAATGTTTTCACCAAATTTTATTTTTGTTATTCAACATGAAAATCGGACTTACCAGTTTTTGGGATATAATCTCATATAAAATCATACTAAAGGTACGCAGGTACTGCTATAGATAGAAAGACTAGGTGGGAGCATTCTAACTATATTAAGTGCTTATTGAAGTTAGTGAGTCATTTTGAGACGTGATTTTTTAACCGACCTCAAAAAAGAGGTTCTAAATTCGACTGTATTTTTTTACATGTGTTACCTGAGAACTTTTTTCTAGGTGAACCGATTTTTATGGTATTTTTTTTAATTTTGATAATGGTGTTTTTTATGTGTTCCTATTTACATTTTATCAAGATCTGAAATTTATTGCATAGATGGGTGGACGAGCTCACAGTCCACTTGGTGTTAAGTGGTTACCGGAGTCCATAGACATCTACAGCGTAAATACCGCCACCCGCCTTGAATGAGTTCTAAGGTCTCAGCATAGTTATAACGGCTGCCCCACCCTTCAAACCAAAACGCATTACTGAGTCACGGCAGAAATAGGCAGGGTTCCCTTTGTTTTACTAATTTTTGTAACGTTCTGTATCACGGGAGTCCTATATTGAAATTCTGAGCTTATGATTACTTCACCGTGGAAATAGAAGGGCTGGTGATACGTACTCGAGCGTTCTGGTACTGCGCCCCACCAGCGATGATTTTCGTAGCGGCGTTTACGTAATGATGTCTACATGCACTGGTAGCTAGTTCAGAGCTCACCGCTTTATGTTCCTTTGAGCCGAATGAAGAATAAAACAACAAAACAACCAACGCCATCTAGTTAATTTTCCATTAACTTGAAAGGCGTTCATAGGATCATAGAATTTGACTTGCCCACTTGCCCCTGTAATAATCGACACTAAATCGCTCCGCCTATGAACATGACAGATGGCCATCCTTTATCCCTTTTAGGGCACAAAAAATTATATTTACCCGCATATTTCAGTTTAAATTGCATGTACTCTATCTTCACTGGGGGGCGAGATAGGGTTATCGGCCTGGCTGTTTTACGAAGCATATTGGATAAATCAGATAGGTTTCGTACTCTTATTAATTTGGTGGGGACGAAGCGAATGTGTGCGCAGTGTGGGACGGCCAAAATTAATTTACCTACCAGATGGAGCGATGACCTGGTGAAAATCGCTGGGTCACATTATATGCAGGTGGCACTGGACATCAGTTGGAGAGGCCTATGTCCAGCAGTGGACAGTAGACAGGCTGAGATGATGATGATAAGATGATGAAGCGAACGTGGCTTATCTGTATGGTAGCTATTAATTTATCTGTACTAATGGTCGCCCATTGGTCGAAAT
This sequence comes from Bombyx mori, assembly GCF_030269925.1. Taxonomy (NCBI): domain Eukaryota; kingdom Metazoa; phylum Arthropoda; class Insecta; order Lepidoptera; family Bombycidae; genus Bombyx; species Bombyx mori. Next base: position 8,350,402 of record NC_085130.1, read on the forward strand.
TCGACCATAATTATTAATTTAAATTTGAACATTATTGTGGTTCTATCGTCAAAGACTTTATTACTTCTATGATCACAGATTTCGCCAAGGCTTAACTATGGACAAATAATATTATCGACGAACAATATTAATCTATTCCCAAATTTCACCATAGATTATTACAATAAACAAAAGTGTGTGTGTGTGTGTGTGTTTGTTAAATACATGGTAGAGTGGGTAATGTTCTTTTTTATTGATTTAATGTATTTTTATGCATAATTTAAAAATAAAATTAGTATTTTGCACTCTTTCTCTATATTCTCTATAAGTGTGGGAAATTTCATACTCTTCCGTCTGCGCAATTTTAGTAAAAAGGGGTACAAAGTTGCTGCTTCACGTAATAATATATAGATGGTAAATTATCTTCATGAATATTGTCCACGTCGTAGGAATGTATAACCTACTAAAATAAATCCCATCGCTGCCACCATGTAATGTATTGAAACGACCATGTACCGTTGACAACTATTTTTTAATAAATATCAAAATACCCTCAACAACTGGAAGATTGAATAGTAGGTATATGGCGACAATGTTTAGTAATACATTGCGATTTTGTATAAAAAAAAATTATGTTGACTGGTCAATAACATAGGCATATAAATGCGGCAAACAATCCTGAGATACGAAATAAAAAGTTTTTACATAAGTAAGTTCTTGTGGGCGTTTTTAAGTCATGACTTTACTCCCGATCCAGTATGCAGTTTCCTATGAGACATTTCTTATGGGACAATTGATACCCCATGTCTGAAGGCAGGTTTACTCTAAAATAACAGTCATCTTCTGAAAGTAGTCAGTGATATTTGAAAGAATCAACAAAGGCAAGATCTTCAACCGAGTGGGCGACATTGCTCCGTAGACCAACAGTCCGAATGTGATAGCTTAGATGGGTGGAAGAGCTCACAGCCCACCTGGTGTTAAGTGGTTACTGGAGCCCATATACATTTACAACGTAAATGCGCCACCCACCTTGAGATTATACTGTAACTATACAGTTACAACGGCTGCCCTACCCTTCAGACCGAAACGCATTACTGCTTCACGGCAGAAATACGCAGGGCGGTGGTACCTACCCGCACGGACTCACAAGAGGTTCTCAAATATATTCTGTTCTATGATAGCTACCGCTACGTATATATTATGTCGCAACGCTTAATCTGCACAGCCGGATATTACATGACCCAAATGTCAATGCCACTCGTGAGAATGCTCAGTTTGTCAGTTGTCAAACTTACAAAACGTCAATGTCATTGCAGGTTGCTTGTTTAAGTCATCGTCGTTGCCAATAAAGTCAGTTGAATTAGTACATGCATCTCACGAAACGCATCCGCTATTCAACCGTGTTCAGTTTTCATTTATAAAGCCATAAAAAAAATTAAGAAGATATTGTTTAGCTATCTGTGGTATCTATTATTTTTCGTCAGAGCAACCCCCGGGGGTTCCCCGTCATAAACAAGCAATTACGCCGTATACAAATAGACAAAGACAATATAGCTAAGCAATTTTTCCTATAATTTATTCAACTGTTTGCAACATATACTTTTCCAGCTAGCCGTAGTTGACTCGTTATTTTCTTTTTAAATGTCAACAACCAACAACATTAACGAGAAAACGAATTTAAACCTTAAGTCGTTAGTGGTTATGGTCGAATTTCGTTCGTTCGACGATGGCTAGTTTTAATAATTTGCAACCCACAAAGGCATAGGGTCGCTTGTTGTATAACGCTTCGGAAAGTCGCGATTTCAATTTTCGAGATTAAAAACGAAGGCTCGCTGAGCACGTAAAAAGCGTACAGTCGCGAACGCAAGTGTTGATTTTTGTATTTTCATTCGCCGCGGTCGTAATTGGATGGATTTACCGGCGTTCCAGTTACACGCCCGGCCGGAGGTGTAGCGTTCTATTTTATTTTGATACACCGACTTTTTGAATGGTCGGAATTTGTGAAGTCACGAAATAAATAGTCAAATTTCGCTGAATTTTGGCTTCGGTATAACAATTGCAAATCTACTGCTAGGTTCTTGATTTATATCTTAATGACTGAAAATCCTGAAGTTGTCGTGACCAAAAGGATAAGACGTCCGGTGTTAGAATCCCGCAGGCGGGTACCAATTTTTCTAATGAAATATGTACTTAACAAATGTTCACGATTTACTTCCACGGTGAAGGAATGACATCGTGTAATCAAAATCAAACCCGCAAAATTATAATTTGCGTAATTACTAGTGGCAGGACCTCTTGTGAGTCCGCACGGGTAGGTACCACTGCCCTGCCTATTTCTGATGTGAAGCAGTAATGCGTTTCGGTTTGAAGGGTGGGGTAACCGTTGTAACTATACTTGAGTCCTTAGAACTTATATCTCAAGGTGGGTGGCGCATTTACGCTGTAGATGTCTATGGACTCCAGTAAATACTTAAAACCAGGTGGGCTGTGAGCTCGTCCACCTATCTAAGCAATAAAAAAAAACGTCAATAAAATGTCTAATGTTTTTGTTTTGCTTAGCTAAGTATCTGAGCTCAAACTTTTTCTAATGCGGTTAAAAGGTAACACAAATGCATTCAGCATAACAGCATTCGCGTGCTGATATCTATGGGCTGTAACCAATTAACATCAGGTTGGTGGGTAGATTATTCACGCTTCTATCCAATGAAAATAATAAGTGAGAGTAGGTACATTCGTCGAGAAAATACACATTATCTTGTTTATTTTATAATCGAGTGTACATTATATTCGACTGGGTTAAACTATTATAACCTAAAATAATATTTTTAGACTGAATTCTAGAGCATCTGAGTCCCTTTGGTGTTTTAAAGGTCAACGTGATTTCCCAGCTACCTTGATAACTAATTAAATCATCACACTTTTTTTTTATTGCTTAGGTGGGTGGACGAGCTCACAGCCCACCTGATGTTAAGTGGTTACTGGAGCCTATAGACGTCTACAACGTAAATGCCGCTACCCACCTTGAGATATAGCTTCTAAGGTCTCAAGTATAGTTACAACGGCTGTCCCACCCTTCAAACCGAAACGCATTAGTGCTTCACGGCAGAAATAGGCAGGGTGGTGGTACCTACCCGCGCCGACTCACAAGCGGTCCTACCACCAGTAATTACGCAAATTATAATTTTACGGATTTCATTTTGCATTGACTGGTTTTTTGACTTGGAAACTCTCGGTTAATTTTATTGACATTAAAAAAAATGTTTACCCCTTTTCCTGGACTCAGCATCATTAGGAGACCAACCAAGCCACCGCTGATCTAATAAAAAACAGTCCCATAACGCACTCACGAAAATAATTCACCGTGAAATATGTATGAAAGCCAGTAAAATACACATAATACTAAATTATAGAAATATACATTAACATTATTGACAACTATATTATTTTCTAGACCCATACGCGCAAATGCAGCGTATAAACTATGAAATCGGACTATTTTTGGAATTGGGTTAAGGCTGTATTACTCATATGCTGCCATAGACAGTGACGTCTCTCGCTTAATTCAATATTCTAGAACAGTCTCACAGCCCACTAAATGTTAAGCGGTAACTGAAGCCAGTGGGCATCAAAGCATTTTTTTTTCCTACCTAAGCTGATGGTCTAGAGAGACCATATCAGCGTAACCTTAACTAGTAGGTGAGCTCACGGGACTTAAACCTGACGATGTTGCTAACACAAGCCCTAGCAAGAGCCGTGCTTCGCAGAATCTACCACCGGATCAGAAACGCGACCCACTGAGAAAATCTGGCGAGAATCTCAGTGGGCTGTGTTTGTGGGTTAATTTACTCGCCGAGCTTTTCGTCGCAAGCGACGGGTGGATCGCAGCGTGATTGTCGTTGTTGATACGCAAAATTAATACAATTCAGGTTTTTAATTTCCAATATTGAGAGTATATACTAATACTGACTGACTGCCAATCGTCAAAGTTATATGTGACCTTGCAGGGCGAAATCTAAGTAGGTGTTAAGCTTAGAATCTCAATTTCCAATTCAAACCTCTGCCAACATCGTAATCTCAATCGGTGACTGACATTGACATACGTCTTCTTTTAAAATAAATCTGGGGTGCCAGTGTGAACTCACCAAATAATACCGATCTTCCTATATATCCATTTATCATCGACTTAGATCAGTCGACTATCGATTGCATAGTTAAAACTCCCTGACATGTAAATTAAGTTGATAACAGTTGAAATGGAAATTTCCCAAAACTACATAAATCAAAGTTTTACTGCAACATAGACGTAATGGGACGCTTATAGTCCGTCCCTTTTAAGTTCACATTCGCGACCCAAACATCGTTCCGCAATGATTTATATCCGGGAGCCGGGACTTCCGGGCTAAAACACCCTAAACGAGAACTCACTATTTTATTTAGAGCTTAGCGTCCATTGAGGAGCTTTTAAGTTTTGTCAATACAATAGAGGGCGCAAGGAGGTATTCGATTGGAAATTGTAATAACTACCCTAATGTAAGCGGAGAACAATATTCATTTACCATTCATAAATTCTTGCAATCTATATATTAATACGTGAAGCAAAAACTTTGTATCCCTTTTTACGAAAATTGCGCGGACGGAGGAGTATGACATTTTCCACACTTATAGAGAATATACAGAAGAAGTGGACAATGCTAATATTTTTTTAAAATAATGCATAAAAGATACATTAAATCAATAAAGAAAAAATTACACACACCACATACCATGTATTTGACGCACACACGCATGCATACTATTTATTGTCAAACTTTTGTTCTTGACGTCTGTGGTCAAATTGAGAATAGATTAAATATTGTTTGTCTGTATTAATATTTTTTTATAGTGTAGTCTTGGCGAAATTTGTGATTATAGAAGTATAAAATACAATCATAATAGTGTACAAATTTACAATTTCAATTAATTATAGTCGAATTTCGACTAGGTACTGTGGGACCTCTAGTTTTCAATTATTTCGTACTCAATAAAGCTGTATCGCGGAGAACGTAAGGAATTTTCTAGATTAAAATGAATCGCTCTGATTTTAAGAATAAAACTACGCCTAAATATAGACAAAATAACAATAAAAAAACATTATCGTTGCAAATGGAACACGAGTTAATAATTAAAATAACTGTTTCTCAAACGATAAACGAATTCAGCAGTAACTATTAGCTTCGGCTATTTTTAAAGCGCAAACGCTATTTTAAAATTGATTTTAATGCTATATTTTATTAACAGGCTTCGTTGTCTTAATGATTGAGCGATTTAAACGCAAACTTAGAAAATTCTATCGACCGTAATAAAAAAACTAATTTAAATTAGATCAAAATATATTTTTATTTTGAGTGTTTTTTATTTATTTTTATTGCCCTTGTAGGCAGACGAGCATACGGCCCACCTGATGGTGAGTGGTTACCGTCGCCCATGGACTTCAGCAATGCCAGGGGCAGAGCCAAGCCGCTGCCTACCGCAAACCTGTTATACGGCTTTAAATACATCGTAAATTTACTTACACTCTCTTGCCATTAAAATTTATTTGTAAAAGACTTAACAAGCTCTTATCAACCATCTTGACAATTCAGTAAGACTGCATTACGAAAGTGCTAACAGCTAGCATTTTTTATTTCAATTTTTTTATTGATAAAAAAAAACTATTTTACAAAGTTATCAACTTTATTTTATTCACAATGATTTATTAAAAATATATTAATAAGAATATACAAAGAAACAGCTATTTATATGAATAATAATAATTAAGCCTAATTATGTTCTATCATAGAAATAATAATAACCGTCATCACGTAGACTATACATAAGACACTGTACAGCCATCATACTAAGACTATACATAAAAAATCTTACGTTACGGACGTTTTTTCCCGGTTAGGGACCGTCCCGTAAGGAACATCGTTCCTAAAAGCATGAATAAAAAAAAGGTGTTATCATAATCGTAACTAATAGTTAACGTTACGCTAGTTAGGTGTTCAACGTTGTGAAAAATGTTAGCTATTATTGCTTAATTGTGGGCACTGCTAGGTGCGATCGTGATATATGATTAAGCGGGGCGCAATAGCGTGACATAGAGCTAATAATTTTAACACTACGTTGTTAACACCGCTAATTAGATCTGATTGGAACATGTCATTGTAACGCAGCAAAAATAAACAATGATACCAGTTTTGACTGCAAACTCGAATACTACGACTTAAATTCCCTTTGTTGGACGAGAAAATACTGTTTTTTTATGTAAATGTTTGCATTTTTTTTTTTAGCTTAGATGGGTGGACGAGCTCACAGTCCACCTGGTGCTAAGTGGTTGCTGGAGCCCATAGACATCTACAACGTAAATGCGCCATCCACCTTGAAATGTAAGTTCTAAGGTCTCAAGTATAATTACAACGGCTGTCCCACCCTTCAAACGAAACGCATTACTGCTTCACGTCAAAAATAGGCAGGGTGGTGGTACCTACCCGTGCGGACTCACAAGAGGTCCTACCGCCAGTAAAATTTATTATTTTACATTAATTGGTTTTTAATTAATACGCCTCGTGGTCTGATGTTTAATGATTCCAGTATCCACTTCACGCTAGATACCCTGTGGGCGATAGTCCACTACATAATTTAGTGCAATAAAATGTGGTTTTTTATCCCTGCCTATTCTGATAGCCTTGAGAGGCTATATCAGCGTTACCCTAGCGTATAGGTGAGCTCACGGGGCTCAAACCGGAGTGTTGCTAATACTGGCCCTAGCAAGAGTAGTGCTTCGCAGAATCTACCACCGGATCGAAAACGCGACCCACTGAGAAGATTCGACGCGAAGCTCATTGGGCTGTGTCTATGGGCTAGTTTACTTAGAACTTGCTTAGTTAGAACGGTGACCGGTGCTTGAGGTACCTAAAAGCACCGTTAGTGGATCGGGAGGATCCGAAATGACGTGTTAAAAAGTGGTGCAGAATCACTCCAGCTCCTGACCTTAATAAATTGTCGATTACATCAAGTGTGACAAAAGCTATGCGGCTAAGGGTTAAACAGCCCCCGGGCAGTAATTACTTTTAAGGGCGGGTGGGTACCTATAAGTTTTTTACTGCCCTCGGAGGTTCAAATTTTGTTGGGTTCGTGTTGCGAGTTAAATTCGTTTTATAGTTGTTTAGTTTTTTGTGACGTCATAACATCGTGTTCCGCAGCGGAATTACAATTACGCTATTTCGCAATATATTTTAATAGGGTTGTCATAGCACTAATATTTTGAGATGTTTATTAGGTGACTTTTTTTTTTAATTGTATCTTGATTGCTTAAATTAGGAGCTAATTATTATTATTTAAGCGTTGTTATTGTCATGGGCATTACGTATAAGAAAGCTTTAGCGCCCTACGCTCGAGAAGGTAATTATGTTCTACCTTCGAATTAATTGAAAATATCATAGTAATAACTAGAACTCGTTAATATAGCGTAATGAAATGTTGACAAACAACACGTTAGTCAAAAATGAAAACTGTATTTGAAACATCGGAAATATTACATGTAATAATTAACAATAAAAATACAAGATTAAACAATTAAATGTAGTTGTTTATTAGACACCCGAAAATGGAATATTGTATTAAATTGAAAACAATTACAATTTGCTGAAACCATGTCGAGGGCTTTAGGATTACTCTTTGTTAGGAGAGAGAGGCTCTTCAAATGTGACGCTTTTGGTCTTCGGGATCTAGAGGAAACATATTATAATATGTCAAGCATCGGTATATTGCTTAAGGGCACCAAATTCTGTGATGCTTTAAATGTAATGGATAAAAAAAAACGTGAGGCACTCGGGGACTGCCGCGGTAAAGCTATTGTATAGTATTTTTTATCAACTTATGCAAATATAACTAGACAATAATAATTTAATATTAAAACAATAATAAAATAAGACAACGCTATATTTATAAACAACAACAAACGCAAAACATTAACTGTTCCCTTCCCACTCATAAGTTAGACCGCCGAGAGAGGGAGATGGGCAGACTTTTCATGATGCTCATGCATTGCGACGTCACGCCGCGCGCTTATTCACAAACACTACACAAGCGCAACGTGTGAATGTGTTGAATGCGAGCTACATGGTAGGCGGAGTGGGGTGTTAGGTTTTATTTTCGTTACGGAATTTCTTGATTCGGTCGCCGTGTTCAAAGCGTGTTCAAGATAAAGGCTATGCAATAGCTTAAAAAGAGCTTAACCATTTGCATGTGTCGATTGATTTCAAAGCAATCTGGCGATGCATCGAATGAGACGAGAGCTCGTCCACTCGTACCTTATGAGACATAAATGATGACAAGTCGTTAATTTGGGGTACGAACAAAAACCGTCGCAAGTTTTAGAATATTACTAGCTGTACCCGTCGGCTTCGCTGGGCATTTAAAATTAACGTCATTATTTCTCACCCCCACAAAGATTCTCATCATTAACGTCCCCGCAACTGGCGTAGGGAGTCCAACACTCATATAAATATTAGCCTATCCATTAACTACATGTATTTTCTACGTGGATACAAAGTTTCAAGTCAATCGGTTGCATGGTTCAGTAGTTATAACGGAACATCTGTAGATTTATATATTAGTACTAGCTGACCCGGCAGACTTCGTAGTGCCTCAATCGATAAATAAAAGACCTAAACTTTATTTAATTCCGAGAAATTTCATATTGATTTACCTTTTAAACCTTCTCTGGACTTCCACAAATAATTCAAGACCAAAATTAGCCAAATCGGTCCAGCCGTTCTCGAGTTTTAGCGAGACTAACGAACAGCAATTCATTTTTATATATATATAGATAGATAGATAGATAAGCGTTTCTTTTTTATAATATATCTTTCGTGATTTTTTTTCTGTCACGTCTCGTTCATCGCTTCGCGGGGCTTCATAAGGCTTATCTCGCTAGATAACACTGACATTCACTTCTTTTTCGTTTACGTGAAAAATGAAATGTATAAAAGAATGTTTTTCTGCTCTGCGCTTCGGGTTCGTCGAAGACGCTCTTCTGAATTAGCTTTACCGGTTAGAGTAGCGTGATTGTAGATATTCATTGTAATAAATATTTGGTGTTTACTTTTCATCAAGACTATAAGAATATTTAATAAGATACCAAACAGCATAACAGATCTTCCACTAACTCAATTTAAAAGAAAATTATATTTATGGCTAATAGATAAGGCTTATTATAGTGTGCAAGAATTTTTAAATGATAACTGTTGTACATAATAAAATATTAGAATAAGAAGTGATAGAATGTAAAAATAGATAGATTTAGTACTTAAATTTTGTGTTAGAATTAATATAAAAAAAGTTAAATTATCGCATGCCTAAACAGGCGAAATATATGAAACCATGTCCTATATCGACAATATCTTGTAAACTATATTTCTGGCGAATAAAGATTTTCTTCTTCTTCTTCAAAACACCAGTATCATGATTCACGATTGTACAGCCTTCATCAACGGTATCGCTCCCTTCATATAACAGAGGGCTGCTAATCGCTCGATCTATCCTTTTTTTATTGCTTAGGTTGGTCATTGAGCTCACGGCCAACCTGGTGTTATGTGGTTACCGAAGCTCATAGACATCTACGACGTAAATGCCGCCATCCACCTTGAGATATGAGTCCTAAGGTCTCAGTATAGTTACAACGGCTGCCCCGACCTTCAAACCGAAACGCATTACTGCTTCACCCCAGAAACAGGCAGGGTGGCACCTACACCTTCCTCGAGATATAAATTTTAAGGTCTACAGTTACAACGGCTGCCCCCCGCCCTTCAAACCGAAACGCATTACAGCTTCACGGCAGAAACAGGCAGGGTGGCACCTACCCGTTTGGACTTACAAGCAGGTCCTACCGCCAGTAAAGTCGTTTTCATTCGTCGTTTATTGAAGTTCGCAATTTCCACAGCCCCACCATTAATTACCAAATAAAATGACTAATTAAATGAAACAATAAATAGGTAACAACTCTCCACCGATTCCTTTGACAATTAAATAGGTTAAGTCGCCGGGTCAAAGAGGACGTGAGTACACTTTGTGCCCGGATAGCATTGTTATTACAATTTCTTTGTATAATATATCGCTGTGCCCTCCCCATGGATTTATTGGTGGATTAAGTTTATTGGGTTATATTATTAAACTTGTTCCTTTTTTGGATAGTTTGACTTTGGAAAGTAAGCGATTTTCGTGTTTGCATTAGGAAATGTATTAGGTTAATTTATTACTTACTTTTTATATTGCTTAGGAGGACTATGTGTTTGGCGTCTGAATACGTAATTTTTGTGATTTACGTATTATTTTACTAGAGAAACATTCAAGTTGGAAAGATAGATTTTATTGCTGTGTAATTTCGGCCTTATACCTAAAGATTCTGGGCTTATTTAACGGTCATACCCCACCTAGGGTATAGTATAGATCATAGACTACAGTAGCTTACTTAATACCGTTTTCGTGGCGTTCAACCTCTTTTGACAGACCATAAGACCTACAACGACTAGACATAGATTAAGATTGAGAGTTGACAAGAATTCGAAAAGAAACAAAAGAAAGAAATGGAACAAGGGCGGACTTGAGTAGCGGTAGGCAGTACTTTCAATACCTTACTAAAAGACGGACAAGAAACAGACGACAAAGAACGTATCGAGCGTTCTCATTATGTATATAAAATAGACGACAAACGAACAAACCGACAATTTAACCGTACTGTATTCTTCGTAATCCCATTTTTACAAAACTCACAGGTACACTACATTACAAAATATCCACTTTTACTATTTTTCCTCTCCTGACTTGTTTCTCCACCATCCTTTTTTTTTCCTACCTAAGCTGATAGCCTTAAGAGGCTATTTCAGCGGAACCTTAACTAGTAGGCGAGCTCACGGGGCTCAAACCTGACGACGTTGCTAACACGAACCCTAGCATGAGCCGTGCTTAGCAGAATCTACCACCGGATCGGAAACGCGATCCACTGAGAAGATCCGGCGAGAAACTCAGTGGGCACACCATCCACGTACGCACTGTGCCCATTTTCCCCCGTTAGACCTAACGTGCCCCATTCCCACTGCAATCATCGCTCCCGTCAACAATGTTGCCATATCTCAATCCGAAAATTCTTTATTAATTTTAGCATAATAAATATTATACTGTTATTATTTTCCAAAGTTGGATAAATTAATGGCTGACTAAGATACATAAAGCTTAAAATTTCATCAAATAATGCGACTAAATAAAAATACGATTATCTTAAGGGATTCACAATAAGCCTTGCAGTAGAAAATACCTGAGTCCATAGACATCCGATACAACGAAAATACCGCCTACCCTTGAGATATGAATTCTAAGGTCTCGGTTTTTACAGTAGTGTTGGCAATATCGTCATTCGGTTTTTACCATGACATTATCCGCCTTTGGAGCTGATTTCATATCTTCATTAGTATAAACCACTGTGTTTAATGAATACCGTGATAATTCGATTGAAGATAACAATTTGACTTCAGCCCATATTTATGTTCAATTTTATGTTCAATTAATCCAATGGGAAAGAGATTGTTTCTTTATATAATAGAAAAAAGATAGATGAAAGAACAGATGACACTTAATCTTAAACTAAAATACCCTAAGAATGCAAATAAGACCGGTGTAAACTCACCAGTACTATGAAAACTCCAGATCCCCTTATCATTTACATAGATATGTATTAAAATTATATTTGCAATTCAACATAAGCCCATACTGTTGTTTCAGTCCTATCAGTTTCTATTATAATTAAATAAGTAAACCGCTAGTTCAAGTTACGAACGGATGCGGGGTTTAATATTTTAAAACAACTATTATAAATTCAGATGCTATGAACTCTGCTAACCGTAGCAGGACGTGAGCTAGACCGATCTAGGATAAATAATTCTAATTCGAAATGCGGCGTGTGTACACAATTTTTGGCATTTTCGTACTAAGTTCAAATAAGAGTTGTACTAAAAAAACTTTAATATAAAAATTAATAAAATATATTTTCTCTTTTTATTTATTGGTAATTAGTTCTGATTGTTTTTTTTATTGCTTAGGTGGGTGGACGAGCTTACGGGCCACCTGGTGATAAGTGGTTACCGGAGCCCAAAGACCTCTACACCGTAAATGCGCCATCCACCTTGAGATGTAAATTCTAAGGTCTCAAGTATAGTTACAACGGCTATCCCACCCTTCAAACCGAAACGCATTACTGCTTCACGGCAGAAATAGGCAGGGTGGTAATACCTACCCGTGCGGATTCACAAGATGTCCTACCGCCACTTTGATAATTTAGATACAACACTTTAAAAATCGCACAGTCCTTAACGCAGCGCCTTCAGCTAACGGATATGAGCTCTACTAAGATAAAGATTCGTGATTATTTCAAACAATTAATCAAAACGTCTCCCAACTTATGGTACCGGGTACAGAGACAACGAAAACTCCTTTGTAGACGTAAAGACGTAAAGAAATAATATCTCGATAATCTGAACTTCATTTTATGCCCAATTGTTCTAAATGTAAGATTGAGTTCTATCCTTTATTGCTCTACTAATTTGTTTAGACAAACAATGTGGAGTAGTAAGACAGAAGTCGCCTCGTGGGCGCAGTTTATGAAGCTTAGGATAGTCCCTTAGCGCAGATCATGTTTCCCAGGTGTGTAAAATATAATCCGGGAATTGAAACAGAAGTGTTAAAACAATATTATCCTCAAATAAAATATGCTCATGCTTACATACAATCTTAATGGCATTTACGAGAGCTTTTTTTCCTACCGTTATGGCAGCTGTTAGCACTATAGTATAACACTGTCTATCATGATTTTTTACTGTATATGATCCGATAACCATACAACATAAGGTGGTAATGAAATAAATAAATAAAAAACGAAAAATCCGCTACCTTCCTTAACTTGTACCAAACATAAAGGCCAACTAATATATTTAACACTACACCCTTGTTAGAAATATCTCGTGTCGGTGGACGTGTCTAAGCGTACTATGCACAATATTTTATTATGATTCATTGCGATCAATTATTCCTGTATCGCAGACTCACAGATGGTAAGCTGTATTTGGGGTGGGTGATTTAACTCAATTGTATTGTGCTAATGTTAAATAAACCTCTGTTTTAATTCAATTCCACTGTCTAACTACGTCTGATTTTCTTGTGAGGCAATTACCCGTAATTCTAATGTTTATAGAGATTCGTCGGTTAATGATATTCAAACTGTCACGAGAATGGGATTCGGAAATTGATTAACTCAATCTCTATTGCTTTAATTAATTAAGTGGAGTCTATGGACATCACGAAATAAATGACGCCATGTATCTTGAGACGTGAATTGAAAAATTTACTGGCACTTAATAGGTATAAGGCATTACGTAAAGTTTTGCTTAACATTTTTGATGATAATCACTACATAGTATAAAACAAAGTCGCTTTCTCTGTCCCTATATCTGTCCCTATGTATGCTTAAATCTTTAAAACTACGCAACGGATTTTGATGCGGTTTTTTTAATAGATAGAGTGATTGAAGAGAAAGGTTTATATGTATAATAACATCCATTAAATAGTGAAGAAATCAATAATAAATTACAGTTTCCGAAGCGAAGCAAGGGCGGGTGACTATTATATTCATATGTTGGTTTCTTCATTAATAAGCTTTCTCTTGGGAGAGCTTCTCACTTATCCCGCGTCGTATAGGTATCGTCTTTAGAGCAACTTTGTTGTGAAGCTTCTCTTGCACTCTTAAGTTTTAGTGGTGATAAAGGATATAATTTTGAATTCAAAACTTTTGTGGAGGGAATTGTAATAAAGCAAATGCATTATTCAATGCATCAATTGAAACGGGTTGGGAATAAATATACCGGGCTATAAGAGGTCTAATTTGGTGTTGAATGCTTGCCCCAGTCATTGTTGAGGCATGAGGTTTTTGAATCGGAACGCATTGCTGATAGGCGACAGAAGTAGATCGGATGATGGTACCTACTTTTCCAAGCTCAAAAACACGCTCCATCACCTCTACAAACCAATGTTTTGGTGTTTAGAAACTCGTGAATTGAAATTTTTGTATCAAAGTCATATTGGCTTTTCAATTTAGGTTTGATCTTTTCATGTTTATAGCGCTTAATATAGCGTATAACATTGTCACATCTAAGTCGCATTCGGGCGTCATCGGGTACAATTGGGCGAAGTTCGTGGCCTAAAGGATATGACGTCCGGTGCATTCGTATCGAGCGATGCACCGGTATTCGAATCCCGCAGGAGGGTGCCAATTTTTCTAATAAAATACGTACTTAACAAATGTTCACGATTGACGTCCACGGTGAAGGAATAACATTGTGCAATAAAAATTGAACCCGCAAAATTATAATTTGCGTAATTACTGGTGGTAGGGCGTATTGTGAATCTGCACGGGTAGGTACCATCACCTCGCCTATTTCTACCGCGAAGCAGTAATGCGTTTCAGTTTGTCTGGTGGGGCAGCCGTTGTAACTATACTGTGACCTTAGAACTCATATCTCGAGGTAGGTGGCGCATTTACGTTGTAGATGTCCATGGGCTCCGATAACTACTTAGCATCAGATGGACCGTGAATTTGTCCACCCATCTAAGCCATAAAAAAGTTGTTTCCACTATAAATCACCCAACTTCGCCTCGCCATACAAAAGACCATCCAAATAAACTGTCGTCTGTCCGTATAAGCCAGTCGATTCTGTCATTGAATTAAATCTCTTTATACCTGTCCCCGCTAAATCCAATAACACGAAATCAAATCGAATCAGGTCAGACTAGAGTCGTGTGTGTATCAACATTTGTCGGGATTCAGCGCTTAGGGTAACACCCGTTGCTATTTTGTTTACAGGACAAAATTTCTCTTATCTTTGTTATTCTCACGTGTGATTTTGTTAACGCGGCTTTTGACGTGACAACGTCTTATAATTCGATGGAGCCGGCTGCATGCACGAAAAAATATGACTCATGCGACGTTACCTCGCTCTGAGGCGTTCCATTTGAGGCTTGAAGTGCAAGCGAGAGGGCGCAACGAGCGACAAAGAGGCACAATCGGCCTCCGCATTCGGCAGCGTTCGACATCTGTCTCTCTCTTACTTGAGTGAGCGATGCCTCTGCGTGGACAGCTGCTATACAATAATACATCTACATGTTTTCGACAAGTATGAAGTTCAGTGAAAAGTGAATGTGGTGTCAATTGTCCATACAAAATATCTATCAAACAAAATAAAAAAATTCTTTTGAAAAATGAAACCATTCTCTGAGTATTTTCTTATGACGTTGTCACGTTCAACTATCGTCAGTAAACCGACTTTACAGACAACCGATTATTTATTTTATTACATAGATGGGTGGACGAGCTCACAGCCTACCTGGTGTCAAGTGGTTACCGGAGTCCATAGACATCTACAACGTAAATGCCGTCACCCACCTTGAGATATGAGTTCTAAGGTCTTAATATATGACATACTTCGATAAGGCTATGCGTCATGATAATCGCCTTATCGTTGCCGCCGCTGACTACTCCCCGAACCCTGATCACGCAGGAGCTAGTCACCGTCGACGCCCTAGACACGTCCTTACGGATCCATCAGATCCAATAACTTTTGCATTAGACGCCTTCAGCTCTAACACTAGGAGCAGGCTTAGGGACCTCGGTAACCGTACTCGTCGAACTCGACAAAGAGTTCGCCGTGCAACCTAACCCCTGAATCAGCTCGCTGAGGTTCTCGCCGGATCTTCTCAGCGGGTCGCGATTCCGATCCGGTAGTACACAGCTCAAGAATAGCTGCTTCGCGAATGAATCTATATATATATATATATATATATATATGACAACGGCAGCTCCGCCCTTCAAAACGAAACGCATTACTGTTTCACGGCAGAAATATCTACCCGTGCGGACTCACAAGACCTCCCTCCTACCACCAGTAAATTCATTAAGTCAAAATCAAAACGTATCAAATATATCAAATTGTGAATACATCACGACCGATGTAATTGCTTATTAAAAATTAATAGCACATCGTCGTGATCAAAAACAAATATTGAATTTACGCAACTCACGCATCCTCGCTCGGAATGTTACGTAAACAGAAGGGATTGTGATTGGAATCTTGTTCGATAATACGTTGAAATAACATGGATGTATGCTCGATTTGAAGACGCTTTTACATACAATGTATGATATATATGCTTTTGTTTTTAATATCTCGTTTATTGGCACAAGTGACGTGATAAAATTGGATGAGACATACAGAATCGCAAACGTCCTGACTAATATTATTTAAGTATGCGATTTTCAAATAAATAATCAATCAATTTGGCTGTGCCCCGGGCAATGTCAATGTCTATTGGCTGTAGTAGTAACTATACTGAGACCTTAGAACTTATATCTCAAGGTGGGTGGCGCATTTACGTTGTAGATATATATTGGCTCCAGTAACCACTTAACACCAGGTGGGTTGTGAGCTCGTCCACCCATCTAAGCAATAAAAAAAAAGCTACAATGGCTACAAACCATCATGTATGCAGTGTTGATATCACCCTATAGTTAGATTCCAATAAGGCCCGCCGCGATCGAGTTATGTATGAAGTCAAAAATATGTCCTATTCAATTTGAAACGAAGGGTGGCCCGCGCCCTTTCCGCGTATGCTTAGTGACATATGGATTCGCTCAAACATCCTCAGGCGACTGGACTGGAAATTTATTCGATAACAAATTGTTTTGCGTCAGCCAACGTTTAAAGTTCAATGGTTCCGTATAACCAGGATATTTTGGATGGAAATTTTAAGCGAAACGATTAACCATTGAATGCTCTTATGATCTTAGAATGCAGATCGCGTTGTTTCTATATTCATAAACACCCTTATGAAAGTAGAAGCATCCAGAGAGCGTATGTCGGATGATATACACATAAAATGAAAGGCTTCTTTGATTAGAATACTCCTTTTTCTATTACATGATGATGCTAAAGATGCAATTGTAGCCCCAAGAGAAGAAACAGAATATTTTTTTTCTTATGGCACGATGCCTATAACTCGAGGAGAATTGACGTCAGGTGGGTGCCTGGTCCTAAAACTCACGCTGAATTCCTATGCAGCATGAGAATAGGAGGTGTCCTAATAGGAAATAGGATAAGGACAGAAAGAATTAGATCTTGCAATGCAACTTGGTGTTAACTGGTAATTAAAGAACTGGTAATTAGTTAAGGAGGAGTTACAAAAAAATCTACTCGACTGGTGTAATGAGTGATAGACTACCTTTTTAGATCTATCTGGTGATTAATACATATATGTATTAAACTTATTTATTTATTTAATTATGAAATTAGCTGTCAGCTAATCAACGTTTTGTGTTATTACAGAAAGTATATATATACCCCAGGAAAATTATTAGTGGTAGTATACTTGGAGTAATTATTTAGTAGAAAAGTTAAGGCGTCAAAGAACAAACTTGTTTTAGCATCAAGAATACCATTATAGATTTCATGATTACCGTAATTTCCATTTTTTCACATTTTTGATCGCGTTCGTCTGTAATTGTAAATATGTATATTATGCTTTTAATTATCCTTATACTAAAGCAAACAGAATTTGTAATTTTGGTTCTCCGAAATTTTCGGTTTTCCTTTACAACTGATTTTACAATTATCTCCATTCAAATTAGAATCCTCAAGAATATTCCTTCTACGAATAAAAGCATCAAAATATATAATATCAGAGAGATCGACAACTAAGCTAGCTATGTGAGGATTATCAAAAATATTTGATCCGAGGATAAAAATAGAATTTCTATTCTCGACGACGATATTTTCCATATTCGTGGTCTTCTATTAAAATATTTGATGCTTTGAACTTTTAGGTTTGGAAACTTAGGAAAGAAGTATCGATAACTCAAAGTCGTATCTGAAGGGATTGTTACAAACCCACGCGACGATGTCGAGTGGCGCAATGATCGGATCATTTCAAGGAATTCCCCGAGGAGCATAAGATAGAAACCATTGAAGACCATGTTAATGAGGTTCATTGGCTACTTATATTGTTAATATACTATATACTGGGAAAAAATCCCAAATTAGGCTTCTCTGTAATATGGGTACTAGACACTAACATAGTAATACATACGTATCTACCTTTAAATATATATGTTTCCATGTTGTTTTTAAAATGATAACGTCAGTGTCACTGACGCCGTTCTCTTCATCATTATCATTGCCTTCCAGAGTGACACTTATTAAGACTCGCTTTTCCAATGAATTCCGTTTATTAAATGCCAAGTTTACAACGATAACAACAGAGAGCTCCGCCTCGTTCGGCTGCTCGAGTCGGAATTTAGTGCGACAATAGTCATCATAGTAGAAAGTGGGGATAGCTTAGTTATGAATTCTCTTGAATATCATCTTAAACAGTTGTTGGCATGCGTAACAGTTTAGTTTAGTTGACTGAATAGTGACTTTGCACATAAGGACCTCTTGTGAGTCCATGCGGGTAGGTACCACCACTCTGCCTATTTCTGCCGTGAAGCAGTAATGCGTTTCGGTTTGAAGGGTGGGGCAGCCGTTGTAACTATACTGAGACCTTAGAACTTATATCTCAAGGTGTGTGGTGGCATTTACGTTGTAGATGTCTATGGGCTCCGGTAACCACTTAACACCAGCTGGGCTGTGAGCTCGTCCACCCTTCTAAGCAATAAAAAAAAGTTCAGTGGCAATTTTTACTGTGTTGATGACAGTAACATCAGGTGGCTCATGGTATCGCCTACACCTAATCTGAGCATTAAAAAAAACATTTCTCTCTAAGTTGGCGATCGTTTTAGTAAGCGGATTAAGAACCCACATGTAACTATGTACAATAACTCCGTTGTCTGAAGTTGCCACGTATTATTTTCCAAGTTTACACGTGGGGATATTGATCGATAGATATTTTTCTTTGTTAACTCGGTTTATTTTGGGATTCTTTATACGAAAAAAGTGCTGTATGGTTCATTTGGATGCTTAGTTATCTTTTAATTTATATGATAACGATATTGGCTGCCCTATGCCTCAAGATAGATTTATCTTTGTATCCATAAGGTCTTTTTGCATTTTGATTTTGCTTATTTCTACTTTGAAGGATAATACAATCATTGAACCAATGCAATTGAGACTTCGAATTCAAGTCATAAGGTAGTTATTGTATACGAGGCTAGAGGTGAGATTATTGAGAGAAAAAAAAGGATATAATACTTTCGGAGTGATTCGAAACATCGTATTGATACAGTTAAAAACTTCAGCCAAATTCGTGATGCAGTCAAGGAAGAGGTTGATTGTGCTAATTCTGATAAAACGATCCCTAAGTCCTACGCAGCTGTGTGTCCCGTGCATTATACCGGTGTGCGTACAGGTCTGGCCATCAATCTGAAGGTATCAACGGCGTTTGTTTAGAAAACTTCTTTTCTCCAAAAGTTCCAAGACTTATGGCCCCAACGGACGCGGCGCAAGTACTGAAAAACGTTTATTGCCTTATATTTTTGTTCGGAAAGTTCCGATTTATTTGGCAGGTACTTGGGATTCGGAAATATGTGTGTTTAAAGATTTTTACGCGCGCTGCTTTCGAACAGGAAAGTTTGGCTGATCCATTTTGTTATCCTCTCACGGATTTTGTGTAGCTAAATGTGGATGGACCATATCTTAAATACGTTGGGGGAAATATCTGCTACCCAAATGTATTTAACGGGACCAAAACTACTATTAACATTTAACCTCGCGTTTGGTATTTCAATTTTATTATCTCCAAACGTTTCGAATAGTTTACATTTCTCATGGATACGGACGAGTGGCAAAAGCAATTTTAATTACATCTAGGACTTGCCATTTCCTCCTGACCAAAAAAAAAATGACTTGTGAAAATCGAGGAAGTTACTACGAGTAAGACGACTTTAGAATCCAGCATCAATGTCGCTATCCACTGCGCGGAGGACAGGAGTGAATGGAGGAACATAGTCCTAACCAAAGTGCTCCGTAAAGTTCACGACCCTCAGCACTGAGGAATAAGACGCACGGAGGGAGGAGGATTACGAGTGTATGGTAGAATGCTCAAGAATGATTTTATTGCCTTTGTAGGCAGAAGAGCATACGGCCCCCCTGATGGTGAATGGCTACCGTCGCCTATGGACTTCAGCAATGCCAGGGGCAGAACCAAGCTGCTGCCTACCGAAAAAATCAACCGATAAAGGAGTGTTCTGGTTTCATAAAGTGTAAATTTGAATACATTTACACAATGCATGAAGTCGCCACCTGTGATTCTATTAGAATTTAGTGTGAGATCAATTTATATGCCACTTGTAATGTTTTGTGCTGATGTATAGCGTGTTGGTACCCAATAAATTAACATATACAAATAAAATACATTTACGTAACGACTTGTATTAAGAAGTTTTATGGAGGTCCACATATAATTAACACCTTTCTGTGCTCTGTATAAAAACAAAGATGTGTAGTGTCGTGGGACACCGGATAGGAACGAAGTTCCTTATTATGAAAATAATAATTTTAAGTTCTATTCGAGGTATAAAGAAAATAAAACTGGAGGTTCCGCAACAACCCATGGTCATTCGGTAACGTGCGAACTTATTGTGGTACACTTTATTCACGGTTGTTTGCATAAGAGTTAGTGTATTGCGCAAACGAACGCTCTGAGATCGTGGTCACTGAATGATAAAAAAATATGTTATTCTTTGTACGTTATTACAAAGTTAAGTCGTACACTGTGTGCATTACCAATAAAAATCTTACGTTACGGACGTTTTTTCCCGGTTAGGGTACCCCTCCGCATCGTCCCATAAGGAATTTCGTTCCAAAAGGCGTGACGTTAAAGCTACATTAACAAAAGACTGTCTCGCTTTTCTTTTTCCGGATCTAGTCTAATACCGACGCAGAATGAAACGCAACTATTTCCGGGCTTAAAATACGAACTGCCATCATTGCTGAAGGCTGACGCTACGATGACGAGGAAGATGGAAACTCTAGCTGCAGTCTTCCGAGCTGGCCTCGTGGCTATAACCGAAGTAATGAACCATAAAAACCCTTTAACCTCCGAGGAAGACAAATTTAAATGCACGTAGGGTACGTGCGCAGGGAAGTTCACAGCCCCGCTCTGGCTGGAGTTTCCTTGATGCAAAATTTATAGCGGCAATCGTAAATATTAAACATAAAACGTTGAGTTTCTACCAAGCGCTGTACCGAGAGAGTTTTATCACTCTACATCCGTGTTAACAATGTTTTATAATGTGCTTTATTTGTCAGAGAATATTAAATGGAGGCGGCATTGTATAAATTTCCATTGGCCAATCCCCGGAATCGTTAATAGGTTCTGGCTACGTATGCTTCAAAGTATCAAAAAATGCATATACCATATATGTAGTTACTATTATTATCCAACTTTGACCTCCGGTCTGTTGAGACGCGAGTCGAGAATGAGGCGTCGGCTGTCCTATATTAAAAAAAAAACTATTGCTTAGATGGGTCATGGCGCACCTGGTGTTAAGTGGTTACTGGAGCTCATAGACATCTACAATGTAAATGCCGCCACTTACCTTGAGATACAAGTTCTAAGGTCCCAGTATAGTTACAACGGCTGCCCCGCCCTTCAAACCGAAACGCGTTACAGCTTCACGGCAGAAATAGGCAGGGTGGTGGTACCTACCCGTGCGAACTCACAAGAGGTCCTACTACCGGTAATTACTCAAATTATAATTTTGTGAGTTTGATTTTTATTACGCAATGTTATTCCTTCACCGTGGAAGTAAATCGTGAATATTTGTTAAGTACGTATTTCATTAGTAAAATTGGTACCCGCATGCGGTATTCGAACACCGATGCAACGCTAGATACGAATGCAAATCGATGACTTACTTACTTACTTATTGGCGGTAGGGGTTGTAATAGGGTAGGTACCACCACCCTTTATACACTAATTCTAATGTGTTTCGTTTTGAAGGGTGGAATAGCCGTACAATTAATCTGCACAATTGAGACGACCTCATGTCTCAAGATTGGTGGATTGTACGGTTTAAGGTGTATGTGCTCTGATACTTAAAACTGTATGGTCCGCGAGCTAGTTCATTCGTCTATTCAGTAAATAAATTAAATATGGGGCCGCATTCCCGTTTATTCCATTCCTCACGTTTTTGTAGCTGTAGTCACTTTTAATTTGAGTTCCATCAGTATAACCCTGGGTGGGATCCAAATTTACTTTCCAGAAGGCAATCATTCTTTTCAGTAGCTTCAGTAGCTTTTCAGGAGCTTCACGATGACCAGATTAGAGAAAATACCTGAGCATAGACCCGCATTGAATACGGAACGCTTTTATTTATTACTAGAGGTCCCGCAGTAATTGAAATTCGACTATAATTAATTGGAATTGTAAGTTTGTACACTATTAAGATTGTATTTTATGCTTCTATAATCACAAATTTCGCCAAGACTACACTGTAAATAAAATAATATTAACAATAATATTTTATCTATTCTCAATTTGACAAAAGACGCCAAGAACAAAAGTTTGACAATAAATAGTATGCATGCGTGTGTGCGTCAAATACATGGTATGTAGTGTGTGTAATGTTTTCTTTAGTGATTTAATGTATCCTTTATGCATTATTTTGAAAAAATATTAGCATTGTGCACTTCTCCTCTATATTCTCTATAAGTGCGGAAAATTTCATACTCCTCCGTCCGCGCAATTTTCGTAGAAAGGGATACAAAGTTTTTGCTTCACGTATTAATATATAGATTTAATACAATAACTGTTAACTACAAAAAAAAAAGCTACCATTTAAATCATGTACAAGCTTAATAAACTTAATATAACCGCAATCTTCCCGAAACACTTCGCTTTCACCTTAAACTTCGGCCATTAATTCACGTAACGATTTAACTTCAAAATAACTAACGCGAAGATGTACTGCGGAACTTTTTAATGGAAGCCAAAAAAATTGTTACCCCAAGCTTATCTGTCTAATGTCTTTGGGACCATGGTTTTAATGCGGTTCGAAGCTCGGCGAGGTCACGCGCGGTTCTGCGTTGCAGCTTTTTAGAAGCTTTGAATATACAGGAGCTTACGCTGTTTTGGACTACCACCATATTTCTTTCCTAGAATATCTTGAATGGCAAAGAGAGTCCCAAGAGATTGAGAAGTTTAAAGTTTTTTTTTAATGCTTCGATGGGTGCCACAATAACCATTATAGGCAATAATCAATAGCCACATTAAATTAGCTAAAGATTTACTGGTGGTAGGACGTCTTGTGAGTCCACACGGGTAGGTACCACAGCACTCTGCCTATTTCTGCCGTGAAGCAGTAATGCGTTTCGGTTGGAAGGGTGGGGCAGCCGTCGTAACTATATTGAGACCTAGGTGAATGGTGGCATTTACGTTGTAGATGTCTATGGGCTCCGGTATCCACATAAGACCAGGTGGGCCGTGAGCTCGTTCATCTATCTAAGCAAAAAATAAATTAAACATATGACTGAGATGATCACTAGATATCATGAAATAAATAGACTATTAAGTGATGTTGTCACTAAATTATTATTCTTTGTTTTCAGGTAAGTAGCCAATTACTACAAAAAATCGCTTCAAAGGTAAGGTGCATAGGACTGGTTCTATTCACACATTTCGCATTAAAAATGTATAATCTCAAAACTTACTAATTTTACAGGAGAGTGTTTTAAAGGTGTAACATGTGAAATTTTTAATATGAACCATCTTTGCAAAATTTTTTTTACCAAGAACATTATGTATGTATGTTATGTCTGTCTTTTCATGTAAGATAAAATTATGTATTAATTTTATTAAATACGGTAGTCAAAATATAGGTCAACTAAAAAAAAAAAAAAAAACTAAACTACGCTCTTTTGACATTATTTTTGAGAAAAATACGGGTGATACCAATTGATTCCGCACATTAACTCAATTTCGAATATTTTTGGAAATTGTACACTTAATGCGTATAGACAATTTGTCGTCGAATGTGGTCATAATGACTCAGCCTTGTGTGAGGTGCGTGTTTGAATGTAATATTCTTTCACCTGGTGCTAAATGCATATTTCAGAGCCGAGCATATTACAACAGCTCTGCACGAAGGTGAAGCAAGGAAAATCATTCTTTATTATTAAGTCGTATAGCAGCATATTCGCGTAGGTGGGATTTTGTTTACGGCTCTGACGGATTCGGGTGCTTTCAAAATTACACTTTCCGGAAAATGAAAGCTTTTGAATTCTTTTCCGGTCCTTGAACAATATCTTTTGGAGCGGCGTCTTAATTCTTTGTTACTCCAAATTGGCCTTGTTAAGAGTATTTCTTTTTTTATAAACGTGAATAGCAACTGAGACAACAGTTAACTTCAGTGGCAACTTAATTTAGGACCGCGTGTTCGAAGTGCTTAAAGTAACAAAGGACATTATGAAAACTAAACTCTTGTACTAAATTCATATTTTGTATATTTTTATTTATACTTTATTTAAGTTTTTTTTTTAGAAAAAAAAAACCACAAACATAAACCGTAACAATAATATTTTGTTAGTAAGAATCACTTATAATCAACGTTAGTAACTTAAAAATTTAACACATAACTATCAGACATACATTATAATATATAATTATAATTCTTTCCTTCTAAGTGCATAATATCAATATTATTATACAAGAAGCTGATTATCATCAAATCCACTAAAACTTTAGATAGGTATAACTTTGATCAAAGGACCTTCCTACATGATAATATTCTCCGTAGAAATTACTAGAACGTCTGCCACACTATATGAAGTTATCGTCAGTACCAAGTATAGTTTTTTGTCTACATTTAGGTAGATGAGGCTACGGCTTACGTGACGGATTTGCAAGTGAACGTCTGCCTTTGAGAAAATCATAATTCTAATGTCCCCTATTTAACCCTTAAAATCGGAATGTTTAACTTAAGCACATGGTGTTAAAATTTGTAGTAACTCTTACATATTTTTTTTTCACGCCACTTTAACTGGTCCCGTGCTAAGTTCGTAAAGAACTTGTGTTACAGGTACCAGATAACGGAATTAAATGTAAGATTTTTTATTATACACGTACATATATTTAATATACATCCATAACCCTGGAAAACACGTTTATATTTATCATACAAATATCTTCCCTTGGCGGGATTCGAACCCGCGACCCCCTTGTGTAGTGACCATGTCACTTACCACTGCACCAGACGGCCGTTACATATTGCTCGCAATTGGAATTTCTGTGCTTCCTTCTCCGTAATAGTCTAACTTTAGTACTGGTGGTATGCTGTGTTGTAAGCTTGAGCTAGCTATTACAAAGCACTAAGCTTTGAAACAAACACGAGTGCTTTTGGTGAACTACTGACGCCGATTTGTCGGCTAAGCTTTCCAAGTTCCTATCTTAATTTGGATTTTCACGTGAATTATGCAATGCTGCAATTAATTAAATCTTAACCCTTAAATGGACAATGTTGTTTTTAAACAACATACTAAACATCACAGATAAAATTGACCTTCTTTTAATTTTTTGTTAATTTTGACAACTAGTTCTTATTTCTGAACGAATTTTGAAAAAAAGTATAGTAAATTCATGTCTAGATTTTTTTACTCATTTTTCCTAGACAGTAATACATGTCTATTACACAAATATATTTTTTGAAACGTGAAACAAAAATCGTCCATTTAAGGGTTAATTTTTAAATCAAAAACCTCACAAATACGATGATTACAACAACGTAAGGAACAAAAGATTTCTCATTAAACATTAGACATTCTCAGCGAAACGTGTTAAGGGATGATTTATTAAAACTGCCCCCGGCCTTAGAGATGAAATCTTAGACAACGGAGGAAGACCGTGAAAGTTTGATGTAAAAAAAACAGAATAAATGGATGAGCTTTCCGGTAAGAGCTTTCTGAGTGTTTTCTTGTTATACGATTTTTGGTATTGATTTTTTTTTCATATTTTGTCATCAAATCGTTATATTATTGGTTATTGCATCACTGAAACAAGGGATTCTGAGTTTCTTTGTTTTTAATGAAGGTTCGCGCAAGTTTCTGTCAAAGAGTAATCGTCATCCTGTTTCCAATCTTTTTTGCTGCGGGAAATATTGTGGGCAGCCTCTTCCTCCATATATCAAGCCAAAGATTTGATGAAGGCTGCGGGAATCTTTTGGATGTATGCTGCTCAGTAATATGACCATTGTGGCGAATCTTACAGTAAACATATTATTATATATAGCTGTGGACATCTGTATGCTGTGGACTGCTGATGATGGTTCAGACAGTTTAATTTTCCAAAGCCAAGAGGATACCTTTGTGTTGGATATCATCGTAACATAGGGCGGTTTTTGTAGGACCTTTACAAAGTCGAGTGTAATTAAAAAATAAGAAGCCATCAGTAATCAAAATAAAATAAAATTAAGACAGACACATTTTAAAAACTGATCTCAGATTCATTGAACTCATTTAAAAAACCTCCCTTTGATTTTTTTAAATAAAAATAATTGTGCCATTGAACTTTTATGATTACAAAAAGTCTAACTTAAAATTGTCTGGATAGTTAAACTGTTTCCACTTGAAGCACAGTTTTGCACTTTCGAAAGTTAAATTCAGACCTTTATGAAAGCTCCATTGTCTACAGCGCTTCGAGGCTTTTACAAAAAAAATGTGATAATGAGATATTATGATTCTTGGACTTTGAAACGAGCAGTTATTACTATAACTTTTTCGCCCAGAGATGGTGATTTATACCCACAAAGGTTGCTTTCACAATTCTTTAAACCGAGAAAGCATTAAAATATTACTTTTATTATTCTTAAAACTAAAAGGACTTTTACTTTGAAATACTTCATAACAGGCGTCATGGCCTAAAGGATAAGACGTCCGGTGCATTCGTATCTAGCGATGCACCGGTGTTCGAATCCCGCAAGCGGGTACAAATATTTCTAATCAAATACGTACTTCACAAATGCTCACGATTGACTTCCACGGTGAAGAAATAACATCGTGTAGTAAAAATCAAACCCACAAAATTATAATTTACGTAAATACTGGTGGTGGGACCTCTT
Source organism: Bombyx mori (assembly GCF_030269925.1). Taxonomy (NCBI): domain Eukaryota; kingdom Metazoa; phylum Arthropoda; class Insecta; order Lepidoptera; family Bombycidae; genus Bombyx; species Bombyx mori. The sequence goes on from NC_085130.1 coordinate 8,377,547, forward strand.
GTGAGTCCGCACGGGTAGGTACCACCACCCTATTTCTGTCGTGAAGCAGTAATGCGTTTCGGTTTGAAGGGCGGGGCAGACGTTGTAACTATACTGAGACCTTGGAACTCATGTCTCAAGGTGGGTAGCGGCATTTACGTTGTAGATGTCTATGGGCTCCTCCACCAACCTAAAAAAAAGGCGATCGTGCGCAATCTATTTCTATTAGTTAAAGAAAAGGAAAAAAATTACCCTCTGCACCAAATATCTTTAAGGAAAATTGTAGCTCCAACTCACATTCAACTTAGTGGTAAAAGTCCCTAACCACATAAACAACGAGACGATCAAAACTATACAATACCAATGAGGTTCAGCGTCATATTTAAGTTTTGCGTTAATTTCAGAGAAAAAGGTCAAAATAACACGATTTTTTTTAAGAGAAAAGGTTGTTTAGTCTAATATTTTTGCTTTTGGGCCTAAAAGGGAGTGTCGAACACTCAAAGAATTTTTCAAATCGAACCAGTAGTTCCTGAGATTAGCGAGTTCCAACAAACAAATTCTTCGCCTTTATAATATTAGTATACTCTTCCCTATAGTAAGCATAAATACTTTATTTTTAGAAATCTCATATTCCCTGAAACAGCTACGCCTCGAAATTGTAGATCCCCCAACGGCCGCTGATTTTTCATTATGTCACGTTGCGTTGAAAGCAAAACGCATTACCATAGTAATGTGTTTTGCTTGTCTTGTTTTTTTTTTTGTGTAGGTACGAGTCGTCAGCATTATCGACTTACTCGGTTCTTAGCAACGGCTTAATGATATCTATATTTATATTAATACGTGAAGCAAAAACTTTGTACCCTTTTTACGAAAATTGCGCGGACGGAGAAGTATGAAATTTTCCACACTTATAGAGAAGAAGTCCACAATGCTAATATTTTTTTTAAAATAATGCATAAAAGATACATTAAATCAATAAAGAAAACATTACACACACTACATACATACTATTATTACTATTTACTGTCAAACTTTTGTTCTTGACGTCTGTTATCAAATTGAGATTTAATATTGTTTGTCTTTGTTAATATTTTTTATAATGTAGTCTTGGCGAAATTTGTGATTATAGAAGTATAAAATACAATCATAATAGTGTACAAACTTACAATTCCAATTAATTATAGTCGAATTTCGATTACTGCGGGACCTCTAGTGTTATACAAAAGTATATCCTACGTCGGAAGGTAAAGACCCAAAATAGGATACACGGAATTTGGACGGACCCGTTTCAGTGAAAATAAACAATACCCGAAAACCGCACATTCGTCAAGCGGGGGGACGTAAACCTGTAATTGTCGATAAAGCAACGAAAAACCGTATAAACCTAATAAAATCAGAACACAGGAGGGCCTGAACAAACCCATTATCGGGAAGGTCTATGCAAACCGGTTGATTTATAGGGCCTTTAACTGAATGTATAAGGTACTACGTTGAATGAATGAGAATAATATACAGCGACAGGACATTCGAGTTCTTTGTAGATGCTGATTTACCGAAATCCGTAGGGGTCATGCCCCAAAGTTCATTTCCGTTTGATGTAAACTATCATTTAAACGAGATCGCAGGACGCTGTTTTTGTTACGCAGTCATGTGTTTGGGTTTCGTTAGCTTCACAAACAATAGTGACAATTATCTCTCACATTTGAATGCTAGTCTACATTTGCATGATGAACTCTATTGAGATGAACCGCTAATGAATTTAGCGGTAGGCAGCGGCTTGGCTCTGCCCTGGCATTGCTGAAGTCCATGAGCGACGGTAACCACTCACCATCAGGTGGGCCGTGTGCTCGTCTCCATACAAGGGCAATAAAAAAAATAATTGCAAACCAGAATGTTAATCTCTTTTAAACGCAAATTCTTTTGGTTTTAGTAGTATTCCTATGTCGTATCACTCTTGTCAGAGCGGTCGTGGTCGTCATCCAGCATCATTGTTGTGGGCAGATGTTATGCACCTCACGAGCAATCGCCACTCCTCCCTGTTTAGTAGTATAGGAACTGAAAAAAGACCTGACATGATATCCTCCAAGAAAGTCAACGCTAGAAGTGTAAGAACATAAATATTCGGTACGGATTTTTATACTGGTGACTTGAATACAAAAGAGAATTGTAAACGGATTCAAAGGCTAGAGACGTAAACCACAGTGAAGGTTCGAATATTTTCGTGATTCATACGTTTGCTACTGATATTTGCACTGACAACTAACTATGAAATACAAACTTCCTTTAAACTAGCCATCCGGCCCAGCCATCCAGCAATCCGCCCAGATGTGGACATGCGATTTTCTGATATGAATTATTAAGGCAATTAAACTTCGAAAGGGCTTCTTTTTGCGAAAATAGATGAAGCAGTGTCATATCAACATTAGTGTAGTTTGGAAATACCTCTGATGTCTCTGTGGACAATTATATATCGTGGTCTGTCGGTCCAGTTTAGTCGAGGGTACGCAACGAGAGATCTGGAAAAGTTTCTTCGAACACATACCACTAGGCTCCAATTAAGTTACTAAAATGTATAGTTTTAATGGGTCATGAAGTGATTTCACGGATGACTGCATGTTGATAAAATAGTGAATTCTAGCCTCCTATTGTTGTCATGGTCTTTAATGAAATACAACCATAAGTTGACCTGAATTGTGCGTTGATGGATGACAAGAACTACCACAACGGAATGAAAAATTTGAACTTATTGAATGGATGCGGGAAACTATAGGCCAATCAATACTAATGCCCATTTGATTGTTTCAAAATACTTAAGAATTCAATATGTCGCTGAAGTCACATCATGGTCTGCTAGTGGACACGAAATCCAACTAAAGCTGCGCTTATTAAAATCACATGATCAAATTAATCCCAAAATAAAAACCTGAACCAAGTAAAATCATGTCGTATTTGTGAAAATCTTCGCAAAGTGCCCCTTAAACATCTGCAGGCGACATTTCCAAACTCGATCTAACTTCCTAACGAATTCCTTACAATTAAGTCCCGCTTTCGATCTCAGATCGAACTCTTCCGATATATTCAGTGGAGTTACGCTCAGGAATTTATCACGGAAAGTTGTATTACCTCTAACATTTCCAAAAGTTTTAACTTCGAATATCTAAGACCAGGGATTCGGGAAATATTGGCTTGCGACAAAAAGTTGGGCATAGTATTAAGCTGTGATATTTACTTCTAACTAATGCAGATCTACAGATGGTCGCTGGGGCCGACAAATAATTGAATGGCCACTGTGTACCCGAAGACGCATCGTCAGTAGGTCCAAGGTTGACTGGTGACCAGCTGAAGCTCACGGGAATCCGCTGAATAAAAGCAGCGCAAAACCGGTCGGTGTGAAGCTAGGGGAGCCCCAGGTCCAACAGTTGCGGTCTGTAGGCTGAGAGATAGAATATTATTATACATCTTATCCATCGTGGTTTTCATACATCCTGAATGTCATTAAGCTTAGATGTCAAAAATTGTTTTGAAAAGGGTCATTACAAAGTATTTGGTACAACAAGGACACATGCTTCTTATCAGGAATTAACACCATAAAAGGTTCTATGAAAAACGCGCCGTGGACGAATACAAAGCTTTTGGGTCTCATTATTAATCTTCTGTCAAAATGGTTGACGTTCCTGAGGGGAGTTATTACCATGCTGTCTTGATTTGTCGTGGATAATTAGGTTACTGGTGGTAGGACCTCTTGTGAGTCCGCGCGGGTAGGTACCACCGCCTTACCTATTTCTGCCGTGAAGCAGTAATGTGTTTCGGTATGAAGGGTGGGGCAGCCGTTGTAACTATACTGAGACCTTAGAACTTATATCTCAAGGTGGGTGGCGCAATTAGATTGTAGATGTCTACGGGCTTCAGTGACCACTTAACATCAGGTGGACTGTGAGCTCGTCCACCCATCTAAGCAATAAAAAAATAAAAATAATAATAAATGGACGCGCTCTCAGCTCTGGCGATCGAAGAGAGATACGTAGAAAAATGTAATAAATATTTCCATAAATCATAAAAAAACATGTCGTCCTTTTAAGACTGACCAACGCAAGCTATAAACGAAATAGTAAAATTCGCGACCTTCTAAATGTGCGATAACAATTTGAAATTCTAAACGCTTCGAGCGATATTATCGGGGAATACCTTCCGAAATAACTTGGGCATCGCGGGGTGAATATCTGAGAGGGGCGGACCGGGGATGAGGTCACGTTAATATTGACATTCGACCTATATGCTCCTCGATTCCTATTAAAATTAGGACGCGTTGTATTTAAGTGTAGTATCTCGTAAACACCAGAACATCAGACTACAAATAACAATAGTTAATTGGTTGGCGCCTTATTCAACTTGTTGTTGACATAGTCTAAATTTAATTACTCGTGGTAAAAGTTAGTTTTAGTTTTTAATCGCATAGATGGGTGGACGAGCTCACGGCCCACCTGATGTTAGGTGGTTACCGTAGTCCATAGATATCTACAACGTAAATACCGCCATCCACCTTGAGATATGAGTTCTAAGTTCTCAGTATAGTTACAATAGCTGCCCTACCCTTCAAACCGAAACGCATTACTGCTTCACGGCAGAAATGAGCAGAGTGGTAGTTTGCTTACAGATAGATTTAAGATCACGCTCCTGCTGCGTAGCACTCTTAGAACCTTAGAACTTATATCTCAAGGTGTGTGGCGCATTTACGATGTAGATTTCTATGGGTTCCAGTAACCACTTAACACCGGATGGGATGTGAGCTCGTCCACAGAGCTAGGCAATAAAAAAAAAAATTAGAAAACACGGGCAATGGTCTTTGTTGTTTTCGTAAACCGATTAAAACAACTCTGCAAACAATAAATTCAACTGTTTACTCAGACGTTAGGGTACTTAAGAAATACAAATTCCGGATACGAAATTAAAGCCGGAAAGCTTTAAAAATGAAGTGCGTGATAAAAAATAAGCACACACCGCACAATAACATAACGATAAATTAATTTTCTAAACTGAAATTAAAATATTCGAGCGCCTTTCGTTTTCAGAAGGCGTAGCGGTAAAGGCTAATTGCATTTTTTTCGCGACAAAGCCCCAATAAGTTTTTATTAACGTAGTAATAACTCGGAGTCTTTCTTGGGAAGTATCAAAGCTCTAGACTGTGTTGTTCCAACAGAACTGGATTCTAGGGTACGATAAATATATATTACGTATTCAAACATTGAAAGGAAGAAGGCCTAGAGGCAGAAAGACATTGCGCTGGTCAGACCAAATACGCTGTATTCTCGATACTTCAGACCAAGGTCCTATCCATATAGCCAAGGATAGGCAGGAATGGCGAAGGATAATTCAGGAGAAAGATATTAGAAGAGGTCACAACCCTCAGCATTGAGGATTATCGATCCAAGGAGGAGGAAACATTGAAATATTTAGAAAACGATTTTCACAATCACAAAGCACCCCCTTTCCTTATCTTTGAGACATGAGGTCGAAGCCCCAATCGTATGAAAGCTTGTTCCCAATTCAGCATAGATCCCTAACAATAATCTTATCAGCTAATTCCTTGATACCGGATCTGTGATGGCGATAGCGAATTCAAGCAAGTTATAGATTAAAATCTTTCACGAATCGAGTTTCGTAATGTTCATCTCTTGTTTTACCATTGTCAAAAGCTTCGTTGAATTACTAAGGGCTTAGAAGTTTAGTTGATTCGGCGTCTCGGGCAAGCTAGCTAAATTTCCAATACGAGTGAGAGAGATGAATATACTTCAGCTTAGAATTCAGTGTTTTGTTTGGAAACGTTTTCCTTGTCTTGTACATTGGCAGATGCAAGCTGATAGGCTCACTGGTAGTTATTGTTTACCGAAGCTTCCATCGTATTTGAGGTGGAATTATTAATTATATATGCAGTATTATTATATTATTATACAGTTTTTTTTTGTTGCTTAGGTGCTTGGACGAACTCCCATAGACATCTACGACGTAAATGCACCACCCACCTTGAGATATAAGTTCCAAGGTCTCAAGTATAGTCACAACGGCTGCCCCACCCTTCAAACCGAAACGCATTACTGCTTCACGGCAGAAATAGGCAGAGTGGTGGTACCTACCATTGGACTGGAATAATAATTTTACTATTCAATTAACAGCCCAATCAGCCAATCGAGTGTCAAAGCTAAAAAACTTCTTCACAATCGTTGATCTTCGTAAGAACACGATACTTGAAGAAAAAAACGGTATTCCATGATTTGCGGTTGAAATATTCCACACATTGCACAACCCTTGGCGAGGTTAGTGCCAATAAAGTGAAATTCAATGAATTTTTGTCCCTGATCCTCCCGTTTCAATTACGTAGGGATCAGTTTCGTACAACTATCTGGAATATCATCCGACTACTAAAGTTCCTCAAGTGGAAATAAGGTTACAAATTTCATGAAACATTCAAAACTCTGTTTAGGATAATCCCCCATCTCTTGACGAACTAAGTTTTCTCGCTCCGCTTATGAAAGAGACCAAGGTCTAACCTTTTACCCTATATACAGATAGTGTTACAATAACCTTTGTTTATCTACATATTGTGCTTTGAAACTTTTCCGTCTATTGTCGGATAAAATTTTATTTCAGTATTGTATAACTGAAATCTTTTGAAAGGATAGCTTTAAGATGATCACTTTTAGCCAAGTAAATCTTCGGCGTAACTTCACGTTTAAGCCAAAAACTGTGGTGAATATTCCAAGTTATCGTAACGTGAATGACACCATACACTTTGAGACGTACAGCCCAAGTCTCAAATCCATAACGGGATTCATCTTCCCCACCCAGGTGCGATATTGTGCCCGGTAGAAATAGACTAAATCATAGACTCTGGGAGTTTGGTTCTATAACACGAAACTTCACCGATTAGCTATCGAAGATATAATATACCTCCACGCCGTTTTGTATCTCTTGACATATACCCTTCGAAACATGTCGCAAATGACATCCTATTTGCCAGAATACGGTAAGTTTTGGAGCTATGAGAGGGACTGATGAATATATGTACATATTTGGAACTAAGGCTTCGGATACGTTGGAGTAACATTTTTGTGGAGTTTTCAGTAAGTGAAAATTCATAATTGATTTCGCTAAGTTACACCCAGAATCTTACGCAGTTTAATTCGCTTGGGTAGCTAATAAGTTAGCAATATTTACATCACAAGCTATATTGCTATTTCGATAGTATTTAAACACATGTGATGACAGAAGGTTGTATAATTAGAAAGTAAAGTAGCTTTGCGTATTTCTGAAGCTATGCATATAAGGCTATGTTAGGATAGGGTCTATAAAAAGAAACGTGAAGGAGTAAATTAAAAAAGAAAGATCCAATGAGGCTAATTGTGAAAAATAGGGTTTTTAAAGCAATCAAGGTTTAAAAGTCAGAGCTATCAACAGACCTACCTCGAATTAATTAAGCTATTCCAAACATCCAACGCAAAAGGAACATGTCCGAGAATGATTAATACGCGGTCATACGGTACAGTTGAAATAACGTCCCGGAACCCAGTAATCTTTCAGCTTCACGCCAAATATGTTAATAAGCGATGTTAAACAAACAATTTTTCATGGCATTAAAAATCAACTTGACTTGAATAATATATATTATGTATTATTTTTCATTCTCCATTCATTTTCCTCTTGGCAATTTGCAATAAATCTCCAGTCGTTCTCTTGATTTATTTAGTAAGGGTTTTTTGTTCTGAATATCATTTCGTTTATGAATAATAGCTTTTTACTGTTTTTAATGTAGTGAACCGTTTTATGAGTTTGAATTTGTCGAATTTGTATAGCGGTGTTGTGTCGTGTAGAAAGACCGTGCTTAGTTACGTGAAGTTCGTGTAGGGCGTATTGTTAATAAGTACTATACGTTTGTAGAGTGGTACAGCTGTTATAAAATACACTTGAAATTTCGACTACAAGTCTACAGCGACATTTAATTTCTTAGTATGTTCCGGTATTAATTTAACACCGGTTATGATTTCCAAATGTTCAACTACAATTGTATAAAACAGTACTGTTTTTTACTGGTGGTAGGACCTTTGTGAGTCCGCGCGGGTAGCTACCACCACCCTGCCTAATTCTGTCGTGAAGCAGTAATGCGTTTCGGTTTGAAGGTTGAGGCAGCTGTTGTAACTATACTTGAGACCTTAGAACTTATATCTCAAGGTGGGTGGTGCATTTACGTCGTAGATGTCTATGGGCTCCAGTAACCACTCAACACCAGATGGGCTGTGAGCTCGTCCACTCATTAGAGCAATAACAAAAAAATGTGTGCGTGTACTAGTGTACACACGTAAGAAGTGAAACTTATTTATGGCCTTATTTTTCGAAAAATGATCTACATGCAACTTTCTAGAAATTGGTTAAATAAAGTTAAATTAGATAAAGTTTAAACAAAAGGATTTTATTATCATAGACATGAATACAAAAAAGTTAAATTAGATAAAGTTTAAACAAAAGGATTTTATTATCATAGACATGAATACAAAACAGATGGCGCGTAACGGAAAAATGTGACGCGTAACCGAAAAATGTGACGGTAAATTTTTTTCCAACGCCGATAAGGAAGTTTCACTTCAAAAAAGGACAAGGATAATGTGTACATAGCCAAACAGCGATTTCCCGAGAACTGTCATTTAATGTACCAGACATTCTGTGTATAGCAGAATAGCTGTTGTGTCCAACTAATAAGTGGAACACCCTAAACAAACATCAACGTGCATTCGTTCCAAGTTTTTCATTAAGCACGATACTATCAAGAAATCTGAGCCTAATACAAACATAGAAGGGCTCCCAAAAGGAAAGAGCCGAGCAATGATAACACAGGGCCGTATTACCCTTTGTCTAACGCGTCCCTAGGGCCGTGGTGTAAAGGTTGTTTTCATTCAATTTCTCCCTTCGATATGTACCGATCAGAATTTTGGCTGACGTCAAGGAATTCCCCAGGGCTGACATTTTACGATTGCTCCAATGGATCTGCGCTATCAGGGCTGCGAGCTGATCCGACGGCTTTTAAAAAAATAAATAGAATACGTTGATTGGTATTGTAAAAAGTTGTTGGTAGATATTTGGTTTTTTTTTGGTGAAATAGTAACAAGATTGTCGATGTTTCTGTTTAAATTTGATCTAAAAGCAGCAGAATCTAGTTTTTTAATGTAAGCAACGGTTGAAATGTGATTTACTTGTTCATTACAAAATATCTACCTCTAAATAATACAGAGATGAATCGAAAGAAACTCATTGGGATTTTGTTGTCTTTAATATTAATTTTAATATTATATTAATCTATCTTCTATCTATATATATAAAAATGAATTGCTGTTCGTTAGTCTCGCTAAAACTCGAGAACGGCTGGACCGATTTGGCTAAATTTGGTCTTGAATTATTTGTGGAGGTCCAGAGAAGGTTCAAAAGGTAAATCAATATGAAATTTCTCGGAATTAAATAAAGCTTAGGTCTTTTATTTATCAATTGAGGCGCTACGAAATCTGCCGGGTCAGCTAGTGATAAATATTAAAAAGTAATTTATTTAATAAGATATCGCAACAGTGAAAGAATAAATGTCAGTTTTCTTGAATGGATAAGGTTCTTCACACCAAGTAGACACTGGGTTAATCTTTTCACTAAGATAAGTTTCTAGGCCAAGAATGGTTTGATATCACTCTCCAAACTCCCAATTCCCTGAAGCAGATGTTTCAAATGTTTGAGTAGCTTTGATTAGTAGGAAAATAATTAGTCCAATTAACTACTGCGAATACGTTTTACTGGAGGCTTGGCGTATTGTAAGTCCACACTAGTTGGTACCACGACCCTGTATTTATACAGCAGAGTCATCTTACATTCCGGCTTAAGAATTAGAACGGTCGCTATATCAATGAGATATAGACCTAATCTTTCGAGGCGGATGGTGGCATTTACTCTGCAATATCTGTAACCACTTACTCTAGATAGGCTGTGTATTATTACCAGTTGTTTATTTTTTTTAAAGTAATATACAAAATTCCGAAACCTTGCAACTGTTATGCTTTTACACCAATTACCACGATGTCCATACGATCCTATTCTTTGAACAAGCACCATAAATAGCACATCGTAAGCCATCCCATAAAACAGAGGCGCTAAGGACCGTCACATAGAAAACCTACCCCCATATTACCGCCCTCATTAAATCCGTGCCACATGTAATGAAATCAACATAACTACCCTATTTCCTAAATACAACGATTTTCCCCATTCAAAGTACGACATTAATTGCTTTTGACAAACCCTTAACAAAAAATACATAAGGCTGTTGTAATGCTAAGCGAATATGAGTGTTATGTGGCTGGAATAAGGATGACTAAGATTGTTGTTTATTTTGGAAGGTCAGTCTGTGCTAGTGTTTGGGCATGGAATCAGTGTAAGGAGCAAGCGATTTGTTCCAGCCAACGTCAGCTTGAGCGCTGTTTTGAATTTTTGTTACACGTCTGATGAACGTTTCAATATATTTTTTTAAAACTAACTACATCCATACTAATATACCTATAAATCAACAGTGGTTTTTATGGATGTTCCGTTATAACTACTGAACCATGCATCCGATTGACTTATAACTTGGTATCCGTGTAGAAAATACACGTACTTAATGGATAGGCTAATATTTATATGAGTGTTGGACTCCCTAATAATAATGACAATAAATAATAATGTTAATTTTAAATGCGCAGCGAAGCGGGCGAGTACGGCTATACGATTATAAATTTGCACATTCCATCACCGGAATAGGGTTCATAACGGTTCGCCACCAATCCGCTTGTCCGGAATGCGTTTCCAGTCATTATTTCCACCTAATCTGCGGTTTATTCTAAGTGTTATCATATGTCCTTCAAATATTGTTATTTATATGTCTCTGATATTGATCATAAGCGATGTAATCATGACCATCATAATGATGTAAGCTTCAACTGAGAATCAAATAATGATCCTGCTACAGTGGTTACATAAATAAATAAAAACTAGGTAACAAAACAGACCTTATCAATGCAACGAATCGCTGTGGCTTATAAATTACGCCCATCATAAGACGTCCATAGGCGACGCGACATTTGGCACGTTTTCGCTAATTGCACAGTGTGTGGCGGCCTTTATTCTCGCCCGCTTTTATTTTTTAATTACATAATGCCTTTTGTGCTTTTTAATTGTTTTCTTGTGGCATTTATTTTGATCTAATGGTCTTCTTTGGGCATTTTGCAACAGTTTCACGCTATGTAGATTAGGTAGAAAATATCAGACTGTGGACTTATAACAGTGGTGTAATTATCACTAATTAAAATCTTGGAGAATATTTAAATTCCTTTAAATGAAGTCTTCATGGCCTAAAGGATAAGACATCCGGTGCGTTTGTATCTAGCGATACACCGGTGTTCGAATCCCGCAGGCAAGTACCAATTTTTCTAATGAAATACGTACTTAACAAATGTTCACGATTAACTTTCATGGTGAAGGAATAACACCGTGCAGTAAAAAAATCAAACCGGCAAAATTATAATTTGCGTAATTGCTGGTGGTAGAGCACCTTGTAAGTCCGCACGGGTAGGTACCACCACCCTGCCTATTTCTGTCGTGAGGCAGTTTCGGTTTGAAGGATGGGGCAGGCGTTTTACTGTAATAGAGAATTAGAACTCATGTCTCAAGGTGGGTGGCCGAATTAGCGTAAAAGAGATTTTCATATACTGTAATAATATGAAATGTAATCATATAAAACTTTAAAAAAAGATAGGTAGATAGTCGAAGGAAATCCAAAAAAAAAACAAATAGTACTATTGGTCAGATCTTGATGAAATTTTAATGGGACCACATGAGAAGTATCTTCAAAATAGTCGTCAAATTCGGTTCGCCTAAAAAAGTTTTCAAGTAATAATAACACACATAAAAAAATTCAGTCGAATTAATAACCGAATGATCATTGTTCTATACTCTTCGTATATACTGTGTTACTTATAATATTTTGTATTCAAGTTTAACAATATTTGCTATGTGTATGTACATTACTATCATTCTCATGTTGTATTTGTTATATTAGCTGTTCTACACACACTCATCACTTTTAATTATTATTCTCATAATCCTCTCGCAGGTCTGCTGGAAGAGATTTCTTACCTTGGTACATAATTTTCCTATTACTCTGTACTGTGTCTTCTTTTTGTGTGTACATAAATAAAAAAATTACTTCCTTCTTTTTTTGAAGTCGGTTAAAAAAGACAAAAAATAACATCTGACATTGTAGGACAGCGATTTGTCTAACGTCGTTCAATTATAAAGCGAACTGCCCTGGACGTGCGGGACCCACCGCATATTATAAATTACTTGCAGTTATGGACTTGGTTTAATTCATGAGAGATAGCGTTTTTTCGATAAGAATCCTCTAGATTGTTGCTAGGTCCGATGACTCTAAACAAAACCAGAATGTCTTGACACGTCATTACTGGTGGTAGGGTGTTTTGTAAGTCCGCGCGGGTATTTACCACCACCCTGGCTATTTCTGTCGTGAAGCAGAAGCAGTAATGTCTTTCCTGAATTCAACAATCAGCATCATGGCCATCGTTCTGTCTGTTAGCCTGCAAAGCCAACATTCGCTAAAGCTTAAAGGGTAGGGAAGTCGTCTGCATATAAACTACATAAGTCTTGATGCAATTGCGACTTAGAAGTCATGTCTCCAGAGTGTTTATATTTATTTTTTATTGCTTAGATGGGTGGACCAGCTCACAGCCCACCTGGTGTTAAGTGGTTACTGGAGCCCATAGACATCTAGTAAATGTGCCACCCACCTCGAGATATAAGTTCTAAGGTCTCAAGTATAGTTACAGGTGTCGCGCCCTTAAATGGAATGATAGATGTTGGGTACCTAATTACATGGTTGGTTCTCTTTTGACTTGTTCCATAAGCAAATGCAGTCACAATGCGTTCGTTACGGCCAGTTTTGGAGGTCGGCCAACAGTCTAGTACGAAACGCAGCGAGAATACAGATAGAACGGTCCGCTCCTAGTACACTCGATGATTTGTGGATTTTCCGCTACGAAGATATTTATTGTGATAGTAAAAAAGTTGATCCTCCTTAAGAATAAGAAATTGTCGTGAATAAGTGGTCTCCATGTTTTTGGCAGCACGAAGCCATTGAGTTGATGACGTTATATACGAACGGGAACTGCTCTGAGGAATTGTTCGAGCTCATACGTTCTTTCTGGACCCGCCATGGTCAAAAGTGTCTTTCCAGAGATATTTTTTGCCAAATACCATCCGGCCTTGCAAGGACGTTTCCTTCTACAAAAAAGGTCTATGGAGAGTAGTCAGTGGTAGTCAGCGAGTTAGCTGTGCCCCTGGGATTGCTGACGTCAAAAAGCGACGGTAACCATACTCTATCAGGTGGGCCGTTAGCTAAGCCGATAAAAAGGTTAATTCTTTAAGCCAGATAAATATCTAATTGTAAATACTTTATTATCGTTAAATTGTATTATACCTATAGTGCTTAGATTAGAATTTAATACAAGAAACTTAAATTGCTTACTTAAATCAATATCATCATCATCATCCTCTTGCTTTTCTCCCAGTCACCTGGGGTCGGCGTAACACGTTTTCTCCTTCCATACTCCTCTATCATATACCATTTCTTCGCTCACTCCCCTCTTACACATATCGTCTTTCACACAATCCATTTTTTTCAGGCTTACCTCTTCCTCTCTTACGTAAATCAACTTTATGCCTTTTTTTGGCGTGGAACTAATGCTTGAGACCTCAGCTGATGACAATAAGATAGTTAATGACGTCAGCACGTATGTTATAAATCCCTTTAACATGAAAGCGAAACTTGGAAAAAAATATAGTGAATGTAAAATTACAGTCCCGGCCAGATAATCGCATCGAATGATACAATTTTATTGTGTTCCACCGAATGAGATCCTTCCACAATAATATCGTCCAAATAAATTGGGCGTAACGAATTCTTTCGAAACAGGGACAGTCTTACGCAGGGGAAATGATTTTTTTATTACGAATTTGTAAGGAAAAAAAAATAAAACGGCTTTGATACGTTTCCACGATATTATTTTACATTCGGATTCAATACCTTCCTGTTTGATTTTCGAATGTAATTCGATAGATGTTTTTAATAAATGGAGACGCAAGCTTAATTACAAGGAATAGATTGAGCATTTATAATATCAGACGATATTTTTTGTTGGATTTCTGGAAATCAAATATTGGAGAATTTGGGTTTTTTGGAAAGCTATGTAATTCATCCGTCGCACGGTATATATTTTTTATTGCCTACATGGGTGGACGAGCTCACAGCCCACCTGGTGTTAAGTGGTTACTGGAGCCCATAGACATCTACAACGTAAATGCGTCACCCACCTTGAGACATGAGATCTAAGGTCTTAAGTATAGTTACAATGGCTGCCCCACCCTTCAAACCGACCCGTGCGGACTCATAAGCGGTCCTACCACTAGTCCTACCTATGCGGTATCAAAGAGAAACGTGTCTGCTTTGCATTACAATTCCTATATAACAAACATTAACAGTTCTTTGTGTTTTTCCTTTTGGAGCTTAAATGGTTTGTTCAGTAAATATTTGGCTCAGTTAACTATGTAATTTATTGAGTTGTTTCAATATAATATATCCTTGTATATTTTCTTTTTTTTCCCTTTTTTATTTTAGTTAAACGACAACTATTCATTCTTTGATCTTTGCTCAGAGTTTTTTTTTAATTGTCGTTCGCATTACAACGGTAGCGTTTCGCACCGTGTCACAATAAACAAGGAATTTTGTACATAATTATTTCGTAGTCGGGTTTCACGTTTAAGAGAACAATAAAAAAAGCATTTGAGGTTGTAGAGTTTCAAATATCGTTACTTGCCATTGTCTGGACGATGTTATTCGCGATACTCAATTTCGGTTACAATAAAGATGTAATAACCATAATTCCATCAAAGTTCTTATACTTGAATAGCAAATTGTCTATTTAATCTCCGAAACCCAACAAAATTTTTGCAGCTTTCAATAAAATTCGTCAGACACATCAGTTGAAATAGTAAAATGAAAAAATCATTTAAGCAACAGATTAGGTATGGAACTTAAATTTAAAAAAATGAATTGTCATTTTAAGTTATCATTTCACATTAAGTTGGCGCTCAACTCATCTGTCTACATAAGCATGTATGTACATACAAATTTAAGCTTGTATATAAGTAAAACATCTAAGTCCACCCATCTAAGCAATAAAAAAAAAATTGTCGGTAAACTACTTCAAGGTTAAATTTCGCGTTTATTAAGTTTATTTAAAAATTTCCGACATCCAATAGCTTTACTGTTTTTATTGTCTAAAGGCTAAGGTATTATGCGTCTATACTCCAATATCCACTAACTACCATCTACTGTTTAAAAAAATACGTCCTTTTGGACCCAGAAAGGACTAACAACGTCCAGGCTATTTGCCTGACTACTTAGGGTTTGTATCTTTTCTATAGAGGATCCCATGTACTAGGAAAGCGCCAATCATCAGAAGATTCTATGAACTATTTCTGGTTTGGTTCTCGCCTTTTTGGTCTGAAGATTCTCTGAATTATTTCTGGTTATACAGTAGCTAAATGTCCTCCCGCTCACTGGCTCGTTTGGATGTCCACGCCAATAAATATGTACAAAATCAGATTTCGGACAGTAAATATTTTAATCTGTCAGTATCGGTTTAAAAGCTCGTAAATTTATCCGGTTTATTGTTGTCACGGTCGTTTGGGCTTTTAAAACATGGCTTTTATTTTGAGCTTTTTTTATAGCGCTTACTGATTTTTAAGGTTTTTTAGAATATTTTATTTTTGCGATATTTGAGTTGGCTAGTTTGCAAAATTGATCACAGGTCAAAATATGTCATGTTTTTTGTTACCACTAATGGACACCCGATTACCCTGATAATGAGTCTGCTACCATAGCTCGTAGATATCAGTCACAACGTGAATGAAACCACACTGCGAAAGGTGAAGTTAAAGTTTCAATTATTTTAGTTACCTAAACTTTTAAACAACGCCTTAACATTAGTTCGTAGTAAACTAATATAATAAATACTCTAAAAACATTTCGACTGGTGAATCTACACAATAGCATCACTATACACACGCAATATAAAAGTCCCATCTTCGGGACGGGCAAGGTGAAGCTATTGAACCATTTATGAGTAAAGATGGAAAGACAAACTCATTTGGCGCTAAGCTATAATTGGAACATGAAACAAACAAAAAAATTTTTTTTTTTATTGCTTATATGGATGGACGAGCTCACAGCCCACCAGGTGTTAAGTGGTTACTGGAACCCATAGACATCTACAACGTAAATGCGCCACCCACCTCGAGATATAAGTTCTAAGGTCTCAGTATAGTTACAACGGCTGCCCTACCCTTCAGACCGAAACGCATTACTGCTTCACGGCGGAAATAGGCTGGGTAGTGGTACCTACCCGTGTGGACTCCCAAGAGGTCCTACCACCAGTAGAATTACATTGAAGCGAATACAATGTGTTCAGGTAATTTTGGCCAGCAAAATTTGGACTATTTATCCAATTGAAGTGATCTGGCTTGTACCACAGGGGTAGTTAGCGATCTTCTGAATTATTTGAGTGACTTTAATATCTATGTTGTTTTAATTTCACTTGATAGAGTTTGGCCAAAGCATGTCCTTTACATTTACGTACCCATCAAACTGGAACAACGCGTGATTGCTCCAACAAATGAAAGCTATGAAAGAAAGGACAAAATCGATAGAGTTTCCCGGGCAAGCCAAGTCGCCGCTCCAGTGCGTTGTAAAACTAAAAATTAAACAATACGTCCGGGGGCTTTATGCCAAGTATTCGAGCTGTTTCGTTTGATGTATATCTGGAGCTTTTGGCAAGATTTGTTTAGAGATCAGATCGGGACTTTATGCGAAAATTGTGACGCATTTTATGTGCTTTTTAATTTGATTGATTCGGTTTTTGGAGAGGTCGTAATCTAATGGATACGATGACCGTTGCATTTGCATTGAACGATGCGACTGTGTCGTGTGTTCAATTGAGTTTGAGATGTAGAGATAGTATCGTGTAACAAAAATCGAACCTGCAAATATTAGGTGGTCTTGTGAGCCCACCCGCTACCTTTACCCTGCCTATTTTCTAACGTGAAGCAGTAATACAAAAATCTTTTATTTTCAAAAGCGAGTCAAATAATATTGGAGATACAATGATTGGACTCTTCTCTGCGTGCAAGCCTAGGATACTCCGCCCTTCCATAAAAGCACTTTATATACTACAATACTGCCAATTATACATAAAAAATGTGTGTGTGTGTGTGCGCGTTTATTTGTGTGTTTTACTTTAATATATTTAGTATAGCCTCTGTTTCGTCATAGTTTTTAGATCTGAGCAATTTAGAGATACTTATTTTATACTCAGTGTATAATTTATCATATATGTTAAGTTCTTTGTTTATTTTATTATACAGGAATGAAAACCTTACGTAAAACTGTCTTTGTGCAAATTTGTGCAGTAATGCCTTTTGATTCGAAGGGTGGGGCGGCCTACTGTAAAACTGAGACTAGAACTCATGACTAGGGGCTTTAATAACTACTTAGCTCGTCCATCCATACATCTAAACAATAAATGACGAACACGTCATAGAAAACATAAAACATATTCAATTTCACAATTTCTATACCTAACTTAGATTATACTTATAACTTTATATTATACTTATACTTATAACTTAGATATAAAGATTATTCAGTATCATCAGTTATCGAAATTTATTCAATAGTGGACATTTATATTAAAACAAATTTTTCTGAAAATGATTTTCTTAGACGCGAATAACACATATTATGCTAGACTACACATTCCTTTTAAATTCGATTATCTCTTCAAATATATTCGAAAAATTGCAACTGAACAAATACTGACTTCCTCCCACAAAAATTCAATTGTAACTTCTCATGCTCTATAAAGCAAATGGCATATAAAACAAGAACCCAATCTAATAACCAAGCTCCAATACACATAGATTGTAATAGCAAAAAACAGAATATCGTAACCGTTTATGGGGGCTATAGCCAGAACGTATGGAGCGAAATCGGTGCAGTCCCGATCTCAGAGTTCGCCAACAATGGCTTTTAATATACGTATCAATAGAGATCGCAATCTCCATCCGGTTTGAGAATTCGAACCATTCTTCTATTATTATTATTATTTTTTGTTTTAAGCCCATTGCAGGCGGCGTGTCTGGAGACGTTTTTAAATTGGAAAATAAAAATCTCTATTTTGTTTTTCCCCTTTGTACTGTGGCCACGTTAAGTGTTTTGGTCGATGTAATTGATATTTTATTTCGAGTTTAACGTGGGAGTTCAGTTTTAATAGGAGGGTTTTCATAGTGTATTTATTGTCTTTAGGTTTCTATCTTAGTTTTATAGCAAAAATGTATTTGATTTATTTTTATTATTTATTTTGACCGCCTTGTAATGGACTTTCTTTTTTTTATTGATTTGATTTGTGGATGAGCTCACGCCCCAGCTGGTATTTAAGTGGTTACCGGGTAGGTACGACGACCCTGCCTATTTCTGCCGTGAAGCAGTAATGGATTTCGGTTTGAAGGCCGTTGTCTCAAGGTTGGCGGCGGTAAGCGATAAAACTTAAATTTAAAATTAAAAGCTTCCTCTTACCCACCTATACAGCAAAGCTTTTTGTGATCGAAACTTTTCTCTACGCAATCCCGAACTTACATAATTAATTATTGGAACAATTTTCGTTGATTCAGCTTGCCATCATACGGGAATATTACTATTTATTTCAATACAAAATTTTACAAGATATTCAAAATTAATCCTTAATTAATACTAATTTTACGGCTTAATATCGCATAAATTATTGTCGAACGTTTCGGCTATTTTACAGTTTTTCGGTCGCAGACGACTGGGATGTTATTTGTCGATTACTGAATATTTTTATGTGAAATTTATTTTTAGATATTTACGCTTCATTTCTTTAGAAGGTCGTGTAGAAAACCGATTTCTCATTTTAAAAAAGAAATGGTCGAGGAAATGGAGCAATAATCTAAATAATTTTTGCACCGTACCATCCGGCTATGGAATGAGCTCCCCTCCACGGTGTTTCCCGAGCGCTATGACATGTCCTTCTTCAAACGAGGCTTGTGGAGAGTATTAAGCGATAGGCAGCGGCTTGGCTCTGCCCCTGGCATTGCTGAAGTCCATGGGCGACGGTAACCACTCACCATCAGGTGAGCCGTATGCTCGTCTGCCTACAAGGGCAATAAAAAAAAAAGATAAATAAATATTTTTGAGAGTTCATTGAAATCATTTACATTTTTCCTTAAGTACAGAAAGCTTACAAACGTTGAGCGCTTACAAAAGCTCATATTAGCGATGCGGACTTTTAATTGGCTCAGTTCGAAGACAGTTTTGACAAGGCGAGCTTAAAGCAGACTCGTAATATTACATAGTAAAAGTTTCCTTTCTGCGAATGAAACTTTATCTTTTCCTTGTCATAATATTTGCTTAGATCAAAATCGTTTGGAGAGTAGGTTGTCATTGACTGAGATGACCTTGAGCCAATTCTAGGGCTCATATCTTAAGGGTTCCATGTTGAACTCCCCTAACCTTCGATTTTGGCTGTTATATATGTTATATATGAAATATGTGCGGAAAAGATTTAGGCGGCTTGGTAGCGCGTAGGTGAAAACTTCTGTAATACCGTTGATTGATTGTCCTAAAAAGAGACAAACATTTAAATCTACAGGATTTAACTGACGAAAGTATGAGATAGTATATATCTTACACTGGTGGTAGGACCTCTTGTGAGTCCGCGCGGGTAGGTACCACCGCCCTGCTTATTTCTGCCGTGAAACAGTAATGCGTTTCGGTTTGAAGGGTGGGGCAGCCGTTGTAACTATACTTGAGACCTTAGAACTTATATCTCAAGGTGGGTGGCGCATTTACGTTGTAGATGTCTGTGGGCTCTGGTAACCACTTAACACCAGGTGGCCTGTGAACACGACCACCCATCTAAGCAATAAAAAAAAGATAGAATGATAAGGTTTTTTTCTTGTCTTCTTGTTCTAAGCTTATTTGAATATATCCTCGAAATGATATTACATATTTAACAAACGTACAATAGACGAGAACATTTGATTAAACGCGAATGAAGCAATTCTCCTCTCTGAATTTACGGCGTCATCCGAATAACGCTAATTGTACTAAGCATATTTGCAATAAAACTGTTTACATTGTTCCCCTATCATGAGTATTCGAGCGTAGTGTAATACGTAGTGTGATGTGTGTATTGAGTGTACAGCTGAATGGTAGCGGGTGGATGAGAGCTCAGGAGCGAGTGTCGTGAGACCACGTACAGACAAGCGTAGTGTGTGACGCGCGGTGTGCTGGAGCACAGAGCTGAATGGTAGCGGGCGGATGAGAGCTCAGGAGCGAGTGTCGTGAGACCACGTACAGACAAGCGTAATATGTGACGCGTGGTGTGCTGGAGCACAGAGCTGAATGGTAGCAGGTGGATGAGAACTAAGGAGCGAGTGTCGTGAGACCTTGTACAGACAAGCGTAGTGTGTGACGCGCGGTGTGCTGGAGCACAAAGCTGAATGGTAGCGGGCGGATGAGAGCTCAGGAGCGAGTGTCGTGAGACCACGTACAGACAAGCGCAGTGTGTGACGCGCGGTGTGCTGGAGCACAGAGCTGAATGGTAGCGGGTGGATGAGAGCTCAGGAGCGAGTGTCGTGAGACCACGTACAGACAAGCGCAGTGTGTGACGCTCGGTGTGCTGGAGCACAAAGCTGAATGGTAGCGGGCGGATGAGAGCTCAGGAGCGAGTGTCGTGAGACCACGTACAGACAAGCGCAGTGTGTGACGCGCGGTGTGCTGGAGCACAGAGCTGAATGGTAGCGGGTGGATGAGAGCTCAGGAGCGAGGGTCGTGAGACCACGTACAGACAAGCGCAGTGTGTGACGCGCGGTATGCTGGAGCACAGAGCTGAATGGTAGCGGGTGGATGAGGGCTCAGGAGTAAGTGTCGTGAGACCACGTACAGACAAGCGCAGTGTGTGACGCTCGGTGTGCTGGAGCACAGAGCTGAATGGTAGCGGGTGGATGAGAGCTCAGGAGCGAGTGTCGTGAGACCACGGACAGACAAGCGTAGTGTGTGACGCGTGGTGTGCTGGAGCACAGAGCTGAATGGTAGCGGGTGGATGAGAGCTCAGGAGCGAGTGTCGTGAGACCACGGACAGACAAGCGTAGTGTGTGACGCGTGGTGTGCTGGAGCACAGAGCTGAATGGTAGCGGGTGGATGAGAGCTCAGGAGCGAGTGTTGTGAGACCACGTACAGACAAACGCAGTGTATGACGCGCGGGGTGCTGGAGCACAGAGCTGAATGGTAGCGGATGGATGAGAGCTCAGGTGCGAGTGTCGTGAGACCACGTACAGACAAGTGTGGTGTGTGACGTGCGGTGTGCTGGAGCACAGAGCTGAATGGTAGCGGGTGGATGAGGGCTCAGGAGTAAGTGTCGTGACACCACGGACAGACAAGCGTAGTGTGTGACGCGCGGTGTGCTGGAGCACAGAGCTGAATGGTAGCGGGTAGATGAGAGCTCAGGAGCGAGTGTCGTGAGACCACGTACAGACAAGCGTAGTGTGTGACGCGCGGTGTGCTGGAGCACAGAGCTGAATGGTAGCGGGTAGATGAGAGCTCAGGAGCGAGTGTCGTGAAACCACGTACAGACAAGCGTAGTGTGTGACGCGCGGTGTGCTGGAGCACAGAGCTGAATGGTAGCGGGTGGATGAGAGCTCAGGAGCGAGTGTCGTGAGACCACGTACAGACAAGCGTAGTGTGTGACGCGCGGTGTGCTGGAGCACAGAGCTGAATGGTAGCGGGTGGATGAGAGCTCAGGAGCGAGTGTCGTGAGATCACGTACAGACAAGCGTAGTGTGTGACGCGCGGTGTGCTGGAGCACAGAGCTGAATGGTAGCGGGTGGATGAGAGCTCAGGTGCGAGTGTCGTGAGACCACGTACAGACAACCTAGTTATGCGGTGCTCTATTGAAAAAAAGAACTGAACTATAGAAGACTTCGTAACAACGAACAATTGATCCAATACAAACAAGCTTAGGAGCTGTAATAAATAAAGTTTCTTGTATATTTAATCTCCAATTGCCTTCGTACAAATAAAAACTCCGGGAGAAGTTGCAGCCCACGTTTTAATTAGAACGTTGTCTTATCTACTTTCGACAGGCTCGAGGGGTGGAGGAGAGAGTGTTGGAAGTTGAAAAAGTCAATAATTACCTTTTCTCACGGTCAGTCAGAAGTGCCTTTTACCACTTCGCTGATCGGGTGTTGTGATGCTGCATAGGCTGTCCCGATTTCCTTTTAAGTTTATTGCCTCATTTAAGCTTTTTCTTGCTGCATACAAAAAGCTACAGAAAATTAAATATAATTGCTAATGCGATCTGCGAACGTGACCCAGTCTTGGACCAAAGCCATCTATGAACACAATAATAATACAAAATTTAATCTATATCTATATATAAATGTATTGCTGTTCGTTAGTCTCGCTAAAACTCGAAAGCGGCTGGACTGATTTGGATAATTTTAGTCTTGAATTATTTGTGGAAGTCCAGAGAAGGTTTAAAAGGTAGGCAATTATGAAAATGCTCGGAATTAAATAAAAATAACAATTTTGTTTTTCCTTTGATGTGTCCCCCGTCGGACGAATTCCTTTTGTTTGTTTTAAGTTTCTTTTATACAAACGTTTAGATTTTTTATTTATCGATTGAGGCACTGCGAAGTCTGCCGGGTCAGCTAGTAATTGTATAAAGTAAAAAATTATATTATCATATTCGGGGGTATTATGAAAACATAAATTTATCTATTTATTTATTTACATCATTGAATATCTGGTTTGTTCTTACCTGGTCTTAGTTTATGGAACTCACGGCTGAACTTCATAAAAGTGGTGGAATTTGAAGAGAAGATAGGCTTGTTAAATTTAGAGAGACAGAATAGAATGACGTACCATCATCAGAACAGATGTCCACTACTAGATACAAGATGTCCCCAAGATTCGCTAATGGAATGGCTAGCTTATTAGAACTGTAATTGTTACGAGAAGACTAATTATGATCTTAGTAGTTAAAGATTTTGTGATAAAACTTTTGTGTGCAAGAAACTGAAAAGTTTCCGCTGTCGCGCCCGCTCCTCCTGTGCTCCATACCAGCTACCCTTGTTTAGGGGCGCCACTTCTAATTGCATTACTAGCCCGACTCATTTTCTATCAGTTTCAGCGGAATTTTCTTATGCTTTTTTCTATTTATACATTCTTTCGATCTGGAAAACTGTACAACCATTTCTTATAAACGATTTTTATATTATTTTTACGTGCATTAACTTCTGTAATTAATTCTCAAGTTCTAAGCTTAGAATAATCCGGATTAAAACTTCAAACTTTAACATAGTTTCATTTATTTTTGCATGGGCATGGCAACTAAGTTACTGCTCATTTGGTGTTAAATGATTTCCGGAGTACATTGACATGACAATGTGAACGCTGCCATAGATCTTGAGGTATGAGGTTCTGATTGAAAACGACACCATATCTTCATTTGTAAAAAATTTTTAAAGATCGTTTTAGGTAATACTCAATATATCGCGTGGTTAGCTTTCTGAATCGTCATGGCTTTTATCTATACTAATATTATAAAGCTGAAGAGTTTGTTTGTTTGAACGCGCTAATCTCAGGAATTACTGGTCCGATTTGAAAAATTCTTTCAGTGTTAGATAGCCCATTTATTGAGGAAGGCTATAGGCTATACAGCTTCACGCTAAGATCAATACAAGCGGAGCACCAATAAAGAATGTTTCAAAATCGGGGTTATTTTTACCTTTTGAGAGCTTCCGCTGCGTGCGCTGCAGAAACGGTTAAAGTTTCGTTAAAATAATGTATAACAGAATTGTTCCCCTTTAAAAGATCAAAAAAAAAGTCTGCGACAGCATATGTCTATATGTTAAGGTTGGCTCACTATAACGTTTTTTAATCTAACCAAATTTGCTCTAAAATAATTTGTGAATTATTCCACGCGGACGAAGTCGCGGGCAAAAGTTAGTGTTTTAATATAAATTTGGATTTTGTTGCGGACAAAGCCGCGAGCGCAGCTAGTTCACAAATAGAACAGTAGTTTCACGCCACCAGAATCGATTCCACTCCCGAACTTTTTCATTCTCATTCAGCACTAGCTGCGGACAATCGCGAAAAAACTTAGAGGCCGAACCTTATTCTTTAACGCTTTAGGTGTTCGGCCCTTTTATGCGAAAACTTTCGGCCCCGGCGCGAATCCCGTGCGGAATAAGTAATTTCGTGAACGCCAAACGAACCGGCCCTCACCTTAGTCTGTTTACCTTAACAGATTCGCGATTATACTAATGACCCATTGAGAGTTATCCGTTCACAGTCAATTTCATTTCCGCTAAAGGCTTTCTTGAATGGAATCGGTAATTATTAAGATGGGTAACAAAATTTTATGCCGCCTTACCTTAATTACCGATCGATGTGGAGTTGAAATTACGCACGGCAGAATTGAATAATGTAAGCTCATTGAAAAGCTTTGTATTTAACGGACCAAAGGCTTGAATTTTCTGCTTGATTGTACAAGTACACTCAAGTGCATAATTAAAACGGCTATAACGGTTTTTAAATTCGCGTTTTTAATGTCACGTTATTTCAGACGGTACGAATTCTTTGCAATTTTCTTAAAAAGTGCAGTTTTACTGGTAGGACGTCTTGTGAGTCCGCACGGGTAGGTACAAGCAGTAATGCGTTTCGGTTTGAAAGGTAGAGCAGCCGTTGTAACTATACTGAGACCACAGAACTCACATCTCAAGGTAGGTGGTGGCGTTTACGTTGTAGATGTCTATGGGCTCCGGTAACCACTTAACACCAAACTAATACCATAAACCAATAAACCAAACTAAGCAGTAAAAAAAAGTGTTATTCGTCGTCGGTACAGCGGTATCTACCATCTATTAAAAAAAACTATTTATATGCATTTTTTACATTTACATTTTATTTATTTATTTATTTATTTATACACAAAAAGGAAGACATAGTACAGAGTAATAGGAAAATTATGTAGAAAGGCATTTTGCATATACCTAATAGCTCGCTAATAATATCTTATAGTTTTAATAAAGTCTACGGCTATAACAATCGAAGGAATCACTATACACTAACAAGTAGACTGAAATAGAATATAAAACGTGTGCTTAACAAGAGAACTGGACGTCGAATGAAGCGATATAACATCGACGCGTCGATTTCATTAGAAGCGTGTAGCCTTGTGTAATTCAATAGACAATCGATCCCTTAAATGCCGCAAAATTCTCGGATAATTCAACCGAATTCCGATTCTTCTTCTATATCGTTCCCTCACTGCTGAAGATCGCGACCACATATGACGTTCTTCCACTGTGTTCGATCATGGGTGGCACGGATCGCATGGTACAGACTACCACCAAGTGCTTCTCTTACTAGGTCTGACCATCTGACTGGTGGTTCTGCTCACGGCGCGCTTGCCCTCTATGCGACCCGCAATTATGAGCTCTAATTCAATTCACCATTTTTCGGCCCCGTAGAGGAATATGGGAAAGACCAGTGCTCGCACCAAGCGCAATTTGGTTATATATCGAATTCTACGATTTTATTCAGTAGGCATTTTCGAGAAATATTTAAAATTCCTGTTTTTAGTCACCTAACATCCGACAGAGAACCAAAGTTGTAGACATAGCGCAGCGAATTAGTAAGCTGAAATGGCAATGGGCTGGCCATATTAGCCGAACAATCATTAACCGTTGGGGTACTCACGAATTAGAAAAGGCAGTACAGGACGCCCTCAGACTCGGTGGAGTGATGCAGGGTGGTTGGCAGGAGCTGGATGAGAGAAGCCAAGGATCGTCGTCAGTGGCGAGCAATTGGAGAGGCCTATGTCCAACAGTGGACTACTATAGGCTGATAACGATTAACCACATAACCTCCTCCTCGCGTCTTTTTGCTCATTACTGAGGGTCGTAACTCTCCCACTGCATCGGTTTCTCCCGTACGGTTTCCCTCCATCTGCTGCGATCCTTAGCTTCATGAAGGGCATTGTGGAATTTGAAGTTCAGAGAAGATCGTATTTGGTCTGACCATCTCGTGGGACTGCGTCCTCTGGGACGTTTGCCATCTACCTTTCCTGTCACCATCAGCTGTTCCAATAACATAACCAATCGTTGTATAATCCGTTCTTTGATTTGCTCATAGTAAAAATTTGACCTCATATGAAGTCACACGTAATGATATTACACTACGGTATGTTTCGAAAAGGTTTGAGAAACGACCTATCGTATTTTTCTGTACCGACCAGTAAATTACTGCTACTCATAATTAAGGCCCGATATTAATATTATTTACCCATTTAGATATCAGGTTTGCCCTTCAAACTCGCAAGAGACAACCCTGTGCTAACTATTGTCAGTGGCCACGTGAGATAAACGCTTTCTCCGTCTGACACCCACCAAGGAATAGTATATTAATATTGTTATTGACACATCTATATACTTGTATACCTTGTTTACGCAATGTACGCCATTTGATGCTGATGTTTAATATTTCCTAAGAATATTTACGGCGCAAATAGAAGAAAACATATGACGTAGAAAGTCTTTGTGTAAGATGATAGCGGCGGTCTCGGCGTCGTCATGGCAACCGCACAATTGCCCCCGGGCTTTATAAAATATGGCACCGGCACATCGTACTCTCGTTTCTTCCTATTGAGATACCGAAATTATGTGTTTATTCGTTATATACTATGTAACTCGGTTTTCAGAATGTTTTTGTCACTAAATCGCAATCAGATAGGCTTTATTGCAAGTTCAGGATAATTTTTATTGCGATCGAATTTGATGAGTATATTAAAATAGTACTATGGGATGATTCGTCTTCCTCTGTCTAAATTTAGGTTATCCATGGAGTGTCTATGGTCGCCGATAAGTGATGGATATCTGACTTTGTGTATCAGGAGATTACTGATTCGTGCGTTTTGTATGGTGCACTGAGGATTTTTTTGGGAAAATCCTTGATTTCGGTAACGGTAGCATCTATACGAACATAGCCACTTACCGGCTCTGAAATGAATTCCATCCGTGTGACTTGTTATTTGACAAGAATTCGTATTAGGCAGAAGCTGGTCTGCGCTACTGGATTTGCTGATGTGCTCGCGAAATAGATGTCCATCATCTCGTTTTTACCATCGCACCGCCCGCCACCGCAGTAGAGTTCATCCATGCTACCTGGAGCCACTTTACGGTAGGCAGCGGCTTGACTCTGCCCCTGACATTGCTGCAGTCCATGGGCGACGGTAACCACTCACCATCAGCTAGGCCGTATGCTCGTCTGCCTACAAGAGCAATAACAAAAAAAGTCCCTGAGCTATTAGGTCTCCTTCGGAGGCGCTCCGGAAATTCACTCAACTGTTCTGGTGAAATTGGAAAGGACTCGGGATCACCAATGATTTCCCTACCCCTTAAAAAGCACGACCTAAAAGCGACGTTCATGGAATAGTGGTTTGGGCTTTCACGAAAACATGTTCGGCTTTTTTGCCCAAGTTAGGTGAACCACCTGAGAATTACCTCATAAAAGTTAATGGAATGAATTTACATGATTAGGAGTTGTGAATATATCAGTACTCCAATATCAAAGAGTATCAAGTTTGAAAAGATAAGTGCGAAAATTTTGGTCCATTTATTTATATTGTTAGTACCTTTTACATGAGGTTTCGCTCATTTTAATGTAGATAAAAGGTATCCTAAGTTCTATTGTGTACCTCAGAAAACGCATTCTCAAATTTCATGAAGTTTGGCTGAGTAGTTAAGAAAAAAAAATCGTGACAAACGAACAAATTGACTTTCACATTTAGAATATTAAGTATGGATATTTGGGGTCCGAAATTGTGTAGAGTTACGTATTAAGCATCCACAAACAATGACCTCAGACGCCGGCCTTTGTAGAATGGCAAGCAAGCGAGTAGGGACTAGACGGCAATATCCTGTTACCTTGAGGGCTTAAGTTACAAGAGCCTTGACGTCAAAGCATTTTAAACTGCTGTATTTTGCTGTATTTTGAACAAGTTCTTCCCGTCTTCTATGCTTCTTAAGAGTACTGAAATGTTAGAGGATTTTCAACGGAAATAGGACTCCTTGTTGGTGGAAGAAAGTGGGATAGCTCAAAATCGCATTATGTCATCAGGACATGGAAATCTTGAAGGCTATTAAAAGTAAACGGCTCATTTTAATTTGTATTCCTTCAATTTCGCGTTCCTCAATGAGACTCCGTCGGGTGTATATTAACCAGTGTTTTATTTATTTATTTTTAATGCTTATATGGCTGGACGATCTCACAGCCCACCTGGTGTCAAGTGGTTACTGGAGCCCATAGACATCTTAAACTTAAATGCGCCAACCATCTTGAGATATGAATATATACGTTATTTATTTCTCTTTCAAAATTAATGTTTATTTTATTGTTTTTTTTTTTCTTTTTTATTGTTTAGGTGGGTTGACGAGTTCTCAGTTTACCTGGTGTTAAGTGGTTACCGGAGCCCATAGACATATATAATTTAAATGCTGCCACCTACCTTGAGATATAAATTCTAAGGTCTCAGTATAGTTAGAACGGCTGCCCCACCCGTCAAACCGAAACGCATTACTACTTCACAGCAGAAATAGGCAGACCTACCCGTGCGGACTCACAAGAGGTCCTACCACCAGTAATTACGCAAATTATAATTTTGCGGGATTGACTTTTATCACACGATGTTATTCGTTCACCGTGGAAGTCAAACGTGAACTTTTGTTAATATGTACGTATTTCATAGAAAAATTGGTATCCACCTGCAGGATTCGATCACCGTTGCATCGTTCGATACGAATGCACCGGACGTCTTATCCTTTAGGCCACGATGACTTCAAAGCACGTGTACCACGCACGCTTCAAATCGCCCAATCGGACCCCGCTTCCGCCTACAACTCGAGCCTAACTCGAAACTCATTTTCTCTGTAGGCAAATTTGTTGTGGTTCGTCTTGTTATACGATGATTCTCTCGCAAGCTAATTGTTATCCTAAATTTCGTGTAGTTTAGATATTTTTCGAAGTACAAGAGAATGAGTTTGGGACAAGAGTAGAGGAGACGTTCTTCCTTTAAATTCCAATATCTTCTTCTAACGAGGCTTGTGGAGAGCACTCAGTGGTGGGCAGCGTCTTGGCTTTTTTACTGACGCCCATGCGCGATGGTAACTATTTACCATCAGGTGGACCATTACCATATGCTCATCTGCCTACAAAGGCAAAAAAAAATTTTACACCATTAGCTGTTTGGTGTCTATCTGCTTGTGTGATTAGTGGTGATAACACCTCTTGTGAGTCCACACGGGTAGGTACCACCACCCTGCCTATTTCTGCCGTGAAGCAGTAATGCGTTTCGGCTTGAAGGGTGGGGCAGCCGTTGTAACTATACTGAGACCTTAGAACTTACATCTCAAGATAGGTGGCGCAATTTACGTTGTAGATGTCTATGGGCTCCAGTAACCACTTAACACCATGTGGTCTGTGAGCTCGTCCACACATCTAGGCAATAAAAAAATCCTAGTACGGACTTCACATGAAAAAAACCCAGATAGTGCTGTTGATTAATTAGATAGATAGTATCGATTCTAATTGTGGGTCTGCCGCGGTTAGATAGTTGATCTTCCAGCACACTTAGTGTTAAGGGGCTACTGAAACTATATACATCGCTTACGTTGTTGATGTGTATGGGTTCCGATAACCACTTAACACCAGATGGTCCATTAGCTCGTCCCCCCACCCAACTAAAATTTGTAATGTAAAAACAATGTGAATGCCCTCTGAGATATATTTATGTACCTTCAAGTTATAAGCCTACAATAAAATTCGTAAAATTCATTATCGTAAAGGCTCAATTTAGAGCTTAATTTTTCAACTGTCCAGAAAGCTTATTTTAATGTGCTTTAACAGGTATTTTTAACGAAAAATGTTAATTTATTGCTTTCAGTTTTTACTTGGGTGAGCTTTCGGGGCCGTAAATTAAATATTAAGCTCGAACAAAAAGTATCCCATTATATGAAAAAAAAATATTGTACCGTGCAATGTCGTATTAAAGTATTTCCTGTTATTTGTTTATTCAATTCAGGATTATTCAATTCATTTATCATAATTATTATTGAATAATGAAAACACGGCTTGTTATTTAAACAAATATGATATTATTTGCTTGTAAATAATTGAACCGAATTAGATTTTTCTAATATTACTTCTGGATTAATATTACATAATAGAAGAGTTTATTTTTATTAGTAGCTGTCTTAAAATAAATCATTTACTATTCAAAATACTAACTGCTTAGGGACCAGACAGTCCTCTGTGATCACGAAAACTGTTTTTTATGGCTTAGATGGGTGGACAAGCTCACGGCTCATCTGGCAGAGCCCGTAGATATCTACAATGTAAATTACGCCACCCACCTTAGACATGAGTTCCAAGGTCTGAGTTTTTACAATATTTTACAGCGTTTCGCGAAACGCATTACTGCTTCACGGCACAAATAGGCAGGGTGGTGATACCTACCCGTACAGACTCACAAAACTTCCTAAAACCTAAAAAACTAAGATTAAACCATTATAATAGTTTTAATTGTGTCTAGGAATAACAGAAGCACGTACTGACTGATTAATTTTTGTCCACAGCCCCCCCTAAATCGGTAGAGATCACCAATCATCCCCCGAACTCGAAGCTGGAGGTCAAGGAAGGCGAGGACGTGTCCTTGGAATGCTTCGTGAAGAATGCCAAGCCCCCAGCGAAGATCGTTTGGTACAGAGGAAACGTGGAGCTGAAAGGAGATAAAGGTAGACTATTTTAATTTTAATTGTAAGCTATTGACTATTGACTTATCATCATCATTATCCTGCCCTTTTCCCAGTCACCTGGGATCGGCGCAACATGTTTTCTCCTTCCATACTCTTCTATCATATACCATTTCTTCGCTCACTCCCCTCTTACCCATATCGTCTTTCACGCAATCCATCCATTTCTTCTTAGGTCTACATCTTCCTCTATATCCTTCCACATTCATAGTTAACGCTCTCTTACCAACCTCATTTTCATTTCGTCTCATCACAATATGTTCATACCATCCCAAACTCGCACTTCTCAGCTTCTCTGTCACAGGTGCCACTTTCAGACTTCCTCTAACTTATTGACCATTGACTATAATTGTAAATAATTAACTTACTGGTGGTAGGACCTTGTGAGTTCGCACGGGTAGGTACCACCATCTTGTCTGTTTCTGCCGTGAAGCAGTAATGTGTTTCGGTTTGAAGGGTAGGGCAACCGTTGTAACTATACTGAGACGTTAGAACTTATATCTCAAGGGGAGTGGCGCATTCACGTTGTAGATATCTATGGGCTCCAGTAATCACCTGGTGGGCTTTGAGCTCGTCCGCCGCCGAAGGTGTTAACTGGGAGAGGGCTACGTCCAGCAAGTCGGCCAGAGACAAGAATAGATAGAGAAAGATCGTGCGTGCGAAGGTGGATACAAAAGGGGCGTCACGACCCTCAGCAGTGAGGAATATGACGCAAGGAGGATGTCCAGTGTGCTTCTTCTTAACGTTCTCGATAGCGTAAAAGTTAGCGCAAATGTTTATGCAGTTGGAACGTTTGCCTACGTTTGCCGCTAGAGGGCGCTGTCCCAACTACATACAAAAAATTTGCATTAAAAAATGCGAAGAAACTTTTCCCCAACTTACCGGTCACCGTCCTCGTCGAACCCGTCGCTTGCGACGAAGGGCTCGACGAGCGAACTAACCCATAGACACAGCCCACTGAGTTTCTCGCCGGATCTTCTCAGTGGGTCGCGTTTCCGATCCGGTGGTAGATTCTGCGAAGCACTGCTCTTGCTAGGGTCAGTGTTAGCAACTCTCCGGTTGAGCCCCGCGAGCTCACCTACAAACGTTAGGGCGAAGCTGAAATAGCCTCTCAAGGCTATCAGCATAGGAAAAAAATCCCCAACCTATTATAATGAATAATTTAAAATTTGCCATATATATACATTGTATATATACTTATGTATTATAATAGTAATTACGCGAGAATATGCATGATTCCAGTGATTCTCGGTGTAAAAAAGATCCAATCGAATAATAATTCTACCCTCAAAAGCGAATAATTTTGCCAACTTTTTCATTCGTACTTGAATAGCTCCAGCATTCGCTTCCATTTTGCACAAATAAAAAATAAAAAAACGCCGACCCAATAACACCTAGGAACCGATGAAATTAAAAGCTAGCATTAAATCGAGCTTTCCGATGCAATAAATAAAATCAATGAAAGCCCAGTGAGGGTATTGGATTTTTTTGGTATTATTTGTATATGAATATATTTTACTTATTGCAAATCTATATATAATAATACGTGAAGCAAAAACTCTGTATTCCTTTTTACGAAAATTGCGCGGACGGAGGAGTATGAAATTTTCCACACTTATAGAGAATATAGAGAAGAAGTGCACAATGTTAATATTTTTTTTAAATAATGCATAAGAGATACATTAAATCAATAAAGAAAACATTACACACACTACATACCATGTAGTTGACGCACACACGCATGCATACTATTTATTGTCAAACTTTTGTTCTTGACGTCTGTTGTCAAATTGAGAATACATTAAATATTGTTTGTTTTTTTTTTTTTTTTATTGCTTAGATGGGTGGACGAGCTCACAGCCCACCTGGTGTTAAGTGGTTACTGGAGCCCATAGACATCTACAACGTAAATGCGCCACCCACCATGAGATATAAGTTCTAAGGTCTCAGTATAGTTACAACGGCTACCCCACCCTTCGAACCGAAACGCATTACTGCTTCACGGCGGAAATAGGCGGGGTGGTGGTACCTACCCGTGCGGACTCCCAAGAGGTCCTACCACCAGTGATTACGCAAATTATAATTTTGCGGGTTTGATTTTTATTACACGATGTTATTCCTTCACCGTAGAAGTCAATCGTGAACATTTCTTGAGTACGTATTTCATTAGAAAAATTGGTACCCGCCTGCGGGATTCGAACACCGGTGCATCGCTACACACGAATGCACCGGACGTCTTATCCTTTAGGCCACGACGACTTCAAATTGTCTTAGTTTATATTTTTTATAGTGTAGTCTTGGCGAATTTTGGGATTAGGAAAGTATAAAATACAATCATAATAGTGTACAAACTTACAATTCCAATTAATTATAGTCCAATTAATTTCGACTACTACGGGACCTCTAGTATATACAAAAGTTCCTAAATATAGAAATGCTAGAGCTCCTAGATAGAAACAAAAGCGACTAGGAAGAGCCAGGATATGTCTTGTAAATGAGCCTATCAGATCTCTCAGCAATTTGAATTGTTTAGGTAAGGATAAGTTCTCGTGTAGCCTGGTGCTAAGCGGCTATAGCTTATAAGTACAAAATATATTTATCTTATGTATAAAATTTTCGTGTCACAATGTTAATGGTTGTTGGTATGTTCATGGTAATGTTAATGATAGGGGTTGTCAATTTTTTTTTTTTTTGTTATAATGAGGCGTTATGTTGTTGAATGAGGTTTTGTTATTTTTATATTCCCTCATCGTTCACAGCGCTACATACCTCTTTCACTCATTTACCACATTCTTACACATTTACTATAAGTTTCTTTTTTTTTTCTACACTAGGAATTCCCTAGAAATCTTATATATGGCAAAACAACGTTTGCCGGGTCAGCTAGTAATAGTATAGAAGTGATAATAGTATACGGTAGGCAGCGGCTTGGCTCTGCTTTTAGCATTGCTAACGTGGGACGCCCCCTGGCTAGATGGTGCGATGACCTCCGCAATGTGACCGGCAAGAAGTGGATGAGGAGAGCCGCAGACCGGGCTCAGTGGTGTATATTGGGAGAGGCCTATGTCCAGCAGTGGACGACTGTGGGCTGTTGATGATGATGATGATGATGACTAAGTCCATGGGCGACGGTAACCACTCACCTTCAGGTGGGCCGTATGTTCATATGCCTACAAGGGCAATAAAAAAGAAAGTAAATATCGCTACGCACCTTGATTGGCATGATGGTAATGCGCTACGCTGAAACATGAAGTCAAAAACTCAAATCAACAAACTAAGCTGATATTGTTACTGCGCAGTCTGAGTTAACACGGCTAGTTACCACAATTCTGCCCATTTTTATCTTGAATTAGTACATACATACGTATATGAGGCTCAGCAGTCATTTAACATCAGATGGGGCATGAGTACGTTCACCTATTTATTACAATTTATTGGTAAGACGTCTCGTGAGTCCCCACGGGTAGGTACCACCACCCTGCCTATTTCTGCCGTGAAGCACTAATGTGTTTCGGTTTGAAGGGTGGGGCAGCCGTTGTAACTATACTGAGACCTTAGAACTCATATCTCAAGGTAGGTGGCGGAATTTACGTTGTATATGTCTATGGGCTCCGGTAATCACTTAGCACCAGGTAGACTTAGAACTCGTCAACTCACCTAAACAATAAAAAAGTAAAAAAAACCATTAATTTTGAAAGAGAAATAAATAAGGTAGATAAACATATGGCCTCGATTTAAAAGACCACACGATAAGCAGCCAATGAAAAGCAATTTGCGGCAAAATAATCGTCAAATGTATCATGGACGAGAGTGGGGGCCCTAACCAAAAATTTTTGCAAGGACATCATGAAATCCCGCGAGGGTCGTGTCAATGTCAATTCTTTATTGGGACTGGACGAAGCTGAACATGGATGCTTAGGATACTGGAAGGGATTTATGTTATGGTGGCTTATGTTGGCAATGTCCTTATACAAGTCAGATTTTACTGGTTATTTTTTACTGGTGGTAGGACCTCTTGTGAGTCCGCGCGGGTACCACCACCCTGCCTATTTCTACTGTGAAGCGTTTCGGTTTGAAGGGTGGGGCAACCGTTGTAACTATACTTGAGACCTTAGAACTTATATCTCAAGGTGTGTGGCGCATTTACGTTGTAGATGTCTATGGGTTCCAATAACCACTTAACACCAGGTGGGCTGTGAGCTCGTCCACCCATCTAAGCAATAAAAAAATCAATAAAAATTTTTGAACTGACACAAAGTGTGTCTATTAGTTCCAAATACCTAAAACGTAACTGTCTATAAATAGTGCATATCATAGTGTAGTATATAGCATAGTGAATGTCGAAGAAATGAGATGAGAAGAACTAAAAACAAAATAACGTTTTTTAACCATAAATTCATTAGTTAAAGCAGAGCGAATAACAACCACGGGTAAGCCGGGAAACAGTCATACCTTCTAGATTGAAGAAAGAGAGAATCAGCTTCCATAATGTAATTGTAATATGCCATAAATAGCCCCATTTAATTATACTAGTGTTCCCTCTGTAGTCGAAATTCGACTATGATTAATTGAAATTATAAATTTGATATGGTTCTATTGTCAGACAATTATACTTCTAAAATCACAGATTTCGCCAAGACTAGACTATAGAAAAATAATATTAAAGATTGTTTGTCTATATATTAATCCATTCTCAATTTGACCACAGAGTAAAAGCTTGACAATAAACACGTATAAATGCGTCTGTGTGTGAAATACATGATAGTGTATGCTATGATTTTTTTTATTGATTTAATATATTTTTTAGGCACAATGAAAAAAAAATTTAGCATTCTGCACTCTTTCTCTATAAGTGTGGGAAAATTCATACTCCTCCGTCCACGCAATTTTCATAAAAAGGGGTACAACATTTTTGCTTCACGTATTAATATATAGATTGCTAAGTGCATATTTATACAGAGGGCTCATTCTAGTCGCAATAGATCCGTGTAACTAGTGATGCGAGTAACGAATATCGACAGCTTATATTTTATGCTATCGAATTCGTTTTCGCGAACGGCGAAAAGAAATGCCGGCAATGTTATTTTATATTAATATCTATCGATGGCAATTCGGGATGCCTTTTTTAATTTTCTGGGCGACTTTGCAGCCCGCTAATATAGTACAGACTTTATATCGATAATCTAATAATTAAACTAATTGCTTGTAGGCAGGTGAGCCGTTGTAACTATTCTGAGACCTTAGAACGTATATCTCAAGGTGGGTGGCGCATTTCCGTTGATGTCTATGGGCTTCAGTAACCACTTGTGACCAGGTAGGCTGTGAGCTCGTCCACCCATAGCAATAAAAAAAACCAGGAGGAAGTTAGTAAAGGAGACCACGACCTTCAGTATTGAGGATTAACTACACAAGGAGTAGAAGTAAACAAATAAATAAGTTTATTTTTTTATGTTATTTTTATGTTGTCGTCGTCTCAGTATAGTATAGTTATTTTTCACCAGCCCTACCTATTCTTGGCTGTGTGGATGCCATCGTGGACTAAAGTGTTGAGAGTAAAGCGTATCTAGTGTCCGACTAGCTCATTGAACATTTCCTTTTTTTTTACTTGCCTATGATGATAGCCTTGAGAGGGTATGTCAGTGTAACCATAACGTGTAGGTGAGCTCTCGGGAATCAAACCAGGAGGTGTTGCTAACACTGGCCCTAGCAATAGCAGTGCTTCGCAGAACCTACCACCGGAAACGGAAACGCGACCCACTGAGAAGATCCGGCGAGGAACTCAGTGGGCTGTGTCTATGGGTTAGTTTACTCACCGAACCCTTCGTCGTAATCGACGGGTTTGACGAGAATGGAGAACGGTGCTTTAGGTACCTAAAAGCACCTAAAAGCACCTAAAAGCAGCTTAGTACCTAAAAGCAGTTAGTGGATCGGGAGGATCCGGAATGACGTGATACTTCTTTTTCTGGGCCTTTGTTTACTATTTAAAAATAAATTCGAGTTTCATTTTCTGCGTACACTAACTTAATCTAGTAAAAGTAAATTGTGTTGTGAGTTCCTAAATACGTCTAAAAGGTCTGAGGGATGGGTCTAACGTGTTCTGAGTTTGCTTCATAGCCTCATGATATATGCCAAGAATAATCTCTAGTAAGAATGAACTCTACTCTGTTACCGCGATGTGCAATAAGGAGATGATAGAACCATCTCAGACCACTCCTCGGAGAGTTTGAAAAGCATAGAACATGAGACACAGATAGAGACAGACGACAAAGACTATACTGAGTAACTATACTGAGACCTTAGAACTTATATCTCAAGGTGGGTGGCGCATTTACGTTTTAGATGTCTATGAGCTCCAGTAACCACTTAACACCAGGTGGGTGGACGCACCCATCTAAGCAACAAAAAAAAAAAAAGACCTTCCATTTTCAAAAGCGCAAAACCGAAAACTGCATAAATCATTGTTTAAAAGCTCATAGATATCATGATTCCAAATTTAAATCGGCTCTTCGGTAAATTAATTATTGGTCGTACACAATTTGATGGGTTTCATTTCATATTAACGAATTTTGTGCATTAATGAATATCAAATTTTAAAATTTCATACGCAACATATCATAGCCTTTCAAAAATCTTCAAAAATCTTTTACCTACCTTTCGTGAGATTGATATTTCGTCTAAAATAATGAGTTATTTTTAAAAAAAAATTATTGCCCTTGTAGGCAGACGAGCACACGGCCCATCTGATCGTGAGTCGTTACCGTCGCCCATAGCCTTTCAAAAATCTTCAAAAATCTTTTACCTACCTTTCGTGAGATTGATATTTCGTCTAAAATAATGAGTTATTTTTTAAAAAAAATTATTGCCCTTGTAGGCAGACGAGCACACGGCCCATCTGATCGTGAGTCGTTACCGTCGCCCATGGACTTCAGCAATGCAAGGGGCAGGGCCAAGCCGCTGCCTACCTAAATAAAACTGTGGCTAGACCAATCGTAAGAGTTCAAAGTCGTTATAGAAATTGACTGAATCCAAGACACAGTCAAAGCGGTATTACCGCGGAGAAATGTTATCAAACTTTTTATTGAAGACGATATCACAGCACTCTGGAATCACCGAGAACTAAATCAGTATCGGTACGCGTCAAAAGCTATTTCGAGTTACGCGCAGTGTATGAACGCGCAATGGATTCAGATATTAATTTATGTTATATATTAATTAAATTTATCGATGTTTTTTTTTCAACCACTAACAATTCGATCGGTCACGATTTAATTACTCGTTTACAGATTTCGTTAATGCGGACAAATGTAAATTTTTGTATCGTTATTTAATTATAAAATTTCAATAATTTAATTATTATTACGGTTAATGATGCTTGGGTTGCACGGGGGCGTGGGATCTGGTGTTAGGTAAGATGGAACGAGCCACTATGGGCGCTGCCACTGAAACATTACTGGTGGTAAGACCTCTTGTGAGTCCGCACGGGTAGGTACCACCACCCTGCCTATTTCTGCCGTGAAGCAGAAGTCCGTCTGCAGTGGGGCGTTTCGGTTTGAAGGGTGGGGCAGCCGGTGTAACTATACTCAGACCTTAGAACTTATATCTCAAGGTAGATGGCAGCATTTACGCTGTAGATGTCTATAAGCTCCGGCAACCACTTAACACCAAGTGGGCCGTCAGCTAGTCGACTCATCGCAGCAATAAAAAAAACATAAGCTTATGGTGCTGTAGTCTCAAATAAGGATTTATAGATAAGTACCCTTATCACTTCCATCGACTTACCGCTACCTCGTACATAAAACTGTGTGAAAATTACAATTCCAACCGGTCACCGTCCTCGTCGAACCCGTCGCTTGCGACGAAGGGCTCGACGAGCGAACTAACCCCTAGACAGCCCACTGAGTTTCTCGCCGGATCTTCTCAGTGAGTCGCGTTTCCGATCCGGTGGTAGATTCTGCGAAGGACTGCTCTTGCTAGGGTCAGTGTTAGCAACTCTCCGGTTGAGCCCCGCGAGCTCACCTATAAACGTTAGGGTGAAGCTGAAATAGCCTCTCAAGGCTATCAGCATAGGTAGGAAAAAAAAAACAATTCCAATCAGGAAATGATTCACGCGTTGTATAACTAGTGCCATTGAAATGTGGACGTGCCAGAGAGATGATGAGGTGTCCCCATTACACACGGAGTTCTCCTTACACCCTTGAACGATATCAGATCAGGCTGTAGTCATCGCTTTTGACCACTTGAGTAATTTTCTGAGATCTATACTAATATTATTCAGCTAAAGAGTTTGTTTGTTTGAACGCGCTAATCTCAGTAGCTACTGGTCCGATTTGAAAAACTATATTTAGTGTTAGATAGCCCATTTATCGAGGAAAACTGTAGGCTATATAACATCACGCTAAGACCAATACAAGCAGAGCACCAATAAAGAATGTTTCAAAATCGGGGTTTTTTCCCTTTTGAGAGCTTCCGCTGCGTGCGCTGCGGAAACGGTTAAAGTTTCGCTAAAATAATGTATGACAGAATTGTTCCCCTTTAAAAGAGCTAAAAAAAAGTCCGCCTCAGCATAATATGTCTATATGTTTCAAGGTGGGTGGTGCATTTACTTTGTAGATGTCTATGGGCTCCAGTAACCACTTAACACAAGGTGGGCTGTGAGCTCGTCCATCCATCTAAGCAATAAAAAATATATATATATATATGTTAAGGTTGGCTCACTATAACTTTTTTTAATCTGTAAAATGTAGCGTTATGCCAAAGTAACTATTCCACGCGGACGAAGTCGCGGGCAAAAGCTAGTCATCTATAAAATCTAACCTAAGCTACAACCCTAATCATGAACTTTGTTCTTCTCTATGAGTTAAGTAAAGGTCAAATTTCATGGTCATGTTTTCGTGCGCTAAGTAATGCAAAGTAGAAGAAAACACAAACACAACTGAAGCTTTTTTAATTAATAAATTCAATTAAGCTGAGAGTCAATGGGGCGGATCAATCTGTTTGAGGAGAGGGGGGAGGGGCGGCCAATTAAAATCGTTCCGTTTGACACGACAGAAGTATTTCGTAGATACTTGAAAAAAGCTTGACTGACGCTTAGAGCTTACGAGTAATAGGGGGAAATGGGAGTACGCGCGGATAGGTGGCAGCGTTCTGCCTATTTCCACTGCGAAGCTCTCGTGCTTTACGGATTGAAGCATGGGATAGCTGTGCAACTTTGAACTCACACTTAAGGTGGTCTGCCATTCTGTTGTGATGTCCATGGACAGCGTCCGGTAACGATATAGAACGGCCCATTCGATGTTGTGCTTGATCGCCCGTACAGAAAAAAACTGGACTTCAGTATCAGGGTTTTTGTGAGATCGAGTATTGGATATTACAAGGCGTGATTAAGAATAGTGTGGTGCTTTGATTCGTTTAGTTTGGTGATAGCGAGAACTTCATTACCTTAGGAGTGGTTCGAGGTTATCCTACCAACTCGTTTATCCTGCCGCCGCGACTAACGTTAGGCAGAGTTCACACGTGGATGCGTTCACAATGTATTTTCCGGAGCTCTGTCTCATGTCTTTACTGGTGGTAGGACCTCTTGTGAATCCGCACGGGTAGGCTATTTCTGCCGTGAAGCAGTAATGCGTTTTGGTTTGAAGGGTGGGGCAGCCGTTGTAACTATACTGAGACCTTAAAACTTATTTCTCTAGGTGCAGGTAGGCAGCGGCTTGGCTCTGCTCCTGTCATTGCTGAAGTCCATGGGCGACGGTAACCACTCACCATCAGGTGGGCCGTATGCTCGTCTGCCTACAATGGCAATAAAAAAAAAAGAGTGTCGGCATTTACGTTGTAGATGTCTATGGGCTCCAGTAACCACTTAACACCAGGTGGGCTGTGAGCTCGTCCACACAACTAGGCAATAAAAATAAATAAATAAAAAGTCATCCGACTCTAAAACGTACTACCCTCATTGGTACTTCCTGAGTATTACGACGCATCTTTCTTCAGACACTGATTGAAGTTCTCAGCAGTAGCAGCTTGACTGTACCCTTGGTATTTCTGAAAGCCATAAGCGTTACTGAGCACTTACCAACACCAGGCACATAGCCTATTCCAATATTTAGAACGCCACAATTAACTTGAAAAAAAAACCTGTATTTTTAATAAGACTGCCTAATTATCAATTTTAATTTTCGTGAAA
The DNA here is from genome assembly GCF_030269925.1 of Bombyx mori. NCBI lineage: Eukaryota > Metazoa > Arthropoda > Insecta > Lepidoptera > Bombycidae > Bombyx > Bombyx mori. The sequence goes on from NC_085130.1 coordinate 8,418,789, forward strand.
TCGTTTCTGTGCTACAAAGTGTTCTTCAATGTTGGACATTGTTAATGACATGGATTATGCTTGCGATTAAATTATCATTTGTGCGTTGACTGCTGTGGGGCTTATTAAAATTCAAGTGCTTCGACCTTTCTTACGCACGAAAGCTTGGGTGTCCGTGAAAATGTATTCTGACTTATTTAAAAGCTTATTCATATATTGCAATTAGGTTAGCAAATATTTTAATATAGAATATTTGCATTACTGATGGTAGGAACTCTTGTGATTACTGGTAGTAGGACCTCTTGTGAGTCCGCGCGGGTAGGTACCACCATGCTGCCTATTTCTGCCGTGAAGCAGTAATGCGTTTCAGTTTGAATTATGGGGCAGCCGTTGTAACTATACTTGAGATCTTAGAACTTATATCTCAAGGTGGGTGGCGCATTTGCGTCGTAGATGTCAATAGGGTCCAGTAACCACTTAACACCAGGTGGGCTGTGAGCTCGTAACCCATCTAAGCAATAAAAAAAACATTTTCCGTCTATGTCTGTTACTGGACAGGAATATATTTCTTGCTTAAATAAGGAAAGGGTTCACCTAATTTTAAATAGTAATCGGAGCTTCTATAGTGACAAATTTGAGGCCGCTGTCTAAAGATGGCTTCGATGCAACAATGGTCTGTGCAGTAAAACCGATCCCAACGTCTTTAACCCATTCACAAAGCCAACCAGACTGAAGCATCCTATCATTACGTAAGTCTAAATTAAATTTCGCCTTTGTTACCCAAAAGCTCCGAAGGATAATTTTGAAAAGCTCAAAAAACGTTTGGTTATTTACAGTTATATATCGCATGCCATCTGCCTTTGGCCCGTGGCTCTGTAAAAGTCGCCTCAATAAATAGTCGGTTCGAAAACCGCAGGACCGCGTACAAATGCCTTTAATTGCACCCCAAGGAATAGCCTTAGGCGGGAATTGAATTTAAAGCAGTAATGGTTCGAAGTGAGTGTCGCTTATGGAAATATTGAAAGCGTTTAAACAAACAGCAGGATTAATAACAACAAATTTAATTATAATTTAATAATAATTATTATTATTAATACTTTATTTCACTTTCTAAAAAAACAGCATTTTGTTAGTAAGTATTACTTATTTATTTATTTACTAGCTGACCCGGCAGACTCCGTAGTGCATCAATCGATAAATAAAAGACCTAAACTTTTGTTTTAAAATAAACTTAAAAAAAATAAAAGGAATCCGTCCGACGGGGGACACATCAAAGGAAAAACAAAATTGTTTGTTTTTGTATAATTCCGAGCATTTTCATATTTATTTACCTTTTAAATCTTCTCTGGACTTCCACGAATGATTCAAGACCAAAATTAGCCAAATCGGTCCAGCCCTTCTTGGGTTTAAGCGAGACTAACGAACAGCAATTCATTTATATATATATTTATTATATTAAAAAATATGTTAATTTTTTGTACGTTATTACAAAGTTAAGTCGTACACTATACGCATATACACTACGCATATACACTATTTGCATTACTAATAAAAATCTTACGTTACGGACGCTTTTTCCCGGTTAGGGTACCCCTCCGCATCGTCCCATAAGGAACTTCGGTCCAAAAACCATAATGAAATGTCATGTTGTTAAAAAATTCTCGAAGCAATATTTAGAAGGACTTGTACCACACGCTAATGAAACGGAATCGTCAGCCACCATCCTCGGGATCTTTTATATAGGAAATATTACTTTTTTTTTTTAATAATTATTTACACACAAAAAGGTAAAAACGTATTGAAAGACTTTTTCATAACTGGTAAATCATACCTATTCATTGACGTACCAGTTCGGGGAAATCAAAATGATGAAATTCTACGCGAAGGCTATTTATTTATAGGGAAATTTCCTAATTGATTCTTTAGTGAAATTTGGTATTTGGTAGGTATTTATGTCTTTGAATGTTGACCAGTGATATTGAGCGCTAGTGGTCAACCGTCCTTCTATACTAATATTATAAAGAGGAAAGATTTGTTTGTTTGTTTGTATTGAATAGGCTCCGAAACTACTGAACCGATTTTAGAAATTCATTCGCTGTTTGGTAGCTACACTATTCCCGAGTGACATGGGCTATTATAATCTTTTTTGAAAAAAAATATAGGGATCCTTACTAAAACTCCAATAATGTAATCTAAGGTGTAAAAAATTACCTAAAATATTCTTTACATCGCGTGCCCTGCGAAACTATTGATGATAGAATAAAATAATGTACTACAACTTTGTAGAACATATTATTATTTACAAAAAGTGTCGCGACAGTATATGTCTAACTATAATAGTTATGCCACAATAAGTGTGCTTTTATTTAAAAAAATAAAACAACGTCAAATATCGTTGAAATTTTTGTTAAAGACCCGAGCGGAGCCGGAGCGTGCCGCTTGTCTTGAATAAAACTAATATTAATATATCATACTATAGCCCTATTAAGTAAGATTGGTCAATGGCAGTATAATGATTTCGCTAAATGTCACAGTGAACTTGATATCTTTGAACCTAGACTCAGGGGATTTGTCAGATGTGTGAAGGATATCCTATTTAACAATGGCTAGTTATCAATACTAGTGGTCGCCCGGTTGTCGAAATTCGACTATAATTAATTGAAATTAAAAGTTTGTACACTATTATGATTCTATTTTCAAAGACTATTCTATAAACAAATTTCGCCAAGACTACACTATAGAAAAATATTAAAAAAGACAAACAATACATAATCTATTCTCAATTTGACCACAGACGTCAAGAACAAAAGTTTGACAATAAATAAATAGTATGCATGCGTATGTGCGTCAAATACATGGTAGTGTGTGTAATGTTTTTTTTTTATTGATTTAATGTATTTTTTAGGCATAATTTAAAAAAAATATTAACATTGTGCACTCCTTCTCTATATTCTCTATAAGTGTGGGAAATTTCATACTCCTCCGTCCGCGCAATTTTCGTAAAAAGGGATACAAAGTTTTTCCTTCACGTATTAATATATAGATAATGTTTGTGTTAGTTGTATTGTTGTCTACTTATGTGGATACCGTTTTTTTGTTCTTTTGTTTTGTTTTTTTTTTCCCCCTGAATTTCGTAATTTTATTTTTATTTGCAATTTGTAATTTTGTGTTCACATAGCCAAAGCTATGTTCGCTAATATGTGCTTACTGAGTGCACATACCATTTAGATTTCAATCCAGATTAATTTTAGATACTACTTGTACGATTTAAGTAATATGAACTGTAATGATTATAATTTGTTCTGTGCATCAATAAACAAATAAAAAATAAGAATATTAGGCCATATAAGCCGCGAGCTAGACTAAAACCCTAGTTTGGCGAGGTTGACTATCTGCAAGTTCTTGGAATAGACCCGTAGGCCCGCGGTCAGCTCCCAACATTGGCAGACCGTCAAATTTTACTCCGCATGTTCTTAGCACCGACACCTCGTATGGAGTTCGACCTCCTGCCCAAAAAAAAGCTCCATAAGCTTCCAACAATTAGATTCAGCAATAAAAAAGTTGAATGCGAAATCTGTTTAAATTAGCACTTAACCAAAACATCCTTAACAAATAATAAAACCTACCTAAAATGTCTGCGAATTTCTTTAAGTGATTAAAACAGAAATTGATTTTAGCGATAAGACCGCCTATTGTACAAACGTATCTGCTTGTTGACTGTTTTCTAATGTTAATTGTGTTTTGGTGTGCAATAAAGTATACTAGAGGTCCCGCAGTAGTCGAAATTCAACTATAATTAATTGGAATTGTAAGCTTGTACACTATTACGACTGTATTTTATACTTCTATAATCACAAATTTCGCCAAGACAAAAAAATATAGAAAAAGACAAACAATATTTAATCTCAATTTGACAACAGTCAACAGCCAGACAACGTCAAGAACAAAAGTTTGACAATAAATAGTATGCATGCGTGTGTGCGTCAAATCATGGTAAGTAGTGTGTGTAATGTTTTCTTTATTGATTTGATGTATCTTTTATGCATTATTTTAAAAAAATATTAGCATTGTGCACTTCTTCTCTATATTCTCTATAAGAGTGGGAAATTTCATACTCCTCCGTCCGCGCAATTTTCGTAAAAAGGGATACAAAGTTTTTGCTTCACGTATTAATATATAGATTCTCTCTCTCTCTCTCTGTCGTTATCTCTCTCTCCCCCTCTCTCTCTCTCTCTCTCTCTCTCTCTCTCTCTCTCTCTCTCTCTCTCTCTCTCTCTCGCTATCTCTCTCTCTAACACAGCCCAACTATAATTCTCGTAGTCGAAAAACATAAAGGTGTAGTACTACATTTGCATACGTTGTAAACCGTTTTGTTCTCGTTAGCGCGTGATCACACTCTAGGGGTCGCTTTTCCAGTTAATTTTGGATATCTAGGCTCTGTCGGCTTTATACTGTCACGGGTAGGGTGTCCTTGTTTCATAATATTACGTAGACATTACGGCTAAATTTTGTTAAATATTAGATTTTTTGGTCATAGTAGTCTAAGGGGTAAGAAGGTCGCATAGGGCGATGCAACGATGGAATTCAAACTCCAAAAATCGGAAGAGTCGTTAATAATTTTCTAATGAGGCCTTTACCTCATTTTTTTTTTATTGCTTAGATGGGTGGACGAGCTCACAGCCCACCCGCTGCTAAGTGGTCACTGAAGTCCATAGACATCTACAACGTAAATGCGCCACCCACCTTGAGATATAAGTTCTAAGGTCTCAGTAAAGTTACAACGCATTGCCGCTTCATGCTAGAAATAGGCGAGGTGGTGGCACCTATCCATGCGGACTCTCAATGGGTGCTACCACCAGTAATAACACAAATTATAATTTTTCGGGTTTGATTTTTACTATACGATGCTATTCCCTTACCGTGGAAGTCAATCGTGAACATTTGTTACGTACGTATCTCATTAAAAAAAATTATCGATACGAATGCACCGGACGTCTTATCCTTTAGGCCACGACGACTTCGACGACATGTTTCAAGATGAGATGTTTACGTCTTCATGTCGCTAGGTTTTAGTAATCACACAGTGAACTGTGAACATACTTCACGGCTAATGTGTATTAACTTCAGTATACAGTGATATCTTTAATACTGCTGCTATATTATAAATGTTAAATATATTTATTTACGAAAATATATATTTTCTCAGCCTCAACTCCTTTCCAAGTAAATGGAATCGAATTTTATATTACAATTTAGGAAATTGCTGCCGCGAATATTTTAATCTTGAGAACAGAAAAAGGCAATTCGTTCACGTAAGCCAACAATAACGTAAAAAAAATGGTTTTTTAATATTTGTCTACTTCAACACCGTACATATGTAAATAGCTGTCAATTTGTTTACTCAAGCTATACGCGGAGACGCAATTTTTGTCCGATTTCTTTAAAATTTAGCGAGGATTACGAAAAGATTTAAGAGAATACTCATGGGTACAATTGACGTGTGTCAATCATTTTCCACATTCAATTATTAGTATAGTTTATGGCATTTAAGCTAACGGTTAAGTTTGGAAACCACGATCTGTATTCCAATTAATATTTAGCAATAAACTCGGCGACGCGTGGCCCGAATTCAAAAGTTAAATATAAAAAAAATCCCGCAAAAGTTTTTACGTGGTCGCCCTACACTGACGTCATAACTTCATAATGAGACCTCGGGCAGGAGACCGGCGTGAATTTGTCGAAAATACACGATTGTGCTCGAAAAGGGGGAGAGCAGGGGAAAACAGTTACGTGTTAAATTGCGTAAAATTTTCCATTTTAGCCACCATCAAATACGGTTTTAATTACATTTCCGATTTACCATCCATCACTTGGTGTTTTAAAATTATAAAACCGCTTATAATATTCCGTACGACGGTTGCGAGTAGCGGGCTTTGTCTACGATACAGAATATAAGTACATTTTAGTTAATAGTTCAAGATCCCCATAGACACAGCCCACTGAGTTTCTCGCCGGATCTTCTCAGTGGGTCGCGTTTCCGATCCGGTGGTAGATTCTGCGAAGCACTACTTTTGCCAGGGTCAGTGTTAGCATCACTCCGGTCTGAGCCCCGTGAGCTCACCTACTAGTTAAGGTTACGCTGAAATAGCCTCTCAAGGCTATCAGATTAGGTAAGTAAAAAAAAAAAGTTCAAGATCCCGCGGTAGGCCCTAGAAACGCAGTTTGGATGTGGTAAAGACAGATATGGAGGACAATAACCTCACCCAAAGGAGTATAAGCAGGAAAGCAGACACAGGCACTAGACTGGGAAGACGCTAGGATGAAGAAAAGAAGATGCTGAAAAGACCGTCATGACCGTATGATACTGGCCACATGCGATACCTAAGCCGCAGTGTAAAATCTATTCTTCCTCGTGTACTGGAGAAATCGTCACAACGACCGTTCTCCTGTGAGGTTTATTTTTATTGCTTAGGCTGGTGGACGCGCTCACGGCCCACCTGGTGTTAAGTGGTTACCGGAGCATAGACATCTACAGCGTAAATGCCACTACCTACCTAGAGATATGAGTTCTAAGGTCTCCATTTTTACAATACAACGGCTGCCCCACCCTTCAAACCGAAACGCATTACTGCTTTTTTTTTTTTTTTTTTTTTTTTTTTTTTTTTTTTTTTTTTTTTTTTTTTTTTTTTTTTTTTTTTTTTTTTTTTTTTTTTTTGGTCAGGAGGAAATCGCGGGACTTCCGCCCTCCCCTGGGGATGGAAGGCGGGGCATGTCGGAGTCGAACTGACTAAAACCTCTGTCGCTCAACAACCCGCGTCCGAACCTCGCATGGGACAGAACCCATGCAAAGGCAAAGGGGGGAAAGTGAAGCGTCGGCAGGCTATCCGGAGCCCGCCTAGATGGCGCCGGTTAGAATGGTCTATCCTACGGAATACCCCGCTGGGTCAGAACCAGCGTGGGTCGAGGATAGCCGGCCTTCCATCACCCGGATGCTCTTGCGTAAAACGCGTGCAGAGCAGCTTGCACGTCGTCTTCTTAGGCCCCCTTCGCCTGTCCCCAGACCGACATATGAAGGGGACCCGAAACACTTAGAGGGCCAGGGCTTGGGCGAGATCCGCCTCCCTGGCCCCCGCTCGACGGCGGCGGGCTTGCGTGTCTCTCACGCGCCCCGCCGCCTCCTTCTGCGAGATGGTGCACTCGCAGAAGTCGAGCATCGCCTTCCACGACTCGTCGTCGCCGAGCATCGATGCCACAACACTCGGCAACGACAAGTCGTTTCCTATTTTTGCGACGAGGACACGGCGCCACCCCTCCCATGCGGGGCAGGCGACGAGCGTGTGCTCCGCCGTGTCCAAGCCGCAACCACAATGGTGGCACTCTGCCGTCGGCTCGGCTCCGATCCGGTGCAGGAACTCACCGAAGCAACCATGCCCAGTGAGCACCTGCGTGAGCCGGAAAGTGAGGCGTCCTCTGTCACGATTCACCCAATTCACAAGAACCGGGCGAATCGCCTCGACGGTCCTACGACCAGCCGAAGGATCGGCCAGCCGTCTGGACCATGCCTCCAGCACGGACCGCCGAGATTGGGCCCTCCGCGCTCTGACCACACTGGGGCTGGGACGTGCCACGCCCCGGATACGAAGGTCAGCCCGCCACTGATAGTCAGCAGCAAGCGCCTCCGCCTCCAGGACCCAAGGCGGCGTCCCAGCCAGTACACACGCCGCCTCGAAAGAGATGGTGCGATAACCACGGATGACCCTGACCGCGATGGTGCGTTGCGGCCGTTGCAGCAGCTTCGCTACCCCCACGGCCAGGGACTGGCCCCACACGGGCGCCCCGTATAGGGCCATTGATCGCACCACCCCTGTATAGAGACGGCGCGTCACCTGGTCAGGCCCCCCGACATTGGGAAGGAGCCGGCTTAACGCGCCGGCCACCCCCAACAAACGAGGGACCAGATTCTGAAAGTGAGCACGGAAGGTCCAACGACTGTCCAGAATGAGGCCGAGGTACTTCAACTGCACCCCGACCCCGATACGGACGCCTCCAACCACGATATGGGCATCGACAGGTGGCACTCTCCGGGGCCTGTGGAACCACATGGCCTCGGATTTACTGAGCGCCACGTCGAGGCCCAATCTCCTGATTTTGCCGACGACATGCGCCACCCCAGCCGTAGCAAGACGGGCAGACTCAGCGCGGCGGTGGTACCTACCCTACGGTGGTGCTCATCGAGCCCGGTGTTTACCTCACATAGATGCAATAATCTGGTGATTGCAATCCTTCCCACAGAGACGGGACACGTGTTGATTGGTTACAGAGAAGGGACCAAATTAAGAACCAAGGTATCCAACAAAATTTGTTCTATACATCAACAACACCGCATATAATAGGCGATGCCTAATATATTCGGTGTTGCCGCATTTCCGTAATGTCTAATTTAATACGTACGACTTCCACGAAGGCACAATAACGTCGTATTTGTGTGGGAGGCCGTATTGTAAGGGACAAACGGGTTGATTCTCTTCCTGTCTGAGATTAGCACATCCATTATTACACATAACAATTGAGAAATTCGACCAATTTTTTTACTAAGCTAGACGGGCGTACAACCCATCTGACGTTAAGTCGCTGTTGGAGTCACCGGACATCACGTCGTGTGCATGATATGAATCATATAAGGTCCTATTCTCAATGAATTTACCCCTATTTCAAAGTTTTATTTTATTTTTATTGCATAGACTTGTGGACGAGCTCACAGCCCACCTGGTGGAGTGGTTATCGGAGCCCATAGACATCTACAACACAAATGCCTCCACCCACCTTGAGATATGAGTTCTAAGGTCTCAGTATAGTTACAACGGCGACTCCACACTTCAAACCGAAGGGCATGGCTGCTTCACGGCAGAAATAGGTAGGGTGGTGATACCTACCCGCGCTGACTCACCAGACGTCCTACCACCAGTAAAAACTATAGAAATTATAAAAAATTACAATGTTTTTCTGACCTAATCGTTGGTATTATAATTGTATCGCGGGTATACTCCCAACTAGGGTCATCCGTGGTTATCGCACCATCTCCTTTGAGGCGGCGTGTGTACTGGCTGGGACGCCGCCTTGGGTTCTGGAAGCGGAGGCGCTCGCCGCTGACTATCAGTGGCGGATTGACCTTCGTGCCCGGGGCGTGGCGCGTCCCAGCCCCAGTGTAGTCAGAGCGCGGAGGGCCCAATCTCGGCGGTCCGTGCTGGAGTCATGGTCCAGACGGCTGCCTGATCCTTCGGCTGGTCGTAGGACCGTCGATTTTTAGGTGGCTTGGGATAAAGTATTTACTTTATTTTTTTATTAGAAATGCGTTAATGAATTTCTCACAAAATATATCACATTTTGGAGGCTAAGCGACAAAAGGAAGATCTTTCACGGAGCAACCGAAATTACTAAGTACTCGTGGACCCCTGGTAGTCGTAATTCGACTATAATTGAAATTATAAGTTTGAACATTATTATGATTCTATTGTCAAAGACTAATATACTTCTATAATCACAGATTTCGCCAAGTCTACATTTTAGAAAATATTAATAAAGGCAAACAATATTGAATCTATTCTCAATTTGGCCAGAGCCCATAAGTATTAAGAAAAATTTGACACTAAACAAAATTAAATAGTATGCATGCGTGTATGTGTCAAATACACGGTAGTGTGTGTAATGTTTTTTTTATTAATTTCATGTATTTTTTATGCATAATTAAAAAAAATATTAACGTTCTGTACTCCTTCTCTATAAGTGTGCAAAATTTCATACTCCTCCGTCCGCGCAATTTTCGTAAAAAGGAGTACAAGGTTTCTGCTTCACGTATTACTATATAGATACCGACGGCAAATATGTATCTTGAAAAGCGCGATTCAAACATCTGCTGTTAAACATCTTTTGTACCGTGATAGCTCTACACTTTTTTTGCGTTCTATATTTGCTATCTCTTTTTGTTTCAGTTTCAAAGGAAGAGATAAAAGACGTCGAAAACCAGGACGGGAATCCGAAATCGACGCGTTTCACTACAAAGTCGCGGTGAGTTTCATTTATTTATTGTTCGTGTGAACGCGCTTTGTCCTGCCAGACACATGCAGGACGATGGTTCCCACCCATAAGGGTTCGCACGTGCTCAACCATCACAAATATATTCACCAAGATTATTGATTGATTTATTGATTCGTTTATTTATTTAGGAAAGCAACAGTACAAAACAAATACATATAATATAGTAAAAATAGGTAAACAAAAACCAAAGAAGTTTCCACCATCGAAATCACTTAGGAGTACTAACTGAATAGAGAAAAAAGAAATTCATAATTAATTTTATAAGTTAGCAAAAAAAAGCAATACGCGTATACATGAGTATAATACATCCACCTCTATTTTATTTGTAAACTTAAATATTATGCATATTTTTTAAAACTTGATAATACGCATCGAACCTAACTCTTCATAAAAATATTCCAAAATTGCATTTCTACTTATATAGGCTACCCTACACGATCTACGGACAAAAGAGTTATTAGAATGAGTTAGAACCATATCTTTTTTCCCCCCTACCTAAGCTGATAGCCTTGAGAGGCTATTTCAGCGTAACCTTAACTACTAGGTGAGCCCACGGGGCTCAAACCTGACATTGCTAACACGAACCCTAGCAAGAGCCGTGCTTCGCAGAATCTACCACCGGATCGGAAACGCGACCCACTGAGAAGATCCGGCGAGAAACTCAGTGGGCTGTGTCTGTGGGTTAATTTACCATTCAGTCCACAGGATCGGGTATGAGCCATATCAAGATCTACGAATAACTATTCGAATCTGGTCAATACACTCAATTCTAAAGCAACGGTTCCTAGTCTCAGTTGAAAACGAACTAATTCGTGTTATGACAATATCCGCCGCGCGTTGACGAGGGTAGCGCCATGGGTATCCTCTTTAAACAAATATTTAAGCAACTATGTAAGCTCTACCCGTGTTATGTTATTAGAATATCCCTTTCACTTCTGACATTTAATGGCGGTGTAGCATTTTGAGCTCCACGATTCGAAGTATATAAAAATGAAACGAATTATTGTCTTTACAAATTCACGATAACCACTCACAATCAGGTGGGCCGTATGCTCCCCTTGTGAGTCCAAACGGGTAGGCGCCATCACTATGCCTATTTCTGTCATGCGTTTTGGTTTGAAGGGTGGGGCAGCTGTTGTAACTTGAGACCTTAGAACTTATGTCTCAAGGTGGATGGCATATTTACGTTGTAGATGTCTATGGGCTCTAGTTACCATTTAACACCAGAGCCGTGAGCTTGCCCACCCACCTTAGCAATAAAATATAAATAAGTAAATGCTCGCCTGCTTTTAAGAGCGATAAAAAAATTATAACATTAATATTTTGCTTGACTAAGAGACTACTAAGGTACTCTTCATTATCAATGTTATCCGTCGAAAAATGTGTTCGAAGGACCATCTTGATTGAGAGATCTCGATTTAATTTCTACTAGTGCTCTCGAATATCCATAAATCTCAAACCTCATTTATTTATTTATTTTTTGTTGCTAGGATGGGTGGACGAGCTCACAGCCCACCTGGTGTTAAGTGGTTACTGGAGCCCATAGATATCTACAACGTAAATGCGCCACCCACCTTGATATTTAAGTTCTAAGATCTCAGTGTACAACGGCTGCCCCACCCTTCAGACCGAAACGCATTGCTGCTTCATGGCAGAAATTGGTAGGGCGGTGGTACCTACCCGCGCGGACTCACAGGAGGTCCTACCACCAGTAAAAAATCATATAGGCGGGCTTTCAATATATTCCTTCTCTAACCTTCTCTAATACAACACACATCACACATTATGTCACTTTTCGAACCACGTTCGCGTAAAAGCAATTTTCACATATCAAAAGCCTCGAAAGCCCGCCCAATAAAATAATTCCGAAAACTCGGTTTTTTTTTTTTTTTAATATACAAATCGCGCACGAGCTTCCCGGCCAGAAGTTCATGTATTTTCATAATTTTCTTTTCAACTAAAACGTGTCCCGACCAACGTACGGAATTACTTTTCGGGGGGGACGCGTGTCGACAGTGCCGGTCGCGGAGTTAAGTTTAATGGATGTGACAAACAAACATGCCCACTGAGTTTCTCGCCGGATCTTCTCAGTGGGTCGCGTTTCCGATCCGGTCGTAGATTCTGCGAAGCACTGCTCTTGTTAAGGACAGGCTAGCAACACTTCGGTTTGAGCCCCGTGAGCTCACCTTCACACGTTAGGGCGAAACTGAAATAAGATCTCAAGGCTATCAGCATACGCAGGAAAAAAAAAGTGAGCGACACAGAAAAATTTCGGTTTTAATATAACACTACTAAAAACCCAGACATTACATTACATACAGTATTGGTGATTATTGATCCTCCTGTCCTCCCTGAGTCGCATTCATCATATCTGAGGATCGTGACCATATCCTCCCATTGTCCTTCTTCGGATGATGTTTCGTCATCTTTCTCTGTTCTTGGCGATGTGCATGGCATCTTAGACTGTGGTATCCAGAATGGTGCGGATTTGGTCGGATTGGTGCATTGGATTGCGGGTACGAGATCTTGTGCCTGCAATCTTGCCATTTATTATCAATTTTTAATTTTTTTCACTGCTCTTTACAAATAAAATTAAATTATGATTTAAAAAAACTAACAAAATACGCTTTTCATAGAAAATTCAATAAAAAAATAGAATATAAATTTTAATAAATTTGAATTAAAAATAGTGTAAGAAAAAATGATTCTATTGTAAAAAAAAGCGTCGGGTGCTTTTCAAGATATTATCAAAATAACCCTTCTACTCATATCTGTTCATAAAATATTTATAACTACTGATACCATGCAACCCACGCTTTTTTTTTTACAATAAAATCATTTTTTCTTACACTAATTTTAATTTTAATTTATTAAAATTTATTTTCAAATTTTTCTATAAAAGTGTATTACTAATAACTGGGAACAACTTCGGCACGGTCATCTGGCATGGTCATCCAATTTAGGATTCCCTTTTTTATGGGTATCATAGACTGATAAACATTCTTATATATGTTTAAATACATACATATACAGATAATAAACATCCAGACAAACAGCATGAACCTGTTCATCACGCAATGGTTGGCCGATTTAGGAATCGAGCCCTTGACCCTCGGTCAAAGACCAGGGGCGCTAATCCTATCTATGAATCCATCAAATGTTTACTTTGAATAATTATACATTATTATATACTAGCTGACCCGGCAAACGTTGTTTTGCCATATACATAAGATTTCTAGGGAATTTTTAGTGTAGAAAAAAAAAAAGTTATTGTAAGTGTGTAAGGATGTTTTAAATGAGTGAAAGAGACATTTAGCGCTGTGAACGATGAGATAATTTAAAAATAACAAAACCTCCTTCAACCACATAATGCCTCATTATAACAAAAAAATAATCAAAAAAAAATAAAATAAAGATGTTAGTGTGGTGGACAACCCTTATCACTTAGGGGTATGAAAAATAAATAGTAGCCGATTCTCAGACCTACTGAACATGCATATAAAATTTCATAAAAATCGGTCAAACCGTTTCAGAGGAGTATGGTAACTAACGTTGTGACACGAGAATTGTATCTATAACATATGTATGTATAAGATATTTTTTAAACGATAAGCATTTTTTCCTGCCAAATATTGGTCATGGTTGCCGCTGCTGCTTTGACTAGCTTGTGACGCACTCTGAAACTATTCAAGCCATTGAATAATAGAATTACCTTTAATTTCTTTTAAGGCGAAACGGTGAAGCCAAGCCATTAAATCCTCATAGATATTTCAGTTAGTATATTTAAATATATTCGCTGTTTTTTTTCCTACCTAAGCTGATAGCCTTGAGAGGCTATGTCAGCGTAACCTTAACTAGTAGGTGAGCTCACGGGACTCAAACCTGACGACGTTGCTAACACGAACCCTAGCAAGAGCCGTGCTTTCCAGAATCTACCACCGGATCGGAAACGCGACCCACTGAGAAGATCCGGCGAGAAACTCAGTGGGCTGTGTCTGTGGGTTAATTTACTCGTCGAGCCCTTCGTCGTAAGCGACGGGTTCGACGAGAACGATGACCGGGATATTCGCCTGATATGAAACATCTTCTCCGATACAACCATCAGTGATCAGTAGCCAAGAGTTCGCATCACCTCAGCTTGTATTAGATTAGGATCTGTCAACGCTATGTTTTTTTTAACAATAAAAATATAATATGTCGCAAGGCTTTAGAAAAACGTCCAGAATAAAATTTATGTATACTAGTAATGTAGTTCCATTTAAAATCTAGCATTTTGGCATATCTATTCAAAAGAACTCTGTGTATTTCACGTCAAAGAGACCTGAAACTTCTGGGACCGTTTCAAAGCTAACTCGAAATGTACGTGCAATTATTTAGAAGTGAATAATGTTTCTAAGCTCATTTATTTGTAGTGTCGTAGTTTCGCGGAAAAGCTCATGGCTCGTTCAGGTTTAAAGGTTCACAATACGGAATTTTCAAAGCTGAAAACCAGACTTGGAGTTTTGTTTTAACTAGTGGAGTTGTGAGTTCGATTTCCACATCGGGCAAATATTTGTGTGATGAACAGATTTGTTTGCTCATTGTCTGTGTGTTTATTATCTACATATGTATATACCACCTGTAGGTGCCACCACCCCGCCTATTTCTGCCGTGAAGCAGCAATGCGTTTCGGTTTGAAGGGTGGGGCAGCCGTTGTAACTATACTGAGACCTTAGAACTAACATCTCAAAGTGGGTGGCGGCATTTACGTCGTAGATGTCTATAGGCTCCGGTAACCACTTAACACTAGGTGGACTTTGAGCTCGTCCACTCATCTAAGCAATAAATATATATATTTAAACATATATAGGTTTGTTTATCAATCTCTGGTACCCTTAACAAAGGGAACCCTAATTTGTAGCCGGATGTCTGTGCATGATTTGTATGAACAAATCTGGGAAGTTAGTCTCAGTTTATAGTTATTTAGTATATAAATGGTATGAGTTGAAACGCTTATGTATTTTCTCTTTTAATTTTCTTGTCACGTCACCCAAATTTGAGCTATTTAAAATTTACTAGTGGTCCCCTGGTAGTCGAAATTCGACTATAACTAATGGAAATTATAAGTTTGTACACTATTATGATTCTATTGTCAAGGACTATTATACTTCTTTAATCACAGATTTCGTCAAGACTACACAGACAAATTAAAGAGAAAACAGTATAATAATTAATAATAATTAATTAATTAATTAATAATTAATTATAATAATTAATCTATTCTCAATTTGACAGACTATAAACTGACAGACTGCAAAGAAAAGTTTGAGAATAAACAAATAGTATGCATGCGTGTGTGTGTCAAATACATGGTAGTGTGTGTAATGTTTTCTTTATTGATTTAATGTATCTTTTATGCATTATTTTAAAAAAATATTAGCATTGTGCACTTCTTTTCTATATTCTCTATAAGTGTGGAAAATTTCACACTCCTCCGTCCGCGCAATTTTCGTAAAAAGTTCGAATCCTGCAGGCGGGTACCAATTTTTCTAATGAAATACGTACTTAACAAATGTTCACGATTGACTTCCACGTTGAAGGAATATAATAAAAATCAAGCCCGCAAAACTATAATTTGCGTAATTACTGGTGGTAGGACCACTTGTGAGTCCGCGCGGGTAGGTACCACCATCCCGCCTTTTTCTGCCGTGAAGCAGTAATTGCGTTTCGGTTTGAAGGGTGAAGCAGCCGTTGTAACTATACTGAGACCTTAGAACTTATATCTCAAGGTGGATGGCGCGTTTACGTTGTAGATGTCTATGGGCTCCAGTAACCACTTAACACCAGGTGAGCTGTGAGCTCGTCCAGCTATTTAAGCAATAAAAATAATAATAATAATAAATTTGTATAATATTGTGTCACTTCTGATTTCAAAGCTTTAAGCGTCCTGTCTCGAATGATCCCTGTCAACACTTCAGTTCTGCATGACTGTGTTAATGCCATATCTGAAGGACGAAGGCAATTTATGCCAACAAAAAAAAATCAGTACGTTTTGAATAAATGTAATTTGAAAAGTCCTTATTTCGGTGCCACCGTTCGAAAGCCCGGTAAATCCGGTTAAATCCGGTTAGATCTGCAATAATTCGGTTTTTACAACCGGTTCTTACTGCGTATCCGGTTTAACGTGACTTCGCGAAGGCTTTTTTTTTTCTATTTTCACTTTTCGAAGTACTTTTTTTTATAATGCTCAAATGTATTACGCGAGGGTTGTAAAATAAAGTTTTAGGCTTATAGGTTTTTTAGAGAGAGGGAGATGGATAGATAGATGGTATCGCTTAGCACTGTTTACAATCTACTGGGGCGCATTTCTGTACTTACCAATTGCTGGCCCTATTATCTTATATACCTTTAAACGAGCAATTCTTGTATATTAATATATATTATATATAATCTGAATCTCGGAAACGGCTCCAACGATTTTCATAAAATATAGTATACAGGGGAATTCGGGGGCGGTAAATCGATCTAGCTACGATTTATTTTCAGAAAATGTTGTTTTATTCGTGTTTTCAATAATCAACTCTTCCCGACATCTATTGGCGAATAATAACACTATTTTTCTTAATTGAGGGCAACTAACCGCTTTAAAGACACAACAAGATGGCGTTATCAAAAAAAATCATCTAGTTAATTAACAATAGCAGGTTAATACCCATCGTTTTCTACAACAAAGCAGTCATGTGTTCCGGTTTGAAAAGTAACCCAAACTTTATAAGATACAACTTTAGATCGACTTCCGTAGCCACATACCCGTTGTGGTGAACAAGTGATCACTTAATACTAGGCGTTCTCTGAGATTGTCTGTCCACAGTGGTTTAAAGTAGCTAGCACAGAGGAGTTAGCGAAGTCTTGTGTGTAAGTAACAGTAATGTATCGCGTGGTAATATTTAGAAGAGAAATATATCCAAATGTCGCCAAAACACTAAAATTCATAAAGAGCTTTTCAATTCGATTTCATAATTGTACAAAGCTAAAAAAAACGTTAAAGCTCACTTTCAAGTTAATTAAAGCGATTCTCAACAATGTTACAGCATCCGCACTGCAGACATAATAAATTAATTTGTTAACTCTGCTTAACATGACACTTACAGCAAGACGTCTCGTAAACTTGATAATTAAGTATAGTAGGCCCATAACCTTTATGCCACGGCAGTTTATAACCTAATTTCGTATTATGGAGGTAGGCATGAATTTGCCTTTTGAGGTTGGAATTGAGAAGGGCCTTCATTCTGGCTGACGGTGATGTGAATGAATCGGATCTTGGATGATAATGAGGTCCATTGATATATTTTATCTCATAAAGAGCTGGGGGTTTGAGGGCTGGGAACGTTTCAAGATTTTATTAATCTGAAAATCAATTGTATGAAGTGTGTTTTTTAAGTGACTAGCTGTACCCGTCTGCTTCGCTGGGCATTTAAAATTAACATTATTATATCTCACCCCCACAAAGATTCTCATAATTAACGCCCCCGCAACTGGTATAGGGAGTCCAACACTCATATAAACATTAGCCTATCTATTAAGTACACGTATTTTCTACATGGATACCAAGTTTCAAGTCAATCGGATGCATTGTTCAGTAGTTATAACGGAACATCCGTAAAAACCACTGCAGATTTATATATTAGTACTAGCTGACCCGGCAAACGTTGTTTTGCCATATATGCGCCATCTATTGATTACTTACTCAACCCAGTCGAAAGGTATCGACATCTGTTAGAATCATTTGGAGTTAACAGATAATTGTGACTGTCAAATAATAACAGACAAATAATTAGCAATAAATTAAAATTGCGACTATAATTTGAGATTTAAACTATCCTATCTCTCAAGTTGGATCGAACTGCACATGGTGTGCGAATTTTATTATAATCGGTTAAGTGGTTTAGGAGTCCATTGAGGACAAACATTGTGACACGAGATTTATATATATTAAGATAAATACGATGGCTAGGTAATGTCATCAGCACGGATGGGTACAAACATCCGCTCTGCTTTCACCACAAAGCAATCATACTTTAGAGCAGGCCTTAGATCTTATAACCTAATCTGTTTCGCGCCGGATCTTCTCAGTGAATCGCTATTTCAATCCAGTGGTAAACTTAACAAAGCACTACTCTTTCTGAGGCAGTTGTTAGCAAATCCATCCAGGCTGAGCCCCACGAGAGAAAATAAAAGCTGATTATACCGTGAAGATATTCAAAGGTCAAACGTTTTAGCACAGCCTTTTCGACTCATATTTTATGCATCAAGATAAGCAGTGGCATTGGGATGTCCACAAGTTCTTGTTTGCAGTTAACAACAGATGTACTCTAAGTTCATATACATAAGTTGATTAAAAATTCTAGTGCCAGTATATAAGTATCTATCTATGTATTTGGGAAACAAACAGTACAATACAAATATATTATATTAATTAAAAAAATATCTAAAACAATAACCAAATATATTTCCACAATCAAAATGCAGGCTATTTACTGAACTTCATGGATATACGCATTTTGAAGACTCATAAGTCTATCGGAGTCAGTATCGAGTCCTTAGAATGCTTTTGCTGGTAGAGGAACACTTTGTTAGCTTTCAGGTTTGAAGGGAGAGACAGGCATTGTACTATACAGTTGAAACATAAACCTCAAGTCTTAAGACGGGTGGTGGCATTAATTTTTTTTTATTTTTTTTACTGCTTAGATGTGGACGGGGTCACAGCCCACCTGGTGTTAAGTGGTTACTGGAGCCCATGGACGTCTACAACGTAAATGTGCCACACACCTTGAGATATAAGCTCTAAGGTCTCACTATAGCTACAACGGCTGCCCTACGCTTCAAACCGAAACGCATTACTGCTTCACGGCGGAAATAGGCGGGGCGGTGGTACCTACCCGTGCGGACTCACAAGAGGTCCTACCACCAGTAAAATTCATGTCGGAATATGGCCTTCAGTAACCACTAAAAAGCAGTTAAGACCAGTAACCACTTAAGACCGTCAGCTCTTTCAATCGGGCGTGTAGTGTTAAAAAAACTTCATTCTTGCAGGGTCCACTTCAAAGCGACAGCTGATGATGACTACGCTGACTTCACGTGCGAGGCCAGACATGAAGCTCTCCCGAGGGACACCCCAATGAGGAGTACTGTGCAACTCAGCGTGCTATGTAAGTTGACTGTCATATTAATTCACTTCTTTATGTATATACTAGCGACCCGCCCTCGCTTCGCTTCGGAAACTGTAATTTATTATTGATTTCTCCACTATTTAATGGATGTTATTAAACATATAAACCTTCCTCTTCAATCATTCTATCTATTAAAAAAAACCGCATCAAAATCCGTTGCGTAGTTTTAAATATTTAAGCATACTATGTACAGAGAAAGCGACTTTGTTTTATACTATGTAGTGATAGTCTAAGTAAGGTTTTTCATATTCAAATTTAGGAAGTTTCGAGAAGGATTCGGTGATGGAAATAAGACTAATATGGCAGTGGTGGATTTACACTAGGGGCAGTCGGGGCAAATGCACAGGGCGGCAAATTTTTTAGGGCCGCAAATTTTTTTAAGTAAAAATGTTTTTTTTAGACTTATCAAGATTGCTCAATAAACTTAATTCTAATAATTAATAATTTTCTTTTTAATTTATAATTCAAGAAATTCAATTCATCCATTATTTGTGAATTATAATTTTGGCACTTTTGGTAAAAATTTATAATCATAATGGCTTAATCAATTTATTTCCTTAGAGATTTAAAATAATAATCGATTTTGCTATTTTCTGTAATTAATGAAATTTAATTAGTTTTTTTTTGTGTAATATAATTACGAGTGACTTAGTCAAAATTTATAATTGTTAGAAAAAAAACAAACATTGTTTATGTTTTTGGAATATATGACATAATAATATGATAAAGTTACCGCAATAAATTAGTTATTTTAGTTTTGAAAAATAAAATAAATATATAAACTATAAGTTTAGGTAAAATTCCAGTATTGGGGAGGATTTTTTTCCGGTGCCCAGGAGCGGCATTAAGTTTAAATCCGGCGCTGTTAATATGGCTCGTTTCCAGTGGTGGTAATCGGTAACCACTTACAGGTTTGCTTTTTTCCACTATTACTATTGACCCAACGTCAATGACCGCACCTGGCCTGCCGGTGTCCAACACATTTACGTGACCATCAGCAGTCTGTTGGTTAGGTCCTCCTCTTAGGAAGTCTACGCAGGATGCGTCTTCCTGTGTGCGGTGGCCACTCGAGCGCTTATTTACTGGCCATCTGTCCTTCGAGCAATGTGCTCTGACTAGTGACACTTCAAACGTTTTTTTTCTTTCTTTTTCTTAGATGGGTGGACGAGCTCACAGCCCACCTGGTGTTAAGTAGTTACTAGAGCCCATAGATATCTACAACGTAAATGTGCCACCCACCTTGAGATATAAGCTTTTAGATCTGAGTATAGTTACAAAGAAATAGGCGGGGTGGTGTTACCTACCCGTGCGGACTCACAAGAGGTCCTACCACCTACGAAGTTAGTTTCTCTTCTAAATAACATCAATCATTACAGCTTTTTTGAATAATTATATTAAAGCCTCTAAAATAAATATTATTCATCAATCTTAATGCATAATTCTCGCATATTTGGAAAGCGTTTTAAGTAAATCTTTACTCAGTAGATGACATATGCGTTTTCATAGATCTTATTTAGTTTTGGTACCGATTTTTACTGCCTTAGTCAATCGTGAATATCGTCAAAGAAATTGAGGCACGGCTTGTGTTACTGCTGATTTGTGAAATTAAGACGCACCTTTTATTAGTGGCAAAAAAATACTACTTGGAACCGCTGGATTCATTCACAGAGCGTTTCCAAAGATCTTTTTTGCCACATACCATCCTGCTCTGAAATGAACTGCCCTCCACTGGGTTTCCTGAGCGCCTTCCATGTCTTTTCCTTAAACAAGATTTCTGGAGAGTTTTAGTATTCTCCATAGACGCATTGGTTATGCCCCTGCCAATGCTAATGCTTATGACCGACGGCATACTCCTCTTCCCTGACTCGCATTCCTCATGTCTAAGGGTTGTGACCATCTCCTCCAATTATGCTTCTCGGGGTGATGTTTTGCCATCTTTCTCTCTCTGTTCTCGGCAGTGTGTATGGCATCTTAGACGGTGGTATCCACAATGGTGCGGATTTGATCGGATCAGCGCATTGGATTGCGGCCACGAGATCTTTTGCCTGCAATCTTTCCGGTTACTTACTGGTTTAACACCTTACAGTTTACTGGTGTTAGGTCCTCTTGTGAGTCCACAGGAGTAGGTACCTCCACCCTGCCTATTTCTGCCGTGAAGCATTATTGCGTTTCGATTTGAAGGGTGGGCCAGCCGTTGTAACTCTACTGAGACCTTAGAATTCATATCTCAACGTTGGTAGCGGCATTTAGGTTGTAGATGTCTATGGGCTCTAGAAACCACTTAAGTCCAGGTGGGCTATAAGCTCATCCAGGTTGGCTATAAGCTCGTCCACGCATCTATGCAATCAAAAAATAAAAAAACTACCTTAATTTTTTCCACATCGTTAACCTATCTAAGCATTTAAAAAAAAGCCATTATTGAAGGACAAAACAGGAAAAATATAAAAAGACGTCTCCCACATCGAAGATATTTTCAGAACGACATCATCAAATTAGGCCGTGCTCCCTCCCGTGCAGCGCATTGTTCACTAATAACCCAATTTGGCAGCTCGCAGGGAACGTACCACACACGCACAAGAAATGAAAGTGCAAAGTATTTGCTAAAAATCCACCGCAACACCGCGGGAGGCGAAATCCTTTTGTATTATCAAGTAATCGTTTTTAATTCACTTACAACCCGCAAAGCTATAATTTGCGTAAACACTGGTGGTAGGACCTCTTGTGGATCCGCGCGGGTGGGTACCACCAACCTGCCAATTTCTGCCGTGAAGCAGTAATGCGTTTCGGTTTGAAGGGTGGGGGGGGCAGCCGTTGTAACTATACTTGAGACCTTAGAACTTATATCTCAAGGTGGGTGGCGCATTTACGTCGTAGATGTCTATGGGCTCCAGTAACCGCTTAACATCAGGTGGGCTGTGAGCTCGTCCACCCATCTGAGCAATAAAAAAAAAGTACATGAGTGACTTGGAAACTTGGACTGGACTTGGAAACCGTAACCAAGACTACCAGACAAGAGTATCTGACATGAGTGAACGTCACTTCCAGTGCAAAGTGGTTACCGATATTCACAGACTCATGTCTTATGCCTTTTTTATTTCATAGACGGAACTAACAAGCTTACCACTTGGTGTTAAGTTACCGAGGCCCGTAGACATCGATATGGAAGCACCGCTACCCACCTTGAGGCTTGAGGTCTATGTCTCAATTACGAAGTACGATTGTTCGTGATAGAAATAGGCAGGGTTCATCACTTGACATATCCTTCTTCAAAGGAGACTTGAGGAGAGCCCTCGGTGGTAAGCATTGACTTGGATGTGATCTTGGATTTATTATTATCCATCTATGAACCCACCCTGACTCTATACGATACGATACAAGTGGGGTGTAAAATTTAATTTGCTAAAGTTTTGTTTACCTATACTAAAATCCTGACTAAGCGGAGCCCTTAAGGGAACATACCCATATTACGTGACCTATTTTTTTAGTTTTTTCGACCTCTCCCTCCCCTCGGTGATCACTCGTAGTATATGCCAAGACCCCCCCTCTCCCCCTTTAGTTTTCACGTAGTAATTCATAATTATGATTTTTAATCATTTCACAGGCAAAAATTGAAAGAAAAAGAAAATATTTGGTTCATACTCGTCTTTATTGCAATAAGACTGTATGCACACTTAAATTACTAGTGAATTATGTAGTGTGAGTTTACAAAGCGCTAAACACTGCGCGCTATATTCGAATATAGGTCGAAGAAATACGAGATTTCTCTCACTGAAATCGACTACGTGACAAAAACCTGAGCCACCCCCCCCTCGCTCCTGTGACTGACCGTAGTATTTTAAAGACTCCGCTCCCCCCCCTAAACGGGTCACGTAGTATGGGTACGTTCCCTAAGCTACAGATTCAAATCAAATAAACACAACCTATATCTTTATTAAGAATACTCTAAACGAAGATTAAAAGCTCACAAAAATCCCCGCTCACGGTATCGATCACAGCCCCGAAAGCTCATGACGCACGGTCATGAAAGCTGCAAAAATAAACTCGAACCCGGTGTCTCGGTCGAAAGCTCACGGCATGAATTATAAATTTCCCATTTGGTCCTGAATTCCGAATCAACGTTTACCTTTCGGGCCCTATTGACTCGTGGAACGATAGAGAGCAGCTTAATTGCCTGTTTGGAAGAGCTTTTAGAAATGACACATTTAACTCTATCCTGCTGCCTATAAATGACTGCAATGCAATTTCTAATGTGTTGTTGTTGTTGTAGTCCTAGGGTACTCCGCTGGTACATAGGGCCCTCACAAGTTGTCTCCACTTTTTTTTGTTTATTGCTTAGATGGGTGGACCAGCTCACAGCTCACCTGGTGTTAAGTGGTTACTGGAGCCCATAGACATCCACAACGTAAATGCGCCACCCACCTTAAGATCTAAGGTCTCAAGTATAGTTACAACGGCTGCCCCACCCTTCAAACCGAAACGCATTACTGCTTCAAGGCATAAATAGGCAGGCTGGTTGTATCCACCCGTGCGGACTCACAAGAGGTCCTACCACCAGTAATTACGCAAATTATAATTTTGTAGGCTTATTTTTTATTATACGATGCTATTCCTTCACCGTGGAAGTAAATCGTGAACATTTGTTGAGTACGTATTTCGTTAGAAAAATTGGTACCCGCCTGAGATTCGAACACCGGTGCATTGCACAACACGTATACACCGGACGTCTTATCCGTTAGGCCAGGACGAGTTCATCTCATAGCGCGAGATACGCAAATGAATTAATTGTACACTTAAAGTTAAGCACTTACAGTAAACCAACCGTTAAAACTTAAAGAGCAACAGAGACAGCCTGAGATCAGTTCAGTACACGTCTGTATTGATGGCATGTGTTAAAGAGAACTAGAGGTCCCGCAGTAGTCGAAATTCGACTATAATTAATTGGAATTGTAAGTTTGTACACTATTATGATTGTATTTTATACTTCTATAATCACAAATTTCGCCAAGGCTACTCTATAAAAAATATTAATAAAGACAATATTTAATCTATTCTCAATTTGACCACAGACGTCAAGAACAAAAGTTTGACAATAAATAGTATGCATGCGTTTGTGCGTCAAATACATGGTATGTAGTGTGTGTAAATGTGTTTTCTTTATTGATTTCATGTATCTTTTATGCATTATTTAAAAAAAATATTAGCCTTGTGCACTTCTTCTCTATATTCTCTATAAGTGTGGAAAATTTCGTACTCCTCCGTCCGCGCAATTTTCGTAAAAAGGGATACAAAGTTTTTGCTTCACGTATTAATATATAGATCACTGATTTCAACAATCAAATTCCGAATGTCAAAAGATTCTACCTCTGCCACCGGATCTAAAAAAAAAAACACTGTCGGCTATTGTGTAAAAGTGTCTCTGAAGAAACCTACCGGTACATCATCATCATCATCATGCTTTCCTATTACCCTCTGCTGGGGTGTAGGGCTCGAATCAAATTTTTCCATTTGTATCGGTCTTGGGCAGTCTGTTCTAGCTCCTCCCACGTCATGCCCAAGACCCCTAGCTCCTGCTCCACCGAGCGACGCCAAGTTGTTCTATACATGCTATATATAATTCCTATAAAAAGATCGCTTCTGCAGAATAAAAGTATTCAACAACTTTAGCGTCGCCCCACAGGAAGACTCCGCATAACATAATACTGTATTGAATCAAACCCGCAAAATTATAATTTACGTTATTACTGCTGGTAGGACCTCTTGTGAGTCCTCAGAGGTAGGTACGGTCGTACCCTGCCTATTTCTGCCGTGAAACAGTAATGCGTTTCGGTTTGAAGGGTAGGACAGCCGTTGTGACTATATTATGACCTCAGAACTCATATCTCAAGGTTGGTGGCGGCATTTACGCTATGGGCTCCGGCGACTACTTAACATCAGGTGGGCTGTGAGCTCGTCCATCCATCTATGCAATAAAAATAAGAAAGAAGCCAAAATATATCAAACGCGTCGTACCTTCGTTAGTCGTAAAACCTAAAACAAATTTGAACAGAATTCTACTTAACCCTTGGTGTTTGTAAAAAAGTTGTAGTATAATAACAACGTTCGAGCTTCGCGAGAGCTTAATACCGCAACGTAAATATTAAAAGTTTTGCTCGAAGCTCCCCTTTAGCTTTTACTCTGCGGGTGAAGGGAAGTAAACAGAATCAAAGTTGAATTGAATGTTTTATTAGCTTTCAAACTGGGGTAAGTTCCTGTCTCACTTCGGGATTAGTAGTAAGTCACTCACACGTGTACAAAGCTAGATGGGAAACCCACTTGAAGCCGCCAAGACGTCAATCGTGAACAATCAGTCAATCGCATAGTTATTTAGTATATAAATGATATGAGTTAAAACGATTCTTTTCTTTTTTTGTGCTATATAAAATTTAATAAAAACACATCAAAAAGCTATTTATTTAAGCACAAACAAAACGACAACGACAATATAAGACGCATGAAGCCGAGGGACCGTTTTCCCCAAACACGTTGACACATGACGATGAATTAAATCAGGAATAGGACAAAAGCAATATTAGATTTAATAACAGAATTAATTACGAGAATGTTTGAAGAGTTAGTGAAAATTTTGTTTGAATATAATTTATTTTATTCTCATTTCATTCATTCACATATCATTTATTCTCACTGGTGGTAGGACCTCTTGTGAGTCCGCACGGGTAGGTACCACCGCTCTGCCTATTTCCGCCGTGAAGCAGTAATGCGTTTCGGTTTGAAGGGTGGCCGTTGTAACCACGGAATAGATAAATAAGGTTGGAAAGGCCTTTGCTCTAATTTTGTATTAGAACCAGTGTCGCCGCTTCATCCCCACTATTTTAATTTCTACACATACACACACTGTGATTACAAGTATTTCGCACACAACAAAAACACCCACACATAAATCTCAGGACAGATATTCGTTCGCAAACTAGCACAAAACACCCGTAGGCATACACACTCACACACGCAAAAAGGCAATAAAAATGTTCATACACGCTAGTGCTTGATAAAATCGATATTCTTTATCGATAAATTATCTGATGAATGAATGGAGAAAATGAAACATGAAATAAATATTGAAAAAAAAAACTATTTTACTTTTATTAATTACAAATAGTCACTGTCGCTGGAATAAAACGTATTTGTTAAGCAGTTGGCGCTTGCTATTAATTGCGAATGAATTTTTCAAAACTAAGTGTATTCTGATTTTTTTTATGATAAAATCATTTTCAGTAAAATGTTTAGAGCAAATATTACTCGTCTTTGTCTCCAGTTTCCTCTACCTGTCACGTCAATCCATTGTTCCCTGGCGTTAGGTTCTTTAGGAAACCTAAAATTTTTAATTTACTGCAGAAGTCAAATAGCATTTTACTTAGATTTTAATACGTCTTAGACAATATAGTAAATACCCGTAAATTAGAGGTCTACATGTCCCTTTATATTATACCTTCACTTTAATTCAATGATAATAATTCAATAATAATAATACATATTTATTTTACTCAAAATACGTCTCACTAAGAATATACTAGGTATCATTAATTAAATATAAAATAATGCAAAAATTATCCATGTCAAATGTAAATATAGTCGAGAATTCTGTCGATGATTTTACCACATGGTCACCTCACTATCGACAAACTGCACGGCCAATCAGGGCAAAGGCCGAAATTTCAAAGATTGAAGTGTAGAGAACGCAATGCATGTAGTACATTGGAAGCTGACTTGGTCATTGCGTTCATTGGGCGAGTACACATCGCGCAATGTATGCTATTTATAACTTGCTGCAATAATATTGTTAATGTTTGGAATTTCATAATGCTCAGTATATTTTTATGTTTTAGACAAATAATATTGTAATTAAATGGTAATTTCGACTTACCGATCGAAAGATATACCTCCTCGCTCTATACTTGAGGTCTGATTTTTTGTTTTACAAGTTATAATTGCACAACACGGCACTATAAAGCGGAGATCTGTTCGCCAAGTAGTCCGAAGCGCACTAAAAGCGGTGAATGCAAGAATCGGTCGAGTTATGTTTGTTCTATCATAACAGTGGCACGCTTGCCCCGCCTACATTACCATTCCAACCTTATTTATCTATTCCGTGGTTGTAACTATGGTGGGGCAGCCGTTGTAACTATACTGGGACCTTAGAACGTATATCTCAAGGTGGGCGGCACATTTTACGTTGTAGGTGTCTATGGGCTCCAATAACCACTTAACATCAGGTGGACTGTGAGCTCGTCCACCCACCTAAGCAAAAAAAATAAATTTAAAAAGGCTTTACTCAAAGAGACGCACTAAAAAGTGTTGATAAAAAAGTATGCAATATATACTAGCCGAACATAATGTTGGTTCGTCAAGGCCCAAGATAATGAATGTTAAATTCCATCAGCATGGCTATATTATTATAAACTGGGCCCCTATTCTCGGCTTACATTTAGGGAGGGGGATATCTCGAGCAGAAAAGAAGCTTAAAAACTATCATTTAAATTTTATTGTTTAGTGTATTTTTTTTAAAATCTGATACTAAGGTATTACGTAGCGTGTAAATAAAATAGCTGTAGTAATTGTGTCCTTCATTTGCAAGTCCTTCATTTGATAAAATAAATTACTCTTTACAAAGCAATAATTGTTTTTTTTTGTTTGTTTTAATAAACAACATATGAAATGTATTATGTATAAACAATTACATTATGTATAAACAATTAGTGGTGGTAGGACCTTTGTGAGTCCGCGCGGGTGGGTACCACCACCCTGTCTATTTCTGCCGTGAAGCAGTAATGCGTTTCGGTTTGAAGGGTGGGGCAGCCGTTGTAACTATACTTGAGACCTTAGAACTTGTATCTCAAGGTGGGTGGCGCATTTACGTTGTGGATGTCTATGGGCTCCAGTAACCACTTAACACCAGGTGGGCTGTGGGCTCGCCCAACCATCTAAGCAATAAAAAAAACAAGCCCGCTAAAAATTTTGGATTCGGTGATATTACGTGTGTCTTTGAAGGATTCCGGGCATAATTATAGGGAGTGGTGTTGATCCATGCCTATTCTTAGTTTGAATTACCGACATTTTTTTTGTAAATTATACTATCGGCTTTAATATTATCATATTATAATTTCCTTAACTAATTAATAACTTTTTAATAAATTCACATCCTGGAAGTCGTCCGTGAGAACGTGTTACATATATAACATAGGTATATAACATGCTACAGAGTTGTGAGGTCACAGTTGATTCTATAGTCGACTTTAGACATGAAATCAAACAAAAATGCAAAAATAAACATTTTACAAAAAGCACAACAAAGCTACACAAATTCACAAGAGGCCCACAGCTTTTGGCATAAAAAAAATCTATTAAAAAATATGTAACAGACCGAGGAATTACCTCGCTGAGCTTACACAGCCCAAAGCTAATAAACGTTAAATAAAGCACTTTTTTAATTTCAATGTTACTTTTGCCCCTAATGTCGTTTGATCTCTGCTTTCAGGGTTCTGTTTACGACACCTTTGGTTCAGCATCTCTATGCTCACATAAATTTAATATCATAGACTAGCAGCCCGCTCCGGCTCCGCTCGGGTTTTTAATAAAAATTTCAACGATATTTGACGTTGTTTTATTTTTTTAAATAAAAGAACACTTATTGCGGCGTAACTATAATAGTTAGACATGCTGTCGTGACACTATTTGTAAACTATAATGTTTTCTACAAAGTCGTAGTGCATTATTTTATTCTATCATCAATAGTTTTCGCAGGGCACGCGATGTAAAGAATATTTTAGGTAATTTTTTTACAATTTTTTTACTAAACCCGCTACATACTTAGCTTATGCACACGAATAACTATCCAATTCAAAACAGTTCAAAACAATAACGATTCTTTGAGATAGAGATAGAGGCCTCAAGTCTCAAGGTGGGTGGTGGCATTCACGCCGTGATGTCTATGGACTCTGACCAACTTACTACGTAGAGGGTAGTGAATTCGTTCATTCTTCTAGGCAATAAGAAAACTTGATTATATAAACAATTAGATTATTTTTTTATTAAACTCTTACATTAAGTGAACAACTTCGACGCAATTTGCAAAAACCAAAATCATTATCTAACATTTAGTTGTAGTTGAAATTATCTGTATTTTTATTAAACGTCCGTCTGGTGTAGTGGTAAGTGACATGGTCACTACACAAGGGGGTCGCGGGTTCGAATCCCGCTAAGGGAAGATATTTGTATGATAAATATAAATGTCTTTTCCAGGGTTATGGATGTATATTAAATATATGTATGTGTATAATAAAAATCTTATATTTATTTCCGTTATCTGGTACCTGTAACACAAGTTCTTTACGAACTTAGCACGGGACCAGTTAACGTGGCGTGATTGTTAGTAAATGTTTATTTATTTATTTATTACGAATACCAGTGCATTTTCAGCATTCTAAGTAAATTAGAGACGCGTTCTTGCAAAAAACCTTTCTCTCGCGATTAAAAGTTAAAGCTTTTACATACCTTAAACTTGTGCATTCCTTGAAAGCTTTCCTGAACAAATATTTGCATTCTCAACTGAGACGAGGAGAGTCACTATGCAAAATGCAAGGGAGGGCTTTCTTGAAAATGTGAATTTAAAATAATGAATATTATACTAAGACTATTACTGTTATGTTTTTTTTTTTATTGCTTAGATGTGTGGATGAGCTCACAGCCCACCTGGTGTTAAGTGGTTACTGGAGCCCATAGACATCTATAACGTAAATGCGCCACACACCTTGAGATATAGTTCTAAGGTCTCAGTATTGTCACAACGGCTACCCCACCCTTCAAACCGAAACGCATTACTGCTTCACGGCAGAAATAGGTGGGGCGGTGGTACCTACCCGTTCGGACTCACAAGAGGTCCTACCACCAGTAATTACGCAAATTATAATTTTGCGGGTTTAATTTTTATAACACGATGTTATTCCTTCACCATGGAAGTCAATCGTGAACATTTGTTAAGTACGTATTTCATTAGAAAAATTGGTACCAGCCGCCTGCGGGATTCGAATACCGTTGCATCGCTCGATACGAATGCACCGGACGTCTTATCCTTTAGGCTACGACGACTTCAAAAGAAAGTCTTGTTTGAATATATTTCATGGTAATCCTGAATTTTGTCCATGCCATATATTCTTAACTGGCAAAAGGCGTTTCAAACTCCGTGAACCACATTTCAAACAAACGTATCTATCCTGAGATGACGTGAGGTAAAAAAAAAATGTGTGGAGTCGTGGGACACCGGATAGGAACGAAGTTCCGTATTATAAAAATATTAATTTTAAGTTCTATTCGAGGTATAAAGAAAATAATTATTCGGGTATACATTTTTTTTTTATTATTTTTTTATTGATTGAAATAAAATAAAAACTACTTTACAAAGTTATCAACTTTATTTTATTCACAATGATTTATAAAAAATATATAATAATAATATACAAAGAAATATCTATTTATATGAATAATAATAATTAAGCCTAATTATGTTCTGTCATAGAAATAATAATAGCCGTCATCACGTAGACTATACATTAGACACTGTATAGCCATCATACTAAGACTACATAAATAATAAAAATCTTACGTTACGGATGTTTTTTTCCGGTTAGGGTACCCCTCCGCATCGTCCCATTAGAAACTTTGTTACAAAAAATACTCTCCGCCACCTGCCTCCGAATAGTTCTAGAGTTTTTCGGTCACATCGCACGGCCTCAAGCAGTTGTTGGTTACTGGGAAGAATTCCAAGAAGCCGCAGTCCAATCAGATGGTGCGACCGAATTCGCTCAAGCCTCAACACTAAGCTTCGGGATGCTCTTCATGATACCAAGAACAGATCCAAATGAAGGAGCATCATCAAAAAGAAATTAATCTCCAGGCGGAACCACGATCCTCGATAATAAGTCAAGACGATGCGAGGACAAATGATATCACATTTGACTTTAACTTAGCAAAGATATTGACTATGACTGAGATTCGAAATCTGAGTTCCATGACAGTTAGTTGCAGTCGCTAAATAGCGACACGTATGAGCACTCGTAAACTCACTACACCTGCCTTATTATATTTAGTACTAGCGACCCGCCCTCGCTTCGCTTCGGAAACTGTAGTTTATTATTGATTTCTTCACTATTTAATGGATGTTATTATCTATATAAACCTTCCTCTTCAATCACTCTATCTATTAAAATAAACCGCATCAAAATCCGTTGAGTAGTTTTAAAGATTTAAGCATACATAGGGATATAGGGACAGAGAAAGCGACTTTGTTTTATACTATGTAGTGATGTGAGGTACTTATGTACTGTTATCTTCGAGTTACGAGTTTTATTTTTTATTATTTTTTTATTGCATAAATGAGTGGATACGACCGCGTCACAAAATGTAATCGACGCGAACTTTTTCCATTAAAAAAAGCTAAACATCTAACAATATATCAAATTAAAAACCAACTTCGATGTTCTAACTTCATACTTAACTAGAATAATAAAAACAGAGATCAGGATTTTTAAAAAACTCCGCAAACTCGAATAAAAAACATGTAATTTGTCAAAATAGTAGTGAAATAGTTTTTATACAACATAAAGGTCATACAGTTGTACATGACAGTACAAGTACTGAAGTTTTTATTACACAGTTTAACATACGACAGTTGTTTGCGTTTTGTGATGCTTCAGACTATTACACCGTTGTCTGCAGTTTTATTTTTTTATATTTTTTTTATTTTTTTTATTGCTTATATATGTGGACGAGCTCACAGCCCACCTGGATTAAGTGGTTACTGGAGCCCATAGACATCTACAACGTAAATGCGCCACCCACCTCGAGATATAAGTTCTAAGATCTCAGTATAGTTACAACGGCTACCCCACCCTTCGAACCGAAACGCATTACTGCTTCACGGCGGAAATAAGCGAGGTGGTGGTACCTACCCGTGCGGACTCCCAAGAGGTTCTACCACCAGTGAACATACGAACATAGCCTTCATAAAATAAAATGAAATTGCGCGAAACAGTTGAAAGGGCTTAATTTAAATTTACAAGACAGCCAGAGAACTGACGTAGCTGTCCATTAGACACCAAGACGCCAACAAACCCGAGAATTACATAGTGTGCTCTTACTACAGCAACATTAAAAAGCATGTTAACACAATGTTATGTGCCGAAAATTTCAGACGGAGAATCATTAAACAGGTAAAAAAACATTAACGCCATCTAGTAGGAAACAGACGAACGACACAACACGACCAATTATCGTATCGCTTACCGGTCACCGTCCTCGCCGAACCCGTCGCTTGCGACGAAGGGCTCGACGAGTAAATTAACCCACAGACACAGCCTACTCAGTTTTTCGCCGGATCTTCTCAGGGGGTCGCGTTCCCGATCCGGTGGTATATTCTGCGAACCACTGCTCTTGCTAGGGTCAGTGTTAACAACACCCCGTGAGCTCACCTACACGTCAAGGAGAAGCTGAAATAGCTTCGCAAGGCTATCAGCATAGGCAAGAAAAAAAAAGTTCGAGAAGGTTCGACTGCAGACAACATATGGTACATAAAAATCGGGCCGAAAATGCCAATGAGAAATGGAAATAAAGAGCGCGAAACGAGATAAACGATAAAAAGAAAAAGGAAAAAGAGCGATTCAAAGGAAAATTTTGAGTGCAACAACTGTTTCATTCCTCCAGTAGTGCTTTTAGTGATATAGAATGAATAGCTCCAGCCAACCACCTAGCTCTACCTTACCATTAGCATGGTAATGCTGTAGGCTTAGCTCTGCTCCTGGTATTGCTGTCCATGAACGACGGTAATTACTCACCATCAGCTGGGCCACATGTTGGTCTGCCTACAAGGGCAGATAAAAAAATAAGAAAAGAATACTACGTATCAGATACTAGTGAGTACGAAAGATTTTCTTGATCTGTAATTTCTTTTGTCCGAAAAACCCAAATTAATTATTATATCGTGAACCACAACTAACGGCAGTATTGAGGTCTTCTCAGATGTCATATAATACTATTTATGAGTTCCGTTATCATCATCTTACTTATTTCGAGGGTGATGCATTCATCCACTTTTTACTAGTGGTAGGACTTCTTGTGAGTTCGCACGGGTAGGTACCACCGCCCCACCTATTTCTGCCGTGAAGCAGTGATGCGTTTCGGTTTGAAGGGTGGGGCAGCCGTTGTGACTATACTGAGACCTTAGGACTTGTATTGAGGGGTGTGTGGCGCATTTACGTTGCGGATGTCTATGGGGTCCAGTAACCACTTAACACCAGGTGGGCTGTGAGCTTGTCCACACACCTAAGCAATAAAAAAAAACCACATTTTTTCAGAAAGCTGTGTGTGACGTCTGTATTACAATTAATAATTTCGAAAGTTTCATATCAAGGAGGGTGAAGGCGATCGTTATCCAAGTTGTACGGACTCCACCCGCTTAAAACCAGCTAGTCCATCCGAACAATGCAGTTTTTATATTTATGCATTTTAATAAAGCTAAGAAACTATGCAGCTACGGTGTGAATTAGGTTTGCCGACAACAAATTCTAGCGTATCCACCGACAATGCCCGCTTAATTACAAATCCCGCGCTCGCCGTACCCACATTTACTCACATCCTAAGAATACAAGTCTCACAATGTTTCAACTTAATTACTCGAGTGAAAATGGAATTTCTCGGAGTGCAAAATGTAGTGCTGAAGATTTCGGAGCAGCGAGAAGACACATTCGAGATCCTCTATTGGATTTTTGGTAATGAAAATAGTTAAGTACTGTTACGCGCTGAGGGTCCGGGATAAATAAAATTTCACCAAAGTACAACTAAAACTGTATTCAACACTTAAACATTTTAAAACACTCAACAAACACTTTAAAACTCTCAATTCGCTTGTTCCGCTTCGCTTCAGGTGATCCTTTCACTGTTTCGCTTCGAGTTGCGATTACTGACTGACTGCGTGCCATCCCTACAACGCGTTTATAGTCGATACCTCATCCCTAGAATTATCGAGAATGCTCCACACAACTCTAGTCGTAGTTGCCGCTATCTGTCAATAGATGGTGTTGTAATTCTCGAGCATTCTGGATCCTTCGATAATCGTTTCAACTATTCGGCGATAGATGACGTTACTCTTACCGGCGTAACAGTACTAAGAAAGCCGGTCGTCGTCCTCGTTGAACCCGTCACTTGCGACGAAGTACTCGACGAGTAAATTAACCCATAGTCACAGCCCACTGAATATCTCGCCGGATCTTCTCAGTGGGTCGCGTTTCCGATCCGGTGGTAGATTCTGCAAAGCACTGCTCTTACTAGGGCCAGGGTTAGCAACACCTCCGGTTCGAGCCCCGTGAACTCACCTACACGTCAAGGAGAAGCTGAAATAGCCTCTCAAAGCTATCAGCATAGGTAAGAAAAAAAAAACTAAGAAATTAGTGACTGAGTGAGCATTCGAATCAGGTCGTCTCTTGACCTAGGTCATGGTTTGCCACTGCTCTGTACAGAAAGTCAAAGTGAATCCATCCACCATCCCTGAACAAGAGGTCTGCCCCTGCGGTTTTCGAAGGCTGATGCCGCGAACGATAGAATTAATAAATCACGCCACCCCTAATAGCGTCAAAGCAACTCGGAGAAACGCCACGGGGCTATTAGTCGGCACAGGCCAGTCGAACTCTCGAGAACTTCTTGCATACTCTGAAATTTGTTCCTTAATGCCCGTAGGCTTGGACGATGGCAGAACGCTTCTCTAATTCTAAAGCTCCCTGCGTTAAAAACAATAATTTTTTTCTCTTTGTTTTATGGATCGATTTCCGATGCTAAAATTAAGTAAATCACAACGGGCTGATAAATGGCATAAATAAATGTTGCGCGAAAATTTTAAAAGACATGTTTGGTTTTAAGCTGAATTTTTTTTTTACCCTGTGATCCTGTTAAGACGATTAGAACAAAATAATATTATTGTTTTTTTGTCATCGGTTCTTCGTACTGTTGTTTCAAGTTAAACGGACGCTGGAAGATCCTAGATTCCAAAAATAGCTTGTTTAGTTCAATAAATTCGTGTTTATATTTGTTGTTTTGTTTTTTTATTAAATTACAGTCCAAAAATAAATTGTTTGTCTAAAAATTTAATTGTAAAAATTCAAGTCACGGATACGCGAGCTTCTTTCTCTTGAAGCTTAAGGACCTTGAAGCTACCAGTGAAGTGGGCGTATTACCCGAATAGCTGGAACGGGTCAGTGCAGCCGACGAAAATGCCCAAGTTATCTGCCCATAATAATTTCGGGTCCTTCCCGAAACGGCCAATACAAATAAACCTATCCAAGCTTAAACTTATCGATGGGTTTCCTTATAAAATCGAGAGCTTTTTCTCGTCTGAGCTTTTTCCGTCTGAGCTTTTAATATTCGATCGGTCGATCCCGTTTGCTTCATTTCGTACAATATAGGATTTTACGAGCTTTTTTGTTTAGTACTGAATAGCTATCGAGTTGGATTAGGTGAAGCTTTTTCAGAATATTTTTGATAGAAAAATAAAATAACATTATATTTTACTTTACATGTTCATTTCCATTTATAGCCTATTTACGATATAATAAAGGTATATAAGGTTTTTTGTTTGTATATTTGGGGCGATCTCTGGAATTGTATGTTACTCTATGGGTAACTAAAGCCCATAACGTAAATGCGGCACCCATCTTGAGATATAAGTACTAAGGTCTCAGTATAGTTACAACAGCTGCCCCACCCTTCAAACCGAAACGCATTACTGCTTCACGGCAGAAATAGACGGTGATACCTACCCGTGCGGAGTCACAAGAGGTCCTACCACCAGTAAATGATCGCCGCCCTAGCTTTCGGGAATCTCTCGTGAAGTCTCTGCTCACCGAAGCTATTAAAAAGCTTCAGACAGGGACCCCTCGA
Source organism: Bombyx mori (assembly GCF_030269925.1). Taxonomy (NCBI): domain Eukaryota; kingdom Metazoa; phylum Arthropoda; class Insecta; order Lepidoptera; family Bombycidae; genus Bombyx; species Bombyx mori. The sequence continues at coordinate 8,455,046 of NC_085130.1, forward strand.
CTATTATGCGTGTTTACCCCACTAGGCCACGGAAGCAGTATTACCAATACTTCTATGACAAATATCAAGGAGATTTATTTCCTTTGATCATAATAAGGTTTTCCGTTTACATATTTTTCTTAAAGAGTTAAGATCGCAAAGAAAAATATATTATATAAAAAAACCGCTTTTCGCTTTTTGTGACCCTTTGATGTGATTAAGACGCTTCGTTTTTCCCGTTAAGTGTACATTTTAATCCTTTTAAGTTGTTTGCGAGCTTACGCGCTTTAAGCTCTGTTTAATTCGTTACGGAAAATTTAGATTGGCCGTTGGTTAATTAGCTCAAAGGAAGTAATTATGTTGGGAACAAGCATTATTTATTTTCATTATGATTGCTTTTTCAAGTCCACAATATGTCTGTCTAGATCAGATGTGCAATAACATATCAAATAAGCTGTTGAAAAATCAGTAATTAATACGTACTAACTATACGATGACATAATTGAAGCGCTTGGTTGCTCAAACCGCGTTCAACATTCTTCTAACTTGAAATCATGCAAGTAATTATCTTAAATATTTTTTAGAGTTTTTTTTAAGGCCTACATTAAAACTACACAGAAATGTACCATAGTTCTATCTGTTTCAGTCGCAAAGCTATAATGCGTTTCGGTTTGAAGAATGAAGTAGCTATTGTACTATAGGATCGAGACTTAGAGGGCTCTAGTGAACATTTAATATTGTCTTCGTCGTGGCCTAAAGGATAAGGCGTCCAGTGCACATTCCAGCAATGCGCCGGTGTTCGAATCCCAGCTGGGTACCAATTTTTCTAATGAAATACGTACTCAACAAATGTTCACGATTGACTTCCACGGTGAAGGAATAACATCGAGTAATAAAAATCATACCCGAATTAGCGTAATTACTGGTGGTAGGACCTCTTGTGAGTCCACGCGAGTACCACCACCCTGCCTATTTCTGCCGTGAAGCAGTAATGCGTTTCGGTTTGAAGGGTGGGGCAGCCGTTGTAACCATACTGAGACCTTAGAAGATGGGTGGCGCATTTACATTGTAGATGTCTATGGACCCAGTAACCACTTAACACCAGGTGGGCTATGAACTCGTACACCCATCGAAACAATAAAAAAAAAAAAAAAATAGCATGAGATATACCGTAAGTTCGTTTGTTCATCTTCTATCTATCTATATATATAAAAATAAATTACTGTTCGTTAGTCTCGCTAAAACTCGAGAACGGCTGGACCGATTTGGCTAATTTTGGTCTTGAATTATTTGTAAAAGTCCAGAGAAGGTTTAAAAGGTAGATTGATATGAAAATGCTCGGATTTAAATAAAAATAACAATTTTGTTTTTCCTTTGATGTGTCCCCTTCGGACGGATTCCTTTTGTTTGTTTTAAGTTTATTTTATACAAAAGTTTAGGTTTTTTGTTTATCGCTTGAGGCACTACGAAGTCTGCCGGGTCAGCTAGTCTTAGTAATAAAAAAACGAATGAACAAAAAGCTCAGAGCAATGTTTAATGTTCTCCGAAATTTACAATATCTTTGTCCCCAGATCCGCCTGGAGCACCTTACATCGAAGGATACGCGGAAGGGGAGACCGTCCGTCGCGGACAGAGCTTGGAGCTGGTCTGCAGAAGCCGTGGGGGTAACCCGCCAGCGCAGTTGATCTGGTACAAGAACGGCGAGCAGATCCGCATGGCCTACAGGTATGTTCGTATGGTCAAACCGTCTATGGGCTGATCACTTAACTAGCATTTTACTGGTGTTAGGAAGTCTTGTAATCTCATATGTGTAGTTACTACCACCATTTCGGTTTGAAGAGTAAGGCACTCGTTCTACTATAAGCGTGAAGCTTAGAAACTTATGTCTCAAGATTGATTGAAATTCGAATGGACTACAGGTATGTTCCTTTGGTCAAACCGTCTATGGACTGATCACTTAACTGGTGTTAGGAAGTATTGTAAGCCCATATGTGCAGTTACTACCACCGTGCCGGTTTGAAGAGTAGGGCACCCGTTTTACTATAAGCGTGAAGCTTAGGAACTTATGTCTCAAGATTGATTGAAATCCGAATGGCCTACAGGCATGTTCCTTTGGTCAAACCGTCTATAGACTGATCACTTAACTGGCATTTTACTGGTGTTAGGACGTCTTGTAAGCCCATATGTGTAGTTACTACCACTATTTCGGTTTGAAGAGTAAGGCACCCGTTCTACTATAAGCGTGAAGCTTAGGAACTTATGTCTCAAGATTGATTGAAATCCGAATGGCCTACAGGTATGTTCCTTTGGTCAAACCGTCTATGGACTGGTAATTTAACTGAAATTTTACTGGTGTTAGGACGTCTTGTAAGCCCATATGTGTAGTTACTACCACCGTTTCGATTTGAGGATCACCCGTTCTACTATAAGCGTGAGGCTTAGAAACTCATGTCTCATGATTGATGGTGGCATTCACGTTGTTGATGTGCATAGGCTCTGTTAACCAATTATGGTTAGGAAGAAATGAGAGTGAGCTAAGTCGACTTTAATAGTCGCTTAGCATCGATGGCCACTTTCGTCAACATTAAAATAGTCTTGTTATACCTTGGAGGGGAGAGATGCCAATGGTCCACGTGATGGTCAGTGGTTATCGTCGCTCATTGACGTTAGCTATGTTAAGGACAGTCAGGAAGCTCTCATCACACCTCGTTTTACTGGTGGTAGGACCTCTTGTGAGTCCGCGCGGAGATACCACCGCCCTGCCTATTTCTGCCGTGAAGCAGTAATGCGTTTCGGTTTGAAGGGTGGGGCAGCCGTTGTATCTATACTGAGACTTTAGAAGTGATATCTCAAGGTGGGTTGCGCATTTACGTTGTAGATATCTATGGGCTCCAGTAACCACTTAGCACCAGGTAGGCTGTGAGATCGTTCACCCATTTAAGCCACAAAACAAATACAGTCTGTCTGTAGCTGAACGCGAACCAAGCCACGGTAAACACCCAGTCTTAAATAAAGCCATTACATCAACTATTTACATTCCGAACACGTGTTGGATACTTGAAAACTCTTTTTCCTTTGAATTTCATCTCCGAGGCGGGATCCCGCGAAACATAATAAATATTTATAATATTCTTGAAATTTTCATTGTATCACCATTGTAACACTGTTTTATTTTATGAAATCGTAGCAATAATCGATAATCTATATATATATATACGTGAAGCAAAAAATTTGTACCCCTTTTTATTGTAAGCTGCTCTGCACGCGTTTTACGCAAGAGCATCCGGGTGATGGAAGGCCGGCTATCCTCGACCCACGCTGGTTCTGGCCCAGCGGGGTATTCCGTAGGGTAACCCACTCTCACGGCGCCATCTAGGTGGGCTTTGGACAGCCTGCCGACCAAGAGGGCTGGTGGTCGTGGCGCCGACGACCGCCAGTCCAGCGTCCCGAGGGGGAGGGTGATGGGAGAGATGTGCTCCGCACTAAGCGCTTCACTTTCTCCCCTTTGCCTTTTCATGAGTTCTGTCTCATGCGAGGTTTGGACGTTGGTTGTTGAGCGACAGGAGGTTTTAGTCAGTTCGACTCTGACATACCCCGCCGCCATCCCCAGTGAAGGGTGCAAGTCCGGCGATTTCCTCCTGAACCAAAAAAAAATACCCCCTTTTATGAAAATTGCGCGGACGGAGGAGTATGAAATTTCCCACACTTATAGACTATGCGCAAGGCAGCTGGCAGTAACTGGATGCGTAGAACCGAAGATCGGGTTCAGTGGCGAGCTTTGGAGCAGGCCTATGTCCAGCAGTGGACGGCCGCAGGCTGATGATGATGATGATGATTCAAACTACAATTTAAAAACTCTTATAACACTTTTTATTTGTTAACGATTAGATAGATATGCCACACTTGAAATTATTAGGTTATTAGGTTATTAAGGTGTGTGGCGTATTTATATTGTAGATGTCTATGGGTTCCTGTAACCACTTAACACCAGGTGGGCTGTGAGCTCGTCCACACACCAAGGCAATAAAAAAAAAAATTATAAATATTTCTGGCCTTGAGATTTCGGTGAAATTAAAAGATGTTTATTTTTTAAAAACAAGTTCGCGTGTGTCTTCTCAGTCGGTAATCGTACAGTTTTATTGGATATGGAGGTCAGGGAACAATATTCTTAACCAATTGCAACCGCACGCGTTTCTTGCGTCACACACAGCTCGATAGTTGTATTTGTGGCGCGCACACAATAATACCAATAATAAAATATAGATACAATAATTACACGGATCGACATGCTAAGCATGGCAGATGCGTGAACAATTACCCGACAGAGAAATTGTTTGGAAAAATTTAAATTTCACTAAAACTCGATCACTACACGCGTGAATCCATTTGAAATCTTACGCAAGAATACTTTTTGTCATCGATTGTAAAGAAACCATTTGGTGCCCCCCTCATCAGCTCCCATCAGCGCCCCCAAGCTCCCCGCGGCCCCCAGACGATCGGGGGATCGTATTAAGCTGGCTACAGATAGCGCGTGTGTCTCCATGATTTATGTAGGCTAACGTCTAGTGTTGGAACGAAGTCTGTAGTAATTTATCGATATTTGTTATCGATATTTTTGTTCTACACATTTTAAGTTTTATTTTTATTGCAATGATGGGTGGGCGAGCTTTACTCCTGGTGTTAAATGGACACCGGAGCCCATAGACATCTACAACGTAAACGCCGCCGCCCACCTTGAGATATGAGTTCTGAGGTCTCGGTATAGTCACAACGGCTGCCCCACCCTTCAAACCGAAACGCATTACTGCTTTACGGCAGAAATAGGCATGGTGGTGGTACCTACCCGTGCGGACTCACAAGACGTCCTAATGCGTGTAAGAACTACTAGTTCCTATCGCTCATGGCAGTAAATTTTTGACCTTGTCTATATTTGATGTAACGTTAATATTACAGACATGTAGAATCGGATTACTTCAAGTTATGTCTTCTAAATGAAGCTAAATGAATTGAATATTCGCTAAAATCATTTACAATTCGATTCGTGCTAACGTATGCTCATTTAAGGTTCAATCTCTTGTCGGTAATACAAAAAAAAGTGGTTATTAAACAAAATCCATTAGATACGATATAATTAACAAAGTGTCTTCATTTATTTGCGACAAATAAAAAAAAATGTTTTTTTAGATTTTATCGATATGACATTTTTATGCGTCACTTTTAAAATTGTATTAAGACGTGCGAATTCGGTATTGAAACTGATTTACGAGCGTCACCAACTGCAGTTAGTGTTGGGATCTATATCGACATGCCCGACGATGTTTTGTTCACACACCCAACTGCTTTTGAGTGTTGTGACCTGTTGAATAGAATAACAAATAATTTCGATAAGATGCCCGTTTTCGCATCACTAGACTAATTTTGATCTTAATAATAATGTTTGTTAACTATAATTAAATTTGCACTTTGGCGTACGCTTCTATAATTAATTGAAATAGTTTAACAACAAAGTAAATGAGCGTTGAACGTTTAATTGGTTAGTTGTGATTAACTGTTTTGGTGTTGTTGTGTTAACAACATAATTATTTCATGAGAAAACCTTCAATCCTCGAACGGTTCTTTGATAAGAAGACGACAATACTAAACGCTGCTCCGATTGCTGATACGTTCAAAGCTTTTCGTAAAAAAGCTCTTTAAGGCAGTACTGAAACACAAAGACGCTTCTCTATGGGTAAATATTCAATTTTTGGAATATTACCCATACCCACTCAAGCGATCATCGAAGTCAATATTAACGTAAAAACATAAAAGTTTTGTATTATTATTTTTTTTGCTTGGATGGTTGGATGAGCTCAAAGCCCACCTGGTGTTAAGTGGTTACTGGAGCCCATAGACATCTACAACGTAAATGCGCCACACACCTCGAGATATAAGTTCTAAGGTCTCAGTTTAGTTACAACGGCCGACCCACCCTTCAAACCGAAACGCATTATTGCTTCACGGCGGAAATAGGCGGGCCGGTGGTACCTACCCGTGCGGACTCACAAGGTCCTACCATTAGTAAAATCATGTGACCATAATCTTTTAAAATTTGTTTCTTTGCCCTTTTTTTAGTTTTACTAGTCCCTGTTCAGGGTAAATATTATGCTCGACATATAAGATCATTGTAAACAAAGCGCTGGCAAGAAACGTTGGTATACATATCCTTCACGGACCGCAGAGAGTCATAAAGCAAATTCGTTAGACGCAAACTATTTCCTTTTCTCTTTTGCGTGTGACATTTGTTGTCTTAGTTTGTTTAACATGTTCCATAACAGAAACATCGTTATGTTAATGAAGAAAAAAAAAATGTCTGTAAAGTAGGCTTACGGACGATAGTTTTAAGTGGTAACGTCAGTCGCTGATGTAACGCGAGAAGAGAGATAAATGTGTCACAAGCCAACGCTTGGGCCGATCGTGCCTCTCTATCGCTTGTTCCGCGCTCTCGCTCGCACGTTCAAGCTCAGATGGAACGTGACACTTTTTCGTGCGTGTAGCCGGTGCTCATCGATTTATAAGACTTTATCACATTGATATGAAAAAAAAACTAAAAAAAAAATTCCACTGAGATTGCTTTTAACTTTTAGTAAATTACGTATATGCCAAAGATAAATTGTCGTTTCATTATGTTATGTATTTGCAAGAGTATGAAAATTTCGAATGCTTTACTTAGTATTTTTACTGAAGCATATTGTGAGCTTACCATTTACCATAATACCATGATCTTGCCTATTTCAGTCATACAGCAGTTCTGCACCCTTGTTTGAAGAATAGAACGGACACTATACAGCAGGATTAGGATGCTAAACCACATTTTCTTCTTCTTCTTCTTACTTATCTCCCATATTATTTGGAGTCGGTACAGCATGTTCTCTTAACGGGCATAGAGATTTGGCATGAGCTTTACGAGCGGACGTTAGTCTGACACCAATTCTACTTGGGTCATATCACCAGTAGTATTTCCATTTCAACATGCTATAGGAGTATGATGATTACTGGTGGCTTTGCTGTTTACTTTATCCGTTTTTAGTTCTATTATTTGCATTTTAACTTTAGCTCTATATGCATTTTATAACTGCTTTTAATGTTTTGTTTTAAATAAACTTCAACACTTTTTTTGTAAAATTTTGTATTGCTACCACTTTGCCGATCTTTAGACATAGCATGCTGTTTGTCTATTAGTCCTTGAGCTCACAAATCCATTAATAAAATACATATTGAAGATCCGTAAAGATTACACTCATTAGTCAATGGGAAAACTGTGTTTGAATGCCTCACTAATCAGGAGACTTTCTCCCAATGAAGCAAAGGAGTACAAGTATTATTTAGAAGAGTCCCGCATATTACTAATAAAAAAGTATGCATCGAAGGTTTTTCAAAAATAGACAGAAGAAGATGCACATTGGATAAAATAAAATATCACGATAATTTTAAGACCAACTTAATATATTTTATCCTAAAATTCACGGAGCACATCACCGCTATTTATTGTATGAGATTGCTCTTTTAATAAAAAAAGGGCAAAAAAGATTCTTGTTACACCATGACATACACGATACTTCATTTTGGATTGCGACTTCAAAACAAAGTCTTTAGAGTGTTTGGAGCAATGATATTGACGCTCAGTTACAATTTCAAAGGCATCGTCTCAAGTACTTACACTGCTACTCGTTGTCCCAGAGTTTTCGTAGAAGACAATAAAATGATGGATATTTTAAATGGAATACCACAATATTGACGAGATTTACGTTTCAATTGATTCCGCATGTTGTCCTTGTATATTATACTGAATATGAATCCAAACATAACAGAAAAACAAACAACAAATATATTTCGAAATTGAATATTACTATTGGATGCAGGTGGCAATGGACCGGTCGCACTGGAAATCTATTGGAGAGGCCTATGTTCAGCAGTGGACGGCGATAGGCTGAAATGATGATGATGATTGGAGATATTCATCAAATGTTCATGATTGACTTCCACGGTGAAGGAATAACATCGTTTAATAAAAATCAAACCCGCAAAATTATAATTTGCGTAATTACTGGTGGTAGGACCTCTTGTGAGTCCGCACGGGTAGGTACCACCGCCCTGCCTATTTCTGCCGTGAAACAGTAATGCGTTCCGGTTTAAAGGGTTGGGCAGCCGTTGTAATTATATTGAGACCTTAGAACTGATATCTCAAGATGAGTGGTGCATTTACGTTGTAGATGTCTGTGGGCTCCAGTAACCACTTAACCAGGTGGGCTGTAAGCTCGTCCACCCGTCTAAGCAATAAAAAAAAAGATACATTGATTTTTGATTTTCAGAGATATGCACACCCATTGGACTGTTGTATTTGATTTGCTATTTACTGTTTTAGTGTACACAGCACAGCTATTTCATTGCGACACGTTATTTCGTTCTATACGCTCCACGAATATTGTCGTCGGCTTATCAGAGCAAATAATAAAATATTTTCACTGTGTGTATCTCTCAGTTATTTGGATTCTTCATAGTAAACGGTCCTCTGACGAAATTGTATTACTTTCGTACAGACTTTTTACCGACTTCAGAAAAGGAGGAAGATATTGTCTCTCTTTTAACGGCCGTCTGGTGTAGTGGTAAGTGACATGGTCACTACACAAGGGGGTCGCGGGTTCGAATCCCGCCAAGGGAAGATATTTGTATGATAAATATAAAATGTCTTTTCCAGGGTTATGGATGTATATTTTTTTTTTATTGCCCTTGTAGGTAGACGAGCATACGGCCCACCTGATGGTGAGTGGTTACCGTCGCCCATGGACTTCAGCAATGCCAGGGGCAGAGCCAAGCCGCTGCCTAAAAATTATATTAAATATATGTATGTGTATAATAAAAATCTTACATTTATTTCCGTTATCTGGTACCTGTAACACAAGTTCTTTACGAAAAATAATAAACTAATAATATCCTTATGCAGTTTGACAGCCAAATTTTACTAGCTTTTGCCAGTTTAAACTAGTTTAGTTAAGAATATCGATTTTGGAATTAATACAATATAAACTTACAGTACTGAATGCAATGGCTAAACCAACTGTCACATAAATTATATAATTATTCTGTTTACTTACTCACTTAATTTTGATTCTTATTAATTACAAAAAAATATCGACAACAACTTGAAAATGCGTCGTCAAAAAATATCGACAAGATCAATCGACATCGTCCCATCACTAAAACGAGCGATAGACAAAAAAATGGCTGCCGATATTTTATTATTTCCCGCGCTATTGTTGGGGCCACCTGATTTACTTTCGCGAACGAACGATTTCGCATCTGAGGCACTGTCTGCCAATTGGTTACGTAAATAATTAATCGCGCGAGCTTAATCAACTTGGTGCGCTAGTAAAAAAAATGTTTCGGAGAAATGGCTTACTCTAATATACGAGAAAAATCAGATGTTTTATTACTAATAATACTTCCGAGTAGTCTTTTAGAATTTGTATAAGATTGCTAAGTGATGGGATTATACCGGGATTTAAATCCCACTAGAAATATTGATTAGTAAAATTTTTAATACGAATATAAACATGATTGAATTAAATTCTTCTTTCCGTACCCGGGCGGACTCACCAAGAGGTCCTACCACCAGTAAAATGAACTTTACTTAAAGAAAGCGAGTAATTGATTACTACCTCGCCCTTTGTAGCAGTAGATTCGATATACGCTTACCCATTGGTGATACTGACTTGGCTTTATTCCTGATATTACTCACATTCACTAGCTGTAGTCACCACAATCTCATAAGGTAGGTCGTATCCTCCCATAACTAGGAAGGCAATAAAAAACCTGCAAATTTTGGTTAATTTGGCATTGGGCGTTAAAATCTGCAAAGGTCATTGGGCGCTAATTTCGCCAATTTATAAATACCGCCTCGTTGCTCCAGTGAGTGGTAATCACTGTATGGTTTTAGGATCTGTTCTGAAACTGGTATTCGTTCCAAAATTGAATCACGGTATAGTTTTATTTTTATTTTTATTCCCTAACTATTCGCTGGTAGCCTAAGAGGCTATTTCATCTACGCCTGGACGGATAGGTGAGCTCACGGATTCAATCTGAGAGAATAACATTAGCCCTAGCAAGAGCCGTACCAGAATCTACCACCGGATCGAAACGCGACCCACTGAGATGATCCGGTGTAAAACTCAGTGGGCTAACGGTATAGTTGAACGGACTACGACTGCACTGCACGTAATATCTGTTAGTTTCCTTAAGAGCTGCAGTAGTAGGTTTAAAAAAGATGTGTGATGTCGTGGGACACCGGATAGGAACGAAGTACCTTATTATAAAAATATAAATTTTAAGTTCTATTCGAGGTATAAAGAAAATAAAACTGGAGGTTTCGCAACAACCCCAGGTCATTCGGTAATGTGTGAACTTGTCGTGGTACACTTCATTCACGGTTGTTTGCATAAGGTTTAGTGTATTGCGCAAATGAACGCTCTGAGATTGTGGTCAATGAATGATAGAAAAATATGTTCTTTTTTGTACGTTATTACAAAGCTAAGTCGTACACTGTTTGCATTACTAATAAAAATCTTAAGTTACGGACGTTTTTTCCCGGTTAGGGTACCCCTCCGCATCGTCCCATAAGGAACTTCGTTTCAAAAAAAAAACATTATAATCTCAAAGTAATCTGTCCAAGCTGTGGAAACAACGTTGTTGGGACGTCGAGTTCCAGTGGTAGAACCATAAGCCGGCTTAGTACGTAGGTTGGCAGATTTGTCTGCTTTAACATCCTATCTGCAGTCTTTCGGTCTATTCATGATCATAACACTAGCAACAGCGCCGAAATATCGGGAACTCATTAAAACTAATACAGTTAGTGAGTAGCACAGCTATTCCAACTTTCGACATTATAAATTGTGATGTGTGATAAGGCGGGGACACCTTTAAGGTGTGTTAAATCTATACTCTATACTAATATTACAAAGCTGAAGAGTTTGTTTGTTTGAACGCGCTAATCACAGGAACTACTGGTCCGATTTGAATTCTTCTTCTGATATTCTTTCAGTGTTAGATAGCCCATTTATTGAGGAAGGCTATGGGTTGTAATATAACATTACGGTAAGGCCAATACAAGTGGAGGACCAATAATTTTTTTTTCAAAATAGTGGGTTAAATAGCTCCTTAACATTCTATAATTCAAAAATATTTTCACTTTCTACATAAATGAAGTGGGGTTAAAATTTAGCGTTATACCAAAGTAACTATTTCTGCCTGCCTATTTCTGCTGTGAAGCAGTAATGCGTTTCGGTTTGAAGGGTGGTGCAGCCGTTGTAACTATACTTGAGACCTTAGAACTTATATCTCAAGGTGGGTGGCGCATTTATGTTGTGGATGTCTATGGACTCCAGTAACCACTTAACACCAGGTGGGCTGTGAGCTCGTCCACCCATCTAAGCAATAAAAATAAAACAACTATTCCACACGGACGGAGTCGCGGGCAAAAGCTAGTAAATAATAAAGTAAAACTAATCTAGTTGTTTGTCATCAAATTCGGCTAAACAGATGAAGGAATGGGCTTAGAGAAAATGAAAGCTGATGAGTCATAAAGGCGCTGTTAAACATACCCTTGGGTCGTAAATCCCGGACGTAGCTACGTACTCCCCATCCAGCTGTGATGGATATAACAATGCCCAATGGAATAATTCTTTTTTTTTAATAACTTTGATGGGTCAACGAACCCACGGCTCGCTTGGCTTTAATTGGTTACCGGAGCCAATAGACATCTACAACGTAAATGCCGCCACCCATCTCGAGACATAAGTTCTGAGGTCTCACTTTTAACTCAACGGCTGCTCGGCCCTTTAACCAGAAACGCATTACTGCGTCACGGCGAAATAGGCAGGGTGGTGGTAACTACCCGTGCGGACTCACAAGACGTCCTACCACCAGTAATTATGCAAATTATAATTTTGCGGGTTTGATTTTTTATGACACGACGCACCGATCACTTACAATTACGATTGGTAATTGATTGATGAACATTTATCAAGTACGTATTTCATTGGGAAAATTGGTACCCGCCGGCGGGATTCGAACACCGGTGCATCGCTACATACTAATGCACCGGACGTCTTATCTTTTAGGCCACGACGACTTCCTTCACATCATTCCGTCTCATGTTCATCTGATGAAGCATAGAAACAATACATCAATAAAAACACTCAACTTATGGAATTTAATATCAAATTGTATTTCCCTGACGCGCACAAAAAGCTTCACGTCACGAACGTATCAAAATTTATCCGCAAAAATTCAAAAGGGCTCCAACGTAGGTGTATCCTTAACCCTGTGACGTCATTTATCATTCTGTCCCGGGGCGCAGCGACATTCTGTATAATTCGTTCAAATCACTTGGTTCAATTATTCTTTTCTTATCGTTACATCGTTGATAATGTTTGATTGGAAACGTTGCCAATATTATTTGGTGGTGGTAAAACTCCAGCATTGGTTAAGCCGGTCACCGTCCACCGATTGAATCAACCCATAGACACAGCCCACTGAGTTTCTGGCCGGATCTTCTCAGTGGGTCGCGTTTCCGATCCGCTGGTAGATTCTGCGAAGCACTGCTCTTGCTAGGACCGGTGTTAGTAACACTCCCGGTTTGAGCCCCGTAAGCTCACCTACCCACCACTCAGCCTCTTAAGGCTATCAGCATAGGTAGGGGAAAAAAAATTGGTTAAAATTATACCATTTTAGCCCCTGTTTGACCTGTGTTAAAGAGGTATTATAAAAATTACCATGTTTCATTTTTTTATTGCTTATATAGGTGGACGAGCTAAAGACCCACCTGTTGTTAAGTGGTTACTGAAGCCTGTAGACATCTACAACCTTGAGATATGAGTCCACGCAACACATATGAAGAAATCAACCTATCGAAACTATTGGTTTCAATATTAGATTAGATTATAAATTATCAATGCCGATTCATAATTGACGTCAATACATTTAGTGTAGGTAGGTATACAATTAACGGTAGGTAGCGGCTTGGCTTTGCCCTTGGCACTGCTGAAGTCCATGGGCGACGGTAACCACTCACCATCAGGTGGGCCGTAAGCTCGTCTGCCTACAAGGACAATAAAGGGTAATAAAAAGAAAAAAATATGAGTGAATATAATTGACGGTCGATAGCACAATCGTACCCATGTCGGTCACAAAATAGTAATTAGTTCCGGTTTCAAGGGTAGAGTATCTGTCAAAGCATGAATAGACTATCTATACTGACCTCATGTCTCAAGGTAATCATTAACACCGGACAGACCAAGGCCACGTCTACCCAATCTGCAAAACAAAAAAAAATCTCCAAAGGAAGAAGAATAAACCCTTCGATATGACGTCATTATCTGAGACAAAACAGTATATAAAAGCTAACATAGGAGGCGACGTGATCTCCTATATAAATGCTAGACAAAAGAATGCCTGGGATGACAGACGAAGAATCTTCGTGTGGTACAAGACACAAGCTTAAGCGATTTGCATTGAATTTTCATTACACGTGTATCTATCGGATATTGTCTATCGGATTATATCTATTAGATTTTTTCTTATTGATTAGATGGGTGGACGAGCTCACAGCCCACCTGGTGTTAAGTGCTTACTGGAGCCCATAGACATCTACGACGTAAATGCGCCATCCACCTTGAGATATAAGTTCTACGATCTCAGTATAGTTACAACGGCTGCCCCACCCTTCAAACCGAAACGCATTACTGCTTCACGGCAGAAATAGGCAGGGTGGTGATACCTACCCGCGCGGACTCACAAGAGGTCCTACCACCAGTAATAGAAAGAACTCAAAATCTTACTGTAGTTTGAAGTGTATTTACTGAGAACTTTGAGAACTTCACCTGGAAATGAGGTTTGAAATAAGTGGTAGCCACTCGACATCAAATTAGCCGTCCGTTCGTCTGATTCTACAGAAAAGGAAGCTAATTATTTTTAAAAAACCTAATCGCTTATGTTCACAACTCGACGAAGATTCAATCACATACAAGACTTTTTCTTTGAAAATAAATACGCACTGCTTACAAAACAATATCGATGGTGCTCGTTTTATTATGGCGTTGTTTAATCACAGCGTTTACATTTCTAAATATACTCGTAAGAACTAAGTCGTCGTGGCCTTATGGATAAGACGTCCAGTGCATTCGCATCTAGCCATGCAACGGTGTTCGAATCCCGCAGGCGGGTACCAATTTTTCTGATGAAATACGTACTAAACAAATGTTCACGATTGACTTCCATGGTGAAGGAATAATATCGTGTAATAAAAATTATAATTTGCGTAATTACTGGTGGTAGGACCTCTTGTGAGTTCACACGAGTAGATACCACCACCCCGCCTATTTCTACCGTCAAGCAGTAATGCGTTTCGGCTTGAAGGGTGGGGCAGCCGTTGTAACTATATCAGCTGAGACCTTAAAACTCATATCTCGATGTGAGTGGCGGTATTTACGTCGTAGATGTTTATGGGCTCCGGTAACCACTTAACACCAGGTGGGCTGTGAGCTCGTTCACACATACATGCAATAAAAAAAATCCTTTGATTTAGTGGTTATTGGAGTCCAGTTAAATGAAATCCTTCAAATACGCGCAAGTAAAATAAATTAGTAAGGTAATGTTGTTTATTAGCATTCACTTCCACATACTAATTAATGCATACATCCATAGATTACATCCGTTAAAAGCTATTAATAACTATAATTAAATATTAACTAGTTAGTTCGCGGTTATGGATGACTAAAGCCGTAAAGCATCCATAGAGTCGGAAATAAAAAATTAAAATAATGAACATTAGAGAAAGTATCAAAGAGCATGTACAAGTCACAAAGGAATCGTGTTAAAAATCAAAGATTGAACCGTATTATAATTTCATACTCGGCGGGAACCTTCGGGAAACTCGCGAAAACTTAATCTCAACTGTCATTCGATCTTGAAAAAGTTTGGACGCGACCTGTCAGGGCTGTCTGAAGCTGAATAGGGCCCTCCAAGTTTCCCGCGTCCTTAATCAATAGGGAATCTTGGGAGGATTGCGAATTTTACTGGTCACACAAACGAAAAACTGAAACCTTCGATCCGAAAAGTTCTGAAGCGAAGGATTCAATAATTCGATTACGATTGCTGTGATTGGTTGTCACAGGTGATTCTCCAGACGGGAAAGCCATATCGACCAATGGACAAACAGGAGTGGTTTCAAACTAGAATTTGGATACTGGCGAAAGCTAAATATAACCGAATACCGAACATTCCAGTCCCATGAGTATTATTTTTTAACCTTTAGCGATATTTACTGGAATAGATTGTCGTATCAGTAATACAGTCCGAGAGCTTGGAAACAAATCACATTAATCATTTTGGTGTATGATATTGGGACTAATTTGATTGGCTTTCGTCTAAGTACTATAAAAATTATGATTTTTCACTCGAAATAGTTTTTCGCATTTGACGTCCCGGGGTCCTTATTTACCTCTTACTCCAGACCACCGCTGATTTTTTTTTAACGCTTACTAGATTGCTACTCATCTATTGCTAGTCTTAAATTAGGTAATCCTTAAAATTTGAACCCATTGATTCTGCTAAAAACTTGGCACTATAGATAAGCCGATAAGCTTGTACATCTGAAACTAAAGCTAAAATATACGTAACAACCCTAACTAAATCCGTTATTCCTCGCAAAGGAACTTCCTCTTACAAAAACCGTCTTGGAGACGTATTGATTAATGGTCATTCCCCAGGATGTAAACAGTAAAAAAAGATCTTTCTATTATTTATTGTATTTAAGCTTTTAGATGGATCAACTACTTAAAGCAATTGGATCGTTTCATCTCAAAATTCATAATTTAAGACAGTTTCACTGCCTTGATTTCAGGTAGTAAAGTCTGAAATTACTCAGGGAATTAGTCCATTAAATTATTATTTCCAAGACTAAACGGGTGTACGTAATAAATCCGTACAATAATTCTGATTAAAACAATTAAATGTGATTTAGATAATTTGAGATATAAAGAAATTCATAATTCCTAAAAAAAAATCTGATGTTAGCAAATGAGTTATTTATAATCGTACTCATCTTACAAGATACTGACTAATAAGAAAACCGATCTGAATCGGTTAAAAATCTAGACGACTTCATCGCAATAGCCCATACCATTAACAAGAAGTATAAATCGATAGATGTTTTTTTTTAATTGCAACAAATGTGCCAATGACCTCACCATCGACCTGGTGTTGAGTGGTTTCCGAAGTCCGTAGGTATCGCAATGAAAATACCGCCACCCCTCTTGAAACATGAGGTTGAAATCTAATATTGTATAACCGGCTACCCCACCCTTCAGACCAGGACTATCCAAGCAACAGTAATTACACAAATCTAAGATTTCT
Organism: Bombyx mori; assembly: GCF_030269925.1. Lineage (NCBI taxonomy): Eukaryota > Metazoa > Arthropoda > Insecta > Lepidoptera > Bombycidae > Bombyx > Bombyx mori. Next base: position 8,471,471 of record NC_085130.1, read on the forward strand.
ATAACCCAATCTCTGCGGCATGTCTCTCCAGATAAGCAGTCCCGGTCCTCCCAAAATACTAAGCAAACAACGAGCTCTCAGCCTTTCATGTGTCAGACTGCTTTACTCCGTGAATATAGGACGTGCTTTAAGTTCAAGAATATCATATTCTTCACACGAAAGCTTTCGGGTAGCGAAGCTTTCAGATTAAACTATAAATAACGACGGAGTGAATTTGCGAAGAGATTTATAAAACGCTCGGACTAAGTAATAAGAGGAAGCGAAACCCGAACGAGGCTCAGCCGCATTAATCCTGGCTCTCATAGTAAAGATTCGATATTGGATTGGGCATTTTAAGCTGTATCTGTATATCTTTTTTTTATTTTTTTATTTTTACTTAGATGTGTGGACGAGCTCACAGCCAACCTAGTGTTAAGTGCTTACTGAAGCCCGTAAACATTTACAACGTAAATGCGCCACCCACCTTGAGATATAAGTTCTCAGCGTACTTACAACGGCTGTCCCACCCTTCAAATCGAAACGCATTACTGCTTCACGACAGAAATAGGCAGAGTGGTGGTACCTACCCGTGCGAACTCACAAGAGGTCCTACCATCAGTAATTACGCAAATTATAATTTTGCGGGTTTGATTTTTATACACGATGTTATTCCTTCACCGTGGAAGTCAATCGTGAACATTTGTATAGTACGTATTTCATTAGAAAAATTAGTATCCGCCTGAGATTCGAACACCGGTGCATCGCTCAACACGAATGCACTGGACGTCTTATCCTTTAGGCCACGATGACTTAGTTCTGTCTCTGTATCTGTTGGAATCTATCGAAATAATTTTTACCAACGTCAAATGTTCTATTAACTTTGCACACATAACAAGGTCCAATGATGATACATTCATTTCAATATTCCCTTAATACCTCAAAAAACGCCAATTTAGAAACATTACGTACATTATTGTTGCTCAATTTTCTATTAAAACAAAAAAAAAACAATTTTAATTGAATTAGTAATTGGTAGTCCTAGTGACGAGATTACAGTAAATGGTTCATTAAAAAAAATGTATGTCCAAGTTATATTGAATAGTTTGATTCTAAAGAATAATAAAAGATGTGTAATTATGTGTTCAGATTAAAATCTGATATTATTTAAATCGTGTTTGCATAAATCGAAATGATGAACTAAATAAGGCCGTGAATACAAGAGGAGAAACTAAAACGCTATGTAATTAAGGCTAGAGCACACAACTGCGACTAATTGCTCGGACGATTGCCACCGATCGCTCAAAGTGCTCAAATTACTAATTATTACGCTGATGCGCAAAGAACAAGCGAAAGCGATTTAGTATTAAAAAAAATCTGTCATAAAAAACATATCTGACGGTAATTTATTTTTTCTGAGTTGACCTCATTTTCGGGACACGTGCCCGCCGGTTGGGAAATAGCATTTGAGGTCTCAATTGTTTTTTCTTATTCTTGAAGCCTCATCATTGCCACAGTTATAAGAATTATAATTACCAATATACATACCACTGCATTTCGTGTGTTCATCTGTAACTCTGTTTAATTTAGAACCGAGTCATGCATTTCCGTCAATGCGCTCTACTTAGGTACCTTAGGGATGTGTCCATAAACATTTTTTGCACATTCGACTTCAGAGTTCAGAGATAGGATGGTCTGGCTCTACTTTTGGAGATTGAAGATTGAGATTGGAGATTGAGATTGGAGATTGAGATTAGAGATCGAGATTGGATATTGAGATTGAGATTGGAGATTGGAGATTGTTAGAATCAAACAGTCTTTTCTTCTCTACATGATTCAATCATGTTTTTTTGCTCAATAATACTCATTATATCTCTGTATTGTTTGTTGTTACCTTCGACCTTCGTCTAAATTAGTGAGATTGAGAATTCAGGTCCCCTGAAATATAATTTACCATACATGTAAATAAAATTGGAGTGTCTGTTTTTAATATTGAAATAACCGCTTTTTACTACATGCATATGAATATATATACGGTACATACACCAAAATAGCATTTTTTACAATTTTTGTCTGTCTGTCTGTCTGTTTGTTCCGGCTAATCTCTGGAACGGCTGAACCGATTTTGACGGGACTTTCACTGATAGGTAGCTGATGATATAAGGAGTAACTTGGGCTTTACTTTTTTTAGACTAGCTTCGCCCCGCGGCGTCACCATCGATACGACGGGACATAGCATCGCGGAAATCAGCTATCAATAATAAAATTTAATGTTTCCGAAGCGAAGCGAAGGCGGGTCGCTAGTAATAATATAAATCTTTATAAGTCATTAAGATAAAGTCACAGGCAACTTTTGGCAACCAGATTTCACCCGTCATGTAGTCTGATTAAGCCGCGCATAGGGCTAGTTGCAAACAAATATTGAGCTTATTATAATAATAAAAATATTGTTTTAATATATGTTACTTTGGCATAACGCTAAATTTTACCCGCCTCTTTATTTACGTAGAAAGTGAAAATATTTTTAAATAATAGAATGTTAGGGAGTTATTTTACCAAAATCACGCTTTTTGACCGACTTACATTGGTCTTAGCGTGGTAATATAGCCTATAGCCTTCCTCGATAAATGGGCTATCTAACACTGAAATAATTTTTCAAATCGGACCAGTAGTTTCTGAATATAGCGCGTTCAAACAAACAAACTCTTCAGCTTTATAATATTAAGTATAGATTTGTAAGAAAGATAGACACGCTTAAACTCTCATAACTTAAACAGCATCGGGAGCCGATCTAAAGAAATACAGCTCGAGAATGATAACGATCTTCTCACGAGGGCCTTTCGACCGTGAACTAATTTTTAACTCAAATAAGCTCATATAACTGACCCTGCGTGAATGTGGGAGCTTTTGTTTAATTACATATGTTAATTGTCCGGTATCGTGGGGAGCTTTGAAGGGAGCCCTTTGGAAAAGAAAAACAAAAGCTCCGGTCGAGTTGCTTTTGTTTGGCTACGGGGCAGTTCGGTTGCTATGTTTATGACGTAAAATTAAAACATGGTCGCATGAATTTTTTTTGGCTTACATTTCCAACCCACATACGTTAAGCAGAGTTTTAATTGGCCTCCAGCGAATTTAGTACATCATGAATATTTTGTGCGGAAGTTTTCCATGGGCCATTAGTATTGTTGAGGTATACGACAAGGGAAAGATCTTCCACCAAGCGGGTATTATTTATCGGTAGACCGACCGACGGTCCGAATGTTGTTGTTCGGAACTTGTATTTTTTTATTGCTTAGCTGGGTGGACGAGCTCACAGCCCACCTGATGTGAAGTGGTTACTGGGGCCCATAGACATCTACAACGTAAATGCGCAACCCACCTTGAGATAAGTTCTAAGGTTACAACGGCTGCCCCGTTCTTCAAACCGAAACGCATTACTGCATCACGGCAGAAATAGGTAGGGCGGTGGTACCTACCCGCGCGGACTCACAAGAAGTCCTACCACCAGTAATAATATAATTGTATATATGCAAGCTTATCTTGAAAATGTCGTAAGCGAGATTCAGAGGCATCTGTCAAATATCTTGTGTTCTATGATAGCTATCGCCATAGTATTTTATCTCAATCCGAGCCCATCTTGAAAGATATGGTCGAAACTTCAACGACATTTTAAAACGGCTGCCCCGCCTTTCGTAACGATATCTGTCAGCCAATCATTCAAGCCACTGCTTTGTATGTTCAGAAAACTCCCACAATACTCAATTGATAGAAGAACAAGTCGCGGTCAACTTTTGTGGTCATCGAACCTCCCACGGGATCGGATTACAGTGTCGATGGAAAATGGGTTTGTGGTGTGATGTAGCAATGCTTCAATGGATACCGTCACGTATGACTTTAAAGCTCTACGTATTAAGCTTTTTATCGCACTAGTATCTGCTGCGATGCAATCACGCGATGCTGTTTGAAGAGTGAGACCGCCCTTACAAAACCCAAAGGAGATTTTTACGTAATATCTACACTTATTTGTAACCAGAAGTCGGTTTATGAATTTCCGTGAAAATAACTTTTTAAATGGACTTAAATATCCCTAATTTGGGATAAAGCTCCCAAAGAGATTTCCCTAATGGATGCTTACGACTTAAAAACCATAAGGATAAAATTTTCTAAACTGTAGTTTCATGCGACATGAGACATGAAGTCGTCGTGGCCTAAAGGATAAGACGTCCGGTGCATTCGTATCTAGCGATGCACCGGTGATCGATTCCCGCAGGCGGGTACCAATTTTTCTAATGAAATACGTACTTAACAAATGTTCACGATTGACTTCTACGGCGAAGGAATAACATCGTGTAATAAAAATGAAACTTTCAAAATTATAATTTGCGTAATTACTGATGGTAGGACCTCTTGTGAGTCCGCACGGGTAGGTACCACCACCCTGCCGATTTCTGCCGTGAAGCAGTAATGCGTTTCGGTTTGAAGGGTGGAACAGCCATTGTAAGTCTACTGAGAACTTGAAACTTATATCCCATGGTGGGTGGGTGGCATTTACGTTATAAATGTCTATGAGCTCCAGTAACCACTTAACACCAGGTGGGCTGTGAGCTCGTCCACTCATCAAAGCAATAAAATAATAGTAACATGTCCAAAAATCAATACGCCTTTTAGAGAGATACTTACTCTAGTTTTTTTTTGTTATTTGCAGGTCGCGTTAATGTTGTTGAAGTCTTCGGACTCATGTCTCAAGTTCGTTGAAATGTTCCATTTAAAAATCGCCCCCGCCAAAAGTTTGTAGTATTTTCCATAAAATCATAATGAGCACAGCATCGGAGCTTTCAAACTACTTAAAAGCTTTCAGATTTTGTAATATTCAAGTCTAGGGGGACCTAGGTTTAAGAGTTTCTTAACGAAAGTTTTATTCTCAGTATGATCTTGCTAAAAAAATTCTAGGATGTTGAAGAATAGTTTGAAGTGATCATTTTAATCTACATAATATATAAAAAGGAATTGCTGTTCGTTAGTCTCGCTAAAACTCGAGAACGGCTGGACCGATTTGGCTAATTTTGGTCTTGAATTACTTGTGGAAGTCCAGAGAAATAAAAGGATAGAATAGAATAGATAAAAGGAAGGTAGATAAATATGAAAATGCTCGGAATTAAATAAAAATAACAATTTTGTTTTTCCTTTGATGTGTCCCCCGTCGGTCGGATTCCTTTTGTTTGTTTTAAGTTTATTTTATACAAAAGTTTGGGTCTTTTATTTATCGATTGAGGCACTGCGAAGTCTGCCGGGTCAGCTAGTTCTTTATTATTATGTTTGCGTGAACGGACGAACGAGCGCTTGGCCCACCCAGCGCGAAGTGACTACCGTAGCCATTGTATCACAGCGTCAAAGCCGCCACCTACCTCGAGAAATGAGATCGAAATTTCAATTGTATCATATTACAGATATACCTTCAAACCAAAATGATTACCTGACGGCAAAAATAGGCCGCACCGCCAGTGAAATATTTTGATATCAAACACAGAGAATATTCCTGGCACACATTTTCACGTGTAATTTATTAATTAGCTAAACTTGCTGATCACTTGATTTTAAATGAAGTCAAATCCCCCTTCTTTTTGGACAAAAGTTTCAAACCCTAATCGATCCTACGGTCGTTGTAACCTCAAACTAGGACGCAAAACTGCTTTACAGTTACAGGCCTGTATGAGACTTGCTAAGTAGAATTTCCCATTCAGATACCTCTTATACGGTCCAAAGAATTGAAATATCTAACTATTCGTAACATCTGAAATAAATATATCCGTAAAATAAACCCAAGATCAAAAACCATTAAACTGACTTAATCACGACGCGAACCGGATTAAGCATGCTATAATTAACTGTGAAATTAATTAAGACAAGTGTCTGTCATTAAAACAATTAAAAAAAAATTATAAGACGAAAAGCGATCTTTTGTTCTTAAAAATGATTCGGAAACTCATTCGAACTCTGAACTAAAAATGTAATTATGAATTCAAGAGCGTCACTCTCCCTTTTATCGGTGTGCTGAAAAAAAAATGAGGGGAAAACATCGATAAAAGTTATCGATTATAAAGCAATAAAATTTAAAATGTTAATTAGTGTAACACGAATTTTTGAAGCAAAATTATCCTTGTCCCCATCGATATAAAGTTTTATTTTGGTCAAATATCACTATTAGCATTGTTCACTATATTATAACGTCAATATCGATGACATAATATTATGTAAATTAATGCATAACACAACATATAGAGAAAGGGAAATAATTCACTATGATTAAAATATATTTTTTATTTAAAGGTATTAATTAATATTTCCATTTAAAGAATGTAAATAGGTTTAATTATCAATTAGTTTTTTTACAAGATTATTATGTTATGGTTGTCTGTCACACAGACCAAAAGTGGTACACGCCAGAATTACACCGAAGTTACTATCCGTGCGTGCTTGATACTATTCTATACAAAAAATCTTTATATTCAAAAACGAGTCAAAACAATACATTGATTGGAGTCTCCTTTTAAGCGTGCAAGCCTGTACTAGGAGACTATTAATTATACAATATGCTCTGTTCAATTAACTCTTATTCACAACTTGTATTTTTAAATCTGTTTGCATAACGCTGTTCTTTAAATGGAATTTTAGAACTAAACTATTATGTATAGCACCCGGAATCTTTCAAATAAATCGTATCGATAAACTCAATTTTTAATCGGCTAATCCCTATAGTAAGTCAAACTTTGTTCTTTGTGGATTGTTTTTAAGTTTGAGTTTGACTGTGCAGCCCTTTCAATGACGCTGGCTCCATTTGATCTTTCAAAGTTTTGAATTTTATATAAATGATGTTTTACGAATAAATTTTTTTTCAACGCAGAAATAATAATAATAGTATAATAAAATATGTTTCGACTTAGGGCTTTGATTTTTACGAGTTGCGGTAATTACATAATAAAACAGAGAAATTACGGGAATTTTTTAGCCATTGAAAGCTTAAATGTACGTAAATAGTGGTTATCCACATTTATTTTTAACATCGTGTAATAAAAATCAAACCCGCAAAATTACAATTTGCGTAATTACTGGTGGTAGGATCTCTTGTGAGTCCGCGCGGGTAGATACCACCACCCTGTCTATTTCTGCCGTGACGCAATAATGCGTTTCGGTTTGAAGGGTGGGGCAGCCGCTGTAACTAAGCTTGAGACCTTAGAACTTATCTCAAGGTGGGTGACGCATTTACGTTGTAGATGTCTATGGGCTCCAGTAACCACTTTACACCAGGTGGGCTGTGAGCTCGACCACCCAAATAAGCAATAAAAAAACCTAAGAATTGAATATACCAACTAATGAATTTAATTGTTTCATTATTTATTTTGTTTCAGAACTAGTGGAAGGATGTCTGAAAACGTGCTCTCCTTCACGGCCGATGCGTCCGATAACAAAGCGCGTTACAGTTGTGAAGCCAAGAATATCATGATCAGCAACACGCTGAAGGCTGAGATCGACCTGACTGTGCTCTGTGAGTATGAATATAAAAGCTATTTTTGTATGACATGAAATTGGAAATCCTAGTGAGTTAAAATACTGGTAAAACCAGTCAACATGTCTTTGAAAATCTAAAGTCATAAAGGATTATTTTTTCTAATATAGATAGGTATATGAACTCAATATCCCCTATATACTTAATGCAGGAGATCAATTCCAAGACAGTTTACAATAAATATATCGACTAGAGAAATCCAAAATGCATGAAGAAAACCTAAGCCGTACCGAATTTTTTCCAAAACCTGTTTGACTATTGATGCGTATTATTTTATGTCCGGGATGAAATTCGAGATCACAGTTCAGTTGGTGCGTCTACAGTTCAAGGGATCGACTTTGTCTCTATATAAACAACGAAAGCTATTTGCCCGGGACTATGTTTAAATCTTTGGGAACGGTGATTTCGCATTGTATGTTATCGACACATTGCAGTTTTGACTGTATACAAATAATGCATTACAATTCGGTAAAATTACTCATAGCATGATGTGTATTTTACAATTCACTCAAAATATTGACGTTTCAAAGAACATTTAATATTTTCAACATGCGAACATTCATAGGTTTTTTTTTTATTGCTTAGATGGGTGGACGAGCTCACAGCCCACCTGGTGTTAAGTGATTACTGGAGCCCATAGTCATCCACAACGTAAATGCGCCACCCACCTTGAGATACAAGTCCTAAGGTCTCAAGTATAGTTACAACGGCTGCCCCACCCTTCAAACCGAAACGCATTACTGTTTCACGGCAGAAATAGGCAACGTGGTGGTACCCACCCGCGCGGACTCACAAGAGGTCCTACCACCAGTAAAGTTTCAAGTTGCTACAACTCAACTCATTGCTACAATGTTGTCGTCTAAATAGATCGTTGTATTTTTTAACCGTTCTTGTATTGTTCTAAAGTTGTGAAGGAAACTTTAATAAAACCAACGGAAAGTTTGCATAAGCTTTCAATTACTTACAATCTTTGGTGATTCAAATGTTTCCTGGTAGTAAGTATTATATGAAAACCTTTGGTCTTATCAAGCGGAAAAATATGACGAGACTACAGAGAGATTTTACATTGAATTTGAAACGGTTCACGGTGGTATTATTTTCATTTTCATACATTTTTGCTGTAGAAGCCAGTTGGAATGTGCTAGCAATTGAAATAATATAGAAAATTATAGAAACATAGGAGCTTGAACCAAAAGATGGTGCTAAAATAGAGAGTACATCAATAAACGTCAAATAACATTAACCTCAAAAGTACGTAATAGGGTTCATACTGAACACATTCAGATTTTCGGGTTTCTGGTGTTCGAAGCCAAAAGGTGGTGCAATCATGTGTTCGGAAAACCTTGAATCTTTTAAGTTGATCACGAGAGACAGGTCTTAAGCTGCAAGGCTACGAGGTACTGGTTTTTACTGGTGGTAGGACCTCTTGACCGCAACCCGTAAAAATCATAGCCTTAAGTCGAAACCATATTACTAGTAGTACTAACCCTTGTGAGTCCGCGCGGGTAGGTACCACCACCCTGCCTATTTCTGCCGTGAAGCAGTAATGCGTTTCGGTTTGAAGGGTGGGGCAGCCGTTGTAACTACACTGAGACCTTAGAGCTTATATTTCAAGGTGGGTGGCGCATTTACGTTACGTTACGTCTATGGGCTCCAGTAACCACTTAACATCAGGTGGGCTGTGAGCTCGTCCACCCACCAAAGCAACAAAAAAAAAGGTAGCATTATCTTATTAGTATGGCCCTCCATATTATCTTGGATAAACGCCCTTTGTAGAATCTACTAGCATAATACAATTTAAAAACTAACAAACTGGGACCCGTGCTACTAGACAATACATGTAATTTATTAAAACTGCAGTAACTTGGGTACTTCACGATTCGCAGATATGACTGAAGCTTTCACTACATACTTTTTTTATTTTTTTTTATTGCTTAGGTGGGTGGACGAGCTCACAGCCCACCTGGTGTTAAGTGGTTACTGAAGCCCATACACATCTACAACGTAAATGCGCCACCCACCTTGAGATATAAGTTCTAAGGTCTCCGTATAGTTACAACGGCTGCCCCGCCCTTCAAGCCGAAACGCATTACTGCTTCACGGCAGAAATAGGTAGGGTGGTGGTACCTACCCGCGCAGACTCACAAGAGGTCCTACCACCAGTAAATCGTGCTTAGACTATTAATTAGATAATGTGACTTTTCTATTGCTTTACTTGTTTTATCATGAATCCACTACAACCACGAATGATTTCAAGTATTTTAATAATCAACTGTGACAACACTATACTATGTTTTTTGAATTACTACTACTAGTACTACTAGAACTATAAAAATTTTAAAGACAGTAGATTTACAAGATTTTAAGCAAAAATTGCAAGTATTAGATAAGGCTTACTATACTATGTCAGAATATTTAGACGATAGATAATTTAGATGATAAAGTAGAATAGAGTTAAATAATTATAATTTAAGTTTAATATTTTAATGTAGATTATACTTAGGCCTAATATTTGTACGCTTTACTAGCAGGACATAGTGATAGTTTTATTAATATTAACCTATTAATCTTTGTTAACCAATGACCACAAATCAAATAAATAAAAAAAACTTAGTCAGCAAATTCTGTAATACTTGAATTTTATTTTTTCCGCTTAGTCTTAGTTTATGTTGATTGTGATTATATTATTAGGGCTGTAATGCTGCGTACTATACAAAGGAAAATATAATGAATGGAAAAAACCAATTCGCTTAATATAAAAACATATTATGAGCACGTACATTCGCAAATAACACACACACTATCACAGAATAATTTCAGGAATGAATTTCCCAAATGTTACTTTATGAAATTCTTGAAGGATTCTCAGAAGTTATTTGCTTACGTTTAACACACAAGGACTCGTTTGACGTTGAATGTCCTCGAGACAACCTTACCTACAAAATAATCCGGCAGAAACCAGTGTGCGTGACCCAAAAGTACTTTCTGTATCAAACGAACATCAAAATTTCCTAAGAATACGATTATTTTAAGAATATGTTAAGAAATTGTATACAATTTTGTAAGGGGGAAGAAAATTTTCTCGTTGAAGGTAATTGAGTTTACTTAATTTAAATAGCTTTCATTCGTGATAATGAGAAGTACCAGACAGATTTTTGTCTATAAAACACTAAGACCGCTTTTGGAAATAAAAATTACGGAACACTGGACAATATCGCGAGGAGATCAATGTGAAAAGGCTGTTCTATATACCATATCATTCAATCTCTGTGTTATTTGTAATATCAAAATATGGTCATAATGATTTTGGCAATGTGCATTAGGCAATTTCTAATATATATGGACGACGGTGACCATTCACGTGGACCGTGTGCAGATCTGCCTTCAGAGGTACAAAAAAAGCTAAAAAGAGGTTTAGGTTGACGTAAAAAATGATATTTTTTTTCTTCATCCACTAGGTGGGGTCGGCACAGCTAATTTTTCTCTTCCATTCTCTTCTATCAGCCGTCATCTCAACACTTACTCCTCTCTCTCTCATATCGTCATTCATACACTCCATCCATGTCTTCTTCGGTCGTCCTCGTCCTACCTTGCACTACCATTTCCATGCATCTTTTCTCTATGCATCACATGTCCATACCACGCTCTGCTCTTTAATTTGTTGATAACACTTCTTCACACTTTCACAATAAGTAAAATGACTTCAATTTCAATTCAATGAATCCAATTTTAAAATAATGTAATATGATTCCCTCACACGGCAACCCAAAATAATTTAGCTGAAACAGATAATCCATTTCAGAATTACTAAACTTCGAGTTGATTTAATAAAATTAAGCTTATCTTAACTGTAATAGGTATCATTACAACATACACGTTAATTTAATTAACATTAAACTTTTGCAATTATGCTTATGGAGCGCACGAGGACTCAATTACATTAATATAACTTCTAGATACGTAGGGCAAGCAACTACGAGTAAACTGATTTTAATATCATTCTATACTTCTATACTAATATTATAAAGTGGACAGATTTGTTTGTTTGTATTGAATTGGCTCCGAAACTACTGAACCGATTTGAAAAATTCTTTCACTGTTTGGAAGCTACACTATCCCCGAGTGACATAGGCTACATTCATTATTTTTTTTAAAATTATGGATCCTTACTAAAAATCCAATAATGTGATCCAAGGTGTAGAAAAAATACCTAAAATATTCATTAAAATATACTTAATATTATAAAGAGGAAAGATTTGTTTGTTTGTTTGTTTGTTTTGAATAGGCTCCGAAACTACTGAACCGATTTGAAAAATTCTTTCACTGTTCGGAAGCTACACTATCCCCGAGTGACATAGGCTATATTCACTTTTTTTTTAAATTATGGATCCTTACTAAAAATCCAATAATGTGATCCAAGGTGTAAAAAAAATACCTAAAATATTCATTAAAATAATAATATTCAAACTATCCTTATAATTTTCTTTTTTTAGTAACCTGAAGCAAATAATATAAGGGTTGATGTGTGTGTGCATTATATTTTTTTATTGTGAAATTTTTGTTAAGGCCCGAGCGAAGCCGAACCGGGCCGCTAGTTTATTATAAACGTAAAACAGTAATTTAAATTAAATTGCTTGTATACCAAAAAATGAGAATAGCATAATATTAACATAAATTGGATATTTGATGCCAATAATTATCAGGACAAGTTTATAGTAAGTGATCTCTTCTAAACGATCAATCCTATTTAAAAATAATTTGATTGAAGAAAATAATAAATTTATTTATCTAGTTACCATTACTGGTAGTAGGACCTCTTATGATTCCGCACGGGTAGGTACCACCGCCCTGCCTATTTCTGCCGTGAAGCAGTAATGCGTTTCGGCTTGAAGGGTGAGGCAGCCGTTGTAACTAGACCTTAGAACTTATATCTCAAGGTGGGTGGCGCATTTACGTTATAGATGTCTATGGGCTCCAGTAACCACTTAACACTAGGTGGGCTGTGAGCTCGTCCACCCATCTAAACAATAAAAAAATATATATTATATATATGAAATATAATACTCATTGATTGTTTATGAGCTATTGAACTATGTCTTCTACAGCTTGACCAACGTCTAATATTATCTTCTATTTCAGTTGCTCCCGCCCACGTCACTATATCTGGACCCTCTGAAGCGAGAGTCGGCGATCCAGTTCCCCTGACCTGCAGTACAGCTCCTTCGAATCCAGCTGCTGAGATTAAGTGGCTAGTCATAGGGAAGCACCATAAAGAAGCTAGTAATAGAACCGTTATTTCTCCAGAAGGTGAGCCATTTTAGGGGAGCAATTGCTCGATTCTTGCTGCCGTGTGCTGTGAAGTATACCAGTGCTCCACTATTAAGCATTACTCGCAGTTCCCTGCCGAGGAATGTGTAATTAATACGCTTTTATTAGCTTCAGACGTATGTATGTATGTTTGTAACGGAATCTTTGAACATGATTTTGACCCCCTTTAAATGTCGGATTAACTCGAAATTTTGTATACTTAATAAGGACCGATGATAACTCAATATAAAAAAAAATTAAAAAATTAAAATTCAACTAAAAAATTAAAAATAAATAATAGTTTAAAAAAACTAAAACAAAATACGCTTTTATAAAAAATCCAACAAAAAAATAGAAAATAAAGTTTAATATATTTGAATTAAAAAAAAAAAGAAAGCGTGGGGTGCATGGTGTCAATAGTTATAAATATTTTATGAACAGATATGAGTAGAAGGGTTATTTTGATAGTATCCTAAAAAACACGCCACGCTTTTTTTTACAATAAAATCATTTTTTCTTACACTATTTTTAATTCAAATATATTAAAATTTAGTTTCTATTTTTTTGTTGGATTTTTTATAAATACGTACTTTTTAGTTTTAGTTTTTTTAAACTATAATTTATTTTAATGATTATTTTCTTAAACAGGTGGCTGGATTACCTCGTCCAACATAACCGTGATAGTGGAACCGAATAGAAGGTCAATAGTAGTGGTGTGCCACGGCATCAACGCTCAGCTGACGGAAAACGTGATCGCCACTCACACCATCAATGTCTTGTGTAAGTACATATCGACTGGTGAAAGGGTATTTGGTTTAAGCGGCATTCACATTGCTGATGTCCTTGGGCGACAATAACCACTCACCTTATTTTCAGTTAGTAAATTCAGCAAAAAATCCCCGTCATATACGTTTTTCTTCACACAAGTTGATTTCATATTATGATTTCGTGAATGATTTTTCATTTCATGCATTTCAAAAGACTCATAACCTAGTTTCGGAAAAAAATCGACAGCCCAAAAATACACAATAATTTAATGACGACGCTAAAAAAAAAACTCATGAAAAGCCAACCACGACATAAAACCATAATATAAATTCACGAAAGCTCTACATAAAATTACCGGGAAAGCTCGCCGTAATGTATGCGGGCGGGCTCTTGCCGTTTTGAAGTTAATGTCATTATACTCTGGAAAACACATCGGCATCGCATCGATGGTAACAGACGTATGGTACATGACGTCACGGGTTAAGGACTACACGCACTTCGTGGGAAAGTGCATCAGATATTTTTTTAGCTTCTGTAATATACTTTTTTCTTTCGTAAGCAGTAGAGAGTGAAATCGACTTGATGGAATATGATCATTGCTTCTTTACGAGTAGGTGAGCTTACGGGGCTCAAACCGGAGTGTTACTAACACTGGCCATAGCAAGAGCAGTGCTTTGCAGAATCTACCACCGGATCGGAAACGCGACCCACTGAGAAGATCCGGCGAGAAACTCAGTGGGCTGTGTCTTTAAGTTAATTTACTCGTCGAGCCTTCGCCGCAAGCGACGGGTTCGACGAGGACGGTGACCGGTGCTTGAGGTACCTAAAAGCACCGACAGTGGATCGGGAGGATCCGTAATGACGTGCTTAGGGCGACGTCACTGTTTACCATTCGATCCACAGGATCGGGTATGTAATTTCCGGCGGCCACGACAAGAGTGGCGCAATGATGACTATTATAAATACTTACTGACTGAGTCAAGCTCCAGGTCATCATGGAGATCCACGTTCCTTAGGAACCACGGTGCTCCGATGGCTATCCTGCAAAAACGGGATTGAATAACTTGAAGGGGTTTCAAGTTGGTGTGGGCCGCGTGAGCGAACACTACACTTGCATAGGTCATGACGGGGCGTAGGTATGCAAGTTTTGTAGAGTGTCACCTTATTACGAAGGGACAATTTACTTCGCTTACAATTAATTGAGGAAATTATATACCAAAGATCGTCACTAAATATATTTGGTTAAGAACTTTGACAAACTTCACGTTGGATGTTTGTTAACTAACTTCACACAGCCATATCTTGTTACACGGTTCATAACAATATCCATATCCGTAAATGTATCACAAGGTTATATCAAGAAGATAACTTTGAATGCGTTAGTACATAAACTCAAGCTACGAATGTGTATCATAGCTCACAACCCACCTGGTGTTAAGTGGTTACTGGAGCCCATAGACATCTACAACGTCAATGCGCCACCCACCTTGAGATAAGTTCTAAGAACTCAAGTATAGTTACAACGGCTGTCCCGCCCTTCAAGCCGAAACGCATTACTGCTTCACGGCAGAAATAGGCAGGGTGGTGGTATCTACCCGCGCGGACTCACAAGAGGTCCTCCCACCAGTTTGTTTCTCCTTTTGACATTCTTAAAATGCCATGGGACATATGAAATAATGAAATGACAGATGTTTATTCGCCGGAAATTTGTTTTGAATGTACAATCCCGTAGATGATTTTAGATCATAAGCAATTTTATATCAAATCCGATAACGTATTGTTGGAAATGTATCGGATTTTATAAAAAAAAATATCGATTTTTTATACTAAACACGCGCCATCTATTGTACTTTGATGGTAATTTTATATAAACCTTCCCTAGAGTGCCAGCCATTACGGCTTAGACACGAATAGTGGATAATCAATAAATAATAGTTATTTAAAAAAAACCTTTGTAGCCAGACGTGCACAACTAGCTGATGGTGAGTGGCTATCATCGCTCATGTACGTCAGAAATGCCAAGGATACAGCTGCCTACCGTATATACGGTATATACATCTATATATAAATATTTACAAATGTTAGTATTATAAATGAAGCGCTTATATTTTGATTACAGCGCCATCTGTTGAGAGTTTATCAAAGCACCGGTCACCATCCTCGTCGAACCCGTCCCTTGCGATGAAGGGCTCGACGAGTGAATTAACCCATAGACACAGCCCACTGAGTTTCTCGCCGGATCTTCTCAGTGGGTCACGTTTCCGATCCGGTGGTAGATTCTGCGAAGCACGGCTCTAGCTAGGGTTTGTGTTAGCAACGTCGTCAAGCTTCAACCCCGTGAGCTCACCTAAGAATTCGGCAAATCTAGAATAACTCCTCGAGGTTACTAGCCTAAGCAGGAAAACCCTAAAAAAATATTTCAAATTGGAATGATGCACACATTTAGAAAAGAGCTTATATTTTTTATACATGAATAGTTTTGAAATTCATCTTGGACAAACACCATATCATGTGAATTATATATATTATTAGATTATACCGGCTCGTCCTTCCGCTGTTTGTGGTCCGCACAAGGCTTATCTTAAATACTGATATGTGACCAGTGAGAGATTCCCGTGGATAGAAAGCTCTGTACTTGTAACCAAGTCAGATAATCTTGAGCTTTTCCACCCAGGGAAATCTCAGGGATTGTTTTGCAATAAATAAATATAAAAGGCAGAATATTACCATGTGAAATTAACGCTACCGGGTCCTGGAAACGGCGATACTTTAAGACAAATATTTTTTCTGTATGGAAACTAGCGACATCTTGTAGCGGATGCCCCTAAACTTTTATATTGTTAAAGCTTCGGCATTTATTTATTTATTTATTAAGTTGCACTAACAAAGTGATCATCAATAAAAAACATTGAACAATTAACAAAAGTTCATGGCAGATGTCACCTCAATTACAGGTGACATCATATTGTATAGCTAAACACAGAAAAGAAAAAAAAGAAAAAATCATACAAGTCTTTATTTGTTATAGACTAACCGATAAAATTTTATCAGTTAGTGGTTTATGAAAATTTACAAAATCCTTCATTAAAAAAATAATAATATAGGTAATATATTACTGCCATCTACAGGACCAGTGAGAAACTAATCGAAGCGAAGCCATCTAGTGGCCGACGCCCGTAAACATTTTTGTTGGCTGCTTGCAATGCTTATCTCTAACCAATTTACGTGTATTATCTATGAACGCTACTAAATATTATGGCGGGCTTTAAAAATTCAAAGCGCCCCTCAAATGTGACTAGCCTTTAACCCATAACAAGGTATATGATTTCGGATCACGTTCCGCAAGGCACACATTGAGTTAGTAAATGCCTTAAATAACTTCACAGGGTAAGTGGGCCTCAGTAGGTCAAACAATTTATGAACTTAAATTGAGAAGGAAGTACCTTCAAATATAACATTATTAGCATAGCACTAATTTATTTATTTTTGCTTAGATGGGTGGACGAGCTCACAGCCCACCTGGTATTAAGGGGTTACTGAAGCCTATAGACTTCTCTTCTACGACATAAATGCGCCACCCACCTTGAGATATAAGTTCTAAGGTCTCAAGTATAGTTGCAACAGCTGCCCCACCCTTCAAACCGAAATGCATTGCTGCTTCACGGTAGAAATAGGCAGAGTAGTGGTACCTACCTGTGCGGTAATTACCACCAGTAATTACGCAAATTATAATTTGGCGGATTCGATTTTTATTACACGATGTTATTCCTTCACCGTGGAAGTCAAACGTGAACATTTTTTGAGTACGTATTTCATTAGAAAAATACAGGCGTTTCCTTTAATATATTTTTAATGTTATTACCTGATAATGTTGCTATCAAAGTTTATTGAACTTTGACAGTGCATGATAGGGTATTTTATTTTTAAGCCCAAATCTTATAATGATGAAACAGAATTTTCATAAAAAATACGACTTCAATTGAATAAAATGAGAAAACCTAAAAAAAGTCAGTCGCATCGAGAACCTCCTCCTTTTTTGAAATCGGTAAAAACAAAATAACATACATAGTTCAGCTACCTAAGTCGACAGCGTATAATTAATACACTAGACGATGACCGAGCTTTGCTCGGTTTGTTTTGATAACGCCATCTTGTTGTGTCCTTAAAGCGGTCAGTTGCCCTCAATTAAGAAAAATAGTATTATTATTCGCCAATAGATGTCGGGAAGAGTTGATTATTGAAAACACGAATAAAACAACATTTTCTGAAAAAAAATCGTAGCTTTATCGCCCCCCGAAATCCCCTGTATACTAAATTTAATGAAAATCGTTGGAGCCGTTTCCGAGATTCTGATTATATACATATATATATATATATATATATTAATATACAAGAATTGCTCGTTTAAAGGTATAAGATACATGAATAGATGAATGTTTTCCTACTTTGCTATTATTTTTTCCATAAAAACGTAGGTTGAAGCTTAACAATCAAATCCGTATAATAATATCTGCGTTTGACAGCTAGGCTACCTGTAATTGAAATGACACCTTCAAGCGATTACGCGTAGGATCAGAATTGAATGCGTTCTCGAAGTAATCTTCTCTCTGTGTACATCTTCTATATATTAATACGTGAAGCAAAAACTTTGTATCCATTTTTTTTTTTTTTTTTTTTTTTTTTTTTTTTTTTTTTTTTTTTTTTTTTTTTTTTTTTTTTTTTTTTTTTTTTTTATGCTGGAGTCATGGTCCAGACGGCTGGCTGATCCTTCGGCTGGTCGTAGGACCGTCGAGGCGATTCGCCCGATTCTTGTGGATTGGGTGAATCGTGACAGAGGACGCCTCACTTTCCGGCTCACGCAGGTGCTCACTGGGCATGGTTGTTTCGGTGAGTTCCTGCACCGGATCACAGCTAAGCCGACGGCAGAGTGCCACCATTGTGGTTGCGACTTGGACACGGCAGAGCATACGCTCGTCGCCTGCCCCGCATGGGAGGGGTGGCGCCGTGTCCTCGTCGCAAAAATAGGAACCGACTTGTCGTTGCCGAGTGTTGTGGCATCGATGCTCGGCGACGACGAGTCGTGGAAGGCGATGCTCGTCTTCTGCGAGTGCACCATCTCGCAGAAGGAGGCGGCGGGGCGCGTGAGAGACGCACAATCCCGCCGCCGTCGAGCGGGGGCCAGGGAGGCGGATCTCGCCCAAGCCCTGGCCCTCTAAGTGTTTCGGGTCCCCCTCACATGTCGGTCTGGGGACCGGCGAGGGGGTGCCTAAGAAGACGACGTGCAAGCTGCTCTGCACGCGTTTTACGCAAGGGCGGAAGTCCGGAGATTTCCTGCTGACCAAAAAAAAAAAAAAAAATCCATTTTTATGAAAATTGCGCGGACGGAGGAGTATGAAATTTTCCACACTTATAGAGAATATAGAGAAGAAGTGCACAATGCTAATATTTTTTTTAAATAATGCATAAAAGATACATTAAATCAACAAAGAAAACATTACACACACTACATACCATGTATAGTTATTTGACGCACACACGCATGCATACTATTTATTGTCAAACTTTTGTTCTTAACGTCTGTGGTCAAATTGAGAATAGATTAAATATTGTTTGTCTTTATTAATATTTTTTATAGTGTAGCCTTGGCGAAACTGTGATTATAGAAGTATAAAATACAATCATAATAGTGTACAAACTTACAATTCCAATTAATTATAGTCGAATTTCGACTACTACGGGACCTCTAGTTATTACAAAAGTATGAGTTAATTTTAAAATACATTTATGAGATGTGGCTTTAGTAGATTTTAATTGTTTTTATTGCTTAGATAGCTCGACGAGCTCACGGGCCACTTGTTGTTAAATGGTTACTTTAGCCCATAGACATCTACAACGTAAATGAAGCCACCCACCTTGAGATATAAGTTCTAAGGTCTCAGTATAGTTACAACGGCCGCCCCACCCTTCAAACCGAAACGCATTACTGCTTCACGGCAGAAATAGGCAGGGCGGTGGTACCTACCCGTGCTGACTCACAAGAAGTCCTAACACCAGTAATTACGCAAATTATAATTCGGCGGATTCGATTTTTGTTGCACGATGGTATTTCTTCACCGTGGAAGACAATCGTGGACATTTGTTAAGTACGTATTTCATTACAAAAATTGGTACCCGCCTGCGGGATTCGAACACTGGTGCATCGCTCGACACGAACGCACCGGACGTCTTATCCTTTAGGCCACGACGACTTTAAAAGTTGTATTTTTAATGTCGTTTTATCATAACATCGGGATGCAAGAGACATGGCCCCGCTGAATAATAAACGCGCCTACGAAATCAAACATTTTAAAATAATTGGATTCTTGAATATTTTAACGGAGCGAGAGAACCAATCACGTTAATTACCCACTCGTCTTAATTAGGTTTTCGTAATTACCAGCTGGTTTATATGCGGTTCATAATTGTGTGTCTTTGGCTCGTGATATGCGTAATTTTCTTAGCAGAATTTCAATTGCTTGTAGTAGTAAATGTCTTTGCTTTTTTAATGTCAGCATTCAATTATGCAAACCCACCCGAACAATCTTTGACTGTCCCTAATATTAATTAGCAATATATTATACTTTCATTAGAAAGTATCTATACATATAAATAAAATTGGAGTGTCTGTTTGAAATATTGAAATAACCGCTTTTTACTACATGCATTTGAATATGCGATATTGCAAGTCCGCACGGGTAGGCAGGTACCACCACCCTGCCTGCTTATTTGTGCCGTGAGGCAGTAATGCGTTTCGGTTTGAAGGGTGGGGCAGCCGTTGTACTGAACTAAGACCTTAGAACAGGTAGGTGGTTGTAGATGTCTATGGGTTCCGGTAACCACTTAACACCAGGTGGACCGTGAGCTCGTCCACCCGTCTAAGCAATAATAAAATATATATACATAAACACTAAACCCTCCAACCTGATGGAAACCTACCAGTGGTCAGCATCCACATTGCCCCGATTCTAACAATGCGTCTTATTTACACAAAACGAAGACAATTTTGCAGATTCTCCTCTAAGCATATGCCTTGAGAGCTGTATCGTCGCTTTCCGTTACACAGAATCGCTATCTGATACTCATTAATCATTGTTAAGGTTGCGGACTCGGTGATAGCGTACAGGAAGCTTTAGTATCATGCAACAGACGTTGAAATGGTTATTTGTTTTGAAAATGTTTTAGTAAAGACATCAACTTGAATACATTGATTGAGGTACTATTGCTACTTTTTTTTTTTTTTAATTTCTTTGCAGGCAGACGAGCATATGGCCCACCTGATGGTAAGTGGTCACCGTCGCTCATGGACGTCAGCAATGCCAGGGGCAGAACCAAGCCGCTGCCTACCATACCTTTCCACTTCATTATTAGCTATTTTATAATCTTACTAGCTTTTGCTCGCGACTCCGTCCGCGTGGAATAGTTACTTTGGCATAACGCTAAATTTTACCCCCACTGCATTTACGTAGAAAGTGAAAATATTTTTGAATTATAGAATGTTAAGGAGCTATTTAAAATTTTATTGAGAACATTCTATATTGGTATTTTGAAACATTCTTTATTGCTGCTGCACTTGTATTGGTCTTGCCGTGATGTTATATAGCCTATAGCCTTCCTCAATAAGTGGGCTATCTAATACAGAAAGATTTTTTCCAATCGGACCAGAAGTTCCTGAGATTAGCGCGTTCAAACAAACAAACTCTTCAGCTTTATAATATTAGTATAGATTAGTATAGATAAGCTTGTACATCATTTCTGTCATAAGTACGCGAGTCAACGTCAACAAAGAGATCATGCGTTCTTGTTGGCGTAGAAAAATAATTATTTAAATTAAACTAGAGGTCCCGCAGTAGTCGAAATTCGACTATAATTTATTGGAATTGTAAGTTTGTACACTATTATGATTGTATTTTATACTTCTATAATCACAAATTTCGCCAAGACTACACTATAAAAAATATTAACAAAAACAAACAATATTTAATCTATTCTCAATTTGACAACAGACGTCAAGAACAAAAGTTTGACAATAAATAGTATGCATGCGTGTGTGCGTCAAATACATGGTATGTAGTGTGTGTAATGTTTTCTTTATTGATTTAATGTATCTTTTCTGCATTATTTAAAAAAAAATATTAGCATTGTGCACTTCTTCTCTATATTCTCTATAAGTGTGGAAAATTTCATACTCCTCCGTCCGCGCAATTTTCGTAAAAAAGGATACAAAGTTTTTTCTTCACGTATTAATATATAGATTGGGAATTTGGTGCTATAACTCAGTACATGAAAATCGCCTATAAAAACGCTAAACGCCCATCACTGAAACTGACCTTATCCCGTATCTTAAGTGACGTAGCATGAATCTTTCAAACGTCTTTTTGAATAAAACTTCTTCTAGACTCCAAAATGATAATAAGAATATTTTTTTTATATATTTTTTTTTGTTTGTGCTCAAATGAATAGGGGGAGCTTATTGAAGAAAAGAAAGAAAGTTTAATCTCGCGTTTAAAAAAACTGATAGCCTTTCACGGTTGGTGGCGCTTTAAGTGACAGTTTTTTGTCCCCAGCTTCTGGAACTTTGGCCAATTTTAAATAGTCTTCTTTTTGATGTACAGATAATCTCGTTATGAATCTTGTGTTAGCGGGACCTATAGACATCGTAGCTCCACCAGCTTGCGAGTCAAAATCTCAATTGCCTCTTTTAACTCATCCATACTATCTGGAACCGCTGCGTTCATCGACAGTGCATTTCCAGAGGCCTTTTTTGCCACGTACCATCCGGCTATGGAATGAGCTCCCCTCCACGGTGTTTCCCGAGCGCTATGACATGTCCTTCTTTAAAAGAGGCTTGTGGAGAGTATTAAGCGGTAGGCAGCGGTCTGGCTCTGCCCCTGGCATTGCTGAGGTCCATGGGCAACGGTAACTACTCACTATCAGGTGAGCCGTATGCTCGTCTGCCTACAAGGGCAATAAAAAAAAAAAACTGCTGTCCTTCAAGCTGACTGATTCACGAAAGGAACAAAGAGTATTTTGGTTCCTATACGTGCGGGCTTGAAATAGACCCTAATCAAAGTAGATTTCGGTGGTCGCAATACGCCGCTAAAGCAATCAGAGAACGTTGCTGCCAATTTTTTCGGTGAATCACTTGACCCCTACTGGAAGATAGAATAATTTTATTGGCAGACACCTGACAGCCAAATTGTTGATACAAGATATTTTAAGAGGCATATACCCTTGTAAATAGGCAGACAGATCAGTATCAGCATAGAATTTTTCGATCCAACTAGTGGTCCCGCAGTAGTCAAAATTCGACTATAATTAATTAAAATTAAAAGTTTGAACATTATGAAGGTTCTATTGTCAAAGACTATTTATTATACTTCTATAATCATAAATTTTGCCAAAACTACTGACTACATAAACAATATTAACCTATTCTCAATTTGACCACAGACTTTAAACAATAACAAAAGCTTGTCAATAAACAAATAGTATGCATGCGTGTGTGTGTCAAATACATGGTAGTGTGTGTAATGTTTTTTTATTGATTTAACGTACTATTAAAGCATAATTAAAAAAAAATTAGCATTCTGCACTCCTTCTCTATAAGTGTGGGAAATTTCATACTCCGCCGTCCGCGCCATTTTCTTAAAAAGGCGTACAAAGTTTTTGCTTCACGTATTAATACATAGATACTTCTTAGGTGTACAAAAAGGTTGTGATACAAAACTACGCTCACAGAATTGGATTTTCTGAAGAAATTTAAGCAGAATCTCATCAAACTTATGCAACGCAATATCTCACATCTCTTTCTCTACTCAACCCTCGTTAAGTGTGTATTATAGCGATATTTTCTTCAAGCATCGGAACTAGGGTTGCCGCGTAAGGTCACGTTTTGCTCGTTAATGTAATGAGGGCAACGCAGCTTGAATTAATTGATGATGGCCATGCCAGCCCTCCAGGTGTAATACTTTTGAGTGCTTCAATGAAGAGCTAGGTCAAAGGCAGATATATTTTAATACGCTTTTATTAGCTTCAGACGTATGTATGCTTGTAACGGAATCTTTGGACATGATTTTGACCCCCTTCAAAACGTCGGATTAATTCGAAATTTGGTATACTTATTAAGGACCGATGACAATACAATATTAAAAAAAAAAGTTGAACACAAAAAAAAATTAAAAAAATTGAAATTCAATGAAACAAACATAAAAATATAATAGTTTAAAAAAACTTACAAAATACGCTTTTATAGAAAATCCAACTAAAGAATAGATAATAAATTTTAATTAATTTGAATTAAAAGTAGTGTAAGAAAAAATGATTTTATTGTAAAAAAAGCGTGTAGTTATAAATATTTTATGAACAGATATGAGTAGAAGGGTTATTTTGTTAACATCCTGAAAAGCAAAGCCAGAGCTAGCAAGAGCTAGGGTCAAAGGCAGATATGTTTTTTAAACAGGCTTGTACCGGCTTTTACGGTCTTGTTTTTAGCTTCGATCGCGAATGCAGTTTGTCGCTTAGAAGCATCGGTTAGATGGAATCGCGACCACTTTATTGCAAGTTCCTGTCAAAATATCGCAATATTAAAACTAGGATATTTTAATCTGACCCAAGAGACTTATATCTCTCGGATAAATGTGCATTTTTGTTATTGCTTAGATGGGTGGACGAACAGCCCACCTGGTATTAAGTGGTTACTGGAGCCCATAGACATCTACAACGTAAATGCGCCACCCATCTTGAGATATAAGTTCTAAGATCTCAGTATAGTTACAACGGCTGCCCCACCCTTCAAACCGAAATGCATTACTGCTTCACGGCAGAAATAGGCATGGCGGTGGTACCTACCCGCGCGGACTCACAACAGGTCCTACCACCAGTAATTACGCAAATTATAATTTTGCGGGTTTCACTTTTATTACACGATGTTATTCCTTCACCGTGGAAGTCAATCGTGAACATTTGTTGAGTACGTATTTCATTAGAAAATTTGGTACCCGCCTGCGGGATTCGAACACCGGTGCATCGCTTCAACACGAATGCACCGGACGTCTTATCTTTTAGGCCACGACGACTTCGAATCTGACCCGAGAGACTTATATCTCACGGATAAATATGCATTTTTTTTATTGCTTAGATGGGTGGACGAGCTCACAGCCCGCCTGGTGTTAATGGTTACTGGAGCCCATAGACATCCACAACGTAAATGCGCCACCCAATTTGAGGACTCACAAGAGGTCCTACCACCAGTAATAAGTTGTTGCTGCTAAATGCTTCTAGAAAAAAAAAACAACTTGCAAAATCACTAGCCTATGTTCGTCCATTTACGGTTCTGTGCAGAAGAATTTTCATTTTTTATGTTTATTCCCCTCGTTAAACTAAATTTCAATATCAGATTTTAGACAGATACGCTCGCAAATTTTGAAACTTATAATTGCTTTACTAAGTCTATAAAGAAACTTAGATTTAACTTCTGTTGAAAGTAAGCAATTGAATTTTTTATTATATTATTTTTTTATTGATGAAATTTTCAGGCGACTTCTTAGAGTGTTTGTTTTTAGTATATACAGAGTGTCTCAAAAAGAATAGATAATCCTGAAACACCCCATAGTAGAGGTATTGGTGTTACAAAAAAAAATTGAAAAAAATTCTCAGGTAGTACCCAAATCACGTATTTAAAAAAAAGTTGATATTTTCTATTCTGCTGTGTGTTTCTGGAATATACAACAGCTACAAATAAATGAAATCCACAGGCTTTTTGGTGTTATAATATTCTACATGGACTATACTAAGGAAAATGCAGGAAATCGTGTCGTATAAATAAATTGCTGTTCGTTAGTCTCGCTAAAAAAAAATCTTCGGTAGTATCTAAATTAAAAATAAAGAAAAAATACCAAATTTCATGATTAAAATTTAAGTTCAGTTTAACTTTTATAAAAAACTAGCTGACCCGGTAGACTTCGTAGTGCCTCAATCGATAAATAAAAAACCTAAACTTTTGTATAAAACAAATAAAAGGAATCCGCCCGACGAGGGAATCAAAGGAAACACAAAATTGTTATTTTTATTTAATTTTGAACATTTTCATTCATTTATCTGCCTTTTAAAATTTCTCTGGACTTCCACAAATAATTCAAGACCAAAATTAGCAAATCGGTCCAGCCGTTCTCGAGTTTTAGCGAGACTAACGAACAGCAATTCTTTTTTATATATATAGATAGATAGATATAGATCAGTATCAACAATTCGATGTTTTTAATTGAACATCAATTATGTTTACCACATTCAAATATCTGACGAAGTTTTTTTTGTCACGCTAATATTGTGTTCGAAATTTTACATGATTCTCCCGTAAACTAACAAAAACTAGTGGTCCCGCAGTAGTCGAAATTCGACTATAATTATAATTAATTGAAATTGTAAGTCTGTACACTACTATGATTCTATTTTCAAAGACCATTATAATTCTATAATCACAAATTTCGCCAAGACTACATTATAGAAAAATATTAATAAAGACAAACAATATTTAATCTATTCTCAATTTGACCACAGACGTCAAGAACAAACTTTGACAATAATTGTATAGTATGCATGCGTGTGTGTATCAAATACATAGTACCTAGTGTGTGTAATGTTTCTTTTTTTGGATTTAATGTATTTTTAGGCATAATTTAAAAAAATATTAGCATTCTGCACTCCTTCTGCCTCTCTATATTCTCTACAAGTGTGGGAAATTTCATACTCCTCCGTCCGCGCAATTTTCGTAAAAAGGGATACAAAGTTTTTCCTTCACGTATTAATATAGAGATGTCGCTCAAACCAAATAGGCTTTAACCAATCTATATATTGATGTGATTACTTATGAATCATCACGTGACCTCACATTCACAGCTTCCAATACGTTGCGTACAGATGTATTATAAAAAAATGGATGCGACGAAATGTTGGAAGGAAAGTAAGATATAAACAGTCGTATAGGGCATGCGAATTACGTACACATGCCAAGCGCGCCTGTCCCTTGAATTTTGATTGTAAACGCTGGGGCCATTCGAGCAGCGATTTTTAAGAGCGATGCTAAGGAAGAGAGAGAGAGAGAGAGATAGAATACACTTTATTGCACACAAAACACAATTAAGAAAAAAAACAGTCAACAATCAGATGCATTTGTACAATAGGCGTTTTTACCGCTAAAAGCGATCTCATCCAGACAACCGTTTAATTTACAGAAATTCGAGAAAAGATAAAGATATAGCAGTTATGTTGCTGTGTATTATTGGCAATATATTATTATAGATGATAGATTATATAAGGCTATAATCTAAAGACATAATAAGGATATAATATTAAGCGTTTGTACTGAAGTTCGTAAACTTGTTCTCATTTGCATTGAGATAACAGCCATCTTTCCCTACATACCGTAAGTGAGCCTTTTGCGTCGCATCATCAGGGTGGTAAAACTAAATATATCTGATAATAGCGTTACAACCAATATTCAACAACGGATTTAAAGCTATTTTTTATAAAGGTATGTTTCATTCAAAGGCATATATATCTTACGAATACGACATATATACTTACAAACGACTGATGTCATTCATACCAGCGACACGTAAAGATCACAACCTATCGCCTTTTTTATTGCTTAGGCGGGTGGACGAGCTCACGGCCCACCTGGTATTAAGTGGTTACTGGAGCCCATAGACATCAACAAAGTAAATGCCGCCTACCAACTTAAGACATGAGTTCTAAGGTCTCAGTTTTTACAGTACAACAGCTGCCTCATTCTTCAAACCGAAACTAGAATTAGAATTAGAAATAGGTACAGTGGTTGTAGCTACTCGTGCGGACTCACAAGTCGTTGTACTACCGGTAAAACGTACTTCGTTACTTATACATATTTATCGAATACATAATCGATAAGCATAAGTCCGACTATCGATACGCTGTACCGACCGCTATCTCTTATGAGCTCGCCCGCTTAATGGCCCGGTCTGAAAGGGAACGTGCCGCGAATAAGGCTGGATAGATCGCTGATATCCTAAGCTGTATTTATTGGACAAATCACTGCTGATCAAACTGGAACCCTGATCAAACTGGAACCATCTCAAAGAGAATAGGATACAACGCGAATTTTGAGTTTGCGACAGAACTCGCATCGAACGAATCAATGTTGAGATTTTTGGAAAGACGACGGCCATATATTTTTTAATTTTTTTATTGCATAGTTGAGTGGACGAACTCGCAGCCCATAGAGATATAAGTTCTAAGGTCTCAGTATAGTTACAACGGCTGCCCCACCCTTCAAACCGAAACGCATTACTGCTTCACGGCTAAAATAGGCAGGGTGGTGGTACCTACCCGTGCGGACTCACAAGAGGTCCTACCACCAGTAATTACATAAACTATATTTTTTGCATATTTTATTTTTATTACACGATGTTATTCCTTCACCGTGGAAATCGATCGCGAACATTTGTGAAGTACGTATTTCATTAGAAAAATTGGTACTCGCCTGGGATTCGAACACCGGTGCATCGCTCAACACTAATGCACCGGACATCTTATCCTTTAGGCCACCACGACAATAACATCGTCCATAATCATCAGCCCACAAACAACCATCGCTGGTCATTTTCTTCACTTTTTGGGGAATCGACAAAGAGAAAATCGGTAGAGCGATATTTTGAATGTAATTTTTTGGAACTTGTAGAAATGCACGCTTATCGCTTTTTTTTTCTTACCTATTCTAGTAACCTCAAGGGGTTGTACTAGATTCACAGAGCGAGTAGGTGAGCTCACGGGGCTCTACCTTGACGACGTTGCTAACATTAACCCTAGCAAGAGTAGTGCTTCGCAGAATCTACCACCGGATCGAAAACACGACCCACTAAGAAGATCCGGCGAGAAACTCAGTGGGCTGTGTCTGTAGGTTAATGTACTCGCCGAACCCTTCATAGCAAGCGATGGGTTCGACGAGAACGGTGACCGGTGCCCGAGGTACCTAAAAGCAGTTAGTGGATCGGAAGGATTCGAAATGACGTGTAACTTATCTCAAAGATGTCTCTAGCACGACTCAGACGTCTGCCTGGTCTTGCGTTGTAGCTACGGCTACACATAAAACACTTAAAAATTCATTTGTTTTTCAAGGAATAATTACACATGGCTTACGTTAATGTTTTATGAGATAAATTAATGTAAAATCCTTCTTATAATTAAACTATTTTTTATAACTATTACCAAGAAAACAAAATATTCGAAATAACAGAATAAGGATTTAAATAAGCAAATAGGTAAGAGCGTGGTGGATCAAAGAATTATGATTGACAAAATATTTCGAATCGCTATCCCTGACTTCAGTTTTTCTCTGTAGTGTTGCGCGGTTAACATAGAACACTCACGTGACCACTTCCACTGGGCAGGCCCACAGTAGACAACGAAATGTTTATAGATTTATAAACAGATTTATCTCACAAGCTCCCACTCAAAAGAAAAACAAAAGCTACATTTAAGTGGCACACAGAAGGGAGGAGCCACAAAAAAGCTCAGCAATATCACACAAAGCTCAACGATTTGCGTGCTTTAAAAGGAAACCTTGTCGTGCGTTGAACTCGATTGTGAAATTACATGTTTTTCAGCAATCACCCATCTAAGCAATAAAAAAAAATAAAAAAATATCAAATGTATTTTCATAGACAGTATAATTTTTGAGATTCCGTAGCATCTTTTTTTCTTTGGATGGGTGGACGAGTTCACAACCCACCTGGTGTTAAGTGGTTACTGGAGCCCATAGACATCTACGACGTAAATGTGCCACCCACCTTGAGATAAGTTCTAAGGTCTCAGTATAGTAACAACGGCTGCCCCACTCTTAAAACCAAACACATGACTGCTTCACGTCTGAAATAGGCAAGGTGGTGGTGAGGCCTACCCGTGAGGCTCAAA
Source organism: Bombyx mori (assembly GCF_030269925.1). Classification (NCBI taxonomy): domain Eukaryota; kingdom Metazoa; phylum Arthropoda; class Insecta; order Lepidoptera; family Bombycidae; genus Bombyx; species Bombyx mori. The sequence continues at coordinate 8,501,070 of NC_085130.1, forward strand.
AGAGCTCCTACCACCAGTAATCCTTTCAGTTTGCGGTAGCTTTAAATGTAAAAAGTATACCCAGCCTTGTGACTAATAACTTAAACGCCAGTGTGACTCGCTGCAAATTAATGGTACTGAAAAACACCGGTGTACTAAGTGCGATCTTAACGTTTTCGATTTTTTTTTTTTTTTTTTTTTTTTTTTTCCTACCTATGCTGATAGCCTTGAGAGGCTATTTCAGCTTCGCCCTAACGTTAGTAGGTGAGCTCGCGGGGCTCAACCGGAGAGTTGCTAACACTGACCCTAGCAAGAGCAGTGCTTCGCAGAATCTACCACCGGATCGGAAACGCGACCCACTGAGAAGATCCGGCGAGAAACTCAGTGGGCTGTGTCTATGGGTTAGTTCGCTCGTCGAGCCCTTCGTCGCAAGCGACGGGTTCGACGAGGACGGTGACCGGTGCTTGTGGTGCCTAAAAGCACCGTTAATGGATCAGGAGGATCCGTAATGACGTGCTTTGGGCGACGTCGACGGTTTACCATTCGGTCTACTGGGTCGGGTATGTAATTTCCAGCGGCTACGATGAGAGGGTTCTCATGTCGTGCCGCCTTCTCAAAATGGCGCAGCGATGCCGACTGTAGATACTTACTAAGAGAGTCGAGCTCCAGGTCATCGTGGAGATCCACATTCCTAAGGAACCATGGCGCTCCGACGGCTATCCTGCAGAATCGTGATTGAATAACCTGAAGGGATTTCAAGTGGGTGCGGGCTGAGTGAGCGAACACTACGCTTGCATACGTCATGACGGGGCGTATACAAGTTTTGTAGAGAGTTACCTTATTGCGGAGGGACAGTTTGCTTCGACTACAAAGCATTGGATAGAGTCGTCCTAGAATAAACGCGGCGCGGTCGCGTACCGTTTTTATATGGGGACGGAATGTCATCCCTCTGTCGAGGGTGACGCCTAGATATTTGACCTTCGAGACCCACGGTATGGGCTGGCCAAAGAAAGTGATGGGACTAACGGCGGAGGTGTTTGCGCGCCTACTACGGAGTGGGATGCTCGAAGTGATGTTCGGAGGGCGACCCCTTTTGAAGAGCACCGCTGCGCTTTTCGTGGGGTTGATGTCTATTCGCCACTTCCGGAACCACTGTCCCATGGTGGCTACTGCGATCTGGAGTCGCCGATGAAGCAGCGACATCTTCCTACACGAGTAGTAGATAGCCGTGTCATCGGCGAAGAGCGCTAGATGGGTCTCCGGAGACCGGGGTATATCATTGATATACAAACTAAATAATAACGGGGAGAGCGCGGAGCCTTGCGGGACTCCGGCAGTCAGTTGACGGGGACGAGAACGAGTTCCCTCTACTCGATATCGAAACGAACGGTTCGACAAGAAGTCTCGTATGATGAGCACGAGTCTGTCTGGCACTCCCATGTTGTACAGTTTGTAAATTAAACCGTTGTGCCAGACTTTGTCGAACGCCTTCGCGATGTCGAAGAAGAGGGCGCCTATTTAGTCCTATCAGAATGTGCTCCGTGAGGCGGTGCACTTGTTGTACGCACGAGTGTTTTGAGCGGAATCCGAACTGTTCGTCTATGAGAATTTTGTTCGCGGTAACAAAATCCCAGAGGCGTTTCCTAAGGAGACGTTCGTAAATTTTTCCTATCGTCGAGAGGAGACTAATCGGACGGTAACTAGAAGTTTCGTTTCTCGGTTTGCCCGGCTTATGTATACCGATAACGTCCGCTTCTTTCCACATCGCGGGAAAGATGCAGTGCGTCATAGCGGCATTTAAAATTGTAGCCAACATTGCTATCAGTTGGACTGGCAAAAATTTTAGCGCGCGGTTGTGGATGCCGTCGGAGCCTGGTGCCTTCCTAGGTTGGAGGTTGTGGATCGCGTCTCTAACTTCGTCAGTGGTAATGGGGGGTAACGCGTCCGAGGGCGGCAGGGAAGCTCTGCGCTCGACCTCCCTGTCGACTAACTCGGTGTGTTCGGGGTCCGCGTGTTGAGTGCTGGTGGTGCACTGCTCTTGCAGTGCATCGGCCAGCAGCTCAGCCTTGTCATCGTCATCGAATGCCGGTGGTTGGCCTGAAGGGCGTAAGAGGGGAGGCATAGTAGCGGTAGTTTCGGATTTGAGAGTCCTAGCTAGTCGCCAGTATGCTTGGTGGGAGGGCGCGAGTTGTTCTAAATAACTATGCCAATTATCGTTACGCGCGTCGCTTAAGCGGGAGTGGACTTCGCGTTGTAGACGACGCATCTGAATCCGGTTTGAATGCGTGGGAAGACGATCGTAGGCCCGGATTGCCGCGTTCCTAACTCTTAAGAGATTCCTAAGATCGGGGGACAGTCTGATGCGGTGGAAGCTGTCCTCCACATCGACTTCTTTTGAAGATCTAATGATCGCGGAAGAGATGTGATCGGTAATGATGTTTATTCGACGGTGTCCTCGGGGGATGGATTCGAATCCGGGCCGTAAGGGAGGATTGGCGGAGCGGCGTCGGCTAGGCACGTGCCCAGCTTATTCCAATCCACCATGGTCCTCGTAACAGTGACTGGGTTGTGAGGGCGACCGAGCTGCATAACGACAGGTCGGTGGTCTGAGTCGAGCTCTGACATTGCTTCGATGGAACGCAAGCGCAGAGTTACGTTCCTAAGCAATGCCAGGTCTATAGTGCTCGGACGGAGCGCGATGTTATACGGATAACATGTTGGAGTTGGGGGACCGACTATTTCAAAGGTGAGGTCGTCTATAAACGCGTCGAGACGCCTACCGTTAACGTTTGTACGATGGCAGTTCCACCTAGTGTGGTGGCAATTTAAATCGCCTGCCAGGATGACGGAGTCTCCCATGCCGAACAGTGACTCGATGTCACTGCTCAGGAGGGGCTTGTCCGGGGGGAGATAAACGGATGCGATGACGATCGGCTGGTGTCCCGTCAGCGAGATACGGCACACTGACGCCTCGATATGTAAGAGCGAGGGAGTATCGAGAGGGACAACGTGCAGGGCCCGTCTATAGTAAATGGCAGTCCCGCCTTTGGAGGCGGTGAGTCTGTCATTCCTAACCATGACGTAGTTCGCGACTTTCGGGTCGCGACGCGAGGGCTTCAGACAGGTCTCCTGCACTAACAAGATATCTATAAGATTGTCGCGGAGGAATTCGAAAATTTGATCGCGTTGCCGCGCGAGTCCGTTAGCATTGTAGAATGCTAACGTAAGGGAATACGGTTTTTCTCTACCTTTTTGCGCCATTGATTACCGGTAAAGATTTTATAACGTACGCGACACGGACTCGTAAACGTCCATGTGATCGAAAGCGGCCGCGAGCCGCTGTTCGGGGGTTACCGACCTACGGATAGCGTCAGCGAACGATCGCAGACGGTCGAAGTTCACCGCGGTGACGAAGTCGCGCACGAGCGCGAAGTCGTTGGCGGCAGAGGGTTGCGGGGGACGGAACGCGGGCGCGGGGCGAGGTGCGAGCAGGGGCTGGGGCGCGGGGCGTGTCACGAGCGGGGGCGGGGGTGCGGTTTCCGTTCCCGCCTTCGTATACGGCAGCGGTTTTTTCCACGCCGAGACCGTGGGAACTGCAGCCGGCACGAAGGCGGGTTTCGGCACTGAAGGTGCCGAAGTCTTTGGGCCGACGGTTCGCGGAGCCGGGTGGGTTGGACGTTTTCGCGGAGCCCTAGGACATCCACGGTAGTTCGCGGGGTGCCCTTGCTTAAGACATAGGACACAGCTTGGAGGTTCGGTCGCGGTTTCCCTAACACGCGAGCAATCTAATGTGGCGTGGTCGCCGAGGCACTTTACGCAGCGGGGGCGCGCGTGGCAATTACGAGCCGAGTGGCCGTAAAGCTGGCATCTGTAGCACTGCCCGGGAGTGCCACGTTTATGGGGGGCTTCGATGGAGACCCCGGATAGGCCGCAAACTGTCGAGAGGCATGAGATTTTCTTTTTTGCCTCCGGGGTTGGCTCCAACGCGACGAGTATCATGTTGTAGGGCTGCTTGCCCCGCCCACTGTGCATCCGATGCACACTAACTATAGGGAGTGCCTGAGCGATCAGGTCCTCCTTAACGTAGTCTATGTCCAACTCCTTGGGGACTCCGCGTATTACTACGCGGAGCTCGCGGTCCTCCTGAAGAGCATAGGTGTGGAAACCTATGTTCTCCTTTCGGAGGTATGAAGAGAGGGCCCTATGGTCGCCCGGCGTTACGACCTTTATCTGAATTCCATGCGCGACGTTACGCGCATGGGTGTAGTTAATTTTGTTTGCCTGAAGGGCCTGGGATACTCGATTCCACGCTGTCTTCTCTTGAAGTATCAGCGGGGGCGGGGCAGCTACTTTAGGAGCGGGCGCGGGCTTGGGATGCGGCGGCGGGGTTACGCGGCGAGCGGAGTCCGACTCCGGTGTCACGACTACCTGCGGGCGGGAGGCGGTCGCGGATTTTGTCTGTTTCGTCGTGGAGCTCCGGGACTCCACGGCGCGAGTACGCTTTTTACCGCGCGTTACGGTTTGGAACCCATCCGAAGTTCCAGGCTGAGGGCTTGACGCGGATTCGAAATCCATCTCCGATTCGGTATCGGAGCCTGAACTCGAAACGATCGAGGTCGCGACGGACGAAGCGCGCGATGACGTAAACGACGCAGGCGCGGGGGTGGGGGTAGCGCTAGGCGCTTCGTGAGTCGCATCGTCGGGACGTGCGCTCGAACTTAACGCGGCGGCGGGGGGCGCGCGGCGTGCCTCCGAGGCACGGTTGAGAAACGCGGCGACGGACGCGGGGGGAGAGGGATTGCCACGAGAGGCCCTATACCTAACGTACTCGGCCCTAATTGTCGGGTACCTTTCCCGGAGGAACCCGACAAAATCACTGTCACTGATAACACTTTCACTGATTTCTTCCATTTTTCCTGTCTTCTTGCCCGGGGGGGGCGGCCCGGGACTTTTGTTGAACTCGCCGAAAGGCGAGGCCCCGGATAGGATTTGTAACCCCCCTGTGCTGCAGGACAGCAAGGAGCAGGGGGGGGGGAATGCCTATGCCGTGAAAACGGCAATCGGCGGGGAAAAGGAAAGGAACCCGCTCGGGCTGTATAGTGCTACAGCAGGCAGAATCGCGAGCGGGGGTCTAGTCTTGAAAAAGACTGTTGTTTTGGGAAGGGTTAGGAAATCGCTAGCCTGTGATAGTGCCACAGGAAGCCTGATCGTAGCGATTGGTTTTGTCTTGAAAAAGACAGTTGGTAAAGGGTGGGTTCGCGGTTACAACACTTTAGCGCACAAAAATGGACTTCGAGACGCGGATCGCAAGCGACCAACGGATCGGAACGTCCGCACTACCGAATTGTAAGCACGATGTATTCACGGTCACTACACTGTCGAGCACAACTGTGAGTTCAGAGACGCAGCTCGCAAGCGGGCCACGGATCGGAAAGCACGTCCGCGCACGACCGAGTCGTGAGCGAGAATGCGTTTTCGATAGCATAAAAGTTAACTCAAATTTGTATGGAGTTGGAACGTTTGCCTACGTTTGCCGCTAGAGGCGCTGTCCCAACTGTATACAAATATGAGTTAACTTTTACGCTATCGAGAACGTTAAGCTCGCACTAAGCACACCGTACCAGAAGCGAGTGTGAACAAAGTTTCTATTCAATCAGATAATGTACTCCAAAAAAGACAACAGCATTTTTAAACGCAAGATCAATTCCTTCATCCGATCTTCAATCAGATGATATACTCCAAAAAAGACAACAGCATTTTTAAATGCAAGATCAATTCTCCATCAGATCCTCAATCAGATGATGTACTCCAAAAAAGAAAGTGGCATTTTAAATGCAAGATCAATTCTCCATCAGATTTTCAATCAGACGATGTACTCCAAAAAAGACAACAGCATTTTTAAATGCAAGATCAATTCTCCATCAGATCCTCAATCAGATGATGTACTCCAAAAAAGAAAGTGGCATTTTAAATGCAAGATCAATTCTCCATCAGATTTTCAATCAGACGATGTACTCCAAAAAAGACAACAGCATTTTTAAATGCAAGATCAATTCTCCATCAGATCTTCAATCAGATGATATACTCCAAAAAAGACAACAGCATTTTTAAATGCAAGATCAATTCTCCATCAGATCTTCAATCGGACGATGTACTCCAAAAAAGACAGTGGCATTTTTAAATGCATGATCAATTCTCCATCAGATCCACCTTCGGCGCCCATGATAACTGGCTACGTGCCCGGCACAACCCTCGCTGCCGGAACAGTTCAGAAGCTGGCCTGCATCTCGACTGGAGGGAACCCTTTGGCCACTCTCACGTGGTTTAAGAATGACAAAAAGGTAAGTCAGCATGCGCCACTTTGAGAAAGCGGCACGACATGAGAGAACCTCTCGTCGTGGCCGCTGGAAACTACATACCCAATCCTGTAGACCGAATGGTAAACAGTCGACGTCGCCCAAAACACGTCATTACGGATCCTCCCGATCCATTTACGGTGCTTTTAGGTACCACAAGCACCGGTCACCGTCCTTCGTCGCAAGCGACGGGTTCGACGAGCGAATTAACCCACAGACACAGCCCACTGAGTTTCTCGCCGCATCTTCTCAGTGGGTCGCGTTTCCGATCCGGTGGTAGATTCTGCGAAACACTGCTCTTGCTAGGGACATTGTTAGCATCACTCCGGTTTGAGCCCCGTGAGCTCACCTACTAGTTAAGGTTACGCTGAAATAGCCTCTCGAGGCTATCTAGCAAAAAAAAAATAAGTCACTTCACAGTATAATAAATATAAAATGTATTTTCCAGGGTTATGGATGTATATTAAATATATTTATGTATGTGTATGATAAAAATCATACATTTTTTTTTTTTAATAATAAATAACTTCAGTTATCTGGTACCTGTAACACAAGTTCTTTACGAACTTAGCCTGGGACTAGTTAAAGTAGCGTGATTGTTATAAAAAAAAGAAAAAAAAGTCACTGGTAATACGAAGAACTTCAGTCTGGCAAAAAATCAATATGCATATTTTTATTAGTGTTCTACATTGGGTTAGTGATGATAATCACTGACGTCTATAGGTTTAGATAAATTTTGTATATTACATTAACTAGTATCTTGTGACGGTTGGATTAAAAAACGACTTTAAGACAATGGAAATTAAATGTGCTGGTTTTATGTCTCTATTAGAATATAGTCCAAGATGTCTTACCGGTTATTACATGAAGACTTCAAAATTACCTATATTTACATACTAGATATAACGCATATAAATAAGGTCATCAGCGCAAAAGTGGCTTAACCCAATTTTTTTTTTTATATTCAAACTTATATGACGTATAATCGAATTTATTTAAAACCAGCGACCCGCCCTCGCTTCGCTTCGGAAACTGTAATATTCTTGATTTCTCCACTATTTAATGGATGTTAATATACATATAAATCTTCCTCTTCAATCACTCTATCTATTAAAAAAACCCATAAAAATCCGTTACGTAGTTTTAAAGACTTAAGCATACATAGGGATATAGGGACAGAAAAAGCGACTTTGTTTTATACTATGTAGTGATATAATAAATTTTGATGCAAAACCGGCTCCATAGTTTACCCATAGATAACATATAAACAAATTCAAATTCAAGAAAATACAAACCTAATTGCTTCCATACTAACTAGGGTAAGCCACTTTTGCGCTGAAGGCCTCAAATATCCCTTCCACTAACAAAAACACTAAGTGTATAAACCTTTCAGACCGGGGGTTATCATACGATGTTATTCTTTCAGCGTCGAAGTCATTGCTGAACATTTGCTAGACACATAATTACTCAGAAAAACCATACTCAAGATTTTCGTAACGAGTTTCCGTGGCGATGTCTCGAATGAAATTAAAATAACATTTTGCTCGAATAATAATTTTCTCTCGTCTGGAACTCCTATATTTCTAATGTTTCATAAAGTAGCAAATGTGTTTAAAATTGAAGGCGAAATTTTGTACATTAAATTATTATATTCTACGAATCAAACTTATACACGTACGTAGAAATGTCTGTCTAGGTGATATTTTAACCGTTTTTGATATTTTAAAATCATAATTTTAGTGTCTTAAATATTTTAAACAAAAAAATGACAATCATAGAGCAAAAAAAGAAAGAGGTAAAAGAAAAACCAAAAGATGAAACAGAAAAGTCCCTCCCTATGTACACGTTGTAATGGATACATGGAGATATGACCCAATGAGGGTTGATTTTAAGCAAGGGTCAGTTGTACAACTCATACCAAATCCTCATGCAGCATGATAAAAGGCCATACTCTGCTGATCCCACACAACGTAAGAAAAAGACAAGAAGAATTCGAAGAATGAAACTGTAGTGGAGTCTCTTTAGCTCTGCCTAGTTAATGAATGGTTTTAGAGACAGCATGCTTGGTCTGTGGTAATTGATCCTCTTAGACCTCGTGATCCCGGTCCACACATCTCTCTCTGGGGTTAAGTAGTTACTGAAGCTAATACCAACAACATCTTCAGACACTCATCGAAGTCTTAATTGGGTAAAAACTCTCCCCTATCAAGCCTCACAACACGTTATCACTTCGCAGCAGAATTATGCGCAATTTTCGCAACACCAGACGCGCAACTAAATCTCGCTTCTGTTTAAGCAATAGGAGACTTTACAATACATTCTTTACAGATACATTCAACAACTAAGACAACGGACAAAGCGGTGTCAGCAGAGATCTCGATCCTGACCAATGTGACCGACAATCAGGCCCAGTACAGATGTGAGGCCACAAACAGTGCGACTGAGATACCACTCTTTGAAACAGTCACACTAAACGTACACTGTGAGTAAGCTATGCACTCTTCTTTGAGGGTTTTCCTCGCGATCTTCATAGAGCACCCAGAATTTATTACTGCTGGTAGGACCTCTTGTGAGTCCACGCGGGTAGGTATCACCGCCCTGCCTATTTCTGCCGTGTAGCAGTAATGCGTTTCGGTCTGAAGGGTAGGGCAGCTGTTGTAACTATACTGAGATCTAAGAACTTATATCTCAAGGTGGGTGGCACATTTACGTTGTAGATGTCTATGGCATCCAGTAAAAAAAAAATTGCAACCATTACGAAGGGACTGATCTTTAAAGCGAACAAACCTGTAAATACTTTTGTAGATGGATTTTTCGGGCAAGAACGGAACGATGTGGCTTTAGAGGAAGTTAAAGTTTTTGATAATAAATAGAATGTTAATCTGACAGTCGCGCCTGAAGCTGTCAAGGTCCGAGCTGAACCCGACGTGCTTAAGCCGGGAATCGAAGCGACACTGATCTGCGACTCCGCGTCTAGCAACCCGCCTGCCACCCTGTCGTGGTGGCGTGATGGGATCCCAGTTCAAAGTGAGTAAATATTGATAGGAATAGAATACAATCCTTACACTTTTATCTGTCGTTGTATTTCATAAGTTCTAGTAGTGGTAGAAGTATGTACTGTAGTATCACGACCACAGAATGTCTTTTTTTAAGTGTACAAGTAAATTCTGTATTTAAAGAATCAAAATTCAATGAAGGTACACAGTAGCAATAAAGTATATACTTATAATTTTGCCAACGATCCGGAATGCAGTTTCACTACTAAAAAAATCTACAAAGTACTCAGCTTGCTCCCACAACACAAAAACAATAATACACATTTTTTTCTATAAAAAAATTACGAAATTATGAGAAATATGGTTGTGTTACTGAGCATCAAGGATTGGTACAGAACTGTCTCTATGAAAAGATACATTAGGTATCATAAAGCACCGGTCACCGTCCTGGCCGAATCCGTCGTTTTGCGACGAAGGGCTCGACGAGTATATTAACCCATAGACACAGCCCACTGAGTTTCTCGCCAAATCTTTGCAGTGGGTCACGTTTCCGATCCGTGGTAGATCCTGCGAAGCATTGCTCTTGCTAGGGCCAGTGTTAGGAATATTCCCGGTTTGAGCCCCGTGAGCTCACCTACTAGCTCTGCAAATCTTAAATAACCTCTCGAGGCTACTAGAATAGTAGGGAAAATATCTTAAAGAACTATTATTCAGAATTCACCTCTCGTCCAATAGGTGCTCCGATGCAGCTCAAGAAAGGTCTGCACGGGGGTAAAGTGTCTACAATAGAACTGAAACTCAGCATCACTAAGGAGATGAACGGTGCTGTCTACACGTGCCAGGCCACCAACGAGGTCTTGCAGAGAAGCGTCCATGATGCTTTGGCCTTGAAGGTTTTGTGTAAGTATTTTAACACAGACTCCATCAGCAGCGGATATGATGTGATCAACACTGTATCTTGATATGAGGTTGCAGTTAACTATTAGGTTGTTAGCAGTGGAAATGATGCGATCGCCAATGTATCTTGATATGAGGTTGCAGCTAATTTTTAGATGTTTTTTTTGGGGATTATGGGTGTCCGGATATAAGAATTTTTGTAAGACCGGCGGCAAACTGACGGCAACACAAGTCTCATGATACCCATCATCCAGCCCATCAGACATAATCCCAAGGCAATCCGATATAATAATCTCATCACTGATCTATTTTTTATATATATTTAAATATAATACTGAACTTGATTCTGAAGTTAGAGTTCTGATAAAAACATTCTTGAATCCTTTTAAGCGTCGAAAGAATTAAATTTCATTTTAGTTTATTAGTGGTGATAAGACCTCTTGTGAGTCCGCGCGGGTAGGTACCACCGCTCTGCCTATTCCTAGCGTGAAGCAGCAATGCGTTGTAACTATACTGAGACCTTGGAACTTATATCTCAAGGTGGTTGGCGCATTTACGTCGTAGATGTCTATGGGCACCGGTAACCACTTAACACCAGGTGGGCTGTGAGCTCGTCCACCCATTTAAGCAATAAAAAAGAAAAAAAAACTTCAAAAGATCAAACGTTAATCTGCGTTGTAATTTCAGATGCACCAATATTCGACGACACGACATCTTACAACACAGTGGGAATCGAAAACGAGCCGTTGATAATATCGGTCAGAGCGGATGGCAACCCGCCCAGCATCACCTACACGTGGACGAAGGACGGCCTTCCCATCACACAGTCCTCCTACAGCAGCGGCAGTGAGTTTGCGATCTTATCCAGTACTAGGTTAAGAGCGAATTTTATTTGATTCGCATTGAACTGTTTCTGAAGGCACGGTCTCTTTGATGATTTGCAACCGATTAATAATCTCTTGTGAAGAGTTGTTCATGGTATGCAGCGGCTTAGCTCTGCCTCTGGGATTACTAATTGTCCAGGAGTGATGGTAACCATTCACGATCGTGTGGGTCGTATGGCTCGTCTGCCTACAAGGGCAATAAAAAAAAGTATTTATATATCTACTTTTTAATTGTCTATATTATGTATGTGAATGGAATAGGTAAATAATACAAATCTAAACCGTCACTTAAACTAAATAGACTTACCCAAGATACTTAAAAAAATAACGCCAAAAAAAAAAACGAACTAGCAATAAATTGTTTATTTTTTTACCCTGCTCATACCGCTCAGGGTTATTAGAGGGGCGGTATAAAATTACTATCACTGTCATCGGTTGGTTGTATTTTCAAATTTTCAAGATAATCTAACTTCTTAACGTCGGTTAAAATGACATCCAGAGATTCTGTTACATGCAACAATCTATATTATGTACATACCGAGCTATTAAAAGCGAGTTAAAGAACAGTTTTCCTAAATGACAATACGTTTTTTCGACTTAAAGTAACAAAACTGAAGTTTATTTGAACTGAATAATTGAGGCCTTATTCTAATTAAATAAGGGGGGGGGGAATCGTCGACCTAGATTTACCTTATCGACTGTCTGTTTAGCAATTAAAACAAAGTCAGTAACTTTAAAGAACAAAACATGTACTAATTAATTATAAAATATATATTTTATTGCTTAGGTGGGTAGACCAGGTCACGTCCCACCTGGTACTAAGTGGTTATTGGAGCCCGTAGACATCTACAACGTAAATGCCGCTGCCAACCTTGAGATATAAGTTCTAAGGTCACAGTATAGTTGCAACGGCTACCCACTATTCAAACCGAAACGCATTGCTACTTAGCGGCCGAAATAGGCAGAGACTTTTATGGGCACAATTCTGTAATGTTTTATTTTTTTGAACAGATGACAGGATAATATCAGAAGGCAGCATGCTGAACATGACGAAATTAACACGTCACGATGCCGGGATATACACTTGTGAGGCTGTGAACTCTCAGGGAGCTGCTGTCGCCAATATTTCCGTATCAGTACACTGTGAGTATTTATGCATTGAATTAATTCGTAAAGCAGCTACTCTTGAGCTGTTAGGTCTCCAATGGAGGCACTCGGGCAGCTGTTAGCAAATCTCACCCCTCTTGGCTGAGCCCTTGCTCGTCCATCTGTCCTGGTGAAACTGGAAAGGCCTCTGGGCCATTAGTAATTCCCCATTAACAAAAAAAAACTTGTTCAAGATGATCTCGCTATCTTACTATTACCAGTGCACCACCAACCATAGAGTTCACCCCTATTACATGGGACTGCTACCTACCACACTGTTGCGTATCCGCATCCGAAATGTTTTATGAGGGCTGTGAAAAGTCCTTATTCACTTCTTCAAAAATCAAAAACCTTCAATATTTATCTATGATCTGGTATCCAGTCAGCACATGGTGCTGCCTTGCTTGCCATCAACATAATTGGCATTAAGAGTTACATTAGCATAACTAATATAATAATATCTAACATGCAAGTGTGTGTACCCTTGCACTATGTCATTTGTAATAACCTTTACGCAATCCACGACTAAACTAAAACTAGCGATGGGTCATTGATTGGGTAATTTATTTCTCCTCTTGATTTCAATATCAATTATACAATTGCCTCCATCACGGTGATTTTTTTTGACATTATCAAGTCAATAGCACAAGACCCACTTGAAGGTGCTGGACCGAGAAGTCGTCTCCCCATCTCGATTAATAAAGTAAATCTTGACTATATTTTTTTTAATATTTTCTTCAGAAAACTTTGAAAACCTTAGACATAACACAATTGAAATTAATATTATAATAAAATCGCAAAAGTCTTTAAAATATCTTCATATAATATCAATATTTATTTCACTCTGAATTGCTAATATATTTATTACAAATAAGTGTCTCTAGGATCAGAATATAAAATACATTTCGTGAAAATATAATATCGTTATCAATCAGACTGTAATTTAATTCACAATAGACTCGAGGCTTTTACCAAATTCCAGTCAAATTATTCAAATTAAATTAAAATTCAAAATCATTTATTTCAACTTAGATGTTAGTATAACACACTTGTTGAATGTCAAAATATAAATAACAATGTTAACTCTACCACCGGTTCCAAAAAAGCCACAGTCCTGAGAAGAACTGGCGATACAAACTCAGCGGGTTTTTTTTTTGTTTTTAAATAAGTAAAAATATTTACAATAAACGCAAAAACCAGTCAAAAAATACAATAAAAAAAATTCATAATAATGAAAAATGAAAAGGCCAGGAGCGAACGCCTCATCCCCACGTAGTGCCATCTAGTAAATAATCCTTAACTTTATAATATGCCTTGTTGCACAAACGTTCCTTGACAGTTTTCTTAAATCTATGAACAGGTAGTAATTGAACGTTTTGTGGGATCTTGTTAAAAAGCTACAACTTTTTAACAAGATCCCACAAAACGTTCAATTACCCAGCCCCCTAAAAGAGTTGCTTATGTTTTTAATTCGAACCGCCAGCAACGGAAGCCTATGTTTGTTCCTAGTGTTCACATTATGCAAATCGCAGACTCTGGGGAATTCTTTAATGTTTTTACGCACATTCAATAAATTTTCAAAAATGTATTGGGACGCTAAAGTTAGAATTTTGATTTCCTTGAACTTGTCCCTCAAGGATCAATCGATAGCTACAGATGGACTCATAAATTTTCTTATTTCTTTAGATCCAGCGGGCATTAAATCGGTGTCTCAAAATGTGGTTGCGAACCCAAACGAAGACGCCGTTTTGTCTTGCACTGCGATCGGTAAGTTGGTGGTTTTAGATGATTTTATTATACCTTTGTAGACGTGTGATAAGTTCAAGTAAACCAAATATGTTAATTGTTTTGCTTTTGTGTCAATTAAGTCGGTATTAAATTTAATGACCTTAATTTTACAAAATCACCCTTAAACATTAATAATAATCAACAATCTATCAACAGGAAATCCTCTGTTAGCGGAGCACATTAAATGGGAACGCAAAGGGTACAAAATCGACCCCAAGTCTGTAACTTTTGAACCGAAGAATCTCACAAGTTATTTAATAATACGCAAGGCAAAAAGCGAGAACTTGGGTAATTTTCAGTGTGTGGTCAACAATGGTATTGGAAGTGCGACTAAACAAGACGTTATGCTTATAGTTAAGTTCAAACCCGAGATGGACACTTCACCTAACTTAGTCAAATCGGCCTCAAATGTTGGACAAGTTGGACGTTTGATGTGCAAGTAAGTACGAGGATAACGATTTAAGACCTGCTGGTAGTAAGACATTTTGTGCTTAATTACACGTTTTGGAGAACCCAAAAAACAGCTTTTCAGTTAATTTAGTCGAAATTCTGTATATTTTTAGGACAAACCAAAAACTATTACTTGTATTACTTTAATAGTTGAAAAAAAACCCCAATTACTTTCGGTTTAAGTTTAACTTCGAGACGCTACAGCGTTTTCTGTTCTCGGATTTTCATTGGCTGTTATTACGTTCACATTAAAATTATATATTTTTCTAAAGTAACTCATATATTTTGCAGATTCTTGAAATGTTTTTCTTTTCAACATTCAAAAGATTTTTCACAGTTTTTGGTCTGTGCTTTTTAATTGTTTGTTCAATACTAATGATCACGGAATTCGTACATAATTTAAATAATTATATGAAAGATGAAAGATGTATATAAAGTGATTATAACTAGAAATATAAGTAGAAATGATAGTGACTGAAGAATGATTTATTAACTTTGTTAATGGTAAATCTACAACAAATATTAGCGAGCCGTCTTTTGAATTCTAACAATTGTCATCGATTTTACATTTGCTCGTCGGTATGCGGTAGGCAGCGGCTTGGCTCTGCCCCTGGCATTGCTGAAGTCCATGGGCGACGGTAACCACTCACCATCAGGTGGGCCGAATGCTCGTCTGTCTACAAGGGCAATAAAAAAAAAAACTTATTACCATGATTCTAATAAGCCGTATTCGATACGAGTCGGTGGATGCACAAGAGCCGCCGGTCAGCGGAGCCCTGACCTCGATGGCATCATACGAATAATTTTCAAATAAGGAACAACTAAACGCATAAGCTGATGAAGATCTTTGATGCTATCTGAGGATTGATTCATTGGGACTTACGTAGTTGTGTTTTGAGTTTTAATGTAGTTTATGTTTAAAATATTTTTACTGGTGCTAAGATATCTTGTGAGTCCGCGCGGGTAGGTACCATCACCCTGCCTATTTCTGCCGTGAAGCAGTAATGCGTTTCGGTTTGAAGGGTAGGCCAGCCGTTGTAACTATACTGAGATCTTAGAACTTATATCCCAAGATGGGTGGCGCATTTACGCTGTAAATGTCTATGGGCTCCAGTAACCACTTAATACAAGGTGGGCTGTGAGATCATCCACCCATCTAAGCTATAAAAAAAAACATACGTATCATATCTCAGGATCGGGTCCCTAGCTCTAATACCCACATTTTATGTAGAGTATGATATAACATAAATACATTTCCTAATTTTAGATGCAAATCAGTACCAGCGCCTAGCTTTACCTGGTCCAAAAATGGAGTGAAGCTACCTGTAAATACATCTACGAAATATTTCGCGGAGTTCCACAAGAACGATCACATCACCTACACCTCGGTGCTGCTCATCAATGACGTGACCACTTCAGACTATGGGTCTTACGAGTGTGGCGCCAGGAACGAGCTTGGGTTCAGTACCACGACGGTGAAATTAGACGTGACCAGCGCACCAGGTAAACAGTGATTTCGTGATTTAAATCATCGTAATAGAAGATTGACTTAGTTTACAGATTTCCACTACAAACCTGCATCTCCATATTTTTTTTTTTTTTTTTATTGCTTAGATGGGTGGACGAGCTCACAGCCCACCTGGTGTTCAGTGGTTACTGGAGCCCATAGACATCTACAACGTAGACGCGCCACCCACCTTGAGATATAATTTCTAATGTCTCAGTATAGTTACAACGGCTGCCCCACCCTTCAAACCGAAACGTATTACTGCTTCACGGCAGAAATAGGCAGGGCGGTGGTACCTATCCGCGCGAACTCACAAGTGGTCCTACCACCAGTAAATCTCCATTCTTGAAAGCTTGAGTTCAGCTCGCTCGGTGTTTGGTGAGCTTGTATTTGAGCAGAACAGGATAAAAAGGATCGTGTGGTTTTAGAAAACCACGGCAAAAGTGAAACTTTTTTCACATTATAGATATTTAACTATGACAAACATCATCTACATTAAACACTGACAAAAACAAACAAAATAGCGTGGAGCTCCGGCACAAATGAGTAGTAGTCTATACACTACACGGTCAGCTGCTGCGAACTATAGGCGCCGCCATGTTGGCCTTGGCTGCTCTGACGAGCGCCTTTCACTTTATCCCTACTCCGCGGCCGACCGTCACGCGACATGCAACACACAGACGAAAAAGTTTGAGTCGATATAATAAAAGTTTCACTTTGATAATATTAAAGCCATTGCTATTAATAGGTAACTCGGTAATGAATACGAAAAAAGAATGTCCTTTACACACTAAACTTATCAAGTTCTTTGCAAGCTCATTTCCAAACAATATCATTATGTTTAAGGCTTTTCGTTAAGTAAGTTGCTGACTTCAAACGTGCTTTCAATTTAAATTTGCAATTAATTTTGCTGCTCCGCCATAAACGTATTCCGTTCGTCTTTTATCTCTCTAGAAGGTTCTGACGTTAAATTTATTTTACAGATCAAGTGGTCTCGCTAACTGTAACAAATGTAACTCACAGTACAGTGACATTGGAGTGGGTACCAGGCTTCGACGGAGGACTGCAATCTTGGTATAGGATTCGATATAGGTAAGGAATAGATGATCAGCTTGTAATATAGATTTTTCTATCTGTAGCATTGATGCCTCAAAAAATTGTCCATAGATGATATGCGACAAACAGGAGCTTTGTATATTACAAGAACCCTCGTTATTTTTATATTATTAACTGTCCTCTCTCCTCGCGATTTTACCTCACTGCTGAGGGTCGTGACCATCATGTTTCAACAGGATTTTATTCCTTGTAATGTCCCTCCAACGCCTCCGATCATTGGCCATGTGAAGGAAGGGCTTCGTGGAATGGGATCTCTAATGTGGTATGGATTTGATCTGAGGAATTATTCGAGATGATACAATCATCTCGCTTTTACCATCGCACCGCCCGCCACCGAAGTAGAGTTCATCCATACCACCTGGAGCCACTGCGGTCAACCACAGTGCGTTTCCAGAGGTATTTTTTGCCACGTACCATCCGGCTATGGAATGAGCTCTCCGCCACGGTGTTTCCCGAGCGCTACGACATGTTCTTCTTCAAACGAGGCTTATGGATTAAGCGGTAGGCAGCGGCTTGGTTCTGCCTCTGGCATTGCTGAAGTCCATGGGCGACGGTACGGACGACAAGAGCAATAAAAAAACCTTATCGGACTGTACCCGCGTGGTCTCTTTCCCTCAATCTTCCCTGTCACGAATAGTCTCTCTAAGCTATCAGGTGTTTTCCGCTGTCCAATTACTGAATCAATTAACAATGTCACGTTTCGCTTTAGAAAAGTGTTCGATGACGTGTACAAGTACGAAGATGTTCTGCCCAAGCACGCTACGAACTTCACCGTTCGTGGGCTCGAGAAGAACACCGATTACGTATTCTCCGTAATGGCTATTAACAAAATAGGGCAAAGCAAATACAGACCGGACGACACGAAGGCGACGACGCTGAGTGAGTACAGTTATAATTGTTTTGTTAATATTGTTGATTAAGTACTTAAGAATTGAGGCCTACGTAACGAAAGGCTTAGTTCTGTCACAGACATGATTGGTGAGATACTTTGCGCGTAATGTTAAAGTCGTTTATCGTCGGCCTCAAGCTGAGATTTTGGGATGTTATCGATACATTTGTCTAAGTTTATTTACAAGAGTACAATGGCAGACTTTTTAACTAAGTCGTTATCTGCTAGTCAAACAAGGGTGGTGTAGGGAGTGCTGTGGTAGATACAGTCCAAATAAAATAGCTCTGAGATGAGAACCAGTAACCAGTAGTAAAGATACTGGCTCCGAATAAATATCGAAAGCAGACTCCCAATAAAGTGCTCCCTGAAATTTAACCGCTTCCATTAGGCTCCTTAACTGCCAAAAATTTGTAATAAAATGTAGTGATGAGTTTTAAAAATATCTATCCAAACTCTGCGTCTAATGAGATTTAAAAAATTATGAAAAGCAATCTTTAAATTTCTTGTATCTCTTACTAGTGGTAGGACTTCTTCTGAGTCCGCATGGGTAGGTACCACCATCCTGCCTATTTCAGCCGTGAATCAAGCCATTTGTAGAAACTGAGACCTGAGAACTGATGTTTCAATGTGAACGACGTACATTGTTGATGTCTATGGGCACCGGTTACTACTCAAAACCATCATAAGCTCGTTCAACCATCTAAACAATAAAGAAAATATTTAAGCACTATTATAAAACAATAATTAGCAGGTCGTCATGTTAAACAATATGATCTAATCTGTCTACACCATAAACATTTAAGATATTTTCGATTATTTCCACGCTGCTAAAGACTTAATCCACTCATCGGTACAGAGCTCAGAAGAATACTCATACCACGTTCCTGGGGTATTCATAATTGTTGGCACGATTATTGGCACTGCACTTATTCTGCTCAATGTACTAATGGTTGGGTTATGTCTTCATAAAAGGACAAACAAAAGGATTAGAGGTTTGGACATAATATAACTTAAGTCTGTCAATTCGGTTAGTTCTAAAGATTGCAATTAAAGCATTTGTAATTGAGAGCATCGGGAATTATCTATTTTCATTCTCAAAGTTGTTTTCTTTTTTGACAAAAATCAAATTGTCGTCTTTGTAACTAACTTACTACGATTAATTTCGCTAATTACTTAGGCTAGATAAAGGATAAATTTCCCAAGAGATGCTGTTAAAAAGCTTTGAAAATATTAACCATAAATCTGTTAAATATTAGTCATTTCGATCCTCAAATCTACTTCACTCCTAATATACGATCTTGTATATCGAAATTAACGTGGTAGCGATAGCATCTCCTCGAGAAATATATCCATCCAAAAAGCTACTTTATTTTCATTTGCTATAAGTCCTTTTCTTTTTTTTTTCTCCCTCCCAAAAGCTTCTTCGGAAGTAGGCGAACTGAGTACGGTATCCACTGAATACGTAGAGACACCTGACATATCCAAGCCTGTCATTGTTTACGTGTCTCTAACAGGAGCCGTCTTAGTATTGATAAATGTCGCATTGATTGCTTGTTTCGTTTGGAAGCGACGCTTGAGACGCATCAAAGGTATTTGTTATTTTTATACCCTCTCTCTCTCTTTTTTTCTCTTAGCAGGATCTTGGTTATTAATATTAGCTCGTTTTACCTGTATCAATACCATGCTAATTAACTATCATTTCATGAAGTCTTCGTGGCCCAAAGGATAAGACGTCCCGTGCATTCGTGTTGAGCGATGCATCGGTGTTCAAATCCCAGGCGGGTGTACCAATTTTTCTAATGAAATACGTACTCAACAAATGTTCACGATTGACTTCCACGGTGAAGGAATAACATCTTGTAATAAAAATCAAACCCGCAAAATTATAATTTGCGTGATTACTGGTGGTAGGACCTCTTGTGAGTCCGCGCGGGTAGGTACCACCGCCCTGCCTATTTCTGCCGTGAAGCAATAATGCGTTTCGGTTTGAAGGGTGGGGCAGCCGTTGTAACAATACTTGAGACCTTAGAACTTATATCTCAAGGTGGGTGGCGCATTTACGTTGTATATGTCTATGGGCTTCAGTAACCACTTAACACCGGGTTGGCTGTGAGCTCGTCCACCAATCAAAGCAATAAAAAAAAAAAGTGTGTGTGTCCGCTCCGACGCACGACTGGAGTTTACTGGATATAAAAAATTAAACGAAACAATACGAGAAATAGTTCTATATTACGACAACACGATACACTACAGATTATTAACAAATTAACGAGACACAAAACAAACGACTAACAAATATATGAAAATACAATAATGAGAGAAACGCGCGATCAGTACGAGGCTTTGTGGCGGACTGCCGGCGCAGCAGCCCGGCGTCACCTGCGATAACGCATTTCGTGTGACATGCGCAATCAGGCGCATAACGCATTTCGTGTGACATGCTAGTACGATTTTGGTCCCCATAATTTTCATACCCCGGGCCTATATATGTAAATCGATTCTAAAGGAGTAAACTCCAAAAAATTGAAAATTCTACAAAATTATTTGGGGTATTATGGTCGGATGATTTTCGGGTAAAATATTGCAATTTTAATGTGCTTCCAAAAAACGCTTGTTCGCGTATATTAAGCCTTAGCCTTAATATAAATTAGATTCAAAATTACTTGACTCGTAAACAAGGTTGTTTCTTGATTATGTTTAAAACAAAATTAAGAATATGGGTTCAAAATCGAAACGAATTTAACCAAGATGCTGCTATTTGTATTTGTATTTTTTTCTACATTGCGTAATTCATCAAAGCTATTGATTTAGTAGTGGTATGGTAAATGTAGTTAGTATTATAGTCCTAAATATAATTGTTTTTCTGTTACTTTGGCAATCCATGAAACAAATATCCCTAATAAGACCGTGGTTACCAAATTACTTAAAGCTCATGATTGGCGACTCAACCCAATTTATGTATATATATTTGGATTGCTAAAACACATTTGACTTTATGTCACATTAGTTAATAGAAAATTACCTCAGTAAAATCACAAAGCTCAGTCTAAGTTCAACTGTAAGCACTGTTATAGTGTGCGCGGAACTAGTTGGCCGCGCCTTAGGTGGCGGGGTGAGGGATGACGGGGCGGGCTGCCTACTACTTGCAACGCACATGAGATTAGACAGTGATGATCAATCTCGAGATATCGTGAACAATAATTGTTCAATTATTGAAAAGAATAAATATAAAACATATTATGAACTTTTAGAAGTTTATATTGTACCTATCTAATTAAATTTGTAATTAATATTAAATTAACCAAAAACAAACTAAGTTTATGACTAATTGAAGTACATTAATATAAGAAGAAATATAATAAGAATTAAGTATATGATATGAAAGTTTTTTTAAAAAAAGGTAAGCATTTGAAATAAGATTTCCTTAGATTGTCTTTTATCTGTTACTAGTGACCCGGCAGACTTTGTAGTGCCTCAATCGATAAATAAAAGACCTAAACATTTGTTAAAAATAAACTTAAAATAAACAAAAGTAATCCGTCCAACGGGAGATACATAAAAGGAAAAACATAATTGTTATCTTTATTTAATTCCGAGCATTTTCATATTTATCTACCTTTTAAACCTTCTATGGATTTCGACAAATAATTCAAGACCAAAATTAGCCAAATCGGTCCAGCCGTTCTGCCATGAATACCATGCGTGACAGCAAGCACCCCCGCTCCGTCCCGCCGCTCACATACTTAAGGCGCGGCCAACTAGATCCGCGTGCACAATATCTGAGGAACTAATGTGATCCTTACCGGTGTTGCCACAGAACAAGCCGGCCAAGCTTCCAAATCAGCCACAATAGAGATGTACGCTCCGTCGTCATACAACGACACCATGACCGGAGAAACCCTCAGCTCCGTCTCTGAGAAATCCGAGACTTACTCCCAGGACGACGGCGATGAGAGGCACCCTCCGCCGATCCCGGAGGTGCCGTCTATACACAATAGGCACATGCTTAGTCAGGTCAGTACTGGTTGTTTTCCTACACCCTTATTTATATATTTAACGGGTAGGTAAGGGGTTAATGTAAATCCATATAGTGCCATTAGATATTGCCCTTTTGTTATTTTTTTAGAAAGGGTGGTTAGGCGTTGTAAATTATAATTTGAAATTTGGACCTCATGTGTGAACTCTGGTGTCCATTTAACAACAGATCGGTTTTGGAAAGCACAGGCAACGGATATTTTAAGAATGACCAAAAACTGGTCAAGTCTTATTATATGTACCACCTTGTGGTTACTTTATTCATAAATGTTAATCGTGTAATCTCTTGCAGACAACTGATGCGTACCTAATGGAAGATCAGGGTCTAGTGATCCCACCACCCTTGGATTACCCCCCGCCGAACTACGCAGTGTACGACGGCGACCACTCCAGGACCCTGCCCCACCCTCACAGGCACAAGGACATGAGTGGACACAGCACGCTGGGCAGAAGCGCTGGTGAGTTCTACCGAAGAATTACAGTTCCAGTATCACAATTAGTGGTGACGACTCTGGGCAACTCGTTTGGTAGAGGCGTTGAGAAGTCCCAATACGACCCTAAGACCACTTTCACTTACCAGACCTCAAAGGTACAGTAAAGATGGACTAAAGTCATATCTCCGTTTAAAACAAGACTGAGCCAGAATGAGTCATACTTGAGCCAATGGTTCGAGAACTTTTTACTCCACTTATCTTGTTTATTGTTGGTGCATCACTTTTTATTTTGAAGGTTTCGTGACCATTTCACCTTGAAACCGAGTCTTTATATATCTCTTTATATTTTTTTATAATGTGAAAAATGATTTGAAAGGAAATAAAATGCAATTAATTTATTTGAGACTTTAATCAATTAGAATTCAATTAAATGAAACGAACAATACAGTTGATATTTCGTTCCCATATATGTACCTCAGAGCTAGCGATGGCATTCAAGCCCACTGAGTTTCCGATCCGGTGGTAGATTCTGCGAAGCACGGCTCTTACTAGGGTTCGTGTTAGCATCGTCGTCAGGCTTGAGCCCCGTGAGCTCACCTACTAGTTAAGGTTACGCTGAAATAGCCTCTCAAGTCTATCAGCATAGGTAGGAAAAAAAAATGGCATTCACCTTGGGATAGGACACTGGTAGATTGTGCACTCCTAGGCCCATTTACAGCTAAAATAGAGAGATTTCTGTATGTTCATCTGTAGGTAAGCCGAATTACGTACCGGCTCCAAGTCCGATGCCGCCGCTGGATGGCTCCTACTACAACATGTCCTCGGACAGGTACCTGTCGTACCCACCACTCATCGGGGAGTATCTACAGCAGGTAAGCCAGTCACCACCACACCGCAGCACCCTGCCTACGAGAAGCTGTCTATAATCATATTACTTCTGCTTTGATTGCACTGGTGGTAGGACCTCTTGTGAGTCCGCGCGGGTAGGTACCACCATTCTGCCTATTTCTGCCGTGAAGCAGTAATGCGTTTCGGTTTGAAGGATGGGGCAGCCGTTGTAACTATACTTGAGAGCTTAGAACTTATATCTCAAGGTGGGTGGTGCATTTACGTCGTAGATGTCTATGGGCTCCAGTAACCACTCAACACCGGGTGGACTGTGAGCTCGTCCACCCATCTAAGCAATAAAAAAATTACAAAAGAAATATTTATATAAAAAAATGCGAATTGATGCTGGCGCCCTGTTGTTGTAAAAAACCAGCATCACTGACCCTCGAGAGCAGGGGACGCCATGCACATCAAAGTTATCGAATCTGAAATTTTAAAGATAGCACTTAATAAAAATGAAATTTCCAGTTTAAAGGTTTAAAATAAAGCATCATGATTAACACCACATTAACACGTTGACTGCCGTGTAGGTCAGCGGTGCCCTACATGGGGGACTAAAGTAATTATGTCGATTTCTGCCTTCGATCTTCTTACAAAGGCGCCGGAATATCTAGTAGACTCTAGGAAAGACGAATTCGAAGATACTAAGATACATACATTAAAAACAAAAAAGACAAAGTTAGGCAATTCCGGTGCTCACTAACAGAATTCGACATAAATTCTTCAGTGCACCACGTAGGGCACCAGTGACCTACATGGCAGTCAAAGGGTTAATCCCACCAAATATACTTTTGGATTTACAACTTAATGTTCAAGCCAATGAGCTGATGCAAGGCTAATATCAAATTGCCATTAGATGAGTTTTATTACTTTAGTCGTAAAACTTTATTTCGTGTAGCAAGCCGGTCGCACCCCGACCCCTCCCCAGCAGTACGGAGCGCAGCCTCTGACGAAACCTCATCTGATGAACGGAACTGTGACAGGAGGATCGCCCTCGCACATGCCGAGTCCTCCTCACAATTATGGGCTTGACGGTCAGTGGCCACTCGTTAATACTTTATATATTATATATATATATCATCATCATTATCCGGCCCTTCTCCCAGTCACCTGGGGTCGGCGCAACATGTTTTCTCATTCCATATTCTTCTATCATATACCATTTCTTCGCTCACTCCCCTCTTACCCACATCGTCTTTCACGCAATCCATCCATTTCTTCTTAGGTCTACCTCTTCCTCTATATCCTTCCACATTCATAGTTAACATTTTCATACCAACTTCATAACAACATTTTCAATCATTATATATTTATATACTTTTGCTTTACATGACGGTGCAATAACAATTGTGTGTAATTATGTGTATGTATGTATTTTATTATTTTATACATAGGTATATTAAATTGTAGTATGTTTATTTATGCATACAAAGTCATATGTAATCTATATAAGTACCTATATTTAACATTATGTGTATTCTATAATAATGAGATGTTATTTTAAGGAAGATTTTTGTTTTGATTTTGTTCTTTTTTTGTTTTTGTTTTTTGTTGTTGTTTGTTATTCTTCTGTCAATGCACCTACCATGCATTATCTCTGCACCACCCTATGGTCGGCTGGAAGAGAATGCCCATGGCATTAAGTCCGCCTGTGTACAAGTTTTGTTTTGTGCATAAAGTATAAATAAATAAATAATACCAACTATCTGTATGGTATTATTATTAGCTATCTAGTATGGTAACTACTATGGTAAAATAGAAAAGTTGCTGGACCACACTGGATTTATGTCGCCAGAGACAAAACAAAATGGAAATCTTTGGAGGAGGCCTTTACCTGAGAGGGGTCCATGCATAATATAACATAATTACACTAAAAAAAATGTAATTGCATGAAATAAAGGGCTTTTTTATTTTTATATGGTAAACCAGGTGACGAGTTGGTGGTAGCTGGTAATTATCTCTGATGGATATTGGCAATGTCAAAGATATTCTCAGTCCAATGTTCATCCAAAATAAGTATTTTTAAAACCTCATTAGAAAAAGGGATTTGGGAAAAGACGTTTAATAAATTGAGATATTCTATAAACCGAATTATCGATCATCGAATCATGTCTGATGCTATTGTAGTTTTTGACATAAATTTTCCTATTGATTATAAGTTATCGTGAATAAAACTTGTAATATTGAAATCTAGAACGGTTTCTACTTATATATTTATTAGTGGTGGTGCGTATTGTAAGCTTTATCACTGGTGGTAGAACCTCTTGGGAGTCCGCGCGAGTAGGTACCACCACCCCGCCTATTTCCGCCGTGAAACAGTAATGCGTTTCGGTTCGAAGGGTGGGGTAGCCGTTGTAACTATACTGAGATCTTAGAACTTCTATCTCGAGGTGGGTGGCGCATTTACGTTGTAGATGTCTATGGGCTCCAGTAACCACTTAACACCAGGTGGGCTGTGAGCTCATCTGCCTATAAGGCAATAAAAAAAAAAAGATCCGGCGAGAAACTCAGTGGGCTGTAGATCATCATCTAAATCCAAAACGCGTCTTTTAGTAACGGATTTATCGTTCAGTAGCAGCTGTTACAACGGACCATAAAGATTATTAATATAAATTAAAATACTAACAGAACTACAGTATCTATAGATCGTCAGTCGGCGGGCGGCACTCTGAGGCGGCAGCGGCTCGACAAGATGGCGGCGGTCCCCCCTCCTGACGTCACCGTGCTGCACCCGGGGAACTGCGCGCAGGTACGGCCCGAGACCCCATCCTTACAACTCAGCTCACATCGGACGAGTCCAAGGAGCTATTAGTCCTCACCTCCCAGAGCTCATAGACATCGCAACGTACGCACTTCGTACTATGAGGTCTGCTATGTAACTATACTGAGATATTAGAACTTGTATCTCAGGGTGGGTTTACGTTGTAGATGTCTGTGGGCTCCAGTAACCGCTTAACACCAAATGGGCTGTGAGCTCGTCCACCCGTCTAGGCAATAAAAAATAAGGAATTTTTGATTTATGAGAGCTGATTTGCTTTGATGTGAAACCCATAAAGTTGCAAGTAAAACTGATTTCTGGCGATATGATAGTGTATACATTTATAAGCATAGCCATTATGTAGTACATGGTTTGTAGGGTGTGGCGACGCGTCGGCATGGTCAAACGACTGTTTCTTAGTATTCATTTTTAATTTTTTATTATGCCACAATATGAGTTTCATGTCGTAAACTATCCCTTTATACATCTATAAATGTACAAAATAATATCAATGCTTCTGATGCATCTGTCAGCCTTCACGCGGTGACTGTTTTTATTACGCTTTTATTAGCTTCAGACGTATGTATGTTTGTAACGGAATCTTTGAAAATGATTTTGACACCCTTCAAAACGTTGGATTAACTCGAAACTTGGTATACTTATTAAGGACCGATGACAATTCAATATTAAAAAAATTTTAAAAATTGAAATTCAACTAAAGAATGAAAAATAAATGCGTAAATTAATAAGTAAAATAAAAATAAAATTCAGGATATTATCAAAATAACCCTCCTACTCATATCTGTTCATAAAATATTTATAACTACTGATACCATGCACCCCACGCTTTTTTTACAATAAAATCATTTTTTCTTACACTATTTTTAATTCAAATTTATTAAAATTTATTTTCTATTTTTTAGTTGAATTTTCTATAAAAGCGTATTTTGTTAGATTTTTAAACTATCATTTATTTTTAAATTCAGATTTAAACAAGCCCTCGTTTTCAGCACCAGATATCCCAGACGCCGTCTACGAAACAGCCGCAGTCGATCCTCAAGGACCCGTCGAGGCACAAGTACGGGCACCCCTACGGGAGTCCCGTCTCCTCCAGCACCCCACACAACAGCAACCAGATCCTGACGGTGCAGAACCTCACCAGCGACACTCCACAGTACGGAACCATCAAGAAGGAGAACAAAAAACAAAACGTGACCATCGATGAGTCTTTCAATAAAAGAAGCGAGACTCACGTTGTCTAAATCATCACGTTTCCAAAACTCAAAGTGGCCAAAGTGCAAGTACAAAGTGACCAAAACCGAAAGTGCGAACTCAAAGTGTACAAAGTGCAAACTCAGTGTACAAAGTGCAAACCCAAAGTGACTTAGTGACTCGGTGATTATCTAAACGACAATTAAAGTTACGTTAAGTGTCAAGTGTAAATAGAGAGTAGACAGACATTGTAGATAGATTTATAATTAACAATTGAATGTGATAAACTATTACAGACAATGGTTTTCATTTAGATAGATATTGTTGAAATGACGTCAGCCCATTTCGCGTTCCCTGAACCTCCCCGGGTCACTTCGATTTTGAACCTTATGGAGTATATCCAAGCAGTTCATAATCTAACCACACAGATAAACGTCGTACCTGTATCGGGTTTCGCATTAACTTTTGTTCGTTGGTAATTTAATGAAATAACACTTTGTTCTTTTTGTAAAATTGCTTTGAATTCAGAATATAGGTTTGAAAGGGTAAATAAATATCTGTTAAGTGGAAACTCGTGTGGGGGAAAGTGAAGGGGGGTGGGGCGCGGGGAGGTGAGGGGGTGGGGGGGAGCGCGGGGCTGAGCGCTGGTTGTAATTAAAACGTTTGACTGATTTATCAAAATATGATTATTATTACTAATAATAATATTAAATAATAATAAAAAAAAACATAATTTTTGTAAATATTCAGACTACGTCCAAGAATTAAAGACAATTTTTTCGATTTTTACATTTATGTAAATGTTTTAGATTATATTATAATCTTGAATTAAAAAATTAATAAACATGAATCGATTCTGTCGTCTGTTGGTTTGTCAAAAAAGTTATTGCAAATGACAAATTTGTCATTGAATTGTTCTAAATGATTCCTTCGAAGGATCTCTTTGTCATTTATTTTTATAAAAAATAATGATAACTACAATGATGTTTTCTTTTTTTTTTTTTAAATTGTTCCCTGAAATTCTAAATCGATGTGTTTTTAGCTATTAATATATTGTTATAGAAAATGAGAATTAACGTTAAATTTTTATTAAATGTTTTCGTAATGGAAGTCCCAACGAAAAAATAAATGATAAGTTTTAATTAATAATGCCCGACTTCGGCACTTATTTTACTGTTAATAATTATGTAACTAAATTTTATAGTCAAAACTAGATATTATTAATTTTAATCATTTTAAGATAAATTTTTTCAAATTTTTTTCGAAGCCATATTTTCAGTAACAAAACTGTACATAATAACAAATAATACTCAAAAATCGAACTGACAATAATGTTTCTTTGGTTTTTTTTTTATTTTGTTCATTTTAAAAATAAAATAATCTCATTGTAAATAAATACCGTGTAATTGTGTAAAAAATATTAGCTTTTTTACTCCAAAATTAAATCGGTTATTAAAAAAAACATACCAAAGTCTTGCATATAATAATTTTAATTTTTAAGTTTAAAAAAAAATACTTTTAAATTTTTTTATTTCAGTTTTATACGATTCTGTAACAATCATTTTAAAAATCAAACGAATGATTTTTATTTAATTTTTTCATTTGATTTAAAAAGCTAAAAAAAATGAAAAAAATCCATCCATTGAACAAATACGATTTTATATTTAAGAATTAAAAATAATTCTATTGTTACATTTTTTTTTTTTTGAATCGAAATAAAAAATACATCATTATACATTTTTTTTGTTTTATTTTCCATTACACACACATAATTTCCGGGTGTTTTTCTTTGAAAAATCAATTATCCAAACATATCACTTCGATTATTTTTTTTTTTGTTTTATCATAATAATAATATAAACGTGCCAAAATTATTTTCCTTTCAACGTCAGAATAGTTGTAATTGTGTGTTGTACTTTCGTCCTTATTGTAATAATATAAGTTAAGTATTTATGGATAAACAATGGTGCCTTATACTCTACGCTATATTGACGATAAATATCAAATTTGGATAATCCAGTTTTAGTATTTAAATGAATCCAAATATCGCAAAGCAATTCTAGGCCATCCTGTCTAAAGCTGTTTCCACAATGCACCCACGGCGCTTGTTTTACAGACTTGCTAAGTCATACGACAATTTTATTTAGGAATTTACTCGGTAATAAGTAAATTTGTTAATAAAAACGTTTAGATAATTTATTAATGAATATAGAAATGAAACATTTGACTTACTGGTGGTAGGACCTCTTGTGAGTCCGCACGGGTAGGTACCACCGCTCCGCCTATTTCTGCCGTGAAGCAGTAATGCGTTTCGGTTCGAAGGGTGGGGCAGCCGTTGTAACTCTACTGAGACCTTAGAACTTATTAACTTATATCTCAAGGTGTGTGGTGCATTTACGTTGTAGATGGTCTATGGGTTCCAATAACCACTTAACACCAGGTAGGCTGTGAGCTCGTCCACACATATAGGCAATAAAAAATATATTTGAAGTTCTAATTGGCTCCATGACTTAATTTCAATAGCCAGATTCTAAGAATAAGATAAAAGATCTATTCACTGTTTGAAGTTCAAAATTCGTTCTGACCTTTCCGTTTTCGATACCGAGAATTATTGTTTTGTTCATGAAATATTCTGTTGGAAATCGAATTCCGACAGAAAATTCCATATATATATATATAAACATTACGTAATTTTTGTCTTCCACTGAATAGTGGACGACCTCACGGGTCAATGAACCGACTTCGCAGTCATTACGACGTAACATTACGTGTCGTGAAACAGCCGTACCGTCCTTTGAGATCCAACACCCGTATCAGGCTCCAAATAAAAACAAGTTACATATTTCATTGAAAGAAGCCTAAAAATTGCTTGTGGATATTCTCATAATAAAAATTCTAGTTAGGTGTAGTTTATTGTCATTGCTTGGTCCATTAGAACTCTCAGTCATTTGAAGACTGATTATGATTTGGTTTTTATTCTCTCTTTCTTATTAAATAACTGATGCATACGAGCTTGTCATTTAGTGTTTGCAGAATATTCAAAACATGTTGTCAATATGATTAATTGTAATTGCATTAATTAATTAATTAATTAATTAAATAAAATGAATGTCAATGTTTAATCTTCTCGAATTGTGAGTTTAAGCTATTTAATAAAGTCATGAATGTTATACGCTTTTTTTTATTTTTTTATTTGTGTACTAGCGACCCGCCCAATGGCAGATCCAGGGGGGGGGGGGTCATGGGGGTCATGACCACCCCCTGAGCTGGTTCCAGGACTTAGGTGGACCACTAGTTGAATATAATGATTTTATTTATATATTTTGTCACCATACAGATTTTATATAAGTACATACCTTCAAAAATTAAATAATTTAATATAATATAATAACTTTGTATAATGGCAAACGTTTGGGAACGAACGCATCTAAATTTGACTATGTGACCCCCTCCTGGCGCCAAAGCTGGATCCGCCCTTGGACCCGCCCTCGCTTCGCTTAGGGAACTGTAATTTATTATTGATAACAGTATTTCTTCACTATTTAATAGATGTTATTATACATATAAACCTTCTTCTTCAATCACTCTATCCATTAAAAAATGCATCAAAACCGCAAATCAAATGCAAAAACGCATCTAAATCCGTTGCGTAGTTTTAAAGATTTAAGCATACATAGGGACAGATATAGGGACAGAGAAAGCGACTTTGTTTTATACTATGTAATGATAACGTGAAAAAATATTTTGATAATGCGATATTTGAAAAAAATACCAGTAACACCATGATATATACATCGTCAAGAAGCTATTTAATATAGAGCTTGTGTTTTGAGGAT
Source organism: Bombyx mori (assembly GCF_030269925.1). Taxonomy (NCBI): domain Eukaryota; kingdom Metazoa; phylum Arthropoda; class Insecta; order Lepidoptera; family Bombycidae; genus Bombyx; species Bombyx mori. The sequence continues at coordinate 8,532,241 of NC_085130.1, forward strand.
GAAGTAATAACAAAGAGGGTGGAAGCCGATGTCCGTAAGTAATTATTTACCATCAGGTGCGCCGTGAGCTACCAATCTTTCGATTATTTTTTTAATGCTTAGATGGGTGGACGAGCTCACAGCCCACCTGGTGTTAAGTGGTTACTGGAGCCCATGGACATCTACAACGTAAGTGCGCCACCCACCTTGAGATATAAGTTCTAAGATCTTAGTATAGTTACAACGGCTACCCCACCCTTCAAACCGAAACGAATTACTACTTCACGGCAGAAATAGGCAGGGCGGTGGTACCTACCCGCGCGGACTCACAAGAGGTCCTACCACCAGTAAAAACGCCAGTCGATGACAACAAAACGAGCTAGCATTGTCGGTAACAATTAATATCTAACGTCAATTAAAATTAACAGCCTGTCAATAATTACCGAACTAATTGATACATTGATGACATACTCGTATAATGATGAGCTTCACACAGCAAAAAGCTCAAATAAAGGTCTGCTCAGTGTTACAGACCACTACTAGTGGTAGGGTCATTTTAAAATATCATTTAAATCTGGTGTAAACGCAAGAATCGAGTTATTTCTTTATCGATACTTCCAATGTTGAAACTCAAAAGGAAAGTGTTGAAAAATGATTATTTAAAAGCCTCAATGTTTTACGATATGGTAATGATAAAAAAAATTGTATAATTTTTTTTAATTTTTTTTATTGCTTAAATGGGTGAACGAGCTCACAGCCCACCTGGTGTTAAGTGGTTACTGGAGCCCATAGACATCTACAACGTAAATGCGCCACCCATCTTGAGATATAAGTTCTAAGATCTCAGTATAGTTACAACGGCTGCCTCACCCTTCAAACCGAAACGCATTACTGCTTCACGGCGGAACAGGCAAGGTGATGGTACCTACCCGTGCGGACACACAAGACGTCCTACGACCAATATGACGGCCTGGATGTCAAGCCACTATGACGGTGATGGTAGATTAGAGCTTCAATTGCAATTCTATTGATGGCCTTACTCTCGGCAGAGAGGGACGGCATACCATCATTTAAGAATTCGTACACCGAGAAAAACTGTATTACTGATGAACTTTAAGAATTAAAATATTATATAAAGAATTTATCAGATTTTTTCGAAAGTCACGAATCGTATAAGTAGCTAGTATAGTGTCCACGACGAACAAGTCTAATAAAATAGCCTAGTCAAGTAAACGAGGCTCCTAGCCTATCGACATTTATTATAAACTAGCTGACCCGGCAGACTTCGTAGTGCCTGAATCGATAAATAAAAGACCTAAACTTTATTTGATTTCGAGAATTTTCATATTTATCCACCTTTTAAACCTACTCTGGACTTCCACAAATAATTCTAGACTAAAATTAACCAAATCGATCCAGCCGTTCTCGAGTTTTAGCGAGACTAACGAACAGCAATTCATTTATATCTATAGAAATAAATATAGAAAAACTATCAATAATCTAAAGCGTTGCTTGAGAAGCCCGGAAGATAGGCCGACTGAGTTTCTCGCCGGTTCTTCTCAGTGATCGCGTTTCCGATCCGGTGGTAGATACTGCGAAGCACTGCTCTTGCTAGGGTTAGTGTTAGAAACATCTACAGAATAGAGAGAGCCCCGTGAGTTCTTAACGCTACCTACTTAGGTAGATAAAAAAAACGGGAGATATGAGATAGCTTTATCAAGTGAATAGTCTAAAGTCTTCGTTGCGGTAGATGTGAAGCCGGTGAGATATTGCCTTGTGCTAAAGAGACTAATTAAAGATAAACGAACTAACGCCTGACAATGCGAAATAGCAACCTTGAAGGAAAATTTACTGAGGATGGATTGGGAAACACAAAATAAACATACTATTGAACTTCAAAACGTTCCATTCGCTTTTAATGTCAAAAGCTGAAAACTAAGTCAGTGCCTAATATGCTAAATACAGGCCAGCTTCGCCCAGATCCTCTAACAGAAGACTAAGCTATAAGCGGAAGCGAGAAAACTTAAGACACACACGATTTTATAATTTCATAAATCATGGAGGTGTAAAAGATAAGACGCTCGATGTAATCGTATTGATTGATTCGACTGTGCCATTGTTCAAGTGCCTTAGGCAGGTACCATATGCGATATGTCGGCGCAACGTCACAATTTAGTTAACTAAAAATAGTTAACCGTTTCCATAACCTTACGCATGTCAACAACTGCTTGAGACGGTATTCAAGAGAATTCATGACTAAGCTATCCGCATTTTGACGTACAAAGCCCCGTCGCTTGCGACGAAGGGCTCGAGTGAATTAACCCACAGACACAGAGCAGCGAGTTTCTCGCTGGATCTTCTCAGTGGGTCGCGTTTCCCATCCGATAGATTCTGCGAAGCGCTGCTCTTGCTAAGGCTCGTGTTAGCAGCACTCCCGGTTGAGCCCCGTGAACTCACCTACTAGCCCGGTGAATCTAGAATAACCCCTTGAGGTTACTACAATTGGTAGGAAAAAACGAAAAAAAAAACGCATAAAGCATTCCGTCTCAAGCAGTCGAACGGAGCGAAGCTCTCTGTTGCTATCGCTGTACACTTGAAATGTAATAAATGGAATTCATTGGAAAAGTGAGTCTTAATTACTGTCACTATGGAAGGCAATGATAATGTCGCAGATGCCATTCTCGTCCTCATTACATTATAAACCCAAATCTTAAATAATTAACACTCCATAAGTTTTTGAATTAGACCGAACCATAACGTATTAGTCGGAGTCCCATATTGATATGTTAATGGAGGCCGACGCGACACGGACTGATATTTTAATGGAGTCTGCTTTACATATCACTCGTCACTACGGATATTTACTGCTTACATGATGAACTTTATATTCAATGGTCGAATAGAGCTCGTTCGCTCTTTGTGCTCATGCTACACCGTACGTTACATACTATGCACATTTGTACGTAGTCTCACGACACTCGCTCCTGAGCTCTCATCCACCCGCTACCATTCAGCTCTGTGCTCCAGCACACCGCGCGTCACACACTGCGCTTGTCTGTACGTGGACTCACGACACTCGCTCCTGAGCTCTCATCCACCCGCTACCATTCAGCTCTGTGCTCCAGCACACCGCGCGTCACACACTGCGCTTGTCTGTACGTGGACTCACGACACTCGCTCCTGAGCTCTCATCCACCCGCTACCATTCAGCTCGTGCTCCAGCACAGCGCGCGTCACACACTGCGCTTGTCTGTACGTGGACTCACGACACTCGCTCCTGAGCTCTCATCCACCCGCTACCATTCAGCTCGTGCTCCAGCACAGCGCGCGTCACACACTGCGCTTGTCTGTACGTGGACTCACGACACTCGCTCCTGAGCTCTCATCCACCCGCTACCATTCAGCTCGTGCTCCAGCACAGCGCGCGTCACACACTGCGCTTGTCTGTACGTGGACTCACGACACTCGCTCCTGAGCTCTCATCCACCCGCTACCATTCAGCTCTGTGCTCCAGCACACCGCGCGTCACACACTACGCTTGTCTGTACGTGGTCTCACGACACTCGCTCCTGAGCTCTCATCCACCCGCTACCATTCAGCTCTGTGCTCCAGCACACCGCGCGTCACACACTACGCTTGTCTGTACGTGGTCTCACGACACTCGCTCCTGAGCTCTCATCCACCCGCTACCATTCAGCTCTGTGCTCCAGCACACCGCGCGTCACACACTACGCTTGTCTGTACGTGGTCTCACGACACTCGCTCCTGAGCTCTCATCCACCCGCTACCATTCAGCTCTGTGCTCCAGCACACCGCGCGTCACACACTGCGCTTGTCTGTACGTGGACTCACGACACTCGCTCCTGAGCTCTCATCCACCCGCTACCATTCAGCTCGTGCTCCAGCACAGCGCGCGTCACACACTGCGCTTGTCTGTACGTGGACTCACGACACTCGCTCCTGAGCTCTCATCCACCCGCTACCATTCAGCTCTGTGCTCCAGCACACCGCGCGTCACACACTACGCTTGTCTGTACGTGGTCTCACGACACTCGCTCCTGAGCTCTCATCCACCCGCTACCATTCAGCTCTGTGCTCCAGCACAGCGCGCGTCACACACTGCGCTTGTCTGTACGTGGACTCACGACACTCGCTCCTGAGCTCTCATCCACCCGCTACCATTCAGCTCTGTGCTCCAGCACACCGCGCGTCACACACTACGCTTGTCTGTACGTGGTCTCACGACACTCGCTCCTGAGCTCTCATCCACCCGCTACCATTCAGCTCTGTGCTCCAGCACACCGCGCGTCACACACTGCGCTTGTCTGTACGTGGTCTCACGACACTCGCTCCTGAGCTCTCATCCACCCGCTACCATTCAGCTCTGTGCTCCAGCACACCGCGCGTCACACACTACGCTTGTCTGTACGTGGTCTCACGACACTCGCTCCTGAGCTCTCATCCACCCGCTACCATTCAGCTCTGTGCTCCAGCACAGCGCGCGTCACACACTGCGCTTGTCTGTACGTGGTCTCACGACACTCGCTCCTAGACTTTCATCGATTTATCACAATTCACCTTTTACCTTTACGCTTATCTCACACCTAACTCTATGCTGACTATGTCTTATTCACTGGATTTAACATAAAAGTCCCCTCGTGTCATGTTTTACAAAAAGCTTCGCTATTTTTTGCGAATGAAGCTCCACCCTTGGCCGAGGACGATAAGGCGGCATCGTAACGCTTGTTAATTAACGTTTTTAACACGGTCAGCTGTCAGCTAGGGAGGAGAAACACCCGTTTATGTTTTTTTATCTTGCATATTAATATAATATCTTGTTGAGGCGGATATGATGTAAGTTTTCGTAATGCTAATATCTTAATCATTTCAAAAGCGCCTTACTGTAACGATGTCATAGGTTCTAAGGTGTACATGTCTTAAAAATATAACACTTTTCTATACTAATATTATAAAGAGGAAAGATTTGTTTGTTTGTTTGTATTGAATAGGCTCCCAAAATTCCGGACCGATTTGAAAAATTATTTCTGTTTGGAAGCTACACTATTCCTGAGTAACATAGGCTATAAGCTTTTTTGAAAAGAATTAGGGATCTTTGCTAAAACTCCAATAATGTAAATCAAGGTGTAAAAAAATTACCTAAAATATTCTTAACATCGCGTGCGCTCCGAAATCTATTAATGATAGAATATAATAATGTACTACAACTTTGTAGAACACATTATTAATTACAAAAAGTGTCGCGACAGCATATGTCTAATAATTATTGTAGTTATGCCGTAATAAGTGTTCTTTTATTAAAAAATATGAAATAACGTCAAATATCATTGAAATTTTTGTTAAAGACCCGAGCGGAGCCGGAGCGGGCCGCTAGTCTGATATAAGTGCAAAAACTCATTGCATCAGTTCCATAATCAATTTATATTACACCCCTACACTTAAGCTTACTAACTTATTGTTATCAAAAGGTTGAGCTTGTGTCTCTAAAGTGGCTGACAGAATCTCCAATGTATCATCAGTGACTTCTAGTTGACGCTTAAGCTCATAAATGTCTCGCGTCTGCCATTTACAGCAACAACAAAAATAAAATCCATAACGGACACAGCGCTACTACGACTGTTCAAATATTTTATTTGCTGATTCGTTAGAGCTTGAGTCTCAAACAAGACTCGCGAGGCGACCCTCATCTAATTTCTCTTGAATTCCCTCCGAAAATAAGTCTTCTTAACAAAAAACCCGAGTCACGGAACTCTCCCTCAAAAGTACCGATGATGTTTCGACACTGACATTAACATGTTTATTTTGACGCGATCTCCTCGTGAACATGACCGGATACATTTCATTTAGTGGAAAAGTTAGAATCTTAGAGATTTTTTCAAGCCTTTCAATTCGTTTTTGTTTCTTTTAACTTATATAAACAATTATAAATAAACACTTACCTATATATTTATACATGAAGCAAAAACTTTGTGTCCCGATTGTACGACAATTGCGCGGACGGAGGAGTATGAAATTTCCCAGACTTATAGAGGATATAGAGAAAAATATAGAGTGCAGAAATCGTCGTGGCCTAAGGGATAAGACGTCTAGTACGATCATATGTAGCGATGTACCTTCGAATCCCGCAGGCGTGTACCAATTTTTCCAATGAAAAACGTACTTAAACAATGTTCACGATTGACTTCCACGGTGAATACTACATATTTTGTTTGATTTAAAGTCTGTGGTCAAATTGAGAAGAGATCAATATTGTTTGTCTTTAATATTATTTCTTTATAGTGTACCCTTGGCGAAATCTGTGATGATAGAAATAAAGTATTTTTTAATGATTGTTGGCTTAGTGGTGGCCCTGGGACCTGTCCAATTTCACCAGGACAGGTGGGCGAACAAAGGCTCAGCTAGGAGGGGTGAGATTAGCTAACAACTGTCCGAAGGAAACCTTTTTTTTTTTAACGCTGGGGAATCCATTTACGGATTATATTATGTAGACCTACGAACTCGAGAGCAGCTGCTTCGGAAATCAAGTCTTTGTCAATAGAACCTTATTAATGTTCAAAGCTATAATTGAAATTGATAATTATAGTCAAATTTCGACTAGCAGCAGCAGTAAATACTAGCACATTCTAGCACATACTAGCAAATACTAGCACACACTAGCACATACTAGCAAATACTAGCACTAGCAGTAAATAATATTCCGTCTTTTGACAGACGTTCGCTTCAAGTATATCTGCCCTGGAGTGATAACAAGTGGCTGCACACTGCGTAAATAATAAATACAATATAATTAGGTAAGAGGCGCGGGTCTGTTTGTTTCCATAACATAATGTTACGTGTTACAGCGCAACGGGTCGACGAAAGATTTTCCTGTAGTGAAATTTGTTTGTTCTCTTTAGAACAGGACTTGCGTGGAGTAGGCAAGTAATACTATAAAAAATATTTTTATTTTGATTGAATTTCGCAGATTTTTTTATAAAGAGAGAACGATTTATTTTAATTCATTAACAGTAAATGAATTAATGAAAATACGTAATATCGATCATAAAAGCTATGGCAATTAATTTTTATTGCTTAGTTTCGTGAGCGAGCTAACGTCCCACCTGATGTTAAGTGGTTGCCGGTTGGACATGTACAAACGTAAATTGCCGCCACCCTCATTGAGATATGAACTTTAAGGTCTCAGTATAGTTACAACGGCCACCCTTCAAACCGAAACGCATCACTGCTTCACGGCAGAAATTGGCAGAGTTGTGGTACCTACCCGTGCGGACTAAGAAATCCAATAGATGTCGCTAAAGTAATTAACGACCTAATTCGCTTTGTCCTTTTTCTCTCTCTACGGTCGAGTGCTTCGCGAGACGCTCTGTCTATTTTCTCACTCTCGCTCTTCCTAAATTGTATCTTTTCTCTCTAGCCGTAACGAAACTGTTGCGAGTTAATATGATCCACGACGCGCCTAAAGAAGTTTCACTTCAAAAATAAATAATCCTTTTTTTCTTTTTCTCCACCTCATCCTACTAGGTGGGGCGGCACAGCTAATTTTTCTCTTCCATTCTCTTCTATCAGCCGTCATCTCAACACTCACTCCTCTCTCTCTCATATCGTCATTCACACACTCCATCCGTGTCTTCTTCGGTCGACCTCTTCCCCCTCTACCTTGCACTACCATTTCCATACATCAATCATTCCATCAAAAATAAATAATAAAAAACACAAAAGTTCGTATAACAAACCAACTCCACGCGGCTTTTGTTAATTTTCATTACGCAGCTCGTTATAAGGGCAACTGCTAATATAAGACTTAGTTAATATTTCAGTGGAAATGCAGTAGTACATTTCTCGAAATTATATGCCTTTGTAGAAATTATATGTTGGCGAGGTCGACTATGGCTCATGTGGGGTTTTACGGCTGCTCTAAGAGCCTATGGTACCTACGTATTATGATAGCAATTCAAAGGTCATCGTGCTGATAAAGGTAGGCTCAATTAATATCGACTCAGCAGTATGTTAGTATATTCAACAAGATTTGTATGAGAAAGCAGTAACATGCTTCATAAAACCACAGCGTTGGTACTATTTTGCCTTTTTTTTATTACTTAGATGCGTAGACGAGCTCACAGTCCACCTGGTGTTAAGTGATTACTGGAGCCCATAGACATCTACGACGTAAATGCGCCACCCGCCTTCAGATATCTCAAGTATAGTTACAACGGCTGCTCCACCCTTCAAACCGAAACGCATCACTGCTTCACGGCAGAAATGGGCAAGGTGGTGGTACCTACCCGTGCTGACTCACAAGACGTCCCTACCATCTATTTTTATCGCTAATCAGTCATGTGTTTCGTTTTGAATAGGTCACCCATATCGCCAGGTGGACAGGGGCATTGTCAGTGTTTGTAAGCACTTAATACCGGACGAGCTGCGAGATAGTTCGCCTATTTGCGCCATAAAAAGTAACCAGAGAAGGTAAACGCAGACAAAGATGTCACGCGTCAGTTGATTTTACAAATTGTTGCAATGTTCCGATTAAGAGTCAAAAGCATGTTAAAGCAAATAATAGTTTAAAAAAACTGACAAATACGCTTTTATAGAAAATCCAACTAAAAAATAGAATTTTTTTTTTTATAAATTCGTATTTTTTTTTTATTGCTTAGATGGGTGGACGAGCTCACAGCCCACCTGGTGGTTACTGGAGCCCATAGACATCTACAACGTAAATGCGCCACCCACCTTGAGATATAAGTTGTAAGATCTCAGTATAGTTACAACGGCTGCCCCGCCCTTCAAACCGAAACGCATTACTGCTTTACGGCAGAAATATGCAGGGCGGTGGTACCTATTCGCGCGGACTCACAATAGGTCCTACCACCAGTAATAAAAATAGTGTAAGAAAAAATGATTTTATTGTAAAAAAGCGTGGGGTGCTTTTCAGGATATTATCAAAATAACCCTTCTACTCATATCTGTTCATAAAATATTTATAACTACTGATACCATGCACCCCACGCTTTTTTTTTACAATAAAATCATTTTTTCTTACACTATTTTTAATTCAAATTTATTTTCTATTTTTTAGTTGGATTTTCTATAAAAGCGTATTATTTTGTTAGTTTTTTTAAACTATTTTTTAATTTTCATTTTTTTGTTAAAATTTCAATGTTTATTCAATGAATATTGAATTGTCATCGGTCCTTAATAAGTATACCAAATTTCGAGTTAATCCAACGTTTTGAAGGGGTTCAAAATCATGTTCAAAGATTCCGTTACATACTAACATACATACGTCTGAAGCTAATAAAAGCGTATTAAAATTACTACGCAGTCGTAGTGGCTTTAATTAAAATGCATTAATTTCATAATAAAGAGGTTCGGGTCGAGACTATTGCTCTTTCTCAATTCTAATTCGGACTAAGAGAATTAATTTACCTTGAGACAGCACTCCGAGGGATGAATTCATACGAAAAATGCAAAAGGAATATTTTTTACAGCTTTTTATTACAGTAGATTCGGCGGCAGATTTAATACCTGGTGGTAGGACCTCTTGTGAGTCAACACGGGTAGGTACTACCACCCTCCCCTGCACTTTTACACCCGACGTCCGATCCCCTCCGAGGTCAGAACCCGGATGAGGTAGGGGGGGCTACCGCGGTCAACAAGGTACTACCACCCTGCCTAATTCTCCCGTGAAGCAATAATGCGTTTCGGTTTGAAGGGTGAGGCAGCCGTTGTAACTATACTGAGACCTTATAACTTATATCTCAAGGTGGGTGGCGCATTTACGTTGTGGATGTCTAGGGGCTCCAGTAACCACTTAACACCAGGTGGGCTGTGAACTCGTCCACTCATCTAAGCAATAGAAAAAAAAGAAAAAAGATTTTTTTTCTTTTTAGAGAGAGAGAATTATTCAGAATAATCTCTTGTTTCGAGGAGATGGTCACGACCCTCGGTATTGATGAAACCGAAGCGAGAAGTACATCGGACTCATTTAATGTTAAGTGCACGAGTGAACAAAGCTTCGCAATTAGTTGAAGATTATATGAAGTGTAAGTTACAATTACGAGTATAATGAATGAATGAATGAATGATTTATTTTATTTCAGACAACAACAACAAGTCCATATGTGTGCATAATATCATTGAAACATACTTAAAATTACCAAAACAAATCAAATAAAAAATACATTATTAAAAATAATTATCAGTTGAATACATTTCAAATATTCCATTCAACTGATACTTATATATATAGGTAATGATACTGACTGACTTTTTTTTTTTTTTTTTTATGATTGAAAGTTTACTGGTGGCCCGAAGGCCTTTCCAGTTTCACCAGGACAGGTGGGCGAACAAAGGCTCAGACAAGAGGGGTGGGATTTGCTAACAACTGCCCGAGCGCCTCCGAAGGAGACCTAACAACTCAAGAGCAATTGTTTCGCGAATGAATCTACTACCGGATCGGAATCGCGACCCGCTGAGAAGATCCGGCGAGAAACTCAGCGGGCTGATGCATGGGTTAGGTTGCACGTCGACCTCTTTGTCGAGTTCGACGAGTACGGTTACCGGGGTCCCTAAGCCTGCCCCTAGTATTAGAGCTGAAGGCATCTAATGCAAAGGTTATTGGATCTGATGGATCCGTAAGGACGTGTCTAGGGCGTCGACGGTGACTGGCTCCTGCATGATCAGGATTCGGGGAGTAGTCAGCGGCGGCAACGATAAGGCGATTATCATGACGCATAGCCTTATCGAAGTATCGTTCCGACGCTGACTTCATGTATTTCCGAATTGATTCGAGGCCCAGGTCGTCGTGTAGGTCAACGTTCCTCACGAACCACGGAGCCCCGACAGCTAACCTGCAAAAGCGGGATTGTAGGGATTGGAGGGTGTCTATGTGTGTGCGGGCCGCGTGAGCGAACACCACACTCGCGTAAGTCATGACGGGCCTTATGCAAGTTTTGTAAAGTGTCACCTTGTTCCGAAGGGACATTTTACTCCGCTTACAGATCATGGGGTAGAGTCTACCGAGAATAAACGCGGCACGGTCACGGACTGATTTTATATGCGGGCGGAATGTCATCGATGCATCCAGGGTAACGCCCAGGTACTTGACCTTCCTGGCCCAGGGTATGGGTTGTCTAAAGAGAGTAATCGGGGGTGTGAGATTCCTCCTCCTAATCCGGGAGGAAATCCGTGTGGAGTTTCCCCTCTGAAATAGCACCGCAGTACTTTTCGCTGGGTTGATGTCTATGCGCCATTTTCGGAACCACTGTCCTAGGGCTAGGGCTGCGCTCTGAAGCTTCTTCGCGATTAGGGACTTATTTCTACTAGAATAGTAAACAGTCGTGTCGTCGGCGAATAAAGCTAAATGGGTCGGCGGCGACCGGGGAATATCGTTGACGAATAAGCTAAATAGGAGGGGTGAGAGGACAGAGCCTTGCGGGACTCCAGCTGTGAGAGGTCGTGGGGAGGAGCGGGTTCCCTCGACTCGATATCGAAAAGAGCGGTTCGACAAGAAGTCCCGTATGATGAGCACGAGACTATCCGGCACGCCCATGTTGAATAGTTTGAAAATCAAACCATTGTGCCAGACTTTGTCGAACGCTTTTGCGACGTCGAAGAAGAGAGCTCCCGTGTATAACGGTTTTGGTCGATTAAGCCCCACAAGAATGTGCTCCGTGAGGCGGTGCACCTGTTGTACGGAATCCGAATTGTTCATCGATGAGAATGCCCTTGGATGAGACGAAGTCTCTGAGGCGTTTGTAGAGCAGACGCTCATACAGTTTGCCTAGAGACATGAGGAGGCTAATCGGGCGGTAGCTCGTCGGATGATTTTTTGGTTTACCGGGTTTATGTATGCCGATAACGTCCGCTTCTTTCCACACCGCGGGAAAGATACAGTTCGCCATAGCGGCATTGAAAATAGATGCCAACATCACGATGAGTTGGACGGGTAGAAGTTTAATAACGCGGTTGGATATACCGTCGGAACCGGGAGCCTTGCGAGGACGTAGGTCTTTGATCAAGTCTTTAACTTCCATCGGGGTGACGGGTGGTAAAGCATCCGAGGGTGGCAAGGAGACTCTGCGTTCTACCTCATTGTCTACTAATTCTACATGAACAGGGTCCACGGATTGAGTGCTGGGCGTGCACTGGGTTTGCAATGTATCGGCCAGCAGCTCTGCTTTTTCGTCATCATCGAACGCCGCGAGTCGGCCTGAGGGGCCTACGAGGGGGGGCATAGTTACTACCGTATCCGATTTGAGAGTACGAGCTAAGCGGTAGTAAGACCTTTGGGAGGGCGCGAGTCCTTCTAAGAAATCAGACCATCTGGCATCTCGGACTTCGGCGATGCGAGACTTTACGTCGCGTTGTAGAGCACGCATTCGAATACGATTTTCCGCGGTAGGATACCTGTCGTAGGCGCGTATCGAGGCGTTCTTAGCTCTAAGGAGTTCCCTAATATCGTCGGACAATTTGAAGCGGTGAAGGAAGTCCTCCGCTACAACTTGTTTCGATGACCTATCTAATGTCGAGGTGATGTGTGACGTTAAGATGTCTATGGCTTCAGCGGTATCCTGAGGAGACGGGGTAGAGTCCGGGTTAAACGGGAGCGATGGTGGATCAGATTCAGCCAGGCTGATGCCCAGCGTGTGCCAATCCACCACAGTCCTCGTGACGGGAACGGAATCGGGAGCGCGACCGAGCTTCATAACGATGGGACGGTGGTCTGAATCTAACTCTGAAACTACTTCGATCGAGTGTAAGCGCAGAGTTACGTTTTTTAATAACGCTATGTCGAGTATATCCGGGCGATGCGCGATATTTAGCGGGTAGTGAGTCGGGGTTAGCGGAGCGACGATATCGAAGGCGAGATCATCGACTAACGCGTCAAGCCGCCTGCCATTCGGGGTTGTGGTGTGTGAGTTCCACCTGATGTGTTTACAATTTAGGTCGCCCGCCAGAATTACAGAGCTCCCCATACCGAGCAGCGCCTCGATATCACTGCTTAGAACGATCTTATCCGGTGGAAGATAAACGGACGCGATAACGATCGGCGCGTGTCCCGTCAGTGAGATTCGGCACACTGATGCTTCGATATTAGCGAGCGCGGGAGGATCGAGCGGGACACAATGCAGGGCTCTTCTATAGTAAATGACGGTACCACCACCACGGGCAGAGAGCCTGTCGTTCCTGACCATGTTATAGTTCGCGATTTTAGGGTCACGGCGCGCGGGCTTAAGTAGGGTCTCCTGCACTAAAAAGATATCAATTTGATGGTCACGCAAAAAGTCAGAAACCTGATCACGTTGATTTGCGAGACCGTAAGCGTTAAAAAATCCTATCGTTACGGATAGGGGCTTTATTCTACTTATATACGCCATTGATTACCGGCGGAGTGAGGGGAGGACGTACGTATTTAATGACGCGTATACGTCGGCGTATTCCTGCACAACGGCGATAAAGTGTTGTGCAGTGGAGGCAGCGCGAATGGCGTCGCCCAAAGCGTTAACGCGCTCAAAGTTGATCGACTGAAAGAAGTCGATCGCTAAAGCGAGATTTTCGGACGCGGTCGGAGGGCAAGTCGCGGGAGAGGGACGAGTCGCGGGGGCGGGACGAATCGCGGAGGAGGGAGTTGTAGCCGTGTTCGTGTACGGCAGCGGTTTCGCCCAGGCCGAGACACTGGGCACCGCCGCCGGAACGAACGCTGGCTTAGCCTGCGACGCAGAGGGTGCCGAGGCTTTGATGTCTGGGCCGGAAGCTCGGAGGCGGTTTTGGCGGGCGACGCGGCGATTTATTTTCGGGGCTCGGGGGCATCCGCGGTAATTTGCGGGGTGACCCTGTGTTCGACACAGGACGCAGCTAGGCGGTTCCGTCGCGGTTTTTTGATCGCGAGTGCATAGGGCCGTGGCGTGATCGCCTAAACATTTGACGCATCGGGGGCGCGCGTGACAGTTACGGGAAGAGTGCCCGTACAATTGACAGTTATGGCACTGGCTAGGAGTGCCTTTTTTATGGGGGGCTTCGACAGCGATACCAGAGAGCCTACAGACGGTCTGTGTGTTAAAGATTTTCTTACCCTCGGGGGTAGGCTGGAGAGCGACTAGAACCATATTATATGGCTCCCTACCGCGACCGGTGTGCATACGGTGCACAGAATTCACTGGTAGGCCCTGTTCTAACAGATCGGCCTTGACGAGCTCTACATCTATCTCTTTAGGGATTCCGCGTATTACAACGCGGAGTTCGCGCTCCTCCTGAAGCGTATAAGTGTGGAAACTTATACGCTCCTTACGGAGGTAAGAGGTGAGGGCCCTATGGTCATCAGATGAATGCACCTTTATTTGGATGCCGTTCGCGAGGTTACGGGCATTCGTGAAATTGATATTTTTGGCCTTAAGGGCCAGGGAAACTCGATCCCAAGCTGCCTTCTCTTGAAGGATTACCGGAGGAGGGGACTGGGTTTTATTTTGTGCCACCGCACGCGGCGACGGACTGGCACGGGCTGGAGGCGCAACGGGAGTCTGGGGGCGGGGGCGCGACGCGTTCGCGGCTTTGCTAATTTTAGCGGCCGCAGGAGCTCGAGACTCCGCGGCACGCTTCTTACCCTATTGTACCAGGGTAAATCCATCCGTCGATGAGGCGGGGGCGAGGTCGACCTCCATCTCCGAGTCAGAGTCGGAGGACGAGGAGGCGGGCGCAGGTGACCTACGAGCAGGTGTTTTAGAGGGCGCTACGGAGGCCGCGGATGAACGCACAGCTGGAACGGTGGCCACGGCGGACGACGCAGCAGTTTTACTCGCCAGTATAGGCGACGCGGGAACGGCAGGCACGACGGAGGCTGCGGTGCTCGATGCAGAAGCTTTGCACGCAGGTACAGGCGACGCAGGAGCAGCGAGGTCGGCGGAGTCCACGAGAGGGCTTGCTGTGTGGTCGGCCTTGAAGGCCAGAAACTCGGAAGTGAGCTTTGGGTAGCGAAGCCGGAGAAATTCCGCGAATACAGCGTCTATTATGGATACGTGCCCAGGTGGGGCTGCCCCGGGACTTTGAATACACTCGCCTTGCGGCGAGGCCCCAATTTTTCGGAACTGAGCGGTTCTATTGAACACAGGTGGCGATGCGGCGTGATTACTACAGGACAAAGAAAAAACACAACAAAACAGGGATAACAAAAAGAAACAGAACAAATAAACACTTCCTGGAAAACGGTTTGTCGGCAGATGTACCACGAACACAGAAATAACAAAAAGAAACAAAACAAATAAAAACTTCCAAAAAAAACACTTGGTCGGCAGATGTACCACGAACACAGGCCGCGCGAACAATAGCCGGGCTAACAAAAGCCGGGCGAACAAAGGCCGGGCGATCGAGTGGTCGATGGGCACGTCCGCACGTGACGAGTGCCTCTATCGGAATGATGACTGACTGACTGATAACTGATATAATGTATGGCTGTATCGCAGCAAAAATTCTATAGGTACCACAAGTAATTACGCAAATCGATGAGTTCGCGTTGAAAATTTTTTCAACACGATATTGTTACGCCGATAATTCTAACTCCATCTGACGTCGAAGAGCCCTTGAGAAGCGTAACGCCATCTATTATCAAATAGCGAAAACACATATTGAAACGACTCGCCTTATGCGGAATGTTCTCGATCGTTGTAGAGTTGTCATGTCGACTATAAACGCGTTGCAGAGATGAAACGAAAGCAGTTAGTAATCGGATCTAATCGAAGCGAAACAGCGAACGGGTCACTTGAAGCGAAGCGGAAGAAGTGAATTACGAATTGTAAAGTGTTTTAAGTGTTAAATATAGTTTTAATTTGTACTTCGGTGGAAGTTTTATTTATCCCGAACCCCAACGCGTAATAATATTATTAATATTTCATGGAAGGCGTTCGTGGTTATGTTTTTAGCAAGTATTTCCTGTGAAAAAATAGTATCTGCCTGCGGGATTCGAACACCGGCACAGATGCTTTGCTCGTTAGAAGCATACCGGGCGTCTTAGCCTTAAAGCCACGACGACTTACTACAATCGAAGATTTCTGTATATCCAAAGGGGTTTTAATATGATGTATTTTCATCATGTAACTACTTGACCTATTTCAATACTTCATTCTTGTTTAAAAGCTTATCTAAAAATGTCATATTTTAACCTCAAAAAATTTAATCCTTCTTCAAACGAGGCTTGTGGACAGTATTAAGCGGTAGGCAGTGGCTTGGCTCTGCCTATCGCATTGCTATAGTCCATGGGCGACGGTAACCACTCACCATCAGGTGCGCCGTATACTCGTCTGCCTAAAGGGCAATAAAAAAATTTAGTTTCTGCCAATGCACGACTGCCATTCAAACTGACTACTCATTGCATAAACTCGTTCTGTTGAAAGCTCGAGGAAATATCATTAGTAGACGTTTGCCGGGGAGGGAGCTTTCTTCAATATTACTCGATTAATTGGAACTTATGGTTTCTTTATTTTATATCTCGTAGATACATTAGAACATCTTAAATAAAGGTTTTGCTTCTCTTTGACTATGCCAAGTGTGGACAGTATAAATAGTCCAGTTGAGACTTTGATGTAAAGGTTCACGGTGGATGAAGGTTTAATACTGTAGTCACTCCAGCAGCTGTTTAACGAGCAGACTGGTGGTAGGACCTCTTGTGAGTCCGCGCGGGTCGGTACCACCACCCTGCCTATTTCTGCCGTGAAGCAGCAATGCGTTTTGGTTTGAAGGGTGGGGCAGCCGTTGTAACTATACTTGAGAACTTATATCTTAAGGTGGGTGGCGCATTTACGTTGCAGATATCTATGGGCTCCTGTAACCACTTAAAATCAGGTGGGCTGTGAGCTCGTCCACCAACCTAAGCAATAAAAAAAAAAGACAGTAGTTTCCAGAGCATTAAAAGCGTGCCAGAAAAAACAAAGTTTCCGAAAAAGCACATTTAATTGGAATACCTACACATACCTAATATTCCTGTGTCGTAAGTGTATAATAATCTACATTTAAAAATAAATGTAACAAATTTTATACGATATCTCTTTAAGCTGTGTTTTAACAAAAAAGAAAAAAAAGAGAATGAAAACATAAAAAATGTGAAGTGCTTTTATCTCTACTATTTAGTTTTTTTTTTTTCGGTAAAAGCACGTAAAGTAAGGTAGGCTCGGAGTAAATCTGTTTGAAGGGCGTTTATGACACGGTACACAAATTTGGGTACTTTTTCTGTACGATAAAGGCTTACACAGCTTAACACTTTTTTGGGCCCCGGCTCCCAAAACCAGCTACTTCCATTTTACTCCAAACGGAACGGAGCCGTTCGGATTATTGGTAATCCAGATCTCACGGATATTTTGCAATCTTTAGTGCTTTGTTCTTTCTCTTCTAAATTCTTTCTATTCTAAATCTGATTTAGCAGTTACTATCGCTCCTCCTCCTCGCGTCGATTTCATCAGATTTTCCCGTACGATTTCCCTCAATCTGCTGCGATCCTTAGCTTCATGAAGGGCATTGTGGAAGTTGATATTTAGAGAAGATCGTATTTGGTCCGACCATCTCGTGGGACTGCGTCCTCTGGGACGTTTGCCTGTCACCATCAGCTGTTCTAGATTATGACCCTCTTTACGAGCAATATGTCCGAAGAATTCCAGCACTCTACGAAGGCATCAAGGAAGTGAAAAATGCAACTTATGCAATTATAATTAGACAATAATAAGTTTAATATTAAAACAATAATTAAAATAAGACGCTATATTTATTAGCATTAACAAAAGCAAAACATTAACTGTCCCCTTCATACTCATAAGGTAGACCGCGCGAAAGAGAGATGGGCAGACTTTCCATGATGCGCATGCAGTGAGACGTCACGCCGCGCGCTTATTCACAAACACTACATAAACGCCACGTGTGAATGTGTTGAACGCGAGCTACATGGTAGGCGGAGTGGGGGTGTTAAGTTTTATTTTCCTTACAGAATTTCTTGATTCAGTCGCCGGGCTCAAAGCCCGCGATAAAAGCTATGCAATAGCTTAAAATCCTTGATATTCCTGATGCTTATGTGTAATGGTAACTGCAGTGATGATCAGCAGTTGGCATTATAAGCATCTGCCTTCGAAGACAATAAAAATATATCAAACCTAATGCCAGTGTGGCTGAAATGAAATTGGCTGAAATTAAAAATGGCATCATTTACGCTGTGGTCTCCAATGGCTAATTAACATCACGTGGGCTGCAATCATCCCAATGACGACACTATAAAACCGATCTGCATATCTATGACGATAAATATTCTAAAATTCACTTTAAAAACGACATAATTCCTGTACCGTCCTATAAAATTTTATTCACAATTTAAACGCCAATAATGTTAAACCGTACGAAAAACGACCGTCCAAAGTTAATAGGACGGAATCACTTACTGTTTCTCAGGGCTTACGTCAGCCCATCCTAAGCCCGATAGTTATTACATGTGTTTAGCTTTTTAACGGAGACCGGCGAAAATATTCTCCAAGAGCGTGAACTTTTTTTTTATAGCTTAGATGGGTGGATAAGCTCACAGCCCACCTGGTGTTAAGTGGCTACTGGAGCCCATAGACATTTATAATGTAAATGCGCAACCCATGTTGAGTTAGAAGTTCTAAGGTCTCAGTATAGTTACAACGGCTGCCCCACCTTTCGAACCGAAACGCATTACTACTACACGGTAGAAATAGGCAGGGCGATGGTACCTACTCGTGCGGACTCACAAGAGGTCCTACCACCAGTAATTCCGCAAATTATAATTTTTGCGGGTTTGATTTTTATTACACGATGTTATTCCTTCACCGTGGAAGTCAATCATGAACATTTGTTGAGTACGTGTTTCATTAGAAAATTTGGTATCCGCCTGGAATTCGAACAACACGAATGCACCTGACGTCTTATCCTTTAAGCCAAGACGACTTTCCGTATGGGCTCGGCGAGTAAATCAACCCAAAGACACAGCCCAGTGAGCTTATCTCCGGATCTTCTTAATGGGTCCCGTTTCTGATCCGATGGTAGATTCTGCGAAGCACTACTCCTGCTGGGGTTAATGTTAGCAACGTCGTCAAGGTAGAGCCCCGTGAGCTCACCTACTAGTTCTGTGAATCTAGTATGACCCTCGGGGTTACTAGAGTAGATCACACAAGACATTTAAGTGCTCTCTTTAGTAAAATTTCTCTCAAATCCCTGTCAATTTGTTGTGGTATATAAGGAGTTATTTTTTCTTTTTTATTGCCCTTGTAGGCAAACGAGTATACGGCCCACCTGATGGTGAGTGGTTACCGTCGCCCATGGACTTCAGCAATGTCAGGGGCAGAGCCAAGCTGCTGCCTACCGCTATCAGATCTACGTGGGTAGATTCTGCGAAGCACTGCTCTTTCTAGGGCTAGTGATAGCAACGTCCTCAGGTTAGAACCCCGTGCGCTCACTTACTTGTTCAGTTACGTTGGCATAGCTTCTAGGCTACCAGCTAAGCAGGAAATAAGGTACTATGTCCAGCTAGATGGACGTACCTACCCACATAGGTGGCTAATATTTTTATAAATCGAACGTGTTTTGTTTCTCTTGTGTAAAACATACTGCAAAGCTAATGATGTTTTTTTAGTCCTTCCAATGAAAATAGCCCCCGTATTTCATGAAATGATTGTCTTGTTTATTACATAAACATCCTGTTTCCGGTTGTCCAATCAGCGTTAAGGAGAAGCCTGCTCTTTGTTTGCTAGACGCACATTCGTTTGTTATAATATTTATTTATGTTGTTACCAAAGCTTGTATTTAGCGCTTCCCGATCCTCTTGAGGGTTTTTGAAGCTATACTGGTTTAGGCGCGTTATGAAAAATTGATGAGAGTGAAATTTTACGATGCGCGCGCACCGTAACACAAAATTTACAGAATGAAGTTGCCCACTAAATCGCTCAATACAATACGACCGACGTAACTTGGCGAGTCTGAATATAGCCGCAGGTGAACTTTCCGAACCGTACCGAGAATTACCGAATTTATACGATGTCAAGAAAAGGTCCCATATGCGTGTTTGAGGATGTTGTTTAATCGATTTTTTTTCAAATTGATTAAAATTTAAATAAAAAAAAAAAAAATTCAATAAAAAAAGGTATAACTTCTTACGCGCGTACATAAGTACACGCACCCTTTTTATCCCGCAGAGCCGTCGCGTTCTTGCAGTTTCTTCAAAAATAAAATGAGAAGCTTGTTATCCGAAATTAAAAATAAGTTTACGGGATCTGTGACGTCATTAAGAGCCAAACTACGTATAACATCATTACACAACATATTATATTATGATCGGTGTTTCCCATATTCGATCCTGTAGACCGAATGGTAAACAGTCGACGTCGCCCTAAGCCCGTCATTACGGATCCTCCCGATCCATTAACGGTGCTTTTAGGTACGACAAGCACCGGTCACCGTCCTCGTCGAATCCGTTGCTTGCGACGAAGGTTTCGACGAGTAAATAAGCTCACAGATACATTCCACTGAGTTTCTCGCCGGATCTGCTTAATGGGTCGCGTTTGAGATCCGATGGTAGATTCTGCGAAGCACTGCTCTTGCTAGGGCCAGTGTTAGCAACACTCCGGGTTTGAGCCCCGTGAGCTCACCTACTAGTTCGTTGAATCTAAAATAGCCCCTCTATCTTTGTAAGCAAGTTTTAATTCGTAATTAACAAATCTCTGTAATTTAAACTTCCTTGTGCCAAGAAAATTGCCAGAAAACCGGTCTTCGATTATGATAATGACTATGGTAAAACCTTTCCTCTGTGTCTCATTGTGGGGGTCTGCAAGTAAATGACATTTTCATGACGTGTCTCGGACGCTGGTTAGTACGGATAGCGGCTTTTGGTAAAATCTTTAGTTTAGTTGAAGAATTCTTGTTGACACTTTCTATTGCATTGGCGATAGCTTCAAATAAATCTGGAAACTTTAGCTTTGTTCTTTCCAAACAGTAGCGATAATAAGGTTTGTTGATCGTGACTCTAATGGTTACTGAGAGGTCTCAGTTTGGATCGCGGTAATCACAGTTTGTATGGAAGAGACCAGAATGCCGAAACAACTACAATACGGTAAACCCAATGGCTTCAGAAGTCGTAGCTCCAAACTCAGATGGTGTCAAACAATAGAAGGAGAGAGCTACTACTGAAGGAGTCTTGAGAAATATAATAAACCGGGCTAATCCACCCTTGGGCGTAAGGCCTAAGATGATGATGATATCATATTAAAAACCACAAGAAACTTTTGTAATAATGCTCCTGTGTCCAACTCATTTCGTTTAACTGAAGCTAACGCCTTAGGCGTACACGAATCGTTAATATTACTCAACTAAGCGCTTTCATGAGTTCAGCTTGCTAATTCGATCTCAGCGCTCAGAGATATTGCTATTGAAAATCGAAACGAAAAGCTCGGAATTGTAAAATTAGAATTCGGTGAAAAATTTATCTGAATTATTTGATAATGAAGTGTAATTCTACAACAGTCTATATAATAAAGCCTACAATATGGCTACAACTGATTTGAAAGCTTCCATTCGAACTGATCCAAGCTAAACTGAATATTAGCTTCTAAGCTAGCGACCACTGCAAGACATAAGCTTCCTTCAAGGTTCACAGTGGCTGATCCCGCGCTTCTCATTCAACATTTTTGCGCAATGCTCTTTGAGGTCGTCGGTCCATCTTGCGGAAGGTCTACCATCTTGTGGAAGGTCTACTTCTTCTGCGTCTTTTGGTCCGCGGCCGCAAAACTTTATGGCTTCACTGAATAAAGCTCTCCCGAATTATCCAAAGTGTGATTTGTGGCAAAAGTCTTCTTCTTCAAAAGTCTTCTTTGTAGCGAAATCACATCTCAACAACACATCAATAGCCCAAGCTGCTCCTTTGGATATGAATATAAGTCTCTCTCCATACAAAGCCATCGCGATATTCTCGCTATGGTCACAACGAACATTATTAAAACATTAGTGTGGAAAGAAAAATGTATTTTTGACTACGGATAACGTTCGGGGTTTTGCTTTTAAGCCTACGACAAGATATTAAAACTGCAGGAAGTGTGTCCTAAAAATAAAACAAAGAGAAGCTTTTTATCTTTGTCAGAAAAAAGCATGGAGATGTATAGTTATAAGTCAGGGGATGACAAGGCCATCATCAGTTCCCAGTAATACTTAGACGAAATAGATGAAGTTTACTGGTCGTAGGACCTGTTGTGAGTCCGCACGTGTAGGTACCACCACCCCGCCTATTTCTGCCGTGAAGCAGTAATGTGTTTCGGTTTGAAGGGTTGCAGCCGGGCGCTGCCGTTGTAATTATACTTGATATCTTAGAACTCATATCTCAAGGTGGGTGGCGACATTTACATTGTAGATGTATATGGGCTCCAGTAACCACTTAACACCAGGTTGGCTGTGAGCTCGTCTACCCATCTAAGCAATAAAAAATAAATAATAAAAAGGTCGGATATGGTCCTGTGTAGAGCGACGTGTGATGCAACTATGTTGGGACCAAATTTAAAGGCAGGTGCTAATTGTAAGTAAATAAGCACCTAGTAAGTGTTAGTCAAATAATTCCAAGATGAAGGAATATCATCTTCAATACATATAGTGTTGCATTAGAGTCCGGTGTGTCCGTATATTGTATGGCAAAAAAAAAGATGTGTGGTGTCGTGGGACACCGGATAGGAACGAAGTTCCTTATTATAGAAATATTAATTTTAAATTATATTCGAGATATAAAGAAAATAATTCTTCGAGTAAACATTTTACAAAGTTATGAACTTTATACTAAATCAACTTTATTTTATTCACAATGATTTATAAAAAATATATAATAATAATATACAAAGAAACAGATATTTTATAGTTATGTGAATAATATCAATAACCGTCATCGCGTAGATATTAGACACTGTATAGCCATACTAAGACTATATATAATTAATAAAAATCTTACGTTACGGACGTTTTTCCCGGTTAGGTTACCCCTCCGCATCGTCCCATAAGGAACTTCGTTTCAAAAACCGAGTGACTTATGAAGAGGAATATAACAAATTGTTTTCTATCCGCCTGTTTGTTTGTTAACGCACTCCGGAACTACTGAACGGTTTTTTATTTTAGTTTCGCAAGTAGACAGAGATTGAGCTGAAGAATATAGAATTCATCCAATCTCAGTGAGAATCGCAAATCTGTGCATTTTTTTCGCGAATGATACCGGCTTCAAAGTTGGAACTATACAATTGAAATATCGCCATCATGTCTCAAGATGCGTCTCAAGATTCACCTTGAGATATTTTAGGGTCGCTTTGACCACTTAGACCAAATTGATACTATGCTGTGTCCCCAACGCCAAACTATCGATGACATTTAAAACTATTTAATTAAGATAATTATGAATGAATCGAACCGTAGCAAAAGCCAGTTGAAGTTCCCAAGTGAAATTACAATTCACAGTCGGGACTAAAGGCAAAGTTTAGATCACAGATAGTTTTAATGCCGGCTCCAAGCAAACCGCTTTAGATAGCGTACTGTGACAGTAAAAAAATGAGTTGATTTTATAGGAAACATCCTTGAAACAATATATTAATTTCCAACTGATCTTATAGAGATTTTTTTTTATTGCTCAGATGGGTGGACGAGCTCACAGCCCACCTGGTGTTAAGTGGTTACTGGAGCCCATAGACATCCACAACGCCACCCATTTTGAGATATTCATCATCATAAGTTCTAAGGTCTCAAGTATAATTACAACGGCCTACCTTACCCTTCAAACCGAAACGCATTACTGCTTCACGGCAGAAATAGGCAGGATGGTGGTACCTAACCGCGCGTACTCACAAGAGGTTCTACCACCAGTAATCACGAACAGATTGACGTATGTTTTACCCGGTATTCCGGGCTACATTACTAAAAAAGCGATGCCTTCGCTGAAAATACGTAAATTACATTCTAAAAACTTGATTCAATGATCTTCTCTACATTTGAATAAGAATTTTATCATAGCTCATGCAATTTATCTCGTTTAGTCGGCTCTCGGCATAGTTAGCTAACTTTACGTAACTTAGATCCCATGAATACACCTGGAGCGTGAATTTTAAAGTTTAAGTACACAGAATGTAAATCTGAAATTTGATTTTTATTTAAAAATCGCGAGAAAAGTTATGTATGAGTTTGAATTTTTATTTCTTCGTTGGAAACGGGAGGGCATTGTTTTTCGTAAAAATTGCGATGGCTGTTGTTTAGATTAAAACATTATTGTATTCGTAATAAAATTTGTATCAAATTCGACGAGTTCACAGTCCACCTGATGTTAAGTGATTACTGGAGCCCATAGACATCTACAAAGTAAATTCCGCCACCCACCTTGAGATATAAGTTATAAGGTCTCTAAGGTAGGACCTACCCGCGGAAACTCACAAGAGGTGCAATCACCAGTAAATCTTAACAGGGCAGCCTTAAACTTTTAATTAATCTTTTAATTTAATCCTTTGCCTCATTCAGATTAGAGGGCGTGCCTAGTTTGCCGCCAAAAACTGACAATCTTGGTACGAGGGATTCGCACCATTATTAAATTGAAGACAGGAGTTCAGCATTCTGTTCTTGCACACAGATGGAAGTTCTATCCAGGAGTCATGAGGTGAAACACGCGTATCTTAACATTAAATCACGTAAGATTTCAACGTAAGGTTTTTTGTTGATATATATATTTTTGTTCAGAATTTTACGCATTAAAAAAAAAAATTTTTTGTTTCCTATAATTAAAATAACCTGCTTGCTATGAACCATTTATTACTTTGGCGACAATATTTATGGTCGCGTATCCTTTGTTGGAAAAATAAATGAGATCCTTTGTCACCCTGTATCAATGAATTACCAATGACTGTTTTGTGGTGCGTGTAGCATGGATCTAAAGGATTATTCGAGATGATACCTTCAACTCCTTTTTACCATCGCACCGTCAATACAGAATTCATCTACACAACCTAGAACCACCGCTTTCATCCACAGTGCGTTTCCAAAGACATTTTCTGCCCTCTACCATGCGGCTTTGGAATGAACTCCCCTCCACTGTGTTTCCACCGGTCATAGTTCTCGTCGAACCCATCGCTTGCGACGAAGGGCTCGACGAGTAAATTAACCCACAGACACAGCCCCACTAAGTTTTTGCCGGATCTTCTCAATGGGTCGCGTTTTCGATCCGGTGGTAGATTCTGCGAAGCACTGCACTAGCTAGGGTTTGAGCCCCGTGAGCTCAACTACTCGCCCGGTGACGCTAATATGGTCTCTTTAGACTAACTACCAGCTTATGTAGAAAAAAAAACCGTATTTCCGAGCGGTATGTGTCCTTTTATTTGAAAACAGCAAATCATATCGAGCGGTGAAAGACTATTTGGCTTAACTGACATTTTTGCAACTTTACAGGAGAGCCATTTAGAATTTAAAATATGGAAAATATCATTTTCTTTAGCTATTTAAATGGAGTAAACTTAATTGAAGTTCAATTAAAAGCATCGAACTGTTGATGCTGATACCAAATAAAACGCGCCTTTAATTACAAAAATTAATCTCACTTATAACAAATAGTCTTTCACCCCTCGATATATTTTTTAAAGTTTTTAAAGTTTCAAAGTCGTCGTGGCCTAAAGGATAAGACGTCCGGTGCATTCGTGTTGATGTACCGGTGTTCGAATCCCGCAGGCGGGTACCAATTTTTCTAATGAAATACGTACTTACCAAATGTTCACGATTGACTTCCACGGTGAAGAAATAACATCGTGTAATAAAAATCAAACCCGCAAAATTATAATTTGCGTCATCACTGGTGGTAGGACCTCTTGTGAGTCCGCACGGGTAAGTACCACCACCCTGCCTATTTCTGCCGTGAAGCAATAATGCGTTTCGGTTTGAAGGGTGGGGCAGCCGTTGTAACTATACTGAGACCTTTTCACTTATCTTAAGGCGGGTGGCGCATTTACGTTTAGAGGTTTATGGGCTCAAGTAACCACTTAACATCAGGTGGGCTGTGAGCTCGTCCACCCGTCTAATCAATAAAAAAGTAATAATAATAATAAAAAGAAAATTAACTGAACATTGATTTATTAATGACATTTCGTTGTAAAACTAAAATAATTAAACATTGAACTCTGTTTTCTGGACGAGAGCATTTTGAAGCGAAACAAAAACAATTTTCAATATTCACAGAGCCCATAAAAGTGAACGTATTTTTTACGTACACGAAAAAACAACATTTCCCGAAATTGTTACAAAATCAGAATTAAAAGGAAAACAAAATAATGAATATTTTTCATTTCCTACCGTATTTACGGATTCAGTTCGCGGCTTGAATTACTCTAAGCGATAACAGATCGATCGGAGTTCGTTCGTGTTTGAAGTTTTAAGCTCAGAGATTTGTTTTTTATTGCCCTTGTAGGCAGACGAGCATACGGCCAACCTGATGGTGAGTGGTTACCGTCGCCCATGGACTACAGCAATGCCAGGGGCAGAGCCAAGCCGCTGCCTACCGTTTTTCCACGCGCCATTCAAATCTGGAACTCGGGTCCACTCTGTTTTCTGGGCAGCAAGAAATGTCCATGTCTAAACGACCCCTAAGCACTAGGCAGCGGCTCAGCTATGCCCTCAATTTGTTGTAGTCCATGAACATCAGTTTGACCATATGCTGCTAAACGTCCAGTCCAAAAAAAATTGCACGTCGGAGATTTCCAACGCGAATCACACTAATAGACATAGAATATTTAAAGCAAACAGTTAGGCCACATTGATACGGTTAGTCCATGAGTTCCAGATGACTTTTCTGTTCACACCTACCACCTACCACCAGATTAGGCTAATCTGTACTGTGGATATATGGGCGCAAAATACACTATTGACAATAATTAACATTATATCTAGTATCATTTATTTTATGTTATTATTTATTTATGTTATTATTTATAAGATGAAACTGTTATTCGAATGGGAATCGAACCCACGACCCTCGCACCAATCAGGGACATTGCTGAACCACCGCATCAGTGACTTAAAATACCTAGGCTGCCCAGCAATCAAACCACTTCTATCTTTCCAACAGCCGTATCTAATGTATATCTTTTCTTAAGCAACAACCTTTTCCCTCACACTAACAATCCATCACTATCTATCTATATAATGTTATTATCTCAACGCTGCAATATCACTGAGTTTGGTCTCCGTCCAATAAACGTACGCGATTCCATGATTTTTCATACGACCCTCGTTTGATGAAATAAAGTACCGTCAGCAGATTAATAGCTGTATAAAAATATTCCTAATTTTTATTAATTAGTATTGTATCGCTTGGTTGTATGATGAGATGACTTGAAGCACGAGGTATAAAACGCCGTAACGCTAGCCTTGCGAACTGATTAATTAATATTAATTCATGAATAACATTAATAATAATATCTGGGAACAAATCACGTACGGTCATCCGTGTAACTATACTTGAGACCTTAGAACTTATATCTCAAGGTGGGTGGCGCATTTACGTTGTGGATGTCTATGGGCTCCAGTAACCACTTAACACCAGGTGGGCTGTCAGCTCGTCCAACCATCTAAGCAATATAAAAAAACCTATATAAGTATGTATATCAGTCTATGGTATCCACAGTACAGATTGGTCTAATGCGGTGGTAAATGACCGTGAGACCGTGTCAATGTGACCTGTCTGTTTGCTTTAGAATTTAGTTCCAAATTAGGATTCCCTGTATTATGGGTACCACAGACTGACGAACGTACTTATATACATTTTAATATATACATGTATAGATAATGAATTCCCAGATAAATGGCAAACAATTTATTTCATTACAGAATGTTTAGCCCAATGGCGGAATCGAATCCACGACCTTCGACTGAACAGTCAAGGCGCTAAATAATGCCATGGGTGTATGTGTGTGTTTTATTTTATTGCCTTTATAGGCAGACGAGCATACGGCCCACCTGATGGTAAGTGGTTACCGTCGCTCATTAACATCAGTAACGCTTGAAGCATAGCCAAGTCGCTGCCTACCATTTAGTTCTTTCCGCAAGCTTTGTTTGAAAAAGGATGTCATAGCGTCTGGAGAACATCGTGGAGGGGAGTTGATTCCAAAGCCAGATGGTATGTGGCAAAAAAGATCTCTGGAAACGCACTGTGGATAAACGCAGCGGTTCTAGGTAGTATGAATGGACTCTGCTCCGATAGGAGGCTGTACAATGGTAAAAAGGATTTGAAAGGATCATCTCAAATAATTCCTCAGAGCGCTCACTCGGTGTGACCATTATTTGAGGAATATATAGAACTAATAGTCCGGGAGGCTGACTCGTACTTAATCGTTTTTCCTAATAATCTGTAAAATTTATCTATACTAATATTATATTATAGCTGAAGAGTTTGTTTGTTTGAACGCGCTAATCTCAGGAACTACTGGTCCGATTTGAAAAATTCTTTCAGTGTCAGATAGCTCATTTATTGAGGAAGACTATCGGCTATTTATAGCATCACGCTAAGACCAATACGAGCGGAGCACTAGTAACCTCCTTCTTTTGAAGTCGGCTAAAAAGCATGATTTTGGTACCTTAAACAGTTCCTTAACATTCTATTATTCAAAAATATACTTACCTCTATGTAAATGAAGTTGCGGGTAAAATTTTGCTTTATACCAAAGTAACTATTCCACGCGGACGAAGTCGCGGGCAAAAGCTAGTTTTTTTATTTTTTTTATTGCCAGTGAAGGCAGACGAGCATACGGCCCATCTGATGGTAAGTGGTTACCGTCGCCCATGGCCTTCACCAATGCCAGGGGCAGAGCCAAGCCGCTGCCTACCTACCGCTTAATACTCTCCACAAGCCTCGTTTGAAGCAGGACTTAATAATTTTGTTCGACTTTTTTGCAATCCATACGTTAAGTAGAGTTTAGATTCGTACACAAGTTCTCTGTGTGAGAAACAATACGTCCGTAGCTGGGGTCAGCGTTTTACAATACCAATATTTGGCATGAATGAATCTATGCCCGAAGGCCTCGATTATTGGGACGATATTATTAGATTCTCCTGACCTTCTAAATGAAAGGTATCTTGGGGGATTTTTAGGTAAAATTTCCGCTGATTCCCTGATTTTCGATTCAATAAAGTAAGGTGAGTTTTCGAGATGATTTTTTTTTGGTAGCGTTTTTAGACTTACACGTCGGTTCTACCATATGTCGTATTGGAACTTCGACCTCTTGTCGTAGGATGGGTCCCGCAATCGCTTTGTGAAGTCCAAGGGCTCTGTTAATCATATAGCACCAGGTGTCTGTCAGTGACCTCGTTCATCAATGTAGCCTAAAAAAAAAAAAAAATATTAATCCTTGCGATATTTATTTTAGTTATTATAACTTTAGAGACTACCCATAGATCTATGGTTTTT
Source organism: Bombyx mori (assembly GCF_030269925.1). NCBI lineage: Eukaryota > Metazoa > Arthropoda > Insecta > Lepidoptera > Bombycidae > Bombyx > Bombyx mori. The sequence continues at coordinate 8,561,672 of NC_085130.1, forward strand.
ATTTAAAAAAAAAACAAATTTATGCATGAATTGGTTTTAATGTATATAATGACATGGAATACTCTAGAATGAATAAGCAATAAAATACTTAATTGCGTTTTCTGTAATTTAATAAGAAAACAACCTTTAAATCCTTTATTCTCTTTTTGAATTAATATTTTAAGCAGTATTACATATAGTAATACAATACAAATCTCAACGACACTCTTTGCTGAATGACGGATAGATAAGTGATTCTGTCTAAGATTTTTTGAACTAAAGAATTTTATAGGTTTTAAGTACTAAAGGTCTTTCTATATACGAGCATATGTATAAGTATGTGAAATATAATTGGCTATTGATCTTATTAGTCGTGTTTCACGTCAAAACTATTTCTACAAGATATTGATCCGATTTTATGCCTCTCCTATCGGTCACGGCTCTTCATAAGTCCATTGCAATCATCATTATCCTGCTCTTCTCCCAGTTACCTGGGGTCGGTGCAACATGTTTTCTCCTTCCATACTCCTCTATCATATACCATTTCTTCGCTCACTCCCCTCTTACCCATATCGTCTTTCATGCAATCCATCCATTTTTTCTTAGGTCTACCTCTTCCTCTATATCCTTTCACATTCATAGTTAACATTTTCTTACCAGCCTCATTTTCATCTCGTCTCATCACATGTCCATACCATCCCAAACGCGCACTTCTCAGCTTCCATAGGTAAGTCCATTATAATAAGTCCATTGCAATATTTATCGAATTTATTTTGAGTTGAGTCGGGAATCGCTCGCGTATAAATTACACGCTCCGGTAATATTCAGTCGACATCGGGAACACGGATCAGCTTTTAAGGTGTTTCGCCCTCACGTAGCGAGTACCTGATCGATGGAAAGTTTTCGGAGAGCATTCGAAGGGACTTCTGCGAAGGACGGGCGTAATATGAGGACAGGAGTCAAAGAATAAACGTTAGAGATCCATTATTGCGAACATCAAACTCCAAATCCTTTAGCAAGTGTCATTCTTATTAAAAACTAATGTAGCATTATGTCGAACGGTTTCCACGATGAAGGGAATCGTGTAATCAAAACTGCTCTTAGAAATAGACTCGGCACTTTTTATTGCTTAGATGGGTGGACCAGCTCGCCTATAGACATCAACAACGTAAATGCGCCACACACCTTAAGATATAAGTTCTAAGGTCTCAGTATAGTTACAACGGCTACCCCACCCTTCAAACCGAAGCACATTACTGCTTCACGGCAGAAATATTCGGGGTGGTGGTACCTACCCGTGCGGACTCACAAGAGATCCTACCACCGGTAATTACGCAAATTATTATTTTACGGGTTTGATTTTTATTACACGATGTTATTCCTTCACCGTGGAAGTCAATCGTGAACATCTGTTAAGTACGTATTTTATTAGAAAAATTGGTACCCGCCTGCGGGATTCGAACGCCGTTGCATCGCTATATACGAATGCACCGGACGTCTTATCCTTTAAGCCACGACGACTTCAAGTCGGCATAAGATCTGATGAGTATAGTGGATGACACAAAACTTCCGTAGATTTTGTATCTTAGAGACTGGTTTTTGTGCCATATGAAGTCAGGTGTTGTCATATTCGCAGGGGGGCCAAGGCCAAGACTGACCCGAAATTCGCGAGCTTCTCCATCATTATGTCCCGTTTCTCACATTATACATCCGCCAATACCAGTGCCATTTAGTAAGAAGCTGTGATCAATTATACCGGCCCTAGAACCACCAGAACATCAAACAGTGACCATGCCTCTTTAGGAGTAAGTTTTAGGCGTAGGTGCTACACCATAGTGCAATCAACATGACGACCACTTGAGGTTAGCCAAGGAATCCATTTTTCATCATAAGTACCAATGTGGTTCAAAATCCCTTCGATCGGTTCTGCCATAGCTCAATTTGTGCGGTACGACTCACTTTCCCCGAATCCTGATCACGCAATAGCCAATCACCGTCGACGCCCTAGACACGTCCTTACAGATCCATCAGATCCAAAAACCCTTGCTTAGATGACTTAAGCTTTAACACTAGGAGTAGGGACTCCGGTAACCGTACTCGCAACCTAACCTAAGCATCAACCCGTTGAGTTTCTCGCCGGATCTTCTCAGCGGCTCGCGATTCTGATCCAGTAGTAGATTCATTCGCGAAGCAGCTGCCCTTGAGTTGTTAGGTCTCCTTTGGAGGTGCTCGGGCAGCTGTTAGCAAATCTCACCCCTCCTGGCTGAGCCTTTGTTGGCCCACCTGTCCTGATGAAACTGGAAAGGACTCCGGCCCAAGAGTAAGGAATCATTCATAAAAAAAAAAGACTCACTTACCAAGTTTCTTTACGTTGCTAATTTGATACTATACCAATATTGTTTTGATGCTGACGTTAAAAGCTGCTGGTAACTCAGCGCTAGATTGTGTATCGTCAGCTTTCACTATTGCTTTTATTTCGTGATTGTTGACGTTAGTTTTCGGTCGACCACGCAGTTCATTTAATAGCTCAAAAAGTTCACGTTGGAAGCTTTCAAAGCAATAACGAGTCATGCGTTGGCTTGTAGTGTTCAGTCCACACACGTCATTAATGTTGCGAACTGTTTGTGCGGCATTGCTACCGCGACGTAAATCGAATTCCATAATCACTGGTTTTTTTTTTGTACATATTATATGTTTTGTCGTTGAAAAAGATACGAATGTAGTCGAAACAAAATAGTTATTAATAAAGAAATGACAGAATACAAAAATATAATTAGATACTTTTAAAATAATTTTCTTTTCAATTTAGAATGTATTGCCAGTCCTACATAAATTAAGTTTCAAATGGCCAGTACTGTAAAACCGAAACTTCATAGTTTAAGAAATATTATCGTATATACTATTTATATGTCGTTTGTGAGATTCCAGTTCTATGTCAAATTTATTAGCTAGCTACTGTTCGCTAGAAACTGAAACCCACTGGCGGTAGGACCTCTTGGGAGTCCGCACGGGTAGGTACCACCACCCCGCCTATTTCCGCCGGCCGTGAAGCAGTAATGCGTTTCGGTTCGAAGGGCGGGGTAGCCGTTGTAACTATACTGAGATCTTACAACTTAAATCTCGAGGTGGGTGGCGCATTTAGGTTGTAGATGTCTATGGGCTCCAGTAACCACTTAACACCAGGTGGGCTGTGAGCTCGTCCGTCCATCTAAGAAAAAGAAAAAAAAACATATTGCTTCTTGACAAAACACGCTAGATTATTTGTAGATACCTCTTGTACAAGCGTACAAGCTGGGGGGGCTGCGTACAAGCTTGCTTGTATGCAGCCCAAGCAAGCACGCCTAAGCACAAAACTGTACATAAATAAACCGTTTATATAATATTTTCATCGGTTTTCGCGATATCTATATTGAAAGATCGGTATATTTTAATACGATTATATTAGCTTCATTGGGTTTGTGTGTATGTAACTGAATATTTGACCGTGATTTTGTCATCATTCAAAACGACAGCTTTCTCGAAATTTGGGTTACTTATTAAGGACCGATGACATATCCTTCTTCAAACGAGGCTTATGGAGAATACTTAATGGTAGGCAGCGGCTTGGCTCTGCCCCTGGCATTGCTGAAGTCCATGGGCGATAGTAACCACTCACCATCAGGTGGGCCGTAGGCTCGTCTGCCAACACGGGCAAAAAAAATATATTCATATTTTACAGCAGTTAGACCCGTTTTTTCATTCCGATAGAGGCACCCGTCACGTGCGGACGTGCTCATCGTCCACTCGATCGCCCGGTCTTTGTTCGCCCGGCTTTTGTTAGCCCGGCCATTGTTCGCGCGGCCTGTGTTTGTGGTACATCTGCCGACTAAGTGCTCTTTCTGGAAGTTTTTATTTGTTTTGTTTCCTTTTGTTGTTTCTGTGTTCGTGGTACATCTGCCGACAAAGTGGTTTCCTGCAAGTATTTATTTGTTTTGTTTCTTTTCGTAATTTCTGTTTTGTTGTGCTTTTTCTTTGTCCTGTAGTAATCGCGCCGCATTGCCACCTGTGTTTAATAGAACCGCTCAGGTCCGAGAAGTTGGGGCCTCGCCGCAAGGCGAGTGTTTTCAAGACCCGGGGCCGCCCCACCTGGGTACTCAGCGATCATGGACGCTGTATTCGCGGAATTCCTCCGACTTCGCCACCCACAGCTCGCCTCGGAGTTTTTGGCCTTCAAGGCCAATCACACTGCGAGCCCTCTCGAGGACTCCGCCGCGCTCGCTGCTCCTGCGTCGCCTGTACCTGCGTGCAGAGCTTCTGCATTGAGCACCGCAGCCTCTGTCGTGCCTGCCGCTCCCGTGTCGCCTATACTGGCGAGAAAAGCTGCTGCGTCGTCCGCCGTGACCATCGTTTCAGCTGAGCGATCATCCGCGGCCTCCGTCGCACCCTCTAAAACACCTACACTTGCTCGTAGGTCGCCTGCACCCGCCTCCTCGTGCTCCGACTCTGACTCGGACATGGAGGTCGACCTCGCCCCCGCCTCATCGACGGATGGATTCACCCTGGTACAGAAGGGTAAGAAGCGTGCCGCGGAGTCTCGAGCTCCCGCGGCCGCTAAAATTAGCAAAGCCGTGAACGCGTCGCGCCCCCGCCCTCAGACTCCCGTTGCGCCCCCAGCCCGTGCCACTCCGTCGCCGCGTCCGGTGGCACAAAATAAAACCCAGACCCCTCCCCCGGTTATCCTTCAGGAGAAGGCAGCTTGGGATCGAGTTTGCCTGGCCCTTAAGGCCAAAAATATAAATTTCACGAATGCCCGTAACCTCGCGAACGGCATTCAAATTAAGGTTCAAACACCCGACGACCATAGGGCCCTCTCTTCTTACCTCCGTAAGGAGCGTATAAGTTTCCATACGTATACGCTCCAGGAGGAGCGCGAACTCCGCGTTGTAATACGCGGAATCCCTAAAGAGTTAGATGTAGAGCTCGTAAAAGCCGACCTGTTAGAACAAGGCCTACCAGTGAATTCTGTGCACCGTATGCACACCGGTCGCGGTAGGGAGCCATATAATATGGTTCTAGTCGCTCTCCAGCCTACCCCCGAGGGTAAGAAAATCTTTAACACACAGACCGTCTGTAGGCTCTCTGGTATCGCTGTCGAAGCCCCCCATAAAAAAGGCACTCCTAGCCAGTGCCATAACTGTCAATTGTACGGGCACTCTTCCCGTAACTGTCACGCGCGCCCCCGATGTGTTAAGTGTTTGGGCGATCACGCCACGGCCCTCTGCGCTCGCGACCAAAAAACCGCGACGGAACCGCCTAGCTGCGTCCTGTGTCGAACACAGGGTCACCCCGCGAATTACCGTGGTTGCCCCCGAGCCCCTAAAATAAATCGCCGCGTCGCCCGCCAAAACCGCCTCCGAGCTTCCGGCCCAGACATCAAAGCCTCGGCACCCTCTGCGTCGCAGGCTAAGCCAGCGTTCGTTCCGGCGGCGGTGCCCAGTGTCTCGGCCTGGGCAAAACCGCTGCCGTACACGAACACGGCTACAACTCCCTCCTCCGCGATTCGTCCCGCCCCCGCGACTCGTCCCTCTCCCGCGACTTGCCCTCCGACCGCGTCCGACAATCTCGCTTTAGCGATCGACTTCTTTCAGTCGATCAACTTTGAGCGCGTTAACGCTTTGGGCGACGCCATTCGCGCTGCCTCCACTGCACAACACTTTATCGCCGTTGTGCAGGAATACGCCGACGTATACGCGTCATTAAATACGTACGTCCTCCCCTCACTCCGCCGGTAATCAATGGCGTATATAAGTAGAATAAAGCCCCTATCCGTAACGATAGGATTTTTTAACGCTTACGGTCTCGCAAATCAACGTGATCAGGTTTCTGACTTTTTGCGTGACCACCAAATTGATATCTTTTTAGTGCAGGAGACCCTACTTAAGCCCGCGCGCCGTGACCCTAAAATCGCGAACTATAACATGGTCAGGAACGACAGGCTCTCTGCCCGTGGTGGTGGTACCGTCATTTACTATAGAAGAGCCCTGCATTGCGTCCCGCTCGATCCTCCCGCGCTCGCTAATATCGAAGCATCAGTGTGCCGAATCTCACTGACGGGACACGCGCCGATCGTTATCGCGTCCGTTTATCTTCCACCGGATAAGATCGTTCTAAGCAGTGATATCGAGGCGCTGCTCGGTATGGGGAGCTCTGTCATTCTGGCGGGCGACCTAAATTGTAAACACATCAGGTGGAACTCACACACCACAACCCCGAATGGCAGGCGGCTTGACGCGTTAGTCGATGATCTCGCCTTCGATATCGTCGCTCCGCTAACCCCGACTCACTACCCGCTAAATATCGCGCATCGCCCGGATATACTCGACATAGCGTTATTAAAAAACGTAACTCTGCGCTTACACTCGATCGAAGTAGTTTCAGAGTTAGATTCAGACCACCGTCCCGTCGTTATGAAGCTCGGTCGCGCTCCCGATTCCGTTCCCGTCACGAGGACTGTGGTGGATTGGCACACGCTGGGCATCAGCCTGGCTGAATCTGATCCACCATCGCTCCCGTTTAACCCGGACTCTATCCCGTCTCCTCAGGATACCGCTGAAGCCATAGACATCTTAACGTCACACATCACCTCGACATTAGATAGGTCATCGAAACAAGTTGTAGCGGAGGACTTCCTTCACCGCTTCAAATTGTCCGACGATATTAGGGAACTCCTTAGAGCTAAGAACGCCTCGATACGCGCCTACGACAGGTATCCTACCGCGGAAAATCGTATTCGAATGCGTGCCCTACAACGCGACGTAAAGTCTCGCATCGCCGAAGTCCGAGATGCCAGATGGTCTGATTTCTTAGAAGGACTCGCGCCCTCCCAAAGGTCTTACTACCGCTTAGCTCGTACTCTCAAATCGGATACGGTAGTAACTATGCCCCCCCTCGTAGGCCCCTCAGGCCGACTCGCGGCGTTCGATGATGACGAAAAAGCAGAGCTGCTGGCCGATACATTGCAAACCCAGTGCACGCCCAGCACTCAATCCGTGGACCCTGTTCATGTAGAATTAGTAGACAGTGAGGTAGAACGCAGAGCCTCCTTGCCACCCTCTGATGCGTTACCACCCGTCACCCCGATGGAAGTTAAAGACTTGATCAAAGACCTACGTCCTCGCAAGGCTCCCGGTTCCGACGGTATATCCAACCGCGTTATTAAACTTCTACCCGTCCAACTCATCGTGATGTTGGCATCTATTTTCAATGCCGCTATGGCGAACTGTATCTTTCCCGCGGTGTGGAAAGAAGCGGACGTTATCGGCATACATAAACCCGGTAAACCAAAAAATCATCCGACGAGCTACCGCCCGATTAGCCTCCTCATGTCTCTAGGCAAACTGTATGAGCGTCTGCTCTACAAACGCCTCAGAGACTTCGTCTCATCCAAGGGCATTCTTATCGATGAACAATTCGGATTCCGTACAAATCACTCATGCGTTCAACAGGTGCACCGCCTCACGGAGCACATTCTTGTGGGGCTTAATCGACCAAAACCGTTATACACGGGAGCTCTCTTCTTCGACGTCGCAAAAGCGTTCGACAAAGTCTGGCACAATGGTTTGATTTTCAAACTATTCAACATGGGCGTGCCGGATAGTCTCGTGCTCATCATACGGGACTTCTTGTCGAACCGCTCTTTTCGATATCGAGTCGAGGGAACCCGCTCCTCCCCACGACCTCTCACAGCTGGAGTCCCGCAAGGCTCTGTCCTCTCACCCCTCCTATTTAGCTTATTCGTCAACGATATTCCCCGGTCGCCGCCGACCCATTTAGCTTTATTCGCCGACGACACGACTGTTTACTATTCTAGTAGAAATAAGTCCCTAATCGCGAAGAAGCTTCAGAGCGCAGCCCTAGCCCTAGGACAGTGGTTCCGAAAATGGCGCATAGACATCAACCCAGCGAAAAGTACTGCGGTGCTATTTCAGAGGGGAAGCTCCACACGGATTTCCTCCCGGATTAGGAGGAGGAATCTCACACCCCCGATTACTCTCTTTAGTCAATCCATACCCTGGGCCAGGAAGGTCAAGTACCTGGGCGTTACCCTGGATGCATCGATGACATTCCGCCCGCATATAAAATCAGTCCGTGACCGTGCCGCGTTTATTCTCGGTAGACTCTACCCCATGATCTGTAAGCGGAGTAAAATGTCCCTTCGGAACAAGGTGACACTTTACAAAACTTGCATAAGGCCCGTCATGACTTACGCGAGTGTGGTGTTCGCTCACGCGGCCCGCACACACATAGACACCCTCCAATCCCTACAATCCCGCTTTTGCAGGTTAGCTGTCGGGGCTCCGTGGTTCGTGAGGAACGTTGAACTACACGACGACCTGGGCCTCGAATCAATTCGGAAATACATGAAGTCAGCGTCGGAACGATACTTCGATAAGGCTATGCGTCATGATAATCGCCTTATCGTTGCCGCCGCTGACTACTCCCCGAATCCTGATCATGCAGGAGCCAGTCACCGTCGACGCCCTAGACACGTCCTTACGGATCCATCAGATCCAATAACCTTTGCATTAGATGCCTTCAGCTCTAATACTAGGGGCAGGCTTAGGGACCCCGGTAACCGTACTCGTCGAACTCGACAAAGAGGTCGACGTGCAACCTAACCCATGCATCAGCCCGCTGAGTTTCTCGCCGGATCTTCTCAGCGGGTCGCGATTCCGATCCGGTAGTAGATTCATTCGCGAAACAATTGCTCTTGAGTTGTTAGGTCTCCTTCGGAGGCGCTCGGGCAGTTGTTAGCAAATCCCACCCCTCTTGGCTGAGCCTTTGCTCGCCCACCTGTCCTGGTGAAACTGGAAAGGCCTTCGGGCCACCAGTAAACTTTCAATCATAAAAAAAAAAAAAAAAAAAAAAAAAACACCCGTTTTTTACATTATTTGAGCGCCTTCTTTTTTTCACTTAGCAAATTGTGGAAACTGTGGTATTTGCCAGGATGTACACTAAATGAATAATTTATGATACATAATGCTACCTAACTAAAAAATGAAAAATAAACAATAGTTTAAAAAGAAAAACTAAAAGAACACGCTTTTATAGAAAATCCAACAAAATTATAGAGAAAAAAATTATTGTAAAAACACATGGGGTGCTTTGATATGAGTTTAAGATATTAACAAAATGATAATCTACTCATATCTGTCAATAAAATATTTACTATTGACGCCATGTACCTCATGCTTGTTTTTACAATAAATTTATTTTTGTATTTTTTGTTGGATTTTCTATAAAAGCGCTTTTTTTTTACTATTATTTGCGGCACACTGGAGTTGTTTTAAAAAGATCTGAATGTCAATGTCAGTTATCTATATCTAGATCTAAACTAGATTTTGCCCTACAAACCCTAGTATTTAAATAGTCAAAGACAAACCTGTCCACTTTTTCCTCTGCTTCATAATCGATTTTCTTTTTATTTACCAGTTAGGGTCGTTCCTAAAAAGTTTAAAAGATACGGTTTTTTCTCTTGCAAAATACCTTAAATGGATCTAGATGTTGGGGCGTCAGATATAGTCAAAATTCCATCATTGAGCGCATATAGTATATGTCGATGCTACGTCACTATTTAGTTAACTAAAAATAGTTAAAGTTAACTTTTTTTAATGTTACGCATGTCACTAACTGTTAAGACGGTATTCAAGAGAATTCATGACTAATGTACCTCTACTTCTCTACTCTTTTTTTTTTTTTTATTGCCTTGGTAGGCAGACGAGCATACGGCCCACCTGATGGTGAGTGGTTACCGTCGCCCATGGACTTCAGCAATGCCAAGGGCAGAGCCAAGCCTCTACTATAAACATGAGTAACTATTGTCGCACAAAACCCCGGTCACCGTTCCCGTCGAACCCGTCGCTTGCGACGAAGGCTTCGGGGAGTAAACTAATCCATAGACACAGCCCACTGAGTTTCTCGCCGGATCTTCTCAGTGGGTTGCGTTTGAGACCTGTGGTAGATTCTGCGAAGCACTGCCTTGCTAGAGCCAATGTTAGCAACAGGAGGTTTGAGTCCAGAGAGCTTGCTTACACGCTAGGGTAACGCTGATATAGCCTTTGAAGACTAGGGACTTGAAATATTGGTATTATGTATTTTTTATAAAAAAAAAATTTTTTTTATGTATTGTGATTTATTCAAGAGTGAGTTATATTCCTATACTTGAGACCTTAGAACTTATATCTCAAGGTGGGTGGCGCATTTACGTTGTGGATGTCTATAGGCTTCAGTAACCACTTAACACTAGGTGGGCTCGGAGCTCATCCACCCATCTAAGCAATAAAAAAAGGCAAGGTAGGAAAAAAATAAAACACAAAACATTCCGGCCCGAGTAGTCGAACGGAGCGGAGCTCCTTGTTGTTATCGCTGTAAACTTGAAATGTAATTCATTGGAAAAGTGAGTCTTCATTACTGCCACTATTGAAGGCAATGAAGAGAATGTGAAGAGAATGACGTCTGCAACACTGACGTCTCCATTTTAAAAACGCCATTGAACCATCCAGATTCATCATATTATAATATAATATGTAACAAAATTCGTATGCTATTTATAATTTTTCTGTACGTGTTTCGGCTGGCGAAAAAGTATTTATTTTTTTGCTGAATTCCAACGGGAACTTCAAAGAATTTACTTTGACGTCGCAAACAGAACGTCACTCCATTCGGGAGCGCAAAACAATGCGACAGCGCGAAAACTGGCCAACTAGATGAAACTATTGTACACCGAAGTAAAATATTGTGGGCCCTTACCATTGTCCACGTGTAATCACTTTTGATACTTAGTTTTGACTTCGTACCTATAAAGCCATAACCGCACAGAAAAAACTAGTTACAAAAAAAGGATTGTGTGCTTTTATGAAACCACGGTAAAAGTGAAACTTTTTTTCACATTATATTTAACATTTAACTCTGACAAACAAAATTTACATTAAACACTGACAAAAACAAACAGAATAGCGTGGAGCACTGGCAAAAATGAGCAATAGTCTATACACTACACGGTCAGCTGCTGCGAACTATAGGCGCCGCCATATTGGCTTTAGCTGCTCTGACGAGCGCCTTTCCTTTATCCCTACTCCATGGCCGACCGTCACGCGACATGTTTGAGACGCTGTAATAAAAGTTTCACTTTAAAATATGAAGAAAAATTAAGAAACTAAAACTGTAGCTTGTCCGAGATGTTTTATGATGATGAAGGTTTTATTGGTGGTAGGGCGAGGGTGGTGAGTCCGCACGGGTTGGCACCACCACCCCGCCTATTACTGCCGTGAAGCAGTAATGCGTTGCGGTAGTGAAGTGTGGAGCAGCCGTTGTACTGTTAAAATTGAGACTTAGAACTCATGTCTCAAGATAAGTGGCGGCTTTAACGTTGTAGCTATCGTAAACTCCGGTAACTACTTGGTATAAATAAACGGGAGTCGAGAGGAGTGGCGTAAAGAGGAGATTACATATGACTATTCCGCTAAGGGTAGCAATAGTGGTTTCACATCAAATTTTGCTTTAGATGAGGTTGTGAAGTACTGAGCGCGTAAGAAGACGCAGTGCGAGCCGGCAAGGTCTACCCTTGACCAACTGGAGGTCGATCGATCATTTTAGTAAGCCTTGGGGGAGTATGTAACAGTGGACGTCCGCTGCCTATTGTTGATATGAAATATTAACCACACCCGCATTAACTACGTCATGAATAAATTAAACTACCTATTACAAACAAATGGTAGGATATCGAAGCCGTATTTTTATTCTGTGGAGTTTGCTGTGTCAACTGTCCTGTTGCGTTCGCTTCACTCGTTACGTGGTACGGTTCGCAGAAACAAATCAAAATAAATAAATAAAAACATTTATCCTGTGTCGGTTGTCAAAAATCTAAATGACTTTTTGATGTCATTGGCAAAAAGACGTATGTGACATTATGGATGTTGTGCAGTGGACCTTATTGCTGGACATTATATTATATTGGACATTAATACTATTTTATTGTGTAGATCGTTGAACTAGCTCACGTCCACTTGGCTGCAAAGATTCTGTCAAACACCTCGACACTAATGGTCGAAGTCTTGGTCATATGTGCTACTGTAGCGAGTAATTAGGTGAGTGGATAGGTGAATAGGCAGGTACTCTCACTCGACTAAACACAGCTCCACATCGTATGAAGCCTACATCATATCACCTGACGTTTGTGCCAACCAGTATTGTACGGTCAAGTAGCACATACGCGCGTGCTGTGATTATTTTCATTCAGTGTTCTTTTTTAAAATTGACCTGAGCAATACAAGTAATAAAACCGTGATTTGAGTCCACACGGGTAGGTGCCCTGCCTATTTCTGCCGTGAAGCAGTCATGCGTTTCGGTTTGAAGGGTGAGGCAGCCGTTGTAACTATACTTGAGACCTTAGAAATTATATCTCAAGGTGGGTGGCGCATTTACGTCGTAGATGTCTATGGGCTCCAGTAACCACTTAACACCAGGTGGGCTGTGAGCTCGTCCACCCATCTAAGCAATTAAAAAAAACGTGGGTGGCGGCATTTACGTTGTAGATATCTACGGACTCCGGTAGCCACTTAGCACCAGGTGGGATGTGAGCTCATCCACCTATCAAAGCAATAAAAAAAAAAAAATTAAAAAAAAATCTTCCGTGCACTGATTCACGTTAAATCTGCTTTGAATATTATACAAAACGGTATGGATGAAGGCAGCTTACCACTCCACTACCTTTCAAACTGGAGTAGTGTCGACAAAATGCAGAAGATTTTTTTTGGCTCGAATTCAACTATTAAATTAAACAAATAATATAAATGTTATTATTACACTGCCGACCGTACTCCGGACAGCTTGTTCACATTCGAACAAACTACATACTTGACTCGAGTTAGTGAAAATATTTATATGCAAATATGTTTTTATTCTGCACGGTGCCGTTTATGATATTTTCATTCTGAGTTGATTCGTATTTCCAAACTGTTTCAGTATTCAACGATTTACGATTTACATTTATTATTGAAAGCTGTCTGTCTGTACGTAATATTGTTTGCTTATCATAATGATAGGAAAACGGGTCTTTATATTAGCTGATAGTACTCGATAGCCTGAGGAACGTTGACCTACACGATAACCTGGGCCTTGAATCGATCCGGAAATACATGAAGTCAGCGTCGGAACGGTACTTCGATAAGGCTATGCCCCATGATAACCGCCTTATCCGCCGCCACTGACTACTCTCCTAATTCTGATCACGCAGGAGCCAGTCACCGTCGACGCCCTAGACATGTCCTTACGGATCCATCAGATTCAATAACCTTTGCATTAGACGCCTTCAGCTCTAACACTAGGAGCAGGCTTAGGGACTCTGGTAACCGTACTCGTGCAACCTAACCCATGCATCAGCCCGCTGAGTTTCTCGCCGAATCTTCTCAGCGGGTCGCGACTTCGAGCCGGTAGTAGATTTATTCGCGAAGCAACTGCTCTTGAGTTGTTAGGTCTCCTTCGGAGGCGCTCGGGCAGTTGTTAGCAAATCCCACCCCTCCTGGCTGAGCCTTGGCTCGCCCACCTGTCCTGGTGAAACTAGAAAGGCCTCCAGACCACCAGTAATCTATCAATCATAAAAAAAAGTGTGTGTGTCCGCTCCGACGCACGACTGGAGTTTACTGGATATAAATATAAATTTGTGTCAGTTGAATACAGTAAAATATGGAAGTTACGTATTCTAGTGAGAATGATCCGGGAGTTGCGGAACACGTGGATGCGGTAATTAAGTAAGTCTATATAATTCACTTTTACAATTAATATATAAGTTGTCCATTCACTGATAGAAGGAATTGTTTATATTTAATAAGCTTTATTAATAAATGATTTGTAGCGGGTTATATTCGGGTATCAACCCACTAACAGTTGATACGTTCAGGAATCGAACCCGAACGGCGTCCGGCCACAAGCAAAACGATGTCGGTAAATTAAACGAAACAATACGAGAAATAGTTCTATATTACGACAACACGATACACTACAGATTATTAACAAATTAACGAGACACAAAACAAACGACTAACAAATATATGAAAATACAATAATGAGAGAAACGCGCGATCAGTACGAGGCTTTGTGGCGGACTGCCGGCGCAGCAGCCCGGCGTCACCTGCGATAACGCGGCCGCGCGTTGGCTCCTGATTGGCGCGCGCACGCATCACGCAATCAGGAGCCAATCAGGCGCATAACGCATTTCGTGTGACATGCTATACTCTCTAGTACGATTTTGGTCCCCATAATTTTCATACCCCGGGCCTATATATGTAAATCGATTCTTAAGGAGTAAACTCCAAAAAACATGTTTTCTTGATAGCGATATTAATAATATTTCGGTAGTCATTCGTGCTCGCCTCTCAGAAGGCAGCTTTTGCGGTTTCGCTTGGCGTGTCACTGCTTCAATGTTTGGATATTCGCAAATCTTGTTGCACTGTCTACCGGAGTCTGCCGAGAAATGTCTTAGTACCCGGAAATTATTCTTCGAGGTCACAGCGACATCAAGATACTGATGGACTTTTCTTAATGAATTGGGTGGCAGTACCAAGAATTCCGGGGCATCAGTTAAATAGCACCTGTTTCGTCATAAATAGACAAGTGAAATTCCGTAACCACTCTTACTGAATTTTTTGTTTGTTTGTTTAAATCAATATTTTTTGCATATCAAGTAATTTCATCTAAACTTATCTACGATACAATACGACTACTGGGGCGATAGCTATCACAGAACACAAAACATTTGACAGATGCCTGAATCTCGTTTACGACATTTTCAAGATAAGCTTGCATACATACAAGCTCCGAACAACAAGATTGGGACTGTCGGTCTACCGAGCAATATCACCCGCCAAGGGCGGATCCAGCTTTGTCACCAGGAGGGGGTCACATAGTCAAATTTAGATGCGTTCGTTCCCAAACGTTTGCCATTATACAAAGTTATTATATTAAATTAATTAAATATTGAAGGTATGTAGTTTACATAAAATCTGTATGGTGACAAAATATATAAATAAAATCATTATATTCAATTAGTGGTCCACCTAAGTCCTGGACCCAGCTCAAGGGGTGGTCATGACCCCCACGACCCTCCCCCTGGATCCGCCATTGTCACCCGCTCGGTGGAAGATTTGACCTTTGTCGTTATCCACCCACGCTACAAATCACATTATCAGCGAAAAGTGACATAAAGTAGTTTTGTACCGTACAGACTTCAATAAGTATCAATAGGGAGATCGTCCACTTAGCAGTCATCGAATCTTTGAGTTATGCGCTGTGGCCATTGTAACCTCAAAATTCGGCGAACATGACTATCTCATTCAACTCTGACGCAGTAGTTAGGAGTCGTCGTGGCCTAAAGGATAAGACATCCGGTGCATTCGTATGTAGCGATGCACCGGTGTTCGAATCCCGCCGGCAGGTACCAATTTTTCCAATGAAATACGTATTTGACAAATGTTCACGATTGACTTCCACGGTGAAGGAATAACATCGTGTAATAAAAATTAAGCCCGCAAAATTATAATTCGCATAATTACTGGTAGTAGGACCTCTTGTGAGTCCGCACGGGTAGGTACCATCGCTTTGCCTATTTCTGCCGTGAAGCAGTAATGCGTTTCGGTTTGATGGGCGGAGCAGCCGATGTACTTTTAAAAGTGAAACCTTACAACACATCTCTCATGGTGGGTGGCTCCGGTAACCCTTTAACACCAGGTCGGGCGTAAGCTCGTCCAACCATCTAAGCAATAAAAAGAAAATAAAAAGATAGCTCGTTAACGTGCTCACCCTTGGCGGAAAAAATCTGATATGCAAAAAAAATATATCCCATCTGTCGAAAAGGTATTTCGAGTCTGCGAAATGCACTACTACACAGAATATATATTGTGTTTGGTATTAATTAATTCACGCCGCAAACAAAGTCAGCTGCCGCCGCCGCGAATAGGGAGCCCCGTTCCGACATGTCGCGCGTGCAGACGTGACGCGTCGTTATCTGGTCGTCACGCGACGTAACATGATGCGTCTCGACGAGAAACTGTGTCGCGCACACTGGTAGGCTATTAGATAATGGGCGGTCTCGTGATACAGGGTAGCGAACTTTCACCCTTTACAGATGACGTACTGTTCAAATTGATTTTTTTTAAACGACCCACTACCTCTGCATTCCACATCTCCTAGACCAATGATATTGCTACGCTGGTAAGAGTAACGCCATCTATCGCCGAATAGTCGTACGAATATCGAAGGATCTAGTAGCACCTAGAACGCCCGAGAAGAACATCGGCATCTACGGCCAGATAGCGGAAACACAATACTAGAGATTTGTGGAATATTCTCGATAATTCTAGGGATGTGGTATGGGCTATAAGAGCATTGCAGAGATGGCACGCATTGATTCAGTAATCGGAACTACTCGAAGCGAAACAGCAAACGGATCACCTGAAGCGAAGCGGAAAAAGCGAATTGAGAGTTTTAAAGTGTTTGTTGAGTGTTTTAAGTGTTCTAAGTGTTTAATACAGTTTTTAATTTGTACTTCGGTAGAATTTTATTTATCCCGAACCCCAGCGCGTAACAATATTTCGACGCTAAGCCCACCAAACAACTTGTTACAATAGCTACAAATGTTCATTGCAATTACATGTCGGGAATGTTAGCTTGAATTCATGTATTCAATTGGCTGACAGCACGTCGTTTATCTGATTGTGATACCACGACACTCGCTCGTGAGCTCTCGTCCACCCGCTACCATTCAGCTCTGTGCTCCAGCACACCGCGCTTCACACACTACGCTTGTCTGTACGTGGTCTCACGACACTCGCTCCTGAGCTCTCATCCACCCGCTACCATTCAGCTCTGTGCTCCAGCACACCGCGCTTCACACACTACGCTTGTCTGTACGTGGTCTCACGACACTCGCTCCTGAGCTCTCATCCACCCGCTACCATTCAGCTCTGTGCTCCAGCACACCGCGCTTCACACACTACGCTTGTCTATACGTGGTCTCACGACACTCGCTCCTGAGCTCTCATCCACCCGCTACCATTCAGCTCTGTGCTCCAGCACACCGCGCTTCACACACTACGCTTGTCTGTACGTGGTCTCACGACACTCGCTCCTGAGCTCTCATCCACCCGCTACCATTCAGCTCTGTGCTCCAGCACACCGCGCTTCACACACTACGCTTGTCTATACGTGGTCTCACGACACTCGCTCCTGAGCTCTCATCCACCCGCTACCATTCAGCTCTGTGCTCCAGCACACCGCGCTTCACACACTACGCTTGTCTGTACGTGGTCTCACGACACTCGCTCCTGAGCTCTCATCCACCCGCTACCATTCAGCTCTGTGCTCCAGCACACCGCGCTTCACACACTACGCTTGTCTATACGTGGTCTCACGACACTCGCTCCTGAGCTCTCATCCACCCGCTACCATTCAGCTCTGTGCTCCAGCACACCGCGCTTCACACACTACGCTTGTCTGTACGTGGTCTCACGACACTCGCTCCTGAGCTCTCATCCACCCGCTACCATTCAGCTCTGTGCTCCAGCACACCGCGCTTCACACACTACGCTTGTCTGTACGTGGTCTCACGACACTCGCTCCTGAGCTCTCATCCACCCGCTACCATTCAGCTCTGTGCTCCAGCACACCGCGCTTAACACACTACGCTTGTCTATACGTGGTCTCACGATACTCGCTCCTGAGCTCTCATCCACCCGCTACCATTCAGCTCTGTGCTCCAGCACACCGCGCTTCACACATTACGCTTGTCTGTACGTGGTCTCACGACACTCGCTCCTGAGCTCTCATCCACCCGCTACCATTCAGCTCTGTGCTCCAGCACACCGCGCGTCACACACTACGCTTGTCTGTACGTGGTCTCACGACACTCGCTCCTGAGCTCTCATCCACCCGCTACCATTCAGCTCCAGCACATCGCGCTTCACACACTACGCTTGTCTGTACGTGGTCTCACGACACTCGCTCCTGAGCTCTCATCCACCCGCTACCATTCAGCTCCAGCACATCGCGCTTCACACACTACGCTTGTCTGTACGTGGTCTCACGACACTCGCTCCTGAGCTCTCATCCACCCGCTACCATTCAGCTCTGTGCTCCAGCACACCGCGCGTCACACACTACGCTTGTCTGTACGTGGTCTCACGACACTCGCTCCTGAGCTCTCATCCACCCGCTACCATTCAGCTCTGTGCTCCAGCACACCGCGCGTCACACACTACGCTTGTCTGTACGTGGTCTCACGACACTCGCTCCTGAGCTCTCATCCACCCGCTACCATTCAGCTCTGTGCTCCAGCACACCACGCGTTACATACGCGACAGTTTCACGACAGCTGTTGCCCCTAGGCTTATTGCTTCAGCTATAATAGCCCGGTGTATCGCTGCATCTCACATTGGCTTTGTAAATTGAAACATTGTGGACGACGATACGATCTGAGTCGACTATTTTATCCGGAAAATAATTGGAGAGTGCACTGAGAGTCGTTCAGCTTGTACCCTTGTCAGAAACACATTGAGTGTCCTAGGCAATAACAAACATTGTAACTGGCTATTGAAAACTGATGTTAACAAGAATAATAGTAGTTTGATACAATAAATATTGTTTTGTTTATCGTGATGATTATTATAACCTAACCGCTCTTGAGAAGGCTGGCGAATTATTTTAATCGCACGTCAAATGTTTATCGCAAAGCCTTCCAATATTGTCATTGTGAACATTTGTTTTGCACACTTCAAATATCGATTCGACTGGACCTATAATGGAGGTGACATCTGCCATGAACTTTTGTCACTTTGTCAGTGCTTTGTATTTATGATCACTTTGTTGGTGCAACTTAATAAATAAATTCTTATCCTGATTTAGAAGCCTGGTTATAGAAGATTTTTTTTTATATTGTTAGACGGGTGGACGAGCTCACAGCCCACCTGGTGTTAAGTGGTTACTGGAGCCCATAGACATCTACAACGTAAATGCGCCACATTACATAGAGATATAAGTTCTAAGATCTCAAGTATAGTTACACCGGCTGCCCCGCCCTTCAAACCGAAACGCACCACTGCTTCACGGCAGAAATAGGCAGGGTGGTGGTACCTGCCCGCGCGGACTCACAAGACGTCCTACCACCAGTAATTAAGCCAATTATAATTTTGCGGGTTAGAATTTTATGACACGATGTAATAACATGAAGGAATACCTTCACCGTGGAAGTGAATCGTGAACATTTGTTGAGTACATATTTAATTAGAAAAATTGGTACCCGCCTGGGATAAGAACGCCGGTGCATCGCTCAACGCGTATGCACCGGACGTCTTATCCCTTAGACTACGACGACTCCAAAAGTTGCCGCATTACTAAGCTCTTCAGTCTGGTGGCTTCCGGGAATTCGGTAAGAAGCTGTGCTTCTGTTGTGGTAACATATTGTACACTCTCCAAAAACTTCGCTAACTCGGCAGCATTGCCCAGGAATAAAGAATAAATCTAATCCACACCTGTGAACTTGTTACGCTGTTCGTAATTCCCTGACACAATTGATTGATTGGACTCATTAATTATCGAACCAATAGTAGGCTAATTGTAAAGGTGTGTTCGTAATGCGAGCGTTTAATAAGGCACGTTAGCAACTGGTGGTAGGGCGTCTAGAGTCCGCACAGGTAGGTACCACCATCCTGCTTATTTCTGCCGTGAAGCAGTAAAGCGTTTCAGTTTGAAAAATGGGGCAGCCGTTGTACTATAGAACTATAGGACTTTACATTTTTGATGTCCTTGGACTCCGGTGACCACTTAACACCAGGTGGACCGTGAGCTCGTATACCCGTTTAGACAATAAAAAAGATAGTGGGGATTGCTCTGAGGATTTGTTTGAGATGATCCCCTCATCTCCTTTTTATCATCGCACCTCCTGCCATCGGAGCAAAGTTCATCCATATTATCTGGAACCGCTGCGTTCATTGACAGTGCGTTTCCAGATGTCTTTTTTGCCACGTACCATCCGGTTATGGAATAAGCTCCCCTCCACGGTGTTTCCCGAGCGCTATGACATGTCCTTCTTCAACCGAGACTTGTAGAGAATATTAAGCGGCAGGCAGCGGCTTGGCTAACCCCTGGCATTGCTGGAGTCCATGGGCGACGGTAACCACTCACCATCAGATGGGCCGTATGCTCGTCTACATACAAGGGCAATAAAAATAAAAAATTAATAAAAAGATACTTTCCTCTAAAAAGTTAGTTTCAATAAAGACAGCTCTCTAAAATAATCACGTCACTAAACTCCCGCGTTATTTTGAAGCCGTTTTCCCTTTTCCTCCTCCTACCCTCCCAACCGATCTTCAATTGAGGGTAAGGTTAGAAAAAACGTCAGTGTCGAACTAACAGTGTTTTTGCGAACGGTACCGGTGACGTCATTACCGGATTGATTGATGTTCGCCGCCCGTCGAGAGAGTGTAGAGTGACTACGGCTTTGTAAAATTTTTGGATACATTTCACGAGTACTGATTTCAATTGACATGTATGTGAGATATGAAGCTAAACTGTTTGAATAATGACCACTCTGTTTTTTTTTGAAGTGAAAACTTCTTTAGAATCGTTGTGATTTCAAACCGGATGCAACGGAAAAAACGACAGGTAAGAGACACAAATACAAAAATGTGTAGGATGAAGCCAGCAAAGAATGAGACAGAAATATACATACTATTTAATACAGCGCCATCTGTGAGATTTTTTATTTAATACTAACGTGTGTATGAAAGCTCTTGTAGTGAATTTTAATTTAGGATTATACGTGAAATTAAAATATCAATTCACAGAGGGCGCTACCTTACAATTATTTACTAATGACAAAATTTTACATATACTTAAGACGTTTAGGATAATTGTATTTTAATTTTGGAAGGTTTCACTTCTACCACGTGTGAATTGCACACATGTAATTTTTTGTGATTAGGTAGCTGGACGAGCTCACAGTCCACCTGGTGTTAAGTGATTACTGGAGCCCATAGACATCTACAATTTAAAGTTTGCCACGCACCTTAAGATGCGTTTCGGTTTGATTGGTGGGGCAGCCGTTGTAACTATACTTGAGACCTTAGAACTGATATCTCAAGGTGGGTGGCGCATTTACGTTGTGGATATTCTATGGGCTCCGGTAACCACTTAACATCAGGTGGGCTGTGGGCTCGTCCACCATCTAAGCAATAAAAAAAATCTAAGGTATAGTTCCAAAGCTTCAAAAGCTTCTTCAAAAAATCGAAAACCTAACTACCACCAAAATAGTAATAAGGAGTTTTTTCAGATGGATATTCTGATAACTACCTGGATTATCAACTGTCTCATGTCTCGACAGCCCAAGGTGGTAGCATTCATCTTTGAGCTACCACAAGCATTTAGCAGCAGGACATTACAAGATATACCTGCTTGAAGCCCCTTCGATTATAAATATCATATTGATGACTCTGCTGTAATGGGATGTACGTAGAATGAATTACAAATTTTATAAGCATGTCGGGTAAAGCACAATTATTAACACCGTCAGATATCATAGGGGCGAATTGGGTTGATCGAGCTTAGAAAAATATTGAGTACACCAATGACGTTTGTCGTCTTAGAACAATTTAGAAATCTTCTCTTGACGTTAGCAAACGAAAACGAATGACAGTTCTTAGGAAGGAAGCACCGCTCTTCAAGAAGGCTGGTTGGTAAGTGTGATGGCGTCTACGCGCCTCCATCGGCTAGGCTCTGTCGTAGCACGAAGTTAGCCGAGCTCCGACGATACTGCAATCGTGCTGCCATCTCTCGGGAATCGTGCTGCGTTTCGTTTAGCTACCAAACTATTGACCGTCTCCGACAAGCATATTATATTTTTATTTTTGGTAAACGTTGTCACACTACAACAGAACTAACAAAAAAAATGAGTGTAAGTTGTACGAGTAGAAGTCAACAGGCTCTTGAGAGCCGGCCCACGTGGAAAAAGCGGTAACCTTCGTAGGTTGAAAGTTATTAATTTTCAGTTGCGTGGTTGTGACGCTAGAGTGAGATGGATTACTTCAATACTCCAACAATAAAATCGCGTTCACCGGTATTTTTATATACATCAGACGCCAGAACTTATAGTGTAATTGGACTTTAAGGGTTAAATTGGATGGTTTATATCTGGATATCTATCTAAAGAAGAAGTTGAAATTTTGCACACGTTTCAATAAACCATTAACTTCATTAATTTGCTATTACATTTTGACCAGAATAACAAAAAAAAAATTTTTTTTATTATAGTAATAATTTGAAAAACATAATAGGTTGGGGAAAAAGTCTTTTCGCATTATAGTATGAATGAACTTGTAATAAAATCTCTTTGGCTATACTATTTGTATCTGACTGGTTTTGGTACTGTCAAGATATCTAATGAAGAAATTCGATATATTTTTAAATTTTACTACAAAAAAGGTAAAAATGCAACACAAGCCGCGACCAAAATTTACGATGTTTATGGACCTAGTGCAGTGTCTGTGAGGGTAGCACAAATTTGGTTTAAGCGTTTTCAATCCGGAAATTTTGATGTCAAAGAAGAACTGGGAATCGACCACAAAACAGTTTTGGCGCATTTGGAAAAAACTAGGTACACAAAAAAGCTCGATATTTGGGTACCTTACGAGCTCATTGAAACAAACCTAATGAACCGTGTACTCATTTGTGATTCTATATTACGACGTAATGAAGCCAAACCATTTTTGAAGAAGCTGATAACTGATGATGAAAAGTGGATCACGTACGACAAGTACGTGCGAAAAAGGTCGTGGTCAAAGGCCGGTCAGGCTTCACAGACTGTGGCGAAATCCGGGTTAACTCGCAACAAGGTGATGCTGTGTGTGTAGTGGGATTGGAAGGGCATTGTTCATTAGGAGCTGTTACCACCAGGCAGGACCATCGATTCTGAACTCTACTGCGAACAACTGATGAGATTAAAGCAAGAAGTTGAGAGAAAGCGGCTGAAATTAATCAACAGAAGGGGTGTGGTTTTTGATCATGATAACGCTAGACCTCACATATCTTTAGCCACTCAGCAAAAATTAAGAGAGCTTGGCTGGAAGGTATTAATGCATCCGCCGTATAGTCCAGACCTTGCACCTTCAGATTTCCACCTGTTTCGCTCTCTTCAGAATTCTTTAGGCAGTGTCAGGTTAACATCACGAGAGGACTGCCAAAACCAATTGTAGCGGTATTTTAATCAGAAGCCCCAAAATTGCTATAGCAATGGGATCATGTCCCTACCTACAAGATAGCAAAAAGTTATCGAACAAAATGGTACCTACATACTTCAGTTAAATGTAAATAAACTATATTAACAAATGTTGTAAATTTTCTTAATAATGCGAAGAATCTTTTTCCCCAACCTATTAGATGAAGTTCTTTTAATTTGAAAACTAGGGAAAGTTTGTGCAACTTTATCGTTCTGATCTCTATATATTTTTTTTACATTACAACCATTGCATTAGAAATATTCCGTAACTTTATACAAACTCCAACAACATAATGATTTTCTTTAGCAAAAAATCTGAAATTCTACCTAATAAAACCTTAAGGTTAATACTTTTTACAAATGAAGGTATAAAATTAAAAAGTACGCGATTCAGACGTCGGACGTCTCATTAAGTTCTCCTGACGAGAATTAAACTGTTCCCAGACTTAATGAATGGTTTTTCACTGGGATTATGAAAAAAGAGCTTGCTCGCGGATGTGGTGGAGATTTAAGTTCTAAGGTCTCAGTACAGATACAACGGCTGTCCCACCCTTCAAACCGAAACGCATTACTGCTTCACGGCAGAAATAGGCGGGGTGGTGGTACCTACCCGTGCGGACTCACAAGAGGTCCTACCACCAGTACTTAATGTCTACGCTTGGTATTTACATTAAGTATCTGATGAATTGTACGGTCTCTGTATACGCTGTGTTCTATGCCGTATGCACTGTATTCTATTCATGCCCAGGTCGCAACCTGTCCCAGCTAAATAACTTTTTTTTCCTACCTAAGCTGATAGCCTTGAGAGGCTATTTCAGCGTAGCCTTAGTTGAGCGCACGGGGCTCAAACCTGACGACGTTGCTAATACGAACCCTAGCAAGAGCCGTGCTTCGCAGAATCTACTACCGGATTGGAAACGGGACCCACTGAGAAGATACGGCGAGAAACCCAGTGGGCTGTGTCTGTGGGTTAATTTACAGCGCCGATTGCTTGTATGCAGACGACATTACATAGCGCCGGTTCTGTGGTGAATTTAACATGACTAGAGTCGCACTCCCACTTCCACTTAGAAATAGTTAAATCATTTCTGGTCTTAAATGAAACCGGCGCGTCAATTCCTCATTAATCCTTCGTACATCTATGAACTCATCAAGAGATTCCTATTGTATCCAGTGTAATGGCCGGAGCGAAAAAAAAAGTACACATAATCAAAGCAAAACGGCAGCTTACACATCCCAAACTTAATTAGTGCATTAGAATACAGAAGCTATAGCCGGGCAAGGGTCGGTCGGTCGTAATGAAACCGGCTTCTTCTTCATTCGTCCTGGACCAACCGCTGGTCTACCCTGGAGGAGTGGATGTACCTTTTTTAAAGTTTTTTTTTTGTCGTATATTTTTTTTTTATTGCCCTTGTAGGCAGACGAGCATACGGCCCACCTGATGGTGAGTGGTTACCGTCGCCCATCGACTTCAGCAATGCCAGGGGCAGAGCCAAGCCGCTGCCTACCGCTTAGTACTCTCCACAAGCCTCTTTTAAAGAAGGACATGTCATTGCGCTCGGGAAACACCGTGGAGGGGAGCTCATTCCATAGCCGGATGGTACGTGGCAAAAAAGCGGCTTATCTTAGAAGCGGCAATAACTTTGCAGAAGTAAGACAATAGATGAAGAGGATAGAAAAAGATAAATCAATAGTAAGCTTTGAGTCTGACTTCAAGAGTTCATCTTTTTTTTATTGCCCATGTAGGCAGTTGTGTATACGGCCCATCTGATGGTGAGTGGTTACTGTTGATCAGCCTACCGTAAATTTACTGTCCCTGTCACTGCTACTTTAGTGATGTCACCATCTCGAATCTTGATTAGTTTTTTTTTCATAAGGTAACTACCTCCCTCCTACATTTTGGTTATTTATGCCCATGTGACTTTTGCATCTTAACAGACACAGAGGGTAGTTAGATTTCTTTGGCTCATGTTTTGTTTTGTCACAGAACACATGGTCCTTCCCATGTCTCCTTTTGTATGTTCTGAGTTTCATGGGATATCAATAGGTCCTAGTTTGGCATCCATAATGAGAGAAAGTTCTAGACTAAATAACTCAAACTATTATATAGTGGGTTCTCACCACAATTTTTACCATAACAAGTTCTTGGATATTTTGATGCTGATGAAAGTACTAGGATCAGGGGTCAGGATCAGGATTATCAGACCACCCATTTAATGTGGATAGCCGAAAACTTAGAACAACTTGTAACTCATTACTGTTCAGAACAGATTATCCGAAAAACTCTTATTGAAACTGTCATTATCAAGCTTATCACAAAGCTCATTAACTAACAAGCACAAAAGCTCATAATCCTTATTGCAGGTCAAAAAAAAATCTCCCAAAAGATAAATAGTAGACTCATTACGTCGATTACGCCGGATAAGATAGGCTTCCGTTTCCTGTCGTCTCAGATTGATGGCGTCACTTCCGGCGATTATGTCCACTCGTGGAAAATTAAAAAAGTTAGTCAATTTTCATTTCCGGAACGTAGTTGTGACTCGGTAACTCGGAGATTTGTAATATTCAGGGTTATGGCTCTTTGGCTGTTCACGTCCAAAGATTTTTATGGTTTTTATTTTTGTAGAACATACGCCCTGCAGTAAGTTCTAATGGCTATTAATTCGTTTTATTAACAAAGACTGTTTTCGTTTAATATATAAACGAATTGACAGCCCATATAGCCTTAAGATGTCACCGGAATCTTTTTTTTTATTGCATAGGTGGGTGGACGAGCTTACAGCCCACCTAGTGTTAAGTGGTTACTGGAGCCCATAGACATCTTCAACGTAAATGCCGCCACCAACCTTGAGCTATGAGTTCAAAGGTCTCAGTATAGTTACAACGGCTACCCCACCCTTCAAACTGAAACGAATTATTGCTTCACGGCAGAAATAGGCAGGGTGGTGGTACGTAACAGTGAGCTCACCTACATGTTAGGGCGAAGCTGAATTAGCCTCTCAAGGCTATCAGCATAGGTAGGAAAAAAAAACATGAAGGCGGTTAGTAATCGGTTCTACTCGAAGCGAAACAGCGAACGCATCACCTGAAGCAAAGCGAAAGAAGTGAAGTACGAATTGTAAATATATAAAAAATGTATATAATATATAAATATAATATAATATATAAAGATATATAAGCATCAGGCCATAAATTAAATAGTTTAGTTTCAATGTTAAATGTTCGTAATGTGGCTGTACTTTTTTAAATAAATAGTTCTTTTTTTTATTGCCTTTGTAGGCAGACGAGCATACGGCCCACCTGATGGTGAGTGGTTACCGTCGCCCATGGACTTCAGCAATGCCAGGGGCAGAGCCAAGCCGCTGCCTAGTTCGAAGTGTTAAATAGAGTTTTAATTTGTACTACGGTGAAAGTTTTATTTATCCCTAGCTCCCAACGCGTAACAATATCCGTCTGCCATCACCAGATCTCTGTTTGCATAAAGATCCAAAATTAACCAGAAAAAAGAACACATTTGACCCGCCTCATCATCTCTTAACGTTACGCACATAATATTTTACCTTTTATCACCCTAATGATACCAAAAAACACCTTAAGCATGAAACATATAAAATAATATATTATCATTTAATCTAATTCAGTTTTACCATTCACGGTACACATATTGCAATAAAGTTTTACTACACATTTAAGATGTCGTTTTGAATTGAACGTTTTTTTTTTTTTTAATTTTTATTTGAACGTCTGCAGTCAAGGATTAGAAAATTTTGTCTTCGCGGTTCCGAGGATCTCAGGATATACAGCTTAGTGCTATTCATCATTAATCTATGGTGCTAGTTATGCGTTACGGTACCATCGTGTATTAGAAAAGTTATAGCATTGCTCGTGTTTACTCATCACTCAACGCGTCTTAACGACAGCTATCAATCCGCTACACAAAAAATGATAAACATAAAAGTGTTTAAATAGTAAGCATGTCTTGTTGGATCCCCCGGATCTCGGTGCTTTTAAGCTCTTCAAGCACCAGTCACCGTCCTCGTCAAACTAGACTCCGACGAAGAGATTGACGTGCGAACGTGCCCAAAGACACAGCCCAATGAGTTTCTCACCGGATCTTCTCAGTGGATCGAAATTCCGATCCGGTAGTATATTCAGCGAAGCACTACTCTTGCTAGGACTAGTTTTAGCAGTTCTCTTAGCTTGAGCCCGTAAGGTCATCTACCGATCCTAGTGAAGTTTATTTTATTTATCGTATGGCATTCGTTTACATTGCGTAGTCATAATTTAACTTTAGAGCTTGTGAAATAATCGATAGCTTCTCTTGTTACATTTTTGAGATCTTCCACTTGGCCTGCGAATTTCGTTAGTGGGCATTCCATGACAATGTGGCGTACAGTTTGCTCTGGTCATCCGCATTCACAGCTTTCGTTTTTCGTCCAGCCCCATCTCTTCCGCAGTGGGTTACAGTGATCAACTCCCGTTCTCAGGTTGGAAGAACCCCTTAGACTACCAACGATTAGATAGGAGAAAAAAAAGTTGTAAACGAGTCGTAAGAATATTTTAATTTCTGTCGCGAAACGCATGCGCTCTCACGAAAACGTCGCACAAACAATTCCCGAGATGAGGCGGATGTGTAAAAATGCAAAATTAAATTACAAGCCGATTCCGAAAGCTCGTTTCCTTTTATTAAATTTTCAACTGAGCTTTTATGGGATTCACGGCGAATTTAAGATTTCTCAGGCTGTATGTTCCGAAAGGTGACAGCAATTGGCGAATGCGAAATGCGGAATAGAAATTATTAATTTGATCGATCAATTCTGTGGCGCATTTCTTTTACAATTGAATTCGCTTTGGAGATGAAAGTCCTTAGCCGTATAAATAGGATTTATGACCAGTAGCGAACATAATGAATGATTGCTTTATAACAAGAACGTGTCGAACGTTTTTGAAGTCGTCGTGGCCTAAAGGATAAGAGATCTGGTGCATTCGTGTTGAAGCGATGCACCGGTGTTCGAATCCCGCAGGCGGGTTCCAATTTTTCTAATGAAATACGTACTCAACAAATGTTCACGATTGACTTCCATGGTGAAGGAATAACATCGTGTAATAAAAGTTAAACCCGCAAAATTATAATTTGCGTAATTACTGGTCAATAAAAAAATAAAAAAACTCGAAATCTCAAAAGCATTCCAATTTCTGTAGATAATGAACAAAGAAAATTGTGTCTTAAGATAATTAGTATTGATACGAAATTATTCTGCCGAATTTTTTTTTATTGCTTATATGGATGGACGAGCTGTCAGCCCACCTGGTGTTAAGTGGTTACTGGAGCCCATAGACATCTACAACGTAAATGCGCCACCCATAAGTTCTAAGGTCTCAGTATAGTCACAACGTCTGTCCCACCCTTCAAACCGAAACGCATTACTGCTTCACGACAGAAATAGGCAGGGTGGTGGTACCCACCCGCGCGGACTCACAAGAGGTCCTACCACCAGTGATTACGCAAATTATAATTTTGCGGGTTTCGCTTTTATTACACGATGTTATTCCTTCGCCGTGGAAATCAATCGTGAACATTAATTTTGTTAAGTACATATTTCATTAGAAAAATTGGTACCCGCCTGAGATTCGAACACCGGTGCATCGCTTAACACGAATGCCCCGGACGCCTTATTCGTTAGGCCACGACAACTTCAGACTGTCTAAGGACTGGGATTTAGCATGACAACTCCATTCAAATCAAACCCGCAAAATTATAATTTGCGTAATTACTGGTGGTAGGACCTCTTGTGAGTCCGCACGAGTAGGTACCACCA
Source organism: Bombyx mori (assembly GCF_030269925.1). NCBI lineage: Eukaryota > Metazoa > Arthropoda > Insecta > Lepidoptera > Bombycidae > Bombyx > Bombyx mori. The sequence goes on from NC_085130.1 coordinate 8,590,769, forward strand.
CCGCGCCTATTTCTGTCGTGAAGCAGTAATGCGTTTCGGTTTGAAGGGTGGAGCAGCCGTTGTAATTATATTGAGACCTTAGAACTCATATCTCAAACTGGGTAGTGGCATTTATGTTGTAGATCTCTATCCCATCTAAGCAATAAAAAAAAAACACAGTGAAACTGTTTTGCTGATGACATGTGGCTTGTTATTAGCTACTACATCAGCGTGCAGATTACACAGAGATATAAATCAAAATACACGACTTTACAAACACCTCTAATTTGCAAACGTACACAGACGAAAAGAAAATGACAGTATTATATAACAATCACGATGGAATAGAAGTTAGAGCACTAGAAAACAACAAATATTATTCTCAAGGTGTCTATTAAGTTAAGTGTCTTATAATGCGATGGATTACCCCCCAACTCCCCTGCCCCTCTTTGGCCCCAGTATACCGATTGCCTCCTATCTCGCCCAAGGGCCCAGCTAAGGTTTGTCATTGTTGCCACGATAAAGAATCATCTCATGCGTGTCAAGTATTCCAGATTGTCTGTGTCACATTTTTTTTTCCTACCTATGCTGATAGCCTTGAGAGGCTATTTCAGCTTCACCCTAGGGGCTCAAGCCGGAGAGTTGCTAACACTGACCCTAGCAAGAGCAGTGCTTCGCAGAATCTATCACCGGATCAGAAACGCGACCCACTGAGAAGATCCGGCGAGAAACTCAGTGGGCTGTGTCTATGGCTTAAAATGTCACAATTCCGGCACAATCGTGTTTATAGTAAAAACCAAAACTATAACTATAAGTTATAGTCAATAATAATTTGCGCAGGAGTTTCCGCCCCTTTCTACATGTCCTCCGCCTGAAGAACAATAGATCAAAGCGTGGCCATCTTGTGTCTTTACCACTTCGACAAATAAGATGCGCCGGCGACATGTTGCAGGGGGCGTGGTTTAACAGTCTTTGCACACGGCCCTCGCATCACCTGATGTGACGTAAAATCGTATGATTTCGGTGCTGCGTTGAGATGTGCGAGTTGACTTGCCCACTCGCCACACGTGGTTCGTAGAAGAACATCAATCTTACCTCGGAGTTTTTTTTTTTTTTTTTTTTTTTTTTTTTTTTTTATTGCCCTTGTAGGCAGACGAGCATACGGCCCACCTGATGGTGAGTGGTTACCGTTGCCCATGGACTTCAGCAATGCCAGGGGCAGAGCCAAGCCGCTGCCTACCGCTTAATACTCTCCACAAGCCTCGTTTGAAGAAGGACATGTCATAGCGCTCGGGAAACACCGTGGAGGGGAGCTCATTCCATAGCCGGATGGTACGTGGCAAAAAAGATCTCTGGAAACGCACTGTGGATGACCGCAGTGGCTCCAGGTAATACGGATGAACTCTACTCCGATGGCGGGCGGTGCGATGGTAAAAACGAGATGCCGGTATCATCTCGAACAATTCCTCAGAGCACTCCCCATGGAACATACGGTATAAAATACAGAGAGAACCGAAGTCCCTCCGCAGACCCAGAGGTTCCAAACGATCCGATACCAGTGGTAGTCATTCTGTGGCACACAGCTACGACCAATACCAAAGTTCCGCTATTAAAAGTCCTAAAATTTTAACGGGCAACTCTTCAGTTCCGTGATTCGATAAAACGCTCAAAGCCAGCTAATAATTATGCAATAAATATATTAACTTTGTAAGGGCACCGAATCCTATTAAAACGCTGGACCGGTCCGAGCGCCGGCGAAATTGCATCTAAGCTATACCGCAGTCGAGGTCCGTATGACGAGCGATTAGCGGATTTTTTTTATTAATTATTTTATTTAACAATTTCCGTGGACTAGTTCTTGGAGCCGATGTGAAATGGCTACTAAAACCCGTGGCTGAACCAAACATAATGAATTTCGGTATCCAAATATCATATTGTATTTTTTTAAATACTTATGTGGGTGGGCGGGCTTACAGTCCAAGTATTGCTAAGCGGTTACCGGAGACCATAGAGACAACACTTACAGCGAAAAGGCCGCCATCTACCTTGAGACATGAGTCCTAAAGTCTCAGTTTTACAACGGCTGCCCTACCTTTCGAACCGAAACGCATTACTGCTTCACAGCAGAAATAGGCAGGGTGGTGGTCCTATCCGTGCGAACTCAGACGTCCTATCGTCAATATATTTTTACATAAGCTTCCAAAAGAATTGCTTAACTGATTTTTTCGTGGCTAAATAATTTTTTTTATTTCAGGCTACTTACAAATTAACAGTTCAACTCAAATATTTGTAAAGTATTAACGATAACTTAAGTAGTTTATATATGAGTCGTCTATTATCAAAGGCGGCAATCTGTACATTTGGACAAAAAAATTTTATTCGTATGTCAATACAGATTTATTTGAATATAATCGTCTCCTTCAAAGAATACGGTTCAAAACCTGCATTAAATAAAGGTTAATAGTTAACCTGTTATTTATCTAAGATGTCGTTCCGAAGAGTTTTGTGACTGCCAATGGAATACAAAGTCAATAATTCGTTTTTCTGATTTACCAATCATTGTCCAAAAGTCAGATTGCCGCCTTTGATAATAGACGACTCATATATCCGTTTATATCCGTTTATATCCGTCCGGAATATATCCGTTTTCGGAGCATAAGCTAATAAGCCATTAAGTAGTGAGACAGCTCTATGTGCGCGCGTGAGTGCTACTAAGAAGCTGCCATAGGCCACATACCCCCCTACTTTATATATCAAACATCCTACTCTTTCGGCCACCACATCAATTTAGTTCAACCACTAATCAGAAGACATATAAACTTTGTAACTTTGTATTATATTATGCTGTTATATTATATAATTGGCGTTTTAAGGCCTACATGCACAGATTTTTAGGAGTGTATCTGAAGAGATCTCAGAAGAGATCTCAGCATTGGTTGAAGAAGAATATATACGAGTAGTTCAGGAAAATAGTTCCTTATATTTATTTCGTACTTATGCTACTGAAACTTCAAACTAAGGAAGACGCAGCACGTACAAATATGTAACCTTTGTGTTGATGTTGATGCTGACATTGACAGAAACATTAACATTTGGGTATGTCATGTATCAGTTTAGCATTCAACGATAAGGGGGAGGCACAACTGGAACAAAGAAAGAACATTTAACATTTAAAGCATGAACATTTAATTGTCGATTCTCTGTTTTAGGTTCGTAGTTATTGCATTAGTTGATATCTGTTAAGTAAAAGATATCTGTATTTAATAAATAAAACTATGTTTTAGATGAATCACGATTTTATCGTCGTGGCCTAACGGATAAGACGTCCAGTGCATTCGTGTTGAAGCGATGCACCGGTGTTCGAATCCCGCAGGCGGGTACCAATTTTTCTAATGAAATACGTACTCAACAAATGTTCACGATTGACTTCCACGGTGAAGGAATAACATCGTGTAATAAAAATGAAACCCGCAAAATTATAATTTGCGTAATTACTGGTGGTAGGACCTCTTGTGAGTCCGCACGGGTAGGTACCACCGCCCCGCCTTTTTCTGCCGTGAAGCAGTAATGCGTTTCGGTTTGAAGGGTGGGGCAGCCGTTGTGACTATACTGAGACCTTAGAACTATATCTCAAGGTGTGTGGCGCATTTACGTTGTAGATGTCTATGGGCTCCAGTAACCACTTAACATCAGGTGGGCTGCGAGCTCGTCCACATATCTAAGCAATAAAAAAAAAAAAAAAAACCATTGTGTTTTGCTTTAAGAAGAAATATAATAAATAATCTTATAAATATATATATAAAATTGGGATATATTTGGGAACTTCCACGCTACCGCCTGTGACTGGTCCCCCAAACCGCACAGCTAAGTGATGTGGTTCACAACCACTATACAATATTATAATTGCCGTTTTTACTCGCTCCCGAAATTCCGTGACTAAAATTTATTATATTCATGAATTTCTCATTTGGCACAGGAGACTAAGAATTAAATCGGTACATTAGATGTCCGGGTTTCGACCGCCAGCATTTCTTAGTCTTGCAAAGTTTAATCCTTATTGTACGTTGATTATTTTTTGCCACGTACCATCCGGCTATGGAATGAGCTCCCCTCCACGGTGTTTCCCGAGCGCTATGACATGTCCTTCTTCAAACGAGGCTTGTGGAGAGTATTAAGCGGTAGGCAGCGGCTTGGCTCTGCCCCTGGCATTGCTGAAGTCCATGGGCGACGGTAACCGCTCACCATCAGGTGGGCCGTGCGCTCGTCTGCCTACAAGGGCAATAAAAATTTAAAAAAGGTTATACCTTAATAATAATTGTACACCGATGAACTTTAGGTTTCCATTTCCTTAGTAGAACGAGTGCGTGCTCAAAGATTTGTGTTATCCATATCACCATATTATTATGCTAAGATAATAAATGTGAAAGTGTGTTTGTATGTCTTTCATTCGCGTCGAAAGGAAGCGACATGATAATATTAACGTTGCTTTTTTAATTAAAAGTGCTATTTTTAGGTCAGGAGAGCTTCCAGAGGTAGGTACCACCACCCTGTCTATTTCTGCCGTGAAGCGGTAATGCGTTTCGGTTTAAAGGGTGGAGCAGTTGATGTACTGTAAACCTTAGAACTATTATCTCAAGGTAGGTGGTGGCATTTACGTTATAGATGTCTCTGGACTCCGTTAAACACTTAACATCTGGTTGGCTGTGACCTCGTCCACCCATATAAGCAATAATAATAAAATAAAAAAATACCCCTTGACAATGCGGGAGAAACTGCGGCTTGTTAGCCATATTGTTAGTAAACTATAAGTAATTATTAAATATAATTAAAAATCTCTAGTTGTTACTAGAGATGTTTAATTATATTTAATGCAATAAACACCATCTTCAGTTGGATATTTCAATATTTTTACTTCTAGTTTACTTATAGTTTAATAACAATATGCTCGTGTAAAAGAAAATAAAGTAGTATTTACTAGTTGACAATAGTAGTACCAACATGAGTACAATTAGGTACAGTCATCTAAGAACGACGTTATTCACGAATGCACCATGCATCCTAATCGTTTCACAATAGAATCCAAATTAAGGGCATAAATATTCACTTATTAACATTTTTTTTTCTAAATCGTTTCTTCGATAAATAATTGTTTCTAATTATTAAACATTAGACTAGTCTAATCTGGTATATCTTTCCCCGCTTATTACGTGTACCGAAAAATAACTCACAAAATACACATATTCACATAAGGACAAGACCTTAATCAGATCCCAAAGACGCAATATATTTATTTTATTGCCCTTGTAGGCAGACGAGCATACAGCCCACCTGATGGTGAGTGGTTACCGTCGCCCATGGACTTCAGCAATGCCAGGGGCAGAGCCAAGCCGCTGCCTACCGCTTAATACTCTCCAGAAGCCTCGTTTGAAGACAGACATGTCATAGCGCTCGGGAAACACCGTGGAGGGGAGCTCATTCCATAGCCGGATGGTACGTGGCGATATCCAAATATGCTGTATCCGACAGGGGATCGAATCGGTAACTCGTAGTAAAATAGTCAAGGTAAACTATCCACTCGATCAATAGGGTGTTCAAATGCACACACGTGTACTATATATCACATGTCACACAAATCTCCGTTAGTCATTCATAGTCCTAAAGTATACGGTCTCGGAGCACGTATTTCCACCGGCCAAGAGCAAAGCTTTTGTCGTTTTAAGCTTCAAACTTCTAACGCTTAGCTCTAAATTATTATCAAAGTCAAAATCGTTTATCTCAATCTTGCCGAGTCACGTGCTCACTATAATATGTCTTTATCTACCGCTTTAAAGCTTTACCGCTAAAAAAAAGTCAAAGTCCGAAGTCTAAGGATAAGAAATCCACTTTTTTTTTTCTAAAATCAAAATTTGTAAAAAAATTGCAGCGATATTTTATTTATCACCCTCCAACCACTTCACAATCAACCTCAAGAAAGAAAAATTTTGGTGACAGATATCAAAGTCTATTATAGTAACATGTACCAGGTTTGGAAATTAAAAATAGTTAATCTGGTTATTTTTTTTATTGCTTAAATGGGTGGACGAGCTCTCAGCCCACCTGTTATTAAGTGGTTACTGGAGTGGTTACATCTACAACGTAATCGCGCCACCCACCTTGAGATATAAATTCTAAGGTCTCGTATAGTTACAACGGCTGCCCCACCCTTCAAGCTGAAACGCATTACTGCTTCACGGCAAAAAATGGCGGTGGTGGTACCTAACCGTACGGACTCACAAGAGGTCCTACCACCAATACAAGTGAGTAAGTGGGCTAATGTTAAACACAAAGCTTAAGTTACCCTGATTGACTGTACTTCTTTCCTAAAGCCAGCCCTACATTCATAATTAAAACTCTCCTAACAACGTCATTCTCATTTCGTCTCATCACATGTCCATACCATCCCTAATGCGCACTTCTCAACTTCTCTGTCACAGGAGCCACTTTCAGAATTCCTCTAACCTATTCAATACGTATTCTATCCATTCTCGTTACTCCACACATCCATCGCAACATTCGCAAGTAATTAATTGATGATGCATGCAGTTATTGAATATCCCTAAAAAAATATATGCCCTTTAATTTTCTTCACGCACAGAACAAAAGATGTGTGGTGTCGAGGGACACCGGATAGGAACGAAGTTCCGTATTATAAAAATATTAATTTTTTTAAGTTCTATTCGAGGTATAAAGAAAATAAAACTGGAGGTTTCGCAACAACCCACGGACATTCGGTAACGTGCTAACTTATTGTGGTACACTTCATTCACGGTTGTTTGCATAAGAGTTAGTGTATTGCGCAAACGAACGCTCTGAGATCGTGGTCAATAAATGATAAAAAATTATGTTATTTTTTGTACGTTATTACAAAGTTAAGTCGTACACTGTGTTCATTACTAATAAAAATCTTACGTTACGGACGTTTTTTCCCGGTCGGGGTACCCCTCCGCATCGTCCCATAAGGAACTTCGTTCCAAAAACTAATTATATCTTATGTTCTGGAAGATTGTTCGATTCGAGTTTTTCGTTTTCACCTTAAGAGGTGTTAAGCATGAGGCCTTAAGCAAGCGACGTGTGCGAAATCTATCAACACTATCACCGTTTATTAGTAGATAGTAAAAGTATAAACAAGGCGAAACCAAACAAGGAAATCGTGACGAATTAACGCGAATAACGAACTTAAGTCTCCTGGATTATGTTGTTACGAGTTGTTATGTAGGGCTGATAGTAATTTCTACGAGAAGATATGTTGTAGATCGGTGTGCTTAGTGCGAGTTTTTTAACGTTCTCGATAGCGTAAAAGTTAGCTCATATTTGTATGTTTCTACTGGTGGCAGGACCGCTTGTGGGTCCGCACGGGTAGGTACCGCCACCCTGCCTATTTCTGCCGTGAAGCAGTAATGCGTTCCGGTTTGAATGGCAAGGCAGCCGTTGTAACTACACTGAGACCTTAGTACTTATATCTCAAGGTGGGTGGCGTATTTAAGTTGTAGATGTCTATGGGCTCCGGTAACCACTTAACACCAGCTGGGCTGTGAGCTCGTCCAGCCATCTAAGCAATCCCAATGAAATACTTAATACATACTCACGAATGATTTCCACGATGAATGTAACAAAAATCAAACCTGCACAAATTATAATATGCGTAATTGCTGGTGGTAGGACGTCTTGTGAGTCCGCACGCGTAGGTACCACCACCCTGCCTATTTCTGTCGTGGAGCATAAGCGGAGTTTTGATACCTACCCGTGTGGACTCACAAGAGGTCCTACCACTATGACTATTTGTATACCAAAATAAGCGTGCTAGATATAGGGCAGATATGTGAGTGTCTGTTTGTGTTCGAGAGACTTGTAACCCGTGATCAGCGCAGTTACAGGAGACTGACAAAAGTAATGTCGTAAAATACTTCGAAACTGACAACCCTACATCAACCTGGCAAAGTTCACTTTAGGCAGATTAAAAGCTTCATCCTATCGCGTAGAAAGCTATGTCTATGTGACCCAATATTTATATGACACTTCTAACAGGTTTTATCTATATATTAATACGTGAAGCAAAAACTTTGTATCCCTTTTTACGAAAATTGCGCGGACGGAGGAGTATGAAATTTTCCACCCTTATAGAAAATATAGAGAAGAAGTGCACAATGCTAATATTTTTTTTAAACAATGCTCAAAAGATAGATAATATCAATAAAGAAAACATTACACACACTACATACCATGTATTTGACGCACACACGCATGCATACTATTTATTGTCAAATTTTTGTTCTTGACGTCTGTGGTCAAATTGAGAATAGATTAAATATTGTTTGTCTTTATTAATATTTTTTTATAGTGTAGCCTTGGCGAAATTTGTGATTATAGAAGTATAAAATACAATCATAATAGTGTACAAACTTACAATTCCAATTAATTATAGTCGAATTTCGACTACTGCGGGACCTCTTAGTAGAGATTATTTTGTGATTTTATATTTGTAAAATGAACCAATGTAGACTCAATATAGTGCCAAGATAAAACAACCCCTATTTGTAAGATAGAGTATTTATTTGATAAATTGCCCTTCACAAAATGAACTCAGAATTAGTCTGACCTTATGTCGAAACAGTCTAAAATTTTATCTATTCATACCACGAGTTCAATATTAATGCCCTAGTGAATTACAAACAAAGTTATTTTCATTCTAAGTTTTTTTTAAGAGCATTTTACGTTCTTCAAATACATTTATTATTGAATTAAGCAACCCTGAATATTTTATTTTGCGGCTTAATGATAGACGGCGACTACAAAAATGAAAATCAGTATATCTTTGGTGACTACGTGTGCACATTTTCAACAAGATCACACGACACGTCATTAAAAAGACGAAATCTCTATATATATAAAAATGAATTGCTGTTCGTTAGTCTCGCTAAAACTCGAGAACGGCTGGACCGATTTGGCTAATTTTGGTCTTGAATTATTTATGGAAGTCCAGAGAAGGTTTAAAAGGATAAGTTAAATATGAAAATGCTCGGAATTAAATAAAAATAACAATTTTGTTTTTCCTTTGATGTGTCCCCCGTCGGACGGATTCCTTTTGTTTGTTTTAAGTTTATTTTATACAAAAGTTTAGTTTTTTTATTTATCGATTGAGGCACTACGAAGTCTGCCGGGTCAGCGAGTTTTAAATAAAAGTATCTTTCAAACATTGTTAACGTAGAAAATCTGGCCATAAAGACTGCCGCAATAAAAACAATAGTGTTGTATTTAAATTTGAAGCTACTTATTCACAAATGAATGTTCAAATAAGCCTTAATTGGGGCCCTAAAACTTCGCGACTACACCAATTCGGAAGGCAGTATCAGAAACTCAGGACTTATCCTTTTTCAAATATATATACCAAATTTAGCGCTCAGAATTTTATTCCAAAAAATCATTACGAGCAACGAGGATGATGTCAACACCTCGGAAAGCGTTGACATTTTTAATTTACTAGTGGTTACACAGTAGTCGAAATTCGACTATAATATGGTTCTATTGTTAAAGACTTATATAGGTATACCTACTTCTATTTATGTTATACTTTTATAATCACAGATTTCGCCAAGAATATACTATTTTTTATTGATTTTATGTCTTTTTTATCCTTAATTAAAAAAATATTAACATTCCGCACTTGCAACTCTATATTCTCTATAAGTATGGGAAATTTCATACTCCTCCGTCCGCGCAATTTTCGTAAAAAAGGATACAAATTTGCTTCACATTCAAAAGTAACTGAACAGTGAATATTTATGAAATACTTAATTCGGCTATTCAAAATTGGTCTGTATTCAATTTTCTTTTTTTTTTTTCAGTGCCTATGTGAAGTTTATCATAGTAATGGCAAATTCGAGCTTAAAAACGCTGAGTATAGCTTCATTCAAGCTATGAACAGCTCAGCGCTCTATCGTCTGCATTCACCGACCTACCTACATAGAGAGTACACCAATACTTCGCACACAACACACTGAAGTAATCTGGCAAAGTGCATAACAACAAGCAATGTAGTAGAGACCTCAGAGAAAGAGACGTTGGTCAGAGCAGGTGGTAGAAGCACTCTTCATCTTGTTTTGTAAGTCATTCAGTCACGTCAGAAATAGGTAGGTTGGTGGCACGTATCTGCGCGTGCAGACAAAACTAAAGAGTACTAGAGCTTTTAGTTAATGCATCAGGACTGGTAACTTGATCCATCCTTCACACTGATGCACCGCAGAAAAAGCTAAGAGGTTCTTTTTTTAATAGATTGCATTTCTCAAAAGCCCGTGTTCGGGTCCACACACGCGTGGATCATAGAACCTTTCATTTTAGCAATTACGCGTTCATAAAGACCGAACGTTAAATACGGAGCTTTTAAGAAAAAGCTCAACCTACATTCCCTCGCTAATGAACTTTCAAAGCTTGCAATTAGTGCGCGAATTATTTCTTAATAGAACTCAATTATAGTATTCCTTGAGGCGTTTTGAGCGTATGTAAAATCGTGTGATGTAAATGATGACGGGTTTTGCGTGATATTTCTTTGATAGCCTTAAATTTATTGGTGTGCATGAGGGATCCGACTTCAATTTACCTATTTCTGTTGTTGGAATTGTTACGCACTGGGGTTCGGGATAAATAAATGTTCTACCGAATTACAAGTTAACACTGTATTAGCACTTAGAACAATTAAAACACTTCACAAACACTTTTAAATTCTCAATTCATTTCTTCCGCTTCGCTTCAGCTGATCCGTTCGCTGTTTCGCTTCGAGTAGTTCCGATTACTAACTAACTGCGTGGCGTTGGGTCTTCGTGTCCCCTTACGGAGGCACGGATCGGGCCTCGGGGCAATACCCTCTGCCCGGGCTTGAACTCCCTGCCTAACGAGGCAGGGGTGATGTTTATTGCCTGTTGGTAATTAATTAAAAGGTGATGAGCTGGTATGAGTAGGTGTTGTTATTTCGTAGATTTAATTTTTAATGTGGGAATGATGATGAAGATCATGTTGAATGACAATGACCATGCAACAGGTGATGATGATGATGATGATGGTGATGATGATGATAGTGGAGGGGGTCTACTCCCATGAAGTAGGGGAGGGATGGACGACCCTCCTACCTTCGGTCTCTTCTCTTCGTTCTTCATTCTTCCCTCTTCTTAATCCTCTTCCTCCTCTTCCCCAGCGGCCGCCGCTCCACTCACCGTCGCCAACCGTCCGCAGCCCCCCCGTGAGGTTGTGTTTGTATTTTTTTTTTTTTCCCGTCGTTGCTGGTTATCCAAAGAAATTTTGGGTCCCACAGCAATGGGGGTTTTTAATTTTATTAATAATGTTAATGTTAAACAATTGGTCTTACGGCTATTCTATGGAGTATGGGGGGGGATGGATTTACGGGTCTGCGACGCCGCCGGCGATGGGAGATCAGCCTTCCAAGACACTTAACTGCGTGCCATCTCTGCAATGCTTTTATAGCCGATACCACATCCCTAGAATTATCGAAAATATTCCACACATTTAGAGTATTGTGTTTCCGCTATCTGAAAATAGATGGCGTTGTACTTCTCGAGCGCTCTAGATGCTACTAAATCCTTCGATATTCTTTCGGCTATTCGGCGATAGATGGCGTTACTCTTACCGGCGTAACAGAATATATGGGTATATAAATTCACGGCCCACCTGGTGTTAAGTGGTAAGTGGAATCCAATGACAAAATAATGTGAATTTCGCCAACCACCTTTAGACATGAGGCTTAAGACTAAGCCGCCTGTTACATTTCAAACTGGAACACACTGGTTTGCGGCAGAATTTGCCGGAGTGCTGGTACTTACCGGTGTGGGCTCACAAGACGCCCTACTACCAGTAATTAAGCAAATTATCTTTCTTGAGCTATGCCCACTCAATGCTAATTGTAGGTTATTTCAAATGCACCCCATTCTTTTAAGCGCCCTATCTTTCGCATCCAGTTCTTACCATCTGTTTTGAGAAGATTGTCTGCCCAAGTTACGACGTCCAGTACGAGGTCTTCACTTCAGTACTTTTATGCTCGCAATTGTTAATGCGATGGCATACTTTTTTTTTCTCTACCTAAGCTGATGGTCTTGAGAGACCATATCAGCGCCACCGGGCTAGTAGGTTAGCTCACAGGGTTCAAACCTGACTTTGTTGCTAACACGAGCCCTAGCAAGAGCCGTGCTTCCCTGAATCTACCACCGGATCGGAAATGCGACCCACTGAGAAGATCCACTGAGAAGCTCAGTGGGCTGTGTCTGTGGGTTAATTTACTTGGCGAGCCTTTGGTCGCAAGCGACGGGTTCCACAAGAACGATGACCGGACGGCATACGAGGGTAGCCTACACTTTTTCTAAGCAATCCCTTTGGCTATGTCAGTCAAAACAATTCTTCTATGCATTTTAGTATTGCGGACCTCGTAGAGAAATGCTTAGCATAGCCCGTTCCATTTTCACTCCGAATTTTATTACAAGATATTATCACTGGTGGTAGTGTGGCGGTTAGCCATCATACAACGCAAGATAATTGACAGATGCCTGAATCTCGCTTACGACATTTTCAAGATAAAGCGCATATATACAAGTTCCGAACAACAACATACCGAGCAAACATCACCCTCTCGGTGGAAGATCTTCCCTTTGTCGTATACCTACAACTGGTGACCCCGACGTGATGTGAACAACGCAACCTTCTGATTCATCATCAGCGCATCAAGAACTTCGGCTACCACAATCCCCGCATTCTCGCAGATAAAAGCACGTCATTGACAGTGGTCCCACAGCAAGCCAGCATCGCAGCCTCAACAGGACCATCGCAGCCGACTCACCGCGCTTCCTGGTCCTACGGCACGCAACTTCACTGCCTCATCACGCCGCTACAGTTCATCGCAGCCCACGACCGGATCATCAACGCTTGGAGTCACACATCTCCGGCGTGGCAGCTCTGCATCACATGGACTACGCACGACACGCACGCAACATTCAAGCTCAGTCTCGACTCACCGCAGACTTCGAGCAGCACTGGCGACAATCCTGCAGCATTCAGCTCAGTTTCGACTCACTGCAAACTTCGAGCAGCACTGGCGACACGCACGCAGCATTCAAGCTCAGCCTCGACTCACCGCAGGCTTCGAGCAGCACTGGCCCTTGCAAGCTACTCTCAGCACGGACAACGCATACTAAATGACACGACCTCCAATCTCGGAGGGGAGTGATGTGGCGGTTAGCCATCATACAACGCAAGATAATTGACAGATGCCTGAATCTCGCTTACGACATTTTCAAGATAAAGCGCATATATACAAGTTCCGAACAACAGCATTCGGACCGTCGGTCTACCGAGCAATATCATCCGCTCGGTGGAAGATCTTCCCTTTGTCGTTTAAGCTTCCCCAAAGTAGGACCTCTTGGGAGTCCGCACGGGTAGGTACCACTACCCCGCCTATTTCCGCCGTGAAGCAGCAATGCGTTTCGGTTCGAAGGGTGAGGTAGCCGTTGTAACTATACTTAAGACCTTAGAACTTGTATCTCGAGGTGGGTGGCGCATTTTCGTTGTAGATGTGTATGGTCTCCAGTAATCACTTAACACCAGGTAGGCTGTGAGCTCGTCCATCCATCTAAGCAATAAAAAAAATAAAAAATAAAAATTCGTCATCGTAGGAATTGCTCGTTATAATAATTATATAAAGTAGGTACGGTACACGTTACCTAATAACAATCTGTAACTGCCTACTGGATTTGAAAAAAGGCACAATCGCATCGCCCGGTCTCAATACACCGGGCGTCTTATCGCTTAGGCGACGATAACTTCATTTACCAATTGTGTTTATGCAAGTCCCTCTGACCTAATATGTAAAACGGTTGATGATAAACGAAAATAAATTATGACACAAACAAAAAGCTCTCAAATTGATACAAATAAAGCCACTAAGGACAGGCGTATTTCATTCCTTCGCAACAAGACAGACGTGAATGAAGAATGATCTATGTTTTACAGCGTACGATTTGGAACTACCACAAATAAATCGGACGACGATTCAATAAGCGTTATACGATCCGACTTTTTTTACCTTTTGCGTTTATATTATTATTTTTTTGAAGTGAAACTTCTTTATCGGCGTTGGAAAAAAATTTACCGTCACATTTTTCGGTTACGCGTCACATTTTTCCGTTACGCGCCATCTTTTTTGTATTCATGTCTATGATAATAAAATCCTTTTGTTTAAACTTTATCTAATTTAACTTTTTTGTATTCATGTCTATGATAATAAAATCCTTTTGTTTAAACTTTATCTAATTTAACTTTATTTAACCAATTTCTAGAAAGTTGCATGTAGATCATTTTTCGAAAAATAAGGCCATAAACAAGTTTCACTTCTTACGTGTGTACACTAGTACACGCACACATTTTTTTTTTGAAGTGAAACTTCTTTATCGGCGTTGGAAAAAAATTTACCGTCACATTTTTCGGTTACGCGTCACATTTTTCCGTTACGCGCCATCTTTTTTGTATTCATGTCTATGATAATAAAATCCTTTTGTTTAAACTTTATCTAATTTAACTTTATTTAACCAATTTCTAGAAAGTTGCATGTAGATCATTTTTCGAAAAATAAGGCCATAAAGAAGTTTCACTTCTTACGTGTGTACACTAGTACACGCACACATTTTTTTATTGCACAGACATGCGAAGGGGCTCCGGGTCGTATGGTCTTAAGTGATTATCGGAGCTCACAGAAATCAGCAAAGTAAATAGCAGCACCTTGACACGTATTCATCTCTAATGACGACATTAACCTACAAATAAAAATTGCGCATTCAAAGACCCCAAGCTATTATTAGTACTATGATATTTTTTGATAGGTTTTTTACTCGTGGTAGGAGCTCTTGTGAGTCCGCACGGTAGGTACCACCGCCCTGCCTATTTCTGCCGTGAAGCAGTAATGCGTTTCGGTTTGAAGGGTATGGCGGCCGTTGTAACTATACTGGAGACCTTAGAACTTATATCTCGTGGTGGGTAGCGCATTTACGTTGTAGATGTCTATGGGCTCCAGTAACCACTTAACACCAGGTGGGCTGTGAGCTCGTCCACCCATCTAAGCAATAAAAAAAAAAAAGATATCTAAAACCAAATCAGGTAAACATGTCATGCACCTATTCAAAAAAACAAAATACGATAAAAAATATCGATAAAATGAATCCGACGACACGACACAAAATCGTACGGTGTAAACGCTACAAACATTAGGCAGATTAAAATTGTTTTCTCGCTAACAGCCAGATGCTGATGCGAGATGTTTTGATAACGGCATTGTTTCATCTGACTCCGCGTTGTGCTGAACATGAGGAAGTCTGCGGATGAATTACTCCGAAGAGAATATTAAACTTTAATATTTACTAGGGGTCCCCGCAGTACTCGAAATTCGACTATAGTTATTTGAAATTAAAAGCTTAAACATTATTATGGTTCTATTGTCAAACACTATTATACCTCTATAATAATACAGATATTAATATATTCTATATAATACAGATTTCTCTAAAACTCAACTATAGACAAACAATATTAATCTATTCTCAAATTGACCACAGACTTTAAACAATAACAAAAGTTTCACAATTGACAATACACAAAGAGTATATTTATACGTATGTGTTGTATCAAATACATGGTAGTGTGTGTGTAATGTTTTCTTTATTGATTTAATGTATTTTTATGCATAATTTTTAAAAAATATTATCGTTCTGCAGTTCTTCTCTATGTTCTCTGTAAGTGTGGAAAATTTCATACTCCTCCGTCCGCGCAATTTTCGTAAAAAGGGATACAAAGTTTTTGCTTCACGTATTAATATATAGATGGATCTCTATTATGGGACCCCGTCAGTTTTGTAACTCGTGATCTTGGCTTGCATACCACGATTCTGGGTTCGACTACCGGTCAAATTTCGTATATTTGTCGAAGATATTTTGTATTCACAATTCAGGCCGTCAGCGCAAAAGTGGCCTATCCCACAATTCATGTTTGTGCTTATGTATTGCAATTTATTTAAAACATAATACATTTTGATGCAAAATCGGCCTAAAGATTCATCCATAGATGAATAGATGCATTTGTAAAAATCATTTTAAAGGCGATCGGCATCTTGCTGAAACCTTTTCTGGACTTCCACAAATAATTCAAGACCAAAATTAGCCAAATCGGTCCAGCCGTTTTCGAGTTTTAGCAAGACTAACGAACAGCAATTCATTTTTTATATATGTATATAGATTACTTAATTAATATCCTATATGTATTGGGGCGTAATATTTGAGTCCGACACGTCTAGTGGTAAGTGGTTACTGGCGAGCAAGTTTCCCTGATTTACAAACCAAACCTGATAGATACTTCTCAGTAATAAATAAGGAAGTTTGTTTCAAACCCGCAAATATGCCTCAAAATGAGTTCACTACAAAATTCATTTCACGATTATAGCCAATATAAACTGCCCTGTCTACCCTCTAGCCGTGAGCGATAACAAGGCAACATAATAACCGATGATAACGCCGACTCTACATTGGTATTCATGCGACGCTATCCAATATAAGGGTGCGTACACATGAATTCGGGTAATAAATCGCGGGCAATTTTAGCGTCTATGCGCCGAGTCAGCTAAGCGCCTACCTGTGTAGGGATGGGTTCCAGTCGATTGTTATTATCGATACAATTGCATTTAAAAATTGATGACGATGTTTTTTTAAATATCTATTTACCGTAGAGTAAGTACAAGGCTAGTCGCTTTGAACATCTGTTAAGTCTTAGTTTTATAGAAAATCTTGTACGCGAAAAAAATCTTTGTATATTTTTATTTATTCTATCTCTACTAATGATATTTCTTACAATATAATAGTGTCATAATAGCATAATAGTTAAGTTTAGGGACTTTAGAAAGTAGCAAAGTGAGGAGTGATGTTGTATTGTTTTCAATGGAACAAATCTGCTGGACATTGCCTCCCGTATTATTAAATATTAGTATTAGTAAATTTCCGCCTTTATAGATAATTGTCATTGAAGATTATTTATTAAAAAATTACACTTAAACCAATTTTAACAAAAAAGTATTTCCAGAAATTGCTAATACCAAATTTGTAGTACCTTTATGTGATGTGGTGTAGACAAAATAGCCCACCAGGTATACAAACAAACAACGCTACTATTACTTAGATTATAGTATTCAAAATTACTTTAGAAATGGGTTTACAAAAAAAAACGCTACTATGAAACCTGAAATAAATGTAATTTTCTTCATAGAAGCATCACACAAGCCATTGACGACTTACGGAAGCTTAAAAAAACCTTGGATACGCTTCCTACGGTGCTCAAAACATAGTCCTGTAAGATAGAAAGCTTACTTACTACGTCTATTATTAAATTTATATGTCGAAGAGTAACCGATTTTGATTATTTTTTTATATTAATGGGCGTACAGTGGATAATCATGCAATGAGATTATTTTTGAATCAAAAAAATATATTGATAAATCCTTGGCTGCAACTATGCTCTACATGATAATGTCGTGCGACAATCACGACTTAATCTGGTGTGTTGCATTGTTATAACAGGCAAGCACAGAAGCAGAAGTCCAATGCGCTGGTCGGGCCTGATACGCTCAACTCTCAATAGTTCAGTCCACGTTGTTATCCACACAGTCGAGAATAGGCAGGAGTGACGCAGGATAATTCAGGAGAAAGTTATTAGAAGACCAGAACACGACCCTCAGCATTTTTCTTTTAATTATTGCTTAGATGGGTGGACGAGCTCACAGCCCACCTGGTGTTAAATAGTTACTAGAGCCCATAGACATGTACAACGTAAATGAGCCATCCACCTTGAGATATAAGTTCTAAGGTCTCAGTATAGTTACAATTGAGGATTACAGCATTGAGGATTATCGACGCAAGGAGGAGTTGCAATCCGATCTGTTATCGAAGTCAATAAAAAACATCGATAAACGAATCATTACAGCCCTACAGTTAACAAAGCACGAGTGATTTGTATTAGGGTATGTTTTTTCTTGATTCCGCGAGTACTGAGTGTGACGCCGGCCTTATTGCTTCCGCGATTTATGTCATCGTTTAGGCATCCGCAGCCTCACGACTTTCGGGACGGAAGGGAAACTCGAAGCAGAATAATTATTGGGTTTCCGTATAAATAACGTCACTACCAATATTTCTTCGTTATTTTTACGCGGCTTATTGTTTATTTTGTTATCGGTGTGAATGATTGTCGGCATGATGGTAATATACATACATATATGTTCACTATTTTTTTATCCTACCAAAGCTGATAGCCTTGAGAGGCTATTTCAGCGTAACCTTAACTAGTAGGTGAGCTAACGGGGCTCAGGCCGGAGTGATGCTAACACTGGCCCTAGAGCAGTGCTTCGCAGAATCTACCACCGGATCGGAAACACGACCCACTGAGAAGAGAAACCTCCGGCCAGAAACTCAGTGGGCTGTGTCTATGGGCTAATTCGCTCGCCGAGCTCTTCGTCGCAAGCGAAGGGTTCGACGAGGACGATGACCGGTGCTTGTGGTACCTAAAAGCACAGTTAATGAATCGGGGGGATCTGTAATGACGTGATTTGGGCGACGTCGACTGTTTACCATTCGGTCTACAGGATCGGGTATGAATGTTCGCTACAAATATCACTTAACACAGGAACTAAGGGATAAGAAAATGGTTAAAGATATTGCTACGCCGGTAAGAATAGCGCCCGCCATCTATCGCCGAATAGCCTAAACGAATATCAAAGGAACTAGTAACGTCGAGAACGCTCGTAAAGTATAACGCCATCTATTGTCAGATAGCGGAAACACACATCGAAGGTACTCGTCTTGCCTAGAATGTTCTCGATAAATCTAAGGATGTCGTATCAAATATAAAAGCGTTGCACTGATGACACGGAGGCAGTTAGTAATCGAAACTACTCGAAGCGAAACAGCGAACAGATCACCTGAAGCGAAGCGGAAGGAGCGAATTTAGGATTTTAAAATGTGTGTTTTCTAAGTGTTAATACAGTTTAAAGTTGTACTTTGGTGGAACTTTTATATATCCCGAACCCCAACGCGTAATATTATGAGTATTTGCACGTCACTAATTCCCAATTGTTGATACCAGTATCATGAAGATTCACAGTGGCGACCACACGAGAAGGCCGAATGAAAAGTCTCGAGCTACACCAAAGAAAAGCTCGGGCTACGCCAAAGAAAAGAAAACGGCTCTGATCCCACAACGAACTTGGAGAAAAGAGAAAGTAAACGAATTTAGATTCCAAAATTTCTCCTGGCAGCACGTGACAACGTCAATTCCGATAGCAACATTGACCAAGTCAGAGAAGACATGCACATCGAGAAAATCAGCGAGAGAAGATCAGAGAGAAGCCAAAAGAAGGAAAAGAAAGTCAGACAAAAAAAGATTAATACACTACCTTTTATCTTCGCTTTTCTATCGCGTATCTATTAACGTAATTTTGTTAATTAATTTGGGCACACAGTCCAAACTATTTAAGGCTGCTAGATAATAATGTAGTATTTAACTAATACATACTATTACGCGCCAGGGTTCGGGATAAATAAAATTTCACCAAAGTACAACTTAAAAACTGTATTCAACACTTAAAACACTTAAACACTTCAGAAACATTTTAACCCACTCAACAAACACTTTAAAACTCTCAATTCGCTTATTCCGCTTCGCTTCGCTTCAGGTGATCCTTTCGCTGTTTCGCTTCGAGTAGTTCCGATTACTGACTGACTGCATGTCATCTCTACAACGCTTTTAGAGCCGATATCTCATCCCTAAAATTTCGAGAATATTCTACACATCTCTAGTAGTAGTTTCCGCTATCTGTCAATAGATGGCGTTGTACTTCTCGAACGTTCTGGGCGCTACCAGATCCTTCGATATTCTTTCGACTATTTGGCGATAGATGGCGTTACTCTTACTGGTGTAACAATACTTAATTTGTACATCAGACACGTGATCACGCTACATACCAGGCCATACGAGAAACACAAGTTTTGTACTATAATGGAGAGAAAACGTACTTCGGGCAGGGGTAGTTTTGTTAATAGTCATAGCACAACTGAGTTTATTTTGAAAACTGAAGTCTTTATTATTCTTTCATAACTGATACATCTATTTTCAATTGGAGCTTAGGTGAACCCTAACATAGATCAAGAGAATTTGAAAACTCAGCGGAATATGAAGTGAAACGCGAGTCGTAACATATTTCATTCGTCTGATGATACTATACGGTTCTTTACCCTTTTCTCGATAATCTTCAGTGATTTCTATTAAGTAGCAATCGTTAGTAAAAATTATGGTGTTTTAAGGACATTAGATTCCTTCCGCGATACCACAAGTCTGTTATCCATCTTCTATACTCCAGGCATCGGGTTGCAGTTCATTCTTGACAGTAGATAGAGCTGTCATCGTCGTCAAGATAATCGCCTT
Source organism: Bombyx mori (assembly GCF_030269925.1). Lineage (NCBI taxonomy): Eukaryota > Metazoa > Arthropoda > Insecta > Lepidoptera > Bombycidae > Bombyx > Bombyx mori. Next base: position 8,611,289 of record NC_085130.1, read on the forward strand.
ATCGTTGCCGCCGCTGACTACTCCCCGAATCCTGATCACGCAGGAGCAAGTCACCGTCAACGCTCTAGACACGTCCTTACGGACCCATCAGATCCAATAACTCTTGCATTAGATACCTTCAGCTCTAACACTATGAGCAGGCTTAGGGATCCCGGTAACCGTACTCGTCGAACTCGGCAAAGAGGTCGACGTGCAACCTAACCCATGCATCAGCCCGCTGAGTTTCTCGCTGGATCTTCTCAGTGGGTCGCGGTTTCAATTCGATAGTAGATTCATTCGTGAAGCAGGTAATCTCGAGTTGTTAGGTCTTCTTCAGAGGCGCTTGATTTTAATTCCTTAATTGTATCATGACACTAATTATGAGTGTTAATCAAAATAAAAAAGGTTAGAGCAAGAATCGAATTAACAGTTTAATAATGTGATATTTCTATTCCTTTTAATCTTGTGTACCTTGTTAGCTCGTTAACTAGTTAATTCACTGATCGCTGCATACATGTGCTGAATTAGCAAGTCATTAATTATTATTTTCTGACATTCATTATGTGTTTGCGGTTGATGACTTTTAAGGAACGTTGACAACAGTGGGTCGGCCAGTCAGACAGTGACTGGACTACAGACTAAAACAGATAAATATGGGAGGTTTCGGCTCAAGCGGCAAGATATTGTGAAATTCCTAATTATTACCATTCTTAATAAGCTTTTGTAGTCTAATCTGTGGAATTAAAAAAAAAACGCAACCATTGTTAAGCAAAAACACCGCTGGAACATTAGTAATAAAGATTATTTTTGCTTGATCTCGTACCGTTTGTGGCCACATAAATCTACTTGAACGATTTAGGTAACCTCCAGTTGAGAAACCATTGAATAAATTATTTCCATCGTGAAATTGGCCGCTGTAAGTAAAACTGTGAAATGTTCTAAGGTATCCCCGGGGAGGGAGCTTACTTTATTAATTTCACTCGAAAAACTGACGCGACCTGTTCGAAACGTCAGTAAAAAGTTTAACTGCAAAGCAACATCCCGCCTATTTCCGCCGTGAAGCAGTAATGCGTTTCGGTTCGAAGGGTGGCGTAGCCGTTGTAACTATACTTGAGACCTTAGAACTTATATCTCGAGGTGGGTGGCGCATTTACGTTGTAGATGTCTATGGGCTCCAGTAACCACTTACCACCAGGTGGGCTGTGAGCTCGTCCATCAATCTAAGCAATAAAAAAAAAAAAATATCATCATATTATATATTTTTATAATTTTTTATTTTGTTTTATCTATGGCTGTCAATAATAAACTGTCAGCTACGAGATGTGCATCCTATTTTGTAAGCTATTGCATAGCTTTTATCGCGGGCTTTGAAAACGGCGACCGAATCAAAAAAATCCGTAACGAAAATAAAAACTAACACACCCCACTCCGCCTACCATGTAGCTCGCGTTCAACACATTCACACGTTGCGCTTGTGTAGGACCTCTTGTGAGCCCACGTGGGTAGGTACCGCCACCTTTTTTTTAAATATTAGTCAACCGATTTAATATGTCATAAGGTAGATTTCTGAAATTGGTATCTACTAAAATTGTATATGTTTCAAAGGTATTTTAAGTATATTTTATATGTAAATTGCTTATTCTTATTTATGTGTAAAGAAGCAAAATTTAAATTTAATTTTTATTATTATTTTTTTATTTTTAATAATTATTATTATATTATAATACTTTGTATTAATTGTATGTATATTTACGGAGATATGTATGTGTATATGTATGTGTACATACATGTATATGTATTTCACTGGAATGGTACACCGCGCGTAGTTCGTTTCCAAATGATTCTTGTCCACCTGATGGTTGTCTGGAAGAGATCGCTCTTAGCGATAAGACCGCCAATTGTACTTTTTTGTTTTTCATGTATCGCACTGTTTATTTGTTTTTTGGTGTACAATAAAGAATACTCTCTCTCTCTCTCTCTCTCTCACCTTGCCTATTTCTGCCGTGAAGCAGTAATGCGTTTCGGTTTGAAGGGTGGGGCAGCCGTTGTAACTATACTTGAGACCTTGGAACTCATATCTCAAGGTGGGTGGCGCATTTACGTTGTAGATATCTATGGGCTCCAGTAACCACTTAGCACCAGGTGGGCCGTGAGCTCGTCCACCCATCTAAGCAATAAAAAAAAGGTGCGTCCGTTAGTGGAGACCACATATTGGAAAACTTTACATGCAACGCTCCTTATTAGGTAGTGCGATGACTTGCAAAGGATGATCGACAAGAAATGAGTTAATGGTGTACATTGGAAGAGGCTTATGTACAGCACTGGACGGCTATGCACTGATGACGATGACGATGGGGTCTTTATCCAGTCACACTTATACTTCGGCCTGCTAACCGATAAATAAGCAGGAAAATAGGGTAAATATTATCTTCATTATCTATATATTAATACGTGAAACAAAAACTTTGTATCCCATTTTACGAAAATTGCGCGGACAGAGGAGTATGAAATTTTACACACTTATAGAGAACTAGCGACCCGCCCTCGCTTCGCTTCGGAAACATTAAAACACACATGAAACCAAAAAAAAAATTTTAAAAAAAATTAAAAAAAGTAGCCTATGTTCATCAGGGACAATGTCGGCTTCTAATGGAAAAAGAATTTTTCAAATCGGTTCAGTAGTTTCGGAGCCTATTCGAAACAAACAAACAAATCTTTCCTCTTTATAATATTAGTATATAGAGAAGAAGTGCACAATACTAATATTTTTTTTAAATAATGCATAAAAGATACATTAAATCAATAAAGAAAACATTACACACACTACATACCGTGTATTTGACGCACACACGCGTGCATATTATTTATTGTCAAACTTTTGTTCTTGACTTCTGTTGTCAAATGGACATTAAATATTGTTTATCTTTGTTAATATTTTTTATAGTGTAGTCTTGGCGAAATTCGTGATTATAGAAGTATAAAATACAATCATAATAGTGTACAAACTTACAATTCCAATTAATTATAGTCGAATATCGACTACTGCGGGACCTCTAGTATGTATTATTTCATTTAGCTAATTGTACCATTAATTGCGTGCTCAATAATCACAAGAGGACTTAATCTACAAAAGCAGCCCGTTTGTCTTTTATACCCTTGCAATTAAGAATTCCACATAAAAAATAAGCGTAGAGCAACTTTAAAACATATGTCTGTGTAAATAGAGCGAAACTGAAAAGGGTACAGACAAAAGTCAGCGAAAATGGCTCTCCGAGATGTGGAGCGCACTAGACCATGCTCTATACAGGTGAGCTTTGTCAAAGCTTTACATACATTCGACGCTGAATGTTTCATAGCTTTCGAAATACTTTTATTGCACTACGCTGAAGTTAGGTGAAAGCAGCATCCATTCATCATAAAAGGTAAGCTATCTCATGCTAAGTGGTTACCGCAGCCTATATTAATGTCACCATCCACAACCATCTCTGGTATTATTTAGGATCATCAATCCACATTCTGGTAGGCACAGTGTTTGATGGTCACCAGGTGGTACCAGATGAGCTGACGACCTTGTGAAAATCGTTCTTTTTTCCTACCTAAGCTGATGATAGCCTTGAGAGGATATTTCAGCGTAACGTTAACTAGTAGGGCTCAAACTGGAGTGATGCTAACACTGACCCTAGCAAGAGCAGTGCTTCGCAGAATCTACCACCGGAACGTTTGGCCAATGTTGGCACAATTTCAAACAATAGCGGTTTTGTGCCGAACCGCGCACATCGGTTAGTAGAATATCGCTGGGTCAGTTTTTTTTATTGCTTAGATGGGTGGACGAGCTCACAGCCCACCTGGCGTTAGGTGGTTACTGGAGCCCATAGACATCTACAACATAAATGCGCCACCCACCTTGAGATAAGTTCTAAGGTCTCAAGTATAGTTACAACAGCTGCCCCACCCTTCAAACCGAAACGCATTACTGCTTCACGGCAGAAGTAGGCAGGGTGGTGGTACCTACCGTGCGGACTCACAAGAGGTCCTACCACCCGTTAAAATGGATGGATGCAAGTGGCAACGGACTGGCCATACTGGATATCAATTGGAGAGACCATGTTCTGCAGTGGACAGATATATGGCTGAGATGATGAATTCGCATTCACTTGTGTTGCGGGCTTATGATAAGCCCACATAAATGAGTATCGCCACCGTGTCTATTTGTCTATATTCACGTTGTTTTGTGTAAAGTCTCCCACAGTTTATTAATACCAGATTATTACATTTTACTAGCTGACCCGGCCAAACGCTACTTTGCTTTATAAATTATTTCTAGGAAAGATAAATAGCCTAGATACCGACTGCAGCGCCATCTGCCGGGCTGATTTGTAAATCTAAACCATTCTCGAATCCACCTGAAGGTACACAGAAAATTTCATTAAAATCGGTCCAGCCGTTTAGAAGAAATTCAGTAACAAACACACGCCCAGAAGAAATATATATAAAGACTAGCTGTACCAATCCGCTTCGCTGGGCATTTAAAATTAACATTATTATTTCTGACCCCCACAAAGATTCTCATCATTAACGGCCCGCAACTGGTGTAGGGGGTCCTACACTCATATAAATATTATAGCCTATCCATTAAAAACATGTATTTTCTACATGGATACCAAGTTTCAAGTCAATCGGATGCACGGTTCAGTAGTTATAACGGAACATCCGTAAAAACCATTGTAGATTTATATATCAGTATAGATTAATAAGTCTATATCACAAGTAGTGCAAGGTAGAGGGGGAAGAGGTCGACCGAAGAAGCCCTGGATAGAGTGTGTGAATGACGATATGAGAGAGAGGAGTGAGTGTTAAAATGACGGCTGATAGAAGAGAATGGAATAGAAAAATTCGCTTTGATCAACCCACCTAGTAAGATAAGGTGGAGAAAAAGAAGAAGATTATTAAGTCTACATGACTATATCATCTGCCATATACTTTAGAGGTATATTAGTGATCAATTAATAGAAGTAACACATACTACAACTATTAAAATACATACACTGAACAATTGAAAAACCAAGCCAACTAGATTTGAAATAAAAAACGAACATCAAGTAATATCAGCTTAAACTATAATATCTTTTGTTCGAAGCTTAAAGCGACTCTGCTTGTTTCTGTGTTGATTAAATTTATCTGTTAACTAGCCGCCCGCTCCGACTCCGGTCGGGTCTTTAACAAAAATTTCAACGATATTTGACGTTGTTTTGTTTTTTTGAATAAAAGAACACTTATTGCGGCACAACTATAATAGTTAGACATATGCTGCCACGACACTTTTTGTCAATAATAATGTGATCTACAAAGTCGTAGTAGATTATTTTATTCTATCATCAAAAGTTTTCGCAGGGCACGCGATGTCAAGAAACTTTGGGTTACATTATTGGATTTTTAGTAAAGATCTCTGATCTCTGAAAGAATTTTTCAAATCGATTCAGTAGTTTCGGAGCCTATTCAATACAAACAAACAAACTAATCTTTCCTCTTTATAATATTAATATAGATGGAAAGAACAAGTTACCTAGTTAAAACGAAATAGTTTTGTTTGACGTCCGAAATAAAACAAGTCGGATCTAACAATCGGATTGTGTCAAACTGTAAATTTTAGTTAGGAGTTTAGGTAGTACTAACAGAACCAGTAGATAAAACTAGATTTAACTTATTTATTCGACGCTAGCGTGCTGTAGACATATTTATAACTACTTTTACGGCTCGAGTTCGCGTTTATTACACTTTTTTGATTAAATATCGTTATAAATTGAATATTTTATATTTTGCATCCGTCATGCGTCACAGCAAACATTGTAAAGTATTCAAAAGTACCTCGGCCTCATCCTGGACAGTCGTTGGACCTTCCGTGCTCACTTTCAGAACCTGGTCCCTCGTTTGTTGGGGGTGACCGGCGCGTTAAGCCGGCTTCTGCCCAACGTCAGGGGGCCTGACCAGGTGACGCGCCGTCTCTATACGGGGGTGGTGCGATCAATGGCCCTATACGGGGCACCTGTGTGGGGCCAGTCCCTGGCCGCGGGGGTGACGAAGCCGCTGCAACAGCCGCAACGCACCATCGCGGTCAGGGTCATCCGTGGTTATCGCACCATCTCCTTTGAGGCGGCGTGTGTACTGGCTGGGACGCCGCCTTGGATTCTGGAATCGGAGGCGCTCGCTGCTGACTATCAGTGGCGGGCTGACCTTCGTGTCCGGGGCGTGGCGCGTCCCAGCCCCAGTGTGGTCAGAGCGCGGAGGGCCCAATCTCGGTGGTCCGTGCTGGAGTCATGGTCCAGACGGCTGGCTGATCCTTCGGCCGGTCGTAGGACCGCCGAGGCGATTCGCCCGGTCCTTGTGGATTGGGTGAATCGTGACAGAGGACGCCTCACTTTCCGGCTCACGCAGGTGCTAACTGGGCATGGTTGCTTCGGTGAGTTCCTGCACCGGATCGGAGCCGAGCCGACGGCAGAGTGCCACCATTGTGGCTGCGACTTGGACACGGTGGAGCACACGCTCATTGCCTGCCCCGCATGAGAGGGGTGGCGCCGTGTCCTCGTCGCAAAAATAGGAAACGACTTGTCGTTGCTGAGTGTTGTGGCATCGATGCTCGGCGACGACGAGTCGTGGAAGGCGATGCTCGACGTCTGCGTGCACCATCTCGCAGAAGGAGGCGGCGGGGCGCGTGAGAGACGAACAATCCCGCCGCCGTCGAGCGGGGGCCAGGGAGGCGGATGGCGCCCAAGCCCTGGCCCTCTAAGTGTTTCGGGTCCCCCTCACATGTCGGTCTGGGGACCGGCGAGGAGGGCCTAAGAAGACGACGTGCAAGCCGCTCTGCACGCGTTTTACGCAAGAGCATCCGGGTGATGGAAGGCCGGCTATCCTCGACCCACGCTGGTTCTGGTCCAGCGGGGTATTCCATAGGATAGCTCACTCTAACCGGCGCCATCTAGGCGGGCTTCGGATAGCCTGCCGACCGAGAGGGCTGGTGGTCGTGGCGCCGACAACCGCCGGTCCGGCGTCCCGAGGGGGAGGGTGATGGGAGAGATGTGCTCCGCACTAAACGCTTCACTTTCCCCCCTCTGCCTCTTCATGAGTTCTGTCTCATGCGAGGTTTGAACGTTGGTTGTTGAGCGACAGGAGGTTTTAGTCAGTTCGACTCTGACATGCCCCGCCCTCCATCCCCAGTGGAGGGCGGAAGTCCGGCGATTTCTTCCAGACCAAAAAAAAAAAAGTATTCAGAGCGTCCCAAACAATAAAATGACTACTAAAAATACGTGATTAAGCAGTAAAATAGATTTATTATTTCCAACGCTTCCAATGCTTCACAGATTTCAAGGTCACGGACACTAAATGTGTCTTTAATTGTGTCTTATCTAAGCGACTCGTGAGTAACGAAGAGAAAGTCAATATATAGGTATGTACTTGACAGGACATAGCATCGTCGTCTGCTCATCTATAGTTATACTTTCCCTAACCCATGCATCAGCCCGCTGAGTTTCTCGTCGGATCTTCTCAGCGGGTCGCGATTCCGATCCGGTAGTAGATTCATTCGCGAAGCAATTGTTTTTGAGTTGTTAGGTCTCCTTCGGAGGCGCTCGGACAGCTATTAACAAATCCCACCCCTCCTGGCTGAGCCTAAATAAATATATAAAATAAAAATCTCAATAAAATAAATAAATATCTCAAAACAATAAACACAGTCCACGCTCAATTACTACAACTTAAGAGCTATGAATGTCACTGCTTTCTGCCCACTGAGTTTCTCGCCGGATCTTCTGAGTGGGTCGCGTTTCCGATCCGGTGGTAGATTCTGCGAAGCACTGTTCTTGCTAGGGTCAGTGTTAGCAACTCTCCGGTTGAGCCCCGCGAGCTCACCTACAAACGTTAGGGTGAAGCTGAATTAGCCTCTCAAGGCTATCAGCATAGGTAGGGAAAAAAAAAAAAACTGCTTTCAATAAAGCTCCGTAAAAACGTTGAATTATGTACACTAACTTCGTTAAAATATGTAACAAAGTATAATGTAAAGTTATTGACAACCTACAACTCACAACTTATATAGCATCGTATTGTTGCACTGGTAAGAGTAACGCCATCTATCGCCGAATAGTCGAAGGATCTAGTAGTATCTAGAACGCTCGAGAAGTACAACGCCATTTATTTTCAGATAGCGGAAACACAATACTCTACTTGTGTGGAATATTCTCGATAATTCTAGGGATGAGGTATCGACTATAAAAGCGTTGCAGAGATGGCACGAAGCAGTTAGTAATGGGAACTACTCGAAGCGAAACAGCGAACGGATCACCTGAAGCGGAGCGGAAGAAGCGAATTGAGAGTTTTAAAGTATTTGTTGAGTGTTTTGAGTGTTCTAAGTGTTGAATACAGTTTTAAGTTAAACTCCGGTAGAATTTTTATTTATCCCGAACCCCAGCGCGTAACAGTATAATAAATGAGACGTTCATTTCATTGCATTGGTGTTATTTTGAATATCAGCTTTATTATCTGTTTATATTTTGGCGATTTGAAAACTTCAGGCTTACAGATACTAATGAGAAGTGTGCTGAATTTCAGCTTTAAGCTCTCTTGACGATTTTGACCAATTTACCATTTAATTTTAGAAATTACTTGGGTATACAAAAAATTTGTTACTTGACATCCAATTTGAAATTTCAGGTACATTTGAAAATATGAAGGCTGAAGCTTATAGATATCTATCGCCCGTAAATGAAGGTAAATTGCTCACGACAGTCTTTTTTGGGAATGGGAGACAGGCATTAATTTGGTTAATTAAAATAAATTTTGAGTAGGACTATCTCAGATAAAGAAGACGTAACGTTTTTTTCTTAAGTCAGTTTTCTATTTTTCTTTTGCTTCTAAGCGATTTGACGACTCAAATTAAAAATTTTTTTTAATAATAACAAACTCACGTATCGTGAGATAAATAATACCACCTTACTTAATTACAGTCCGAACCTTCATCTTAAGACTTAAATCACATTTCGATTCAGATGTGGAGATATGGAAATGCCACGCAATCAAGTGCCATCATGGAACACGAGATATTTGACAAATGCCTGACCCTCGCCAACGATATGATCAAAATAAGTTTGAACATATATAAGTTCCGAACAACACGACATGAGAACCCTCTTGTCGTGGCCGCTGGGAATTACATACCCGATCCTGTAGACCGAATGGTAAGCAGTCGACGTCGCCCAAAACACGTCATTACGGATCCTCTCGATCCACTAACGGTGCTTTTAGGTACCACAAGCACCGGTCACCGTCCTCGTCGAACCCGTCACTTGCGACGAAGGGCTCGACGAACTAATTAACCCATAGACACAAACCACTGAGTTTATCGCCGTATCTTCTCAGTTGGTTGCGTTTCGGATCCGGTGATAGATTCTGCGAAGCACTGCTCTTGCTAGGGTCAGTGTTAGCAACACTCCAGTTTGAGCCCCGTGAGCTCACCTACATGTTAGGGTGAAGCTGAAATAGCCTCTCAAGGCTATGAGCATAGGTAGGAGAAAAAAGAAAAAAATATATCACCCGCTCGACTGAAGACCTTTCCTTTGTCGATACCTCCCAAACAACCAAAGTATTCATTGATAAATAATGAATTATCTATAGTTAATTAGCGAAGGAAGAACAACGCTATTTGTTTCCGTCGTGACAGGTAATGGGAGGATGCGCATTGCGTACGAACAGAGAAGGAAATGGAGACTACATTGCCATTAATTTTTTTTAATTCATTTATTGAGTGCTCAAAACAGGATCCTGAGGGTGCTCTTTATCGGTGCCTTGGTATACTCGAAATTCGGAAATCTACGAGTACCTGGAAATACCTGGACCAACTATAAGGACCTCTTGACAGCTACCTAAGCCCATTGTCCGGTGTTCTCTTGCAGCCAAATCTGATTAGAAGACTCAAGTGAGCCAATGTGCTATTCTACTAAAAGAAGAGGGAGCATTGACTCTACCTCGCCGAACCCTAGCTTCTTATGGCTCCCCTGATTATATTCTTGGCGTCTGACTAAACGTATAAAAAAAACGCATTCATTTATCGGCGTTAGACCTCACTGGAGTATGTCCAGTGTGGTACTTATCCTGCCGCGAACCAATCACTTATGCTGGTTTCAAAGTTAAGATTGCCGCTTATAACGTCAACTGAGATATACACTCTTATTCTAAGGTGTTAGAGCGTATTTTCAAGGGTAATAAGCAGTGCCCACACGTCGAATGATCAACCCAACTGATTTAACTTACCCGGTACTATAGTATTCCGATAGAGGCACCCGTCACGTGCGGACGTGCCCATCGACCACTCGATCGCCCGGCCTTTGTTCGCCCGGCTTTTGTTAGCCCGGCCATTGTTCGCGCGGCCTGTGTTCGTGGTACATCTGCCGACCAAGTGTTTTTTCTGGAAGTTTTTATTTGTTTTGTTTCTTTTTGTTATTTCTGTGTTCGTGGTACATCTGCCGACAAACCGTTTTCCAGGAAGTGTTTATTTGTTTTGTTTCTTTTTGTTATTCCTGTTTTGTTGTGTTTTTTTCTTTGTCCTGTAGTAATCACGCCGCATCGCTACCTGTGTTCAATAGAACCGCTCAGTTCCGAGAAGTTGGGGCCTCGCCGCAAGGCGAGTGTATTCAAAGTCCCGGGGCAGCCCCACCTGGGCACGTATCCATAATGGACGCTGTATTCGCGGAATTTCTCCGGCTTCGCTACCCAAAGCTCACTTCCGAGTTTCTGGCCTTCAAGGCCGACCACACAGCAAGCCCTCTCGTGGACTCCGCCGACCTCGCTGCTCCTGCGTCGCCTGTACCTGCGTGCAAAGCTTCTGCATCGAGCACCGCAGCCTCCGTCGTGCCTGCCGTTCCCGGGTCGCCTATACTGGCGAGTAAAACTGCTGCGTCGTCCGCCGTGGCCACCGTTCCAGCTGTGCGTTCATCCGCGGCCTCCGTCGCGCCCTCCAAAACACCTGCTCGTAGGTCACCTGCGCCCGCCTCCTCGTACTCCGACTCTGACTCGGAGATGGAGGTCGACCTCGCCCCCGCCTCATCGACGGATGGATTTACCCTGGTACAAAAGGGTAAGAAGCGTGCCGCGGAGTCTCGAGCTCCCGCGGCCGCTAAAATTAGCAAAGCCGCGAACGCGTCGCGCCCCCGCCCCCAGACTCCCGTTGCGCCTCCAGCCCGTGCCAGTCCGTCGCCGCGTCCGGTGGCACAAAATAAAACCCAGTCCCCTCCTCCGGTAATCCTTCAAGAGAAGGCAGCTTGGGATCGAGTTTCCCTGGCCCTTAAGGCCAAAAATATCAATTTCACGAATGCCCGTAACCTCGCGAACGGCATCCAAATAAAGGTGCATTCATCTGATGACCATAGGGCCCTCACCTCTTACCTCCGTAAGGAGCGTATAAGCTTCCACACTTATACGCTTCAGGAGGAGCGCGAACTCCGCGTTGTAATACGCGGAATCCCTAAAGAGATAGATGTAGAGCTCGTCAAGGCCGATCTGTTAGAACAGGGCCTACCAGTGAATTCTGTGCACCGTATGCACACCGGTCGCGGTAGGGAGCCATATAATATGGTTCTAGTCGCTCTCCAGCCTACCCCCGAGGGTAAGAAAATCTTTAACACACAGACCGTCTGTAGGCTCTCTGGTATCGCTGTCGAAGCCCCCCATAAAAAAGGCACTCCTAGCCAGTGCCATAACTGTCAATTGTACGGGCACTCTTCCCGTAACTGTCACGCGCGCCCCCGATGCGTCAAATGTTTAGGCGATCACGCCACGGCCCTATGCACTCGCGATCAAAAAACCGCGACGGAACCGCCTAGCTGCGTCCTGTGTCGAACACAGGGTCACCCCGCAAATTACCGCGGATGCCCCCGAGCCCCGAAAATAAATCGCCGCGTCGCCCGCCAAAACCGCCTCCGAGCTTCCGGCCCAGACATCAAAGCCTCGGCACCCTCTGCGTCGCAGGCTAAGCCAGCGTTCGTTCCGGCGGCAGTGCCCAGTGTCTCGGCCTGGGCGAAACCGCTGCCGTACACGATCACGGCTACAACTCCCTCCTCCGCGATTCGTCCCGCCCCCGCGACTCGTCCCTCTCCCGCGACTTGCCCTCCGACCGCGTCCGAAAATCTCGCTTTAGCGATCGACTTCTTTCAGTCGATCAACTTTGAGCGCGTTAACGCTTTGGGCGACGCCATTCGCGCTGCCTCCACTGCACAACACTTTATCGCCGTTGTGCAGGAATACGCCGACGTATACGCGTCATTAAATACATACGTCCTCCCCTCACTCCGCCGGTAATCAATGGCGTATATAAGTAGAATAAAGCCCCTATCTGTAACGATAGGATTTTTTAACGCTTACGGTCTCGCAAATCAACGTGATCAGGTTTCTGACTTTTTGCGTGACCATCAAATTGATATCTTTTTAGTGCAGGAGACCCTACTTAAGCCCGCGCGCCGTGACCCTAAAATCGCGAACTATAACATGGTCAGGAACGACAGGCTCTCTGCCCGTGGTGGTGGTACCGTCATTTACTATAGAAGAGCCCTGCATTGCGTCCCGCTCGATCCTCCCGCGCTCGCTAATATCGAAGCATCAGTGTGCCGAATCTCACTGACGGGACACGCGCCGATCGTTATCGCGTCCGTTTATCTTCCACCGGATAAGATCGTTCTAAGCAGTGATATCGAGGCGCTGCTCGGTATGGGGAGCTCTGTCATTCTGGCGGGCGACCTAAATTGTAAACACATCAGGTGGAACTCACACACCACAACCCCGAATGGCAGGCGGCTTGACGCGTTAGTCGATGATCTCGCCTTCGATATCGTCGCTCCGCTAACCCCGACTCACTACCCGCTAAATATCGCGCATCGCCCGGATATACTCGACATAGCGTTATTAAAAAACGTAACTCTGCGCTTAGACTCGATCGAAGTAGTTTCAGAGTTAGATTCAGACCACCGTCCCGTCGTTATGAAGCTCGGTCGCGCTCCCGATTCCGTTCCCGTCACGAGGACTGTGGTGGATTGGCACACGCTGGGCATCAGCCTGGCTGAATCTGATCCACCATCTCTCCCGTTTAACCCGGACTCTACCCCGTCTCCTCAGGTTACCGCTGAAGCCATAGACATCTTAACGTCACACATCACCTCGACATTAGATAGGTCATCGAAACAAGTAGTAGCGGAGGACTTCCTTCACCGCTTCAAATTGTCCGACGATATTAGGGAGCTCCTTAGAGCTAAGAACGCCTCGATACGCGCCTACGACAGGTATCCTACCGCGGAAAATCGTATTCGAATGCGTGCCCTACAACGCGACGTAAAGTCTCGCATCGCCGAAGTCCGAGATGCCAGATGGTCTGATTTCTTAGAAGGACTCGCGCCCTCCCAAAGGTCTTACTACCGCTTAGCTCGTACTCTCAAATCGGATACGGTAGTAACTATGCCCCCCCTCGTAGGCCCCTTAGGCCGACTCGCGGCGTTCGATGATGACGAAAAAGCAGAGCTGCTGGCCGATACATTGCAAACCCAGTGCACGCCCAGCACTCAATACGTGGACCCTGTTCATGTAGAATTAGTAGACAGTGAGGTAGAACGCAGAGTCTCCTTGCCACCCTCGGATGCTTTACCACCCGTCACCCCGATGGAAGTTAAAGACTTGATCAAAGACCTACGTCCTCGCAAGGCTCCCGGTTCCGACGGTATATCCAACCGCGTTATTAAACTTCTACCCGTCCAACTCATCGTGATGTTGGCATCTATTTTCAATGCCGCTATGGCGAACTGTATCTTTCCCGCGGTGTGGAAAGAAGCGGACGTTATCGGCATACATAAACCCGGTAAACTAAAAAATCATCCGACGAGCTACCGCCCGATTAGCCTCCTCATGTCTCTAGGCAAACTGTATGAGCGTCTGCTCTACAAACGCCTCAGAGACTTCGTCTCATCCAAGGGCATTCTCATCGATGAACAATTCGGATTCCGTACAAATCACTCATGCGTTCAACAGGTGCACCGCCTCACGGAGCACATTCTTGTGGGGCTTAATCGACCAAAACCCTTATACACGGGAGCTCTCTTCTTCGACGTCGCAAAAGCGTTCGACAAAGTCTGGCACAATGGTTTGATTTTCAAACTATTCAACATGGGCGTGCCGGATAGTCTCGTGCTCATCATACGGGACTTCTTGTCGAACCGCTCTTTTCGATATCGAGTCGAGGGAACCCGCTCCTCCCCACGACCTCTCACAGCTGGAGTCCCGCAAGGCTCTGTCCTCTCACCCCTCCTATTTAGCTTATTCGTCAACGATATTCCCCGGTCGCCGCCGACCCATTTAGCTTTATTCGCCGACGATACGACTGTTTACTATTCTAGTAGAAATAAGTCCCTAATCGCGAAGAAGCTTCAGAGCGCAGCCCTAGCCCTAGGACAGTGGTTCCGAAAATGGCGCATAGACATCAACCCAGCGAAAAGTACTGCGGTGCTGTTTCAGAGGGGAAGCTCCACACGGATTTCCTCCCGGATTAGGAGGAGGAATCTCACACCCCCGATTACTCTCTTTAGACAACCCATACCCTGGGCCAGGAAGGTCAAGTACCTGGGCGTTACCCTGGATGCATCGATGACATTCCGCCCGCATATAAAATCAGTCCGTGACCGTGCCGCGTTTATTCTCGGTAGACTCTACCCCATGATCTGTAAGCGGAGTAAAATGTCCCTTCGGAACAAGGTGACACTTTACAAAACTTGCATAAGGCCCGTCATGACTTACGCGAGTGTGGTGTTCGCTCACGCGGCCCGCACACACATAGACACCCTCCAATCCCTACAATCCCGCTTTTGCAGGTTAGCTGTCGGGGCTCCGTGGTTCGTGAGGAACGTTGACTTACACGACGACCTGGGCCTCGAATCAATTCGGAAATACATGAAGTCAGCGTCGGAACGATACTTCGATAAGGCTATGCGTCATGATAATCGCCTTATCGTTGCCACCGCTGACTACTCCCCGAATCCTGATCATGCAGGAGCCAGTCACCGTCGACGCCCTAGACACGTCCTTACGGATCCATCAGATCCAATAACCTTTGCATTAGATGCCTTCAGCTCTAATACTAGGGGCAGGCTTAGGGACCCCGGTAACCGTACTCGTCGAACTCGACAAAGAGGTCGACGTGCAACCTAACCCATGCATCAGCCCGCTGAGTTTCTCGCCGGATCTTCTCAGCGGGTCGCGATTCCGATCCGGTAGTAGATTCATTCGCGAAACAATTGCTCTTGAGTTGTTAGGTCTCCTTCGGAGGCGCTCGGGCAGTTGTTAGCAAATCCCACCCCTCTTGGCTGAGCCTTTGCTCGCCCACCTGTCCTGGTGAAACTGGAAAGGCCTTCGGGCCACCAGTAAACATTCAATCATAAAAAAAAAAAAAAAAAAAAAAAAAGTTAAACTCCGGTAGAATTTTTATTTATCCCGAACCCCAGCGCGTAACAGTATAATAAATGAGACGTTCATTTCATTGCATTGGTGTTATTTTGAATATCAGCTTTATTATCTGTTTATATTTTGGCGATTTGAAAACTTCAGGCTTACAGATACTAATGAGAAGTGTGCTGAATTTCAGCTTTAAGCTCTCTTGACGATTTTGACCAATTTACCATTTAATTTTAGAAATTACTTGGGTATACAAAAAATTTGTTACTTGACATCCAATTTGAAATTTCAGGTACATTTGAAAATATGAAGGCTGAAGCTTATAGATATCTATCGCCCGTAAATGAAGGTAAATTGCTCACGACAGTCTTTTTTGGGAATGGGAGACAGGCATTAATTTGGTTAATTAAAATAAATTTTGAGTAGGACTATCTCAGATAAAGAAGACGTAACGTTTTTTTCTTAAGTCAGTTTTCTATTTTTCTTTTGCTTCTAAGCGATTTGACGACTCAAATTAAAAATTTTTTTTAATAATAACAAACTCACGTATCGTGAGATAAATAATACCACCTTACTTAATTACAGTCCGAACCTTCATCTTAAGACTTAAATCACATTTCGATTCAGATGTGGAGATATGGAAATGCCACGCAATCAAGTGCCATCATGGAACACGAGATATTTGACAAATGCCTGACCCTCGCCAACGATATGATCAAAATAAGTTTGAACATATATAAGTTCCGAACAACACGACATGAGAACCCTCTTGTCGTGGCCGCTGGGAATTACATACCCGATCCTGTAGACCGAATGGTAAGCAGTCGACGTCGCCCAAAACACGTCATTACGGATCCTCTCGATCCACTAACGGTGCTTTTAGGTACCACAAGCACCGGTCACCGTCCTCGTCGAACCCGTCACTTGCGACGAAGGGCTCGACGAACTAATTAACCCATAGACACAAACCACTGAGTTTATCGCCGTATCTTCTCAGTTGGTTGCGTTTCGGATCCGGTGATAGATTCTGCGAAGCACTGCTCTTGCTAGGGTCAGTGTTAGCAACACTCCAGTTTGAGCCCCGTGAGCTCACCTACATGTTAGGGTGAAGCTGAAATAGCCTCTCAAGGCTATGAGCATAGGTAGGAGAAAAAAGAAAAAAATATATCACCCGCTCGACTGAAGACCTTTCCTTTGTCGATACCTCCCAAACAACCAAAGTATTCATTGATAAATAATGAATTATCTATAGTTAATTAGCGAAGGAAGAACAACGCTATTTGTTTCCGTCGTGACAGGTAATGGGAGGATGCGCATTGCGTACGAACAGAGAAGGAAATGGAGACTACATTGCCATTAATTTTTTTTAATTCATTTATTGAGTGCTCAAAACAGGATCCTGAGGGTGCTCTTTATCGGTGCCTTGGTATACTCGAAATTCGGAAATCTACGAGTACCTGGAAATACCTGGACCAACTATAAGGACCTCTTGACAGCTACCTAAGCCCATTGTCCGGTGTTCTCTTGCAGCCAAATCTGATTAGAAGACTCAAGTGAGCCAATGTGCTATTCTACTAAAAGAAGAGGGAGCATTGACTCTACCTCGCCGAACCCTAGCTTCTTATGGCTCCCCTGATTATATTCTTGGCGTCTGACTAAACGTATAAAAAAAACGCATTCATTTATCGGCGTTAGACCTCACTGGAGTATGTCCAGTGTGGTACTTATCCTGCCGCGAACCAATCACTTATGCTGGTTTCAAAGTTAAGATTGCCGCTTATAACGTCAACTGAGATATACACTCTTATTCTAAGGTGTTAGAGCGTATTTTCAAGGGTAATAAGCAGTGCCCACACGTCGAATGATCAACCCAACTGATTTAACTTACCCGGTACTATAGTAGTAAAATGCGTTGTGACGAGGAGGTCGTGAGTTAGCTCCCCATATTGGGAAAACATTTTCGAACACAATTGATTCATCTTTTTCTAGTCTAGGGGCTCAATAAATATAAATTCATACATTTAAACCTATGTGTAGATTAGTATTTTGTTCTTATAGTACAGGAAATCCAAGGTTGGATGTCTGTATGTTTTCTACCTATTTACCAGGATAATTCTTGGTTGTATATTTGTTGTCTTAGTTTTATAAAAACCCCACCAAAACTTCCTTAGGCTTGGTAAGGAAGCTACTACTGCTAAGCTTAAAGAACGTCAGGATGGGTCTTAACCCTCTTCTGCTTACAGAAGAAAGTAAAAACAAAAAAAAATAATTAAACACCACTCAATTCCACTTTTATTCCCATCTCATTACTCGGCAGCTCCGAACAATAAACAGTAGGGCATCCTCGCGCATTACTGATGCTCTCACATTTCCCACCGTCTGATTATTAAATCAAGGCGGCACATTGCAAAGCAGCATTGCATCCCTAGAAATAAGTTTAAAAGCATCTAGCTTAAAGCTCAGTAGACATATAGACCCGAAATCGTGAATGATGATGACGCTTCAGATATGAAATCGCTTTTTTTCTTTATTGTCAGACGAACATACGGCCCACCTAATGATAATCTACCATTGGGTACTCATCGCAAGCCTCGTTTCAAGAAAGACATGTCATAGTACTAGGAAAGCACCATGGAGGGGAGTTCGTTCCAAAGCCGAATGGTAAGTAGCAGCAATGGTTTCTGGAAACGCACGCGGTTCCAGGTAGTGTGAAAAAACTCTATTCTGGGTGCAGGGACCTGGTAGGAGGTACGGACTTCAATGCAACAAAAAAAAATTGGTCTACTTGACCACATGGCTTTCATCTCTAGCTGGAATAAGCGTCTCTAAAAATAAATGAAGGTAAAAAAGCAACAGCGATTTTTGAAGTGAAACTTCTTTAGGCGCGTTGAGAGGAAAATTTAACTCGCGACAGATTCGTTACGGCTAGAGAGAAAAGATACAATTTAGGACGCGCGAGAGTGAGAGAATATACGAAATTATTTATCTTTATATATATATTTCTTCTGTGCGTGTGTTTGTCACTGAGCTCCTCCTAAACGGCTGGACCGATTTGAATGATTTTTTTTGTATGCGTTTGGGTGGCACCCTGGATGGTTTAGATTCACAAATCAGCCCTGCAGATGGCGCTTATAGTCGGTACCTAGGTTATGTATCTATACTGCAACTAAGCGGCTGGATCGACTTGAATGAATTTTTGTGTATGCATTCATTCATTCATTTCATTAATTTTGTGTATACAGTACAACGTCTGTCGGGCCCGCTAGTAATATATTATTGGTGAAGATATCATTTCTCTTGTTTTTTTTTTTTTTTTATGATTGAAAGTTTACTGGTGGCCCGAAGGCCTTTCCAGTTTCACCAGGACAGGTGGGCGAGTAAAGGCTCAGCCAAGAGGTGCGGGATTTGCTAACAGCTGCCCGAGCGCCTCCGAAGGAGACCTAACAACTCAAGAGCAATTGTTTCGCGAATGGGATTTCTCTTGTACACAGCATTCCCTATTACAAGAGAAATTTTATTTAAGGATGAAAAATGAATAAAACCACAATACTACACACCGCAAAAGAAGTTTCACTTCTTTCACATGCACCAAGTTGCAAGGGCACCATTTATTTTTTTACTTGCTTATCATTAAAAAATTATTAGTAAAACGGGGTTTCGAGAGTGCTTAAATGAAAACCAACTTAAAAAATACGTACCTCAGTGATCTTTTACCGCACGCCGGGCTTATTAGGGTCCCTTGCGACTTTGAAAAAACCTTCAAATGTTCTTTTATGGCTCAGGTTTATCTGCTTTGATGGGCAGGGTATCGGAATACTGATTTCCTTTGTCGTATCACTTTTGTCAGAGCGGTCGTGGTCGTCATTTAGTATCGTTGCTGTGAGCAGGACTGGTGGTAGGACCTCTTATGAGTCCGCGCGGGTAGGTACCACCACCCTGCGTATTTCTGCCGTGAAGCAGTAATGCGTTTCGGTTTGAAGGGTGAGGCGGCCGTTGTAACTATACTGAGATCTTATAACTTATATCTCAAGGTGGGTGGCGCATTTTCGTTATAGATGTCCATAGGCTCCAGTAACCACTTAACACCAGGTGGGCTGTGAGCTCGTCCACCCATCTAAGCAATAAAAAAACGATGGTATGCGTCTCACGAGAAATCTCCACTCCACTCGGTTTGTGATGAGTCAGAATACTGAAAGTCTGTACTGATAGCCAGAAGATAAGGACAAGCGAGCACCTTCACGCTACTGTCACTTCACTATATTCCATATGAGCTAAAAGTACCCTCACTTATTCTCTAGTAGATTACCACAATGAACCCGATTTGTGACCCAAAGTCTTTGACCAGCAATCGATGACCAGTTAACATATTAAGAAAATAAAAATACGGAACACAAATATTTTTAGTCTCTGTACATTTTTTATAAAACTACAAAAAGCGGTTGAACCCGCAGCTTACGCCCGCCATTTTGTTTTAAGCTCGCAAAGGTTCTAGCTTTTAATTTTCCATGCAGATGGAAAATTTCGCCCCGGGTGCTTTAGTGCGTTTTGGTACTTTTTAAATATCCATTATTTTAGGAATATAATTATTAAGGAATATGAATGCCATAGGAAGCTTAATATACAGTACAATTTTGATTCAATCACGGTTTCGTATGGGCTATCGTGTTAAGCGCCAAAGCTTAGCAGACGTCAACACACGAAAGCCCAAATTGTGACTTTTATACCCAAACTTGTGAATCCATGTTTCTCGAATTCGGTATAAAGCACGGTGTAAAACTATAAGAGTATTTTAATCAGTATTGCAGCCGAGAACGGAATCTAATTTCGGTTACACGGAGCCTCCCGCGAAGTGCGGTTCGCCGACCAGAACGATCTAGTGATGAACATTTATCGATATCAAAAATTATTATATAGCTTGTTAAAAAAATACTTTTATAAAATAAATTCAAGTATGTACTGGTAAAAGCAGTTTTATTTGAGTGTCAACGGCTCTTTAGATTCGATTTCTCTGCGTTAGTAATATCATCATTCTTCTGGCCTTCTCCCAGTCACCTGGGGTCGGCGCAACATGTTTTCTCTTTCCATACTCTTCTATCATATATCATTTCTTCGCTCACTCCTTTCTTACCCATATCGTCTATCACGCAATCCATCCATTTCTTCTTAGGTCTACTTCTTCCACTATGTCCTTCCACATTCATAGTTAGCATTCTCTTACCAACCTCATTTTAATTTCGTCTGATTTCTCTGCGTTACTAATACTGGAAAT
This sequence comes from Bombyx mori, assembly GCF_030269925.1. Lineage (NCBI taxonomy): Eukaryota > Metazoa > Arthropoda > Insecta > Lepidoptera > Bombycidae > Bombyx > Bombyx mori. Next base: position 8,632,005 of record NC_085130.1, read on the forward strand.
ATACATCTAAGACAAGAACAACTCCCACCGTTCCCAGATGTCAGATTTCTTCAATACTTTCTTTGGAAGTAAAACGTAAGTTACCATGACAGAACGATCAGGATTTACTAAAAGCTAAAATAATAAAGAGATGTGAAATTAGTAAGACGATATACATTTATGTCCATGGGCGACGGTAACCACTCACCATCAGGTGGGCCGTATGTTCGTCTGCCTACAAGGGCAATAAAAAAAAAAAAAAAAAAAAAAAATGACGTAGTTTTTTCTCTGTAATTGACAAGAGATGCCCGAGCAAAAAAATTGTGTGAAAGAAGTGAAACTTCTTTTGCGGTATGTAGTATTGTAGATTTCTTCGTTTTTCATCCATTAAATTTCTCTCGTAATAAGAAATGCTGTGTATGTGAAAAGACCAAGCTCGCTTTGTCCTTTCCTTCTCTCCACGGTCGAGTGATTCGCGAGACGCTGTCTATTTTCTCACGCTTGCTCTTCCTAAATTGTATTTTTTCTCTCTAGCCGTAACGAATCTGTCGCAAGTGAAATTTTACTCTTAACGCACCTAAAGAAGTTTCACTACAAAACAATTATGAGCAGAAGTTTTTCGAGCGCATCATCAGTTAAGAATCATGACCCCTGGGTGTCATATCGGACTCTTCGCGCATTCTGTGACATTATCTGCTGCTTGTCGTTCAATTGGACCGATAGCGATCAGATGGATCCATGAGGATATGCCTATGAGGGGGACCGTTTTTTTTAATGATTGAGAGTTTACTGGTGGCCCTGAGGCCTTTCCAGTTTCACCAGGATAGTTGGGCGAGCAAAGGTTCAGCGAGGAGGGGTGGGATTTGCTCCCAGCTGCCCGAGCGCATCCGATGGAGACCTAACAACTTAAGAGCAGCTGCTTCGCAAATGAATCTATTACCAGATCGGAATCACGACCCGCTGAGAAGATCCGGCGAGAAACTTAGCGAGCTGATTCATGGGTTAGGTTGCACGTCGAACTCTTTGTCGAATTCAACGAGTACAGTTACCGGGGTCCCTAAGCCTGCTCCTAGTGTTAAAGCGGAAGGCGTCAAGGAGGACCGTTGACGGTTGCGACGTAAGCTGGGACGGGAGTGACGTCAGCGGTGACCACTATAAGCGGGTGTCTCGTTGCTGTCACAAAAAAAGCGTAGATAAAAGCTCACTCTAATCTTATCTATTCATAGAGTTCAAAACTCACGTTTTTATCGATGTTTCGTTGTAACATCACTAATGATTTTCAAGATTCTACACGTGAAATGTCAGGTCAATATCCCGTACTGAGAATCACATTAGCTTTTAACATCTGCCGTGGAGCAGCACAATTTATGTAACCGAGACGCTGATTTCTTTTTAACACAAATATATAACTCACTCAATAAGTCTCCGGAATAAATTATATAAAACAATTTTTGGAGTTTACTCCTTTAGAATCGATTTACATATATAGGCCCGGGGTATGAAAATTATGGGGACCAAAATCGTACTAGCATGTCACACGAAATGCGTTATGCGTAACGCGCGGCCGCGTTATTGCAGGTGACGCCGGGCTGCTGCGCCGGCAGTCCGCCCCAAAGCCTCGTACTGATCGCGCGTTTCTCTCATTATTGTATTTTCATATATTTGTTAGTCGTTTGTTTTGTGTCTCGTTAATTTGTTAATAATCTGTAGTGTATCGTGTTGTCGTAATATAGAACTATTTCTCGTATTGTTTCGTTTAATTTTTTATATCCAGTAAACTCCAGTCGTGCGTCGGAGCGGACACACACACTTTTTTTTTTTTTTTTTCGATATTGCTCTTTTTACCTCAGCATGTCACCTTTATTAGTCGTAATTAAATTCCAATACTCCTCTAACTTTTCAATGTATTATAATTTTGCTTTCAAAATAGTTTTACCTCACTCGAACCAGATAGTTCTAAGCGAGTGCTAAAAGTGTTGGGTCTCTGCGTCTTACAACGCTATTTCTAATTTTATGGAAAGAATAGTGACTTTTTTCCTACCTAGCCTCTCAAGGCTATATCAGCGTTACCCTAGCGTGTAGGTGAACTCTCGGGGCTCAAACCAGAGGTATTGCTAACACTGACCCTAGCAAGAGCAGTGTACCGCAAAATGGAATCGGAAACGCGAACCACTGAGAATATCCGGGGAGAAACTCAGCGGGCTGTGTAGTGAAGGTCAATATATAGCATTGACGATAATTAATTTAATTTTAAAAAGCATTTGGCCTTTGGCGGAATGTCTAGAAATACAATGATGTAATTTTTTGTGTCAGCATAAAATAATCGGACCTCGGCCTAGGCGTTGGGGACTTTAGGAGAGACATAATGGAGTTAAAGCCAATAACGTAAGCTCGCAGATTGCAAGCGTGTGCTCCACTATCCAAGTCACACAGTCCAGACTGGACTGGACTCCAGAGTGCCGAGATCCTTTTTTTTTTCTTTTTTTTTCGGGCCGGGGGCCGAACCTCCTACGAGGTCCCCGCGCCTAGGGGCGCGCGGGGTATGTGAGACTCAACGATCTGCAGGTGTTGAGAGCAGATCGCGGGCCCAAGGATTTTAGGACCCACCCACTAAACGACTCCCCTGCAGAGTGCCGAGATCCTAACATAACAGATCCTAACATATAACCTGAATAATTACAAATCGTGTATGCTATTAATATAAACAGAACAATTTCTGTCTGTGTTCGATATTCGAGATACGTTACAGTTGACAAAAAAGTATTCATATTGTTTTATTGTTTACCATTCCTCTTGGTATCTACGTGTATACGTATGATGTTTTTTTTTTATTGCTTAGTTGGGTGGACGAGCTCACAGCCCACCTGGTGTTAAGTGGTTACTGGAGCCCATAGATATCTACAACGTTAATGGACCACCACCTTGAGATATAAGTTCTAAGGTCTCAGTATAGTTATACGGTTACCGGATTAAAGATTATTCAAGGAGGGAGGAAGATATTTAAGAATGACGTGAAGTCTGAAGGTCCTATTGGCCTTTTGACTCCGATTCCCCAATTGAACAAACGAAAATCACAGAAAAAATGTCGTTTTTTTGTTTTCCCTACCTATTAGTTGGTAACCTAGGGGACTAGTCCGGCTACACGCGTACGGGTAGGTGAGCTCACGGGCTCAACCTGAGAGAATTTGCTAACACGAACCCTAGCAAGAGCAGTGCTTCGCAGAATCTACCACCGGATCGGAATCGCGACCCTCTGAGAAAATCCGGCGAGAAACTTAGTGGATAATGAAAATTATCGGTTTGTTTCCTATAAAACAACGAGAAATGTCTGAATACACTCTAATGTAAATTTTCGTACCTAGAGGTATACGGAGTTGCTTAGCAGAGTAATCTGGCTGGCTGTTGATCACCATAAATCTGAAAATAGACTCCTCGAGCCACAAGTGATTCTCCGTTATTTGTTCATATTAAAAAGGTGCTTCATTTCTTGGCTGATGTTTCAATTGCTACGAGACATACCGGTGCAACATGAGCCCACACGTGGGGGTGGTAATACCCTGTACATTTCTGGAACAAAGCATTTGGCGTCTGAAACGCTAGATAACTCTACATCATAATCATCATGATGATTATACGTCAGCTGTAGAATGTAGCGCTATTTTTTGGTCAGGAGGAAATCGCCGTTCTCCAACCCTCCACTAGGGATGGCGGGCGAGGCATGTCGGAGTCGAACCGACTAAAACCTCCTGTCGCTCAACAACCCACGTCCTAGCCTCGCATGAGACAGAGCTCATGAAAAGGAAAAGGGGAGAGAGTGAAGCGTTTAGTGCGGAACACATCTCTCCCATCACCCTTTCTCCCCCTCGGGACGCCAGACCGGCAGTCGTCGGCGCCACGACCACCAGCCCTCTCGGTCTGGATATAGGGCTACTCCAAGGCTCAACCCATTAGCCAGTCTTTATAGTATATGTAAATGATAACCGTTACAACAATACAAATCAAACTAAATGCCTCAAATTATCGTATTGGTGTTGCCCATGGTCCGGTACCCAATTAGATAAATCGTAAATTTGTGATCCCCGATCCTGCGGATAGAATGGAAAGCAGTCGACGTCGCCCCAAACACGTCATTTCGGATCCTCCCGATCCACTAACGGTGCTTCTAGGTACCTCAAGCACCGGTCATCGTCATCGTCGAACCCGTCGCTTGCGACGAAGGGCTCGACTAGTAAATTAATCCTCAGACACAGCTCAGAGTTTCTCGCCAGATCTTCTCAGTGGGTCGCGTTTCCAATCCGATGGTAGATTCTGCGAAGCACGGTTTTTGCTAGGGTTCGTGTTAGCAACGTCATCAGGTTTGAGCCCCGTGAGCTCACCTACTGGTTAAGGCTACGCTGATATAGCCTCTCAAGGCTCTCAGCTTAGGTAGGAAAAGACAGTAAATTTATCGTGGAAAATCGACCGATATCGAACCCGATATCTGAGTTACTAAGTCTGATTGTCGTGTCGGAAAACAGAAACGTCTTATCATCACAATTTTTCCAAAATTTTTGCCGCTGGCTGAGCAATGTTTCATTACACGGATTATGCTACACGAAATATTTGAATAATGTGCGTATACGTGAATACAAATGAGATTGGAATGTCACATGTGATCAAATCTTTCGTTGATCTGCGTTACGTGAAAAAACATTGATATAAGGTGACTATACTTTGATTTCGGGGCGTATTTTCTACTTAGATACCATCATCCTAGCTAATTCTGCTCTGAAAGAATGATGCCGCTTAAAGGATAACAGGATAATAGGCTGGTGGTAAGGCATCCTGTGAACCTGCACGGGTAGGTTTTTTTTTATGCTTAGATTGGTGGACGAGCTCACAGCCCACCTGGTGTTAACGACATCTACAACGTAAATGCGACACCCACCTTGAGATGTAAGTTCTAAGGTCGCAAGTATATTTACAACGGTAACTCCACCTTTCAAGCCAAAACGCTTAACTGCTTCACGGCAGAAATAGGCAGGGTGGTGGTTCCTACCCGTGCGGACACGCAAGAGGTCCTAGTGCCAGTAAGTACCACCACTCTGGCTATTACTACCGCTATGCAATAACACGAACCGACTTGAAGAATCGTTGAATTATTGAACTGAGATTTAGAACTCGAGTTGAAAATGAGTGGCAGCATTTACGTTGTTCATGTCTCTGAACCCAATAACCACCTACCACTAATTGAGCTTTAAGCTAATTTACCTGTCTACGCAATAAAGAACTTCCAAGTGCTGCCTAGAAAGCTCGTAACATAAATGGGAGGTCCTTGAGACATGCGGACGTAGTTACAGTTGTATTGTGTGATGTCTGTCCTATCAGTCAAACTCTAAGGTATGGTTTTGTGGAGGAATTAGGCCAGATGCCGGTAGTCATATATACAGGCTTGCACAATAACCTCACTATCTCATGGGTGGACGAGCTCACAGCCCACCTGGTGTTACGTGGTTACCGGAGCCCATAGACATCTACAACGTAAATGCGACACCCACCTTGAGATGTGGTTGAGTTCTAAGGTCGCAAGTATATTTACAACGGTAACTCCACCTTTCAAGTCGAAACGCATTACTGCTTCACGGCAGAAATAGGCAGGGTGGTGGTTCCTACCCGTGTGGACTTACAAGAGGTCTTACGACCAGTAAATATGCTATGATAGTGAAACTACGAACAGAAGGGATTGTGGTCTAAGGGATAAAGCGCCCGGTATAGAGTACATAAATGAAACGATTATGCCAAGGTTCAAATCCTGCAGGCTGGTATTAATTTTCCTAAGGATGCGGCTTCGCGTACAACGATGTCTTCTGATTGACAATCCAATAGATCTTATCATTAATGGTCCATGAACCACAGTAAGCGCCTATCGATAAGTATGCGGTTTTTTTTATTGCTTAGATGGTTGGACGAGCTCACAGCCCACCTGGTGTTAAGTGGTTACTGGAGCCCATAGACATCTACAACGTAAATGCGCCACCCACCTTGAAATATAAGTTCTAAGATCTCAGTATAGTTACAACGGCTGCCCTACTCTTCAAACCGAAACGCATTACTGCTTCACCGCAGAAATAGGCACGGTGGTAGTACTCGGACTCACAAGAGGTCCTACCACCAGTAAAGTTTCTTATGCACCAGCAGAAACTTTAAGCCGCTGGAAAGTTAACAATAACAGAACCGCTTAATTTGAAAACACTATTGTAACAAGTGAAATGGCTTCAATGCTTTGGAAATTCGCCCTAAAACCGTGATGAAAGCTCTGCGGTCTGATGCTTTCAGACGCTTTGGTCATTTCTCGTTAATATTCAAATTGCGGCCTTAATAACACGATCGTCATTGAATAAGCGTCATGGGCTTTTACATAGCTTTTTAACTTTCGAATTTGCTTTATGAAGCTTTAATTTTAGCTACGAATGCAGAATCATTTTTTTGTTTGTTAAAAACACATCCCTTATCTGCCCATGCAGAAATCATTCAAAATACCTACTAGGCCAGTAAAACAAAAATTTGGATTTTATTCTATGTTACGTATGCGGTATAAGGATAAGAACAGCCACATCCCAAATATTGAACAGCTTTTAATACATCAATCATGTAAGTCGTCGTGGCCTAAAGGATAAGACGTCCGGTGCATTCGTGTTGAGCGATGCACCGGTGTTTGAATCCCAAGCGGGGTACCGATTTTACTAATGAAATATTATGTACTCAACAAATGTTAACGATTAAACCTCACGGTGAAGGAATAACGTCGTCTATAAAAATCAAACCTGAAAAATTATAATTTGCGTAATTAATTACTGGTGGTAAGACCTCTTGTGAATCTGAGTACGGGTAGGTACCACCACCCCTCCTATTTCTGCCGTGAAGCACTAATGCTTTTCGGTTTGAAGGGTGGGGCAGCCGTTGTAATCTTAAGGTGAGTGGCGCATCAACGTTGCAGATGTCTATGGGCTCCAGTTACCACTTAATACCAGGTGGGCTGTGAGCTCGTCCACACATCTAAGCAATAAAAAAAATAAAAAAATAAAAATACTGAATAACTTTTAATACATCAACCTCGAATTCAATCAACGCACGTGGCGTTCCTACGAGACCATGGAACTTTTACGTCAGTTCATATTACGAATGTATTGCGTGCGTAGTTTCATCTAATAAAATCAAATCAACCGAAATGAATAAGCCTCTATTATTATTTTCATTTCAAGGTAGATATGATATCTTCACTCATTAACAAATGGCAATCGACATTTCAATGGTTTTCTCAGAGTTTGAGGTCGGCTGATAGTTAAGACGTGCGATAAATTACCATATAAGCCACGGTGCAGCGAAGGAGCGAGACGCATATATTAAAGTTAGTTTTGCACTTTGTATGCTTAGCTTGTTATACTACTGGTGGCTTATTCTGCGACTTGTGATATTTTTGGTATCACTCCGACAAGTTCTACTATTGTTGCGCTGACGCTATGACCCTAAAGTGGGTCTTGGCCCCGACACCGGTTATCGTCCTCGTCGAACCCGTCGTTTGCGACGAAGGGCTCGACGAGTAAATTAACCCACAGACACAGCCCACTGAGTTTCTCGCCGGATCTTCTCAGTGGATCGCGTTTCCGATCCGGTGGTAGATTCTGCGAAGCACGGCTCTTGCTAGAGTTCGTGTTAGCAACGTCATCAGGTTTGAGCCCCGTGAGCTCACCCACTAGTTAAGGTTACGCTGAAATAGCCTCTCAAGGCTCTCAGCTTAGGTAGGAAAAAAGAAAAGCCTCGACAATAAACGCCACCATTTATCCCGGCGCTGCGCAACACCTTGCCAGTCCGATACTTGTAGCTCACGTAAATTTTCTTCCACAACGTCAGACCAGTGGTACTTGGGCCTCCCTACGGAGCGGCGTCCCACCGGTACACCCGTTTCGCAGCCCGATCCTGCTCCATCCACACTACGTGCCCGAGCTATACGAGCCTCCGCGCCTTCATCCCCCCCAAAATATTTGGCTCTCCGAAAAGTCCGGCAAGAATGGTTAGGTTTTTTATTATCTTCAAAGACAGTCGAAATCGTGGTCCAGCTGGTGGGTGAGTGGTCGTTGTAGCTCATGAATATCGGCATTGCCGCTACCTGTCGCTAAGGATCCTTTTAAGCTTCGTATTATGAATGATATATAGCAATGTCCACATTTTTTGTGCGTATGTGAGTGAACTCACTCTTCTTCTTTCTTTTTCTCCACCTTATCCCACTAAGTGGGGTCGGCACAGCTAATTTTTCTCTTCCATTCTCTTCTATCAGCCATCATCTCAACACTCACTCCTCCCTCTCTCATATCGTCACTCACACATTCCATCTATGTCTTCTTCGGTTGACCTCTCCCCCCTCTCCCTTGCACTCTTGCAGGTGAAAGAGCTCTGCCTCGATGACAGGTCATTTGAAGTTAAAGACGAAATAATATCAAACAAATAATTTAAAAATTCCCCACGTTGAATACACTATAGAAAGAAAGTTACTTCTTAGATCCAAAAGCTCTAAGTGATCGATCTGTCAAAAACCTCAACAACTTCCTTCTGAATGAAGTCAAAAATTAACAGTAGCTAATCGTCTAAAGTTCAACGTAAGCTTGTCCACTGTTGGACCTCTTCTAATTTGTGCCAGGGATTTCGATTCAGCTCACTTCGTCCCCTTCCCTGGTCGGGTTGTTGTCCGTGGGCTTCGATAGCCATGTTATATTTATATAATCAGCTTGAGCTTTTTCTGTCTTAATAAAAAATAAAAAAACAAAATCCTAAACCGAACAGAATAGGGATCTTTTTAAGTTTTCCAGTGCGGCTCAAATTTCATAGGTTGAACTTTAAGTTCAAGCGCTGGCTTTATGACTTTTTTGTTATAGCTTAACAAGAATACTTAAGCATGTGAGGGGTTTCACGGTACAAACAAGTGTCTAGATTGTCTTGCCACTTCTAAAGATTTATTTAGAAAACTTGTGTTTCGAGACTGCCGTGGTTGTTTTAAAGTTGTGTGACGTCATAAGTGGTGTAAACACAGTTTTGGGGATTACGATAAAGGAAAGGTTTCCCGCCGAACGGATGTCGTTGTCCGGTTGAGAGACAGTCCAAATGTTGTTGTTTGAAACTTGTAGGCGAGTTTATCTCGACAAAGGCATTCGATTGAGATTTTCATTGAATTTCTTCTACTCCACGATAGCTACCCATTCAAGTTGTTTAAGCGTTATCTTAATATGAAGTTCATAATTTGCGCCTTAGTCCATAATGCGCACAGGGGTATTTCGAGTTTTTTTTTTTAATACTTAGATGGGTGGACGAGCTCACAACCCACCTGGTGTTATGTGGTTACTGGAGCCCATAGACATCTACAACGAAAATGCGCCACCCACCTTGAGATAGAAGTTCTAAGATCTAAGTATAGTTACAAGGGCTGCCCCGCCCTTCAGACCGAAACGCATTACTGCTTCACGCCAGAAATAGGCAGGGCGGTGGTACCTACTCGTGCGGACTCACAAGAGGTCCTACCACCACTAATTACGCAAATTATATTTTTCTTCGGAAACATTGACAGAAAGAGAGGTGACAACTTAGAAAAGCCGCTGGTAACAGCCAAGGTATGCGGAAGAAGGCCCAGAGACAGAAGTCCATTGCACTGGTCGGACCTGATACGCTCTGCTCTCAATACTTCAGTCCACGTTGCAATCCACACAGCCGAGGATAGGCAGTTGTGTGGGATAATCTAGGAGAAAGTTACTAGAGGAGGTCACGACCCTCAGCAATGAGGATTATCGAGCGAGGAGGAGGAGATGCTGTTAATACAGTTTATATATCAACGCTTATTTTTACAGCAACGTTACGATCAGCATTTCACACCTTAGCTTCCTTTTTTCTGATGAGTATTTTTACGAAAGTGATTATTTGTAATAAACAAATAAATCTTGCCTTATTGTATTATTATTAATACGCTTTTATTAGCTTCAGACGTATGTCTGCTAGTATGTTTTTTTTTGGTCAGGAGGAAATCGCCGGACTTCCGCCAAACGCCAACGTCCAAACCTCGTATGAGACAAAACTCATGACAAGGCAAAGGGGGGAAAGTGAAGCGTTTAGTGCGGAGCACATCTCTCCCATCACCCTCCCCCTCGGGACGCCGGACTGGCGGTCGTCGGCGCCACGGCCACCAGCCCTCTCGGTCGGCAGACTGTCCGAAGCCCGCCTAGATGGCGCCGGTTAGAGTGGGTTACCCTACGGAATACCCCGCTGGGCCAGAACCAGCGTCGAGGATAGCCGGCCTTCCATCACCCGGATGCTCTTGCGTAAAACGCGTGCAGAGCAGCTTGCACGTCGTCTTCTTAGGCCCCCCTCGCCGGTCCCCAGACCGACATGTGAAGGGGACCCGAAACACTTAGAGGGCCAGGGCTTGGGCGATATCCACCTCCCTGGCCCCCGCTCGACGGCGGCGTGATTGTGCATCTCTCACGCGCCCCGCCGCCTTCTTCTGCGAGATGGTACACTCGCAGAAGTCGAGCATCGCCTTCCACGACTCGTCGTCGCCGAGCATCGACGCTACAACACTCGGCAACGACAAGTCGGTTCCTATTTTTGCGACGAGGACACGGCGCCACCCCTCCCATGCGGGGCAGGCGACGAGCGTATGCTCTGCCGTGTCCAAGTCGCAACCACAATGGTGGCACTCTGCCGTCGGCTCGGCTGTGATCCGGTGCAGGAACTCACCGAAACAACCATGCCCAGTGAGCACCTGCGTGAGCCGGAAAGTGAGGCGTCCTCTGTCACGATTCACCCAATCCACAAGGACCGGGCGAATCGCCTCGACGGTCCTACGACCAGCCGAAGGATCAGCCAGCCGTCTGGACCATGACTCCAGCACGGACCGCCGAGATTGGGCCCTCCGCGCTCTGACCATACTGGGGCTGGGAGGCGCCACGCCCCGGGCACGAAGGTCAGCCCGCCACTTATAGTCAGCGGCGAGCGCCTCCGCGTCCAGAACCCAAGGCGGCGTCCCAGCCAGTACACACGCCGCCTCAAAGGAGATGGTGCGATAACCACGGATGACCCTGACCGCGATGGTGCGTTGCGGCCGTTGCAGCAGCTTCGCCACCCCCACGGCCAGGGACTGGCCCCACACGGGCGCCCCGTATAGGGCCATTGATCGCACCACCCCCGTATAGAGACGGCGCGTCACCTGGTCAGGCCCCCCGACGTTGGGCAGAAGCCGGCTTAACGCGCCGGCCACCCCCAACAAACGAGGGACCAGGTTCTGAAAGTGAGCACGGAAGGTCCAACGACTGTCCAGAATGAGGCCGAGGTACTTCAACTGCACCCCGACCCCGATACGGACGCCTCCAACCACGATATGGGCATCGACAGGTGGCACTCTCCGGGGCCTGTGGAACCACATGGCCTCGGATTTACTGAGCGCCACGTCGAGGCCCAATCTCCTAATTTTGCCGACGACATGCGCCACCCCAGCCGTAACACGGCCAACGTGTCGTCCGCGTAACAGATTACGCTCAGGCCCGGGAGGAGGGCACCTCTCAGCACCCAGTCATACCCGATATTCCACAAAAGGGGGCCGAGCACCGACCCCTGTGGAACACCGCGCACGACCGGGAACCGGTGCAGGATCCCACCGTGTCCGGTACACGTGACCGATCTGTCCTCTAAATAGGAACCCACCAGCCGGCGAAGGTAGGGGGGCACTCTATGTCGTTCCAGCGCCCCCCCTATCACGGACCAGGGCAGGGTGTTAAACGCATTGGTGATATCGAGCGACACCGCCAAAGCCACCCCACCCCTGGAGACGGCCTCCTCCGAGAGGGCCCGCACGCGAAGGTTCGCGTCTACCGTTGAGCGGCCCTCTCGGAAGCAATACTGCTCCGCCGACAGATCGGGTCCCACCCCGACCAGATGCTGGATGATGCGGGCTGCCAGAATGCGTTCCAGCAGCTTGCCCACCTCATCCAGCAACACGATGAGAATGTCTGCTAGTATGTAACGGAATATTTGAACATGATTTTGACCCCCTTCAAAACGTCGGATTAACTCAAAATTTGGCATACTTATTAAGGACTGATGACAATTCAATATTTCAAAAAAAAGAAATTGAAAATATACCCCACGATTTTTTTACACTAAAATAATTTTTTCTTACACTATTTTTAATTCAAATTTATTAAAATTTATTTTATTTTACTGCTTAGATGGGTGATCGACCTCAAATCGACCTGATGTTAAGTGATCGCCGAAGCCCATAGACATTGTAAATGCTGTCACCTATATTAATACGTGAAGTCCTAATAATGGAACAACGGCTGCCCCACCCTTCAAAGCAGAACGCATCACAAGATGCCCTACCACCAGCAAAGTTAGGATATCCGTTTATCACCGCGTCGGCTTTTGGACCGGAACACTTTCACTGGACCCTGAATTAGAAGATTGACCCAAAGTTTTTTTGAATACTTCAATACATTCTAAATTCAGAACCCTACTGACCTACACGTCGAGTGCAAGACTTATGTAGCTTTCAGTCTAAGCTCAGCTTTAAGCCCTAACAAACAAAGATAATATTTAAATTATTGTTTATTTCGAACAGTGGGGCACACGAAATAAGATTGAATGGATACGCCATAATGTTACAGTAGTGTTTTAATAATCGGGGAACAATTTAAACATGCTCACCTAGCCCCAAACTAGGGCTGTACTATGGGAACGGTAGGCAGCAGCCTGACTCTGCCTCTGGCATTGTTGAAGTCCATGGGCAACAGTAACCACTTAACACCAGGCGAGCTGTGTCATCCACGCATCTATACAATAAAAAATAAAATAAAAAAGACAATAAAACCATAATAATGTTCAAACTTATAATTTAAATTAATTATTACTGGTGGTAGGACCTCTTGTGAGTCCGCGCGCCTGGGTACCACCACTCTGCCTATTTCTGCCGTGAAGCGGTAATGCGTTTCGGTTTGAAAGGTGGGGCAGCCGTTGTAACTACCTATATACTTAAGACCTTAGAATTTATATCTCAAGGTGGGTGGCGCATTTACGTTGTGGATGTATATGGGCTCCAGTAACCCCTTAGCACCAGGTGGGCTGTGAGATCATCCACCCGTCTAAGCAAGAAAAAGAAATTATGGTCGAATCTCTACTGGGGAAGCACTAGTATACAGCGCTATCACACTCCCAAATTCTTACCCTCAACATAACAGGCCATCAAGTGTGGTGTTTGATACCTCCTATCCAAAAGATGACCGCATGATATACTTCCCGATGCCTCCAGTAGGATTAGCAAGCTGAAGTGGCAGAGGGCAGGCCGAAAAGCAGAAAGATCCTCGAGTGGAGACCACGTACTAGCAAGCGCAGTGCGGGACGACCACATACCTGATGGATCGACGACCTTATGAAAATCTCTGGGTCACGTTGAATGCAGGTGACAACGGACCAACCGCACTGAAGATTGACTGGAGAGACCTATGTTCAGTAGTGAACAGTGGTGAACAGGCTGAGATTGATGATGATGATGATGCCGCAAGATCGGTGGCAGCAATCACTTAGTGATAAAAGTATCAGTTACCATTAAAAACTAACCTGAACATACGCTGCTAATTATTTTTTTATTGCTTATATGGGTGGACGAGCTCACAGCCCACCTGGTGTTAAGTGGTTACTGTAGCCCATGGACATTTACAACGCAAATGCGCCACCCACCTTGAGATAGGTAGGCAGCGGCTTGGCTCTGCCCCTGGCATTGCTGAAGTCCATGGGCAACGGTAACCACTCACCATCAGGTGGGCCGTATGCTCGTCTGCCTACAAGGGCAATAAAAAAATAAAAAATAAAAAGATATAAGTTCTAAGGTCTCCAGTATAGTTACAACGGCTGCCCCACCCTTCAAACCGAAACGCATTACCGCTTCACGGCAGAAATAGGCAGAGTGGTGATACCTACTCGTGCGGATTCACAAGAGGTCCTACCACCTGTTGATTAAAGATTACGTAAATGGCACATGAATGCGAAGGGTAAGAGACCGAAAATGATGGAGTGCATATGACCAGACCTATACTCAGCTTTGGGTTAGACACGGGCTAAAGAAGAAAGAGAAATGGCACATCCAGTGGAGCTTTATACATCCTTGTTCTGTTGTTATGCAGAGTCACGCCTCATCTCTAAACAGCTAGCCGTCTTCGCCCCGCGTTAAAACGCTGTGTATTTTTGCAATGTTTTATGTACGAAACATGTGTATAATGTGTATTTTATTTTGTGTACTTTTCTGTCGTTCTCATTTAGCGAAGGTGCGCGAGTATTTTATTATGGCAAAATTCATATTGAAAACGTATTAAAAAATTGAACATAAGTTCCTTTCTTTTTACACGCTTTTATTAGCTTCAGACGTATGTATGCTTGTAACGGAATTTTTGAACATGATTTTGACCCCCTTCAAAACGTCGGATTAATTCGAAATTTGGTATACTTATTAAGGACAGAAGACAATTCAATATTAAAAAAAAATAAAAAAAAAAATATTGAAAAAATTGTAATTCAAGAAAAAAATTAATACTAAACAAAAGTTTAAAAAAACTAACAAAATACGCTTTTATAGAAAATCCAACTAAAAAATAGTAAATAAAATTTAATAAACTTGAAATATAAAGAGTGTAGGAAATAATGATTTAATTGTAAAAAAACGTGGGGTGCTTTTCAGGATATTATCAAAATAACCCTTCTACTCTGTAATCTGTTCATAAAATATTTATAACTACTGATACCATGCACCCCACGCTTTTTTTTACAATAAAATCATTAATTTTTCTTAAACTATTTTTAATTCAAATTTATTAAAATTTATTTACTATTTTTTAGTTGGATTTTCTATAAAAGCGTATTTTGTTAGTTTTTTTAAACTTTTATTTATTTTTATTGTGACTTTGGTGGCCAGATACAAAGTCTCCAATGAGAGACAGACAGACCTCTACCATTTAACAATGAGTAGATTCGATAATATTATTATACAATCGTTTCATTGCAAATCGTGATCAAGCGAACAGTTCCGCCTTCAATATTCAATTCATATTTTTATATAATCGCAAACTAACTCAGACCACGTTTCGCTACGGCTCAGTCCAATAATAGTATTTTTTTTATTGCCTTTGTTGTTAGGCAGACGAGCAGACGGCCCACCTGAAGGTAAGTGGTTACCGTCGCCCATGGACTTCAGCAATGCCAGGGGCAGAACCAAGCCACTGCCTACCGTTAAAATTATAATACAAAATTCATTTATAATTAATTATGATTCAGATTTTGTTGCCAAAAAAATTTTTTTTTTGTTCGGAACCTTTTTAAGGGTTTCTAAAACAAAATCGAACATAAATGTCTCTTATGATTTCGCATACCTACCTACTACTTCGGAGACTAACAGAACCGAACCAAACAATTTAAAACATCATTTTTGTTTTTAAATAGCCATATTCACTTTCGTTTTTTGAATTTAACAGCAGTCTGTTGTTTTTTTGAGAATAAAAACGGACACTTTAATTTCCTTTATTTGTACCTAGTCAGGTCATAAATTCTGTCACATGTTTAATGTAAAATAATTGAAACAAGTTTATTCATTATGTAACCATTCATATACCAAAATGAACTTAACAAAACATAGATTCTTATGACACTAAAGTTTATTCAAAATGACCTCCGTGATTTTGAATACAGGCCTTCAATCTGCGCGGCCAGTCGTCTATCGCAGCACGAACGAGGTCCATGTCAATATCGGCGGCTGCCTTAATCAAGGATGTCTTGAGTGACTCCAAATTGGGATGAGGCTTTGAGCACGCCTTTTCCTCCAAGTGTTGCCATATCTTGTAATCTAACGGATTCAAATCTGGACTGGAGGAGGGCCAGTCTTCGTGCCGGATGAAGTCGATTTCACGCGCCGCCAGCCAGTCTTGTGTGCTCTTCGCTCTATGAGCTGGCGCCGAATCTTGTTGGAATACCCAGTGCCTGTTATTGAACATGGTATGAGAAACAGGTTCCACAAGGTTCGTCAGGACTGTATTTTGATACACAACTGCATTCGTTTTTACACCTTTCTCACAAAAATGTACCTCTGTTAAGCCCCAATAAGAAACTCCCAATCATACCATGAGCGAGGATGGAAAATGACCTCGTTGGACACGCGGCATACGGTTGCTCGCTTCTTCACTACTGTGTGCGTACACCTTATCATTTTGTTTGTTGTAGCTCTCTTCTACGGTAAAAAATTTTTCATCCGAAATAAGAATTTCCCGATATTTTTTTCCCGCGTACCGCTTCAACAAAGCGCGGCATCTCTTCAGTCTCAGGTCCATTAGACGAGTATTCAAGCGATGTCCTGTTTTTCTTCGATATGCCCGAAGCCCTAAGTCTTCATTTAACACCCTTTTCACCGTGGTTCTGCTTACCCCATCTGAAGCGCCAACAGTTTCTGCTTACGTTTGGGATTTCTTTGAATTCGCGCATTCACAGCTTTTATCACTTCTGGAGTCCTAACAGACCGAGGGCGACCACTTCTTGACCTGTCATCTACACTAGAGTCTTCATTGTATCGTTTGATGGTACGATAAACGAATCTTTTGGTTATATTCAAATTTTTCAGTATGTTAAAAATTTGAATTGGCGCGTAACCGCAACGATGCAACGCAATAACTGCAACACGGTCTTCTTTAAGCGTCCACTCCATATTTAAAAATGAGTAAAATTCTAAAAGTATACATTTTTATTATCATGAACAATTCGAAATTCGAATACAATAAACTTTTTTGTGGCCAGCATTCTAAAAGAAAAGTTTTTACTGTGTGACAATACTTATGACCTGACTAGGTATAGATCGCTTCTTCCTTAAACTAGGTCAATACGGAACAACAATGCTGTCAATTCGTTATACTTCTACAGCGTCTTAGACAACAGTGCTCGGTGATCCCGCCATCACTTTTCATAATCAGACGCTCATCTTAGAAACGCCGTTACTTCGATAAGGCTATGTGTCATGGAAATCGCCTTATCGTTGCCGCCGCTGAATACTCCACGAATCCTGATCACGCAGGAGCCAGTCACCGTCGACGCCCTAGACACGTCCTTACGGATCCATCAGATTCAATAACCTTTGCATTAGACGCCTTCAGCTCTAACACTAGGAGCAGGCTTAGGGACCCCGGTAACCGTACTCCTGTCCTGATGAAACTGGAAAGGCCTCCGGGCCACCAGTAATCCTTCAATCATAAAAAAAAGAAATGCCGCTTAATCATTTAATCATCAATATCTATGTTTTCAGTGATGATTTTTGTCATATCGTCGTTGTCAAACCAAAATCTGCTGTGTGCACTTTTTGAGATTTTTACTTTTTGACCTTTTCGTATAGTTCACAGCCCTATCTACTGTAACATTAAAAAAAATGTTATGTATATCTATAGCTTTAATATTTATCTATAGTTTTCATTTGATATAAATTTTGAAGTCGTCGTGGCCTAAAGGATAAGACGTCCGGTGCATTCGTATGTAGCGATGCACCGGTGTTCGAATCCCGCAGGCGGGTACCATTTTTTCTAATGAAATACGTACTTAAGAAATGTTCACGATTGACTTCCACGGTGAAGGAATAACATCGTGTAATAAAAATCAAACCCGCAAAATTATAATTTGCGTAATCACTGGTGGTAGGACCTCTTATGATTCCGCACAGGTAGGTACCACCACCCTGCCTATTTCTGCCGTGAAGCAGTAATGCGTTTCGGTTTGAAGGGTGGGGTCGTCGTTGTAACTATACTGAGACCTAAAAACTTATATCTCAAGGTGGGTGGCGCATTTGCATTGTAGATGTCTATGGTCTCCAGTAACCACTTAACACCAGGTGGGCTGTGAGCTCGTCCACTCAACTAAGCAATAAAATAAAAAAAAGTTCTTGAAAATTCACCTTAATATAAAATTTTATATGAAAATGTTTTACTCGTTAATTCAAAATAGAGTTTTTGCACATAGCAGATTTTGGTTTGACAGCGACGATATATCATTCGGCTCTGGGATAAGCTTCCCAAGTAAAAACAAATATAGAATAATACAAATTTTCTTTTTAATGCTTTCAATTGACAAACATGTTCACGATCCAAAATATGTTAAGCGATTACCATAGGCAAGCCAGGGAAGAGTGGCGCCGCGAGTCTAGTTGTAGTGTCTGGTTATAGGGAACCCCCTACTTTGACCGGGTTCTGACCCCGGGCGGAGATCGGACATCGGGTGAAAGAGTGCAGGGTAGTTGTTTAGTGGGTAGGGTCCTAAATTCTATCCCTTGGGCCCGGGGCCCAACATCTGTGGACCGACCAGTACCACATACCACGCGCGCCCTCTAACCGTGGGGGAGGGGAGAAGCCAGAGAAGAGGTCACGCGGCCGACCAACCTGGACTGACTTAATAAAGAAAACGACCAAATCCACCAGGGTTCAGTATACTCTGAACACTTCGAACCACCAGATCTGGAAGCGCATCGACAGGACGGCAATACTCAAAACAATGGCAACTTAACTAATGCCTCTAAATGTACACCATAAGCGCAAGCACGACCACTGACAAGAGTTCCCCTGGCTAAGAAGAATAAGGCTGTCAGCCTCCATACACGTAATAGACGTGGATCCATAAACCTTCCTCAAAAAAGCAGATCAAAGTCTGTCTAGCATTGTAAAAGGACTGTTCTACTCTTCACACACCACATGACTGCTTCATTGCAAAAATGGACAGGATTATGATACACACTCACAATACTATCGGGCCCCTTGATTTCAATATGGTCTTATATTTATTAATTAAGAATAGCATCAGTTAGTAACCGGTAGGGTTAACATAAAAATAACAAGAATACGTAAATAAATAGTGGTTCGAGTACAGTCGTAACGCCATAAACCGAACTTCAAGAAGTAGGCTCAACTCGTGACCGCAGAGCCAACAACGGATAACCAGAATAAAGGATTTTAAAGTTTTAATGGTGACTTAGACCGGGAGCCGGTAATGTTTCTGCTGCAATATCTAAATAATAATTATAATATGATTATCATTTTGCGGTGCAGGGGTATGTAGCCCTGTACGGATGTGTAACATTGCCTAACCAGAATTTCTGTCACGCAGCGATTTTGCGATCTGGTTTGAGGGTTACGACTGCCGTGATATCGGCTGTTAGTCGTCGACTATCGCCTCGCCGACCCATTGGTCGGGCGTCTTCAGAGTAGCGCCGCGAACCTGGTTGTAGTATTGACCGCGGGAACCCTCTTACTCTGACTAGGTTCTGACCTCAAGAAAAGATTTGAACGTCGCGTGAGAAAGCGCAAGATGGGCCGTAATCGGCTCCCAACGTCTACCGTCAAGTCTCACATACCCTGCGTGCCCTCTAGGCATGGATACCTCCTAGGAGGTTTAGGTCCCTGCCTAAAAAAAAGCCGTAGTATCGATAGCTCTTCAAATACTCTCTCTTCAAAAATTTTAATGAAATACTTTCACAACCGAGGGATAAGTGATGAAGGAATGCACTTAATAAAAAATACGTTAAATGCGCATAAACAGTACTGATAAGGCGAATTGTTCTGTCCGCAGAGGTAGGTCAATTATGCTAATTATTTCTGCCACGAAAAAGGCGTGAGGTATTTATTGAATTGCGGGAGATGAGCTATACCAATGGGCTTAAAGCTTAAATCATGTCTTAAGGTGAAGAACGACTTTCAGAGTATTATTCTAAAAACTACTTAATAGTAAAGGGATCGTGAGCTTATCTATCCAGCGTAGCACTATTTTTTTAAAATTCTTTAATGTATATTTTTTAATATCTGCACTTAGTATCCTATAGAAGACGTGAACTATCTCTTCACGGCCTCTCTGTCTATCGATGGCAACCGAGTGGTGATAATAAATACGAGTGCGCTACTACATCGACTACCATTTCTACAATAAACAGACAACTTAGCTGTTGTTTTTTTTCTTTTTAAATTCAAGTTTTCAATAATATTTCCTAGTGCATAGTTTGATAGTTTTGAATTATTTGGTTTCACTTCGAATTACCTGTGGATCGGTGGGTAAGTTTTCTTTAGGCATGTTTTTTTTTACCAATGTGCTTGTAGTCTAAGAGGCTATTCCAGCGTCGTATGGACTCGTAGATAAGCTCACGGTATCAACTTGAAATCGTCGTGGCCTAAAGGATAAGACGTCCTGTGCATTCGTATCGAGCGATGCACCGGTGTTCGAATCTCGCTGGCGGGTACCAATAATAATTTTTCTAATGAAATACGTACTCAACAAATTATGTTCACGATTGACTTCCACGGTGAAGGAATAACATCGTGCAGTAAAAATCAAACCCGCAAAATTATAATTTGCGTAATCACTGGTGGTAGGACCTCTTGTGAGTCCGCACGGGTAGGTACCACCGCCCCGCCTATTTCTGCCGTGAAGCAGTAATGCCTTTCGGTTTGAAGGGTGGGGCAGCCGTTGTGACTATACTGAGACCTTAGAACTATATCTCAAAGTGTGTGGCGCATTTACGTTGTAGATGTCTATGGGCTCCAGTAACCACTTAACACCAGGTGGGCTGTGAGCTCGTCCACACATCTAAGCAATAAAAAATTTAAAAAACCTGAGAGAATTTGCTAACACCAGCCCTAAGAAGAGCAGTGATTAGCAGAATCTACCGCCGGAATGCAATCGAGAAAATCTAGCAAGAAACTCAAAGGGCTCTGTCTATAGGATTTAGTCATGTAGTAAATTTATTTTATTATTTTCATTGGTGCCGAGGTGTACAGTAGGCGACCTACTTGCCTAATTACGCAGTTTTTTAATGTTCAATATTTTGATTAATATTACGGACACACGTTAAGTACGTAAATAAAAATCTCCTTAAAACAAATGGCACCTAACTATCGCTAGGGACGAATACAGCGAGCGTCTTGCCTTTAGCTAAAAATCATATTTAGGATTACTTAACTTTGTATTACATTCAAATTTTTTTTTTTTTTTATTGCTAAGTTGGATGGACGAGCTCACAGCCCACCTAGTGTTAAGTGGTTACTGGAGCCCATAGACATCTACAACGTAAATGTGCCACCCACCTTGAGATATAAGTTCTAAGGTCTCAGTATAGTTACAAAGGCTGCCCCACCCTTCAAACCGAAACGCATTACTGCTTCACGGCAGAAATAAGCAGGGTGGTGGTACCTATCCGCGCGGACTCACAAGAGGTCCTACCACTAACTGTAAGGTATTTGAAACGCCAGAAATTATGAAACGAAAGAAATTAACCCGAAATTAAGTCCTGGAAGCAGTTTTTGTCTACAAACTCGAAAACCAAGAAAAAAACTGTAATATTATATGACAGACTGATTCAGTGGTGCAATTATTATTGTTAGCGCCCCTGATTCTTACGCTGAGGGTCGTAAATTCGATTCCCACATCGGGCAAACATTATGTGATGAGCAGTTTGTTTATTTATATCTATATGTGTATAGATTTAAACGTATATAAGTATGTTTGTCAGTCTCTGGTACATATAACAAAGAGAATCTTATTTTGGGGCCAGATTACCGTGTGCGATTTGTTCCCGGTTATTATTTAATTATAAATTTATTGACAGTTAATCTACAGTAAGTGCTAAGGTTTAATCTTTCTAAAGTTGTGTAATACAATTTATTTCTGTGGCAGTAGTCAAATTAACTTTAGTGTTAAAAGTATGGTGGATCTTTAAAACTCGTCAGACTTCTCATGAGTACCCAAACCCAACTTCAGCTAGAATACGACAGTTTTTCTTGGAGATCCATTGACCAGCTCTAGGCTGATACCTTCGGTATCCACAGAAATAAAATAAAGAAAAAAATAAAAGTTAAATTGAACCGCAGTTTCAAGTTTTACTGGTGGTAGGACCTCTTGTGAGTCCGCGCTAGTAGGTACTACCACCCTGCCTATTTCTGCCGTGAAGCAGTAATGCGTTTCGGTTTGAAGCGTGGGGCAGCTGTTGTAACTATATTAAGACCTTAGAACTTATATCTCAAGGTGGATGGCGCATTTACGTTGTAGATGTCTATGGGCTCCAGTAACCACTCAACACCAGGTGGGCTGTGAGCTCGTCCACCAATCTAAGCAATAAAAAAAGTCTCTTCTTTAACCGTATTGGCGTTGTGAAATATTGGTTGAAATGTGTTTCATGTTTTTATTTTTTATTTTTTTTATTGCCCTTGTAGGCAGACGAGCATACGGCCCACCTGATGGTGAGTGGTTACCGTCGCCCATGGACTTCAGCAATGCCAGGGGCAGAGCCCAGCCGCTGCCTACCGTTTAATACTCTCCACCAGCCTCGTTTGAAGAAGGACATGTCATAGCGCTCGGGAAACACCGTGGAGGGGAGCTCATTCCATAGCCGGATGCCTAGACATCTGTCTAGAACGGCCTTATTTTGCATAATATCAGAGATAATTACAATGACAACGGGTAGCTTGTCAAGAACTTTTGAATGTTTGTTAGCGTTTCAAAGTTTTTTAATTGCTTTTTTGGGATTTCTCATCATTCTTGCTCAAGGGAGTTTCGCTTCAAAATTAATAGAACTTTTAACAATTTTGAGTTTGTTGTGCGAGTCGTGAATTATTAATAAGTTTTCAATGTAGCCCGGTGGTAATATGCGTGCTTGTGACCCTAGAGGCCGTAAACTCTAAGCAGATCTTCTTATACCTTTTCTCGGAGTCATTTGACTCCATACAGAAGAGAGCCGTTTGGATTGTCGATAGTCCCATTCTCACGGATCGTTTGGAACCTTTGGGTCTGCGGAGGGACTTCGGTTCCCACTGTATTCTGTACCGCATGTTCCATGGGGAGTGCTCTGAGGAATTGTCCGAGATGATACCGGCATCTCGTTTTTATCATCGCACCGCCCGCCACCGGAGTAGAGTTCATCCATACTACCTAGAGCCACTGCGGTCATCCACAGTGCGTTTCCAGAGGTATTTTTTGCCACGTACCATCCGGCTATGGAATGAGCTCCCCTCCACGATGTTTCCCGAGCGCTATGACATATCCTTCTTCAAACGAGGCTTGTGGAGAGTATTAAGCGGTAGGCAGCGGTTTGGCTCTGCTCCTGGCATTGCTAAAGTCCATGGGTGACGGTAACCACTAACCATCAGGTGGGCCGTACGCTCGTCTGCCTACAATAGCAATAAAAAAAAAATAACAAAAAAAATTACTAGCATCATGTCGTCGTGTTTACTAACATGAAGTCGTCGTGGCCTAAAGGATAAGACGTCCGGTGCATTCGTATCTAGCAATGCACCAGTGTTCAAAACCCGCAGGCGGGTACCAATTTTTCTGATGAAATACGTACTTAATAACAAGTGTTCACGATTGACTTCCACGGTGAAGGAATAACATCGTCTAATAAAAATCAAACCCGCAAAATTATAATTTGCTTAATTACTGGTGGTAGGACCTATTGTGAGTCCGCACGGGTAGGCATCAATCCCCCTGCCTATTTCTGCCGTGAAGCAGTAATGCGTTTCGGTTTGAAAGGTGGGGTAGCTGTTGTAACTATACCGAGACCTTAGAACTTATATCTCAAGGTGGGTGGCGCATTTACGTTGTAGATATCCATGGGCTCCAGTAACCACTTAACACCAGGTAAGCTGTGAGCTCGTCCACCCAACTAAACAATAAAAAAAAATCATGAAACCCAAAACCAGTTCATAACAATCTTCGTATAGCTTCGTAAATTAAGCCCGTAATTATTTGCCATTAATGATCTTTTCCCATAGAATTGCATCATGCCGTGGGAAGCGGTACATAGATGTGTTTCCATGACAACCATTGTGTCAATGGGAATGTCTTGAAGCCATTGTCTCATGGTGTTCATTTGGGTCATTGACCGTTGAGGATATTAATAAATTTTAATTAATTTTATTTGATAAAGGACTCGCGTGTATTAAAATCAAGATGCACATAATGATATGGACTCACAATGAATAAGCAATAAAAGACTTCAATTGCGTGTTCTGTGATATAATATGAAAACTGGTGATGGTGGTTCTTACTGGTGGTAGGACGTCTTGTGAGTTCGCACGGGTAGGTACCATCACCCTGACTATATCTGCCGTGAAGCAGTAATGCGTTTCGGCTTGAAGGGCGGGGTACCTGTTGTAACTCTACTGAGACCTTAGAGCTCTTATCTCAAGGTGGATGGCGGCATTTATGTAGATGTCTATGGGCTGCGGTAACCACTTCAATCCTGGTGGGCTGTGAGTTCGTCCACCCATCTATGCAACAACAAAAACAGCTTATAATTTTAAGCAACAGATTACCTCGAGAGGGCTGATGCTGTACTGGTATTAGCAGCCGGGCAGACGATTACGTAAGATCCTCTGACATTGAAACATAGCCCACATGCGTAATCACAAGTGACCAAAATTTAATTGCAACTTTCCCACAAGACATATTGTTCACACGCAGATAATGCGTATTATGAAAGAATTGACTCTGATAATCTTTTTAATTGCTCAGTTAAGATTGAACCGTAACGTACTTGCTTAGTCTTTTTGTTGCTTAGATGGGTGGACGAGCTCACAGCCCACCTGGTGTTAAGCGGCTACCGAAGCCTATAGACATCTACAACGTAAATGCCGCCACCAACCTTGAGATATAAGCTATAAGGGCTCAGTATAGTTACAACGGCTGCCCCACCCTTCAAACCGAAACGCATTACTGTTTCACGGCAGAAATAGGTAGGGAGATGGTACCACCTATCCGTGCGGACTCACAAGACGTCCTACTATCAGTAGACTCACAAGAGGTCCTGCCTCCAGTATTCATCCAGATCATACCAGATCATATTGGCGTTGGTCATAGACTCCGGTGCCTATTAGCTAAATCGTAAATTTATCGCGAAAAATCAGACAGACCGATATCGAGCCCGATATCTGAGTTACTAAGTCTGATTGTCGTGTCGGAAAATAGAAACGTCTTATCATCACAACTACCTATATATAATTTTGCAGATTTGATTTTTATTACACGATGTTATTCCTTCACCGTGGAAGTCAATCCTGAACATTTGTTGAGTACGTATTTCATTAGAAAAATTGGTACCCGCCTGCGCGATTTGAACACCGGTGCATCGCTACATACGAATGCACCGGACGTCTTATCCTTTAGGCCTTTTTTATTTGTTTGGGAAAGTGAAGCGTTTATTGCGAAGCACATCTCTCCCGTCACCAAAAATTTCGCTCTAACCAAATATCTTTTCACCCAACGATATTTAAATTCTCTTTAAGATCACAATCTAATCTCTTTTTTCAGGTCGATTTAAAAGCATCACTAGCGCAATCTCTTCAAGCATCATGATACTTCTTCTCATCATTTTGGTGGGACAATCCAGGTGCCAGGAAGTGACAACTCCGTCCAGTCTTCTTGGGCCAAAGCACTATAACTACCATGCGTTTGATGCTGAACGGTACTTGAAGAGCTTAAACTTACCGGTGCCAACAAAGTGAGTAGACAATAATGGCTTTGTAGTATAGTCTTCGTAGTTAGCTATTCGTAATAATAATCTCTATATATAAAAATGAATTGTTGTTCGTTAGTCTCGCTAAAACTCGAGAACGGCTGAACCGACTTAGCTAATTTTGATCTTGAATTATTTGTGGAAGTCCAGAGAAGGTTTAAAAGGTAGATAAATATGAAAATTCTCGGAATTAAATAAGAATCACAATTTTGTTTTTCCTTTGACGTGTCTCCCGTCGGACGGATTCCTTTTGTTTGTTTTAAGTTTATTTTATACAAAAGTTTAGGTATTTTATTTATCGATTGAGGCAGTACGAAGTCTGCCGGGTCATCTAGTCTCTATATATAAAAATGAATTTCTGTTCGTTAGTCTCGCTAAAACTCGAGAACGGCTGAACCGATTTAGCTAATTTTGATCTTGAATTATTCGTGGAAGTCCAGAGAAGGTTTAAAAGGTAGATAAATATGAAAATTCTCGGAATTAAATAAGAATAACAATTTTGTTTTTCCTTTGATGTGTCCCTCGTCAGTCTTTTATTTATCGATTGAGGCACTACGAAGTCTGCCGGGTCAGCTAGTTCTAAATACTTTTCACAGTTTTCGTGATAACGGACGAACGAGATACGAAAACTCTAAATTATTCGATACTGTATATCTTTTTTTTATTGCTTAAGTTGGTGGACGAGCTCGCGGCTCACCTGATGCTAAGTAGTTACCGAAGCTAATAGACGTCTACACATAAATACCGCCACCTACCTTGAGATATGAGTTCTAAGGTCTCAGCATAGTTACAACGGCTGCCCCGCCCTTCAAGCAAACGCATTACTGCTTCACGGCGGAAATAGGCAGGGCGGTGGTACCTACCCGTGTGGACTTATTTTACAAATTATAATTTTCTGGGTTTCATTTTTATTACACGACGTTATTCCTTCACCGTGAAAGTCAATCGTGAACATTTGTTATGTACGTATCTCATTAGAAAAATTGGTACCCGCCTGCGAGATTCGAACACCGGTGCATCGCTAAATACGAATGCACCGGACGTCTTATCCTTTAGGCCACGACGACTTAATGACAGTAAAATGTTATTTCAATCCGTAAAGTGGTTTTAATAATAGCATAATCTAATTTTAATAATTTTATTATTGGCGGCACAATGACACAATGTTTGCAGTGATCATTGTGCAGGTAGATTCCACTATGAGTTCATTTCCATTTCCCAAAAAAAGAAAACTGACTTAATCAAAATAAAATGAGTTATCATAAATGTAATCGAAATGAATTAAACATTCATTGTTAGGAATAAATAACACAATTGGTACTATAAACAGATATTGATAAAATTAGGACTACAATAGAAGCAGCAGTTTTGAAATAAATAAATTTTAATAAACGGTAGGCAGCGGCTTGGCTCTGCCCCTGGCATTGCTGAAGTCCATGGGCGACGGTAACCACTCACCATCAGGTGGGTCGTATGCTCGTCTGCCTACAAGGGCCATAAAACAAAAAGCGCGGGGAGCTTTTCAGGATATTATCAAAATAATCCTTCTACTCATATTTGTTCATAAAATATTTATAACTACTGATACCATGCACCCCACGTTAATCCGACGTTTTGAAGGGGGTCAAAATCATGTTTTTTTTTATTGCCCTTGTAGGCAGACGAGCATACGGCCCACCTGATGGTGAGTGGTTACCGTCGCCCATGGACTTCAGAAATGCCAGGGGCAGAGCCAAGCCGCTGCCTACCGCTTAAAATGTTCAAAGTTCATGTTCAAAGATTCCGTTACAAACATAGTACATACGTCTGAAGCTAATGAAAGCGTATTAAAAAGAGAATACTCGGCTCTCTCTATTGCTTGAGGCGTAAGTTAAGTTAAAAGGGCCCAGCTCCACTGAAACATTAAGAATACAGAGCGCCCGGAATGGCAAGTTTATAGATAACAACCTTCAAAACCACGGTCCTGGGTTTTAACTCGTCACTAATTAAATTTAAGTTCGGAGTCGGTAAACTGTTACAAACTGCTTGATTAATTAGTAAAGTTAGTGCAGAATGGATACTTGACCTAGCGGAAGCGTTGTACGGTACAATTTTATTTCATTTAACTACAGAATTTATCATTATTTGGTTTTATTCAAACTGTTTATCTATACAAAAAAATAAAATTGGAGTGTCTGTTTTTAATAATAATATAACAACTTTTTACTAAATGCGTAAGTACGTATACCACAGTACATATACCAAAATAATTTTAAACTATTGCATAGCTTTTATCGCGGGGCTTTAGCGCGGTGACCGAATCAAGAAATTCCGTAACGAAAATAAAACCTAACACCCCCACTCCGCCAACCATATAGCTCGCGTTCAACACATTCACACGTTGCGCTTGTGTAGTGTTTGTGAATAAGCGCGCGGCATGACGTCGGACTAGCGTGGTCTTATTTTTGGTTGTTTTAATATTAAATTATTATTGTCGAATTATAATTGCATAAGTTGATAAAAATGTTATGCAATAGCTTTACCGCGGCAGACCCCGAGTGCCACACATGTTTTTTTTTTTGTCTGTCTGTCTGTTTGTTCCGACTAATCTCTGGAACGGCTGGACCGATTTTGACGAGACTTCATTGATAGGTAAGATGATTAAGGAGTAGCTTAGGCTACTTTTTAGACTGGTTTCGCCCCGCGGCATCACCCGCGGTACGACAATAACTGCGGGTAGCATCGCGGGACTCAGCTAGTTTATATATAAAAATAGGCAGACAGAAAACGTTAGTCCCTTTTTGTCGTTTGTCTATCAATAGCTTTCAGTTTTTTTTCAGCGACTATTAACAAGCCGATGTCAATAAAAAATAATTGGAGCCGATTTCTTCCCTACCCTAATAAAGAAAAGGTGTCAATGACGGAACAAAACCAAAAAACAATATTACGTATAGCGAATATAAACTTTGAAGTGTCAGTAATTAGGGTCGAGTTTCCATTGGGGGTGATTACGTGAATTGGTATTAACCCTTTGACTGTCGTGTAGGTCACCGGTGCCCTACGAGGGGCACTAAAGTAATTATGTCGATTTCTGTTAGTAAGGAGTTAGAATATCTAATAGACTTGAAAATACGAATTACTGGGAACGAATCTATTTCTAAGAGACCTAAGCCACCTCTTGTGGGTCCGCGCGGGTAGGTACCACCACTCCGCCTATTTCTGCCGTGAAGCAGTAATAATGCGTTTGAAGGGTGAGGCAGCCGTTGTACTATAGTTGAGACCTTAGATTTCGTATCTCAAGGTGGATGGCGGTATTTAAGTTGTAGATGTCTATGGGCTTCGGTAACCACTTAACACCAGGTGGGCTGTGAGCTCATCCATCCAATTGTGCAATAAATAAAAAAAAACAAAGTTAAATGTTGCGTGTTAAGCGAAATCTCGCTTATACCAAAAAACCTCTCACATCTCCATATTATTTTCGATTGAGATTTAACTGCTTAAGAGTTTCCAATTACATCTGTCGTCACTCTTCACAGCCATCAAAAGTCGACCATCTTACACCCCGATACTAAGCCGTCACCTTTTTTCTGTATGCTGATAGCCTTGAGAGGCTATTTCAGCTTCTTCTTGACGTGTAGGTGAGCTCACGGGGCTCAAACCGGAGTGTTGCTAACATTGACCCTAGCAAGAGCAGTGCTTCGCAGAATCTACCGTCGGATCGGAAACGCGACCCACTGAGAAGATCCGGCGATATCAGTAGGCTGAGCCCAACAATCACTGCTGTACGCCCAAATATATCGTCTTTTCGCATTAAAATTGTACAATTTCCTAAAATATTCCAAAATTGAGTCAATATGCGGAATCATTTGCTATCACCAGTATTTTTCTCATAAATACGGTCAAAAGAGCGTAGTTTAGGTTTTTTTTTTTTTTTTAGTACCTATATATTGACTACTATTAACAAAATTAATACATAAATTTATCTTGCGTTAATAGACAGTTAATGTAACTGGTAAAAAATAAAAAATAAATGTTGCAAAGACGATCAATATTATAAGAATCACGTGTTTAAAACCTTTAAAACACTCTCCTGTAAAATTACTAAGTTTTGAGATTATCTTATCTTATCTTATCTTATACCTTTAAACGAGCAATTCTTGTATATATAATCTGAATCTCGGAAACGGCTCCAACGATTTTCATAAAATTTTGTATACAGGGGATTTCGGGGGCGATAAATCGATCTAGCTGTGATTTATTTTCAGAAAATATTATTTTATTCGTGTTTTCAATAATCAACTCTTCCCGACATCTATTGGCGAATAATAATATTATTTTTCTTAATCGAGGGCAACTAACTGCTTTCGAGACACAACAAGATGGCGTTATCAAAAAAAAACCGAGCAAAGCTCGGTCATCATCTAGTTTATATTATTTGCGTCTTTTTAACTCACGTGTTCACTTAAAAATGCCTAAAGGATCGTGGAATATTTCATCATTTTATCAATATGTAATTCGTATTTAAATATAATTTCTAAAAAACACAATTTTTCAAACAAAAAAAAACCAAGCAAAGCTCGGTCATCGTCTAGTACAGTTTTAATGCGATAAGACGATATTTGAATCTCATTTGAAGAATTACGCTTCTCTGGTTTCTCTTTCAGGCAAGGACCGGTTCTCTTCCCCAACGATGCTCCACCGGCACCAAGGACGCCACTCGTCGTCACCTCCCGACCCCTCATCGAGTCCATAGCAAAAAGCGACTTGAACCCACTACCGCAAAACAATACGGAGGCACAACCATCGAGCAATGGTGTATCTTTTGTTCCATTCTTTGGCAAAGTCAACGAATACAGACCGTTCTTCGGCGCTGGACCAGGGAAGCCACACGTGAACCGCTTTGAGGTAAGTTAACTGAAGCCAAGTTATAAGCGAATTAAAACGAAGTTTTATAAGTCGTCGTGGCCTAATGGATAAGACGTCCGGTGCATTCATGGGTAGCGATGCACCGGTGTTCGAATCCCGCAGGCGGGTAACAATTTTTCTGATGAAATACGTACTTCACAAATGTTCATGATTGACTTCCACGGTGAAGGAATAGCATCGTGTAGTAAAAATCAAAGCCGCAAAATTATAATTTGCGTAATTATTACTGGTGGTAGGACCTCTTGTGAGTCCGCGCGGGTAGGAACCACCACCCTGCCTATTTCTGCCGTGAAGCAGTAATGCGTTTCGGTTTGAAGGGTGGGGAAGCCGTTGTAACTATACTGAGACCTTGGAGCTTATATCTCAGGGTGGGTGGCGGCATTTACGTTGTAGATGTCTATGGGCTCCTAAGCAATAAAAAAAAAGACAGCGAAAACAACAATGAAGAATTCACTTTGGGGTTTGCGAGTTGTAAAATTAAAACTAAGACCGATAAGGTGGTGCAGTAGTTACTGGCGGCCTGGACTGCTGCTCTGAGGGTCGTGGGTTCAATTCCCATATCGGGCAAACATTGTGCTATGAAAACAGTTTGTTAGTTCTTTGTCCGGGTGTTTATTATCTATATATGCCTATATTTAAACGTATATAAGTTAGACTTTTTGACAGGAACATGAGGAGTGAAGTTGTGTGATTTGTTTTATTTTGTCTATTTAGTGTTTCTTCAGGTTTAAATGTGTAATAACGGTGGTTTATTTACTGTTTAGTATCTGTAAAAGTGCACAAATGTAGGAAAATGAAACAAAGCCGCTTAACGTAACTTCTTGGGATCCTTCAAAAAGTCCACTGAAAAAGTCTTAGTAATTTACCACCATTTTGCTGAGATTTTATTTCATCCCATATCATCTCATCTCATTTCACTTCATTTTCATTTAATTTCATGCCATGTTTCATATTAATCAACTTCATTTCATTTCATAATATCATTTTTCATTTAAAAAAGAGTTCATTAAAATTCAAATAAGACTCGACCTAAAGGTCTTAGTTACCAGGTCATAAAATCCCTTAAAAAAAACGTATTTAAGTATGTTTATCGGTCTCTGGTATTTATAACACAGACAATCCTAATTTGGGGCCGAATAATCGTGTGCTATTTGTTCCCATTTAATTATTTATTATTTAAAACTGCATTTACGATTCAACCTCGTTTGCTTTTCTCATTTATTTTATTCTTTCCGCCATTTTGAATGCCTTAGAATCTTCGTGCTCACGCACGACTAAGGTATGATTCGGTAAAAGGAAATTCGACAGTAGTTATAATTAGAATACAAAAATAGTTAGCTGATTAATCGCTTCACTGTTCTTCCGTGAGTCCGGGCTTAGCATCCGGTCAGAATAGATTTTTCTTTATTTAGCAAATGACATAATATGTATATCTCGACCAAACATATATCCTTAATTATAATTATCGTTGATTCTCATAATCTATTTATAAGAAAGTATCTTTTAATGCTTGTCATTTGGAAATGGGATTTCGTATTCAAAGAAAATCTGATCACAGTAACCGTTGACATTCCTTAGTCTATCTATTCAAGCAATAAAAATATAGTATTGTTACGCGCTGGGGTTGGGGATAAATAAAAATTCTACCGAAGTACAAATTAAAACTGTATTGTTACTTAGAACACTTAACGGACACTTTCAAATTCTCAATTCACTTCTTCCGCTTCGCTTCAGGAGATCCGTTCGCTGTTTCGCTTCGAGAAGTTTCAATTACTAACTGCTTCGTACAATCTCTGCCGCTCTTTTAAAGTCGATACGACATCCCTAGAATTATCGAGAACATTCCTCACAAGTCGAGTATTTTCGATGTGTGTTTCCGCTATCTGACAATAGATGGCGTTGTACTTCTCAAGAGTTCTATATTATTATGTCACCTTTGATATTCGTTTCGGCTATTCGGATATAGATGGCGTTGCTCTTGCCGGCGTAACAATATTGTACTTGATAATACATACAAGAACCGACACCTGCACTATCCCACGTATCACAATAGCATTAATCAATCAAAGGCGCTGTATACAGAGGACGACAGAAGAAAAAAACTATGAAAAACGGAGCCACGAAATACGCTTATATAATTAAGAAACAAGAATTATTCATCTATATATATAAAAATTAATTGCTGTTCGTTAGTCTTGCTAAAACTCGAAAACGGCTGGACCGATTTAGCTAATTTTGGTCTTGAATTATTTGTGGAAGTCCAGAGAGGGTTTAAAAGGTAGATAAATATGAAAATGCTCGGAATTAAATAAAAAAAACATGTCCCCACAAAATGTCCCCCGTCGGACGGATTCCCAGGTGACGTGATGCCCAGACCGGGATCAGTGGTGAGGGTTAGGAGAGACCGTTATAAAAATCTTTACCGGTAACCAATGGCGCAAAAAGGTAGAGAAAAACCGTATTCCCTTACGTTAGCATTCTATAATGCTAACGGACTCGCGCGGCAACGCGATCAAATTTTTGAATTCCTCCGCGACAATCTTGTAGATATTCTATTAGTGCAGGAAACCTGTCTGAAGCCCTCGCGTCGTGACCCGAAAGTCGCGAATTACGTCATGGTTAGGAATGACAGACTCACCGCCTCCAAAGGCGGGACTGCCATTTACTATAGGCGGGCCCTGCACGTTGTCCCTCTCGATACTCCCTCGCTCTCACATATCGAGGCGTCAGTGTGCCGTATCTCGCTGACGGGACACCAGCCGATCGTCATCGCATCCGTTTATCTCCCCCCGGACAAGCCCCTTCTGAGCAGTGACATCGAGTCACTGTTCGGCATGGGAGACTCTGTCATCCTGGCAGGCGATCTAAATTGCCACCACACTAGGTGGAACTGCCATCGTACAAACGTCAACGGTAGGCGTCTCGACGCGTTTATAGACGACCTCACCTTTGAAATAGTCGGTCCCCCAACTCCAACATGTTATCCGTATAACATCGCGCTCCGTCCGAGCACTATAGACCTGGCATTGCTTAGGAACGTAACTCTGCGCTTACGTTCCATCGAAGCAATGTCAGAGCTCGACTCAGACCACCGACCTGTCGTTATGCAGCTCGGTCGCCCTCACAACCCAGTCACTGTTACGAGGACCATGGTGGATTGGAATAAGCTGGGCACGTGCCTAGCCGACGCCGCTCCGCCAATCCTCCCTTACGGCCCGGATTCGAATCCATCCCCCGAGGACACCGTCGAATCCATAAACATCATTACCGATCACATCTCTTCCGCGATCATTAGATCTTCTAAAGAAGTCGATGTGGAGGACAGCTTCCACCGCATCAGACTGTCCCCCGATCTTAGGAATCTCTTAAGAGTTAGGAACGCGGCAATCCGGGCCTACGATCGTCTTCCCACGCATTCAAACCGGATTCAGATGCGTCGTCTACAACGCGAAGTCCACTCCCGCTTAAGCGACGCGCGTAACGATAATTGGCATAGTTATTTAGAACAACTCGCGCCCTCCCACCAAGCATACTGGCGACTAGCTAGGACTCTCAAATCCGAAACTACCGCTACTATGCCTCCCCTCTTACGCCCTTCAGGCCAACCACCGGCATTCGATGACGATGACAAGGCAGAGCTGCTGGCCGATGCACTGCAAGAGCAGTGCACCACCAGCACTCAACACGCGGACCCCGAACACACCGAATTAGTCGACAGGGAGGTCGAGCGCAGAGCTTCCCTGCCGCCCTCGGACGCGTTACCCCCCATTACCGCTGACGAAGTTAGAGACGCGATCCACAACCTCCAACCTAGGAAGGCACCAGGCTCCGACGGCATCCACAACCGCGCGCTAAAATTTTTGCCAGTCCAACTGATAGCAATGTTGGCTACAATTTTAAATACCGCTATGACGCACTGCATCTTTCCCGCGGTGTGGAAAGAAGCGGACGTTATCGGTATACATAAGCCGGGCAAACCGAGAAACGAAACTTCTAGTTACCGTCCGATTAGTCTCCTCTCGACGATAGGAAAAATTTACGAACGTCTCCTTAGAAAACGCCTCTGGGATTTTGTTACCGCGAACAAAATTCTCATAGACGAACAGTTCGGATTCCGCTCAAAACACTCGTGCGTTCAACAAGTGCACCGCCTCACGGAGCACATTCTGATAGGGCTAAATAGGCGTAAACAAATCCCGACCGGCGCCCTCTTCTTCGACATCGCGAAGGCGTTCGACAAAGTCTGGCACAACGGTTTAATTTACAAACTGTACAACATGGGAGTGCCAGACAGACTCGTGCTCATCATACGAGACTTCTTGTCGAACCGTTCGTTTCGATATCGAGTAGAGGGAACTCGTTCTCGTCCCCGTCAACTGACTGCCGGAGTCCCGCAAGGCTCCGCGCTCTCCCCGTTATTATTTAGTTTGTATATCAATGATATACCCCGGTCTCCGGAGACCCATCTAGCGCTCTTCGCCGATGACACGGCTATCTACTACTCGTGTAGGAAGATGTCGCTGCTTCATCGGCGACTCCAGATCGCAGTAGCCACCATGGGACAGTGGTTCCGGAAGTGGCGAATAGACATTAACCCCACGAAAAGCGCAGCGGTGCTCTTCAAAAGGGGTCGCCCTCCGAACATCACTTCGAGCATCCCACTCCGTAGTAGGCGCGCAAACACCTCCGCCGTTAGTCCCATCACTCTCTTTGGCCAGCCCATTCCGTGGGTC
Source organism: Bombyx mori (assembly GCF_030269925.1). NCBI lineage: Eukaryota > Metazoa > Arthropoda > Insecta > Lepidoptera > Bombycidae > Bombyx > Bombyx mori. Next base: position 8,667,201 of record NC_085130.1, read on the forward strand.
TCGAAGGTCAAATATCTAGGCGTCACCCTCGACAGAGGGATGACATTCCGTCCCCATATAAAAACGGTACGCGACCGCGCCGCTTTTATTCTAGGACGACTCTATCCAATGCTTTGTAGTCGAAGCAAACTGTCCCTCCGCAATAAGGTAACTCTCTACAAAACTTGTATACGCCCCGTCATGACGTATGCAAGCGTAGTGTTCGCTCACGCAGCCCGCACCCACTTGAAATCCCTTCAGGTTATTCAATCACGATTCTGCAGGATAGCCGTCGGAGCGCCTTGGTTCCTTAGGAATGTGGATCTCCACGACGACCTGGAGCTCGACTCTTTTAGTAAGTATCTACAGTCGGCATCGCTGCGCCATTTTGAGAAGGCGGCACGACATGAGAACCCTCTCATCGTAGCCGCTGGAAATTACATACCCGACCCAGTAGACCGAATGGTAAACCGTCGACGTCGCCCAAAGCACGTCATTACGGATCCTCCTGATCCATTAACGGTGCTTTTAGGCACCACAAGCACCGGTCACCGTCCTCGTCGAACCCGTCGCTTGCGACGAAGGGCTCGACGAGCGAACTAACCCATAGACACAGCCCACTGAGTTTCTCGCCGGATCTTCTCAGTGGGTCGCGTTTCCGATCCGGTGGTAGATTCTGCGAAGCACTGCTCTTGCTAGGGTCAGTGTTAGCAACTCTCCGGTTGAGCCCCGCGAGCTCACCTACTAACGTTAGGGTGAAGCTGAAATAGCCTCTCAAGGCTATCAGCATAGGTAGGGAAAAAAAAAAAAAAAAAAAAAAAAGGAGAGACTTGTGTCCAGCAGTGGAAGACTGTGGGCTGATGATGATGACGTTGATGATATCAGGTACTCAGCGTGTCGCGATTTCGATTCGGTGGTAGGTTCAGCGAAGCACTGCTCTTTCTAGGGCTAGTGTTAGCAAATTCTCTCAAGTCAAGCCCGTGAGTTCACCTACCTGTCCCAGTATAGCCTCTTAGGCTACCAGCGAATAGGTATGTAAAACAAAAACGTTAAGTACGCGACCCACCTGAATTGTTACCGGAGATTGGCTGTTTTCTTTATTGCCCGAGCAGGCAGACGAGCATATGGCCCATCTGATGGTAAGTGGTTACCGTCACTCATGGACGTCAGCGAAGCCAGAGGGCAGAGCCAATCTGCTACCTACCGCTTAATACTCTCCACAAGCCTCGTTTGAAGAAGGACATCTCATAGCGCTCGGGAAACACCGTGGAGGGAAGCACATTCCAAGGCACAGTCCGCAGTGGCTCCAGGTAGTATGGATGAATTCTACTCCGGTGGCAGGCGGGGCGATGGTAAAAACGAGATGATGGTATCGTCTAAAACAATAACAAACAATGTTTGATGGAATAATCCGTTTTACTATTTACCAAGCGTGTTTAATGTGTTAAAACTTCTAATCTCAACGATAAAAACGTTAGTGTTACTTAACGCAGCTACAGGCGAACTATGGTATGGGACGTGACCGGCATTGGTCGTCGATTTAATTCTTCGGCACGCTCGCTGTGAAACCAGCCCGAGATGACGAAAACAATTACAAAAGTCACGAATTCAATGCGCTACGCTTGTTTCACTGGATGCGGCGTGTTTTGAAGAGTCGCAGATTAGAAACCCTGTGACTAACTAAGCTCGCCATAACTCAATCTAAAAAACCTCGTGGCCTAAAGGATAAGACGTCCGATGCATTCGTATCTAGCGTTATACCGGTGTTCGAATCCCGCAGGCGGTTATCAATTTTTCTAATGAAATGCGTACTTAACAAATGTTCGCGATTGACTTCTACGATGCAGGAATAACATCGCATAATAACATCCCAAATACTGAATAGCTTTTAATACATCAATCATGTAAGTCGTCGTGGCCTAAAGGATAAGACGTCCAGTGCATTCGTGTTGAGCGATGTACCGGTATTCGAATCTCAGGCGGGGGTACCAATTTTTCTAATGAAATACGTACTCAACAAATGTTCACAATTGACTTCCACATTGAAGGAATTACATCGTGTAATAAAAATCAAACCCGCAAAATTATAATTTGCATAATTACTGATGGTAGGACCTTGTGAGTCTGCACGGGTAGGTACCACACCGTAACTTACACCATAGACCTTAGTTACCAGGTCATAAAACCCCTTTAAAAAAATTGATAAAAATAAACCTGGCGCCTTATCCTCTAGGCCACGACCACTTCACAATTAGATAGAAAACGAAAAATAACATTCCGTAAATTTACCTTAAAAATATTATAATCAATACATAGTTTAATCGCTGTTCTCGTGGCTCGACAGCGAGAGACCGCAAGTCACTATAGTCCACTTTGATGTTCAAAGATATTTTCTTAACATCATCCAGACATTATTTTATCCTTTAACGTATTTTTGTAAGATGCCACTTGATGGATAAATAAATATTCGCTTTAATAATTAACTTTAACTATATTAATTCATGTGTCATTTTATGAAGTAGTGGTCCCACAGTAGTCGAAATTCGACTATAATTAATAGAAATTATAAGTTTGGACATTATGATAGTTCTGTTGTCAAAGACTATTTATTATTCTTCGTGGGTGGCGCATTTAAATAAATTTACGTACGGCAATACCGCAATAAATAAATAAATTTACGTCGTAGATGTCTATGGGGTCCAGTAACCACTTAACACCAGGTGGGCTGTGAGTTCGTCTACCCATCTAAGCAAAAAAATAAATAAAAAATACTAAGATTTTATTCATCGATATTTAAATATTGTGTTATTTTTAAAACAATATTTTTAACCGACTTCAAAAAAGGAGGGGGTTCTCAGTTCTGCTACTTTTTTTTGTTTTAAATATTTGTTACCTCATAGCTTTTGACCGGGTTAATCGATTTTGATGATTCTTTTTTTATTAGAAAGCTGACGCTTGTGGTCCCATGTGGACCCGTGTGGTCCCATTTCTTTAGTCCAGTTCTGATAAAGGTATCCATGAGAAAACCATATAAGTCCTAAATTTGCATTAAGTACGTGCGCGACAAACAGATGAATAACTCTATAACTCAATATCACGCCAACCGATTTCGATGATTATTGTTTTAGTGTATATTAATTTGTTTTGGAACATCCTTTTTTTTCTATTTGAAGTCGTATTTTGTTAAAGCATGTCTATTTACAATTATTGTTTATTTTATGTCTACAAATCGGGAAAACAGAAGCAATATGTTCCCAAATTAATAACGTCAATAATAAGAACTTGCTTGCTTTGCTATTTATCGTATATAAAAACATTTTATTTAGATCATAAATCATATCGATACGACTATCCGAACCTGACTTCCTTCGACCTATTGTTATTTGCCTACGAAGGCAGATGACGAGTTATTTCCATATTATTTAGATGGGTTGACGAGCTCACCCGACGGGCCCGTCTGGTGTTAAGTGGCTATCGGAGCACATAGGCATCAACAACGTAAAAGCCGACACCCATCTTGAAACATGAATTCTTAGTGTCAGTTCTAAAATACAACGGTTGCTACACCCTTCAAGCCAGAACGCATTACTGTTTCGCGGCAGAAATTGTCGGAGTGGTGGTAACTACATGTGCGGATTCACAAGACATCTTACCACCAATAGAATACGTATACGACCTTAGGGTGCTCATGATTCTCAGTTAATGCCATGAGGACTACCAAACTGATACCGCAGCATTTAAACCCTAAGACTTTTCTTTTGTTAGCTGCTCCTACCGTACCTCTTAGCAAAAGTTTCAACTAAATCGGCTACAGCTTGAATGTTGACGAGACAGTATGTCTTTAACTCAACTCAGACTAATTTTAACCTCGAAAATTTTTCAGAATCAATCACCCTTACCACCGATCTACAGAGTAATCAATGAACACAAAGTCCAAAACAAGAAACCTTATGACTACGACTACAAGGTATGTATTTGTTTAAATTAATTAGAATGGTGAACGTAAAAAATAATTTGTTTATTACCGTTGAAGTCAGATAAGCTTACAGACCAATTGCTAATCTTTAATCGGTTTGGGCCAAGAGAAGAACCTCTTGGCAAGAAGGCAAGTCGATGTTTATAAGGTAAGTAGATGTCAAATACCAAAGACAGCTATAAACAGAAACACAGTGAGAACAAAAAAGGATAATGAATGAAGTAAGAAATTATAAAATAGAGTAGCAGTTATAATATATTTTGTTTTAGGTAAAATCACCAGAATACAATCAGCATGACAATGAAATACACGATGAAAACAATTCAGATTACAATCATGTAAGTCTTAGCATGGAACTTATAAACACGATACATAAGATTTCAAGGGTGGGGCAGCCGTTGTAACCTTACTGAGATTTTAGAAATTAAGTCTCAAGGTGGGTGGCGCATTTACGTCGTAGATGTCTATGGGCTCCAAAAAACACTTAATACCAGGTGGGCTAGGAGCTCGTTCACCCATCTAAGCAATAAAAAAAATGGACGTCAGCTATCCCAGGAGCAGAGCTAAGCCGCTGCCTGCCACATCGCTGAGTCCAAATCGACGTGCGAAGCGTCCAACTTAATGTCTATGATCCACTGTAACTTGAGCCGTGAGCTGCTCATTGTTTTCAAAACGCTAGATCGACATCTTAACAGGACAGCCTTTTAACGAATCTCTTAATTTAATCCTTTGCCTCATTCAGATTAGAACGCGTGGCTAGTTTGCCGCCAAAAACTAAAAAAGAAAAAAAAGGAGTTCTAAGGCCTCAGTTTTTACAGTACAACGGCTGTCCCAGCCTTCAAGTCGGAACGCATTACTGCTTCACGGCTGAAATAGGCAGGGCGGTGGTATCTACCCGTGCGGACTCGCCAGCCGTCCTACCACCTATTAATTGCGCAAAGTATAATCTTCCGGACTTAATTTTTATTACAAGAGGCTGTGAGCTCGTCCACCCGTCTATATATCGGATCGTTTGGAACCTCTAGGTCTGCGGAGGGACTTCGGTTCCCTCTGTATTTTGTACCGTATGTTCCATTGGGATTGGTCTGAGAAATTGTTCGAGACGATACCGTCTACTTGTTTTTACCATCGCACCACCCGCCACCGGAGTAGAGTTCATCCATACTACCTGGAGCCACTCCGTTCATCCATAGTGCGTTTCCAGAGGTTTTTTTGCCACGTAACTTCCGGCTATGGAATGAGCTCCCCTCCACGGTGTTTCCCGAGCACTATGACATGTCCTTCTTCAAACGAGGCTTGTGGAGAGTATTAAGCAGTAGTCAGCGGCCTGGCTCTGCCCCTGGCATTGCTGAAGTCCATGGGCGACGGTAACCACTCACCATCTGGTGGGCCGTGTGTTTGTCTGCCTACAAGGGAAATAAAAAAAAATTATGAGGTAGTCAGCGCAAAAGTGACTTAACCCACAATTTATTCATATTCGTGCTTATAATATATGTATATTACAATTTATTTAAAATCTATTAAAACAAGGCCTATATCGAGTTTCACCGATAGATAACAGATCGCATTGTAAGCATTATTTTTACGCGTATTATATTTGCCTAAGAAGCAGTTACTGGTGGTAGGACCTCTTGTGAGTCCGCACGGGTAGGTACCACCGCCCTGCCTAGTTCTGCCGTGAAGCAGTAATGCTTTTCGGTTTGAAGGGTGGGGCAGCCGTTGTAACTATACTGAGACCTTAGAACTTATATCTCAAGGTAGGTGGCGCGTTTACGTAGTAGATGTCTATGGGCTCCAGTAACCACTTAACACCAGGTGGGCTGTGAGCTCGTCCACCCATCTAAGCAATAAATAAAAAAAAGTTTAAAAGTAAATTCAATCCTTATTATCTCGATACTAACTATGGTATGCTTAGGTCACTTTTGCACTGACGGCCTCATAAATATATTATTAACTTCTACGTAAAGCACTGCGCAATGATGATTTGACAAATTAATAATTACAGGCTCAAAACTACGCGTTTTCCTATACTGTGAAAGACAAGGATACGGGTGATGATTTCTCACACTCCCAGCACAGTAGGGGCGCCGCGACCAATGGAGAGTACAGAGTGAGATTACCGGACGGTCGAATGCAAATTGTTTCTTACACGGCTGACGAGAACGGGTACAATGCTGAAGTCAGATACGACGATGAAGATAAAGCATCAGTTAATGCCATTGATATTAACAACGACAATTACAACAGTATAAATACGAACACCGTCAAACCAACAGACTATATTAATGTAATCACGGATTACAGAAAAACGAATTACGATAGAGGTAATAATTTTAATAATTACATTAGCACGACAAGGTCTTACGATGATGATGTAATTAACTCTAATAAAATCGCTAATAATGACAATGATTACGGTCTAAATGATTACGCGAAATTGAAAAATCAAAACGAGTATGTAAATTATGATTCCAAAGAATTTTACAATGACGATTACTCGTCAGAATTGAACAGCAATTATCCGAGTTACATTAGCAAATTCAAGAGTTTTGCTGACGATAAAATAAACGATAATTATCAAGTAGTCACATCAACGAGCAAGCCGAATTTTGATGACATCAGGAATTTGTTGATTGACGAAAAGACGTATAACACGAGACAGAGTTACAACGATATTGAACCTAATTCTCAGTCTACATTGAAAGATAATTCCTATAATCCTGTTAATTTTAAGAAATCAAATTTGTATACCAATATTGATGAGTCAATCGCGATAACGCCGCGAAATTTTGTAACTAACCCATTTGTAGCTACAACGCCGAGTAGCTATTTGGTTTCAACGATAACTAACTTGCAAAACAGAATCAGCTCGCGTCAACCAATACCAATCCTATCCGGTAGATTCATTGATAAAATCAATAAGTATTTAAGTTATAAATAGTCGTGACTAGTTTTAAGTAAAATATTTATTGTATTAAGATGTTTTTTGTAAAATAAAATGTATTTAAATGTTTTGATCGTGTTGTTTATTTTCACTGCCAATAATGATAACAATATTAATACGCTTTTATTAGCTTCAGACGTATGTATGTTTGTAACGGAATCTTTGAACATGATTTTGACCCCCTTCAAAACGTCGGATTAACTCGAATTTTGGTATACTTAATAAGGACCGATGATAATTCAATATTTAAAAAAAAGCTTTTCAGGATATTATCAAAATAACCCTTCTACTCATATTTCTTCATAAAATATTTATAACTACTTATACCATGCACCACATGCTTTTTTTTACAATAAAATCATTTTTTCTTACACTATTTTTAATTCAAATTTTAAAATAAAAAAAATTCTATTTTTTAGTTGGATTTTCTATAAAAGCGTATTTTGTTACCTTTTTTAAACTATTATTTATGAATTTGTTTGATTAAAGACTGTTGTAAATTTAGAGCCATGCCGAAGCCGAGCTAAGCCAGCTACGGATAAACTTGATTTATGTATTTATTGTGTAGACGGCTCAATGAACTTCACAGCCCATTTGGTATTGACTTGTGAATCCTGTAGCTACAGGTATCACAAATAGTTCATGTCACGCACCTTAAGATGTGTGATCTAGATTTCGCTGGTATAGAACAACGACTTTCGCGTCCTTTAAGCCCTTTTTTTCTTTTTCTTTTTTCCTACCTAAGCTGATAGCCTTGAGAGGCTATTTCAGCGTAATCTTACCTAGTAGGTGAACTCACGGGCTCAAACCGAATTGATGCTAACACTGACCCTAACAAGAGCAGTGCTTTGCAGAATCTACCACCGGATCGGAAACGCGACCCACTAAGAAGATCCGGCGAGAAACTCAGTGGGCTATGTCTGTGGGTTAAGCCCTACGAATCGGCAATTACACTAACAAAATCTGCCCTATTAATATCTAACTACATCTGATAGCTGCAGGAAGGAATAGACATTGTCATAGGACATAGAACATTGTCCAAACAAAAGTACTCCGTAAAGGTCACGTCTGCACTGGGGAAGGGAAGAGAAGAGAAGGAGAGAAGATTAGCTACGTCGTGTAGAATTTAGGCCCAAAACAGCACCATCCCATCTCTTCCCGTTTATGTCCTAATAAGATTTTGTGCGCGGTCTGGTACTGGATTACTGGTGGTAGGACCTTTTGTGAGTTCGCACGGGTAGGTACCACTACTCCGCCTATTTCTGCTGTGAAGCAGTAATTCGTTTCGGTTTGAAGGGTGGGGCAGCCGTTGTAACTATACTGAGACCTTAGAACTTATCTCAAGGTGGGTGGCGCATTTACGTTATAGATGTCTATGGGCTCCAGTAACCACTTAACACCAGGTGGGCTGTGAGCACGTCCACTCATCTAAGCAATAAAAAAATGTCGGAAAAGCGAATCAATGATTGACCGGATAATAGGCAACGATCTTCGCTTCGTATTTTACGAGCATACTGGTAATACAACATCCTGTATTATAAGTCCGCACGAGTAGGCACCACCACACTGCCTATTTCTGCCGTGAAGCTGTCATGCGTTTCAGTTTGAGCAGTGTGATAGTAGTTATACAATTTGATTGAGATTTCGACTTGAGGTTTGAGGAAGGTTGGCGATATTCACATTCCATTCATTGTCTTAGGGTATCGGGGAATTATTTAAAACTAGCGACCCGCCCTCGCTTCGCTTAGGAAACATTAAATTTTATTATTGATAGACGAAGCCCGCCCATGTTGCGCGCGGTGCGACAATAACTGCGGGTGATGCCGTGGGGCAAAGCTAGTCTAAAAAAAGTAGCCTAAGTTACTCCTTATATCATCTGCTACCTATTAGTGAAAGTCTCATCAAAATCGGTCCAGCCGTTCCAGAGATAAGCCGGAACAAACAGACAGACAGACAGACAGACAAAAATTATAAAAAATGTTATTTTGGTGTATGTACCGTATATATATTCATATGCATTTAGGAAAAAGCGGTTATTTCAATACTACAAACAGACACTCTAATTTTATTTATATGTATAGATTAACTAGGCAGTGAGCTTATTCACTCATATTCGAAAACCCGCCACCGAGAAAAACTACGATCACCAATTGACCATTATACTGCCTATAGTAAACGCGTCTATCTTCTGGGAAACCCGAATGGAGGAAATATATCAAAATACAGACGCCTAGAGGAATCTTTGGTTGTCATGCTCTTTAGCTTCTCCCAGGGTACCTAGAATTAACCGCCTCACCCTGTATAGGCGGCCCGACGTGAGTAGAATCCATAACAGGTGTTAACGTAGACTTGTACCGTACTGGTAATTAGGACCAAATATTCTGAGTGATACACACGGACATAAAGGAAGGCTAATATATATAATTTCATCATTTCCATGACGTCATTAGTACGTTAAAAATTTAGAGAAGCTAATTAACATAGAAAAACTTGCTTCGAGCTTTTTTACTGATGGCAGGACGACTCGTGAACTCGTCCGGGTAGATAATTGATAGTGAAGGCCTGATGACCACGGACTCGCCATCCTTCAAACCGAAACGCATTACTGCTTCACGGCAGAAATAGGCAGGACGGTGATACCTACCCGTGCGGACTCACAATACGACCTACCACCGATAAACCAAACTGAAAAATAAACAACGACTCCGATAAACACTTACAATGTCTAATTATAATACGCCCGATTTCTCATAAATTTATTACAAAAAATCCAACTAAAAAATTGAAAATAAATTTGAATTAAAAGTAGTGTAAGAAAAAATTATTTTATTGTAAAAAAAGCATGGTATCAGTAATTATAAATATTATTTGAACAGATATGAATAGAATGGTTATTTTGATAATATCCTGAAAAGCAACCCACGCTTTTTTATAATAAAACAGTTTTTTCTTACACTATTTTTAATAAAAAAATATTTTCTATTTTTTAGTTGGATTTTCTATAAAAGCGTATTTTGTTAGTTTTTCTTAAACTATTATTTATTTTTAATTTTTTAGTTGAATTACAATTTTTAGAATTTTTTTGTATATTTTTTTTAAATATCAAATTTTCGTCGGTCCTTAATAAGTATACCAAATTTCGAGTTAATCCGACGTTTTGAAGGGGGTCAAAATCATGTTCAAAGATTCCGTTACAAACATACATACGTCTGAAGCTAATAAAAGCATATTAAAAACGTTAGACGAACTGTACGACTGTGTGTTCAAACTGAAATTCACTTGAGGTTGTTACGTCGTTTCCGTTAGCAAAGGTAACTTTCTTGGTAACTTCAAACATGTTCTCAACTTTCATATGTAGACTAATATTATTGAGCACGTGGCTTTGGAGCTTTGAAGTTATTGTATGTGACGCGGAAAATGTACAATACGACAATCAAACGCTTCAAATGAGTAGCAATCCCCGAATTTAGTGATATTAAGTTGACAATAATCGCCAAAGAAAAACAGTTTTTTTTTATTGGTTAGATGGGTGGACCAGCTCACAGCCCACCTGGTGTTAAGTGGTTACTGGAGCCCATAGACATCTACGACGTAAATGCACCACCCACCTTGAAATATAAGTTCTAAGGTCTCAGTATAGTTACAACGGCTGCCCCACTCTTCAAACCGAAAGGCATTACTGCTTCACGGCAGAAATAGGCAGGGCGGTGGTATCTACCCGCGCGGACTCACAAGAGGTCCTACCACCAGTAATTACGCAAATTATAATTTTGCGAGTTTCACTTTTATTATACGATGTTATTCCTTCACCGTGGAAGTTAATCGTGAACATTTGTTGAGTACGTATTTCATTAGAAAAATTGGTACCCGCCCGCGGGATTCGAACACCGGTGCATCGCTTCAACACGAATGCACCGGACGTCTTATCATTTAGGCCACGACGACTTCAAAACAGCATAGGAATAAATCGTTAAGAATAAAATTTAAAAATTAATTAATTAATTTAAAAACGTGTATCAAGTTCACATTCGCATGTGATACTAGTATGCATTTTTCCAATGAAACACGTACTTAAGAAATCTTCACGATTGACTTCCACGGTGAAGGAATAACATCGTGTAATAAAAATCAAACCCGCAAAATTATAATTTGCGTAATTACAGGTGGTAGGACGTCTTCTGAGTCCGCACGGGTAGGTAGCACCACCTTGCCTATTTCTGCCGTGAAGCAGTAATGCGTTTCGGTTTGAAGGGTGGGGCAGCCGTTGTATTGCTTAAAGTGAAACCTTACAGCTCATGGAGGAATTTACGTTGTAGATGTCTATGATCTCCGGTAACTATTAAACACCAGGTGGGCCGTGAGCTTGTCCACCCATCTAAGCAATAAATAAATAAAAATTGACTAATTTTTTTAAGAAATTGCTGATTACCCAGAGATCTACATCAGGACTAATGAGAGAGCTCGGATTAAGAGGTCCTTGGATACGATTTGAACTGAGATATGAATTTGTGTTGTTGGGATTAAAAACCGTAGATATATGAGTTTACTAGACGTGCAAACCGTCTGAACCGCATACAAGACGTCTAAACCGACTGCGTGGTTTCATTAATGATATGCACAGACGAACGTGCGGCTTCTTTATGTTACAATGTAGCTTTATCCACATTATACTATTCATATCTATCGAATACACATCTGTGTAGCATGTTATAAATGATTTATTAAATACTAGCTGACCCGGCAGACTTCGTAGTGCCTCAATCGATAAATAAAAGACCTAAAAACTTTTGTATAAAATTTACTTAAAACAAACAAAAGGAATCCGTCCGACGGGGGACACAACAAAGGAAAAACAAAATTGTTATTTTTATTTAATTCCGAGCCTTTTCATATTTATCTACCTTTTAAACCTTCTCTGGACTTCCACAAATAATTCAAGACCAAAATTAGCCAAATCGGTTCAGCCGTTCTCGAGTTTTAGCGAGACTAACGAACAGCAATTCATTTTTATATATAGAGATATCTATCTACATCTGTATAGCATGTTATAAATTATTTACTAAATATTACGACCTCAACGCTGAGAAACACGATGCAAAGAGGAGGCAAGCTACTGTTTTAAATTTATTTATTACTGTTTTATTACATACATGCATTGTAAAATGTACAAAAATAATAATTCCAGTTATTATTTATACGTTCAACGGACAAATACGAATTTCTGTTTAGTGACTTGCAAATAAGCACACATGCTTTGTCTGCAAAAACAAATTTACGTGTTCTATTGGACCTGAGCGAAAAGGCATGTGATTGAATTCATAGGAGACGCTTACGATTTTTTCCTAAAGTTTGATAACAATATTAATTATTTAATTAATAAGTAATTTTTCTTTGTAACCTATTAATAAATCTTTTACAACGTGCTCTACTACTTACAGAGTAGAGTGTTTCATGATTCAAGGACAGGCATGCTGTCGTAGTTAGGTCATCATTAATAATGATTTAAACGACTTTTGAGGGGCTATTTATGCGGTTTTTCTTAATGGTATTATTCTTAATATTATTTACTGCGTTTTTTTTTTATTTATTGCTTAGATGGGTGGACGAGCTCACAGCCCACCTGGTGTTAAGTGGTTACTGGAGCCCATAGACATCTACAACGTAGACGCGCCACCCACCTTGAGATACAAGTTCTAAAGTCTCAGTATAGTTACAACGGCTGCACCACCCTTCAAACCGAAACGCATTACTGCTTCACGGCAGAAATAGGCAGGGCGGTGGTACCTATCCGCGCGGACTCATAAGTGGCCCTACCACCAGTAAACCATAAACCATAAACCTACCACCATAAACTTATCTATTTCTAATACATAAGTTTAATATTGCACTAAAATTCAATTCACTAAAATTCGCATGGTAAATAATGACAAAGCATACGCGCTGCTTTTAACTTATGTAGATAATAACTCATTCTCACTATGCTTAGCGAATAAATGATTTCTTTCTTTATTTCCGTAGACGGCTAGAGAAAACCGAACAAAACACTAACAACGTTCGGTAGGTGTGAAACTATTGAAACAAGAGGTCCCGCAGTAGTCGAAATTCAACTATAATTAATTGGAATTGTAAGTTTGTACACTATTATGATTGTATTTTATACTTCTATAATCACAAATTTCGCCAAGACTACACTATAAAAATATCAACAAAGACAAACAATATTTAATCTCAATTTGACAACAGACGTCAAGAACAAAAGTTTGACAATAAATAGTATGCATGCGTGTGTGCGTCAAATACATGGTATGTAGTGTGTGTAATTTTTTCTTTATTGATTTAATGTATCTTTTATGCATTATTTAAAAAAAATATTAGCATTGTGCACTTCTTCTCTATATTCTCTATAAGTGTGGAAAATTTCATACTCCTCCGTTCGCGCGTTTATCGTAAAAAGGGATACAAAGTTTTTGCTTCACGTATTAATATATAGATTCAAACGAAAACCATTCGCAAACAGTTAAAAACGTGTTAAAAATGTAAAAAAATTCACACGTCAATTAGGCGAGTGTCTTTTTTCTTTCGTTTTTTTAAAATGTGTATTTGGATCCGGGCGTCTTTGGCAGCGCGCCAGGACGGACTCAGCGAAGCTGCAGCCGGGTGATGGGATACAGATCGATAAGTTTCTCTGTCGATAGTTTTGACTATATGTCACTACAGTCACTACAGATACAATCTTTTTTTTGTTGTTGCTTAGTTGGGTGGGCGAGCCTCACAGCCCACCTGGTGTTAAATGGTTACTGGAGCCCATAGACATCTACAATGTAAATGCGCCACCCACCTTGAGATATAAAATCTAAGATCTCAAGTATAGTTACAACGGCTGCCCCACCCTTCAAACCCAAACGCATTACTTCTTCACTCACAAGAGGTACTTACCATCAGTAGTAAATCAATCATCTCGTTTTTACCATCACACCGCTTACGACCGGAGTAGAGTTTATCCATACTAACTGGAGCCACGGCGTTCATCCACAGTGCATTTCCAGAGATCTTTTTTGCCATGCTTTTCCGGCTTTGAAATGAGCTCTCCCCTCCACGGTGTTTCCCGAGCGCTATAACATGTCCTTCTTCAAACGAGTCTTGTGGAGAGTACTTAACGGTATGCAGCGGCTCGGCTCTGTCCCTGGCATTGCTGAAGTCCATGGGCGACGGTTACCACTCACCATCAGGTGGACAAGGCAATAAAAAAAAGGGTTGTAAACAGAATATCTACAGAAAAGCATTGGCGATGACGTAATATAAAACTGAGACTTAGAACTCATATCTCAAGGTGAGTGGTGACATTTTCCTTGTTGACGTCTATGCGCTACAGTAACCACTTAACATCAGGTGAGCCGTAAGTTCGTCCACCCGTGTGACCAATAAAAAAATCACTTGAGGAATAAAAGTCCAGGATAAACGTTTACATAAGACGAGGGACTAGCTCCATCAAATTTAAATTAATTCAATTGGCTGTTCAAAGTCTGGCAAGTTTTATTGTTTTCCTTTTAAGCTTTCGTCACTTTGAGAAATTGGCGGTATAGACATGTGATGCCTAGAGAGGAGATGCAAGTGACTAGGAGACGTATGGAAATGGTACTGAGTTTCTCGCTGGATCTTCTCAGTGGGTCGCGTTTCCGATCCGGTGGTAGATTCTGCGAATCACTGCTCTTGCTAGGGTTCGTGTTAGCAGCGTCATCAGGTTTGAGCCCCATGAGCTTAGGTAGGGAAAAAAAGATATCTATATATTATACAGTATTAGAGCGTGTGTATACATAACGGTATGACACCCAAATTTGAAGCCGCCCCGTCTCGTTTGATGTGCAAGGTAGAGGGGGAAGAGGTCGACCGAAGAAGACATGGATGGAGTGTGTGATTGACGATATGAGAGAGAGAGAGAGAGAGAGAGGAGTGAGTGTTGAGATGAGGGCTGATAGAAGAGAATGGAATAGAAAAATCTCTGTGCTGACCCCACCTAGTAGGACAAAGAAGAAGTTACTTTGAGAATTGACTTACTGAAAGGTATGAGAATTATTGATGCCCAACGTAAATAGACCATGCTATAGGTACATTTGCAAGGACCATAGTACCGTTGTTACTTTGAAGTACAAACGGCGGAAATAGCCAAGGTGGTTGTATCTACCCGTGCGGGCTCTTAAGACGCCTTACCATCAGTCAGCAGTTTTTACTGGTGGTAGGACCTCGTCCGCGCGGGTAGGTACCACCGCCTTACCTATTTCTGCCGTGAAGCAGTAATGCGTTTCGGTCTGAAGGGTAGGGCAGCTGTTGTAACTATACTGAGATCTTAGAACTTATATATCTAGGTGGAAGGCACATTTACGTTGTAGATGTCTATGGGCTCCAGTAACCACTTAACACCAGATGGGCTGTGAGCTCCTTAGAGTTTGTCCTTATAGCTCACAAGATTAAGAGAGAGTAGTGAGTGAGGAGAGTAGTATTCATTCATCGATATCCAAAAAAGGCAGCACTATGAGAATCGTTGGCAATAATCGACAGCCCATACACCGCAGCGAGGAACCAGCCCTCCTTATCTGTGATAGAGCCTGTACGTACTGAATAGACTTGCAATTTTCTAGGGTTCCTTTACCAACCCGGTAAACGCTACCAAACATTTTCATTAGTACTTTGGTTGCGTGTAGCGTATGATAGTCGACGACCAGGCGTATGTCCTTTATTTTTATTTTATGACCTAAGGATTACTGGTGGCCCTGAGGCCTTTACAGGCTCACCAGGACAGGTGGGCGAGCAAGGCTCATCCAGGAGGGGTGGGATTAACTAACAGCTGCCCCAGCGCCTCCGTAAGAGACCTAACAACTCGAGAGCAGCTGCTTCGGGGATGAACCTACTACCAGATCGAAATCGCCACCTGCTGAGAAGATCCGGTGAAATACTCAGCGGGTTAATGTATGGGTTAGATTGCAAGACGAACCCCTTGCCGAGTTCGACGTGTATGATTACCGGGGTCCCTAAACCGGCTCCTAGTGTTAGAGCTGAAGGCGTCTAATGCAAGGGTTATGATACTACGTTTGATACTACGTCCTATAACCAGGTGCTATGTTATATAGTAACAAGTGCTGTAATGTGTAGCGCTGTGCCGTGTTA
Source organism: Bombyx mori (assembly GCF_030269925.1). Lineage (NCBI taxonomy): Eukaryota > Metazoa > Arthropoda > Insecta > Lepidoptera > Bombycidae > Bombyx > Bombyx mori. The sequence goes on from NC_085130.1 coordinate 8,683,262, forward strand.
AGCCGGGTACTGTCATATGCAGTGCAGAGAAGCTTGCTTATCTCCAGTTTTTGAAGTCGTCGTGGCCTAAAAGATAAAACGTCCGGTGCATTCGCGTTGAAGCGATGCACCGGTGTTCGAATCCCGCAGGCGGGTACCAATTTTTCTAGTGAAATACGTACTCAACAAATGTTCACGATTGACTTCCACGGTGAAGGAATAACATCGTGTAATAAAAGTGAAACCCACAAAATTATAATTTGCGTAATTACTGGTGGTAGGACCTGTTGTGAGTCCGCGCGGGTAGGTACCACCGCCCTGCCTATTTCTGCCGTGAAGCAGTAATGCGTTTCGGTTTGAAGGGTGGGGCAGCCGTTGTAACTATACTGAGACCTTACAACTTATATCTCAAGATGGGTGGCGCATTTGCGTTGTGGATGTCTATGGGCTCCAGTAACCACTTGGCATCAGGTGGGCTGTGAGCTCGTCCACCCATCTAAGCAATAAAAAAAAAAAAAGTTTTATCAATGGGTGAAAAGCAACATTTTGACGCGACATTTATCTTTGTAATTAAAGTTCCGCTTTATTTGGTATAAGCATCAACAATTTGATGTTTCTAATTGAACTCCAATTAAATTTAGTTTTTGGTATGATATTATTTTCGAAATTTTAAACTTTAAGAGGCTCTATTGTAAAGTTGCAAAAATGTCGCTTACGTCAATCAAATATAATTTCACCCGTCGACATAATGAAGTTAGCTGAGAGTCTTTAAGTGGTCGCGTAGTGGTCGAAATTCGACTTTAATCAATTAAAGTCGTCGTGGCCTAAAGGATTAGACGTCCGGTGCATTCGTGTTGAAGCGATGCACCGATGTTCGAATCTCGCTGGCGGGTACCAATTTTTCTAATGAAATACGTACTTAACAAGTGTTCACGATTGATTTCCACGGTGAAGGAATAACATCGTGTAATAAAAATCAAACCCGCAAAGTTATAATTTGCGTAATTACTGGTGGTAGGACCTCTTGTGAGTCCGCGCGGGTGGATACCACCACTTTGCCTATTTCTGCCGTGAAACAGTAATGCGTTTCGGTTTGAAGGGTGGGGCAGCCGTTGTAACTATACTGAGACCTTAGAACCCATGTCTCAAGGTGGGTGGCGCATTTACGTTATAGATGTCTATGGGCTCCAGTAACCACTTAACACCAGATGGGCTGTGAGCTCGTTCACCCAACTAAGCAGTAAAAAAAAAGACTTTAAACAATGACAAAAAGTTTGACTATAGGCAAAAGAGTATATACGCGTGTGTGTATTAATTATATGGTAATGTGTATAATTTTTTTTTAAATTGTTTTAACGTATTTTTAACGCATAATTTAAAAAAATATTAGCATTCTGCACTTCTTCTCTATATGTTTTATAAGTGTCGGAAATTTCATGCTCCTCCGTCCGCGCAATTTTCGTAAAAAGACTACAAAGTTTTTGCTTCACATATTTAATATATATAGATGACCGGGCACACATCTCGTCTTCTCGCATTAAAACTGTATAATCTCAAAACTTACTAATTTTACAGAAGAGTGTTTTAAACGTTTATCATGTAATATTTTTAATATTAATCATATTTCAACATTTATTTTTTATTTTTTACCAGTTACATTATCTATCTTTTAAAGTAAGATAAAATTATATATTAACTAGCTGACCCGGCAGACTTCGTAGTGCCTCAATCGATAAATAAAAGACCTAAACTTTTGTATAAAATAAACTTAAAACAAACAAAAGGAATCCGTCCGACGGGGGACACATCAAAGGAAAAACAAAATTGTTATTTTTACATAATTCCGAGAATTTCCATATTTATCTACCTTTTAAGCCTTCTCTGGACTTAAAAAACTATAACTAAACTACGCTCTTTTGACAGTATTTATGAGAAAAACACTGGTGATACCAAATGTTTAGGTATATTAACTCAATTTCGAATATTTTTTGGAAATTGTACACTTTTAATCCGAAAAGGCGATCTATCATTGTGCTGTAAATGTCCCTTCGCTTATTACTGAACAGGCGTAACAAACAGAAGCTGAACTAAATAAATATCAAACGTCATAATAGAGAGAAGCAAGTGATCGATCAACTTTGTGTCCACGCTGACGTCGTACAAAGGACTGAGTTTGCGGACGGCTTGTTATATAAACATTCTGACTCGGGAATGTACAGTGACAATGATGTTTATACGAAAATGGGATAACTATTTTTTGTTGTTGTTTAGAAGTGTTGGCGAGCTCACAGCCCATCTGATGTTAGGTGGTTACTGGAGCCCATAGACATCTACAACGTAAATGCGCCACCCACCTTGAGATATAAGTTTCAAGGTCTCAGTATAGTTACAACGGCTGCCCCGCCCTTCAAACCGAAACGCATTACGTATTATTTATTTTATTTACTTCAAATATTACATATATATTAAATTAAAAATAACAGTTCACATGGAGCACAAAAATAAAATAACAACAACAATTTCGGTATAAAATTATAACAAAACTACCTTAACCTATAGACTGGCTTGGATCCAGACTGCCCAATATTGATATGATAGCATTGGTGTAAGTACAAATCGGACTATGCACACTGATTCTGTTTTAGGCGTGATGAAGGCCTATGTAATACGGATTGATTGGAGTTAAACGCTTTTCGGAGTTGACTCCTCCTTGAAGTTCTTGAGAACACAACTCGAATACCATCAGTCGTCCTGAAACCCAGAAACGAAGCCTCAAAATTATATAACAGCTGTCTCAATACTTCGTAGCAGAAATGACTTGGATGGTTATACTAATCTACTTCGGCAGAGAGCACGAGAGTAAATTCAAATTCTAAATCATTTATTTCACTCGGCATGTCAGTCAACATGAAATTCTTCATCGATTCCCAAAAAAGAGACGCAGTACTGAGTGGAATCAGTGAAACTAACTCAACGGGCATGTATTTTATTTAAGTATTAATTAATAATTGTTCGTAAACAAAAAATTTAAATGCAAAAAATAAACAAAAACGCAATACAATAATACAATAAACACAGTGAGCGCGGTGTCATCTAGAAAAATATATTATTTTATAACTAGCGACCCGCCCTCACTTTGCTTCGGAAACATTAAATTTTATTATTGATAGGCGAAGCCCGCCATGTTGCGCGCGGTACGACAATAACTGCGGGTGACGCCGCGGGGCGAAGCTAATCTAAAAAAAGTAGCCTAAGTTAGGTACTCTTTATATCATCAGCTACCTATTAGTGAAAGTCTAATCAAAATCCGTCCAGCCGTTACAGAGATTAGCCGGAATAAACAGACAGACCGACAAAAATTGTAAAAAATGTTATTTTGGTCTATGTACCTTATATATATTCAATATTATTCGTTATTTCAATATTACAGACACTCTAATTTTATTTATATGTATAGATAATAAGGTAATATGCAATTGGACGGTGCTGGCAATTTGGTAGGTAAGGACCTAATATGTATGTCATATTACACAAATTTTCATGAATAGTTTCATTTTTTAAATAGTTTACTTAATTTTCTAAAGCCCCTCGCAAAAATCAACAAATCTGTGCACTTAGTGCGAGTTTTTTAACGTTCTCGATAGCGTAAAAGTTATCTCATATTTGTATGGAATGGGATCGTTTGCCTACGTTTGCCGCTCGGGGCGTTGTTTCAATTGCATACGTTGTTAACTTTTACGCTATCGACAACGTTAAAAAAATCGCACTAAGCACACAGATCTCATAACACTTCACTATTTATCATCACGTGTCCAAATTCTCCTTAAAATCATGCGCGTTCTAGCGTTTAACATTAGCACAACATTCTGTTTCGGCTCTTGTATTTGTCTCTTCGATGCCCAAGGGCTGATTTGATTTCGTGAATAAATAGCTTTATGCTCACTACTGCTAATGTTGGCGGAGGCAGACAGGCACTGTGGAGATTTACGACGAAAAAATTTAAAGTGACTTTGACTTTGTGAGTGGCGCAGTGAGCCACCGTCGCCCTAAGCACGTCGTGACGGATTCATCTGCTCGACTCTCAGTACTGTTAGGTACTCCAAATACCCTCACCTGAGTAATTACTGGTGGTAGGACCACTTTTGAGTCCGCACGGATAGGTACCACCACCCTGCCTATTTCTGCCGAGAAGCACTAATGCGTTTCGGTTTGAAGGGTTGGGCAGCCGTTGTAACTATACTGAGACCTTAGCACTCATATCTCAAGGTACGTGACGCATTTACGTTGTAGATGTATATGGGCTCCGGTAACCAGTTAACACTAGGTAGGACTGTGAGCTAGTCCACCCATCTAAGCAATAATTATAATATAAGTATAATTTAATATAATAATTATGAGTATAATTTCTATAATAAGTTTAATTTAATAAGTATAATTTCTTCGTCCATAACATATTGTTAAGCTATCTTTATGCCCGGTAAATTTAATCATATTGATTTAAGTATGATACGCAAGCTATAGTTTACCTTGTTGAAGTATTGTTCGATATTCATAGAAGGCTGATTTAACGAAGCCAATAGTGTTGTTGTCAATTCGATTAAACTAGTCGTTTCCGAAGCGCTACGTTGCGTTGTTAAGAGATTAGTGAGGGGACTATGTCGATACTTTTATAATATTTATTAAGTAAATAAGAAATTTAAAATAGTATTTTGTTCCGTTTCGCAAGCCATTGACATATTTAAAGGTTAATTTTATGGTTTAATCTTGCGTTTTTCATCGTCATCTTATATCCAAAGCTTTGAATATTTTACAGTATTATTGTAAAAAGTAAAACAAAATGGAAAAATAATATTAACAAAAAAGGTCGACCGAAGAAGACATGGATGGACTGTGTGAATGACGATATAAGAGTGAGTGTTGAGATGACGGCTGATAGGAGAGAATGGAAGAGAAAAATTAGCTGTGCTGACCCCACCTAGTGGGATAAGGTGGAGAAAAAGAAGATTCATCTTTGTTCGGTGGTTTTGGCACCTACCCTTCCTCGCATAGATAGAATTGCCCCTTAGGCTACGACGATTAGATAGGGGGAAAGGGGGCTAAGATAAATCCGGATCCGTCAATTAGGTAATGCGTATGTTTTTCTTTTAAGAATTCGGTATACATAGACTTCAACTAAGAGCATACTGTATTGATTTAAATTATGACGTCAATGCTTACATTCTCCACACAATTTCTAAAACAAAATTTGCCTTATATAGAAAAAAATGTGAGCCGTCACGGGACGTCTGGCAGATGTGAAACATCGACATTATTTTGTAAAAGTAATATGCAGAAAAGAACAGATTGTGATAGGAACTAAATATGTCATAATGATAAAATAAAATATTACGAAAAAATAATTTGTTTTCAAGTAAAACACAGGTCATGTGTACTGTAGTAAACAACACTGTATACACTACGGAGTATACACTATAGGTATCCGAGCTCAGTGTAGCGAGAGAGATGGCTTAACACCGGATCGAGTGGGAAAGAATCGCACAGTCGATTGCGCATGGCGACGCGTCGCCACGGCATGCGTCGCCACGCCAGAAATCGGTTTTACGTGCGGCTATATATGTTTCACATAAAAACAAAATTCCCTTTTGGGAAAGAGATCTCTGAATTCGCACCAAAACGTTCTCAGCTGATTTGAATGATTTGTATAAATTCTCCATTTCGTCTCAGAGTTTTAATAAACACAACATTAGTGAAATACCCTATCTTTTGTGAACCCTTCATTTAATTAGTTTCATAAATTATTCTCACAATGTCTCATGATGATTCGTGCTCCGTAGCGGGTATTGAAATTAGAACGAGACAAGGGACATGTTTTTAGCAAAATTAAAATTCTATTTCCACAGTTTAACTCAGAAAGTGTCCTTTTGTTGTTTCCAGGGCGATCCCTTTGAATGAAACGTGATTAAATTAATATGAGTTTTAGTCGACTTTTGTAAACACTAGCGTCCTCTTGGGGAAGCTCTCGATAGAAAACTAGACGAGTGCAGTTTGCATAATTACCACATCCGACGCCATCTTTTAGTTCGTTACGCTATGTTTTACTGAGCATTGAAGTTTCTCATTATTTCTACGTTTTTATTCTTAAATATTATGATCTATGGTTTTGATTCTTATTGGCGGGTTTTTGTGCTGTATTTGTTTCTTATTGAAAATAGCGACCCGCCCTCGCTTCGCTTCGGAAACATTAAATTTTATAATTGATAGCTGAGTCCCGCGATGCTACCCGCGTTTAGTGTCCTACCGCGGGTGACGCCACGGGACGAAGCTAGTCTAAAAAAGTCTAAGTTACTCCTTATATCATCAGCTACCTATCAGTGAAAGTCCCGTCAAAACTAGTCCAGCCGTTCCAGAGATTAGCCGGAACATACAGACAGACAGGAAGACAAAAATTGTAAAAAATGTTATTTTGTTGTATGTACCGTATACATTATACTCATATGCATGTAGTGAAAAGCGGTTATTACAATATTACAAACAGACACTGCAATTTTATTGAAGTGAAACTTCTTTATCGGCGTTGGAAAAAAATTTACCGTCACATTTTTCGGTTACGCGTCACATTTTTCCGTTACGCGCCATCTTTTTCTTCACCATTCATTGTTGCCGTACACAAGTGAAGGTGCCTCTTTACTCGGTAACAATAATTATAAAATACCGATGATTTTAAGTGGAGATTTTAATGTAAATTTTGCATCGGAAAATTCTTTGAAGCTAGTTGAATTTCTGAAAGATAAATTGAATTTATCCATGAAAAACAGTCCTCAAACGTCAACAACAAGATCTGGCACTACAATTGATGGAGTTTTTACTCGGTCACTAAATTTCGTGGAATGTAAACCATATATTTCATATTTCAGTTACCATAAGCCATTAATTACAAAAATATATAATGACAATGACAATGATAGTAATAATTCTATTACAATTAATGAAATGCTGTAATAATCTTAGTAGCAAAAAGGTAAAGTGAAATAATTGTATTATTTGTATTCATGTCTATGATAATAAAATCCTTTTGTTTAAACTTTATCTAATTTAACTTTATTTAACCAATTTCTAGAAAGTTGCATGTAGATCATTTTTCGAAAAATAAGGCCATAAACAAGTTTCACTTCTTACGTGTGTACACTAGTACACGCACACATTTTTTTTTATATGTATAGATGTGTAAGACCTTGAGAAATTTTTAATACGAAGCTCTTTTTAATACGCTTTTATTAGCTTCAGACGTATGTATGTTAATATATAACGGAATCTTTGAACATGATTTTGACCCCCTTCAAAACGTCGGATTAACTCGAAATTTGGCATACTTATTAAGGACCGATGACAATTGAATATTTAGAAAAAGATATTGAAATTCAACGAAAAAATGAAAAATAAATAATAGTTTAAAAAAACTAAAAAAATACGCTTTTATAGAAAATTCAACGAAAAAATAGAAAATAAACTTTAATAAATTTGAATTGAAAATAGTGTAAGAAAAAATGATTTTATTGGAAAAAAAAAAGTGGGCTGCATGGTATCAGTAGTTATAAATATGTATATTATGAACAGATATGAGTAGAAGGATTATTTTGATAATATCCTGAAAAGCACGCCACGTTTTTTTACAATAAAATCATTTTTTCTTACACCTTATTTTAATTCAAATTTATTAAAATTTATTTTGTATCGTAGATGAACGAACTCACAAACCGTCTGGTTTGAAACGCATATCAAGTCTGTGGTCATCACAACGTGAATGCTGCCTACGTTGAGACTTCTCGCCTCGAACGATGCCAGTATACCGGGCATTTTATACTTTAGACCTTAACTTTATTCGAATACAGTTAAAACTTCGACCAATTATCTTAAGGGAAACATCGTCTGTGTTGTCCTCTCTCTTTTTTTCTCCCTACCTATGCTGACAGCCTTGAGAGGCTATTTCAGCTTCTCCTTAGCTCACGGGCCTCAAACCGGGAGAGTTGCTAACACTGGCCCTAGCAAGAGCAGTGCTTCGCAGGATCTTTCACCGGATCGAAAACGCGACCCACTGAGAAAATCCGGCGAGAAACTCAGTGGGCTGTGTCTGAGGGTTAATTCGCTCGTCGAGCACTTCGTCGCAAGCGCGTCTAGAGGATCGGGTATGAGTCAACTCTAATATAATAAGTCATTATGCGAATAGTCTGACTATACCTATTCGTATATTTGTATAGTACAAGCGGACTCGACAAAATTTGTATCCTGTGCACATTTTAAATCCGAAAAATTCAACATTTTCTTTTTAATATCTTGTAATTATCTGAACTGTTAGGATGAATTAAAAAGTTACAATATTCAATTCTTTGGAACACTCAGAAATTAAATCACCAAAATCGGTCCAGGCTTTTATGAGGAGTTCACTGACATACCTTTATATATGTACATACATACAAACTTATGAGTTATACATAGGTAGGTATTAAGATTATAATACAATGTATTATAGTGTAATTATATTATTTCTTAATACATTTCACATGCCTGGCGCGTGTGCATACTGAATCAATATACACATACATACATTGGTTATTTATCGTGTGCAATGCTTAAATATGATGAGCAATGCATGTGCAACATAAACAATACACTTAAGTAAGGATGTACAATGTCAAAACATAGTGCTGGTAATAGACACTATGTCTTCAAAATAAAGTAGGTAAGTACATAATCAGACAGAATTGTTGAGAGAGCCATCTTTCGTCTAATGGTAGAACTAATTTGGTAGAAAAAATTACGGCAAGTCTTTTTTGAGAGAAGCATTTTTTTTTATAAAATGTATCGTAGCTTGCTCTTTCAAGTTGACTTTTTGAGAGTTCTTATAAATACATAATATTATCCTTCGAGGTCACAATAAATCCCCCATTTTACGACTTTGATTTCATTGTATTTGATTTAGACTTTCCTCTAAAAAAATATACTTATATAACTATTTTTAATGCTCTATGTTCAATAATTGCAATTTAGATAAAACAATAAAATTCAACCTTTGGAGCGAAATGGTACGAATTGTCATATTTTGTTCATTTAGCATTTCTTTATGTTTAACTGTTTAGCATCGGCGAAGCTGTACATATTAAGTGAGAAAATGAAACGAATGAAGCCTCTGAACGTAGCTTTTGGGATTCTTCCAAAAACTCAATTGAAAAAGTTTTAGTAAATAACCACCATTTTACTAAAACTATACCTATTTCATCTCATCTCGTTTCATTTATTTTCATCCCAATTGATTAAAGTTCCAAATTGATCAACACAAGTTTATACTACTTGGCTTAAAAGTCTCGTTACCAAGTCATAAAAATTCAAAAAAAACCCTTCAAGCAAATTCAACCGAAACTGTAATTTTCGATTTGTACCTGTCGTTGTAATATAAATAATTGTAAATATTTAACTATTACAAACTTTTCGTTTAAAGTACTTAGTATTATTATTATGAACAGAATCAACAGTTGAATTATGAATGAATACCAAAATTATCCATTCAAAATATACATTCAAGACATATTTCGCGCGAAGAACACTGAACACAAATATGTCTATGAAATGTTCGGCTTGAAATTTAAAAACGTTATGATACAAGGAGTCGTAACCTCCGTTTACAACAGCACAAATACAACGACGAACTTTGAACTGACGGACGCGACTGGAACCGTGCAAGCATATTACGATTTAACGAAAAACAATTCAAATCTCTCTGAAAACATGCTAAAGGACTTAAATGAAAATTTCGAAGAAAGATCACGATCTGCAGACGAGAACCTATGCACGATGGCATTCCTCATGGAACGTTTGCTTCGAAAAAATAAATTCGATTTTTTCGAGGGAAATTATTTATCAGTTATTGGTGATATTTTTGTTGATGATAAAAACACTAGAATGATTTCAGCTTACGAATGTAAAATTAACAATATTGAGAGAGATGTAATTTGGATGGAGGAACTTAGATATTTATATGAAAAGTTTTATCTTTGGAGTAAAGAGCCGTGATCTAAAACATTGTTATCATTAAATTAGTGTTGTCGTTTGAAGTTATCATTAAAATAAAAGTAAACAATTATAAACATTTTAATTTAAGAGACAATTTTTAATTAAAGCTAATGAATATTTTAAAGTCTTTATTATCTATTTATTTATCCTTATTAGTACAGCAGTATTTAGTTAAAGTGGAAATGGGCTGACTACATCAACTGTAGAACCGATAATGGTTGGGTAAATGTGTTCTTAACTGGCAACTGCAAATTGGCAAGCATAGTGCAATACATCCTCAGGCTCAGTGGAGTGATCGATGCAGAGTGGCTGCAAGACTTGGATGAGAGAAACAGAATCATGCTCAGTACTGGGCAATCGGAGAGGCCTATATCCAGCAATGCACAGCTATAGACTGATGATGATGATTATCAAAACAGTAGCAACAACAACTGACTAAATAACATCTCATCTGCTGACGATCAGAGCCTATAGCTATGACAATGTGAAGTCAAGTTAGGTTTATTTGATTGCAGGAACACGATTTTACATGACACATATTGATGAGTACATATTACAATAGGAGAAAAATTAATACAGGGTTCACACCTTAATACAGCATTTTGTAGCATTTCTACCAATGACAATGTAGTTTATTAAGAAATAAAATAATTTGGATACTAATATGAAACTTGTCTTTGTAAAAGAGCATGCCTCATAACATAACTAATATTTTCAACTCTAAAGCTGATGATGGTGAGTAATAGTAGCCAAGACTAAGCTCAACATATCATAGATGAGGGATTGTTCCAATTTTGAAATCCCACTTTCAAATTAATTGAATCAAGGCAACTTGCCATCTAATTTATTGCACCACTACATCTAGCATTGTTTTAAAGCAGCCTATCCCAAAGTGGGTAATAGCGCCCCCATGTGGGTGGTGCAGGCCTAAAGGGGGCGGTAAGAGAACCAAAAAAAAAATGGAGGCGTTGTGTAGAGGCTTGGGAGGCGATTTGTATTTGCATCTAGGAGGGCTCTTAGACACTCACTGAGTTCTCGCTATAGTGATTTTTGTAGTAGTAGGTAGGTGAAAAAATGGGGGCGCTAAAAATAATTTATTCTTTAAGTGGGCAGTAGACAAAATAAGTTTGGGAGCCCCTGTTTTAAAGTAGCAACTTGCTTAAAGTGGACTGAACCATTCAAATCCACACTGGAAAATTATTTCTTTTAAATTTCATTGAAGCCTGACTTCACTTATCTCTAGTAGTTATGGTATCAACTTAATTATCATATTATTATACATATTATTTAATTTAAAACATTAACGTTAAACTTTTATAATCAACTAGTTTTTTGTTAGGGTAGGTAGACAATGTGAGACTGTATCAGGTGTGTCGTAAGGTGTTAAAGCGTAGTGTTGACCGTGGGGTCCTCCCGTCTTAGAGTCTAAATGTCTCCTGCACTCTCGCCCAATCTTCCAATCCCTGCCAGAGATTAAGCCCGAGAGAGGCAAGGGTTATATTGTCAACGCTGTAACCAGATCCGCAATTTATTTACGTCTCTACATCGGCCGTCTCTCGTCAAAAACCACGTCTGCAGTAATACAACCAGGTGAGGGAGTTCGTATAGAGTCCCTTCTTTATTTCGCCGTAGTCGTGTTTTATGTAATTAACACCACAGTTGAAACAATATAAATTTTATTGTTGTAGCGGCATAAACAATTCTAAGTAATTATATTACATTAGTTAACACATTATAAATTATTTGAACGTTTTAAATATTTGGCGGTAAAAAGGTCTCGTGTCACAGACTATATTCTTTTTTTTACATCTCGTGCGTTCCGGCTTACGCATCATAAAAATGTGCGTTCATAAACGCCACACAGGTATCTAGACTGGTTAATTCTATTTCACGTTCCGTAGCCAATAGCTCGGATTTCCGCTTTTTCGTTGTGCTGGCAGAAACATGCGAAATGTTATAAATAAACATAATGAGTTCTTTTAAACTGAAGTTCTTAGGTACGGTACCTAGTTGTTTTTAAAACATATTTATTAAGCCCTTTGACAAATAGGTAGGTAGGTACGAAGTTCCAATATAAATAGGATTATATATAAAATCCTATGTGATATAGTATCAAAAAAAAAGAAAATATTTGAGAAAAACAAAAAAAAAGCCCGCTGATGAATTTGAATTTAACGAATAATATTAGGCTGTGTTTTATTCATGGAGTTAATAAGTACCATGGAGTTAATAAGTTAGAATAGTAACTCTATGATAAGTACCTACTAACTCTATGGTTTTATTTTAGTAATCTACGGAACCGTGTGTCTAAGGGATTTTATGACCTGGTAACTTAGACTTTTAGGTAATTTCTTATTTTAATTTATATTCTTATTTTTATCAAAAATTATAATATGGAGTGAAATGAAATGAAATGAAGATGATTAATTTGAGACACCAATCGACTAGGATGAAATAAAATGAAATGAGATGAGATAATATGATGGGATGAAATACAATCTCAATGAAATGGTGGTCATTTACTGAGATTTTTTCCAAAAAGTCTGGAATCGTCTGTTCGGCTATAAAAGTTGGATTTTTTGTTTAGTGTTTCTTCAGGTTTAAATGCGTAATAAAGGTAATTTATTAACTGTTTATATCTGTGAAAGTGCACAATGGGGAAATTAAACAAAGCTGCTGGACGTAGCTACTCGGGATCCTCCAAAAAGCCCACTAAAAAGTCTCAGTAGTAAATAACCACTACTTTACTGAGAATATATTTCATCCCATATCATCTCATCTCATATCACTTCATTTAATTTTATTTCGGTTGATTAATGTCTCAAACTAATCATCATTTCATTTCAGTCCATATTATCGTTTTTCATAAAAATAAGAATTTAAATTAAGACTTGACCTTTAGGTCTTAGTTACCAGGTCATAAAAAACTATAAATGTTTCCAATTAGGATATGACCTAAAAATCTATATTACCAGGTCATAAAATAAAAAAGACTATAAAATACTACTTATAAATGTCTTATCTATGGTTCGATATAGAACAGACAAGGCTGTATGGGCTTAGATCCCCTTGCGTTTCCTAATAAGGAAAAATCGTACCAAAAAAAAAAATATCTATGGTTCGACTATTGTAAATTTCAGGGGTGAATGAAGTTAGCCCCTCAAAAAAATTTTTTTTTCCTGTTTTCTACTTATTTTCTATTAATTCGTTTGTTCATCATTTGTTCTTGATTGTTCACTGTTAATAATTGTTTGTTCCCCATTTATTTATTTTAAAAAAAATATTAAAAATATATCTAAAAGTTAGCCCCTCGATTGCAATTTTTAATATTTTTTCGTCCTTAATTACTCGTAAATATTCATTTTCGATTGTTCTTATATAAAATACGTTTGTTCTCTTTCGAAATTACTCATTTTTTGTTTAATTAATTGTATTAGTTGAATAAATGTATACAAAATATATGTACTGCGCATGCCATAAGTGTATAATCTATGGCGCATGCGTCAACTATAATGCCTAAACTTTCTACGCGGTTTTAATCGTGAAAAAAAAACAATTATAAATCCTGAAGGATCAATTAATTGGTATACAGTTTAATTAAAAAAATTAAAAACAAAATAAATAAAATAATGTGCATTCGCGTAAAGTTAGCCCAAATACATTTTTTCCATCCTCCTATATATCTATCGCTATGAAGGTATAAAAAAGATAGGTTAAGAGTTCACATAGGTAATATAAACAAATAAGTAAATATGTTAATTATTTATCTTTCAAGAGATAATGTAGGTATACATTATAATAACATTTTGACACAGTCGAAATTATATTCCTAACATTAGTAAAATAACATTTTAATAATTTTTTTATAGGTTATGTATTGAAATTGTTGGAAAATTATTTCATGTTTTAGCTGGAAAACTACATGGAGAATTATATGCAATACAAGATAATGAGCTCCATCAAATGAATTCGAATGAAACCAAACTGTTTACCATCCAAATTCGATTGTCGGGCAGATAGAAAACGAAAATTCACTCATAGTGAACCTCGGCCTGCATTTGTGAAACGGCAAAGACTCACTATTATCAAGGAAATTGAAGAGACAACTAAAAATGAGATGTGTCGTATTATTATACCTTTGCCATCTTGTAGTCAAGGTAGGTGTAACTGTCAATAATTAGTTACACTCACAGATCTCCTAATCAAATAACAATATCAGAAAAAATGAGAATAGTTAGTTAGTTAGTGGAAGTAGCCAAAATGGGCAAGTGGATCTCAGTTCCTATTACATAAGGTACTAGGAAGTTTGTGAAAATGAAAATTTATCACAGTGTAATATCACTTACTTACTTTAACAGTGAAGGAAAACATTGTGATGAAACCTGCACACCTAAATGTTCTTAGGATTTTCTTAGGTGTGTAATCCACCAACCAGCAATAGGCCAGCGTGGTGGACTAAGGCCTAAAAACCCTCTCAATGGTAGTGAAGGCCAGTGTCCAGCATGGGGATATATTATATGGGCTGATGATGATGACTAGGAAGTTAAATACTACTACTACTACTACGACAGTACACATATAATCCTATATATTTACAAACTATACGTTTGTTGGAAATTGCTAACATTATTTCATATTTCCAGATGTCCAGCCACTTGAAAATAGGTGTAGTAATGACAAAGCTATCCAAGTAGCTCCAGCACAGGAACACAAAGGCAAGGCAAGTGTGTATTGCCACATCACCCCTTAATATATCTGAAGCAAGTATAAGTAAACAATCAGAACCAGCAAAAAAAAAAAAAAAAAACTGTTGTTCCTGAGGACAAATTTGACAGTGATGAGTCAAATGCACCAGCAACAGAAGGATCAACTGTTGACTATGGGTTATAGAAGAAGAAGATTAATTCATATTTATTTAAATTAATATTAATGAATATTAATTTAAATTATCGTGCTAAATTCGTGGTCAAAACATATGTGTATTTTATAAATAAATATTCATTCTCAGTATTAATGTTGTTTTAATCATCGATTGAAAAATTGGTTCTTAATGAATTTAGTTGGAGCTAAATGCTGCTTGGAGCTTAATACTTTCGAATAACATAAACACGTGACTTTAAGCATAAACATATTTTTTAGGTAAATACTTTATTTAGCTTTGCTGGATTTATCCAAGATTTCGACATACCAAAATTTCATACAGGAACGACAGATAGATAGCTATCTGATTGAATACCCTTGTAGAATTGAGCTTCAGTCTCTGCGCTGCACTCGCACGAGGTGCTAGTGTGTTGTTTATTTAAAAATACGTTCCGCGCATCGGTCAGCGCGTTGCTGGGGGCATACCCAACACCGTTGGGTAGCCGGCGACCGCGCCGCTGATAACGAGGGTAGATAATCAACACGAAACAATGGATGTGCGGTCGAGCAGGAGTACTTTGAGTGAGCAGGAGTTGATTGGTGATGAGGTAGAACAATTTCAAGAAGAGAATTCTATGCAAGAGATGAATGCGATGGAGGATTGGTTAAGACCAGAGAAGAGAAAAGATGTTAACAGTGACGATGAATGGACAACGATTAAATCGAAGCAGAAGAAGCTTAAACCGGAAGTTGAGAAAATAGAGATGTACTTAACTGGTAGTGAGCCGCTGCCGAAACAATTTTCTTTAGCGAAAATATTTTGTGAGATGGATATTACCGATGTGGACCGCGTAAAATATGTTAACCCATACAAAGTGCGTATCGATGTACAGAACCCACTGAGCGCAGAGAGGATTGAAAAAAGTTCTAAGATAGCAGATAAAGGCTGGCGTGTACAAAGAGCTATGGAGAAGAATTTATCATATGGTGTTATTCGCGACATAGACTTGGAAATATCCGACAAAGAGATTTTTGACACAATATCGTGCCCCAAACCAGCAGAACTGGTATCTATATTCCGTCTCAACCGGCGCAGTAGCTCGGGCGACGGATGGGTACCTAGTGAGTCGGTGCGGTTATGTTTTAAGGGTGCGTTCATACCTGCGTATGTTTCTATAGGGGGGCTAAGAATCCGCGTGGACCGATACGTCTTCCCAGTATCTCAGTGCGGGTTGTGCTGGAAATTAGGACACCCTACAAAGAGATGTCCCACAAACAAAGAAATTTGTCCAAAGTGTGGAGGTAAACATAACAACTGTGAAACCACTACATTTAGCTGCGTCAACTGTAAAGGGGGGCATATGGCCATGTATAAAGGCTGTCCTGCATTTTTGAAAGAAAAGAGGCTTAGAGAAATCATGGCTGAATTTAATTGCACTTACAGAAAGGCTCTGACGATGTATGTAGCCCCTAGTTCTCCAGTACAGGTGCCCAAAAAGTTTAGTTTCACCGCTACCCCTGCTCCTCCGCTAATGGAGTACATCTCATCCGTGCCACCAAAAACCTTGCAGAGTAACGCACCGACTTTTGCTAGCGTCTTACAGACAAAAGCGGAGATTCACATCGAAGAAAACGCTAAACAAACACCAAGATCGGTTTCGAAAAAACATCGTCGTCGTCGTAGGGAACCTGATGTATCTGTATTGGACTCTGCTGCTGAAGCTGAAATAGAAGAGATGCCCGGGAAAAATGTGCCTCTGGAACAGAAGGAAAGAAGAAATGTGAATTTTGTAGAGTTATTGAATAAATTGAAAGATCTTTTTTTTTTAAAAACATTGTCGCTAGAATCTAAAGTGAAAAGTGTACTTAAGTGTTGCATCGAATGGTTGATCTTGGTTGCGGTAGACAATATTTCCGACTGGCCAGTATTGAAAAACATATTAGATCTGTTTATGGACTATGGATAAAAATAAAAAACCTGTGAAATTAACTATACTACAATGGAACGCTCAAAGTTTAAGACCTAAGTTATTAGAGTTTGAAAATATTTTATTTAAAGAGAAAGTCCACATTGCTACCGTGAGTGAAACATGGTTAGAATCGAACAATCGACTTAAAATAACTAACTATATTATTTATCGTAGGGATAGGGACGACGGCTATGGCGGGGTTGCCATTTTTGTTCACAAATCTATTAATTCACAACTTTTTGATATACAAAACAATAGTCCCGGTTTAGAAATAATAGGTATTAAGGTTCACAATTGTAGGGATATTGAATATATATTCTCCGTGTATTGTGCTCCATCGGTACGCACTAGCCAACAGGATTGGGATGTGTTATTTTCATTGGTGAGTAAAAAAGCTTTAATTTTGGGCGATTTCAATGCGCACCACACTAACTGGTCTAATAAAAGTGATGCCAGAGGATTACAAATTTTTGAGGCTATCACAGATAATAAGTTCATTTCACTAAACGATGGTAAGTCAACACGTTTACGATTTAATAACAATAACAATCAGCTGCAACATTCCGCGCCTGATATATCTTTTGTCTCCTCCGATTTAGCTTTATTATTTGACTGGCGTATTTTAAACGAAACCCTCGGCAGTGATCATTTATTTATAAAAATTACTAACTCTTTTGATGTTTTACCTAGGAATATTTTACGGCGCAATTTCAAGTTAGCCGATTGGGGCGGTTATAAGACATTGCTGGAATCTTTATGTAGTAATTATATCGTGTCGGAGAACCTACAAATAGGGTACGATCATTTTATAGAATATCTAAATATAGCAGCAGACGTTCATGTTCCATATATTCGATATAATACAGATCCCAGTAGTACTTTCTCACCTAAACCCTATTGGAACGCAGATTTGTCTCGATCAGTAGCGATACGTAGATTGGCCCTTTCGACGTTTAGACGCAATCCGACGCCTAGGAACTTGAAACTACTTAATGAAAAAATACGTGACTCACAAAAACTGATCAGAAATACTAGAGATAAAGCTTGGCAGGGATATTGTACAGCAATAGATGGCGCAACAACGCAAAGTGAGATGTGGCAAAGAATGCAATGGTTTAAAGGCCGTAGAACTTCTAAACAATATGTCAGTGACGAAAACGCTAGTACCCTTCTGTATAGTATGACACCAGATTACGTCTCCCCTAAAATCCCATCATTTTCTTCTTGTAATCATAAATTAGAAATTCCTATCACTAGTCAGGAACTGGAACGCTGTATCCGCGCAAAGGATACCGCACCCGGGTGTGATAATATTTCTTATTCAATGATTAAGCACTTGCCTGAGAACGCATTGGTTATGTTGTTATCACTTTATAACCGTTTTTACGACACCGGCTTCGTACCGGCCCAGTGGCGAGATATCGCCATCACACCTGTACCTAAGCCCGGACGTGACCCTCACAGCGCATCTGCATTTAGACCTATTGCAATGATGTCGTGTTTATGTAAGATTTTCCACAGCATTTTAAGAAATCGGTTAGAATGGTTTATTGAAAAAAATAATTTACTCTCACCGGATACTACCGGATTTAGAAAAAGCCGTTCTACATTAAATAATCTCGTCGATTTAGTTTCGCAAATCCATTCAGCGTTTTCAGTCAATAACTTGACAATAGGTTGTTTTCTTGATATAGATAACGCATACAATAACATAAACATAAAATCGTTAATCCAGACTTTAGATCAAATAGGAGTGGGAAATAAAATGTGTCGATACCTCTGGAACTTTTTAAAAATTAAAAAATTAAGAATATACACTGGAAACTCATATATTTGCCGTTCTTCTGGTCAAGGTTTAGCTCAAGGCGACCCAATCTCGCCGTTGTTGTTTAACATAGCTACTATGCACATCTGCAGCTATATAACAAATGATGCGGTATCTATCTCTCAATACGCGGACGACTTTGTGTTGTATACGAGCATTAGCAATATTAGTGAGGGTGCTAATTGCCTACAAACTTCTTTGAACAAAATGATTACATCGCTTTCAGAGATAGGCTTGGAAATCTCGTCATCTAAAAGTAAAGTATGTATATTCAAAAGAGGGTATAGAAGAGAACATGTCAACCTTTTTATTAACAACATACCGTTACAAGTAGTAGATTGTGTCAAGTACTTGGGTTTCTGGTTAGACCGCTCGTTAAAATGGAACAAACATATTGAAGAATTAATCGAGAAATGTTCGAAAACATTAAAATTTTTTAAAGTTTTGGCCGGTTCAGGGTGGGGAGTACATCCAGATCATTTAAGACGATTATATATATCTATCGTTCGTTCTAGATTAGACTATGGCAGTTTCCTTTATGATAACGCAGTTAAGAGTAAGACAGTTAAGCTCGATAGACTCCAAAATCAATGTATGAGAGTAATTGGTGGTTTTGTGAAAAGTACGCCTATACATGTAATGGAATGGGAGCTCAATTTGCAACCACTATTTGTGCGTAGGTACTATCTAGCCGGTAAATTCTGGTTGAAAGCTAAATCATTCAAAGATAACAAACTAATTGTGTCACTGAATCGACTTGTAGAACTTTGTCGTGACGTAGTATATTGGAGACGGAGGAAAAAACCTTTGTTAGTAACAGTACATGAATCACTCGATATCTATCCTATTTATACTTCTCAGCAAATGGAATGTTTCTCTCTTGATACATGGGTAAGCAGTGTGGACCTATCTAATATAATTAAAACTAAAATCGATGATTTGGAAAAGGCTAAACGTACTTATAATTGTGATTTCGTAAAACGTACATGCAATCAATATTTAAATTTAAATTATTCGAACTATTATTCAATTTATACTGATGGATCGCAGGAAGGGGACGAGTCGGGCTTGGCAGTGTTCGACCCGCAGACGCAAGGTTCTATTAAAGTTAAACTAGCGGCTAAAGTATCTATAATGTATGTAGAACTTTTAGCAATTGCAGAAGCAGTGTCTTATGTCGCGTCATTTGAATCCGGTAATTTTGTAATACTGACGGACTCCAAGAGTGCGTTACAACACTTGGCTCGATGTACCTCGATCTTTCGAGGCGCACCGATAGCCTACAGGATCCTGGAGACCGTTAGTAAAATGCAGAAAAAGAATATAGTGTTGCAATGGGTGCCGGCTCATATTGGATTGTACGGAAATGAAGTAGCTGATCGTCTAGCGAAAGAAGCCGTCACTGACGGACTGTTTCTTGATTGTTTACCTTATTTTAGTGATATTATTTATTTAGTTAGAAGACAATGCATAGATTTTTGGAAAGAATATTTTGACGAGAGATCACGAACTAAAGGTATATGGTATAGAACCATACAGCCCAGCCTTTCTCGTCTCCCTTGGTTCACAGGAGTAGATATGCATCGAAAACATATTGTGACTGCCTTCAGACTTCGGTCTGGACACATTCCTCTAAATAGTTTTGGATTTTTGATGAAAATATGCGATTCACCAAACTGTGACGAGTGTGGAGTAGTCGAGGATGCAACCCACATAATGAAGGAGTGTGTACGGAGTGAAGCGGAGCGCAGCGGCTTTATGTTAGAATTTGATTTATGTGCAATGGATGTAGGCGTCTATAACAGCATCTTGGCCTCCCCTTTGTCGAGGGCAGCCAGAATGCTATATAAGTTGGTAGACGTAAGTATAAAGCGTCGCGCTTAAATTTTTTGTGTAAACTTTGAGGGTGACGTCTCGAAATCGAGAAAACCCTCTTTATAAAATAAAAAAAAAATAAAGAGAAAAAAAAAAAAAAAAAAAGAATTGAGCTTCGAAGAAAAGTTTATTCTTATTCTTTATTAGACTTTATTCTAGTTGCAGTGTCGGTTAGAGAAGCTTGCACAGATACTGCATGGAATAAATAGTCATTATAATTATAAAATATATTTCTGTTTACATACCATACAATTTTCATAGTTCAAATATGAATTTGGATTGATATGAATTTATTTCGATTATCAAAATAATTTGTATTAAACATTTATATTTCCTCAAAATTTCTATTTTTATAATAATGACTGTGACCACCCCATAAATCACAAAATTAAAAATATTAAAGATAACTTATTTTTAAATCATATATTAAAAATTATAAACAGATCGCGAATTAAAATATTATATTATGCCTATCATTCTTAAATAATTCAGTAATGAATTTTCGCATCGCCGCGCCGTATATAATTAATATGAATAATAGGGTATTGCCCACTGTGCTAAAAAAAACATAAATTATGTTTTTTTGATAGATCTACAAACAAGCAAGTGAGTAATGCTATGTTTCCATAAATAAAAAGGCAAAAAAAAATTAAAGAAAGATATTATGCACAAGTTCAAATGCATATGTATTGTGCTAAAAGTAAAACTTGCTACTTTTGTGTAGCATCCAGCAACTTTGAAAAAACTAATCAGGTCACTATAATTAGTAGGTATTGATTTTGATTCCGAGTAAGTTGCACAGTTGTTAGATAATGTAGTTTCTTTTTGGAAGAATAACAATTTTCTAATCCTACACAAAAATGTAATGTTAAATATTTAAAAAAAACTTTATACCTATTTTCCTTTTAGGGAGTACAAAATATTGATGTGTACAAAGTGAATGTGATTTAATAAAAATAATATTTCAATTTAAATTATGTTTTATTAAAAATTATTCTTAACATACAGGTACAAAGGTTACATAACATTAATATTTATTCCTTTTCATATATATAAGCCCATATTTAGCACATTTGTGGAAAACAGAATCAAAATAATAATGAGTTGCTAGCCATAGAAGACCAGCATAAAAGTCTTATTAAAATCTGTTCAGTAGTTTTTGAATGAAGAGTGAAAATACTTACAAAACTTTCTATTTATAAGTAAGGATTACTTATTTAATTAAAGAGTTTTGTAGGTGGCAAACTATCTAAAAACTTTCTATTTTCCACCAAGTTGACATCAATTATCCTTCCTGCATATATATTTATTGTATTGTTTTTTTTATAGTCTAACAAGGGGTGATATTACATTTGCAATTTCTGGGAGTTTGTTGAAAAATATATTGCTTGCTTGACTTACAGATAAATCGAAATCATCAGCCAATTGAGAGAATGTTCTATTTAATGTTATTCTCATCAGACATAATATAATATTTTGTTCAGAAACATTTTATGTTTCTCAATCAAGCCTATTATGAAACATAATTCTTGTGGAAGACCAATATATAAACGTTGTTTATTTTTCACTTTAGATAAAGTTGTTAACACATTCATTTTTTCAACTTTTTAGTCTTCTTGAGAGCTATAGTCTGAAGTGCACAAGTCTTTGATGGAGTGGAGATATAGAGAGATAACTCATAGTCAACAGTTGATCCTTCTGTTGCTGGTGCATTTGACTCATCACTGTCAAATTTGTCCTCAGGAACAACAGTTTTTTTTTTTTTTTTTTGCTGGTTCTGATTGTTTACTTATACTTGCTTCAGATATATTAAGGGGTGATGTGGCAATACACACTTGCCTTGCCTTTGTGTTCCTGTGCTGGAGCTACTTGGATAGCTTTGTCATTACTACACCTATTTTCAAGTGGCTGGACATCTGGAAATATGAAATAATGTTAGCAATTTCCAACAAACGTATAGTTTGTAAATATATAGGATTATATGTGTACTGTCGTAGTAGTAGTAGTAGTATTTAACTTCCTAGTCATCATCATCAGCCCATATAATATATCCCCATGCTGGACACTGGCCTTCACTACCATTGAGAGGGTTTTTAGGCCTTAGTCCACCACGCTGGCCTATTGCTGGTTGGTGGATTACACACCTAAGAAAATCCTAAGAACATTTAGGTGTGCAGGTTTCATCACAATGTTTTCCTTCACTGTTAAAGTAAGTAAGTGATATTACACTGTGATAAATTTTCATTTTCACAAACTTCCTAGTACCTTATGTAATAGGAACTGAGATCCACTTGCCCATTTTGGCTACTTCCACTAACTAACTAACTATTCTCATTTTTTCTGATATTGTTATTTGATTAGGAGATCTGTGAGTGTAACTAATTATTGACAGTTACACCTACCTTGACTACAAGATGGCAAAGGTATAATAATACGACACATCTCATTTTTAGTTGTCTCTTCAATTTCCTTGATAATAGTGAGTCTTTGCCGTTTCACAAATGCAGGCCGAGGTTCACTATGAGTGAATTTTCGTTTTCTATCTGCCCGACAATCGAATTTGGATGGTAAACAGTTTGGTTTCATTCGAATTCATTTAATGGAGCTCATTATCTTGTATTGCATATAATTCTCCATGTAGTTTTCCAGCTAAAACATGAAATAATTTTCCAACAATTTCAATACATAACCTATAAAAAAAATATTAAAATGTTATTTTACTAATGTTAGGAATATAATTTCGACTGTGTCAAAATGTTATTATAATGTATACCTACATTATCTCTTGAAAGATAAATAATGAACATATTTACTTATTTGTTTATATTACCTATGTGAACTCTTAACCTATCTTTTTTATACCTTCATAGCGATAGGTATATAGGAGGATGGAAAAAATGTATTTGGTCTAACTTTACGCGAATGCACATTATTTTATTTATTTTGTTTTTAATTTTTTTAATTAAACTGTATACCAATTAATTAATCCTTCAGGATTTATAATTGTTTTTTTTTCACGATTAAAACCGCGTAGAAAGTTTAGGCATTATAGTTGACGCATGCGCCATAGATTATACACTTATGGCATGCGCAGTACACATTTTTTGTATACATTTATTCAACTAATACAATTAATTAAACAAAAAATGAGTAATTTCGAAAGAGAACAAACGTATTTTATATAAGAACAATCGAAAATGAATATTTACGAGTAATTAAGGACGAAAAAATATTAAAAATTGCAATCGAGGGGCTAACTTTTAGATATATTTTTAATATTTTTTTTAAAATAAATAAATGGGGAACAAACAATTATTAACAGTGAACAATCAAGAACAAATGATGAACAAACGAATTAATAGAAAATAAGTAGAAAACAGGAAAAAAAAAATTTTTTGAGGGGCTAACTTCATTCACCTAAATTTTCTCAAATATATTAAGTGTATAATCTATGGTAAATTTGTCGCTCGTGTAGGCCGCTGTAAGTTGATTAAATTTAAATTGCAATTATTTCGGAGGAATCGTATAGTCACACACTAATTACAAAAATCACAACAAATCCAATTTAGCTTTTTCTTTTATTAAATAATTTTAGGTTAGAACTGAATTTAATATTTTTTTCTAGACAACTAATAAAAAAATGGCCCAAGGGATTTCTCCACAAGAAATAGAGGCTCTATGCCAGACGCCAGATCCCACTACCAAGGTAAATAAATTTAATAATAAATTGTTATAGAAATAGTTTTTTAAAGATATATTAATTGCTGACGTTCATGGGTGACGGTAATCACTCATCATCACGTGGGCCGTATGCTCGTCTGCCTATAAGGGCAATAACAAAAATAATTTAAAAAATAAGTACAAATTGCAACTTAGTTATTAATTATGTATGTACCCGAATGCGATTAATAAATCACTTTTTAAGTTCTCATCTAACTCATCTATTCTTTTCTATTTGTGCCATTAAGCAATCATCCTATCCAACTTATCAATAAAAAATTTATTGTGGTTTTTTTTTTCATTGAAACATCAACAAAATTCCATGGTGGCTTTTGTATTTATTGAAGTGTATTCACAATATGAATTGTAGTAGCTAGTCGATAATATAACAATAACTTGTCTATATCTTGACTATCAAGTGTGTTTTGTATAAAACTAACATGAAGTTTTATCACTGCTTATCATGTTTATTATCGGGTACATTTGACCTTAGCCAAAATATTTTTCAATCATAAATGGTTACATAAAGACAGATAAACGAAATCTGAATAGTGATTATGCGAGATACAACTATTCTAAAAGTCACTCTAAATAATATCATTATAATTAAAACTACCTTAATGGCCTTATAAAAATTAAATAGGTAACTCATCAGTTACTGCGCTGTAGGCAAAGGCTTGGCTCTGCCCCTGGCATTGCTGAAGTCCATGGGCGACGGTAACCACTCACCATCAGGTGGGCTGTATGCTCGTCTGCCTAGAAGGGCAATAAAAAAAATCACAATAAGTGTGGAGTATTCGAAACTTCAGAAATGATAAAAATAATACCATATTAAACTGTAAAAGTTGGTTTATTAATGTCTATGACTCTTCACAACTGAAGAAAATACTATAACCTTATTAGTTAAGCTGACAGTGAGTCTTCTATGGATCTTAATATTCTCAAATGAACGTTTTTGTCTCATATGTGGTTCCAGCATCCTGAAGGCTGGAAAATTCCTAGCTTGACCAGCTAGGCAAGTGCTAGCTAAGCTGTTGAATGTAGAATGTTTGTTTGTTTTCCGATAATTTGCTGGAAATGCCTCTGTAAAGGATACAAAAGAAATAGAGGCAAGTACGGGGAGTCTTCCGAGAATTGTATTCACAGCTCTGGCACTCTTTACTGCACATTTCTGCCGCAAGTAAACCTCTCTTTTTGTTTGTAAATTACAATGCAATTGGTATATGTCCAAGTATAGGGATGCTCACATTGTCGCAATATACACTGGTAAAACTTACTCAACTTATTTGCCGTGAACACTAAAAGAAAATATTGTGCTATTTATGTTTACAAGTGGTACTCTTTTAAATTTGTATTAAACAACTACTTATCAAATACCACAAAGTTAAATCTCAGTTTAAATGTGGAATAGGTCAATACCAACCTATTTAATATGCAATTAAAACTAATTTTACCATATTATCAATAAATTTCCAATATTTCGAATAATTAACAGTTTTTTGTGGTCATGGACCAACTGATAGGACTAAATATAACATAGGAGGATTGGTCTAAATTGTGGCAACCTGATGTTTGTTAACATATATAATGTATCAATAGTTTTCTTCTAACTTAAGTTTATCAACCTTGTGTCTGTTATACCCTGGTAGACCTGGTAGATCATTCAGTAAGGTAGTTGTTTTTTTTTTTTGGGAACTTACAGTAATATTAATAAGTCACTTTATAGTAATTGACCTTTGCACTAATTTTAACCTTACAAAATTAACTACTAAAATCGTATTTCATGTTCCAGGATTTTATGTTCCAACAAACAATGTACAGGATCAAAGATCCAAGGAAGACTATACCTTTTTACACTGGTGTCCTCGGAATGACATTACTTAAGCAACTGCATTTTCCAGCAATGAAGTTTTCGTTGTTCTTTATGGGCTATGAGAATCCAGCTGAAGTACCGAGAGACGATGACGCCAGAACTAAATGGGCCATGACTAGGAAAGCCACGTTGGAATTGACATAGTAAGCCTTTTTTTATTTCTCTTCCATCTATACCAAAACTATGCTGTTATACATTAGCTACTACTATACCTAATGTTAGATCTGACTTATGTCTCAATTGTATTTGTATACTGGTGGTAGGAGCTCTCGTGAGTCCGCACGGTTAGGTACCACCACCCTGCCTATTTCTACCGTGAAGCAGTAATGCGTTTCGGTTTGAAGGGTGGGGTAGCCGTTGTAACTATACTGAGAACTTAAAACTAGATGTCTATGGGCTCCAGTGACCACTTAACACCAGGTGGGCTGTGAGCTCATCCAACCATCTAAACAAAGTTGCAAGTGTTTCAAGGGATTTACATTTTAATTCTATAAACCCTACTGAATTTGCTTTTAATTTATTTGAATGAATGATTGAGTGAAATAAGCTCTGAAAACTGTTTACTGTTGTGTATACTAAATTGTCACCGGAGCCCAATGTGAATGTCATTTTGAAAGATGAGGCTTAGATTTTGTATCAGCTACCTGAACCCTCAAACCTGAATTTACAACTATTTAGTAGCAGACATAGTGGGGATAATGGTACTTATTCAACTTACACTAATCTCTATATTTTCAGTAACTGGGGAACAGAGAGCGACGACTCAAGCTACCACAACGGTAATTCAGATCCTCGCGGTTTCGGACATATTGGTATACTTGTGCCGGATGTGGATGTGGCGTGTGCTAGGTAAGGGTAATACACGAGTCTGGTTGTAGTGTTGACCACGGGAACCCCCCTACTCTGACCGGGTTCTGACCCCAGACGAAGATCAGGCGTCGGGTGTAAGAATGCAGGGGAGTGGTTTAGTGCGGTAGAGCCCTAAGACTCCTTGGGCCCGCAGTCTGCTCCCAACATCATCAGAACGTTAAGTCCCGCAAACCCCGCGCGCACCCTAGGCGCGGGGACCTCGTAGTAGGGTTGGCCAGCGACCCGAAAATAAAAAGTTTACCCTTACCTTACACTAAACCAAACTGTCTAATCAATAAAATATATAAGGTAATCGTTTCCAAAGAAATAATAGCAAGAAAATCAATGTATGAACTCATTATAAACATAACCAGTGAGCGACATTGGGATATTGACCTAATGCATAATTTACTAAAACAAATTTGACAGTAGAATTATTAAATGTTATTGTTACAAAGATCTATAAGGTATATAATTTATTGAATATAGGTAAGCTTAGGTACATGCAGTATATAATCTTATATCTTTAAACGAGCAATTCTTGTATATAAATATGTATATATAATCTGAATCTCGGAAATGGTTTCAACGATTTTCATAAAATTTAGTATATAGGGAATTTCGGGGGCGATCGATCTAGCTACGATTTATTTTCAGAAAATGTTGTTTTATTCGTGTTTTCCATAATCAACTTTATCGATAATCAACTTAAACATAAACTTTTTTTTATTGAAAGAAAATAAATCATATAATATAATATCAATATGTAATTCGTATTTAAACATAATTTCTAAAAAACACAATTTATCACCAAAAATAAAAGAGCAAAGCTAAGTCATCCTCTAGTCTAATATTAAGTTACAAGATCTGTTCAAATCACTCCTTCAATTACTAAATATAGTTAGGGTTGGCACCGATTCAACTGAGGAATAATAAACTCGATTTGATGTTGAGTCTAGGATAATCAAGTATAGCGTAAATAAGTTAAAAAGTTAAAAGCTTATTAAGGCGAACAAGAATTGCAGGATTCTGTACAATTTTGGTTTTGTGTGTTGAACTGGTTGGATCTGTCCTGTATGATTTTGATTTTGTAGTGTGTTAGTCAGGGTACTTATTCTCCTTACAGTAAAAAGCTTGTATAAAATACACATGTTACATAAGCAAACTGAGATATTACCCAATATGTGTAGCTGAGTTTATAAAAATAAAACATTAGATATCAATATTGAATTTCATAAATTAGAACTAAACGCAAAAAGTACTTCAGAAAAATATTCCTACACACAATACTGATATGCTGATACTAAAACTATATACTTCTTTCATTCCAGATTTGAGCAGCTAGGTGTTAAATTTATTAAACGTCCCAACGATGGTAAAATGAAAGGCCTAGCTTTCATTCAAGACCCGGACGGTTACTGGATAGAAATATTCACAAGTAATGTTGTTTGAATGTGTACTGTATTGAAAGATACCGGTGTAACACATGGAAAGCCACTCATCAATCCAGCCATACCAACAAAATGCCTATATTTATTCAAAGTTTTACAATATTGCTGTATTAAACAATCAGGCAGCAGTAACAAAATTAGTATAAAATAGCTGGCTAGCTAAAAACAGTGTCAATTAAATTATTGTAACGTGATATCTGTGTCACCGGTTCCATAAAAAAAACTACATTGGGGACACAAATCAGCAAATAAACTGCAATGTATTGTTTTTTTTATTACCATTATTCAAGTTGTGTTAATTTCTTTATAAAAGCAATTGTACACATTAAACAGTACAATATAAAAAATAAACTAGGACAGTTTGGGGGGAAACAACAGCCAATGTTGTCCACGGTGAGCTATGCTATGCTGTCATGCTAACATAACTCCATAAATGTGTTGATGGTTTTCTTAAACATATGTTTTAAGCAATAATTGAAATTCCTGTGGGATATTGTTGTAAAATTCCTTAAAAGATTAGGTTTTTTATTTTATTCCATATTCTAGCCGTTGGAAAGTAAGCCTATGATTGTTCCCGGTACCCATATTGTGCGCTGCAATAATTAAATAAAATCTATTTTAACGATTTAGCTCTTAACATAATGAGGAACAAGAAACAAAAGATGACTAAAATTGTGACTAATCATTGTATACACCCAAATGACGTCACTAGTGACGAAGGCAATTTTTCCTTTCACTATGTACTTCTGTTTCTTTTTTTTTAAATTCTCCAGAAATATAACATGTACATTAATTTGTCCTGATTTCGGTACATTGAATTTTCAAATATTGAATTAACACAACTAAGTTCTGAAATATTTGATATAATCTGTA
Organism: Bombyx mori; assembly: GCF_030269925.1. NCBI lineage: Eukaryota > Metazoa > Arthropoda > Insecta > Lepidoptera > Bombycidae > Bombyx > Bombyx mori. The sequence goes on from NC_085130.1 coordinate 8,712,602, forward strand.
AAAAGTTGTCTATATATGTGAAAAACGATTTTGGAATGTGGTTATTCCTCTGTCTATACCTAATTCATAGAGAAAAACAGTTAATGTATTTCTTTTTATTTGAAATATTGTTGATTTTATGGAAAAAAATATTAATATGTAAGTACTAACATATATTTGACGTTATATACAAATATACTCGTAATATATATATTTTTTTGTATTTGTAAATAATAAATGATTTATCATTGTTGCTATGTCGTTTATTTTTTTTGTAAAGAAAATAGCCGCCTTTATAATTCATGCCCTACCTGATTTTAAGTGGGCACTGGAGACTAGACAATGTTAATGTCACCACATATCTTAAGACATGAGATAGTCTGGGTTGTATAGATATATTAAACGAATACACGCCCAACTCCAAACCAGGATTGATTGTACTACTAGCTGACCCGGCAGACTTCGTAGTGCCTCAATCGATAAATAAAATACCTAAAGTTATAAAAAATATAAGTTATATAGCGGTAGGCAGCGGCTTGGCTCTGCCCCTGGCATTGCTGAAGTCCATGGGCGACGGTAACCACTCACCATCAGGTGGGCCATATGCTCGTCTGCCTACAAAGGCAATGAAAAAAAAAAAAAATATATATATATATGTCGTGGATAACGACTTAGTAATATTAAGACGGTGGTTTTAATTATTATTTTAAATGATGAAATGTTGTTTTGATAAATATCACAAAATGAAGGGTAGACTCCGTAACGCCACAGTATAAAATGGCGGTACGTGGACAGAGTCGTGGCATTCTCGCTCACGACTCGGTCGTGTGCGGACGTGCTTTCCGATCCGTTGCTCGCTTGTGATCTACGTCTCGGAACTTACAGTTGTGCGCGACAGTGTAGTGACCGTGAATACCCCATACCAACTGTCTTTTTCAAGGCAAAAAGGATCGCTACGATCAGGCTTTCTGTGGCACTCTCACAGGCTAGCGATCTTCCCAAACCCTCTCTTACCCCCGCTGACTGTCGTTTTCACGGCATAGGCACTCCCCCCCCCCTGCTCCTTGCTGTCTTTACAGCACAGGGGGTTCTCCCAAACCAGGGGACTCGCCTTTCGGCGAGTTGAACAAAAGTCCCGGGGCCGCCCCCCCCGGGCGAAAATCACGTGAAGATGGAGGAAAAAATTTTCATCGACTTCATTCGGGAAAAATATCCGTCAATCGCGCCCGAATTCGAAGCCTATAGGGCCTCATTTGGTAATTATTCTCCCCCCGCATCTCTCGCCGCCGTCGCCAAACATGCCTCGCAGGCATGCCTCGCGTGCCCCGCCGCCGGTCCGTGTTCAAGCGCACGTACGCACGCCGCCGCCGTAGCGTCTAACGCCCCCGCCCCCGCTACCCCCGCGCCCGCCTCAATCACGTCAGTTTCGTCCGTCGCGACCTCAATAGCGTCTAGTTCAGGCTCCGATACCGAATCGGAGATGGACTTCGAGTCCGCGACTAGCCCTCAACCCGGAACCTCGGATGGGTTCCAAACTGTAACGCGCGGTAAAAAGCGTACTCGCGTCGTGGAGTCCCGGAGCTACATGACGAAGCAAACCAAGTCCGCGACCGCCTCCCGACCGCAGGTAGTCGTGACGCCGGAGTCGGACTCCGCCCGCCGCGTAACCCCACCGCCGCGCCCAAAAACCGCGCCCGCGCCTAAAACAGTTGTCCCGCCCCCGCTGATACTCCAGGAGAAGTCAGCGTGGAATCGCGTATCCCAGGCCCTTCAGGCCAACAAAATTAATTATACCCATGCGCGTAACGTTTCGCATGGGATTCAGATTAAGGTCGCAACGCCGGGCGACCATAGGGCCCTCTCTGCTTACCTCCGAAAGGAGAACATAGGTTATCACACCTATGCTCTTCAGGAGGACCGGGAACTCCGCGTAGTGATACGCGGAGTCCCCAAGGAACTCGACATAGACTACGTAAAGGAGGATCTGATCGGTCAGTCCCTCCCAATAGTTAGTGTGCACCGGATGCACAGCGGACGCGGCAGACAGCCGTACAATATGATTCTCGTCGCGCTAGAATCAACCCCGGAGGCAAAGAAAAGAATCTCATGTCTCAAAACGATATGCGGCCTCTCCGGGGTCACCATCGAAGCCCCCCATAAACGTGGTACTCCCGGGCAGTGCCACAGGTGCCAGCTCTATGGCCACTCAGCGCGTAATTGCCACGCGCGCCCCCGCTGCGTGAAATGCCTCGGCGATCACGCAACCACAGAATGTTCGCGTGTTAGGGAAACCGCGACGGAACCCCCAAGCTGTGTCCTATGCCTTAAGCAAGGGCACCCGGAAAACTACCGCGGATGTCCTAGGGCTCCGCGTAAACGCCCGAACCACCCAGCCCCCCGAACCGTCGACCCAAAGACTTCGGCGCCTTCAGTGCCGAAACCAGCCTTCGTACCGGCTGCGGTTCCCACCGTCTCGGCGTGGAAAAAACCGCTGCCGTATACGAAGGAGGGAACACAAAACGTACCCCAGCTCCCGCCTGCGACACGTCCCGCGCCTCAGCCCCTGCTCGTACCTCGCCCCGCGCCCGCGTACCGCCCCCCGCAACCCTCAGTCGTCAACGACTTCGCGCTCGTGCGCGACTTCGTCACCGCGGTAAACTTTGACCGTCTGCGATCGTTCGCAGATGCTATCCGTAGGTCGGTAACCCCCGAACAGCGACTCGCGGCCGCTTTCGATCACATGGACGTCTACGAGTCCGTGTCTCGCACGTTATAAAAATTCTTTACCGGTAATCAATGGCGCAAAAAGGTAGAGAAAAACCGTATTCCCTTACGTTAGCATTCTACAATGCTAACGGACTCGCGCGGCAACGCGATCAAATTTTCGAATTCCTCCGCGATAATCTTGTAGATATTTTGTTAGTGCAGGAGACCTGTCTGAAGCCCTCGCGTCGTGACCCGAAAGTCGCGAATTACGTCATGGTTAGGAATGACAGACTCACCGTCTCCAACTCACCGCCTCCAAAGGCGGGACTGCCATTTACTATAGGCGGGCTCTGCACGTTGTCCCTCTTGATACTCCCTCGCTCTTACATATCGAGGCGTCAGTGTGCCGTATCTCGCTGACGGGACACCAGCCGATCGTCATCGCATCCGTTTATATCCCCCCGGACAAGCCCCTCCTGAGCAGTGACATCGAGTCACTGTTCGGCATGGGAGACTCCGTCATCCTGGCAGGCGATTTAAATTGCCACCACACTAGGTGGAACTGCCATCGTACGAACGTTAACGGTAGGCGTCTCGACGCGTTTATAGACGACCTCACTTTTGAAGTAGTCGGTCCCCCAACTCCAACATGTTATCCGTATAACATCGCGCTCCGTCCGAGCACTATAGACCTGGCATTGCTTAGGAACGTAACTCTGCGCTTACGTTCCATCGAAGCACTGTCAGAGCTCGACTCAGACCACCGACCTGTCGTTATGCAGCTCGGTCGCCCTCACAACCCAGTCACTGTTACGAGGACCATGGTGGATTGGAATAAGCTGGGCACGTGCCTAGCCGAAGCCGCTCCGCCAATCCTCCCTTACGGCCCGGATTCGAATCTATCCCCCGAGGACACCGTCGAATCCATAAACATCATTACCGATCACATCTCTTCCGCGATCATTAGATCTTCAAAAGAAGTCGATGTGGAGGACAGCTTCCACCGCATCAGACTGTCCTCCGAACTTAGGAATCTCTTAAGAGTTAGGAACGCGGCAATCCGGGCCTACGATCGTCTTCCCACGCATTCAAACCGGATTCGGATGCGTCGTCTACAACGCGAAGTCCACTCCCGCCTAAGCGACGCGCGTAACGATAATTGGCATAGTTATTTAGAACAACTCGCGCCCTCCCACCAAGCATACTGGCGACTAGCTAGGACTCTCAAATCCGAAACTACCGCTACTATGCCTCCCCTCTTACGCCCTTCAGGCCAACCACCGGCATTCGATGATGATGACAAGGCTGAGCTGCTGGCCGATGCACTGCAAGAGCAGTGCACCACCAGCACTCAACACGCGGACCCCGAACACACCGAGTTAGTCGACAGGGAGGTCGAGCGCAGAGCTTCCCTGCCGCCCTCGGACGCGTTACCCCCCATTACCACTGACGAAGTTAGAGACGCGATCCACAATCTCCAACCTAGGAAGGCACCCGGCTCCGACAGCATCCGCAACCGCGCGCTAAAACTCTTGCCAGTCCAACTGATAGCAATGTTGGCTACAATTTTAAATGCCGCTATGACGCACTGCATCTTTCCCGCGGTGTGGAAAGAAGCGGACGTTATCGGTATACATAAGCCGGGCAAACCGACAAACGAAACTTCTAGTTACCGTCCGATTAGTCTCCTCCCGACGATAGGAAAAATTTACGAACGGCTCCTTAGGAAACGCCTCTGGGATTTTGTTACCGCGAACAAAATTCTCATAGACGAACAGTTCGGATTCCGCTCTAAACACTCGTGCGTACAACAAGTGCACCGCCTCACGGAGCACATCCTGATAGGACTAAATAGGCGTAAACAAATCCCGACCGGCGCCCTCTACTTCGACATCGCGAAGGCGTTCGACAAAGTCTGGCACAACGGTTTAATTTACAAACTGTACAACATGGGAGTGCCAGACAGACTCGTGCTCATCATACGAGACTTCTTGTCGAACCGTTCGTTTCGATATCGAGTAGAGGGAACTAGTTCTCTTCCCCGCCAACTGACTGCCGGAGTCCCGCAAGGCTCCGCGCTCTCCCCGTTATTATTTAGTTTGTATATCAATGATATACCCCGGTCTCCGGAGACCCATCTAGCGCTCTTCGCCGATGACACGGCTATCTACTACTCGTGTAGGAAAATGTCGCTGCTTCATCGGCGACTCCAGATCGCAGTAGTCACCATGGGACAGTGGTTCCGGAAGTGGCGAATTGACATCAACCCCACGAAAAGCGCAGCGGTGCTCTTCAAAAGGGGTCGCCCTCCGAACATCACTTCGAGCATCCCACTCCGTAGTAGGCGCGCAAACACCTCCGCCGTTAGTCCCATCACTCTCTTTGGCCAGCCCATACCGTGGGTCTCGAAGGTCAAATATCTAGGCGTCACCCTCGACAGAGGGATGACATTCCGTCCCCATATAAAAACGGTACGCGACCGCGCCGCGTGTATACTAAGACGACTCTATCCAATGCTTTGTAGTCGAAGCAAACTGTCCCTCCGCAATAAGGTAACTCTCTACAAAACTTGTATACGCCCCGTCACGACGTATGCAAGCGTAGTGTTCGCTCACGCAGCCCGCACCCACTTGAAATCCCTTCAGGTTATTCAATCACAATTCTGCAGGATAGCCGTCGGAGCGCCATGGTTCCTTAGGAACGTGGATCTCCACGATGACCCGGAGCTCGACTCATTTAGTAAGTATCTACAGTCGGCATCGCTGCGCCATTTTGAGGCGGCACGACATGAGAACCCTCTCATCGTAGCCGCTGGAAATTACATACCCGAACCAGTAGACCGAATGGTAAACCGTCGACGTCGCCCAAAGCACGTCATTACGGATCCTCCTGATCCATTAACGGTGCTTTTAGGCACCACAAGCACCGGTCACCGTCCTCGTCGAACCCGTCGCTTGCGACGAAGGGCTCGACGAGCGAACTAACCCATAGACACAGCCCACTGAGTTTCTCGCCGGATCTTCTCAGTGGGTCGCGTTTCCGATCCGGTGGTAGGTTCTGCGAAGCACTGCTCTTGCTAGGGTCAGTGTTAGCAACTCTCCGGTTGAGCCCCGCGAGCTCACCTACAAACGTTAGGGGGAAGCTGAAATAGCCTCTCAAGGCTATCAGCATAGAAAAAAAAAAAAAAAATCCTTAGCTCAGAAGCGAGCGAGTCACCGTATCAGACAGAACGCTCCTGCGTAATATACGCTCTGAGTTAACATTTCTGGTTTTATTGACTTACGAAGACCACCCGCTTACCATGTCGCTACCCGAAAGTGGAAATACTCCAACATCTATAGATAGATAGATAGATTAGATAGAACTAGGGACGTTTTCATTAGACATTTTTCTTGGTTCACTCATCTGTAATTGAATGAAGAGTTTTGTGTTGTCCAGCTGGAGCACTGGGTATGTATACTCCAGGGGGTCCCACAAACAAGTTCGAAAAGGAATGGTAGCGAGCGAGGTGCGGACGTATTCTCGTGTGTATGCTTCGGTGGTTGCGGGTGATCTGTCGGCTGTCGGCTAGGCTTGTTGAAAAAATATCGATATTATTTTTTCAATGTATCGATATTTTTGAGCTATATTATTATTTTATACATCGATGTATCGATACAAAATTCCAAGTATCGAAAAGGTCGATGCGCCACTTGCGGAACCACTGTCCCATGGTGACTACTGCGATCTGGAGTCGCCGATGAAGCAGCGTCATCTTCCTACACGAGTAGTAGATAGCCGTGTCATCGGCGAAGAGCGCTAGATGGGTCTCCGGAGACCGGGGTATATCATTGATATACAAACTAAATAATAACGGGGAGAGCGCGGAGCCTTGCGGGACTCCGGCAGTCAGTTGACGGGGACGAGAACGAGTTCCCTCTACTCGATATCGAAACGAACGGTTCGACAAGAAGTCTCGTATGATGAGCACGAGTCTGTCTGGCACTCCCATGTTGTACAGTTTGTAAATTAAACCGTTGTGCCAGACTTTGTCGAACGCCTTCGCGATGTCGAAGAAGAGGGCGCCGGTCGGGATTTGTTTACGCCTATTTAGTCCTATCAGGATGTGCTCCGTGAGGCGGTGCACTTGTTGTACGCACGAGTGTTTAGAGCGGAATCCGAACTGTTCGTCTATGAGAATTTTGTTCGCGGTAACAAAATCCCAGAGGCGTTTCCTAAGGAGCCGTTCGTAAATTTTTCCTATCGTCGGGAGGAGACTAATCGGACGGTAACTAGAAGTTTCGTTTGTCGGTTTGCCCGGCTTATGTATACCGATAACGTCCGCTTCTTTCCACACCGCGGGAAAGATGCAGTGCGTCATAGCGGCATTTAAAATTGTAGCCAACATTGCTATCAGTTGGACTGGCAAGAGTTTTAGCGCGCGGTTGCGGATGCCGTCGGAGCCGGGTGCCTTCCTAGGTTGGAGGTTGTGGATCGCGTCTCTAACTTCGTCAGTGGTAATGGGGGGTAACGCGTCCGAGGGCGGCAGGGAAGCTCTGCGCTCGACCTCCCTGTCGACTAACTCGGTGTGTTCGGGGTCCGCGTGTTGAGTGCTGGTGGTGCACTGCTCTTGCAGTGCATCGGCCAGCAGCTCAGCCTTGTCATCGTCATCGAATGCCGGTGGTTGGCCTGAAGGGCGTACGAGGGGAGGCATAGTAGCGGTAGTTTCGGATTTGAGAGTCCTAGCTAGTCGCCAGTATGCTTGGTGGGAGGGCGCGAGTTGTTCTAAATAACTATGCCAATTATCGTTACGCGCGTTACTTAGGCGGGAGTGGACTTCGCGTTGTAGACGACGCATCCGAATCCGGTTTGAATGCGTGGGAAGACGATCGTAGGCCCGGATCGCCGCGTTCCTAACTCTTAAGAGATTCCTAAGTTCGGAGGACAGTCTGATGCGGTGGAAGCTGTCCTCCACATCGACTTCTTTTGAAGATCTAATGATCGCGGAAGAGATGTGATCGGTAATGATGTTTATGGATTCGACGGTGTCCTCGGGGGATAGATTCGAATCCGGGCCGTAAGGGAGGATTGGCGGAGCGGCTTCGGCTAGGCACGTGCCCAGCTTATTCCAATCCACCATGGTCCTCGTAACAGTGGCTGGGTTGTGAGGGCGACCGAGCTGCATAAGGACAGGTCGGTGGTCTGAGTCGAGCTCTGACAGTGCTTCGATGGAACGTAAGCGCAGAGTTACGTTCCTAAGCAATGCCAGGTCTATAGTGCTCGGACGGAGCGCGATGTTATACGGATAACATGTTGGAGTTGGGGGACCGACTACTTCAAAAGTGAGGTCGTCTATAAACGCGTCGAGACGCCTACCGTTAACGTTCGTACGATGGCAGTTCCACCTAGTGTGGTGGCAATTTAAATCGCCTGCCAGGATGACGGAGTCTCCCATGCCAAACAGTGACTCGATGTCACTGCTCAGGAGGGGCTTGTCCGGGGGGAGATAAACGGATGCGATGACGATCGGCTGGTGTCCCGTCAGCGAGATACGGCACACTGACGCCTCGATATGTAAGAGCGAGGGAGTATCGAGAGGAACAACGTGCAGAGCCCGCCTATAGTAAATGGCAGTCCCGCCTTTGGAGGCGGTGAGTCTGTCATTCCTAACCATGACGTAATTCGCGACTTTCGGGTCACGACGCGAGGGCTTCAGACAGGTCTCCTGCACTAACAAAATATCTACAAGATTATCGCGGAGGAATTCGAAAATTTGATCGCGTTGCCGCGCGAGTCCGTTAGCATTGTAGAATGCTAACGTAAGGGAATACGGTTTTTCTCTACCTTTTTGCGCCATTGATTACCGGTAAAGAATTTTTATAACGTGCGAGACACGGACTCGTAGACGTCCATGTGATCGAAAGCGGCCGCGAGCCGCTGTTCGGGGGTTACCGACCTACGGATAGCATCTGCGAACGATCGCAGACGGTCAAAGTTTACCGCGGTGACGAAGTCGCGCACGAGCGCGAAGTCGTTGACGACTGAGGGTTGCGGGGGGCGGTACGCGGGCGCGGGGCGAGGTGCGAGCAGGGGCTGAGGCGCGTGACGTGTCGCAGGCGGGAGCTGGGGTACGTTTTGTGTTCCCTCCTTCGTATACGGCAGCGGTTTTTTCCACGCCGAGACGGTGGGAACCGCAGCCGGTACGAAGGCTGGTTTCGGCACTGAAGGCGCCGAAGTCTTTGGGTCGACGGTTCGGGGGGCTGGGTGGTTCAGGCGTTTACGCGGAGCCCTAGGACATCCGCGGTAGTTTGCCGGGTGCCCTTGCTTAAGGCATAGGACACAGCTTGGGGGTTCCGTCGCGGTTTCCCTAACACGCGAACATTCTGTGGTTGCGTGATCGCCGAGGCATTTCACGCAGCGGGGGCGCGCGTGGCAATTACGCGCTGAGTGGCCATAGAGCTGGCACCTGTGGCACTGCCCGGGAGTACCACGTTTATGGGGGGCTTCGATGGTGACCCCGGAGAGGCCGCATATCGTTTTGAGACATGAGATTCTTTTCTTTGCCTCCGGGGTTGATTCTAGCGCGACGAGAATCATATTGTACGGCTGTCTGCCGCGTCCGCTGTGCATCCGGTGCACACTAATTATTGGGAGGGACTGACCGATCAGATCCTCCTTTACGTAGTCTGTGTCGAGTTCCTTGGGGACTCCACGTATCACTACGCGGAGTTCGCGGTCCTCCTGAAGAGCATAGGTGTGATAACCTATGTTCTCCTTTCGGAGGTAAGCAGAGAGGGCCCTATGGTCGCCCGGCGTTGCGACCTTAATCTGAATCCCATGCGCGACGTTACGCGCATGGGTATAATTAATTTTGTTGGCCTGAAGGGCCTGGGATACGCGATTCCACACTGACTTCTCCTGGAGTATCAGCGGGGGCGGGACAACTGTTTTAGGCGCGGGCGCGGTTTTTGGGCGTGGCGGTGGGATTACGCGGCGGGCGGAGTCCGACTCCGGCGTTACGACTACCTGCGGTCGGGAGGCGGTCGCGGACTTGGTTTGCTTCGTCATGGAGCTCCGGGACTCCACGACGCGAGTACGCTTTTTACCGCGCGTTACAGTTTGGAACCCATCCGAGGTTCCGGGTTGAGGGCTAGTCGCGGACTCGAAGTCCATCTCCGATTCGGTATCGGAGCCTGAACTAGACGCTATTGAGGTCGCGACGGACGAAACTGACGTGATTGAGGCGGGCGCGGGGGTAGCGGGGGCGGGGGCGTTAGACGCTACGGCGGCGGCGTGCGTACGTGCGCTTGAACACGGACCGGCGGCGGGGCACGCGAGGCATGCCTGCGAGGCATGTTTGGCGACGGCGGCGAGAGATGCGGGGGGAGAATAATTACCAAATGAGGCCCTATAGGCTTCGAATTCGGGCGCGATTGACGGATATTTTTCCCGAATGAAGTCGATGAAAAGTTTTTCCTCCATCTTTACGTGATTTTCGCCCGGGGGGGGCGGCCCCGGGACTTAAACACGCGCTCGCCTTGCGGCGAGGCCCCTGCGTCGGTAACACTAAATTGGCCGAAGCGATTCTAGGAATTTTAGAAATTTTAGTGAATAGAATAAGTAGAATAGAATTAGAGTGAATAGAACCACTGCACAGTTCCCGGGCGGCAATGCCTTGCAATTAGGCGCAGGTACAAATTCCGAGAAACACTTGGGCCACAGATGTGCCACGAACAATGATCTATTATCACCGGTAGTCACTTCCGACAAAACAATGAGCACGTCCACGCGCGTCGGTTGCTCAAATCGGAATGATGGGAGACATCCCTACTGTCGGCGCACGAAAGGGCGCGAGCGCGGCTTGCCAAAGGGAAAGCCCTTCGGTCGCTACTCTTTGAGTCGCGCCGGGAGCCGACAACGAGAGTCCCTGATTGGTCGCGGCACGCGATCAGACACGGCAGGCGTTTGGATTGCTATAAGACATAAGAGAAATTATTCAATCATTCATTCAGTTCCGATTGCAACACCATTTGGTCCGGACGCGTTTTTGAGAAAAATTGTCGCTGCCGTCGCGAACGTGAGTTGTGAGTTGCCCGACATTGTCGTTGTCGCATAGATCGCGACATTGTTGTGCATTCTCGACGCGCTGTCGCTGGCGTCGCGACCTTGAATCTCAAAAACAGTTTGAGCTTGTTGTTGTGCACTCGAAACGCCAACTCATTATCATTATCACTCATCCATTCATTTATTAAATTTAATTATCTTATTCGGCGTGCAAAACAGTCTTTTTAAAGACTGAACCCCCACTGCGATCACCGCTTGTTGTGGCACTCACAACCCAGTGGGGCCCCACCCTCCAAACTCTCCACCCCAATCCTAGCTGACTGCCGTTTTCACGGCAAAGGCACTCCCCCCCCTTGGAGCTGGTAAAGCTCAGGGGGTGAACTCCCACTCAGGGGACTCGCCTTTCGGCGAGTGTGCCTTAAGTCCCGGGGACGCCCCCCCCGGGCAAGAAAACCAACATGAATACGAACAGCGCGCTATTCGCGCAGTTCGTGCAATTAATATGCCCGGACATTATGTCCCGTTTTGAGGCCTACAAGGCCACGCAATCGGACCCCGATGGTTCGTCCGCCGCCGCCGCGATTATCATCCGCGACTCGCCGTTATCGCCTCCCGCGCCGGCACTCCGCGACTCGCCGATGTCGCCCCCCACCCCCGCGCCCGCGTCGATAGCGTCCTGCGCGGCATCGAGCTCCGGCTCCGACTCCGAGTCGGAGATGGAGTTCGAGTCGGCCGCCAGCCCCGAACCCGGAACCTCCGATGGGTTCACCACCGTCGCGCGCGGGAAAAAACGCGCCCGCGCCGTGGAACCGTCCGCGGCGCCGAAACAGCCAAAGGCCGCGAACGCGTCGCGCCCTAAAGTCGTGGTCTCACCCGACTCCCCTCGCCGCGCAACCCCGTCGCCGCGACCCCAACCCGCGTCCGTCCGCAAAATTCCCGCGCCGCCGCCGGTAATTTTGCAAGATAAGACCGCGTGGGATCGCGTATCCCGTGCCTGTAAGGCACAAAACGTAAACGTCATCCATGCGCGTAACATCGCGCACGGCATTCAAATAAAAACGGCCTCACCGGACGACCACAGGGCGCTGACAGCCCACCTCCGAAAGGAACGCATAAGCTTCCACACTTATGCGCTCCAGGAGGATCGCGAGCTCCGCGTAGTAATACGCGGAGTACCGAAGGAGCTCGACGTCGAGCTGGTCAAGGAGGACCTCATCGGGCAGGCGTACCCGATTGTAAGCGTGCACCGAATGCACAGCGGGCGCGATAAATTCGCATATAATATGGTTCTCGTCGCGTTAGAACCAACCGCCGAAGGCAAACGGATTGCCTCAAGCCTCCGCACCGTTTGCGGCTTATCCGGGGTCACCGTCGAGGCCCCATATAGAAAAGGCACTCCCGGGCAGTGCCACCGCTGCCAGCTGTACGGCCACTCCGCGCGCAACTGCCACGCGCGTCCGCGGTGCGTTAAATGCCTCGGTGACCACGCGACAGCCGACTGTTCGCGGGTCAAAGAGACCGCGACCGAACCTCCGAGCTGTGTGCTCTGCCAGAAGCAGGGCCACACAGCCAACTACCGCGGATGCCCCAAGGCCCCGCGGAAGCGTCTGGCCAACGCGCCCCCAAAAACCGTCGGCCCAAAGACTTCGGCGCCCCGTGCGCCGAAGCCTGCCTTCGTGCCGGCACCGGTGCCCACCGTCTCCGCGTGGGCAAAACCGCTGCCGCTCACGCTGGTAGGGAAACCACCGGCACCCCAGCCCCTGCTCGCGCCGCGCCCCGCCCCCGCGCCCGGTCCCGCGCCTCGCCCCGGCCCCGCGCGGCCTGCTGTAAACGACTTTACAATTATTCGCGACTACATCGCCGCGATAAATATCGACCGCATGCGTGCGTTCGCCGACGCCATGCGCAGAGCGGTCACGGCCGAAGACCGCCTAAACGCGACGTTCGAGTACATCGACGTCATCGAGTCCGTCCAGCGCACGCTGGTTTGATTACCGGTAATCAATGGCGTGCAACGGTAGGGAAAAACCGCGTTCTATAAAGTTAGCATTTTATAATGCTAACGGACTCGCGCGTCAGCGCGATCAAGTATATGAGTTTCTCCGCGATAATCTCATCGACATCCTTCTGGTGCAGGAGACCTTCCTAAAGCCCTCGCGTCGCGACCCCAAAGTCGCGAATTACGTCATGGTTAGGAATGACAGACTCTCCGCCCGCAAGGGCGGGACTGTCATTTACTATAGGAGGGCCCTGCACTGCGTCCCTCTCGATACTCCCTCGCTCTTACATATCGAGGCGTCAGTGTGCCGCATCGCGCTGACGGGACACCAGCCGATCGTCATCGCATCCGTTTATCTCCCCCCTGACAAACCCCTCCTGAGCAGTGACCTCGAGACACTGTTCGGTATGGGGGACGCGGTCATCCTGGCAGGCGATTTAAATTGCCACCACACTAGGTGGAACTGCCATCGCACGAATGTGAACGGTAGGCGTCTCGACGCGTTCATAGACGACCTCACATTCGAAGTATTCAACCCCCCGACCCCCACGTGCTATCCGTACAACGCCGCGCGTCGTCCGAGCACAATAGATCTGGCACTGCTGAGGAACGTAACTCTGCGCTTACGCTCCATCGAGGCAATGTCAGAACTCGACTCAGACCACCGACCTGTCGTCATGCAGCTCGGTCGCCCACTCAACCGCGAACCAGATACGAGGACCATGGTGGATTGGAAGAAGCTGGGCACGTGCTTAGCTGACACCGCTCCACCAATCCTCCCTTGCGGCCCGGATTCAACTCCATCCCCCGAGGATACCGTCGAATCCATAAACATCTTCACTGATCACGTCTCGACGGCGATCACAAGATCTTCAAAGCAAGTTGATGTGGAGGACTGCTTCCACCGCATCAGACTTTCCCCCGATCTTAGGGACCTCGTTAGAGTTAGGAACGCGGCAATCCGGGCCTACGATCGATATCCCACGGATTCAAACCGGACTCGGATGCGTCGCTTACAGCGGGAGGTCAAATCCCGCTTGAGCGACGCCCGAAACGAAAACTGGGATAGTTATTTAAAAGAACTCGCGCCCACTCACCAAGCATACTGGCAACTAGCTAGGACCCTCAAGTCCGAAACTATAGCCACTATGCCGCCTCTCGTACGCCCCTCAGGCCAACCACCGGCTTACGATGACGATGACAAGGCAGAGTTGCTGGCCGATGCACTGCAAGAGCAGTGCAACACCAGCACTCAACACGCGGACCCCGAACACACCGAGTTCGTCGACAGGGAGGTCGAGCGCAGAGCTTCCCTGCCGCCCTCGGACGCGTTACCCCCCATTACCACTTCCGAGGTCAAGGAGGCGATCGATAGCCTACAACCACGGAAAGCTCCCGGCTCCGACGGCATCCGCAACCGCGCGCTTAAATTGTTACCAGCCCAACTGATAACGATGTTGGCCACCATATTAAATGCTGCTATGACGAACTGCATCTTTCCCGCGGCGTGGAAAGAAGCGGACGTTATCGGCATACACAAGCCGGGCAAACCGAAGAACGAAACCGCGAGTTACCGCCCCATCAGTCTCCTCCCGGCGATAGGCAAACTATACGAACGGCTCCTTCGTAAACGCCTCTGGGACTTCGTATCCGCGAATAAAATTCTTATAGACGAGCAGTTTGGATTCCGCGCCAGACACTCGTGCGTCCATCAAGTGCACCGCCTCACGGAGCACATCTTACTAGGGCTGAACAGGCGGAAACCCATTCCGACAGGAGCCCTCTTCTTCGATATAGCGAAGGCGTTCGACAAAGTCTGGCACAACGGTTTGATATACAAACTGTATAACATGGGAGTGCCAGACAGGCTCGTGCTCATCATACGAGACTACTTGTCGAACCGTTCGTTCCGATATCGAGTCGAGGGAACGCGTTCCCGGCCCCGTCACGTCACAGCCGGAGTCCCGCAAGGCTCCGCCCTCTCCCCGTTACTATTCAGTTTGTATATTAACGATATACCCCGGTCTCCGGAGACCCATCTGGCGCTCTTCGCCGATGACACCGCCATCTACTACTCGTGTAGGAAGAAGGCGTTGCTTCATCGACGACTTCAGACTGCAGCTACCACCATGGGACAGTGGTTCCGGAAGTGGCGCATCGACATTAACCCCACGAAAAGCACAGCGGTGCTCTTCAAAAGGGGTCGCCCTCCGAACACCACGCTGAGCATCCCTCTCCCGACTAGGCGCGTCAACACCCCCGCCCCCGCCGTTCGCCCAATCACGATGTACGACCAGCCCATACCGTGGGCCCCGAAGGTCAAATATTTAGGCGTCACCCTCGACAGTAGGATGACATTCCGCCCCCACATCAAGACGGTACGCGATCGTGCCGCCTTCATCCTAGGACGTCTCTACCCGATGATATGTAGGCGAAGTAAAATGTCCCTTAGAAATAAGGTGACACTCTACAAAACTTGCATACGCCCCGTCATGACCTATGCAAGTGTAGTGTTCGCTCACGCGGCCCGCATACACTTAAAATCCTTTCAAATTATTCAATCCCGTTTTTGCAGGATAGCCGTCGGAGCCCCGTGGTTCGTCAGGAACGTCGACCTCCATGACGACCTGGACTTAGAGTCCATCAGTAAGTATCTTCAGTCGGCGTCCATGCGCCACTTCGATAAAGCGGCACGACACGAGAACCCTCTCATCGTGGCCGCCGGTAACTACATTCCCGATCCTGCGGACAGAATGGAAAGCAGTCGACGTCGCCCAAAACACGTCATCTCGGACCCGCCCGATCCACTAACGGTGCTTTTAGGTAATTCAAGCACCGGTCACCGTTCTCGTCGAACCCGTCGCTTGCGACGAAGGGCTCGACGAGTAAATTAACTCTCAGACACAGCCCACTGAGTTTCTCGCCGGATCTTCTCAGTGGGTCGCGTTTCCGATCCGGTGGTAGATTCTGCGAAGCACGACTCTTGCTAGGGTTCGTGTTAGCAACATCGTCAGGTTTGAGCCCCGTGAGCTCACCTACTAAAGTTAGGGCTACGCTGATATAGCCGCTAGGGCTATCAGCTTAGGTAGGAAAAAAAAAAAAAAAAAAAAAAAATCAATCATTTTCTAGTCCACGGTATGGGTTGGCCGAAGAGAGTGATCGGGGATTATTAGGTCACAAAACTGCACACTGATTGAACTGATTGAACTTATTTACATAAAATAATACATTATAGAATTCACCCTTTTGGGTGTGAACACATCTTGCTTAAGAGCGTTTGTACTTAAGATAAAAATATCGTTAACTAATATTAAATTAAGACAAAGAAAACAAAAAAAAAACTGCATATACAAACTTACAAAAAAAAAAAAACAATGAAAATCAAAAATAAAAAAAAGAGGGAAATTAATGTTCTATAGAAATAAAAATAAATGTGGTTGATCTACAGCTCGGTGTGGATCACGGAACTTAAATTTATTTTAAGTGAGGCTAGAGAAGCATGGCAAACAAATATGTCAATTTCATCACGTATACTATTTGCCAGGGAAGTCATACGATAGACAGGAGAGTGCTGGCCAAGATTACTTTTGATTTTTGGTAGGTGGAAAGTTTTCTACGCCTAATGCGCCTGTGAGATTTCTACGCCTAATGCGGGAGGAGATACGGGTTGAGTAAGAAAGATCCCCCTTTGAAAGATCAATGCTGTGCTTTTCGCTGGCTTAATATACGCCATTTCTAGAACCACTGTCTGAGAGTTATGGCTGCGTTCTCGAGCTCACTTGCAATTAGGGACTTGTTTCTACTCGAATAATATACGGTGGTGTCAACGGTGATCGGGAAAGACCTTGATAAATAAACTAAATAGGCGTGGAGAGCTTCTACTGTATGTATTGCTTCGTTAAACTCGTTTTGGGATATTTATTTGGGATTTTTATGCTCCTGATCGTTGTCTGGAAGATATCGCTCTTAGTGATAAGACCGCCTACTTTTTGTTATAACTGTTTCGCATTCTTTATTAATTTTTGTACAATAAAGAATTCTCCTTCTCTATCTCAGTCTCTCGTGTAATAAAAATCAAACACGCAAAATTATAATTTGCATAATTACTGGTGGTAATTATGGGCCTCTTGTGAGTCCGCACGGGAAGGTACCACCACCCCGCCTATTTCAGCCGTGAAGCAGTAATGCGTTTCGGTTTCAAGGGTGGGGCAGTCGTTGTAACTATACTCAGTACTACCACATTATTTATGCCTTCATCGTGGAAGTGGTTCGTGAAGATGTCAAGTAAGTTTCATTAGAACAAATTGTACCAGTCTGCGGGATTAAATCGAGACATAGACACGGCACTCGAAGCGAGAACCCCGGCGTTCTATCCGTTAGACTTCATCGCCTTCTTAACCTAAAACAACAGTACAGGCAAACACGCGGGATGGAATGTCCTACTTTTCTCCCGCGGTGCACATACTATTTTTTCTCCTACCGGGCCGAAAGTTCGTGGAGTACAGAGCCGGGGTCCAGGGTCGAAACCCCGGTGGGGTCCAGTTGGAGCTAGCTCCCCGTACTCATAAAAAACAATTGAACTGTTTTTTAATTTTGAAATAAACTACTACTAATTGAATATAACTACTACTATTGAAGTATTTGTTTAATACTTCACTAATAAATTTTATTGCCTTTTGTTTATTTCACTTTTACACTAAACACAATATTGCAAATTTACCCGAGCACAACAATGGCGGAGAATTTTATGTGCATGAGGGCAGACGTAAACACTAACGCGCATGCGCACTTGTCAGTACCCAGGGACTAAAAGTTGCACTTTCTTCCCTGTACAGCGGGAGGAAAACCGAAATTTCGGCGTAGGTAGGAGAAAAAGGCAGTTTCCATATTTGGGAGAGAAATTTGCAGCACCGCAATCTGTAGGTATTATCCGCTCTTGCGATTCCGGGCAATGAAAAACATGTGCTAAGCTATTTTCATTACGTTTTTTTTTTGTTTTCTAGAATATTTCGCCAGCAACACCATCCTGTATTTAGGTATTTTGTTTTCATTATAGTTTCCTTAATCATCGTAATCCTCCTTCAATCCAAATAAGGTAGCAATCGGTGCAAGATGAATTTGCCACAGGAAGAACAGTTAGATAGAATGCGGAAAGCACAATTTAGTCTTTCGCTTCGTAGTACGTAATTTAATTCGACCTTCACCTTTGATAGTCACGAAACGCCTCAAATACGCACATTCCTTAGAACGTCAACCAAGTCGAATCAATCACGCTATCATCATCATTATCCTGCCCTTCTCCTAGTCACCTGGGGTCGGCGCAACATGTTTTCTCCTTCCATACTTTTCAATCATATACCATTTCTTCGCTCACTCCCAAATCGTCTTTCACGCAATCCATCCATTTCTTCTTAGGTCTACCTCTTCCTCTATATACTTCCACATTCATAGTTAACATTTTCTTACCAACCTCATTTTCATTTCGTCTCATCACATGTCCATACCATCCCAAACGCGCAATTCTCAGCTTCTCTGTCACAGGTGCCACTTTCAGACTTCCTCTAACATATTCATTCCGTATTCTATCCATTCTCGTTACACCAAACATCCATTGCATCTCTGCTGCATGCAATCGCCTTTCGCCAATCGAATCAATCACGCTAATACCCATTAATTAAATAGAAAAGTCGACGCATTAGAATCTGAAGCGGGAAATACTTATAATAAAACGTGAGCCCGATTCGATTTGGTTCCTTAACGTTTAATTGAAACATATTTAATAAATGTTCGTTTACAATCGATTTTATAAACATACTTTCAATTAGCGAAACGGCTATAATTTTACGTGTTTTCAATGCGAGAAAAACACTTTTCGTTCTCGCTTCATCGCGATGAAGTCATACGTTTTCATCGCAACGATTGTTTTGGCAACGACTCAACTGACCTGGGTATGTCTTTGACGGAATTTAAATAGGATTGTTCGTAACAGAACCGATAAATTATAAAAAAAAGATGTGTGGTGTTGTGGGACACCGGATAGGAACGAAGTTCTTTATTATAAAAATATTAATTTTAAGTTCAATTCGAGGTATAAAGAAAATAAAACTGGAGGTTTCGCCTCGACAACCCACGGTCATTCGGTAACGTGCGAACTTATTGTGGTACACTTCGTTCACGGTTGTTTGCATAAGAGTTAGTATATTGCGCAAACGAACGCTCTGAGATCGTGGTCAATGAATGATAAAAAAATATGACAATGTTATTTTTTTGTACGTTATTACAAAGTTAAGTCGTACACTGTGTGCATTACTAATTTGTACGTTATTACAAAGTTAAGTCGTCGACTGTGCATTACTAATTTGTACCTTATTACAAAGTTAAGTCGTAGACTGTGCATTACTAATAAAAATCTTACGTTACGGACGTTTTTTCTCGGTTAGGGTACCCCTCCGCATCGACCCATAAGAAACTTCGTTCCAAAAAACGCTTTTAAATATGTAGTAACTGAATAAGCCATCTCATTTAAAAGATCGCACGTCTTTTCCTACGAAGCTGAGATTGGTAGGGATGCCGCTAAAACTAAATTGAAAAATACTAACGTATACACGTTTGTGTGCGTTCAAAAAACTGATAACACCGCTAGCAACAGGACACGTTATTATGAGCTAATACAAAGGAAGATCTTCCAATAGTATGTTTGCTTAGGAGAAGATTCAAGTTTTTATTTTTTATTGCTTAGATGTGTGGACGAGCTCACAGCCCACCTGGTGTTAAGTGGTTACTGGAGCCCATAGACATCTACAACGTAAATGCGCCAAACACCTTGAGATATAAGTTCTAAGGTTTCGGTATAGTGCTGCTATAAGGCTGCCCCCCCCTTCAAACCGAAACGCATTACTGCTTCACGGCAGAAATAGGCAGGGCGGTGGTACCTACCCGTGCGGACTCACAAGAGGTCCTACCACCAGTAATTATGCAAATTATAATTTTTCGGGTTTGATTTTTATTACACGATGTTATACCGCGGAAGTCAATCGTGAACATTTGTTGAGTACGTATTTCATTAAAAAAATTGGTACCCGCCTGGGATTCGAACACCGATGCATCGCTCAACACGAATGCACCGGACATCTTATTATTATCCTTATTATTATTATCCTTTAGGCCACGACGACTCACAAGTTTATAAATAGCCTCTCAAGGCTATTTCAGCATAGGTAGGAAAACAAGGGGAGTAGAACACATAAATAAAAATCATTGTTTTAATTATAAAATTATCTGGGAGGTGAAAAAGGAGCTTCGTCCAAGTCCGGCTTCTGTGAGGGGGCAACCTCCTCCCGGTAATAGCCTGAGGTTGTCGAGGCTGCGTCGTATGCTACCATCACTCTAGCGCGCTGGCACCGGGAGGATGGGACGACACCGCATTGCTGTCGTCGCTGGACGTTGGAAGAGCAACCAGGTCGGCAGTGTATCGCGTTCCAATCCAGCAGGCTGGTTTTAACTCAGCGGGGTATCCCGAAACTCCAGTAGCAGTCTCACGGCGACCTGACGTTTCGCCATGCCGCAAAGACCGGCGTCGCTGCTCGTTGCTGATCGCCTCGACGTCCTGTCAATCAGGCGTCGTAGTGGCGAGTCTGGTTGTAGTCTTGACCGCAGGAAACCCCCTACTCGGTCCGGGTTCTGACCCCGGGCAGAGATCGGACGTCGGTGGGTGTAGTGGGAGTCATTCGGTGCGTAGGGTCCTAAATACCTATATCCTTGGGCCCGTGATCCACTCTTAGCATCTGCGGACCGTCAAAGCCCACATACGCCACGCGCCACCTCCTCGGAAACCTCACCTCGAAATAGAAGCATCTCTTTTTCCGGCAACCTTCCCGAAATTACAGCGGGTAGAATTGCCGCAGTCTTACCGTGACAATAGCTTCATCAGACATAGATGAGAGTAGCGGGCGATCAAATAATATGGCATAACAAAGGGGAAGCCCGTGCCCGGCAGTGGGTACCAAAGTGTTGCAGGTGTTGGCTAGAAAAAGAATTACTCAGAGAATGAGATCCAAAACCGAATAACAGATACTTCTATTTTCTAAAACACCAAAAATCCGTAGCAGCGTAGCATCCACCCGGTACCATACGATGCTGTCCTCTGCCATCTTGGTAGGTCTTACATCGAAACGTGACGGTTCAGTATAAGTTCTACTTTAACCTTAGCCTGAAAATCATAAACAGCGCATTCTTCTTCTTTTTCTCCACCTTATTGCATTAGGTGGGGTCGACACTGCTAATTTTTCTCTTTCATTCTCTTCTATCAGCCGTCATCACAACACTCACTGCTCTCTCTTATATCGTCATTCACACACTCCATACACGTCTTCTTCGATCGACCTCTTCCCCCTCTACCTTGCACTACCATTTCCATACATCTCCTAGTCACATTCATCTTCTCTCTATGCATTACATGCCCATACCACGCGATCCGTCGCATTCAAAAGCAAAAATTCCGACTTAATACTTATATTTCGAATGATATTTTTTTCCTACCTAAGCTGGTAGCCTGGAGTGGCTATTCCAGCGTAACAGTGGCTAGTAGGTGAGCTCACGGGGCTCAAACCTGACGACGATGCTAACACGAACCCTAGCAAGAGCCGTGCTTCGCAGAATCTACCACCGGATCAGAAACGCGACCCACTGAGAAGATCCGGCGAGAAACTCAGTGGGCTGTGTCTGAGAGTTATTTCTAATGAGAAAATGATATCTAAATATATATAAATATGACATCATTTCTCCATGGAACTATGTACGGTGTCCTCATCTTATATTAAAATTTATCCCTACATCATTGCTTAGTAACAAAATATGTCAGTGGTTCGTCAAAATTGCGTAAAATTCATGATCTAGCTGGGACTTACCCGTGATGTCAAAACTTTTTTTTTCCGGGTCGGGGTCCGAACCTCCTACGAGGTCCCCGCGCCTAGGGGGCGCGCGGGGTATGTGGGACTCAACGATCTGCAGGTGTTGAGAGCAGACCGCGGGCCCAAGAAATTTTAGGGCCCACCCACTAAACGACGCCCCTGCACTCTTCAAACTTTGTGATGTTAAACCTAGGTCATGTGTTAACTGGATTTTTATCGCATTCAGTATGAATGGGCAAAGCATTCACGTTCTGAAGTAGATTACACATATTCATTAGAATAATTGTTTATAGCTTTAAAATCATGATCGTAACTTCTTTCGCAGGGAGCTCCCGAGAAACTACTTCAAATAAGAAATGATAACGGTACTTGCACTAATATAGCAGCTATCCTGATCGTATTTAGGATTGCGTTATCCAAACAAAACATCGAAAATGACAAAATTGATTTAATACTGAACGATGCTCAGGAAATGTTAAGAAAATTAACAACTGATAAGAAATATCGGTTTTCATCTCTTCAGCCGATACCGAAGGAGGGAGAATTTCAAGTATTAAACACTAGGATAACCGATAATGAACCTAACAGCAAAATCGGTTGCCGCGACGCCTTAAAGTTAATGACGGAATTCAAAATGAGCACCGAATTGATTAACCATATCTGTCAAAATGAACTGTCATCGATGTCATCGAGCATGATTGACAGCACTAAAAATATAAACTTAATGGAAACGGGCTTCACTCAACGCGGTTCCGTTCGGAAATTACCAGATGAAGTTGTCAAAAATATAATAATATCGTTTTATAACTTTAAGCCCAAGGCCTTCAATAATTTATTCGACACAAACGACAACATAAATTCGGACAACTTGAAACAGTTGAATGATTTTATCATTCAACAATCGCATGTAAAATCTACTTCAAGCATTGACCAAAGTGGAAATATTGTGTATAAAGTCGAAAATCCAGAAGCAATACAGATTATCAGCGAAATTTTAAATGCAGTTTTAATGAAACTGTTTGATTTACATAAAAATATTGCTAACGGTCCGGTTAGTCATGATTTCAATGTCAACAAAATACAACAAAACGCCGAAGAGGAATTAAAAAAATATTTATCACAAGATAATGTCAGCATAAACTTATTTAATTTATCGCAAGATAATTTAACGAATAAGAAGGACTCCTTAATAAATATATTCGGAAACAAAATCGAGAGCCCAGAAAACAATCATGCATTTAGTAAAACGATATTGTTTAATAAGTATATGCAGAAAACTCCTGAAGTTAATCCAATTACGAACGCATTAGCAGACTACAATCTGAAAATGCATCCAAAGCAAGTGAATGCCGATCAAGATTTACTAAAATTTGGTAATGATAATAATCTTCCCTTAATTTCTAACAAACAAAATCAACCGATAGGTAGTCTTGTATTTAAAAATACTCCTAATACATTAACGGATAAACCAGTATTAGAAGACTTCGAACAATATTTGAAAGTCGTTAATAATTTAAATAAAGCACAAACGATTGATAAACCCGTTGAAAATGTTGAAACAAAGGCAATACCAAACGAATTACAGAAGAACGGGGCTGGTAATGGTATTCTCGAATTATTGAGTAAATCACCATATTGGAATCAAATCCAGGAAATAAATCAACAACAGAATGTCCCATATCCATCGTTCAACAATAATCTATTACAATTACAAACAATAAAAAACACAGATCAAAATAAGATGAATATGGAAACCATTCAACACAATATAAATACGAACAATATAAATATAGACGCAATGAAGAATAAGGACATCTTTGTAGAATTAACGTACATATTCAATATCGATCCATTTGTTCAAACAAAATATGTGAAATACCGAGTACCAATAATTAAACTTTACGAATTACTTCTCAAAAAACCGATATTAAAAGATCAACCTACAAATTTATACCACGATCTAGTTTTAGTTGCGAATGTGTCTGATGTATCAGCTGATCTCCAAAAATATTCAAAAGAGGACCTTTTAACGTTAACGCTAAGTAGTGGCCGATTGTCGACAGCTAAAATGATCGAAGAAAACAACATAGACAATCAGTTGCATGTATTACAAAAATTGATGTGCAATGTGGAGCCGAAAGACATTCTGGAATTACATAAACAAAATATCTTAAACGGTAATGGCGACAACTTGAAAATGCAGCAGAGCACAAGTCCTTCCCAAAATTTGAATATGAACAGTTTAGTTTCTAAAGCTTACTATCAGCAGCCGCTTTGGAATAATTGGAAGGCCAGTTTGGCCCCAAATTTTCTTTATTCTAGGTACCTTACTAAACCTGTACAATATTTTTGGCAATATCCAGCCCCTAATACCTTACCTGCGCCTACAATGATTTAATTAACTACAGATAATTTAATTATGTAATAAATGAAAAATATGTATATTAAAGAGTCGTGTAATTTCTTACTTACAGAATTCGCCTATTTCTTATTTTTTAATGATCACCTAAATCTATAGAGACATATTCTGCAACACACGAACCCCACAAAGCTATTTCTAAAAAAATATTCCTTCAACGAACCTGGAATACTAATCTCAGAAATTGTAACACTTATTCATTAGCATTTTGAAAGTTCTTGTTACTGAAAAGTGATTGAAAAAACAGAACAACCGAGAATAAAGTTTTCGCCCTACATCGCCCTACAAGCCGCCATCTACAGGGGCCGGAGTCGGGCAAAAGCCCTTCTCCCTGGCTCGGCGGCGACGGATAGGTGCGGAGAGGGATGAGCTCTCCCTCTCTCGTTCCGCCGCCTCCTTCTGCGAGATGGTGTACTCGCAGAAGTCGAGCATCGCCTTCCGGGACTCATCGCTGCTGAGCATCGTAGCCATGACGGTCGGCAGCGACAAGTCCGGTCCTATTTGCGAGACAAGGACACGGCGTTACTCCAGCCATGCGGGGCAATGTGCGAGCGTATGCTCGACCGTGTCCTCGTCGCAGTCACAGTGGTGACACTCCATCGTCGGTTCCCTCCGGGCGATGCGATGCAAGTACCGGCCGAAACACCCATGGCCGGTAAGCATCTGCGTCAACCGGAAGGTTGGTCACGGTTCGCCCATTCCGCGAGGACCGGGCGCACCACCTCGACGCGACGGTCCGGAGACCGGCCGACGGGTTCGCCAAGCGGTGAGACCACGCCTTCAGCACAGACGGCCGAGATTGGTCCTTCAACGAATGAAATACTAATCTCAGAAATTGTAACACTTATTTATTAACATTTTGAAAGTTCTTGTTACTGAAAAGTGATTGAAAAAAAAAAAGAAAAAACATCAAAAGAGGAATGCAAGGAAAAATAAATGCTAAAACAATTACAAGAATTTAACGAGAACTTCACGATTAAATATTTTTCTCAACACCGACGAAGTTAGGATTTTTAAATTAAAAATAGGAATTACTCTAATCACGCGATTGGCATAGGTACTCAGTTTGCGTGTTGCTTGCAAAATTTACTTGATGTCGAAATAAAACATCTTCCATACATTATTAAACGTAAATTTCGATGATTTATCTGCAAATGTAATGGTGCAGTTGTAAATTACTGAACTGTATTTTTATGTGTCAAAGAAACCATTAATATCCTTGAACAGTGTGCTTATTGCGAGTTTTTTAACGTTCTCGATAGCGTAAAAGTTAGCTCATATTTGTATGGAATCGTTTGCGTCCGTTTGCCGCTAGGGGCGCTGTTCTAATTGCATACAAAGGCTTAACTTTTACGCTATCGAGATCGGAAACTCGCACTAAGCGCACAGTTCTCAAACTTTTCATTAAGTCAAATGTAATAGATCAACGCTAAGTGTTCGTTAAGTTTGAATAATGACAAAATATGTTTAGTTTGTATTGACTGAGAAACTTCAGACTTTTTGATTTCTTTCCGCTGTAGACTTTAATAAATGGATTATTATGCTGCTTGATACTTCTACCAAGCAAACAAGAGACAAACAGAGTTTTGAAGTCGTCGTGGCCTAAAGGATAAGACGTCCGGTGCATTCGTATCTAGCGATGCACCGGTGTTCGAATCCCGCAGGCGAGTACCAATTTTTCTAATGAAATACGTACTTAGCAAATGTTCACGATTGACTTCCACGGTAAAGGAATAACATCGTGTAATAAAAATCAAACCCGCAAAATTATAGTTTGCGTAATTACTGGTGGTAGGACCTCTTGTGAGTCCGCGCGGGTAGGTACCACCACCCCGCCTATTTCTGCCGTGAAGCAGTAATGCGTTTCGGTTTGAAGGGTGGGGCAGCCGTTGTAACTATACTGAGACCTTAGAACTTATATCTCAAGGTGTGTGGCGAGTTTACGCTGTAAATGTCTATAGGCTCCAGTAACCACTTAACACCAGGTGGGCTGTGAGCTCGTCCACACATCTAAGCAATAAAAATAAAAAGAAAAAAAAACATTGGCTGGCGATTTTTAGGGGTCTGTTTTTTCATTCTGAGGACCAGATCATGAAAAATAATTGACGATATTCTGAGCTTCTTTTCCTTGGCTACTCCGAGTGATTGAATTGCTCGGTGGGCACACGTGGCCTTCCTTAAACCAGCCACTGTATTTTAACGAATACAGGTTGGTAAGAGCGGCCATTGCCTACCAGCTCGCTCGTTATAGAATGACATCTAGAAGCAGTTGTCTTCATAGGTATGGGGGTAGCAGATGGACGAAAACCTCCTTCCTGTTCCCGATTTAGCGACGCAACAGTATTGAAATATAACAGAACATTTTCAGGTAATAATTTAAGTATTCATTAAAAATTTGAGGACTAACACCCGTAGCGGTCGTCTGTGACCACGAAAGCTGTTTAATATTAGATACACAAAAATCGGAAACCAGTGATTAAGCTCTAAAGTGTTAGTTACAATTTAATTACAATTTAATTATCACCAATTTTGAAAAAAGAAGAAAATGTGACGGATATTCTATAGCTTAATAAGCCCGAAAATATAAATTATTTAAAATCATGAGTATTAAGTTTTAAAGTGTCTTCATCATGGAAGTTCGTGGTGTAAAGTACGTACTTGCTTAGAAAAATAATGAGTTAATCGGATTTGATCATTACTATTGTGTTACAGGTCTACTGCGTTATAATATTACCTACATCAAGCAAAGTCAAATAAGTACTTTTCATTTCTGAACGAAATCTAAGCCGTGATCCAAGAAAATGTTGGTGATATAATTTTTTCTAGCATACCGAACGATTTATATTTTATCTCTTTTCTTTACTAACGAATGCATGAAATAGAAACCATAACAGAAATGAACAAAATAAGTTGTACTTTTTGATAATATCAATCGGCAATCAATTTTGTTTTCTTTTTTAGTTTAGTATTAAAAACGTTTTAATAGTGTAGTGAATGTATGTAAAGAGAAATTTGTGTGTTTGTTAATCACAATGCTTGGAAATCGCCTGAAATTTGTTAAACCAGGCAAGTGTCTTTGAGGTTATGATGCGATTTAGAACATTTAAATTTACAACTAAACTCAAATCTAAGTGCTACTTATTTTACAAATTATTCATGTACCAACCACATTTGTGATGCAAACGACCAACCCTTCGAAAGATTAACCGACAGAGCGATTGCGCTCGGCATTACGACAGTTTGGAGATTTCCTAATGTTATTGTTAGCACCAATCCGATTCTTCCCAGTTCTTCTATTGGATAAGAGATATCACTGGTACCTGGTATGACAGTGTATTTAGATCAGACATCGCTTTAAAATTCGATGCTTTTACTGCCCAGAGCCTAGCAATTCACGACCTCATCATTACTGTCAAGAAGACCAACAAATATTTTCAAATATTGTAAAGAAAAATATGTCGTAGCTCTTGGGAAATGTAGGGGAATTCATTCCAGAGTATGATAATATTGCACACACTAGTGTTTAACAGGTTTTTACTATACCATGATTGTAGGTATGAAGAATGTAGTTAGGATGTTAGGAATAGATAAAACTGTCTACCTACCTTTAAGTCTATATTGTTGTCACCACTGGAACTTAATGACTTGTCTAGACAATAGACACATGATAGATATTGTCTGAACCCATCTTGGGATGTGTGGTTGAATTGTCTAAGGCTGTCTTGCTTCTAAAATCAGAATGCATGATTACTCAGTGCTAGGAACAGACATGCAATGGATGAAAATGCACAAATTCATTATACTCCTATATGCTTCCTCATACAAACATTTTCTTATCTACTTTTGTTTTCTGCATGTTTCTAGAAGACAAATCTCTCTACCCAATTCGGAACAAAGATGGAGCCATTGAAACACTTATAAATCCGAACACTGATTCAGCACTTGTCATTGATTCTGACTCACACTCTAATTTCGTTTATAATCGCTACCACCACTTACCTTTAGAGAGTCAAAGACAGAAATTACCAATTTTTGAATACAGAAATCATATTTTATATTTGCTGGAGAAGTATCAGACTTTAGTGCTCTGCGGAGAGACTGGATGTGGAAAATCAACTCAAGTGCCACAGGTAAGTCATGTTTTTCTCATCTCCTTCCCTTTCTGTCCATGACTCCAGGATTATAGTCACAACTATTAACATGATTAAGAAAAATAGAATTTTTAATAAGGCAATGTGGTGGTGATATTAATTGGTTGCTGCAGCTCACCCATAGATACAATCCACTGAGTTTCTCAGTAGCCTCTGACTCAGATCTGGTGGTAAATTCTGCAAAGCACTGCTCTTTCTAGGGATAATCTTAGCAAACTCTCTCATCACATACCCATCTGTGTGTTTCTTAGGCTACTAGTGAATAGGTAGGAAAAAAAGCTCAAACATCTTGGACATTGAGATGTTAGATCTAAGTCCCTACTGTGTAACAACTGTTCGACCTTTGAAACTGTAATGAATCACTGCCTCAGAAGTAGGCAGGTTGTTGACATCTACCTGTGTAGTAAACACCAGTAGAGTAGTACACCAGTATGACAGTGAAACATCCCAGTCCGCTAACACTCTCTATCACATTCAAGTCTTAAGGTTTGACAGCTGTAATATACTCTAAATGTGTTATAGTTGTAGAAATTCAACATAATATGTTACCAATAAAGCCATAATTGATTAAAATTCATTAACGCCTGAATTTGGAAGACTGAGATAAGAAGCCAAGTTCAGCGATTCTGTTTGATTTTCCTATGCATTTTTACCACCATTCGTCATTCAACTTAAAGGAACACTAAATATAGACAGGGCTCGACATCTAGTGTCCCGGCAAAAGTCTGCCCACAAGTTAATTACAT
The DNA here is from genome assembly GCF_030269925.1 of Bombyx mori. NCBI lineage: Eukaryota > Metazoa > Arthropoda > Insecta > Lepidoptera > Bombycidae > Bombyx > Bombyx mori. The sequence goes on from NC_085130.1 coordinate 8,741,554, forward strand.
TACTGGTAGAATGTTAGACATTAATTAACCATTAGTATTTTCGGTGGCTTTCGCGAGTTAAAACAGCTATCAATAATATTTTATAATGATAATAAAAACGTGAGATTAAATGGTAAAATTAGTTTAATTAATACATAGTTATTAACTTATTAAGTAGTTTTCGGCGCGATTTACTGCTTCCCGTTTTAGCATTAAAACAGCTCTGTAGTTGAGATTTCTAATACACACCAAAACTTGTGGGAATAAAGTTTTGTGAATATTTTTAACCAGCTCGACATGACGAAGGTGAATTTTCAATCGTATTTTATAATGACCCCCATATCCTTAAGGTGAAATGTGTGACTGCTTCGTGGCAGAACTGGTCGGTTGGTGGTCTCATCTGCAGGCTAACAATCAAGACGCGTAGGTACGTAAGGTTTTGGGTAGTCACTGCTGGATAAGCATAGACCTTTAAAGTAACTTCAGTGTGGATCAGGCGTGTGCGTGTTTTGTAGGTTAGGGCATTTGTAGAATACAATAATTTGTATTTCGAACTCATCTCTCAGGGTGGTATTCACGTACCTAGTATTTTCGTTTTCAATAACCACTCAACGCTGGGTTAGTCGCGATTTTTGATTTTTCTTAAAACCACAATAAATAAAATAAAAATTCTCATTTATTTAACATTGGTATAAGTGCGAGGCATCGCATTCAGATTAAACTTGATTAAAGCAGTTATTTAAATGTAGTATTTTGACAGTTGTAATTTAGGCGGGAATGAATCGTTCGCGTTGCACACTTTTCTAAGTTTCAGTTTGGCGAGACCTAGCCGTGAGAGCGTACGTGTTTCGCGATTTAAAATAAAGCCACAAAGAGCTCGATGCGAAATTTAATCCCATCCGATAAATGTTACACGTGGGACGTTTTTAATACTGTGTGATAATGAAACGCGTATAAACCGTATTATAGTTTAGTGATTACAAAAAAAAAGTGCAATGGCCTTCAAATATAACTTTTTTTTCAATGCGTTACGCTGTGATGATGTGTGAACGAAAAAATTAAATAAAATTGGGACATTAACTGGTACATTTGAAAGTGCCCAATGAATCTAAAATAGAGTTTATTTACATAGTTTATTTATAGAAATTACGTGGGATTAGAAGTATAGACGTGTTTAGACGTGCGATGGGCGGAATCGGAGCGATTGTGTTTTAAAACGAAGCCTTAGAAAATACACGTATTGGATTAACAGTTAACAAACATAATGTGGCCACCATCGCAAGCCAGCAAATTCCTTATTTTGCTTGTACTCATCTTAGTCGTCATTTACTGCGTCTTCATGGACACGCTCTTGTATATGAGAGTGCAGTATTACAGCATAGAAACATTTGAGACTTCAACGCAAACCACATTCCAAGAATCGCCCACAACGAGACTCCGGGCTCTGAGCTATGAAGATGTTGTCTGGATACCTTGCAGTGTGAACCCTTTATGCCATCCAACAGTCAAGGCTTTGATGGTCGATCACATCAACCATTACATCTACGGTCCCTTGTGCGCGATCCTAGATAAAGCATTGAGGATATCCGATAGAATGCTCTTCCTGACACCGAACACAATATCGTGCGCTCACGTTTTTATAGCAATGATTGGCGCGAACCTTTTGACGTGTCCGAATCTAAGCGTCCGTCGTATGGGCATAGTGCTCTTCCAGATCAGGATGTTCCTGGACGATTTGGATGGTCACGTGGCGAGAGAGCGTAAGCATATCAGAGGTGAAAGGTCAGAAGTCGGCAGCCTTGGTTACTGGGTCGACGGAATTTGCGATTTAATTGGCGTAGTCGCGATGATGCTCGGCATATTCGTGTACTTCAAGCAGTATCCGCCCAGACGTGGGTACAGGGGTACTTCCGCATCAGCGTTACCGTACTATCAGCTAAAAGAGATGAACGCTGCCGAGAATATGGAAAAGGATCACGCGTCAGACGTGGGGATCTCGTACAAAACCAAAGTGTCTCTGAAGGCGATAATTCAAGTTATTATACTGTTTTCTGGTCAAATGGTACTGTCTTCTGTCGCCTGGAATAGATATATAAATGTTTACCAGGAAATGTTCGAGAACGGCAATGGATATCTTGCCGGGAGGCTGGTCACTTTTAGATCTGTGAGATTCTTTTGTGCCACTTTGATGTGGAGGATATTGAACCCGCATAGTTACTTGCATGTTCTATCGCTAGCCGTGTTTATTGATAAGACGTGGTCTCTCCTGAAATCGGTCCGATATATCGGCTACGTGCTGTTGTTACTGGCCGTTTTTGTAACTGAATATTTGATTAGTGGCTTCGAAGCCTCCGTTAAAACCTCCGTTGATGGTAGATAAGCACATGTTATCAGTCTTAAGAGTTTAGTTACTTTGGTTATGCCACGAGAAGCGGTAATTTTAGTTGACAATGTAAACCCAGTTTTAACTTATTATTTAATGTAGGTTGCCTAGTCGAAGACGCTATAAGCGTTGAAGCCGGCATTTTTTATTTCCAAATTATTAAAAAAAACTCATCAAAACTGTCTCTGTCTAAAGGGTGGTATGCGATTTTCAACTTTAACTTCAAGACAGTGTGTAGCATAATTCATTACAAATCGAAGAATTGTATAAGTTTATTGCCTTGTGAACCCTTATGATCTTGCTTCGCTAACCTTTTTTTTATTTATTTTTATTGCTTAGATGTGTGGACGAGCTCACAGCTCACCTGGTGTTAAGTGGTTACTGGAGCCCATAGACATCTACAACGTAAATGCGCCACACACCTTGAGATATAGTTCTAAGGTCTCAGTATAGTCACAACGGCTGCCCCACCCTTCAAACCGAAACGCATTACTGCTTCACGGCAGAAATAGGCGGGGCGGTGGTACCTACCCGTGCGGACTCACAAGAGGTCCTACCACCAGTAACCTGTTCCAAATCTGCCACTGAGCGATCCCGTGGTATCTCTTTAAAGTATCCGGTAACCACTTAACACCGGTTGGGCCGTGAGCTCGTTTTGTTATCCGGCTAATAAGAGAAACAAACACAGCGAAACGACCGTCTCTGGCCAAGTGAGTTCAACGCGGTTTTTTTTTGTCACAAAATAAAAATTTATGTGCTAAGGTCACAGACGTGTCACGCACGATCACTTAATACCTACCTAGCTAGAGATAACAAAAAAAACTCTTTGTACAAGCGCTCGTGTGATATCTATTCAAACGAATTAGCGTTATCAGAATTTGAAAACAGCCTCTTAAACGACTTAAAAAAAAAAGAGGATGCTCTCAATCAGACTAAATTTTTTTTATCTACTTCAAAGCTTTTATCTTTGTTAACCGACTTTGATGTTTTATGTTTTTTTTTTTATATAGAAAGCTAGTGTTTCTCATGTGGCTTTTATCTTTGTTAACCGACTTTGATGTTTTATGTTTTTTTTTTTATATAGAAAGCTAGTGTTTCTCATGTGGTTTCATTTGAATTTTAACAAGATCCGACCCGTCGTTTCTAAGTTATCCTTAAATAAATGCATATCTGATTGATTCCGACTACGTTTTGTTATTCAATAGCTACAATGTACTTACTACTACAAACTTAATATGAGCTCACGAATGACTTCCACGATGAATGAATAGATATAATTAAGTATTCAAACAACAACAAAAAATAATTTAATATTTATAGTCATTTTAAGTATAATAATATTATTAAAATAGGTTTTTTCTTCAAATTTCCTGTTTGTATGCTTGTTAAAATGAAGGATATCGTGAGGAAAAAAAGAAATCTAAATTATACCCGAAAATTTTGTAAACACACAATTACGTACATAATAAGCGTATAATATATATTAAATATTAAAAAAATTAAAAAACGCGGCTAGTAACCATAAAACCATAATTATACCTATTCCTATCGCCAAGGGTACGGCGTTACTATTCATAAGAGCGGTTTCCCATTGATGTCCATAACCGCCGGTCATCACTTACCGACCAGGTGGTAATTTTTGAGTCGCACATTGAGTTTGTACAGCCCTAATGCCAACCGCCGCGCCGGTGGCACTTAAAAAACCAGGTCATCTAAGCGATTAACTATCGTATGATGCGAAAAAAATAAGTAGTATTTTTAGCCAGAAATGGCGAACAAGAACTGGGACTATGAATTCGGAATGATTATTTCAGTTTTTGTGTCGAAACCAGTAAATTTTTGTTTTCATTTTAATGCGGGAAGAATTCTTTTTTTTTTATTGCTTAGATGGGTGGACGAGCTCACAGCCCACCCGGTGTTAAGTGGTTACTGGAGCCCATAGACATCTACAACGTAAATGCGCCACCCACCTTGAGATATCAGTTATAAGGTCTCAAGTATAGTTACAACGGCTGCCCTACCCTTCACACCGAAACGCATTACTGATTCCCGGCAGAAATAGGCAGGGTGGTGGTATACACCCAAGCGGACTCACAAGAGGGCCTACCACCAGTAAATTAGCTCGAATGACCCCCGGCTTCTCCCGCGTTATCTAGGAAATGGGTCAGTGTAGTTTCCCATTGGCATGAGATGTTTTTTTTTTCGGGATAAAATATAGCCCACGTCACTCACCTCGTCTGACCTGACCGGAAATTTCGCTCGATACGAAAGAAAGACAAGCAAACAAACGCTTTCACATTTTTAATATTAGTATGGAATGTATTTTTAATTCAATATTCAAAGGTATAAAAGTGTTTGGCCTATTATATTAATCGATGCCTCCAATGAACACTAATCTAACTCAAAATTTTTAAATTTTCGTTTTTCACGCGAATCGCTTCACTATTTTAAAAGTATTACAAATTCATTTTTAATGGGGTTCGAAGCAAGAGTAAATCAGCTAGTCACACAAGAAAAAAACCATAAAATCTTTATTATTGCAGATATATTTATCAACTTTTTTCGTTTTAACTCTCCTCCTGTAAACCTACGAATTTGGAGTTGGAGTAGTGTTCATTGGAGGCATCGATTCGGCTAATACAAACAAAATAAAAATTAGAAACGGTTTTTAAGAATTATTTTCTCTCTGTCTCGTTTATTGTTTCGCGAACCTAATTGTGTTGACTTAAAAACCGCCTTACCATCAGTAAATATGCATGTTTATAAATGTCTTCTTACATATTATTTTTTTAATGAGCTCACAGCCCATCTGGTGTTAAGTGGTTACCGGAGCCCATAGACATCTACAACGTAAATATTTATTTTTTATTGCTTAGGTGGGTGGACGAGCTCACAGTCCACCTGGTGTTAAGTGGTTACTGGAGTCCATAGACATCTACAACGTAAATGCGCCACCCACCTCGAGACATAAGTTCTAAGGTCTCAAGTATAGTTACAGCGGCTACCCCACCTTTCAAACCGAAACGCATTACTGCTTCACGGCAGAAATAAGCGGGGTGGTGGTACCTAACCGCGCGGACTCTCAAGAGGTCTTACCACCAGTTAAAAACGTAAATGCCGCCACCCACCTTGTTTTTTGGTTTCTTCAATCTATGATTCATTCGACTGTTTTCAGCTTCACGGTAATTATAATAGGAATCTAAATAGTAATTATTATAGGAATCACTGTAGACACAGGTTGTTCACGTTTTATTTCTACAGTCTATAACCGATTTTCGGTTGATAATTTAGGAGGAACCAGAACGCCTTAGATGGCGGGCGCTTATTCGTCCCGCCAAAAGTCATCAGAAATTGCTGACTTTTTACCGTTCGTAGCGACAATAGAGAAGGTCGTATCTTAAACAATTATTCAGAGGCCTTACCGTGGAACATAAGGTACAACACATAGAGCTCTAGTCTCTTCGTATGCCCAGAAGCTTCAAGAGTTTCGTCGTCTTGGCCTCGCCTTAATGGCACGCGCTACGTGTAAAGTTAGAGCCTAAACATCTTAAATTCACATTTAAATTCGAATTGCTTCTATATTATTTAAACTACGCGACCTTTTTTAGAATAACACTATTATTTTGCCATATATAAGATTTCTAGGGAATTTCTAGTGTAGAAAAAAAAACTAACTTATTGTAGTGTGTAAGGATGTAGTAGATGAGTGAAAGAGGCATGTAGCGCTGTGAACCACATAATGTCTCATTATAACAAAAAAAAAAGTCCAAAAAATAAAAAATAAATCTTAGGGGTAGACAACCCTTATCACTTAAGGGTATGAAAAATAGATAGTAGCCGATTCTCAGGCTTACTGAATATGCATAAAAATTTTCATGAGAATCGGTCAAGCGGTTTCGGAGGAGTATGGGAACGAACATTGTGACACGAGAATTTTATATATTAGATTTCCTTGGGAAACGAATTAAAACAAACTAGAGGTCCCGCAGTAGTCGAAATTCGACTATAATTAATTGGAATTGTATAATAAGTCGGTACACTATTATGATTGTATTTTATACTTCTATAATCACAAATTTCGCCAAGGCTACACTATAAAAAAATATTAATAAAGACAAACAATATTTATTCTATTCTCAATTTGACCACAGACGTCAAGAACGAAAGTTTGACAATAAATAGTATGCATGTGTGCGTGCGTCAAATACATGGTATGTAGTGTGTGTAATGTTTTCTTTATTGATTTAATGTATCTTTTATGCATTATTTAAAAAAAAAATTAGCATTGTGCACTTCTTCTCTATATTCTCTATAAGTGTGGAAAATTTCATACTCCTCCATCCGCGCAATTTTCGTAAAAAGGGATACAAAGTTTTTGCTTCACGTATTAATATATAGATAACGCTAGAAAAACAAATATCTCTGAATCCGTACAAATGTAGTATTTGCAATAGTCTAGTTTATTTGCTTGTTGTTTGCAAGGGAGCCGTTTTATTGTAATGTATATTTGTGATAACTTAGTTAAACTGTAAATTCAGTATTGAACTGAGCCTGTAGGGATAAGTGCGCTGGTCCTCTGTGCCACGGTATCCGGTTTGATTCTCGGTTTAAGTCAGTATATTATAGATGTTCATGAAATTTACCGCGCCATTTCGGATCCCCCCGATCCACTAATGGTGCTTTTAGGTACCTCAAGCACCGAACATCGTTCTCGTCATACCCGCGCTTGCGACGAAGGGCTCGGCGAGTAAATTACCTATAGAAACAGCCCAATGAGTCGGATCTTCTCAGTGGATCGCGTTTCCGATCCAGTGGTAGATTCTGCGAAGCACGGCTCTTGCTTGGGTTCGTGTTAGCAACGTCGTCAGGTTTGAGCCCCGTGAGCTTACCTACACGCAAGGGTAACGCTGATATAGCCTCTCAAGGTTATAAGGTTAGGTAGGGAAAAAAAAAAAAAAAAAAAAAAAAAAAAATGTCATATGAGCTTTTAATGTTCTAGTCTTGTGTCACGTATCCGGAAAATGGATCTTGTTTTAAAGCCGTTTAACGTGGTACGTGTAATCTATAATCTTCAATTCGAAGGTCGTGACTATAATTTGGGAGCGAGAGCTTGAAATTATTTATAAACGGCTCAGAATGAGTGAAGATCGAAGCTTGTGGCGAATGTTTGGTGTGCATATGCGTCACGAAGCTTTGACGGCAAAGTTCGAATAGGGAACCGGTTCTAGCAAAAAAAAAATCTGTTGTCTGAAAAGTCGGCTTACTGACGAAAGTTGAACGTGACAACGTCAGAAAAAAAAACGCCTCACAGCGAGGTAACGCCGCATGAGTCATGTTTTTTCGTGCGTGCAGCCGGCTCCATCGAATTATAAGACGTCACGTCAAAAGAAGTTCATAAATAAACAAATCTCATTACTACATAGTATAAAACAAAGTCGCTTTCTCTGTCCCTATATCTGTCTGTCCCTATGTATGCTTAAATCTTTAAAACTACGCAACGGATTTAATGCGGTTTTTTTAATAGATAGAGTGATTGAAGAGGAAGGTTTGTTTGTATAATAACATCCATTAAATAGTGGAGAAATCAATAATAAATTACAGTTTCCGAAGTGAAGCGAGGGCGGGTCGCTAGTAATAGTATAAAAAATACCGTCGTCAAGCTAAGCAACACACGTCACAGCCGGAGTCCCGCAAGGCTCCGCCCTCTCCCCGTTACTATTCAGTTTGTATATCAACGATATACCCCGGTCTCCGGAGACCCATCTGGCGCTCTTCGCCGATGACACCGCCATCTACTACTCGTGTAGGAAGAAGGCGTTGCTTCATCGACGACTTCAGACCGCAGCTACCACCATGGGACAGTGGTTCCGGAAGTGGCGCATCGACATTAACCCCACGAAAAGCACAGCGGTGCTCTTCAAAAGGGGTCGCCCTCCGAACACCACGCTGAGCATCCCTCTCCCGACTAGGCGCGTCAACACCCCCGCCCATACCGTGGGCCCCGAAGGTCAAATATTTAGGCGTCACCCTCGACAGTAGGATGACATTCCGCCCCCACATCAAGACGGTACGCGATCGTGCCGCCTTCATCCTAGGACGTCTCTACCCGATGATATGTAGGCGAAGTAAAATGTCCCTTAGAAATAAGGTGACACTCTACAAAACTTGCATACGCCCCGTCATGACCTATGCAAGTGTAGTGTTCGCTCACGCGGCCCGCATACACTTAAAATCCCTTCAAATTATTCAATCCCGTTTTTGCAGGATAGCCGTCGGAGCCCCGTGGTTCGTCAGGAACGTCGACCTCCATGACGACCTGGACTTAGAGTCCATCAGTAAGTATCTTCAGTCGGCGTCCATGCGCCACTTCGATAAAGCGGCACGACACGAGAACCCTCTCATCGTGGCCGCCGGTAACTACATTCCCGATCCTGCGGACAGAATGGAAAGCAGTCGACGTCGCCCTAAACACGTCATCTCGGATCCTCCTGATCCACTAACGGTGCTTTTAGGTACTTCAAGCACCGGTCACCGTTCTCGTCGAACCCGTCGCTTGCGACGAAGGGCTCGACGAGTAAATTAACTCTCAGACACAGCCCACTGAGTTTCTCGCCGGATCTTCTCAGTGGGTCGCGTTTCCGATCCGGTGGTAGATTCTGCGAAGCACGACTCTTGCTAGGGTTCGTGTTAGCAACATCGTCAGGTTTGAGCCCCGTGAGCTCACCTACTAAAGTTAGGGTTACGCTGAAATAGCCGCTAGGGCTATCAGCTTAGGTAGGAAAAAAAAAAAAAAAAAAAAAACTAAGCAACAATCAGAATGCATGATGTGGTTCTTTATTGTGTGCCACGTCTAATCTATGGTCGGCGCATCGATCGTTTTAGCCTCAAATGACGTCACACCTAAAGAAGTACGTTCAGTCGAATTTCGTATGCACGGCAAAGAAAAATATTAGTTGTAAAGTGAACAGGATAACAGAATTAGTTTTAGCTTGGCAGTTTCAATGTTGTTGTTGACAACTTGCGTCTATGCAAACTGACCTTGAGGATGTCCTTAGTGTTAGATTCAGGTTTTTGTCGGATTATTTCATGATAAAGATAAGCAGTAGTCGTGGTTTCACTTCAAAGGGAACTTTCACTTTCAATATGAAGCGTGACGAAGGGAGATGGCAGATATTCCTCGCGTCAATTAATTTCTAAATGGTTAGGTACGTAACGCAAAAATTTGCCAAATTTAAGAATTATCTAGAGAACTTACGGAAGCTGTTAAGTTAAATTTGGCATTCATTTCCGTTTGTGGTTTCGGTTCAGAAGCACTGTTGATATGGTCATTGCGACCGAGTATCGCAGTTTCGCTTATCTATCGACAAAACACAATGAGTTTCTTGCCGGATTTACACAGTGGGTCGTACGTTTCTTGCATAGAATGTTGAGAACACTTTTATGAAAAGCGTTTTAAGTAATCGTGTGATTTTTGCTGATTCTGCGTAATACTGGTGGTAGGACTTCTTGTGAGTCCGCGCGGGTAGGTACCACCGCCCTGCCTATTTCTGCCGTGAAGCAGTAATGCGTTTCGGTCTAAAGGGTAGGGCCACCATTGTAACTATACTGAGATCTTAGAACTTATATCTCAAGGTGGGTGGCGCATTTACGTTGTAGATGCCTATGGGCTCCAGTAACCACTTAACACCAGGTGGTCTATGAGCTCGTCCAACCATCAAAGCAATAAAAAAAAATTATTATTTTAATTTTTGTTAGGGCTTGTTGTGAGTCCGCACGGGTAGGAACTATCGCCATTCTTATTTCTGTCGTGAAAAGGGTTTCGGTTTGAAGGGTGGGGCAGCCGTTGTACTATAAAACTGAGACTTAAAAGGTCATTTCTCAAGTTGGGTGCCGGGATTTAAGTTGTTGATATCTATGGGCTCCGGTAACCAATTAACACCAGGCTGGCCGTGAGATCGTCAACCCGTCTATGCTATAATTAACTAGCTGACCCGGCAGACTTCGTAGTTCCTCAATCGATAAATAAAAGACCTAAGCTTTTGTATAAAATAAACTGAAAACAAACAAAAGGAATCCGTCCGACGGGGGACACATCAAAGGAAAAACAAAATTGTTATTTTTATTTAATTCCAAGCATTATCTTAATTATCTACCTTTTAAACCTTCTCTGGACTTCCACAAATAATTCAAGACCAAAATTAGCCAAATCGGTCCAGTCGTTCTCGAGTTTTAGCGAGACTAACGAACGGCAATTCATTTTTATTTATATAGATAGATTAAAAATAAATAGTACAATTATTAAGATCGTTGAGCTTAGAAAGAAAATTGGGTCGTAGTAAGCTGAACAAATCACTTAAGAGGAAATTCGAGTATCCAGTTAATAAAGGGTTTTTTTGCTGAGGAAAGACCCCTATGAATATCGTACCGGCCAAAGAATTGAAGTAAGAAAATAGATTAAAAACTTCGGCTTATTGTATTCCTGTGATACCTTCTCGACCGACCTATCAAATCGGTATGTATACTCGGCGGTAGTAATAGGGTGAATTGCGGTACCTATGTTTTATCCTTGCTCGATTTTTATTAGTCAATGTTAGTTCTTCATCGTGGAAGTATTTCGTATATTAAGTACGTATTTCATTAGACATCCCACTGAGTTTCTCGCCGGATCTTCTCAGTGGGTCGCGTTTCCGATCCGGTCGTAGATTCTGCGAAGCACTGCTCTTGCTAGGGCCAGTGTTAGCAACATTCCGGCTTGAGCCCCGTGAGCTCACCTACACATTAGGGCTAAGCTGAAATAGCCTCTCAAGGCTATCAGCATAGGCAGGAAAAAATTAGACAAACAGGAGTCAGCAGAGAGTTTTATTGAGCGTCTTATCCTTTTGGCCACGAAGAATTTGAATATAAGTTACGAAAAAAAGCATTAATGTCCGAATTACATACAGAAAGTATTGTGTACAGATGCTCTCAATAATGGCATTTCATATCGGGTATGAATTACGGGCTATATAGATGGTTCGTACGAAGAAAGCCGAAATACGTATTTCCTCTCATAAAAAGAATAATAATAATTAAGGTTTGATTATGAATAAAATGTTTAAGGACAATAAAATTGTATATTTTTCTATATGAAAATAAAAGATTGTTTTTTTTTTAGATAAGTAAACATTTTTAAAAAAAGTGTATACTTGAACTGTGATGTTAAATGTATGGAAATATTTAAATTGTTTTATCGTTACGACATTGCAAAATAAATGTTTATAATATATTTTATAATGATGTGTTTTTTTTCCTCTATATTGACTCAGAGCAAACAAACAGTTTTTGGTTACCATGTATCATTAATGACCCAAGAATACCAGGACTTTATGATTCAAAGAAGTTTTGTGTAGGAAAACAGTTCGAAGGAACTTACCGTTTGGTCAAAATATGTGCAAACAAATAATATTTGTCATAGTTTGATTTTGTTTGAGTGCTTAAGCTAAGTGGCACTGGAATCCAAGTGCATTATTATTTCGCATTTTACTATGACTCATTGAGATTAGTTGATAAAATGCACTTTGCAAACGAAGCATTTCAAAGGAATTGCTAATCAAATGACCTCATTGTTCTTAAATTATTATATAATTTAGATTAAAATAATCTGATAACATTTTCATTAATAAATAATTTGCTTGATTAAAACAAGGCAACAAAGGAAAAATATACATATATTATCCTCGAGCGTTATAGATTAATTATGTATGCTCAACGAGAATCATTTTGTAAATTCAACATAGAAATAGGATAATTAGTGTATTCAATTCAGTTTTTAATGGTGGTGTTCTATTTTGATACTGGATCTGGGTAGGTATATCTAAAAGAAATATTGCCACCCGGTTCCAGCACTCATTCTAACCTGTGCCATATAGGCGGGCTCCGGATAGCCTGCCGACCGAGAGGGCGGTGGTCGTGGCGCCGACGACCGCCGGTCCGGCGTCCCGAGGGGGAGGGTGATGGGAGAGATGTGCTCCGCACTAAACGCTTCGCTTCCCCCCTTTTGCCTTTTCATAAGTTGTCTCATGCGAGGTTTGGACCTTGGTTGTTGAGCGACAGGAGGTTTTAGTCAGCTCAACTCCGGCATAGCCCGCCCTCCATCCCCAGTAGGGCGGAAGTCAGGCGATTCCGTTTCCAGCGAGATTGTTTGGTAGCAGAAATGGACTAGAGTTGACTGCGTGACCAATCTGTATGATTATTTAAAAAAAAAACAGGAGTCTTTTTTGAAGTTTCGTCGCTCTGATTATTAAAAATTGGGCGCTAGACCCACAGGACAAGGCGTTATGTATCCTTATAAACAACGCATTAAAAATAGGAGGGGAGATGGCGCAAATTTCGCGGAATCGTTCGAGAAAGTACCTCTATTGTGTCAACAAATACGGAAAGTGGACAAAATATTTCAAGAAAATTGGTCGTCTTCTTATTTTATTTATTTATTTATTGCATAAGTAGGTGGACGAGCTCACGGCTATCTTGATGTGAAGTGGTTAGCGGAGCCCATAGACATCTACAACGTACCTACATGCTGTCACCCACCTTGAGATATGAGTTCTAAGGTCTCAGTACAGTTACAACGGCTGCCCCGCTCTTCAAACCGAAACGCATTACTGCTTCACGGCAGAAATAGGCGGGGTGGTGGTACCTATCCGTGCGGACCCACAATACATCCTACCACCAGTAAAATTTGGGATGTGATTTGTGTTGTCCAGTTCGTGGACTGTATGTCTGTGTACTTTGCTTCGACTGATCGGTCGTAAAGATTACTACTGCAAACTAGAGTATTGAGAGCTCAAGGTCAATACCGATTTAGTATTTACGGTTGGTTTTCACAACCCGGAGGCGCAATTAAAACTATTTATACGGTTTGATCTTGCTTTTTTACTCTCGTCGTGTTATTTCTGTATAGTTTTCGCAATGACTCGACCGATACAGGATTTTTGCCTTCGGGCTTTCGAATAATTATAGGTGACAGCTGTCAAATTTGACAGTTGTCACTTGAATCAAGAAAACTTTATTTTTATTTTTATTGCTTATATGGGTGGACGAGCTCACAGCCCACCTGGTGTTAAGTGGTTACTGGAGCCCATAGACATCTACAATGCAATTCCCGCAAAATCTAAATTGTGCAGCATTAATCAACGCAGCGCCACTAAGCGGTATGAAACGGAGCTAGTTACAACTTTCGGCAACATAATAATATGCTATAATAAGGAAATCGAATCGTTATTTGGGTTTGATTGGCCACTATAAATAAAGATGATGCGTTTTATAATTCGCGCTAGGTACTTAGCAATTCTGGGAGCGTTTACAGACAGACGCTGTTGTTTGTATATTGACGAATTATACAGTATGCGGTTGACATTTTTTTTTCTTTTTTCCTACCTATTTTTATTTTATTTTATTAGGTTTTTTTTTTCCTACCTATGCTGATAGTCTTGAGAGGCTATTTCAGCTTCACCCTAACGTGTGTAGGTGAGCTCACGGGGCTCAAACCGGAGTGTTGCTAACACTGACTCTAGCAAAAGCAGTGCTTTGCAGAATCTACCACCGGATCGTAAACGTGACCCACTGAGAAGATCCGGCGAGAAACTCAGTGGGCTGTGTCTATGGGTTAATCCGCTCGTCGAACCCTTCGTCGCAAGCGACGGGTTCGACGAGGACGGTGACCAGTGCTTGTGGTGCCTAAAAGCACCGTTAATGGATCTTGACATATCAATTGTCGTGTATTATTAAACAAGATGATACATTAAGGATCCAAGATCTCTTTCGCATCACCCAAGAAGTGTTGTGTTCCAGTAAATCTTGATAACATTAAGCAGTCGCCGAATCTCAAAGACATTACACCGTGTAAGCCGCCGCGTAAACATGAAACGCGTAAACAACGGTTCACCTCGTGCGTATTAAAAAAAAAAAAAACAAAGGTCGTTCCTCAGTTTAACCTCAGTCTATTTACGTTTGACCGACTTCGCAAAGAGGTTGTCGAATTAGAGCGTTTATTTTTTTCTAAGTATACAAAAAAAGATTGTTTCAAAATTGGTATTTGGTTCGGTTTTCCCGAGACGTAAACATACTGAACCCTTTTAGGGCTGGGCTTCTTTTCACATATTTTGTAGAAATTGCTAATGTACTTTGAAAAAAAAAAAGTATTTTATGTCTAACTGGTGGTAGGACCTCTTGTGAGTCCGCGCGGGTAGGTACCACCGCCCTGCCTATTTCTGCCTTGAAGCAGTAATGCGGTTCGGTTTGAAGGGTGGGGCAGCCGTTGTAACTATACTGAGATCTTAGAACTTATATCTCAAGGTGGGTGGCGCATTTACGTTGTATATGTCTATGGGCTCCAGTAACCACTTAACACCAGGTGGGCTGTGAGCTCGTCCACATAAAAATAAATAAATAAATAATATCAGCACCCCTGACTGATGTCGATTATTATAATTTATATTATTCGAAGCAGTATACAATATAGCATTTATTTTATGAAATGCAATAATAAATGTTTACGACATTTACAAACAGATTAGGCTCTCAATTTTTTAAGTCGTTTTATTTGCTTTTTTTTTTTTTTTTTTCTTCCCTAAGCTGAGAACCTTGAGAGGCTATTTCAGCGTAACCCTAACGTTTGTAGGTGAGCTCACGGGGCTCAAACCTGATGACGTTGCTAACACGAACCCTAGCAAGAGCCGTGCTTCGCAGAATCTACCACCGGATCGGAAACGCGACCCACTGAGAAGATCCGGCGAGAAACTCAGTGGGCTGTGTCTGAGAGTTAATTTACTCGTCGAGCCCTTCGTCGCAAGTGACGATTTTATTTGCATATTTGTCTCTTTGGCTAATAAGTTTGCCGACCACTGCGCTAGGGTAACGCTGATATAGCCTCTCAAGGCTATCAGCATAATTAGTAAAAAAAAACGGCGCGCGTGCATCTTGGTTCACATGAATGAAGTGAAACTTCTTTTTCGATGTGTAGTATTGTGGTTTTTTTCATTTTTCATCCATAAATCTGATTGCTCTTGTAATATGCTGTGTATAAGAGATGCGACATCTTTAACATAAATATTATATATTTTAAATTATAGATGGAAAAAACATATATATGAATTTTTTAAATAGTTGATTAAAATATTTTATGTTACTCGTTGCTAACGCTCACGCTGGCCTGTCCAAGGTATAGTACGCGCGTGCGTTCGAGTGCCGCGCATTCACTCTCGCTCTGTCTCTTTCTATTTCATGGTAGCGTTAAACGTTTAACGCAACCTTGTTAGAAGTCGCATTAGAAGTTTCACTTCAAAAAAAAGGCGAAAGTAACGAATGCGGGTAAGATTTTAGGAGCCGACCATTATTATTGTGTCTAGCCTTTTCTAGTCTAGTTTTTGGATGCTACCACTGAAACGCGATTTCGCTGCGATAGTCTTTATTAATAAATGTGTTCATATTTTTCTTAGGGCGCCTTGATAACTTAAGTAAGATTTAGTTGTACTTAACTTATTTAGTTGTATACAGGTAACCTTCCTATAACACGGTATTTTACAACACTGTTCCACTCTAACACGAAAAGAAAAAATCGCTTGTCTGTAAAGTCGGTTTACTGACGATAGTTGAACGTGACGACGTCATAAGAAAATACTGATGGATCTTCATTTCACTTTTTGGACTTCATTCTTGACGAAAACATGTATATAAATGTATTATTGTGTAGCAGCTGTCCACGCGGATGCATCGCTCACTCAAGTAGGAGAGAGACAGATGTCGAACGCTGCCGCACGCGGAGGCCGATTGTGCCTCTTTGTCGCTCGTTGCGCGCTCTCGCTTGTACTTCAAGCCTTAAATGTAACGCCTCCGAGCGAGGTAACGCCGCATGAGTAATGTTTTTTCATGCGTGCAACCGGCTCCATCGAATTATAAGACGTTGTCACGTCAAAAATCTACAAAACTCTCCTATAGCAGGGTACTTCTACAACACGATAACGAGATTTTCGTTTATAATTATTTGGAAAATTACATTACCTATGCACTATGAGACCCGTTCCAGACAAAAATTGTAAAAAATGTTATTTTGGTGTATATATATATAGTAAGGAATACCCTACTAAAAAGGTATAAAACCGGCGCGCAGCTCCGTCACCCGCGCATTTGTCGGTGTCGGTTGACATTCGTGAGAGAAGGTAGTCGTGGACATGGTGTGCGTGAGTCATTGTTTTAAGTCTCTGTAAATGTGTGCTTAAAGACAAGATAATATCAAAGTGTTAGAATTAGTCAATTAATTAGAGTTTGAGAATAACAAAAGTTGTAGTGTGCTAATCATTGTTATTTTTTTAAAATGGTTTTTCTTCTGAATCCTAAATTCAGAATTGGGATAAAGAACTCAAAGCTCACAGACAACAGCTCATTCTGAACATCACAAAACACAAGACAACAGATATCTGCCCTGCAGCTTCTGGTGGGAACAGACGCCACCACACCTGTGGTGAGGACGCTAATTATTGATGTCATGACTGAGGTGTCTCGGAGCCGTGAAGTTAGTCGAGAACTAGGTCGAGCTCCCAGTCTATAGGAAATCTAGATCCGGGAATCCGTGGACCTTACCGAATGGCGAGGATGGTGCCTCACGGGCATTGCCGCCAGCTCGGGCCCCTCGATGGTTCCTGCGGCAGTAGCACGCAAGCAACGTGCCGGTAGCTACGTAATATCGGGTAATTTTTGGGAAATCGAATCTGGTGAGTCGAATTATTTTTATTTCGATTCTGGTACCAAATGCTTTAGTTCCGAAATATTAAAGCAAGACTTCACAGAAGTTTTAATGAATTCGACACCAATAAGCAAAGTTAGTAAAATATGACGATGATGTGGTTAATTTTTTATGATTTAATGTTGAAATGAAGATAGATGGCCTAAACTGGTAATAGAACCTATAAAACTCATGATTACATAAAGAAAAGTTGCCTCTAAGTAGTGCTACTGACGAGTTAAACATAGAAAACTCATGAGTGAGGTGAGAGTACCTCCACCGAGTGATACAGCTGATACCATCACTATTTGGTCGTACTGTACGCACTTGTCCGTAGTCGTAACTGCAATTCACTTGTGAGTTGTTCAGAGGCCGATGGGCGGCTGGTGGTATAGCGGAGACCTGGGTCTCAAAGGAGACTATTGTTGTATTGGTCTAGTAATGACCTGAGAGTCGCTGACTCTATATTGTGAAGTGATGTGTATTGGTTTTATCATTTGTGGTAATGATAATATGGGTGGCATCAATGACACTAGCTGCGCCGACAGCCAGGCCAAGAACGTTTTATACGATTTGAGTTGTCATAGTTTCTGATTATTGTGTTTTGACCTTTTGTTGTCAATGATTGTTATGGTTCAGTTTTCCGGTTTACTACGATCCGGTCAGTATGGCCGAGCGGGATGCCTCTGTTCAATGATTTCAGTGGGGACTACTAGAAGACAACGCAGGCTGCGACACAGCACATGGGGCCCTGGCGTGGCAAGTGGTCTCCAGAGGCAGTGGTGGTGCGTACCGGCCGAGGCGCGCAGAGGCGTCTCGCTGGTCCGCTGCTTGATGGGTGTGCCTGCTGGTGGCGCTCCTACTGATCAGCACCTGGCGTTAGTCGCCTCTGACGTTTGTCGTCATTTGCGTTAGTCGCACCCGGCGTTAGTCGCCTCTGACGTTTGTCGTCATTTGCGTTAGTCGCACCCGGCGTTAGTCGCCTCTGACGTTAGCCGTCATTTGCGTTAGTCGCACCCGGCGTCAGTCGCCTCTGACGTTAGTCGTCATTTGCGTTAGTCGCACCCGGCGTCAGTCGCCTCTGACGTTAGCCGTCATTTGCGTTAGTCGCACCCGGCGTCAGTCGCCTCTGACGTTAGTCGTCATTTGCGTTAGTCGCACCCGGCGTTAGTCGCCTCTGACGTTAGTCGTCATTTGCGTTAGTCGCACCCGGCGTCAGTCGCCTCTGACGTTAGTCGTCATTTGCGTTAGTCGCACCCGGCGTCAGTCGCCTCTGACGTTAGTCGTCATTTGCATTAGTCGCACCCGGCGTTAGTCGCCTCTGACATTGGTCGTCACTGAGATTCCAGAAGAAGAACACAGAAGCTATGTGGTCGAGGACGAACCACAGTCAGGAGAGGCCGAGTAAGGAATACCCTACTAAAAAGGTATAAAACCGGCGCGCAGCTCCGTCACCCGCGCATTTGTCGGTGTCGGTTGACATTCGTGAGAGTAGGTAGTCGTGGACATGGTGTGCGTGAGTCATTGTTTTAAGTCTCTGTAAATGTGTGCTTAAAGACAAGATAATATCAAAGTGTTTATTATGTATTCTGGTTGTTTGGTGATTTATGTTGAATTAGTCAATTAATTAGAGTTTGAGAATAACAAAAGTTGTAGTGTGCTAATCATTGTTATTTTTTTTAAATGGTTTTTCTTCTGAATCCTAAATATATATATTCATATGCATCTAGTAAAAAGCGGTTACATATTTCAATATTACAAACAGACACGCCAATTTTATTTATATGTATAGATTAGTTCGTTCAGCTCTAACACCGGTCACTCACATTCGCACGAATACGCAAACCCGCAAGTGTAGGACGACATTTGCAAATGATTATGTAAAGTTTTCGCTGCATTTTTGGTTTTCTAAGCTGTGTCGGTTTTTTAACAGACATCAAAGCGCGCGAACCGCGATCCTTCGCGTAGTCTCCCACACGCCCCACACATTCGTGTGACCAGTTGCGCCCAAGATTGCGAAGGCAACGGACGTTTCGCTATTTTTTTTTTTTTTTTTTTTTTTTTTTTTTTTTTTTTTTTTTTTTTTTTTTTTTTTTTTTTTTTTTTTTTTTTTTTTTTTTTTCTCGCCTTTCCCCGCCCATAGGCTCGGCAGGACCTTATTATTCTATGTAACACATTCATACTATTTCTCGCTTGTATGCCTCTCGCACTGACATGCCTCATACTATTTCTTTCTTTTATCCATCACCTTACTTTCTTTGCCGGGTGGGACTCCCGCTAATTTGACTACCTTGTATTTTTATCTGTTGGGGTAATAATTGTACTACGTATGTGACCGTTTATTGTAACCTGTTACTACATAATGTTGTTGATTACTGATGTTACTACATAACTTTTTTACTTAACACCTTTGACGACACTGTCCAATACAACATAGCTACAATATTTTTAAACTTAAATTTTCTTACAGTACAATTATATAATGTTATGTCTACAGCTTACTATCTATTTCTTATTCTATTCACAGTTTCTTGTCTTCATTCTTTCATAATTCTTAACATCTAGTTCTTTACAATTATTCGTTTCTTACTTTATTTATCAATATGTTTTAACTTAATTTTCTTACAGTACAGTATTATGTTGTTATGTCTAGAGTTTACTATCTATTTCTTATTCTATTCACAGTTTATTGTCTTCATTCTTTCATAATTCTTAACATCTAGTTTTGTACAGTTTTTGTTTCTTATTCTATTAACAATATGTTTTTAACTTATTATTATGGTTTCTTCCGGTATTTACTCTATCTAAGGATGTCTTTTTAGTTAGGTACTATTATTTAAACTTAGGGATAGTGACATTTTGACTCAGTGTTTCTATAATTTCCATTGTTTCTTCGTCAATAGTATATATATACTCTAGTATATATACTTATTGTCATTTCTTATTGCGGGGTTATTTCTTTGGCTTTTTTCTATTTAGTCATTTGCATATGTGTTCAGTGTTTGTTTGACTTGCTGGGTTGATATATCCATATATATTTATTATATACTTTTATATCAGTGTGTGTGTATGTGTGTGTGTATGTGTGTGTGTATGTGTGTGTGTGTGTGTGTGTTTATATTTGTCATGTGTGTGCGTTCCGCTGAGTGTATGGGTCATATATATGCAGTGTTTGATCGCGCCAGGTAGTCCCACTTTTTGCGGGTTGGGCAATCGACACTGAATGCGTTGTGATCCGTACTCTGCAACCTGGAGTGCAAGCAATTGCAGCACTGCGGTTTAATTCCCGCGATGTAGTCGGCGCATTCCTCGCGCAAGTGTGGGCCTCCGCAGTGGCTACACTTGTCTACATTCCCGGTGCAGAATTTGCGGCCGTGGCCGAAGGCGAGGCACTTCGTGCATTGGATGAGCGGAGACTGGTCCTCCACTCTGACCCTTTGCAGGTCCAGATAGAGGGCGCCAGCCTCCGTCATCCTCTGCCATACCTTCGGTCTCACCTGGATGACAACGTGAGAGGTCTTAGGATTTCTGGTCCTCTTTTTAAATTTAATTGTCAAATCCATCTCCTCTTGTGATAGACCCATGAAGATGTCGGCGTTTTGAGCGTAAAGGGCCTTAACCATTTCGTTGTCGTCATTGTCCATAAAGACGTCTTTAAGGACGACGAGTGGGTCCTTATTCTTCATGGGCGCTACGATTAACCCATCACCGTGGCTTTTTATCCTTTCTCTCACCTTATCTAGTTCCACTTCCGTATCGCAGCCGAGTATGACTGTGCTATTCTTTGCCTTCCTTATTTTATTTATTTTAAGGCCAGTACCCCTGGCGTCGACCGCTTTCCTCACTCTCGCGAGTACCTCTTCGGCAGTCTCTTGATTGTCCTCGAAGGTCACCGCCATCGAGTGAAGCGCCGGACGACGCCCAGGTTTTGTTGCTGCGGCGCTGGCATATGTTTGGGGAACCATGTTGCTCTCAGCTGTCAACCCTTTTGTTATCTGGCTTATTTGTGTTTTGGCTTCGACGACGTCTCTGGCGACAGTACCAGCCAGATCTTCAAAGAGAGCCTGCGTCCGTCCCACGACACCTTCGGTCGATTTAACTATTTCGGCTTTGGTCTCTTCGAAATTTTTGAACATATGTTCGAGGATGTCAGCGCCTCGATCGTCGTTTCCTATATTAAGTTCTGATATTTCATGCTTCAGGTTAACTTCCATTTGACTAAGCCGTGAAGTTAGTGTGTTTTCCACCTCTTGCAATTTTCCCAGCAGTTTTTCTTCTTTGTTAGAAGATGACGCTACTGTATGTATGCTAGTCCCGGACGCCGCTGCTTCCAGACACTTCATCCGCTTACTCAACTCAAAGAGTATGCGGATACTTTTGTCCGATTGTGACTCCAGGAAGGACTTGATGTCCCGCCTCATCTGAGGGTACTGCTGAACCTTTGAGGGTATATCCTCAAACGTCTTCATCACTTCCTGGAGTAATTGGTCGCTCGGTGTGTCAGCATAGTACTGCTGCTGCTTTCTATACAGGTCCATATTATCAAGCGACCTTCTTTTTGTTTCCGGTCTTTTAATGAAAGTCCTGGCAGCGTCCGGCATTACCGAAGGTGAGGTAGCGGGGCTGGGAATTTGAGGTTTTTTGGCAGCGCCAGATGTTGTTGGTGTATGGAACATTGTGTGTATGTGTGTGAGAGAGTGTGATGTAAGTGTGATGTGATGCAGTGCGAGTACAGCGGGGAAAGTTGTCGAGTGTATATGTCTGTCGGACCCTGTATAGGGGGGTCAGTGTCCAAATGTAAATGTTAATACAGTGCAATTAAAATTATAAATTAATAAAGATATATTTTTTTAGTGTCGAAGTTTAGTCGAAGTTAGTTTAGTAGATTTCTAAATCTAGCTAAGTCGATTTAAAAAATTTTGTAGTCCCTTATGTACCTGTTATAAATAATGGTTGTCTATTCTATGACAAAGAATACTAAAATATTTTTAGTTGATTGAATTATCTAATTGAAGTCGAATTCGAGCTCAAAAATTTGTCTATCTCCCTTGGTTTACTGGATACGGCCCTGGGTCGTGCAAAACATTATTTCCCTTTTCAACACTGCCCGATATATCGGGTAAAATTTGTTATTAAATTTTTTAAGTTTAGGTCTATTTTTTCTGCTGAAAAAAGAGTTTTTCCAAAAATTTAAAAACGTGGAGGGTGGTTTTTAACCACGCTCTATCCAGTCCTTATAAGAAAATCTCGAATTTATTATTATCTAAAAAGTAGATTTTCAGATCGCGATCTCCGCGACAGCCTCAATTTGCGGGTGAACTCTGATGTAAACAAAGATGCTAACGAAGATCGCGATTCGAAAAATTGTCCAAAATTCACCATTTAAAAAGTAATGTGTTCCTTATGACCTAAACTATACTATACTTATATTATAATTTGCGCGCCGTGATTTTTTTACCCTCTTCAAAGGGGTTTGCTTTGGTGTCACTTTCCCGCCCAACCGCAAAAAGCCTTGTTTTTATAAATTAACTAGATTAATTAGAAAACAAAATTAAACTTTCTTCAGAGGTCTATTTTTGAACACTTTTAACAAAATTAATTTTTAAAATATTATCGGTAGGGGGGTGTAACTCCATTTATATTGAACTGATTATTTAGTACACTATTCAAAATTAATTTCTTAATAAACTACACATTCAAAAAAATCTAAAAATTTGGAGAATTTAATTTTAAGGGGTCTACTTTATAATAAAAAAATAAAAAAGGGGGGTTGTCGATTTACTTTAGCTGGAAAATGACACCAAAGATTTTCAAAATTTTGTCGACCTTTAAAGCTTCACTGTGTTGTCCCGGGTTGTCTGATCTCGATGATCCAGGTGTCAAAAGATTCGCCTTGTCAAGACGCTTCTATTGGTGTGCCACACGCCTGTCCAGGTGTCCTGGGAGTCGATCTCGGTAGCACGTGGTTTTCAGAAATTCCGGATTACACTGGCTGTTTTCCACCGGAAAAATCCTGGGTATAGTCCAGAAGGTAGGGCTCGACGAGACGATTATTTAGACCCCAAAAAAGTGGGGGGTCGTCGATCTAGTTTTGTCAGCGTATCACAAAAACATACAAAAAATTTAGTTTTTGAACCACAACTTTCTCTCACTTTCACTTATTTCCAAGCGGTTTTCACGGTTGTGTTCCTCTCACTGAGACGCGTATTTTGATACTACACACTTGTATCTTCGCGCGAAAAAACCATTTTTCGTAATTTTAAGTTGCGGAGCGTGGAAAAAACGTGGCGCTCGCGGTCGTGGCTCAGCGTTTCGCTATTTTCATAGATCGTGACGTCTACCGTGTAGCGTATCTTCATCAAAAGAAATCCCATAAAAACAGCATGGCTGTTAATGATGTCTGGGAAAGAATTCAAAACTCTTTTTCTCTTCAATGTTTTATTGACGAATTAAAAAGGAGGAGAAATTCGTGAGACATTCGTAAACAAGTGTACGAGGAAGCGCAAACGGGTTCGCAAATTGAGTACCGAACCCATTTGCACAACCGCTAAGTTTGCGAATGAATGTTTGACGGCCCTTCACATGCGTGCAAACATTCGTACAATGTACGAATATTTGCGCGCATGTGAGTGGCCGGCATAAAATACCTTTCTGACAGCTCGTTTTGTATCACAACCGGAGTATAGCTGGAACTGTATTATTCCCAATATTTTCTTCGTTTTTATTTTCTTCGTCCATAAACATCGCAAATTTTTTTCGCGGCTTGCGTTGCATTTTTACCTTTTTTGTAGTAAATTTTTAAAATGTATTGAATTTCTTCATTAGATTCACTCATCTTGACAGTACGAAAAATAAATAAAAATAACACATTTTCCTAAATTCAATTTGGAAAATTATCTTCTTTAAAATTTAAACTTTTAATGATACCAAAACCAGTCAGATGCAAATAATATAGCTAAAGAGGTTTTATTACAAGTTCATACATACTATAATACGAAAAGACTTTCCCCAACCTATTAATTGAATATGCAATTTCGAAAAGGGCACATGTCGCATACTTTGTCAAAAAAAGTTCACGTCCTTACGGATCCACCTGATCCAATAACCTTTTTATTAGGCGCCTTCAGCTCTAACACTAGAAGCAGGCTTAGGGACCCCGGTAACCGTACTCGTCGAACTCGACAAAGAGTTCGCCGTGCAACCTAACCCATGAATCAGCTCGCTGAGTTTCTCGCGTCGTGATTCCGATCCGGTAGTAGATTCATTCGCGAAGCAGTTGCTCTTGAGTTGTTAGGTCTGCTTCGGAGGCGCTTGGGTAGCTGTTAGCAAATTCCACCCCTCCTGGCTGAGCCTTTGCTCGCCCACCTGTCTTGGTGAAACTGGAAAGGCCTACGGGACACCAGTAATCCTTCAATCATAAAAAAAAACTTTGTCAAATACGTTTTTTCATAAACATGTAGTTTTGAGGCTTACCTACGCCCATTTTATAATGATTCCAGTAATTTTCAATTCCTAATCAACACTAAAATGTATCTCAAAAGTTAATATTTTAAATTTTAGCTCTGCTTTAGAAAATAATTAGTTTTTTTTTCATTTCCTGAATATTTTACATTTTCAGAGATGTGCCCTTTTCGAAATTTCATATTCATATTAAAACCAAAGTTTCACGATTCTATCTCGCGTTTATTATTGTCTTCGCGTTATTATTACCAATGTTTCGAATTATTTACAGTTCTCGTGGTAGCAGCGGTAGACGACTCCGTGGTGATACAGTCTTAAATGTAGTTTTAATTGTGAGTTTTTATTCTGAGCGATGCGGTGACCATGAGTTTTTTTTTATCTGAACAGTGCGAACCACTTTGTGGATCAAACACGTTCTGTTATCTTCGATTAGTATTTAAATATGCAACAGCTCTGTATCAAGGTTTATTTCGCATTTATACGTGCTTAATGAAGTTTCATTCTATTTATTTATAGGGAGAATAATAAATTGACAGTCTGACAGTCGTCGTGGCCTAAAGTATAAGACGTCCGGTGCATTCGTGTTGAGCGATGCGCTGGTGTTCGAATCCCGCAGGCGGGTACCAATTTTTCTAATGAAATACGTACTCAACAAATGTTCACAATTGACTTCCACGGTGAAGGAATAACGTCGTGTATAAAAATCAAACCCGCAAAATTATAATTTGCGTAATTACTGGTGGTAGGACCTCTTGTGAGTCCGCGCGAGTGGGTACCACCACCCTGCCTATTTCTGCCGTGAAGCAGTAATGCGTTTCGGTTTGAAGGGTGGGGCAGCCGTTGTAACTTACTTGAGACCTTAGAACTTATATCTCAAGGTGGGTGGCGCATTTACGTTGTGGATGTCTATGGGCTCCAGTAACCACTTAACACCAGGTGGGCTGTGAGCTCGTCCACCCATCTAAAAAACCCGTCGCTTGCGACGAAGGGGTCGACGAGTGAATTAACCCACAGATACAGCCCACTGAGTTTCTCGCCGGATCTTCTCAGTGGGTTGCGTTTCCGATCCGGTGGTAGATTCTGCGAAGCACTGCTCTTGCTAGGGATCGTGTTAGCAACATCGTCAGGTTTGAGCCCCGTGAGCTCACCTACTAGCTAAGGTGATATGGTCTCTCCAGACCATCAGCTTAGGTAGGAGAAAAAAAAGATAGAATAACAGTTTGATCTTGCTAATAATATATAAATAATAACACAGAATAAACTAAACCACATATCATGTTAATTATTGCCAATAGTAGCGTTTGCGCTCATATATGCGAGTATGTCGCACCGTTCATAAAGCCTTCATCAAACAGAACGCGTACTTAACGTCGCGCTCTTCAAATTGACTAGATGAGTCTAACGCTCCTTGACGCAACGCATTCGCCAAATCATAGTGCCTTTCGATAGCAGTGTGAAAATTTAAAAGTATTAAGAAATCGAGTGATTCAGATGTGGCATTGTATTTAAGCATGGGTATTTTCTAACTATTTATATATTTTTTTCGGGCATTATCTAGTATTTTAATACACATTCACTCGGGCGCTAAAATAAAATTTGTAAAAAATTACAACGCCCGACGTCAAAGCGTCCCTAACGCCGCGACAGAGCGCTGCGTACTTATAGCGCTGGGGCTCTTTTTTTTTTTTTTTTCCTATCTATGCTGATAGCCTTGAGAGGCTATTTCAGCTTACCCTAGCTTGTGTAGGTGAGCTCACGGGGCTCAAACCTGACGATGTTGCTAACACGAACCCTAGCAAGAGCCGTGCTTCGCAGAATTTTCCACCGGATCGGAAACGCGACCCACTGAGAAGATCCGGCGAGAAACTCAGTGGGCTGTGTCTGAGAGTTAGTTTACTCGTCGAGCCCTTCGTCGCAAGCGACGGGTTCGACGAGAACGGTGACCGGTGCTTGAAGTACCTAGAAGCACCGTTAGTGGATCGGGGGGATCCGAAATGACGTGTTTTCGGCGACGTCGACTGCTTTCCATTCTGTCCGCAGGATCGGGAATGTAGTTACCGGCGGCCACGATGAGAGGGTTCTCGTGTCGTGCCGCTTTATCGAAGTGGCGCATGGACGCCGACTGCAGATACTTACTGATGGACTCTAAGTCCAGGTCGTCATGGAGGTCGACATTCCTGACGAACCACGGGGCTCCGACGGCTATCCTGCAAAAACGGGATTGGATTATTTGAAATGATTTTAAGTGTATGCGGGCCGCGTGAGCGAACACTACACTTGCATAGGTCATGACGGGGCGTATGCAAGTTTTGTAGAGTGTCACCTTATTTCTAAGGGACATTTTACTTCGCCTACATATCATCGGGTAGAGACGTCCTAGAATGAAGGCGGCACGATCGCGTACCGTCTTGATGTGGGGGCGGAATGTCATCCTACTGTCGAGGGTGACGCCTAAGTATTTGACCTTCGGGGCCCACGGTATGGGCTGGTCGAACATCGTGATTGGGCGAACGGCGGGGGCGGGGGTGTTGACGCGCCTAGTCGGGAGAGACGGGAAGCCAAATAGTCGATAGCGTTGGCTGGAGTCCTAATTGATTACAATGTGCTTTTTATTTTTTTATTGCTTATATGGTTGGACGAGCTCACAGCCCACCTGGTGTTATGTGGTTACCGGAGCCCATAGACATCTACAACGTAAATACGCCACCCACCTGGTCCTCGAGATATAAGTTCTAATGTCTCAAGTATAGTTACAACGGCTGCTCCACCCTTCAAACCGAAACGCATTACTGCTTCACGGTTGAAATAGGCGGGGTGATGGTACCTACCCGCGCGGACTCTCAAGACGTGCTACCACCAGTGATTACGCAAATTATAATTTTGCCGGTTCGATTTTTATTGCACGATGTTATTCCTTCACCGTGGAAGTCAATCGTGAACGTATCGTTCAATCGTTTAGGTAATTCTTCTTCTGGCTTTCTCAGTTTTTTGTTGTCCTAACAAGCTGAGAGCCTTGAGACGCTATATCAGCGTAACCTTAACTAGTAGGTGAGCTCACGGGGCTCAAACCTGACGACGTTGCTAACACGAACCCTAGCAAGAGCCGTGCTTCGCAGAATCTACCGCCGGATCGGAAACGCGACCCACTGAGAAGATCCGGTGGAAAAGATCCTTAAAATCTTCTCAGTCCTGTGGTTACGTTTCGTAGACAAGTCGATTTGAAACAAATGCTTATGGATCTGTGTTTTCAGTATCTGCACGAGATAGGACACAAAGTGTGCGTCACACAGCCAAGGGTCACGGCGGCTGTGTCGCTTGCGTATCGCGTGGCCCAGGAGATAGGAGGCGCAATCGGTCAGGAAGTTGGCTACGCCGCCGGCATGGTATCCGCCAGGACGCCAGAATCTGGGATTGTGGTATGTTCCATTTATTTATGTTTTATTATTGGGACGGGGCAATGAGCTCACGGCTCATCTGGTGTTGTTAAGTGTTTAGCGGATCCCATAGAAACGTTACATTGAAAATTTGGGGCTCTATCGCCGCTTGTATCGCGCTCTCGCTTGCACGCTCAGACTCAAGCGGAACGTGACACTTTTTATTGCGTGCAATCGATTTTCATAAGACTAATCACGTCAAATAAAACAACCGATCTATTTGTATGTACCTACCGTTTTCGACATCCGGATATGTATCCGAACTATGGTAGTGTTGATTGTTCTTTTTTGGCGTCATTGTTAAGGTTCTAGATGTTTCGTAAACGTTATATTGTATCGACGAAACAATTGAGAAATGTTGTTTAGAGGTATTTATATGCTAATTAAGGAATTACGCAGTAGCGTTATTGGGGCAGTCGTATCTCATCCGGTGATTGTTGAAGTGAAACTTCTTTACCGACGCAGGGAGGAAAAAACGTATGTAACGTTTTTCGGTTACGCGCCATCTTAATTTCTTCCGTTACGCCCCATGTTTATTTTATTTCTATTTAGTTTGTTATCAACAGACTTCGCTGCACGTAAATTCAACAATTCATGAATCGCGGTGACGAGATGTTACACACTTGATATACGTTCTCGTATTTCTCTTGCTAAATCATACTTACCTGATGTAAGGATACCGTGATCATGCAGGCGGTTCCCCCAGCGTGAGGCTGCTCCATTGCACTGCGGAGTGATTGACCCTTGCGATTATTTTTATATTTTATAAGTTCCACTTCTACCGTGTGTGACTTGCACACACACACACTTTTTGGCTTTATTTGTCCCCTACATAGCCGCTGGTAGCCTAAGACTCCTAAGAGGCTATCCAGCTACGCGCGGACGGGTGGGTGAGCTCATGGGCTCAACCTGAGAGAACTAACACTAGCCCTAGCAAGAGCAGTGCTCCGCTGAATCTATTGAGAAGACCCACTGAGAAGATCCGTCGAGAAACTCAGTGGACTGTGTCTGTGGGGATTTGAAATGATGTGATCTTCGCTCGTCTGTCTTTTACTAACAAATGACGTTGAATTTTTTTTACTTGTGCTATAACGCACGGTGACACAAAAATTGTCCTTATTCTAGAGTATTCCAAACACCGGATTAACCTTGAGCATATTCAACCGTCTGTCTAGGCAATAGAAACCAAATTACAATTGTAACTAACCAATACGTTCATATATCTATGTATTGTTACGCGCTAGGGCTCGGGTTCCAGTAGGAATAGTCTTTTCGACATGCCCTTTCGCTATTTGATAATAGATGGCGTTACCATTCTCGAGCGTTCTCGATATTACTAGTTCTTTTGATATTCCTTTCTGCTATTCGATGACAGATGGCGTTACTCTTACTGGCGTAACAGTGTGTATGTAATTTTAATTAGTTTCAAAATGTCTGATTCACTTGAAAATCTACACGCGCATCGAAGTCTGACGTCCTGACTACTTAATCATCCTGACTAGAGTTACCTTTATCAAAATGCTTATCGTAATTTATAGTTGAGCGTGCTATTAAGCGCGCTTCTTTTAGTGTTTAAAAGCCATATATTTATAACATATTGAGAAATAGCGTGTGATTTTTGTGCTGCGTTTTTTTTATTATTACTTAGTTTGGTGGACGAGCTCACAGCCCACCTGGTGTTAAGTGGTTACTGGAGCCTATAGACGTCTACAACGTAAATGCGCCACCCACCTTGAGATATAAGTTCTAAGGTCTCAGTCTCACAAGAGGTCCTAACCACCAGTAATTACGCAAATTATAATTTTGCGGTCTTGATTTTTATTACACGATGTTATTCCTTC
The DNA here is from genome assembly GCF_030269925.1 of Bombyx mori. Taxonomy (NCBI): domain Eukaryota; kingdom Metazoa; phylum Arthropoda; class Insecta; order Lepidoptera; family Bombycidae; genus Bombyx; species Bombyx mori. Next base: position 8,771,410 of record NC_085130.1, read on the forward strand.
ACCGTGGTAGTCAATCGTGAACATTTGTTGAGTACGTATTTCATCAGAAAAATTGGTACCCGCCTACCATGGATTCGATTCGAACACCGGTGCCTCGCTCAACACGAATGCACCGGACGTCTTATCCTTTAGGCCACGACGGCAAAATATTTATATTGAATTAGTCTTTGTTAAATGCTTCAGTTAACTCATGACAAAGTTGAGCGTTCGAATTGGTGACGCGATTTGAGGCTATTAATTGTAATGCCCGAAGGCTTCCCTGTTCTTCAAGGCTCTAGACGGTACTTCTCCGTGTAGCGTTTTTTATTGCTTAGATAGATGGGCCAGCTAATGGCCAACCTGGTGTTAAATGTACACCAGAGCCCATAGACATCTACAACGTATAAGCCGTCTCGAGACAACAGCTCTAAGGTCTCAGTTTTATTAGTACAACGGCTGCCCCGCCCTTGTAAGCGAAACGCATTACTGCTTCACGACAGAAATAGGCAGGGTGGTGGTACCTACCTTTGCAGACTCACAAGAAGTCCTACCATCAATGAAAAAATCGGTTGTCTGTAAAGTCGGTTTACTGACGATAGTTGAACGTGACAACGTCATAAGAAAATACGCCTCAGAGGTAACGCCGCATGAGTCATGTTTTTTCGTGCGTGCAGCCGCCTCCATCGAATTATAAGACGTTGTCACGTCAAAACGTATCTACGGTGCTGCGATTTTGGAATTACACAGACTGGTATTGTCCTCAGTTCATGACGGAAGGCGTATTGCTTCGAGAGATGTTCGCTTCGCCTCTGCTGATGCAGTATTCTTGCATCATACTCGATGAGGTAAGAATTTATTTTGACCCTCCTATGAAGGAATGTGGGTAGTCTAGTTCGGTTTAAAGGTTTGTACCTCGCATTTGTTTTATTGTCATTATATTTCATTGTACAGTAGTCCCCTTTAAAACACGGTATTCTTATAACGCATTTTCATATTACGCGTGTTTCAGTTCCTCGTATAACACGTGTATTCCCACATATAGCGCGGGGATTTAGCACGTTATATTTCTGTACTGTGAAATTTATAATGATTTGTATAGTTCGTGATTAATTTCGCGGTCCTTTGCACATTGCGTCAAATGTGTTGTTACAAAATTAAATTTTTATTCATTTATAAAGAAATTTGTGTTCCTAGATTTTGAATTGTAAAAAACATTGGTTACCTATACTGTGTTATAATTGTATATAACGCGTTGTATGTGATCATAAAAGCGCGTTATGCGAGAATACCCCTACAACGCGTTTTGTATAACTCGGTCTCGATCTACCGTGTTATAAGGGGGTTATATTACTGTAATGCCAACCTTTCGAATACAATTTTCTGGACCGCAAGAAGGATCTACGACCTATTGAGGTTTGTGGGGATCTGCTGGAGGCAAGCAGCGCAGGACTGATCTTTGAGGCGAGGCCTAGGTATGCCCAATAGTGGACGTCTGTGGGCTGATAGGAAGGTCATGGATAACGTGACCTTTTTTTTTTTGTGTCAAAGCGGGACGCCTACGGAATTTCGTCTATAAATAAATACATATTATATAGGATAGATCGGGGTAACATATAATATTTAGTGCAAAATAAAAAATATGATTTAAAAAATGACTTGAAATAATTTATTATAGTATCTTACCCTGATTTACATTTTAATTCTTACACCAACTTGACTTTAAAATAATATTTATATATAAATTCGCAACAACAAATTACTCTTCTACAGCAAAAGTATGGTTACTTTAGTATGTACTTTGTAATACAATAAGGATTTTGGATAAATAAGTATTTGTTAAGTTTCTAGTAAATACATGCACAAGAGATACTAAATGAAAGCGGGACATTTTTGTTCTCCTCGTAGAAAGCGGGACAATCCCGCCCAAAGCGGGACGTATGGTCACGTTAGTTTTTTTTTCCTACTTAAGCTGATAACCTTGAGAGGCTATATCAGCGTCGCCTTAAATAGTAGGTGAGCTCACGGGGCTCAAACCTGATGACGTTGCTAACACGAACCCCAGCAAGAGCCGTGCTTCGCAGAATCTACCACCGGATCGGAAACGCGACCCACTGAGAAGATCCGGCGAGAAACTCAGTGGGTTGTCTTTGAGGGTTAATTTACTCGTCGAGTCCTTCGTCGCAAGCGACGGGTTCGATGAGAACGATGACCGGTGTTTGAGGTACCTAAAAGCACCGTTAGTAGATCGGGGGGATCCGAAATGACGTGTTTGGGGCGACGTCGACTGCTTTCCATTCCGTCCGCAGGATCGGGAATGTAGTTACCGGCGGCCACGATGAGAGGGTTCTCGTGTCGTGCCGCTTTATCGAAGTGGTCACGTTAGTCATGGATGGCCCCGTAAACGCAATTTTGATAACATGTAATTCGTTAATAGTACACCGGGTTGTACAAAGTTGGATCTATAAATAATGTTCATTGTTAAGGGCAGTGTTGTAACTTTTTTATCGTTAGGCTTATCACATATAAAACGATCGTTATTTACGTAAACGTTATCTTTTATTATAGTATATAATAAAATGTATGAATTGCTTTTCCACGAGATATGCCTTTCATTTTATTCCGCCTTTGAATTATGATCGCTTAATATGTATGAGTCACAACGAAGGTCAATTGATTAAGGGATACTAATAGATAGATAAATTGCAGGTTTTCAAATTTAAAATTTGTCGTAACGTATGTATGTGATCATTTTTAGTATGAAATTTGTTTTTTAAAAAGCTCAAGAAATCTGTTAAAGAATACTATTTATCCTTACCATATTAAATAAAAGTATATAAATATATTTGTAAAAAGTAATACAATGTAAAGTAAGTATATGTATGTGATATAGATGTGATATATATATATGTATATGTAATTATATACATTGTTTTGTATCTTGTAACATGTATATCTAATGTTTACTGTACGCATTAGGTTTGTGTTCCTAATTCTTCTTTCCCTCTGCGGGCCTACTGGAAGAGATTTTAACATGAAATAAGTCGTGCCCTTGTACTCTGTATCCTTATTGTCGTGTTTCTTCTAACAGCTGTGTGTACAAAATATATAAATAAAAATAATTTAATTAAACCTTCCTAATAATGATTTTCAACTATCTTCTTCACGGGCTTATAAAGCTCCTAATAACTCGTAAATTCGAATAAGACACTATATTAATTAAAATTTAAAATTATATTTACGAATCGATACAAAATTAAATTATTGTATTTATAATGTGATACTTTTTCAGGTTCACGAAAGGTCACTAATGACCGATGTGCTAATGGGATTATTAAAAAAAATAATTAAAGTAAGTATCTTGATTTTCAATTATCATAATTCAATTCTCTCTTAGTCAAATCCAAAAGTTTTCAAGCTTTTGTTTGCTTAAAGGCGCTTTCAAATATTCAAACATTGGCATTTAAGCGGACTGCCAAGAAAGTCAGGGTTAACTTGTTTCCAAACTGCAATACCGGAAATATATTTGTAGGCAGTGGCTTGGCTCTGCCCCTGGCATTGCTGAGGTCCATGGGCGACGGTAACTACCACCATCAGGTGGGCCGTATGCTCGTCTGCCTACAAGGGCAATAAAAAAAAAATCGTCATCTCGCATTAAAACTGTATAATGTCAAAACTTACTAATTTTACAGTGTTTTAAAGGTTTAACATGTGGTATTTTTAATATTAATCATCTTTGCAACATTTATTTTTGATTTTTTACCAGTTACATTATCTTTCTTTTAAAGTAAGATAAAATTATGTATTAATTTTGTTAATAGTAGTCAAAACATAGGTAAACTAAAACTAAACTACGCTCTTTTGACAGTGTTTATGAGTAAAATACTGGTGATACCAAATGAATCCGCATATTATCTCAGTTTCGAATATTTTTGGAAATTGTACACTTTTAATGCGAAAAGACGATATATTTTATTTTGTATTGATTATGTATATAGACTAGAATTAGAATAAACAGGTCTGAAGAGCTTTGAAAGTGAGTGGTGCTCAATACGTCTGAAGCCAAACTTCAAACTCGCTCGATTTCGTCGGTAATCATTCATCAATGTCTCTACTTCTAAGTCTTTAATTCTGACTCTGACATTTTCTTATTACATTTTTTTTCTTTACTATTGTTACGCGCTGGGCTTAGGGATAAATAAAATTCTACCGAATTACAACATAACACTGTATTTATCACTTAGAACACTCAAAACACTCAACAAACCCCTTAAAATTCTCAATTCGCTTGTTCCGCTTCGCTTCAGGTGATCCGTTCGCTGTTTCGCTTCGAGTAGTTCCGATTACTAACTGACTGCGTGCCATCTCTACAACGCTTTTATAGACGAGACGAAATCTCTAAAATCGTCGAGAATATTCCACAAAAGTCGAGTATTGTGTGTTTCCGCTATGTGACAACAGATGGCGTTGTACTTCTCGAGCGTTCTAGATGCTACTAGATCCTTCGATATTCGTTCGACTATTCGGCGATAGATGGCGTTACTCTTACCGGCGTAACACAATATTAATATTTAATATTTTCGTCACGATCTGCCTCCAATTCCGGCGCCAGAGACCTTTTCAGAGCATCAGACCACGGCAGATTAAGTCGTCATTGAAATAGAAAAATTGATATAAAAAAGCCTTTCTTATTCAAATAATAGTACTGGTATGATAGTATGTGTTAAAATTCGCTAATAGACATTGACAATGTCAGCAAGTCAGACTTCGATTTAATTATGTCGTTTCATAACACTGTTGAAACACTAAACAGATTTCACTAATAATAAACTGAAATGTAGCAAGAAAGATTAATGAATATACAGTTTTTATTTAATATAACGTTTAAATAATGTTGTTTCGTTATGATGTCCATGGACTTCAAGGGCGCACTTATTGCATCCATCTAAGCCAGCGGTCGAGGAACTTTTTTAATTATTACCCCAAAATATTTTTGTGTGAGTTGATATTACCTCATGGCGAAGAAAAAAAAAACGAAATCGCTTATTTTTTGCATCTTTCATATTGTAGCCCCCATGATAATTTGAAATCACAACGATTCTAAAGAAGTTTCACTTCAATATATACTTTTTACTCACAAAAGTTTAATTTTTACCCCCCAAAATTTCATTTTACCCAATTTGGGGTAATTTACCCCGGTTCCCCGACCGCTGATCTAAGCTAAGTAATTGAACAAAAACCGCGAACTAGGACAATGACAGATGGTAATGTTCTCAAACTAGTGTATTATATATGTCATTGTTAATCTAATTAACTAGATATTTTTGGCCAGCATCTACAAATCCATCTTCACTGATGTCATTGTTGTCCTGGCTTCGTGTCTCAAACCGTTTATTCATTATCATTTTAATACGCTTTTATTAGCTTCAGACGTATGTATTTTTGTAACGGAATCTTTGAACATGATTTTGACCCCCTTCAAAACTTCGGATTAACTCGAAATTTGGTATACTTATTAAGGACCGATGACAATTCAATATTAAAAAAAAAAATAGAAAAAAAAATTTAAATAATTGGAATTCAACTAAAAAATGAAAAATAAATAATAGTTTAAAAAACTAACAAAATACGCTTTTATAGATAATCCAACTAAAACAACAGAAAATAAATTTAAATAAATTTGAATTAAAAATAGTGTAAGTAAAAATGATTTATGAAATTTATTAAAATATTTATATTAGTATTTTGTTAGTTTTTTTTTAAACTATTATTTTTTTCTCTCGGACCTCTCATAAAGCCGTGAACTTGCTTTGGCCGGTTTAATCAAAAACATTTTCATATAACACGTATAGAAAAGAAAGAATCTCAAACTGGTGATATCATCGGCCACCATGAACGCAGAGTTCTTGAAGGACTTCTTCAACACAAATGACAAGAAAGACAGAAACAAACCTGCCACTACGGTCGTCATGTCCGTGCAGGGGCCGACTCATCCTATTGAGATATATTACACTCAAGGTGAGTGCCTGAAGTTGTAAATCTATATATACAAAAATGAATTGCTGTTCGTTAGTCACGGTAAAACTCGAGAACAGCTGGACCAAGTCCTGAGAAGGCTTAAAACGTAGATATATTTTAAAATGGCTCGGAATTAAATAAAAATCCCCCATCGGACGGATTCCTTTTGTTTGTTTTAAGTAAATTTTATACAAAAGCTTAGGTCTTTTATTTATCGATCGAGGCACTACGAAGTCTGCCGGGTCAGCTAGTAAATTAATAAATATTTATTAACGATCACGCCACGTTAACTGGACCCTGGCTAAGTTCGTAAAGAACTTGTGTTACAGGTACCAGATAACGGAAATAAATGTAAGATTTTTTATTATACACGTACATATATTTAATATACATCTATAACCCTGGAAAAGACATTTTATATTTATCATACAAATATCTTCCCTTGGCGGGATTTGAACCCGCGACCCCCTTGTGTAGTGACCATGTCACTTACCACTGCACAGACAGCCGTTAAAACCGCCGCGGGCCGTTGTGCCCAGTTATGAGCGGCAGTGGGTTGGACATCTATGCCGTAGAACTGACGATCGCTGGATCAGATGGGTTCTTGAGTGGAGAAGGTAACGTAGGATGCCCCTTGGCTAGGTGGTGTGATGACCTTCGAACGGTGGCCGTTAGGAGGTGAATGAGAAGAGCTGAAGACTTGACTCAGTGGTGTGGATCGGGAGAGGCCTATGTTCAGCACTGGACGGCTGTGGGCTGATGATGATGATGAACGGCATACCGGTCTATTTTCTATTTCAGAGGGGAAGCTCCACACGGATTTCCTCCCGTATTAGGAGGAGGAATCTCACACCCCCGATTACTCTCTTTAGTCAATCCATACCCTGGGCCAGGAAGGTCAAGTACCTGGGCGTTACCCTGGATGCATCGATGACATTCCGCCCGCATATAAAATCAGTCCGTGACCGTGCCGCGTTTATTCTCGGTAGACTCTACCCCATGATCTGTAAGCGGAGTAAAATGTCCCTTCGGAACAAGGTGACACTTTACAAAACTTGCATAAGGCCCGTCATGACTTACGCGAGTGTGGTGTTCGCTCACGCGGCCCGCACACACATAGACACCCTTCAATCTCTACAATCCCGCTTTTGCAGGTTAGCCGTCGGAGCTCCGTGGTTCGTGAGGAACGTTGACCTACACGACGACCTGGGCCTCGAATCTATACAGAAATACATGAAGTCAGCGTCGGAACGGTACTTCGATAAGGCTATGCGTCATGATAATCGCCTTATCGTAGCCGCCGCTGACTACTCCCCGAATCCTGATCATGCAGGAGCCAGTCACCGTCGACGCCCTAGACACGTCCTTACGGATCCATCAGATCCAATAACCTTTGCACTAGACGCCTTCAGCTCTAGGAGCAGGCTTAGGGACCTCGGTAACCGTACTCGTCGAACTCTACAAAGAGTTCGCCGTGCAACCTAACCCATGAATCAGCTCGCTGAGTTTCTCGCCGGATCTTCTCAGCGGGTCGCGATTCCGATCCGGTAGTAGATTCATTCGCGAAGCAGCTACTCTTGAGTTGTTAGGTCTCCTTCGGAGGCGCTCGGGTAGCTGTTAGCAAATCCCACCCCTCCTGGCTGAGCCTTTGCTCGCCCACCTGTCCTGGTGAAACTGGAAAGGCCTCCGGGCCACCAGTAATGCTTCAATCATAAAAAAAAAAAAAAAAAAAAACCGGTCTATTGGTTCTTACAAGAAAAGTACCAGGATCACATGTTTCGAGTGAGGTCTTAAGTAAAGGTACAAGGTAAGTTTCGAGGTCGTCGTGGCCTAAAGGATAAGACGCCCGGTGCGTTCGTATCAAGCGATGCGAATGTGTCGAGGTTCGAATCTCACAAGCAGGTACTATTTTTTTTATGAAATACGTGCTTAACAAATGTTTGGCTCGACCTCCACTGTCGGAAACCTAGAGGAAGGTGGGAAGATGTAGTGCTCATGGATAGGAGGGAATGTAATGTTATTGACAAGGATGTCGCAGACAGAGCGAAGCTGAGGAGAGAAATAAGGAGAATTGACTCCATCACCAGGTGGGATGAATAGTTAGAAAGAGAAAGAGAGAGAGAATACTTGACAAATGTTCACGATTGACTTTCGTGTTGAAGGAATTACAATAACTTTCGGTAGGCAGCGGTTTGGCTCTGCCCCTGGCATTGCTCAAGTCCATGGGCGACGGTAACCACTCACCATCAGGTGGGCCGTATGCTCGTCTGCCTACAAGGTCAGTAAAAAAAAACTTGTAATAAAAACTAAGCCTACATTATTTGCGTAATTAATTGGTGGTAGGTCCTTTTGTGGGTCCGCACGGGTAGGTACCACCACCCTGTCTATTTCTGCCACGGAATAGATAAATAAGGTTGGAATGGTAATGTAGGCGGGGCAAGCGTGCCACAGTTATGATTCTACAATCATAACTCGACCGATTCTTTCATTCACCGCGTTTAGTGCGCTTCGGACTACTTGGGCGAACAGATCTCCGCTTTATAGTGCCGTGTTGTGCAATTATAACTAGTAAAACAAAAAGTCAGACCTCAAGTATAGAGCGAGGAGGTATATCTTTCGATCGGTAAGTCGAAATTACCATTTATGTACAATATTATTTGTCTAAAACATAAAAATATACTGAGCATTATGAAATTTCAAAAATTAACAATATTATTGCAGCAAGTTATAAATAGCATACATTGCGCGATGTGTACTCGCCCAATGAACGCAATGACCAAGTCAGCTTCCAATGTACTACATGCATTGCGTTCTCTACACTTTAATCTTTGAAATTTCGGCCTTTGCCCTGATTGGCAATGGTGCACGGCGCTAGTTTGTCGATAGTGAGGTGACCATGTGGTGAAATAAAATCATCGACAGAATTCTCAGCTATATTTACATTTGACATGGATCATTTTTGCATTATTTTATATTTAATTAATAATACCTAGTATATTCTTAGTGAGACGTATTTTGAGTAAAATAAATATGTATTATTATTATTGAATTATTATCATTGAATTAATGTGAAGGTAATGTAAAGGGACATGTAGACCTCTCATTAACGGGTATTTACTATATTGTCTAAGACGTATTAAAATCTAAGTAAAATGCTATTTGACTTATGCAATATATTAAAAATTTTAGGTTTCCTAAAGAACCTAACGCCAGGAAACAATGGATTGACGTAACAGGTAGAGGAAACTGGAGACAAAAACGAGTACTATTTGCTCTAAACATTTTACTGAAAATGATTTTACCATACAAAAATCAGAATACACTTAGTTTTGAAAAATTCATTCGCAATTAATAGCAAGCGCCAACTGCTTAACAAATACGTTTTATTCCAGGGACAGTAACTATTTGTAATTAATAAAAGTAAAATAGTTTTTTTTCCCCATTCATTCCCCATTCATTCATCAGATAATTTATCGATAAAGAATATCGGTTTTATCAAGCACTAGCGTGTATGAACATTTTTATTGCCTTTTTGCGTGTGTGAGTGTGTATGCCTACGGGTGTTTTGTGCTAGTTTGCGAACGAATGTCTGTCCTGAGATTTATGTGTGGGTGTTTTTGTTGTGTGCGAAATACTTGTTATCACAGTATATGTATGTGTAGAAATTAAAATAGTGGGGATGAAGCGGCGACACTGGTTCTAATATAAAATTAGCTCAAAGGCCTTTCCAACCTTATTTATCTATTCCGTGATTTCTGCCGTGAAGCAGTAATGCGTTTCGGTTGGATGGGTGGAGCAGCCGTTGTAACTGAGTTCCAATCATTTCTCAAAATGGGTGGCATTTATGTTGTTGATGTCTATGGACTTCGGCGACCACTTAACACCAGTTGGGCCGTAAACTCTTTCACAAACTTAAGCAATAAAAAAAAGAATTTGACCTAAAAGTACCAGGAGCTCATAGTTGAAGGGATGTATTCTTTGTATACTTCAACATTATAATGAATCTTAGAAAATTCAATGTACATTGTTTCTTCAACCGTTAATAACCATGTTATTTTAATGGCTTTGTTATCTGTGCCTCTTGTCAGCATGGTGTCAGAAACACATACTAATTTATTGATCTAATATATAAAATTTTCGTGTCGCGGTGTTTTTTGCCAAACTCCTCCGGAATGGCTCAACCGATTGTCATGAATTTTTGTGTGCACGTCGGGTAGGTCTGAGAATCGGTCAACATCTATTTTTTATACCCCTGAATGTTAAGGGTAATAATCCACCCAAAAAAATATAATTCTATAAATAATGTATATAGCAAAACAAAGTTTGTCGGGTGTTTAGTTATTATATTTCTTTCATACCCTAAAAATTCTTATTCTGCGAAATGTTTTGCCGAAAAAGTACCAGGATCGTATGATCCAAAGGAAGTTGTTAGAATAATTATCTTTTTATTGTGCCTTAATGGATGCATACAAACAGTCTCGGATTATTTAAATTACTTATAGTCGGAGAATATTGTAGAACAATGTACCAGGAGTACAGGACTTAAGGAGTCAAATTATTGTATTAATATCTTTCCCCGTGGAATTTTATACATTTATGAATTCGATTAACTTCCGCTAAATAATTTTTCTATTTACTTTTAAAACTGTTTTTGCGATCTCATTGAGCATTTTGACGTCACGCGTTGCGTTGAGCGGTTCATCTTTAAGCCTCCCTAACAGATTTAGTTCTTTTTTTTTATTGCCCTTGTAGGCAGACGAGCATACGGCCCACCTGATGGTGAGTGGTTACCGTCGCCCATGGACTTCAGTAATGCCCGGGGCAGTGCCAAGCCGCTGCCTAAAAACTTTTGTAGTGCAATAAACATTTTAATGTCGTATTTAAACTTTCAGAACCAGTTCCGGACTATGTGAAAGCGACCGTCGATACAGTCATTAAAATACACGAAAATCAACCGTTAGGTGATATTTTGGCTTTTCTAACTTCGCAAGTAGGTACCTACTTATTTTTATGCTAATTTTTGATTTAAAATTCACAAGAGCAAACAGAAAGAATGTGATAAAACTAGTTAATAGATGGCGCTGTTTTCATTTTAATGAATTTAAAAATGGCAAATAGTATAAAAATTATCAATAGATGGCAGTGTTCTCATGTTGAAAATTTGTTTAAATAAGTAAAATGCTATAGTTAATAGATGGCTCTGTTTTCATTTTAATGAATTTTAAAAAGTAAATATGATAAAAATTATCAATAGATGGCAGTGTTCTCATGTTGAAAATGTTTAAATAAGTAAAATGCTTTAGTTAATAGAAGGCGCTGTTTTCATTTTAATGAATTTTAAAAAGTAAATAGGATAAAAATTATCAATAGATGGCAGTGTTCTCTTGTTGAAAATTTGTTTAAAAAAAGCAAAATGCTTGACAACGGGGTTAATAGATGGCGCTGTTTTAAAATTTGAAAAATATGTTAAATAAAAATGATATCAAGAGAAGGGATCAAAATTAATTAAAAGATGGCACTTTTTGTACTCATGTAAATGCGGTATGGTTTTAATAAAAGAGATAAATGTAGTTGATATATGGCGCTTTTCATTTGTTTGTTTAAATTGAGTGTGAGAAGGCTGTACGTTTCTTGACTATGACAAGTTGTTCTGTATTTTTGACTCAATTTTTAAACATTATATCACATTTTTGTTTGCTAATTTTGATCAGTTTATTTGTTATATATTCATGAGCAGTTCAATATTTACGTTGTCGCGTTGTCATAATTATTAGTCTGTGGTTTGTTATTTGTGGATTGTATTCGCGGGATATTTTCACTTCGAATATACAAAAGACAGACACACCATTTCAACAATATCTATAATGTGTACAATATTAAAATATAAATCAAAAGTAAAGTAAACAACACTAGGCGCTACAAGACACAAATTAAAACTAAAATTACGTTTTTACATTCAACTTAAGTCGGCGCGCGCGAATCTTGTTGCATGACGTCACGGGACACCTGCGCGTTCGGGAATTCCGATCGCGCCCGATGACGCCCGAGTGCGACCAATGTTGCACGCTACTAGTCTGTTCATTTAGCACGGAATCAAATCAAATCAAATCAAATAAAAAAAAAAATTCAACATAAATGATAGTACATACCTACTTGTTGAACGTCAAAAAGAACTACCGCCAATTCACAAAAACTAACCTCCGTGCTGAGAAGAACTGGCAAGAAACTCAGCGGGCATGTCTTTTTTTTTAATATTCATTTTTACAAATTATAACAATTATTGCAATATTGCAACGTAACAATTATTGCAATATTGAAACGCCCAGAGCGAGCAACTCATTCCCACTTTGTTCAATCTTCTAGGTAATCATTGACTTTGCACAGATGTTCTTTAATAGTTTTCTTAAACCTATGTATATGTAGGCTCTGAACATCTTGTGGGATTTTGTTGTACAGGCGCACAGACAAACGCCCGAATGAATTTCGTATCTCGTGTAACCTACTCATCGGCACAACAAGCTTGTGTTTGTTTGTTGAACAACGTGAGGAAACTAAAACACTATGCGCTCCACAGGAAGAGATCCACGCGGCCCTAGAGAGCCTCGAGCAGTACTCGGAGCAGACGCAGGAGCGCAACAAGTCCCGCAGCCACTTCCCCAGCGGCATCAGGGCGGCGGAGTTGGTGGCGGTGCCGCTGTACGGCGCGCTGCCCGCCCGGCGCCAGCTGCGCGCCTGCCTGCCCGCGCCGGCCGCCGCGCGTCGCGTCGTGCTCGCCACCAACCTCGCCGAGACCAGCCTCACCATACCCGGCATCACTTACGGTCAGCCTCACTACCTTATTAATTTTTCTTCTTTAGAATCGTTGTGATTTCAAACTCTATGAAATTATTTCTTACTATACTAGCGACCCGCCCTCGCTTCGCTTCGGAAACTGTAATTTATTATTGATTTCTCCACTATTTAATGGATGTTATTATAGATATAAACCTTCTTCTTCGATCACTCTATCTATTAAAAAAACCGCATCAAAATCTGTTGCGTGGTTTTAAAGATTTAAGCATACATAGGGACAGACAGATATAGGGACAGAGAAAGCGACTTTGTTTTATACTATTTAGTGATATGGATTATTGTTATTAATTGTAAGTTTCATAAGTTTAAAACAGATGGCGCCTTAAATCAGTTTTACAGACAATTGTAATACTGTCTGACATTAGTAACTCATAGATGGCGCTATGTTAAAAATACCAACGTTTCACATAAGCTACAATTTCATGGCACAAACACCACGTGCTGCTGAGGCTAAAGTATAAGTGAAATTTATTTCGTAACTCAATACAGTGAAATCCAATTATTCTAACTTTGTTAATTTTTGTTATTAGCATAGCCGGCCACGTGTTATTTAGAAACAAAAACTTTAGTCACAGCAACGTGTGGCCGGGTCTGCTAGTTGAAGTATATATTTAACCTTAATTTGTTTTTCTTCTTCTTCTTTAGAATCGTTGTGATTTCAAACTCGATGAAACGAAAAAATAAGTCCATAGAGACACAAACACATAAATGTATAGGATTCAGCCGGCGAGAGAATGAGATAGAACACATTCGTAGCATCCCCACTATCGTCTACTAAACATTATCCATATGTATGCTCCTGTGTAGTGGGATAGTCAGTATATCTATATCTATATCTTATTTTTAAGTTTCACTTCTAGCGTGTGTGACTTGCACACACATCCACTTTTTTTTTTCATTCAGTAATCGACTGCGGCTTCCACAAGCTGGCGTACTTTGACCCGGCCTTGGGCGTGCAGGCACAGCACGCGACCGCGGTGTCCCGGGACAACGCCACACAGCGCGCCGGACGCAGCGGCCGCACCGCATCCGGACACTGCTACCGGTGAGGCGGCAATACTGTACACCTCTTGTGAGTCCGCGCGGGTAGGTACCACCGCCCTGTTTATTTCTGCCGTGAAGCAGTAATGCGTTCTAATTTGAAGGGTGTGGCAGCCGTTGTATACTTGAGATCTTAGAACTTATATCTGTGGGTGGTGCATTTACCTTGTAGATGTCTATGGGCCCCAGTAACCACTTAACACCAGGCGGGTCGTGAGCTTGTCTACAAATCTAAGCAACAAAAAAAATAGCTGTCCAGCCTCTCAAACTCAGTACAACGATTGCTTCGAAGAGGTACCGACCCGTGCGGGATCATAACACCATCCTACCTTACTGTCCGGAATTAAAGTTTTAAATTCTTTTAAAATGCTGCAACTTCACCCTAATGTCTAAGTGAGCTCACAGGGCTCCAACCTGGGGTCGTTGCTAACACTAGTCCTAGCAAGAGCCGTGCTTCGCAGAATCTACCACCGGATCGGAAACGCGACCCACTGAGAAGATCCGGCGAGAAACTCAGTGGGCTGTGTTTATGGAGCTATACGTTTGCGTACGTTTGCCGCTAGGGGCGCTGTTCCAACAGCATACAAATACGAGTTAATCGCTTACGCTATCGAGAACGTTAAAAAGCTCGCATCAAGCTCGCTGCGTACGTGGCGAAGGTGTGGTCCCACGACCATTTCATACTTTTCATTCTTCACTTCTGTTTCAATAATTCCAGTTTGTACACTGAAGATGAATACGAGAAGCTGCCGGAGAGCGTCCCGCCCGAGATGTGTCGCAGCGACCTGGCGGCGGTGCTGCTGCAGCTCAAGGCTCTCGGCATCCACAACCTGCTGAGGTGAGCTTCATCAGGTCCCGTTTTGGGTCACTTGTGTAGATGCTGTTACCGATCGTGACGTCAATAATAAACAACTGGCAACTGGTGCAGCGTAATGCAATAATTGCATGCGCATGCGCTTACGTTTCCCTACATCCCGCGTGGTGACGCCTTTCTCATCGACTGGTAACGTCAAGAGAAAATACAATTCGATCCATGAATCAATTTACTAAATTCCGCTTCATAAGAACATGTGATGCCATCTGTTATTCAGGTACTGTAACTAAGAAAAAAAAAGATGTGTGGTGTCATGGTACACAACGAACATCGAACGAACATCCTTATTATAAAAATATTAGTTTTAAGTTCTATTCGAGTTATAAAGAGAATAACTATTCGGATAAATTTTTATTATGATTTTTTTATTTATAAAAACAAAAAAAACTACTTTACAAAGTTATCAACTTTATTTTATTCACAATGATTTATAAAAAATATATAGTAAAAATGTTATTTTTTGTACTTTATTACAAAGTTAAGTCGTACACTGTGTGCATTACTAATAAAAATCTTACGTTACGGACGTTTTTTCCCGGTTATGGTACCCCACCGCATCGTCTCATATGGAACTTCTTTAAAAAAATACACAAAATCGAAATAGGGGTTTCTAAATGCAATAATATGTTGCGTCTGCACGAGGCCCCGTGTGGTGACGCCTGTCTCATCGACTGGTAACGGTAAAGGGAAAATATCAATTCGATCTATAAATCAATTTACCAACTTCCGCTTCATAAGGACGTGTGATGCCATCTGTTGTTCAGGTAGTGTAACTAAATTAAAATGATACACAAAATCCAAATAGTGGTTTTTAAATGCAATAATATGTTGCGTCTGCACGAGGCCCCGTGTGGTGACGCCTGTCTCATCGACCGGTAACGGTCAAGGGAAAATATCAATTCGATCCATAAATCAATTTACCAACTTCCGCTTCATAAGGACGTGTGATGCCATCTGTTGTTCAGGTAGTGTAACTAAAAAAAAATTGTGATGTCGTGGGACACCGGATAGTATCGAATAAAAATATTAATTTTAAGTTCTATTCGGCTGTATTAACTGACTGGCTCTCTCAGGTTCTCGTTCCCCACTCCGCCGCCCGCCAAGAGTCTGCTGTCGGGCCTGGAGACTCTGTACGCGCTGGGCGCCATCGACCACAGCGGCGACTTGACGTCGGACGTGGGGTTCCGCATGGCCGAGCTTCCGGTACCACCCATGGCTGCGAAGATGCTCTGCAGCAGCGGTGAGTGCGGTCCCTGGTGTAATGTTGTACTCTGGGAGGTGTTAAAGAAAAACGTCTTCTTGCGCGTATTCCATGTTTAATTATCATCTTAATCCTAGTTTACAATTATGAGGAAGCCTACGTTTTTTGACGTGACAACGTCTTATAATTCGATGGAGCCGGCTGCACGCACGAAAAAACATGACCCAAGCGGCGTTACCTCGCTCTGAGGCGTTCCATTTAAAGCTTGAAGTGCAAGCGAGAGCGCGTAACGAGCGACAAAGAGGCACAATCGGCCTCCGCGTTCGGCAGCGTTCGACATCTGTCTCTCTCCTACTTGAGTGAGCGATGCATCCACGTGGACAGCTGCTATACAATAATACATTTACATGTTTTCGTCAAGTATGAAGTTCAGTGAAAAGTGAATGTGGTGTCAATTGTTTATAGCAACATAGATAATTGCGATAATTGAAAAATGAAACCATTCCATCAATATTTTCTTATGACGTCACGTTCAACTATCGTCAGTACACCGACTTTACAGACAACCGTTTTTTTTTATTGCCCTTGTAGGCAGACGAGCGTACGGCCCACCTGATGGTGAGCGGTTACCGTCGCCCATGGACTTCAGCAATGCCAGGGGCAGAGTCAAGACGCTGCCTACCGATTAATACTCTCCACAAGCCTCGTTTGAAGAAGGACATGCCAAGACAAGAACATGTTTCTGGGTGGTCCGCCTTATTAGGGGGACATACGAGATTACGCCTATTAATTATGTTATATACTAATTGCCATGCTAATACTATGCTATGCTATGCTATATAATATAATATTATAAGTATATTTGGAAGGCTTAAACGACAAAGGGAAGATCTTCCACCGAACGGGTGATATTGCTCGGTAGACCGATGGTCCTAATGTTGTTGTTCGGAACTTGTATATATGCGAGTTTATCTTGAAAATGTCGTAAGCGAGATTCAGGCATCTGTCAATTATTTCGCGTTGTATGATGGCTACCCGCCACATATACATACTTTTTTTTTTTTTTTTTTTATTGCCTTTGTAGGCAGACGGGCATACGGCCCACCTGATGGTGAGTGGTTACCGTCGCCCATGGACTTCAGCAATGCCAGGGGCAGAGCCAAGCCGCTGCCTACCGAGCCAAGCCGCTGCCTACCGATTCACCTGGGATGCGGGAGACAGTGGTACTCAGAGCGAGGTCGTTTCCAGGTGAGCTGGGCTGCGTAGACGAGGCTCTGAGCATAGCCGCCATGCTGCAAGTGGACAGCGTCTTCATCAAACCAGCCCACGGACGCGAGGCCGTCGCTTCTAAAGTGTCCCGGAGGAACCATTTTGAGGTATTGATGTGTCTTAATATGATTAGCGTCGTGGCCTAAAGGATAAGACGTCCGGTGTTGAAGCGATGCACAGGTGTTCGAATCCCACAGCCGGGTACCAATTTTCCTAATGAAATACGTACTTAACAAATGTTCATGATTGATTTCCACGGTGAAGGAATAACGTCGTGTAATAAAAATCAAACCCGCAAAATTTTAGGGAGGAGGGCAGGCGGCCCGGTACGTCGCGCTGCTAATGCCACTAACGCTTCCAGTTTTAACGGCCGTCTGGTACAGTGGTAAGCGACATGGTCACTACACAAGGGGGTCGCTTATTCGAATCCCGCCATGGGAAGATATTTGTATGATAAATATAAAATGTATTTTCCATCGTTATGGATGTATATTAAATATACGTACGTATAATAAAAATCTTACATTTATTTCCGTTATCTGGTACGTGTAACACAAGTTCTTTACGAACTTATCACGGGACCAGTTAACGTGGCGTGATTGTTAGTAAATATTTATTATTATATATTATTATAGGTGGCGGAGGGCGATATCATCATGTACCTGAACATATTCGACTCGTATCTGAGAGTGAGGAGCTCGTGTGAGGACAAGAGGAAATCAGAGCGGGCGTGCAAACAGTGGTGTCAGAGGTACCGCCTCAATCACAGGGTTCTGGAGAAGGTACTAGTGCACTGCGGGGGGATGGGGAGCATGGGGGGCGGGGGAGGAGGGTTGGGGGCGGGGGTCATATAAATGTGGGATGTTGAATTCAGAGTGGGGGGAATTCGGTCATCTCGACGAGTAAATTAACACACAGACACAGCTCACTGAGTTTCTCGCCGGATCTTCTCAGCGGGTCGAGTTTCCGATCCGGTGGTAGATTCTGCGAAGCACGGCTCTTGCTAGGGTTCGTGTTAGCAACGTCGTCAGGTTTGAGCCCCGTGAGCTCACCTACTAGTTAAGGTGACGCTGATATAGCCTCTCAAGGCTCTCAGCTTAGGTAGGACAACAAAAAACAGAGTGGGCCAGTGAAACGCTCGATCACTTCTATTTTGTTTCTATTTTCTATAATAATGTATTGTCTTTAGTACACCGCAACATACCTGCTATATATACCTGCTATATATTTTCTAGAATTTCTGTAAATGTAACGGTTGTCTGGAAGAGATCGCTGTTAGCAATAAGACCGCCTATTGTATAAATGTATCTGCTTTTTTACTGTTTTTAGAATGTAAATTGTGTTTTGGTGTGCAATAAAGTGTATTCTCTCTCTCTCACTTCACAAAAACTTGATGCTTTATTTCGTCTTATTATAAGTAATTCCAATACAAACGTCTTTCGTCTTCCGAGTTGCACTGCGTCTGAGCGTCGTCGCGGCCGGAAACTATCCTCTTCTCGCTTAAAAAATTAAACTAGGTGTTCCGCATTCATTCGCCGTCCTTCTCACTTCCTAACACGATATCTCCTATCTCTCTCGCTCAGTCGTGCTCTATATCTGTCATTCATCCATATCGCTCTGTTCCGTTCCTACATAAATACATTTTTCTTCCATATTTTTGTGACTCCGGCACGGTTTGTGCATTAGCCAGCGTCGAGTAATAAGATTTTTAAGATGTTTATTATTAATAAAAAAAAGATAATCGAAATTAATCAATTGAGATGAAATTATATGAAACTAGTCGTACTCTTGTCCACCTGATGGTTGTCTGGAAGAGATTGCTCTTAGCGATAAGACCGCCTATTGTACTTTTTTGTATTTAATGTATCGCACTGTTTATTTGTTTTTTGGTGTACAATAAAGAATACTCTCTCTCTCTCTCTCTCTCTCTCACACTTGTTTCGCTGGGCATTTAAAATTAACATTATTATTTATTGTCATTATTAATAGGGAGTACAACACTCATATAAATATTAGTCTATCCATTAAGTACATGTATTTTCTACATGGATACCAAGTTTCAAGTCAATCGGATGCATGGTTTAGTAGTTATAACGGAACATCCGTAAAAACGACTGTAGATTTATATATTAGTATAGCTGACCCGGCAGACTTCGTAGTGCCTCAATCGATAAATAAAATAGCTAAGCTTTTGTATAAAATAAACTTAAAACAAACAAAAGGAATCCGTCCGACGGGGGACACATCAAAGGGAAAAGAAAATTGTTATTTTTATTTAGTTCCGAGTATTTTCATATTTATCTACCTTTTAAACCTTCTCTGGACTTCCACAAATCATTCAAGACCAAAATTAGCCAAATCGGTCCAGCCGTTTTCGAGTTTTAGCGAGACTAACGAACAGCAATGCATTTTTATTCATATAGAAGCACATTCACAGCAATTCATATAGAATGAGATGAGATGATATGGGATGAAATATAATCTCAGTAAAATGGTGGTCATTTACTGAGATTTTGTCAGCGAACATTGTGGATTCAACTTTCATATCGTGTGTTGCAGGCGGCCGATATACGGGACAGCTTAGAGAAGATCGTCAAAGGGAAGTTTAATATTGAAAATAAGGTCTTCGAGGGTCCCGATCTCGGCACAGGTACGGATGCCGCGACCGTACTGTGGTCCGCGGGCTCTGTCACGATAAAATTACAATTGATTCGAGTAGAAGTTGACGGAATATTCTCCAGTTTGGTCCCCGGATAGTGATACTAAAACAAACATTTTCAAGCTATTTATTTATTTGTGGAGTATAATAATATTTAGTTGTATATGTAGTTATATGTAGAGAAACATACAGCCCGGCTAAAGATAAGCAGTTGTCCATGGACAGCAATGCCAAGGGCAGAGCCAAGTCGATGCCTACTGTTAAGTAAGCTTAACAAGCCTCGTTTGAATAAGCACATGTCTTAGCGTTCGGGAGGCGTCGTTAAGGGGGGTAGAAAAATGGGCAGTAAATTTTGTAGTTTAAATTAGAAACATGATCAGAGATGAATCGGATAGTGGTTTAGCCGGATACCGGATACCGAATATTCGGCAATTAAAAATTATCAATCAAAATTATCAATTAACAAATTAATCAAACAATCACTTTTGACGTGCGATTATAAAAATAAAAGTTGTCCATAACCTATTGTGGTATTATTATCCTTTTGTATAATCATGAGATTTTCTTAAATTTTACTATCCAAAATCCGGCCGGATAGTGAAAACATGGCCGAATAGGCCGGATACCGAATAGTTACCGGATATCCGTTTCATCTCTAAACATGATCGTACAGGGAGCTTCTCGTTTTTCAGCGAAATGCGAAAGAGTGATGAAGTGCGTCCTGTCCGGGTACTTCCCGCAGGCCGCGCGCCTCACCCCGGCCGGCGCCTACCGGGGGCTCCGCGGGGCCGACCTCGCGCTGAGCCCCGACAGCTGTCTGTACGCCGCACCGCCGCCACAATGGTGAGCGCGTCACGCCCCGTCACGCCCCGTCACGCCCCGTCACGCCCCGTCACGCCCCCTCACGCCCCGTCACGCCCCGTCACGCCCCGTCACGCCAAGCCACGTTACGCCACGCAACGCCATGAGCTCACGTGAACTCGAGCGGAGACGGACCGGGTGGAGGCTTTGTATCGCTAACATGAGTGGTATTAATTAGTCACCGGGGCCCATAGATATCTGCAACATAAACGCTACCCACTTTGAGACATGATTAGAATTCAGTTATTATAGTATAATTGCTGCCCCGCCCTGCCAACCGAAACGTTTTACTGCTTCACGGTAGAAATAAGCAGGGTGGTGGTATCTACCCGCGTGGACTCACAAAAGGTTCTATCACCAGTAATTACGCTATTTATAATTTTTGTATAGCTTGCAAATATTATTTCGAGTATTATATATGTAAATAAAACAGAACTTACCCGTGTTAGTTCACGACAGCAGTGTGTATCGCTACATGTGTACTACACACGTGCATCGTCTCTGTCCCAGGGTGACGTTCGCGAGCGTGCAGTGCTCCCGGGACCGCACCTACATGCGCGACGTGATGCCCATAGACCGCAGCTGGCTGCTGGAGCTCGCCCCGCACTACTACAAGGAGACTTGACAAACCGACCAATAAAAATTATGACAAAAACAAATTGTATCATTACAAAAATAAAAAATGGTGCGCGTGAAAGAAGCGAAACTTCTTTTGCTTTTCATTTTTCATTCTTAAATCTAATTTCTCTTGTAATAGGGAATATTGTGTATATAAGAAACTACCTTTTCACCATTTATAAAGATGTTAAATCATACATAGAAAAATGTTTTTTTTGAAATCCTTCATTAAAAATAAAATGTAAGATAGTTTTATGTTGCTGCCATCTACAGGAGTAATGAGCAACTAATAACAAGCCATCTAGTGGCCGACGCCCGTAAACTGAATGTGTAAAGGGAAACGACTCAGAGTGAGAAAATAGACGGTCTGTCTATTTTCTCACTCTCGCTCTTCCTAAATTGTATCTTTTCTCTCTAGCCGTAACGAATCTGTCGCGAGTTAAATTTAACTCAACGCGACTAAAGAAGTTTCACTTCAAAAAATACTTATAGGTTCTCATATGTATACATTTCTGAATTATTTGGTATTTTGAGATTTTGTGACTATGAACCTCAAGCACGCTTTGAGACATGAGATCTAAGTCTGTAGGGTCGTTAATCAGCTGCTCCACCCTTCAAAGAGAGAGGATTAGGATGGAAACATCATTAAAAAAAACTTCATCAGCTATTTCAATGGAGTAAACTTAATTGAAGTTCAATTAAAAACATCGAACTGTTGATGCTGATACCAAATAAAACGGGCCTTTAATTACATAGATAAATGTCGCGTGTTAAGCGAAATGTCGCTTAAACCAATTTTTTTTATTGCTTAAAAGGGTGGACGAGCCCACCTGGTATTAAGTGGTTACTGGAGCCCATGGACATCTATAACGTAAATGCGCTACCCACCTTGATATATTATAAGTTTTAAGGTCTCAGTATAGTTACAACGGCCGCCCCGCCCTTCAAACCGAAACGCATTACTGCTTCACGGCAGAAATAGGCAGGGCGATGGTACCTACCCGTGCGGACTCACAAGAGGTCCTACCACCGGTAATTACGCAAATTAAAATTTTGCGAGTTCCATTTTTATTACACAATGTTATTCCTTCGGCGTGGAAGTCAATCGTGAACAATTGTTGAGTACTTATTTCATTAGAAAAATCCATCAACACGAATGCACCGGACGTCTTATCCTTTAGGCCACGACGACTTCGAATTATACTCGATAATATTTACGTGTCTGACATGGCCATCTCCTAAAGATGAGTCACAACGCGGATATCAGAGAGCACACCTATGGCCGACCTAAGCGCGTTATCTAAACGCAACGTCAACTTTGTCATCACTTAGGTGTGAACTG
This sequence comes from Bombyx mori, assembly GCF_030269925.1. Lineage (NCBI taxonomy): Eukaryota > Metazoa > Arthropoda > Insecta > Lepidoptera > Bombycidae > Bombyx > Bombyx mori. The sequence continues at coordinate 8,794,121 of NC_085130.1, forward strand.
AAATATATCGTAATAGTTCAAACATTTGAACCCGGATGTTTGCGCCGATAGAGCGGTGCAGTGAGGAAAACAATATATTTTTATTGATTGAAGCTGCACTTCGCTGAATCAACCACCGAATCGAAAAATCGCAATACATTCAAAAGATCCAGCGAGAAACTGACTTGACTGGTGGTAGGACCTCTTGTGAGTCCGCGCGGGTGGGTACCACCAACCTGCCTATATCTGCCGTGAAGCAGTAATGCGTTTCGGTTTGAAGGGTGGGGCAGCCGTTGTAACTATACTTGAGACCTTAGAACTTATATCTCAAGGTGGGTGGCGCATTTACGTTGTGGATGTCTATGGGCTCCAGTAATCACTTCACACCAGGTGGGCTGTGAGCTCGTCCACCGATCTAAGCAATAAAAAAAAAAAGAAAAAAAACTCACTGCGTTGTTTCTATGGGATAGTTTACTTGCCAAAACCTCACGGTGACCGGTGCTTGAGGTACTTAAAAGCACCGTTAGTGGATCGGGAGGTAAAGGCAACTAAAAGGCATGGCTTAAGCAACATTTTTGCAACTTTACAAGAGGGCTTTTCAAAGTTTAAAATTTAGAAAAAAGTGCTAAGTATAACAAACAAATTTCTGTAGTAATTTGAATGGAGTAATCTTAATTGAAGTTCAATCAAAAACATTGAACTGTTGATGCCAATACCTAATAAAACTGATTACAATTTACCACCTTTAATTACAAAGATAAATGTCGCGTATTAAGCCCTCCATGTCTATGTTCAAAAGTATACAAGTATGTAAATGAGTGTTTGGGATGCCATTGTAAGTCAAGTTATTAGATGTTACTGCCAATTCGTTAAGATTACTTCGTGAAATCATATTATTATCGTTACTTTCTTTCTGTCCCTGATTATCACGCAACCTTCCAAAATCTTTAAATAATCCGTTATATTGTAACATGTCATCGCGCTAAACGCTAATCACACGACGACCATTAGGCTTGATTGAGATAAGTATCATTTATGTTTCTTGTTGGCTCAGATTTGTTCCGTTATGGAGTATTGCAAGGTCAAATTACAACAAAAAAATCACAATTATTATTCTCATAATCCTCTCGCGGGTCTACTGGAAGAGATTTATTAAAGAAATAAGCAGTGCCTTTGTACATAATTTTCCTATTACTCTGTACTATGTCTTCTTTTTTGTGTGTACATAAATAAATAAATAAATAAACAGTCAATCAGCCATGCGCTGGATAAATCTCATTTTCTAATCATCAAGAGTGTGGCGGGTAGCCATCATACAACGCAAGATATTTGACAGATGCCTGAATCTCGCTTACGACGTTTTCAAGATAAACTTGCATATATATTGCATATATTATTACTGGTGGTAGGACCTCTTGTGAGTGCGCACGTGTAGATACCATCAAATTGACTATTTCTGCCTTGAAGCAGTTGTACATTTCGGTTTGAAGGGTGGGGCAACCGTTGTACCTAACTATTCTGAGACCTTATAACCCATATCTCAAGGTAGGTGGCGTTATTTACATTGTAGAGGTATATGGGCTCCGGTAACCACTTAACACCAGGTTACCTGTGAGTTGTTCCACCCATATAAACAATAAAAAACAAAAATACATTGTCAGATCTTTTTTCCACGTACCATCCGGCTTTGTAATGAGCTCCCCTCCACAGTGTTTTCCGAGCGCTATGACATGTCCTTCTTCAAACGAGGCTTGTGGAGAGTATTAAACGGTAGGCAGCGGCTTGGCTCTGCCCCTGGCATAGCTGGCGTCCATAGGCGACGGTAACCACTCACCATCAGGTGGTCCTTAGGCTCGTCTGCCTACAAGGACAATAAAAAAAAAAAGGTTTAACACTTAAAATAGTTTGAGTTGTGGTTTCGGAGAGTTAAGCCTTTGTCAAACAGAACGAGTAATTAGCGCGCGTCAGAGCGCTAGACTGACGCCGCGCTATGACGCCGAGATGTGTTGTAATAATATGGTAACATACCGTCAAACAGAGCCCCAGCGCTATAAGTACGCAGCGCTCTGTCGCGGCGTTAGGACGCTTTGACGTCAGGCGTTGTCATTTTTTACAAATTTTATTTTAGCGTCCGAGTGAATGTGTATTAAAATACTAGATAATGCCCGAAAAAATGATATAAATAGTTAGAAAATACCCATGCTTCTACAATGCCACATCTGAATCACTCGATTTCTTAATACTTTTAAATTTTCACACCTCTATCGAAAGGCACTATGATTTGGCGAATGCGTTGCGTCAAGGAGCGTTAGACTCATCTGGTAAATTTGAAGAGTGCGACGTTAAGTACGCGTTCTGTTTGACGAAGGCTTTAATCTTCATACTGGCTAATACGGGGTATGTCCACTCTTCGATGACACATAATTGATTTAATCTGACATATTCACATAATAATTCAATATGGACGTCATTGAACATTTTAATTTAAATGCAAAATATAGTGAGGGGTAGATCTCAGGGGTATTTTTATTCAATAAAACTATGGGTTAGTCACCAGTATCGAATTTCGAATTTTAATATTTCTTAAACACAAACAATTTTCGATTTTAAAATGATAATTACATTATGACGCGGGCGCACGCTACTCACACTCAAAACGGAAGCACCCGGAACATAGATTATAAACTCTGTCTAAAGACGGACATAGATACTAAAAACGATGTATAGCGACCGTGCATACGGCCGCGAGAGTGACGTACAGGTCGGTTTGCTATAAAAACAAATTAATACGTGAAGCAAAAACTTTGTATCCCTTTTTACGAAAATTGCGCGGACGGAGGAGTATGAAATTTTCCACACTTATAGAAAATATAGAGAAGAAGTGCACAATGCTAATATTTTTTTTAAATAATGCATAAAAGATACATTAAATCAATAAAGAAAACTTTACGCACACTACGACGTATTTGACACAACACATACATAAAAATATACTCTTTGTTTACTGTCAATTGGGAAACTTTTGTTATTGTTTAAAGTCTGTGGTCGAATTGAAAATAGATTAATATTGTTTGTCACGAATAAATAATAAGTCTATTTATTCGTAGGTTTGTCATTAATATTATTGATCTATAGTGCAGTTTTCGCGAATTCTGTGATAATTTTATCGAATTTAGTGTTTGACAATAGAACCATAATAATGTTTAAACTTATAATTTCAATTAATTATAGTCGAATCTCGACTACTGCGGGGCCACTAGTAAAAACAAATTCCGACACTCAACTTTATTTTGTTTATCCAAAGGCAATCAAAAAAGAGAGTCCACATTGATGTCCAACAGATTCATTGAGGGTTTAAGGCCTGACGCACGTCCAACCCAGTATGAAGGTCACGTGAGTGCTATAAATGCTTCCATCATGCTGCATAAGCGATTCTGGTCCAACGTTATCAGAAGGTGGCGGTTATTATGCGCATAATACCAACGATAATACTTTAAAGACCAACTTTTCACAAGATATCAAAAATATTGTTATCAACAAAAAGTTAGATTGATTGTAGAATGACTAATGAATTACAATGGCTTAGTCTGATGAAAACACAGATAAAGCACCAACTATCTATATACTTAAATGCTTAAAACGACTACAATCTGTGATCAATTAGCATAAGAATATTTTGTTTTGAACAAATTGATTAAATAAATGCAGTTTCTCAGAGGTTCCTGCACCTTTTTTCGCCTACCTATTCATTGGTAGCCTAAGAGGTCCAGCTATTTCTGGTAGTAGGACCTCTTGTGAGTCCACACGGGTAGGTACCACCACCCCGCGTATTTTTGCCGTGAAGCAGCAATACGTTTCGGTTTGAAGGGTGGGGCAGCCGTTGTAACTATACTTGAGACCTTAGAACTTATATCTCAAGGTGGGTGGCGCATTTACGTTGTAGATGTCTATGGGCTCCAGTAACCACTTAACACCAGGTGGGCTGTGAGCTAAAAAAAAAAAAGGTACAGGACAGGTAGGTAGGTAGGTGCGGAACATTCATTGGCGCGTTGCTCTGGATTCGACGAGCAACGCGCCGCCCTCGTCGCGGTCATAGGTGAGGACCTCTCGCTGCCGCGCGTCGTGGCTACGATGCTCGGCAGCGACGCGTCCTGGAAGGCGATGCTTGACTTCTGCGAGTCCACCATCTCGCAGAAGGAGGCGGCGGAGCGAGAGAGGGAGAGCTCTTCCCTTTCCGCACCGATCCGTCGCCGTCGAGCCGGGGGCCGGAGGCGGGAATACGCCCGTACGTCCCGGCCCCTGTAGGTAGCGGCCTCCCTCCGGTGAAGGTCAAGGGGCGACCTGAGGGGGTGAGGCCGCGCGGCGCGCTACCAGCGCTCTAGCGCGCTGCCGTGGAGTGATTAGAGCGACCGGTCGACGGTGTATCGCGTCCCGACCCGGCAGGCTGGTTTTGGTCCAGCGGGGTATTTCGGGACACCAGCGGCACCGTCTGGGCGGCCCGACGGGCTGCCGTACCGAGACGGCCGACGTTTCAGAGCCTTCGATTGGCCTCGAAGGCTCCGTCAGCTGGGCGTCCTTGGGGTGAGCCGCGCCGTCTGGTTGTAGTGTTGACCGCGGTAGCCCCCCTACCTCATCGTCGGGTGTAAGAGTGCAGGGGAGTCGTTTAGTGGGTGGGTCCTAAAATCCTTGGGCCCGCGGTCTGCTCACAACACCATGCAGATCGTTGAGTCTCACATACCCCGCGCGCCCCTTTTGCGCGGGGACCTCGTAGGAGGTTCGGCACTCTACTCGAAAAAAAAAAAAAAAAGGTAGGTAGGTAGGTGAGCTTACGGGCTCAATCTGAGAGAAAACCAACCCTAGCAAGAGCAATGCTTTGCTGAATCTACCATCGGATCGGAATCGCGATCCAATGATCCGGCGAGAAACTGGGTGGCTTGTGTTTATGAGCTAGTTCGCTCCTCGTAATCGACAAGTTTAACGAAGTGGCGGGCGGTGCGATGGTATCTGGCGATGGATGGAATTTTTACGCGTCGTAACTAATCAGCAAATTGTAATTCAACCAACTTGCATCGTGAACACAAAACAAAAAGATGTGTGGTGTCGTGGGTCACCGGATAGGAACGAAGTTCTTTATTACAAAAATATTAATTTTAAGTTCTATTCGATGTATAAAGAAAATAAAACTGGAGGTTTCGCAACAACCCACGGTCATTCGGTAACGTGCGAACTTATTACGAGTTACTGCATTGCGCAAACGAACGCTCTGAGATCGTGGTCAATGAATGATAACAAAAATATGTTTTTTTTTGCACGTTATTACAAAGTTAAGTCGTACCTACACTGTGTGCATTACTAATAAAAATCTTACGTTACGGACGTTTTTTCCCTGTTAGGGTACCCCTCCGCATCGTCCCATAAGGAACTTCATTCCAAAAACAGTGAATCGATAACTATCATAGCTTAAATGAAGGTAGTGCTATCAGCACAGAGCTGCAGCAGTAAAGGATCGCGTGAATGACTCCCAGACTAGATGTGGGAACATCTAGTACATATAGTTTGTACCTTGTTGTGAGATTATAATTAGGGCTGAGCCAAAGTGGATTGATTTTAAGAGGACAGGACTAATAAACCAAATAGTGTCTACTACACGTATGGATCTATTATCGCTGCATTTTTTTTTTATGAATAAGTGACAGTTTCACAAGGACAGGTGGGCGAGCAAAGGCTCAGCCAGAAGGGGTGGGATTTACTAACAGAAATATCGCTATACCTTTAAACCAATCTATAGAACTACTTATGAGTTCAAGATCTCCTCAGGGTATTTGTAAAGTCAACGAATGCTAACCTCATTTTGCAAGTTTCTCGAAAGTACCAAAACGAGTTATTTCCGTAAGTACCTACTACTAATTACTACTGTGATTATATGAAGTCTGGGCGTAGTATAAATCTTGAAAATTCTCGAGCGCAAAGCCAGACGGTCAGAGAAACTGTTTAATTGTATGATAACAATAACAAATATGAGTCATTATTGCGTTCTGTTTTATTATTTATCTCGTGGGTTTACGAGTGATGTCAGCACGAAAGGTAATTAAAGGGGCAATAACCAATTAGTACTTGCAAAATGCACTATGTTACTTATGGACATGTTAAGTTTGGTTCACGCCAGAATCAGGTAGCGCTCTGAGAAATTGTTTGAGATGATGATGAGAATACGGAATGAATATGTTAGAGGAAGTCTGAAAGTGGCACCTGTGACAGAGAAGCTGAGAAGTGCGCGATTGGGATGGTATGGACATGTGATGAGACGAAATGAAAATGAGGTTGGTAAGAGAGTGTTAACTATGAATGTGGAAGAATATAGAGGAAGAGGTAGACCTAAGAAGAAATGGATGGATTGCGTGAAAGACGATATGGGTAAGAGGGGAGTGAGCGAAGAAATGGTATATGATAGAAGAGTATGGAAGGAGAAAACATGTTTCGCCGACCCCAGGTGACTGGGATAGGGCAGGACAATGATGATGATGGTGGTGGTATTTATCGTGCGAAGTCACAACACCGGTCAACGCCATCAAACAATCATGGTAGTCCAATAGTACAACGTATTCAAATGGAAAACGAATGCTAAATTATTTATACCTACACCAATTTTACTAATAAGATTTGGTATCGATAAAGATAACACCGTCGTACAATGTTAATAACACTGAGTGTATAATAAAACCCACGATAAGCGGATCCATATAATGATACGATATAACATGCCTGTTGTGGGTTGATACTTTTTTTTTTTTTTTTTTTTCCTACCTAAGCTGATAGCCCTAGCGGCTATTTCAGCGTAACCCTAACTTTAGTAGGTGAGCTCACGGGGCTCAAACCTGACGATGTTGCTAACACGAACCCTAGCAAGAGTCGTGCTTCGCAGAATCTACCACCGGATCGGAAACGCGACCCACTGAGAAGATCCGGCGAGAAACTCAGTGGGCTGTGTCTGAGAGTTAATTTACTCGTCGAGCCCTTCGTCGCAAGCGACGGGTTCGACGAGAACGGTGACCGGTGCTTGAAGTACCTAAAAGCACCGTTAGTGGATCGGGAGGATCCGAGATGACGTGTTTTGGGCGACGTCGACTGCTTTCCATTCTGTCCGCAGGATCGGGAATGTAGTTACCGGCGGCCACGATGAGAACCCTCTCGTGTCGTGCCGCTTTATCGAAGTGGCGCATGGACGCCGACTGAAGATACTTACTGATGGACTCTAAGTCCAGGTCGTCATGGAGGTCGACGTTCCTGACGAACCACGGGGCTCCGACGGCTATCCTGCAAAAACGGGATTGAATAATTTGAAAGGATTTTAAGTGTATGCGGGCCGCGTGAGCGAACACTACACTTGCATAGGTCATGACGGGGCGTATGCAAGTTTTGTAGAGTGTCACCTTATTTCTAAGGGACATTTTACTTCGCCTACATATCATCGGGTAGAGACGTCCTAGAATGAAGGCGGCACGGTCGCGTACCGTCTTGATGTGGGGGCGGAATGTCATCCTACTGTCGAGGGTGACGCCTAAATATTTGACCTTCGGGGCCCACGGTATGGGCTGGTCGAACATCGTGATTGGGCGAACGGCGGGGGCGGGGGTGTTGACGCGCCTAGTCGGGGGAGGGATGCTCAGCGTGGTGTTCGGAGGGCGACCCCTTTTGAAGAGCACCGCTGTGCTTTTCGTGGGGTTGATGTCGATGCGCCACTTCCGGAACCACTGTCCCATGGTGGTAGCTGCGGTCTGAAGTCGTCGATGTAGCAACGCCTTCTTCCTACACGAGTAGTAGATGGCGGTGTCATCGGCGAAGAGCGCCAGATGGGTCTCCGGAGACCGGGGTATATCATTGATATACAAACTGAATAGTAACGGGGAGAGGGCGGAGCCTTGCGGGACTCCGGCTGTGACGTGACGGGGCCGGGAACGCGTTCCCTCGACTCGATATCGGAACGAACGGTTCGACAAGTAGTCTCGTATGATGAGCACGAGCCTGTCTGGCACTCCCATGTTATACAGTTTGTATATCAAACCGTTGTGCCAGACTTTGTCGAACGCCTTCGCTATATCGAAGAAGAGGGCTCCTGTCGGAATGGGTTTCCGCCTGTTCAGCCCTAGTAAGATGTGCTCCGTGAGGCGGTGCACTTGATGGACGCACGAGTGTCTGGCGCGGAATCCAAACTGCTCGTCTATCAGAATTTTGTTCGCGGATACGAAGTCCCAGAGGCGTTTACGAAGGAGCCGTTCGTATAGTTTGCCTATCGCCGGGAGGAGACTGATGGGGCGGTAACTCGCGGTTTCGTTCTTCGGTTTGCCCGGCTTGTGTATGCCGATAACGTCCGCTTCTTTCCACGCCGCGGGAAAGATGCAGTTCGTCATAGCAGCATTTAATATGGTGGCCAACATCGTTATCAGTTGGGCTGGTAACAATTTAAGCGCGCGGTTGCGGATGCCGTCGGAGCCGGGAGCTTTCCGTGGTTGTAGGCTATCGATCGCCTCCTTGACCTCGGAAGTGGTAATGGGGGGTAACGCGTCCGAGGGCGGCAGGGAAGCTCTGCGCTCGACCTCCCTGTCGACGAACTCGGTGTGTTCGGGGTCCGCGTGTTGAGTGCTGGTGGTGCACTGCTCTTGCAGTGCATCGGCCAGCAACTCTGCCTTGTCATCGTCATCGTAAGCCGGTGGTTGGCCTGAGGGGCGTACGAGAGGCGGCATAGTGGCTATAGTTTCGGACTTGAGGGTCCTAGCTAGTTGCCAGTATGCTTGGTGAGTGGGCGCGAGTTCTTCTAAATAACTATCCCAGTTTTCGTTTCGGGCGTCGCTTAAGCGGGATTTGACCTCCCGCTGTAAGCGACGCATCCGAGTCCGGTTTGAATCCGTGGGATATCGATCGTAGGCCCGGATTGCCGCGTTTCTAATTCTAACGAGGTCCCTAAGTTCGGGGGAAAGTCTGATGCGGTGGAAGCAGTCCTCCACATCAACTTGTTTCGAGGATCTTATGATCGCCGTCGAGACGTGATCAGTGAAGATGTTTATGGATTCGACGGTATCCTCGGGGGATGGAGTTGAATCCGGGCCGCAAGGGAGGATTGGTGGAGCGGTGTCAGCTAAGCACGTGCCCAGCTTCTTCCAATCCACCATGGTCCTCGTATCTGGTTCGCGGTTGAGTGGGCGACCGAGCTGCATGACGACAGGTCGGTGGTCTGAGTCGAGTTCTGACATTGCCTCGATGGAGCGTAAGCGCAGAGTTACGTTCCTCAGCAGTGCCAGATCTATTGTGCTCGGACGACGCGCGGCGTTGTACGGATAGCACGTGGGGGTCGGGGGGTTGAATACTTCGAATGTGAGGTCGTCTATGAACGCGTCGAGACGCCTACCGTTCACATTCGTGCGATGGCAGTTCCACCTAGTGTGGTGGCAATTTAAATCGCCTGCCAGGATGACCGCGTCCCCCATACCGAACAGTGTCTCGAGGTCACTGCTCAGGAGGGGTTTGTCAGGGGGGAGATAAACGGATGCGATGACGATCGGCTGGTGTCCCGTCAGCGCGATGCGGCACACTGACGCCTCGATATGTAAGAGCGAGGGAGTATCGAGAGGGACGCAGTGCAGGGCCCTCCTATAGTAAATGACAGTCCCGCCCTTGCGGGCGGAGAGTCTGTCATTCCTAACCATGACGTAATTCGCGACTTTGGGGTCGCGACGCGAGGGCTTTAGGAAGGTCTCCTGCACCAGAAGGATGTCGATGAGATTATCGCGGAGAAACTCATATACTTGATCGCGCTGACGCGCGAGTCCGTTAGCATTATAAAATGCTAACTTTATGGAACGCGGTTTTTCCCTACCGTTGCACGCCATTGATTACCGGTAATCAAACCAGCGTGCGCTGGACGGACTCGATGACGTCGATGTACTCGAACGTCGCGTTTAGGCGGTCTTCGGCCGTGACCGCTCTGCGCATGGCGTCGGCGAACGCACGCATGCGGTCGATATTTATCGCGGCGATATAATCGCGCACGATTGAGAATTCGTTAACGGCAGGCCGCGCGGGGCCGGGGCGAGGCGCGGGACCGGGCGCGGGGGCGGGGCGCGGCGCGAGCAGGGGCTGGGGTGCCGGTGGCTTTCCTGCCAACGTGAGCGGCAGCGGTTTTGCCCACGCGGAGACGGTGGGCACCGGTGCCGGCACGAAGGCAGGTTTCGGCGCACGGGGCGCCGAAGTCTTTGGGCCGACGGTTTTTGGAGGCGCGTTGGCCAGACGCTTCCGCGGGGCCTTGGGGCATCCGCGGTAGTTGGCTGTGTGGCCCTGCTTCTGGCAGAGCACACAGCTCGGTGGTTCGGACGCTGTCTCTTTGACCCGCGAACAGTCGGCTGTCGCGTGGTCTCCGAGGCACTTTACGCACCGCGGACGCGCGTGGCAGTTGCGCGCGGAGTGGCCGTATAGCTGACAGCGGTAGCACTGCCCGGGAGTGCCTTTTCTATATGGGGCCTCGACGGTGACCCCGGATAAGCCGCAAACGGTGCGGAGGCTTGAGGCAATCCGTTTGCCTTCGGCAGTTGGTTCTAACGCGACGAGAACCATATTATATGCGAATTTATCGCGCCCGCTGTGCATTCGGTGCACGCTTACAATCGGGTACGCCTGCCCGATGAGGTCCTCCTTGACCAGCTCGACGTCGAGCTCCTTCGGTACTCCGCGTATTACTACGCGGAGCTCGCGATCCTCCTGGAGCGCATAAGTGTGGAAGCTTATGCGTTCCTTTCGGAGGTGGGCTGTCAGCGCCCTGTGGTCGTCCGGTGAGGCCGTTTTTATCTGTATACCGTGCGCGATGTTACGCGCATGGATGACGGTGACGTTTTGTGCCTTACAGGCACGGGATACGCGATCCCACGCGGTCTTATCTTGCAAAATTACCGGCGGCGGCGCGGGAATTTTGCGGACGGACGCGGGTTGGGGTCGCGGCGACGGGGTTGCGCGGCGAGGGGAGTCGGGTGAGACCACGACTTTAGGACGCGACGCGTTCGCGGCCTTTGGCTGTTTCGGCGCCGCGGACGGTTCCACGGCGCGGGCGCGTTTTTTCCCGCGCGCGACGGTGGTGAACCCTTCCGAGGTTCCCGGTTGGGGACTCGCGGCGGACTCGTACTCCATTTCCGACTCGGAGTCGGAGCCGGAGCTTGATGCCGCGCAAGACGCGATCGACGCGGGCGCGGGGGTGGGGGGCGACATCGGTGAGTCGGGGATAGTCGCGGCTACTAGGCTAGCTTTGTACGCCCTAAACTTCGACATAATGTCCGGGCAGTACTCTCGAACGAATTTCGCGAACAACGCGGGGTTATCTTCTTCTTCCATCGTAGTTTTGCCCGGGGGGGGCGTCCCCGGGACTTAAGGCACACTCGCCGAAAGGCGAGTCCCCTGAGTAGGAGTTCACCCCTTGTGCTTTACCAGCAACAAAGGGGGGGAGTGCCTTTGCCGTGAAAACGGCAGTTGGCTGGGGATTGGGGTGGAGTTTGGAAGGTGGGGCCCCACTGGGTTGTGAGTGCCACAACAAGCGGTGATCGCAGTGGGGGTTTAGTCTTTAAAAAGACTATTTTGCTCGCCGAATAATATAAATAAATTTAATAATATGATATGCGTGAAATGATAGTGAGGATGTCGTTTCGAATGCACAATCAACAAGTTCGAATTGTTTTTACGATCCAAGGTCGCGACGCCAGCGACAATGCGTCAAGAATTCACAACAATGCCGCGATCGGTGCGACAACGACAATGCAGTGAAACTCAGGACACAAGATCGCGACGGCAGCGACAATTTTTCGTAAGAACACGTCCGGACTGTACGGCGATGCAATCGGAACTGTTGATGGTTGATACTGAAACAAGCAAGGCTATTAGTTGCCTGTTTTTTTTTTTTTTTTTCCTACCTATGCTGATAGCCTTAGGGGCTATTTCAGCGTAACCCTAACGTTTGTAGGTGAGCTCACGGGGCTCAAACCTGATGACGTTGCTAACACGAACCCTAGCAAGAGCCGTGCTTCGCAGAATCTACCACCGGATCGGAAACGCGACCCACTGAGAAGATCCGGCGAGAAACTCAGTGGGCTGTGTCTGAGAGTTAATTTACTCGTCGAGCCCTTCGTCGCAAGCGACGGGTTCGACGAGAACGGTGACCGGTGCTTGAAGTACCTAAAAGCACCGTTAGTAGATCGGGAGGATCGGAGATGACGTGTTTTGGGCGACGTCGACTGCTTTCCATTCTGTCCGCAGGATCGGGAATGTAGTTACCGGCGGCCACGATGAGAGGGTTCTCGTGTCGTGCCGCTTTATCGAAGTGGCGCATCGACGCCGACTGAAGATACTTACTGATGGACTCTAAGTCCAGGTCGTCATGGAGGTCGACGTTCCTGACGAACCACGGGGCTCCGACGGCTATCCTGCAAAAACGGGATTGAATAATCTGGAAGGATTTTAAGTGAGTGCGGGCCGCGTGGGCGAACACTACACTTGCATAGGTCATGACGGGGTGTATGCAAGTTTTGTAGAGTGTCACCTTATTTCTAAGAGACATTTTACTTCGCCTGCCTATCATCAGATAGAGACGTCCTAGAATGAAGGCGGCACGGTCGCGTACCGTCTTAATATGGGGGCGGAATGTCATCCTTAGTTGCCTGTATGCATAGTGCGAGTTTTAAACGTTTTCGATAGCGTTAAAGTTAACTAAATTTTGTATGCAGTTGAAACAGCGCCCCTAGCGGCAAACGTTGGTAAACGTTCCAACTCCATACAAACTTTAGTTAACGTTTACGCTATCGAGAACGTTATAAAACTCGCACTAAGCTCACTGACCATAAGATCGGTAATGACAGACTTTTGTCTGTGTGAGTAAGCCTTCAATTCTTCTTATTCTTCTCCATCGCTCCATTATTACTGAGGATCGTGACTCCGTTTCAACATGTCGACTGCCAGCCCCCATCGGTTCCGGTTAGTTACTTGGTGTAGTGCAGTGCTAAGTGGTCCGCTGGTTTGCTCGGAGATCTGGTCAGACCAAGGTTTGGGGCTCCGGCCTCTAGGACGTTTTCCTTCTACTTTTCCAGTGACCATCAGACGTTCCAAGTTGTCTACACCTCTGCGGGCAACGTGGCCAAAGTAGCGTATTATGCGTTGTAGACAGGTGGTAGACAGGCCTTCAATAATCCCTTCATAAAAACCAACCCGCTCCAATCATCATTTACTAGAGGTAGGGTACAGTATGCCCGCACGGGTAGAGCAACCGACCTGCCCATTTCAGCCACGCGTATACCTCTTGGGCTTAACGTGTGAGACAACTAGTATCTGTGGCCCGATGACTATGAGTACTCTTGACCGCGACAAGTGATTTGAGAATACCTTTTCTTATTGCTTAGGTTGGCGGACAAGCTGGTATTGAGTGCTCACCTGAGCCTATAGACATCAACAACGTAAATGCCGCCACCCATCTTGAGACATGAGTTCTAAGTCAGTTATTACAACGGCTGCCCCATCCTTCCAACCTTTAGGGCATCACAGCAAAATTAGGTAGGGTAGGGTGGTGGTACCTACCCGTGCGGACTCACAAGACGTCCTAGCACAAGTACGTAATTACGCAAATTATAATTGTTGCAGGTAATTTTTGTAACAATCAAACAACAACAAACAACCCTTGATAATTTAAGTTATTCATGAACATTTGTTAAGTACGTATTTCATTAGGAATACTGGTATATCACATCACTCGATACGAATTCACCGGGCGCGTCTTATCCTTTAGGCCATGATGACTTCCAAATTTACCTTGTACCTGTACTTAATTAGAACAACTCTCCCGAAACATGTAATCCTGGTACTTTTCTAGTAAGAACCGGTATGCACTCAGACAGGCAATTTGACTGATCGGGCTGGATGATTTGGCTAAATGTTACGGTGACCTTGATATCTATGAAACTAGACTCAGGGGATTTGTCAGATGTGTGAAGGATATCCTATTTAACAATGGCTAGTTATCAATATAATGTTTGTGTTGGTTGTATTGTTGTCTACTTTTTAATTGTTTTACTGGTGGTAGGACCTCTTGTGAGTCCGCGCGGGTAGTTACCACCGTCCTGCCTATTTCTGCTGTGAAGCAGTAATGCGTTTCGGTTTGAGGGGTGGGGCAGCCGTTGTAACTATACTGAGATCTTAGAACTTATATCTCAAGGTGGGTGGCGCATTTACGTTGTAGATGTCCATGGGCTCCAGTAACCACTTAACAACAGGTGGGCTGTGAGCTCGTCCACCGATTTAAGAAATTAAAAAAAAAAATTGTAATTCTTATTTTTGTTTTCAATAGCCAAAGCTGTGTACATTAATACGGGCTTGCTGAGTGCATATACCATTTAGATTACAATCCAGATTAGATCTAGGTACTACTTGTACGATTTAGCTAATTAATACTGTAAGGATTGTAATTTATTTGTGCATCAATAAATAAATAAAATTGAGCATAGTTCAATAGGTACGTAATCAGAGAGGTATCTAATCAAGTTCGGGACTCGCAATCTCTTATACGACGCATGAAGGACTATACTGGTTCAGGAGCGCTAATGCGTTCTTTGAGGCCGCGCAATAAGCTACACCGTCTCATCTTTATCTCACGCGAATCAAACGTGTATTAAGTACGTAAGTTCTCTAATGCTGACATCTTTTGCTTGTCACTTGCAGCCTACGATTGTAGCATATAGAAAAGCTATTTTAAAATAATATTTATAAGGTGATTTAGTCTTTTTTTTTATCTACCTAAACTGTTAGCCTGGAGCGGCTATTCCAGCGTAACCGTAACTAGTAGGTGAGCTCACGCGGCTCGAACCTGACTACGATGCTAACACGAACCCTAGCAAGAGCCGTGCTTCGCAGAATCTACCACCGGATCGGAAACGCGACCCACTGAGAAGATCCGGCGAGAAACTCAGTGGGCTGTGTCTGAGAGTTAATGATTTAGTCCGATGATTATTACATTCTTATAGTGTAAGTTGACGTACAAAATAATATGTGCGTATTTTGTTGCTTTTGTTTTGTTGTAAACTTCAATTTCTAAATTTCACTTCTCTGTTCACTTTCTACTTATATGTGATTTTGATTGTGGTAACATATTTGGTTATTGTTTTAGCAATTTTTTAAAATATTATAATTTGTTTGCATTGTACTCTTTGTTTCCTAAATAAATAAATAAATTAATGTTACAGATACTTTGACCCCCAACGATCCTAGACAACGTAAAAACGATCTACATATTATCTGTACATTAATAAAATAGGTATTGGATTTATTTTAAATCGCTTATCGAAGAAGCAACCGAGCGTGTACATAGGTACATTGTGGTCGTGGATCAAAGATCATTTCATATTTATCATTTGGGCTGTCACTAGATTAACTAATTTATAAATTTGTCGTATAATTTCGTGATGAAACTATATTCTGTGATTTACGAGTGTAATTTTATTTACAAATGTTATATGACAATCTTGTCGCTAAAGAATAGAGCGTTTGTCTTCTATTAAAGACGTGAAGTCCCATCCTACTCATTTTAACTTTTAAATTTTAATGTTAGAGGTCGTATAATCGGTAATATCGTAAAAGGCTTAGTTCAAAGGTTCAAAAGCAAATTACCAATCCGCTTAAAGTGGTTTTTGCTAAAAACTAGACCCAACGTTACAATTAATTTGAGACAAATTTAACGTTATATACCTAGTCAGGTCATAAATTCTGTCACATGTTTAATGTAAAATAATTGAAACAAGTTTATTCATTATGTAACCATTCATATACCAAAATGAACTTAACAAAACATAGATTCTTATGACACTAAAGTTTATTCAAAATGACCTCCGTGATTTTGAATACAGGCCTTCAATCTGCGCGGCCAGTCGTCTATCGCAGCACGAACGAGGTCCATGTCAATATCGGCGGCTGCCTTAATCAAGGATGTCTTGAGTGACTCCAAATTGGGATGAGGCTTTAAGCACGCCTTTTCCTCCAAGTGTTGCCATATCTTGTAATCTAACGGATTCAAATCTGGACTGGAGGAGGGCCAGTCTTCGTGCCGGATGAAGTCGATTTCACGCGCCGCCAGCCAGTCTTGTGTGCTCTTCGCTCTGTGAGCTGGCACCGAATCTTGTTGGAATACCCAGTGCCTGTTATTGAACATGGTATGAGAAACAGGTTCCACAAGGTTCGTCAGGACTGTATTTTGATACACAACTGCATTCGTTTTTACACCTTTCTCACAAAAATGTACCTCTGTTAAGCCCCAATAAGAAACTCCTAACCATACCATGAGCGACGATGGAAAATGACCTCGTTGGACACGCGGAATACGGTTGCTCGCTTCTTCACTACTGTGTGCGTACACCTTATCATTTTGTTTGTTGTAGCTCTCTTCTACGGTAAAAATTTTTTCATCCGAAAAAAGAATTTCGCGATATTTTTTTCCTGCGTACCGCTTCAACAAAGCGCGGCATCTCTTCAGTCTCAGGTCCATTAGACGAGCATTCAAACGATGTCCTGTTTTTCTTCGATATGCCCGAAGCCCTAAGTCTTCATTTAACACCCTTTTCACCGTGGTTCTGCTTAACCCCATCTGAAGGGCCAACAGTTTCTGCTTACGTTTGGGATTTCTTTGAATTCGCGCCTTCACAGCTTTTATCACTGCTGGAGTCCTAACAGACCGAGGGCGACCACTTCTTGACCTGTCATCTACACTAGAGTCTTCATTGTATCGTTTGATGGTACGATAAATGAATCTTTTGGTTATATTCAAATTTTTCAGTATGTTAAAAATTTGAATTGGCGTGTAACTGCAACAATACAACGCAATAACTGCAACACGGTCTTCTTTAAGCGTCCACTCCATATTTAAAAATGAGTAAAATTCTAAAAGTATACATTTTTATTTTCATGAACAATTCGAAATTCGAATTCAATAAACTTTTTTGTGGCCAGCATTCTAAAAGAAAAGTTTTTACTGTGTGACAATACTTATGACCTGACTAGTTATATATATATTTTAATTGCTTAGATGGGTGGACGAGCTCACGGCCCACCGGGTGTTAAGTGGTTACCGGAGCCCATAGACATCTACAACGTAAATGGCGCCACCCACCTTGAGATATGAGTTCTAAGATCTCAGTGTAGTTACAACGGCTGTCCCACCCTTCAAATCGAAACGCATTACTGATTCACGGCAGAAATAGGTAGGGTTTTCCTACCCGTACCTCGGTCTCGAATTGGACGGTCGTTGGAACTTCCGCGCTCATTTCGGGAAGTTGGGCCCCCGACTGATGGCGACGGCTGGCTCGCTGAGTCGGCTCTTGCCAAACGTCGGAGGGCCTGACACGGTGGTGCGCCGCCTCTACGTGGGGGTGTTGCGGTCTATTGCATTATACGGAGCCCACGTGTGGTGCCGCGCCTTGACTCGCAGAAACGTCGTGGCGCTGCGACGCCCGCAGCGTGCAATCGCAGTCAGGGCGATTCGTGGATACCGCATCGTCTCCTTCGAGGCGGCGTGCGTTCTCGCCGGGACGCCTCCCTGGGACCTGGAGGCGGAGGCGCTCGCTGCCGATTATGCGTGGCGTTGTGACCTTCGCGACAGGGGGGAATCACGTCCCGGAGAAGGAGCAATTAGAGCGCGGAGGCTCTAATCTCGGCGGTCAGTGTCTCGCCGCTTGGCGGACTCGTCGGCCGGTCTCCGGACCGTCGAGGCGGTGCGCCCGGTCCTCGCGGAATGGGCGAACCGTGACCAAGGGCGTCTCACCTCCCGGTTGACGCAAATGCTTACCGGCCATGGGTGTTTCGGCCGGTACCTGCATCGCGTCGCCCGGAGGGAACCGACGATGGAGTGTCACCACTGTGACTGCGACGAGGACACGGTCGAGCATACGCTCGCACATTGCCCCGCATGGCTGGAGCAACGCCGTGTCCTTGTCTCGCAAATAGGACCGGGCTTGTCGCTGCCGATTGTCGTGGCTACGATGCTCGGCAGCGATGAGTCCTGGAAGGCGATGCTCGACTTCTGCGAGTACACCATCTCGCAGAAGGAGGCGGCGGAACGAGAGAGGGAGAGCTCATACCTCTCCGCACCTATCCGTCGCCGCCGAGCCGGGGGCCGTAGAAGGGCTTTTGCCCGACTTCGGCCCCTGTAAGAGGCGAACTCCCCCCGGTGAAGGTCAAGGGGCGACCTGAGGGGGTAGAGGCCGCGCGGCGCGCTACCAGCATTCTAGCGCGCTGCCGTGGAGTAATAGAGCGACCGGTCGACGGTGTATCGCGTCCCGACCCGGCAGGCTGGTTCTGATCCAGCGGGGTATTCCGGGACATCAGCGGCACCATCTGGGCGGCCTGACGGGCTGCCGTACCGAGACGGACGACGTTTCAGAGCCTCCGACGTTCGGAAAGATACCCGAAAAAAAAAAAAAGAGAAGGTTTTCCAACCCGTGCAGACTTAGAAGAGGTCCTACCACCAGTAATTACGTAAATTATAATTTTGCGAGTTTGATTTTTATTACACGATGTTATTATTCCTTCACCGTGGAAGTCAAAAAGTGAATTTCAAAGGCTCAAGAGCAAAATACCAATCCTAATGTTTAAAGTGGTTTTTGCTAAAAACTAGAACTAACGTTACATTTTGAAAAAAAATTAAAGTTGTATATGATAATTGACCATCACAATGACCATACCAAGTTTTTTTTTTTTTATGATTGAAGGATTACTGGTGGCCCGGAGGCCTTTCCAGTTTCACCAGGACAGGACCATAACAAGTACCACTTGAATGAAACTTCGAGAATTAATTTGACGTGTCAGCGCGAGCACCAGATATTGCTTATAACGATGACTTTACGAAAATAGCGGTACAACTGATTAGGCTCTGAACGAAGTACGACTTACACACGCACATAAATATATTAATTTTATTTATGAGCGTCATCTATAGTTTTCTTGGAATGTATCCAGCGGCTAAACAGTAGCAGCTGAAGTCCAGGAGCATGACTATTTACCGTCTAATGAACTGTATGCTTGTTTGTCTCTAAAGCTCTTTAAACCAAAAGAAACCATTTGACAAAATGAAGAAGAGATTGAAGTCGTCGTGGCCTAAAGGATAAGACGTCCGGTGTATTCGTATCTCGCAGGCGGGTACCAATTTTTCTAATGAAATACCTACATACTTAGCAAATGTTCACGATTGACTTCCACGGTGAAGGAATAACATCGTGTAATAAAAATCAAACCCGCAAAAATTATAATTTGCGTAATTACTGGACCTCTTGTGAGTCCACACGGGTAGGTACCACCGCCCTGCCTATTTCTGCCGTGAAGCAGTAATGCGTTTTGGTCTGAAGGGTATGGAAGCCGTTGTAACTATACTGAGATCTTAGAACTTATATCACAAGGTGGGTGGCGCATTTACGTTGTAGATTTCTATGGGCTCCAGTAAGCACTTAAAACCAGGTGGGCTGTGAGCTCGTCCACACATCTAAGCAATATAAAAAATATATAAAAAATGTTCATTTACAAAGGTTATATATGACAATTTTTTAAAGACGTGAAGTCCCATCTTACTCATTTTAACTTTTGAATTGTAGTGTTTAGAGGTGTGCCCGTAATTTAATAATGATTCCTCATACGCTTTCAAAGGCTCAAGAGTAAAATACCAATCCGCTTAAAGTGGTTTTTGTTAAAAACTAGACCCAACCTTACATTTTGAGAAAAAATTCAAGTAGGCAGCGGCTTGGCTCTGGCCCTGGCATTGCTGAAGTCCATGGGCGACGGTAATCACTCACCATCAGGTGGGCCGTATGCTCGTCTGCCTACAAGGGCAATAAAAAAAAAAGTTTTATATGATAATTGACCATCACAATGACCCTGCCAAGTGCCACCGAGGACACCACTTGGATGAGACTTCGAGGATTGATTCGACGTCTCAGCGCGAGCACCAGATATTGCTTATAACGATGACTTTACGAAAATAACGTTACAACTGATTGCGCTCTGATCGAAGTACGATTTACACACACACACACACACAAAAATATTAATTTTATGTATGAGTGTCATCTATAGTTTTTTTGGACTGTATCCAGCGACTGAACAAGCCTTGCTGATGTCCAGGAGGGTGGGGCAGCCGTTGTAACTATACTGGGACCTTAGAACTTATATCTCAAGATGGGTGGCGCATTTACGTTATAGATCTCTATGGGCTCCAGTAACCACTTAACACCGGGTGGGCTGTGAAATCGTCCACTCATCAAAGCAATAAATAAATAATTGCCTTTAAGTGTTTTGTGTGATCTTCCATCCGTGCTTCTTATATGTAGTTATGTTATCTTCCAACGGAACTAACGGTTATCTCAGACCACGTGGGGCTGCGGTGTTCCCGACATATAGAGCGCTAGCTCGTGGCTTTGTTTGTTTATTTTACGTAAATTATCTACTAGTGTATAGTTTGCTTGATATCTATACTTCTATACTAATATTATAAAGAGGAAAGATTTGTTTGTTTGTATTGAATAGGCTCCGAAACTACTGAGCCGATTTGAAAAATTATTTCACTGTTTAGAAGCAACATTATTCCCGAGTGACAAACGCTATAATATTTTTTGAAATAAATTAGGGATCCTTACTAAAACACCAATAATGTAATCCAAAGTGTAAAAAATTTATCTAAAGTATTCTTTACATCGCGTGCCCAGCGAAAACTGTTGATGATAGAATAAAATAATGTAATACGACTTTGTAGAACACAGTATTATTTACAAAAAGTGTCGCGACAGCATATGTCTATCTATTATAGTGATGCCGCAGTAAGTGTTCTTTTATTTAAAAAAATAAAAAAACGTCAAATATCGTTGAAACTTTTGTTAAAGACCCGAGCGGAGCCGGAGCGGGCCGCTTGTTGTAATAAAAAAATAGAAAGCATGTGAACCCGGTTGGTCTGCCGAGAAAACACATCCAATAGGTGCAAGATTTTTTTGAGTCGTCCAATATAAGTCGTTACTATTGATAGCAGTAGAGTTGTACTGCTGATAGACCTGCAATTCGAGGGATCCGACCGGTCGCCTTTTTGGAGGTAGAGTGACATGGGTGGTCTTCCACAAAGACGGAACCCTGATGGTGCTGTACGAAAGGTGATACAGGACTTCTTCGTCATCTAATGTCGGAATTGAGGTCGAGAGGGAGTTTGACCATCTCTACACAGCTTCTAATTTTGTACTTCTTCTTCTTCTTTTTCGCCACCTTATCCTACTAGGTGGGTTAGGCACAGCGACTTTTTTCTTTTCCATTCTCTTCTATCAGCCGTCATCTCAACAATCACTCCTCTCGCTCTCATATCGTCATTCACACAATCCAATAATGTCTTCTTCGGTCGACCTCTTTCTCCTCTACCTTGCACTACCATTTCCATACATCTCCTAGTCACATGCATCTTCTCTCTCCGCATCACATGTCCATACCACGCTAACCGTCCGCTCTTTGATTTGTTGATTAGCCTCTACTTTTGTACTATGGGCCAAAATGTCATCGGACTTGCGCAGTGGTTTTTTTTATTTTTATTGCCCTTGTAGGCAGACTAGCATACGGACCACCTGATGGTGAGTGGTTACCGTCGCCCATGGTCTTCAGCAATGCCAGGGGCAGAGCCAAGCCGCTGCCAACCGCAAAGTGGAAGACTAGAATCCCTAAGGTATTTCAGATGTAATATTCCATTCCCTAATGCAGCACGCGCCAGGTCTCGGGGAAACAAGATGTTCAAAATTCAGTTCCAACTTAGAAATTTCTAGAGGAGGGGCGTAATGTCAGCGAAAGGGTCAAAAAAAAGAAATACTTTACACGTAAACACGAACGACTTCCATCAGGGAACATCGTGCAATAAAAATCAAACCTGCCATTAATGAGTTTTCGAAGTAACTGGTGGTTCTACGTACCTCACACGAATGGGCATCAACATTCGGATCGCTTTATGTTTAAAACACAGGATAGCCGTCAAGGAATACTGTTACACCGGTAAGAATAACGCCATCTATTATCTAATGGCGGGAACACATATCGAAACGACCCATTCTATTGGGAATGTTTTCGATAATTGTAGAGTTGTCATGTCGACTGTAAAAGCGTTGCAGAGATGACACGAATGTAGTCAGTGATCGGATCTACTCGAAGTGAAACAACGAACGGATCACCTGAAGCGAAGCGGAAGAAGTTATTTACGAATTGTAAAGTGTTCTAAGGGTTTATCCCGTCCACAGCGCGTAATAATACAATTGAAATTTCGACTTTTTTTTATTGCTTACATGAGTGGACGAGCTCACTGCCCACCTGGTGTTAAGTGGTTACTGGAGCCCATAGACATCTACAACGTAGACGCGCCACCCACCTTGAGATACAAGTTCTAAAGTCTCAATATAGTTACTACGGCTGCCCCACCCTTCAAACCGAAACGCATTACTGCTTCACGGCAGAAATAGGCAGGGCGGTGGTACCTATCCGCGCGGACTCACAAGTGGTCCTACCCCCAGTAATTACGCAAACTATAATTTTTGTGGGTTTGATTTTTATTACACGATGTTATTCCTTCACCGTGGAAGTCAATCGTGACCTCAAAGGGAGTGAGGGCCACGTAACCCAGAGGCTCCTGTAGCCACTGGAGCACACAGGTAGACCGTCAGCTGGTTCACCGATCTAAACAACGCCGTTAAAAAAAAACAGTTTCAAAATTGTGTCAATTAATTTATTGAATACGTACGTACAAATTCTGGAGCATGTCAATTTACATGTGAGTGTTTATCTAATATAATTTAATTCAATGTTTTAAATTGGTTCTCTTCAAACGTCTTTGAGACATCGCCGAGTACGATCGACAGCTGTTTGTAAATACGTAAACCAAACATACAAATACGAATTTGTTTATTATTAATTATACTTGATTCGCGTGTGTTTTTATTTCGTTTGCCTGAGAAAATGGCGTTACAGTTCGTTTTATGGGTAAGTTCTTGTTTTGAAAAATTGTTATGGCCTTTTTTTCCTTTCTATTCGCTGGTAGCCTAGAGGGCTATTTCATCCACGCCTGGGTAGGAAAGCTCACGGGTTCGACCTGGGAGAATTTGCTAATACTAGCCCTAGCAAGAGCAGTGTTTTGCAGAATCTACCACCGGATCGGAAACGCGACCCACTGTGAGGATCCGGCGAGAAACTCAGTGGTCTGTGTCTTTGGGTTGGTTTACTTGCCAAACTTATCGTCGTAATGGACGAGTGTGATGACCGTCAAAAGCTGTGGTGTCTGGAAACGGTACATTAGCCTTTTTATTACACAGATATTGTGGGTGGAAATTACCACGAGCGTAAGTCCCTACTGTTGTTTAGTGGTCATCGAAGCTAATTTACTGGTGGTAGGACCTCTTGTGAGTCTGCGCGTGTAGGTAGCACCACCCTGCCTATTTCTGCCGTGAAGCAGTAATGCGTTTCAGCTTGAAGGGGCAGCCGTTGTAACTATACTGAGACCTTAGAACTGAAATCTCAAGGTGGGTGGCGGCATTTACGTTGTATATGTCTATGGACTCCGGAAGTCCCTTAACACCAGCTGGGCTGTGAGCTCGTCCACCCATATATGCAATAAAAAAAAGAAAAAAAAGAGCACTATCGCGTGATCACTTTAAATATCTTAATCGCAGTTTTAAAATCAAGCACAAAGGGATTATGAATTGAATCTACAAATCCTTAATTTTTATCTATATGATATATTGTTACACTTGTTTACAGTTGTGAACAAGTGTAACGATATAATATTATTATTAAATATACAATTTATAAATTGGATATTTAATTTGGTCGATAAAACATTTCATTGCGCTAAAAGTGCAAAAGAAAATGAGTTTTTTCAGGCAACTTAAGTCCATAAAATTTTACATAGAATTACATAAAATTTAAATCAAAATAAAATAAAATTAAAATTATAATTTATCACAATTATTAAAAATAAAAATTAATAAAAATCAAATCGAATCAAACGAAATTGAATTAAAATTATTAAAATTATAATTGTCAACTACTAATATAAACTTAATATTAAATAATACAATAATTAATGAAATAATGTTAACTGAGTAACAGCCACTATGACGAGGGAATAACAATGTTTTTTTTTCTTAGTGCCCTTTTAGGCAGTCGAGCATACGGCCCACCTAATGGTGAGTGGTTACCGTCGCCCATGGACTTCAGCAATGCCCGAGGCAGAGCCAAGCCGCTGCCTACCGCTTAATACTCTCCACAAGCCTCGTTTGAAGAAGGACATGTCATAGCGCTCGGGAAACACCGTGGAGGGGAGCTCATTCCATAGCCGTATGATACGTGGCAAAAAAGATATCTGAAACGCACTGTCGATGATCGCAGCGGTTCCAGATAATATGGATGAACTCTGCTCCGATGGCGGGAGGTGCGATGATAAAAAGAAGATGAGGGGATCATCTCAAACAATTCCTCAGAGCACGTGTGATAAATTAGTGATGGCATGGCGTTCGCCGGTGTATACATCTGGTCTATTTCTGCCGTGAAGCAGCTACGTCTGTCGGGTTGAATGTGACTGGCTTCGACATCACGGTGGCAGGTCGAATGTCGGAAGACTATAACGATGGAGGAACATTGACAATGTCCCTCCCTTCATTCCTTGTGTACCATACAAAGAAAATACTTACTGAAGAGAACTGGTTTTACAACTGGTGGTAGGACCTCTTGTGAGTCCGCACGGGTAGGTACCACCGCTCTGCCTATTTCTGCCGTGAAGCAGTAATGTGTTTCGGTTTCAAGGGTAGGGCAGCCGTTGTAACTACACTGAGACCTTAGAACTTATATCTCAATGTGGGTGGCGCATTTACGTAGTAGATGTCTATGGTATTCAGTATCCACTTAACACCAGGTGAGCTGTGAGCTCGTACCCCCATATAAGCAATAATAATAATAAAATAACACATCCGATATGTCTTTCTCGATGACTCCAAAACGAAATAAATATCGAAATGAAATGGAAATGGCTGGTTCTTGGTAAATGAGCGAGCTTCGTGGGGTTAAGATTAGACTGGGTCGCACTGGTACCTTCATCGTACTGGTGATAGGACATATTGTAAGTTCCTACGGGTAGATACCACCACCGTGCTAGTCTCTACAAAGTAGAGGTCGATCATTCGCGAAGCATCTTGAGCTGTCTCCTTCGGAGGTGCTCGGGTAGCTGTTAGCAAATACCACCCCTTCTGGCTGAGCCTTTGCTTCCCCACCTGTCCTGGCAAAACTGAAAATAACTCCGGGCCACCAGTAATCTTTCAATCATAAAAAAGAAGTCTAGCATTCCGGTTTGAAGAGAGGGGCAACCGTTATAGAGGGAGCCTTCGATGTTGTCACAAGGTGGGGGCGGCCTCTCCATTGTGACACCTGTAAGATCTGGTAACCACTTCATTCTGGGTAGGCCATTAGCTCGTATAGCCTATAGTCCATAGCCATATACACAAACAAATATACGCATATTTGCTATTGATGCTGCCATAAGATAAGAGATAGCACCTCAATCTGTGACACATAAAAGCTCCTAGAGATTTTCATTGATGGAAACTGCTCGTTTACTCATTGAATTATTGTAAACTCCATAATGAAAAATGGAAAATATATATTAAGCATATTATAAAAATACAATGGGCGCTCTTATCGCCAAGAAAATTTCTTACAGACAGCCATCAGCAGGACAAGAATAATTTATGATAACGCATAGGCATTTGATTAGTAGTATAGAGATTATTAATATTCTCAGCGCCATTGCAAAGAGAATTTTTCAACATACTTATCGCAAAGCAAAGCATAGCATATCCACACAAATTTGTTGATTGTAATAAAGTTGGAAAATGGATAATTAGAGATCTATTTGGCGCATTGTAACGTGTAAATTAACGAAGTCATTAATGAAACCGGTACAACTGTTTTGATCAAAACAACATAATATTATTTACAAAACAAAAGCTACATACGAAAATATCGCCAGTGAATTAGGGCATATATTGTTTTGCCGTAATAATTGGGACGAGTCTTGCGTAAATTAAGTTGGTACTTAATGTTGAAGTACTTATCGATATACGCAATTGCTTATCAGTTATTTACTACAACTAAATTTAAATTTAATTTTTATTTTTTTATTTTTAATAATAATTATTATATAATATAATACTTTGTATTAATTGTATGTATATTTACGGAGATATGTATGTGTATATGTGTGTGTACATATATGTATATATATTTCACTGGAATGGTACACCGCGCGTAGTTCGTTTCCAAATGATTCTTGTCCACCTGATGGTTGTCTGGAAGAGATCGCTCTTAGCGATAAGACCGCCAATTGTACTTTTTTGTTTTTAATGTATCGCACTGTTTATTTGTTTTTTGGTGTACAATAAAGAATACTCTCTCTCTCTCTCTCTCTCTCTAAGCTGACCAAACGGTCTCCTAAGGCCTTTAGGTCTGTGACTATGGTAGTAACGATTTGTGTAATGAATCGATCAGATAGGAATTAGTGATGGCTCCATCGAGACTAGAGTTCAGATATGACAACGGAATGGCGCTAGTCTTGTTGTGGTTTTTCTTTATTTTTATTTATTGATGCACAAAACAAATTTGTACTGGAGGTAGGACCTCTTGTGAGTCCGCGCGGGTAGGTACCACCACCCTGCCTATTTCTGCCGTGAAGCAGTAATGCGTTTCGGTTTGAAAGGTGGGGCAGTCGTAACTATACTTGAGACCTTAGAACTTATATCTCAAGGTGAGTGGCGCAGTTACGTTGTAGATCTCTATGGGCTCCAGTAACCACTTAACACCAGGTGGGCTGTGTGTTCACCCATTATGTCGCGCTTGTAAATTCCGCGGGCATTAAACACTTGATGTTTATCGAGCTTGTAAAGTCCTCGATCGCTGTAGTCATTCGCTGATACCAATCGTTGGCGCATCACCGGCCCGATGTAAGCCGAGCTACACTTGCGTAACAATCCGCTCTAATTACGGCTATCACAAAATAAAGCATTCGAAGAAGACAATCGGAATTGTGATATGACTAATACATAATTTACCAACATTATCGCGACTTAAATCTAAATCGTTTTTTGATGGTATTACGATTTAAGAAATCATTTATTTTCGTATATAGAAACCTATTACTTTAATAAATAATATCTATTGCTTAGATGTGTGGACGAGCTCACAGCCTACCTGGTGTTATGTGGTTACTGTGTTGGCCCATAGACATCTACAACGTAAATGCCGCCACTCAGCTTGAGATATAAGTTCTAAGGTCTCAGTACAACGGCTGCCCCACCTTTCAAACCGAAACGCATTACTGCTTCACGGCAGAAATAGGCGGGGCGGTGGTACCTACCCGTGCGGACTCACAAGAGGTCCTACCACCAGTAAAAATCTGCCGATTGACCTGCCGATTGATTTATCAATTTTCTTTTACAGAGGAACTTAATGTTTTTGATGGCGCTGTTCCTTTGTATCGCACTGGTTCGGACCGCCACCTCAAGACCGCCCTGGTTGGCGCCGGGCAGTCAGATCTTCACGGAGTCAGCTGAATGTCACACAGACGTAAGTGCCTTAACACGAATTCAAAAAAAAAACGTTCTTAGTGTTGTCCCTTGCTCGATTCGATTGGGTTATGTATGTCATTCTGGTTACTTGATATAGATCGCCTCGTTGATAGAGTTACATGTCTCCACTGTTTACTGCACTACGGGTCATTGACGATGGTCTTGAGGGCCCGTCGGTCGAGCGTCCTTAGGTCCTTCATGTAGAATCTTATTGTAGTGTTGACTGCGGGAACTCCCCTACTCTGACTGAGTTCTGATTCGGGGCAAAGATCGGACGTGAAAGAGTGCAAGGGATTTGTTTAATAATAAAAAATATTCTTGAGCCCGCGGTCTGCTTCCAACATCAGCAGATCGTCAAGTCAGACATACCCCGCGTGCCCCATAGACGCGGACACCTCGTACGAGGTTTGGTCCCCTGCCCAAAAATAGCAGAGCTGTTTTTGAATATGTTAGTTTTATAGCCATCTAAGATGTCTGGAAGTATTGGAATGTCTTTAAGCTAATTTCAAACAATGCATTCTCCATGTCTACAGGACGAGTTGTTGGATTTATGCCAGAGATGCGCCAAGCTTACCAAATCAAAGCTAGCCTATCCGGCTTGCTGCTCGAAAGATCTTAAGGCGAGGAAATGGTGTTCGGACTACGTGTACTTCGGTAGAGGTCAATACGATTTTTAAGCGTAAATTACTTAGATAGAGGTATATCGCATCGCCCGCCACCGGAGTAGAGTTCGTCCATACTACCTGGAGCCACGGCGTTCATCCACAGTGCGCTTCCAGAGATCATTTTTGTCACGTACCATCCGGCTTTGGAATGAGCTCCCGTGTGCTATGACATATCCTTCTTCAAACGAGGCTTATGGAGAGTACTTAACGGTAGGCCGCGGCTTGGCTCTGCTCCTGGCATTGCTGAAGTCCATGGGCGACGGTAACCACTTACCATTAGATGGGCCGTACGCTCGTCTGTCTACAAAGACAATAAAAAAAAACTTTGAGAGCTATGGCCAGCAAATTACCCTTTGGCATTTGAGGTCGCCAGTGACAATATTCAGTTTTTGTTGAGATAATATTGAGATAAACGCACGGAGTCGAGACATTTTTTGTTCAAGTTCGGTTAATCAACACTAATCATACCAAGACTTACTTATACCTATTTTTACTATATCGGGTAGAAACAAAGTAAAAAAAATAGTACAATAACTGTAGATTAATTGGTAAGAAAAAGTCTAATGTGCAAAAGCAATAAGACGATACGTGCATTTTCAATGCAAAATTTCAAAATGGGTCATTTGACCTGTTATGGTATGTTTAGTGTCAAATGAAGATGTTGATTCAAAAGACCGCTTGGCAAAAGGTCCTCTAACACAGCTTGTAGTTTTCAAAATTAATAAAAGTCTTTTGGAGGCAGAGTCATTCATTTTATAAATATTTCTATCAAAAATCGAGCTTCGTTTAGATTTCATTCAGTGCAATTTATCGATAAGATTAGCTTGACAATTAAGCCTAAATAATTATATAAATTATATGAGTAATAAAGTTATTGTGTAATTTATTTTGTCTAAGTTCGTTGACTAAGAAAAGCTGTTGTGATTTTTTATCTTGCTTTAATTAGGCCGTCGAGATGTTGACACGAATTCCGTAAGATTAGTGAGATATTATTTCAAAATTGTGTTCGTAAATGTTATGAGTATAAAACTAATGAATATTTTACTGACATTCATTAGGTTGTGACTACTGATCGGTGAACGTTTGATGGCGGTAGGCAGCGGCTTGGCTCTGGCATTGCTGAAGTCCATGGGCGTCGGTAACCACTCACCATCAGGTGGGCTGTATGCCCGTCTGCCTACAAAGGCAATAAAAAAAAAAGTAGCTTTGTACCCTTTAAACACTCAAAAAGAAACTTAAATAGTTCTCTCTTAAATAATCCTATCTTAAATAGTTATCTCTTAAATAATCCTGTCTTAAATAGTTCTCTCTTATATAATCTGGTCTTAAATAGCCTTGTCCTTAATAATCCTGTCTTAAATGGTCTTGTCTTAAATAATAGAGGCAAAGCGAGCGCTCGCGGAGGTAGTAACCACTATACTTTCCTGATATAAAGCAGGACCGTACTTGTTTGATTAAGACCACAATCCTATGTTTCAAGGCGGACCACATTCACATTGCTACGAACTCTTTAGTACTACAAAAAACAAATGCTTTAACCGTTTGCCGTGTGATATTTATATTGTTTTATAAGTTAAATGCTTAATAGAACTAGTGTTTGCTCAATGATATTCGCTGACATATTGTTTTTTGTACCATGTGTGTTTTGTTGAGTGGAGACTGCGAATTGGCTTATGTAGGGCTCGGTGGAGTGAGAATCTGTGCAGGGTGGCTGGCAGGAGCTGGATGAGAGGAGCCGAGGATTATGCTCAGTGGCGTGTAATTGGAGAGGCCTATGTCTAGCAATAAACTGCTATAGGATCATGATGATGATGATTTTGTGTATTTTCTATTACGGTTTCTCTTTTTTATTTTTTTTATTTATGTTAATATATTATAGAAAAAACTGAAAATATGTTTAGTTGGTAATACATGAGAAAAACGTACTGAGGTTTTTTTGTTTTTTTTTTATTGCCTAGATGGGTAGACGACCTCACAGCCCACCTGGTGTTAAGTGGTTACTGGAGCCCATAGACATCTACAACGTAACTGCGCCACTCACCTTGAGATATAAGTTCCAAGGTCTCAAGTATAGTTACAACGGCTGCCCCACCCTTCAAACCGAAGCGCAATACTATTTCACGGCAGAAATAGGCAGGGTGGTGGTACCTACCCGCGCGGACTCACAAGAGGTCCTACCATCAGTAATAGTGAATCGTTTTATCTTTGGCCTTTGTGTATATACACTAAATTAAATGTTGAATAATATTATTTTGAATACATAAGCCAAACATATTATTTTATCTAGGTTTAAGGAGATATGCTCAAATCATACGTAAGATTGTAAATTTTTATATATTATTTCGTTCTTGTATCCTTATTGTGATTTACTAATGAATTGTTAGGATATGTGTAGGCCACGATTAACTTAAACATGTTTTTTTTCAAATGATTCATTGATTTTGTACAATAATGATTTATTTTAAATCGGAATAGTTTCAAATGATTTTTATGGTAACTCATTGCTTGTTATTTTAATTAGTCGAGTTATCCAGTAGCACAAATCCATGGAATGATAATTAATTTAAGAATAATTGCTCGTCGAGATTTTTTTAAATGTATCATAATATAATAATTGTAATAATATGATAGACATTTTTTTTTTTTTTTTTTTATGATTGAAAGATTACTGGTGGCCCGAAGGCCTTTCCAGTTTCACCAGGACAGGTGGGCGAGCAAAGGCTCAGCCAAGAGGGGTGGGATTTGCTAACAACTGCCCGAGCGCCTCCGAAGGAGACCTAACAACTCAAGAGCAATTGTTTCGCGAATGAATCTACTACCGGATCGGAATCGCGACCCGCTGAGAAGATCCGGCGAGAAACTCAGCGGGCTGATGCATGGGTTAGGTTGCACGTCGACCTCTTTGTCGAGTTCGACGAGTACGGTTACCGGGGTCCCTAAGCCTGCCCCTAGTATTAGAGCTGAAGGCATCTAATGCAAAGGTTATTGGATCTGATGGATCCGTAAGGACGTGTCTAGGGCGTCGACGGTGACTGGCTCCTGCATGATCAGGATTCGGGGAGTAGTCAGCGGCGGCAACGATAAGGCGATTATCATGACGCATAGCCTTATCGAAGTATCGTTCCGACGCTGACTTCATGTATTTCCGAATTGATTCGAGGCCCAGGTCGTCGTGTAGGTCAACGTTCCTCACGAACCACGGAGCCCCGACAGCTAACCTGCAAAAGCGGGATTGTAGGGATTGGAGGGTGTCTATGTGTGTGCGGGCCGCGTGAGCGAACACCACACTCGCGTAAGTCATGACGGGCCTTATGCAAGTTTTGTAAAGTGTCACCTTGTTCCGAAGGGACATTTTACTCCGCTTACAGATCATGGGGTAGAGTCTACCGAGAATAAACGCGGCACGGTCACGGACTGATTTTATATGCGGGCGGAATGTCATCGATGCATCCAGGGTAACGCCCAGGTACTTGACCTTCCTGGCCCAGGGTATGGGTTGTCTAAAGAGAGTAATCGGGGGTGTGAGATTCCTCCTCCTAATCCGGGAGGAAATCCGTGTGGAGCTTCCCCTCTGAAATAGCACCGCAGTACTTTTCGCTGGGTTGATGTCTATGCGCCATTTTCGGAACCACTGTCCTAGGGCTAGGGCTGCGCTCTGAAGCTTCTTCGCGATTAGGGACTTATTTCTACTAGAATAGTAAACAGTCGTGTCGTCGGCGAATAAAGCTAAATGGGTCGGCGGCGACCGGGGAATATCGTTGACGAATAAGCTAAATAGGAGGGGTGAGAGGACAGAGCCTTGCGGGACTCCAGCTGTGAGAGGTCGTGGGGAGGAGCGGGTTCCCTCGACTCGATATCGAAAAGAGCGGTTCGACAAGAAGTCTCGTATGATGAGCACGAGACTATCCGGCACGCCCATGTTGAATAGTTTGAAAATCAAACCATTGTGCCAGACTTTGTCGAACGCTTTTGCGACGTCGAAGAAGAGAGCTCCCGTGTATAACGGTTTTGGTCGATTAAGCCCCACAAGAATGTGCTCCGTGAGGCGGTGCACCTGTTGAACGCATGAGTGATTTGTACGGAATCCGAATTGTTCATCGATAAGAATGCCCTTGGATGAGACGAAGTCTCTGAGGCGTTTGTAGAGCAGACGCTCATACAGTTTGCCTAGAGACATGAGGAGGCTAATCGGGCGGTAGCTCGTCGGATGATTTTTTGGTTTACCGGGTTTATGTATGCCGATAACGTCCGCTTCTTTCCACACCGCGGGAAAGATACAGTTCGCCATAGCGGCATTGAAAATAGATGCCAACATCACGATGAGTTGGACGGGTAGAAGTTTAATAACGCGGTTGGATATACCGTCGGAATCGGGATGATAGACATATCTTTAAGTCTATTGTAATCTATATCTATCTATTATATAGATAGTGGTATTAGCTAATTGTAAACATATTAATAATATTTTACGTATCTGATATTATTGTTTGTGTAAAAATTATATTATGTTTAAACCAACAAAAATGGCTGTGATAGAAATTTTATTAAAAAAAATATGTTTCTTGAAAATAAATTATTTTAAGAAATTTATTTGTTTTATTTTATTTAGTGGTTTTTTGAATGTGTCCCCGCCATTGTTGATGAGTGTCAATAACTAGTTTTATTTCCCTCGGCGTGTGTATATTGTTTCTATGTAATTAATATATTTTTTTAAAATTTATTTATTATAAAAAAAAAGAACACAATATTCCTAACCTAAAAGTACATGTTATTATCCGCAACATGCTTCGTCAGATTACAGAAATAAAGTTATCAGCAACATGCTTCGTCAAAAAGTACAATACTTACTTTCAGCTACAAGCGTGGTCATATGTAATTAATTATATCTCAAAAAAAAATTTTTATTGCTTAGATGGGTGGACGAGCTCACAGCCCACCTGGTGTTAAGTGGTTACTGGAGCCCATAGACATGTACAACGTAAATGCGCCACCTACCTTGAAATATAAGTTCTAAGGTCTCAGTATAGTTACAACGGCTGCCCTTCAAACCGAAACGCATTACTGCTTCACGGCAGAAATAGGCAGGGTGGTGGTACCTACCCGTGCGGACTCACAAGAGGTCCTACCACCAGTGATTACGTAAATTATAATTTTGCGGGTTTGATTTTTATTACACGATGTTATTCACCGTGGAAGTCAATCGTGAACATTTGTTAAGTACGTATTTCATTAGAAAAGTTGTTACCCGCCTGCGGGATCCGAACACTGGTGCATCGCTACACACGAATGCACCGGATCATTTAGGCCACGACGACTACAAGTGTCAACAACTAGTTTTATTTCCGGTGGCATGTGTAGTATTTTTTCTATTATTATTTACTATCTCTCAACCTCTATAATCTCAATTATTATTTACTAAAAACGACGACTTTCACGATGAATGATTAATGTGGTTTTATTAAAAAACATATTCCCGAAATTCATATATTATATGTTCGCATGATTACTAGTGGTAGGGCTAATTGGATTATTTATTCGTTCAAGAAAACAAAAAGAAAATAAAAACCATAATTTTTATTTATTAACACTATTCTGACAATATTATAACAAGTTCACTTATTTAATATTATTTTATTTACAATTGTTTTCGTTCTAAAACATTTCGATTTTATTATTCCTAATGTGATTTTGTCTTCAGATGATTTCTGACAGTACGGTAATTTTAAAAAAGAATGCATTAGGCTTTTTTTTAAATTAATTAAAGCAAACAAAATTAAAAGTGCATTTTTTTTATTTGAAGATAACAAAACCGCTAAATCAAATAGCAATTTCAGTATTTCTTTACTAAGACAAAACGAAAGAGAGCCGACATACTTTTGATTATTTTTCCCTATTTATAGAGTAGTTTAATTAACATTATTAGTACGACATTTAAGTATGTATGAAAAAATTATATATAACTATTTTTATTTATTTATTTAAAGCTGATCGGAAATAAATTATTTATTTGGTATACAACAAAAAAAATAGTTTCGTTTGAATTCGTAATAAACGGGCTTTGGTTAGCACTACGAGACGAAAATCCAACTTCAAGCGACACAAACGGTGTGCTTAGTGCGAGCTTTTTAACTTCTCGATCGCGTTAAAGTTAACTCAAGTTTGTATGGAGTTGGAACAGCGCCCCTAGCGGCAAACTGAGGAAAGCTTTCGCAATAAGAGAGGCGATCCCATCGTCCGGTTTCAGGGGAAAGTAAAAACATTCACCGACAACCCACCACGTGCTCACACTTCCACTATAAACGCCGCAAAATTAACAACAATAAAAGATGTTTGGTGTCGTGGGACACCGGATAGGAACGAAGTTCCTTATTATAAACATATTAATTTTAAGTTCTATTCGAGGTATAAAGAATATAAAACTGGAGGTTTCGCAACAACCCACGGTCATTCGGTAACGTGCGAACTCATTGTGGTACACTTCATTCACGGTTGCTTGCATGAGAGTTAGTGTATTGCGCAAACGAACGCTCTGAGATCGTGGGTCAATGAATGATAAAAAAAATATGTTATTTTTTGTACGTTATTATAAAGTTAAGTCGTACACTGTATGCATTACTAATAAAAATCTTACGTTACGGACGTTTTTTCCCGGTTAGGGTACCCCTCCGCGTCGTCCCATAAGGAACTTCGTTCCAACAAAAAAAAAACTCATCACTATTATCACAACATGAAAATTAATCAAATAAAAAAACAACGTTATAATTACCACAAATAAATACAGAATAGTAGTAGTACGCTTAAAATTAATTAAAATTCGTGTTTTCGTTGTTTTATAAACATAAAACTAATTTGTTTCAAATATAAGAAATAAATTAATGTAAATGCCGATCGGTCTAGTTTAAGCGCTTACAAAAGATTTGACGACGGGCTTATTCATGAATCACAAAACATATATTCACGAGTGATCGTGTCCCGTTAAAAATAACCCAAATGGAAGAAGGTGGTTAGAAGTGAAGCTAAGACATTACTGGTGGTAGGATCTCTTGTGAGTCCGCGCAGGTAGGTACCATTACTCTGCGAATGCGTTTCGGTTTGAAGGGCGCGGCAGCCGTTGTAACTATACTGAGACCTTAGAACTGATATCTCAAGGTGGGTGGCGCATTTACGTCGTAGATGTCTATGGGCTCCAGTAACCACTTAACACCGGATGGGCAGTAAGTTTGTTAACCCATCTAAGCAAGAAAAAAAAAACGTTACTGTGGTCCGGCAATACAGAGACTTCAAACGACTCTGATTATTTTTACTACTGTGTGTGAGCCGAGTCATGGCTGATGTTAGACGCATTGAAAGGCAGGACTGATTACATCACGACCACCGATCTGAAGCTGTGGCGTCAAACGTCTATGGATTCCGCAGATCGTTCAATCTCAGTTGGACTGCTATCAGACTCTATTAGTAAAGGTTACATTGAAACTAGTCTCCGCGTTTTATATCTAACTAGTAAAACCTGCTGGGACTGCGCTGGGACTGTGTCGGGACTGCGTCGGGACTGCCGTGGGACTGCAAGTGGTACTCACCTATCTGGTCAATGTACTAGTACTGTACCTATCGTAAGCTGATGGTACTGTAATGAGACCATTTCCTCTAATGCCGATTCGAAGGTGTTAAACAAATAGGATAAACACAAATACATACAGTGATATTTCCTATTTCGTGCATACATATGGCGATGGGCTAGAACCGATTTAACCTTTTAAAGTCTGATGTTTCAATGACATTGTCATGTCAATATTGGAGTCACCGAACAGGTTCTAATCGAGTATCCGTAATGGAAAGCTCTAAGAAAACCTTCGACTGCGTAGCGTTACACATCGACACCGGTACCAACCCAGGCGGTGTCCCGCAGGTCTAGTGAATTAAGCAATAGATTCTCGTTACACTGCTGTATTCTAATAATTGCGTGTTTGTTCGTGTGATTGTGTACTAAGCTTCCCCGGATGTATACTTTACGACTGACAGAACTGTAAATATGTGATTTACCAAATTAACTATAATCATTTTGTTTATTTTATAGATTCTGGTCGATTTTTTTTTATTGCATTTATCGGCCAGATTGAATGAAATAAACGATGAATTGAAGCTTTAATAATTATGTATGTACTCCGCGAAATCGGGTCCTCCGCGGTCCCTCCGTGACCAGTTACAAAACCTATAAACAAACGTGTGATTGCGCCTAAAATGTGTTCAATCAGCATCGCATAATGATAAGAAATTTAAATAAAATGTTTTTATCACGTAAAAAAAAAACTTTAACGTCACTTCGTCTTAAAGTCATCTGTGATTTCCGCTTAACTATAGTCCATTTACAAATTTTATTTACATCTTTTTTTTATATTTAATTTTTTGCCGCCATTATTAATCTAAGGCGAACTGTACACGCGCGGGGTTTATAATAATTTCAGTTACAATACGCTCCGAGCTTTCCGAGAGTGCTTAGTTGGCAAAAAGTTTGTCGTTTCTTTGGACGTCACTAAGCTCCGCAAGTTCATAGTTACTGTTGTCAGAACGGTCATTGAATATACTGGTTCGGTACCATCACCACTGCGTATTCAGACGTGATATCCTCGGTCTGGTAATTGTTGTCCTGCGCCTTCCTTGGACCGTGTCTCAGCAGAAATACGTGAGAAAGCCAGCAGACACCAGTTCCTTATCCAGTCATCAGGGCTAACAGTTAAATTACCACAATGACCAGAAATTAAATGAAGCACGTTGATTAGTATTTTAGTAGTATATTGATTGTGTACACTAAATAGTTCATAGCGTTTTAGATACAAAGATCCGACATAGCGTTTCGCTCGTAAACTGTAGATGGTAGAAGATATTTGCACCACAGATAGCTTCGATGTTGGTTGATCCCGGATGTCTGACAGACCAAACTTCTGCCGCGAAATTTCAGTGTGAATGTTAGATCATTTTATTAGTTTTGAGAAATCCAGCTCTAGTCTCAAGGTGGTAGCGTTCACTTTTGGAATTAGTATCAGCAGGGTCGCACTTGCCACTCGCCTCACGTGATAGAGAAGCTTACATCCGAGTGTGAGTAGTAAGTCCAGCATTAGATGAGCCCCCAGGCCGACCAGTCGGATAGCACTGGTGGGGCTGGGGGCTCTGGTCGAGGGGAAACATCTGCAACTGTTTGCCGACTACAGCATGTCACTCTCCGGGTTCTCTTTCTCGTAGATCTCTTGGAGTTGTTGTTGTTCTTTCACCTTCTTCATCTGGGCGTAGATCGAGGCCGCTTTGTAGTTGATGGGCCCGTAGTCCTTGAGGTCGGCGTCGGCGTAGATGAACTGGTCCTCGGGCCGGTAAGGCTGCAGAGCGGAAGTCAGTTGTAAGGTTAATTTATTACGAACGATATCAGCAGGATCACTGAGGTAGTTCAAGTACTGTGCGACGTCATAGCTCCGACGCATCACTACATAGTATAAAACAAAGTCGCTTTCTCTGTTCCTATATCTGTCTGTCCCTATGTATGCTTAAATCTTTAAAACCACGCAACGGATTTTTATGCGGTTTTCTTTAATAGATAGAGTGATTGAGGAGGAAGGTTTATATGTATAATAACATCCATTAAATAGTAGAGAAATCAACAATAAATTACAGTTTCCGAAGCGAAGCGAGGGCGGGTCGCTAGTTCATAAATATATAAAGGAGCATTTTATTGAAACAATCTAAGAAATGTGAAAGATTTTGAAAGACAATATATAAAAATGGTAATATGTGTTATTTACATACTTAAACTGTTTTACATACAAAAAAACAAGCAAATTATTTATAATTACAGATTGAATTAAGATAAAATCGAGCTGTGGTTAAGAGAGCTAAGTAATTAGTAGATATGACAAATTGCCTTGTTTTTTTAATTTAGAAAAATTATTACCTTTTTTAAAATATGTACGTGTCACTCTTGGTAAAGCGCTCCTAGAAAGAAAAATAAATCGTCACAACACTGCATTACATGCTTTTAAGTTTAAAAGTTTTGTTTTATAGGCTTGGACTTTGAAAGCGTGTGTGCTGCGCAAGCTTCTGTCACATATTACCATTTTTAGCTCAGAGATGAATTCAGTTATATACAGGTTTCATTCTCAAATTTTAGATAGAGTTTTGCGAATTTGTTAAAGTGAGTTCTTTGGAATTTACACGGAACTTTTAGGTAGAGTACCTCATAACTACTTTGTGAGGAACTTCGAACTTACCTCAAACATCAATTTCGTTAAATTTTAGAGTGGCGTAGTCACTCCTCTGCTGGCCGCTTGCCCTTGTCTGGCTCGGAGCGTGCTTGTGGCCACCGTTAGTGACATTGTTAGTATCGGCACTACTTATACTATACGTGTCATACAGATGCCTGTTAGAATTGACTGTGTTTTTGAATTTCATATTGTGGTTACCTAGAGCCAGATCGGCATAGACTAACTTCTTATGCTTTGTTTTTTCGTCTTTGGTCGCGTCGCTACCCGGGTAGTCAGTGTTTATGTTCCGCACTGAGTTGGCCGTGTGTCCCGGGCCTGGGGGTCGCGGCCGGGCTCCGCGCCCCGGCTCTGGGTGCTCCGCCCTGTCGCAGGGGTCATACAGACCCACGCAAGAGAGCTTCTCTCTAAGGCTCTCTGACTTCTTTAGGCGATTTAACTTGTGGGTGTTTTTCTCTCGTGTTCTGTTCAAGGTTTTCGTGTAGTACTGAGGGTCTGCGGGCTGGTAGATTAAGGGACCGATGGTGTTGTTGTACGACCTGTCTGCCGGCGTTCTCTTATCTACTCTAATGGGTTGGAAGTAACAGAAGCTGTGGTGTTTTTGGAGCGGTATCTGAAAATTCTTTTTGTTCTTCCCTTTCGCACTTAAATTGCTAAAGTGATTGCGCTTTTGCATGTATTGCTGTTGTAAGACGTTAGTGTTCTGTAAAGAAGCAAAATGTTAGTGTTAGTTAGTTTGTTATTTGCAACACGTTTGCTGATGCGAAACGAAAATGGTGGCGAAAAGTGAACGCGAAAAAGCATTATACCTGACCATTATCAGTGTCCATAGCCAAGTTGCCTTGCACAGAGCTGCTGCGGCGCACGACGCTTCGCTTCGGCACCGGTTTCTCAACCAACTTTGGTATTTGCAGCGTTTTGTTTGGCGTTATCACTTGCCTTGGTGGCAGCCCTACTTTATTGATCCCCTGCTCGTTCAGTTGGTCCACTACAGATTTCACTAAAGACGAAGACGGTAGTATAACTGATAAGTTCCGTTTAGGGGTAGCACCTATTATATTGGGCTTTGTATTTTCGTCATTAGTAGCATCTGTCTCCTGGTCGTTGTTATCTGTGTCAGCTTGGTCACTTCCCTCTTCGTCTTTAGCCGAGAGCTCCACAGCGGACCGCGACGCTCTGATTGGCCCGTCAATGGCGTCAAAATACCTCGTATATTTAGTGTTTATTAGTGGCATTGAAAGGTTTACATAGACGTGGTCTTTTTTCACTGGTGACGTCATAGGTGATATTTTTGTCCGCGGAGCTGGAACCGGTCTGCTCAAAGTGTTAGTTGAGAGGTTCATTTCGTCGCACCTTATTTCGCATATTTGTATGGAGTCAGTTAGATTTTCGTATTTATCTTGCGGTATCAAGTCCACGCTATTGGGACAGTTCTCATACAGGTTGTCTTCGGTGGAGTCCCTGTCGTTATCTGATCCGCTCTTGTTGTTATTGATCTCATTAAAGTTTTCTCCGTATTCAGTGTTCGGGTAGAACCTCTCGATGTTACGTTTTCTGACAATCCTCATTGACTGAAACCTGGGCGGTTTTCTTGACGCTCTCGTGTTTAGCGAAGAGAATTTCCTGTCGGCTTCCTCGTCGATGGTCGGGATATTATGTTTTAAGTAGGACGCTTGCATCGACGGCAGGTACGGGTTCAGCAGGACTTGGTGTACCGGGTACATCTGCGGCAGGGGACTGATGAGGGGAACCCCGTACTGAAGCCGAGCATTCGTCGGTATTGAGTATAAGGCGTTTTGTACGAACGGCGGACAGACCACTCGCGGGGCGAAGGACGGGTTCATTGTGAGCTGCTTCTGAAGCGTCTGGACGTCTTTCGGTGCTTTCTGTGCCCTATCAACTACCCTCGGCTGGATGGCTTGCACGGGCTTTGTAACGCATGCAACAAAACATGAAAACAAAACGAAACGAAAACAGAATATTATTAGTTCGAACGCAAATTAATTGTTGAAGCAACAGAAAAATAAATCGAGCTCATAAAACTTAAAGCTGATGCACAAAATAGACCGGTCCTTTGACAAGACGCTTCTATGGAATATGTTCCAATGAATTATCTACTTGGCGATAAATGATCATACTTGATGACTTGTTCTTTTTAATACGCTTTTATTAGCTTCAGACGTATGTATGTTCGTAACGGTATCTTTGAACGTCATTTTGACCCTCTTCAAAACGTCAGATAAAAAATTTGGTATACTTATGACAATTCAATATTTAAAAAATTTGAAAAAATTGAAATTCACCTAAAAAATTAAAAATAAATAATAGTTTAAAAAAAACTAACAAAATACGCTTTTATAGAAAATCCAACAAAAAAATAGAAAGTAAATATTAATAAATTTGAATTAAAAATAGTCTAAGAAAAATTGATTTTATTGTAAAAAAAAATATTTCTATAAAAGTGTATTTTGTTAGTTTTTTTTTAAACTATTATTTATTTATCCGTATGATACTAGACTGCTCACTGTTTATTTAGTTATTAAAAGTATTTCAATGATGGTTTCTTTACAATTTTAAGGCTAAGGAAGTATCCATTCAATGTCCATCAAAGGCGTCTTGTCAGAAGCTAACAGTCTACGGAGTAATGTGAGAGGTATACCTTGTTCGGAGGTTGCTGGAGACCGTGGAACGGCAGGTTCTCGTAGAGACCCGGGTGCTCCGCCCCAAGGTTGCCGTTCGCGGCATTATCTACGCCATTCGTAGGAGGGCCTGTGGACCACACAAGTATTGTTTCAAGGATATTGCAAATTAAATACGGGCTGTATCCTCCTGCTTAAGGAGTCGAGACGTATAAAGGGTGGCACTTGATATGTCACAATATATATATTTTGTTGCTTAGATGGGTAGACAAGCTCACTGCCCACCTGTTGTTAAGTGGTTACTGGAGCCCATAGACATTTACAACGTAAATGCGCCACCCACCTTGAGATATAATTTCTAAGGTCTCAGGTCAGGTCTAAGGTATGCTAAGTTGCCCCACCCTTCAAACCGAAACGCATTACTGCTTCACGGCAGAAATAGGCCGGGTGGTGGTATCTACCCGTGAGGACTCACAAGAGGTCCTACCACCAGTAAAATATGGGTATAATATTAAATGACAGCAGATCTCACTGGTAAACAATTAATTCATTTGTTCGATCCTTTGCCTTATTTATCATACGTTCAGTTACATTATATATTCTGACAATTAGATCTACATTGATCTAGAAAGGTTTCGAGCTTTATTAGAATTTATTGCTTATTTAAAATATTTATGGACTGTCTCTTCCAGGTCTTTGGAGATACTGAAGACATTGTTGAATTATTCATAGGTTTTATCTATGAGCTATGATGACAACTTACTCTTATGGACAGCTTGGCTGCTTAAATGCTATATAAGTCCTGACCTAGAGCTTATATTGCATTGGAGACTTTGTCCTCATCTCTCATGATGGAGGGCATTCATGTGTTGTTGGAATAGGGCCAGGTTATCATTCCATGTTCCTCATTAATTACTACTAACGTTGAGATACAAAAGTAAATCTTATGTGAACTAAGTTTATCAATTTTGTATGTTGAATTGGGGAGACCAAAACTAATTTGTTTTAAAGGAAATTTCATTGGCTTCGTATGAAAAATGTTGGATATGTATAGTAAAAAATCCTAATTATAATTTGGAAAACGATTGTGTGATTTTGGATATTCGATTGATGAGATTTGAAAATCTCTCATCTCACATACTTTCATCGGATTCGCGGTTTTCTTATTGTATTTTAATGTCATGAACTAGACATATTAAGATAACAAGTATCTATTTTTTTGGGTTATTATTCACGTAAAATAAGCTTGTTTCGAAAAAGCTAATCTATGTAAACTTGAAATTTCCTTCAGTACAAATACATTTGATCTCCCCGATATGTATTTAAAAAAGCTCTGTAGCAAAGCATGCTTTACTCACTGTCTCCGGGCTTTTTCCTTTTTCTAGCCGGTCTATTTACGGGCGTTTCGCTAATTGGTAGCGCGGTTTTGTGAGCCTTAACTGGCCTTTTGAATGACACAACTAAAACATGCGCCAATTAAAAACACAACATGCTGCAGGCTCCATGATGGTGTGTGTGTGTGTGTGACTATGCCGGGGGAGGGGGGAGAAAGGGAATCATTCGCGTTAACATTGAATCATCATTTGAAATTGAAATTGAAATTCAAAATTGAATCATTTTTTGTTGATTTTGTTAGATGGCAATTTCGAGGTGTCTTCAATTTTAACACGACTATTCCGGGCTTACGGTATTCGAGGTATGTGAGGTGTCCGGTGATGGTTTTAATTTGAAAAATATACATGACCACGGAAATTTTGTGTCGTATATAAACGAATCAACAGCTTACACCTAGCCACACATTCTGAGACATACTTGCCGGAACAGATTCTCTTCAATGATTGGATCAGTTCTAGTTGGAATAGCTAGTACAAAACAGAACTGGCTTTAGGTAATGCTATAGAATTTCCTGACAGGTACCTCATGCAATGCGTAGCAGGGTAAACATATTTGCGGATGGAACCAGTAACGCCAATAAATGGCCAACAAATTGTATAAAGTAATCTCTGATTTGTTTCTCGTTAAATACGACTTTTAATTGGTTCGATCTCCAGTCTCAAATGCGGCACCAGTGAGCCATGAGGCGTTAAAAGAAGGAAACGTTTTAGTGTGAATATTAAATTCCCGTAATCATGTTATGGCGT
The DNA here is from genome assembly GCF_030269925.1 of Bombyx mori. Classification (NCBI taxonomy): domain Eukaryota; kingdom Metazoa; phylum Arthropoda; class Insecta; order Lepidoptera; family Bombycidae; genus Bombyx; species Bombyx mori. The sequence continues at coordinate 8,837,463 of NC_085130.1, forward strand.
ATTCGCAGCCGACAATATAATACATGTTTACTGTCAATAAATGTCAACTGTCAATAAATGTAACAATCGGTTATATGTCGGTAGAATCATTCATAAGACAAACATTGTATTTTTTTTATTGTTATTGCTTAGATGGGTTACCGAACTCACAGCCCACCTGGTGTTAACTGGTTACTAGATATAGACACATCTACAAAGTAAATGCATCACCCATCTTGAGATATAAGTTCTAAGATCTCAAGTATAGTTCCAACTGCTGCCCCACCCTTCAAACCGAAACGCATTGCTGCTTCACGGCAGAAATAGGCAGGGTGGTGGTACCTACCCGCGCGGACTCACAAAAGGTCCTACTACCAGTAAAAATTACTAAATTCTTACATCCAAAAAAGTTAATTTCTAAATATTTTAAATTTATTTAAAGCATTTACTGTCTGTCACACTAGTTTGCCCGCTGATACTCACCCACTTGAACATGTGGATGATGCTCATTAAATTTAGTTTGAATGATTTCATTGAAATAGAGAGATTGACTTGTTTTTGTTACATTCATATTTCTTTTTTTCAATAAAGAAAGTAAACTATGTATTAATTGTGAGCTTGAATATTGTGAAACTTTGTAACGATAGTGCAATGTTATATGTAAAACAAAAAGGAAGTTAAATTAAATAAACGCAAAAAAAAACCAAAAAAAAACAATGCTTGAATCAACAGAAAATAAATAAAAATAAATTTTATGTCAATTTGTATGAGGAATTCGTTGTTTATTGTCAATTTTAACTTTCTTTCTGCGCTTTCTATTATTCGTAGAGGTAGTAATGATCCAATATTATTTTCGAGAAATACAGACAAGAATCTAATGAATTACTGACTCGGTTAAATTAAGAGCTCACTACAAACTGATTGAGCGTTGTAAACTAATAACTATGAAGTGCTTATTCGGATTTTTCTACACAATGTCATAAAGTCAGATTATTCTAGATTGAGCACGTGAATATTTTAATAGTCCTAGCGTGGAGTTGTTTTTGATTTGATTCTTTGTCAACGTCGCAAATACGATGTACTAAGTTATAGTGGCTGGTACTTTAACAAAAAAATGCTGTCAAACAAATAATACAGTCTAAAAGTATCAGAAGATAAAAGATGCTCAGAATGTATCCTAATTTTTTTTCGGTTAGTTTTTTTTTCCAAGGGGCTATGCCAGCGTAATCGAACGAGTAAGTGAGCTCACGAGGCTCTATCTTGAGGGATTTTGTAGGCAGCGGCTTGGCTCTGCCCCTGGCATTGCTGAAGTCCATGGGCGACGGTAACCACTCACCATCAGGTGGGCCGTATGCTCGTCTGCCTACGTGGGCCGTGTGCTCGTCTGCCTACAAGGGCAATAAAAAAATAAATTATGTGCTTTCTCAAACGTATTACTAATAAATCGAATCATAACTACCTTCACGGGTATTTTCTTTTTAATACGAGCAATAAATAATCTACCTCCTTCAGTGACGACTACATTGGGAGAATCGCTTTGAAACAATGATTTAAATCTGTTTTTCGGCGCGTACCCAGACCGGCCCAATGCCAGTGACATGACACGCTTATTACTTTTATTGATCTTCTTGTACTTGCCACTGTCGTCCGAACTGTCACTCTTGATTCTCAAGTTCCTCATGATCTCGCTTATAACGTTTTGGCGTTTAGGCTTAGCTGCAGGGGTGTCGGTTTTGTTGTTAGCATTCCTCTCGAGAAGACCTAGGTTCGACTCAGTTTTAGCATTGTTAGAGGCCACCCTAGTCTGGTTTTTGGGGCTGAGGGTGTGATTAGAATTGACGTGTACAAGCACCCCCGGTTTTAATGGCCATCTGTTTGGCGTTACAGAAGTTTCGGGTTTATTGTCTTCCGTTTTAGGTGCAGTATCGTCTGCTTCGGTTTCTGTCACCGTCGATTCTAGCTTGCTAGTGTTAGTATCGAATTTGTTGAGCTCAAGGCTGCGTCGATTTTGTGGGTCTACCAAGCGAGTTCGGTCAGATGATTTTGGACCGAACGATAAGCTCAAACGCGGCGAGAGAGCGGGCAGGGCTTGAGATATTATCGTCTGAGCTATAGAGTTTTCATTCAAACAGCTACCGTCCGGGCTAAATTGTGAAAATGAAAAATAATGATTTATTAAGTGATTTACGAAGTGTTAAATAAATCACATAATAATGAAGTAATATACAAGGAATAACTCCCCTTAGTTGCACCGTTCACACATATGAATTTTATAGCTATAATTAAATTGGTGTATGGATGATGTTTGTCTCAAAACTATTTACAAAAATATATAAGGGAATTTATTTTGTTTATGTGAAAATGTTTCTAGAATTTTTCCTTGTCTGATATATGTAAATAAACAGTGAATAAAAACAATAATATACTATATATAATACATATATGAGAAAGAATGCTTTCGACTTGCACCATGCAAACAACAGTGACAATCAAATGGATTTTTTTATCTCTACGTCCGACTCTACAAAACTCACTCAGAAATCGTAAAGCTCTCAGCGTAAAAAAACTCAAGAAAGCATTCTTCGTCTATTGAAGAAGGATACAAACAATACATATTTACGTTAGTACCTGCTGTGTTAATGGTTGTCAATCGTAACACATCTGGTGTTAGGGCTGTTAAGAACCTACACAAAAATAATTATTTATGTATAAATAAACATTATTTAAACTTATTTGTTAAAATAAATAAAGAAAGTAACTACATATAAATAGTATTAAAATAAATAAATAAAATGTCGAAAAAAAATTAGTATTGGATAATTGGTCCGTTGGTCCAAGCATCTTTACAGCCGCTGAAACACTCAGAAAAAAATGACCTTATTCCGGTCCTTGACCTCGGTAGAGGTCAGGGCTCCGCATGGGCACTATTAGGGGTGACCTTGAGGGTGGCATTGAGAGAGTGTGCCAAGAATCTGCTCGGACCAAGGGCGAAGCTGAAAATCACACGACTACCTTAAGAATAATGCTTTGGATAAGTTTTCCGCCAACAGGCCAAAGGTCAATTAACACTTTATTTGTTGCGTGTTCAGTAATATGTACATATGCTCCGGCTAATACCCAAAGTGTGGCTACACCTAGTTCTAGCCGGCTAAAACTAGGTGTAGCCGCACTTCGGTGTTTAAGCCTAGGTGGTGTAACAGATTTGTTCACGGCTAATATTAAATGTAGCCGATTTCATTTGGTTAAAACTAGATATAGCCTTCTTTATGCTGGCTACGACTAGATGTAAGATATGTAGATAGGCTTAGGACCTAAACAATTAGTCTCTCAAAGAATCTTAATATTTAGTCTTTTTTTAGGAGTCTGAAGATTCTGTGAAGATTTTCATTGACGAAATCTAATAAGCACCATCTAGTTATTGGACAGATATAGTTAAATTGTATTGGCGCGTAACGTCTTAATGAATCAATCTTAATTCTTAAGTCATTGAAGTCGTTCATTGAATGTTATAGAATGCATTTTGGTTCACTTTTGTTTTGGCCATGCCTTTATTTGATTTATGTAGCTTTGAGTTTCGTGACAAGATGAGTATTAACGAGTGATTATGTTAGTTTAATTAGTTAGTTAGACTTTGAATTCAACAGCGTCTTTTGATTGGCATGACCTAACTTAAACAAATTGTAACACCTACAACTCTATATTAGGATGTTATTGTAAGCGAAAACTTATGTGCTGGTCAAGCTACTGGTGGTATCTTGTGAGCCCTCAGGGGTAGATACCACCACCCCGCCTATTTCTGTCGTATCTCTATTGTACAAATTGAGGATTAAAACTGATATTTCAATTATGTCGATTTCGGTTACTAAGCGCCTGGCGGCTGCTCTGACGAGCGCCTTTCACTTTATCCCTATTCCGTAGCCGACCGTCACGCGACATGCAACACACAGACGAAAAAGTTTGAGACGACGTAATAAAAGTTTCACTTTAAAAAGCTTTATGTTACTAAATTGACCGACTTCAATGACTATCCTTAGCGCTCAAAAAATCCTGTGAGACTTATTATTGTCCGGCGCCGCAAATACATGTTACACACAATAAATACATACAAATAAATAAATAAATATATAAAAGATGATAAAAATAACATAATAAATGTGAAAAGTAAAATTAATATAAATTAGTAAATAAAGTAATGTAAATAAATGTACACATGAGTAAAATAAATTGTGTAAATAATATCGGGTGTACTTCACAGATCGATGGCGCTTCTACGAAAGAAATCACAAATGTCTATTTATTACTAAAAGCTAATTGGGCTGTTTTAATTTATAAAATGAAACTTACTTCTCCCTTTCTTCTAATTCGACGGGATTATTGTCTGTTAGTTCGTTGACGTTAGTTTAATGAGAGCCGGAAAAAAAAAGATAAAAAAAAGTGAATTAGTAATTTTACATTTACAAATTAAACAATTAGCAAAACAACGTGACGTAAAAACAAACAATGCTAATTTAATTATAATGAGATGGTTTTCGATTTTTTTTTTATTTTAATAAATGAATTTCACAGATGTTAATGGATCACGACAGGGATGTGCGAACAGTTTTACGGCCTTGCTTATGTTCTAGAATACTCTCTTCGTCTATGACCCTCGTGACGCATCTCAGAGGGTCCGAATGTATACCTCCTTGCCTTCTCAAATACATCACTCAATAATTTAGTCAGTCAATTAGTTCTAAATTCATTCTTGACTCCAAACCTCGTAAAAATCACTTTTGAAAAATAAACAAAACCGTAAAATTATTTACAAATACATGTCGAATGAGAAATGCTAAATAACACTAAATAACTTTGCTCACATTTGGATTTGGCGCGCATCCGCCGGCATATGCATATTATTATGATGCACAGGATAACGGTCAGGACGAGTGCCGCCAGTGCTATACCGCCGATCATCAGGAGCTTTTGTTGGTCGCGCCACCAAACTTTCGAAGCTTTAAGTTAAGAAAGGGTTAAGTTAAGAATACAAGAGCCTTTACTTGTGGCAGATCGCGCACCGATGATTTTTAGTAGACTATAAGTATCAATCTATTTTAGGTAACAATAGATTTTTAGGTGATTGTACTTTATTGTATCGAGGAGATGTGTGTCCGGCGATGCTCACGATTGCAGTGGTCACTTACCATCACGTAAAAAACTTCCTAATCGTCTCTCGATGAGAAGAATGTTCATAATAAATTCTTTATTACTTATTCCTTTTATTTATTATTACATTATTTGTAAAAAAAATAATGTGCATAAAATTAAGTCCATATGGTTTGCTAAGACATAGGTTTGAGGCTGTCAATTGCATTGTTAATGGTGCAGTAACCATATAAAATAAGGTCATAATTGTTCTCGGTAGAATGGGCATACTATGATGAACTTATTTCTGGATATCAGAAACATAAGATCGTATATACAATTTTCCAAGTTTTAAAAAGAAGATTTTGTATAGGAGTCGAGCTATTAGCTACATTGACTTACTGAAGTTTTCCAAGTTGGCTGTGAACAAAATAGGAAGTCCTCAACATAATGGCACATGACGTCACGACATGACTCTAATAGTCAGGCTTCGAGGTAGAGTCTGAGAGAGGGGGGTTCTTATACAGCCTGAGGCATGAGGTTGCAGACTGTTTTAGCTGGAGTTGAACTTCGCGGCAGGAATAGGCAGAATGGTGGTACGGATCGGCGGAGACTCGCAATACTTCCTTCACGAATGTCCTTTTATTGTCTCATTTATTCGTAGAAAGTTTGATTGCCTTCCCAATTTAAGATTTGTAGTTGCCGGTCCATGAATAATAGTTAATCAACAATTCAAACCTGATGATGACGTTGATGCAGAAATAAGCGTAGTCAATCAGTGAAATATTTAGGTCAAGAAACAGGTAACGTTAGGTCGGTTTTTTTTATTGCTTAGATGGGTAAACGAGCTCACAGCCCACCTGGTGTTAAGTGGTTAATGGAGCCCATAGACATCTACAACGTAAATGCACCACCCAACTGGAGATATAAGTTCTAAGGTCTCAGTATAGTTACAACGGCTGCCCCACCCTTCAAACCGAAACGCATTACTGTTTCACGGCAGAAATAGGCAGGGCGGTGGTACCTATCCGTGCGGACTCACAAGAGGTCCTACCACCAGTAAAAGGTAAGGTTATTGTGGATACTACTATTACGGATTAATTCAAGCAGTAGCTTGGAAGGGTGTGTCCAGAGATACACGCCCGTGAGTCAAACTGTTGGGAATGATAATCGAAGGAAGACTGTTCTACGGGAGCAGCTTGTGTAAGTGGAGTTGACGTAAAGGGGAGGGACCCAATGCCTTACCCATGACATCTCGCTCGCAGGGCCTGGAGACGCCCACGCTGTTGTTCGCAAAGCACAAGTAGGTCCTGTAGACGTCCACACCAGGACTGAGCCGCAGATAGCTCTGGGTCCCGGCCTGCCATATCTTCTCATCCGTTAGGCTGTCGTTAACATTCTTCAGTTTCCACATGAAGGAAACCTGGAAAATGCAGATGGGGTATTTGGTTATATGTGATTATAGGCGAAGTCGTTACAATCTAGCTTAATTTCAAGATCGATTGGTACACGCTTAATTATAAGCTTCATATAGAAGTACTGCTATTTGAATTCCGGTTTCAAATTGATGTAATGTAATTAAACCATGTTTGGTTGGCTTGTATCTTTGAAGAGGCCTGTAGGACGTAAATGAGTTGAGTAATTTCAAATAAGAAATCCAAAATTAACCTTTATTTCACTGATATATTGACTCCAGACTGGGGTATTGGAATGTGGTACTAAAAGAGTGGCTAATCATAAGACGTGGTTTTTAATTGGTAGTGGTGGTATGATGAGGAATGGCGTAGGGCGCGTCCTCAAGGTTATCGGTGTCAAGAAATGGAAGGAGAAAGCACTGAACAGAGCAGTCTGGAGAGACATACTGGACCAGGCTAAAGCCCACCCTGGGCTGTAAGGCCCAAGATGATGATGATGATGTATGATGAGGAGATCCCTTACTTCTGCTGGGTTGGCCTTGGCGCTGCAGACCAGCACCTGTTCGCCGTCGATGTTGGTCTGCTGTATGCCGCATTCAGGAATATCTGGAAACCGGATTTTTAGATCAATTCAAAGTACAAGTTTCTTGCTGGGTGCCTAGATGGGAAGGAATTTTAAAGGCATGTAACACCGTATTGCTAGTTAGCATATTCGTTGTAAGTCAATCTGGCGTTTGCTCCCTCCATCGGTTCATCTTTTGTTCCGATTTCATTTAAATAGGCGTGCATGCGCTAGGAACGACTCATTGAGAAGCCGCGCCAAACAGTTATAGGAAAAGTCAAGACAGTATACATATTTATTGAACTATCAATCCTTGGATTGATGTGGAATGTTTCACATTGAAGTTATTAAATTGTGCCCGATTAGATTTATCGGTAAGTGTTTAATTATGCATATCGACGTTTGAAAGGCAAACTTGACTAAGCGACAATAACTGCTTTGTACATAAATGATAGACAATAACCATATTCGACGTGCAAAAAATATATATGTATTTCTAGGTCTATTAAAATAATTGAAATCCTACAGCTAGATTCGTTAAAATAGAATTTTTTTCAGGTATTTCAACTTTAAATTAGTCTACTGTAAAGTTCACGCTTTTTTTTTATTAATAAATAATAAATATTTACTGACAATCACGCCACGTTAACTGGTCCCGTGGTGAGTTCGTAAAGAACTTGTGTTACAGGTACCAGATAACGGAAATAAATGTAAGATTTTTATTATACACATACATATATTTAATATACATCCATAACCCTGGAAAAGACATTTTATATTATCCATACAAAATATCTTCCCTTGGCGGGATTCGAACCCGCGACCACCTTGTGTAGTGACCATGTCACTTACGGGTTCCAATAATAGTCCCGTAATTCGTGACTTTATATATTGGAATACGCTCCGTGGTACGTAACGTCCCGGAATAGTCTCCAGATCTGAGTACTTTATGACTGACGCGAGGGAACTGGTATAACATCAATCCAAGATCCTAACCTCTGAATCACCGCATCCTACCAAAAAGATACGTATAGCTTTGTAATTTATTATTTCATCGCAGAGCTTGTTAATTACCCTCCATTAATTTTATAATCCTAATAATTGTACAATCTAGTTTAAGTATCTTTAGTTTTCTTTTTATATTTTAATTTATTTTATTGTATACGTGTGTGTGTTTCAATTATATGTTATTATCAAATAATTATATATGTCTTTGTGTGTGACTGCATTTCATATTTTATTTTATATTTTATAAGGCGCCCTGAGCAAATTTAATCTAAGATCTCATTCTCTCCACTACGGCTGCCGGTGGATGTACCAAATACCGTTACATGCATATATTCATACTAGCGACCCACCCTCGCTTCGCTTCGGAAACATTAAAACACAAATGAAACCAAAAAAAAAAAATTTTTTTTTTAAAAAAAGTAGTCTATCTTCATCAGGGACAATGTCGGCTTCTAATGGAAAAAGAATTTTTCAAATCGGTCCAGTAGTTTCGGAGCCTATTCGAAACAAACAAACAAACAAATCTTTCTTTTTTATAATATTAGTATAGATTTGCAAAGCTATGTGTGCCCAGTAGTGGATAACTATGAGCTGATGATGGAGATGAAATACAGGGGCCTATTTAGGGTCTTTATTAGAATTATTAGTCTCAGATTCAAGCCGTAGGTAATTCTCTACGGTTTCTTGGTATCTTTTGTCAGAGTTGCAGGATAAATGACCTAAAGGAACTATGGACCGATGAAAAAATAATTGTTTTTGATAGGTAGGGATACTCTGTCTGGGTTCTGACACCGGGCTGAGATCGGACGTCTGGTGAGAGAGTACAAGGTGAGTCGTTTGGTGGGTAGGGCCCTATAATTTCTTGGGTCCGCGGTCTGCTCCCAACACCTTGCAAGCCGTCAAGTCCCACATACCCCGCGCGCCTCCTAGGCGCAGGGACATCGTAGGATGTTCGGCACCTGGCCCGAAAAAAAAAAGGGATACGTAGAATAGGGTTAATGGTATGCGACCCTCTTTGCTCTGTGAGGATTCTGTTGGACTCCGTTTGGGATATTGCGTGGTAGGCTGGTACTCACACAGGACGTCTAGCAGCACGGCGGTGCTGACGGCGCCATGCCGGTTGTAGGCCTCACACACGTAGCGGCCGGCGTCGCGGCGCTGCACGGCGCCCAGCAGCAGCGTACCGGAGGCCGACAGCGGCGGGCGCTGCGCCTTGCCGCGACTACGAGTCGCGTCCTCGCGCCTCCACCAGTACGACGGCGTCGGGAAACCTCTGCCGGCGGACAGAGCAAGCTGGTACTAATCAAACCCTTATCATCGCACCTCCCGCCATCAGAGCAGAGTTCATCCATACTATCTGGAACCGCTGCGCTCACCGACAGTGCGTTTCCTGAGGTTTTTTTTGCCACGTACCATCCGATGGAATGAGCTCCCCTCCACGGTGTTTCCTTAGCGTTATGACATGTCCTTCTTTAAAAGAGGCTTGTGGAGAGTATTAAGCGGTAGGCAGCGGCTTGGCTCTGCCCCTGGCATTGCTGATGTCCATGGGCGACGGTAACCACTCACCATCAGTTGGGCCTTATGCTCGTTTGCCTATAAATGCAATAAAAAAAAAGTAATTCTATCTCATTCGCACGCAGGGTAACATGCTTCTTGTCATCTCTCTGTCTTATTTTCATTACCCATCTTACTGTCATTTTACACCATCACATCTTTTTTTTACTTTTTATTGCTTAGATGGGTGGACGAGCTTTCCACAACGTAAATGCGCCACCCATCTTGAGATACAAGTTCTAAGGTCTCAGTATAGTTACAACGGCTGCCCCACCCTTCAAACCGAAACGCGTTACTGCTTCACGGCAGAAATAGGCGGGGCGGTGATGCCTACCCGTGCGGACTCACAAGAGGTCCTACCACCAGTGATTCCGCAAATTATAATTTTGCGGGTTTGATTTTTATTACAGGATGTTATTCCTTCACCGTGGAAGTCAATCGTGAACGTTTGTTAAGTACGTATTTCATTAGAAAAAATTGGTACCCGCCTGCGGGATTCGAACACCGTTGCATCACTCTATACGAATGCACCGGACGTCTTATCCTTTAGGCCACGACGACTACATCTTATTGTCATTGCCCGTTTAAGGGACCAGCATACGGCCTACTTGGTGAGTGGTTACTGTCGCTCAGCAATCATCAGCAATGCCAGTGGCCTAACCGCTGGCTAAGTGTCATTTCTGCTTCACCAAATTAGAAATCGTTGTCTTATCGTGATCACTACAAACGCCCACACGTGGTGTACGGGTTTAGTGTCGGCCGCAGACATCACTAGGGCCGTGAAGTTGAGTGATAAGCATCGCGGACGCGTGACGTCACGCCGTACCTGGCGGAGCAGACGACCTTGGCCGGCACCTCGTTCTCCACCACGGAGACGATGCTCGGAGTCACCGTTATGTTCTCTGGCTCGTCTGAAAATACAAACACATGAATTTATTAGGGCTATATTAGTTACTAGTCGCCCGCTCCGGCTCCGCTCGGGTCTTTAACAAAAATTTCAACGATATTTGACGTTGTTTTATTTTTTTTTAATAAAAAAACACTTATTGCGGCATAACTATAATAGTTGGACATATGCTGTCGCGACATTTTTTTGTAAATAATAAAAAAGAGTATACAAAGTCGCAGTACATTATTTTATTCTACCATCAATAGTTTTCGCAGAGCACGCGATGTATAGAATATTTTAGATAATTTTTTTACACCTTATTGGAGTTTTAGTAAGGATCCCAAAGAAATTTTTTTCAAAAAAAATTATAGCCTATGTCACTCGGGAATAGTGTGACTTCCAAACAGTGAAAGAATTTTTCAAATCGGTTCAGTAGTTTCGGAGCCTATTCAATACAAACAAACAAACAAATCTTTCCTCTTTATAATATTAGTATAGAAGTATAGATAACACGTGGCTGAACCATCCACCCACTGTTAAGTGAGGCTCGACGCTTACGGACTGCTTGGAATATGATCTGGAGCCTAAATTGTATTAAGGTTGTCTTCTGGCAACCACGAGTGCCTGTGCCGTGAGAGCGATGCCCACCTAGGCTCATAATCTACCGTTAATGAAGCGAAATTTATTAACCGCAAAGGTATTTTTATTGCTCTTGCAGACTAACGAACATACGATCCAGATGAAAGTAAATGTATATCAGGTACTGAGGTATATCAGCAGCCTTACTTTACTTGTCCTATTTTGCTCACCAAGACCTTCGAGGGCAGTGCGGCGGGGAAAGGCACTCCATTAGGAGCAGTGCTGAGGCCAAGTTGATACCTTAGTTAAGCTAACGCGGCTAAGGACTTTCTTCAATAAATTTTTGAAGTAGGATAAATCGTGTTGGTGGTGAACGCGAGAGGCGTTGTAATGAGCTGGTGAACACATGGGTTTTTATTTTATTTTTTAATGCTTAGATGTGTGGACGAGTTCACAGCCCACCTGGCGTTAAGTGGTTACTGGAGCCCATAGACATCTACAACGTAAATGCGCCAATCACCTTGAGATATAAGTTCTAAGGTTTCGGTATAGTGCTGCTATAAGGCTGCCCCACCCTTCAAACCGAAACGCATTACTGCTTCACGGCAGAAATAAGCAGGGCGGTGGTACCTACCCGCGCGGACTCACGAGAGGTCCTACCACCAGTAATTACGCAAATTATAATTTTGCGGGTTCGATTTGTAACTGTAACTGACGAGCTATAGGCGTTACGAGGGCGCGCCGTGGGTTATCACCACAGCGTCACTTACATTCGACTGCGAACTTAGTGGTGCTGTTGACCGGGGGCCCGGCTAGGTTCCTAGAGGAGCGGCAGGTGTAGCTGGCCGCGTCCGCCGCGCGGTCCAGAGCGCCGCCCGGCCACGCCGACATGTTCCAGCGCTGCGACACACAAACGGTTTGATTGTTTACATGATGGCACCTTAAGGACGGTTTCTGCTCAACCATTCCATTTTATTTCGTTACTTTGATTTCTTGGAACGATGTTCCTTATGGGACGGTGCGGAGAGGTACTCTAATCGGGAAAAAACGTCCGTAACGTAAGATTTTGATTAGTAATGCACACAGTGTACGACTTATTGTAATAACGTACAAAAAATAACATATTTTCATATTATTCATTGACCACGATCTCAGAGCGTTCGTTTGCGCAATACACTAACTCTTATGCAAACAACCGTGAATGAAGTGTACCACATTAAGTTCGCACGTTACCGAATGACCGTGGGTTGTTGCGAAACCTCCAGTTTTATTATCTTTACACCTCGAATAGAACTTTAAATTAATATTTTTATAATAAGGAACTTCGTTCCTATCCGGTGTCCCACGACACCACACATCTTTATTTATCGCCTCGAGTGTAGGGCATCAGTTAGTGTCAGTTGTGACCAGAGCCACCATCGTTGAGATATGAGGGCTGAGTCCCAATAGTTTTGTGTCCCCCATGCGAGCCAAAGGTCCCCTCGTTACCAGCACGGACTGCGTGGCCTCGAAGTCGTTCCGGTTGGCTTGGGGCGCGATGGCCGTCTCCTCCACGTAGTAGCGCTCGTTGTCCTCGCTGATGACCTGGCCGTCCTTGAGCCACTGGACGCCGCAGGGCGGGGCGCACTCCACCGTGCATGACAGCGATATGTTCTGGAGAACGAACGTATTGCTTAGGAATCCGATACTTAATATTTAAAGAACTAAGACGGAATGGTATTTATTTTATTTTTTAATACGCTTTTATTAGCTTCAGACGTATGTATGTTTGTAACGGAATCTTTGAACATAATTTTGACCCCCCTCAAAACGTCGGATTAACTCGAAATTTGGTATACTTATTAAGGACCGATGACAATTCAATATTGAAAAAATATATTGAAAAAATTGAAATTCAACAAAAAAATGAAAAATAAATAATAGTTCAAAAAACTAACAAAATACGCTTTTACAGAAAATCCAAGTAAAAAATAGAAAATAAATATTAATCAATTTTAATTAAAAATAGTGAAAAAAATATTTTATTGTAAAAAAGCGTGGGGTGCTTTTCAGGATATTATCAAAATAACCCTTCTACTCATATCTGTTCATAAAATATTTATAACCACTGATACCATGCACCCCACGCTTTTTTTTACAACAAAAACATTTTTAATTCAAATTTATTAAAATGTATTTTCTATTTTTTACTTTGATTTTCTATAAAAGCGTATTTTGTTAGTTTTTTTTTAAGTATTATTTATTTCTCAACTGGTATTCGCAATAACGTTAAAAATTAAAATGATATTTTATGGTTACATTTAAATCACCATTTAAACTTATACTCTTCACGTCGAGCTCCACGACCGATCGTTGTGTATAATCTATGGTTGGCATGTTCCGAAATACGTTTTGCCCCCAAATGACGTCACATGTAGTAATGTTAATCAGTTCGGCTCCTTAATGGTACTAGCTCACCTGAGATTTATATAAAGCTCCGCTGTAATGGTTCATGGCGTACTGGAAGCTCGGCGGGGCTGTGTTAAGAAATTAATTATTAGTGAGAGTAAATGAACTATTGCAGTTTCTCGCAATGTTTAGATCTGATCGTGGGTGTGATTGTAAAATCTTTTATTATTTAAATCTCCGATTTTTTATTAACTATACACGATACGATTGTAATTATAAGTACAATTAATTAATTACAATCGTATTATGTAAATGTGATATTTGGTTGGATCTACGGGAAATTGTACAACTAATTAAAAAGACGGTGCCTTTATTTTTTTAAGCTTAGATCGACTTAGATCGATCGATAGACGAGATCACGACCCACCTGGTGTTAAGTGGTTACCGGGGCCCATAGACATCTACAACGTAAATGCCGCCACCTATCTTGAGACATAAGTTCTAAGATCTCACTTTTTAACAGTACAACGGCTGCCCCGCCCTTCAAACTGAAACGCATAACTGCTTCACGGCAGAAATAGGCGGGGCGGTGGTACCTACCCGTGCGGACTCACAAGACGTCCTACTACCGGTAATTACGCAAATTATAATTTTGCGGATTCGATTTTTATTGCACGATGTTATTATTCCTTTACCGTGGAAGTCAATCGCGAACATTTGTTAAGTACGTATGTCATTGGATAAATTGGTATCTGCCGGCGGGATTTGAACACTGATGCATCGCTACATATGAGTGCACTGAATGTCTTATGATGATGATGATGACTTGAGTGGCAAACTTTGTCGAGTTGTTTGGCGCGTTGCGTTTTATTACTGGTGGTAGGACCTCTTGTGAGTCCGCACGGGTAGGTACCACCATCCTGCCTATTTCTGCCGTGAAGCAGTAATGCCTTTCGGTTTGAAGGGCGGGGCAGCCGTTGTAACTATACTGAGACCTTGGAACTTATCTCAAGGTGGGTGGCGCATTTACGTTGTAGATGTCTATGGGCTCCAGTAACCACTTAACACCGGGTGGGCTGTGAGCTTGTTCATCCAATTAAGCAATAAAAAAATAAATAACAAAAAAGCTACTTAATACCACACAGACGTTGAACTTTCCCAATTTAAGCAGAAAGATTACCAAGGACATCCACAAAGGTCGTGGCTGGCTCCCCCATGCCGCCGATGCTGACGCCGCGGCAGGAATAGTTCGTTCTATTATCCAACGTGACCGGGTCTATGGTCCAGTTCTGGGACACGATATCGGTGATCAGTCTACCGCCTCGATGCCATTTAAACCTAAGACAGACGAAATTTGAGGTACATTAAAAATATTAATTGATCTTTTATATAATAGCTAGTTTATTTATTAATGCATGTGAATAGGAGATGAATGGAAATGGTAATGCAAAGTACAGGGGGAAGAGGTCGACCGAAGAAGACATGAATGGAGTGTGTTAATGACGACATGAGAGAAAGACTGGAGTGAGTGTTGAGATGACGGCTGATAGAAGAGAATGGAAGAAAAAAATTAGCTGTGTCGACCCCTCCTAGTGGGATAAAGTATAGAAAAAGAAAAATATTGTCAATCCCGGCTCGCTTGGCTGACCGACTACCAAATCCGGTCGCTACCAAATTAAGGAGACAACTTGCTACATTCTATTGCTACATGCTATTGGTAGGCAGCGGCTTGGCTCTGCCCTTGTCATTGCTGAAGTCCATGGGCGACGGTAACCATCAGGTGGGCCGTGTGCTTGTCTGCCTACAAGGACAATAAATAAATAAAACATTCGTTTATGTAAAGATTTCCTGATTTCATCGAACTCAGTCCTGCTGTTTCCTTCGTTTCCCATTGAAGGGTAAGAGAAGTACATATTGCAATACCGAGCCTTGCACTTTACGCAAAGTGGCCGATGGTAGGAGAGGTACATACCGGTATTGAAATATTGAGACTTGCTTATGGAAAGTGACCGGCGGCGAGATTCGATCTGCGATATTGAGAAATGGGTGCCACTCGATTCAGACATACTGACCTACGAATTGTGATCACTAAAACTATCTTGCCATTAAACTATAAAGTTTTACGTTCCGGTTCGAAGGGTGGGAACATAGGTCTAGCTTCTAGCGTCTTTCTGTTCGCCACAGTATAATTATTCATATCTAAATACTTTCTATATAGGACGGTAGACCTATGTAACTATATTTGAAACCTTAGAACTTATATCTCAAGGTGTGTGGCGCATTTACGTCGAAGATGAGGTGGGAACACCAAGTGGGCTGTAAGATCGTCCCCTCATCTAGGCAATAAAAAAAAAGTCCTTTGACCAGGCCCATATAAATGGCCCATATAAATGCTAACAAAAACGGTTGTACGGTTACCTGTTGGCCTCTGGTCTTCCTTTTTCTTCAATGCTGCAACTCAGTACCAGACTCTTGCCTTTGATGACGCGCCACGGTGAATATGTCAGTTTTGCTGGCCCCGGTGGATCTGAGGATTGTAACCGATGGTCTCAAATATTAGCTACAATGTCTTAACGGACTTTGTATGATAGGGCCTTTATCTTCATCCGAAGTTTTAGCACTTAAACCCGTAAGTTTCATGTAGAGTAAGGAAATGAGCACGTTTTTCTGAGAAATTCGTTACTTTGTAATAGAAACAGGACAAGTTTCTTCAGGTCAATTCACTTTTGTCATTAGCAGTGTTTAAGCAAATCTATTCCATTACTAAATCGATATCAAGCTAATAAATTGGAACTCTTCATTTTGAAATCGGATGAGCGACTTACAATTGACCACCAGCTCGGTCTTTTCGCTGACGTCTCCCCAGCCGGCGAAGTTCTTGCCCTTACACGAGTAATTCCCATGGAAACTCTTGGTGGTGTCCTGTAGAAGCAGCATCGATGGATCCACCTCGTTGCAAAGGTTCTCTGTGGATGCGTGGTAAAGTAAATAATCTTTGATGATGTTTCTTTTGGAATTGAATAATAGCGCCACTCGCAGAGAATACAATCGTGAGTAGAAAAATGTATAAAACCAGTGGCCCGCTCCGGCTCCGCTCGGGTCTTTAACAAAAATTGCAACGATGTTTAACGTTGTTTTTTTTTTTTTTAATAAAAGAACACTTATTGCGGCATAAGTATAATAGTTAGACATATGCTGTCGCGACACTTTTTGTAATTAATAATGTGTTCTACAAAGTCGTAGTACATTATTTTATTCTATCATCAATGGTTTTCGCAGGGCACGCGATGTAAAGAATATTTTAGGAATTTTTTTTACACCTTATTGGAGTTTTAGTAAGGATCCCTAATTTTTTTCAAAAAAGATTATAGCCTATGTCACTTAGGAATAGTGTAGCTTCCAAACAGTGAAAGAATTTTTCAAATCGGTTCATTAGTTTCGGAGCCTATTCAATACAAACAAACAAATCTTTCCTCTTTATATTATTAGTATAGATCAATATTTTAGTCACAATAAAAAAAAAAAAAATACCATCTCCATCAGTTCCATTACAGTCAGGAAGATGCTTCAACACTTCCCCATCCAGGTACCAAATTACTTCGTCCAGCGTCGGTGGGTTCCCGGAGACTACCTCGCATGTCAGAGTCACATTCTTGTGGTCAGTCTCTAAGATAGGACTTGGAGAGCTCATGGTTAGGCGAACTTGGGGTTTGTCTAAAAAAAATATACGAAAATAAGATTTTGAATGCTAGGTATGCAGCGGCTTGGCTCTGCCCCTGGCATTGCTGAAGTCCATGGGCGACGGGTACCACTCACCATCAGGTGGGCCGTATGCTCGTCTGCCTACAAGGGCAATAATTTTTTTTTATCAAAAATGAGCAGAGGAGTTCACAGATAAAAGATGCTTGAAGTATGAGCTCCAAGATAATACCGCTTCAAATTGGATTTTTTAAATATTTAATTGCTTAGATGGGTGGACGAGCTCACAGCCCACCTGATGTTAAATGGTTACTGGAGCCTATAGACATCTACAACGTAAATGCGCCACCCACCTTGAGATATAAGTTCTAAGGTCTCCAGTATAGTTATAACGGCTGCTCCACCTTTCAAACCGAAATCATGTGGTGGTCCTCACAAGAGGTCCTACCACCACTAAGCATTGCACATCGGTATCCATAAATTATGCCTTACCATCGATGCAGTAGTTACTCAAACGCATCACGTTTTTGGCTTGGCTTTTACTACCTGATCCTTGCAAGTCGTTTGTGACCACCCAAAAGCTGAGCACATAAAAGCTGAGCCACTCACAAAGCACGTTGACGACGATGTTGTCCTCGCTGGTGCCGTTTCCAACAGAATTCGTCAGCAGGCAAGTATAGTTTCCCATGTCGACTCCTCTGGCGTTCATGATGATGAGCGAGTGCTGATCCGTGGTGCCCCCTTGGTAGTGTGCTGTGTCATTCACGTTGACTCGTTCGCCATCCCGGAACCTGGAATTGAAGATCAAGGCTGGCTGGTTAAGTATGAAACCTCTTTTGAAGATTTCTCTTAAACTGGTGGTTTCTTTAAGTTTCTTTTATTACTGGTGGTATGTTTAAGTTCAGAATACGAGTGAAGAATCCAACTGTAGCTATTCACAATAGTCCAAAATTAACATGTAGCAATCATTGATAAAGTCGTCGTGGCCTAAAGGATAAGACGTCCGGTGCATTCGTATTTAGCGATGCACCGGTGTTCGAATCCTGCAGATGGGTACCAATTTTTCTAATGGTATACGCGCTTAACAAATGTTCACGATTGACTTCCACGGTGAAGGATTAGGATCTTGTAATAAAAATGAAACCTACAAAATGATAATTTCCGTAATTACTGGTGGTAGGACCTATTGTGAGTCCGCGCGGGCAGGTACCACCACCCTGCCTATTTCTGCCGTGAAGCAGAGATGCGTTTCGGTTTGAAGGGTAGGGCAGCCGTTGTAACTATACTGAGATCTTAGAACTTATATCTCAAAATGGGTGGCGCATTTACGTTGTATATGTCTATGAGCTCCAGTAACCACTTAACACAAGGTAGGCTGTGAGCTCGTCTATCCATCTAAGCAATAAAAAAATTAAAAAAAAACTTAAGGTCATCGCAGCAGTTTCCTATGTTGTATTAAAAGATTATTGGTGCAAAATGTTCAATTTAGTCGATGTGTTAATATGTAGTTGCATCAGAAGATAGAGCATGACCTTAGACCCGTATGATTCACTGCCGTCATGCTGGATAGTTCTATAACGAAGCAGTTACAGATTATATTTGAAGTTAGGAAGTTAGGGTTCGAAGGGCGGGATACCAATATTTCAATGACCCTCCTAATTTATGACTCTTGAGTCATTTACGTTGCGATGCAATGGGCTCTAATAAATAGTGACTTAGCTCTGAGCTTGGTTGAGTTATTGGAGGTGCTAGCAAAAGATCTTACCAAAATACGGCGCTTAGAGATGAAGGGTTGCTTTCGTATTCACATTTGAGGAGCAGTTTTGAGCCTTCGATCACTGTGATGTTTTTCGGTTCAACACGAACTATCGGCGGATCTGAAATAACAGTTAACTCATTAGTGACACCACCTACATCTGAGTGTTAGCCCTGTGTGCTGGAGAGGAACTGATAGTGATAGGACTGCGTGGATGACTTACACCAAATTTCTAGTTCTCTGGTGGCGTGCATGGGATGATCCTTTGTCTCGATGGTGACCTCATTGGCAGCCTCGCAGTGAAACTTCTGGCCGTTTTCAAAGCGCGTTGCTTCGATCGTTAGATTGGAAATCGTTTTGAAAGTCGTATCAGTCTGCAAAAGAAAATAAGCTTACATATTCTACTAGAGTTAGACGAATGTGGTTTATTATTGTAGCGTGCAGCACTGGGTCGCATTCGGGTGTCGTCGGATGCGATCGGGATTCCCGAACGCGCAGGTGTCCCGTGACGTCATCCTACGAGATTCGCGCGCGTCGATTCAAGTTTATTGTAAAAACATAATTTTAGTTTTAATTCGTATCTGCTAGTGCTTACCGTCGTTTTCTTTACTTTTGGTTATATTTTAATACTGGCTGACCCGGCAGACTTCGTAGTGCCTCAATCGATAAATAAAAGACCTAAACTTTTGTATAAAATAAACTTAAAAAAGAAACAAAAGGAATCCGATGGGGGACACGTCAAAGGAAAAACAAAATTGTTATTTCTATTTAATTCGGAACATTTTTATATTTATCTACCTTTTAAACCTTCTCTGGACTTCCACAAATGATTCAAGACCAAAATTAGCCGAATCGGTCCAGCCGTTCTCGAGTTTTAGCGAGACTAACGAACAGCAATTCATTTTTATATATAGAGATTGTACACATTATAGAGATTGTGGAATTGGTGTGATTGACTTTTATATTACGTTCGTAGTATATATAATATCGCGTGAATACGAACAACAAATAACAAACCACATTATTGATAAGCAATTATAATATTCAATTATGATACAGTTTATTTTCACCCGAACAAGGTTATTTAACGTAGATTTCAATGGCAAAAACACGACATCCAATCCGATTGATAGATTCGTAATACCGCTATTGCATTCTAGTAACCTTAGAACAACAGAAATCTTTGCAAGGAACAATTTTCTACCACATCCTGGCTGCCTCTGAATTAAGCAGTACGTTCTAGTTTGTGAGGAATTTAAATTATATTGCATATCTCTAAATACCGAATTTATTACCACAAATAGTAGGTCATAATGCTGTAAAATTTAATATTGCAAAGATCATTACTAATGATTTAATAACAGAGGCACTAGAGAACTAAGCACGTGAGCAGAAATCAAGAATCAGCTTTCAAGTTCATTCGTTTAGCGCTTTGTAAGCTTTGAGGTCATCGTTATATATTTTTAATTTCTTCCGGAACAGGGATTTGGCATCTCTGAATTATCAGATCCTCTTTGTCTCAAGACGTTACAAGGAGATAAATTAAATGGAAAGTGCCATTGGTAATAAAATGGAATAATTTTGTTGACGAATATGAGACTTTGGGTTAGGTGGAAATCACCGGTCTTCAGCCTAGGTGTTGAGGCGGTAGATAAGGTATATCAGAGTTGACGTTCTAAAGCCCCATGTCAATCAACTAAACACAGGACTTAAGATTCCTAAAGGGGGCTGGTAGTTTTTAGTAATCCAACCACCAAATATTCTGTAAGTCATTCTGTCTAAATATCGGGCCAGGATTAATCAGACACGTGTTCAGGTAAGTGATTAAAGTATATTCGGATTACAACCTAACGTGATATCGACAGCCCGACAATCGCGAGACTGACGTGTAGCATCATTGCAATATAATTATCGCTAACACATAATGATAGATGATATGGGAACGTATGTAGTTCCTCCACCATTATTTCGTGTGGGTTGATTTCCCGACTGTGCAGTGGTGTGTGGTAGAGAATTGGCGTATACACTTTGGAGTTACTGCCTATTTGTTTGGTATTTTCAATGAAATAGGCATTGCATTTTAAATAGCTTAGTACGTCAAAATTCTCACTATCAACACCACTCTATTCTAGAACTTAGGTAATGGAAAATCATTAATAATAATATAAATTTAATAGCTGTACCCGTCCGCTTCGCTAGGCATTTAAAATTAACATTATTATTTCTGGCCCCACAAAGATTATTAGCACCCCCGCAACTGGTGTAGGGAGTCCAACACTCATATAAATATTAGCCTATGCACTTTCTACATGGATACCAAGTTTCAAGTCAATCGGATGCATGGTTCAGTAGTTATAACGGAACATCCGTTAAAAACCACTGTAGATTTTTATATTAGTATAGATTTGTTAAGCTCTTCCAGTAATTATATCTCATGTTTCTGCCGGTCCGTGGTACTTTGCATTGTACATCCGTATAAATTAGTTATTCATTGAAGATTTTCTTGACATGATTCTTAAGCGTGTTTGTTCAAATATGAATTAATTATTTTGTATAATACATAATATAATATACGAAAAATCATGTGTTCGCGTCTGCATGCATAGAGACGTACCATTATTGTATTATTGGTTTTGCAAGCTTAGCATAAATACGTAACTAGAAAATTGAAGTATTTGAATACAACACGCATGGGAAGATCCAGGGTAAAAGGCAACTATGTAGAGATCAGACACAGAGACACAAGAGATCTCGTTCCCTTTTCCACTGCAGTCTTCATCCTTCGATAAGGGTCGCCTCATATGAGAAAGTAGATAAAAGAAAATATATCACCACTTACCATTTCGATTTGCCGCTGCTGCTCATTCCAACATGAAACAAAGAGAAAGCAAAATCAATTAGTTTACAGAATACGGCCACATTAGGGTTTTGTATGCTGAGCCACTCATGTTTAAATTGCGGATATTATCGTATATTGTAAATATGAGAACTCAAACATTCATTAAAATACTTTAGGAGGGAAACTACAGATGAAATGATTTAATATAATATATTATTTAACGGCCGTCTGGTGTAGTGGTAAGTGACATGGTCACTACACAAGGGGGTCGCGTGTTCGAAACCCGCCAAGGGAAGATATTTTTATGATAAATATAAATGTCTTTCCTAGGGTTATGGATGTATATTAAATATATGTTTGTGTATAATAAAAATCTCATATTTATTTCCGTTATCTGGTACTTGTAACAAGTTCTTTACGATCTTAGCACGGGACAAGTTAACGTGGAGTGATTGTTAATCTATATATTAATACGTGAAGCAAAAACTTTGTATCCCTTTTTACGAAAATTGCGCGGACGGAGGAGTATGAAATTTTACACACTTATAGAGAATATAGAGAAGAAGTGCACAATGCTAATTTTTTTTTTGAATAATGCATAAAAGATGCATAAAATCAATAAAGAAAACATTACACACACTACATTCCATGTATTTAACGCACACACGCATGCATACTATTTATTGTCAAACTTTTGTTCTTGACGTCTGTGGTCAAATTGAGATTAAATATTGTTTGTCTTTGTTAATATTTTTTATAGTGTAGTCTTGGCGAAATTTGTGATTATAAAATACAATCATAATAGTGTACAAACTTACAATTCCAATTAATTATAGTCGAATTTCGACTACTGCGGGACCTCTAGTAAATATTTATTTATTATATTTATCTCAAGATAAAGTTCGGAGTTTGTAGAAGAAATAGATTTAAAAGTTCAGTCTATCTGAAAAAAATGTAACACTGGCTTTCAAAATCGTTTTTGGAAGCGAAGTACTGTAAATCATTTGTAAGTATTATACTCGAAGCATTTAATCACGGCTGTTTTTACATCTATGATGGAATTTGATAGCTTCACGCCTACATATTCCGGGAGAAACGTTTCAGCCAAAAATATTCAATATTGTATTCTATTTGGATTTCGCGAGACGTAAACACAATTAAAACAACATTTATTACGATTTTTTTTTATTTTTTTTATTTACTAACAATCACGCCACTTTAACTGGTCCCGTGCTAAGTTCGTAAAGAACTTGTGTTACAGGTATCGGATAACGGAAATAAATGTAAGATTTTTATTATACACATACATATATTTAATATACATCCATAACCCTGGAAAAGACATTTTATATTTATCATACAAATATCCTCCCTTGGCGGGATTCGAACCCGCGACCCCTTGTTTAGTGACCATGTCACTTACCACTACACCAGACGGCCGTTTACCGATTATATCTCATGTTTATTTATTGGCAGTATATTATTATTATATCTGATACTTTACAGTTTCCGTGGTCATGGCCACACATCCTGTACAAGGTTAAACTGTAAAAGTAGTTTTCATTAAATCAACAATGAAGAGTTTTGTTGGCCCTCGATTGTTCTTCAAGTCCTTAGAGTATACATACTTGCATACATAGCTTGCTTATTTATACTCAAAGTTCAAGTCACAAAAATGATGTGCATGGATATGTATTTTTTTGTTATGCCACTTACTGACATAAGTGGATACAGATCACACGGAAAGGTACAATTTTTTTCCGTACTTATTCGCTTGTCGCCTAAGAGGCTATTCCAACTACACGCGGACGGGTGGGTGAGCTCACGGGCTCAACCTGAGGGGATTTGCTAACATTAGCCCTAGCAAGAGCAGTGCTTCGCAGAATTTACCACCGGATCGGAATCCCTAGCCACTGAGAAGATCTGGCGAGAAGCTCAGTGAGCGATCGATTGGAGGAGAAGGATTTTTTTGTTGTACTCGATGGATAAAATAACTCATTGCAAATCTGGTGCTAAGTGATTACTGCAGCCATTAGACATGACCTAGCGAAAGTCATTTTGGACATGAAATTGAAGTATCTTTTGTGATGAGACTTTGATTTGTTCTTCCCTTCGCTTCGCGGCAAAAATGGCCGAATGGTGGTAGCTAGTCATAAGCTGTATCGTTAGTAGCACCTGAAGGGTTCGATGTTGGTACCTCCAACGTTGCATTGAGGAAAGCGCGAAAAATGCTCGCGTTTCTTTTGAAAAACCCTTGAATTTGAATTTAATTTGAACTCCAGCATAGATAAATCGTTCGAAACAAGTACAAATAGTATCTTATCTGTTTTGAAAATAAAGTATGTCTTCCCTGTGTGACTGATTCTGTGGTGCAGTGGCTGACTGCAGACTGTTGTGCCGAGGGTTGTGGGTTTGATTCCCACATCGGACAAACATTCGAGTGATGAAAGGTTTTGTTTGCTCTTTGGCTGGGTGTCTCTTATGTTAATATTTAAACGTACTAATGGTTCCCTGGTAGTCGTTATGCGTCTATAGTTAATTAAAACTATAACTTTGCACACTATTGTGATTCTATTGTCAAAGACATATATTTTTGTAATCACAGATTTCGCCAAGACTACACTTTAGGTAAATATTAATAAAGACAAATAAATATAAATAACATATAATATAAAATAAATAATATTTAATCTATTTTCAATTTGACCACAGACTATAAGGAATAAGAAAAGTTTGACAATAAACAAATAGGTAGTATGCATACGTGTGTGTATCAAATACACGGTAGTGTCTGTAATGTGTTTTTTTATTGATTTAATGTATTTTTTATGCATAATTTTAAAAAATATTAACATTCTGCACTCCTTCTTGATATTCTCTATAAGTGTGGGAAATTTCATACTCCACCGTCCGCGCAATTTTCGTAAAAACGGGTACAAAGTTTTTGCTTTACGTATTAATATATGGATATAAGTATGTTTATCAGTCTCTGATACTCATAACACAGGGAATCCTAATTTGGGACCGAAAGACCGTGTGTGATTTGTTCCCAGTTGCTTATTTATTATTTATTTATCTTTGTACCTTCGTTCTCTGATTTTTTTTATTGTTTAGATGGGTGGACGAGCTCACAGCCCACCTGGTGTTAAGTGGTTACTGGAGCCCATAGACATCCACAACGTAAATGCGCCACCCACCTTGAGATACAAGTTCTAAGGTCTCAAGCATAGTTACAACGGCTGTCCCGCCCTTCAAACCGAAACGCATTACTGCTTCACGGCAGAAATAGGCAGGGTGGTGGTACCCACCCGCGCGGACTCACAAGAGGTCCTACCACCAGTAATTACGCAAATTAGAATTTTGCAGGTTTCATTTTTATTACATGATGTTATTCCTTCACCGTGGAAGTCAATCGTGAACATTTGTTGAGTACGTATTTCATTAGAAAAATTGGTACTCGCCTGCGGGATTCGAACACAGGTGCATCGCTTCAACACGAATGCACCGGACGTCTTATCCGTTAGGCCACGACGACTACAAAAAGTGTAAAGTGTTGTAAAGTATGCGGGCATTGCGATAAAAATACCTACATGTACATGTTACAATGAAGGCGTATTTGGAATGCAATTTAAAAATGTCATTTTATAGCATATTTTTTCATTAACTCCCCAAACAGACATCTTGAAATGTAACATGGCTTAAAGGAGGATTTTCCCTTCATTTCGCGTCCTTTTAAACGTTTAATTAGTCGGAATTCCACTCGCTAGTGAGGTGGTATTATCGCATCGAGATATTATGTAATATAATATCGATGTATTATCGATAAAATTGGAATATCGGAAAGTCGATTGCTTATAACGATTGCCTTTATTTTTATTTATTTATTTATTGTTTAGATGGGTGGACGAGCTCACAGCCCACCTGGTGTTAAGTGGTTACTGGAGCCCATAGACATCTACGACGTAAATGCGCCACCCACCTTGAGATATAAGTTCTAAGGTCTCAAGTTTAGTTACAACGGCTGCCCCACCCTTCAAACCGAAACGCATTACTGCTTCACGGCAGAAATAGGCAGGGTGGTGTTACCTACCCGCGTGGATTCACAAGAGGTCGTACCATCAGTAACTTCAATTCTTTAACTTCAGTTGCAAAAAAACAATTGTACAGTGCAACAAAATAGTCTAATATACGATGATAAGTAATTATCTATGTAAACAGCTCATTATTATAACGAGTGCGGTCAATCATCAAAGTGTCCGCGCACGGCCACAGTTAATAATTTGACCACAGTTTGCGATTAAACCAAGTATGTTTAAGTAATGATTTGGTTTAAGCGCTATTTGCGTAATTAGAGTGTGGAATTACTATATACTAGAGGTCCCGCAGTAATCGAAATTCGATTATAATTAATTGGAATTGTAAGTTTGTACACCATTATGATTGTATTTTATACTTCTATAATCACAAATTTCGCCAAGGCTAAACTATAAAAAAATATTAATAAAGACAAACAATATTTATTCTATTCTCAATTTGACCACAGACGTCAAGAACAAAAGTTTGACAATAAATAGTATGCATGCGTGTGTGCGTCAAATACATGGTATGTAGTGTGTGTAATGTTTTCTTTATTGATTTAATGTATCTTTTATGCATTATTTAAAAAAAAATATTAGCATTGTGCACTTCTTCTCTATATTCTCTATAAGTGCGGAAAATTTCATACTCCTCCGCCCACGCAATTTTCGTAAAAAAGTTTTTGCGTCACGTATTAATATATAGATTTGCCGATGTTAATGTTTTCGCTTTTTTCACTTAGCTGAAAGTCATCTGAAGTTGTGTAAGCTGTGATCTCGCATTGGTCTTAAATGAATTAGGAGAATAATACCCGGGGCAAAAATAAACTGGTCGTCTAGCCACAAACTATGATTCCTTGTAGTCCTGTGCCATGGGAGCCAGAGACTTACAGACTTGCTTATATATATCTTCCAATTTTAAGTAGGCAAAGGGTTGGAACGAAGATTTTACTTTAAACACGTCTTTGATTCACGCATGCTATAGTCGTGTATACTAAAACATAATATTTTCTTTTTAACCGATTTCAAACAAGGAGGAGGTTCTCAATTCGACTGTATGTTTTTTTTAATGTTTGTTACGCTTCCTGACGCTTCACGTGTGGTTCCATTTCAATTTAGTGCAGTTCTGATAATGGTATCCATGAGAAAACCATATAAGTCCTAAATTTGGATTAAGTACGTGCGCGACAAATAGATGAATAACTCAATAACTCAACTCAGTGAATTGCGTTTCCGATCTGGTGGTTCTGCGAAGCACTGCTCTTGCTGGGGTCAGTGTTAGCAACACTCCGGTTTAAGTCCCGTGAGCTCACCTACACACGTTAGGGTGAAGCTGAAATAGCCTCTCAAGGCTATCAGCATAGGTAGGTAAAAAAAAAATTACTTTTAGAGTTATATACTTCATCTCCGAAGGTAAACAGTTCGATTTTTACAATACAAAATTTGGATGCACTTAATAATTATTACTATCGTGGTACGAGCTAGGAAAACCACATTACGTCTGCATGTAACTGACATCAAGAAACCAGAAAATAGGGACAGCTCTGTGAAAATCTATCGATAACTCGACATAATTAATTTTATCGATAAACCGTACAGCACTACAACGTAATCGGATTACTTTAGTTGGGCTGCGAATTTCAATTCTTTTTTTCTTAACTTTCTTTTTCGTTACTTCACTTTCAAGTTGGTTTTAAAAAACGTATATTTTTTTTATTTATAAAAAAATGGTTTCGGAACAAATAATTACTAATTGAAGTGAAAATGTCAGATCATGGTTAACAGGATCAGATTGGTTTCTTTCCCCTACTTATTTGCTGATAGCCTAAGGAACTTTCCCAACTACGTTGTGACTGGTAGGTGAGCTCACGGACTCAAACTGAGAGAATATGCTAACAGTCTTCAACTGGTGGTAGGACCTCTTGTCAGTCCGCACGGGTAGGTACCACCACCTCGCCTATTTCTGCCGTGAAGCAGTAATGTGTTTCGGTTTGAAGGGTGGGGCAGCCGTTGTAACTATACTGAGACCTTAGAACTTATATCTCAAGGTGGATGGCGCATTTACGTCGTAGATGTCTATGGGCTCCAGTAAGCACTTAGCACCAGGTGGGCTGTGAACTCGTCCACCCATCTAAGCAATAAAAAAAAACTAAATTATTGAATTGAACACTGGATGAAACAAGAATCAGATTTGTGAGCATTCGTCAATACTCATAAAACCGTAAATTATTATGTTTTTTTCTATGGCGTAGATGTGTCGACGA
Organism: Bombyx mori; assembly: GCF_030269925.1. NCBI lineage: Eukaryota > Metazoa > Arthropoda > Insecta > Lepidoptera > Bombycidae > Bombyx > Bombyx mori. The sequence goes on from NC_085130.1 coordinate 8,865,592, forward strand.
GCTCACGGCCCACCTGGTGTTAAGTGGTTACTGGAGCCCATAGACATCTACAACGTAAATACCAACATCCACTTTGGGTCACCCACTTACATATTCACATTTTCATTTGCTCATCCAGGGTAAATAAAGCATCACGTCGTTGAGAAGAACTTGTCATTCCTAAACCTTTGTGCTTAAAGCTCATGTGAAATTCATAAAACATTAGCTTCGTCCACCCTTTTACGACGTAACCTTACGATAGGCTATGGTCAGTGCGGAGCTTTTGTAACGTTTAAGAGCTTTTAAAATTTTTCGTTCAGCCTAGAAGCTCGATCACTTTTACAATGCTTATAAATAGTTAATTAAATTTTCGAGGGTAGTAGGTTTTTCACTTTTACTAAAATTAAATGAAGATTGATATTGATTCAGCCATAATTTATGAATGCCATTAAAAATGCCCACACGACGGTGCTTCAGCAAAACGATTGACACTAAGCTCGACTTACCGTGCATTTCCGTAACAGAAAATCGATACTAAAAGCTTAAACTTATGCTTTAAAGCTCATTTTCGACATAATAAAGCTCATCCGTATAATGTTATCTAACGTAATTTCTCACTGATCCACGTCTCTGAGGCGTGTCGTGACAAGATGAAAAATTGCATCGACCTCATTCCACCATGGAAATTAACGTTGATATAAAGATTAATGTTGTGTCAGATAAATAAGATACGAAATTAACCAAATAAAACTTTGCACAAAATATCTTTTCATTGCTCCTACTAGGCATCCAAAATCGATGCACTCGATGAGACAATAATAGTGGTCGTGGTTTTTTTGTCGTCATCATATAGGCAGGCTAGTTTACGGAACACCTGATTGTAAGTAGTCACCGTAAATATGGACATCGAAAAAGTTTGACGCAACATTATTATGACAATTCAGACGTTTCCAGAATGTTTAATTCAGTGGGTGCCCTCGTAAAATTCAACTTTACGAGTGGTGCCGTGCCTTTAATTATATAAATTTGAACCACGATTGATGTTCTTGGACACGTATACGTTGCTTTTAATATTACCTCGATATAATATTGTGGTTCGCTTTAGTTATAGGCGTTAAGAATTATTAGCGCGCTATGACATGTCCTTCTTCAAACGAGGCTCGTGGAGAGTATTAGGCGGTAGGCAGCGGCTGGGCTCTGCCCCTGGCATTGCTGACGTCCATGAGAAACGGTAACCACTTACCATCAGGTGGGCCGTATGCTCGTCTGCCTACAAAGGCAATACAGATACGCGACGTCAGTTTCCAGGATTTCGTATCCGAGTCACGCGCGTATACCGCTGCACGCTTTGAAATTTGAGGTTCGAGTCTCAAATGTGCTATAAAACGGTAGTCATCACTCAACATCATGTCCTCACTTTTCAAACTGCATGCAGGTGTCACCACCCTGCCTATTTCTGCCGTGAAGCAGTAATGCGTTTCGGTTTGAAGGGTGGGGCAGCCGTTGTAACTATACTGAGACCTTAGAACTCATATCTCAAGGTGGGTGGCGCATTTACGTTGTAGATGTCTATGAGATCGAGTAACCACTTAACACCAGGTGGGCTGTGAGCTCGTTCTTCCATATATGCAATAAAAAAAAAGATGTGCGGTGTCGTGGGACACTGGATAGGAACGAAGTTCCTTATTATAAAAATATTAATTTTAAGTTCTATTCGAGGTGTAAAGAAAATAAAATTGGAGGTTTCGCAACAACCCACGGTCATTCGGTAACGTGCGAACTTATTGTGGTACACTTCATTCACGGTTGCTTACATAAGAGTTAGTGTATTGCGGAAACGAACGCTCTGAGATCGTGGTCAATGAATGATAAAAAAATATGTAATTTATTTTTACGTTATTACAAAGTTAAGTCGTACACTGTGTGCATTACTAATTTGTACGTTATTACAAAGTTAAGTCGTACACTGTGTGCATTACTAATAAAAATCTTACGTTACGGACGTTTTTTCCCGGTTAGGGTACCCCTCCGCATCGTCCCATAAGGAAGTTCGTTCCAAAAATAAAAACCACATGACCGCGCAGAAATGGGCCAGGGATCAATAAATAAAATATTAGATGGTTTTTAATGAAACTTCGCAAAAATATATCTAGATGAGCGCCTTCTTATCTTCAGCACTGATTAAAAAGCAGAGTCTGCACGCTTGTGACGCCGCCTCTTTGGGATCCAATGAACACTCTTTGAAGGCGTAGGATTATCAAAAAATAAATAATTGTTGCGTCTGGTGTACCTTATTTAATCTTAATAATACCTTATACTCGTACATTTTTTTTATTGCTTAGATGGGTGGACGATCTCAAGGCCCATCTAATGTTAAGTGGTTGCCGGAGCCTATAGACATCTATAACGTAAACGCCGCTACCCACTTTGATACATGAGTTCTAAGGTCTCAGTATAGTTACAACGGCTGCCCCACCCTTCAAACCGAAACGTATTACTGCTTCACGGCAGAAATAGGCAGGGTGGTGGTGCCTACCCATGCGGACCCACAAGAGATCCTACCACCAGTACAAAATAACACATAAGCAAACTCAACCTTGACTGGGACCGATTTATTATCACGGATAGGAGATTTTTAATTGCCACTAAGCCTCATATTGTGATAATAGGACAGTTTGCGCCTCAAGCCGTGTTAGCTGATATCACCATTCCTCGTGACGAGAGCCTCGTCAAGGCACAAAAGGACAAATTAAAACAATCATTTTATATAGTGTTTTAAAAAAATGGTAAATCGAATCTTATGGAACGAAGTTCCTTATGGAACAATGCAGAGGGGTGTCTTAACCGGGAAAAAATGTCCGTAACGTAAGATTTTTATTATTTATGTATAGTCTTAGTATGATGGCTATACAGTGTCTAATGTATAGTCTACGTGATGACGGTTATTATTATTATTTATATAAATAGCTGTTTCTTTGTATATTATTATTATATATTTGTTAGAAATCATTGTTAATAAAATAAAATTGTTAACTTTGTAAAGTAGTTTTTATTTTATTTTTATCAATAAAAAAATCATAATAAAAAATGTATACCCGAATAATTATTTTCTTTATACCTCGATAGAACTTAAAATTTATATTTTTATAATAAGGAACTTCGTTCCTATCCGGCGTCCCACGACACCCATCTTTTTTTTAAAACTTGTATAATTAATAAGATTTTAATAAATATATAAAATAAATAGTTTACTTTTGCATACAGAAAACTTATATATTAAATAATATATATATATATGTAAGACTTCATTCTTTATCGTTGAAACCATAAACATAGACTATAAAAACGGTACGAAAATATGTTCGTTGCGCCATAAAAGCACTTCCAAATAATAGTTGGTTTGCATACAGCCTAGAAAACGGTAAAACAATACCTACTGTTCTCTAATTGCTCCTGCAATTCCGGAACTTAATTGGGCCCTGATTTTTTTTTGTTTTATTTCCAACACTGTCGATGAAGATCTTTTTTTGGAAAGCTTGTCATAAATCATGTCTCTTATGAAGTATGAAAAATATTAATATGTACTTTTTTATTGCTTAGATGGGTGGACGAGCTCACAGTCCACCTGATGTTTAGTGGTTACAGGAGCCTATAGACATCTACAACGTAAATGCTGCCACCCACCTTGAGGTATGAGTTCTAAGGTCTCAAGTATAGTTACAACGGCTGCCCCACTCTTCAAACCGAAACGCATTACTGATTCACGGCAGAAATAGGCAAGGCGATGGTACCTACCCGCGCGGACTCACTACATGTTCTACTACCAGTCATTACGTAAATTATAACTTTGCGGGTTTGATTTCTATTACACGATTTTATTCCTTCACCTTGGAAGTCAGTCGTAAGCATTTGTCAAGTACGTATTTCATTAGAAAAATTGGTACCCGCCTGCGAAATTCGAACACCGGTGCATCGCTAGATACCAATGCACCGGACGTCTTATCCTTTAGGCTACGACCACATTGCATATTGCAATCTTATTAAATACTAGGTGACCCGGCGAACTTTGTTCCGCCTTAGAGGCAATAAATGAGCATACTTTTGATTTTATCAAGGTCAATTTTTCATTTGGATAATTAATGTAAATAAAAAAAAGCAAGTATTTAAATAACACTTTATTGGCCATGTATTTTAGTTGTTATTATTATATTTTCTTGTTCTTCTTCAGTCCTTTCACTCGCAATGTTTCGAACCCTAGTTGCATTACGGCTTCGTCGGGAAAGATTGGATCGTGTTGATCGCGGCATGGCTTTCTGGTAATGATTACCTATCTCGGCGCAATAAGCTAATAGAAACTCTAAACAAACACAACAACCGGCCAACTTCAAAATTCTACTTTAATTAACCATAGACTACATTACGTTTAGCTGTCAGTTGCATTTTGTTAATCCATATCAGTTGCGTTTTGTTATACCACGTTGTATGCCACGTCCCACGGGAACGTGATGAAAAGTATCCTATGTCCTTCTTCTGGTTCTAAGCTACCACCCCAACAATTTTCAGCCAAATCAGTTCAGTCGTTCTTGAGTTATAAATAGTGTAACTAACACGACTTTCTTTTATATATATAGATATTATATGTTTTTTAACATTTTCTCTATATACAAGTATGTACAGTATGTACAGTATGTACCAAACCAAACGCCTTGAAAATTTTCATTTTAGTTTTATCTCTTCAAGACGTGTGAGCTGAGAAGCCGTTAGTATGAAAGTATCTGTAGGTATATTTGTGCAAATATTTTTTTCATTATTTCATGAAAAAAATAATCTAAATGTTTATTTAATTAACATCGTTACGGCCTCATAATAAAAGCTATAAAAACACAAATAAGGCTCGCCTATTCATCGCTAAAAGATATAAATCGTGCTCGGAGAATTAAATCTAGGGTTGCTTGGATTTCGCATGATTCTTTTCGGTCACCGCTGGGGGGAAACTACCACACCACGGTATTACTAAGCTCCTACATCAAGGTCCAGCACTAAAAAGAAGAATACGTCAAGAATTTTGCAAACGAGGCTTGTGGAGAATACTTAACGGTAGGCAGCTTGGCTCTGCCCCTGGGATTGCTGGAATCCATGGGCGACGGTAACCACTCACCATCAGGTGGGCCGTATGCTCGTCTGCCAACAGGAGCAAAATAAAAAGAGTAAATGGTTTTCCAAGTACATAATAGATATGATAGTTACTAAATGTATTCGATCATTATTTTAATCAATCTAATTTAATTCAATTCTCCCCTCATACTCAACGCATTTTTCTCAGCTATTGGTTAGCTGGAAGTAAACTCCCGAATTGGTTAAGCTCTTCTTTGTTGTACACAAAAGCTCTCATTTGTTAGTTAGAGATTATTGAAAAAAATACACTTTGGTACAATACAAATGGTTTCGTGGTGAATTATTTTGGTGGTAATATATATTTTTTTCTATTATGTGTGGTCGAGCCCGTAGACATCAACAACGTAAAAACCGCCACCCAACTTAAGATCTGAGTTCAGGTCTCAGTTTTAACAGTACAACGGCTACCTCGACCTTCAAACCGAAACGCAACGACGACAATAGACAGGGTGGTGGTACTTACCCATGCGGGCTCTAACTTGACATTGACCAGTTACGCTTTTTTATTTAAAGGGATAATCTAAGGGATAGCATTTCCGCCCTAAGCTCGCTTTTCTGCAGCGAAAAGTAGCATTTGTCGTAACTGTAGCTGGTAACACATCGACACTACAAGCAGATAACATAGCACTCTCGAAATAAACCTTAGTTATCAGTAAATTTTTTGAACAACCAAAATTCTCTGTTTTTTATACTGTTTGACCTCTGTGTCTCGCAAGCCATTGAGCCGGCTGTGATGATATTCAGCCAGCCCTGAAAACGGATGGCGCTGAAACGTTTTGTCTATACACTACCGTTATTGGCACGTGTGATGCTAATATTTTTTCGGTATCATTAAGCCGTTATGAGTAGAACGTGCGCGTTGGAGAACGCAGAGGGGTCTGGGCGTGAGCCCGCTTGGAGCCACCGTCGGTGCAGATCTTGGTGGTAGTCGCAAATATTCCAGCGAGGTCCTGGAGGACTGACGTGGTTGCTCGCGAATCAGTCGATCCTAAGCTCGAGGAGAGATCTTATGTCGGTGTGGCATGTTTTTTTTAGAGACTATTACCCATTTGTGCCAGTGCTCCACGCTATTTTGTTTTTTGTTTTTGTCAGTGCTTAATGTAAATGTTGTTTGTCAGAGTTAAATGCCTATAATGTGAAAAAAAGTTTCACTTTTAACGTGGTTTCATAAAACCACACAATCCTTTTTTTATTTATAAAAAATGATATTCACTTTATTTGTTGCGAGGACTGCACGTAAGGTTTCTGTCACAGCACGATCAACGTAACGGCAAGTGGTGCGTGAGTAGTCCCAAAAATCATTGTTACCATGGATGGTGACCGGGTTTTATTAGTGTGGGATACATATTGTAACCATTCATCAATGCTGATTAAAATATCATGATAATTTAGATATGTGAAGAATGAAAGAAGCTAATGGTGACTGGCAAGGTGAACGGAAGAAGACCACGAGGTAGAGGCCCGACACGTTGGACTGACCAGATCCACACTACCCTCGACACCACAGTTCACGATGCTCTACACTCGGCGGCAGATAGAGGCAAATGGCTTGGAATGGTCCGTAATTAACTCTTGTTGCGAGGAGGTGGTCACGACCTTTAGTATTGAGGAAACCGAAGCAAGAAGAAGAAGATCAGTGTAGAATTCGGAAGAATTTCTACTTTTTCAGAACGTGTTACATTCTTTCATTCTAAAAAAATGTGATCAGATTTGAGTGTGCGGCTCTGGAGTCCTATATGATTCCTTCATTCCTTCTGCTTGTTTATAAGATGTATCCAACAAGAGTATCTCAATATCTTTTCCTACTTAAGTTCCGTTAGTAGCTTAGTCCTTATTTTAATACTGACGGTAGGAGATATTGAATGCCAGTATAGTTGGCAGTATGGCAGTATGGCGGTACCTACCCGTGTAGGATTATAATATGTCATGACAATCGTAAACCAGTCTACCTACAATAGAATTAAAGTATCCGTTGGTATCATTATGGCTCGATCATCAAAACTTTGACACATGTGTGTGTGTGTGTTTGTGTGTGTGTGTTTGTGTGTGTGTGTGTGTGTGTGTGTGTGTGTGTGTGTGTGTGTGGGTGGGTGGGTGTGTGTGTGTGTGGGTGGGTGTGTGTGTGTGTGTGTGTGTGTTAGTTCACAGCAACAAACATGTTCAAGTTGAAGGTTGATCAAGCCAATTAGATTTCAGAAGGAATAAATTATTTATCTGAAGTCGTCACCCCTACGCTCAGTGCGACTGTGACGTATCAAATGGGCATTCTAATGCCCCGCTCCGAGGTACTTATCGCTGTGAAAAAACGTGAAACGAGCCATTTTCTTCATTCTATACACAAAAGATCACGGGAGCTTGGTATAAGCTATAGCAGTTTAATCCCTACCCCATAAATTAAAGCTGAAACAAGCAGTCTATTTTTTAACACAAAGCTCCACTTTGTAATTAAATAGTAACATTATCAATTTTATACGAAACAAAAAATAAATAAATGTGGTGTCGTGGGACACCGGATAGGAACGAAGTTCCTTATTATAAAAATATTAATTTTAGTTCTATACGAGGTATAAAGAAATTAAAACTGGAGGTTTCGCAACAACCCACGGTCATTCGGTAACCTGCGAACTTATTATGGTACACTTCATTCACGGTTGTTTGCATGAGGGTTAGTGTATTGCACAAACGAACACTCCGAGATCATGGTCAATTAATGATAAATAAATATACTTTAGCCTCAGCAACACGTGGTGTTTATGCCATTAAATTGTAGCTTATGTGATACGTTGGTATTTTTAACACAGCGCCATCTATGAGATATTAATGTCAGAGAGTATTACAATGTACAATTGTCTGTAAAAACTGATTTAAGGCGCCATCTGTTTTAGACTTATGAAACTTACAATTAATAACAATAATCAACATAAGAGATCATTTTATTGTTAATTAATAAATGTTGCGACCATTAATCAAAATAAAAACCATACTATGGCATAAGTTGGAACAAAGCACATATTTAAAAAAAAAAAAGTTAAAATAGGTTCAGTAGTTTAGGTGTCCATCGCGGATAAACAACGTGATACGTAATTTATATTACTAGAGGTCTCGTAGTAGTCGAAATTCGACTATAATTAATTGGAATTGTAAGTTTGTACACTATTATGATTGTATTTTATACTTCTATAATCACAAATTTCGCCAAGGCTAAACTATAAAAAAATATTAATGAAGACAAACAATATTTAATCTATTCTCAATTTGACAACACACGTCAAGAACAAAAGTTTGACAATAAATAGTATGCATGCGTGTGTGCGTCAAATACAATGGTATGTAGTGTGTTTAATGTTTTCTTTACTGATTTAATGTATCTTTTATGCATTGTTTTATAAAAATATTAGCATTGTGCACTTCTTCTCTATATTCTCTATAAGTGTGGAAAATTTCATACTCCTCCGTCCGCGCAATTTTCGTAAAAAGTGATACAAAGTTTTTGCTTCACGTATTAATATATAGATATTAAAGAAGATAACGCGGAATAATTCGAGCACAATACATTTTAAATTAGTTAAGATGAAACTACTGTTAGCGTTATAGTAGTAATATTTCAAAGCGCTTACTTTGTCCGTGTGCACGCGCCAAAACCTCTAAAATCTTATGAATTGTAGTCCCACAATCAGCAGAGTCCAGTAAAGAAATAACGGGCTGTACCTAAGATGTTCTCTGTTAAAGGAATCGCTCTCGTGTTTGTGTAAACTATACGCCGTTAGCGATTAGTGATGTCCATTCCACACGGTTTATATCGATAGTTTTAAAAAGTGGGTCTCTCTGTTTCGGGTGAAGAAATTTCCGTACTACTGTCTTTTTCTGGTCTATATGGCTACCAGAGAAACTCATTTGACGAGCGACCTCTTTGACTGTTGTTTCAACATGATCCAATGACAGCTTTATTTCTTAGCGAGTTAGCAGCTTAGTTAGTAGAATAGTTTGATGTACCCTAACATGGTTCGACATCAGTCTATTTTCTAGTCATACCTTTTGTACTGAAGAAAGAGGTTTAAGGCTTTTTTACTGAACCTATTGAATCTTTCTACTACTGTCTTTCTTACTCTGTAGCCTCATCTGTAGATTTAGATTAGAAAAAGAGCCACACAGCAATAATAAGTGATACTCGTATAAAGGTGGTAGGACTTCTTGTGAGTCCGCACGGGTAGGTATCACTACCCCGCCTATTTCTGCCGTGAAGCAGTAATGCGTTTCGGTTTGAAGAGTGGGATAGCCGTTGTAACTATACTAAGACCTTAGAACTTGTATCTCAAGGTGGGTGGCGCATTTACGTTGTAGATGTTTATGGGCTCCAGTAACCACGTAACACTAGGTGGGCTGTGAGTTCGTCCACCCACCTAAGCAATAAATAAAAAGTTCGTCGTCTTTAACCCATAAAAAAAAATATTCGACATCGATAAAGCGTCTACTCCCATCCCTACAACTAATTTGATCTCATCGTAGGGACAACAAAAGCTTTCCTTCATTTTAACAGTAATTTGTGCAGTTTTTATTGAAAGCTCACGGTAGCTTTTATCCAAAGCGCTTACTTTACATTTCGTGAATCTTTTTTTGATACGTTTTAAACTTTTGCGAGCTTTGAAAATGTAAGTTTAGCTTTCATTTCACCTATTGCGTTCCATATGAGTCCCGCTAGTTGCTTAGCTTCAGTTCAGCCGTTTGTAACACAGGTTAGGTGGAAAATAATGCTACGCGCTGGGGTTCGGGATGAATAAAATTTCACCAAAGTACAACTTAAAAATTGTATTCAACACTTAAAGCACTTAAACACTTCACAAACACCTTAAAACACTCAATTCGCTTGTTCCGCTTCGCTTCAGGTGATCCTTTCGCTGTTTCGCTCCGAGTAGTTCCGATTGCTGACTGACTGCGTGCTATCCCTACATAGCTTTTATAGTCGTTATCGCATCCCTAGAATTATCTAGAATGTTCCACACAGCTCTAGTCGTCGTTTCCGCTATTTGTCAATAGATGGCGTTGTAATTCTCTAGCATTCTGGATCCTTCGATATTCGTTCGACTATTCGGCTATAGATGGCGTTACTCTTACCGGCGTAACAATAATAATTGAATTCTCATTTAATTATGAGCTGATTCGATTACGGAATTTCGCTGAATGTAAAATACTTTAACCGAATTTAAATGTTTAAGGAATTAGGAGCTCGCGTAATCAAATTTCGACTTGAGAGTAAAGTTAATTATTTTATGAGTCAACCCTTTAGAAGTGGTTCGGGAATAACTCTTTTTTTTTTTTTTTTTATTGCTTAGATGGGTGGACGAGCTCACAGCCCACCTGGTGTTAAGTGGTTACTGGAGCCCATAGACATCCACAACGTAAATGCGCCACCCACCTTGAGATACAAGTTCTAAGGTCTCAAGTATAGTTACAACGGCTGCCCCACCCTTCTAACCGAAACGCATTACTGCTTCACGGCAGAAATAGGCAGGGTGGTGGTACCCACCCGCGCGGACTCACAAGAGGTCCTACCACCAGGACAGGCCCGGTCCAACTCGTGGCCCGCTGGTGTAATGGGTGAGGTTTCCCGAAGAATACGGTTCGGTGGTTCTATCTTTTAAAACTGCTTAATGCGTTACTTTTCGATAGACCTAGACATGTCCTTACGGATCCATTAGATACAATAACCTTTGCATTAGACGCCCTCAGCTCTAACACTAGGAGCAGGCTAGTGACCCCGGTAACCGTACTCGTCGAAATCGACAAAGAGGTCGCTTCACGGCAGGAGGAGGCTTCACTGCAGAAATAGGTAGGGCAGTGGTAGCTACCCGTGCGGACTCACAAGAGGTCCTTCACAAGTTACAGAAAGTCAATCGTGAACATTTGTTAAGTACGTATCCCATTAGAAAAATTGGTATTTGCCAGCGGGATTCGAGCACCGATGCATCGCTGCATACCAATGCACTGGACGTCTTATCCTACAGGCCACGATGACTTCTGACAAAAAAAAATTAGTCTGTGGCAATAAGCAGTAAGTACCTTGAACTACTGTTACAAAAAATACTATTATAATCTCATTAGAGTACATGTATTCTGTGATTATAATACTACATCCTTGTGCAGTAAAGATCAGATCAATCTATCGATAGTGTTTATTATGGCGTATTAGATTTCAACAAATTAAAGATTAAAAAGCAGCAGGGATTCTCTTCGGAGCCCCTAAAGTCTTTAGCAGACTGTCGGTTCTCCTCACGGGAGATCTACCCATGCTGCGTTATCTGGTGCGCTGCCGCCATTACCACTACCACCTACATAGCACGCATGATTTGTGGCAATATCCCTTTATTCTCAGAACTAGCGGCCGGCTTTGGCTACGCTCGGGTCTTTAAAAAAAATTTCAACGATATTTGACGTTGTTTTATTTTTTTAAATAAAAGATCACTGATTGCGGCATAATTATAATAGTTAGACATATGCTGTCGCAACACTTTTTGTAAATAATAACGTGTTCTACAAAGTCGTAGTACATTATTTTATTCTACCATCAATATTTTTTGCAGGGCACGCGATGTAAATAGTATTTTAGGCAATGTTTTTACCTTACACCTTGGGTTACATTATTGGAGTTTTAGTAAGGAACCCAAATTTTTTTCAAAATGATTATAGCCTATGTCACTCTGGAATAGTGTAGCTTTCAAAGAGTGAAAGAATTTTTCAAATAGGTTCAGTAGTTTCGGAGCCTATTCAATACAAACAAACAAACAAATCTTTCCTCTTTATAATATTAGTATAGACTAGCTCCCATTGAACAGAGTAACGTGACGTGTCTACGAAATATAGTACCAGACTCGCAGTCCGCTGATTCGTATAATTAACTTTGATCGAGGGACTCATTCAGTATGTTCCGCAGCAACAAGGTTAAGGTGTGCTCGTCAAATAGCTATCAGAAGACTTTTTGGCGGGAACGCGAGGAGTGAAGTGGTGTGATTTGTTTTGTTTAATCTATTTAGTGTTTCTTCAGGTTTAAATGTGTAATAACGGTGGTTTTATTAACTGTTTAGTATCTGTGAAAGTGTACAAATGTGGGAAAATGAAACAAAGCCGCTAAAAGTAACTTCTCGTGATCCTCCAAAAAGTCCACTGCAAAAGTCTCAGTTAATAACCACAATTTTACTGAGCTTATACTTCATATCATCTCATGTCATTTCATTTCATTTCATTTCATTTCATGCCATGTTTCACATTAATCAACTTATTTCATTTCTTAATATCATATAAAAAAAGTTTTCATTAAAATTAAAATAAGACTTGACCTAAAGGTCTTAGTTACCAGGTCATAAAATTATTAAAAAAATCAATAACTATCACTTGTCACTTGTCACGTACTGACAAAACTTGAATATTAGTGGTAGAGGTTTGCAAATGTCAGTATCAACTTTCTCGCTTTCGTTTTTTTGCAAAGGCTTTCAAGACATTCGTGTTTTCATCTGTTTGAATATCTTATATTTCTAGTAAATGTTTGAGTATAATTTATAATTTCCCCATAACCTCTTGATCTGCAATATCTTAGTCCGAATATCATTCAATGATTGCCAGACCGTGGCATTGACAGACTTGTCAGCCCAACCACGCCACCGAAAAAGCGTCTGAAAAATTAATTGTCTTCAACAAAAAATAATTCAACTATAAAACATGGGCGCGTCCCTGATCACCCCGGAGTCTGGCGGATTGATGATAAAATAATTCCTGTCGGGAAGTCGCCCAGTTTTTATGGTAAATCCATTGTGACATTGATTAATGTCTTCCGAAGAATATCTATTTAAAGTTTAATGTATTCCGATTGCAAAGTGAAGCAGCGTTCCTTGAGCTGATTTAGTGATGGGTCAGGACAGATCGGTGCTGAAGGTTAGATGGAACAGATATAATAAAAGGAGACCTTTGAGTACTTATTACTAGTCGTAGGTTTTGCAGAGAACTTTTTGGAGGATCCCGAGAAGTTATGTACAGCGGCTTTGTTTCATTTTCCCACATTTAAACGGAGACCTTTGAGTACTTATTACTGGTGGTAGGTTTTGCAGATAACTTTTTGGAGGATTCCGAGAAGTTACGTTCAGCGGCTTTGTTTCATTTTCCCACATTTTTGCACTTTCACAGATGCTAAACAGTTAATAAACCACCGTTATTACACATTGAAGTCATCGTGGCCCAAGGGATAAGACGTCCGGTGCATTCGTGTTGAGCGATGCACCGGTGTTCGAATCCCAGGCGAGTACCAATTTTTCTAATGAAATACGTACTCAACGAATGTTCTCGATTGACTTTCACGGTGAAGGAATAACATCGTGTAATAAAAATCAAACCCGCCAAGTTATAATTTGCTAATTACTGGTGGTAAGACCTCTTGTCAGTCCGCGCGGGTAGGTACCACCACCCTGTCTATTTCTGCCGTGAACCAGTTATGCGTTTCGGCTTGAAGGGTAGGGCAGCCATTGTAACTATACTGAGACCTTAGAATTTATATCTCAAGGTGGGCGCATTTACGCTGTAGATGTCTATTAGGACCAGGTGGGCTATGAGCTCGTCCACACATCTAAGCAATAAAAAAAAAGTATCGATGGTATTTTTTTTATCTATTCCGTGGTATTTGTATTATTTAACTAACGACCCGCCCTCGTTTCGCTTCGGAAACATTAAAATACACATGAAAAAAAAAAAAAAATAAAAAAAAAAAATTATAAAAGTAGCCTATGTTCATCAGGGACAATGTCGGCTTCTAATGGAAAAAGAATTTTTCAAATCGGTCCAGTAGTTTCGGAGCCTATTCGAAACAAACAAACAAACAAATCTTTCCTCTTTATAATATTAAGTATAGAAATGCACTCAATGTTTATCTCCTCCTCCTCGAGCCTCGAGCCAATAGATACGACATAGCAAGGCATGAGGTCCTAGCAAGCTTCACGCCCAAGAGGGTAGCATAGTGGTTCACGCTCCAAATATCCCCTACCGCTGGTAGAACGAACACCATCTTAAGTCTACGACCTACTTATAAAGTGACACCATCTTGTGTTCGCTCCACGCAAAGTTTAAATTCCTATAATAATAATTTTGTTCAATATTCGTAAAATAATTTCACCTCTATTCGTCTAGCAAGAGAAAAATATCTTCGGTTATTACTGGAAATCCAAAAGCTTCGACTTATTGGCTCTCCGTGGATTGTATTTTTATGAAAGCTATCAAATTTTCGCTGAGTCTCAGTTCGGGCGTGAATCTTTTATGCCTACGTTTGCTTCTATACTGAAATTAAAGTCTTTCTTCTTCGGGGAGTTTTTCTGACTATTACGAGCAGATATTGATTTTTCAAAACGTGTTTCGTTATTTAAATTTTCACGTATTTCATTAGATAAATTGGTCACGTAAATCGACACTGGGAATGGACGCGGTCTGTTTGAATATTAATCCTCGACTGAATGTCTTAACCGGTAGTGCGATGACTTTTGAAGGGTAGCTGGTAAGAAATGGACGAAGGGGCTTGATAGTCTAAATTGGGCGAGGCCTACGTCCAGCAGTGGGCAATTGTGGGATGATGATGATGATGATGAAGATGAATATCTTGACCCCGCCTCCTCTTTACCCATCAATTGTATCATTATGCTACCCAACATATTCCCAAATTGTTTCGAGATTACCTCAATGCAAAACTTCAAATTACCAAGAAGAGGTACTTCCAGCCTGTTAAAACACTAGGCTGAATCATTGAACAGTATTTCTACCAATTTCCAAAATGTAAATTTAGTAACAGCCTTTTTTTTTCGGTATATAGGTATTCTGAAACTGTGAAATCGTCGATTTGAAAATATTTATTTGTGAAGTGGCCGTGGCTTAAAGGACTCTTTCGGTGTATTAATAGCAGGAACGGATTTTAAAGAAGGAGTATTGGGCACCAGTGTTGGGGTTAAGTCTGAGAAAAGAAGGCTGTTTAGTTATTCAAAATAGTTCACCAGCGTCCTTAGTCGCCCGTGTAGATACCTAAAGATCTGTCTCTAGAAAAAAACAAAACGTCAAAATACTCACATGTATGTTATGCTCGTCGGGGCTCAGTTTCTTAGTGCCATTGAACCATTCGATTGTGGCGGCTGGTCTTGCGCCCAAAGCTGTGCACATCAAGGTCAGGAGAGTGCCGTGGGTCGCGTGCTCCTCGTCACCATAAATAAAGGTCTTATTCGGTGGCACTGTAACAAAACAAAGATATTTGGTGATTCTGGACCTCTCTGATCGGTACTGGTCTTATTTCGGTGTATTGTAATGTAGTCCCGTAGTGCCAATGAGCTGTACTCTTGAAACCATCGACCCAGGATACTATAAAGTGATATTTGTCAAAGAAAACCATTTCAGAACTCTCTCGAGCCCAAAAACACTTGGGCGAGTTGTCCGAGGCAATATAATCAAGTTGTATCATTAAAGGGGCGACAGAGTTCCCAGAATTATCGTCCTACGGGGAGCTTTAAAGCACAGAAACTAGCTTTCACTTGAGAAAGCTGGGAATGATTTTTTCGCTACTTTTATTGTTGTAAGTGATTGGTTGCTGAGCTTTTGTGAGTTTGGAATTCGGTTTTAGTATTGGGGTGGCTTTTTTGTCGCAGATGTGCTGAAGGACAGATGGCTCTCTTGATTTTAAGTGGATAAATGAGCTGATGACACGCGAATGCCTCCGTTCCCCTTGATTGGTAGGGTAGTATACTAGGTAAGGTTGGGTAGTATACTTGGTAAGGCAGGGTAGTGAAAGGCTTTAAGTACGAGTGGGTACAACTATCCTATTTTTTTTGTCATAAAGCGATCGAGCGTTATTATTAGAAGAGAAGTACTGTTTCTATAACAATATTGTATACAACTGCAATTGTATCTGTTTTCATTGGCATTGTGATCAGACGAGCCAAGTGACGATGAGTGGACACTGCTACTCATGGTCGTTTTCAATGCAGAGAGCACAACCAAGCCACTGTCTACTGGAAACATATCCCTCAAGGCGAACAGCTTTATTAAAATTGTGTCTATATACTTCTGTAATCATTCAATATCAGGAAGCCATGAACTCTTCTATTTATAAGCTCACAAATAAAAACGTACCCAAAAGCTCCACGTTCCAATCAATTTGCGAAGTTATAAGCCCAATTCTCATATTGAGGTGTAATAGAGAATTAATCAGAAATACTTTCCTATACGACAAACACGAGTATGGTCGCAGGTTCATCGGTCACGAAGCGGACCGGGTTGACATCTGTTATACGTATAGTGACCATTCGTACTGTTTCTGACGGGACAGTACTGTACTGTTAAGACGCTATTCTTTCTTTTTTTAAGCACAAATCTCCTGATTTTTATTTGTTTATTTATGTACTGATTTTCAACGAAATTTAAATTATACAGAAATATAATATTTTTTATGTATAAACATAGTATAAATGTATAATAATCTAGTTCGCAAATAATCGTTTAGAATTTTTTTTTGTGTACATTAACTTTGGACGAACCTTTAGGATAAAACACAACCTGTTTTACCGATAGAGTAGACTAGTCGAGTAGTGTTGTATCGATCGCTAAGCGTCATGTAAAAAAGTAACATAGTAACCTATAGTTAAGTACTATAATAGCATATGTACTGTGTAACCATTCAGGTATGTAAACCGCCTTATTTAAAATGTTTCTTCAGCACTACTGTCTTGTAACTAAATACACCTTTTGACACAATGAACCGGACTTTCAAACTAAATGGACGTATTATTTCAACTCTTCTAATCTATCGTGACTAGACTGACATATATTATCACATGACAACCATGCTTACTTTATAGCTACATGGCCCTTCTACAACATTTCTCAATCTTCAAGACTTCGGGATATTGATTGATTTTAGAAATTGTATTGGCATCAAGATTCTCGAGATTTTTGGGATATCGATTTAGAACATTAATACCACCACAATCGTGACCAGACCACACATAGTTAGGTTTTTTTGCTCCCTGTCCTGTTTTTACGTACAAAAAGTATGGTCACTATAGTTATACGTGATTATATCAAAGACCATATCTTACGAAGGTACGCCGCATGAATTTTGTTACGGAATGTTTTAAACTATCGCTCGCTTCCTACATCATGACTATCTTTAACAAAAAAAATTTAGATTTTTTTATTCTTGTCTCAATTATGGAAATTTTGTGGTTAACGGGTAAGACTGGCGGCGCGCCCCCTCTAACAAATTTTAATGTACGTACGTTTCAGATAGTGTGTCGAAGTTACAACTAAGCTTGACAAAGTTTCACGGCTAATTTACAATATTTTATCACTGGTGGTAGGACCTCTTGGGAGTCCGCAAGGGTAGGTACCACCACCCCGCCTATTTCCGCCGTGAAGCAGTAATGCGTTTCGGTTCGAAGGGTGGGGTAGCCGTTGTAACTATACTGAGACTGGGTGGCGCATTTACGTTGTAGATGTCTATGGGCTCCAGTAACCACTTAACACCAGGTGGGCTGTGAGCTCGCCCACCCATCTAAGCAATAAAAAAAAATCTATATATATATTTGTTTGTTATTTTACAAAAGACCAACTAACAGTAGCTTAAGATTTAGAAGTTTGTTATTCGATGTCTATTGGTATAGTGTTAAGCAAAGTGTTTTGCCAGTCCCTGACATAATTAACAGAATTTCGCATTCAATGTTTTATTTAACACTTCTTTGTTCTTTGTTAGCACACCTTATCCCACTAGATGGGGTCGGCACAGCAAATTTTTCTATTCCATTCTCTTCTATCAGCCGTCATCTCAACACTCACTCCTCTCTCTCTCATATCGTCATTCACACACTCCATCCATGTCTTCTTCGGTCGTCCTCGTCCTACCTTGCACTACCATTTCCATGCATCTCCTAGTCACATGCATCTTCTCTCTACGCATCACATGTCCATACCACGCTAACCGTCCGCTCTTTAATTTATTGATTACAATTCTTATTGCTCAGGTTCTTATTGCTACGTATTGTTCACGATAAGTCATTTAATCCAATTTTAAAATAATGTAATATTGTCCATGTCTTCTTAGGTCGACCTTTTCCCCCTCTGTATTGCACTACCATTTTAATACAACTCCTAGTATCATCTCCTCACTCACATGTCCACACCACGTTAACCGTCCGCTTTTGAATTTGTCTATCACCGGGGCTACTTTCACACTTCTTCTGATGTACACATTCCATTCTTGTCACTCCACACATCCATCTTAACATTCGCATCTCTGCCGCATGCACTCTTTTTTCATGCTTTATTTTCGTCGCCCAACATTCAGATCAATCAGACGACAGGTCTAATGATCGTTTTAATTAGTACCTCGGATTCAATTTAACCAACACCTGGGATACTATTATAGTAAAGATCGAAACCCAAGTCAAACAAATTGTCAGATATCAAGATACGGTTAGGTCTTTCTGTCTAAAAAATACTTAAATTTCTGAAAATATTTTCTATATATTATTATAATACTAGCGACCCGCCCTCGCTTCGCTTCGGAAACTGTAATTTATTAATGATTTTTCCACGATGTAATGGATGTTATTATACATATAAACCTTCCTCTTCAATCACTCTATCTATTAAAAAAAACCGCATCAAAATCCGTTGCGTAGTTTTAAAGATTTAAGCACACATAAGGATATATGGACAGAGAAAGCGACTTCGTTTTATACTATGTACTGAAGACGGTCAGCGGTGTATTCAAATATTGTCCGTGACCATAGATACTGTAATCTATCCCAAACTTCGAAAATAATACAATGAATACAATAAACAATAATAAAATGTGTACGATAAACGCGATAAAATATTAAAAAATATTAGCAGTTTTAATTGCGTCTTAATTACGGTGGTTGCTTTTTTTTATGGCTTAGATGGGTGGACGAGCTCACAGCCCCACCTGGTATTAAGTCGTTACTGGAGCCCATAGAAATCCACAACGTAAATACGCCACCCACCTTGAGATATAAGTTCTAAGGTCTCAAGTATAGTTGTTATAACGGCTGCCCCACCCTTCAAACCGAAACGCATTACTGCTTCACGGCAGAAATAGGCAGGGCGGTGGTACCCAGCCGCGCGGACTCACAAGAGTTTTCTACCACCAGTAATTACTTGTTGGCTATGTAAAATATTTATATAATATACTTTAGTGACCGTTGAACCTTTTTTGTGGACGTAATCATTCATAATAGGTTACTTAGTGGAAATGACTCCTTATTACTATCGCAACGAATACCAGAGAGTATTGTTCAAGGAAATATGTCGTTTCGTGGTTCATATTCGTTTTCCCTACACGTATATAGATTATATCATTAACATTTCATAAGGGCGATCCTAATATGACAGTAATTATCATTGTTTTACCATTAGCGGGTGTTTAGAATACAATCCAACTGGTCTGGTCATAAATATGGAAGACGAGGGATTGCACCCTGAACCCTGGATACCAGTAAGCCGGTTTGGCCTTACCGTATTTTCTTGACAAAGGATTTAATAATGAACATATTTCAAATCCTTTTTTTTACTGGTGATAGGACTTATGAGTCCCACGGGTAGGTACCACCACCTCGACTGTTTCTGCCGTGAAGCAATAATGCGTTTCGGTTTGAAGGGTGGGGCAGCCGTTGTAACTATACTGAGACCTTAGAACTAACATCTCAAGGTGGGTGGCGCATTTACGTTGTGGATGTCTATGGGCTCCAGTAAGCACTTAACACCAGGTGGGCTGTGAGCTCGTCCACCCATCTAAGCAATAATAAAAAAAACAGTTTTCATCAAAGGATATAAAAATGAACATATTTCAAATCCTTTTTTTTTACTGGTGGTAGGACTTATGAGTCCCACGGGTAGGTACCACCACCTCGACTGTTTCTGCCGTAAAACAGTAATGCGTTTCGGTGTGAAGGGCGGGACAGCCGTTGTAACTATGCTGAGACTTTAGAACTTATATCTTAAAGTGTGTGGCACATTTACGTTGTAGATGTCTATGGGCTCCAGTAACCACTTAACACCAGATGGGCTGTGAGCTCGTCCAACCATCTAAGCAATAAAAAAATATTCAACGTTTCCTGTGTGAAACTTTGATAACATGTCAGTAATTCGTAATGCAATTAGTTACTCATGTATAATTTAAGGGTCTCAACACTGCAACCTGGTGAAATTCCCTGGAACACATTACTTGTAGTGATGTCGATGGTTCGTTGGAGACACTTCGATTAAATTTATTATTTATTTATTATTTATTGATGCAGAAAACAAATTACAATCATTACAGTACTTATTAGCTAAATCGTACAAGTAGTACCTAGATCTAATCTGGATTGCAATCTAAATGGTATATGCACTCAGCAAACCCGTATTAATGTACATAGCTTTGGACATAGCAAAACAAAATTAAAAATTATAAGTAAAAAGTAGACAACAATACGACCAACACAAACATTATATTGATAACTAGCCGTTGTTAAAATAGGATATCCTTCACACATCTGACGAATCCCCTGAATCTAGTTTCAAAAATATCAAGGTCATCGTGACATTTAGTCAAATCATTATACTTATTTATTTAGGTTATAGTATGATATACTATTAATATATTATTAGGTCCGTATCGCAAAGAGGTTTTATCAAATGAGAATGTTGGGGTCTGAAGTGTGTGTTGATAGAGAAATATTATATGTATGTGTGTATTACTATGTGTAATATTATTATTATAATGCTTATTAATTCTATCACAAACGAAAACCAAGTTTCTTTTAGTGAAACTCTATTAAGATTTGAATTATATCTATTTTGATTAGAAATTCATTTTATTTTTTGTAACTAAATTTAAATTACATTGAATGTTATATGTATTTTTAAATTAGGTTAGTTAGATTTGCCATTTATGCACTTATTCACGCAGAGTTCACACAAAAAATTACGGGCAAAAATTCATTGAAATATGGGTCCAAAACACAATTTCAGCTTAGTATTAAACGAAAACAGCGGGCGTTTTACTTATTACGCCACAAAAAAATAATCGATCTAAATTTATCGACAACACCTCATCACTGGCCCACACTATCGCCTTATTAGGTTTCCGACGCGGCAATTTATCGAGTGGGTCGCGAAAATTGCTCGACAGTATAGTCTGGACTAGTTAATGCCTTTATGTAAAATATTAGGCCGCACGCCCGTTTATATTGTCTCCAAGTGTACGCAGATTTTGAACTAGAATTAATTAGGCAATTTGGGTAACGTTACTGTTAGAGTTTCCTGGTAGAAGGAAAAGATCTTCCATGGAGTGTCTTTAATTTGGAGCCGTTAGTATTCTTCAAGTCTGTATGGACTGATATCACAGTAATGTTTTATTGTTTACTAACGAACCGCCCTCGCTTCGCTTCGGATACTGTAATTTATTATTGATTTCTCCACTATTTAATGGATGTTATTATACATATAAACCTTTCTCTTCAATCACTCTATCTATTAAAAAAAAACCGCATCAAAATCGGTAGCGTAGTTTTAAAGATTTAAGCATACATAGGGACAGAGAAAGCGACTTTGTTTTATACTATGTAGTAAAGAGCGTCGACTTTTAAACCAGAATACATGACTACTTCGTGATAGAAATAGGCCGTTATCGAGCTTAGACCAGACTAAGCTAGCCTAGCACCTCCAATTTTCCGCAATGGTGTCGTAAAATGCGATTAGGTATTCAAGAGAGAAAGGTTAGTAATATCTTCTCGGTATTTTGCTAACATACTGAGATACCGGTATTTTCTGGTGAAAAGGCTTAATATAAGCCCGCACGGGTAGGCACCACCAACGTGCTAACTTCATTCACAAAGCAGTCATGCGTTCTGGATTCAAAGGTACGATTATGTAACAGGATTGAAGACTCAACTTCACGATTACAGGTGGGTTTCGGATTCACTGAATGGTGTCTATGGGCCACATTCTGCGCTTAAAACTAGAAAGATTGTAAGCTTTAGCATCCAACAATCGCAAAAATCAAAACGATAATTGCTAATGTAGGGCAATGAATGGAATGGATACGACCATAAAATAAATTAAAATTAACTTCTTTCTTAATAGGTTCATATGGACAACAGAAGTAATGACCCACTTGTTTAATCGCCAGCCCAGTCTAGCTCATAAAATAAGTCAATTTGCATATAATTACAGGGGAATTCTGGAAAGAGAATAACTTTCCGCGCTAATCTTAAGTTATTGCCAACTTAAATCATAATAGGAGCGAGCTTAATAGGGTCGGATATTAAGCTTCGGAAGGAGTTTTAGCGATTTTCGGTTTTAAAGAAAGATATTTTTGAGGACTATCCAGTTTGATGAATATTTCACCATGGCCGTTATTTTATCGCACTTAAAATCGACCTCACGCCTCAACCTTTAGTAACGGTTGATAAGTAAGAGAAATAACCCCAAAATTGGATTACCTCTTGGTTTTATTTAATAATCTGCCCGCGTATTTTTGAGATGATAGTTATTGGGATAAGCTGATATTATGACGTACGGCTGTGTGATTGATGGCGTGAACTAGAATTAGCATTGGTTTACGGAAGGAGCTTAGTTAGTTGTCAAGATAGGAGCTACAAGACTTTTATTTCTTGTCTAAAACTGGCCTCTATGGACTGTGATAACTCTTTATAATTGCGCACAAGCAGTGAGCCCTTCTGTTTAGTTCGAGAAACACACACCGAAATGTATGTGTATATATTTTTTCCTTCATAGCTTCTAAACTACGCCTCGCAATTCTTTTAAGCGAATAAGTTGCTTCCAATACATTTAACAGGCCCCTCGTCACGTTGTTTAGCCCACTGAGTTTCTCGCCGGATCTTCTCAGTGGGTCGCGTTTCCGATCTGGTGGTAGATTCTGCGAAGCACTGCTCTTGCTAGGGTCAGTGTTAGCAACTCTCCGGTTGAGCCCCGTGAGCTCACCTACAAACGTTAGGGTGAAGCTGAAATAGCCTCTCAAGGCTATCAGCATCGGTAGGAAAAAAAAAGTCACGTTGAAAACCGCTGTTTAGTTGAAGTAGCCGTCAATTCTCAACCAGAGTTAGGCCGAAGAAGAAGCATATTATGTCTAATTTACGTTTTTAATAGTAATTAGTGTGAGTATAATAAATACATTTTTTATTATGTTTAGGAGTGGGTAATCAAAATTTTAGTGTAAATTCAAACCACAGGACAAAAGAATGAAGCAAAACAAATAACAAAAGAAGAAACGTAAAAAGCTATTTGCTATGGCACGTTGCGATGGATATATAGAAATATGACCCAATGAGGGTTGACATCAGGAAGGCAGTCAGTCGTACAATTCACACTGTTACGCCGGTAAGAGTAACGCCATCTATCGCCGAATAGTCGAACCAATATCGAAGGATCTACTAGCATCTAGAACACCATCTATTGTCATATAGCGGAAACACAATACTCGATTTGTATGGAATATTCTCGATAATTCAAGGGATGTGGTATCGGCTATGAAAACGTTGCAAAGATGGCACGCAGTCAGTTAGTAATCGGAAATACTCGAAGCGAAACAGCGAACAGATCACCTGAAGCGAAGCGGAACAAGCGAATTGAGAATTTTAAAGTGTTTTAAATGTTCTAAGTGCTAATACAGTGCTTGGTTGTACTTTGGTGGAACATTTATTTATTCTGAACCCCAGCGCGTAACAATACCAAATCTCTATGTAGCTTATGCACATACTGCGCCGACTTCATATAATGTTGGATCAGGTCACTGGTATCATTGAATATGTTGACTCCAATTAAGAATCGAACCTAGACTCTGTGGCTTAGCAGATATAGCAACTAGAGTAAAGATCGGATGAAACCAAATAACAAATTATACAACAAAAACACTGAATTAAGAGTGACCATGTCCTTTTAAATGCAAACATTAATATTCATTAATCTCCAAACCTAGTAGATATTTGAGTATATCCGTCCCTCTCCCGCTCTCTACGAGCGTAAAAAAGGGCGAGCAAGACAAAAGACGAGCCTCTCTGACCTACGCTAATCTATCACTGCGTCTTTACTTAATGAAAATTTATTTTATTCGCAAATTTCAGTCTCTTTTTATTAACATTTAAAATGGAACTTGAGATGTATAGTTATCACTTACTATCAGCCGACTACGTTTCTTGTTACTATTTTTAATTATGCAACATAGATACTGGTTATATGCACTGATTTTATAATATTTTGTGTGATGCACATGCGTGAAGATAAATACAAGAATTTGCCATTACCGAGGCTAAACCTTAATGAAACACTTTGAATTATCAAGACGTAAAGACTAGACTGTGTCTCTCTCTGGTGTATAAGGCTATCAATCGATTTTTCAGAGCAGTTAGTTCATAAGATCTCGTACCAGCGAACACATTGTTCTATTTATTAATGCCTATGCATCCGGCCTGCCAATAACTAAGGTTATAAATATCGCCAAGGCCAGGAAGAAGTGGAGAAGCATAGTGCATCGAGTGATCAACACTTTAAGCTAAGCACGACCATCAGCAATGAAGAGACTGACTTAGATGAAGAAGAGGAATATCCACTCGGCTGTATATGGATCATGCAATTTGCTTTAAATAATAAATCCTATGTAAACTATATTTATGCGAAATTTCATCTAAATCTATTCACCTATTATGGCTGATTGAGTGACAAACAAACAAACATATACATATAGTCAATATTTATGTATTAATACAAAGAAAAAACTTTGTATCCCTTTTTACGAAAATTGCGCGGACGGATGAGTATGGAATTTCCCACACTTATAGAGAATATAGAGAATGAGTGCAGAAAGCTAATTTTTTTTTAAATTATGCATTATTAATACATTAAATCCAAAAAAAAATCACACACACTACCATGTATTTGATATAACACATACATAAACATTTGGCGAATACTGTGATTATATTATCGAATTATAATAGTGTTTGACAATAGAACCATAATATTGTTTAAGCTTATAATTTCAATTAATTACCTATATTCGAATTTCGACTACTGCGGGGGCACTAGTTATAGATAAATCTACGTTGTTTGATGACCAGTTAAATATGAGTTGGCTTTAGAGCTCATCTGTCTGTATCTAAAACAATAAAAGAAATACTTCATACCTTTGACGTTGAGGGATATTTTCTTTGTAATTGGATTGTCCAGAGCTGCCGATGAAACAGTGCACTGAAGCTTCCCCCCTATTTCTTCTCTCGTCACCGTTAGCGACAGCGTGTGGATCACGGTACTGTTGTCCGGAGTTTGCGTCTGGGCTGAAAAAGCAAACAAACTTTAACTATCTTAGGAGCGAGTGATTTTCTTCTGTCCGCGCCAAAAACTCAAGAAAAGATTTGAAAATATATTATTATTATATTTTTTTTAACCCAATCTGGTAGCCTTGAGAGAGTATGTCAGCGTAACCCTAACGTGTAGGTGAGCTCTCGTGGCTCAAACCTGGGGTCGTTGCTAACACTAGCCCTAACAAGAGCAGTGCTTCGCAGAATCTACCACCGGATCGGAAACGTGACCCACTGAGAAGGTCCGGCGAGAAACTCAGTGGGCTGTGTCTGTGGGCTAAATATATCTTATACCTTTAAATGAGCAATTCTTGTATATAATCTGAATCTCGGAAACGGCTCCAACGATTTTCATAGCTTTTAGTATACAGGGGATTTCGGGGGCGATGAATAGATCTAGCTACGATTTATTTTCAGAAAATGTTGTTTTATTCGTGTTTTCAATAATCAACTTTATCGATAATCAACTTAAACAAAAACTTTTTTTTTTTATTGAAAGAAAATAACAAATAATGTAATATTAATATGTAATTCGTATTTAAATTTCTAAAAAACACAATTTATCAAAAAAAAAAAAAACTTCAAAAATGTTGAAGATGTCGCATCTCTTATACAAATCATTCCCTATTACAAGAGCAATTTGATTTAATAATGAAAAATGAAGTAAACCACATCGAAAGAGAAGTTTCACTTCATTCACGCGCACCAAGTTTGCACGCGAACCGTTTTTTTTGTTCACAAATTATCCAGTACTATTTGGAATTTCGACCCAGAACCCTTACAAGCAACTAATTAAAACTATAATAAAGGACGGAACATTGATTTTGGCGCCCTCGACGCGACGGCCCGCGCCCGCACCTATCTGTCTCGTAACTAACAATTAATTACTTCATACCCTACATTCAAGATTTATACACGGGTTGGAAGATTATTCGATTTATCTAAAACGGTTTCGGGGAAAAATAAATGTTTTTTTGATAAGTGCGGTGTTTTTGTGTTAAGAATGGAGCTGTAGATAATTAGTTATCAGGGCACGCTCGAAATCCTAATTGATTGCATTCAAATAATGGCGTTAGGACAACGGGGAGGCTTTAGTCGTCGTGGCCTAAATGATAAGACGTCCGGTGCATTCGTGTGTAGCGATGCACCGGTGTTCGAATACTGCAAGCAAGTACCAAATTTTCTAATGAAATACGTACTTAACAAATGTTCACGATTGACTTCCACGATGAAGGAATAACATCGTGTAATAAAAATAACGAGTGTTAGGACCTCTTGTGAGTCCGCGCGGGTAGGTACCACCACCCTGCCTATTTCTGCCGTGAAGCAGTAATGCGTTCCGGTTTGAAGGGTAGGGCAGCCGTTGTAACTATACTTGAGACCTTTAGAATTTATATCTCAGGGTGGGTGGTGCATTTTCGTTGTGGTGTTTATGAGCTCCAGTGACCACTTAACACCAGGTGGGCTGTGAGATCGTCCACCCATCTAAGCAATAAAGAAAATAAAAAAACCCAAAGACTGATAATAATATACATACGTATATACATTTAAATATATACACAGACATTAAACACACCTACTACTACCACTGAAACGTTATTATTATTTTTTAATTTAAAAAGCATTTAGAGATTTTTCTAGATGAATTTAAAAAAATTAAAATCCTGCGAATGCAGTCGCAGCCGCCGGCGCTACCATTAATATATTATATCTCGAACCTTCGCGAATTTAAACAGTAATTAAGCAAATTATTTATTATTTATTCATAAAAGCGGTCCAGAGCTCACGACGCGGTAATGTGAATGTAATTATTATAGAGGTTGGAGCGTTTTGAGGTACGTTGTCATTCTTTGAAATGTGAAATATGGTGGCGGACAAACACAAGCTTAATGTGCCGATGAGTAGGTTACATAAGATACGAAATTCCTTCGGGTGTTTGTCTGTGCGCCTGTACAACAAAATCCCACAAGATGTTCAGAACCTACATATACATAGGTTTAAGAAAACTATTAAAGAACATCTGTGCAATAAAGCTTACTATAAAGTCAATTATTATCTAGAAGATTGCATAAAGTGGGAATGAGTTGCTCGCTCCGAGCATTTCGATATTGCAATAATTGTTACGTTATAATAGCTCTTGTAAAAAGGAATATTTAAAAAAATGTAATATTAAAAAAGAAAGAACTAATATAAAAAAAAACCATGCCCGCTGAGTTTCTTGCCAGTTCTTCTCAGGACGGAGGCTAGTTTTTATGAATTGGTGGTAGTTCTTTTTGACGTTCAACAAGTATATACTTTCGTTTACCTATATACTTATATATAAAAACGAATTGCTGTTCGTTAGTCTCGCTAAAACTCCAGAACCGATTTGGCTAATTTTGGTCTTGAATTATTTGTGGAAGTCCAGAGAAGGTTTAAAAGGTAGATAAATTTAATGTGAAAATGCTCGGAATTAAATAAAAATATCAATTTTGTTTTTCGTTTGATGTGTCCCCCGTCAGACGGATTTCTTTTGTTTGTTTATTTTATACAAAAGTTTAGTTTTTTTATTTATCGATTGAGGCACTACGAAGTCTGCCCGGTCAGCTAATGTTGAATAAAAAAATATGATTTGATTAGATTTGGATGTTGCGTATTCCCTGGACTGCACACCAGACTCACTTATCCATTCTGAAGGACCTCGGTAATACCACAAGGCTTCTATCAGCTTCAAGCTTCTCAAGTACTTCGGTCACATCGCTTGTAAAGACCTGTAGATAATAGTTGATTGGGTTGACAGGAGAAGATCACGCGGACGCACGCTTCAAGCTAGACAAGTCCTTCGGCAATGAAGAGACTGACTAAGAAGGTCATTCTTTGTTTGAAGGTACAGTAAGGGACCAATGTAAAGTGTTTGCATTTGATCACGATAAAACTGATCAGTCTGATCAAAGATTGGCCGAAGTCAGTAGAATTCACGTTGAGATATAAGGATGAAACTCTTTGGATCTTTCATCTACAAATTCTTAGTGACGTAAATGAGTTGGATTGCATTATTCTTCGGGCTCACATCAAGACCCACAACCAATGATCGCGTTTTAATTTTAATTCGTTTTTTATTAGTTTAATGTAAATTTATGTTTATTTTAAGACCGTTTCACGCATCAAGTACCGATGACAATATAACGGTTTTCTGACCTTTCATATCTTGATCAGTATCAATAGGATATATTATTGTATTCAATGACTCGATTTCGCCCCTTAATATTGTGAGCATTATCAAACTAAATAGTCGTGAATACACTAATCATCATAGACAAACATAATGATCACTTGGTGGCAGCTTACATTCCAAAGCTCCATTGTCGATTGAGTTAAGTCTTAGGACCAACAGTTACAAGACTTTCGACAAATACGAGATAGGTATTTTGTATCGAAACAGAGAATTAGGTTAAGCAGAACTTATCGAGTGGGACGGGATTAATAGTCCCTTCCGAACCCCGACAGGGTGACCATGATATGGAAATGCAAATTGGATTTAGTTTAAAAGGGTGTCCATGATTTGTTAGTGATACTTTCAAATCCGGTTTATAGGTGTTTTATATTAAATACCAGAGTTCATGGCGGTGACCATACGGAAGGGTTTTAAGTTTTTTTTATCACGAAAAGGACGACGAGACTTTTTGACCGCGAATAAAGCGTTAGATGAATTAAAAGAGTTTTCTAACAGAATAGAGGCGTGAAAAATCATATCTAAATCATTTCCACTAAAAAGGTCTCAATTTCCTCAACAGAAAACGACAAGCAAAACGATAATAATATTCAAATAACCACGCCACAAGAAGTACTGCAAAATATTTTAACAATATATGTATTAATTGTAAAATTAATAAAACAGAACTGTAAAAGGTGATTTTATCATTGTTCAAGATTGTAACGAAAATCTTACTCAATATCATAATAAAAACACTACACTTCGTGAACTATTACTTCATTTGCCCAAACACTATTCATTTATGAGTAGCTATTGGTTACGTCTTTTTCTTTTTATTCCTACCTAAGCTGATGGTCTAGAGAGAGCATATCAGCGTAACCTTAACTAGTAGGTGAGCTCACGGGGCTCAAACCTCTCACGGGGCTCAAGCCTGACGACGTTGCTAACTCGAACCCTAGCAAGAGCCGTGCTTCGCAGAATCTACCACCGGATCGGAAACGCGACCACTGAGAAGATCCGGCTAGAAACTCAGTGGGTTGTGTCTGTGGGTTAATTTATTCACCGAACCCTTCGTCGCAAGCAACGGGTTCGACGAGAACGACGATCGGTGCTTAGGGTACCTAAAAGCATCGTTAGTGGATCGAGAGGATCCAAAATGAGGTTACGTCTTTAAAACACCTACTGGTATACTGAATTATCCTTCAAGCTTCCACCAAAAGGATTCCCTTACTACGGATCCTTAAACCCATAGCACTGCTGAAATTTAATCTAAATCCGATCCGACAAATTAGTGATGGTCACCCTACAAATATACTCCGATACCCTAATTGGGAATTATGTCTGAGCGGCAGTTTAGTGGAAATAAACGTAATTGAACACTGTTTATTAAAGTATATGTATATATTAAATAGTGGTTGCTATCAGAGAACAAAATAAATGGGAAAATAAATCCTGAATCGCGCCAACGAAATTTTCATGAAAATTTTACAGCACCAGTTCCGTACAATGCCATTATATAAGTACGTCCGTCTTCTGAATTAAAACATCCGCTCGCATTGTCATTTCCTATAATTAGTCCAACGCTCATTCTTAACCGATACATACCTTTTTTATTTTATTTAATACGCTTTTATTAGCTTCATACTTATGTTGGTGCTTTTAGGTACCACAAGCGCCAGTCACCATTCTCGTCGAACCGGTCGCTTGCGACGCAGGGCTCGACGAGTGAATTAACCCATAGACACAGCCCACTGAGTTCCTCGCCGGATCTTTTCAGTGGGTCGCGTTTCCACTCCGGTGGTAGATTCTGCGAAGCACTGCTCTTGCTAGGGCCATTGTTAGCAATACTTCCGGTTTGAGCCCCGGGAGCTCACCTACATGTTAGGGTGAGTCTGACATACCCTATCAAGGCTATCAGCATAGGTAGGAAAAAAAAGTATGTAACGGAATCTTTGAACATGATTTTTTATAGTAATAGCATCAGTAATTACCCAAATTACAATTTCGGGTATCATTAAATGAAACCCGAAATTTTCTATTATACGATGTTGTTCGTTCACCGTGGACCATTGTGTATTCGTGAATATTTTTTTCCTTATGGGACGATGCGGAGGGGTACCCTAACCGGCAAAAAACGTCCGTAACGTAAGATTTTTATTAGCAATGCACACAGTGTACGACTTTGTAATAACGTACAAAAAATAACATATTTTTTTATCATTCATTGACCACGATCTCAGAGCGTTCGTTTGCGCAATACACTAACTCTTATGCAAACAACCGTGAATGAAGTGTACCACAATAAGTTCGCACGTTACCGAATGACCGTGGGTTGTTGAGAAAACTCCAGTTTTATTTTCTTTATACCTCGAATAGAACTTAAAATTAATATTTTTATAATAAGGAACTTCGTTTTTATCCGGTGCCCCACGACACCACACATCTTTTTTAAAGAAAAATCGGTACCTGCAGTATTCGAATAGCAACACGGCCGCAATTATCGAGCTTTTTGAATGCGTGCGGCCTTAAATCATCATCATCATTATCCCGCCCTTCTCCCAGTCACCTGGGGTCGGCGCAACGTGTTTTCTCCTTCCATACTCTTCTATCATATACCATTTCTTCGCTCACTCCCCTCTTTATAGCGTCTTTCACGCAATCCATCCATTTTTCCTTAAGTCTACCTCTTCCTCTAAAGCCTTCCACATTCATATTTAAAACACCGTATGGTGTAATTATGGTTCGTGCTATAATGACACGGCTGTCCCCAAAAGGAATAGCCTAACTTCGCGTTCTATGCTTTAATAGAAATGATTGCAATGCAATATTTCAATTCAAATTTCACACACTTTTAAGGTTTATTTTTATTTTTTATTGTTTATATGGGTGGACGAGGTCACAGCCCACCTGGTGATAAATGGTTACTGGAGCCCGTAGACATCTACAACAGAAATAGGCAGGGCGGTGGTACCTATCCATGCGGACTCACAAGAGGTACTACCATCAGTAATTGGTATTGTATCTTAGTGGTTTTGTTCAAATGTGGCCTTTGTAATATCAAAACTGAGCATTGAAATTGCTGATACCTACGGGCTCCGGTGTCCACTTAAAATCAGGTGGGCCGTGAGCTTGTTTGGACAGCAATAAAAAAAAACAGCCTCGGATATCTCAACCCATTTCCACTGGCTCCTCATCATCCTTACATAGCAGGAGGATTTTCATCTGTGTCATATCCTGTTTCTGTAACTCTTAATCCCCTAGTTTGAGTAATTACGGAGGCAGCCCGTTCCGAGAAGCAATTATGCTGCTTGTATCATGTAACAGGCTTTGCACTGATGCAATTGAGATCTTAAACTAGGCAACAAGCAATGGTACGTTAAACGCTTACTACTAGATGGGTCGTGAGCTCATCCATCTATGACGGCTTATAGAAAGAAGCTTACGATGTATGTTGCAGTATGAAAACCATTCGTGAAGCGTATTCTAAGTTTGGTTTACTGATGGTAGGAATTCTTGTGAGTCCGCACAGGTAGGTACCACCGCCCCCTGCCTATTTCTGCCGTGAAGCAGTAATACGTTTCGGTTTGAAGCGTGGGGCAGCCGTTGTAACTATAGCTGTCGATAGATTTTTACGGAGCTGTCAGTTACACGCAGATGTAATGGAGGTTCTCCTAGCTCGTACCACGCTAGTAATAATTATTAAGTGCATTAAAATTTTGTATTATAAAAATCGAACTGTTTACCTTAGGAGTATGAAGTGGAGTATGAAGTATTATTACTGGTGGTAGGACCTCTTGTGAATCCGCACAGGTAGGTACCACCGCCCCGCCTATTTCTGCCGTGAAGCAGTAATGCGTTTCGGTTTGAAGCGTGGGGCAGCCGTTGTAACTATAGTGAGATCTTAGAACTTATATCTCAAGGTGGGTGGCGCATTTACGTTGTAGATGTCCTATGGGTTCCAGTAACCACTGTACACCAGGTGGGCTGTGGGCTCATCCACCCATCCAAGCAATAAAAAAAAAATACTAATTCAACAACCGTAGAAAGCATAGAAATTTAACTAATCAATTATAATACGTACAGCAGTCAATTGCTTAATACGTAGCTATATAGTTTAAGATGAAAAGTTTTTTTTTATTGCTTAGATGGGTGGACGAGCTCACAGGCCAACTAGTGTTAAGTGGTTACTGGAGCCCATAGACATCTACAACGTGAATGCGCCACCTACCTTGTGATATAAAGTTCTAAGGTCTCAAGTATAGTTACAACGGCTGCCCCACCTTTCAAACCGAAACGCATTACCTACTGCTTCACGGCAGAAATAGACACCTACCCGCGTGGACTCACAGAGGTCCTATTACCAGTAATTACGCAAATTAAAATTTGCGGGTTTGATTTTTATTACACGATGTTATTCCTTCACAGTGGAAGTCAATCGTGAACAATTTGTTGAGTACGTATTTCATTAGAAAAATTGGTACCCGCCTGCGGAATTCGAACACCGGTGCATCGCTACACACGTATACACCAGATGTCTTATCCTTTAGGCCACGACGACTTCAAAAGTATACAAGAAACCACTGCTTTTTTCTCTATCTATTCGCTGGTGTTATAAGGGACTATTCCAGTGAAATTGTGATTGGTGAGCTCACGGGGCTCAACCTTAGAGAATGTGTTAACACTGGCCCCAGTAAGAGCAGTGCTTCGCAGAGTCTACCACCGTGTCTGACGAGGACCATGACCGTTGTTTGAAGAGCTTAAAAGCATCGAGAGTGGATCCGGGGGATCTGACAAGACGTGTTTCAAGTGACGGCAGCTTTGCGTCGCTTGTTTCGGATATTTAAACCACTGCAACTTTCTTTTAAGCTTTTGCATAGCTTTTATCGCGGGCTTTGAGCGCGGCGACCGAATCAAGAAATTCCGTAACGAAATAAAACCTAACACCGCCCACCCCTCCGCCTACCATGTATCTCACGTCCAACACATTTACACGTTTCGCTAGTGTAGTGTTTGTGAATAAGCGCGCGGCGTGACGTCGCACTGTATGCGCATCATGAAAAGTCAGCCCATCTCTCTCTCGCGCGGTTTAGCTTATGAGTGTGAAGGGGACAGTTAATGTTTTGCTTTTGTTAATGTTTATAAATATAGCGTGGTCTTATTTTATTATTGTTTTAACTTTAAATTATTATTGTCTAATTATAATTGCATAAGTTGATAAAAAATAGCTTTACCGCGGCAGTCCCCGAGTGCCACACGTGTTTTTTTTAAATGTAATACGTAACGTGAAATGAATTCACGCTCATACTACATTCATATTTAAAATCTGTAATGTCTCTCAGATCCGTAATGATTGCAGAAACTTGAATAAATAAAGTCTTCTGCAAACTTTTATCTGAAACATAAAAATTAAGTTTTTATTCACGGTTAAACGGGTAAAAAAATTATAGGTCGAGCGAACGGAGAACACAGAAATCCTTTTCGACGACCCGTCGCAGAGCCCGTGCCTTCCTATGGATGGCATTATGCAATACGCGCTCGTATCGAACGTATTAAATAGAAGATTAAATTTTAGCCTCTTTAGAAACTGGTTAGAAACTCTTTAGTTACTGGTGGTAGGACCTGTTGTGAGTCCGCACGGGTAAGTACTACCACCCTGCCTATTTCTGTCGTGAAGCAGTAATGCGTTTCGGTTTGAAGTGTGGGGTAGCCGTTGTAATTATACTGAGACCTTAGAACTTATATCTCAAGGTGGGTGGCGCATTTACGTTGTAGATGTCTATGGGCTCCAGTAACCACTTAACGCCAGGTAGGCTGTGAGCTCCTCCACCCATCTTAGCAATAGAAAAAAAAAATTGCGAAGATCTTTTAACGAGTGCACGCTAGACTGAGGGTCTGAACGCTATTTTTTGAAACTTATTATATATGCAAGCTTAAGTTGAAAATGTCGTTAATGAGACTTATGTTTTCTGTCAAATAAGTTTTCTTTTTTTATTGCTTAGATGCTAGGTGGTGTTAAGTGGTTACTGGAGCCCATAGACATCAACAAAGTAAATGCGCCACCCACCTTGGGATATAAGTTCTAAAGTCTCAGTATAGTTACAACGGCTGCCCCACCCTTCGAACCGAAACGAATTACTGCTTCACGGTGGAAATAGGCGGGGCGGTGGTACCTACTCGTGCGGACTACCAAGAGGTCCTACCACCAGTGATTATGCAAATTATAATTTTGCGGGTTTGATTTTTATTACACGATGTTATTCCTTCACAGTGGAAGTCAATCGTGAACATTTGTTGGGTACATATTTCATTAGAAAAATTGGTACCCGCCTGCGGGATTCGAACACCGGTGCATCGCTACATACGAATGCACCAGACGTTTTATCCTTTAGGCCACGACGACGAAAGTTTGGTCAATGATAGCTATCGTTATGAAATTAACAGTCCTAACGTATTTCTCATAATAAGGTAACGTAAAAGCAATCCCAGAGTTCTTGGTTGCTTACAGCATAACGCGATCGTCAGTCCCTTGAACGCAGTTGGACCTTTTCCCGCCGGTTAAGTCGCTTTGTGTTTAAGTGCTAAGTTTCGTTGCCTCACAAATGAAAAACTTGTTCCATATCGACTTTTTACGCCGGTTTCGTCTGAATATAATTGTCAATATTCCATTTATTCGAATTAATATTTGAGGTTTAGTTTGTGTGCTCTATCCGTTTATATAAACTAGTGGTCCCGCAGTAGTCGAAATTCGACTATAATTAATTGAAATTATGATTCTATTTTCAAAGACTATTATACTTCTTTAATCACAAATTTCACAAAGACTACACTATAGAAAAATATTAATAAAGACAAACAATATTTAATCTATTCTCAATTTGACCACAGACGTCAAGAACAAAAGTTTGACAATAAATAAATAGTATGCATGCGTGTGTGCGTCAAATACATGGTATGTAGTGTGTTTAATGTTTTTATTTATTGATTTAACGTATTTTTGAAACATAATTTAAAAAAAAATATTTACATTCTGCACTCCTTCTCTATATTTTCTACAAGTGTGGGAAATTTCATACTCCTCCGTCCGCGCAATTTTCCTAAAAAGGGTTACAAAGTTTTTCCTTCACGTATTAATATATAGATGAGCGTTAGCCAAACCGCTAGGTACCGTTGAGAACTATCCTCAAACATGTCATACTTTTCAGGGACTGTACTATGGAAAGATCGACTACAAAGCCGGGCTGAACATATAAAATATTTCTTTAAATGCACTATGGTGCATACATTGATTTAGGTAGTGTGGGTGAACCCTACTCCTTTTTTATTATCTTGATGGTGAGTGATTACCGTCGCTTCTGGATGTCAGCAATACCAGGGGCAAAGCCAAGCCACTGGCACGTGGTGCGATGGTATAAACGAGATGACAGGATAATTTCAAAAATGTCTCTATGATGATCATTTACATCAGATTGGCCGTGAATTTGTCTATCCTTAAGAAGATTTTTGAAGTTTTTTGGTAAAAGCTTTAGATTAATGCCAAACGCTTATTGGATAACGTAACACTTGACTAGGACAGACTGAGTCACGAATAACACAAGTTTTCAAACTACCCTCAAATTTGAAATTTGTCAGCGCCGCATCCAATCTAGCCTACATTTGAATAATACGAGTATGTGTCCAAACAGAGCGACGTCCAAGTTATGGTGAGCATTAGTGAAATCTTCCGAGTTGGACCCTGTGGCGTGTGGCTCATGTGCATAAGCGGAGCGGGGATTCAACTTTAATAACGCAAAAGCTTACACTGGAAGAAAATACATAGTTTTTGTCATAAGACACTCATATACATACGTTCTGATTAACTAAAGTGCTATTTCAAGGTAAGGTGAATAAGAGTATTGAAAATATGAAGATTTTTTTCTCTTCAAAATACTGCTACTAATGAAAATACTTTCAAGCATGTAATAGTAAAAAAAGTACTAATAAAGACAACCTCTGCACTGGTATCTAGCGATACATATATACCCAAATACAAAGCCACACAAAGGCACAACTATTTTAAAGAAACGCGTACCTATTACATGTTCCCGATTAAAGAAAGATAAAAAAATCCGCAAAACAAAATTATAATGTAACTACTTGTAGGACGGTACATAAGCTCGCAGTGCTAAGGTAGGAGATTTGGATCTTATGCCTGAATGGGCAGTACTAACGCTTAAGAACTGATAATGACGTAACTACTTACCACATCTATTAAAAAAAGATGTGTGGTGTCGTGGGACACCGGATAGGAACGAAGTTCCGTATTATAAAAATATTTATTAAGTTAAGTCGTACACTGTGTGCATTACTTATTTGTACGTTATTACAAAGCTAAGTCATATAATGTGTGTGTGTTCTATATTAATAAAAATCTTACGTTACGGACGTTTTTTCCCGATTAGGGCACCTCTCCGCATCGTCCCATAAGGAACTTCGTTCCGAAAACCTAGAGCTGGTAGCTATTGGTCAAATGGAGCGATGATATATAAAGAGTTGGGCTGGTAGAAAACAGATAAGGAGTCTTTCATCTAGTACTGAACAAGGGTCAGTTGATGATGATGGTAATGAAGTTGGCCGAAGAACTCAATGAAATTACATTCTAGTTCTTGTCGCTTAATCACGGGACCCTAAAAATAATCATCAATCGTTCTCGCTTAGATCTTGAACCGCTTCCTAAAGCTGTGGCATTACCACAAGAATCCGGCGACAAAGCCTGGCGGTCTCTCTCACAACTCAATTACTAAACTCCACACTTGCGTTACACAGCGCTCGTATGGATGAGGTCAATGCTTCGAGACTAAATAAGCTACGTTTGAAAAGTTTTGTGATAATTTTGGACTTACTGGGTGTTTGACCAGATTGTAAGACTATATGCCTTGCCTATTTCTGTCCGCAAGCAGTCGCGTATTCTGGTTTTTAAGATTGGATAGCTGATGGCTGATAGCGTGTCTTTTTTTAGGGAGACCCCATTCAAACTAAGATGTCCATTGGCTTTAGCAAGCGCTTGTGGCGGTAGCCATAAATTTTTTTTATTGTTTACATGGGTGGACAAGCTCACAGCCCACCTGGTGTTAAGTGGTTACTGGAGCCCATAGACATCCACAACGTAAATGCGCCACCCACCTTGAGATATAAGTTCTAAGGTTTCAAGTATAGTTACAACGGCTACCCCACCCTTCAAACCGAAACGCATTACTGCTTCACGACAGAAATAGGCAGGGTGGTGGTACCCACATACGCGGACTCACAAGAGGTTTTACCACCAATAATATACATATAAACACAAGATACTCTGGCAGATGCCTGAATTTCACTAATTACATTTTTTAGTTAAGCTATATATGTATAAGTTCAGAACCACAACATTCGGATCGTCGTTAGAGCAATATCACCCGCTCAATGGAAGATCTTCTTTTTGTCGTAACTCCCAATTACATAAAATCACGTCGGCCATTGAAACCCAAAAAAGATAACACATTAACTTCCTACGTAGATTTCATTTCCTTGTAGTAGAAACATGCCCTTTGAATTCCAACTCATTTGCCCGTTTCACCAAAATCAAACTTAAAATGGCTCGCTTCGAGTTCTGTTTGAGTTCCCCAACGAATCTCTCACCAGCTTAGCTGGAACGGATACAATTACATTTAAATTGAATTCCAACCAGTGGTCGCTTCTATGACCTAAGAGCAGACTCGGTGTCGTGAATTAAAATGGCCTTAATTTGAGTACCAGTAAACCCTGTGACTAAAGAAAGAGAGAGAGAGAGAGAGAGAGCGAGAGAGAGAGAGCGAGAGAGAGAGAGAGAGAGAGAGAGAGAGAGAGAGAGAGAGAGAGAGAGAGAGAGAGAGAGAGAGTATTCTTTATTGTACACCAAAAACCAAATAAACAGTGCGATACATTAAACACAAAAAGTCCAATTGGCGGTCTTATCGCTAAGAGCGAAATTGTGAGGACCTATATCAGACCTCCTCTAAGATGTGTAGTGGCTGCTTAAACAATGCCTTTTCATTTATAGATCTGTCAATTAACCCCAAGATAATCTAGATTTCTATATAATGTGGTTTATTTATTTATTTATTTATACTTTATGCACAAAACAAAACTTGTACACAGGCCGACTTAATGCCATGGGTATTCTCTTCCAGTCGACCATAGGGTGGTGCAGAGATAATGCATGGTAGGTGCATTAACAAAAGAATAACAAACAACAACAACAAAACAAAAAAAAAAGAACAAACTCAAAACAAAAATCTTCCTTAAAATAACATCTCAGTATTATATAATGTTAATGTGCTTTCACTGTAGCTTTTAGAAATGTTGATTATCACAGCTCTGTCTTCAATAACCAAAAGTACAATTGGTTCAACAATATATAGATTATCCATTTTCAATTATTGTAGTCCTGTACGATTGGAAAACATAGATTGTTACTCAGAGGGTAGCTTTTTTTATTGCGTAGTTGGGTGGACGAGCTCATAGCCCACTTGTTGATAAGTGGTTATCGTAGCCTATAGACATCTATAACGTAAATGTCGCCATCCACCTTCAGATATGAGTTCTAAGGTCTCCGTATAGTTACTTCAGTATAGTTTTATTACTTTAGAGATATTGTAAAGACTATATCTTGGGTTTTTACAGTGTGGCATTATCCGGCAGTAGCCTGGGATTGTGTTACGTCAGAGCAAACATTAGTCAAGAGATAAACTATTGCTATTTGTTTTCAAGCTTTACAAATAAATCTAATCAGTCCAGGTATATAAAAATATTTCTATATTGCCGTGAAGCAGTAATGCGTTTCTGTTTGAAGGGTGGGGCAGTCGTTGTAACTATGCTTGAGACCTCAGAACTTATATCTCAAGGTGGGTGGCGCATTTACGTTGTAGATGTTTATGCGGTCCAGTAACCACTTAACAGAAGGTGGGCTGTGAGCTCGTCCACCCATCTATGCAATAAAAAAAAAGTATCCAAATTATTTTCAGCTATCAGCTATCAGCTTCCAGAAGATTTCTACCAAATGGTGTTACCATGTGAGCTCGTCCACCCAACTGAGCAAAAAAGAATAAACCACGCATATTTTTTTAAGCTGTTACATAGCTTCTATCGCGGGCCTTGAGCGCGGCGACTGAATCAAGAAATTCCGTAACGAAAATAGCCTGACACCCCCACTACGCCTACTATGTAGCTCGCGTTCAACACATTCACACGTTGCGCTTGTGTGGTGTTTGTGAATAAGCGCGCGGCGTGACGTCGCACTGCCGCATGCACGTCATGAAAAGTCTGCCCATCTCTCCCTCGCGCGGTCTAGGTTATGAGTGTGAAGGGGGACACTTAATGTTTTGCTTTTGTTAATGTTTATAAATATAGTGTGGTCTTATTTTATTGTTGTTTTAATATTAAATTATTATTGTCGATTTATAATTGCAAAAGTTGATAAAAAATGCTATGCAATAGCTTTACCGCGGCAGTCTCCGAGTGCCACACGTGTTCTTGTTTGTTACCGAATAAAATCCAGTGTCCACTGTTCAGTCGACAAAAGTATAACTGAACTCGCCCCCGTATAATTGAAAGGCACCCTTGGAAATAGTTTAGAAAAGTGAATTGTTACTAGAATTAATTAAAGAATTTCAATTTAATTAAATTTAATTGGAATGGGACTTTCGATATGGTCGCCTCCAGGGAGAATGAATGTCTCTTGGATTTTAATTAAATTAGAATTGCATTGCACACTAACTACTTATACTTCTTGTGCGGAAGCCTGCAACAATTCCTTAATTTAGAATTAGGAAATCGAGGTAGAGGGATTTTTATGTTTTTTTTTTTTAATTGCTTAGATGGGTAGACGTGCTCACAGCCCACCTTCTGTTAAGTGGTTTCTGGAGCCCATAGACATCCACAACGTAAATGCGCCACCCACCCTGAGATATAAGTTCTAAGGTCTCAGTATAGTTACAACGGCTGCTCCACCCTTCAAATCGAAACGCATTACTGCTTCACGGCAGAAATAGACGGGGTGGTGGTACCTACCCGTGCGGACTCACAAGAGGTCCTACCACCAGTACAAAATATTGTTTTATTTAAGCCAACCTCCTTAAACAATTCTTTCTTTATTCTTTATTGTACACACAGCTAATACAATACAATAATTGCGAAAAGCTATAATAAAATGGCGATCTTAACTCAACAATTGAGTTATCTACCTTCTAACCGTTCTTAAAGAGGGTGAGCTTTACATAAGTGGGTAGAAGAGTACAATCTTTAATAATTGTTTAATATAATTTCCATTTTGGATTCCAGGAGATGTATGGAAATGGTAGTGCAAGGTAGAGGGGGAAGAGGTCGACCGAAGAAGACATGGATGGAGTGTGTGAATGACGATATGAGAGTGAGTGTTGAGATGACGGCTGATAGAAGAGAATGGAAGAGAAAAATTAGCTGTGCCGACCCCACCTAGTGGGATAAGGTGGAGAAAAAGAAAAAGAAGAGAGAATATAATTTCCATTTTGATAAACAGTTGACTTGGCGATTGGACTGAAACATACCGGTTTATTTTGGTTTTAATCAAATGGTAGCAGTGATTTCGAGCGATTTGACGCGGACGTGTCCTTTTGCTGACGAGGCTTGCAGACCGTACTCAGAAATGTATTACAGATTTTTTTTATGATTGAAGTATTACTGGTGGTCCAAAGGCCTTTCCAGTTTCACCGGGACAGGTGGGCGAGCAAGGCAGCCAGGAGGGGTGGGATTTCCTAACAGCTGCCCAAGCACCTCCGAAGAAGACCTAACAACTCCAGAGTAGCTGCTTCGCAAATGAATCTACTACCGAATCGGAATCGCGACCCACTGAGAAGATCCGGCGAGAAACTCAAAGGGCTGATGCATGGGTTAGGTTGCACGTTGAACTCTTTGTCGAGTTCGTCGAGTACGGTTACCGGGATCCCTAAGCCTACTCCTAGTGTTAGAGCTGAAGGTATCTAATGCAAGAGTTAGTGGATCTGATGGATCTAAGGACGTGCTATGACAGACGTCCATGTATGATGGAAACCGGTCATCATCAGATAGGCCCTATGATAGTCTGCCTACGAGGACAAAAAAAAGGAGCAAAAAGTTGATATTTTTTTTAGAATCATTGTCTTCTTATTACGGTCATCGTAGCTTAAAAGTTAAGATACTCGATGGACTAGCATACTGCAATACCGCTACTTATATCTCGCAAGCAGATACCAACTTCTCCAAGGAGATTGGATGAATTACTTCCATGAGAAAGGAATAAGGTCGTGTGAGGAAAACCAAACCCGTAGAAATCGTGTGATCACAGGTGGCATATTATGGTCCTCATGTGGGTAGTTGCTATCATCGAGGTATTTTTGCGGCGAAGCCATTTCGTGTTCCAGTTCCAGCGAGCCAAAGCCATTTCCATTAATCGCTACATCCGAGTCACATACCAGACGCGATAAACTATTGGCATTTTAATTTAGAATTTTAATTAAATCCCACCGAGGGATAGAAGTGACAACTCCTATATTATATTTGGCGAAAATCCACCGACCGCACTTAAAGTTATCAACAAAAGTTTGAGTTTATTATTAAATTAATTTTCAACGCTACTATAATTCCCAACTGAACAGCTGCTCATGATATGAGCAGTATTATATTTTGTAATATATTTGTTGGGCTAATGCGAGGTTCTAACCAATATTATGTTACGCGTAGTGTGTGACACGCGGTGTACTGGAGCACAGAGCTGAATGGTAGCGGGTGGATGAGAGCTCAGGAGCGAGTGTCGTGAAACCACGTACAGACAAGCGCAGTGTGTGACGCGCGGTGTGCTGGAGCACAGAGTTGAATGGTAGCGGGCGGATGAGAGCTCAGGAGCGAGTGTCGTGAGACCACGTACAGACAAGCTCAGTGTGTGACGCGCGGTGTGCTGGAGCACAGAGCTGAATGGTAGCGGGTGGATGAGAGCTCAGGAGCGAGTGTCGTGAAACCACGTACAGACAAGCGCAGTGTGTGACGCGCGGTGTGCTGGAGCACAGAGTTGAATGGTAGCGGGCGGATGAGAGCTCAGGAGCGAGTGTCGTGAGACCACGTACAGACAAGCTCAGTGTGTGACGCGCGGTGTGCTGGAGCACAGAGCTGAATGGTAGCGGGTGGATGAGAGCTCAGGAGCGAGTGTCGTGAAACCACGTACAGACAAGCGCAGTGTGTGACGCGCGGTGTGCTGGAGCACAGAGCTGAATGGTAGCGGGTGGATGAGAGCTCAGGAGCGAGTGTCGTGAGACCACGTACAGACAAGCGCAGTGTGTGACGCGCAGTGTGCTGGAGCACAGAGCTGAATGGTAGCGGGTGGATAAGAGCTCATGAGCGAGTGTCGTGAGACCACGTACAGACAAGCGCAGTGTGAGACGCGTGGTGTGCTTGAGCACAGAGCTGAATGGTAGCGGGTGGATGAGAGCTCAGGAGCGAGTGTCGTGAGACCACGTACAGACAAGCGCAGTGTGAGACGCGTGGTGTGCTTGAGCACAGAGCTGAATGGTAGCGGGTGGATGAGAGCTCAGGAGCGAGTGTCGTGAGACCACGTACAGACAAGCTCAGTGTGTGACGCGCGGTGTGCTGGAGCACAGAGCTGAATGGTAGCGGGTGGATGAGAGCTCAGGAGCGAGTGTCGTGAAACCACGTACAGACAAGCGCAGTGTGTGACGCGCGGTGTGCTGGAGCACAGAGCTGAATGGTAGCGGGTGGATGAGAGTTCAGGAGCGAGTGTCGTGAGACCACGTACAGACAAGCGCAGTGTGAGACGCGTGGTGTGCTTGAGCACAGAGCTGAATGGTAGCGGGTGGATGAGAGCTCAGGAGCGAGTGTCGTGAGACCACGTACAGACAAGCGCAGTGTGTGACGCGCGGTGTGCTGGAGCACAGAGCTGAATGGTAGCGGGTGGATGAGAGCTCAGGAGCGAGTGTCGTGAAACCACGTACAGACAAGCGCAGTGTGTGACGCGCGGTGTGCTGGAGCACAGAGCTGAATGGTAGCGGGTGGATGAGAGCTCAGGAGCGAGTGTCGTGAGACCACGTACAGACAAGCGCAGTGTGTGACGCGCAGTGTGCTGGAGCACAGAGCTGAATGGTAGCGGGTGGATAAGAGCTCATGAGCGAGTGTCGTGAGACCACGTACAGACAAGCGCACTGTGAGACGCGTGGTGTGCTTGAGCACAGAGCTGAATGGTAGCGG
Source organism: Bombyx mori (assembly GCF_030269925.1). Taxonomy (NCBI): domain Eukaryota; kingdom Metazoa; phylum Arthropoda; class Insecta; order Lepidoptera; family Bombycidae; genus Bombyx; species Bombyx mori. Next base: position 8,909,587 of record NC_085130.1, read on the forward strand.
GTGGATGAGAGCTCAGGAGCGAGTGTCGTGAGACCACGTACAGACAAGCGCAGTGTGTGACGCGCGGTGTGCTGGAGCACAGAGCTGAATGGTAGCGGGTGGATAAGAGCTCATGAGCGAGTGTCGTGAGACCACGTACAGACAAGCGTACTGTGTGACGCGCGGTGTGCTTGAGCACAGAGCTGAATGGTAGCGGGTGGATGAGAGCTCAGGAGCGAGTGTCGTGAGACAACACGTACGTGGTGTACCGGAGGATGCGCTTGTTAACTACATATAACTTCATGTGACAGGGAAACAATCCCGTTCACAGTGAACTTTCTAAATCTGTAGTTCTAGTTATTAAATTAACAAAGTTTCGTTATCTGGGTGTCGTTTCAGAAGGAACTAAGTCGACGGAAGCTCAGTAAAGCTTTGAAACGTAGCAATTCAAATTAATTCAGTTGAATTTATGAAGAATTCTGTCTCGCTCTATATGTCTTGATGTTTTGTTTCATAAAGAAAGTTTTACGTTGAAATGTATGGATCCAGAGATGTTTTGAAAGTAGAAGTTGGAGAAATATTTATTAAAGTACTTGACGTAGTGAAACTAATAGGACTATTTTTCAGTTATCCTTTAATATTCATCAAACAACGTACCTTTCTATTAATTACATATAAGGTTTAAGTTTTAAGTTTCCAATTTCTACCAAAACGTAGTTATGGTTCGGTTAGTTTCAGTGCTAAGAATGGAACTGTAGTAATACAACCAGATTATTATGTTATTTAAAATAAGTTATTTAACAACATGTAAATGTATTATTGTATAGCAGCTGTCCACGCGGATGCATCGCTCACTCAAGTAGGAGAGAGACAGATGTCGAACGCTGCCGAACGCGGAGGCCGATTGTGCCTCTTTGTCGCTCGTTGCGCGCTCTCGCTTGCACTTCAAGCCTTAAATGGAACGCCTCAGAGCGAGGTAACGCCGCATGAGTCATGTTTTTTCATGCGTGCAGCCGGTTCCATCGAATTATTAGACGTTGTCACGTCAAAAACGGGCACAAACTAAGTATAGTTTACTAACTATAGTTTGTGCACGTATCAGCATCTAAACAAACATGCAAACAGGTACTCAATGCATGTCAGTGCGTCTAGTTACAAAACCAAAAAAAAAAAACTCGCATAAATGACACTTCAATTTTCACGAGTGATTTTCTCTCGCACGGAATTGACAAAATATTTATTTTACTGTAGAGCACACAAAAAAACTTGTAATCCAATCACTAGTCGCACGGTTGATCCGGGAATATTTGAAAAAAGAACCGGTTCAAAATAAACCGGTGCAAAAGCCCGGTAAAAATGGCCGGTCGTCAGCTGTCGCTTTTGATCGACGATTCGCGGTTCCACGGTGTGGGGCTTGATTGAGGCGCGCTTCTGTGGTGTTCAAATTTTTCAACATATTATATAAAATAAAACAAAAAAATATTACGGTCAAAATTATCTTGACGACAGATAGCACCGTCAATTATTTATTTTTTTATGGAAAGAAATTAAAATTTATTAAAATAATTTTTTAATTTACGCTTTTTTGGCAGATAATAAGCTAACACACGTTATATAAAAATCTCGGTACTGTGTTACCAAAATTATTGTTTAAAGTCCTTCAGAGGACTTCAACAGGATTTCGCCATCGCAATCGGTCTTGCGCTACGCACTTTTTCACGGACCAGGTTAACCCGATTGTCTTGCTGCACAATGCGTCACCAGGTCTGCTTGGAATGGCTAACTTTCCGCTTGCACTGGGGGTCCTTTCCAGGCAATGTCTCGGGATGTGTCCCTCCTGAAAGTTTGGCCGATTCATGTCCACTTGTGATGCAAAATCTGCTTGTCAATTAGAATTCCCTGCACGCTTTACACACGCTATCGTTGGAGATTTTCTTAGGTCAGAAAATGCTAAGCATTCGCCGGAAAAAAATGAAATATAAATAGCTTGATACAAGTTTTCTTGCACGACAATTGCAGCTTTACGAAAATCTAAAGAAGTATTTGCAGGTCCTGTCTCGGCCACAAAATACCATAAATATTGTTTATTAATAATCTGATATACTACAAATTAAAAAAAAAAAAAATTTGAGAGCCACCGCCCCAATATCAACAAGACAGGAGGCATCGGATAGCCAGCCTTTACATCACTGTCATGCCCTCGAAATCAAATTGAAAACGACAGAAAATACACATTACAATAAATAATTTACAACATTTAAACGTAGCGAAGTGATTTAGGTTGCCTGCACGTAGCGTACATCTTGCTTTAAAGATCTTTAGAACCGAATGGCAAGTTCATGGTGGACCAGATGATAAGCGGTTACCTTTGTCATGGACATTTACAAATAACTAGTGGTCCCCGGTAGTCGAAACTCGACTATAATTAATTGAAATTATCTATTATGATTCTATTGTCAAAGACTATTAAAGTTTTATAATCACAGATTTCGCTAACACTGCACTTTAGACTTAGAAATATTAATAAAGACAAACAATATTTAATCTATTCTCAATTTGATCACAGACTATAAGCAATAAGATTTTTTTTACAATAAACACAAATAGTATGCATGTGTGTGTGTGTGTGTATCAAATTTATAGTAGTGTGTGTAATGTTTTTATGTATTGATTTAATTCTTTTTTTATGCATAATTAAAAATTAACATTCTGCACTCCTTATCTATATTCTCTATGAGTTTGGGAAATTTCATACTCCTCCGTCCACGCAATTTTCATAAAAAGGAGTACAACGTTTTTGCTTCACGTATTAATATATAGATATCAGGAGCACATCTTAACTGCTGTATATAGCTGAAGGCTATTATTAAATCTAAGCATTGTAGGAAGTCAAGTCGTGGCCTTTAGGAAACAGTGGAAGGGAGTTCATAAGAACCTGATGCTACGTTGGATGACCTTGTTTCTTCGGAACAAAAGGAAGATCTTTCACCAAGCGGCGACATTGTTCAATAGGCCAACGGTCCAAATGTTATTGTTCGAAGTTGTGTGTATGCAAAATTATCTTGGAATTGTCGTTTGTAAGATTCAGGCATCTTTCAAATTATATATTGTGTTCTATGATAGCTTATTGCCAAACTATGATTAAGATTTTTTTTGTTACTTATATGTGTGGACGAGCTCACAGCCCATCTTGTGTTAAGTGGTTACTGGAGCCCATAGACATCTGCGACGTAAATGCGCCACCCACCTTGAGATATAAGTTCTAAGGTCTAAAGTGTAGTTACAACGGCTGCCCTACTCTTCAAACCGAAACTCATTACTGCTTCACGGCAGAAATAGGCAGGGTTGTGGTGGTACCTACCCGCGCGGTCTCACAAGAGGTCCTACCACTAATACCAGTAATATTGTAAACTGGATCTGTAGTAGTTAAAGAAAACCTTTAACGGAATTTCGTGTATTTAAAATCTCACCCAAAGCTTCGATTGTAAGAGTCCGATTTCGAAACAGAATAATCTAATATTAAATTAGAAAAACGAAAACATTTTTCTGAACACCTCGATTTTTCAACGTTTCATATTTATCTTGAATATTTTCTGGGATAACTCAGAAGCCGACGCGAGGCGCCCTTTCAAGACAGAGATGTACTTGAGGGCTTAAAACGGGTCTTAATTTTTTACAAAACAAATATATTTATTTATTTCTTAACTGGTATTATAGCTATAAAGACGACGAATGCTCACTTTTTTACTTCGCGCGAGGTGGTCGTCATAGAGTATGGATATAGGCAATAATAATGACACATTTTACTGGTGGTAGGACCTCTTGGGAGTCCGCGTGGCTTGGTACCACCACCCCGCCTATTTCTGCCGTGAAGCAGCAATCCGTTTCGGTTTGAAGGGTGGGGTAGCCGTTGTAACTATATTGAGATCTTAGAACTTATATCTGAAGGTAGGTGGCGCATTTACGTTGTAGATGTCTATCGGCTCCAGTAGCCACTTAACACCAGGTGGGCTGTGAGCTCGTCCACCCATCTAAGCAATAAAAATAATAATAAAAAACATTCAAGTTACTGTTTACCGGTGAGGGCTTTATCAAATTTACTTTGACGAAGGACATGTTGTAGTCTGGTGAATCAGCAGAACTGACCTTCTTAGGTACGTTCATTTATTGCTGTCGGCATAAACTTTCAATAAAATTTTGATCGACTCTTCTGAATTCATTTGAAATAAATAGTTAAATTTAGGAACCAGTGATCCATTATAAATTTTGAATGATTTGCTATTCATATTTTAATAGCCTCCATTGTTATTTCACCTAATTCGGCCCTGCGTTTACATGTTTGAAAGGATTTCGAACTTCGGCTTACAAGAATTTAGGACGTACTTCTAAAACATTCTTACTTAATATCGTTAAAAAACCTTATCGTTGTTGTTACAGTTTATATTTAAAGTTTATTTTGTGGTACCAAACAAGTATGTGAGGTATTCAGGACGGCTGAGAATTCGGGTCGGTTTATTTTTGGGGTTTAAGCGGTTTCAAGTAAAATTAGTCTAATGATTCGACAATAGCTTGAATATGGGTCATACACATACATAAGTTCAGGGTGTATGTTGTTTAAAAAGAATGGATTTTATTCAAATTAAATTATATCGGGACATGAATTACAGTTACCATTTTAAATACAAATGATAATCAAGCAAAAAATTATTAAATTACCTTTGTAACTTATTTTTTAGTTTCCTATTATCCCTTTCTGTGGACTGTTCGCAAAGGCAGTTGCTACATTTCGATATCATTTATTGTTGTTTGGTGTGAGTTATCGTATAATAAAATGCAAATATATCTTTAGTATATATGTCAAATATTTAAAAATATGCATATAATTATTATAAATAGATTAATTTATAATAAAATTTTAAATAAACATTTAGTTACACGCAACCGCATCACTTCTGTGGACTTAAAATTTCGCCAAAAAAATCAATATCTACTAAAAGTACTACTCACCACATTTTTTTTATACTGGCCACATTATAAAGCTAGCATTGGCCATTTTGGATACAGCTACTGAGCGTTGGCGATCGTTCGGAATATTTTTTATAAATTCAGTGGTGATTTCGTAAAAGATCGGTAGAACTTTTCTGTTCCTGATATATTTCGGTAAGTAATTATTGATTTCAACAATTATCACGTAGCCGTATGGCCGTTCATGGAGTAATTTCGGAAATGTTTTTGTCTTATTTTCTAACCTTAAAAACTAAAAGAGCATTGTGATTTTTTTATTGAATGTCCTTTCTGTGGACCCCTTTTATGTGGACTTGAATGTCCACGCGAAAGACAATGTCTGCAGAAAATATCACATTATTGATTTCAAAACTAAAACACTGTCTTACTTATCTCTTAACTAGATGACGTTGACTCCTTTGGTCGTGCATTCTATTAAATCTACATAACATGAATTTTAAAAGAGGTTGTCTTGTATTTTGGCCAATGCCTACATGAAAGAAAGTGTCCACAGAAAATCGTTCTTAAGTTTTCCAACTGATTCAGCAGCTTGTTTGTAAACGTGAACAATGTGCATTGTGTATCATCGGTAGCTGATTTATATCCCCTGCTAGACCTCTGCTCCAAGACCGTGGAAAAAGCCGCTGCCGTATACGAAGGCGGGAACGGAAACCGCACCCCCGCCCCCGCTCGTGACACGCCCCGCGCCCCAGCCCCTGCTCGCACCTCGCCCCGCGCCCGCGTTCCGTCCCCCGCAACCCTCTGCCGTCAACGACTTCGCGCTCGTGCGTGACTTCGTCACTGCGGTGAACTTCGACCGTCTGCGATCGTTCGCAGACGCGATACGTAGGTCGGTAACCCCCGAACAGCGGCTCGCGGCCGCATTCGATCACATGGACGTCTACGAGTCCGTGTCGCGTACGTTATAAAAATCTTTACCGGTAACCAATGGCGCAAAAAGGTAGAGAAAAACCGTATTCCCTTACGTTAGCATTCTATAATGCTAACGGACTCGCGCGGCAACGCGATCAAATTTTTGAATTCCTCCGCGATAATCTTGTAGATATTCTATTAGTGCAGGAAACTTGTCTGAAGCCCTCGCGTCGCGACCCGAAAGTCGCGAATTACGTCATGGTTAGGAATGACAGACTCACCGCCTCCAAAGGCGGGACTGCCATTTACTATAGGCGGGCCCTGCACGTTGTCCCTCTCGATACTCCCTCGCTCTCACATATCGAGGCGTCAGTGTGCCGTATCTCGCTGACGGGACACCAGCCGATCGTCATCGCATCCGTTTATCTCCCCCCGGACAAGCCCCTCCTGAGCCGTGACATCGAGTCACTGTTCGGCATGGGAGACTCCGTCATCCTGGCAGGCGATTTAAATTGCCACCACACTAGGTGGAACTGCCATCGTACAAACGTTAACGGTAGGCGTCTCGACGCGTTTATAGACGACCTCACCTTTGAAATAGTCGGTCCCCCAACTTCAACATGTTATCCGTATAACATCGCGCTCCGTCCGAGCACTATAGACCTGGCATTGCTTAGGAACGTAACTCTGCGCTTGCGTTCCATCGAAGCAATGTCAGAGCTCGACTCAGACCACCGACCTGTCGTTATGCAGCTCGGTCGCCCTCACAACCCAGTCACTGTTACGAGGACCATGGTGGATTGGAATAAGCTGGGCACGTGCCTAGCCGACGCCGCTCCGCCAATCCTCCCTTACGGCCCGGATTCGAATCCATCCCCCGAGGACACCGTCGAATCCATAAACATCATTACCGATCACATCTCTTCCGCGATCATTAGATCTTCAAAAGAAGTCGATGTGGAGGACAGTTTCCACCGCATCAGACTGTCCCCCGATCTTAGGAATCTCTTAAGAGTTAGGAACGCGGCAATCCGGGCCTACGATCGTCTTCCCACGCCTTCAAACCGGATTCAGATGCGTCGTCTACAACGCGAAGTCCACTCCCGCTTAAGCGACGCGCGTAACGATAATTGGCATAGTTATTTAGAACAACTCGCGCCCTCCCACCAAGCATACTGGCGACTAGCTAGGACTCTCAAATCCGAAACTACCGCTACTATGCCTCCCCTCGTACGCCCTTCAGGCCAACCACCGGCATTCGATGACGATGACAAGGCTGAGCTGCTGGCCGATGCACTGCAAGAACAGTGCACCACCAGCACTCAACACGCGGACCCCGAACACACCGAGTTAGTCGACAGGGAGGTCGAGCGCAGAGCTTCCCTGCCGCCCTCGGACGCGTTACCCCCCATTACTACTGACGAAGTTAGAGACGCGATCCACAACCTCCAACCTAGGAAGGCACCCGGCTCCGACGGCATCCATAACCGCGCGCTAAAACTCTTGCCAGTCCAACTGATAGCAATGTTGGCTACAATTTTAAATGCCGCTATGACGCACTGCATCTTTCCCGCGGTGTGGAAAGAAGCGAACGTTATCGGTATACATAAGCCGGGCAAACCGACAAACGAAACTTCTAGTTACCGTCCGATTAGTCTCCTCTCGACGATAGGAAAAATTTACGAACGGCTCCTTAGGAAACGCCTCTGGGATTTTGTTACCGCGAACAAAATTCTCATAGACGAACAGTTCGGATTCCGCTCTAAACACTCGTGCGTACAACAAGTGCACCGCCTCACGGAGCACATTCTGATAGGACTAAATAGGCGTAAACAAATCCCGACCGGCGCCCTCTTCTTCGACATCGCGAAGGCGTTCGACAAAGTCTGGCACAACGGTTTAATTTACAAACTGTACAACATGGGAGTGCCAGACAGACTCGTGCTCATCATACGAGACTTCTTGTCGAACCGTTCGTTTCGATATCGAGTAGAGGGAACTCGTTCTCGTCCCCGTCAACTGACTGCCGGAGTCCCGCAAGGCTCCGCGCTCTCCCCGTTATTATTTAGTTTGTATATCAATGATATACCCCGGTCTCCGGAGACCCATCTAGCGCTCTTCGCCGATGACACGGCTATCTACTACTCGTGTAGGAAGATGTCGCTGCTTCATCGGCGACTCCAGATCGCAGTAGCCACCATGGGACAGTGGTTCCGGAAGTGGCGAATAGACATCAACCCCACGAAAAGCGCAGCGGTGCTCTTCAAAAGGGGTCGCCCTCCGAACATCACTTCGAGCATCCCACTCCGTAGTAGGCGCGCAAACACCTCCGCCGTTAGTCCCATCACTCTCTTTGGCCAGCCCATACCGTGGGTCTCGAAGGTCAAATATCTAGGCGTCACCCTCGACAGAGGGATGACATTCCGTCCCCATATAAAAACGGTACGCGACCGCGCCGCGTTTATTCTAGGACGACTCTATCCAATGCTTTGTAGTCGAAGCAAACTGTCCCTCCGCAATAAGGTAACTCTCTACAAAACTTGTATACGCCCCGTCATGACGTATGCAAGCGTAGTGTTCGCTCACTCAGCCCGCACCCACTTGAAATCCCTTCAGGTTATTCAATCACGATTCTGCAGGATAGCCGTCGGAGCACCATGGTTCCTTAGGAATGTGGATCTCCACGATGACCTGGAGCTCGACTCTCTTAGTAAGTATCTACAGTCGGCATCACTGCGCCATTTTGAGAAGGCGGCACGACATGAGAACCCTCTCATCGTAGCCGCTGGAAATTACATACCCGACCCAGTAGACCGAATGGTAAACCGTCGACGTCGCCCAAAGCACGTCATTACGGATCCTCCTGATCCATTAACGGTGCTTTTAGGCACCACAAGCACCGGTCACCGTCCTCGTCGAACCCGTCGCTTGCGACGAAGGGCTCGACGAGCGAACTAACCCATAGACACAGCCCACTGAGTTTCTCGCCGGATCTTCTCAGTGGGTCGCGTTTCCGATCCGGTGGTAGATTCTGCGAAGCACTGCTCTTGCTAGGGTCAGTGTTAGCAACTCTCCGGTTGAGCCCCGCGAGCTCACCTACTAACGTTAGGGCGAAGCTGAAATAGCCTCTCAAGGCTATCAGCATAGGTAGGGAAAAAAAAAAAAAAAAAAAAAAAAAAAAACTCCAAGACACGCTTCTTGCGTATAAACTAAAAGGGTTTGGCTTATTTGTATCTATTGCATGGTATGGTAGGTAGAAGTAAATATAGTTTAATTTGTTCCAGCTACATGATGCCACGTTCAAGTAGATCTAGGTTACAACTGAGTGAAGAACAAAAGAAAAAACGTAGGCGTGAGCAAAAAAAACTAAGTATGCGCAGAGCTAGATCAAAGTTAGATTCTGTTGCTCTTGAAGAAAGACGCAAAAAGGACCGAGAAAGGTATCATCGTAAAAAAGAAGAGGGGCTGATTAAGACCATTAAAGACTTGAAACCCCGAGACCAGCGACGATTACGGAAAATGTGGCGAGAGAAAGCAAAACTTAGACGTGAGAAAGAGAAAATAAAAAGAACGACTGAGCAAATGTTTCACGAAAATACGCCCCCTTCAAGTCCACAACCATCATCTTCAAGTTCATCTTTTTCACGAATTCGGTCAGGAAAAGCAGTAGGTGCACGGAATAAACGAAGATTGAAGGCTAAAAATGAATATTTAATAAATAGATTAATTGTTTTAGAACGAAAGCTAGCTAAATACAGAATGCGTCTACACAGAATTAAAAAAGGACAGAAACGAGGTAACACTGTACTAGTCAAACGAAAAATACATGACTTTTTTATTGACGATGAGCATAGCAGACTCACAGCAGGCAAAAAAGAGACTATCACACGACGTAAAGTAAAAAAGCAAATACGTCTGTTGAATGACACAATTCTCAATCTACACAAGATATTTAACAATAAGACGGGTTTAAACATATCATATGAGACATTTCGTAGACATCGTCCTTTTTGGGTGATATTTCCTAAAACAACTTCTAGAAATACCTGTTTGTGTCGTCAACATGCCAATAACAATTACATTGCTAGCGCTCTACATCAAGCTAAGATAATATCATTTTCTAACGCCACTGATGTTGCCAGGTCGCTTTGCTGTGATAACATTCTGAGGGTTTCTTGTCTTGAACGAACATGTACCCTATGTTTTGAAAAAACTTTTGACTATACGGTCATCAATGGGAATGACACGATTCTTTACCAAAGATGGGTCACTAAGAAAGTGCCCCAAATAATTAAAGGCAATGAAAAATTATGTCAAAAAACACTCAAAGAATGCGTCAGAACTTCTCATCAATTACTTGTTAATAAATTTAATATAAGTTTGTCGACATTTATGCAACATCTTGCAAATATAATGAACCAATACAAGGCTATTCGATATATTAAACAAAACTTATCGCCATCACAAAGTTTACTGCATATTGATTTTTCAGAAAATTATTCCTGCAAATATGGATCAGAAGTTCAGTCAGCCCACTTTGGTGGATCCAAATCACAACTCTCGTTACACACTTGCGTTTATTATTCTGTTGATTCTCAGCCACCAACAAACCTTATAAAAACAACATCCATTTGCACTGTCTCGGAGAACTTACGACACGATCCTGTACTCATTTGCGCCCACTTGAAACCCGTAATTGAAAAAATTAAATTGATTACACCAGATTTGACAGAGCTGCATATATTAAGTGATGGACCTGCTACTCAATATCGTAATAAAACAATGTTCCATATGTTAGCAAACTATGTGAGCAAAATTTCAAATGTAGAAACTATTGTGTGGCATTTCAGTGAGGCTGGACATGGCAAAGGTGCTCCTGATGGCGTAGGTGGCTGTGTAAAACGCACATGTGACAAGGCTGTTGCAAATGGCCAAGACATATCAGGTATTGACAGTTTTGTTGATTGCGTAAAAGTCACCTGTAAAGGCATTGACATTATTCGTATTAATAATGATGTATCTGATATACAAAAAATTGCCGATGCTAACAAAGTACGCCCCTTCAAAGGGACCTTAAAAATTCACCAGATCACATGGAGCTCAAAATCTCGTAACATTATTCACTGCAGGCGACTAAGTTGCTTATTGTGTGCACCTCACATTAGGTGTACACATTTTGAAATTGGGCAAATTCAGATTGAATATATTTCACGAGATACAAAAGAATCTTCGCCTACGATATCATCATCTATTTTATCAAGGACGGGTACCCCCAGACCAGTATCTTCTATTGATACTGCATCAGCGTCAACCGTCACTGGACCAAGAACACCATCTCCGCTCGAATCGTTTTTAAACACACCGTCTCCTGAATTAACAACGAGAATAGTCCGTCAACCACTAACCCCACGGAAGCAAAATATAGTATATACTGACTCAGATGACTCAGCAACCCCCAAAAAATCCAGATTCCATACATTCTTTGATACCAGCGACACGGAGGACTCAATTCCATCCCCAAAAAAAGTTAAGTGTCAGTCGCTTTTTGATTATAGCGATGAAGAAAATTTTTAGTGTTTTTTATTTTAATATTAATAAACTACTGTTTAGACATAAGTATATTTTTTCAATTTTGATTCTTTTCTAAAAAATTAAAAACCCTCTATTTCAGCAAAACCTGAAAAACGATCTCGTTTTATATTATAATTTAGATACTATGATTAATAACTAATAAATGAAACTGATTTTGTAAAAATACGAACGATGTTTTTTTTTCCAAAAATTTTACCTTGTTTTGTGTATGACCCATATAATAGACATGATGTATATTAAAACAATCATTATGGATTTTTAATATTTTATCACGTTTTTGAAGTGAAACTTCTTTAGAATCGTTGTGATTTCAAGCCGGATGCAACGGAAAAAACGACAGGTAAGAGACACAAATACAAAAATGAGTAGGATGAAGCCAGCAAAGAATGAGACAGAAATATACATACTATTTTAATTGTAATTATCCTACCCTTGTTATATATATTCATCTCATTCTTTTGTCGATTTACTACCCCGGTCTCCGGAGACCCATCTGGCGCTCTTCGCCGATGACACCGCCATCTACTACTCGTGTAGGAAGAAGGCGTTGCTTCATCGACGACTTCAGACCGCAGCTACCACCATGGGACAGTGGTTCCGGAAGTGGCGCATCGACATCAACCCCACGAAAAGCACAGCGGTGCTCTTCAAAAGGGGTCGCCCTCCGAACACCACGCTGAGCATCCCCCTCCCGACTAGGCGCGTCAATAACCCCGCCCCCGCCGTTCGCCCAATCACGATGTTCGACCAGCCCATACCGTGGGCCCCGAAGGTCAAATATTTAGGCGTCACCCTCGACAGTAGGATGACATTCCGCCCCCACATCAAGACGGTACGCGACCGTGCCGCCTTCATTCTAGGACGTCTCTACCCGATGATATGTAGGCGAAGTAAAATGTCCCTTAGAAATAAGGTGACACTCTACAAAACTTGCATACGCCCCGTCATGACCTATGCAAGTGTAGTGTTCGCTCACGCGGCCCGCATACACTTAAAATCATTCCAAGTCATTCAATCCCGTTTTTGCAGGATAGCCGTCGGAGCCCCGTGGTTCGTCAGGAACGTCGACCTCCATGACGACCTGAACTTAGAGTCCACCAGTAAGTATATGCAGTCGGCGTCAATGCGCCACTTCGATAAAGCGGCACGACACGAGAACCCTCTCATCGTGGCCGCCGGTAACTACATTCCCGATCCTGCGGACAGTATGGAAAGCAGTCGACGTCGCCCAAAACACGTCATCTCGGATCCTCCCGATCCACTAACGGTGCTTCTAGGTACTTCAAGCACCGGTCACCGTTCTCGTCGAATCCGTCGCTTGCGACGAAGGGCTCGACGAGTAAATTAACTCCCAGACACAGCCCACTGAGTTTCTCGCCGGATCTTCTCAGTGGGTCGCGTTTCCGATCCGGTGGTAGATTCTGCGAAGCACGGCTCTTGCTAGGGTTCGTGTTAGCAACGTCATCAGGTTTGAGCCCCGTGAGCTCACCTACAAAAGTTAGGGTTACGCTGACATAGCCTCTCAAGGCTCTCCTCAGCTTAGGTAGGAAAAAAAAAAAAAAAAAAAAAAAAAAAAAAAGTCGATTTACTGAAGTTTCACTTCTATCGTGTGTGAATCGCACACACACATTTTTTTTTTTTTAAATCGAGTGTCCTTAGATCAGGTACATACAGTACCAGGCAACAAATATTGCACACCGATCTTTAGAAAGAGACATTTGTTTAATTTGTTGTATAGCTTTACCTGTGTGCGACGAAAGACTAACGATCCGGTATCTATGGAGACTAAATGTCAATTATGTAATGTGCGACAGAAAAGCTAACCGTTTCTTTTCCACGGTCGATGTGCAATATTTATTGCCGGGTACTGTACAAGATTTCAGGATAATTTTGTTTCAAAACAATAAGAAACTGTTTAAGAAATTAAGCATTCAACTATATCGCCACTTGAACTTGAGCTAACGTGAACTAAAAATATTTTTAATAATTGCGAGAATGTCAAAAATATACATCATAAATGACTCTACATCGCTTTTGTTTATAAGATATTCAGTTAACAAACAAACTAGATCATCTATATATTAATAAGTGAAGCAAAAAACTTTGTATCCCTTTTTACGAAAATTGCACGGACGGCTAGTATGAAATTTTCTACACTTATAGAGAATATAGAGAAGAAGTGCACAATGCTAATATTTTTTTAGAATAATGCATAAAAGATACATTAAATCAATAAAGAAAACATTACACACACTACATACCATGTATTTGACGCACACACGCATGCATACTATTTATTGTCAAACTTTTGTTCTTGACGTCTCTGGTCAAATTGAGAATAGATTAAATATTGTTTGTCTTTATTAATATTTTTTTATAGTGTAGTCTTGGCGAAATTTGTGATTATATAAGTATAAAATACAATCATAATAGTGTACAAACTTACAATTCCAATTAATTATAGTTGACTTTCGACTACTGCGGGACCTCTAGTTTATTTAAAATGAAATATCTATCTTGATGCATCGGAGTATTTGTCCGTAGCGGGACGTCAAAATTCATAAAACTCTACTTTGTAGACGTTGAAAAATAGAGATACGATTCCATACGAGAACTGCCTCTAGGTTATTTATATCTCGTGCTCACTATTTATCATTTGTCTAGTTTGACGTCCAACTTTTAAGTTCGGGAACGTCCGTATGTATCGGCGGAATACTGGACTGGTATATTTGGAAAATGCAGCGTATGTCTTATTTATTGCATGCGCTGTGGAGCATTCGTCTGTTGTATCACACAAAAATGAAACTCGCAAAATTATAATTTGCGTAATTACTGGTGGTAGGATCTCTTGTGAGTCCGCGTGGGTAGGTACCACTACCCTATTTGTTTTACCCGAAGGAGACCTAACAACTCAAGAGTAATTGCTTCGCGAATGAATCTACTACCGGATCGGAATCGCGACCCACTGAGAAGATCCGGCGAGAAACTAAGCGGGCTGATGCATGAGTTAGGCTGCACGTCGACCTCTTTGTCGAGTTCGACGAGTACGGTTACCAGGGACCCTATTTCTGCCATGAAGCAGTAATGCGTTTCGGTTTGAAGGGTCGGGCAGCCGTTGTAATTAAACTGAGATCTCAGAACTCATATCTCAAGATGGGTGGCGGCATTTACGTTGTAGATGTCTATGTGGTCCGGTAATCACTTAACACCACTTAGCTGCTTGGATATTAGATGTATATGTGTCCACATACACAGAACAATAACTAGCCAGCAATGTAACACAAATGCACAATATGCGACAAATAGCCGAGAGATTACCATTGAAACCGATCCAATCAATCTAAAGACGCTAAATCGTCAGCAATTACAATATACATTGATACGTAGCTGAATGGTATTGGATGACAGTCGAGAGCGGTTGTATTGTAACGGCCAATTCAAGGGGAATCGCCTCACGAGCCGACACGTGCCTCGTGTGCTGAATACGCAACGAGATGTGGAGCATGTGTGTGTGACGTCAGCGTTACATGAATCTTCGCACGCTATTCCGTTGGAACGTTTCATTGGTTATTTTACGGTACGTAGAGTTATGAGTAAATACTTTCTCGGATTCGTGTCGTATTTATTGCGAGACTTGTGATTTTTTTACGTTTTGAATAATATTGTATTTTAAGTTAGCATCGTTGGATAATACTCGCGTTGATTCGAAATATACCAACCATAATACATTATTTATACGTAGATTGGTTAAGGTATCTGGTATAACCTTTGATGGTGTTACCACAATTTTACCTTCAAAAATTATTCTCCCGTCGATTTTATGTCGAAATAAATGGGATCTGATATTTATTTTTATAAATTTCTATACGTAATTGATATGTTAAAACGATTTAATTAAATTGTCACAGATTATATACATTCTAATGCAGCAGTTTCAAATAAGATGGTAATATTTTCCATTTGGAACTAAATGGCGTTTTCAAAATTCGAATTAAAAAAATGTTTTTTTTACTTAGACAGTAAGAAATCAATAGGTTCATTTAAATCTTGCGATCCGGTTGCTGCAATTAATGATGATTAGATTATGATGATGATGACGAAATGATTTATAATGACGACTTTGTTGTATCTGCCACGTTAAGCAACACGGAAAAGAACATGTGGATATATCGATCGGATTAAAATACGTAAAAAGCTTTAACCAGCGAACCCGTACTGATCTTAGATGTCTCAAAAATACCGCTAAAGCCACAACCTTTGCCCAGTTTCGGGATTATCGCGTAAAAGGCAAACTGAATGCCAACTATAAGATGCACGACTGGACATCTGCGACTAAAAAAACCCAATAAACCATTTCAAACAAGGCTATACGCTCCAATTGGTTTAGGAAACGGATTGAGCCGGTTGGATAAGTCGATTCCACGCCGTCACACGGATAAAAAGGATGTGTCACGTACAATGGGGAAAATGGAAAAAAAGACAGTTTGCATTGACAGAAACTGTTTTGGTTTTACTATCATATCTTGGTGGACAATGTTAAAAACAATGTTAGGCTCTGGTTAATGCTATTGCCGGTGCTGGTGGGAATATTTTGTGGCAATTATGACCCCCCATTCAGACTAATAAGCGCCCAAAACACGTCATTTCGGATCCTCCCGATCCACTAACGATGCTTTAGGTACCACAAGCACCGGTCATCTTTGTCGTCGAACCCATCGCTTGCGACGAAGGGCTCGGCGAGTAAATTAACCCACAGACACAGCCCAGTGAGTTTCTTGCTGGATTTTCTCAGTGGGTCGCTTTTACGATCCGGTGGTAGATTCTGCGAAGCACGGCTCTTGCTAGGGTTCGTGTTAGCAACAACGTCAGGTTTGAGCCCCGTGAGCTCACCTACTAGACCATCAGCTTAGGTAGGAAAAAAAAACTAACAAGGTTTCTTTGAAACATCAAACGGACAATAACAAAAGAATTAGATAATATGTTAGGCACATTGTAAACAGTCTTGGGATGAGCAAGCAAAATTCCAATGAAACTGTACATGAAATATTTAAACAAACAAATTCTCCTTACTGAGTTCCAGTATTATTAGGGGTACATAAAGTATTCTCCAACATTCAGCTTCTATCGTGCGCTCATTTGTAAGCAGATCTCATCCCAGGTGATATACTGTAACGCAGCATCGAAGCTACGCGCTGCATTCATAAATATTAATCTAGTGAACGAAGCTGTGTGATCTCTCTTCTTCGGTGTTTTAAGAGCGCTGCGTTATCGACCTAGTTTTAAGAGGAGTCGTATATGGCGTTACCATTATTTGTTGTCTCGTTTTCTTGATAGTCTCGCGTTGATTAGCCCTGACTACAATACGATGAATTTGAGTCACTAACAAAGGTTTTTTTTTACTGTTTAGATGGGTGGACGAGCTCACAGCTGGTTTAATTTAATAGGTTAAAAATTTAAACATGGATCAAATGAAATTACAACATAACTAAAGCTAGCTTCGTAAAGCCAAAAAAAACAAAAAAACAAATTAATGAAGTTTTTTTTTTATTGCCCTTGTAGGCAGACCAGTATACAGCCCACTTGATGGGGAATGGTTACCGTCGCTCTTGGACTTCAGCAAGAGAAAGAGCCAAGTCTATCGCTATTTGCCTATTTTTTGTTGTTGTTGCTTAAATGAGTGGACGAGCTTACAGCCCAACTGGTTGTTAAGTGGTCACTGGAGCCCATAGACATCTAAAACGTAAATGCGCCACCCACATTGAGATATAAGTTCTAAGGTTTCAGTATAGTTACAACGGCTACCCCACCCTTCAAGCCGAAACGCATTATTGCTTCACGGCAGAAATAGGCAGGGTGGTGGTACCTACCCGTGCGGACTCACAAGACGTCCTACCACCAGTCAAAAGCGTTCAAGAGTGTTCGCGTCTAGTTTATGGCTTTGGTACTAGTTGGTAGCGGTTCTGTGATGACCCTGGTTTCTTTGACGGATTGTATGCTAGTCTACCTTATCAGGCAATAAATAAGTAGGCCGAGAGAAATTTAGGATCGTAAAATGTATTTTGTCTCTTAATCGTTTGAAGTCAAACGCTATATATATATAATACTTTTTTAAACTAACCTCCTGATTGGATGAGTCTTTGAAATTATGAAAGAAACTCAGAATTAGGTATGATGCAAGATATTCGGAGAGTAATGAGCTTATGAATTGTTTTAAAGAAAATAATTGTTTTTTTTCAATCATGTCCCACATAGATAAGGTGTAAAGGTAGAGTCAATAGTCTAGAGTAGCATCATTCTGTTTCGTGCGGTGGATGACAAAAATATTCAAGAAGCATATCGCGATTGTAAGCAACCGTTTACGTATTGCAAACGCAGCCTGATGAGTACCACTACCTATTTAGACGCGGTATAACAATTGCTGCCTCTTTGACGAGAGGTATTTTGCAATTTAGATTCGCATTGCGTTGCCATTGCGATATCTATAGGCTCCGTAAGCATTTGATGGGTTGTAAGCGCTTTTGCGCATCGATAGTAATAAAAATTAATAAACAGAAAAGTGGTACAGTAAGGTTCATCCATACTAATATTATAAAGAGGATAGATTTGTTTGTTTGTATTGAATAGGCTCCGAAACTACTGAACCGATTTGAAAAATTCTTTCACTGTTTGGAAGCTACACTGTTCCCGAGTGACATAGGCCATAATCTTTTTTAATATAATATTATAAAGAGGAAAGATTTGTTTGTTTGTTTGTATTGAATAGGCTCCGAAACTACTGAACCGATTTGAAAAATTCTTTCACTGCTTGGAAGCTACACTATTCCCGAGTGACATAGGCCATAATCTTTTTTGAAAATAAATAGGGATCTTTACTATTGTAAAACTCCAATAATGTAAAACTAAAATATTCTTTACATCGCGTGCCCTGCGAAAACTATTGATGATATAATAAAATAATGTACTACGACTTTGTAGAACACATTATTAATTACAAAAAGTGTCGCGACAGGATATGTCTAATTATTATAGTTATGTCGCAATAAGTGTTCTTTTATTTAAAGAAATAAAACAAGTCAAATATCGTTGAAATTTTTGTTAAAGACCCGAGCGGAGCCGGTGCGGGCCGCTAGTATTGTAATAAAGGTGAGAGTAATTCCTTATGTGTCCCTTCCTCAAAGCTTCTTGATTCTACAAGCGCATCGGAACATCAAACAAGCTTTAACGAACAATTGCATTCTGACCCGGACACGGAACGCGTTCGTCAATAAACCGGACATGACGTAAACACGTATCGAACACACGGCGGGGTGCCGTTTGACAGATGCTGTCAATCCTTGCATGATAAACTAGACTTAGAATACACGGCCGGTACAGCTAGCTGTGACTGACCGACAGGAATGATGTTTCATTGTTGGCACAAAGCCATTGCTACGGATTGTCTTGATGAGACTATGGCATGTCCACTTTGGTTTACATTTCACGACTATATCCTGCTGGTTTCAGCTCTTTGGCTTTATTCACGTCTACTGACGAAGATAAATAAATCTTCACTTACCATCGAGTCTCTCCTTTCCGTTGAAGTACCACACGACCTTGGGCTGTGGTTTTCCTTCTCTCACGATACAGCTGATGTTGATCTTTGTTCGCTCCAGAAGCGGTCCGAGGACCTCACCGTCCACTAGGATCTTCCTCTCTCCCGTTATCAGCTCCACCGCCTTAGGCTTGACTGAAAAAAAAAACAAAATTGATTAGTTTCTACTGTAATTTTTTGAAGAGTGACCCAGTTAGACTCTTTGCTGGTAGACATCATACAACACAAGATATTTGACAGATGCCTGAATTACGCTTACGACATTTTCAAGATAATCTTGCATATATACAAGTTCCGAACAACAACATTCCGACCGACAGTCTACCGAGAATTATCACCCGCTCGGTGAAAGATCTTCCTTTCTTCGTAAATCTACAGCTCTTTAAGTTAGAAATACCATCGAAAAGTCCAACTGCCATTTAGGCCATTTAGGACACCGGTGACCCACGTGGTCTCTTAGAAATAGATACTGGTAGGACCTCTTGTGTGTCCGCGTGGGTAGGTACCACCACCCTGCCTATTT
Source organism: Bombyx mori (assembly GCF_030269925.1). NCBI lineage: Eukaryota > Metazoa > Arthropoda > Insecta > Lepidoptera > Bombycidae > Bombyx > Bombyx mori. Next base: position 8,929,149 of record NC_085130.1, read on the forward strand.
CTGCCGTGAAGCAGTAATGCGTTTCGGTTTGAAGGGTGGGGCAGCCGTTGTAACTATACTGAGACCTTAGAACTTATATCTCAAGGTATATCTCATAAAAAATCCTGCATTCACAGATGACGAGTAGCGTAAGCAAATGTCATTTGCATTCATGAAGTGGTGTCCACGGGCATCTGTAATCAGTTAAGAGGAAATGCGGGCTTCTTTTAATACACGTGAGGGCTCTCCCATGTTTCTCCACCATTGAATCATATGATCTTTATTAACCGTTGTCGTATCCCTCGTATTCTTTTTTGAATCTTTTATTTTCACTTGTAGACAGACGAGCATACGGCCCATCTGATGGTGAGTGGTTATCGTCGCTCATGGACGCAGTAATGTAAGGGTCAGAGCTAAGCTGCCTACCGCCTGTTAAGTGGTTACAGGAGCCCATAGACATCTACAACGTAAATGCGCCACCGACCTTGAGATATAAGTTCTAAGGTCTCAGTATAGTTACAACGGCTACCCCGCTCGTCAAACCGAAACGCATTACTGCTTCACGGCAGAAATAGGCAGGGTGTTGGTACCTACCTGTGCGGACTCACAAAAGGTCCTACCACCATTAGTTACGCAAATTACAATTTTTCGGGTTTGATTTTTAATAAGCAATGTTATTCCGTAACCGTGGAAGTCAATCGTGAACTTTTTTTTTTAAATATACTCTCTATTATAAGATTTGGCCACGCTCTCAAACTACGAACTAGCCTGCACATAGTTACAGGTATTAACGACATAAAAGAAACATAGCACAGGAAAAAAGTTGCCATCAGCAAATATCTAGATGAATAATTTGTAATCAGTAATATTTTCATCCGATTTCAGCTTAATTTAAAACAGAATGCACTGTTTAATTACGCGAGGTCTCATTAACTCCGGTACTGAATCACAGATGGCGCTGTTAATGAACTTACGGAATTGCGATGCGCTCGACAGTACTCATTTCGAAGTACCGTTGGAAAAATAGTTTGGATTTTTTTTTTGAAATATATAGTATCTACAGTTGCAAGTAGTACCTACATTGTTTTCGGAATAATATTGATTTAAAATGAAAAAAAAGGTGTAAAATCATAAATCCTGTTTTCTATTGTGACAAAAAAAAAGGTCTCCATATTATAGTAGGTAATGAATATTAGTTACGATTTAACTTTTCGCGTTCAACTTTATATCTATTTTCTATCGTAAAACCATTGGAATTTAGAGAAGAGGATGGCTATGATACAGCGCAATTTTAACTTTGACCTATGTTTTAAGATAAATGACTTTTTTTCTTTTTTTATTGCTTAGATGGGTGGACGATCTCACAGCCCACCTGGTGTTAAGTGATTACTGGAGCCCATAGACATCTACGACGTAAATGCGCCACCCGTTTAAAGTGCTGCCCTCTTTTGTCAGGTACCCATCACTACAATACAAATAAATCTTGATTACTGTCTCGTATATGATTGACATCATAATTCAATAGACAACCTGACAAGACTGTTTACCCATCCTACACTAGATGGAGCGTGACGATTGAATAATTACAATTTGATGTTTAAAGGCTGCGTGGTAAAGTACATTATTCTATTTAATATAAATCCTTAACTTATTTTACTAATTATCTCATTTACACGGCGGGGTCTATTAATTCATTCGATTACAGAGCTGTAAACCCCAAATCGAATTACCAATAATAAATCGGTAGCGTCAACAATAAAAGTTATATTATTTTTCAACTTTTCTTTCCGCTAGTACTTGTCAGAACTCGCGGCAATCAAGTCAAAGCTTTACGAAATAACTCTCCTTGTTTGTATTGATTTATAGAATCGAATGTACTCAGACTATAATGTGATTGGGTTTTATGTAATCACTTGTAAATACCGGCCACGTTTCGCAGTGATTATTATATACATATGTAAGTATGCAATACTGATATGTGGAAACGGATTGCGTAGCTCGTATCCCATCACCATCACCAGATATCGTACGTCAGTGGTACAATACCAGAAATATGTTTTGTAGATCAATAAAAAGTACTTTTACGATGTAATCTTGGGTGCATTATTTTCATGTTATTATTTCAAATATTTCAAAAAGTTTTCGTGGTCCCCAGACGAGTGAGATATTATTCGTTGACATTTTAATATTATCTGTAAATGAAAAGTTACAAATTTCAGTGGTGAAACAGGAGGCTTGGTTTGGCTTAAAGTTTTCAGATGATAAGTTCGATATTTGGTAACCAAATAGTTTCGGGACGTGGAAACTTCTTGTTGTAAATAAAGTCTTCGAGTACTGTATCTCGAGCGGGAGCCAAGAGTTGTCATAAAAAAAATTGTCATGAGATTTTTGTCAGAGATTTATTAACACCATTAATTTTATGTATATTTTTGAGTAACCGTTTGAAATTTATAATAATATATTTAGAACCACTTGTACTATCTTAAAGCTCGACAAAATCTTTCCTGAAGTACCACCAACAGCTTACAAAGTTTCAATTCAAACAAACATTTTTGAAATAATAATATGATCATAATAATTATCATTAATAATAATCACCCTTTGTTATTCATGATTCTTTATCAATTTTGTTTCTAAAAGATTTTTAATCTTCCTGAAGATCATACTGACTTGTCAATATGAAACAAATTTTTCGCCAAGAATAGGGGCGATCAGCTATGAGCCAAATATTTGGAAATTAAATAAATAAAAGGTTTTGGGTTTAAGGGTGCCGAGTGTTAAAATACCTTTATCCAAGGTGCCTGACCGGGAAAGGAATGCAACGCGTACTACGGTAGGTCAACCAACATGGTTTTTTTTTTATTGCCTTTGTAGGTAGACGATTATACGGCCCACCTGATGGTGAGTGGTTACCGTCGCCCATGGACTTCAGCAATGCCAGGGGCAGAGCCAAGCCGCTGCCTACCGCTGGTTACCGTACCGGGAATCGAACCCGAGCCTCCTGGGTGAAAGCCAGGTATCCAGTTATCCAGGATAAATATATTGTGGGCAGAATTTCTAGTAATAATAAAATTATTATTTTCTATTTAGTTTTGCGTTAGCTTTTAATGTAGGCGATATATAAATGGAGGCAATTAATTAGGGGACATCTTAAATTGGCTCAAGAAACTTTACGAGCGGCTTATGAAAACGAGAATCACAGATGCAAATGATAAGATCTATATCTGTCTACCCCCGAAGTCTTAGGTCGCGAATGTGAAAGCCACAAACTCTCGTCTAAGTCGTTGAGTTATTAAAGAAAACATTACTGTATCAGATTTAATTAATTTAAAATACGGATCGCTGACTTTTAATTAACTTTGTGCATCAGATGTTTATCGGCCGACTTTAGGGATGGGACATGGTCGACATCTCGTTTTTACCATCGCACCGCCCGCCACCGGAGTAGAGTTCATCCATACTACCTGGAGCCTCTGCGGTCATCCACAGTGCGTTTCCAGAGATCTTTTTTGCCACGTACCATCCGGCTATGGAATGAGCTCCCCTCCACGGTGTTTCCTGAGCGCTATGACATGTCCTTCTTCAAACGAGGCTTGTGGAGAGTATTAAGCGGTAGGCAGCGGCTTGGCTCTGCCCCTGGCATTGCTGAAGTCCATGGGCGACGGTAACCACTTACCATCAGGTGGGCCGTATGCTCGTCTGCCTACAAGGGCAATAAAAAAAAAAAAAAAAAAAAAAAATATAGTCTACTTATATGTTTAACTATTAAATGTGTACTGTTTTTTTTAATAAACTAGATGCAAAATTGACTGCAGACACGTGTCTGTATCCGTAATCATACTCTGACGGTGTACTTAAGACAGGATGGGCATCCGATTGTACTGAGAATATGAGAGATTAGGATTATGTTCACTCTAGCAAGTAGGATAAAGAAAAAGTAAGTAAATGTAGTATTCTTCTGTAGAAAATCATACTGCTGCCAATAAAATAAAGGAACGAATGCTCTAGAATTTAACAGAGAAAGCTTTTGCTTCGCGGTAGAAATAAGTCAGTTTTTTTTTTATTGCTTAGAAGGGTGGACGAGCTCACAGCCCACCTGGTGTTAAGTGGTTACTGGAGCCCATAGACATATTCAACGTAAATTCGCCGCCCACCATGAGATATAAGTTCTAAGGTCTCACTATAGTTACAACGGCTGCCCCACCCTTCAAACCGAAACGCATTACTGCTTCACGGCAGAAATAGGCAGGGCGGTGGTACCTACCCGCGCGGACTCACAAGAGGTCCTACCACCAATGTAAATGTGTGTCAGATAGCGAGAGATTGCTACCTTAGCTACTAAATTTCGGAATATCGGGTTACAGAGAAGCATCAGCACTTCTTCTTCGCACATCTTCTAATTGGCTACCAGAGCTGAATGCATTCCGCAATGTCGATAGATAACTAAATAACAACACTATTAATTACTATCTTTGCTGTGAACTGTAAGAGAGTTTGTGCGAATGTTACTTTGTACTTTTCAAAGGCTTTGAGGAGAGAGCTTTTCATTATATCGATATGTCCTGATAGAGCTTTTTTTTATTTTTGAGTGGAATTTATCGGGTGATTTTTCTATTTTGACATCAACGTAACCATATTGCGGAAACTTAGAGAACGAAATAATGTTTTACTCTATTAATATTGTACTTTTCAAAGGCTTTGAAGAGAGAGCTTTTCGTTATATCGATATGTCCTGATAGGGCTTTTTAATTTTTGAGTTGATTTTATCGGGTGATTTTTCTATTTTGACATCAACGTAACCATATTGCGGAAACGTAGAGAACGAAATAATGTTCTACTCTATTAATATTGTACTTTTCAAAGGCTTTGAAGAGAGAGCTTTTCATTATATCGATATGTCCTGATGGAGCTTTTTTATTTTTGAGTGGAATTTATCGGGTGATTTTTCTATTTGAACATTAACTTTACCATATTGCGGAAACGTAGAGAACGAAATAATGTTCTACTCTATTAATATTATTGATAGAGCATATATCCTACCTAATGGCATCATGTGATGTAATGGTGGTATAATGATGTTGGGATTTATTGGGGATCCACATGGGTTTCTTTCTTGGGCTAAGCAGTTCCGGCTTGAAGAGTGGGAGAGATTTTGACGCTGTGCGTCAAGGTGGGTGGTATTTAGTTTGCGAGGTCTAAAGGCTTCGGAAATTACTCAAGACCTGATGGACAGTTTCTTAATTCGTCGAGATAACAATAAAGAAAGCGTTTAATGATACGCTTTTGAAGTTGTCGTGGCCTAAATTTGAAACCGAAATTCACGCAAGACCACAATATACACTTTTTTTTCTGGTATGGAGTCGAACCTCACACGAGGTGTACACGCTTAGGGCTCGCAGGATATAGGTGAAAGAACAGCATACCCTACCGCCGCTGTGGTCCTGTATTAATGTATATCAGGACAGCTTTGACCGATGATAAATCGGTAACCTCTCCGAAGGTAGTCTCCGACGTACCGATAAATAAATAAATATTTACTAACAATCACGCCACGTTAACTGGTCCCGTGATAAGTTCGTAAAGAACTTGTGTTACAGGTACCAGATAACGGAAATAAATGTAAGATTTTTTATTATACACATACATATATTTAATATACATCCATAACCCTGGAAAAGACATTTGTATTTACCATACAAATATCTTCCCTTGGCGGGATTCGAACCCGCGACCCCCTTGTGTAGTGACCATGTCACTTACCACTACACCAGACAGCCGTTTATATATTTTTAACAGATTTAAATGCGAAATCAGACCTTTCTGCTTTTAATTTAGCATCACTAAAACAATATTAACGGTACCTACCTACTCATGAACAAACGAGACGCACGTGAAAGACTTAATAAATGCGAGCTGTCAAATCTGACAGGTATTGCGGTAGCGTGACAGCTGTGAAATTACGCGGGAGATTCGACGTAAGTTTGTAAATATGTTTTTTTTTAATATATTTGCGTTTTCTTTCTGCCTGCGGTTTTGAATGTTTATATTGAATGGTTTAGGTAAATTTTTTTACACCTTGGGTTATGTTATTGGAATTTTAGTGCGGATCCCTAATTTTTTTTTTAAATACATATTATAATTTTTTTTAAAATAAATATTATATTTTCTTTTCTTTTATTGTTTTCTTTTATTGCTGTGTAAGGACACACTTAGTTTTAAGAAATAACTTTTATATGGATTACTACAATATAATTACTAACATTTATATGGATTTTTATCTGAAATAAAGAATTTAATAATAATAACAATAATAATATAACCTATGTCACTCGACAATAGTGTAGCTTACAAACAGTGAAAGAATTTTTGAAATCGGTTCAGTACTTTCGGAGCTTATTGAATACAAACAAACAAATCTTTACTCTTTATATAATAATACTAGCGACCCGCCCTCGCTTCGCTTCGGAAACATTAAAACACGCATGAAACCAAGAAAAAAAAATAAAAAATAAAAATAAAAAAAAGTAGCCTATGTTCATCAGGGACAATGTCGGCATCTAATGGAAAAAGAATTTTTCAAATCGGTCCAGTAGTTTCGGAGCCTATTCGAAACAAACAAACAAACAAATCTTTCCTCTTTATAATATTAGTATAGATTAGTATAGATGTAGATTTAGTTTGTCGTATTCATTTGCCACTTCAGATCAGGTAAATAGATCTCTCGTTATATACCAATCGCATACATTAATTCAACAAAACCGATCCACATTAAACTGTCATCGAGCCCGGCGCCATGACACTACAGAATTGGCGCGAAAACTGACGTTTCGCTGACATCTGTCAGTTGCGGCGCGTTTATGAGGCTCGCTATTTGTCAAGCGCGTTTGTAATTGTAGTTCGGCTTTGTTCGTAGGCGAATGCTTCTGACGTTAGATAAAGTGTTTACGGGTATTGTTGTAGAAATATCACGAGTTGTGGTAATTCATTAATTGTTCTATAAAATTCAAATTCACTGGTAATAAAAATCACCGGTATTGCATAGATAGCAGACAAGTTTATTTAAAAAAAAAAAAAATGTGTGGTGTCGTCGGACACCGGATAGCAATGAAGTTCCATTCAATTTTATGTTCTATTCGAGGTATAAAGAAAATAAAACTGGAGGTTTTGCAACAACCCACGGTCATTCAGTAACGTGCGAACTTATTGTGGTACACTTCATTCACGGTTGTTTGCCTATGAGTTAGTGTATTGCGCAAACGAACGCTCTGAGATCGTGGTCAATGAATGATAAAAAAATATGTTATTGTTTGTCCGTTATTACTAGTCGTAGACTGTGTGCATTACTAATAAAAATCTTACGTTACGGACGTTTTTTCCCGGTTAGGGTACCCCTCCGCGTCGTCCCATAAGGAACTTCATTCCAATAACTCTTAGATGAATCTTATAAAATAGCTTTGCAAAAAAAATTTGTAATGCGTCTGGCGTTTTCATTAAACCAATCTCCGGCTTGTGAGCTATGTACTTCATCGATAGGCCACAGGTAATAAATAGCCAGGATCGAAAAGTTACTTTTCAATATTAGCTTAGGGTCTTTGAAATCACAGACACAACTTGTGCAAATATAAACATGCGGAAATTAAAACCCTTCAAATATGCGGACAAAAACGAGGAATAATGGAGCTTTTTGTGTACCATAGCTTCATTGTTTGTGGTTAGTGTTACTCCTACCATAGACCCTGGCTTCAGTTCTGCCACAGACCCTTGCTAAAAATATCTTCTCTATCTAAAAATAATCGATCGGACCGAAACAACCTAAAAAAAGTATTCAACGAATACTTGAAACTTTCTAAAAGCTCCCCGAAAAACTTTCTAAGCTAATAACATATTCCACTCAAGGTAAAAAAGAAACTTTTATGAATACACAATACTAAATTCGATACAATAAGCTCCGAGTCTTAATATAAAGCTTTTGACGATTTAGGGCTCAATTCAAAGATGATACAAGAAAAGTTATATTACCGAGAAAAGAAGATCTTGGATGTTTTATTCAAAGATTAGTCAGTAAGGTGCTTAAAGCGTATTCACACGCAATGTCACCTATCCGTCCAGGCGTAACTGGAATAGCCCCTTACGCTACCAGCAAATAGGTAGAGGAAAAAAAAGATGTGTCGTGCCGTGGGACACCGGATAGGAACGAAGTTCCTTATTCCTTATTATAAAAATATTAATTTTACGTTCTATTCGAAGTATAAAGAAAATAATTATTCGGATATACATTTTTTATTATGACTTTTTTATCTATATCTATACTAATATTATAAAGAGGAAAGATTTGTTTGTTTGTTTGTTTCGAATAGGCTCCGAAACTACTGGACCGATTTGAAAAATTATTTGTCCATTAGAAGCCGACATTGTCCCTGATGAACATAGGCTACTTTTTTTAAATTTATTTTTATTTTTTTTATTTTGGTTTCATGTGTGTTTTAATGTTTCCGAAGCGAAGCGAGGGCGGGTCGTTCATAAAAATAAAAATAATCGCATGGGTCAACCACTCCGCAGTGCAATGGAGCAGCCTCGCCCTGGGGGAACCGCGATTCAGGAATTGTTGAATTAACGTGCAGCGACATCTGTTGATAACAAACTAAATAGAAAAATCTACGTTACGGACGTTTTATCCCGGTTAGGGTACCCCTCCGCAGCGTCCCATAAGGAACTTTGTTCCAAAAATGAAATATTGATAATGTCAACATTCGTTAGTTACCAACGGACAAGTAGTGGCTGGCGATTTTGAGCAGGACCACACTCGGTATAGGCTTATGGACAACATTTGCCTCATGTTTGCCTGTATCACGTGGTCCAATGTTTGATTTCGAACTGAAGTCGTCGTGGCCTAAAGGATAAGACGTCCGGTCCATTCGTATCTAGCGATGTACCGGTCTTCGAATCCGGCAAGCAAGTACCAATTTTTTTAATTAAATACGTAGTTAACAAATGTTCAGGATTGACTTTCACGGTGAAGGAATAGCATCGTGTAATAAAAATTAAACCCGCATGGTGGTAGGTCAGGTCATCTTGTGAGTCAGTACGGCTACCCCACTCTTCAAACCGAAACGCATTACTGCTTCGCGGCAGAAATGGGCAGGTTGGTGTTACCTACCCAATCGGACTCACAAGAGGTCCCAACACCAGATGTCTATGTGCTCCCATACCCACTTAGCATTATCCTCGTTAAATATATTCATTCTCCGTGCATTGCATGATATACGATTTCACTGTTACGTCAGTTAGGGACGGCATTATGCAATGTGAGCATAAACCACAGTGAAATGCGTTTTGTTCTTTCATTTTAGGCTTACTTTAAATTCTCACACAACGACAAGACGCACGGCAATATCAATGACTAGCTGTACCCGTCCGCTTCGCTGGGCATTTAAAATTAACATTATTATTTCTCACCCCCACAAAGATTCTCATCATTAACGGCCCCGCAACTGGTGTAGGGAGTCCAAAACTCATATAAATATTAGCCTATACATTAAATACATGTATTTTCTACATCGATACCAAGTATCAAGTCAATCGGATGCACGGTTCAGTAGTTATAACGGAACATCTGTAAAAACCACTGTAGATTTATATATTAGTATAGAGTATAGATTTGAAAACGGTACGCGGGTTCATGTTAAAATACTTTCGGTAATACGGTATATATCTATTTACTGTATGTATATATTTTCTATAATAATGTATTGTCAATGGTACACCGCAACATACCTACAATATTTTTATATGTTCTAGAACTTCTCTAAATTAAACGGTTGTCTGGAAGAGAAAGCTTTTAGCGATAAGACCGCCTATTGTAGAAATCTATCTGCTTTTTGACTGTTTTTGAATTTAAATTATGTTTTGGTGTACAATAAAGTGTATATTTTATCTCTCACTCTCTTTCGTTTTAAGAAACATCTTTACAAAGAAAGTTGCAACACGATTCTTAATGTAGGTTTTGGGTAACCCTCGGCTAAGCCACTTTCTACTTTCGCGTAATCCTTTGATAATTCGTGCAGAGTTCGTGAATGAAAAAAAAAGTTCGGTAAAAAACAGATTAGGAAGGGGCGGGGTGGTTGGGGGGGGGTGGTCTTTGTTTGAAAATTGTTTTGATTACATCATAACAATTTAAAGTGAGGGTGAAGACTTTTTTATTGCTTAGATGGGTGGACGAGCTCACAGCCCATCTGGTGTTAAGTGGTTACTGCAGCCCATAGACATCTACAACGTAAATGCGCCACCAGCCTTGATATATAAGTTCTAAGGTCTCAGTATAGTTACAACGGTTACCCCACCCTTCGAATCGAAACGCATTACTGCTTCACGGCGGAAATAAGCAGGTCGGTGGTACCTACCCGTGCGGACTCCCAAGAGGTCCTACCACCAGTGATTACGCAAATTATAATTTTGCGGGTTTGATTTTTGTTACACGATGTTATTCCTTCACCGTGGAATCAATCGTGAATATTTCTATTTGACTGGTAATAAATTCTAAATGGAAATTCATTTTATAAAAAAAATAAAGAATTCTATTTAAACGTAGGTACATTCATTTGTTAATTGTTTTTTTTTCACTACACTTGTATATTTTGAATCAATATGTACACGATAAAAATACGAGTAATTACGGTATAGAGTTTCTTCGCAGTAGCAATGGCGCACAAACGGCTCGTAACATTAATGACGTGTACCGAGTGAACACTACAAACAGACGCACGACTTGTTATTGATTTGAACGCTACAGTCATTGAAATTTTGATATAAAAATGAATACTGTGGTTACCGATTATATATATACTAGAGGTCCCGCAGTAGTCGAAATTCGACTATAATTAATTCGAATTGTAAGTTTGTACACTATTATTATTCTATTTTCAAAGACTTATACTTCTATACCTAATCATAAATTTCTATAAAAAAATATGAATGAAGACAAACAATATTTAATCTATTCTCGATTTGACCACAGACGTCAAGAACAAAAGTTTGACAATAAATAGTATGCATGCGTGTGTGCGTCAAATGCATGGTATGTAGTGTGTGTAATGTTTTCTTTATTGATTTGATGTATCTTTTATGCATTATTTTAAAAAAAATATTAGCATTGTGCACTTCTTCTCTATATTCTCTATAAGTGTGGAAAATTTCACACTCCTCCGTCCGCGCAATTTACGTAAAAAGGGATACAAAGTTTTTGCTTCACGTATTAATATATATTAACAATGCAGTGCAATCCAAGATTCTTCGATATTTTGGACACGTATCGCGACGGTCAGCAGAGTCTATCGAGAAACTTGTTGTTCAGGGTAGGGTCAATGGTAAGAGATCGCGTGGACGAATCCCCATGCGCTGGACTGATCAGGTGAAAGACCTTACTGAAACCCCACTTAACGAGTGTGTGCGCCAGGCCTCGGTTCGCAAACTATGGAAAACATCTGTCAAGGCTTTAATAAGCAATAATTCCCATGACCACGACTGCTCTGCCAAGAGCAACCGATTATGATGATGATGATTATGATTGAAGGATTACTAGTGGCTCGGAGGCCTTTCCAGTTTCACCAGGTTACGTGGGCGAAAGCTCAGCCAGGAGTGGTGGGATTTGCTAACGGCTGCCCAAGCGTGTCTGAAAGAGACCTAACAACTCAAGAGAAACTGCTTCGCGAATAAATCTACTACCGGATCGGAATCGCGACCCGCTGAGAAGATCCGGCGAGAAATTCAGCAGGCTGATGCATAGGTGCCAAATATAATTTTTATCAGCATTAAAAATGTTTTGATCACTTAGTTATACAGATGTAGGGATACAACACATAAGTTGGAATGAGTTTCAAAATCCTTTATCCAAGGTTTCTCTCGAAGCGACAGAATTTGTCTCCGGTAGAGTTACGTTTTCGGAAGTAGCACGCGAATCGGAAACTAGAATAAAAAAGCCTTCTCCAACATTTTCAAGGCGCTCCAGTGAACTCAAAGCATGTTCTGAAACTGACAAACAAATTTGTTCTTTATTAGCAACAACATAGAGTGCTAGAGCCTAAACTAAGTTTCAACATTTTTATCGTCCTTTCAAAGTTTCACTTCAATATCGAAAGTTCGGTAAGCGTCCTTCGTTTTGCCAAAAATTTTATTATTTGTCTTTAAAACTTAACTTAAATATTTTCAGCTGCAGTTGTGAAGTTTGTAGCTACATATAGCCTTGTCCGTTTGAATGGATATCAAACATTGTAACGTTCGAAGCAATTTCTTGGCTGTTGCTATAGCAACGGTGATGTCATCTCCCGTACACTCCATTGAATTCGATATCTGATGATTAGCAGGTCTGATAGAATGTAGCGACTGTAGTGGTATTCAAATAATAATAATAATAATAACCGAGAACAAATCACGCACGGTCATCACAAAGTAAATGCCGCCACCCACCTTGAGATATGAGTTCTAAGGTCTCAGTACAGTTACAACGGCTGCCACACCCTTCAAATGGCAGATATAGAAAGGGCGGCGGTACTTACCCGTGCGGACTCACAAGAAGTCCTACCACCAGTAAAGTACTATCAAGTTGCTGCCTACTGCTGAGGACTCTACTCTAACTTAATTTAAAGATACGTCATAACGCTCGCAGATGGTTAACAATAGAGATAATTACGGCACTAGCCACTTAGGTCCTAACACGGCGTGGTTTGATCTTAAATAATGACTTTGTCTTACCAGTTTTCAATTTATCCCAGAAAAAACATACGAAGCAAAAGTTGCTTACAAATTCTCTCGTAAAATATATGGAACGAAGTTAAATAATATAAAGGAAGTGAGTTTATCGCCCTCCCCTAATTACTGAGGCGAAACTGTCCAAACTTTAGGACAGAAGGCCGACAGCCTGACATTGTGGATGAATCTGAAACGGTTTTTTTTCTATTTATTAAAGGCAATTGAAAACCTGTTGTAACTTGCTCAGACTGTACGGCCAGTATTTGAAAAGAAATGCGGTCCATCAATCTGTTACTTATTTTATTTACAGATATGGGCACGATGATGGTACTCATATCAGTGATGGCTCAGATGATACCCCACTATTACTGGTATAATCTATATTTTAATACGTGAAGCAAAAACTTTGTATCCTTTTTTACGAAAATTGCGCGGACGGAGGAGTATGAAATTTTCCACACTTATAGAGAGTATAGAGAAGAAGTGCACAATGCCAATATTTTTTTAAAATAATGCATAAAAGATACATTAAATCAATAAAGAAAACATTACACACACTACATACCGTGTATTTGACGAAGTTTGTGATTATAGAAGTATAAAATACAATCATAATAGTGTACAAACTTACAATTCCAATTAATTATAGTCGAATTTCGACTACTGCGGGACCTCTAGTATTCAGAGCACGGTCCAACCCATGCTGACGTGAATCTGTCTTTTACGACACTCGAGTGTAAATAATTTTACATAATACATAAATTCATGGTCAATCCAAAATGCACGGAAAAGTTTTTAATATATACATCGTTTTGAAATCGTAACATTGCGGTTTCCCGGAACTTTAGATACGTGGTCATAAAATTAATTTTAAAACAACATAAACTCGACATGGAAGTAAATCGAAGTCCGGTTAATGAAAACTAGAAGTAGTGGGGCCACGAAACATGCGACGTCCATGAATTGAGGCGTAATTGGGTTATTTATATCAGGATCTATTCTATAAGATCTGCATCATGATTTGAAAGGTAGTTTTATTATTAAAAGTAACAATTGCAAAAAAATGTTGTTTAAGAAAGCGAAGATCGTGATTCCCCTTTACCTTTTGATTGCCTTGCAACTACCTCGATCACAGGTGACATGTAACTGAATTTGGATGAAAAAGCTACGACGGTTGAGTCGGACCAATGTTATGAGCTGTGACTTCTGTCTTGTTTCCTTTCTAGTTTATCAGTATCAATAACTCTCCATAAACCTGGGCCTATGCCCACAGATTCAGATATTCCAAGCGATCTGTAGGGATGATTTTATCCACAATTCGAATACCCCTGCTCTGTATGGATTCAAATGGGAGTAGCCGGTATATGGCAGCCCTAACCCAGACATAGGAGCAGCACGCATTCCGAGACCGGAGACCTGGGTTTTGTAGAGCACAAATATTTACATTCCAATCACACCAATATTTTCTACAGGTTTTAGGGAAACTCTTTGAAATTGTGGTGCTAGGACAAAGCAGTCATTCTTCGCATAAAAACCTGTGTGGTCAAAAAGTTGAATTAAATTCATATTAATCATTATTTTCGCAGGAAATAGAAAATTTTTCACTTCAGTCACAAGTTTTGATCATTTTCTTGAACCATATTTCGAGAAGAACTCTGATAGGCCGATTTAAAGCGCATCCCCAGTACCATCATTCGCGTTGTAATGCCTGCTATTGAAGGATAGCATATCATTGATATGCAGGGCTCAAAAAGTTTTTGTATAGCTTCATAGATGCGTTAAGTTTTTTCAAATTTAAACAACTTTTGCAATTCAGATCCTTAAAAATTTGCTCTCAGTATTATTCAATAAATCAATCTCTCTATAAACGTTGTTCAAGTAAGTCGGATTACGTTTTTTTTATCGCTGAGGCTTACAGTACGTATGGTGGATGCGGTGATATATTATTTTCTCTATTCGACTAAACTGATGGGTATTATCATCGTTCGTTGGGTCGTTCCGTCAAAATCGGTATACTTCATAATGTTACTATATACATCATGCATAATTAGCTTTTCTGAGCATACTGATTAAATATATCAATGCACTAATCTTGATAGCGACTTGGTATTGTCAGCGTTCATATGTCCGACGACGTTCATCAAATTCCACCAAGTGGGCCATTTAATTTTGTTAATCCTTTATAGTTAACAAAATAAATATTTATATCACAATTCACAAAATATGAATTTTAGGCCCTAGATTGTTACAGAATATCCAGTAAGCCATTTATTTTCCATTTTTATTTGTTATGGTACCGAAACTGTTCGATCGTGCGTTCTGATTTGAACGCTGTGGAGGGGACTTAAAACGTAAATTGAACGCGAGGCTTGACTATGTATATTTACTTTGTTGTCTAAAACATTTGGGTTGTTGTCTGTTTTACTAGCATTCGGGATAAAATAACTAAACATTGTCTTAAAACTTTATTACTACGTTGTTCTCTTCTCTAAATAGCCACAAATAGTACAGCGCGTTTCGCTCGCTCTTTTAATGGGCACACTTGTAAGTCCCTCGCTTCATTTAGCGGACATAACTACTGTACTCCGAACTGAAGCTAGCCAATGTTATTGCTCCAACTTACCACCAAGTTTCATGTTTTGCTTACTCTCCTCAATATTGCCAAATTTAATTAAGCGTACATCTCTGGCTCTCCGTTATCTGAGCTATGTTTTATTATCTGTGTTATTTTAAATAATTTCAGTATAGCGTGGGAATGAGAGTTAAGGTGTTGTGAGACCACGTACAGAGAAGTGCAGTGTGTACAATGCGATTCAAATAAGAATAATCGCGTCAATGACTTCGATCTGTAAAACTCTATAGCAAAAGTATGGACAGCAACAAAAAATTTTATTTTATTTCTTTCAACACCTTGAATTTGAGCCATGCTATACGAAGGCAGAGCCTAATTGATATAAAAAACAAACGACCAAAGTCCTATTTAATGTACCAATTATATATTCCCTCGGCTTCGAGGTGTTGAGACTACCAGCCTACAATTGTGACTGATCATGTTTTTTATTATCGTTATTGTGTATTGTATCAATAAGTAAATTGATTAGATTGTATTGTTCTACCCACTCATGTAAAGCTTTCCTTCTTTAAGAACCGTTAGCTGGTAGATAACTCAATTGTTGAGTTGAGCTCGCCATTTTTATATCTTATCGCAATTACTCTAATATTAACTGTGTTTATAATAAAAAATAAAGAATAATTAGGAGTAGGTATGGTATTTAGTAACAGGAAGGTTGGCAGACAAAAATGTGCGCCAACTAGACACAGTAATCGATAAATTAACCCTCGAAGCCATAGCCTCAATCACAAAAGACGACAGGCAGATAGAGATTAGCAGGCATGTCAGATGTCTAGAAAATGAATACTGGCAGCGAGAGTTAATAGAAGACGATGATAATTCTACCAACATACAACCAATGGAATATTTTAATGACCTAAAGTTTGGATTGTATGGATGTATGGTATTTGGATGAATTGTAAAGGCGACGATCATGATCATTGGTCAAGCTGTGGGATGAGTGGATTCGGCGAACGTGAGGTTTTGGGTTAAAAATAAATATTATTTTTAAAATACCTATCTTTTTTACTGACTTTACCTATATTTTTCGATTTGACAGCTATGACGTCACAATATGGCATAGGCCCATGCACATCCTTATTTGAAACGCATTGTAACGCGCGGTGTGCTGAAATACTGATATGAATGATAGCTGGTGGATGAGAGCTTAATAGCGGGTGGATGAGAGCTCAGGAGCGAGTGTCGTGAGACCAGGTGTGTGACGCACGAAGCATAGACGCACACAAAAGAGTATAATCTCCAACGAAGGATATAATCACAGTTGAGTGGATTGTATTATTAATCAAGGAGACATTAAAATAATTCCCGAATCACAAACGACCCACATCACGTTGGCAGTTTAGCACCTAATTACGCCTTATACATGCCGGGACACCCTTACCTTCTAATTAATATGTAGGTTTGTGAGTTGGTTTTTAATTAATAGCTTCTGACGTTTGAGAGTAAAAGCAAAAGTTTTATTTACGCTTAATTTGGTACACTTTCACACACGGTATGTCGTTACTAAAGTTTTATTGGTGGTAGGACCTCTTGTGAGTCGGCACGGGTAGGTAGGTACCAACAACCCGCCTATTTCTGCCGTGAAGCAGTAATGCGTTTTGGTTCGAAGGGTAGGGCAGTCGTTGTAAAACTATACCGAGATCTTAGAACTTATATCTCAAGGTGGGTGACGCATTTACGTTGTAAATGTCTATGGGCTCCAGTAACCACTTAACACCAGGTGGGCTGCGAGCTCGTCTACCCATCTAAGCTATAAAAAAAGCAATGTAAGGTCATATGAACATGTCATTTTACTCCATACTTTTTGCTGTTTATGGACAGTGACAATGGCCAGGGAATGGCAATGTCAGTTCAGCGGTATCAAGTCGTGACTTGCGCAAGCTTCATAGTGTTATGCATCGTTATCATCATCCTAAAAGAGAAGAATAAAACACACATGCTGGTAAAATGCAAAATCTTTGTATTTAATTGACTCCTATGTAATGCTCTGCTGAATTTTGTGAAATTGGTGGGAAAATTGGCATAAAACTGTACGGCATAGCTCATGTTAAGGCATTATCAAAGTACATGTCACAACGTGAGTGCCATTACCCAATTAGATATATAAGGCACAATTGATGGACTGGTCTGCATTGGAAAAATTGCTGTTCTACACGTGATAGCTTCGCGACAAAAACTATTACGCTTGGATCTTGCGACATGCGACATGGTTGGATAGACTGGCCCAAGGTGTGGTCATCTATAGTAATATTATAAAGAGGAAAGATTTGTTTGTTTGTTTGTTTCGAATAGGCTCCGAAACTACTGGACCGATTTGAAAAATTCTTTTTCCATTAGAAGCCGACATTGTCCCTGATGAACATAGGCTACTTTTTTTTTTTTTTTTTGGTTTCATGTGTGTTTTAATGTTTCCGAAGCGAAGCGAGGGCGGGTCGCTAGTTATTAATAATTTTATTAACCTATTGCATAGCTTTTATCGAGGGCTTTGAGCACGGCGACCGAATTAAGACATTCCGTAACGAAAATGAAACCTAACACCCCCACTACGCCTACCATGTAGCTCGCGTTCAACACATTCACACGTTGCGCTTGTGTAGTGCTTGTGAATAAGCACGCAACGTGACGTCGCACTGCATGCGCATCATGAAAAGTCTGCCCATCTCTCTCTTGCGCTAGTTTAGCTTATGAGTGTGAATGGGACAGTTAATAAAATAATAAATAAATAAATAAATATTTACTAACAATCACGCCACGTTACTTGGTCCCGTGATAAGTTCGTAAAGAACTTGTGTTACAGGTACCAGATAACGGAAATAAACGTAAGATTTTTATTAAAAAACATACATATATTTAATATACATCCATAACCCTGGAAAAGACTTTATATTTATCATACAAATATCTTCCCTTGGCGGGATTCGAACCCGCAACCCCCTTGTGTAGTGATCATGTCACTTACCACTACACCAGACGGCCGTTTGCTTAATGTTTTGCTTTTGTTAATGTTTATAAATTATATAGCGTGATCTCATTTTATTATTGTTTTAATATTAAATCATTATTGTCTAATTATAATTGCACAAGTTGATAAAAAATGCTGTGCAATAGCTTTACCGCGGCAGTCCCCGAGTGTCACACGTGTTTTTTTACAAGCTTTATATTAGCTTCACTTGTATGTATGTTTGTAACTGACTCCTTTAGACGCGATTTTGACCCGCTTTAAACAGCCAGATTTCATTCAAGCTTTGTAGATTTATCAAAGACCGAAAATAATTCAAAATAAAAAAAAAATTGAAAAAAAAAAGTTGGTAAAATTGAAATTCAACAAAAAAATGAAAAATAAATTATAGTTTAAAAAAAATTAAAAAACACGCTTTATATAAAATTCTACTAAAAAATAGAAAATAAAAAGTGTGGGGTGCATGGTGTTATTAGTTATAAATATTTTTCTGACAGATATGAGTAGAAGAACTATTATTTCAATAATATCTTAAAAAGCACTCCACGGTTTTTTTACAATAAAATATAATTTTTTTACACTCTTTTCAATTTAAATTTATTAAAATTTATTTTCAAATTTTTAGTTGAATTTTATATAGAGCGTGTTTTTTAGTTTTTTTTTAAACTATTATTTATTTTGTTTTATACTATTATAATATAGCAGTGTGGTGTATGCGGAACTCCGTAAAATAACTATTTCCGTTTCGATACATCAAAAGCAAGTGCTTCGAAACCACAAATATATAGTTTCCATACAATTTGCTCTCGATATTTCAAGTTGCAGTGTACCCGGGGCGTGGTTCTTATTTATTTATTGCTTAGTCTGGTTGGCTGCGGTCCAGGCTAGATTCAATGACACGTACATATCCAGAATTCTAGATTTTCGAATGGGATTTTTGCGTTTAAACTCGATGTTCTGTTAGGACGTCCGATATTTCAATGATGCGCTCGTATTTTATAGATGTTATCTAAAATCTAAGACGAGACGAGAAACAAGTGTTTGGTGATATCTCTGCTTTTTTCCCAACCTATTCGCTGGCTATTCTAGCTACGCCCGGACGTGTGGGTGAGCTCACGGGCTCAACCTGAGAGAATTTGATAACAGTAACCCTAGCAAGTGCTTCGCAGAATCTACCACCGGAATCGCGACCCATTAAGAAGATCCGGCGATAAGCTCAGTGGGCTAATCTCTGCCAATAGTAACGTTCATGAGAGCCGATAAAGATATTATTAAAAATGTATGTTTCTAGAACAAATATCACCAGTCTTTTGGCCGTGGAATAAGCAACCCAGGTTATCTGATGATTACCCACTATGAGCTATATGCCTTGGTCAACTTCCTTGGATTTTTGGGAGTTGAACATATTATTAAAAAATACTCAAAGGCTTGGTCTCCTGTTTCTTATTGTGTTATTTACGAATCGAATCCCGATTAAGTGATATAGGTCTCATGGTCACTAACAACACCAATAAAAGTATCTATGTATGAAAATAAAGCTTACGTGAGCTTACGGCGAACCTGATTGTGTCTGATGCTGCCATCAGCTTGAGGTATTCGAAGGCTTGATTGTAATGAGATGGTTATTCTACTTTTCACACATGAATGTCTCATGACAGTAACAGAGAGAGCAGTAATATTTATTCTAATTTGGAAGAGGTATTTAGATAAAATTTGTCAGATTTCTCTTTATTACCCGACGCTTATTAACTTCAACGCAGAAGTCGTTTGTAAATTTTCAAATACTATTCCAACAAATAAAAAACATCTCGTTAAAATGTAGTGAATTGTTATTGCGAGTCGACTTGGTACCATCATTATACGATTGATATCAATATCGCACATTTATACTCTACGATACGATTTAGCTATTATAATATTTAAATAATATTATTGCTTGGCTTCTGAGTTTGGATAAATTACGTAGAACTTCAACGTTTCTTACGCTGAGCCAACAACATTGACTTGATTCAATATAAATAAATAAGTGAAATTAAAAGAGAAACAAATAAGGAATTCATTCGTATGAATTTCAATTAAATTTCACATTTCAATTTATATGAAATCATGTTTTCAAAAGCAAGGCGGTCAGTGCAGTGAAATATCCGTCGATTCTTGAACGAAAATAAATTATTTGAAGTACATAACTCCAAATAGTGGTACACGGTATTATCAGGGAAGATAAATTGTGATGCTATTTTAAGCATTGTTAAATAATCTAACGCTTATATGTACGTGACTATTTAAATTACTACTAAATTACGTGATGCTAAGAAAACACAGTTATCGGATGCTGGCTACTGAGTGCTTTTAGCCCATAGACATAGGCTATTGAGTTTCTCGCCGGATCTTCTCAGTGGGTCGCGTTTCCGATTCGGTGGTAGATTCTGCGATGCACTGCTCTTGCTAGGGCCAGTGTTAGCAACACTCTCGGTTTGAGCCCCGCGAGCTCACCTACACGCCAAAGCGAAGCTGAAATAGCCCCTCAAGGCTAGCAAGCATAGGTAGGAACACCTGATGTCCTAACTCTGCAGCGATATTTAATATGCATCTGTTATCTTAACTGGCAACTGACCAACAACTTTACTAGCTGGTTTATCGTTTTATGTTCGAAAAAAATATCGTGTCCGATATCGTGTCGTAGCTTCTAAACGCTCCAGAGCCTATAATGAGATGCCTCCATATCGGTGTCGTCAAAGAGAAGCTACCACAATTATGTTTAGCATTCAGTCTCTGCCTACCTCTCATTTGCATAGGTTTGATGATCTTCAACTTCCCTTTTTAACTTTATGCGCAAATATTAAAATGAATGTTTTTTTTATATTTTAATATTAAAAAGAGATTATTTAATGTTAATGTTATTCCAAAGACGTGGCCACATCAAAGACATCGGTATTACGGTGTTTATAATTTTCTTACTTCGCTTGGTTGGTTTGAATTCGCTCTTAAAATACAGTAGGGCCTTGTACTGGTAGGTTTGGTCATATGTTTGTGTTTAAAGGGACAACCCTGAGCAACTTTGTGCAGATACACGACTCGAGGGGTGTGACGTCATCTGCGCTCTCACGACTGCGAGTACCGGTGAATCACTACTAGAGTCCAGGGCTGTTCGTCAATAGAAATTGTAAGTACTTTTAATAAAACTTACTATCTAAGAGCCTTCCGTGTTTTTTTTAATGCTTAGATGGGCGGGCGAGCTCACAGTTCACCTGGTTTTAAGTGGTTACTGGAGCTCATAGACATCTACAACGTAAATGCGCCACGCACCTTGAGATACAAGTTCTAAGGTCTCAGTACAATTACAACAGCTGCCCCACCCTTCAAACCGAAACGCATTACTGCTTCACGGCAGAAATAGGCAGGGTGGTGGTACCTACTCGCGCGGACTCTCAAGAGGTCCTACCACCAGTAATAACGCAAATTATAAATTTTACCGTGTTTCACTGGTACATGAAGTATTTTACTACCGGAAATGAAAGCAGTCAGATTAGACGTTTTTTTTTTTAAATCAGCAAAGGGATTTTGAAGCGATGCCATCTAAAATTTGTGGCTTAAAAAATTATAAGATAAGTAAATGGTTTTTTGCCTTTAATAGATTCAGATTTGATGAAGAATACATTTTATTAGTATTATTGAGAATATTAATATTTTTTATTTATATTAAGACTAGCTGACCCGGCAGAGTTCGTAGCGCCTCAATGGATAAATAAAAGAACTAAATTTTTGTATAAAATAAACTTAAAACAAACAAAAGGAATCCGTCCGACGGGGGACACATTATAGGAAAAACAAAATTGTTATTTTTATTTAATTCCGAGCATTTTCATATTTATCTATCCTTTAAACCTTCTTTGGACTTCCACGAATAATTCAAAACCAAAATTAGCCAAATCGGTCCAGCCGTTCTCGAGTTTTAGCGAGACTAACGAACAGCAATTCATTTTTATATTTATTCATTATTAATGTAATTCGTATTTTTCTTTTGTACTTTTACACGCTTTGAAAACTACTGTTAATTTTCTAGTAAATTCCTTACTCTTTCAGTGCTTTCCTTAAGACACTTACGGAAAGAAATAAGACTTAACGTAATATTGTAGTTAACGTTTAATACATTTTTAACCTAATCAAACCCGCAAAATTATAATTTGCGTAATTACTGGTGGTAGGACCTCTTGTGAGTCCGCACGAGTAGGTATAACCACTCTGCCTATTTCTGCCGTGAAGCAGTAATGCGTTTCGGTTTGAAGGGTGGGGCAGCTGTTGTAACTATACTGAGATCTTAGAACTTATATCTCAAGGTGTGTGGCGCATTTACGCTGTAGATGTCTATGGGCTCCAGTAACCACTTAACACCAGGTGGGCTGTGAGCTCGTCCACACATCTAAGCAATAAAAAAAATACATTTTACCGGAGCGGACTCACAAAACGTCCTACCACCAATATCAAGGTCCAGCCGTTCTCGAGTTTTAGCGAGACAGCAATTCATTTATATATATATAGATAGATAGATAAAGTGTAGCCTGTGTCTGTGGTGACAGGTAATTTTGTGCAAACTACATGTGGAGAAATTTAACAGAAAAGCAAATTATTTTCGGGGCTCCCAGCGAAACTAGAACTTTAACATAAACATCTAGACATTAAACATTAAAAGACAGATTTATACGCCGAAGCTAGTATTCAAATTGGATTGGATCCAAGCCGCAGAACTATCGAGTATCGAGACACCGATAAATGAGGGAGCCGCCACGAGATGGAGAAATAACATCTTCACAACCTACCCTAAGCGTGGACAGAGATGTTTTTAAGGGCCAGGGACATCCTACAGGCATCGTAGGAGAAATAGAGGAAAAAAGAATTACAACTTAACACTGTATTTATCACTTAGAGCACTTAAAACACTCAACAAACACTTCAATTCGCTTCTTCCGCTTCGCTTCAGATGATCCATTCGCTGTTTCGCCTCGAATAGTTCCGATTACTCACTGACTGCGTGCCATCCCTGCAACGATTTCATAGCCACATCCCTAGAATTATCGAAAGTATTCCAAACGTTTCGAGTATTGTGTTTGCACTATCTAACAATAGATGGCGTTACTCTTACCGGCGTAACATATTTTGTTAATTAATCCTATTTCAACGAAATAAAATGCAGTCCAATGCAATTAAATCATCAATGCAGTCCAATGGAATTAGTTTAACTACTAATAGTGTTTGTTTTTTTATTCAGAATAAAGTTCTTTATTTTGAACTAAATAGTTTTTAAAATTTGATATGGTTAGTGACATTGAGCGAAGTGTTACACTATATTAATAATTTCATCTTTCAGTCCTCTAAAGTATAAGAAGCCCGTTGTACTCGTATAGATCAGATTTCGCAAGCAAGGTCCACAAGTGCGTACCTGGCAGTTGCCTGGTTGGTAGGCAGTGGCTAGGCTCTAACTAAGTCTATAAGCGATGCTAACCATTAACCATCAGGTGAGCCGTATAATCATCTGCCTTTGAGGACAATAGAAAAAACCCAATACACATTATCTAATGTCCTCCACAATGAAAAATTGTGTAATAAAAAAAAACAAAGTCGTAAAATTTATTAATTTATATCTACACTAATATCTAATATATAAAATTCTCGTGTCACAGTTTTCGTTTCCATACTCCTCCGAAACGGCTTGACCGATTTTGATGAAATTTTTTGTGCTTATCCGGTATCTATGAGAATCGGCCAACATCTATTTTTCATCCCCCTAAATGTTAGGGGTAGTCCACCCCTAAATTTAATTTTTTATTTTTTAGACATTTTTTTTTGTTTTTATTTTTTTATGATACAACATACAAAAATACATATAACCATAAATTTTCACCCCTCTACGATCAACCCTTATTTTTTATTTGTTAATTAAAAACTAAATTTTTTTGCAAGAATTTTGTTTTTATTTTGTCATGACTTAGAATAAAAAATTTCATATTACTCTGAAATTTTCATCCTCTACGATCAACCCCTATTTTTTATTTGTTAATTATAAATTTTAAATTTTTTGCCAAGATATTATTTTTTATTTCGTCATGACTTAAAATAAAAAAAATATATTACTCTCAATTTTCACTCTTATACGATCAACCCCTATTTTTTCATCCCGATTTTTATTTTTTTTATTCTATGCACAGATCCGCAATAAGGTTGCAAGATGGCAATCAAATATTATAATTGTAATATGATAAATTGTTATTCAGAGTTTATAATTTCAAGTTCCTTTAATTATGATTTTTTTTTAATTCAATTTGATCTCCTGCCCTCGCCGGTCGACTACTGATCAACTATCAATCGATCAGTTATCCCTGCCAGGTGTCACCACTCATCCAGCAAAGTAAAATCACGTAGTAGGGATGAGGACGAAGCCGGTCTCCTGTCTTACTCACTATACATTTTTCAGCCATGTTTCTTTGGTTTTATTTGTGTATCAATAGTATGTTCAGTAGGTCTGAGAATCGGCTACTATCTATATTTCATACCCCTAAGTGATAAGGGTTGTTCACCCCAAACATTTTTTTTTTATAATTTTTTTTTTGGTTATAATGAGGTATAGTCCCCAGCGCGTAACTTGGCAAGAGTCGCTAGATGCGCAGAAGTCGTTTTTTAGGTCTCTTTGGTTGTCAAGCGGAACACGGGGAAAGATGTAGCACCGTTCCGAGCGCGCGATTGGTGAGTCAGTCGACTCTCCCCTCCCGCACCGCGTCCACGTTCCGTTCGCTCCCGGTTACACATGTGCCTACTAAAGTTGTAGGAACCCTTTGTTTATATTGAGTTTTTGTTACGAGTTGTTATTATTATTTTAAATTTAGTTTTTGTTACGAGTGTTATTGTTTTAAATTTGTTTGCAATGGCAGGACCAAATACCAATGACCATAATTATAGTCGATTCAGTCACTGAGCGTTTTATTATTTACGCCAGTGACGACAGCGACTCTTCGTTATGTCGACGATGAGGAGCCAACTCCTTCCACCAGCTCAGGTCCTACCATAAATTTAATCCAAGGGGTAGCACTATTAGAAAATGATAGTGACGACGGCGACACATAATTTTTAATGTTAAGTATATTTTGTTAAATAAACTATTTAACTTTTAATTGTATTTTATTTATAACACCTAATACACTTCACGAATTCCTCTCTTTTCTTTAACTGTCTTCTAAACACACAGGCTTAAAAATAAATTATGGCAAATAAAAAATTTAATAAAATAAAATTAACATATATGCAGGCCATAAAAGTGACAATTTTTTTGTTGCAATGTACACATTACCCCCACTACACCAAAACCTTGCCAACTTACGTGCCGCTTACTATATTATGTGGTTGAATGAGGTTTTTGATAATTTTATATATAGGACTATAATTTCCCTAGAAATCTTATTTAAGGCAACACAACGTTTGCCGGGTCAGCTAGTACCTATATAAATCTACAGTGGTTTTTACGGATGTTCCGTTATAACTACTGAACCAAGCATGAGCGTTGGACTCCCTAATAATAATGACAATAAATAATAATGTTAATTTTAAATGCCCAGCGAAGCGGGCGAGTACGGCTAGTCATATATAAATTAATTACTAGTGGTTGTAAGAAAGCACGAGTTAATACCGTCATATATCGTGTAATAATTAAGCACCGTCGACCTTCAAGTCATTAACCTGTCTACGAAAAAACAAAACTTGAAATACATTTCAATAACGGCTCCGTATCGTAGATACGATTATCTAAACAAGATATGACGTGCAAGAATATTCTTTACTGTCTTTCACTGTTGGCTCTATGCCAGAACATTGCCGAGGAAGAATGCTTATCTCAGCTTTGTATACTCTCTGGCACTACCTGTCACGACTGTACAGATGTTAGATTTACATCGGGCTCTAACTAGTACTAGGTAGGTACTGTTACCTATCCGCTTGGACCCAGAAAGTAGTAGATTCATTCGTGTAGCAGCTGCTCTTGAGATGTAAGGTCTCCTTTTGAAACGAGAAAATCTACCCCTCCTGGCTGAGCCTTTGCTCACTCATCTGTTGTGGTGAAACAAGAAAAAGCCTTCGGGCCACCAGTAAGTAATGCTTACTTCATAAACAAAATCTAGAATACCACTACTCAAAAAGATAGCTATTGTTCACTACAGCTCGACAATCTGTTAACATTTTTTTTCTTCTTTTTAATACTCTAGATAAAGAGATACAGCCGCGTGACGATATATTATTATATAATATGATTTTGCGTGATTAACAGTGTTCATAGACATCGCAACGTGAATCCCACCACTTTAAGTCGCATTATATAAAGACAGGCACCCCCGCACTGAAACCCAACCCTATGCATGACAGATTTTAACTACAACATTACGTCATGTTGAAACTCAAACTTTATAATTATGCGACTCTCTTATATTATTATCACACTATGTACTTATTTTTATAATTGTTTGAAGTTGTTCGCCAACACTTGCTAAGTATTTGCTATGTGAATTTGGGTCCCGCTTGAGGGACTTGAACACAGAACAGTAGTTTTGCTTTTTAATATAAAATGCAAGTTCATTATTAAAGACGATAGTTTTATTTTATTACAGTTATTATGAAAATCATGACATTGAATACTTGTAAATAGTTAATCAAAAACACCTTAAAAATCTCCAATCTCTACTCTTTATAACACTGAGGTCGTCGTGGCCTAAGCGATAAGACGTCCGGTGTATTCGTGTTGAGCGATGCACCGATGTTCGAATCTCAGGTGGGTACCAATTTTTCTAATGAAATACGTACTCAACAAATGTTCACGATTGACTTCCACGATGAAGGAACAACATCGTGTAATAAAAATCAAACCCGCAAAATTATAATTTGCGTAATTACTGGTGGTAGGACCTCTTGTGAGTCCGCGCGGTTAGGTACCACTACCCTGCTTATTTCTGCCGTGAAGCAGTAATGCGTTTCGTTTTGAAGGGTGGGGCAGCCGTTGTAACTATACTGAGACCTTTAGATCTTATATCTCAAGGTGGGTGGCGTATTAACGTTGTAGATGTCTATGGGCTCCAGTAACCACTTAACACCAGGTGGGCTGTGAGCTCGTCCAAAAATCTAAGCAATAAAATAAAAAGTTGGACTTTTTGGTAATAAAAAATAAAAATAAAACTACACAAAAAAGCTAAGATTTCCTAATTTAGTTACTTATATTTGTTATCGAACAAAAGCACCCAACACTCGACATAATACAATAGGGTTAGAGCCCTATAAAGGAAGGCTTAACGTTGTAGAAAATTCTCGAAGCCATATCTAGAATTGGCCCAATAAAATCGATTTTGGATCAGAAAAATGTCCTGGATGGTTTAACTCGAGCCATTTGTCCGGGGAATGCGGCGTCGTTTGCTCTTATCTTCGGGGATCCCCCACTTAGTCTTAGCGTTATGGTAGTTTAATTTTGATGGATCGAAGAAGGGTAAAATCTCCAGTTTTTATTTTAAGCAAAAAACATTCCTGACTTAAAAGGCGTTTTGGATGGCCATTACGCGGGACTGTGATTCGATTCCAGGGCAGATACCAAATGTGAATGTTTGTTACTCAACGATTCCAGGGAAGATAACAAATCTAAATGTTGTCACTCACGCAAAAATGGTACTACGGATTTAGATGAAAATTCCTATAAGGATAGTTTGGAATCTGGACAAACGCATACTTTTGATCATGGTAAATTACATGACCCGAGCAACGGCGGGTATATTTGTGTTTACAAATAAATACTATGGTTCGCTGATTCGTGATTTTTCGTATCAACAGATCTACAAGTCGGCTAATACTTTATGGACCAGAAAGTCAAAGAAGCATCTCTTTATTCCTGTAAAATGCATACCGTTACGCCGGTAAGAGCAACGCCATCTGTCGTCGAATGGCGGAAGCGAATATAAAAGAAACTAGTAAAATCGAGAACGCTCGAGAAGTACAACGCCATCTATTATCAAATAGCGGAAACACATATCGAAACGACTGGCCTTCCTGAGAATGTGCTCGGTAATTCTAAATTTGGATTGACTTTGCGAACTGAACTCAGGTTTTCTTTATTCTTCAAGCAAAGCTTCAGTCAAAGTTTCACGCAATGTGATGGCGCAGAGGCAGGCTTAACCATAACATTAACAATATAAATGAGCGGGGATGATCTATTTCCATCAGCAACGCTAAGTACTTGTAATACCTCAATTTTATTCTTCTTCTTTTACTCCACCTAATTCCACTAGGTGGGATCAGCACAGCGAATTTTCATCTCAACACTCACTTCTTTCTCTCTTATATCGTCATTCACACACTCCATCCATGTCTTCTTCGGTCGACCTCTTCCCCCTCTACCTTGCACTACCATTTCCATACATCTCCTAGTCACATGCATCTTCTCTCTACGCATCACATGTCCATACCACGCTAACTGTAATACTTCACTTTTATTGTCTCTTTGAATTGTTTTTTTTTTTTTTTCTGAATGGCCCAATAAAATCAAATTACTTAGTTTTTCATTACAAATATAGAGCTTATATGCTTATGATAAAAATTTAAAACTTATATATGACTAGCTGTACCCATCCGCTTCGCTGACCATTTAATATTGACATTATTATTTCTCACCCCCACAAAGATTCTCGTCATTAACGCAACTGGTGTACGGAGTCTAACACTCATATAAATATTAGCCTCTCCATTAAGCACATGTATTTTCTACATGGATACCAAGTTTCAAGTCAATCGGATGCATGGTTCAGTAGTTATAACGGAACATCCGTAAAAACCACTGTAGCTTTATAATTAGTATAGATTATATATAGATTAATAGTAATCTCCTAGGTAGATATGCCATCAAAACTAAGGTCAGATGGGTTTCGTGAGTTCGTCTTGTTTTTGATGGCGTAGCTAATCAAATAAGCTCAACAGGTGTTAATTGCTGACAAGGGACCGCTTCCGTCTTCCGCTTTGAGACAAAAGTTTTGATTTCATTGAATCAAGGACTGTTTAAGTCTTCAAACTTGACACGATAAAACGAAATAAAATGTAGAGACGATCCTTGTAGAGTGGCTGGCAAGAGCTGGATAAGAGAAGCCCAGGATCTGTGCTCAGTGGTGTGCCGATGGAGAGGCCTATGTCTAGCAGTGGATTGGATGATTACGATGATGACAAAATACACAAGCGGCACACAATACTGGTGGTAGAACGTCTTGTGAGTCCGCAATGGTAGGTACACCCACCCTGCCTATTTCAGCCGTGAAGCAGTAACGTGTTTCGGTTTGAAGGGTGGGGCAGCCATTCTAACTATACTGAGACCTTAGAACTCATATCTCAAGGTGGGTTAGAGCTCATATCTCAAGCATTAACGTTATAGATGTCTATGGGCTCCGTAAAACACTTAACACCAGGTGGGCTGTGAGCTCGTCCACCGATTTATGCAATAAATAAATAAAACTTAGATGTGGAGTGGCCAGAAACGCTGCTAGTTTCAGTTCTTTCATCGACTTCCGTTGGTCCGTGAAATTATTATCATCACGGCGTTGGGAATCTCCGAAACCCTTTTTGCAAGTACGTACAACATGTCAAAATGCTCTCTCATTATACTCAAGGGCTGTGTGATGACGGTAACGCGTCGAGGGAATTTTGTGTGTTACCTGACCCCTAGTGTGGTGCTGTTGTCGATGAATTTATTCACGATAAAATATATTATCGATTTTAGTTTTACGTGATTAAAGCCATAACGAATTGATAAGACTAAAACTTAATTTTGGTTTAGCTGATATCGGTAGACATATTATGCTTTGGCATATTATTATATATTGTTGAAAATAATAAATTTAATTTACTGAACAAATCACAATACAGAATTGCTAAAATAAAATTAGATTCTCTAAAATTATTATTGAGTAATAACGTGAGACTGTTCCTATTGAAATATATTTCCACTGACGTCTGATAAAGTATATCTAGTATGCGGTAGTATCACAATCTGTGAAACAACCTGATACGATGTCGTTACTAGTGTTGGTAAGTTATCGATATTTTAATGGTGTTTATCAATAGTCCACCAGACAACAGAATGCGATTCTGGTAGACGAGCACACAAGCTACCTGATGGTGAGTAGTAAAGTCACGCCTCTGTGTACCGAGAAAATAATGAAGACGAAATCGTCCATCTAATTTCAAATCTTAATCATATATTTTGGATACATGTGAAATTTGTGGCATTTCCTCTCAAAATATAACAGCCAAAAGGTCAGCGGCCCTTACAAGACATTAGGGAAGGATATCTGGATATTAATCAGACGTATGCGACCCGGCTGCTTTGACCTAATCCTATAATTTAATCCCGTCCGTAAGATCAGTAACCTCATCTAACTTAAACTTAAATGACTGCAGAACGTGGTCTCGACTCGCACGCATTTAAAACATAACAACACAAATTGCATCTGTAACTAAATTGGGCTCTATGGCTTTTTTTATTGCTTAGGCGGGTAGACGAGCTCACAGCCCACCTGGTGTTGAGTGGTTACCGGAGCCCATAGACATATACAACGTAAATGCGCCACCCACCTTGAGATATAAGTTCTAAGGTCTCAGTATAGTTACAACGGCTGCCCCACCCTTCAACAACGGCTGCCCCACCCTTCAATGTTAAGTCAATGTCAAGTCCCGCAATGTTACCCGAGGTTATTGTCGTACCGCGGGTGACGCCGCGGGGCAAAGCTACTCTGAAAAAAGTAGCCTAAGTTACTCCTTATATCATCAGCTACCTGTCAGTGAAAGTCCCGTCAAAATCGGTCCAGCCGTTCCAGAGATTAGCCGGAATAAACAGACAGACAGACATACAGACAAAAATTGTAAAAAATGTTATTTTGGGGTATGTACAGTATATATATTCATATGCATGTAGTAAAAAGCGGTTAATTCAATATTACAAACAGACACTCGAGTTTTATTTATATGTATAGATGATGCTACTGCCTCCAGGTCTCACGTTGAACGTACAGGCCACCAGCAATGCACACGAAACTCTCACATTCAATCGTAATTGATATACAATGGTAGTAAATAAATAAAACATGAATTTTATCGATAACACACTCATGACGTCCCTACGAAATTGAAAAGGTTTGTGGTACACTCATTTCACGTGACATTACACCGGTTGACCCACACGATGACCGTACCGTCCTAGGCGGCGCTGGTCCAAGCCATGAGAGGTAGAGGGCGTGATTGTGAAAAATAAATCGACTAACCCATTTCACTTGATTATTAAAATTAAAATTAAAATTAAGATAGCTTTAAGAGCCTTGCAGTTGAGGCTTGTCTCATGTTTTAAAGTGCGTGACAGTATCCGGGGTCCATGGACTCATTTCCTCATCTTAATCAATATCGAACTTACGAAATAGTATGATCTTCTCAAATGATTGAGTTGAAATAAATGAGATGATATGACGATATGAGAGAAATAGGGCTGAGTGTTGAAATGACATCTGATAGAGGAGAATTGAATAGAAAAATTTCCCATGCCGACCCCATTTAGTGGGATAGGGTCGTATAATTTAAACCACGAGAAAAATATTTATAACGTTTAATTTAATGAACCAGCTATAATAAAATAATATAATATAATCATCAAATAATTTAAATATAACATAAAAAGGAAATTCTAAATCAAAAAGATCTGAGGCCTCTTATAACACGGCTACCCAAACTCACGACGAGCTGTAGCGGGAGCGATTATCTTTACGACATTATACCTCATGTAATTACCGGCCGTGTTTAATTAGATGCTTCAGCGGGGCTTAAGAAGTCCATTCCTAATTGTACTCCTGAATTGTTGTTGCCAAGTTTAAGGGGTCTTGTTCACGAACAATTGGGACGTGTTTTATGAAACTAGACTGCTGAGGTAAGCGCTTTTATGTATCGAGTATCAAATGCTTATTTATATTGTCAGTTGGGCTTCCGATCTAAAATAAGTTTAGTCCGCACGAAACCACAATGTTTTAGATGAGCCTCAAAACTCACAGCTACTACTATACGTGACGTTTTTACTGGTGGTAGGACCTGTTGTGAGTCCGCACGGGTAGATACTACCCACCTGCCCATTTTCTGCCAGGATGCAGTAATGCGTTTCGGTTTGAAGGTGGAGAAGCCGTTGAAATTATACTGAAACCTTAGAACTCATATCTCAAGGTGGGTGGTGGAATTTACGTTGTAGATGTCTATTGGCTCCAGTGACCACTTAACGCCAGGTGGACTGTGAGATCGTCCACCGACCTAGCAATAAAAAATAAAAAGCGTTACGAAATGTATGAATTTGGCATTTTTTTAAGATTCGCTTATTACAGAACTCTTGATTTATTTTTAAGACTGTAATAAATTTGTCAAGTTATACTATTTCGATATTGGCAATAAATTTATTATTAATGGCCTTAGCATACTGACGTGAATCAGTAGCGTCCACTGTTTAGTACTGTAATAATCAACATGATTGTTATGGCGTATTTTAAGTGCCTAGTTAATGCGGAATTCATTTTAATACTAAACAATGGAAGTCAGTGAGTGTCATTCAAAAAACTAATAGTGCCATTTACCAACTGCTACAATAAGGCACTTTTAATTGTTAAACTGGTGGCTTTAAATGAAATAAAAATATTTTGATATTTCTTTTAAATATAATTCAAATGTCTTAAAACTATTACAACAATCAAGATCAGTAAAGTTATTTTTGCCTGATGCGCTCACAACGGCAGGCACCTTTAATTTTATTTATACAGAGATATTTACTTGCATAACTAATTACGGGACTATATTTTCTTATGCGCAAACCAGTCGTTTTTTTTAAAGCAATCGAATTTAATTTTAAAATATTCAGCTCGAATAACTTTGTAATAATTTTGTATATATTAAATAATTTTGTAAGCAGCGGCCTGGCTCTGCCCCTGGCATTGCTGAAGTCCATGGGCGACGGTAACCCCTCATCATCAGGTGTAATCGTCTGCCTATAAGGGCAAAAAAAAAAAAAGTGGTGTAACTCTTGTTATATACCAGAAAGTCAGCTGTTCAAAATATATTCAATTAACCAAATCGCTGTCAGCTTATAACAAAGCCAGACCACGAATACAGTGCGGATCGCGAACTGTTCATAACGCCTCAGATTACGGAAGCATAAAAAATGTTCAAGCATTGTGTGGCGGTGAGTTTGAGGTATCCCGTGGATTTGCGCGATAAAAGTCTTATATGAGAATTCTTTTTTAGGCTTTTTTTTATTAGCCGAGGATGGCCAATGGGCACTCAGTCGGTCATGCTATTGACAGAGCCACCGATGTTATTGATGTAGAATGTTGGTTGGTGGGATAATTTTGTTAAATATTTTCTATGACAATTTTAAAATCATAATAATAAGTAAAGATAATACGTAGCTAAGCTAAGCTCATTATAGTCGGTTGCTGTTGTCAGAGCAGTCGTGGTCGTGTGGAATTCTTGTTGATTAAAGCCTTGATAGATGTTTTCCATAGTTTGCGAACTGAGGCCTGGCGCA
This sequence comes from Bombyx mori, assembly GCF_030269925.1. Lineage (NCBI taxonomy): Eukaryota > Metazoa > Arthropoda > Insecta > Lepidoptera > Bombycidae > Bombyx > Bombyx mori. Next base: position 8,963,070 of record NC_085130.1, read on the forward strand.
CACACTCGTTAAGTGGGGTTTCAATAAGGTCTTTCACGACATCAGTCCAGCGCATGGGGATTCGTCCACGAGATCTCTTACCATTGACCCTACCCTGAACAACAAGTTTCTCGATAGACTCTGCTGGCCGTCGCGATACGTGTCCAAAATATGACGACAACCTGTGAGAGATATTTAGTTCTTTTAGGATCGAGGCGTTGGTGCGATGCTCAGTCCAAGATATACGCATCCTTCTCCAGCACGACATTTCTAATGCATCGATCCTTCTTTAGATAATTTTATAGCCAAGCTAAGCTTGGATAATTAACTGGCTGTAATATCCATGTGGAAAAAATAACGAAATAACGAATTACGGTCTGGATATCATAACGCGATAGTGTGATTCACTCAGAGATAACGGAGCAGTCTTAATTATATCGTGCAATAAGGGACAACCCTTCAATTCGGACCGGATGGTATTTCGGCTCATATAGAGATAATGGTGGTACCCGCGAGAGATCACACAATTCTATCACCCGTATAGCCGATAAACGATGCCAATATGTGTTAATATATATTTATTAATTACAATGTAATTTTTTTTTTGTACATTTACACGCATACACGCATACATTTTACGCTGCCGTTAATTTTCTAGTAAATTCCTTAGTCTTTCAGTGCTTTCCTTAAGACACTTACGGAAAGAAATAAGACTCAACGTAATATTGTAGTTTACGCTTAAAAATTTAATGATTTATTATTATTTAGATGGGCGGACAAGCTCACGGCCCACCTGGTGTTAAGTGGTTACCGGAGCTCATAGACGTCTACAACGTAAAGGCTGCCACCCAGCTTAAGATATAAGTTCTAAGATCTCAATTTTAATAGTACAACACGATAGCTGCCCCACCCCTCAAACCGGAATGCATTACTGTTTTGCGGCAGAGATAGGTAAGGCGGTGGTACACGTGCCGACTCACAAGACGTCCTACCGCCAGTACTTATTTATTTATTTTTTAGTCATTTATTTATTTATTTATTATTCATTCATTATGAATAACCACACATTTCACATATTTAATACAGCCCTCAAATCTAAAATGTGTTTTAAAAACAAAAGAAAACAATTCATCAATATTTACCATGCCAAACAAAACAAAGAAAAAATTAAAGGAAAATCTCAAGATGGCGACCGAGCGAAGTCTTTCAATTATACTAGCGACACCTGGCGTGTGAATATTGAACGGGCGTATTTCAATTACAAATGATTTTTGTTTCCAATCTTTTAAGGTTGTGTACAGTTGTTTAGATTTAATACGTTCTTGTCGCTAACTTTCACTATTCACATCGGTAATGCCGTAACTGTAGTAAATGCCTCGAGGATTAAAGTACCCAAGACGGATTGAAAATTTACATCGAATACGTATTTATGACGTGTTTATGTCCTTACAGATCCATCAGATCCAATAACTCTTGCATTAGACGTCTTCAGCTTTAACACTAGGGGCAGGCTTAGGGACCCCGGTAACCGTACTCGTCGAACTCGACAATGATTTCGAAGTGCAACCTGATCTATACATCAACCCGCTGTGTTTCTTGTCTGATCTTCTCAGCGGGTCGCGATTCATTTGGTAGTAGATGCATTCGCGAAGTAACGGCCCTTGAGTTGTTAGGTCTTCTTCGGAGGCGCTCGGGCAGCTGTTAGCAAATCCCACTCCTCCTGGCTGAGCCTTTGCTCGCCCACCTATGCTGGTGAAACTAGAAAGACTTACGGGTCACCAGTACTCATGTTTTTACAAAGAACTACCACATCGAGGTAATTGGAACTTTCGCATACTGCATATTTCTAGTTCAGCCTATTGTAAGGCTGATGATGAGATCGGACTTTAAGCTCCGAATTATTAAGTCTGTTTTTGTTTTCTTACGTATTTACACTTCGCAGAAGAGCAGTGTAGTGTACTTAAAAATGTGCCAATTTACTCGGTGCTGTTAGGCCCCTCAAGCACCGGTCACCGTCACTCGTCGATTACGACGAAGAGTTCGACGAGCGACCTAACCCATAGACACAGCCCACTGAGTTTCTCGCCGGATCTTCGCAGTGGGTCGCGTCTCCGATCCGCGGTAGACTTTGCGAAGCACTGCTTTTGCTAGGGATAGTGTTAGCAAATTCTCAAGTATAGCTACAACGACTGCTCCACCCTTCAAACCGAAACGCATTACTGCTTCACGGCGTAAATAGGCAGGGTGGTGGTACCTACCCGCGCGGACTCACAACAGGTCCAACCATCAGCGTAACTATACTTGAGACCTTAGAACTTAAATACTCAAGGTGGGTGGCGCATTTGGGTCGTAGACGTATATGGGCTCCCGTAACCACTTAACACCAGGTGGGCTGTGAGCTTGTCCAACCAAAGATGTACCAATTCGGCGTTTAACCATTTAATTACCCGTGGCTAGCAATCGTAGATGCATTCCACGCCACGTGCACAAACTTTGGATAAATCGAATACATATTGAAACGTGTTCCGCATATCTTTCGCTTCGCAATGGATAGCGAGGCCAGCACGAACGCAGACGTGGAAATATTAGAAGCGTAAACGATCGAATAATTGCAAATGTTTCGACGATTTATGCAATAATATAACGCAAAATAGGAAATGATTTTAGTTGAGGGTTCCGTTGCTGTAGTGAGCTAACGAGGTCATACACCTGGAGGATATTGGAGATCATAATCATTATCCTTCCTGGTCACCTGGGGTCGGCGCAACATTTTTTACTGGTGGTAGGACCTCTTGTGAGTCCGCGCGGGTAAGTACCACCGCCCTACCTATTTCTGCCTTGAAGCAGTAATGCGTATCGGTTCATCGGATATCTCAAGGTGGGTGGTGCATTTATGTTGTAGATGTCTATGGGCTCCAGTAACCACTTAACACCAGGTGGGCTGTGAGCTCGTCCACCCATCTAGGCAATAAATAAAAAAAAAAACATATTTTCTCCTTCCGTGCTCTTATATCATATACCATTTCTTCTCCCCTCTTACCTATATCGTCTTTCACGCAAGCCATCCATTTCTTCTTAGGTCTACCTCTTCCTCTTTATCCTTCCACATTCATAGTTAACATTCTCTCACCAACCTCATTTTCATTTCGTCTCATCACATGTCAATACCATCTCAAATATTGGAGATCACAGACATGAAATTGAGCTCTTATTATAATAAAACGTGTGGTCGCCTTGCCCTTCGAAAATTCCGTATATGCAGGGATCGGGTGCCTAATTAGCGATCAAACATTTCACAAAAGGGGCATGGACGGACCAAACTGTAAAATTCGCCAACATTGCAGTCTGACCTCCCATGTAAATCCACCATAAGTTTCAGAGTAAATATTTTTAACCGACTTCAAAGAGGCAGAAGTTCTCAATTCAGTCGTTGTTTTTATGTTTGTTACCTCGCGACCCCGCCATTTGCGAACCGATTTGGGAAGCTATTTTTTTTATTGTCCTTATAGGCAGACGAGCATATGGCCCACCTGATGGTGAGTGGTTACCGTCGCCCATGGACTTCAGCAATGCATACTCTCCACAAGCGTCGTTAGAAGAAGGACATGTCATAGCGCTCGGGAAACACCATTCAAATTTTTATTTTTTTCATTATTTTATTCAAATTAACTTTCAGGTTTGTCCCATAGGAATCGGTTCTGTGCTTCCGTTTTTTAAATCAAAATATTTAGATTATAAAATCTTTAGATTATATAAAATTATATCATATAAAATATTTAGATTATAGAATATAAATTCAACAAAATTATTTATTTTCATTTAACTTAAACTGTATTTTTACTAAACGGGACGTACTGTTACTTTTTTTTGACGTGACAACGTCTTATAATTCGATGGAGCCGACTGCTTGCATGAAAAAACATGACTCATGCGGCGTTACCTTGCTCTGAGTCGTTCCATTTAAGGCTTGAAGTGCAAGCGAGAGCGCGCAACGAGCGACAAAGAGGCACAATCGGCCTCCGCGTTCGGCAGCTTTCGACATCTATCTCTCTCCTACTTGAGTGAGCAATGCATCCGCGTGGACAGCTGCTATACAATAATACATTTACATGTTTTCGTCAAGTATGAAGTTCAGTGAAAAGTGAATGTGGTGTCAATTGTCCTTACAAAATAGCTATCAAACAAATAAAATTAAAATTTTCTTTTGAAAAATGAAACCATTCCATGAGTACATATTTTCTTATGACATTGTCACGTTCAACTATCGTCAATAAACCGACTTTACAGACAACCGATTTTTTTATTCTACCTCTTGGATTGGAAGGAGGCAGGTTAAATAGCAGTACTAGGGAGACTAAGTACGGTTTGCACAATCGTCAAGTCTTTTTCAGTGGGCGTGAATCGTTCCGTGCACAATACATCACTTTAGCGTTATCGCCTGAAACACAATGTATCATAACCATTGTACGGTTAGTTCCGGAACAGGCTTTTCCGGTACAAACGCGGCCCGCGATGTATAACTAGGGCTGACGAACACCGAGATCTTTCCTGGTTATGTTAAACATATACATTTTAACTGAACTATAGTTGATAATGTCTCGAATAAAGGGGCTTTTTTGCCGAATGTATGATGTCGCGTTGGCATAGAATGGCACCACGTCTTGTGAGTGGACGTTATAAGATATGATTAAGGGTTTCACCGGAGAATAATAATAAATAATAGATTCTCTAAGTGTAGTACCATTTTTTAATTGCCCTTGTTGGCAGATGAGCATACGGCCCACCTAATGGTGAGTGGTCACCGTCGCCGTGGACTTCAGCAATGCCAGGGGCAGAGCCAAGCTGCTGCCTATCGTTAAGTACTCTCCACAAGCCTCGTTTGAAGAAGGACATGTCATAGCGCTTGGGAAACACCGTGGAGGGGAAGCTCATTCCAAAGTCGGAACGTACGAAGACCAACCTTTACTAATGCTAAAGCGTATCCTAAGTCCGCATGGGTACATACTTACACTCCATTTATTTCTGCCACGAAGAAACATTTCAGTTTGATGGGTGGGACAGCCATTCGCGTTGTGATGTCCATGGACCTCAATTACCAGTTTACGTTGGCCGTGTTCTATGATCTACCCACAAAGGCAAATAAAGTTAGTAATTTAGTAGATAGTTATTTTAAAGTCACAATCCTAACTGCTCCTCGATAAACAATTGGTGATAGGTCTGGCTGAGGCAGTGTGACTCTTCCTCTAACTTGCCTGCAGTCTTCAACTGAAGTCCAACTTCCATATCACCATCCAACCGTACCGAAATTGCACCCAGTAAAGCCTAAAATTCCCTTCAGGCTGCCTAAAGGTACGCAGAATACCACTAATGAACCAAACGGCTTTTCCAAAACATGCAGCTTTTATTTTCACAGTTGAACACATAATTCAGGTTCAAAAGTCTAACGAAGTGGGCTTAATTAAGCTTATAGTATCTGAAAAGGGCTTAGTTTAATTTTCCAACGAATTAAATTTTAATTTAAACTTTTATCCCTTAAATAATCGAAACACTAAAGCCATTGTAATTATTTCAAGATCAGCTGTTATTTATCGGATATTTTTGAACTAGAACGAGATCTGGAAATTTAAAGTGAAAGAGAATGAAGAAATTATTTGGAATTGGTGCGATCTAAATAGTTCCGAATTAAACTGATTTGGGTAAAAAGTTGTAGAAATCAGTCCAAACTATTCCTTGTTGTTCTCTCCAGACATTATGATATAGTAGGACATCTTTTTGCCTTTATAGACGGTTTTTTTACTGGTGGTAGGACCTCTTGTGAGTCCGCACGGGTAGGTACCACCAACCGGCCTATTTCTGCCGTGAACCAGTAACGCGTTTCGGTTTGAAGGGTGGAGCAGCCGTTGTGACTATACTGCGACCTTAGAACTTATATCTCAAGGTGGGTGGCGCATTTACGTTGTAGATCTCTTTGGACTCCGGCAACTACTTAACACCAGCTCTCTTTAGATGGGTTCTAAGCAATAAATAAATAAAAAAACGATGCAGGAGACCCATCTGATGTTAAACAGTTTCCGACCTTCACCAACAGTGCCATAATTGAGTAAAATAAACTTGATGACTGATGAGTTAACTAGCAAATTCTAAAAACCGTGCATACAACATGTGCTGTAAGAACCTGCTCAGTTGTCGTAATTGGTAAGGCGTCCCCGGACTCTTAATTTCTGGGAATATCTTGAAAGTCTGAAATATCGGGTAAACATCGCCCCTCAAACAGTAAGATTAGATCATGTCTTATCATAGTGTGATGTAACTTTTGTACACCAATTCAAAAGTAGTGGGTGGGGAGATTTCTAAAGGGACCAGTGAGACTTCAATCACAAATCTCGTGGTATCTACCATCAGTTGAACCGGGTAGGCCGTGATCTCGTTCACCGATCTAATGAAACCCGAAATCTGTGCAGAAACAGTTCGAAAAAAGGCACCCCATCCCATCCCTGGGAACACGAATAAACCGTTTGTATTAAAGTGCATTTTTCTGAGCCGCGTGATATGTACGACATTTCCTTCCTACGTTGGCAACTCCGCAAAAAGTGTTGCTACACCAAAATAATATATTTATTTGTTTTTAAAAGCAACGTAACTTTAATCTGGCATCACTTACGTTCCTTTTATGAAAATTGCCAACGTTAGTTTTTGATTTTCGTTCCTTGTGCGATTATTGTAACTCAGCGATTGACAGTGGCAATATTGGTGGCAGACGGTGAATATCTTTTTGCTAGTGTTGGAAGTGCAAGCTCCTGTTCTTTTAAACTACCCGAAAGGCAAAGGTAACAGAACGCACATATTAATATTTACATTACACCAACTTTAAAATATGAAATTGTAATCGAAGAAATTATCAGATATATCTGGATTTTTTTTCCCCTATCTATGCTGATAGCCTTGAGAGGCTATTTCAGCTTCTCCTTGACGTGTATGTGAGCTCACGGGGCTCAAACCGGGTATGTTGCTAACACTGGCTCTAATAAGAGTAGTACTTCGCAGAATCTACCACCGGATCGGACACGCGACCCATTGAGAAGATCCGGCGAGAAACTCAGTGGGCTGTGCCTATGGGTTAATTTACTCGTCGAACCCTTCGTTGCAAGCGACAGGTTCGACGAGAACGGTGACCGGTGCTTGTGGTACCTAAAAGCACCGTTAATAGATGACGTGTTATATGTAGATACTTGCCCCGTCTCGAACTAAAGATCGTAAAGTCGTCACATAATTATATTATAGAGTACATTAATTAATTATGAGACGGTGTCGTATGAGCCGTAAGTCATAAGAGCACCTCTGTTATTACGCTGTGGCGAGATCAAAGGGCGGCTTCTCTTTGATGTCCCCGAACCTAACGCGTTGTGTAGTTACAAACAATTAAACGAAATTATCTGACATTGTTCTTGCGCGCTAGACGCGTAGAGGTATTACGCGATTTTTGCAACCTAAGACCGTAAGCTAAAATCCGCCATCAGCTTGATATTTAACTATGAAAATTGATATGTGTTCTACAGAGCCATTACGTAGCGTAGATATCTAGACTGCTTTAGATGAATGGTTTACATGACTTGAAAAATCGCTAGACTAGTAGATTTGCATAGCGTCGTCGTGGCCTAAAGGATAAGACGTCCAGCGCATTCGTATCTAGCGATGCAACGGTGTTCTAATCTCGCAGGCGGGTACCAATTTTTCTAATGAAATGCGTACTTAACAAATGTTCACGATTGACTTCCACGGTAAAGGAATAATATCGTGTAATAAAAATCAAACCCGCAAAATTATAATTTGCGTAATTACTGATGGTAAGACCTCTTGTGAGTCCGCACGGGTAGGCACCACCGCCTCGCCTATTTCTGCCGTGAAGCAGTAATGCGTTTCGGTTTGAAGAGTGGGGCAGCCGTTGTAAATATACTGAGATCTTAGAGCTTATATCTCAAGGTGGGTGGCGCACTTACGTTGTAGATGGCTATGGGCTCCAGTAACCACTTAACAGCAGGTGGGCTGTGAGCTCGTCCACCCATCTAAGCAATAAAAAAAGGTGATTTGGACAATATTGCGTATCTGGCTATGATTCTGAAAATTGGTAGTAAGTCTGATTGATTTAATGAAAATTTGACTTAACATAATGTAAGCAGTGAGCCCTTTTACAAATATAAGAGTGTAATTACTTAGTGGCATGAAACAGTGATACTGAGATAAGTGAAGCGTCTGTTGTCGGTAAATATGATGTAGGCGGGTGTATTAAAATTATCAGAGTTGGTTGTGTGTCGAGCTCAGAAAATCAATATTCTCTTTAAAGTTTTTCTACTATTTACATGTGACGATACGATTTGGAGGTGTGCGATTTTTAATTGATCCGATATTTTAAATCAGTTTTTAGGATGTAAAAATCAGTGCACGTGTGTTTTGTTTATGAGCAGGTAGGTTAAATAAATGAATTAATACTAATTAAAAAAAAAGTTCTATTGCTAGCCAAATAAAAGTTTCTAGTTAGAATACTAGGTCAAAATAACAAAGTTATTATATTGTCATTGATATTTGATACGTTTTCAAGTTTTGAATTGGGTTGTTGGACTTCTTGAAGTTTATGGACATTAGTTTTAAAGATTCCGTTACATAAATTTTAATAGACCTGTATCAAACTGAAGGTAGCAAAAGAAAAAATGATTAAGATAAGGGCAATAAATGAGTGACTTCTCTGTCTATCCTGAATGCTGTAATAGATATCCCGGCTCTTGGTACCGACTTTCCGTGAGCTATGGCCACCACTTATCATCAGGTAAATCGAGTATGCTGCAAAACGATACGATGAGATTTTATTTTATTCTTTTCAAACATCGTATCGTATAAAGGAACTTTTTCTTAGAAACGCTATCAGCTCGCAGTCAAAGCCGAGGTGGATTAAAAACTGCTTTTTAACTCAAAATAACTAGCTCCCTTTTACAGATCGGAGCGAAGGATAATATATTGCTTTAAAATTGTTGCTGAATATAAAGATGATTATAGCAGATGTACATGATACAAAGCAGAGAAGCTATGTACACAATATTCTTTAGCTTTCGCGTATTATGTTAAATATATGTATAAAAATGAATTGCTGTTCCTTAGTCTCGCTAAAACTCGAGAGCGGCTGGACCGATTTGGCTAATTTTGGTCTTGAATTATTTGCGGAAGTCCAGAGAAGGTTTAAAAGGTGAATAAATATGAAAATGCTCGAAATTAAATAAAAATAACAATTTTGTTTTCCCTTTGATGTGTCCCCCGTCGGACGGGTTCGTTTTGTTTGTTTTGAGTTAGTTTTATACAGAAGTTTAGGTCTTTTATTTATCGATTGAGGCACTACGAAGTCTGCTGGGTCAGCTAGTTATAAATAAAAATTGAAACAATATTTTTTTTCTCTTAATCTCTCTCACTACTTTTTGTCATTGTACTGCTTCCAACCCTTTGAACTATTCGAAGATAAAGAATAGATTCGATAATACAAAAATTTTAATACAGTAATATACTCCTGAAATACAGGCGACTAAGGCGTTATTTGCTGATATTTGATTGTGCTGACTACTGTCGAATTCGTTATGATCACTACACGATTGCACAAAAAACTAACAGTATTTTGAGGTTTGCTAGTTTTTTTAACTTGGGATTTCACGTTCACGATAAGATTCCAGGTATTATCGGATTTCGTCTAATCTTATATTAACTATTTATACGTAATTTATTGTTACTAGAGGTCCCGCAGTAGTCGAAATTCGACTATAATTAATTGGAATTGGAAGTTTGTACACTATTATGATTGTATTTTATACATCTATAATCACAAATTTCGCCAAGACTACACTAAATCATAACAAAGTCAAACAATATTAAATCTATTCTCAATTTGACAGCAGACGCCAAGAACAATATTTTGACAATAAATAGTATGCATGCGTGTGTGCGTCAAATGCATGGTATGTAGTGTGTGTAATGTTTTCTTTATTGATTTAATGTATCTTATATGCATTATTTTAAATAAATATTAGCATTGTGCACTTCTTCTCTACATTCTCTATAAGTGTGAAAAATTTCATATTCCTCTGTCCGCGAAATATTCGTAAAAAGGGATACAAAGTTTTTGCTTCACGTATTGTCAACATATCGCTAGAGCTCATTATTTCCACACTTATACAGCTCCAAAATGAATTATCCATCCTTGGTATTTTCCTGAGCACTATGACACGTTGTTCAAAGAAGTTTAAAAATATATTTTAAAGGCCTATAGGGTGGTTCGCGTGTGCAATCCTAATTCTCAATATCCATGAGCGATTTCAACTAATACCATCAGGCATGTCACTCCACGTTAAAAGACAATAAAAAATATGTTAATTTGGTTTTTATTTATTTATTTTTTTAATATATTTTGTAGACATAGTTATTAGAAGAAATACGACAATAAAGATACAGAGTACAAGGGCACTAGTTATTCCACGTTCAAATCTCTTCCAGTAAGATTAAATGTTTGTTTCTTGTGATTACATTTCGCGACTGTCCCAGGAAAGCGCGGCTGGCGTTCGCTAGTAATAAATAAAAACATTTAGAATAAATTATCTGAAATGTTGGCCGTTTCCTAACCCGCTCCGCGCCATTATTGGGAGAAGAGGCCCGCAGGCCCTTCAACAATAAAAGGCGGGCCATTTATGGGCCATTACGGGCAGAATGTTGCATATTTATCATTCGCTTTATAAAGAGAGCCGGTCTGAAGCCAAATTTTCATAAACATCATTTAGCTAATGTTGTTACGTATTGAATGAGTGAGTATTTCACGCATCTATGAGGGAGGTCATAGAAAACTATGTGTATATGATACGGACTCTAGTTGTGAGGCGAATTATGGGCCAGAACGTGAAGTACGGGTGCCAATTCACCCATTTCTTCAGTGAGGTAATTAAACGTTCCGGTTGGGAGTATGTTCGGTATTACAAAACAATTGACACTCTCGCTACGGGTCTCGAATGAGTGACAGAATCCATGTTGTGATGTGTAGGGTGGCAAAATTTAATAAAAGTAGCTCAGAGAAAAAAATAGACTCTTCCATTCCATCTTTTGTTAGTAGATTAGCGAGTCCGACATTGTCCTGTACTGAAGATAATAATAAAAAATGGTGTGCGTGCAACATGGTGCACTTGAAAAAAGTGAAATTTCTTTTGCGGTGTGTAGTATTGTGGTTTTCTTCTTTTTTAATCCATAAAACAAACTTCTATTGTAATAGGGAATGCTGTGTATAAGAGAAATGACCTAGCTCCCTTTTTCCCTCTCTCCATGGTCGAGTGGTTCGCGAGACGTTCAGTCTGTTTTCTCACTCTCGCTCGTTCTAAATTGTATCTTTTCTCTCTAGCCGTAACGAATCTGTCGCGGGTTAAATTTTACTCTCAACGCGCCTAAAGAAGTCTCAATTCAAAAATCCTTGTGTTGGGTCGCACAACGACTCTGGTCCAATTGTAAATTCAAATTATCCTGTGTTCGGTTTTATTAGCGTATGTTTGATGTGAATCGACTAAATACTCTGATGCTTACTAACCCGCATTTAAGTTTCGGATGAGACAAAAGTCACCTAGGGCGGACTAGGATGCCGAACCAATGAATTTGCTGCTTAGTTGTTTGTTGAAGAAGAATAATAAACAAAGATAATCAGAATACGTGCACTTAGAACAACGGTAATAGTTGTCAATCATACAGCACTCCCAAACTTATTCACACACACACACACAAAGTGCGCTTAATTAATAAGAAAACGCGGAGTCTCTCAACACATCCGCTCACAACGTAGGTATGTAGGTCACTTAAGGACGGAGTCTGAAGATTTGTTATACAAGTATTTGAGCCCAGTACAGACTTCAGCTCTGTCAAAGATTTATTCTTAACCGACACAATTTTTGTGAATTCTATCGATAAATTGTTTTGTGATCTGAACGAATAATAAGAGGGAAATAATTTTTTTTTTATATCATTACACTATATTTATTAAAATCTTATTAATTATTAAATAATAAATAAATATTTACTAACAATCACGTCACGTTAACTGGTCCCGTGCTAAGTTCGTAAAGAACTTGTGTTACAGGTACCAGATAACGGAAATAAATGTAAGATTTTATTATACACATATATATATTTAATATACATCCATAACCCTGGAAAAGACATTTTATATTTATCATACAAATATCTTCCCTTGGCGGGATTCCTGCGAACCCTTGTGTAGTGACCATGTCACCAGACGGCTGTTAAATTATTGAACATTAAAAAAAAACTAACTAATTAAAGATACAGTTTACATGAATATATTGCCGCTAATGATGGTTATTATTACTATTACTCCTCTAAAGACTCGTTTGCAATAGAACCATGTTGCAAAGAAATGTAGTTACACAAGTAGAATGTTCCCTTCAAAAGCCTCATAAATCTGTATCGGGTCCAGGAGCAAGCTTTTCCGAAGCACCCTTCCGAAACAAGGATAATTGAGAGCTAAAAAAAGCCAGACACGAAAAAGCCCCGAAGCCTTAATTAATACTTTAACGCGAATATTAACGCGGCAATTCGGAGATTTCAAGCGAAAAAGCCCAGAGGTGTTTTGGCCTTTATCATCGCGTTACAAGGCTTCGACAGCGGGAGGGTTCGTTTGTTATTTTTACAAGACACGGGCTGTGCGGTCAACCTCATCTATAGAGGTGAGTTCTTCGGTGGGTATCGGTGGGACGAGCTTATTGTTACATTTGGCTTTAAGTTATTAATAAGGGCTATAAGTAACGTAAATTCAGTTGATCAACTTGAGGGATAATTTAGCAATGTGGCGGGTAGCCATCATACAACGCAAGATAATTGACAGATGCCTGAATCTCGCTTACGACATTTTCAAGATAAAGCGCATATATACAAGTTCTGAACAACAACACCAGGACCGTCGGTCTACCGAGCAATATCACCCGCTCGGTGGTAGATTTTCCCTTTCGTCGTAAATCTACAAACTGGACTCCCCTCCTCGTCGTAAATCCCCAAAAGCAATACTTTCGTTTTGATGAATTATTTGGTATCCCTGGTTCTATGGAGTGACTTCAGAACTCTTTTGTTCTATTATGTTCCATGGGGAGTTCTCTGAATGATTGTTTGAATCTCATCATGTCCATTTCAAGATCGCACCTTCAGTCATTAGTTTATATCCACTAGACCGGAACATTGCGCCCATACGCACTTCGTTTCCAGAGACACCAATATATTTATCTATTGCTTATATCGGTGGACGAGTTCACGGCTCACCTAGTGTGAAGTGCTTACCAGAGCCTATAGATACCAAATTAGCAAATATCGCCACTTACTGTGACATACGAGTTCTCAGTCTCAGCTTTATAGTATTACGACTGCCCCACCATTGAAACTGAAAAGTATTACTGATTCACGACAGAAATGGGCAAGGCGGTGGTACCTACTCGTGCTCATAAGGCCTACCACCGATAAACAAAGTAAACTAGATGACACATCATAATCAGCAGCTCTTGGCAGAACAGTCGTGGTCATGTGGAATTCGTGTTTATTAAAGCCTTGACAGATGCTCTCCATAGTTTTTGAATTAGGGCTTGGCACACGCACTCGTTAAGTGGGGTTTTAGGTTTTTCACCTGATCAGTCCAGCGCATGAGGCTTCGTCCACGAGATTGTAACTAGTTGTACAGCTAAAAATATTAATAGCCTCCACAGCGATCAAATATATTATTATCGAGGCCGTGAGTTGAGATTCTCACTGGATTACTTTACCTCCAGCACTTCAGTCCGTCGTAGCCAATAAATAAAGTGCTTTATCTCGCAGTACATTAGTGAGAAAGGGATGAAAATTGTCACATTTCGAATAGCACGCCCGCGGCGGTTCCTGCTTAATATCCCGGTGGAAAAGAACGGCTGGTCGCGCCTTGGGTGACAGTAGAGACGACACCATCAACTATCGATAAATTTTGTATATTTTTCGGATTCTGTTATAACTGAATTCCGTAGACATCCCGTGCATATACTACGGTAAGCACCCATAAATCAGCTCGCTGAGTTTCTCGCCGGATCTTCTCAGCGGGTCGCGATTCCGATCCGGTAGTAGATTCGTACGCGAAGCAGTTGCTCTTAAGTTGTTAGGTCTCCTTCAAAAGCGCTCGGGCAGCTGTTAGCAAATCTCACCCCTCCTGGATGAGCCTTTGCTCGCCCATCTATCCTGGTGAAACTGGAAAGGCCTCAGGGCCACTAGTAAACTCTCAGTCATATAAAAAGTACGGTAAGTATGGGATATGACTGATTTAGTCCAAGCAAGAATCAAAGAAAATGGATACCATAACTATTTACATGTTAAATACTAATAAATAATGTTATAACTACTAAGATGAATTGACGTCATAAGCTTTTACTTGGGTGGGTTTTCTGCCTATTTCTGCCGCTCTTCTGCCTGGAACGTATGAATTTCCAGGTAGAAAAGCGAGACTGTCATTATGTAGACTGACCTTTTATATCAAGGTTGGTATATTAGGGTAGCAAACGGCAAGAGAAGGATAGCGAACTTTAAAACAAGTATCCAAGCAAATCCATGCTACTCCTGGTCACCTTACGACATTAAGTATAGTGATTGTGTGTAAGTATGTCTTGGACGGATAGCGGTCCAAGACTTACCTATTTCTGTTAAGCCTTTAATGAAGACACCACATCAAGACTAACACAGTTACGATTTTATTAGAGCGATATCAGCAATGACTTCACACAAGAGAGTGTGAATATGTAAGAGTAAGTAAGAGACATAATTCTCAACACGCCATGTTTTATAGTAAGACAGACGATACACTGCTTGCTTATCCGATAAGTTAAGTTCTATAAAATATCGATATAATCTATCCCCGTAATACACATCCCTGCGTTATATTACAGAGTGATTGTCCGCTGTGTTCATATCGATAACGATATAAGACATACGTTTCCTTTTGCTTGATTGACTCTACCGTAGAGCGGGAGTCTCTACTATTGACTCCGGTATCTGATTAACGTGAGGCCGTGAGCGTGTGTTGATCAAAAACAATAAAAATAAAAATAGACCGCAATAAAAATAATACAGAAGGTTCAACTATATTGAGGTATTATAATGGGATGTTAGGAGTTCGCGCGTCGTTTTTTTTTTGAATACCTTTTATTATTATAGGTACTTCGGAGGGAGATTTTAACTTGCTATCTTCAACGTACGCAAAGTATGACTGTTTCGCGGCAGAAGTAGGCACACAAGTGGTAATTAGTAATTAATTCTTTCTTATTTCTGCCGCAAAACATTTATTAGCATAATCTGTTTTGATGCTTCAATTAACCTTATGTAACTTTCAACATCGGTCCTCTATGACAGTCCCCGAATCAGCTGTCTTACAAAATATATTATATTTTTCAATTCATACACGAAAGTATACCTAACTTACAACAATTTCTAATTAAGTGAAACTAATTCAATAAATAACTAATTCAATCTGTTTATAATGGTTTGATACAATTCGTCTGAATGGAGCGAAAGTTCATTGTGCATCACTAAATACATTTTCAGAATACCTACAGTTCAATAAAAGCTACATAAACCCATAGACACAGCCCACTGAGTTTCTCGCTGGATCTTCTCAGTGGATCGTGTTGCCGATCCGGAGGTAGATTCTGCGAAGCACTGCTCTTGCTAGGAGAAGTCGTCCTGGCCTAACGGATAAGACGTTCGGTGCATTCGTGTTGAGCGATGCACCGATGTTCGAATCTCAGGCGGGTACCAATTTTTTCTAATGAAAAAATTGAGAACGTCTCAACAAATGTTCACGATTGACTTCCACGGTGAAGGAATAACATCGTGTAATAAAAATGAAACCCGCAAAATTATAATTTGCGTAATTACTGGTGGTAGGACCTCTTGTGAGTCCGCGCGGGTGGGTACCACCGCCCTGCCTATTTCTGCCGTGAAGCAGTAATGCGTTTCGGTTTGAAGGGTGGGACAGCCGTTGTAACTTTACTGAGACCTTAGAACTTGTGTCTCAAGGTGGGTGGCGCATTTACGTTGTGGATGTCTATGGGCTCCAGTAACCACTTAACACCAGGTGGGCTGTGAGCTCGTCCAACCATCTAGCAATAAATAAATAAAATATTTGTATTTGTAGAGCTGGAACATTTATAAGCAGTTTTGGGAAACTCACTATATCGACTGTATTAAGAAATGACTTACATAGTTTATTAACTAACTTTATTGTGTGCAAAATCAAATGAAGACTAGTGTTATTCAAGCTATCTATGGTCTCCGGGCAAGAATAAAGTAAGCCCAAAAATTATTGGCAATGATGAAACTATTACCATTAATTAAAGTTTAAAAAAAGCACCCTGTATAATTAGTACTGTTTAGAATGTATCCATATACTATGCATTTACCATTACACCTTTAAAGTGACCTTTGCTGGATTCACCGCTGGACATCACTAAACTAATTTATTATAAACTAGTTTATTTGCTTAGATGGATGGACGAGATCACAGCCCACCTGATGTTAAGTGGTTACTGGAGCCCATAGACATCTACAACGTAAATGCGTCACCCAACTTGAGATATAAGTTCTAATGTCTCAAGTATAGTTACAATGGCTACACCACCCTTCAAATCGAAACGCATTACTGCTTCACGGCAGAAATAGGCAGGGCGGTGGTACCCGTGCGGACTCACAAGAGGTCCTACCATCAGTAAAAAATAATTATTTTAACTTAGGGTAATTTTAATTTATTGCGTAGACGGCCCATCGGGGAATAGTGATTATCAGAGCTCAGAGATATCACAACGTGAATGCCGAATTAAAATCGTCAAGTGAGTTTTTGAAGTAAAACGCGTTTGAAAGCTATTGGTGCTTTATCCAACTTCCTTAACGCAAGTGTTGATATGAGATTGGTTGTGTGTGAAAGGTGAAGCTATCGTGCAATATATAATTCAAGTATACTAGTGGTCCCTTGGTAGTCGAAATTCGACTATAATTAATTGTTAAGGAATTGTTCGAGATGATACCGGCATCTCGTTTTTACCATCGCACCGCCCGCCACCGGAGTAGAGTTCATCCATACTACCTGGAGCCACTGCGGTCATCGACAGTGCGTTTCCAGAGGTCTTTTGTTGCCACGTACCATCCTGATTTGGAATAAGCTCCCCTCCACGGTGTTTCCCGAACGATATGACACATCCTTCTTCAAACTAGGTTTGTGGAGAATACTTAACTTTAGACCTGCCCCTGGCATTGCTGAAGTCTATGGACGACGGTAACCACTCACCATCAGGTGGGCCGTATGCTCGTCTACCTACAAGGGCAATAATAAAATAAAATAAAATTGGAATTTTAAGTTTGTACATTATTATTCGAGATTTCACCAAGACTACACTTTAGACAAATATTAATAAAGACAAACAATAGTAATCTATTGTCAATTTGACTACAAACTATAATAGAAAGTTTGACAATAAACAAATAGCATGCATGCGTGTTGTGTCAAACACATGGTAGTGTGTGTAATGTTTTCTTTATTGATTTAATGTATCTTTTATGCATTATTTAAAAAAAAAAAATTAGCATTGTGCACTTCTTCTCTATAATCTCTATAAGTGTGGAAAATTTCATACTCCTCCGTCCGCGCAATTTTCGTAAAAAGGGATACAAAGTTTTTGCTTCACGTATTAATATATAGATAATTAACACTTAATCTACAATGCGGTTATTTTTATAAGAATCCTATTTCTGAATTTATTCGTATCATTCACTGATCAGATTTACGCACACTTAGTCTCTGCTATAAAGAATATCGATCAGCACGCAGTCAATTCCATAAGAAAGATTGTTGGTGAATCTTAGTCTGGACCGCAGCCAACGGTGCAAACCGAGAAATAAATAAAAACCACACCCCTTGGGCGCACTGCAACTTGAAATATTGTGAGCAAATTGTATGGAAACAATATATTTATTGCAGGATCTTGGATATTTTCGTGTTAGCTAAATGTTTTGTTTTATATGATATTATGTTGTTGTTTTGCAAACTTGTCACGTTTTAAGTTTGATATTTTCAATCATTATTTTATTTTATTGCCCGAGCAGGCAGACTAGCATACAGCGCACCCGACGGTAAGTGGTTACCGTCGCTCATGGACGTCAGCAATTCCAGGGGGCAGAGCCAAGCTGCTGCCTACCGCTTAGTACTCTCCACAAGCCTCGTTTGAAGAAGGACATGTCATAGCGCTCGGGAAACACCGTGGAGGGGAGCTCATTCCATAGCCGGATGGTACGTGGCAATAAAGATCTCTGGAAACGCACTGTGGATGAGCGTAGTGGCTCCAGGTAGTATGGATGAACTCTACTCCGGTGGTGTACATTCATGCTTCAAAAAATTTGTGCATTATTTTTTATATGGATAATTCATATTGTGATAACTTCTTATGGGAGAGTAACCCGCTTCGTTACGTAACGCGTTACGGCGCCAGTACGTCTCCCTTCCCTTCCTACAGGCTGGATTGTGAGAGACAAGGTGACTTTGAAGTCGTCGTAGCCTAATGGATAAGACGTCCGGTGCATTCGTGTTGAGCGATGCATCGGTGTTCGAATCCCAGGCGGGTACCAATTTTTCTAATGAAATACGTGCTCAACAAATGTTCACGATTGACTTCCACGGTGAAGGAATAACGTCGTGTAATAAAAATCAAACCCGCAAAATTATAATTTGCGTAATTACTGGTGGTAGGACCTCTTTTGAGTCCGCGCGGGTAGGTACCACCACCCTGCCTATTTCTGCCGTGAAGCAGTAATGCGTTTCGGTTTGAAGAGTGGGGCAGCCGTTGTAACTGTATACTGAGACCTTACAACTTATATCTCAAGGTGGGTGGCGCATTTACGTTCTAGATGTCTATGGGCTCCAGTAACCACTTAACACCAGGTGGGCTGTGAGCTCGTCCACCCATCTAAACAATAAAAATAAAAAAAACTTGTCATCACTAAGCCTTTTTTGTCAACCCTTTTTCATGACTGAATTTTTTAAATCTAAAATACGCCGTGATCAGGATATTGTCGATATATCTTGTCGATTCGGAACCGTTATTTAAATACGTTCTTTGACTAAAGAGGAGAGCTAACCTTATGAACATTCAATGTTGAAAATTTTTTTTGTTTTATTTTATAAATTTTTTTCTATTGTTTTTAATAATTATTCTGCTATTCGGGACGGGAGAAAAATACAACAAACCAAAGACCATGAAAATCGGTCGGCCGTTCTCGAGTTATATGTGCTTGAACAAACTCGACTTTCCCTTTTTTTTTCCTACCTAAGCTGATAGCCTTGATCTTTTTGCTAGAGTTGGAAGTGCAAGCTCCTGTTTTTTTTTTTAAATTCGAAAGGCAAAGGTAACTGAACGTACATATTAATATTTACATTAAATTTCACCAACTTTGAAATATGAAATTAATATCGAAGAAATTATCCGAAATATGTGGATTTTTTCCCCCTACCTAAGCTGATAGCCTTGAGAGGCTATTTCAGCGTAACTTTAACTAGTAGGTGAGCTCACGCGGCCCAAACCGGAGTGATGCTAATACTGACCCCAGCAAGAGCATTGCTTCGCAGAATCTACCACCGGATCGGAAACGCGACCCACTGAGAACATCCGGCGAGAAACTTAGCGGGCTGTGTCTATGGGTTAATTCGCTCGTCGAGCCCTTCGTCGCAAGCGACGGGTTCGACGAGGATGGTGACCGGTGCTTGTGGTACCTAAAATCACCGTTAATGGAATACTTTCCATAAACTGTACTAAGACGATAGGTGTAATATTAATTGGTATATTTATAAAAAGAGTAACAAGCAAGTGTCGCGGGTGGCGTTGCTGTACGAAGTGTCGAAGAAGGCGTAAAGCCGCGACCCCGCACCGCGCGATAATCGATGTCCGTGCATCGACAGATATCAACATTGAATTCTAATACCAACACCGGGATCTCAACAAAGTCTAATACATATAATAACTAGGATGTACTTACTGTAAGTGTGGAAGTCGGTAACCTGCACTGTGTTACAGTCCTCGCCTACTTGCAGGTACGTGATCTCGCATCGATAGACGCCCTCGTCTTCAGCCTTGACGTCGTTTATCACCAGCTCAGCTGAAGTCGCGTTTGGCTCGTGGGCTATCGAAATCCTGGGAACGAAAATGCTAAGATTAGAACATCCTCTAGATACTGAGATTTTTATTATATTTTTATTGCCATTGTAGGCAGAAGAGCGTGCAGTCCACCTGATGGTGAGTGGTTACCGTCGCCCATGGACTTCAGCAAAGCCAGTGGCAGAGCCAAACCGTTAAGTGCTCTCCACAAGCTTCGTTTGAAGAAGGAAATGTCATAGCGCTTGGGAAACACGATGGAAGGGAGCTCATTCCAAATCCGGATGGTATGTAGCAGAAAAGATCTAAGATAGGGGGATGTTTGATGAGACGCTATCATCGCCGCTATTATAGGAGTTTTTTTTTTATTGCCTTTGTAGGCAGACGAGCGTACGGCCCACCTGATGGTAAGTGGTTACCGTCGCCCATGGACCAGTAAGGCCAGGAGCAGAGCCAAGCCGCTGCCTACTAAACTGAAACTCCGTTTACTGTAAAGTGTTCTTAAATCTTAAATTCCAAAGATAAAGTCAGGATTCTGTCGTTACATTTTTGCAGTACTGCAGATTTACGTCTCAGACAGATCTATCCGATCGAATTCGTGTCGACGTACCGTATTCAATACGTGGATAAATCTGTCCATTACTCAACAAACTTTTGTAAATATTCACTATCACATTTCTAAAATGATGCATCGGAAAGTAGAGCTGATGTAGAGATGTTTTTAGCGAGCATTCCAGAATCTTTTCGAGAACAAAGTAAGGCAATTAAAATGTTCGTGCCGTATCATAAGCGCAGACTTTTTATAGTGAATAGGAATCGAACAATACATCACTCAGCTACTTCAGCTTACGCGATCCAATTAAAACTAGGAGACCACTGGAGTTATGCCAAATTCATGAACTTAAACTATTGTTTTATTTTTGTTTACTTAAATATTTTTTTGTTGTTGCTTATATGGGTGGACGAGCTCACAGTCCACCTGGTGTTAAGTGGTTACCGGAGCCCATAGACATCTACAACGTAAATGCCGTCCACCCACCTTGAGATGTGAGTTCCAAGGTCTCAGTATAGTTGCAACGACTGCCCCACTCTTGAAACTGAAACGTATGACTGCTTCACGGCAGAAATAGGCAGGCATATTTAGTATTCAGTATTATTAATATTTGGGTGAAAAGCTCCAGCTTGGAACAGTAAGTATCCTCGCTGATGGTATTATGCCAGAAACTTTTCGCCCGCAAAAACTCTATGACATTTTGGTAACCATTTGGGAAATGCCAAGCATTATAAAAAATAGATAATACAAAATCACAACAAGTTCTTTTCTTGGATTAAATAAGATGAAATTTAATTGAAACTGATTTTAAATTTCATTGTTGTATCCGATCCTAGATTGTAGCGAGATGAATCTAAGCCAGTTTTGGAAATTTATTTGCAAAAACACATTTACAATAGTCCTCTTTGTTGATCAGAGATCTAAACATCATAAGCTAGAGACCTATATTGTTGAAAATCTATTGAACCTTGTAGCAGTAACTGTCATAGAATAAATATGATTTTTCAAGATAGGCTTGCATGTATACAATTTCCGAACAATAAATATAACAGTTGAGTAAATGACAGATGAGCTCATATCCTATTTGACGGAAAGTTGTAAGCTCACAAGCGCCCCGATGTTCAGATTTTAGTTTGATCCAACGCTCAGAAATACTAATAGGAATTCAGTAGAGCAATAGAAGAAGTAAGAAGTCATATTTTTTATCCTAACCGGACAGTGTTATCTTGCCCACTGTTATTTTTTACGATTAAAGGATTACTGCTGGCCTGTAGGCCTTTAAAATTTCACCAGGACACGTGGGCGAGCCAAAGCTCAGTCAGGAGGGGTGGGATTTGCTAACAGCTACCCGAGCGTCTCCGAAGGAGACCTAACAACTCAAGAGCAGCTGCTTCAGGAATGAATCATCTCCTAATGTTAGAGCCGAAGGCGTCCAATGCAAAGGTTATTAGATCTAATGGGTAGTCAGCGGCGGCAACGATAAGGCGATGACGCAACCCACTGTCCTCAATACTCTTTGTTTCGTCTAATCCCAACAAACTACAAACTGACTACAAACTAAAACACAGAGCCATCAATCTAATAGACAGGAACAATTAATTGAAACGGAGTCAGCAGCCTGCCATGTCACTCCGCAGCAATTAGTGGACGGATTAAACAGAAAAACTTACTTTAATTGTTTTGTTTATCTGACCCATTTCTCCATCACAGATCCACTGATTCCGATACAGCTACTATGTTTAATACGTAGCTAAATTAAATGCAAAGTATACGTATTTTTTATTGTTCTTTATGATAAGAGTATCTTATAATATATTAAAATTATAAAGCTGAAGAGTTTGTTATTGAGGAAGGCTATAGACAATATAACATCACGCTAAAACTAATACAAGCGGAGCACCAATAAATAATGTTTCAAAATCAGTTTTTTTCCCTTTTGAGAGCTTCCGCTGCGTGCGCTGCAGAAACGGTTAAAGTTTCGTTAAAATAATGTATGACAGAATTCCCCCGATCACCCTTTTCGGCCAGCCTATACCCTGGGCCAGGAAGGTCAAGTACCTGGGAGTCACCCGGGATGCATCCATGACATTCCGCCCGCATATAAAAACAGTCCCCGATCGTGCCGCATTTATTCTCGGCAGACTCTATCCCATGATTTGTAAGTGGATTAAAATGTCCCTTCGGAACAAGGTGACACTTTACAAAACTTGCATAAGGCCCGTCATGACTTACGCGAGTGTGGTGTTCGCTCACGCGGCCCAAACATACATAGACACCCTCCAATCCCAACAGGTTAGCTGTCGGAGCTCCGTGGTTCGTGAGGAACATTGACCTACACGACGACCTGGGCCTCGAATCAATTCGGAAATACATGAAGTCAGCATCGGAACGGTACTTGGATAAGGCTATGCGTCATGATAATCGCCTTATCGTTGCCGCCGCTGGCTACTCCCCGAATCCTGATCATGCAGGAGCCAGTCACCGTCGACGCTCTAGACACGTCCTTACGGATCCATCAGATCCAATAACCTTTGCACTAGACGCCTTCAGCTCTAATAATAGAAGCAGGCTTAGGGACTCCGGTAGCCGTACTCGTCGAACTCGACAAAGAGGTCGACGTGCAACCCAACCCATGCATCAGCCCGCTGAGTTTCTCGCCGGATCTTCTCACCGGGTCGCGATTCCGATCCGGTAGTAGATTCATTCGCAATAACATCACGTAACAATACGTATCATTTCGTATTTCTTTAGAAAATATCATGCCTCGTGCGGGATTTAAACACCAGTCCAGTCGCATCACTTGAAGAGCAGCGTCATATCCTTTAGGCTATGGCGACTGAAAAGCAATGGCTCGGCTGTGACTATCGATATTATTATTGACGCTTTCCTAATACAAAGAGTCGACATTAACTATACAAAGTTTAATAATAACACATTAAGAAAAGTATAAACGGCAAACATAAATACAATGTTACTGAAACAAACAACGCAAGGATACCTTTCAAGCTAAAATTACTATTAAATACAAAAGACATTCGGGATCAAAAGAAACAGTCGAACAATAATTATGAATATTCAACATTAAAATAAGAGTTGCAATCTTTTCGCTCAGATCTACAAGGATTAATTATAACTGTACTCTGCAGTTCTGAAACAAAGGATCGTCTGGAAATTACAGAATAAGAATTATCTAGAGAACTATGATAACTAAAGATATTAAAAATTTGAATTGTAAATTCAATCAGCATTAGTCAGTACGATGGGTTCAGTGAAACGTCACGTAAAAACAAGATGATGAATCTTTCGTTGAATCTAATTTAGATTTTCTATATTCATTTAAAATCTTATTAATTACATAATATTTTTTTAAAAAAGGTATAAATATGTATAAAGGTATACATTTTTAAAAACACTATATAGACATAGATTACCCGGCAGACTTTGTAGTGCCTCAATCGATAAATAAAATACCTAAGCTTTTGTATAAAATAAACTTAAAACAAACAAAAGAAATCCGTCGGACGGGGGGACACATCAAAGGAAAAACAAAATTGTTATTTTTATTTAATTCCGACAATTTTCATGTTTATCTACCATTTAAACCTTCTCTGGACTTCCACAAATAATACAAGACCAAAATAAGCTAAATCGGTCCAGCCGTTCTTTGTCCCTCAAGAGGAATAGTTGTAACATGGCCGGTTTTGGAGACAAACGTGGCCACCATTTTTTTTGCAACACTCCGTGAACGAACAATTTTTGTTGGCTTTAACTCATTTTCGAACATCCAAACTCGTGACTGGTTTTTTGTTTCGGGTTCGTACGCGTATATCCAGGATTCGTCACCTGATACAATGTTGTATACAGCATTTGAGGATCCTGCGTGGAATCTTTCGAGAGTTCTGACGCACCAAGTAACGCGAGCCGCTTTTTGCTCTTCACAGAGCGAATGCGGTATCCATCGGGAAAACAACTTTTTTACACTTAATTGTTCATGCAAGATTATTTGTATTTGACTCATGCCAATGTCTAAAGTTGCCTGAATTTCGCGGTATGTCACATGTCGATCTTCCTCAATCAGCTTACGCACAGCATCAACGTTTTCTTGGGTGACTGCAGTTTTTGGACGACCTTGACGGGGATCATCACTGAGCTTGACACGTCCACGTTGAAACTCAGCAAACCAGCGATAAATTGTGGTTTTGGATGGGGCTTCATCACCAAATGCAGAAATCATCCGGTCAACACACTGTTTTTGTGTTAAACCACTTCGAATGTCATAATAAATCATCGCTCTTGAATTTTCTCGAGTCAATCCCATTTTCTCAACGACTAAATAAGTTTGACAAAACCTCGTGACAAGACCGAGAATATTTTTTTAAATAAATGGTATTCGATTTTTAAAACCAAGGAGTTTTCAATTAAAAAGATTTTAATATGACAGGAACAGTGGAAATATTCCATTCCCGATACTTTTAGTGCAGCCTAGTACTGAAAACTAATATTAACAGTATAATCGGTTACTGAACCCGCATTCATAATCGTTACAAATAAAATAAATGGCGCAAAAAGATCAACCGGCAAAAAAAATGAAATTCTTAAATTTCACGCATACATTTACCTAAATCAATTGCATGCCGTCCGTTCATCTGCCTACGTCACAAAGCCCCATACGAAGCTTAAAGCTACGTGTTTGTTGTAAATTAACCCATTTTTCCGAGTCCCGGAACAAAGCATAACCCCGTGATTAATTGACCAAATAAATTGTCTCGATGCATACCTGCTCGGAAAATGAAATAAAAAGAACAGAGCCTTATTTCTTTGGGCGGCAGTTAATTTGTCGATGCCACCTGCACGTTTATGTTCCGTTAAATTACTTGCTTCTATTGTTTTATGACCAAGAATAAAGACGAGTTAATACACACATACTACTTCTCACACACTGCGCTTGTCTGTACGTGGTCTCACGACACTCGCTCCTGAGCTCTCATCCACCCGCTACCATTCAGCTCTGTGCTACAGCACACCGCGCGTCACACACTGTGCTTGTCTGTACGTGGTCTCACGACACCCGCTCCTGAGCTCTCATCCACCCGCTACCATTCAGCTCTGTGCTCTAGCACACCGCGCGTCACACACTGCGCTTGTCTGTACGTGGTCTCACGACACTCGCTCCTGAGCTCTCGTCCACCCGCTACCATTCAGCTCTGTGCAACAGCACACCGCGCGTCACACACTGTGCTTGTCTGTACGTGGTCTCACGACACCCGCTCCTGAGCTCTCATCCACCCGCTACCATACAGCTCTGTGCTCTAGCACACCGCGCGTCACACACTGCGCTTGTCTGTACGTGGTCTCACGACACTCGCTCCTGAGCTTTCATTCACCCGCTACCATTCAGCTCTGTGCTCCAGCACACCGCGCGTCACACACTGTGCTTGTCTGTACGTGGTCTCACGACACTCGCTCCTGAGCTCTCATCCACCCGCTACCATTCAGCTCTGTGCTCCAGCACACCGCGCGTCACACACTGCGCTTGTCTGTACGTGGTCTCACGACACTCGCTCCTGAGCTCTCATCCACCCGCTACCATTCAGCTCTGTGCTACAGCACACCGCGCGTCACACACTGTGCTTGTCTGTACGTGGTCTCACGACACTCGCTCCTGAGCTTTCATTCACCTGCTACCATTCAGCTCTGTGCTACAGCACACCGCGCGTCACACACTGCGCTTGTCTGAACGTGGTCTCACGACACTCGCTCCTGAGCTCTCATCCACCCGCTACCATTCAGCTCTGTGCTCCAGCACACCGCGCGTCACACACTGCGCTTGTCTGTACGTGGTCTCACGACACTCGCTCCTGAGCTTTCATTCACCCGCTACCATTCAGCTCTGTGCTCCAGCACACCGCGCGTCACACACTGCGCTTGTCTGTACGTGGTCTCACGACACTCGCTCCTGAGCTCTCATCCACCCGCTACCATTCAGCTCTGTGCTCCAGCACACCGCGCGTCACACACTGCGCTTGTCTGTACGTGGTCTCACGACACTCGCTCCTGAGCTCTCATCCACCCGCTACCATTCAGCTCTGTGCTCCAGCACACCGCGCGTCACACACTGCGCTTGTCTGTACGTGGTCTCACGACACTCGCTCCTGAGCTCTCATCCACCCGCTACCATTCAGCTCTGTGCTCCAGCACACCGCGTGTCACACACTGCGCTTGTCTGTACGTGGTCTCACGACACTCGCTCCTGAGCTCTCGTCCACCCGCTACCATTCAGCTCTGTGCTACAGCACACCGCGTGTGACACACTGCACTTGTCTGTACGTGGTCTCACGACACTCGCTCCACTTTCATTAACATTCCGTTCTTAGTTTCAGTATGTCTAGTTCAATAATTATGTAACTATCCACACGCACGCGTCGATCGTCTGATGTAGCAGACAGAGCGGTGGCAACAAAGTTTGCCTATTGTGTATTCAACAATACAAAGGCCTAATGGGTGTAACTTTATCTGCACGCTGTACACAGTCGAGCAGCATTGAGAGATTTTTGTAGATGGGTTATTTTGATTAAA
The DNA here is from genome assembly GCF_030269925.1 of Bombyx mori. Lineage (NCBI taxonomy): Eukaryota > Metazoa > Arthropoda > Insecta > Lepidoptera > Bombycidae > Bombyx > Bombyx mori. The sequence continues at coordinate 8,990,397 of NC_085130.1, forward strand.
AAATAGTCAGAATCCTCAAAATTACAATGTTAGTTAAAATAAAATTTGGAATTAGTTCCTTTCGTTTAAAATTACACTATGCAATCTATAGTATCAAGTAAAATAATAATTTGTCCTTGCTAATAACGACGTGAAAGTCTCGGTAGCACTGATTTGGTCCGACAAGAAGAAATTTAAAACGCAATGTAACACTAACTTTTATTTAACTTTAAAGTAGTTAGTCTACATAAGTATATATAAAAATGAATTGCTGTTCGTTAGTCTCGCTAAAACTCGAGAACGGCTGGACCGATTTGGATAATTTTTATCTTGAATTATTTGTGGAAGTCCAGAGAAGGTTTAAAAGGTAGATAAATATGGAAAATGCTCGGAATTAAATAAAAATAACAATTTTGTTTTTCCTTTGATGTGTCCCCCCGTCGGACGGGTTCCTTTTGTTTGTTTTAAGTTTATTTTATATAAAAGTTTAGGACTTTTATTTATCGATTGAGGCACTACGAAGTCTGCCGGGTCAGCTAGTCTAACATAAATTTGTTTGAGCTGTTCTTAATATCACAGATTCGCGTATGGAAAAACTGATCAAATTTATTTGTATTACGTTTTTTTTTCTCTCTAAGCACCTGACATTTTTGTGCATACTGTGACATTGGCAAAATCAATGCCAAAGGCGTTGGAGCCAAATTTATCTAAAAAAATAAAACACTAACTCAAAATTAATCTATGGAGAGGGGATCAATGACCCCAAGAGGGCGAGTGAGGAACCACTAACTGTTTAAATCTTTCAATTTAAATTGTAAGTTCACTAAATATAAAATTCTAATACTTGGGTTATTTAGCTTTGGATTAGCAAATACTGTTGTTTATTTTTTCATAGGTTTTGTTTTTTTAAGGAAATTTCCTATCCGTCTGTGAAAATAATTTAGGGTAATTTTAACATTGAAAGACTTCAAATATCTCAATCGTCATATTCTGGTATAATCAAGCACCATATAAAGCATTCTTCTATAAGCATTTTTTTAACACATCAATTTTATAGTTTTTATACCAGCTGCTTATGCCATAGTTCCATAAAAATATTCATAAGCATACTCTCGACTCAACCATAACGGTGGCAACTCATACGGCATAGACACAGTAAAAATGGTATTTTTCATCCATAAACATTACCCTATAAAAATGTTTATTACAAAACTTAGCTGTCGTAATACTGTTGTTATATTTTTAACCGTCAAAGGTAGTTTTACAGCTATTTAAATACATCAGTAAAGTGCGCGGTGAAATCTAAAAGTCGGAATAAAAGCTGCCACGCCATGCGGTAATGCGCTTAACGATCGTTTCAAGTTCTTTGAAGCGCTCGAACCTTTGGCTTCATTTTTGCTATTGCTTTGCTCAAGTTCGGTGTAATAAGACCGCACATGTCAGCAAGCAATAACGGACACAGCGCCTTTACTTAACTTGAACAGTATTACCCTAGCTGGGAAAAAAACGTCCGTAACGTAAGATTTTAATTGGTAATGCACACAGTGTACGACTTAATTTTGTAATAACGTACCAAAAATAACATATTTTTTATCATCCATTGACCACGATCTCAGAGCGTTCGTTTGCACAATACACTAACTAACTCTTATGCAAACAGCCGTAAATGAAGTGTACCACAATAAGTTCGCACGTTACCGAATGACCGTGGGTTGTTGCGAAACCTCCAGTTTTATTTTCTTTATACCTCGAATAGAACTTAAAATTAATATTTTTATAATAAGGAACCTCGTTCCCATCCGGTGTCCCACGACACCACGCATCTTTTTTTTCTACCTAAGCTGATAGCCTTGAGAGGCTATGTCAGCTTTACCTAACAAGTAGCTCTTGGGGCTCAAACCTGACGACGTTCCTAACATTAACCCTAGCAAGAGCAGTGCTTCACAGAATTTACCACCGGATCGGAAACGCGATCTACTGAGAAGATCCGGCGAGAAGCTCAGTGGGCTGGATCTGTGGGTTAATTTACTCGCCAAGCCCTTCGTCGCAAGTGACGGGTTCGACGGGAACAGTGACCAGTACCTAAAAGCACCGTTAGTGGATCGGGAGAAACCGAAATGACGTGTTTAGGGTGATGTCGACTGTTTACCATTTGGTCCGCAGGATCGGGAATGTGAATCGTGATAATAGTCGAACAATTCTTTCCGCTGAAATTGAATTTTATCAACTAAATAATTTAATGTCCCTTCCGTATCTATACACAAAATCCGTATGGCTACAAATATTCTATGTTATAAATATTAAATGTTAATTATGAATGCTATGAACGTGAGAACTGAAATCAACTTTTGCGGAATGAGCTCACAGATAACCTGGTTACAGGAAGCCATAGATCGCTAATTGAATGGCATAACCTTGAAACATTAGATCTAGGTCTCAATACCTTAGTACAATCGCCAGTCCTACCTTTCATAACAGAATAGACGACTGGTTTGCGCAAGAAACAGACAGGGTGATGTTAGGTACTAATCAGTACGTACTCTCATCGCATTACTAATCTCTCCCACTTAGAATCCGAAATCATTTGGATGTCTCTACATTTATGCCTGACTAGCTGACCCGGCAGAATTTGTAGTGCCTCAATCGATAAATAAAAGACCTAAACTTTTGTATAAAATAAACTTAAAACAAACAAAAGCAATCCGTCTGACGGGGGACACATCAAACGAAAAACAAAATTGTTATTTTTATTTAATTCCGAGCATTTTCATATTTATCTACCTTTTAAACCTTCTCTGGACTTCCACAAATAATTCAAGACCAAAATTAGCTAAATCGGTCCAGCCGTTCTCGAGTTTTAGTGAAACTAACGAACAGCAATTCATTTATATATATATATATATATATAGATTTTTTAAAAGTATCATCTGACTCTTGAACGACCCATACTCCACGACCAGAGCGCTGTGACTAGTCCTAGTTCCAATAAGTTTCCAAGGGTAAGCTCTTGGCGTTGTTTGGCCTCTATCAGACGACTCGTACCTATACTATGCTATACATTACACTATCCCAACTAAAGCCCAGTAGCACATGTGTTTGTAAACTCGACGAAGTAATAACTTACCCGCCATTTTGCATATTTTTCTTATCAGCGAACAGTAATGCAGGTTTATGGTGAGTGGTCGCCGTGCGCTGTCGCCATTACTGTTTTATTACGCATTATTGCGGGCGTGAATAAAAAGGTATGATAAATGTCGATTGGAAAGATATAAGGCTATTGTAAATCATTGATTTCAATGATTCTTTCGGATCGGTTCGGCTTGCAGTTGGTTTTGATCTATACCAGCGGTCGGGGAACTTTTTTAATTATTACCCCAAAATACTTTTGTGTATGTGTTTGTGTATATTACCCCATGGCGAAGAACAAAAAAAACGAAATCGCTTCTTTTTAGTATCTTTTATATTATAGCCCTCATGATAATTTTGAAAAGAAAACAATAACTAACAATTTAACGATTCTAAAGAAGTTTCAGTTCAATATATAATTTTTACTCACAAAAGTTTCATTTTTACCCCCCAAAATTTCATTTTACCTCATTTGGGGTAATTTACCCCAGTTCCCCTACCGCTGATCTATACGAATAATTCTTCTGTAAGTTAGTGAACTCGGCTTGTCCTAAGCAACTGGAATGATTTAATTAAACTTTAGTTTTTACTTGGTCGTTAGATGGGATTTAGATTTATATTTGAACCTGCAGGTAACGCCAAAATCGAATTCTAAGATTTTTTTAAGTTTTCAGGAAAGAACATCTGCCAACTTTAGAATAATAAATCTTTAATTGATTTAATATTGTTACGCGCTGGGGTTCGGGATAAATAAAAAACAATCTACCGAATTACAAGTTAACACTGTATTCAACACTTAGAACACTTAAAACACTCAAAAAACACTTTAAAATTCTCAATTCACTTCTTCGGTTTCGCTTCAGGTGATGCGTTCCGTGTTTCGCTTCGAGTAGTTCCGATTACTGACTGACTGCGTGCCATCCCTGAAACGCTTGTATAGCCGATAACACATCCCTAGAATTATCGAGAATATTCTACACGTTTCGAGTATTGTATTTCCGCTATCTGCCAATAGATGGCGTTGTACTTCTCTACTGTTCAATTTTTTTATTTTTATTGCCTAGATACCTGCTAGATACCCATACGTGGACGTGCTCACAGCTCACCTGTTGTTAAGTGGTTACTGGAACCCATAGACATCTACAACGTAAATGTGCCACACACCTTGAGATATAAGTTCTAGTCTCAGTATAGTTACGACGGCTGATCCACCCTTCAAACCGAAACGCATTACTGTTTCACGGCAGAAATAGGTGGGGTGGTGGTACCTACCCATGCGGACTCACAAGAGGTCCTACCACCAGTAAAATACTACTAGGTCCTTCCATATTCGTTCGATTATTCGGCGATAGATGGCGTTACTCTTACCGGCGTAACAATATCTATACTAATATTATAAAGAGGAAAGATTTGTTTGTTTGTTTGTTTCGAATAGGCTCCGAAACTACTGGACCGATTTGAAAAATTCTTTTTCCATTAGATGCCGACATTGTCCCTGATGAACATAGGCTACTTTTTTTTTTTTTTTTTATTTTTTTTTTTTGGTTTCATGTGTGTTTTAATGTTTCCGAAGCGAAGCGAGGGCGGGTCGCTAGTATTCTATAATAGGCTAGAAATTAAAAGAAGAATATATGAAGAATATATACACAAATATATGAGCAAAAATGAAAACTTTACTTGTAGCCTTAAAGCCCGAAGTACGAATTACGAAGTAATTTAAGTAAAAAAAAAATCATTGTCTAAATATAGCTGATGTTCTTGTAATACATTCCTATGTTTTACCATGTCATTATGTGTTAACAAAATGAAGTCTAACACGCTCAGCCCGTATCTAACTTGCGGTGGAATAACAAAAACATAGAGTTCTCTGTCGTAGAGAGGTCATAGCTACAATTTCAATGAGGGTCGGAAAGAGACGACCGCACATCACTAAAACAGAATACCTGCTGTGAACGTGTTAATAATCACAATTCATGTTTAAAATAAATCTAGTACACGGTGGGGAAAGCGCAGATTAGAACAATTACAATTAATCATAATTGCTACTCTATAGCCAAAATATATAATACTGTGTAGTATGCAGGAACAACAACAACACGAAAAGAACTAAAACACTTTACATACGTAAGATTAGTTGCGGTAGAGTTGTAGAGTGTCTGTGTGTCGGGGAGTAATGCGTGGTTTCTAGGACTCTACATAACGTAGAGAGTGCTGTAATTGTTACATTGTTTCTATAATTGCGAAATACAAATAAATTTGCCATCACCGTACGAGTATATACGTAATGATTTTTTATTTATTTATTGCTTAGACGGTTGGACGAGCTTACAGCCCATCTGGTGTTAATTGGTCACTGGAGTCCATGGACATCTACAACATAAATGCGCCACCCACCTTGAGATATAAGTTGTAAGGTCTCAGTATAGTTACAACGGCTGCCTCACCCTTCAAACCGAAACGCATTACTGCTTCACGGCAGAAATAGGCAGCGTGGTGGTACCTACCCGTGTGGATTCATAAGAGGTCTTACCACCAGTAACAAGAGGTCCTACCACCAGTATTGTTGATACAATACACTGCGAAACCACTTGTAGGCAGACGAGCGTACAGCCCACCTGATGGTGAGTAGTTACTGTCGCCAATGGACTTCAGCAGAACCAAGCCGCTGCCTACCCTTGAAAATAAAACCGTCAGAAATACATTTAAGTACATTTTTTTTATAAAAACTGATCATGTGTACAAAGTTACAGTTTTGATATAGCAGTGGTCATTTAACAAGCCCTAAAACACAGTTAAAATAAAGCGGCGACAGTTAAATTGAACTGTCGCGGTCAAAGTGCCAAACTAAACAACGTTAGTAATTAGTTAGGAAACTACACAATGCGTTTAACTACATAGTTTTAATGGAGCAACGTGTGTGGCTAATGGATACAAAACGTTAGAAATTCCAAAACCGATGGTTATGGTCGAAATTAGATAATGGTTTTTTAAAAATGTAGCTAGTAGCGTAGTTTGATTGAGAGGTTCTGTAGTTTTTTTAATACGCTTTTTTATTAGTAACGGAATCTTTGAACATGATTTTGACCCCCTTCAAAACGTCGAATTAACAAAAAATTTGGCATACCAATTATGGATCTATGACAATGAAATATTAAAAAAAAAAAAAAAAAAAAAAACTAAATAATAGTAGAAAAGCGTGGGGTGCACGGTATCAGTAGTTATAAATAATTTATGAACAGATTTGAGTAGAAGGGTTATATATATTCTTTATATCAAAATAAGATTTCCTGAAAAACACCCCACGCTTTTTTTACATAATTTTTTCTTACACTATTTTTAATTCAAATTTATTAAAATTTATTTTCTATTTTTTAGTTGGGTTTTCTATAAAAGTAGTTTTTGTTAGTTTTTTTAAACTATTATCTATTTTTTATGTTTATTTACAAATATTGTAAAAAAAATTGACAAAAATTGTAAAAAAATATATTTTGGTGTATACAGTATATATATTCATATGCATGTAGTAAAAACCGGTTATTTTCATATTACAAACAGACACTCCAATTTTATTTATATGTATAGATTACTGTATCTATGCACCTTTATAACACACTGAACCACCGTAGTTCGTATACATTTTACAGAATGATCAGGCATTTTGGAGACTTAGATTATATATTCAGACTTCGAACCCAACACACCATAGATGAAAGCATTCACTTTATGATATGACTACAGGCTGCGGTAACTACTTAACAGTAGCTGGGTCGTGAGCATGCCCATTTAACCCAATAATAGAATTTAGGGTAAAATGTCATTTCCAAATCAGTGATTCTTAGTTTTAATAAAAACGTGTTCTATAATTCGAAAATTAAACTTCTATAATATAATCTTGTTGAAATTGCGTAATCCAAGCTACAAGTCAACTTAAAGAGCTTTTTATGGAAGCTCCCTACAAAGATACGAGCTTTGATATTTATGAAACGGGCGAACGTTGTCTTGAGCTTATAACAGATCATAAACGGTTAACCGGTGACACAGCTTAAGGGAAAGCTTCACAAAAGCTTTATTTAACTTACCGTATAATTTCTGCTTACACAGGCATACACTATATCCAGCTATTTCTACCATCTTCATCATCACCTAAGGCCATCACTTTTCCTGTTTTCGAATACTATTGTCATAACTCAAATACGTTTTTTTTTATTGCCCTTGTAGGCAGACGAGCATACGGCCCACCTGATGGTGAGTGGTTACCGTCGCCCATGGACTTCAGCAATGCCAGGGGCAGAGCCAAGCCGCTGCCTACGTTAGCAGTATTATCGTTGTTGTGGTATTTCAGTATCGCTTACTTATAGATGGGCTATCCGTCAGAAGTGATTTACCAATGCCAGTTGAAAATTCAGGCTTCAAAATGCAAAGCCTTCTTTTTTCGAAGTACCTCCCCTTAACCAAAATAGTAATATCGTCATCGCCCATAAAAGGAGCCCTTATCCCTTATGGAAATATAAAATCTTGTTGTTTTAGCATAGGGCCAAGGACATACACTTTATGACTTAATAAAACACTATTCGAAACACGCGCAAGGAAACTTCGATCTAATTCTAAAAGCAATACAGTATAAATTACATCAGATGCTAAAGTTTGATAGGGTATGCCAGGGAATCGGGGTCAAATATGGTTTTGATGCCATAATGGGCTTTATGGGCGGCACTCAAGCGCTATGTTGGCTTGATTGGGTCAAGTATACATGTTTAAGGCATTTTGAAGTTCTTAAGTAGCGATTTCGTGTTTAATCGGTTTCAAAGGATAAGTGATTGGTTGTGAAATTTCAAGTGGTATGTTTGTTTACTCTCTGTTAATAATGCAGACCAGACCTGCTTCGTGTAAGACGGTACCACGTACCAGTACGTATTTCTATTGTAAATCATAAGAGTATAAAAGCAGCAATGGAGTTGAAAGTTTAATTTTTATACGATATGGTGTTTTTTTTTGAGTGTACACTGGACTGATAAACATCACAGCGTATTTTTATTTTTTTTAATGATTAAGGGATTAGTGGGGGCCTGGAGAACTTTCCAGTTTCACAAGGACAGGTGGACGAGCAAAGGCTCAGCCAGGCAGGGGTGGGATTTGCTAACGGCTACCGGAGTCCCTCCGAAAGAGTCCTAACAACTCAAGAGCTGCTGCTTCGCGAATGAATCTACTACGGGATCGGAATCGCGACCCGCTGAGAAGATCCGGCGAGAAACTCAGCGGGCTGATGCATGGGTTAAGTTGCATGTTGCGTCTTTGTCGAGTTCGACGAGTAAGGTTACCGGGGTCCCTAAGCTTGCTCCTGGTACTAGAGCTGATGGCGTCTAGTGCAATAGTTATTGGATTTGATGGATCCGTAAAGACATGTTTCGTGTATACTATATCTTGAAGTATGAATTTAAAGTTTCAACGGTAATATTTAAACGGTAGCCCATCCTCCAAACCAGACTACATCAAGTCCCAACAATAAACCAAACGCAGTAGTTATTTTAGTTTAATGATAGAACACCACCTACCCCACAAGCTGTATAGCTTGATGATACTATCGTACAGTTAACAGAACAACATTTTTATGGTCCCTGCTACGTAAGGGCCGCCGTGAAACCTCCGCCATAAAGATGGAAATTTGGTGGGCTTAATTAATAAAATAAAGCGATTTTCTTGAGTAAAGGAATATTTTCGGGGAAAATTTAATACCCAGCACTTTTAGTTGCGCGCCATTTTGTTTTGCGGCTTGGTGATTTCAAAACATCGGTCAGCTTTTGTTTTCTCTTTTCTTTTTTTATCAATCAATTTCACTTTTTTTATCGAATTAATACAATAATAAATTAATATAAGTAAATCTAATATTATTATATACTTTCTGTCGGTATTATATGCGTGCATTCAATTGTCATTAAGTCGTTTGCCCTTTAGTAGCCTACAGTTGCGCGTCAGACCAACACGCAATAATTTTGATATTTTCTGCCTATTCTTAATTTTTTTTCTATTACTACCGTTTCCAATAAAACAAAAAATTTATCAAAGAAAATTTCGCTTAGATTAAAATCGTTTCTGAAATATCTCTCCACATTACCCGGTACTTTATTGCTTGCAATGTCAGATTCGGTCAGACTTGTTTGTTTAAAATTTAGCTCCGTATATTAAATTTTCAATTACGACCGTCTAATGAGTTTCATTTTTATGTTTCAACAGCTCAGCCCGCAGCCGATGGTAGAATAATTAGGGCAGAGCTTCTTATGTTGTGGTTAATTTTTATTATACAAACATAGAAGCGAGCTCACGGACTACCTGGTTTTAAGTGATTACCGAATTCCATAGAACGTCACAACGTGAATGTTACTTTGAAACATAGCCGAAATTTGTGTTATATCGACCCGATTTTTTTTTGCCCTTGTAGTTAGACGAGCATACAGCCCACGTGACGGTGAGTGATTACCGTTGCCCAGGGACGTCAGCAATGCCAGAGGCAGAGCCAAGCTACTGCCTAGCGTGAAGTACTCTCCGCAAGTATCGTTTGAAGAAGGACATGTCATAGCGCTCGGGAAACATCGTAGAGTTTGGAATTGGAATCCCCTCCCCTCCCCTATGGAGACTCATTCCAAAGCCGGATGGTAGGTGGCAAAAAAGATCTTTGGAAACGCACTGTGGACGAACTCTACTCTGGTGGCAGGCGGTGCGATGCTAAAAACGAGATGATGAGATCATCTCAAACAATTCCTCAGATTCCTCCTCACGGAACACACTGTACAAAATACACAGAGAACTGAAGTCCCTCAGCAGACCCAGAGGTTCCAAACGATCCATGAGAATGGGATTTTCGACAATCCGAACGGCCTTCTTCTGTATGGAGTCAAATGGAAGTAACTAGTATGGTAGCGACTATCTCACTAATCAAGTTGGAACGCGTGATCACTTTACGGTAAAAATAAGCAGCATGATGGAATCAACCCGGAAGTCTCACGATACATTCTACCACCGGTTTAAGCTGGTTAGGGGTTTCTAGACGACACTACTTCTGAATCCCTTACTAGGGTTTTACACAACCATTGGCAAGCTCAGTCTAGACTGGTACTAGGTCCAGAACTGGTGATCCTGATAAAAATATGCGATTTATAATAGTTTTTCAGTCGGACTCGATATTGTTTATGTTGACATTACCTATGTAACGTTTGCAACAGAGATAGCATTTCTAGAAATTAGCCGATTGCCTCTTTCTAAAAGTCGATAATATGCAATATTTATCGCCTGACACTGTACAAGCTCTGGATAAAATTGGAACTCTGAGTGCACTGAGCATAGACACACCCAATTTTCATAATTACGAATCTAACTAATTATTTACGCTGCTAATTACTAACTTGCACCATACACTAGATCTAAAAATACAGTGTGCGCCTTTGAAGTGTTCTAGTGGGGACAACGAAACTAGCTGACCTGCCGGCCAAAAGCTTACATCCTGTTGGAATATTAACTTTAGAAAAGCTTTGTTGGTACCTCAAAACCTTCACCCCAATTTCAAAGTTTCGACAAAATTCCAGGAGCAGATCTGACCTGACCGCTGTGCTTTGTTGCTACGAGTATGTATATAGCATTTTGCAGTGTATGTTGATGGATAGACAAGTTTACGTATCGTAGTGTGCATGGCGTGACCCATTTTGAGAAACTTTACTGGTGGTAGGACCTCTTGTGAGTCCGCACGGGTAGGTACCACCACCCCGCTTATTTCTGTAGTGAAGCAGTAATGCGTTTCGGTTTGAAGGGTGGGACAGCCGTTGTGACAATACTGAGACCTTAGAACTTATATCTCAAGGTGGGTGGCGCATTTACGTTGTAGATGCCTATGGGCTTCAGTAACCACTTAACACCAGGTGGGCTGTGAGCTCGTCTACCTGTCTAAGCAATAAAAAAATCACAATTGCGTAACCGCTCCATTCCCATACGAATTGGTATTTAAGGTGTTTGGGCTTCATAGCCCGTGTGAGATCATACTACCTATACATCATCAATAAAGTTGATTGGTGATAGCAGTATGCGAAAAAAATACTCGGAATGTTGTTGTCCTTTCTCCTGTAAATCCCAGATTTGAACTGAGCTTTCCTATACTTCACAAAAGTCCTTTCAGACATACCTCTATAGACACAGACCTGATCGGATTGCATGAGTGTCTATTATTCATAGGTAGCTAGCCTTAACCTATTTTGTTAAGAATATCTCTTTTAAACTTAATTTTTCTGAAATGTTAATACGACAGATCCTTTGTAAGCACGAAGAAGCAATTTTTAAGGATCCGTGGTTTTGGCGGGAGAGCACTTATCGCGCGTCGGATTAAGCTTGTGGCGTTCGGCCACAAAAGACGCGTTTCAATAATGATAAGCGAGAGCGTTTTAAAGTTGACAAATTGAGAGTTTTTAAGATTGTCACTGTTCATCTCTGAAGCGTCTGCGCTCTGATGGATAATACCTATTAAACTCATATTGAGTGATGCAGGTATACCGGAATTTAAATCTGACAACGGAAACGATATATGTATTGCAATACCTATAATAAAGCATATCATTGTAATCATAACTGAAACCCTATCTACTGCGGATGATTTGTGAGTTCTGCTGTGAGTAAATACAATATAATTCAGACTTTAATCTCAGGTCTTAAGGTCCATTTTATGATAGCTATGGGTTCCGAAATAGGAAATCATCAGTTGATACTATTCTTCTTTGTATCCACCTTATTCCACTAGATGGGTTCGGCACAGCGAATTTTTCTATTGCATTCTCTTCTATCAGCCGTCATCTCAGCACTCACTCCTCTCTCTCTCTCATATCGTCATGCACACAATCCATCAATGTCTTCTTCGGTCGACCTCTTCCCCCTCTACCTTGCATTGCCATTTCCATACATCTCCTAGTCACATGCATCTCCTCTCTACACATCACATGTCTATACCACGCTAACCGTCCGTCAATATCAGTTGATATTATTATTGAATGTCATATCAGCTATTTAATACCGTTTCCAATTTATGTCCTATTAGCAAAAGAGCTTAAGTCAAAATGCCTTTTCAGTGGCCCGACGAAATAAATAAGGTCCTTTATCTCAGGATTATCTCTTTAAGAATAACGTGTATGCCCTTTTGTTTGAACGGGACTTTTTTAAGCAAATAAGACCGGGACGGCTCGTCGCCGACAAATCTGTACCATTTTCACGATTTTACCAAAATCTGATTAATTTTTTTTCTTTTTTTTTTCAGTTTGTTTAGGCAAATTGGCTTGTCGAAGTTTGGCAATGTTTTTCCACTGTCGAATTTAATTTGTATGAACCTAATTTTCACATTGATTAGTATGATTCATTAGAATATAAAAATAGATTTTGAATGATAAAAGAAAAATCGCTTATATAAATGAGTATTTGCTGCCAATCGGGATCATGTACAATAGACATTCTAATCATGAAACAAGTGTTATTTTACTGCTTACAGCTGGTAGGGCCTCTTGTGAGACCGCACGGATAAGTACCACCAACCCGCCTATTTCTGCCGTGAAGCAGTAATGCGTTTCGGTTTGAAGGGTGGGCAGCTGTTGTAACTATACTGAGACCTTAGAACATATACTTCAAAGTGGGCGGCACGTTTACGTTGTAGATGTCTATGGGCTACAGTAACCACTCAACACCAGGTGGGCTGTGAGCTCGTCCACCGATCTAAGCCATAAAACAAAAAGGTAAACATTATTATATATGTGTAACATATTACCCATCTGATGGTGAGTGGTCACTGTTTCACATGTCACCAACAATGTCAGGGGCAAAGCCAAGCTGTTGCCTACCGCTAAAGTCCTGAACTTCAATTTATCAAGCTCAGACACAATTATTTTTATTATCAGTCATTGTTTTACTTACAATTCGTATGTCACTGTTGTTTCACTCAGTCATTACAGTTACCTACATACATGTGGATTTCTTAAGGGCTTTTTTAAATATCAAAGTCACAAAATGCCCTAACTAATACTATAATGGTAGATATTGTAGAATGTTTATTGGTGGTAAGGGGTCCTGTGAGCCCGCATGGCTAGGTATCTCTCTTCGATCGGTCCCTCACTGCTGAGGATCGTGACTCAGTCCGATCCCGTCAATCAGCTGTCTCCATCGATCCTGTTTTGTAGCATGGTGGAGTGCGTCGCTGACAGGTACCCTCAGTTCCTCCGCTATTTGGTCCGACCATCGTTTGAGACCTCTACACCTAGGCCTTTTCCCCTCTAATTTACCGGTCACCACAAGGCGTTCCAAATTACTGGTATCCCTGCGTGCAACATGACCAAAATACCGCAATATTATTTGTAGAAAAGCTAGGCTTTGGTTTGGCTAGGTACCACACCCGAATCTGCAATAAAGCAGGTATACATTCCAGTTTCAAGGGTGAGGCAGGCCGTTGTTATACAGAACTGTGACTTAGAATTCACTTCTCAAGATCGGTGGTGGCAGTAACCTGGTTAATGTTTATGAGCTCTGGTGACCACTTAAAACTAGGTGGGTCGTGAGTACTTCCGACTATCGCAGCAGTAAAAAAAAGCATAACTCAATCGAGATTTTTAGTGCACATAGCGTGTGGGATACCTTTTAATGGGATACCTTAAAAATTATATCCAGTTTTTTTTTTATTTCTATCTAAGGGTGGACGAGCTCACAGCCCACCTGGTGTTAAGTGGTTACTGGAGCTGATAGACATCTACAAAGGAAATGCGCCACCCACCTCGAGATATAAGTTCTAAGGTCTTAAGTATTGTTACAACGGCTGCCCCACCGTTCAAACCGAAACGTATTACTGCTTCACGGCTGAAATAGGCAGGGTGGTGGTACCTACCGGTGCGGACTCACAGGAGGTCCTGCCACCAATTAAATTAAAACGAGTTTAGTCGAATCGTAGCTTTGGAAGGTAAAGTTCGCAAAAGTACCGCCTCTAAGCTTTTACATTTCAGGTGGGTTTTATTCGTTTAATTTTTACTGTAATACGTGACTGCTTGGTAGCAGAAATAGGAGGAACGGCGATGCCATCAAATGGGGTCTAAACCGACCACCAATCCTTAACACAGGAAATATATTTATATTTTTAAGCACATAAATCTATCAGCCCGCAATCCAATATTTCATTTATTCATAATTCCATTTCAGGCAACACACTGGTTCTTTTCGTGTCCGCTAAATCGGTTTCGTCTTTACTCCATTGACAATAGGAGTTGTTTTCGAATGCGGCAACGCACTTGGTTTCAAGGATCACGTAGTCCATTCTTAACTTGATCACAGTTAGGAAATGAACGAACGTGGTCTCATAACACATTTACGGGGTAGAAGATGATTTTTCGAATAGTCCCGTCCTCGATTCACAAAGCCACGTACCAATTAAATATTTCCCCCTGAATTATTAAGGTCTCGAACTAACAAACTATACGGGATGGGAAAGTAAATATTACCGAAAAGGAATTTATAATTAAGCTTAGCCAAATATTTATATTAAATTAAGCACAACTGCCCTACATAGGCATACGTTTTTTCATGTACCCTACAACGGATACATTTGTCGAACGTCACTGTCGTCGTATGAGATCATTAACCCGACGTTTATTGTCTTAGATTAATCAGTTCTAGAGTTCCAAAAAAAGCGTGAGTTATAATTTCGAGAATGGGAATATATACTGTGAGTTTTTTTTTATTTGGTATCCACAATCGTTTTGACTCGTCAATGCCAATTACGGAGCCTATCAAATTGCGCAACATTGTTTCACAATTGAATTCGTGCAAAAAAAGCCGTCACATTGACAGGCCCTCACCTCGAATTTTAACGGAAAAAATCGCAAGGAATAGGCAAATTACTTCCATAATGCGGATATTGAGAAAGTTTGGAGATTGGAAAACCTTTTCCACTTGAAAGACGAAGGGAAATTTTCCTTGTAAAAAACAGGTCGGCCTCGCAGTCGGCACGTCAAATAAATCACGCATTCTGACATGCATTCGGGTACGAATCGAAGAGGTTCAGCCCAGGGACAGACTTAGCACTACCAGATATTAGCTTAAAGGATAAGACGCTAGTGTGCCAGTTTTGGGAGATGCGACCATGTCAATGTTCAAAGGCCACAAGTGAGTACTGTAAGGTTTATGATTATTTATATAACATGATTATATAGAATCCTGTACATATTAAGAATTATTATTAATAATGAGGCTTATATTGCAAAACCATTAAAATATTATTGTGTATTAGTTGCTCCATTGATTGCTCTTAAAGTCACGTGAGTAAGCTACATGACCGGCCAAGACGGGGGTAATCGGCTGAGACATATATTTTAAAAGTGAATGCAGGCGGTTAGAAAAGAGTTGTTGAATAAGACCCATAAATGTAAAATTATCAGATTAAATCAGAGTGCGAATAAAGTTAGTCTATTTAATTTATACATCTGACACCCAAAAGTACCAATTACAAAAAGCAATTCCATAATATGGATAATGGAATAAAAAAGGCCTCATATGAATAATCCCACAGCACTTACAAATTGGTCTACCCATAAATTGATAATAGTAATTGTGGTAGGTAATTTGTCATGTGAAAATTAAAAAATTCTCATTATTCGACTTATTTCTACCATTGGAAATAGTCTATTAATCACTCTACCTCGATAAGTTCCAGTGTTTATTGTAATGTAATAACAGTTTTTCCTTCTATTGAACCAGAGTACATTACTGATTTTCATTTGCCTTTATACCTTCTGTCCAATACTTCGACCCGTATTTCCATTAAATTATGTTGACCCCCAGAATTCCAGCCGAATCCGTATCTGTCCAATCGAATATTCGATCCCACAATGGATGATGCGATAACCTGCTCGTAATTCATCCAACGGCCGATATTAGGAGAGTACGGATTTACATACCACGTTTTACTTCTACAAGACCAAAGCTGATTTATGCCTTGCCTCCCTAAACGGGGCAATCCTCGGCAAAAACATATAAATGAGGTATTTTTTGAAGCGTAAATCTTATAATGCTGATTTGTCCTACATTACGCTCCTCTGCCGGTATCATCCTCGCTTAGTCGGAGAGTTCGATGGACATGTTCAATTCAATTACCATAGATATAGGTACCACTTTAATGTTCCTTTTTGTACTTGTTTTACTGGTGGTAGCACCTCTTGCGAGTCCGCGCGGGTAGGTACCACCACCCTGCCTATTTCTGCCGTGAAGCAATAATGCGTTTCGGTTTGAAGGGTGGGGCAGCCGTTGTAACTATACTTGAGACCTTAGAACTTATATCTCAAGGTGGGTGGCGCATTTACATTGTAGATGTCTATGGGCTCCAGTAATCACTTAACACCAGGTGGGCTGTGAGCTAGTATATCCATATAAGAAAAAAAATAAGGAACTTCGTTCCAAAAACTTGTTAAATTTTACCTTTTGGTTGTCGGGGCATTATTCGTTCGATCAGTTTGAAATTAATCGCAAAGTCTAGAGATATTTTTATACAAACGCTAGTTAGTACAATATTTAAATATCTACGAATAACAAATATCTTGGTCGTCCGTGATCACGAAAACTGTAGAATATTCGAAAAGCCGGAGGTAATTTCAAGACAATAATAAACTCAAGATGAAACCTGTAAAAGCAGTTTTAATTACATACAATTGCTCCAATTTGATTAAATTTATCATGTTACATTTCATAATTGTTGTATTTATGAACAATGAAGTCCAAATTTATATTATCTCCTTAACTTTTCTGTACATTGACAGACGATTTTGCATTTCATCAGAATCTGTTATTGAGACCATATAGATCATGACCTGAAGCCCATCTTCTATACTAATATTATAAAGAGGAAAGATTTGTTTGTTTGTTTGTTTGTTTCGAATAGGCTCCGAAACTACTAGACCGATTTGAAAAATTCTTTTTCCATTAGAAGCCGACATTGTCCCTGATGAACATAGGCTACTTTTTTTTTTTTTTTAATTTTTTTTTTTTTTGTTTTCATGTGTGTTTTAATGTTTCCGAAGCGAAGCGAGGGCGGGTCGCTAGTAAAATATAAGGTCTGTATTAAATATTAGTGACAGTCCTTTTACACGCAGTTGATATCCGCTTTGCGCCTCTCGCGAGGGTTCATGATGCGCCTTACTAAAGTCTGCGTGCGATGAAACGTAAGTAATAAACTTCGCGTCATTACGGATCCTCCTGATCCACTAACGGTGCTTTTAGGTACCTCAAGCACCGGTCACCGTCCTCGCCGAGCTCGTCGCCTGCGACGAAGGGCTCGACGAGTAAATGAACCCATAGATACAGGCCACTGAGTTTCTCGCCGGATCTTCTTAGTGAGTCGCGTTTCCGATCCGGTGGTAGATTCTGTGAAGTACTACTCTTGCTAGGGCCAGCGTTAGCAACACTCACGGCTTGAGCCCCGTGACCCCCTACACGTTTAAGACAGGCTGAAATAGCCTCTCAAGGCTATCAGGATAGGTAGGAGAATTTTTTTTTTTTTTTCAAACTTATAGACCCTAATCTATGCAGAACTTAAATTTCAAATTTCAATCGTGCATCACAACGATATCTGTTCTCTAGTTATAAATTTATAGATACATCACAAATAACATAAATTTTAATATTCATTGTCACTTCAGAAATCAGTAGATGATGACCGAGCCTTGTTCGTTTTTTTTTTTTGATATCATCATTTTTTTCGGTCTTGAAAGCGGTTAGTTGACCTCAATTAAGAAAAATAGTATTATTATTCGCCAATAGATGTTGGGAAGAGTTGATTATTGAAAACACGAATAAAACAACATTTTCTGAAAATAAATCGATTTATCACCTCCGTAATCCCCTGTATACTAAATTTTATGAAAATCGTTGGAGCCGTTGCCAAAATTCAGATTATATACATATAATATATTAATATACAAGAATTGCTAAGGTATAAGATATTTGCATTCGCCCAGTCTTTAGCCCGAGATACTTCGTGTCGCAGCTAAAGGAATCATTAGTAATTTCTCTTCCCAACCGAAAACAATCTCAACAACACTAAGTGATCCGCCCTTATCTTAATGAAACGTCCCGAACTCAGTCGACGAGAAATAACGAATTTAATAAAACGTGATAAAAAAAAAAGTTAAGTTTCGTTCTAATCTCGCCCTCGTTACAATTTTGAACAGAAAAAAGTAAGAAAATTAAATTATCCAAATGAAGTTTTATTGACGGTAATATCTCGGACTCGGGTCGTGTGTTTGAGATCAGGTGAAACGCACGACTAATGTCTAATGAAGTAAGTTGGGAAATATAGTATTTTAATGACAATATCGGCTTGGCTGTTCGTGTAGTTTTGCGACATGATGTTAAGCGGCTACTGGTACCCACCACAGTGTGTGCCGCCACACAGAAATGGGGCCATCTCGTGTCTCGTTGAAGTCGTCTTGGCCTAAAGGATAAGACGCCAGGAGTTTTTTTTTAATTTATTTTTATTGCTTAGATCCACGGACGAGCTCACAGTCCACCTGGTGTTAAGTGGTTACTGGAGCCCATAGACATCTACAACGTAAATGCGCCACCCACCTCGAGATATAAGTTATAAGATCTCAGTATAGTTACAACGGCTACCCCACCCTTCGAACCGAACCGCATTACTGCTTCACGGCGGAAATAGGCGGGGTGGTGGTACCTACCCGTGTGGACTCCCAAGAGGTCCTACCACCAGTATTCGTATATAGCGATGCGACTGTATCGGTGTTCGAATCCCGCAGGCAGGTATAATTTTTTCTAATGAAATACGTACTTAATAAACGTTCACGATTGACTTCCACGGTGAAGAATAACATCGTGTTTTATTATATCCGCAAAATAATAATTTACGTAATTCCGTCCGTCTGCACGGGTAGGTACCACCACCCCGTCTATTCCTGCCGTGAAGCCGTAATGCATTTCGATTTGAAGGGTGGGACAGCCGTCGTACTGTTAGAACTGAGACCTCAGAACTCATGCCTCAAGGTGGGTGGCGGCATTTACGTTGTAGATGTCTATGGGCTCCGGGAACCACTTAACATCAGGTGGGCTGTGAGCTCGGGTAATGTATAAAAAAAAATCTGATCTTATTTGGTAATAGAGAGATTTTGTTTCATAAGAGAGTGTTAATTATGAATGTGGAAGGCCATAGAGGAAGAGGTAGTTAACCAACTGGTAGCTAATCTACGACGGAGTAAAATTATTACTGATATAGTTCTTCTAAGTCTGTATACCAACAAAGTGACCCATACTATTTGTTCTACCATCTCGAAAGGCGAATGCGATTGTAATAGAATCGAATCTCCGATAACCACTACATCGTGTTTGGATTCGTTTTCCGTGAGACCTTTTAGATTTGCAGATATTTTAAAAACCAATTGGTGGGATAAATACGTTTAAAATGATTAAAGAAATTTTTTATTTAGACTTAGATTTTAGACTTCTGGTATGCATTAGGTTTTCTGGTATGCATTTGCGGTAGGCAGCGGGTTGGCTCTGTCCTTGGCATTGCTGAAGTCCATGGGCGACGGTAACCACTCATCATCAGGTGTGCCGTATGCTCGTCTGCCTACAAAGGCAATAAAAAAAAAAGCATATCGCTAACACGTGTTTGTGAATAAATGGCTACGTCAAAGTTTGAAAATCTTTTGGCCTGAGACGATCACTAACAAAGAGCTGTGGAGGATCACCAAGCAGACACCAATGGAGAAGGAGATCCTTACACGGAAGTGGCATTGGATATGTCACATATTGAGAAAGTCCGATACCCACCTGTTCATGAGAGCAATGACCTGGAAAGTGGCAAAAGAAAGAAAGTCCATCCCAGAACAACTTGGCGTCGCTCAGTAGAGCAGAAACTGGCCGTTTTAGGCATGACCTGGGAGGAGCTAGAACAGACTGCCCAAGACCGATGCAAATGGAAGGATTTGATTCAAGTCTTACACCTCAGCAGAGGATAATAGGAAAGAAAGAAGAAGATGCAGATAACACATATGAGATAACAATAAACATCCAAACGCCGATTAGCAGTCTTATCTAGTATTTTCTTCGAAGTCAAAAATAATCGGCTATCACAGCTCTGCAGTTTGTCAATGTGCTCTCGACAGTAGTGCCAGACACTTTACAATATTTGACAAAATCCAAACGTTCGCTAAGACACAAGTTTAGCCCGGGACACCAGTGCTACGAGGCCCCTATTGTTTGTGCTGTGCAATTGTGTGTGCCCAAGTGTGAGAGTGTTTCATCTGGAGTTGCTGTTTCGGAGTGGAAACGCCCCGAACAGTGAGACGAAGGACCCGGGAACAGGTAAGTGGATCGACACTTCTTTCCTTAAACGATTAGTTTAATACGGGTAGGTGTCGACCAGCCTGTGTAAGCTGCGTTACCGTTTTATTTGAATATAAAACCGGCGAACGTTAGCGCCACCGAGTCTGGCCTCCCTGTGTCATTCCCAGTCCTCTCCTACCCTTCGGGGCTAGGCGGGGCGGTCGCAAAACCCGATAAACTGGTCTACGTAGAAGGTTGTTGGCGTTTGAACCCCCTACCGTTAGTTAATTAAGTCTCGACAGTAAGATTATTTAATCCCTTATTTTTATAAATTAATTTCTTAGTACCATTTAATATAATAGCAGTAATTTTATTTTGTTATTTCATTAGTTTACCAATTAATTTAATCTACCCGCTTTTAACAAAAACAAGTGGCGCTGCTATAGAATATTAAAATTACGTTTGTCTTTTCTTTTGTATCTACCTACTTTTAATATCACATTTTGTTTAACATAGTTTAGTTTAAAATTTTTAATACATTGATTCTGGTGCACCGGCCGGCATTCATAAGTGGTCTATGCTCTATCCATCCATTGTTTATTTAGAGTTATCCTGATTTGTTTTATTAAGTTAGTGTTAGTATTTAGTGGGGTTCCCGTCTAATTATTCCTTCATTTGATTGAATTTAATTTAATTTATTATCTTGTTATTTTGTTGTTTTATTTCAGTTTCTTTATTGTTATTTTTACTTTATTTTAGTATAGGTTTTCAATAGTTGGGTGTTCAGTGACCCTTTTACTAGTGAAATTCGCTGGTAAAAGAGAGTTACTCAACAATCCGGTAAGTTTATTGTTTGTTAAGTACATTTATATAATAGGTTGTTAACATATTATTATTAATTTGTTTATTTGAATTCTTTTGATTCATTAGGGACTAGTTTGTACCGGAACCGGGACTCACCGCTTGTCTAACACTGACCGAGTACAGATGCAAGTGTAGTTATATTATTTGTTTAGTACATTCATTATTAATTAGCACTTATTAGTTATCGGTAGATTTTAATTTAATTTCGAGCAGTTAGTCTAGTTAGTCTCTTTTCTGTTATTTTATAGTTATAATTATATAATAGCAGTATCCCTTATTGCCGGTTAACCGGAGCCCAGTCTAACAAAGTAACATACCAACTGGCAACGCTCGGGAGTACCAATGACTCAACCATCGTAGGACCAGGGAAATCATGTCGTCGGGGAACTCACCCCCGTTAATCAGCACACCCGGCCCGTCCAATAAGGGACGTCAGGCGACTCACAAGCCAACACCTGCAACCCGTACAAGCTTGACGGGACTCGGGTTGGACAGCCAGCCCGGGCCTTCGGTCGCGGCCCAGGGGTCCCCGAGGATCGGACCGAGGGAAGGTAATCTTCCCTCGTTGACCGATCCCTCCGGGCCCTCTCGGCCGCGGAAGAAGGCCAGGTCTGAGTCTGACCGAGGCTCGTCAAGCGACAAGGATAAGCGTCCGCGACTGGGTCCTTCCTCCAGATCGGAGGGAGAGGAAAGTGCGACCACATCCACCGATCATTCCTCAACTGAATCCGTGACTCCTTCCACGTCTAGATCTTCGTCCCCCTCTGGGAGCCCAATCCCAGCCAATAAACCAATTCCGAAGCCTAGGGCCCCCGCCAGGACAGGGACAGCCCTTAGGCAACTACGATCCCCTCCACGCTCTCCCTCCCCAACGTTATCCCCAATCCCGGTGGACTCAACCCGAGGTGCCCCCGCCCTAAGCGGCACGGCGGGCAACCTGGATTCCACCAGGTATATGGACCTCGAGTCCACCAGACCCCAACATATTCCCTTACCGACAAACCCCAAGCCTTCTACCTCCTACGCTGCCATGGCAGCTAGGCCAGGTATTCCTACCACCCAGAGGACTTCCCAATCCCCAAAAGCCCCTCCCCCGAGGTCGAAGGGTCGTGCCCAGGAGGTATTACGTCGACACCCACCAATTATGGTGGAGGCCCTCCCGAATTGGCCTCGCCATTTGGCGGCCATTAGGGAGCGCTTAGGTCGAGCTCCCTCGGCGCAACCCTTCGGCGCCGGTTTTAGATTTCTGCCGACGTCGGTCGAGGAGTACAGGGCGGTCCAGGCCTACCTGTCGGAGGCCTCTGCCAGGGATGGTACCATTAAATGGTACTGTTATGCCCTGGCGGAGGAGATGCCTTCTAAGGTGGCGGTCCGGGGCCTCCCTGCCGACACCGACGAGGCAGAAATAGTCAATGCCCTGAAGGAGCTGGGATTCCCGGCTCGATATGCCAGGTGCATCAGGTCCCAGAGAGGGCGACCGGGCTGCGTGTTTCACGTAGCCCTGGACCACCTCTCAAGGGACGACCTCGCCCGCTTGTACGCAGTCAACGAACTGTTGTACTTGCCGGGGGTGACAGTTGAGGGATGGCGTCCAACCCGAGGGCCCGCGCAGTGTCATCGCTGCCAGGCCTTCGGACACGCATCCTACAACTGCCATCGCGCGGTCCGCTGCGTAAGGTGTGCCGGAGAGCACATTGTAGCGGACTGCCCGAGGCCGAGGGACGGCCCATTCTCCTGCGCCAATTGTGGGAAGGACCACGTCGCCGTCGACAGACGGTGTGCGGTCTTCCGCAAACGGGCCAGGATGATGGGAGTCACCGTCCCTCCTCCTGCGCCACCGGTGCCTCGAGCCGGGGGTGCAGCTCCTCCGGCTGTACTTCCCATAGTAAGGGGGAAGGGGAAGGGGAAAGGGAAATCTTCCCTTCCCCCGGCCCCTCCCCCTCGAAACTCCATTCCGTCCGCCGTGGTAGTGGAGGCTGAGCCGTCAGCGACCACGTTGATGGCGCAGGCCAACCGGCCGCGGCGGACAAATAAACCCATTCCCGTTCCTCGTGGTCGCACTTCCGCTGGTGTCACACCTACACCTCGCCCGACCGGCGGTCCTGCACCCGGAAAAAATAGTAATAGGAACAAAAAGAAAAAACAAAAGAAAAAAGATAAAAAAAAAGAAGCACGAGAGAGAGAGGAAGCCATCAGAGATGATGATGCTGCACCTCTCGAACAATCCCAAATGGTCGTTGAGACAATGGAGGTCAACGAGGCCTCCCCTACTGCCCAAACATCGAACTCCAATCCGCCATTGCCATCGGCCCATCTGGCCGAAGACAATTCTAATCTGAACAGCCAGCCCCCCCTTCCCCCCCGCCCTCAGCGCGAGCGCCGCAGCGGTCGACAGGCCTCTCAGCCTGCCGGCTTTGCTGCATGGCTGCTCACACTGTGGGAAAAATTGTCCGAGGTGATCTCCGGAGTAATCCGTGAGATCGCCTCGGGAGCCAGTCCCTTCGGGGCGCTCCTGTCGGGGTTCTACCGAATGATTGCGCAGTTCAATGGCTAGCCAGGAGCTGCGCATCATTTATTGGAACCCCGACGGGATAAAGTCCCGAAAGAACGACCTGCTTGTTCTCGCCCGGGAGTACAACCCTGAGGTTCTGCTCCTGGGCGAGACCTTGTTAAAACCTCAGGATGTGTTCAGGATTCCCAACTACTTCATGTACCGACGTGACGAGCTTACCCCTGCCGGGCGGCCGTTCAGGGGCACTGCGGCCCTTGTCAGGCGGGACGTGGTGCATGATCAGTTGGATTTGCTGTCCTTCTCATCGACAAGGTCAGTCGGTGTGAGGGTACACACCTCGGGGGGAGATATGCGGATTTATGCCGCGTATAGACCCCCGGGGCCTGAATTCCACCCTGAGGATATAAGACGGGCCCTGAATTACGACAGCCGCCCAGCTCTGCTGGTCGGGGACCTCAACGCGAAGCACGTCGCGTGGGGTTCCCGACTTAACACAGCAGTGGGCAGGCGGCTGTTAGAAGATGCCGATAGGGGCGACTACTCTGTGGTCGGCCCTGATGAACCCACGCACGTCCCGACCGCCGCGCGATACCAGCCCGATGTGCTGGACGTGTGTGTTCATAAGGGGCTACGGTGCCCCGTAACGATCGAGGCACTGTACGACCTGGGTACCCCACATCTCCCTGTCCTGGTGACACTGGGAATGGGGCTCACCCGGGTTGCGACTTCGCCCCTACGACCGAAGGTCGACTGGGAGCTCTTTAAGAGACGACTAGTCGACCTTCCCGTAATTCAGGACCCCAACACCCCTGAGGGGGTCGATGACGCGGCAGTCCGCCTTATCGACTCCATCAGGGGAGCGATTGACCAGGCGACGACTCTTGTGCCCAGCGGCGGGCCCAGAGGTAGACTCCCGGCCCATCTGAAGGCGATCATTCGCCGGAAGAGGGGCCTGAGGAGGCTCTGGGCGACAACTCGTTGTCCCAGGATCAAGCGCGAGCTTAATGAGTTGGAAGCGGAGTTGGCGGCGAAGATTAGCTCCTTTCGGGGCTATGCGTGGGAGGAACGGATTGAGGAGGCCCGTGAGGACCCCTCTTCCGTGTCCCTCCACCGACTTTGCCGCCAGCTCTCAAATCGGCCTGCCCCGACTTGTCCACTCGTGGACGAGAGGGGCAACCGATGCTTCTCGGCTCAGGCCCGCGCCGATGTCCTGGCCGCAATGCTGGAGCGGCAGTTCGTTCCGAATGACTCTGCACCCTCAGAGGCCGCATTCCACCAATCGGTGGAAGAGAGCGTAGCGAACCTACTCTCCTCCCCGGTGCCACCGTTGGGAGATGATGTTTTCATCACTCCCAGTGAATTGCGCCTCTCCATCAAGCGGATGAAGAGGCGCAAGGCGCCGGGTGAGGACGGTATTCCCTCCCTCGCATTCTTTCATTTCCCTGAAACGGTCGTGTCATATATGACACGGCTGTTCAATTCCATTCTGTCCACAGGACACTTCCCGGGAATTTGGAAATTGGGCAAGGTTATCGCCTTGCCCAAACCCGGCAAGGATAGGAGAATTCCCTCCAGTTACCGTCCGATCACCTTGCTGTCGCATGTGGGCAAGTTGTTCGAGAGGCTGCTGCTGAGAAGGGTGTCGCCGCACATCCTTCCCAGACCCGAGCAGTTCGGGTTTCGCAGCGGTCACTCGACAACGCTGCAATTGGTCCGCGTCATGCATCACTTGGCGGATCGGTCCAACGCGCGCCAGTACACGGCCGCAGTCTTTCTCGATATCGAGAAGGCCTTCGACCGTGTCTGGCATGCGGGACTGATCCACAAGTTGGTGCAGAACACGGACCTCCAGCACGCCTACGTGCGACTGCTGGGGTCGTACCTGGAGGGAAGATCCTTCTTTGTCGCGGTCGAGGGCGCCAAGTCGTCGGTGCGCCCAGTCTCGGCCGGAGTTCCCCAGGGAAGCGTCCTGGCTCCATTCCTCTACGCTCTCTACACCAACGACATTCCCACGCTCGAGGGTAACCTCCAAGCGTGGGAAGTAGACGTGAAGTTGGCGCTGTTTGCCGACGACAGCGCCTACTTCTCGTCATCCAACGTCCCCTCTGCGGCCATTCTGAGGATGCAGAGGCTTTTGGACTTACTGCCCCAGTGGCTGGACCGATGGAGGGTCGCGGTCAACGTGGGGAAGACTGCGGCTATCCTCTTCGGTCCGGTCCGCACAACAGTCGTCCCGGGACAGCTCAGTCTCCGTGGCGCTAATGTCGAGTTTAGATCCAGCGTCCGGTACTTGGGGGTCGATATCGACCGGAGTTTGAGGATGACCGCCCACGCCAGTAAGGCGTTGGCGGCCGCTCGCTGTGCGAGATTCCTCCTCCGGCCGGTGTTGGCCTCTAGGTTGCCGGTCAGGACTAAGCTCGGCATTTATAAGACGTATGTCCGTTCCCGTATCACGTACGCAGCTGAGGCCTGGTATCACCTCATCCCGCAGGGTATGCGGGCGAGGTTACAGGTCCAGCAAAATCTGGCTCTTCGCACGATAGTCGGAGCAGGGCGTTACGTCAGAAATGACGTAATCGCCCGGGATCTGGATGTGGAGTCGCTCGAGGAGTTCATCCGGAGGCTAGCTCGTAATCTTTACGAGCGGGCTGACGGTGGACCCCACGAGCACCTCCACAATATAGCTCCCTTGCACGCCAGACCACCTGATGGTCGGGCGCTACCAAGGGAGCTACTGGAACCCCCGGCTATGGTAAGATAGTCGGCTTAATCGGAGTGATATGGGAGTGCTCATAATGAGTGCCCCCATGGGACTGAGCTGTCCACACTCGTCATGTCCCCCCACATCGTTGGGGTGCCCCCTTATGGGGACCCATTTCCCACCCCCGTTGGGTGGACCACTCCCCCGTTTGGGGAGTGTTTAACATCGGTCCCTCCCCGCGACGGTCCTCCCCTTCTGGGGAGCCCCTAGCGGGTGAGCGCCAAACCAGTGCCGCGGCTCCCCCTCTGGCTTGTAGAGGTGGGGCCGCGACATGGGGCCGGTGGCGGGCCCCACGGTTGCTGACTGTTGTCCTGGCTTATGTATATAGTAGAGTAGTTAGTTTTTAGTTAGTTTAGTTAGTTGTGTAGTTAGTTGTAAGGAAAAAAAAAAAAAAAAAAAAAAAAAAAAAAAAATCTAGCATTAGGAAGCAGAGGACAGCAGCCGGCGCCGGGGTGCGTCGTCCGCGGGCACCACTCCTCCTGCATCATCAAGCCCGTCGTATTAAATATATGTATGTATTTTTGTCGATGTGAGTGTGCCGAAGCACGCTGCGAACAGCCCCCCCCAATCCAGTCCTGCATCCATTTCACCCCTGCCCTATGTGGCAGGGAGCGTCTGCCCGGGTAGTGGGGTTTACCCCGAGGCCCGCTCCGTGCCCCCGTAAGGGAGTACGACGACCCCGAAGAAGAAGACACAAGTTTATTCCACGTCTGGTACGCGTGCTTGAAATAAAAAAATCCTTATTCAATACAGAATAGGTTAGCGTTTCTCTAACACCCAATTATCGCGTAGAACAAAATCTAAGTCAAACAAAGTGCTAGTCGTAAAGAAAGCGTTAGTTCTTTCATTCGCGAAGCAGCTACTCTTGAGTTGTTAGGTCTCGCTTGGAGGCGCTCGGGTAGCTGTTAGCAAATCCCATCCCTCCCGGGTGAGCCCTTGCTCGCCCGCGTGTCCTTGTGAAACTAGAAAAGCCTCCAGGACACAATCACAGAAAAAAAGCTTTTTCAATATAATGAAATGAAACGTAAAAGTCTAGACACATTTTTAACAGAAAAACAAACGAAGTCTATCTCAAAATTTGAATATCGACGAATAACATCTTAGTCATCGTGGAAGTCGTCATGGCCTAAAGGATAAGACGTCGGTGCATCCGTATGACGCGATGCACCGGTGTTAGAATCCGGCAGGCGGGTACCAATTTTTCTAATGAAATATGTACTTAACAAATGTTCACGATTGACTTCCACGGTGAAGGAATAACATCGTGTAATAAAAACCAAACCCGCAAAATTATAATTTGCGTAATCACTGGTGGTAGGACCTCTTGGGAGTCCGCACGGGTAGGTACCACCACCCCGCCTATTTCCGCCGTGAAGCAGTAATGCGTTTCGGTTCGAAGGGTGGGGTAGCCGTTGTAACTATAGTGAGACCTTAGAACTTATATCTCGAGGTGGGTGGCGCGTTTACGTTGTAGATGTCTATGGGCTCCAGTAACAACTTAACATCAGGTGGGCTGTGAGCTCGTCCATCCATCTAAGCAATAAAAAAAAATAGTCATTCGAAGCGGCGTAGATATACTAATAATAATATCGCGAGATTTAGCTTTGATTAAAGTTTTAGTTTTAATTGTAACAAATCGTACGGTTCTTAGCGGCGCCTCGTTATGACTGTCGATACGACAGTAAGCTTCACTTTAATAACGAAAAATTAAACTGACACTAAAAAAAAAGGCATAAGAAGACCAACATTTTAAATAGATCAATGTAATTAACAATGTACAAATCGGTCAACGTGTATCGAGTTATATTCCTATCCGCCATCGTTATTCGGTTTCTTTTTTTTATCCCACCTATGCTGATAGTCTTGAGATGCTATTTCAGCTTCGTCCTAACATGTAGGTGAGCTCACGAGGCTCAAATCTGACGACGTTGCTAACACGAACCCTAGCAAGAACTCAGTGTGCTGTGTCTGTGGGTTAATTTACTGATCGAACCCTTCGTCGCAAGTGACGGGTTCGACGAGAACAATGACCGGTTATTCGGTTAAATATACGTAAATAATCGTGAATCCAATAGTAGGGGTTTGTTTGAGTTCAATCTCGCTCAGCAACACGATGTCGAGGAAGGAACAACTTTTTCTAACTCGCATCATCTTATTAACTGCATCCGTCTTATTATATTTGCCTTTAAGTCTGCCCGTAAGGAAAAAGATCTATTGTAGTGGATTTTGAGTTGATTTACATAAGATAAACCACACTCCGAAGCGTCCTGAAAAGATTTCATAGCCAGCCAACCGCTTGTCGAATCTGACTTAAATCCTTTAAACACACAGGAGCTATTAGCAGATTCATTCCACCCGGTCATTTTCACCCAGATGTAATAATAATAAATAATAAATAATAAATAAAAATCATTTATTGCCTTTCACATCACAGAAAATAAAATGAAATACAAATAAAAGAAAAGAAGAAAAAAAAGAGAAAAAGGCAAAAGGAGGTGGCTCAGCTATTGCTGTTCGAGGTTGATAAATCGAACATCGCTGATTTTCAGTCACCCCCGTTTCCCCTTGGTTCTTTGCGGGAATGAAGGCTAATTACGTGTGTACATACTTAGAATATGGTATAAATTAGTAAAACTAGTAAATTAAATATTAACTAAAAAAAAAACTAGTAATAATCGAAACAGAATTTATTGTTTGGTACAACATTTGCTATTATTAAACATTTTCTAGTATTTTCTTTAGTTTTCACGAGTCGTAAACTAAACTAAACTTACTTTGACGTCTTAATCTTGTATTTTTATTGTCATTATATTATTTCTTCGTCTGTGAATATTAAAATTGTAAAGAATTCGAAAGGTTAACAAAATTTATCAAATATTACGTATTGATTAAACTAGAAACTAAATGGAACGTAGCGATGAATAATGTTAGATATACAATTTAAATATATGTATGTATGCATATGTAATCTAAAAATGTTAAGTCTGTTTTTGCATGAAAAAAAATTATCGCTTTTTTTGGGAGCGGTCGATTTCACTATTCAATAAGTTTATTTCATAAACTAACTTGGCTTTTTGAGTTTGAGGATAGGTCACTCGGCGAGGATCGAACTGGGACCATCACGGCCCAATATAGGTTATAACCAGCGTGGCTTTGAAGCTTTTAGTGCTTGATTGCTGGCCCGTCAGAAAGTAGTATCATATTTCAACATCGTCATTGACTTTTCATTCCATTGACGCGTAGTTACACTACTTTCTGGTACAAAAACATCTGCTTGTATGGATTCTATTAACATTTGCTTAGTTAGTGCGTTGTTATTTTCCCCGTAAAGGACGTGAAAGCTTTCAGGCCCTCGATTACATTTTCAACGATCACACTACTATAACCGCAGTCTCATAGTTCTCTGTCTACTCCCCGAATGCGATAAGCCGTTGTAGCGTCACGTAGCAAGTATTACAGAGTTAGGAAGTGTTAGCTCGAAGCCCGAGATTGGCTTAGCTTTTGTTCCACTCGATAACTTGGCTCCGGAACTTTTAAGCTCTATTACGTGCTATGATTTATTACGTGTAAGCTTACAGTTTCCGGAAGTTGTAGGAAGCTCCTTAGCTGCGCTACCTGGTTTCACTTTCTTTGGTCATTCGCAAAACTAAAATTGACATGTGTATATTGAACTCGTTTTTGTTCAAAATCTAAAACATATGTACGTAATGTGGTAGATGGTAGGACCTCTTGAGAGTCCGCGCGGGTGGGTACCACCGCCCTGCCTATTTCTGCCGTGAAGCAGTAATGCGTTTCGGTTTGAAAGATGGGGCAGCCGTTGTAACTATACTTGAGACCTTAGAGCTTATATCTCATAGGTGGGTGGCACATTTACGTTGTAGATGTCTATGGGCTCCAGTAACCACTTAACACCAGGTGGGCTGTGAGCTGATCCATACCTATAAGCATTAAAAAAATTTTTTTTTTTTTGTTAATGCCTCTACACACTATACTTACGTTTCAGGATTCAATCCTGCATATTTGTATTCAGAATAGGCGCCATATGAAATATCTATCTATTCGCTTGAACTCAAATACTGCTGATCAATTCTTCTTCGAATTGCCTCCTATCGACGTCTGACGTATCGTGTTTGAGTTTGAGTACGGTCAACAGAAAGATAAATTAACAAAAAAATAAATATGGCTATATTCATGATCGATGGGGCGTATATTGAAATTGTCTTCGTCAAAATGATGAATGAATATTTCATGCTTTAAATTAAGTTTTCAAAAATCGGCTGTTCCATCAGCGATCGTTATAGTTAAATAATTCAGTATGAAATGCTGATAAAGCGTCAGTGTTACGTTATTACGAATCCGCTTATTGCAGCGGTCACCGCCCTCCGAACTCTTCGATTAGAGATTTTGACGTGCGAATTAACCCATAGACACAGCCCACTGAGTTTCTCGCCGGATCTTCTTAGTGGATCGCGCTTCCGATCCGGTGGTAGATTCTTCGAAGCACTACTCTTGCTACCCTGGTGTTAGCAAATTCTCTAAAGTTGAGCTCGTGACTTTAGCTATCCCTCTGGGCGTAACTGGAATAGCCTCTTAGGCTACTAGCAAATAGGTAGGAATAACAAAATAGCCAATAGTGCTACCATCGTTTTTTTATCTGCTATTAAAGGCTGATTCGTTCCTAGTCATTAGATAGTCATTATATCACTGCAATCGAGATATTTTTTTATTGCTCTTGTAGACAGATTAGCATACGGTCCACCTGATAATGAGTGGAGTTATTTCAGTCTCATGCCTTAATAAGGGTGCAGAATACCCACAGATATCACGATTTACCCCATCTGTGGGCTCTGTTAATATTTTAAGGGATGGGATACAATTTGCATTTTAAAGTCATGAAAAAATCATAATTTTAAGGACTCCTTTAATCACGTCTCTTTTGTTGCTTAAACAGCGTCTTTTCTGTTGTTGATGTCTATGGGCTCCGGTAACCACTTCATATCAGACGTACCGTGAACTCTTTCATACATCTAAGCAGTTAAAAAATAATGCTCTGTAATGCACATAAATTTAAGGTAGCCTAAAATATTATAGGATAAGTGACAAAAAACGTAAAAATAAAAAGACGTCAGAAAAATGCATAAACATTTTTCATACGATATTCGTTTGTTTTTATGTTGACGGTACGTGACGTAAGTTTAATTGCAGCTCGAATGTCGGACTGCATGTAAGTTCGGCAGTTTTATTTTATAGCGTACGATTACGACACGATTTTTAAATGCTTTCCGTTTTCTACAAATGTTTTTACTGACTTTGCACAAAGTTCTAAATTGTTTTTTTTTCTCTTAGACGATAGAATGTATCGTCGATATATCGCAAACACATATAATATGTTATGTAGATTTTACTTTATGTATTTTAAAAAAAATGAAGCTATGCCGTATTTTTATACTGCGGTAGGCAGCAGCTTGGCTCTGCCCCTGGCATTGCTGAAGTCCATGGGCGACGGTAACCACTCACCATCAGGTGGGCCGTATGCTCGTTTGCCTACAAGGACAAAAAAAATGTTTTTTTTTCTGATTAAGAAATTTCACCAATCGAAGTCTATACATAATGTCTAGTGTAGAAAATAACGAGCGCAGACTTGAAATCTTAACATCACACCGCTGTCGTATCGTAAGCAATAAAGATCACATTACCTAGAGAGAGAGAGGCTTAAATTTTTTATTTCTCCTTTCAGCATGTTCCATTCTAGATTTTACGAGTGCTGTTAGTACTTCTGTGTAGCTTTCGACTTAAGCGGGTTTTTTTGTCCGAATGAAAGTTCGGATGGAGAACTTTTAAAACGTAACTTTATTAGGTCCCAGTTGCCTATTGCAAGCGATCCAAGCGGAACAGCCAATGGTATTAGCATCGTCAATGCAGTATTAAAACGTTCCATGGAGTTAATTTACAAATTTAAATAGCTTGTTTCTCTTTTCCGTGTTTTTGATAATATCATATACCCCAAATGAAACTTGAAGCATTGGTTTTTCTTTTTTTAATCATAACAAAAATAATGTTTGAAACATTGAATAAAATATATCATAAAATTGTGTTACTGTTTGTAAAATTGCTGTAACATGTCCTAGTGTGTTATAAGAGATTGCTGTACATGCCTGTAACTGGCTTAGATACCAGTACTTAATTTTATACATGTTAATTTTAAGCTTGAATGTTTTGTGTGTATTGCTGTTGGTGTGTCACAGTGTAAGGTTCCATATTGCTGAGTAAAAAATCGGTTATCCGTAAAGTCGGTTTACTGACGATAGTTGAACGTGACGACGTCATAAGAAAATACTGATGGAATGGTTTCATTTGTCAATTATCGCAATTATCGTTGCTATAAACAATTGAAACCACATTCACTTTTCACTGAACTTCATACTTGACGAAAACATGTACAATGTATTATTGTATAGCAGCTGTCCACGCGGATGCATCGCTCACTCAAGTAAGAGGGAGACAGATGTCGAACGCTGCCGAACGCGGAGGCCGATTGTGCCTCTTTGTCGCTCGTTGCGCGCTCTCGCTTGCACTTCAAGCCTTAAATGGAACGCCTCAGAGCGAGGTAACGCCGCATGAGTCATGTTTTTTCGTGCGTGCAGCCGGCTCCATCGAATTATAAGACGTTGTACATGTATGTATTGTTTGACGTTGTCATGTCAAAAATGTTTTGAAAATTTTACGAGCCATGTTATAAATCTTAATACACACGGCCCTAACGGCAACCTATATGTAGAATATAGAGAAATGCCTGAATATATCAATATATCAATGATTCCGATTGTTCAAATCGAACACAACTGTTCACAGCTCTGAATTAGACAATAGGCTTCTTTAATTAATTAATGGCGCTTGTTATTAGTATAGAATAATTTGTATGCATTGTTTAATATGCGCAGTGAATATCTATAGCTCTTTAACTAACTGATAACTTAACATCAGACGTACCGCGAACTCGTCCGCGTATAAAACTCAACAAAGATAAAATACTGCGATTTCACAACACGTCCCCAAATATCCAGAAAATATGACACAATATTCTGTAATCAAAAATAGCCCCTTTATCAAATAGTTTTATTATCATAATAAATTATGGTTATTATTCTATTTACCTACATCCGAGCAGAGGGCAGAAGGCAGAGAGCAGAGGTCACGTTTCGTTTTTATGTATTTCCTGGACGTTTTGACCTCGTAAATATTATTATCATTCACAAACATTTGAACCAAACATTGGACGAGTATTCACGATTTTCGTATGTGCGATAATATTGGACATAAATAATAATATAATATGGTGCATTTCGACTTTTTTTTTATTGCTTAGATGAGTGGACGAGCTCACGGCCCACCTGGTATTAAGTGGATACTGGAGCCCATAGACATCTACAACGTAAATGCGCCACCCACCTTGAGATATAAGTTCTAAGGTCTCTGCTTCACTTCAGAAATAGGCAGAGTGG
Organism: Bombyx mori; assembly: GCF_030269925.1. NCBI lineage: Eukaryota > Metazoa > Arthropoda > Insecta > Lepidoptera > Bombycidae > Bombyx > Bombyx mori. The sequence continues at coordinate 9,024,472 of NC_085130.1, forward strand.
TGGTACTTACTCGTGCGGACTCACAAGAGGTCCTACCACCACTAATAAAATGGGTTACGGCAATTTATGATAACAGATCGCGAACAATTGTTAAGAAAACATACATTTACCGGGAACTCCTAAATGACTCATTGACATCAACGTCCTATAGTATGGATCACAATATTCTTCTGTGATTCACGTATTGTTGAGACGCAAAGTGCATATCATGTTATTAATGAAACAGCATAAATAAGCGAGTGCCAGTCTCTGGGGCTTTATTTACTTACACGATATATGATGTTCTTTCATTGTAAAGGTAGCTTGTAAACATGCATTATGGTCTTATTTACTACAAGATATTGATACCGTACAACGTATTGAAAAACAAAAAGTTCACTTGGAATCTATTAAGCCAGATCTCTTGTCCCAAAAGAACTTGTAACCATAAAACAAAAGCCGATTCAGAACACCCTATATTATTGGTTCCAACATTGGCCGAACACACAAAAGTTTAGAGCCAAAACAGTAAGGTGTAGAAAAGATAAACTATTTATGTAACAATGCACATTATTGTCTACGTGACTTTGTTTGTAAATGGCTAAATAGCAAGCATTTATTTTACTCATGCACACATGTATATATAATTTGATATGACTTTATTTAGTATTGATGCCTTGTGAGTACTAAAATAAATCCGTATCTGGGTTTCTAGATAAAACTAAATTGGTGGAACGTGTGTAAAAGCTGAAACTTATTTTTGGGGACTGTCTTATCCAAGAATTGCCGATTTATTATTTAGAATTGGCGGCCTATTTGTGTTACTTTTGTTGGAGCCACGACAGCGACGCTGGTTTTAAAAATTACTAATCGAAGAGCAGGATTAATAAATGTTGGTCTATGGGAATCACCTTTTTTTTTCTGGCCGGGGGTCGAACCACCTACAAGGTCCCCGCGCCTAGGGGGCGCGCGAGATATGTGGGACTTGACGATCTGCAAGGCGTTGGGAGCAGACCGCGGGCCCAAGGAATTTTAGGGCCCTACCCACTAAGCAACTCCTATGGGAATCACCTACAAACATTTCTTACTGAAGTTTCCTAATGCCAAATGTCGTTAGCGAGATTCATTATTTGTTATATTATCATAGCTTTAGGGGTTTAGGACATAGAGAAGATCTTTAACCGAGAGATGGAATTGCTAGTTAGATTAACGGTCCAAATATTGTTGTCCGGAACTTGTATATTGGCAAACGTATCTTTCTATTGTCATTAGCGAGATTCAGGCATCTGTCAAATATTTTTGGTATCTACCGTCACAAAGTGACTGCTACAGTGTCTGCTGCGGTGGACTCCAGTAATGCCAGAACCATGCCACTGCATCCATGTCCCAGCCTACAGCTGCACGAGGTCCGTTACCACTGATCCATCATGCTACAAAATGTCAGACAAGACACTTACAAATAACTTCATTTAACTTTCCTCCCGAAATCTCTAAATACACAAAAAAAGAGATTCGCGGAAACACTCTTGTAACTTTTATACTTAACTCTTTCGGTCTTCAAACAAGATTTTTTTTCGCAACTCTTTGAACTTTTCTCATTGCCTACATTAAAACTTTTATTAAGCATATTATTTCAATCAGAGATTTAAATTTTGTAACAAAAACTATTGAGGAACTGTCGGAGAATCTGCAGAAGTCTTAGATGATAAGCTATGTGCTCATTAAATAGAAGATAGGTTGTGTAATGTATAGTGTGGCCTGGAGTGACTCTCTTCATTTTATCCCCTGGGTGTCGTAAAGAGCATCTGAGGGATTCACAGGGGGATATATGTCAGTACTGTCTGAATACTATGCTAGCGGTACTGTAATCGTCAGCTGATATTTATTGTTGGGGGAGCATATTATTAGCCCTCATAAGTAGACGTCACCATCCTGCCAATTTCTACGGCGAAGCAGTCATGTTTCCTAATTTCAGATGGCTATTTCAGCCTAATGTTTCACGGTGATGGTCCGATAAGCACTTCATATAATAATGCTAATATTGAGTCATTTTAATAGGTAACATTTGACGTGATATTTATTTATTTACGTGATATTTCTTCATAAGTAACCATTGCATTCGATTCTACTTATTCGCTTACGATTTTTAGGGTAACATCCCTAGCGTTTAAAAAGAAAAAGTGTTAACTGACTCAACATTGTAACAACGTTCAGCTCTTTAGTACAGAAATGGTTTATTATGTTTAGAATGGTTTATTAGTAAAAACAAATCGTAAAATTACTCCTATTGGTAATTACTACCCTAAATATGTAATCATAATTGAAAAAAGCGTGCAGTTGTAACAAAACGAAAACATGTATTATTTTGCCCGCCGTTACAAGGTTACGTTGTTGAATTTTAATAAATTGTCAAATGTTACCTATTAAAATGACCTATGAGTAATTAGTCGGCTCTCTACGATGAAGTAAAGAAATACGTGTAAATTCAGATTCACTCAACAGACTGCAAAATTTATGTATATTTGTAATAAAAATCAAACCCGCAAAATTATAATTTGCGTAGTTACTGGTGGTAGGACCTCTTGTGCGTCCGCGCGGGTGGGTACCACCACCCTTTTTTTTTTTTTTTTTTTTTTTCGGGTAGAGGGCCGAACCTCCTACGAGGTCCCCGCGCAAAAGGGGCGCGCGCGGTATGTGAGACTCAACGATCTGCATGGTGTTGTGAGCAGACCGCGGGCCCAAGGATTTTAGAGCCCACCCACTAAACGACTCCTCTGCACTCTTACACCCGACGTCCGATCCCCTCCGAGGTCAGAACCCGGATGAGGTAGGGGGGGGGTACCACCACCCTGCCTATTTCTGCCGTGAAGCAGTAATGCATTCCGTTTTGAAGGGTGGGGCAGCCGTTGTAACTATACCTGAGACCTTAGAACTTATATCTCAGGGTGGGTGGCGCATTTACGTTGTGGATGTCTATGGGCTCCAGTAACCACTTAACATCAGGTGGGCTGTGAGCTCGTCCACCCATCTAAGCAATAAAAAAAAAAATTTTTTGGCAGTTGATACATTTATTTTATTATTATTTAAATGATTGTCGAGCTCACAGCCTGTTGCTTAGTGGCTATCGGAGCCCATGGATTTTCGCAACATAAATGCCACCACCCACCTTGAGACATGAGTGCTAAGTCTCAATTAAATAGTACTATGGCTGCTTCTGCTAGCAACGGCTGCTTCTTCAAACCGAATCGCATTCACTGTTTCACGGCAGAGTGGCGGTACCTACCCATGCGGAGTCACAGACCTTTTAGCAACACTTATTACGTAAATTGTATTTTTTGCGGATTTGATTTTTATTACCCGATGTTATTCCTTCACCGTGTATGGAAATCGTGATCATTTGTTAAGTACGTATTTTACTGGAAAAATTAATACCTATTGGGATTCGAACCCCGCTGCATCGTCTGATACGAATGCACTAAGCGTACTTATGTTTTAAGCCGCGATGACTATATTACGACCTTCACTACATTACATCAACGATTTCTGCCGTTTCTTGGATCTAAAGTCTCAGGATAGTATGATGCGATGTCTAAGGGTTCCGGTAGTCATCTAATACGAGATAAGCCGTGAGTTTGGCCATACATTTAGAGCAAACAAGGGCTCCCACACCTGACCTTAGATGTAGAGTAAAGGTCCAGCCCCATTGGCCATAAATTAAGATAAGATAAGACTGTAGATACTATCTCCGGGGTCCAGATTCCATTCAGGTTCAATATTTTCTCCGTCTGATTCCGGCACGTAAAATACGGAAGGAAACTTTTTTTATTTTTTTTTCATTGTGGTTACTGGAGCCCATAGACATCTACAACGTAATTGCGCCACTCACCTTGAGATATCAGCTCTAAGGTCTCAGTATAGTTACAACGGCTGCCCCACCCTTCAAACTGAAAAGCATTACTACTTCACGGCAGAAATAGGCAGGGTGGTGGTACCTACCTATGCGGACTCACAAGAGGTCCAACCACTAGTAAGTTTAAGTGAATGTTGAACTTTTAAGAATTGTCCACTTTTACCTGCCCACCTCAGGATGTGGGATACCGGAAATAGCTCAAAGTTTGGTTTGTTTATAACAGCATTAGCTTTTGAGCTTAACTATATAAGTATACGCATGCCTTCGTCCTTTTACTATTCATAAGCGAGAAAAATGGAAGCGGCCAATATCGTAAAATCCATTTGTAATAACACCCCTAAAGCCCCGATATCAATATAAATGTCGACAAAAAATATGGTAAAGAGCTGTATTTCACGGCACAATACAGTCGGCGGCTCTGTATTCAGGAGGCGGACGGGTATTTATTTAGGCTTGCCCGTGGAAGTGTGCCGCGATTCATGAGACGCTTGAGGCTCACGACTCGGGATGTCTCTATGACGCAACACATTCGGATGCTGACGGCCCTTACGTCTGTGAAAACTTTTCTAGAAGCTTTATTTTGAGTATGTCATTCTCGATTGCCTATGTATTCGGACTTATTAACACGCTTTTAATAGCTGAGTTTCTGTTTCTATCAGTGGAATGGATTCTTTGAAGTTCTGTCGAGTAGAAGCTATAGGATGTAAGGTGAGATAAATACATACAGTTTACATTATATAGTTAATTGGAAAATCTGCAACTTTTGCGACACAGTCGAACATTTATTTAAACTAGAGGTCCCGGAGTAGTCGTAATTCGACTATAATTTATTGGAATTGTAAGTTTGTACACTATTATGATTGTATTTTATACTTCTATAATCACAAATTTCGCCGAGGCTACACTATAAAAAAATATTAATAAAGACAAACAATATTTAATCTATTCTCAATTTGACAACCGACTTCAAGAACAAAAGTTTGACAATAAATAGTATGCATGCGTGTGTGTGTCAAATACATGGTATGTAGTGTGTGTAATGTTTTCTTTATAGATTTAATGTATCTTTTATGCATTATTAAAAAAAAAACATTAGCATTGTGCACTTCTTCTCTATATTCTCTATAGGTAAGTGTGGAAAATTTCATACTCCTCCGTCCGCGCAATTTTTGTAAAAAGGGATACAAAGTTTTTGCTTCACGTATTAATATATAACTATAGATATATCAGATATGTACAAGGTAAGTTAATAGAAAACGTAATTTAATAAGCATTCAATTTTATCTAAATCTATGCATACATGATTTAATGTAAACATTGTGTATATCTATTGTTCGCACATTAACTTCATCCTTATTGTTGCAAGATAGGAAGATCACGACATTTACTATTAAACAAGTTATCTCCGCGTAGCGTGCCAAAAGAATATTGCTTTAACCGATAAGAACGCCCATTGTAGAACTCTTGTCCATTCTTAAGTACTATAAGTTTTAGTTTCCAATGTACTGTGTCCTATCTATAGCCTATTCTGCACAACATAAGTTCCATTCTTGAATAAGCATTCGTAGAAGTTGCTATTTACACAAACGATACGACGACTGGCTCACATTTCTTCTTCATCGTTCCCTCACTGCTGAGGATCGCGACCACATGTGACTTTCCTCTACAGTGTTTGGTCATGGGTGGCATGGACCGTATGATATAGACTATCACCAACCGCTTTCTTAACCAGACTTGACAATCTAACTAGTATTATGCCCATGGCGCGCTTGTTTTTTATGCGACCCAAAATTATGAGCTTCTCTAATTCATGTCCGGGAGACGCAGTCACTGTCTAACTAGAGTTAGGTGCTGCTACAGCTCATCACAATATAACTGGCCTCTATTGACTACCACCAGGATGTAATCCACAAACACCCCGACGAAAAAATAAATCCTAAATATTGCGCTAAAGATATATGGTCTACAAATATTTGTGGATTACTAGTAGTGGGAGCTATTGGAAGCAGAGGGTAGAGTTAGGTAGTGGCAGCAGATAGTGGTTGTCAGAACCACATATTCTCTGGATCAGACTGAATTGTATCAGTATAAGACCCTCAATTTATGCTGAATAAAAAAAGAGACTAATCGGCTTTTAGCGTTTAGTGGGCTAGTAAATTTCCTCACAATCTCGCCATTTGGACCACAACCGAATTTATTTAGGCGTACCCTTAGGGTGACAATAAACAGGGCGAGTCTAGTCGTCTCAAACCAAACAGTTTGGTCAACGCGTTTCGAATATCCTCAACGCATTTACCGTGGGTAGGCAGGGGCTTTAAAAAACCGATCTCCTTAATACATTGGAACATTAAACGACCTCAGATTTATTTTATTGTTCGTAAATGCTTGAGCTTGTTGGTTTTGTAAATTGTTGAATGCGCGCCCATTCTTTGCGGTTTTATGAAGAGGGATTCTTTTTTTATTCAAACTCTCACGGGCGGAATTTGAACCAACCAAAGACATTCAGGATGTACCGATGATGTTTCTGTTACTAAGCTATTGTGTTGGCATAGGATAATGGGTCTAATTTAATCTAATTTGGGTTTAATTTAGACTCTAATCTTATTACTCCAGGTGAGCTGTAATAGCACGTTACACTGTCTATATGCTGCAGTAATTGTATTAAATCTGCCTACCTTAGCTAGAAAGAAATCTCTGATGATTTGCTTCCCAGCCGAAGCGTTTTTGAAGCATTTGCAAAGTCTGGTATGATGAGTACAGCTGTATCCAACCAAAAAATAGCCATTTTTATCAGTAAAAAGGTGGCAATGATATCGCTTTAAAATTGACCTAGCACAGCGTACTAACACCGATGCTATTCTCTCTATGGGCTTAGTATCCAATCAAAGGTAATTGAAAATGTTAACAGTTGTCTAATATTCAACACTGGTTATATTAAAGATTAGCAAAAGAAAAATTGGCATCAGATGAGAGCTACTTCAAATAAAACAAAGGCAAGGAGTGCATAATTGCGCCTTTTGATTGACAGTGCCACAAAATTATCCCTGGGTTCGTTTCTCGACACGAGAGATGTAATGAAAGAAATTAATGATTTTGTATTTTCAAATTGAAAATCGCAATATAAGCCATGTTGGTTCTAATATATAACAGATGTCTACTTGATAACTTCTAGTATGTTTTTTTAAATAATATGTAAATAGAACTTTATATAGCTTAGAAAGTCGTAAAACCTTCCAAGAAAAACAAAAATTTCAAACAATATTCTTGCGCTGCTTGTGCCAAGAACATCAAAACGACCTCAACTAATCATTGGCAATTGTGTTTACGAATCAAAGGAGCGCTCAATTCCCAATTATTCGTGAGCAGTGCACAATTGCATTGTGTCGCTCATAGAGTCAAACGCTTCAATTTCCAGAATGCAGACAATCAAAAACAATTGCCGAATTCCGGTAAAATCCGGCGCAGTCCACTCCGAACCGGACATTTCCAGATAAAACCGGTATTTTCCGGTCGACTGCGCCGTTCGCCTGGCCAATTGGGGTCAAAGGGTCCCCTTAATGTTATTATTTACTTACAATTCGTAAGTAAATTGTTTGAAAGGCTTAGGATGTTTTGGGAGCTGATGTTTTATTGAAACAACAATTGGTATATTTTTTGGGGATCACTGGGTTGTTTTTTGAAACGTAAAAAGCCTTTGAATGGTTACCTGATTAAATAAAGACGAGTATTTTTCTTGCAGTTTTACTGTGTGTATAATAAAGTATGAAATTGCGGTTTTATTGTAATAGATACTTCGAATTGACATAGAACCTTCATGGTTTGAGATTTTTGAGTGAAACTTTTTTCAAATGAGCCTATAAGGTTCAACTTTCAGTTGTTTTTTTTTATTCCGCTTAGACAAGAAAGATGGATACTTCGAAAATTCGAGTGATTTTTGAATACGAGTTCCGACGCGGAAAGAACGCTGCAGAAACAGCTTACAATATTAATGTTGCGTTTGGAGAGGGGACTGCTAATGAACGCACCGTGCGATTTTAGTTTAAACGCTTTCGTGGTGGAAATTTTGATTTGAAGAACGAACCACTTGGACGACCGCCCACACACGTGAATAACAATGAATTGAAAGAGATTTCCAAAAAAGTATTGTTATATAGGTATATTTCAAAAAGCGGCTTTAAGTGAGCGAGCGCCCTTAAACATATTTTACGACATGTAACTATGATTGATAAGGTCGAGGTTATCAAATAAATGATTGCTTTTCTTCAGAAACTTCATAATAATTCTAATTCAGACTTTATATTTTATATTAAAAAATACCTTTCACCGAAATGAAACTTAAATAAAAAATCCAACATTCAGTGAATGAAAAATGTTTTTGATGAAAATTTTCAGAAATTGGAAATTACCCTTTGAGGGATTTTCTTTGAATTTAATTTCTGTTTGTCTGTGGCTCATTCGTTTTCTATTGAAATACAGCTGTTTCGATGTTGACACGGGAACTAACTCGGGGACCAGAGCGCAATACAATCTTTAAACATTTTTTAACAACGTATTTACAACATTAACAAATATCAAACACATTTCTGATACTTATACATAAAAAAGATAGCTTCTGATGTAATAAAATATTTATTCTAGTTAATATAATGATAGCACTAAGAGACTTGGAATAATCGAAAGCTCTACATCACATTGTCGTCGTCGTGGCCTAAAGGATAAGACGTCCGGTGCATTCGTATCTAGCGATGCACCGGTGTTCGAATCCCGCAGGCGGGTACCAAATTTTCTAATGAAATACGTACTTGACAAATGTTCACGATTGACTTCCACGGTGAAGGAATAACATTGTGTAATAAAAATCAAACATTTCATTTGTTTGATTGTTTGTTTGAGGTCCTACCACCAGTAAAAATGATCTTTCACGGCAAACCCGATTTGGACTCAGCATCACGCTGCATAAACAACCAGCCCTGAATACTAACGTGACTATCATAACAAAGATACAGCATACCAAAAGCATAGCTATACAAATTAAAATACAAATTAAAACTTAAATTCTTAGATTTTGTGCATTATTCCATAGCAACAGACACAAAATGAATATCAAAAACCAACACAGGACTGCTTAAAGTCTCATGTAAAACTCGGTTGTATTAAACCGACAGGTTGGTGGTACTCTTGCAACCTCGCGTTGCCCCCCACCACCAGCCCTAGATATGTCTCCTTCATCATATCAGAACTCTTTATAACTCGGAGATAAATTAAACCACCCATCTAATCTCTGCTCCAATACATCACTATGTATATCATTATTAGCCACGTACAGGGTGTGAAAAATATCACGTAAACTAAACGTGAAATATGGTTGATAAACAAAATACATACGCCATAAAGGCGAGATCTATTTACACTGACATGATTTATTTAAACGAATAAATCTCCGAGACACAATAACCTTTGAATAATAAAATACCTTCAGTTTACTTTAGAATACTAAAGCAGAGTATTTCCAAACGAACGACTTAAAAGTGCTGTGTATAAAAAAAGAGTAATCTAAAACCGCGCGGGTCGATACGAATCACAGCGAAGCCAAACTTAATGGCTTCCACTGGATTTCGCACTGATTTATGTAACAGTATTTTATCGATATTCGTGCACAAATGATAGTAGGATGTATTGCTCTGTGCTCCAGCACACCGCGCGTCACTCACTACGCTTGTCTGTACGTGGTCTCACGACACTGGCTCCTGAGCTCTCATCCAACCGCTACCAGTCAGCTCTGTGCTCCAGCACACCGCGCGTCACGCACTACGCTTGTCTGTACGTGGTCTCACGACACTCGCTCCTGAGCTCTCATCCACCCGCTACCATTCGGCTCTGTGCTCCAGCACACCGCGCGTCACACACTACGCTTGTCTGTACGTGGTCTCACGACACTCGCTCCTGAGCTCTCATCCACCCGCTACCATTTAGCTCTGTGCTCCAGCACACCGCGCGTCACACACTACGCTTGTCTGTACGTGGTCTCACAACACTCGCTCCTGAGCTCTCATCCAACCGCTACCATTCAGCTCTGTGCTCCAGCACACTGCACGTCACACACTACGCTTGTCTGTACGTGGTCTCACAACACTCGCTCCTGAGCTCTCATTCAACCGCTACAATTTAGCTCTGTGCTCCAGCACACCGCGCGTCACACACTACGCTTGTCTGTACGTGGTCTCACAACACTCGCTCCTGAGCTCTCATCTAACCGCTACCATTCAGCTCTGTGCTCCAGCACACTGCACGTCACACACTACGCTTGTCTGTACGTGGTCTCACAACACTCGCTCCTGAGCTCTCATCCACCCGCTACCATTTAGCTCTGTGCTCCAGCACACCGCGCGTCACACACTACGCTTGTCTGTACGTGGTCTCACAACACTCGCTCCTGAGCTCTCATCCAACCGCTACCATTCAGCTCTGTGCTCCAGCACACTGCACGTCACACACTACGCTTGTCTGTACGTGGTCTCACGACACTCGCTCCTGAGCTCTCATCCACCCGCTACCATTTAGCTCTGTGCTCCAGCACACCGCGCGTCACACACTACGCTTGTCTGTACGTGGTCTCACAACACTCGCTCCTGAGCTCTCATCCAACCGCTACCATTCAGCTCTGTGCTCCAGCACACTGCACGTCACACACTACGCTTATCTGTATGTGGTCTCACGACACTGGCACCCGGAAACCTCTTCAGCTGTGTGCTCTATCAACCAAGCTACGTTATTTACCGATGCTCTCCTCCCGATGTTTCCGTCTTTAATTGCATGGAACGCTTCAGTGTGACGCGTTAGATTGCAAGCAATTAATCTGAGCCTGACACTGCTGCGCTGCGGAGGCTGTATCTACGTGCAGAGCGACTAATTGGGGATACACCGAGAGACACCGAAGCAACGTAATACAATTGGGGATTGAGATCTGTTCGGTTAGATAGATCCACTATCGTTAACCAACGGTTTGGATTTTGGCATAAAGTTATGGCGGTATGTAATGGCGGAGTTACGTGATTTTTTCTATAAAAAAATATTTCTAAGCGATATGAATATCTATTTAGACTAGTTGATGATCTGCTTAATGTTCAGCCATTTATAGGAATCCATTTAATTTAAGATTTAATATTGAATTCAATTACCTAGAAGCCCGTGTGTGCTCGTATCGATCGATGCGACTATGTCTGTGTTCGAATCCTGCAAGCAGGTACCATTTTTTTCTAATAAAATAAGCACTTTCCACTTATTCCACAACTTTCACGATGTGCCTATTTCTGCCGTGAAGCAGTAACGCGCTTCGGCTTGAGGGGCGAGGCAACCGTGGTACTGGTAAATGAGACTTTACAACTCATGTCTCATGGTGGGTGGCGGCATTTAAGTTGTAGATGTCTATGAGCTCCTGTAACCACTTAACACCAGGTGGGCCGTGAGCTCGTCCACTCATCTTAGCAATACTTAAATAAAAAAACATAAAGATAGTATAAGGACTGCGAAAGTAGTTTAAATTGTCTCTACGACTATCAGAAATCGAATAAAATACTAACATTTATTTGTATTGGTTGTACTAGATTACTGTGTATTGTAATTCAGCACAGAACCGCCTGTGTTAGAACAATTACTACCTATTTCTGCTGCGAAACTGTCATTTTGCTCTCTTTCGACATTACTATTGAGGTATTTGGTACTTGAAGTGTCAAGTAATATAACAGTATATTACAATACAAAGTATGAACACATCACTTAGGTAATGATTCGGGTGTATAGATACAATATATTCGTCACAGTATCTATGATGCCCGGGACACCAGTGCTACGAGGCCCCGATTGTTTGTGCTGTGCGATTGTGTGTGCCCAAAGTGAGTGTGTTTGCATCTAGCGGTGTTGTTTCGGCGCGGAGACGTTCCGAGCAACGTAACGCAGGACCCGGGACCAGGTGAGTTGTTCGACACTTTCTTTCTTTAACATCAGTTAATTGCGGGTAGTTGTCGTTCAGCCTGGAAAGCTGCGTACTCATTTTATTCTAAGAATAAAAACCGAGTTACGTTAGCGCCTCTGAGTCTGGCCATCTGTGTCCGTTCCCAGTCCTCCCCTACCCTTCGGGGTCAGGAGGGGCTGTTATTAAACCCGCGTAGCTGAACTATGGTGGTGGTTTGCGGCGGCGTCGGGAACCCCGTATTTAGTTCCGTGCTTAGGTTAATAAGATTAGTCCCTATATAGTTGTATTGTTATTTGTAATTTTTTAATTTAATTGTTCTTTTCCTTTTATTCATACAATTAACCTAAGATTTAATTAAATTTATTATTAGTAGTAATTAGTAATTATTATTATAGGGTAGTTAGTTCCAACTGCCCACTAGCGCCACTGTGGCAAATTCTGTACATTAAATTAGCTATAAATTTAGATATACCCTCCATAACTTTATTTTTCTTTTTATTAAATTTCAATTGTGTTTTTTGTAAATATGACCTTTACTGGTGAACCGACCGACTTTCATAAGTGACCATAGTAGTAGTCCAGTCCAGTTTTATTATTAGTTTATAATTTTGTGATTTATTGTCATTTGTTTTCCACGGGACGTACTGTGGGTTCTCCCGTCGTGGCCGGTTGATTTTTATTGTTATTTTTATTATCATTAAATTTTTCCTATTAATTATAAATTTTTAATTTTCCCATATTTATTAAATTAATTAGTTAGCTGATAGTATTCTTCCCCCTCTTATTTAAAGTTGGGGTGGAATCCTAGTTTCTTTTTACTTTACTTTACTACTTATAAGCCGATCGAGTTGGAGCTCCTGAGGGTAAGTTAGTTTTGTTTGTTTTAGTTACTCTTCTTTTAATAGTTGTCTTACCTACGTATAACTCGGCAAGCCGGTCGTGGAGGGTGCCTGCAGTGTGGCTCGGGCCCATTAGTTAGTTCCTACCTACACTATTCCATTCGTTTCATATAAGTAATTCTAGTTGATAATTTTCCTAAGTAATAAGGTGAGTCGGTCGTTTGTCACCAATAGCAAGTAGTACGGATGTACCGTCAGCCGTAGTGGCCGCTCATAGTTCGGCCAAATCATGTCGGGGGGGAACCCACCTCCAACTATCAGCACACCCGGCCCGTCTCATAAGGGACGACAGGCAATGCCGGAAGTTCAATTACCAACACCAACACCTGCAATCCGTATGGCCCCGATGGGACCCGGTGCGGGCAGTTCGGCCGGGCCTTCGGCCGCGGCCAGGGGACCCCTGAGGATCGTACCGGTGGAAAGTAACTTTCCTACGTCGGCCGATCCCTCTGGGCCCTCTCGGCCGCGGAAGAAGGCCAGGTCAGAGTCTGACCGAGGCTCATCGGGCGACCAAGATAAACGCCCACGTATAGGCCCTTCCTCCAGGTCGGAGGGAGAAGAGAGCGTGACCACGTCCACGGATCACTCCTCTACCGAGTCTATTACTCCTTCCTCGTCAAGATCCACTTCCCCCTCTGGGAGTCCGATCCCAGTCCAACCCGTTCCTAAGCCTAGAGCACCCGCCAGGACAGGGATTGCTCCTAGGCAATTGAGAACCCCTCCTCACTCTCCTTCCCCAACCCTATCCCCAATCCCGGTGGACTCTACCCGAGGTGCCCCCGCCCTAAGCGGCACGGCGGGTAACCTGGACTCCACCAGGTATATGGACCTAGAGTCCACCAGACCGCATCACGCGCCTAAGACAAATCCTAAGCCCTCTACCTCCTATGCTGCTATGGCAGCTAGGCCGGGTATCCCATCCATCCAGAGGACATCCCAATCCTCTCATGTCCCTCCCCCGAGGCCGAAGGGTCGTGCCCAGGAGGAGCTGCGCCGACATCCGCCAATAATGGTGGAGGCCCTCCCTAATTGGTCCCGCCACATGGCGGCCATTAGGGAGCGCCTTGGCCGCGCCCCATCGGCGCGACCCTTCGGCGCCGGTTTTAGATTCCTGCCGACGTCGGTTGAGGAATACAGGGCGGTCCAGGCCTACCTGTCGGAGGCCTCTGCCAGGGATAGTACCATTAAATGGTACTGCTATGCCCTGACAGGGGAGATTCCGACCAAGGTGGCTGTCCGGGGCCTCCCTGCCGATACTGACGCGGCAGAAATAACCGATGCCCTGAAGGAGCTGGGGTTCCCGGCTCGTCACGCCAGGTGCATCAGGTCCCAGAGAGGGCGCCCGGGCTGCGTGTTTTACGTAGCCTTGGACCACCTCTCGAAGGACGACCTCGCCCGCCTGTACGCAGTCAATGAACTGCTGTACTTGCCGGGGGTGACAGTTGAGGGATGGCGACCAACCCGCGGGCCTGCGCAGTGTCATCGCTGCCAGGCCTTCGGGCACGCCTCGAACAATTGTCACCGAGCGGTCCGTTGTGTTCGATGTGCCGGGGAGCACGTCGTAGCGGACTGCCCGAGGCCGAGGGACGGCCCATTCTCCTGCGCCAATTGCGGGAAGGACCACGCCGCCGTTGATAGGCGGTGTCCGGTCTACCGCAAGAAGGCCAGGATGATGGGAGTAACCGTCCCTCCTCCTGCGCCAATGGTGCCTCGACCCGGGAACACAGCTCTTCCCTCTGTAGCTCCCATTCCAAAGGGGAAGGGGAAAGGGAAAGGGAAATCCTCCCAGCCCCAACCCCCTCCCCTGTCCTCACCCATCCCCCCTGCCGTCTCAGTGGAGGCCAATCCATCAGCGGCAACGCTGATGGCAGAGGCCAACGCTCCGCGGCGGGGTATACCTGTTCCTACCCCTCGTGGTTCACACGCTGTTAGACCGCCCCATCTAAAAAGCAGCGTTCCAGCTCGTGCTGGAACACAAGCCCCGCAAATATCAGGTCCTAAACAAAAAAAAAATCGGCTTAAAAAATTGAAAAAAAAGCAAAAAAAGAGAGCTCAACGGGATGCAGCGGTGAGTGCTCCTGCTGCACCGGCTCCCGCGGTATCTACAATGGAGGTGGACGTAAACCCACCCATCGACCCAACTTCTCAACCGATTTCACAATCGGGAACGACCCCTTTGCCCCAGGCTCAACCAGCCAGCTCGGGCACATCTCAGCCTCCTCTTCCCCCCCGCCCACAGCGTGAGCGGCGCAGCGACCGACAGGCGACGCAGCCTGCCGGGTTCGCTGCATGGCTTCTCAGATTGTGGGAGAACTTGACCGAGGTGATCTCCGGAGTAATCCGTGAGATCGCCTCGGGTTCCAGCCCCTTCGGGGCTGTCCTGTCGGGGTTCTACCAGTTGATGGCAAGGCTCAATGGCTAGCCAAGAGCTTCGCGTCATCTATTGGAACCCCGACGGGATAAAGTCCCGGAAAAACGAGCTGCTTGTTCTCGCCCGGGAGTACAACCCTGAGGTTCTGCTCCTGGGCGAGACCTTGTTAAAGCCTCAGGATGTGTTCAGGATTCCCAACTATTTCATGTACCGACGTGACGAGCTTACCCCTGCCGGGCGGCCGTTCAGGGGCACTGCGGCCCTTGTCAGGCGGGACGTGGTGCATGATCAGTTGGATTTGCTGTCCTTCTCATCGACAAGGTCAGTCGGTGTGAGGGTACACACCTCGGGGGGAGATATGCGGATTTATGCCGCGTATAGACCCCCGGGGCCTGAATTTCACCCTGAGGATATAAGACGGGCCCTGAATTACGACAGCCGCCCAGCTCTGCTGGTCGGGGACCTCAACGCGAAGCACGTCGCGTGGGGTTCCCGACTTAACACAGCAGTGGGCAGGCGGCTGTTAGAAGATGCCGATAGGGGCGACTACTCTGTGGTCGGCCCTGATGAACCCACGCACGTCCCGACCGCCGCGCGATACCAGCCCGATGTGCTGGACGTGTGTGTTCATAAGGGGCTACGGTGCCCCGTAACGATCGAGGCACTGTACGACCTGGGTACCCCACATCTCCCTATCCTGGTGACACTGGGAATGGGGCTCACCCGGGTTGCGACTTCGCCCCTACGACCGAAGGTCGACTGGGAGCTCTTTAAGAGACGACTAGTCGACCTTCCCGTAATTCAGGACCCCAACACCCCTGAGGGGGTCGACGACGCGGCAGTCCGCCTTGTCGACTCCATCAGGGGAGCGATTGACCAGGCGACGACTCTTGTGCCCAGCGGCGGGCCCAGAGGTAGACTCCCGGCCCATCTGAAGGCGATCATTCGCCGGAAGAGGGGCCTGAGGAGGCTCTGGGCGACAACTCGTTGTCCCAGGATCAAGCGCGAGCTTAATGAGTTGGAAGCGGAGTTGGCGGCGAAGATTAGCTCCTTCCGGGGCTACACGTGGGAGGAACGGATTGAGGAGGCCCGTGAGGACCCCTCTTCTGTGTCCCTCCACCGACTTTGCCGCCAGCTCTCAAATCGGCCTGCCCCGACTTGTCCACTCGTGGACGAGAGGGGCAACCGATGCTTCTCGGCTCAGGCCCGCGCCGATGTCCTGGCCGCAATGCTGGAGCGGCAGTTCGTTCCAAATAACTCTGCACCCTCAGAGGCCGCATTCCACCAATCGGTGGAAGAGAGCGTAGCGAACCTACTCTCCTCCCCGGTGCCTCCGTTGGGAGATGATGCTTTCATCACTCCCAGTGAATTGCGCCTCTCCATCAAGCGGATGAAGAGGCGCAAGGCGCCGGGTGAGGACGGTATTCCCTCCCTCGCATTCTTCCACTTCCCTGAAACGGTCGTGTCATATATGACACGGCTGTTCAATTCCATTCTGTCCACAGGACACTTCCCGGGAATTTGGAAATTGGGCAAGGTTATCGCCTTGCCCAAACCCGGCAAGGATAGGAGAAATCCCTCCAGTTACCGTCCGATCACCTTGCTGTCGCATGTGGGCAAGTTGTTCGAGAGGCTGCTGCTGAGAAGGGTGTCGCCGCACATCCTTCCCAGACCCGAGCAGTTCGGGTTTCGCAGCGGCCACTCGACAACGCTGCAATTGGTCCGCGTCATGCATCACTTGGCGGATCGGTCCAACGCGCGCCAGTACACGGCCGCAGTCTTTCTCGATATCGAGAAAGCCTTCGACCGTGTCTGGCATGCGGGACTGATCCACAAGCTGGTGCAGAACACGGACCTCCAGCACGCCTACGTGCGATTGCTGGGGTCGTACCTGGAGGGAAGATCCTTCTTTGTCGCGGTCGAGGGCGCCAAATCGTCGGTGCGCCCAGTCACGGCCGGAGTTCCTCAGGGAAGCGTCCTGGCTCCATTCCTCTACGCTCTCTACACCAACGACATTCCCACGCTCGAGGGTAACCTCCAAGCGTGGGAAGTAGACGTGAAGTTGGCGCTGTTTGCCGACGACAGCGCCTACTTCTCGTCATCCAACGTCCCCTCTGCGGCCATTCTGAGGATGCAGAGGCTTTTGGACTTACTGCCCCAGTGGCTGGACCGATGGAGGGTCGCGGTCAACGTGGGGAAGACTGCGGCTATCCTCTTCGGTCCGGTCCGCACAACAGTCGTCCCGGGACAGCTCAGTCTCCGTGGCGCTAATGTCGAGTTTAGATCCAGCGTCCGGTACTTGGGGGTCGATATCGACCGGAGTTTGAGGATGACCGCCCACGCCAATAAGGCGTTGGCGGCCGCTCGCTGTGCGAGATTCCTCCTCCGGCCGGTGTTGGCCTCCAGGTTGCCGGTCAGGACTAAGCTCGGCATTTATAAGACGTATGTCCGTTCCCGTATCACGTACGCAGCTGAGGCCTGGTATCACCTCATCCCGCAGGGTATGCGGGCGAGGTAACAGGTCCAGCAAAATCTGGCTCTTCGCACGATAGTCGGAGCAGGGCGTTACGTCAGAAATGACGTAATCGCCCGGGATCTAGATGTGGAGTCGCTCGAGGAGTTCATTCGGAGGCTAGCTCGTAATCTTTACGAGCGGGCTGACGGTGGACCCCACGAGCACCTCCACAATATAGCTCCCTTGCACGCCAGACCACCTGATGGTCGGGCGCTACCAAGGGAGCTACTGGAACCCCCGGCTATGGTAAGATAGTCGGCTTAATCGGAGTGATATGGGAGTGCTCATAATGAGTGCCCCCATGGGACTGAGCTGTCCACACTCGTCATGTCCCCCCACATCGTTGGGGTGCCCCCTTATGGGGACCCATTTCCCACCCCCGTTGGGTGGACCACTCCCCCGTCTGGGGAGTGTGTAACATCGGTCCCTCCCCGCGATGGTCTTCCCCTTTTGGGGAGCCCAGAACGGGTGAGCGCCAAACTAGTGCCGCGGCTCCTCCTCTGGTTTGTAGAGGTGGGGCCGCGGCATGGGGCCGGTGGCGGGCCCCACGGTTGCTGACTGTTGTCCCTGTTGTATATAGTAGTTTAGTTAGTTTAGTTTAGTTAGTAGTTAGTTGTAGTTAGATAATAAGAAAAAAAAAAAAAAAAAAAAAAAAAAAAATATATATAGCTGTAAGGAAGCAGAGGACAGCAGCCGGCGCCGGGGTGTCACCGCCGCGGGCATCGAGCCGTCACCAGACTGCCCATCGTATTATATATATGTATGTATTTTTGTCGATGTGAGTGTGCCGAAGCACGCTGCGAACAGCCCCCCCCCAATCCAGTCTTGCATTTATTTCACCCCTGCCCTATGTGGCAGGGAGCGTCTGCCCGGGTAGTGGGGTTTACCCCGAGGCCCGCTCCGTGCCCCCGTAAGGGAGTACGACGACCCCGAAGAGTATCTATTGAACGCACCGAGTATTGTTAAGAGTGATCTGTAATGTTTTCGAGTAATATCACCTGTCTGTAAAAGTGATGTCATATCACATTACATTGGGAAGTGATGTTTTGCGCAAGTCTAGTACTTGAGGTACTACGGTTTCTGCTGCGAAACTGTCATGTCTCAATGATAATATGCTATTTCGATATTACTATTGGCACTGTTATAGTTCCTCATTCCTTATCCTCATTATTATAATTCTGTATTGTTCCACCACCTCTTGCTGCGAGACAGTGGACTCGCAGAAGTCGAGCATCGTGTGCCAGGACTTGTTGCTGACAAGCATCGTAGCCACGACCATGGCTACTTCATGGCATGCGGAGCACGGTACCTCCTACCACAAGCTTCAAAACTCTATTCACACCTTAAAAAATATTGAAGCTTATTCTCGACCTCGAAAGTGTCTCTGGAGCTTATGAATGCATAAGACAACGGAACTATAATCATGTTTCGTTAAAGTAACGGAATCATTACTTTTGTTGAAATTAGCGTAAAATTTCTCTCCTCCCTCAACCTTTTAAAAGGACTCATCTAATTCATCTACATTAAGACCTTATTCAGTTAAATATCCAATTTTGAGGCGCCCTCCGCCGGACCGGAAGTGACATCATCTGTACCGGCAATTATCTAATTGGAACTCGAGGACATCACTCCCGACGGCCATCTTTAATTTTTGGAGGAAATACGTAATGAAAATTATGACAACGGTTTCACGAAGCTTCATTTTATGAAAAGGGCCGACGTTTGAAAAAATAAATACCCGTCATTAGCTTCAGAATAATATTCGATTCAATATTTACATTGAATCGAACATTATTCTGAAGCCGAAGAAAGTAAATGGCCTAGAAAAAACAAACAAACAAGTCTCTTGTTCGAATTGTAAAGCTCTTTAACCTGAGCTTTTCAGCGGATTCCGCCCGATATTAAAAATATTGGAAACTTTCCCCATTAAATGACAAATTAATTAATAATAAAAAAAAACATTTTCAAGACCTTTCCAAAGTACTAACTACTCGTGTTTTTTTTGTTATTGCTTATATGGGTGGACGAGCTCACAGCCCATCTGCTGTTAAGTTAACAATTCCTCAGAGCACTCCCCATGGAACGTAGTTGTGTGAGCATCCGTAAGGTTTTTATAAAAAGCCAACAATCTTGCTATCGGTTCAATTTGAGAGATCAGTACAATCCATATGTGTTACAATCAGAATGCTTTGAAAACTATGCCATCAATTCCTCTATGTCACCTCATTCTACTAGGAACCACCATGGTTGTGTACGAGTATGGTGTTTTTTTTCCTACCTAAGCTGGTAGCCTTAGAGGATTATGCCAGCGTAGTAGCATATAGGTGAGCTCACGGGACTCTAACCTAAGGACGTTGCTAACACTAGCCCTAGCAAGCGCAGTGCTTCGCAGAATATACCACCGGATCTAAAACGCGATCCACAGAGAAGACCTGGCGAGAAACTCAGTGAGCTAATCGTGCTTGCTACATGCTATCTGACTCTAGAAAGATCTGTCAACGATGTTTCCAGGAGATTCTTGGGGTTTCCCTGCAAGCAGCAGCTTCATATTGCACCGATGACGGTTCATACACCTTTAGGCTATTCACAAAAATCAATAAATTAAACAAGCCTAGCCGCCAATTGTACTTTTTTGTATTTAATGTATCGCACTGTTTGTTTGTTTTTTGGTGTACAATAAAGAATACTCTCTCTCTCTCTCCCTCTCTCCCTCCCTCCCTCCCTCTCCCTTCCTGCCTCACTCCCTCTCCCTCCCTCCCTCCCTCCCTCCCTACCCCTCCCTCCCCCTCTCTCTTTCTCTCTCCCCCCCTCTCTCTTCCTCTCTCTCTCTCTCCCCTCTCTCTCTCTCTCTCTCTCCCTCTTACTAGTTTTCTAGTTTTTTAAAGTTTCTCTAGTTTTTTAAATGAATTACGAAAACTACTTCTATTGTGTATGCTGAGAAAACCTTCGTTTTATTCGCTAATTTATCGACAATTACTAACGCCAACAGAGGACTGCTTAATATTTATGCAAAAACGATGAACCTATTTTCTCTCTAATGCTATACAAACACACATTCCGACAGCGCTCCGCTCACCTCAGTGTTATTATCGCTGTAATTTTATGTGCCGAAACGAGCTTTGTCGGTTGAGCTTTCGCCACAACAAAGCTTGAGCAGAAACCTTGGTCGAGACGGATACTCGTCGCTAAAAATGTTAAAAACTCCAGTGTGTAGGTAGACGGTCACACACGGTGTTAGTTCAGTTTTCAATAATTAGATTTGAGATGGACCAGAGCGCTTGGGTCCACTTGAACACGCTTCACACCGCTCTAACTGTCTCCACAGCTAAGACAGTCATGGTTTGAAGAGTGGGATAGGCTTTTCAATTGAAATTCGTCTGAACGTCTTGTGTTTTTTTTTGTTTTATTGCTTAGATGAGTGGACGAGCTCGCAGCCCACCTGGTGTTAAGTGATTACTGGAGCCCATAGACATCTACAATATAAATGTGCCACCCACCTTGAGGTATAAGTTCTAAGGTCTCAAGTATAGTTATAACAAAAAACATTCTCGCTCACGACTCGGTCGTGCGCGGACGTGCTTTCCGATCCGTGGCCCGCTTGCGAGCTACGTCTCTGAACTCACAGTTGTGCTCGACAGTTTAGTGACCGTGAATACATTCTCGTTTACGACTCGGTTGTGTGTGAACGTGCCTTCCAATCCGTTGGTCGCTTGCGACCTACGCATCGGAATACACATTTGTGCGTGATAGTGTTGTGACCGTGAATACCCACCTCATACCAACTGTCTTTTTCAAGGCAACCAATCGCTACGATCAGGCTTCCTGTGGCACTCACAGGCTAGCGATTTCCTAACCCTTCCCAAAACAACAGTCTTTTTCAAGACTAGACCCCCGCTCGCGATTCTGCCTGCTGTAGCACTATACAGCCCGAGCGGGTTCCTTTCCTTTTCCCCGCCGATTGCCGTTTTCACGGCATAGGCATTCCCCCCCCCTGCTCCTTGCTGTCCTGCAGCACAGGGGGGTTACAAATCCTATCCGGGGCCTCGCCTTTCGGCGAGTTCAACAAAAGTCCCGGGGCCGCCCCCCCCGGGCAAGAAGCAAGAAGAAACATGGAAGAAAGTGCAAGTGTTTGTGACAGTGATCTTGTCGGGTTCCTCCGGGATAGGTACCCGTCAATTAGGGCCGAGTACCTAGAGTTTAGGGCCGCCCGTGGCAATCCCTCCCCCCCCGCGTCCGTCGCCGCGTATCTCAAACGTGCCTCGGAGGCACGCCGCGCGCCCCCCGCCGCCGCGTTAAGTTCGAGCGCACGTTCCGACGATGCGACTCACGAAGCGCCTAGCGCTACCCCCACCCCCGCGCCCGCGTCGACTACGTCATCGCGCGTCTCGTCCGTCGCGACCTCGATCGTTTCGAGTTCAGGCTCCGATACCGAATCGGAGATGGATTTCGAATCCGCGTCAAGCCCTCAGCCTGGAACTTCGGATGGGTTCCAAACCGTAACGCGCGGTAAAAAGCGTACTCGCGCCGTGGAGTCCCGGAGCTCCACGACGAAGCAGACAAAATCCGCGACCGCCTCCCGCCCGCAGGTAGTCGTGACACCGGAGTCGGACTCCGCTCGCCGCGTAACCCCGCCGCCGCGTCCCAAGCCCGCGCCCGCTCCTAAAGCAGCTGCCCCGCCCCCGCTGATTCTCCAGGAAAAAACTGCGTGGAACCGCGTTTCCCAGGCCCTTCAGGCAAATAAAATCAACTACACCCATGCGCGTAACGTCGCGCATGGGATTCAGATCAAGGTCGCAACGCCGGGCGACCATAGGGCCCTCTCAGCATACCTCCGAAAGGAGAACATAGGTTTCCACACCTATGCTCTTCAGGAGGACCGCGAGCTCCGTGTAGTAATACGCGGAGTACCGAAAGAGCTAGACATAGACTACGTTAAGGAGGACCTGATCGCTCAGGCACTCCCTATAGTTAGTGTGCATCGGATGCACAGCGGGCGGGGCAAGCAGCCCTACAACATGATACTCGTCGCGTTGGAGCCAACCCCGGAGGCCAAGAAAAAGATCTCATGCCTCTCGACAGTCTGCGGCCTATCCGGGGTCTCCATCGAAGCCCCCCATAAACGTGGCACTCCCGGGCAGTGCTACAGATGTCAGCTTTACGGCCACTCGGCTCGTAATTGCCACGCGCGCCCCCGCTGCGTAAAGTGCCTCGGCGACCACGCCACACTAGATTGCTCGCGTGTTAGGGAAACCGCGACCGAACCTCCAAGCTGTGTCCTATGCCTTAAGCAAGGGCACCCCGCGAACTACCGTGGATGTCCTAGGGCTCCGCGAAAACGTCCGACCCACCCAGCCCCCCGAACCGTCGGCCCAAAGACTTCGGCGCCTTCAGTGCCGAAACCCGCCTTCGTGCCGGCTGCAGTTCCCACGGTGTCGGCGTGGAAAAAACCGCTGCCGTATACGAAGGCGGGAACGGAAACCGCACCCCCGCCCCCGCTCGTGACACGCCCCGCGCCCCAGCCCCTGCTCGCACCTCGCCCCGCGCCCGCGTTCCGTCCCCCTCAACCCTCTGCCGTCAACGACTTCGCGCTCGTGCGTGACTTCGTCACCGCAGTCAACTTCGACCGTCTGCGATCGTTCGCAGACGCGATACGTAGGTCGGTAACCCCCGAACAGCGGCTCGCGGCCGCTTTCGATCACATGGACGTCTACGAGTCCGTGTCGCGTACGTTATAAAATCTTTACCGATAATCAATGGCGCAAAAAGGTAGAGAAAAACCGTATTCCCTTACGTTAGCATTCTATAATGCTAACGGACTCGCGCGGCAACGCGATCAAATTTTTGAATTCCTCCGCGATAATCTTGTAGATATTCTATTAGTGCAGGAAACCTGTCTGAAGCCCTCGCGTCGCGACCCGAAAGTCGCGAACTACGTCATGGTTAGGAATGACAGACTCACCGCCTCCAAAGGCGGGACTGCCATTTACTATAGACGGGCCCTGCACGTTGTCCCTCTCGATACTCCCTCGCTCTTACATATCGAGGCGTCAGTGTGCCGTATCTCGCTGACGGGACACCAGCCGATCGTCATCGCATCCGTCTATCTCCCCCCGGACAAGCCCCTTCTGAGCAGTGACATCGAGTCACTGTTCGGCATGGGAGACTCTGTCATCCTGGCAGGCGATCTAAATTGCCACCACACTAGGTGGAACTGCCATCGTACAAACGTCAACGGTAGGCGTCTCGACGCGTTTATAGACGACCTCACCTTTGAAATAGTCGGTCCCCCAACTCCAACATGTTATCCGTATAACATCGCGCTCCGTCCGAGCACTATAGACCTGGCATTGCTTAGGAACGTAACTCTGCGCTTACGTTCCATCGAAGCAATGTCAGAGCTCGACTCAGACCACCGACCTGTCGTTATGCAGCTCGGTCGCCCTCACAACCCAGTCACTGTTACGAGGACCATGGTGGATTGGAATAAGCTGGGCACGTGCCTAGCCGACGCCGCTCCGCCAATCCTCCCTTACGGCCCGGATTCGAATCCATCCCCCGAGGACACCGTCGAATCCATAAACATCATTACCGATCACATCTCTTCCGCGATCATTAGATCTTCTAAAGAAGTCGATGTGGAGGACAGCTTCCACCGCATCAGACTGTCCCCCGATCTTAGGAATCTCTTAAGAGTTAGGAACGCGGCAATCCGGGCCTACGATCGTCTTCCCACGCATTCAAACCGGATTCAGATGCGTCGTCTACAACGCGAAGTCCACTCCCGCTTAAGCGACGCGCGTAACGATAATTGGCATAGTTATTTAGAACAACTCGCGCCCTCCCACCAAGCATACTGGCGACTAGCTAGGACTCTCAAATCCGAAACTACCGCTACTATGCCTCCCCTCTTACGCCCTTCAGGCCAACCACCGGCATTCGATGACGATGACAAGGCTGAGCTGCTGGCCGATGCACTGCAAGAGCAGTGCACCACCAGCACTCAACACGCGGACCCCGAACACACCGAGTTAGTCGACAGGGAGGTCGAGCGCAGAGCTTCCCTGCCGCCCTCGGACGCGTTACCCCCCATTACCGCTGACGAAGTTAGAGACGCGATCCACAACCTCCAACCTAGGAAGGCACCAGGCTCCGACGGCATCCACAACCGCGCGCTAAAATTTTTGCCAGTCCAACTGATAGCAATGTTGGCTACAATTTTAAATGCCGCTATGACGCACTGCATCTTTCCCGCGGTGTGGAAAGAAGCGGACGTTATCGGTATACATAAGCCGGGCAAACCGAGAAACGAAACTTCTAGTTACCGTCCGATTAGTCTCCTCTCGACGATAGGAAAAATTTACGAACGTCTCCTTAGAAAACGCCTCTGGGATTTTGTTACCGCGAACAAAACTCTCATAGACGAACAGTTCGGATTCCGCTCAAAACACTCGTGCGTACAACAAGTGCACCGCCTCACGGAGCACATTCTGATAGGGCTAAATAGGCGTAAACAAATCCCGACCGGCGCCCTCTTCTTCGACATCGCGAAGGCGTTCGATAAAGTCTGGCACAACGGTTTAATTTACAAACTGTACAACATGGGAGTGCCAGACAGACTCGTGCTCATCATACGAGACTTCTTGTCGAACCGTTCGTTTCGATATCGAGTAGAGGGAACTCGTTCTCGTCCCCGTCAACTGACTGCCGGAGTCCCGCAAGGCTCCGCGCTCTCCCCGTTATTATTTAGTTTGTATATCAATGATATACCCCGGTCTCCGGAGACCCATCTAGCGCTCTTCGCCGATGACACAGCTATCTACTACTCGTGTAGGAAGATGTCGCTGCTTCATCGGCGACTCCAGATCGCAGTAGCCACCATGGGACAGTGGTTCCGGAAGTGGCGAATTGACATCAACCCCACGAAAAGCGCAGCGGTGCTTTTCAAAAGGGGTCGCCCTCCGAACATCACTCCGAGCATCCCACTCCGTAGTAGGCGCGCAAACACCTCCGCCGTTAGTCCCATCACTCTCTTTGGCCAGCCCATTCCGTGGGTCTCGAAGGTCAAATATCTAGGCGTCACCCTCGACAGAGGGATGACATTCCGTCCCCATATAAAAACGGTACGCGACCGCGCCGCGTTTATTCTAGGACGACTCTATCCAATGCTTTGTAGTCGAAGCAAACTGTCCCTCCGCAATAAGGTAACTCTCTACAAAACTTGTATACGCCCCGTCATGACGTATGCAAGCGTAGTGTTCGCTCACGCAGCCCGCACCCACTTGAAATCCCTTCAGGTTATTCAATCACGATTCTGCAGGATAGCCGTCGGAGCGCCTTGGTTCCTTAGGAATGTGGATCTCCACGACGACCTGGAGCTCGACTCTTTTAGTAAGTATCTACAGTCGGCATCGCTGCGCCATTTTGAGAAGGCGGCACGACATGAGAACCCTCTCATCGTAGCCGCTGGAAATTACATACCCGACCCAGTAGACCGAATGGTAAACCGTCGACGTCGCCCAAAGCACGTCATTACGGATCCTCCTGATCCATTAACGGTGCTTTTAGGCACCACAAGCACCGGTCACCGTCCTCGTCGAACCCGTCGCTTGCGACGAAGGGCTCGACGAGCGAACTAACCCATAGACACAGCCCACTGAGTTTCTCGCCGGATCTTCTCAGTGGGTCGCGTTTCCGATCCGGTGGTAGATTCTGCGAAGCACTGCTCTTGCTAGGGTCAGTGTTAGCAACTCTCCGGTTGAGCCCCGCGAGCTCACCTACTAACGTTAGGGTGAAGCTGAAATAGCCTCTCAAGGCTATCAGCATAGGTAAAAAAAAAAAAAAAAAAAAAATAGTTATAACGGTTGCCCCACCCTTCAAATCGAAACGCATACTGCTTCACGACTGAAATAGGCAGGGCGGTGGTACCTACCTGTGCGGACTCACAAGAGGTTCGACCACCAGTAATTACGCAAATTATAATTTTGCGGGTTTGCTTTTTATTACACGATGTTATTCTTTCACGGTAGAAGTCAATCGTGAAGATTTGTTGAGTACGTATTTCATTAGAAAAATTGTTACCCGCCTGAGATTCGAACATCGGTGCATCGCTCAACACAACTGCACCGGACGTCTTATCTTTTGGACCACGACAACCTATCTGCTCTCGTAACCACTTAACAGATAGCTCGTTAGCTCGTTTATCGAAAAACCTTTTTGTCTTAAAAAAAGCAACCATGTTCGTTGATAGTTAGAGTTGACTTTGGAATAGCTGTCATGCTATACGATTGAAACTTATGAATATTAGTGGTGGCATTCAAATTGCGATTTATATGGATTCCAGCTTTACACCAGGTGTATCGCAATCCGTGGTTATCGCACCATCTCTTTCGAGGCGGTGTGTGGGACGCTGCCTTGGGTCCTGGAGGCGGAGGCGCTCGCCGCTAACTATCAGTGGCGGGCTGACCTTCACGCCCGGGGCGTGGCGCGTCCCAGCCCCAGTATGGTCAGAGCGCGGAGGGCCCAATCTAGGCGGTCCGTGCTGGAGACACGGTCCAGGCGGCTGGCCGATCCTTCGGCTGGTCGTAGGACCGTCGAGGCGATTCGCCCGATTCTTGTGGATTAGGTGAATCGTGACAGAGGACGCCTCACTTTCCGCCTCACGCAAGTGTTCACTGGGCATGGTTGCTTTGGTGAGTTCCTACACCGGATCAGAGCCGAGCCGACGGCAGAGTGCCACCATTGTGGTTGCGACTTGGACACGGCAGAGCATACGCTCGTAGCCTGCCCCGCATGGGAGGGGTGGCACCGTGTCCTCGTCGCAAAAATAGGAAACGACTTGTCGTTGCCGAGTGTTGTGGCATTGATGCTCGGCGACGACGAGTCGTGTTGCTCGACTTCTGCGAGTGCACCATTTCACGGAAGGAGGCGGCGGGGCGCGTGAGAGACACACAAGCCCGCCACCGTCGAGCAGGGGCCAGGGAGGCGGATCTCGCTCAAGCGCTGGCCCTCTAAGTGTTTCGGGTCCCTCTCATATGTCAGTCTGGGGCCCGGCGAAGGGGGCCTAAGAAGACGACGTGAAAGCTGCTCTGCATGCGTTTTACGCAAGAGCATCCGGGTGATAGAAGGCCGGCTATCTTCGACCCACGCTGGTTCTGACCCAGCGGGGTATTTCATAGGATAACCCATTCAAACCGTCGCCATTTAGGCGGGCTTCGGACAGCCTGCCGACCGAGAGGGCTGGTGGTCGTGGTGCCGACGATTGCTGGCCCGGCGTGCCGAGGGGGAGGGTGATGGGAGAAATGTGCTCCGCACTAAACGCTTCACTCTCCCCCCTTTGCCTTTTTATAAGTTCTGTCTCATGCGAGGCTCAGACGTAGGTTGTTGAGCGACAGGAGATTTTAGTCGGTTCGACTCCGACATTACCCCGCCCGCCATCCCCAGAGGAGAGAGGAGGGTGGGAGACCGGCGATTTCCTTCCGACAAAAAAAAAATTAATCAGACGACTCAATACGATTTAAAAGACAAACATATGATCGTTAACTGGTTGTCTCTATATTCTGTACCATTGGGTGTTCTATGCAAAGTGCTATGAAGCCTCAATAGGCATGAGCCTTCTGTACTCTTCCGGCTGCGTGATCAGAAGTAGCACTAACCGTTTCGAAACACAATTTTAACTAGAAATTACTGTAATAAACCGAATGCCGGTATGGGGTCTAATTAATGAAAACTGTTATATCATGAACTGAGTACATTAGTGCTACGCTATGCTTAACTCGTTTTTAAGGGCTGCGTGTACAATTATGGCACACTTTTAAATGCTGCGCGTCCAAGACAAATCAAATACTAACCAGAACTTTAAAATAACTAGTAATTTTACTGGACGTCTTGTGAGTTCGCACGGGTAGGTACAACTACCCTGCCTATTTCCGCCGTGAAGCAATAACGCATTTGGGTTTGAAGGGAGGTACAGCCGTTCAAGGTTGCCGAATTTACGTCGTAGATGTCCATGGACTCCAGTAATCGCTTAACATCATATAACCATCTAAGCAATAAAAAAAAAATAGAGCCCCTCTGATCAAATGTAGAGTCCAAATCCACGAGACAGCTACGAAATTTTAACCCAAAGAGGAGTTTCATAATGCACACTGCACATATTTTTTAAAGTTTAAATGTGTTTGTTATGAGTTCGAGGGAACGGCCAAAGGAAAACCTTCCAGCGAGCGAGTGTTGTTGTTCCCGAGAACGACGTCTGAATTCTGTTGCTCGAAACATGTATTTACAAAAACTTCTCTTGAGAATATCACTAGTGCGATTCAGGAATTTGTCAAATATCTTCAATTCTATTACAGCTACAGCTACAGCGTGCTCACGAATGAGATCCACGGTCAGAGGAGAAAAGAAAGAGTTCTCATATCTTTACCTAATCTATATATATATTATATATATATATATATAAAAAAATGAATTGCTGTTCGTTAGTCTCGCTAAAACTCGAGAACTAATTTGGCTAATTTTGGTCTTGAATTATTTGTGGAAGTCCAGAAAAGGTTTAAAAGTTAAATAAATATGAAAATGCTCGGAATTAAATAAAATTAACAATTTTGTTTTTCCTTTGATGTGCCCCCCGTCGGACGGATTCCTTTTGTTTGTTTTAAGTTTATTTTATACAAAAGCTTAGGTATTTTATTTATCGGTTGAGGCACTACGAAGTATGCAGGGTCCGCTAGTTAAAGATAGATTACAGAATTCAGTTAAATACTACATACATTTTCGAATTTTCAATTTTCACGTTCAATAAAAACCTTACGATTTCACCGAGAGAAAGATGAATCTTCCCACAAAAAAAAATTTAATAAGAAACCTTCTGATTTCCGTGCATTCAGAAAACTGTGAATAAGTAATGAACTCCTTCTACGACCGAGTTTGAAAAGATCTATAGACAGGCGCTCAGCTATGCCCATGGTAATGCAGACGTTCCTAAACATCAGAGACTACACATTGCTAAACGGGCACACAGGCCTGCGCCTATGAGCCAATTAAAAAAAAGCAATTTATTTAAAGTGTCGATTTCCCCACCCAGACCTCTGCCAATTATATATTTATAGTTCAAATCACAGAGTGGGATAGTTAGTAGGGTTGATGTGTTAAAATATTTAAGGTCTTGATGCCAACAAAGAGGGTTGGCATTATGGGTGGAAATAACGTGTCATTTTATAATGGGGTGATTGAAATATTAATGTCCAATTGTACATTTGTGGTTGTTTTTAGATTCTTTTAAAGTTCGTTAACCTGTCATTAGTCTACTATTTAAGTTAATTTCACTTCCTCCTAATTAGTTGTGGTATGATTTTCTGATGAGTTTCTGCAGGTACCAGAACTTATAAAATCAGTACCGAATAATTTAAATCAATTGATTTCCATTCGGGTCAATGCCCTCGTGCAGACGTTCGCTAGCTGACTTAAAAAAGTAGTATTGTGTTTAAATGATCAATAATGTCGCTAAATAAATTAATTAGTTTGTAAAAAGTGCTTAATAATAATAACCGAGTCTATCACTACTATTTAATATATACCCAAAAAATGGTCACGTCATTAAACTCGTTGACGTGCTTGCGATGGAAACGCTCCGCACTATTCCATTATCGTCTGTTAATAAATCCGATCCAGCTTATTACAGTCGACGGATCCGATCCGGTCTTTAATACATATCGATTCGGATTAATGGCTATCGTCTTAGATCGCTTCTTCACTACTAAATATTATGTTATTAAATTTTTATCCATGACTAGTAAAATCCGGGCTAGTGACCAGAGTATGAAAAATATCGATATCTTAAACTATACTAGGTTTATCTATCTTTTATTGATGCTGCTATGACAGAAATGTTTCTTGGAGTGCCAAAAACATGGGTGCTCTAAGTTTCATCATAATTGAACATGAAAGGTATCATCATATTTATTTATATAGATATTACAACGGATCAACATGAAGTTAAGTATCGACATTCCATAGTTTTATTTCGCTTGCAGCTTTAGCAATCTCCGCCAAATTTATTTTTGGGTAGGCACTTTATATTTTAGTTCTCTACCCCTCTTGTTGGGGTAAAATTTTGGGATCTAAGTGTCCGATTTCTGCCGAGATATATCGCTCTATCGAGTGCTAGATTAGGATGGGATAGTGCTTAGTCTAAGAATACCGTCACCCCATCCCATAGGACACCCAACCAGGGTTGAGCACCTCAGGTTTGTGGTGCAGTAAGGAAACGATTTCTGTGACTCCCTTACACTTTCCTATAGCCACTACTGTAAGAGATTCATCTAGGTACTACGTTGGTATAATATTAGGGTCTCCAAAAAGTCTCGAACATGTTTTGTATTTGAAGAAATCTTAACTTAAAAGAGTGATATGCCAACTTTAATACACAAATTAAAATTATTAAAATTAATCACAATATAAAATGTTATATTTCATTATTATAATCTTAAAAACCTGACTTTACGTTTAAAAAATTCATAATTTTTTCTTTGAAAATTCCCGTTGTGCCCAATTACTTTTCATTAGACTTTTTTTTTAATTAAGGAAATTGGCAAAGAGCTTTTTGGAACTGTGATGGAAGCCCTCGTTCAAATTAGGTAATTAACTTATTTTAGTGAACTCATCATTTTTGATGCGACTATGGCCTATTGAGTAAGACGGCCGATGTTTAAGTGATCTAAGGAACAAGGAATGGCATTTTGTAACAAAATGACGCCTGTAAATTTTGTGATGTGTAATGACTGGTACAACTTAGAATGAGCTTTAAGCTGCACGTACGACCTTAAGACAATTCAGCAACTCTGCTTTACGATTTAAGTGTCCATCTACCTTCGAAATATTTGTATTCTGGTATTTTGATAGCATTTCTGTTCTATAGAGTTTTCCTATCAAGATCCATAATAAGTCCTGTCATTTGAAGTTCTATATTCGATACGATAGGTTACCTAATCTTATACCCTAATTGATTATCCATTTCGTTTTGCTACCAACGATTTTTTATCACAACTGCGAAAGTCCCCTTACATGTTTGGTTAAATAATAATTCAATACAATCTAAGCTATTTAGCATTTGTTATAAATACAAACGCAAGGAATATTAACAGGGGCGCGATGCTATCAGTGATTCTTATCCTAATATACTCAAACAGTTATCGATAGTAGCAAATATTTAGATATGTGTCAGTTAATCAAATGACGAGAAATATAAATTTTTTTTCTTTATCCCTCCGCTTGCCTTTTGGTTAATTAAAGGCTTACTTTGTGGAATAACTGAGAAAATGTAATGGTCGGAATATTTTCAGCACTTGTACCAGGAAATCATAACAACCTAGGAGACTTAATGAGGTTAATGAGAATTCTCTCAAATCGTTTGCTGTGGGATGTTTTCGACGAAATCATTTTCACGACCTAATATTTCTGATAACGTCTTTGATATAAGCAACGAAAATGTAAATTACGGGAATTATTAATCTTTAAAAGGGCTTTTTATCAGCTTTTCTGGAAGGGTAAGTAGATTTAGGCCCTGATACGTGTCATTAACAATATTAGCAGTGTTGAGGATTCCAAATTTTTGTTTTTTATCTATTTTTATTGGTTTTTATAGACATGTAAACGAGCCCAGAACCCATCTGGCTTGAAGTGGTCACCGGAGCTCGTAAATATCACTGCGTGAATACCGCCAGCCAGCTTAGTACACGAGCGTGGTGTGGACATGTGATGCGTATAGAGAAAATGCATGGGACTAGGAGATGTATGGAAATGGATGGAGTGTGTGAATGGTGATATGAGAGAGAGAGGAGTGAGTGTTGCGATGCCGACTTATAGAAGAGAATGGGGTCGAAAAATTTACTGTGCCGACCCCACCTAGTGGGATAAAGTGTAGAAAAAGAAGAAAGAAGAAGAGCTTGGTTCACGAGGTTTAAGTTTCAAGAGTATAGCAGCTACAAAATGGGATGCATTACTGCTTCACTCCGGACATAAGCAGACGATGGTAGCTACTGCAGTGTGCTTACAAGACGCCTTGCCACCAGGACAAAAAATGCTTATATCAGCTACATAAGCATAACGTATGTTCCCTGGAGAGTGATCTCAGGAATTATTTGTGATGATCCCGTTATCTCAATTTCATCACCGCACCACCCACCACCAGGACAGCGTTCACCCTAACTTGGAAAGACCGTACTCATCCACAGTTCGTTTCCAGAGCTCTTTCGGCCACGTACCATCCTGTTCTTGATTCACTTTCCCTTCATGATACTGCTGTACAGTAGCTTGGCATTAACAGTGTCCATGATGAATGATAACCACTGCCCATTAGGTGGGCTATACGGTTACCCAGCTACGATGACAATAACTCAGCTAACATCCAGCTTTATAAAAACTTGAAGAAAAAAGATGTGTGGTATCGTGGGACACCGGATAGGAACGAAGTTCCATATTATAAAAATATTAATTTTAAGTTCTATTTGAGGTATAAAGAAAATCATTATTCGGGTATACAATTATACATTTTTTATTATGATTTTTTTATTGATAAAAATAAAAAGAATCGCAAGAGTCAACCACTCCGCAGTGCAATGGAGCAGCCTCGCCCTGGGGAAACCGCCTGCATGATCACGGCATCCCTCTACGCCAGGTAAGTATGATTTAGTAAGAGAAATACGAAAACGTCTGTCATATCTATATTTTACTGGTCGTAGGACCTCTTGAGAGTCCGCGCGGGTAGGTACCACCACCCTGCTTATTTCTGCCATGAAGCAGTAATGCGTTTCGGGTTGAAGGGTGGGGCAACCGTTGTAACTATACTTGAGACCTTAGAACTTATGCCTCAAGGTGGGTGGCGCATTTACGTTGTAGAAGTCTATGGGCTCCAGTAACTACTTAAAACCAGGTGGGCTGTGAGCTCATCCACCCATCTAAGCAATAAAAAAAAACTGTGTAACATCTCGTCGCCGCGAATCATGAATTGTTGAATTTACATGCAGTGACATCTGTTGATAACAAACTAAATAGAAAAAATCTTACGTTACGGACGTTTTTTCCCGGTTAGGGTACCCCTCCGCTTCGTCCCATAAGGAACTTCGTTCCAAAAATACGTTGATCTGTCAGTATGCTCCAAAATAAAGTACTAGGTCGTCATGAACGTAAAGAGCTTACCTGTTAACCATTTCTCCTTCAGGACGGTTGATGGGGGAGTCTTTCGAGGCAGAGTACACGTAGACTCTGGTGTCAGCTTTGTACCATTTGATGCTGTGCATCTCGCCGCATGATTTGCCATCGATCCGGCATCGCAGACGCGCTGTTTCCCCGACAAGTGCTGACGCGTGTTCTGTGGACAATGGGAATTTACAATTCGATCAATACAATGCAAAATAAAATACTTTATCTCCACCGATGTATGGAAAATTTACTGGTGGTAGGACCTCTTGTGAGACCCCGCGGGTAGGTACCACTACCCCGCCTATTTCTGCCGTGAAGCAGGTTTGAAGGGTGGGGCGGCCCTTGTAACTATACTCGATACCTTAGAACTTATATCTCAAGGTGAGTAGCGCATTTACGTAGTAGATGTCTATGGGCTCCAGTAACCACTTAACACCAGGTGGGCTGTGAGCTCGTCTAACCCACCTAAGCAATAAAAAAAAGTAAATGAGAAAAATTTTACCTATAACTAAAGTACATTGGCTGGACTTATCGTTGAAAACGATCTATTCCAATCCATATTTGGATGGAGATGATTTTGGAAATTGGAAAGTTAGTAACAGGACAATGACATAATAAAAGTATTTCTATCTTCTTTCTTTCAGTCCTCGGGCGTCCACTGCTGGACATAGGCATTCTCTAAGCCTCGCCACAAAAACATTTACTGATGGCTAATGTTACATTATAAAGGGCTTAGGTCAGCAGGAATTCAATAATGCGTCACTTTACACAAACAGCTTGTATTTATTTCCACTTTTCACTTACAGAGTAATTTACAGTGGTAGTGCTTACACTTTCAACTCTCTGTCGAGAATGAATGCTACCTCGGTGTGCTTGAATATATATTGTCTGATCGCCCTACCACAACGGAATGGTGGTGCGATCGACGTCACTAGACGAGTGAAGTCAACCGAGTCAATTGAACAATTATTTAAAATTATTATTAAGTTAAAATAAATTCAGTTAATTATATCTGAGATACTATTATCTATTTCCAGAAGTAATTAGATTAGTTTTAAACATCTTTATCGAGATTTAATAGAATACGATCAACATCATCGGATATGCGTAGCAACTAAGCCTACACGACAGCAGACTTTATTATAATTTATGTGATATTTATGTGATATCTTCGGAACTTGTGTTATGTACTTATAAATACCTAACAATTATCTGTAAAACTGAAGTATTTGAAGATATGTCTTGAGAACTAAGTGGTGTAGTTAGTACTAGCTTAGCTAGTTAGCTTACAGCCCAACTGGTGTTAAGTGGTTACCGGAGCCCATAGACATCTACAAAGTAAATGCCTTTACCTAGCTTGAGATATAAGTTCTAAGGTCTCAAGTATAGTTACAACGGCTGTCCCACCCTTCAAACCGAAACGCATTGCTGCTTTACGGCAGGATTAGGCAGGGTGGTAGTACCTACCCGCGCGGACTCACAAGGCGGTCCTACCACCAGTAAAGAACTAGACAAAATCGTTGATAGTTTTAAGCATTTCTTTTCTAATAACAAATAAAAAATAATCCACAGATATTAAGCATCTACGGCTACATAGCATTAGATTCACCTTTGTCTGGTATATGTGGTTAATGTAATGACGATTTTCTCTATCTAAGAATTAGTAAATATGTTATTAAGCTTTTGGGTCGATTAATAGCGGTAGGCAGCGGCTTGGCTCTGCCCCTGGCATTGCTGAAGTCCATGGGCGACGGTAACCACTCACCATCAGGTGGGCCGTATGCTCGTCTGCCTACAAAGGCAATAAAAAAAAAACAAAAAAGATTAATATAATTGCATTATTGAATACTATTGTATACAACAACACACACACGTCACAAATATCCCGTATAAACCGATATAAATAAAGAGTAAGTAGACTTTGATCTTGGTCTCTGCTAAAATTGTTTGACGGGTTTTGAAACCAAAATATTTATAAAAACAAAATGTTAACGCGGCCTGAATATATTTTTTTTCTAAATTACTTTAAAAATCAAACAACATAAAGCCCTTTATCCGGTAAACAAGCACAATCAAGAAACCGGTCAAAACGAAATCACTTAAACCCAGATAAATAAAAAGCTAACAGGAACGCGAGCTACAGTATTTACTTTAAAACAAAACATTCACTACGAGTTTTTGAATAATCCGGTTAAACGGTCTGGTATTCCAAAGAATATCCGGTTCAATTGAGGTGCTGGCTTTATTTAAAACTCGACGAGGATTTCCGACGCTGTATTCGAAAAACCCGGTAATGTGTTTTTCATTCAATTTAAAATGTTTAAGATATTAACCTGAATGCGAATGCTGTGTTATTGTGGCTTCCGTTAAGTGTTTTTATACCGACCTATACATACATATTTTATTTGCTTTTTCCTAGAACTTCAACGCTATCAATTGTAGCCCAGCACAAGGCTGCCATGTTTAATACAGTAGATCACAGGTGGGAAGGACGCCTTGTGAGTCTGCGCGGGTGGGTACCACCACCACCCTGCCTATTTCTGCCGTGAAGTAGTAGTGCGTTTTGGTTTGAAGGGTAGAGCAGACGTTGTAACTATACTGAGACCTTAAAACTCATGTCTCTAGGTGGGTAGCGGCATTTACGTTGTAGATGTCTATGGGTTCCGGTAACGACTTAATAACAGGTCGGCTGTGAGCTCGACCACATAACTAAGCAATAAAAAAAGCACATATGTATGAAGCCCAGTCCCATCATGTATAATACACAAGTGCTCTACAATGGATAAACGAATGCTGTAAAAGGGCTTTACCATTTGAAAATGGCTGTATTAAACTTTTTCTTCGTAACTTCTATCCTTAAGCTCGTTATTATTAAATTTTACAACCGGCGAGCACAGTAAGCTCGCTATTAGTCCCCTAATCCCGAAACTAGCGCTCGTCACACGCCACGTGTGTACAAGCGCTAATACAACGCTAAGGACACTATCATGCTAATGTAGAAATAGCGATTTTTAACTTCTTTTTTTTTATGATTGAAGGATTACTGGTGGCCCGCAGGCCTTTCCAGTTTCACCAGGACAGGTGGGCGAGCAAAGAAGGCTCAGCCAGGAGGGGTGGGATTTGCTAACAGCTACCTGTTGCGCCTCCGAAGGAGACCTAACAGCTCAAGAGCAGCTGCTTCGCGAATGAATCTACTACGGGATCGGAATCGCGACCCGCTGAGAAGATCGGGCGAGAAACTCAGCGAGGGATTTTTAACTAACACCCGTATCAAAGTATGAATAAGCATGGAAGTCAATTAATGACATAAAAAAAAATGTGTGATGTTGTGGGACACCGGATAGGAACGAAGTTCCTTATTATAAAAATATTAATTTTAAGTTCTATTCGAGGTATAAAGAAAATAAAACTGGAGGTTTCGCAACAACCCACGGTCATTCGGTAACGTGCGAACTTATTGTGGTACACTTCATTCACGGTTGTTTGCATGAGGGTTAGTGTATTGCACAAATGAACGCTCTGAGATCGTGGTCAATGAATGATAAAAAAAATGTTATTTTTTGTACGTTAGTACAAAGTTAAGTCGTACACTGTATGCATTACTAATAAAAATCTTACGTTACGGGCGTTTTTTCCCGGTTATGTTCCCGGTACCCCTCCGCATCGTCCCATAAAGAACTTCGTGTTTATTAAAATTATTATAAATATTCAGTGTTTTTACTTTTTTTTTCACGCGATATTCGTAGCAAAATTAATAAAATGCGCAAGTTCTTAGATACGCACATTAACAATACCTAGTCAAGCCAACCCTATTTTTTTTTTTGTTTGTTTACAAAAAACGCCATCTCTCATACACCAAGTTTTAGTGCAAAGCTTAAGTTGCTAGCAACTTTGGAACAACTGGTAATTTTGTAGCGAGAAAAATGCAACATAATCCGCGCCAGTCGCCGGGTTCCGTGGACGAAAATTCTCATATTAAATCCGTATTGTGTCTAATTTAAAATATTTTTCACCTTTAACCATTTTGAAACTTTGTTGTACTATTGGCAGTGCACGCTAGGAGTCCGTATAGGTGCCAACACTCTTTCGGCTGCTAGTGGGACAACCGTCATAAAATATAATTTGCCATCATCCCTAAAGCACCACAATTCACACCCAGAGACACCGAATCGTGCAACCTTCAGATGACTTTGAGCCATTAGATCGAAGTCAAAAATTGATACAATAGCAGAACTCCGAGTGCTTAGTAATAAATCCAAGGACATAGGTTGTGTTCTGAATCTTAAAACAAATATACATAACATAATTATTTCTTAGCGAATAAGGCAGGTAGGATAGCCAATAAACTGTTTATTGAATCTTGAACCTTAAACCTCAAGGTGGATGGAAGTATTCCCATGTTATCTAAGGATTCGAGGACTACTCATTTACTAGTTAATATCAAATAAGCCATAAGTTCGTCCACTCATTTACATAATAATCTGTACGTAATAGAATAAGAATGTATTAAAAAAAGATGTGGTGTCGTGGGACACCAGGTCCTTCGGCTAATGTAGAATCGACACAATTTGCAAAAAAAAAATCGTGCTCAATTTCATGTAGGTTTTCTTGATTTTTCTCTTAAATTTTGCTGATTAGTTTTTATTTAAGTACAGGAAATTATTTAGGAAATTCAGTATTTTAGGAAATAATATTTTACGTAAAAAAAAAAAAACCTAATTCAAATTATCAATTAAAATAACAAAATATGTCTCTTTATTTTGGTTTGACAACATAAAATTACATAGAAATAGAAATAATTACAAAAAGAAGGAAAAGAGAAAGGTATTCGTCTCATTTAACGGTTTTATTCCACGGACTTTTTCTTACGGTTTTTACTATCACATTTTTTTCAGTTCGGTCGCGCAGCAAAATCCCTATCTCCTCCAAGCCTGCCGTAAGAAACTTCGTTCCAAAAAACAACATAACATATTTAACGGGTTATTTGTTTTATTTTGTTGTATACAATCAACTAAG
This sequence comes from Bombyx mori, assembly GCF_030269925.1. NCBI lineage: Eukaryota > Metazoa > Arthropoda > Insecta > Lepidoptera > Bombycidae > Bombyx > Bombyx mori. Next base: position 9,063,328 of record NC_085130.1, read on the forward strand.
CAACAATATTAGAACTTTAGATGTTGCGATGTTTGTTTGTCTTTTAGGCTTAGGTATCGTTTATTCTATGTGGGTAGTTTGCAAATTTCGTGTTTGTACTTCAAAATAGATTTCTAGCATACTAAAGACGCAAAATCGAGATACTAGTTAACTTGTAATATTAAAAAGGTAGATAATAATATATATAATGTAGTATATAAGTATATATGTTCTTTTAGGTCACCTGAAATGTCGGTATTTACAAAAAGACTAAAGATTTTGTGTTTTCTACCGTGTGTTCCATAGAGATGTTTTGAGGAATGAAAATGCTAGTGATGATTCGGTCATATTCTTTTTACCACGACCCACGTGCCATCGGATATACCTGACAGGACATTTGAAGCGCAATATTTACGACGTAATGTCCTGTTACATAGTGACAATTCTCCTGCACCGTGGTTCCCCGAACATTATAATATACTATCATCTACTAGGCTTAAAAAATACCTTAGTGGCAGAACTGTGTCCTGAAATTCCGAATGCCTATGAACATCGGTATCTACTTAGGCTACTAAGCTAGAGGTAGCGTCCGTTACTTGGCTTCTAAATGTTGGAACAATATTTCTCCACCTATCTGGCACCAGAGAACACTAAGTTCTTTTAAAGCAAATTTAAAAGTATATCTTCTGAATAAGCAAATTAAATTCGAAAATATCAATTTTAACTATTCCGTGCTGTAATTGTGCATTGCAATTGTATTTTTTTTATAATTTCATATATGTATTTCATTGTTTTTATTGCTGTTGTTGCAGTTGTTGTTGCTATTCTAAGCTCAGATAATGTTTTGTCAGTCTGATGATGGTGTGCACGTCCCTCCGCAGGTGCCGGCGGAAGATCAGCGGTACATGCAGTACCGATTGTCTCGGTACTGTTAGGCATTTAGCCTTGTTATTTTTCTTTTAATTTTTGTCTCATTTTTTGTGAATTTATGTTTGAAATAAATGTTTATTATTATTATTACTTATCATTAGACGGGACATTGACTCATTTGTCCTTGAAAGCGATAACACGCACGTAAAATTTACCGCATCGACTTCTACAAAGTTGGAGCCAAAAGTGACTTCCTACTTATTTGACGTCAAATAGCAAGGCTGTCTATCTATCATCCAGTTACAAGTGCAAATACCTCATAAAAACGCCATGTATGAGTTTTAAACAGATTCATAAAAAGTTTAGGAAAAATTATGTTCTTCAAAGTAAGTTTCGGAACACAAGAGTTCAGAGGCTACCACAGTCTCGGCGTGTACAGTGAAGCAACTTTATACAATTTTGAAATCGTGTTATATTTTTATTGGTGGTAGGACCTCTTGAGAGTCCGCGCGGGTAGGTACCACCAACCTGCCTATTTCTGCCGTGAAGCAGTAATGCCTTTCGGTTTGAAGGGTGGGGCAACCGTTGTAACTATACTTGAGACCTTAGAACTTATATCTTAAGGTGGATGGCGCATTTACGTTATAGATGTCTATGGCCTCCAGTAACCGTTTAACACCAGGTAGGCTGTGAGCTCGTCCACCCATCTAAACAAAAACAAAAAAAAATATTGAATTTTTTATTGTCTTGTAGGCAGACGAGCTTACAGCCCACCTGATGGTGAGTGGTTACCGTTGCCCATGAACGTCAGCAATGCCAGGGGCAGAGCCAGGCCGCTGCCTACCGTTAAGTACTCTCCACAAGCCTCATTTAAAGAAAGACATGTCATAACGCTCAGGAAACACCGTGGGGGGAAGCTTACTAAGTACTATTTTATTCAAATAAGCGATATTTATTTTTCTATTTATCTATAGTCTATATATATAAAAATGAATTACTATTCGTATGTCTCGCTAAAACTCGAGAAAGTCTCGACCAATTTGGCTAATTTTGGTCTTGAATTATTTGTGGAAGTCCCGAGAAGGTTTAAAAGTTAAATAAATATGAAAATGCTCATAATTAAATAAAAATAACTATTTTGTTTTCCCTTTGATGTGTCTCCGTCGGACGGATTCCTTTTGTTTGTTTTAAGTTTATTTTATACAAAACTTTAGGTCTTTTATTTATCGATTGAGGCACTACGAAGTCTGCCGGGTGAGATAGTATTTAATAAATTTTCGATAATGTTTCTTTTAATTATCTAAATTAAAATTCGACGCATTCACGAAACACGTAATTTAATTTTGAGAAGTTTTGTAAATTTTACAATCAACAATATCAACTTCTATATTTGCATTACGTAATTCTCTTATTAGACCACGTTTTAACAAGACCAGGTTGGAGGAGACCTTTGTCGATTGGCAAACAGATCTGCAGAAAATATTATCTGCAGATAAATTCAAATAATAGGCTAGATTAAGGTTTAAATAAAATTTTAGTTTTCTATATATTTTATTTAGTCATATAATTGTAATATGGATCTGAATAAAAGACTATATTATTATTATTATTATCATTTTTTTAAATTTTATTATTATTATTATTATTATTATTTATTTAACAAGACCGGTTTCATGTTATCGCGTTTTTTTGTGAATTGCGTAATTTAGGAACTATTTTGCAGGCCACCTGATGAAAAGCCTATGTTGCAATACATTTTTAAACTTGGTATCCATGCTAGCTTTCCACACATCCAATCCATACTTATAGCTAAGAAGTTGTTGATTTCGGATTGAAGGAATGACCGTTATATATTAGAATACTTCATTATAGGCATTATTCTTGTAATGTCTATGTGTTCCGGTAGGTGGTTATTTTTAATTGATTATTACCAGATACTCTGTAAGCACTGTTCCTGTTCATTCGCAGCAAAAAAAAAAAAAAAAACGAATGAAAAACAATAGGCGAATTTAAAAGTTATATTTCTGTTCTCCCTATACTGTACTTCGATTCTCATAAATTCCCTACCAATTACAGCTTACACGTTTATGATCGAAGTTCCACAAAGATATATTTCGTTTTTATTGCCGTAGTTTTTAAATGGCTTTTGACTGCCATTGACTTAGTAATTTATGTAATGTCAAGATCCGATGTAACTTTGGCTTTATTTTTAGATGTTGAAGGTCCCTGTGGCCTATCCAACATCCTATAGGTCTAGTTACACAAGTGGTAAAGTCAGATATTTCGTAATAATGATGTTACGCCGGTAAGAGTAACGCCACCTATAGCCGAATAGCAGAAACGAATATCAAAAGAACTAGTAAAATTGAGAACGCCCGAGAAGTGCAACGCCATCTATTATCAAATAGCAGAAACACACATTGAAATGTCTCGCCTTGCCAAGAATGTTTTCGATAATTGTCGAGATGCCGTATTTAAACTAATGTATAAATCTACAGTGGTTTTTACGGATGTTCCGTTATAACTACTGAACCATGCCTTCGATTGTCTTGAAACTTGGTATTCATTTAAAAAATACATGTACTTAATGGATAGGCTAATGTTTATATGAGTGTTGGACTCCCTAATAATAATGATAATAAATAATAATGTCAATTTTAAATGCCCAGCGAAGCGGGCGAGTATGGCTATACTATAAAAGCGTTGCAGAGATGACACCAACGCAGTTAATAATCGGTTCTACGTGAAGCGAAACAGCGAAGGGATCACCTGAAGCGAAGCGAAAGTAGTGAATTACGAATTGTAAAGTGTTCTAAGTGTTTAAAAGAGTTTCAACTTGTACTCCGGTGGAATATTTATTTGTCCCAGCACGTAACAATAATTTATCTAGGCCTTCTAAATTTAATCCGACAAAACTTATGAGGAACGTAGGTACGTACGTCAAAGGACGTATTTCTGACGTTTGAAAACTCGTCCCGGCATCCATTACGGATCAGAAAAGAAAAAGATAAACATTATTTATTGTAGACGAGTGATGTCATTTTTCATTGCCCCCCCCCCCCCCCCCCCACCCGCACCCTTAGTCCTCGTTGTAGAAATACACGTGGAATAACCGATATGAAATTTTGTTTGTGTAAAATATTGTATTGATTTACTGATTAAATCGTAAAAAAATCGTGAAATAGTTGATTTTTTTGATGCGCTGATGATGAATCAGAAGGTTGCGATTATCACGTCGGGGTCACCAATTGTAGGTATATACGACAAAGGGAAGATCTTCCACCGAGCGGGTGATAGTGCTCGGTAGACCGACGGTCCGAATGTTATTTATTATTATTACGGGGTCGTCGTACTCCCTTACGGGGGCACGGAGCGGGCCTCGGGGTAAACCCCACTACCCGGGCAGACGCTCCCTGCCACATAGGGCAGGGGTGAAATGGATGCAAGAGTGGATTGGGGGGGGGGCTGTTCGCAGCGTGCTTCGGCACACTCGCATCGACAAAAATACATACATATATTTAATACGACGGGCTTGATGATGCAGGAGGAGTGATGCCCGCGGACGACGCACCCCGGCGCCGGCTGCTGTCCTCTGCTTCCTAATGCAATTTTTTTTTTTTTTTTTTTTTTTTTTCCTTACTATCTATCTACAACTAAACTAACTAAACTACTATATACAGACAGGGACAACAGTCAGCAAGCGTGGGGCCCGCCACCGGCCCCATGCCGCGGCCCCACCTCTACAACCAGAGGAGGAGCCGCGGCACTAGTTTGGGGCTCACCCGTTCTGGGCTCCCCAAAAGGGGAAGACCATCGCGGGGAGGGACCGATATTAAACACTCCCCAGACGGGGGAGTGGTCCACCCAACGGGGGTGGAAAATGGGTCCCCATAGGGGGGCACCCCAACGATGTGGGGGGAAGTGAAGAGTGTGGACAGCTCAGTCCCATGGGGGCACTCATTATGAGCACTCCCATATCACTCCGGTTAAGCCGACTATCTTACCATAGCCGGGGGTTCCAGTAGCTCCCTTGGTAGCGCCCGACCATCAGGTGGTCTGGCGTGCAAGGGAGCTATATTGTGGAGGTGCTCGTGGGGTCCACCGTCAGCCCGCTCGTAAAGATTACGAGCTAGCCTCCGGATGAACTCCTCGAGCGACTCCACATCTAGATCCCGGGCGATTACGTCATTTCTGACGTAACGCCCTGCTCCGACTATCGTGCGAAGAGCCAGATTTTGCTGGACCTGTAACCTCGCCCGCATACCCTGCGGGATGAGGTGATACCAGGCCTCAGCTGCGTACGTGATACGGGAACGGACATACGTCTTATAAATGCCGAGCTTAGTCCTGACCGGCAACCTGGAGGCCAACACCGGCCGGAGGAGGAATCTCGCACAGCGAGCGGCCGCCAACGCCTTATTGGCGTGGGCGGTCATCCTCAAACTCCGGTCGATATCGACCCCCAAGTACCGGACGCTGGATCTAAACTCGACATTAGCGCCACGGAGACTGAGCTGTCCCGGGACGACTGTTGTGCGGACCGGACCGAAGAGGATAGCCGCAGTCTTCCCCACGTTGACCGCGACCCTCCATCGGTCCAGCCACTGGGGCAGTAGGTCCAAAAGCCTCTGCATCCTCAAAATGGCCGCAGAGGGGACGTTGGATGACGAGAAGTAGGCGCTGTCGTCGGCAAACAGCGCCAACTTCACGTCTACTTCCCACGCTTGGAGGTTACCCTCGAGCGTGGGAATGTCGTTGGTGTAGAGAGCGTAGAGGAATGGAGCCAGGACGCTTCCCTGAGGAACTCCGGCCGTGACTGGGCGCACCGACGACTTGGCGCCCTCGACCGCGACAAAGAAGGATCTTCCCTCCAGGTACGACCCCAGCAGTCGCACGTAGGCGTGCTGGAGGTCCGTGTTCTGCACCAGCTTGTGGATCAGTCCCGCATGCCAGACACGGTCGAAGGCTTTCTCGATATCGAGAAAGACTGCGGCCGTGTACTGGCGCGCGTTGGACCGATCCGCCAAGTGATGCATGACGCGGACCAATTGCAGCGTTGTCGAGTGACCGCTGCGAAACCCGAACTGCTCGGGTCTGGGAAGGATGTGCGGCGACACCCTTCTCAGCAGCAGCCTCTCGAACAACTTGCCCACATGCGACAGCAAGGTGATCGGACGGTAACTGGAGGGATTTCTCCTATCCTTGCCGGGTTTGGGCAAGGCGATAACCTTGCCCAATTTCCAAATTCCCGGGAAGTGTCCTGTGGACAGAATGGAATTGAACAGCCGTGTCATGTATGACACGACCGTTTCAGGGAAGTGGAAGAATGCGAGGGAGGGAATACCATCCTCACCCGGCGCCTTGCGCCTCTTCATCCGCTTGATGGAGAGACGCAATTCACTGGGAGTGATGAAAACATCATCTCCCAACGGTGGCACCGGGGAGGAGAGTAGGCTTGCTACGCTCTCTTCCACCGATTGGTGGAATGCGGCCTCTGAGGGTGCAGAGTTATTTGGAACGAACTGCCGCTCCAGCATTGCGGCCAGGACATCGGCGCGGGCCTGAGCCGAGAAGCATCGGTTGCCCCTCTCGTCCACGAGTGGACAAGTCGGGGCAGGCCGATTTGAGAGCTGGCGGCAAAGTTGGTGGAGGGACACAGAAGAGGGGTCCTCACGGGCCTCCTCAATCCGTTCCTCCCACGTATAGCCCCGGAAGGAGCTAATCTTCGCCGCCAACTCCGCTTCCAACTCATTAAGCTCGCGCTTGATCCTGGGACAACGAGTTGTCGCCCAGAGCCTCCTCAGGCCCCTCTTCCGGCGAATGATCGCCTTCAGATGGGCCGGGAGTCTACCTCTGGGCCCGGTCCGAATGTTGTTGTTCGGAACTTGTATATATGCAAGCTTATCTTGAAAATGTCGTAAGCGAGATTCAGGCATCTGTCAATTATCTTGCGTTGTATGATGGCTACCCGCCACAGATTTAACTCTACTGTGCTGCGTAAGACGAGTAATGCGTTTCGGTTTGAAGGGCGGGGTAGCCGTTGTAACTATACTGAGACCTTAGAAGTTACATCTCAAGGTGGGTGGCGCATTTACGTCGTAGGTGTCTATGGGCTCCAGTAACCACTTAACATCAGGTGGGCTGCGAGATCGTTCACCCATCTAAGCAATAAAAAAAGGTTCACTCACTACACTCATGATATGGAGTCTTTGAACCCATGTTTATTGAAACACCCTTGTGGAAGGTGGGATTAGTTCATGGCTTTCTGAAATCACCTAACATTCGCTGGGCCGCAGTGATTCTTGCTCCTTTTTGATAAGAACCTACTTGCTATCCATGCAGACAAACCCGCGCTCCTATACTCTGTATTGTTATACATTACAAGTGATTTATGACAAGTTTTTGTATCCTCCAGGATCTAGTTTATTGATAAATACGTTACGAGATACTTTTCCTTATTCTGACTTAGGCAATAGGTGAGGTGGTACCAAAGAAAATGGTAAAGTCACAAAAATGAGATAAGTTACATCACAACATGACGGCAAATAATTCGGGTAATTATTAAGACTAGTGGTCGCCCATTGGTCGAAATTCGACCGAATTGTTCGAAATTCGAAATTGTTCTATTTTCAAAGATTTTACTTATATTATCACAGATTTCGCCAATTTCTCTACACTATAGACAAATAATATTATAGACAAACAATATGAATCTATTCTCAATTTGACCACATGCTTAAACAAAAAAAGTTTTTTTTTTATTGCCTATGTAGGCAGGTAGTTTGTATGCGGTAGACAGCGGCTTGGCTCTGCCCTTGGCATTGCTGAAGTCCATGGGCGACGGTAACCACTCACCATCAGGTGGGCCGTATACTCGTCTGCTTTTTTTTAATTTATTTTTATTGCCTTTGTAGGCAGACGAGTATACGGCCCACCTGATGGTGAGTGGTTACCGTCGCCCATGGACTTCAGCAATGCCAGGGGCAGAGCCAAGCCGCTGCCTACATTAACTACGTTATGTTTAAGCGTGTATATGTCATACATGGTAGTGTGTGTAATGTTTTTTATTGATTTAATGTATTTTTTATGAATAATTAAATAAAAATTATAATAGCATTCTGCACTCCTTCTCCATAATCTCTATAAGTGTGGAAAATTTCATACTCCTCCGTTCGCGGAATTTTTGTTAAAAGAGGTACAAAGTTTTTGCTTCACGTATTAATATATAGATAAAGACAATTCAGTTTTAATGTTATACATTCATTAGTTTTAGTTACATAAGATGGGAAATGTATAGTCTTTATCATCTGTCAATACAGCATGGTACATGTGCAGCCGTCAGTGAATCAATCTCCACTAACACTCTTCTTATACTAGCCAGAAAGCAGTTGAATTCTGCGGGCCAAGGTAACTAGTTAACATAAACTGGCCGTGAGCTAGTTCATCCATTTAGGGAAATTGAAAAAAATGTATGTCAATTCCATCGCGTGTAGCTCACTATTGAAGTTCGATTGTCATATAAAATATGCAAAAGGGTAAATAAACGCGTCTGTTACAACACTAGTGATGCGTTTCGGTTTGAAGGGTAGGGCAACCGTTAAAGCTGAGACTTAGAACTTATGTCTCGAGGTAGGTGGCGGCATTTACATCGTAGGTGTATATGGGCTCCGGTAACCACTTAACACCCGGTGGACTGTGAGCTCGTCCAACCACCAATGCATAAAAAAAGGGTGCGTGTACTTATGTACGCGCGTAAGAAGTCATACTTTATTTTTATTAAATTTATTTATTAATTTTTTTATTTAAATTTTAATCAATTTGAAAAAAAAAACGATTAAACAACATCCTCAAACACGCATATTGGACATCCCTTTTCTTGACATCGTATAAATTCGGTAATTCTCAGTACGATTCGGAAAGTTCACCTGCGGCTATATTCAGACTCGCCAAGTTACGTCGGTCGTATTGTAATGAGCGATTTAGTGGGCAACTTCATTTTTTCACAAATATTTTCTAATATTAATTAGTATTGATTTAAATATTCAATTTAAATCACTTCTAATTATAATTCAGACGCACATATAAAATTCGCAATTGTAACTAGTCAGGTCATAAGTATTGTCACACAGTAAAAACTTTTCTTTTAGAATGCTGGCCACAAAAAAGTTTATTGAATTCGAATTTCGAATTGTTCATAAAAATAAAAATGTATACTTTTAGAATTTTACTCATTTTTAAATATGGAGTGGACGCTTAAAGAAGACCGTGTTGCAGTTATTGCGTTGCATCGTTGCGGTTACGCGCCAATTCAAATTTTTAACATACTGAAAATTTTTAATATAACCAAAAGATTCATTTATCGTACTATCAAACGATACAATGAAGACTCTAGTGTAGATGACAGGTCAAGAAGTGGTCGCCCTCGGTCTGTTAGGACTCCAGCAGTGATGAAAGCTGTGAAGGCGCGAATTCAAAGAAATCCCAAACGTAAGCAGAAACTGTTGGCCCTTCAGATGGGGTTAAGCAGAACCACGGTGAAAAGGGTGTTAAATGAAGACCTAGGGCTTCGGGCATATCGAAGAAAAACAGGACATCGTTTGAATGCTCGTCTAATGGACCTGAGACTGAAGAGATGCCGCGCTTTGTTGAAGCAGTACGCGGGAAAAAAATATCGGGAAATTCTTTTTTCGGATGAAAAAATTTTTACCGTAGAAGAAAGCTACAACAAACAAAATGATAAGGAGTACGCACACAGTAGTGAAGAAGCGAGCAACCGTATTCCGCGTGTCCAACGAGGTCATTTTCCATCCTCGCTCATGGTATGGTTGGGAGCTTCTTATTGGGGCTTAACAGAGGTACATTTTTGTGAGAAAGGTGTAAAAGCGAATGCAGTTGTGTACCAAACTACAGTCCTGACAAACCTTGTGGAATCTGTTTCTCATACCATGTTTAATAACAGGCACTGGGTATTCCAACAAGATTCGGCGCCAGCTCATAGAGCGAAGAGCACACAAGATTGGCTGGCGGCGCGTGAAATCGGCTTCATCCGGCACGAAGACTGGCCCTCCTCCAGTCCAGATTTGAATCCGTTAGATTACAAGATATGGCAACACTTGGAGGAAAAGGCGTGCTCAAAGCCTCATCCCAATTTGGAGTCACTCAAGACATCCTTGATTAAGGCAGCCGCCGATATTGACATGGACCTCGTTCGTGCTGCGCTAGACGACTGGCCGCGCAGATTGAAGGCCTGTATTCAAAATCACGGAGGTCATTTTGAATAAACTTTAGGTCATAAGAATCTATGTTTTGTCAAGTTCATTTTGGTATATGAATGGTTATATAATGAATAAACTTGTTTCAATTATTTTACATTAAACATATGACAGAATTTATGACCTGACCAGGTATAATTAAAAGAAAATGAAAACACGTGTTTTAAATGTAGAAACTCAAAGCATGTGGATAAATATTATAAAAATATAAATACACAGTGAACAGAAGCGGCGTGCGTGCCAACATGCGCCACTAATAGAGGTTCCATTTCTGTTTTGTTGGTAGCATCTTTTTTAGTGGGCAACTTCATTTCTGTTAATTTTGTGTCACGGTGCGCGCGCATCGTGAAATTTCACTCTCATCAATTTTTCATAACGCGCCTAAAGAAGTATAACTTAAAAAATTAAAAGTCTGAAAGTAAGTATAAGCTATGAAAATAAAAAGGGTACCCTTAATTTTAATGCAAATCAAACTGTTCCGGACTTTTTAAGCGATATCGTTATCGGCATTGTACATCTTGTGCGTTCTAGATCCTTCGATATTCGTTCGACTATTCGGCGATAGATGGCGTTACTCTTACCGGCGTAACAGTATAATCGGTACTTCGGTCACAAGATGATGGCTGACACGCACGTCGTGTTGCCTGCGGAGAACCACCCAACAAAAGGTAGCGGCGACCCACACATAAATTGTCACCGAGCAACGGCTAAATAACCTATCAAATATGATGGACGACGTCACCAAGAACGTGCCGTAATGCTGATGACGCAATTATGACGTCACAGCACTCTTTCTTCCATTACGGAGCGATTAAGGGCTCAACGAAATGTCCTTATGAAGAAAATCATATTCGGTGGTATGTTATGAAAACTACGGTGACACGCGGTCGCGATTGAAGATGATGAATCTAATTTGTACAAAAAATATTAATGTTATATAAGTGTTTTGTAATCTACATTTAGACGTGGCCCTTACTATAACGTCTTAAAGAAATCGGTTATCACTACATAGTATGAAACAAAGTCGCTTTCTCTGTCCCTATATCCCTATGTATGCTTAAATCTTTAAAACTGCTCAACGGATTTTGATGCGGTTTTTTTTAATAGATATAGTGATTGATGAGGAAGGTTTATATGTATAATAACATCCATTAAATAGTGGAGAAATCATTAATAAATTACAGTTTCCGAAGCGAAGCGAGGGCGGGTCGCTAGTATATAATAATATGCTGTCACTAGATAAGCCCGACTACATTGTTTGTCGTTGCCTGATATTATTCATTATTAATTCCTTATTTTCCTATTTCATTTGAGTTTCGTTCAGAAGTTAAAGGGCTTTTTAAAACATTATTAAACAGTGGGAGGATGTCTTGTGAGTCTGCACGGGTAGGCAATTTTTATTGCTTAAATGGGTGAGCACACAGCCCACTCGGTGCTATAGTAGTTACCGAAGCCCTTAGCTGCCTTACAATGTACATCCCGCCATGCATCTTGAGACATAAGTTGTAAGGTCTCCGTTTTTACAGTACAACGGCTGTCCCATTCTTCAAACAGAAACGCATTACTGCTTCACGGCATGGTGATGGTACGGTATGCGGTAATAAAGGTTAGAATTTAAGCTGCCACTTAGTTGTTTTGAGTGTCAGACATATAAATTAACAGACTAACTTTATTCACACTCTGATTAATCTGCCAATTTTACATTGATCCGTCTTATTCAAGTACTCGCTTCTGATCGCCTGCATTATCTTTTAAATATATCTCAGCCGGCTATCCCCTCTTGACCGGTCACGTGGCTTAGTCACGTGACTTTAGAATCAGTCAATTGAGCAACTAACAAACAATAATATTTAAATGTTTTGCAATACAAACCTCATATTTAATAATAATTCTTAATATCTACAGGACTTTATAGAATCATATTAATATAAATAATCATAAACCTTACAGTTGTTAGATCTGAGCTTCCCTATAACTTTCAGAAAGTAAATTATTTTTAAAGACAACAGGGAAATAAATCATCGACAACTCGTGTTTGCCTCGACCTCCTCTGCCCAGCTCTACGCGGATTAAGCTAAGTCTACACAGGCTCTGTTTACTCGCCAATTAGACCCGAGACCCACTTACAAACAAACAAGAAAACAAGCAAAATATAAATTTACGTTGTCAAAATCCTCATGTTGAAATTAGGAAGACTTTTTTGTCAAGGGATTTGGTAAACAGTAGGACACATAACGCGTTGGTTCGTGTGACGAAAATTTAATATTTCGACCAAAAATTTTCATTCTTTTTCATGAAAATAAATATACAACTGCACTTTTGTGTCTTGAATTTTTCTCGAGTGTTTGTAGAATGTCTTTTTGAGGCATGCACGTATAAGGAACGACAGTGCTTTCTCCATCTAACTTTGCTTCGCGTTTTATATTTTGCATGTGAATATTTTTCACACTGTGCTCTACAACACTCTTAAACTAGTTGACACGAATCACGCGCTACCTTTCTCGTTCGTTGATGATATTATGCCGCAAACTTTACCCCGAAACGCCATTTTTTTAAAGTGAAACTTCTTTATCGACGTAGGGAGGAAAAAAAGTACGTAACGTTTTACGCGCCATCTTAATTTCTTCCGTTACGCGCGATGTTTATTTTATTTCTAATTAGTTTGTTATCAACAGATGTCGCTGCACGTAAATTCAACAATTCCTGAATCGCGGTGACGGGTTGTTACACAGTTGATAGATGTTCTCGTATTTCTCTTGCTAAATCATACCTACCTGGCGTCGCGATACCGTGATCATGCAGGCGTCTCCTCCAGGGTGCGTGGTTGACCCTTGCGATTATTTTTATATTTTATAAGATTCACTTCTACCGTGTGTGACTTTGCACACTAGGCTTGTTCTTGCTCGGACACTGAACGGAGCGATCCGTACTAGGACAATTTGTCAGATGTCCTAATTCAGTCTTTTAGTACATTTAGTACAGTTTAGTACACAGAACGAATAAGAATCATATTTTTATTTTCCTTCATACTTCGCAGGCTTAGAACTGTCATTCTATTCAATATTTTAGTACATTTAGTACAGTTTAGTACTCTGAACGAATAGTGAATTAAATTTTGCTTTTCCTTCATAGTTCATACTTTGCAGGTTTAGGACTGTCATTATAATCAATACCCGTTTATTTTTGTCATTAAGTTATTTAGATATTAAAATATCTGTGATATTTTTTTCTTAATGCATTATATAAGATATCGAAATTTTATAGATATTTGTCGGGTTATTTTAGAATCAGAATGGCGTATTTAAAAATCAAAATAATTACAATGATTTAATTTACAGATAAATTATGCTTTTTTTTATTTTATTTTTTTATATTTATATTTAGTTTTGTAATATGATAGTTTTTAAGACTTTTTTTTTTTTAAATCTAATAATCGTTTCTGTTCTATAAATAGTTGTTTTTTTTAAATGTTTGTTTGTACTAAAATATTACGTAGTGTACTAGATTAATGTTTAACATTTTAGTTCATTTCATTCCGGTGTCAAATTTACTGATGAAAATATACTCTAAACTAATGTAAATAAAGCTAATTATGATTTAATTTTACTAGCTTCGAAATCGAGTCCTAAAAACATATTTGAAAAAATATGTTAAAAAATAAAGACAATTTCGCAAAATGTTTACACAAAATTAATAATTAAAATAATCAGTAAATATATGAAAATAAAGTTCAAAATTGCTTGATGAATCAGAATTATCAGAGATCAAATTTGGCAAATGAATATTATCATGCGTCTCACTCTTTCATGCACCGATACCATATCGTTGCCGCTCATTCAGTCAAAATCAGTCGCGCTCGCGTTCCGTGTTTCACGTACGACAGAGTACTAAATGAACGATGTCCTAAAAAGGAAAAGGAATAGTTCGTTCCATTCAGTGTCGGGAATTTATTCCTTTTAGTACATAGTACATGTACTACACAAGCCTATTGCACACACGCACACATTTATTAAAGGGGCCTAAGGGGCTATTCTAACTTCGCCTGGACAGGTAGGTGAGCTCACGGGCTCAACCTGAGAGGATTTGCTAACACTAACCCTAACAAAAGCAGTACTTCGCAGTGTCTACCACCAGATCGGAGTCGCGACCCACTGCGAAGATCCGGCGACAAAATCAGTGGGCTGTGTCTATGGGTTTGTTCGCTCGTCGAACTCTACGTCGCAATCGACGAGGACAGTGACCGGTGCTTGAGGAGCCTAAAAGCATCGAAAATGGATCCCGGGGATACGATAAGACATGTTTCGGGCGACGGCAATTTTGTGTTGCCCTATCGCCTGGGTCGGATAAGAGGATTAACGTGTCGCGCCGCTTTATCGAAGTAGGGTTCTGACGTTATTTTAAGATGCTTACGTATCGGTTCTAGATTAGAATCGTGGTGAAGGGCGAAACTCCAACAACAATCGATGCTATAATTGTATTTTAATACTGCCTCTGAATTCTTATATCCCAACCAAGGCGATAGATGGAGACAAAGTATACTGTATTGCACTTTTTTTTTCATTGCCTAGATGGGTCGACGAACTCACAGCCCACCTGATGTTAAGTTATTACTGGAGCCCATAGACATCCATAACGTAAATGCGCCACCCACCTTGAGAAGTTCTAAGGTCTCAGTATAGTTACAACGGCTGCCCCACCCTTTAAACCTAAACGCATTATTACTTCACGGCAGAAACAGGCAGGGTTGCGGTACCTACCCGTGCGGACTCACAAGGGGTCCTACTACCAGTAAACTAAGACAACATTTTTAATTCGACTTCCAACAATCAATGTATTGGTCATTCTAGAAACTCGTGTATCACAATTTCGAATAAAAAATTTTTTCTTTTATATTTCGATTCTTTTATTTGGTTTCACTGAGAAATCGAGGTAAGTGCTTAATCGTGTAGTACGTGGGCTCGTGAAAAGAAAAAGTTTACTTACAAGTAGCTTTTCTAAAGCTTTTTCCCTGGCCCATAGCTATGGTCATCGATTCTGTAAGACGTTATTTTTGTTTATTACCAAGATTAATGCCCCGAATACATGACGTGGTGATGGGTTTGAGTATTGGTCAAAGACGAAACTTTACTACCCCTACCTTGTAGATATTGCAAACGTCAAGGCTACAGCTAAATCAGCGTTGTAACAATCCCTACAAAACTTTGTAAAAGCACATGGCATAGTATCCGCGAAACACTGATGATGGGAGTTCATTCCAATATTGCAGATTCGTCTAAAAAGACAGTCAGTAACACTTGCGAAAGTCGATGACGACCCACTTCATGCTCGCCTGAGTTCAAAGCTCACACGTAAAATTCGCCGTTCGACCTTAGATCTCAAGCGAACGAAACAACAGCCATTATCTTGAACAACAATATAATTTTTCCCGAAAACAAGACAACAGACAGAAGCCGCGCGACCGGCGGAGCTCATCGCGGTACATTAGATCCTCGCATCGCTACATTAATTGCCGAATGATATTCCAAGTTCGCGTCTTGGCCAGGAGATCTGGTTAACGTTGCGATCCGGCCACTTTGGCTGTTTTCAACACAAAAGTTCACGATTTATCCGCTGTTTTGCGGGATAACTTGTTTTTGAGGGATCTGGAAAAATTAGTACAGGAAATACGTATATCCTTCGAATTAGTTTGGCCGATAAACTGAAAACAACATAATCTGTTACCAGAGACTTTTCATACATCAAAATCTTAGCTTTACAGAGTTCACTTGTAGGAAACAATTGTATTTATTGGTAACTAACTGTGCCCGTCCGCTTCGCTGGGCATTTAAAATTAAAATCATTAAATAACATTAATCAAATTAACATAATTGTGTCTGATTGTGCTGTAAAATGTGTTCTAGTTTGATGTGATAGCTGCTGAACAATATTGAAACCTAACCTTGTGTATCAAGGTGGGCGTTGGTATTCACGTTGTAATGTTTAGGGACTCCGCTAACCACTAAACGCCATTTTTTTTTAATGCTTAGATTGTTGGACGAGCTCATAGCCCACCTGGTGTTAAGTGGTTACTGGATCCCATAGACATCTACAACGTAAATGCGCCACCCACCTTGAGATATAAGTTCTAAGGTCTCAGTATAATTACAATGGCTACCCCACTCTTCAAACCGAAACGCATTACTTCGCTTCGCGGCAGAAATATGCAGGGCGGTAGTACCTACACCTGAGGACTCACAAGAGGTCCTACCACCAGTAAAAATGGGCCGTGGGCTCGTCCACTCTAATGCAATAAAAAAAAACCAATTTCATATAATCTTTATGAGCAAAAAAATCACTAAATTTTTTCACTAATCTGTTATTCCTATTGAAACTTCTCGTCTCAAAGTAGAAAACTGTTCAGGTGGCAGTCAATCTTTGGCCGGTCTTCTACAGATAATACTTCGGAGGGGAGCCGCGTCTGTACATTTCACGATCGAATTAATGTAAGCCCTAAATGAGTCGACTATTATCAAAGCCGGCAATCTGACTTTTGGATTGATTGGTAAATCAGAAAAACGAATTATTGACTTTGTATTCCAATGGCAGTCACAAAACTCTTCGGAACGACATCTTAGATAAATAACAGGTTAACTATTAACCTTTATTTAATGCAGGTTTTGAACCGTATTCTTTGAAGGAGACGATTATATTCAAATAAATCTGTATTGATATATCAATAAAAAAAAAAGTGTGTGTGTCCGCTCCGACGCACGACTGGAGTTTACTGGATATAAAAAATTAAACGAAACAATACGAGAAATAGTTCTATATTACGACAACACGATACACTACAGATTATTAACAAAAATTAACGAGACACAAAACAAACGACTAACAAATATATGAAAATACAATAATGAGAGAAACGCGCGATCAGTACGAGGCTTTGTGGCGGACTGCCGGCGCAGCAGCCCGGCGTCACCTGCAATAACGCGGCCGCGTAACGCATAACGCATTTCGTGTGACATGCTAGTACGATTTTGGTCCCCATAATTTTCATACCCCGGGCCTATATATGTAAATCGATTCTAAAGGAGTAAACTCCAAAAATTTTTGACCAAATGCACAGATTGCCACCTTTGATAATAGACGACTCAAATATAAATGCGAACGAGAACCAAACTAAAAGTCAAAATAAACATTCGACCCTTTTTGCTGTAAAGTTTTTATTAATAAACTTTTCTTGTTAGAGGGGTCATGCATAACAGCGAGTTAGTAATACGCATTACATACGAAATTAGTTTTGATTCAATCTCATTTTGAGGAAATTAACAAATGAACGTACTAAGTGTCTTTTTTATTTTATTACTTAGATGGGTGGACGAGATCATAGCCCACCTGATGTTAAGCGTTTACTGGAGCCCATAGACATCTTCAACGTAAATGCACCACCCACCTGAGATATAAGTTCTAAGGTCTCAAGTATAGTTACAAAGGCTGCCCCTACCCTTCAAACCGAAACGCAATACTGCTTCACGGCAGAAATGACGGAGTGCTGGTACCTACCCGTGCGGACTCACAAGAATTCCTACCATCAGTAAGTCTCAGAATGTCTCAGAATACTTTGAAAAAAAAGCAAGTATTTACAGGCTCTTCGGTGGTGAATTCAACAAATGAATACCGTCTATTCATAATACTGTTTTACCATTGAAAAATCGGCAACAGCTTCAAAGTTTGCTCTTTTATATGAGTGTATTTCAAAAGGCACCCAACCCACATCTAGCCGAGAGCAGATCTTTGCTTTTTTCAAACATACCGAGCACTTATCGCATACAAAAAGATATAGATTCGACCTGTATCTAGACCAAGATGGTCCTATACTCGACTGCTGCAAACATAGTCCTCTGTAGCTCCTCACTCTGAGGTCTGATCTACTGTTAGAGGCCAGTCAGGTCCATACTTACACAGATACAGCGCTATGTAGATTCAATGATAACGAAATTATTAAGCTATTGCATAGATTTTATCGCGGGCTTTGAGCGCGGCGACTGAATCAAGAAATTTCGTAACGAAAATAACCTGACACCCCCGCTACGCCTACTATGTAGCTCGCGTTCAACACATTCACAGGTTGCGCTTGTGTAGTATTTGTGAATAAGCGCGTGGCGTGACGTCACACTGCATGCGCATCATGAAAAGTCTGCCCATCTCTCTCTCGCGCGGTCTAGCTTATGAGTGTGAAGGGGACAGTTAATGTTTTGCTATTATTAATGTTTAATATAGCGTGGTCTTGTTTCATTATTGTTTTAATATTAACTTATCATTGTCTAATTATAATTGCATAAGTTGATAAAAAATGCTATGCAATAGCTTTACCGCGGCAGTCTCCGAGTGCCACACGTTTTTTTTTTTCTCGCTTCGACATTTTCTCTCCAAAAGAAATGAAAAAAACACTTCCTAAACGAAACGAGACTTGAAAGTTTTTCACTCGCGTTACCAAAAACTCGTTACCGGAGTGGCGTTGAACTTTTTAATTCTTCGCTAATCTGCGAGCATAAATTCAAAGTTACCATCTATTCTTCCTGTTTGGACGTAAGAAAGCACTCCCCAAGTATATTTAATTAGAAATCGTGACATTATGGAAAGCTCAGATATCAAATAATAATTATGTGTAAATTTTATTTTTTAAAAACAAAATTATTTAACATTAATATTCGGCTCTCTAGGGTTGGTAGAGTTGGTTAGTAGTTACGGTCAGCCCTACTTACCAACCACTTGCTGACCAAGCATAGTGGCTTTGGAAGTAGTTGCAGTGGATCTACTTTTTTTTCCCTTCCCATACTGATAGCCTTGAGAGGCTATTTCCGATTTACCCTAGCGTGTAGGTGAGCTCACGGGGCTCAAGTCGGAGGTGTTGCTAACACTGGCCCTAGCAAGAGCAGTGCTTCGCAGAATCTATCACCGGATCGGAAACGCGACCCACTGAGAAGATCCGGCGAGAAACTCAGTGGGCTATGGATCTACTGCTGATGCTGTAAAGTATTAGTCCCTAATACGAGTATAGCGACAACATCAGTTTAAACCTTAAAAATGATCTTAATTGTGTATCGCGAATAAGAAAAAAAGTGGTCTGAGGAATTTTTCGAGATGATACCGTCATCTCGTTTTTACCATTGCACCGACCGCCACCGGAGTAGAGCTCATCCATACGACCTGGAGCCACTGTGGTCATCCACAGTGCATTTCCAGAGGTCTTTTTTGCCACGTACCATCCGGCTATGGAATGAGCTCCCCTCCACGGTGTTTCCCGAGCGGTATGACATGTCCTTCTTCAAACGAGGCTTGTGGAGAGTATTAAGCGGTAGGCAGCGGCTTGGCTCTGCCCTTGACATTGCTGAAGTCCATGGGCGACGGTAACCACTCACCATCAGGTGGGCCGTGTGTGTACTCGTCTGCCTACAATGGCAATAAAAAAAAAGAATAAAATTCAAATTAAGCTATTGATAAGACCGACTTCGTTCTAGTACTTTATGTTACACTAATAATGTCCCTTTAATAAGCCACTAGATATCGTCGAACCGCCACTGCTTCATAACTCGATCCCTTAAGTTCGTGTAACTGACGTAAGCCAACTACTTGAAACTTAAAACATAACTGTACTTAACCCTTCAAGCATTTGCATAATGTACGGCTTCAAGGAAAACACAATTTACGATCCCTGACGTGTGTTTTCTCACTGAGCACATATTATTACAAGCGACTTCGGAGATGAAGGGAATTTAATTTCGATCATCCTTAAGTCACCGCTTTAGGCTTCAGTTAATTGGTTTTGTGAGTTTACATTTTACGTGTCGAGTTTAGATCCAGCGTCCGGTACTTGGGGGTCGATATCGACCGGAGTTTGAGGATGACCGCCCACGCCATGTCGGCGTTGGCGGCCGCTCGCTACGCGAGATTCCTCCTCCGGCCGGTGTTGGCCTCCAGGTTGCCGGTCAGGACTAAGCTCGGCATTTATAAGACGTATGTCCGTTCCCGTATCACGTACGCAGCTGAGGCCTGGTATCACCTCATCCCGCAGGTCACGCGGGTGAAGTTACAGGCCCAGCAGAATCTGGCTCTTCGCACGATAGTCGGAGCAGGGCGTTACGTCAGTAATGCCGTAATCGCCCGGGATCTGGATGTGGAGTCGCTCGAGGAGTTCATCCGGAGGCTAGCTCGTAATCTTTACGAGCGGGCTGACGGTGGACCCCACGAGCATCTCCACAATTTAGCTCCCTTGCACGCTAGACCACCTGATGGTCCGGCGCTACCAAGGGAGCTACTGGAACCCCCGGCTATGGTAAGATAGTCGGCTTAATCGGAGTGATATGGGAGTGCTCATAATGAGTGCCCCCATGGGACTGAGCTGTCCAAACTCGTCATTTCCCCCCCACATCGTTGGGGTGCCCCCTTATGGGGACCCATTTCCCACCCCCGTTGGGTGGACCACTCCCCCTTATGGGGAGTGATTATATCGGTCCCTCCCCGCGACGGTCTTCCCCTTCTGGGGAGCCCTTAGCGGGTGAGCGCCAAACTAGTGTCGC
Organism: Bombyx mori; assembly: GCF_030269925.1. Taxonomy (NCBI): domain Eukaryota; kingdom Metazoa; phylum Arthropoda; class Insecta; order Lepidoptera; family Bombycidae; genus Bombyx; species Bombyx mori. Next base: position 9,084,011 of record NC_085130.1, read on the forward strand.
CGCCCCTCCTCTAGTTTGTAGAGGTGGGGCCGCGGCATGGGGCCGGTGGCGGGCCCCACGGTTGCTGACTGTTGTCCTGGCTTATGTATATAGTACAGTAGTTAGTTTTTAGTTAGTTTAGTTAGTTGTGTAGTTAGTTGTAAGGGAAAAAAAAAAAAAAAAAAAAAAAAAAAAGCGGCCGGCGCCGGGGTGACTTCGCCACGGGCATCGTATTATGTTTATTTATATATCATTTTGTCGATGCTATGCAGCCGTGCACGCTGCGAATAGCGTACCTTCCCCAAAGTCCTCCCTGCATCTACGTCACCCCTGCCCTATGTGGTAGGGAGTCTCAGCCCGGGTAGTGGGGTTTGCCCCGAGGCCCGTTCCATGCCCCCGTGAGGGGGTATGACGACCCTTCTTCTTCTTCTCACACTACGCTTCTCTGTACGTGGTCTCACGACACTCGCTCCTGAGTTCTCATCCACCCGCTACCATTCAGCTCTGTGCTCCAGCACACCGCGCGTCACACTCTGCACTTGTCTGTACGTGGTCTCACGACACTCGCTCCTGAGCTCTCATCCACCCGCTACCATTCAGCTCTGTGCTCCAGCACACCGCGCGTCACACACCACGCTTGACTGTACGTGGTCTCACGACACTCGCTCCTGAGCTCTCATCCACCCGCTACCATTCAGCTCTGTGCCCCAGCACTCCGCGCGTCACACACTGCGCTTGTCTGTACGTGGTCTCACGACACTCGCTCCTGAGCTCTCATCCACCCGCTACCATTCAGCTCTGTGCTCCAGCACACCGCGCGTCACACACCACGCTTGACTGTACGTGGTCTCACGACACTCGCTCCTGAGCTCTCATCCACCCGCTACCATTCAGCTCTGTGCCCCAGCACTCCGCGCGTCACACACTGCGCTTGTCTGTACGTGGTCTCACGACACTCGCTCCTGAGCTCTCATCCACCCGCTACCATTCAGATCTGTGCTCCAGCACACCGCGCGTCACACACCACGCTTGACTGTACGTGGTCTCACGACACTCGCTCCTGAGCTCTCATCCACCCGCTACCATTCAGCTCTGTGCTCCAGCACACCGCGCGTCACACACCACGCTTGACTGTACGTGGTCTCACGACACTCGCTCCTGAGCTCTCATCCACCCACTACCATTCAGCTCTGTGCCCCAGCACTCCGCGCGTCACACACTGCGCTTGTCTGTACGTGGTCTCACGACACTCGCTCCTGAGCTCTCATCCACCCGCTACCATTCAGATCTGTGCTCCAGCACACCGCGCGTCACACACTGCGCTTGTCTGTACGTGGTCTCACGACACTCGCTCCTGAGCTCTCATCCACCCGCTACCATTCAGCTCTGTGCTCCAGCACACCGCGCGTCACACACCACGCTTGACTGTACGTGGTCTCACGACACTCGCTCCTGAGCTCTCATCCACCCGCTACCATTCAGCTCTGTGCCCCAGCACTCCGCGCGTCACACACTGCGCTTGTCTGTACGTGGTCTCACGACACTCGCTCCTGAGCTCTCATCCACCCGCTACCATTCAGCTCTGTGCTTCAGCACACCGCGCGTCACACACCACGCTTGACTGTACGTGGTCTCACGACACTCGCTCCTGAGCTCTCATCCACCCGCTACCATTCAGCTCTGTGCCCCAGCACTCCGCGCGTCACACACTGCGCTTGTCTGTACGTGGTCTCACGACACTCGCTCCTGAGCTCTCATCCACCCGCTACCATTCAGATCTGTGCTCCAGCACACCGCGCGTCACACACCACGCTTGACTGTACGTGGTCTCACGACACTCGCTCCTGAGCTCTCATCCACCCGCTACCATTCAGCTCTGTGCTCCAGCACACCGCGCGTCACACACCACGCTTGACTGTACGTGGTCTCACGACACTCGCTCCTGAGCTCTCATCCACCCGCTACCATTCAGCTCTGTGCCCCAGCACTCCGCGCGTCACACACTGCGCTTGTCTGTACGTGGTCTCACGACACTCGCTCCTGAGCTCTCATCCACCCGCTACCATTCAGATCTGTGCTCCAGCACTCCGCGCGTCACACACTACGCTTGTCTGTACGTGGTCTCACGACACTCGCTCCTGAGCTCTCATCCACCCGCTACCATTCAGCTCTGTGCTCCAACACACCGCGCGTCACACACTGCGCTTGTCTGTACGTGGTCTCACGACACTCGCTCCTGAGCTCTAATCTTGTGACCATTAAGTCTCGTCGACTGGTACACGTTGTATCACATCCAACATCCTGAGTACTCCAATAACGTGACACGGTCTCCTCAAATATTTCAAATGGTTCCGAGGCCCATTTAGTTGAGTTATAGCGTTCTTCCCCCTTTACGAGTGCGACACTACACGTACCGATAAAAAGTCTACAAATCGCCACTCGGGGCGACGATTCCCCCGAGTGGGTGATTTTTCATGAAGATTGCTCGACTCTTGATGTCCAACTATGATAGGTTGGTAGGGGAAATAGGTAGTTCACACTTGAAATATACAGCGTGTATTATTTATGATTTACGTAGCGATGGTTGTGATGTTTATCGTTACGATATTTTGCTGAGACACGCAAGATTGTGAATAATCTTTTTTTAAACCTAGTATTGAACTTGGTCAAATCTCTTAAACTAACCGAGTTAGTAATATCGATATTTAATCTGGCATTTTTGGGCGGTGTTTATTACAGACAAACAACAAAACCGGCCCTAAATATTAGATGTTTTTTACATCAGTTGCCCCACCCTTCAAACCGGAACTCATGACTGCAAAAACAGGCAGGGCGGTGGTGGTAATAAAAATCGAACCCGTTAAATTTGTGGTGGTGGTGGTGGCGCCTTGTGAGCCCGCACCACCACCACCACAATTTTAACGGGTTCGATTTTTATTAGACCATGTTAATCTTGTCGAAGTCAATCGTGAACACGTGATAAGTGCATAGTTCATTAGGTAATTTGGTGCCTGTCTGCGGGATTTGAAGACCGGTATATTCGTATCGCTAGATTTAGCAGTAGACAGCGGCTTTTCTAAGCGCCGCGTATCGCCGACGTCCATGAGTGATGGTAACTACTTACCATCAGGAGAACGTATGCTTGTCTGTCTAAAGTGGTAAATGAAAAATTATATACACCGATTTATTTTTGGACACAGTTACTTCAACGAATTTATTAGTTTGCTTATCCCATATTTGGTCATTCGTCTAACCCATATATCTACTGAGTTGTTTTGAAGGCTACCACGCGATCTAGGGCCATCGGGTGGAAAGATGGAAATCACAATAACATTGTAATACTTATTTACTGGTGGTAGGACCTCTTGTGAGTCCGCGTGGGTGGGTACCACCACCTTGCCTATTTCTACCGTGAAGCAGTAATGCGTTTTGGTCTGAAGGGTAGGGCATCCGTTGTAGCTATACTGAGATCTTAGAACTTGTATCTCAAGGTGGGTGGCGCATTTACGTTGTGGATGTGTATGGGCTCCAGTAACCACTTAACAGCAGGTGGGCTGTGAGCTCGTCCACCCCTCTGAACAATAAAAAAAACCTCGGATCAGATCGCATGAATTCTTAGATGGTGGTATCTATCAAGACTTACAATACCACCTACAGCCAGCATTATTACTCTCAATAAGCCTCGGTGGCATTTAAACAGTGGCATCACACAATACATATGGAGCTTATCGGAAATCTTAAAATAGATTGAACAAAAACAGTACGTGGAAACAATGGGAACAATTGACAATCGAAAGTGTGCATCGAAAGAGCTCTTCGGACGCTTTCGAAGGAAGGGTCACTTGACAGTCCAGGCTACAAATAACAATCCTACAGGGACGCATTCAGCTACATATTTCGTCGTCGTTGCCTAAGGGATAAGAGGTCCGGTGCATTCGTATCTAGCGATGCAACAGTGTTCGGATCCCGCCCCTCTCTGACACGCATTCCTCGTGTGTGAGGGTCGTGACCATCTCCTCCCGTTTTCCTTCTTTGGATGATGTTTCGCCATCTTCCTCTGTTCTTAACGTTGTGTATGGCATCGTAGATGGTGGTATCCAGAGTGGCGCATTGGATTTCGGCCTCGAGATCTTTTGTCTACAATCTTGCCAGTTATTATCAATTTTTCAAGATTTTCACCGCTTTTTCTAGCAATGTAACCGAAGAACGATGTTTGAAGTGACCCTTTTTTTTTTTTTTTTCTTTTCGGGTAGAGGGCCGAACCTCCTACGAGGTCCCCGCGCAAAAGGGGCGCGCGGGGTATGTGAGACTCAACGATCTGCATGGTGTTGTGAGCAGACCGCGGGCCCAAGGATTTTAGAGCCCACCCACTAAACGACTCCCCTGCACTCTTACACCCGACGTCCGATCCCCTCCGAGGTCAGAACCCGGATGAGGTAGGGGGGCTACCGCGGTCAACACTACAACCAGACGGCGCGGCTCACCCCAAGGACGCCCAGCCGACGGAGCCTTCGAGGCGAATCGAAGGCTCTGAAACGTCGGCCGTCTCGGTACGGCAGCCCGTCGGGCCGCCCAGACGGTGCCGCTGGTGTCCCGGAATACCCCGCTGGACCAGAACCAGTTTGAAGTGACCCTGTCCTAAAAGAGAAGACGTCCGGTGCATTCATATCAAGCGATTCAAATTCAAATTCAAATTCAAAATCACTTCAAATTGCACCGGTGTTCGAATCCCGCAAGCGGGTATTAATTTTTCTAATGAAATACGTACTTAACAAATGTTCAGTCTGCAATGACCTTAAGTCGGAGTATCGAGTACAGTACAATTACCTTAAAATACACATTAATAACATAAATTACACTAGTAAGGATGAAAGAGTTTATTGTTGCTTTATCATTAATTACACTGTTAATTTTACTCTACCAATATTTCAAATTTGTTTCCCCGGTGGTTATGCCTTGATGAATGTATCTGTCATGATAAGAAATGATATGTCTACAAATCTGATATGGTTGGTATGTAATTATGGGACGTAACACTGGTATTTTGAATGGTCTTCACCGAAACTGTTGCATCAGAAAAAACTCTTTTTGCATGAACTGCCTACTAGCTCCTGGCATACCTGAATACGGTCCTGGACCGGACACTCGATCTGTCTGTCACTGACGGAACAGTCCGGCTTTAACAATAATTGACAGTTGGGAATCGTGTTCGAAAGAGATTTTCAACAGCCAAATAATTTAACAGTATTTATTTTAAAACTACCTGACCCGGCAGTCTTCGTAGTGCCTCAATCGATAAAATATAAAAGACCTAAGCTTTTGTATAAAATAAACATAAAACAAACAAAAGGAATCCGTCCGACGGGGAACACATCAAAGGGAAATCAAAATTGTTATTTTTATTTGATTCCGAGCATTTTCATATTTATTCCTTCCACAAATAATTCAAGACCAAAATTAGCTAAATCGGTTCAGCCGCTCTAGAATTTTAGCGAGACTAACGAACATCAATTCATTTTTATATATATATAAATAGAATACTTTTTTAACCCATACATTTTAAATGGTTACGGAAAGCTTTAAGTTCAATAAAAATTAAGAATTCGGACCACAATTCTGTCATCTTTGAATGAAACCCCGTCGAGTCTCCCAAAATACCCAAAAACAATCCTACAAAAGAACCGTTGAAAAAATTTCTGAGCCAATTATCACGTCACACAGATTTAGTTTAGCAAAACATATATTACTGATTACAGCTACTTAGTAGGGATACCAGTGTATTGAAATATATTATTTATGTATGTACTCAATTAATTAAATAATAAGAAAACAATTAGAATCTAAAAAAAAACTAAGATGGATGGTGCAAATTGGAAGAGGCCTTAGCCCAGCAGTGGGTAACTATAAGCTGAGAATAATGATGAACGTTAAACCCTTTAATGTAATATTATGTATGTATGTAATTTAATGTAATATTTTAAAACCTTTTCTTTTTACTATGATTAGTTTCGCTAGTCAATGTAAACTAGAATCTGAGAAAATAGTGTTGGATTTGTTTTATTCATCTTCATGATCATTGACAGCCTATTTTAGTCCTCTGTTGGACATAGGTCTCTACCTAGACACGCGACCCGACCCGATCCTGGGGCTCTACATCGATCTACCACCCACTATTCTGCGTGTATCGTCGCTCCAGTTTTTGCTCGAATCACATGATTTTTGCCTTAAATTTCCTTTCATCTGGCAATACTTGTTTCCCACCTCTACAGTACGCCGGTCAGCGCTACGTAGTACGTAGAGATTTCTTCGTAGCACGTACACGCGTATCACGCAGAGCGACAACGTTATTAAGGATCACGTATGGCGTAGCGGTGTATTCGTGTACTTTCCTGATCTTTATTTATGATTTGTTTTGTTGCTGAGGGCAAGTATAGCTCCACGAGGTCACTGCCATCTTAAAAGACGAACAAAGGCTCTAAGATTTAAATTGAAACTAGGTTTCAGGTTTCAAAGTCACACTCAATGATACCAACGAGCCCATCTTTTTTTATTGCTTTGATGGGTGAACGAGCTTACAACCTACCTGGTGTTAAGTGGTTAGTGGAGCCCATAGACATCTACAACGTAAATGTCGCAACCCACCTTGAGATATAACGGCTGCCCCGCCCTTCAAACCGAAAAGCATTCCTGCTTCACGGCAGAAATAGACAGGATGGTGGTACTTACCCGTGCGGACTCACAAGAGGTCCTACCACCAGTAATCTACTGCTAAACAAGTGGCTGGACCGCACCATTTGGTTTGAAAGCTTAGATTCCCTATATAGAAACAAGTAACTAATATATTACATACGTCTAAATATGTATTATAATTAGAATATTTTCCCAGACGAAGAGCAAACAAAATTGATTATCACAAGAATATTGCTCGATGTGAGAATCGACCCTAAATTCTGCAGTCAGGGGCAATAAATATTTTGCTAACGAATCAATAAGAAAATAATTAATGAACAACTACAAAAGCACGGTTTATTCAAAGATACGTGTTTCCAAATTATTCCTGAGAGGAATACAAATGGACAAACAACTTAATTTTTGGATAAATTTAGAGATAAGAAAATAATACCTTAATAAAAGTACTATGATTGATTTGGTATTCATTCTAATATTATACGGAACTTTCAATTTTTCTAATGAAATACGTACTCAACAAATGTTCACGATTGGCTTCCACGGTGAAGGAATAACATCGTGTAATAAAAAATAAAAAAAAAACCCGCAAAATTATAATTTGCGTAATTACTGGTGGTAGGACCTCTTGTGAGTCCGCGCGGGTAGGTACCACCGCCCCGCCTATTTCTGCCGTGAAGCAGTAATGCGTTTCGGTTTGAAGGTTGGGGCAGCCGTTGTAACTATACCTGAGACCTTAGAACTTATATCTCAAGATGGGTGGCGCATTTACGTTGTAGATGTCTATGGGCTCCAGTAACTACTTAACACCAGGTGTGCTGTGAGCTCGTCCACCCAACTAAGCAATAAAAAAAAACGGATGTGTGACCAAAAGTGGTTGATTTCTGCACACCTCTTCTGGTAATTGTCATGCAATATAATGAATATGACAGATATCGAAATGGCTCTAATGATTGTTTTGATATTGTTGTTATCCAAAAGATCCGTTGGGTGCAAGATCTTTCCTGATTCGTCTCAAACAAATCATATGTGTGCTTGTACTGAGTGAGTCTATATTCTGTGTAACTATTGAGAGCAGCAATTCGCTTTTAATGCACATCGGCTGTCCCACATCTTCAACTAGAACATACGAAGGCCTTACGTACAATATGCGCTTCGAAAAATAAAAAAATACCTTCGTACCGACACAGCTGACAAAAAATTTCTTATTAAAACTCTTTTGAAATTCTCATATCATTGGCTGTTTTTTGTTAAAGACAAAAAGAGGAAAATGAAAAAAAAAAAAAACGCTACAAAACTGAAATACCTTTGACGACGTCAGCTTTTAACAAACAAACAAAAGCTTCGCGCTTACGTATTCCATAATATACACGCTCAGGAAGCTCGTACAAAGCTTTCGTGCTCGGTATTAAATGCACTGACAGCTTACGGATATAAATTAAATATTTGCTCATTTAATCTAGTAAATGTCTCTGTCCCTCATCAGCTAAGCGCCCGTGGCTCGATCAGTACGAGTCCTTGTGTGTTTGTAGTGAGCTATGTGACTACGCCGGGATTCAAATGTTTGTGGGTAGGACGTGAGTCAAAACAAAACAAAACCAATCTCAAATCTGTTTATTTTTTTTATTTTTTTTAATGCTTAGTTGGCTGGACGAGCTCACAGCCCACCTGGTGTTAAGTGGTTACTGGAGCCCATAGACATCTACAACGTAAATGCGCCACCCACCTTGAGATATAAGCTCTAAGGTCTCAGTATAGTCCCGCCCTTCAAACCGAAACGCATTACTGCTTCACGGCATAAATAGGTAGGGTGGTGGTACCTATCCGCGCGGTCTCACAAGAGGTCCTACCACCAGTAATTACGCAAATTATAAGTTTGCGGGCTACCTGTTTGAAACAGAAACATAACATCAATCGCCTTACTGATGTAAATAAAAATACTCAGTTACTAGTTAAGTTGCGTTATTTTAAGAGAATCTTGCATTTCGTCTTCTGTCAGAGCTTTAAGCTTCTTACGGCAAAGCGATTGCTTATTTAAGCTCCCTTCGGAATATTGAATTCACTTGTTGAGGGAATGAAATAAACACGATGTATTTGTTTGAATTGTTCCTTAAACTTTCATTGAAAGACGTTTTTATCAGATTGACTCAAAATATGTCTATGTATAGAAAAATCAGGTAGAAATATTTTTCAATGTAGTTTTTTTTTTTATTGCTTAGATGGGTGGACGAGCTCACAGCCCACCTGGTGTTAAGTGGTTACTGGAGCTCATAGACATCTACAATGTAAATGCGCCACCCACCTTGAGATATAAGTTCTAAGGTCTCGGTATAGTTACAACGGCTACCCCACCCTTCAAACCGAAACGCGTTACTGCATCACGGCAGAAATAGGCGGGGTGGTGGTACCTACCCGTGCGGACTCACAAGAGGTCCTACCACCAGTTCACGAGGATCGCGGAGAGTTCTTAGTAGTAGGCAGCGGCTTGGCTCTGCCCCTGGCATTGCTGACGTCCATGGGCGACGGTAACCACTCACCATCAGGGACACAATCCTATCGCTTAATACGAGTTTCAGGCCTCTTGTCACTTAGTCCATGTCGATCTCAAACCTTCCGACTTTTTTGTGTGTGTGTTTACGCATTCAATGATTTATTTGCTGATTTAAAGTTTTGTACAGTAGTTGCTGATACAGCATAGATACTGTTTATCAGTTTATTATCAATGAAGGATACATGGCTCGCGAGTAGATTCAACAAATAAGTCAGAGCGCAGCGTAGTCCGGTACTATATAATTAATCTCCTTTTATACGATGACGCAGAATATTGATGCTGGCTTGTACACACTACGTAATCCCTTAAACCGTGATAAAGGATTAAACGGTTTTAATCCGACTACACCCGACGCGGCGATCAATATAGTGCTTCAAATCTATATTTAATATATTGATCAGTTGTTTTATTTCATAATATTTCAATATATGATTGAAATAGCTTCTAAAGACTCTACGTAAAGGCTATGGAGAGCATCAATTTGTTTTATTCGATTAATAATTTGTGTCGTTTCAAAGCTTAATGATCATAAGCGACTTTATTTTGAATAATAAAAGCAACCGTACCATACCAAAGTCGACCAAGGGATAAAATGTTCATATTCATAATATTGTATGATATTCAAAATAGTAAAACGCTGTGTTGCCATTTGTTTCTCGTGAACGGGCCGAAAGGGCTCGACCAGCGAATTAATCCATAGACACAGCCCACTGAGTTTCTCGCCGGATCTTCTCAGTGGGTCGCGTTTCCGATCCGGTGGTAGATTCTGCTCTTGCTGGGGTCGGTGTTAGCAACACTCCGGTTTGAGCCCCGTGAGCTCACCTATACGTTAGGGTGAAGTTGAAATAGCTCAAGGCTCAAGTAGGGATAAATAGTGAACTGGTTTCAACTTTTGAGCCGCTTTACTGTGGATGGTGGTACGGGTTCATGGCCCACCTAGCAACGCTGTAGCCCATAAAATTGTATGTAAACTTTAAAACTGCCAACTTCAGTCTGGTGGAGAGCATGTCTACTGGAAAAGTGAAATACAAGCCCACACGGGAAGTTAGCTGTAGTGGAAATATAAATATAGTTGGATTGTTGCTCAACCCCATTTAAATTTCGATTTTAAATGTGAATATCGGTGGTGGGACTCACGCTGTCTATGTACCCGCTTAACGTCAAGTGGTCTGTCAGCCTACCATGCTAGAGCAACGGAAATGATCAACGTTCGGAAAAATTCGTGAAAATACGGCAACCTAAATTTGAATCTTATTTTATTTTGGGACTAGATTTTAAAAACAGTTCCATACAGCTACAGTCTTCTACAAATATCAGCCTTAAGTGACGACAGCTAATTCCGTAAGCCAACTCTTCAAATTAATTAAGAGAATCTTTCATCGTACGCATGAGGAAAAGCATGGTAGCTCAGAAATTAGAAAAAAATATATCGGCTCTAAGGAATATAATTTTCAAGGAAGACATTTGTACAAGATCGGAAAATGAAATCAATTTAATATCATTATCATTGTTATTGTTTGAATGTGTCTCCGGAATTTTAGGGCTGGAATTTTGTCACACCGAAGATAGGTTTTTATTTTTTTATCACAAAGGGTATCGGCGCTCAATACACTGTCATAAAGGAAAGTCTCGACGGCAGCTCTGACCACTCACCTGTCTTACTTGCGGTTAGCTCAGTAGCCATGACCAGCGACACCCATACCGACAACCAAAGATAGATAGGTACGTAGCTTTTTTCCTATATATAATTACGATGTAATAAACAAAAAAAACACGTGTGGCACTCGGGGACTGCGGCGGTAAAGCTATTGCATAGCATTTTTTATCAACTTATGCAAATATAATTAAACAATAATAAAATAAGACCACGCTATATTTATAAACATTAACAAAAGCAAAACATTAACTGTTTCCTTCACACTCATAAGCTAGACCGCGCGAGAGAGAGATGGGCAGACTTTTCATGATGCGCATACAGTGCGATGTCACGCCACGTGCTTATTCACAAATATTACACAAGCGCAACGTATGAATGTGTTGAGCGCGAGCTACATGGTAGGCGGAGGGGGGGTGTTAGGTTTTATTTTCGTTACGGAATTTCTTGATTCGGTCGCCGCGATCAAAGCCCGCGATAAAAGCTATGCAATAGCTTAAAAGTTATTTATTGGAGTCTTGTATATTTTTATTGTCCGCTTAGACACACGACCATACGACTCATCTAAAGGTGAGTGGTTACCTTCGCTCATGGACATCAGTAATGCCAAAGGCAGAGCCAAGCTGCTCTCTACCGTTTAATACTCACTACAAGCCACGTTTGAAGAAGGAGATGACGTAATCTCTAATTCATATATATTCTGAATTCGAGGTTACGCCGTTTTACCTCACACGTCCCACTTAAGTTTCGTCTCAAATGAAGAGCACTCGGTTACCAGTGTCAGGGGCAGGCGGCGTGGTCTTCCCTTACACGCTATATTGTAACGAAAAATAATCTGTACATCTCGTACGAACTATATCCAATGGGTGAGTTTATTATGGGCCTGCACGGGAAACTAACAACTTTCGTATATCGTCTTTTCGCATTAAAAGTGTACAATTTCGAAAAAAAATATTCGAAATTGAGTTAATATGCGGAATCATTTGGTATATCACCAGTATTTTTCTCATTAATACTGTCAAAAGAGCGTAGTTTAGTTTTAGTTTTTTTTTTTTTTAGTTTATGTTTTGACTACTATTAACAAAATTAATAATTAAAAAAAAAAATTTTGCAAATATTAAAAATATAACATGTTTTAAACCTTTAAAACACTCTCCTGTAAAATTAGTAAGTTTTGAGATTATATTATTATTTGAGGTTTTAATGCGAGAAGACGATATATTTTAATCACGGGAAATAGTTAAAAAAAAATTAGTTCATTAAATGTCTTTTAAAAATTTCGACCATACGTACCAAAGTGGATGGTATTTACTTTGTGTCATCTATGATGTTCAGTAATCGGAGATCGTGGGTTTTGTGCCATGCATGGACATTGAAAGCCTTCGAAAGACCCGCAGGTAACACGTTTTTTTAATTGCTTAGATGTGTGAACGAGCTCACGACCCACCCGGTGTTAAGTGGTTACTCGAGCCCATAGACATCTACAACGTAAATGCGCCACCCACCTTGAGATATAAGTTCTAAGGTCTCGGTATAGTTACAACGGCTGCCCCACCTTTCAAACCGAAACGCATTACTGCTTCACGGCAGAAACAGGCAGGGCGGTGGTACCTACCCGTGCGGACTCACAAGAGGTCCTACCACAAGCAATTACGCAAAGTATAATTTTGCGGATATGATTTTTATAACACGATGTTATTCCTTCACCGTGGAAGTCAATCGTGAACAATTGTTGAGTACGTATTTCATTAGAAAAATTGGTACCCGCCTGCGGGATTCGAACACCGGTGCATCGCTCAACACGAATGCACCGGACGTCTTATCCTTTAGGCCACGACGACTTCACCTACCGACCTTCCGCTGTGTGCAGTATAAGACGCCCGCTGTATACTAGTTGTGTCAAACGATGCGACCGTACTGGCGTTCAAATCCCGCGAGCATACACACACAGTTCGAAAAAACTTCACACGTATTCACGAACAACTTCCATTATGAAGGAAAAACATCGTTGCCTAAAAACGACATCGGCAAAAAAATATAAAATATCCTTATTACTTTAATGCAAGAAGCGTAACTAAATCTAATAAGTATATACAAATCAAATATACAATAAGCAAATTAAATTATCCAAACGCCACTGGCTGTATTTTTTGAGTAGTATGAAACTGGTTCTGAACAATTCTCTCAAATAAATTATGCACCGAAAAATACACAATGCCTCAGAGAACTGACGGTCTCTGTACGTCTTATCATGCGCTACACACGAGCTGCGAAGCTTAACGAATATTTTAGGAATCTTATTAGGTATCTTATTCACACGAATTTAAGTCGCCGTGGCCTAAAGGATAAGACGTCCGGTGCATTCGTGTTGAGCGATGCACCGGTGTTCGAATCTCAGGCGGGTACCGATTTTTCTAATGAAATACGTACTCAACAATTGTTCACGATTGACTTCCACGGTGAAGGAATAACATCGTGTAATAAAAACCAAACCCGCAAAATTATAATTTGCGTAATTACTGACCTCTTATGAGTCCGCGCGGGTAGGTACCACCACCCTGTCTATTTCCGCCGTGAAGCAGTAATGCGTTTCGGTTTGAAGGGCGGGGCAGCCGTTGTAACTATAGGTATACTTGAGACCTTAGAACTTATATCTCAAGGTGGGTGGCGCATTTACGTTCTAGATGCCTATGGGCTCCAGTAACCACTTAACACCAGGTGGGCTGTGAGCTCGTCCACCCATTTAATCAATAAAAAAAAGGAAATAAATAAACACTTTTCAGGTCTCATAATATCATTTAAACCCTGAGAAGTTGTAAAATGTAAAATCCTATAATGATATAATAATATGAGCCTATCCGCCTATAATGACATATGAGTCTAATCGCTTCTGATGCGAGTCATGCTTTGCGGTCTTAGAGTGAATAATATAAACGTGTTCCAAAAATCTTAATGCACCTCACGTCTCAAAAGGGCTAGTAGCGTAGAGGTTATGTTATCCATGGGCTTTAGTTTAGGGAATAGTGAAGTATTTTGCTGATCTAGTGCAATCAAAACTAAACTATTTGACATGACGTTGAAGTAAAATTTTCAGACGTATTCTATCTCTTTCTCTCATAGGCTAAATCCTGCAGATGTAGACATTTAAGACTTTTAAGTGTCGCTTTTCCGTTTCATAGAATTTCGAATGATAGCAAAGTTCATAAAGTTTTCTTTCAAAAATTTGAATTTATGCAAGTTTTCCCCATACGGAGCGCTTGATTTTTGGAACGAAGTTCCTTATGGGACGATGCGGAGGGGTACCCTAACCGGGAAAAAACGTCCGTAACGTTAGATTTTTATTAGTAATGCACACAGTGTGCGACTTAACTTTGTAATAACGTACAAAAGATAACATATTTTTATTATATATTTTTTATAAATCATTGGGAATAAAATAAAGTTGATAAGTTTGTAAAATAGTTTTTTTTTTATTATTAAAAATATCATAATAAAAAATGTATAACCGAATAATCATTTTTTTTATACCTCGAATAGAACTTAAAATGAATATTTTTATAATAAGGAACTACATTCTTATCCAGTGTACCACGACACCAGACATCTTTTTTTTTATATCCAAAGCGTTGGAGGTTCTAGGTGACTGTGTGTCCACGACATCAGATCCAGTGCAGCGCCGTGTAACGTTTTTAACTGTCATTCTCTTAGTATTTCCTTTTTTCGATCCCAAAGGAATGATTGTCTATCGTGTTTTCTGAGTTAGTTAAATTCGGAAGCTTTTTCGTGTGATGTTTCGGGAGCTTTTTGTGATTTCACATTTTTTGTGATCGAAAGTCGTAATCAAAGTGGCATCAAGGAAAACGTTTAGGGATTCAAGTTTTTTCTTTGGTTTTGACGTTTTATACCATGATTTATTTAAGTGATAATCTTTGTTATGTTTTAAATCAGCTTCTAACTAGAGTTTCTGAAACTTAGGCAGAACCATTACGCTCTCATTATGCCCTCGTTATGTATTGGCATAACGATGGGAGACGCTGGGTAAAATTTTACGGCACACAATTACAACAGTTTGTTGCTTAGTGGCGGTCTTAAACTCATTACGTGACTAGTAAAACCACATGTAAAGACATCAGCTGCCTAACACTGCTTATGAAAAAAATATTTGTAAGCAGCATTTTCTTCGGGTGTCGTGAATTACTTGATTAGGTAGGCAGTGGCTTGGCTCTACCCCTGGCATTGCTGAAGTCCATGGGCGACGGTAACCACTCACCATCAGGTGGGCTGTATGCTCGTCTGCCCACATGAGCTTAAGTTTCACAGCTTAATCTGTCGTTCTTTTATCATTTTTATAATATTTTCAACGCTTCAAATATATACTGTACAGATTTTGTCGTCGCTTACGTCTGTATAGTCCTGGTTAATGACAACAAACAGCACGAGATTAAACTGTTACATCGGCTTTATTGAATTATCTATCTATCTTGTTTATTTTGCTTCAAAACATCAACGTACATCAAAATTTTTGACTTTAAAGCAACTGCGTATAACGAATGGAGTAATCTAAGCCATAATATTAAATTAAATTACTTTTGCCGTTGAGAAATAGCCTTTGTGTTCACGGCTATAAGGTGTACAAAATATTTTCGGTTCGTATTATTGAGATTGTTAGTAACGCGGTTGGGCCGCAATAATTCTTCAATTAAGCAGCGCTCGATAGGTAGTAAGACTTGCGGCGCGGTTTTGGTGATAGGCAGGTAGCGATTTAATAATAAAACTCAATATAATGTTATTAAAGTCTATAGTTATTTGTATTTTAGAACGCACCTACCTGGCGATACATTAACACATTTGTTTGTCGATTGAGCTACAGTCAAGCTGCTATGCATTATTAATAAATAAATAAACCTTGAGAGAGGCACTACTCATGACCAATAATAATTATCTAATAATAGGTGCTAGGTTTAGGTTTTATTAAATAATATACCAATAAATTTGCCTTACTAATAACTCGATCTCACTTACGGCTATTAGAACAAATACTGTTAACAATCGAACAACTCATATTAATATTTATATCTGTAACTCTTTAATACCCACTAGTGACATAGACTTCCCTTTTCTATGCCATAATATTCGATCACCCGCCATTCTCATCCACCTCTACCTTACCGTCCTGCCTATGCCATCAGTCCACGGTACCACAAATCTTCTGGCACCACTTCGATCTAATCTTGGCTACCAATCCGTCACTGTCTTGCTCTAACTGTTATCATTTCACTTTGCTCAGTGTCCAGGCTGTTGTGTTTTCTATAAACAAATTATTACGAATAACATTTTGTGTCTTTTAAATTTCGTTAAATTTAAACGAAACTTTATGAACAGACAGTTGTCTGGATTTAAACGGTCCTGAGTGATAGATAAAATAAACATTACTTTTATGAAAACAAAAAATACAGATGAAATAAAAAATCTAACTCCCATAAGACTCGATAGACCCTCTTAATTTGATGAATCACAAACTTCGATTGAACATAGATGCGTTCAAGTAAAACTTGAGCTTTTGCGAGCAAGAAATTCAAACAAAAATGTAACTATCCGCTCCCGCTCATCACATAGAGCACGTGCCATTCCTTAATACGTCAGCGGAAACTGAAATCATTCCCCGAGCCACGATTTATAGGTTAACCCTCCACGTTACAAGATTGAGTCGACTACAGTCTATTACATAAACAATCCTATAATTGCGCCACAAAATACCCTACGAAGGTTTTGTGGAAAATACCATTCATTTTCACCATAGCCGTAGATAGGCATACAACCTCAAAGCCCACATAGTAAAGTGCTTTTAAACATAGCTTTCTAGGGATTCAAGTCCCACAAAACAGGTCTAATTGCCGAATAGCGCTGCCTTGATTTATATTTTCTGTTTTGAAAGATAAGACATCCATAGCCCAATAAACTGGTATCTTTGATGCCATATCTCAAGTTGCAGGTTTGGGCATACGCCGAACGAATGAAAGCATCGCAGCCAAAATAGGCAGGCCGGTGGTGCCTAGTCGAGCCGTTTCACGAGACGCCATACCACCAGTAAATATTTAACTGTTGTATCATACGTCGAACTTCACTTTTCTACCGATTGTCTCATAATGAAATCTATTTCTGATATCTAGCCGCGGTTTAACTGCGCCCCTGACATTGCTGCTGTCACCAACAAGCCGTAACATGGTCTGCCTTTAACTGACACTACCTTTTCCACAATAAAGAGTCGGTCGTGTAGTTGCAATGGTCTGGTCCAGAAACCAATCAATGTGTAGATCTTTTGTTCCATAAATTTACAAACCAGCGTATATTCTATAGCGACCCGCCCTCGCTTCGCTTCGGAAACATTAAAACACACATGAAACCAAAAAAAATAAATAAAAAAAAAATAAAAAAAAGTAGCCTATGTTCATCAGGGACAATGTCGGCTTCTAATGGAAAAATAATTTTTCAAATCGGTCCAGTAGTTTCGGAGCCTTTTCGAAACAAACAAACAAACAAATCTTTCCTCTTTATAATATTAAATATAGATCACATTTATTGCAGCCGATAGACTCAGTGTGCCGCGGGTCATGTCCGTTACCGTAATAAACAGTACATTTTAATCCAGGTCATAAACTATATTTTTGTAACGTTTCACCCAAGGCTATTCAACCATTTTGCGTGATTGTGTAACAAGCATCCAAATGTAGGAACTTTCAGGTTTATTATATTTTTTATTGCTTATATGGCTGGATGAGCTCACATTCCTTAAGTGGTTACTGCAGCCCATAGATATCTAAAACGTAAATGCGCCACCCACCTTGAGATATAAGTTTTAAGGTGTCAGTATGGTTACAACGGCTGCCCCACCCTTCAAACCGAAACGCATTACTGCTTCACGGCAGAAATGAACAGGGTGGTGGTACCAATCCGTGCGGACTCACAATAGGTCCTACCACCAGTAATTACGAAAACTATAATTTTGCGGGTTGGATTTTTATTACAGTATTCCTTCACCGTGGAAGTCAATCGTGAACATTTTTTAAGTACGATTTCATTAGAAAAATTGGTACCCGCCTGAGATTCGAACACCGGTGCATAGCTAGATGCAACGGACGTCTTATCCTTTAGGCCACGACGACTTAATAATTTAATTTAATTAATAATAATAATAATGAATAAATTTTTCAAATAGCTGAATATAATATTTCTAACGTAAATTGAAGTAATGATCACAGCAC
This sequence comes from Bombyx mori, assembly GCF_030269925.1. Taxonomy (NCBI): domain Eukaryota; kingdom Metazoa; phylum Arthropoda; class Insecta; order Lepidoptera; family Bombycidae; genus Bombyx; species Bombyx mori. Next base: position 9,102,144 of record NC_085130.1, read on the forward strand.
GTGATGTCCTATGTGAATGCAGCTTGACAAACAGAAGAGATTACGGTTCTCAAGAATGTTATCTTTGCCTATTATGTTAATATACAGAAAAAAGCTGTCTGGTTCTTCACTCATGCACATTTTTACCGTTTAATTTAGTTTTATGAAATTGAACGGACACAGAACTCAAAGAACTCGAGGGAACTTCAACGGAATATGGGTAAAGTCAGAGACAAAACTTAATATCGAACAAGTCTCTCTGTGAACTAGTTTGCATCGGTTTGAACCAGTTCTTTCTGGAACTTTCTTGTTGCGTAATTGTCTATTTCAGTTTGAGTTTTTGTGAAAAATGTAATTCCTTTTGACGTAGGTATCGTTTCATTGACATTTGAAAGATGAAGCTTAACTTCTTTTGTATTGTAAGGCTTATGATTGTATAGAATCCTGTAGATATTAAGAATTATTATTAAATATGAGGTTTATTTTGCAAAACCATTAAAATATTTTTTGTTATTAGCTGCTCGATTGATTGCTTTTAAAGTCACGTGACTAAGTCACGTGACCGGCCAAGAGGGGATAGCCGGCTGAGACATATTTAAAAGTGTATGCAGGCAGTCAGAAAAGAGTTGTTGAATAAGACGCATCACTGTACATTTGGCAGATTGAATCAGAGTGCGAATAAAGTTAGTCTGTTTAATTTATACATCTTGCACCCAAAAGTATTAATAAGAGACAAAAATACGCAGGATAACAAGGCTACGAGCCTTGGAGGAAGAGGTAATTCTGTAAATTAGAAACGCCTAATGCGGACTACTTGAAATATCAATCACTTGGATGGTCTGGCGGATTGCTGGCGGCGATGATAGATATAGATTCGTTTTCGCCGACGACTCTGTCGGTTAAGTGTTGGGGTGGCCGCGTGTCGATTTCCAGTGTTGACTGCGGTCACTCCTGTAATTCCCGCAGACTCTGTTCGTGTTAGTGGATGAGCTCAGCAGTCCCATATACCCTGTGCATACCTCAGTGATGGGATCTCATAGGAGGTTCACACATTTTAAGATGCGTAAAGGCATTTTCGTTGTGATCGACCGTGATTCATCCGTTTTACCAATAAAAATTAGAGATTTAAGCGAAAGTTAAAGACTGGTTGTTTTTCCACTGGCCAGCTTTAAGGCCTATTAAGAGTCTTAAACCTTTATAAAGTTCCATGTGCCTAGCTTTGGACCTGAAGCTTTTAGTACGTAATACGTGTTTAACTACACAGCTACGGCTGTAAACGTTACAATAACATGTGACATTGTTATTTATCTTGCGTAAGCTGTAAAACTTGACGACAATGTACAGTCGTACGTAAAAGTTTAGCGGCAGAGTTTACGAGCGACGGATAGTGACGGACGGTGTTCGATGCTGATAAGACGGTATTATGTTATTGCACATCGAAGGAGCTGACAGTTTATTTCAGACGAGCAAATTCCGACCACGGTTCGCTGTCTATTATCTCCACGTTCACCAGCGTACAATAAGAGCGCGGTTGGTTTCAATAAACGTGCGTATCTCATCATACTAATACTCGCAGATACCGCGGTGTATTCGTATCGCCTTTAATCGAAAAACATTATAATTTGTGTAATTATTGGCTGTTTTTATGTCCGTTTTTATCTGCAGCCAGCTGTTCCGGCTGGCTGCAGATAAAAACGAATATAGAAAGCTAACGGCCAACCTTCAGGATTGAAGAGGCATTGGAAGAAGAAGTAGAAGTAATTATTGGTGGTAGGACCTCTTGTAAGTCCGCAAGGGGAGGTACCACCGCCCTGCCTATTTCTGCCGTGAAACAGTAATACGTTTCGGTCTGAAGGGTAGGGCAAACGTTGTAACTATACTGAGACCTTAGAACTTATCTCTCATGGTGGGTGGCGCATTTACGTTGTAGATGTCTATGGGCTCCAGTAACCACTTAACACCAGGTGTGCTGTGAGCTCATCCAACCATCAAAGCAATAAAAAAAATTAAAATTTGACTTACAATTTATTGCATAATTAATATGAGAAAATGCTTCAATAAAAGTTGAGAGTAACTGACCTCCTGAGTAACTGATTGTAACTGATTGTAGTATACGGTACGCCATTAAGTTGTAGTGTGATGACGAATATTGCCCAATCTTCATAAGCCCACCCGTTCAAATCCCCGCCCCTCGGAGACGACATATTATCGAGAATTTGCTATCGTGTGACATCACTAAAGTACTTAAATGTTAACGATAAATAACAATGTACATTTGAGCACAAATTCGATTTATTTTTATTTAACTATAAACTTGGTTGGATGCGATGATACTTTAAGGATGGCTTTATGCAACTTAATTTCTTTTCTCAAGTTTGACGGTATTATATATTATTAGTATATTCGCTTCAGTAGCTAAATATCAAGAGTTTGGTTCAGGGGCCATTGAAGCCTGAATGGCAAGGTACCACCATCCTATCCTTGCAACGACGTGACATAATTAAATATTTTGAAGTTGTCGTGGCCTAATGGATAAGACGTTCGGTGCATTCGTGTTGAGCGATGCACCGATGTTCGAATCTCAGGCGGGTACCAATTTTTCTAATGAAATACGTACTCAACAAATCTTCACGATTAACTTCCACGGTGAAGGAATAACATCGTGTAATAAAAATCAAACCCGCAAAATTATAATTTGCGTAATAACTGGTGGTAGGACCTATTGTGAGTCCGCGCGGGTGGGTACCACCACCCTGCCTATTTTCTGCCGTGAAGCAGTAATGCGTTTCGGTTTGAAGGGCGGGGCAGCCGTTGTAACTATATTGAGACCTTAGAACTTATATCTCAAGGTGGGTGGCTCATTTACGTTGTGGATGTCTATGGGCTTCAGTAACCACTTAACACCAGGTGGGTTGTGAGCTCGTCCACCCATCTAAGCAATAAAAAATAAAAAAAACGCAAGATATCGACTCATAGCACCTTAGTCGTTTGTGAGTAAGGAAAATGTATTGTATTCGAAACTGCGGTAATAATATACAGGAAACGATAAACGACAGATTAAAATGCAAATGCGGAATTAATTAACAAAAAAAAAAGTAGAACAAAAATAACCGTAAAATTAGAGCAGTTGTTATTGTAAAGTCGCGTCTGCCACGGAACTCTCCGCGTTCTATTCTAGCTTCCACTGTTGTCGAACTGTCTGCTTATATTAAAAAGCTTGTTAGAAGAAAAATAATTAAATACACTATTGGAACGAAGTTCCTTACGGCAGGCTTGGAGGGGATAGGGATTTTGCTGCGCGACCGAACTGAAAAAAATGTGATAGTAAAACCGTAAGAAAAAATCCGTGGAAAAAAGTGCGTGGAATAAAACCGTTAAATGAGACGTGCGCAGGCGCGACAGTCGTATACACAAGCGAGTAGTGTAATAATAATACCTTTCTCTTTCTTTTGGTAAATATTTCTATTTCTATGTAATTTTATATTGTCAAACAAAAATAAAGAGACATATTTTGTTATTTTAATTGATAATTTGAATTACGATTTTTTTTATTTTACGTAATTTATTATTTCTTAAAATACTGAATTTCCTAAATACTTTCCTGTACTTAAATAAAAACTAATCAACAAAATTTAAGAGAAAAATCAAGAAAACCTACATAAAATTGAGCAGGTTTTTTTTTTGCAAATTGTGTCGATTCTTCATTTTAAATATTATTTATTTATTTTCTTAAATAGGTGGACGAGCTCACGGCTTTCGAGGTGTTAAGTGGTTACCGGAGTCCAGAGACATAATTAGAAAGCCGCCACCCACCCCAAGATATGATTTGAAAGTCTCAATTGTAGAATCTCTAATTGTATAATGGCTGTCCCACCCTTGAAATCGGAACACATAACTACTTCGCAACAGAATAGGGGGGTGGTAGGTAATACGTACGCTGCTGGAGAGTTTGCAAGGTAATGAGTTGACCCCTTATTAAATGGTCAATACTTAGAAAGTAAACTATGATTCCCACTTCCATTGTTACGACTAATCACTGCACTTAAACCACTAGAATTTCTGAATGTAATCTAACCTCACCTAACCTAACCTCTCTCTTTCTTCCTCTCTATCTCTTTCTCTCTCTCTCTCTCTCTTTGTTTCTTATTTTAGTTAAAAAACTAAAAGGTGGATATTAATTATTAATATCACTTAATACAAACTTCACTCGGACTTGAAGAGTTAACAGGAATATAACTGTCCCATTCTCACTTATTATATTTAGGTGCATACATCTCTCTCTAACGATGGTACTGAATTTAATTTAACTAAAAGCTACGATTTATAATATTTCCGATGTACCATCGCGCATATAAATGTTTGCGGAAAAAGGATTGTGAATCCATTTATTTTTTCATTAATAAAATTTTAAATGGGCTTGTAAATATCAAATAGAATTGAGTAAATGAAATACCAAAAAGAGAGGAATTATAATTTAAGGCACAGAGATACAGAATTTATCATTAAAAAATATATGAATTAATTAAATTAGAATATAGTAAATATAAAATTATAATGTAATTATATAATAATTATATTATAATTCAATTGAGAAGTGAATTATTTTCTTTTTAGTACGTACCTAGTTTAAATGTGTATAAAAGTTACGACTTCTCAACGCGGAGGAATAAGGAAATCCGTAGAAGAACCAAAGTTGTTGACATAGTTCGTAGGATTAGCAAACTGAAGTGGCAGTGGGCAGGCCACAAGTCTGAAAATCGGACGGCCAATGTAGCAGAAAGATCCTCGAGTGGAGACCACGTACTGGCAAGCCCAGTGTAGAATGGCCACTTACCAGATAGACCGACGACCTAATGACAATCGTTGGGTCACGTAGGATGTAGTAGGACATCGATTTAAGAGACCTATGCACAGCAACTGGCTAAGATGACTATACGTGACTACCAGTTGTTGAGAGGCTTAAGATGCCCATAGACTTATGAAACTGCATACTGTGACAAATAAAATATAAATCACAGTTGAATTACATTCACAGAATCTTCAAGACAAAACGCTCTGCTATTTTCATGTAAGTATGATTCTACAAAAGTTTTGCTACCGACTGTACTTCCCTAAGGCAGTTCACGTGCCAAAATGCGTTCTCGAAGTTGCTCCCCGTTTTATTGTCGAATACAAGTCAGAACCATTTTTATGACACAACAAACTGTTTATTATTACGCCATAGTAATGATTAAAAGCAAAATCGGGCTTGGTACAGACGTGGCGAAAACGCTATATTATAATAATATTGACTGGCTGCTGGTACTGAATACTTATTTGAATGTCTTTCGTCTTCTTCTTGCCTTTAAGCCACAATATGTGGGGTCGACGCAGTATGTCCTCTTGTTTTGCATATGGATTGGGCATGAGTTTTAAGTCTGCCTGATGTCGACTCTCTCCATGTACTTCGCAATCTTCCATCTTTTTCTTCGTCGCTTTCTTCATTACTGAAGGTCGTGTCCTTGAGACTTGACCGTAGCTTGTCTCATGAGCTGTTTCCACTACGTCTGGCCCTCGGCTTCTCGTAGGGTGGTAATTCGCCATAAGGGGAGGACTTTTTTGTTTCTTCGTCTAGTGTTTATTTACTTCAACCTTCATTAATATTGAAAAAATAATTTTGTGAAAGTCTTTGAGGGTAAGAAATTGATTTTTTTAAGAATGACGGATTACTGGTTGCGCCTAGGCCTTTCCAATTTCACCAGGTCAGGTGGGAGAAAGAAATAGATGTGTTTTTCTACCTAAAATTGCGGACAGAATGTAAATAGGATTAATGATGGTACGCACTCTATATGCCCTACCACTGCTAATTAAGGAGCTTCAAATATTTATTGGGTTCATCACAACAGTGTCCATTGAACTGAAGCATCCCGAATGAAATCATGAATCTGTAAGGTGAGCTAAAAATTATTCTAAAACAATAATGATAAAACATTTCAAAATTCTCTTCAACCCCCGTGAATTGCTAAAGGAAAATGAAGCCAAGAAAATTAGAGTAATTCCTTTCGCTTATTTTATCAAAGGGAATCTTTGGGATTGTCGAACCTCGGCGGAGTTCTGTGGCAGGTAGCGAACTTCAAAAGGAGTTTTAATCGATGAACTAAAAACTAAAATTGGACCGCAGTCGGCTTATCAAAGGCCCGCGCTCGTAAATCCGAGTTTCAGGTTGATTATGTGTGAGTTATATTCTGCTCTCATTGAAGTTTCACTTAGTAAAAGGCTTGCTGAAAAATCAGCTACAGGTTCCGTGTATTTTCGTATTTCACTAAAGTTACTGGTTGGTTTGGGGCTGGATGTTTCTACGGATTTTTTTATTGCTTAGATGGTTGGACGAGCTCATAGTCCACCTGGTGTTAGGATACCGGAGCCCATAGACATCTACAACGCAAACACCGCTACGCACCTTGGGACATGGGTTCTAAGGTCTCACACTTTTAACAGTACCACGGCCGCCCCGCCCGTTAAACCAAAAAGCATTGCTGCTTCACGGCAGAAATAGGCAGGGCGGCAGTAGGTACGAGTAACTACGCCAATTATAATTTTTCGGGTTTGATTTTTATTGCACGATGTTATTCCTTGACCGTGGAAGACAATCGTGAACATTAAAATTTGTTAAGTACGTATTTCGTTGAAAAAATTGGTACCCGCCTGCGGGATTCGAACACCGGTGCATCGCTACATACGAATGCACCGGACGTCTTATCCTTTAGGCCACGACTACTTAGTTTTCTGACCGATGATTTTCAAAACCTATTTTTATATCAAAAATCACAATGAATTCCGATTCTAATATTAACACAGTATAACAGCTTAGACTAATTGGGTAGCTTAATATTTTTTATGTATCAACGAAATTGAAACTACGATTTAAAAAAACGTACTTCAAATAAAATAGTTGAACTTACAAAATTGCAAATGAGTTTTCGTGGAAAAAGCTCTCACTTAATATTACTTATTCAGTTGAAAGTTATCTAATCAAAACTTAAAGCTCTGTCTATTCAAAATGTGGTATTGAACGTATTTTTCGAAGCTCTTGCAACAAATAGCTTTTTTGAAACTTTTGACGTGATATCATTGAGCATATGTTAAAATGAAAAGAAAATATTAAATTTGAAACTTAATAGAGACATGACTTATATAAACTATAATATGTATGTGTAATTTGTTTATATTATTAAATGTAATGTTTACTGTATGCACTAAGTTTGTGTTCCTAATTCTTCTTTCCTTCTGCGGGTCTACTGGAAGAGATTTCAACATGAAATTAGTAGAGCTCTTGTACTCTGTATCCTTATTGTCGTGTTTATCCTAACAGCTGTGTGTACAAAATATATTAAATAAATAAAAGAGATGCGTATGTGCGTGAGACAGCAAGAGTGTGAATTTTATTCACATAAATCTCTGCTTCGGAGCATTGGTATTGCTATCTACCACACCCGTACATAAGAATGAGCGGTAATAAAAAAGTGTGTGTGTGTGCAAGTCACACACGGTAGAAGGGAAACTTATATAAACTAAGGATAATCGCAAGGGTCAACCACCAACCAACCACTCCACAGTGCAACAGAGCAGCTTCACCTCGGGGGAACTACTTGCATGATCACGGTATCTACGCCAGGTAAGAATGATTTAGCAAGAGAAATAAGAGAACCTCTATCAACTGTGTAACATATCGTTATCGCGATTCAGGAATTGTTGAATCTACGTGCAGCGACATCTGTTGATAACAAAATAAATAGAAATAATTGTGAATCATCTTTCATAGTATGAGGTAGCGCCATCTGTGAATTGATATTTTAACTTCACGTTTCATTTTTTCGTTTCATCGAGTTTGAAATCATATCACAACGATCCTAAAGAAGTTTCACTTCAAAAAACAGTCAGGATTGCTATCGCTCTTGAGACTTGAGGTCAAAGTCTCAAAATCATTATTTAAAATCAGTCCCGTCATTCAAACCGGCACGACTACCTCGTGCAGACAGGAAGATGACTCAATGACGCCGACTCCGTGGAAGATCTACGCTCAAAGTCAAGGAACTAACATTTTTCTCTAAAAGTTTCGCCGACACTTTAACAGCTCATCTCGAATGCCCTTAATATAAACGGGCCCTTGCTTTATTACTTTTCTGCGCGTTACGACTCGCGTAATGACGCGTAAAAAACGAACAACCCTAAAAATAATAACTTCATCCGAATTCTGACTTTATTGGCGCCACAATACGTTCCATATTACGTTGGAGGTGTCATTAAAAAACAGTCCTGACTGAAATACGCAACAGAAATGATATGTTACGCGGGTTACGTTTAATAAATTGAGCGAATGATTCTTTGTGCGGCGGTGGGCGAGGATGTCTGCAAACTACTATGTTATTCTCATAAAGATGTTGGTAATGGAAATGATAACTCAATTTTTAAAACGAATTTTTCCATTGCCCTTATTAGAAGATGAGCTTAAACCTACTTGAAGGTAAATAGACACAATCTGACCAGGACTTTAGCAATAGCAAAGGCATAACCAAACCGCTGCCTACTTACTGCCAAGTACTCTCCTCAAACTTACTTAAAAAAAAAAAGACATGGACTTGGGAAGCACCGTGATGGAGAGAGGTCATTTCATAGCCGGATAATATAGATAGTATAGAGGAGAGAGAGAGAAAGAGAGAGAGAGAGAGAGAGAGAGAGAAAGAGAGAGAGAGAGAGAGAGAGAAAGAGAGAGAGAGAGAGAGAGAGAAAGAGAGAGAGAGAGAGAGAGAACAAATACATCTTTGCTAAGCAGACCAACTGTCCGGGATATTGTAATTTGGAACTTGTATTTTCATCATCAAGATTTTCTTGAGATGGTCCTTTGCGCGACTCAAGTGATAGGCTTGTGAAAATACCTTCAGATTTCAAGAAGAACCCCGATGGTACCAACACGGGTGCCTTCCACGGGGTGGGGAGTCTTGTGAACCCGCATAGGCAACTACTACCCCGCCTATTTCTGTCGCGAAACAATAATGTATTCCGGTTTGAATAGTAGAACAGCCGTCATAGACATGGAGCTCCTGACTTTAGGCGAATGGTGGCGCTAACTTTATAATGTCTATAAAAGAGCTACGATATCCTTCAAAATCCTCACATAAGAAGGGGCTAGATAGGCGATAGAAGCTAAGATCTTCTACTGTCCACTAATAGCTCCCTGGAAGGACACATGCTGCAAATATTCCGTCAGTAATAACACTAGAGTCCGAAGCCACCCTGAAACACCCCGGATTCATGTTCCTCCACGGGGACCCCAAACGAAATGAAAATTACAAATTCAGATCTCGTAACGTGGGAATCGGACAATGAACAAACTGCTCAACAAGAATTCCATCGATTGTCCTCCATTGTTCGGTCTCCTAGTTTATTTGTGTCCATTGTACCTACGGATTCGCGATTCGGAATATTTTTACGATTTAATGTTGCAATTCCAGAATGAATATTTTGATGGGTGGCGCATTTACGTCGTAGATGTCTATGGGTTCCGAGTAACCACTTAACAGCAGGTGGGCTGCGAGCTCGTCCACCCATCTAAGCAATGAAAAGATAAAAAAAAGATTTTGTTTTTACAGAACACGCAGACGAATAGTATCGGTAATTCATAATCGGTAAACGCTTTAAATTACGGTGAAGCATTAGATGTAAGCTGAGATTTAGCCAATAAATTAAACTAGAGGTCCCGCAGTAGTCGAAATTCGACTATAATTATTTGGAATTGTAAGTTTGTACACTATTATGATTGTATTTTATACTTCTATAATCACAAATTTCGCCAAGACTACACTATAAAAAATATTAACAAAGACAAACCATATTGAATCTATTTTCAATTTGACAACAGACGTCAAAAACAAAAGTTTGACAATAAATAGTATGCATGCGTGTGTGCGTCAAATACGTGGTATGTAGTGTGTGTAATGTTTTCTTTATTGATTTAATGTATCTTTTATGCATTATTTTTAAAAAATATTAGCATTGTGCACTTCTTCTCTATATTCTCTATAAGTGTGAGAAATTTCATACTCCTCCGGCCGCGCAATTTTCGTAAAAAAGGATACAAAGTTTTTGCTTCACATATTAATATATAGATTATTCGAAATTAAATTGGAATTAAATAGCTATTTTTCAAGTAGGCTTCGGAATGCATAATCAACAGTGAAAAAGATCAACCTCAAGTCTTATCTATGCAAACAAAAGTTGAAAAATTCGACTTTAATTACACAGACATTTCAAGATTTCTCTTTTATTGTGTTTTATCGACATTCCACTCTTATAAACGAAGAAAAAAAATAACAGTTTGCAATATATCTCATTGAAATGATAATACTAAAACTTGTCTATAACCAATATACCAGTGATAATACTCATCTATAGCTAGTAAAGAAAATAAATAAAAAAAGATAAGCAGACGAGATATTGGTATTGTAAAACTTTTATATCTTTACCTATTTATTTTAAAGAATATGAAAATCATCATCATCAGCATCAGCCTGTATCTCTCCACTGCTGGATGTAGGCCTCTCCCATAGTCCGCCACAATGAACGATCCTCCGCCTTCCGCATCCAATCTCTCCCAGCATATCGCCGCAAGTCATCAGGGGGACGCCCAACGCTGCGCTGACCGGTACGCGGTCTCCAGTACAGAATACGTCTGCTCCATCGGCCATCGGTTCTGCGACACGTATGTCCGACCCATTTCCACTTCAGCTTGCTAATTTTTTTTTTTTTTATTTTTTTTTTTTTTTATTGCCCTTGTAGGCAGACGAGCATACGGCCCACCTGATGGTGAGTGGTTACCGTCGCCCATGGACTTCAGCAATGCCAGGGGCAGAGCCAAGCCGCTGCCTACCGCTTAATACTCTCCACAAGCCTCGTTTGAAGAAGGACATGTCATAGCGCTCGGGAAACACCGTGGAGGGGAGCTCATTCCATAGCCGGATGGTACGTGGCAAAAAAGATCTCTGGAAACGCACAGTGGATGACCGCAGTGGCTCCAGGTAGTACGGATGAACTCTACTCCGGTGGCGGGCGGTGCGATGGTAAAAACGAGATGCCGGTATCATCTCGAACAATTCCTCAGAGCTTGCTAATCTTTAGGGCTATGTCGGTTACTTTGGTTCTTTGACGAATTTTATCATTTCTGACTCGATCCATCAAAGAAACTCCGAACCTTTCCATAGCACGCTGAGCGACTTTGAGCTTACGGACCAAACCTACGGTCAATGTCCACGTTTCAGCGCCATATGTCATGACCGGCAGCACACATGAACAATATGAAAATACCTCATCTTAACTTAAAGAGAAAAACCTGTAAGGTTGAAATTGCGATAGCGGTTTCTTAAAATGACCATGACGTGTGGAGATAATTAAGTCTTGGTGATAACAATATTCACTCATACATGGTACAAGTACTTCTTTTTCATCTTCATGCTACTTACTATAGGTATTCAAATTTCATCCCTTAGGGACCAAAAATAGGGTGGTGATTTTATCCTGAAGCAGCCTGTAAATATTCCTTTTGATAAATAACTAGATACGATTCTCACTGAATAACTGATTTCTCCTATGATTAAATATTAATTGAAAATAATTAAAACCACACATACATACGGCTTAAGCCCGCGTTTATTATTTCAATTATATATTTACCGACGTCTCTAATACTTTATAGTTAAACCATGAAAACGCGAAATTAAACACTAGATTTCAAAAGTAGTTCTAACTGTACCTCTAGATTACGTTTATCTAGAATTTTCTAAAACTGAAAAACATACTAAAATAATCTAATATATAAAATTCTCGTGTCACAATGTTCGTTCCCATACTCCTCCGAAACCGCCTGACCGATTCTCATGAAATTTTTTATGCAAATTCAGTAAGCCTGAGAATCGGCTACTATCTATTTTTCATACCCCTAAGTGATTAGGGTTGTCCACCCCTAACATTTTTTTTTTTATTTGGACTTTTTTTTTTTTATAATGAGGTATTATGTGGTTGAATGAGGTTTTGTTATTTTTATTATATATTCCCTCATCGTTCACAGCACTACATACCTCTTTCACTCATTTACCACATCCTTACACACTTACAATAAGTTAATTTTTTTTTCTACACTAGAAATTCCCTAGAAATCTTATATATGGCAAAACAATGTTTGCCGGGTCAGCTAGTCTATATATAAATAGGTGAAGCAAAAACTTTGCACACCTTTTTACGAAAATTGCGCGGACAGAGAAGTATGAAATTTCCCACACTTATAGAGACTATAGAGAAAGAGAGCAGAATGGTAATATTATTTAAAAATTATGCATTAAAAATACATTAAATCAATTAAAAAAACATTACACCCACTACCATGTATTTGACACAACACATACATATAAATATACTCTTTGTGTATTGTCAATAGTGAAACTTTTGTTATTGCTTAAAGTCTGTGGTTAAATTGAGAATAGATTAATATTGTTTGTCTTTAATGTTAATTGTCTATAGTGTACTCTTGGCGAAATCTGTGATTATATAGAATATATTAATATCTGTATTAATAAAGAAGTATAATATTGTTTGACAATAGAACCATAATAATCCTTAAACTTTTAATTTCAATTAATTATAGTCGAATTTCGACTACTGCGGGGACCCTTAATTTTATTTAAATTTCACATCGATATTCATTAGATATGATTGTACAGTTTGTGAATAGCGCTATGGTTACGCCGAATTTTAACTTCAAAAAGAATTAGACTGAACTAGATTTACTTGACTTAGTCAAATGAAACAATGAAGGGACTATAGCTATACTGAGACCTTAGAGCTCACATCTCAAGGTGGGCGGCGGCATTTACGTTGTAGATGTCTATGGGCTCTAGTAACCACTTAACACTAGGTGGGCTGTGAGCTAGTTCAACCTACCTAAAAAAAAAATATCCTAGAGATAAAATCTCGTAGGCAGACATCAATTTGTCTAAGAAAATATGTACCTAATATATTTTCTCGAAAGACTTTTACGATGAAAAAATAACATCTATACTAATATTTATAAAGCTAAAGAGTTTGTTTGTTTGAACGTGCTTAGGCATCTTAGGAACTACTGGTCCGATTTAAAAAATTCCTTCAGTATTGTATAGCCCATTTATTGAGGAAGGCTAAATATAGGCTATATAACATCACGGTAAGACCAATACAAGTGGAGCACCAATAAAGAATGTTTCAAAATTGGGGTTCAAATAGCTCCTTAACATTCTATAATTCAAAAATATCTTCACTTTCTACATAAATGAAGTGGGGGGTAAAATTTAGCTTTATGCCAAAGAAACTATTCCACGTGCACGGAGTCGCGGGCAAAAACTAGTCGTGTAATAAAATTTAATACCGCAAAAGTTATAAAAATACATTAGAACTGGTAGTCTAAATGGTAAGAGGAGTTTTTTAGGTACTACAGTTCTGCAGCGAAGCAGTCTTGTATTCCAGTTTGTAGAGTCGAAAATTCATTGTATAGTTGAGGCTTCAACTTCAAGATGGGTGATAGCATTCACACACTGTATTATCTTTAGTTTTGGAAACTACATCACACCGGGCAAGTCGTAAGATCATTGGTCCAATGTCAAAGTGGATAGCATTCACGATTCAGGTAGTTTTTCTACGTCCATCAGAGACCACCCTCAGACACAGCCCACTGAGTTTCTCGCCGGATCTTCTCAGTGGGTCGCGTTTCCGATCCGGTGGTAGATTCTGCTAGGGTTCGTGTTAGCAACGTCGTCAGGTTTGAGCCCCGTGAGCTCACCTACTAGTTAAGGTTTACGCTGAAATAGCCTCTCAAGGCTCTCAGCTTAGGAAGGAAAAAAAAAACAGAGACCGTAAGGGACCAAAAAAAGCTCTAATTCATCCGCCCGGTCACATTTGCTCTCCTGGAAAGCAAATATCGTTACCCGACGACACAGAATAGATTAATGTAAACACTATCACAATTTCAATAAACAAGTCCAATATTAAGACGAAGTTACGAGTAAACAAAAAGATTCACAAATTTAATCTAAAGATCGTGAGGAGTTCGTAACATTAAACTGTTTCTATGTAGATTTATGGCCTGCTTTAGAAAGCTTGACATGTCTATGGGCGTGTCAGAAGTGCCAATGATGCTTTTGGAAAGAAAAAAAAAAACGCTTCCCCGCTGTAAGTGAAGCAGTAATGCGTTTCGGTTTGAAAGGTAGGGCAGCCGCTGTAACTAAACTCAATATGGGTTGCGCATTTCCGTTCTAGATGTCTATGGGCTCCAGTAACCACTTAACACCAGGTAGGCTGCAAGCTCGTCCAACCATCTAAGCAATAAAAATAAAACGTAACTTCTCGGGATCCTCCAAAAAGTCCACTGAAAAAGTTTCAGTAAATGATTAACTGAGATTATATTCATCCCATATCGTCTTATCTCATTTTATTTCATTTCATGTCATGTATCATATTAACCAACTTCATTTCATTTCACCCCATATTATCACTTTTCATATATAAAAAAGTTACATATAAAAGATTAGGCTGTATGGTATGATACCTTTGCCTTTCCAGTTGGAAAAATAAAACTACTACTACAAACGCTTCCCAAACTGCATGTCATACTCCTCTCCCACTCTAAAGACACATTTCAAAACTTATAAACATATTTACTGGTGCTAAGACCTCTTGTGAGTCCGCACGGGTAGGTACCACCACCCCGCCTATTTCTGCCGTAAAGCAGTAATGTGTTTCGGTTTGAAGAGTGGGGCAGCCGTTGTAACCATACTGAGACCTTAGAAACTTATATCTCAAGCTGGGTGGCGCATTTACGTTGTAGATGTCTATGGGTTCCAGTAACCACTTAATACCAGGTGGGCTGTGAGCTCGTCCACCCATCTAAGCAATATAAAAAACGAAAAAATATATATTCCGTTGAAGAGAAATATTTTTTTTTAACTGAAAATTATTTAAGGCGCCGTTCAGGCCAAAACGACCTATAGCTTCTAGCTGCCCAGCTGATTCGTAATTCTGTGAGATTCTTTACAGACCTCGTCGGGGTGAATTAATCAAAACAGCTATAACGTTTGTTTATCTGTGTAACAACTTGAATCTCTTCAAATAATAATCAGGGGTGTATTGAATAGGCCAGACATGCCTTTAATTTATTCTAGAAACTCTTGATTAACTTGTACCAGAAAATTTGCTTACCATTTAACTGTATTTACGTAAGGTCTTAGGGTAGATAAAACAATATATTTTAAGCGTAATAAATTACAAAGGTAGGTAACTCTATTAGTTCGATTGGCAATACTGATGTTTATTTTGCGGAGATTCGTTGAACGAGTTTACGGCCCGTCTGATGTATGCCTAATCTTGCCATAAATATTGAGACAAAAGAAAAAAAAATCTATTGCAAATAACATTTATTACCTTTACAGTGTGTTAGTTTAATACATAAATATAAAACAATTTATAGTATGAAAAGCTTTTTCGAAATGGTCTCCATTGGCTGCAATACAGTCCTTTAAACGTTGAGGCCAGCTATCAATAGAAGCACGCACTCTTTCCATGGGAAAATTTCTCACTGCCAATCGTACGGATTGTTTTAGAGACTCCAAATTATCATGGCGTTTAGAGCAAGCCGTACTCTCTAAAACTGACCATAAATCATAATCCAGCGGATCGAGATCGGGACTAGACGACAGCCAGTCTTCAGCTCTGATGAAGTCCGAAACGTTCGTTTCCAACCAAAACTGTGTAGACCGAACTTTATGACCTGGCGCCGAGTCTTGCTGGAAGGACCATTCTTGATTATTGAACATAGTGTTGTTAAGGGGCTTCACTACTTCCTTAGGAATTGATACTTTTATGCCGATGTTTCGATACCTTTTTCACAAAAGTATGGCTCAGTCACTCCTTCATAGCTAATACCCCACCAAACCATCACTGAAGTCGGATAGTGCCCACGTTGCACTCTGTCGACTGATTGGGAAGCTTCCTTAGGGCTTTGAGCATAAATATGGTCATTTTGTTTATTAAAATGTTGCTCAATTGTAAAAATTTTCTAATCCGTAAATATTTTTTTTTTATAACCTCTTATTTTTTATGATGAAAAAAAAGAAACAACTACTGAAGCGGTACGCAAAGACCGCTTCAGTAGTTGTTTCTTTTTTTTTACCACCCTATTCTCTTTTAAATTATCAGTTAAGAAATGACCAGTACGTCTCTTATAGGCTGCAAGTCCTAAGTCATGTTTTAAAATACGCGACATGGTTCTAGGTGCTATCTTCATCTCCCGAGATAAAATCTTTTGCTTTCGGACAGGATTTCTTCGAATTCTTTCCCTTACTGCTTTGACCACCTTTTTCGTACGAACACTACGTGGACGGCCAGATCTTTTTCTGTCACAAACAGAGGAGGTCTCATTGCACCTATTAAAATAGCCCGATACACAAACATTTTACTAATACCAAGCGTATGGAGAGTTTTAAAAATTGCATTTGGCTCCATACCTACTTTGTGTAATGCAATCACAGCGATTCGGTTCTCTTTATCACCCCACTCCATTTTAATATCGCAAAATATTGTATAATGTATTGGCGCCAAAATGAGAAAACTCAATGAGCAATCATATAAAAATGACAGTTTCAAAATTCAAATGTAATATTTTGTTTATTTTTAGTTGTAACAGTATTTATGGCCAGACTAAGTAGTGGCTATTGGAGTCTATAGAAATCATATCGTTAACGCCACATTGAGACATGAGGTTGGAGTCTCAATGGTATCGTATGATTGTCCCACTCTTGAAAGCGGAACCCATAAATGTTTTGCGGTAGACCGAGGTAGGATGATAAGACAGGAACCTACCCGTTGGACTACGAAGCAAAGACACTCACGCTTGCTGGAATATCTATACAAATAAATAAAGTTGGAGTGTCTGTTTGTAATAATAAAATAACCACTTTTTAGTAAATGCGTAAGTATGTATACCACAATACATATACCAATTTTTTATTTTTGTTTGTCTGTCTGTCCGTTTGTTCCGGGCTAATCTCTGGAATGGCTGGACCAATTTTCATGAAACTTTCAGTGATAGGTAGCTGATGATATAAGGAGTAACTTAAGTTACTTTTTTTAGACTAACTTTACCTCGCGGCGTCACCCGCGGTACGACAAAAACTGCGGGTACCATCGCGAGACTCAGCTACCAATAATAAAATTTAATGATTCCGAAGCGAAGCGAGGGTGGATCGCTAGTTTTCAATAAGCTTCTAACCATAATTTCCTTATTTGCACCGAATGAATGTTTAATATGATGATTTTCTGGAATATTAAAAGATAGGATCGTGTCATCAAGATATGCAAAACGTGATAATAAATATTAACCTCGCTCGACTGCTTGAAAAATGTCTCTAGAAATTTATTCAAATTGTTTTTTATTATGTGTTTAATTAAGTGAGAAACGTAAATCGTAGTGTGCACAAGTAGAATTAAATGTTCTAGATGTAATCTGTGAACGATTACTTTTCAAATGAGGATCCGTGGTACATATGTGCCAGGGACCTTCATGAAGATATGCTCCGCAAGTTAAAAGATCAGCAAATCCCTGGACTTACACTCCCTGCGAATAAATATGATAAACTGAACCACCATAATCCTATGTTGCCTAGCCAGCGCGCAGGTGAAATCGATTATGTTGACAAAAAAGAAAGAGGCAAACCGCTCTCCAAGCGAACGGTTCCTCCTCGTATTCCTATCCTTTAGCTTTAAGATTGATGTATATAAAATATATAGCTTATGCGTGAGCCAGTTCATGTATGAACTGAGCTTTTTTTTTAACTTATTAACTTTACTCTTAGATCTTAGTTTAGACATATAGATAAATAACATCGCCTGAACTTGGCGGGCTATTGAATTGTAACGCTAATTATAAAAAATAAAGTTGATTCTATTCTATTCTATTCTACTTTTCAAAATAGTAAAGTAAATTACACTGTACCTCTATTATCAATATAGGCGATGTAATCTATCTATATATATAAAAATGAATTGCCGTTCGTTAGTCTCGCTAAAACTCGAGAACGGCTAGACCGATTTGGCTAATTTTGGTCTTGAATTATTGGCGGAGGTCCAGAGAAGGTTAAGAGGTTAGATAAATATGAAAATGTTTGGAATTAAATAAAAATAACAATTTTGTTTTTCCTTTGATTTGTCCCCCGCCGGACGGATTCCTTTTGTTTGTTTTAAGTTTATTTTATACATTATCGATTGAGGTACTACGAAGTCTGCCGGGTCAGCTAGTGTATTATATTTATTGTTACGAACTGAGACCCAAGATAAATAAAGCTCTGTTAATTAATGTGTATATTAAGGAGGTTCTTATTGGTGGTAAGACCTCTTGTGAGTCCGCGCGGGTAGGTACCACCACCCTGCCTATTTCTGCCGTGAGGCAGTAATGCGTTTCGGTTTGAAGGCTGGGGCAGCAGTTGTAACTATACTTGAGACCTTAGAACTCATATCTCAATGTATTTGGCGCATTTAAGTTGTAGATGTCTATGGGCAACAGTAACCACCCATTTAAGCAATAAAAAAGGTAGACTTCATAATCACAATTCACTTCTTCGCTATGTTGAGGTGATAAGGTCGTTGTTTTGCTTCGAATAGAACTGTCTTTCCATTGAATATGCCATGCTTTTAATAGTCGTGTTGGCTATGTCTACGATTTTCTAGAACATTCTTGACAGAACTAGAACATGCAAGAATGCTCTGGACTCGTTTATTATATGTCGAAAGCATTTGGGTTATTCGAATATCCTAGATACAACTAGAGCACGGAGGGAATATCCTAGAGCATTTTTGAAGGAATTTTTCGAGAATATTCAAGAGATGTTCCAACTGTTTCGATATCCTTTTCTGCTATCTGACGACAGATGGCGTTACTCGCACCAGCAAAACCAATTAGTTATTGACTGACATAATAATATACCGCTTATTGACGTAGCCATAGTATTTTTTAAATTATAACTGATGATAGTACTGGTCTTGGTGAAAGCTCTTGATATTAACATTACGAAGACATTACGAAAGTATGAAGACATCTCAAACCCAGTCGTGAAATGGAGACGCTTTTTTTATAGCTTGGATGGATGAGCTCACAGCCCACCTGGTTTTAAGTGGTTATTGAAGCCCATAGACATCTACAACGCAAATGCGCCACCCACCTTGAGATATAAGTTCTAAGTTCGCAAGTATAGTTACACGTCTTACGCGAGATCCACGCACGAAGCCGCAGGTCTGAGAGGGCGATGATCACGCCTCGTTTCTGGTAGATAATGTTATTCTTCGCACCAAATTAATTCAGTCTGAGTGTTATCGCAACAAATCGCGCTACACAGCTCCACGGTCTAGTATATCTGGATCTAAATTAGCATTTATAATTCAAATCGTACGTATTTCGTGATTAAGTATCGTGAATCACGAAGCGAGCGGTTTTAGTGTTGTTGAGCTTAGTTTATTTGATGTTAACCGTTGATACGAATTGACGTTACATGGTAATGGGGGACCCACTGCCAAACATACTGCCGTAGGAACTACAGTCTTGATAACTTCTGCCACAATTAATTGAGACCTTAGAACTTATATCTCAAGGTGGGTGGCGCATTTACGTCGTAGATGTCTATGGGTTCCAGTAACCACTTAGCACCAGGTGGGCTGTGAGCACGTCCACCCATCTAAGCAATAAAAAAAAAAATTAAATGTTCAAATCCTAACCTAGATATATTTCAATGCCATCGAGAACTTTTTTAATTTTCTATTGCTCTAATGAGTGAACGAGCTCACGACCCACCTGATGTTAGTGGTTACCGGAGTCTATAGGCAACAACAACGTAAATGCTGTCACCCACCTTGAAACATGAGGTAATAAGTTGCAATTCTGTAATAGACTGATCCTTTTTTTTTTTTTTTTTTTCGGGTAGAGGGCCGAACCTCCTACGAGGTCCCCGCGCAAAAGGGGCGCGCGGGGTATGTGAGTAATAGACTGACCCGCCTTTCAAACTGGAACTCATTAATGCTTTGAAAATCGAGTGGTGCTATCTACCCTTGTAGGCTCATAAGATACCACACCACCAGTGGGCTTAAGTGTCTATTGTTTGATGAGTAAGACGAGGTTGTACTCAAATAGAGTGATGCACCTATTCCTAAATCCCAACATTCAACATCCTAGATAAACGCCTGATTAAGAAGACCCTTTCACGAACCGTCCATAATAAAACTCAACTAAGATCCTAGGAGGTTTGCTGATGGTAGGACCTCTTTTGAGTCCGCGCGGGTAGGTACCACCACCCTGCCGATTTCTGCCGTGAAGCAGTAATGCGTTTCGGTTTGAACGGGTGGGGCAGCCGTTGTAACTATACTTGAAATCTTAGAGCTTATATCTCAAGGTGGATGGCGCAGTTACGTCGTAGATGTCTATGGGCTCCAGTAACCACTTAGCACCAGGTGGGCTGCGAGCTCGTCCACCCATCTAAGAAATAAAAAAAATAAAAAGGTAGTGACTGCATTCACGCTGCGGCCGTCGAGAATTTCAGGACATCTCAACTGTCTATCTTCTTCAATTAGAACCCTTTGCACCTCCTTTTAGACTGTATCCTTAAAAATATAAACACGATTCATACCTACGATCTGCCTAATATAAATCAATTCAAACAAATTCCATCCTAACAATATAACGTCCATGTTTTCAAGCATAGCTGATGTAACAATTATAATGCCTGCCTACAATTACCACTAAACATCGTGTCTAAGTAATGTTACGGTAGACTAGCAAGCGTAGTATACACCGGACAATATTATATTGTTTTATTTGCTAAGTGCTCAAACGAGAAAATTATCTAAAGGCAAAATTCCTATTCATGAGCACCTTTTTAATACGCTTTTATTAGTTTCAGGCGTATATATGTTTGTAACGGAATCTTTGAACATGATTTTGACTCCCTTCAAAACGTCGGGTAAACTCGAAATTTGGTATACATATTAAGAACCGATGACAATTCAATAGTAAATTAAAAAATTAAAAAATTCAACAAAAAAATGAAAAATAAATAATAGTTTAAAAAAACTAAAAAAATACGCTTTTATAGAAAATCCATCTAAAAAATAGAAAATAAATTTGAATTGAAAATAGTGTAAGAAAAAATGAATTTATTGTAAAAAAAGCGTGGGGTGCATGGTATCAGTAGTTATAAATATTTTATGAACAGATATGAGTAGATGGGTTAATTTGATAATATCCTGAAAACTATTTTATACTATTTAACTAACACTATTTTTAATATTATTTTTTTATTGCCTTTGTAGGCAGACGAGCATACGGCCCACCTGATGGTGAGTGGTTACCGTCGCCCATGGACTTCAGCAATGCCAAGGGCAGAGCCAAGCCGCTGCATACCGCTTCAAGTTTATTAAAATTTATTTTCTATTTCTTAGTTGGATTTTCTATAAAAGCGTATTTTGTTAGTTTTTTTTAAACTAATATTTATTTTTATTGCATAGATGGGTGGACGAGCTCACAGCTCCCCTGGTGTTAAGTGGTTACAGGAGCCCATAGACATCTACAACGTAAATGCGCCACCTACCTTGAGATATGAGTTCTAAGATCTCAGTATAGTTACAACGGCTGCCCTACCCTTCAAATCGAAACGCATTACTTCTTCACGGCAGAAATAGGCAGGGCCTACTAACGAGCCTGATGAAGCTAAGTAGACCTCAGGAGAATTCCTCCAGCAATCCAATCAAATCAAACTTTATTAGCTAAAAAACGGTAAAAAAAGTTTTTGATAGCTATTTTATAGTACAGCATGTTTCTACCAGGTCGGCGTGCAAATTTTATTTAATATTATTTACCTTAAATGCAATCAGTAAATATATTTATTAATTAAAATATCAAACAACAAAATAAATTAATTGAATAAAATTGTAAAAAGCCATGACCACTCGATGCCACTATTCAATTACCAGAACACATAACTTTAAGTATGAACGTATCAAACCGGAGCGAGTATACCCCTGTATCGGAGCCAGATCATCTTAATATAAACCATACATTCAATCAATCAATGAAGATTGGCATTTCCAGTAGAGCTCCCTAAAGCCAATTAATCATGTAAAGGTTATTATGAAATATACTATATGCATTTATACAATGCCTTTTTGGATAATCATTGATATATAAAATATAACATTAAATTCCATACCTCATGAAGTTTTAAGAAATCCCAAAGAAATTACCTGTAAAAAAAACAAAATTAAATTAAGTTTATAATTTTCGAAGGTGAATCCGTGCTCTAGGTTCAAAGGATTTTTCCGTTAGAGCCACTACGTCTATAGACTTCATAACACAGCTTACTTCAAGTGACATGTGAGGCTATGTGCCAGATAGGCATTAACAAAAAAGCTCACTTTAACGGATTTTATCAAATTATTAAAAGCTCCTTAAAAACTCCAGGTCTACCTTCGCTTAAACTTCGCTTACGCTCGCTCAAAATGCACTGTACTTGGGAAGCTCTTGTCTTGCCCTGATTTCCCGCACTCGTAACTTTAAGGGCACTTTCGTATGAAAGACGCAATAGTAAAACCAAGAAGCATGAAAGTCTCGGAAGGGTTAAGGTTGTTGAGCTTTCAAAGGAATATAATTTAATTTATATATTGCAAGTACCTTTGCGGTTTCAGGAGCTATCGATGTCTTTACGCTGCTGATGGCACTACTTAATATCGAGCTTACTCTCCCGCCAGTCCAAGTGGTGAGTGATAATTAAATTATGTACGGACTTAATTGGGTTGAACATGCAGCCAGTTTCCAGGGACAGAGTAGTCGTTTTGCATGTAACACCCATAGATCCTATCGATAAAAACTGATAATGGCATTTAGAAAATAATTGGAAATCAGAACACTGGTTGAAAATACCAATCGCTTAATCGTGATTTGGCCGGGATAATCGTCCCTCATCGCAATCGTTTTCAGAATGTTGCATGAACTAGCTTTAATCGAGTTAAGACTGACCCTACTTTTTGTACAGAATATCGTGAAAACTAATACGTAATTTCGGACCCTCCCGATCCACTAACGGTTCTTTTAGGTACCTCAAGCACCGGTCATCGTTCACGTCGAATCTGTCGCTTGCGACGAAGTGTTTGGCAGGTAAATTAACCCACAGACACAAACCACTGAGTTTCTCGCCGGATCATTTCAGTAGGTCGCGTTTCCGATCCAGTGGTAAATTCTGCGAAGCACTGCTTTTGCTACGGTAGTATTAACAACTTCGTCAGGTTTAAGCCCTGTGTGCTCACCTACCTATTAGGTTACGCTGATATAGCCTCTCAAGGCTATCAGCTTAGGTAGGAAAAAAAGAAGAAGGGAAAACTGTCTGCTTGTGTACTGATGAGCATGTGCATATCACCGCAGGATTGCGACAGCGTATTCCGACGTCTGGCGGTTCCTGTGAAGACCGGTCTGCAGTGTGAACTAACATAGTGACTCTAGAAAGTAGGGATAAGCACTGCTTCACTGTGGTGGTTTTTTTTTATTGCTTAGATGAGTAGACGAGCTCACAGCCCACCTGGTGTTAAGCGATTACTGGAGCCCATAGACATCTATAACGAAAATGCGGCACCCACCTTGAGATAAGTTCTAACGTCTCAGTATAGTTACAACGGCTACCCCACCCTTCAAACCGAAACGCATTACTGCTTCACGGCAGAAATAGGTAGAGTGGTGGTACCTACCCGTGCGGACTCACAAGACCTACTACCACCAGTACTTATCTGTCCACATTTAATAAATTTATTGAAATTAAAGTCACAGCGTTACACACTTTTATTTAATGCTTGTAAACCATTTCAATGTCGAAGAAAACTATTTAATGCACAGTACGGGTTTGAAGTGGCTACGACCAACGCTGGACAATAGCTCAAAATACCCCGCATTATGTTAAGGGTCTCAATGACTGGGCGTCTGAATGCCGTGACTCACCTTTTAAAAAATTTAGATTGTATACCGCTATTCTGTGGTTTGATGGGACTATTCAGGCTTTTAGTACTTTAGTTTCCTTACCGAAGTTATAGTATATTTTATTGTATAGTAGAATATTGTTACGGTCGGACATAAAAGATTGGTTTGCTAACAGAACGTATAGTGGAAGTTGACAGCTTAAAACGCTGTTCTATATTCACTAGTAACTATATAGTGTCTCGATTAACTTTCCTACACTATCCAGCACTATCTCTTGTGAAGCAACGTCACGTTGGTTTGTTTCGTATCGTTTCGCTCTGAGCTCCAGAGTTGAATTTCCCGTGGCTAGGTCTCGTATGTGTTTATACGCGTCACATCCTGGGACGCAATCTAACCTACCCATCAGACTCGTAAAGTTTTTTGGGAGATAGGCGCGATAGTTCAATTTCGTTCATCTACTCCCTCCTAGATGGCATTATTGCGCTATCCACTAGTGCCGCTATGCGACGAGAAGCGGTTTTTTTAGCAACAGAGCGTGTTTGATAGCTTAAAGTAAATTTTAAAGAATAGAGGGTCAGAACGATTACAATTCAATGACACGTCGTTTGGAGCCTCTGGGTCTGCGGAGGGACTTCGGTTCCCTCTGTATTTTGTACCGTATGTTCCATGGGGAGTGCTCTGAGGAATTGTTCGAGATGATACCAGCATCTCGTTTTTACCATCGCACCGCCCGCCACCGGAGTAGAGTTCATCCATACTACCTGGAGCCACTGCGGTCATCCACAGTGCGTTTCAAGAGATCTTTTTTGCCACGTACCATCCGGCTATGGAATGAGCTCCCCTCCACGGTGTTTCCCGAGCGCTATGACATGTCCTTCTTCAAACGAGGCTTATGGAGAGTATTAAGCGGTAGGCAGCGGCTTGGCTCTGCCCCTGGCATTGCTGAAGTCTATGGGCGACGGTAACCACTCACCATCAGGTGGGCCGTATGCCCGTCTGCCTACAAAGGCAATAAAAAAAATAAAAAAAACACGTGTCTGAGTTTTTAGGTTTACGTTTTTAAATACTTAGTTATATATATTTTTCAAACGCACGAGTGAAAGTATTTCTTTCAAGTAATTGGTACAATAATTGCTCTGCGGACTGATGTACCAGTAGTAAAAATATCTCAACGTGAACATCTCGCAAATAACAATAAATATGGGAATGTTTTAATGCGGATGAATAAAATACCGATCGATTTTATGTAATTTAATTAAATTAATCCAAGTTCCGCCGAAACTTTTAATTATATAATGCAACAGAAACTTCAACTCATATGTATCAAATATGAAGGTGCCATTGACCCCAGTGTATCGGCGGATATTCTATCCGCGTTAATATTACATTTATATATTACTTTACTTACTAGTGGTACTTTAATATTTACGGTGGTAGGACCTCTTGTGAGTCCGCCCGGGTAGGTACTACCGTCTTGCCTATTTCTGCCGTGAAGAAGTAAATGTGTTTCGGCTTGAAGGGTAGGGCAGCCGTTATAACTATACTTGAGACCTTAGAACTTATATCTCAAGGTGGGTGGCGCATTTACTTTGTAGAGGTCTATGGGCTCCAGTAACCACTTAACACCAGCTCGTCCACTCACCTAAGCAATAAAAAATAAAAAAAAACATTTTGCAGTAATACGTACTGTGATATATAAATTTCTAATAGTAGTCGTAAGCCATTTCCCTTTCCCTTTTTTATTACCTAAAAGTAATTTATCAGTACACAATAACACTCCCTACTAGCTAAGGCCTTAAGTGGCTAGATTTAATACCCTAAAATTTAACCTTAGCAAGCGGTTTTTATGTATGTAGAATTCGATTATTCTGAAGTTATTTCAATGTATATTTCAACAATAACAAAATCCTTTTTGAAAACATGTTCACTACGCATTTTAATATATATTTTTTCTAAAACCTGCCTTTATTTTCATAGCGTAGTCTAGTCACATAACAAAATTTTCATTTTATTTCATTCTTGAATCTGTGATGATAAAATTGAACTCTAAGTCTGACATAAACAAAATCGTCCTTAGAATTAATTAAAAATAGCCACGAAACGAGACTCGAACTGTAAAACTGAAGCATTTTTTTTTCTTGAGTCCCCGAGCCTCTTCTGAAATAATAGCTAGGGTTACGCAAGTGGGCACTTGGACGGAGCGTGAATAGGGAGGGCCCTTTGGACCCCACTAAGCATTTACGGGTTGAAAAACTGGCATATTTATTCTTTTTTTCTTCAAATCCGGATTTGTTAATTGGCACATTGAAGAGGTGTTGGTAGGCTTTTCCCCTCTCATTCTCTACGTGTGCTTATTTTTGGAACGAAGCTCCTTACTGGACGATGCGGAGGGGTACCCTAACCGGGAAAAAGCGTCTGTAACGTAAGATTTTTATTAGTAATGCATATAGTGTACGACTTAACTTTGTAATAACGTACAAATTAGTAATGCACACAGTGTACGACTTAACTTTGTAATAACGTTTAAAAAATAGGTAAAAAATTTTTTTTTCTTTCATTGACCACGATCTCAGAGCGTTCGTTTGCGCAATACACTAACTCTTATGCAAACAACCGTGAATGAAGTGTACCACAATAAGTACGCACGTTACTGAATGACCGTGGGTTGTTGCGAAACCTTCAGTTTTATTTTCTTTATATCTCGAATAGAACTTAAAATTCATGTTTTTATAATAAGGAACTTCGTTCCTATCCGGTGTCCCAAGACACCACACATTTTTTTTTTTAAAGATAGGTTGATGCCAATTTTTTCTAACGATAATTTTATAAAAAAATTGTCAAGTGCTTTTCTTATTTGTGAGGCCAAAAGCTCACAGTCGGAGCAGAGCCAGTAGACATCAGACCGTGGCGCAGCCACCCACTCAGAGACTAAAGTTGTATAGCGATAGTCCCATCGATCAAACCGGATCACGTAACTGCCTCGCGATTGGATATGGGAAAATGTTATCCTATCCGTGCGGGATCACGCCACGTCCCACACCAGAGAATATATAGAGTGAAGCTTTAATTTAGTATGTCTTTCTTATTTCGTGACATTGTGAAAACTATATTTAAAGACTTACAGACAGTCGTGCGTGAACACCAGAACCATACAGCAGTCGAAACGTATGGAAATCTATATCTATAGTTCTATACTAATATAATATTATAAAGAGGAAAGATTTGTTTGTTTGTTTGTATTGAATAGGCTCCGAAACTACTGAACCGATTTGAAAATTCTTTCACTGTTTGGAAGCTACACTATCCCCGAGTGACATAGATTATATATATATATATTTTTTTTAATTAGGGATCCTTACTGAAACTCCAATAATGTAACCCAAGGTGTAAAAAAATTACCTAAAATATTCTTTACATCGCGTGCCCCGCGAAAACTATTGATGATAAAATAAAATAATGTACTACGGCTTTGTAGAACACATTATTATTTACAAAAAGCCGGAGCCCGCTAGTAATAAATAAATTAATAACGAATGCGAAATTAAACCAAATATCAGATTTGGTCCAATAAAATCAAACCAATAATTTGGCGGTTAAATGTTTGAAGCGTATCTATATTTTGATAACCTCTGCATTCGTCTATCGCGAGACCGTTTATACAATTGTAATCTTTAATTAAAGCGCCTTTAAAACTATTATCGCATGTCTGAACATTCAAGTTTGAGTTCAAAAGTGAAAGGTCTTATGTTAAGTTACAAAAGAAATCAAACATTATGAAATCTTCTATAAGGAAGAGTTTTTCTTGCAACTTATTTGTGGGAAGTGTAATTTTAGCGTTTTCTGTAGAAGTTTTGCATTCAGATACGAAAGGTCGTATGTCATGTTTTGGGAGAGTTTTGAAACTTCGTCGTTAAGATAGAGTTTTATTTAAATTGTGCATCTGTTTCAGTCTTATCTAAGTATGTTATTGTAATAAAAAAAGTATTGGTTGGTAGTCACTTTCACCTTATCTAATGTGATCAGAATGATTTTACTGGTGGTAGGACCTCTTGTGAGTCCGCGCGGGTAGGTACCACCACCCTGCCTATTTCTGCCGTGAAGCAGTAATGCGTTTCGGTTTGAAGGGCGGGGCAGTCGTTGTAACTATACTTGAGACCTTAGAACTTATATCTCAAGGTGGCTGGCGCATTACCGTTGTAGATGTCTATAGGCTCCAGTAACCACTTAACACCAATTGGGCTGTAAGCTCGTCCACCCATCTAAGCAATAAAAAAAATATTGAAACTTCATACTATATTTCAAGCCAATCGTGCATTGATCGTTCACAATATTATTATGGATAAACAAACATGCATACAACAATTACAAATATATATTAAATTACGTATTCGCTTAAGATATCTAAAGATACGATAAGTAGTTTAAGAGCAATGGTGAATAGGAGTGTAAAAGTTATAGAGCATTGCTTTACGATTTCACTGAATAAAATGTGTGTTCTTATCGTCAATGTTATTATCTCCCAACATTTATGCACAGTAATATAGTCCGCGATAGTCAAGGGTGTAGTGACGGTTGGTAACAGGATTTATGCTCGGATGGGCACTCCTTGGCAGCGAATTTATAGTATACGATACGATTTTTAGAAAACATTTGTTGTTTTTTTCTTTATTTATGTACAAAATCAAATTACAACCATAGAAATTATAAGTTAAAATATTTAATATAACAATCCGAATTGTAATTCAAAACAGGTGCATACAGAAAAATTATAAGAACTGAACAGATATCTAAATACCTTGTGTGTATATATATACATGTATACACATACACACATCGTTCACCACACACCACGTAACACACTCGCGCTCATATGTAAGTTACTATCTAATTAGATTAAATCTAATGTATCATTAACAGGACAATATTAATTTTGTTTGTTTTGCAGTGTAAATATTTTTACGTCATACTAAGGAACTTAATTAATTCAGAACATTGTATTTCACTTCTGGTGCAATATGATGGTATTTCGCAAGAGTTCCTGTATTGGTTTGTTTGTTTAATTAAGATTACAATACTTCTTAAGGCTATTTTAATTCGACTATTCACAAATTTATCTTTGTTACACAGTCATCGTAACGACACAAAAACATCGTATCGTATCTTAAACTATCGTATGGTCTAAAAAGTAGTTCGAAACCAAACGGACGTGCGACAGTGGGTAACCGACAAGGATTCACGGACGGACAAACATGATGACGTGCTTTTTATTTCGCTTATTTAATACAGTAGTAGCGCCAGAGAAAATAACTTATTCGCCTTTTTATCTATCTTTGCTTTAAACAAGGCTTAAATGATTATAACTCCTGGTGGTAGGACCTCTTGTGAGTCCGCACGGGTAGGTACCCTGCCTATTTCTGCCGTCAATCAGTAATGCGTTTCGGTTTGAAGGGTGGGGCAGCCGTTGTAACTATACTGAGACCTTAGAACTTATATCTGAAGGTGAGCGGTGCATTTACGTGGTAGATGTCTATGGGCTCCAGTGACAACTTAAACACAGGTGGGCTGTGAGCTCGTCCACCCATCGCAGCTATAAAAAAAAGACTATTTTTGCCTTGGAAGACCCATTTGTAAGTTAGTTGTCATCTCTTGGACATCACCAAAAGCAAGCCTCTGATCGCCATAGACGACTCTCGTAAAATTTCGTTTGAAGAATGATATAGCACTTATACTTAGAAGTTTTTATGGAGGGTTTTTAATGATTCCATTCCCCTTTGTTATGAAATAAAAAAAAGTTTCCAATAACCCTGGCTACCTCCGAAGTACTCAACCGTAATGATACGCTACATACTCACTCCTTTTCCCACGGTACTGTATATTAATATCAAGTTTCTACACGCATGGCTGGCGTCGCGTCTTCATATTTAGTAAAACGCAAAGTTGAATAGTGATCGGATGCTAATGGTGAGAGGGTGTTTCGTGACCCCGCAGGGGTAGGTACCACCACCCTGCCTATTTCTGCTGCGACGCAGTAATGCATTCCAGCTTGAAGGGTGGAACATCCTTTGTAAAATATAACTGCGACCTTGAACTCATGTCTTAACAATGTGATGCTTAGAGGATATGTCCACTACTTCACATCAGGTCCTCCCCCTCGCGTCGTTTCCTCGCTGCTGAGGGTCGTGACCATTATACTTTGACATGCTTTTACTCCTTGTAATGTCGGTGTGGTGCGGATTTGCTCGAACCACCTTGTCGGACTGCGCCCGCACGGTCTCTTTCTTTCGATCTTCCTTGTCACGAATAGTCTCTCTAGCTGTCCGGTGTTTTCCGAGCAATATGACCGAAGTACTCGAGTGCGCGTGGAAGGCGGAGTCTGGACACTCTTCTCTTGATATGCGGTTGGTCTAAGATAGACAGATTGCTTCTCTTCGCTGTCCAAGGTATCCGGAGCATTCTTCTCCAGCACCTCTCACATTAGGTACCTAAGTAGTATTTTTAGCATAGTCGATAAGTTTTTTATTGTCTTTGTAGGCAGGCCAGCGTGAAGCCAGATTGATGGAGCAAGCAGTTGAACCGCTGCCAACTACTTAGGAAGCGTTTCAAGCCTCGCTTCAAGAAATGCTAAAGGTGTGGTGATAAATTTGTTGCAAAGCAGAATGCTATGCAATCACGGCTGCGATACAATAAATATATTATGTTTTAAAAGTACAGAGCGCGGCTGAAGTGGTTCCCAGTAGTAGGGGCCAGCATCATCAGATCAGATATGGATCATCACAAACAATTCTCCAAGCCCTCCAGTTCAGAATCACGATTTTATGATAAAAAAAGACATGTGGCACTCGGAGACTGCCGCGGTAAAGCTATTGCAAAGCATTTTTTATCAATTTATGTAATTACAATTAGACAATAATAATTTAATATTAAAACAATAATAAAAATAAGACCACCCTAATTAACAAAAGAAAAACATCAACTGTCCCCTTCACACTCATAAGCTAGACCGCGCGAGAGAGAGATGGGCAGACTTTTCATGATGCTCATGCAGTGCGACGTCACGCCGCGCGCTTATTCACAAACACTACACCAGCGCAACGTGTGAATATGTTGAACGCGAGCTACATAGTAGGCGTAGTGGGGGTGTCAGGTTATTTTCGTTCCGGAATTTCTTGATTCAGTCGCCGCGCTCAAGGCCCGCGATAGAAACTATGCAATAGCTTAAAAATATTAAATAGCTTTGAGATAGATAGTCCATTCAGCTACTGAAAAAACTTGTTTTGAAACTATAAAATACTAATCAATTAAATATTTAAAAAAATTAAAAAAAATTGAAAACTACAAAATTGTTAGCTAAGCGCTCGCCGTCGAAACAAGCCTAATTAAGATTTTTTTGTAAAGCCTAATGATCGTAGTGGTCATAATTTTCGGTTAAAGGGAAATTATTCAAGTTAATAGGGTGGTTTGAAGTTGATGAAAATAGTGTTGAAAGACTTCGTTACATAATTTGAGTTCGGTTTTCAAAAAATACTCCTCAAAAAACAAACCCCTTTTATTTTCAAAAAGGTTAATCACAGTATCTTCTAGCGATGTCTCAATTTAAACAGGTAGTCAATGTAATTCGATAACCGAAGCCATATAAATTGAAACATGTTTTTTCTGGTTCAATGGACTTACTATTTTTTGCAGAATGCTTCAAATGGAAACAGATGCTGGAAGTGACACAAAAAAACACGTTGGCATACCACCATCCTACCTGTAACTGCGTGAATTTGTCTCAAGTTTTGGTCTAAATAATAAGACATCTGTGTTACAACACTACTGCGATTTAGATATCTGAGGGAAACGTGATGGAACCCATGTTTTTTTTTTTTTTGTTGCTTAGATGGGTGGACGAGCTCACAGTCCACCTGGTGTTAAGTGGTTACTGGAGCCCATAGACATCTACAACGTAAATGCGCCACCCACCTTGAGATATAAGTTCTAAGGGTCTCAGTATAGTTACAACGGCTGCCCCACCCTTCAAACCGAAACGCATTACTGCTTCACGGCAGAAATAGGCAGGGTGGTGGTTCCTATCCGCGCGGACTCACAAGAGGTCCTACCACCAGTAATTACGCAAATTACAATTTTGCGGGTTTGATTCTTTTTACACGATGTTATTCCTTCACCGTGGAAGTCAATCGTGAACATTTGTTGAGTACGTATTTCATTAGAAAAATTGGTACCCGCCTGAGATTCGAACACCGGTGCATCGCTTCAACACGAATGCACCGGATGTCTTATCGCTTAGGCCACGACGACTTCAAAGATCAGTGTGCTTAGTACGAGTTTCTTAACGTTCTCGATAGCGTAAAAGTTAACTCGATTTTGTATGGAGATGGAACAGTGCCCCGAGCGGCAAACGTACGCAAACGATCCCATTCCATACAAATATGAGCTAACTTTTACGCTATCGAAAACGTTAAAAAACTCGCACTAAGCACACAGAGCATTATTGGCCCCGACAACCGCTTAACTCCAAACTGAAGAGCATTATTCGTCTACTTATCTATTCCAGTAAACATTCTTTTCAACATGATGTCTTCAGGATAAGTCATCTGCATCTCCGCTTATTATAGAGGGCAGCATTCTCGTCGCGACTTCAAATTCTCGCCAGACCCGGCAGGTGGACGTCCACGCCAAAAGTAAACATAAATTACAAAAGAAAAAAGAACTAAGCCCATCAATCGAACTTTGAACACAACTGTCGAAAGTAGAATGACCTCGCGTTATTCAGAACAGTCCGCGGGGATTACCCACCGCTAGGGAGAGAACGTAGTATTTGTGAATAACAGGTAAGATACGCGACCGATATTCAATGATATATTTTTGTTATTAGGTAATCTTCGCTGATAATCGAGTCTGGTATGAGCCGACATAGACATGTTCTGCTCATTCTGCCAAAATTATGTCTCTCTTTCGGTCTATATATACATATTTCATCATCAGTTTCTAGTTTCTGTTGTACAGGGAATACTAGTTCACGCCAAATCGTTGATAAAAAAATTTCGTGAATTTATAGATCTTCCGAAATATCTGTTTTGATAATTAAAAAAAGCCACGAGTCACAAAGTATTATGTACATATTACATGGCGCAAATACTCTGTGGATCTGACTAATATCAAATCTAAATAAACATTCATAATACCTAGTATAAATTTCAGATAATAATATGTTTCCGTCACGTACGCCTAATATTTACGTAGATCCCACGCCTCAGGTGGGCTGGTGTTCTACATAAAAAGTAATTTAGGAATATAGAAATATAGGACGTGTCACAATATTTGGATTAGACTGGTTATAATCTATATATTAATACGTGAAGCTAAAACTTTGAATCCCTTTTTACGAAAATTGCGGGAACGGAGGAGTATGAAATTTTTTACACTTATAGAGAATATAGAGAAGAAGTGCACAATGCTAATATTTTTTTTAAATAATGCATAAAAGATACATTAAATCAATAAAGAAAACATTACACACACTACATACCATGTATTTGACGCACACACGCATGCATACTATATGTATTTATTGTCAAACTTTTGTTCTTGACATCGTTGTCAAATTGAGAATAGATTAAATATTGTTTGTCTTTGTTAATATTTTTTTTATAGTGTAGCCTTGGCGAAATTTGTAATTATAGAAGTATAATATATAATCATAATAGTGTACAAACTTACAATTCCAATTAATTATAGTCGAATTTAGACTACTGCGGGACCTCTAGTAATTGTTAAAAGCGTACAGTGTAGTTCAAATGCCATTGAGTACGAGGTCATTCGTGGGATGTCATGTAGCTGGTTTTTGTTCCCATCCTTTCACATTCGCCAATTAAAATGTGATACTGTGTCTCAATAATTCATTAAAAGAGATTTTGAGCAATCATAAACACTAATGACATTACCGAACATTCTGTATCTGTCGTTGATTTATACCACATCTAAATTATTTACATACTCAATGGTTTCACTATAGGGGGTATAGGGTGATACACCCTTACGGTCGCGAATCCACAAATCACTGAAGCCTTTATAGGCCGAACGTGAATTATGGACAACCTGTACACTTTGTTATATATAGCGTGTTTTAAAAATGATTTTCAACCGACTTTTGAAACGGATAGTTCTATATACGCACGCAGCTTGAGGAGGTTTCCTTTTCCTCGGAGGACGGGTATTTCACATTTATCTAGTAAGGCCGAAAGTCGAGTTTTCGTTGACGCAATTGTGAAAATAATAGGTATAATTATTTTGCTAAATAAATATTATATCAACTAGCTGACCCGGCAGACTTCGTAGTGCCTCAATCGATAAATAAAAGACACATCAAGGGGACACATCAAAGGAAAAACAAAATTGTTTGTTTTTATATAATTCCGAGCTTTTTTATATTTTCTCACCTTTTAAACCTTCTCTGGACTTTCACAAATAATTCAAAACTAAAATTAGCCAAATCGGTCCAGCCGTTCTCGAGTTTTAGCGAGACTAACGAACAGCAATTCATTTTTATATATAGAGATTATATATCAATACGAGATATGAAGAAGAATAATATCGATTAATAACCAAAGGTATTGTGATCGGTTCTGTACAAGCAAGCAAGGGTCAGTTATACTAGGGCCTTTACCTGTTCAATTAGAAATATTCAAACAATATCAACTACTAAGCTGCAGCACCAATTTACTTGAGTCTTCCGTCTTGTGGTTTGTGCTGGACCGCAGAGTTCATAGCGGGGTGTTACCTCTGGTAAGACATCTCTTTTCTCCCTAAGTTAATTGACGTCCCCCATAAGACACGAATGGTTTCGCGGCAAACCCAAACAGGACCATCGTATTAACCGGTGCAGGATTGATATAGAGTCAGGAAGCTTTAGTCCTCTGTCAAAATAATCTGAGACTAAGCGTCATTGAAGCTACCATAAAAACTTTTACCCTGAGTAATGAGTGTACTTACAGCTAACTCCTTGAATAAATCAAGTGAGGTACCGACAGCAAAAACTATACATCAAATCGTAATAAAATTTTATAATTTTACAAATACTGAATTTACAAAATATATATTTTTAATGTAATGGTTCAATTATCGCGTGATACTAGTTCTAAACCTTTCTTCGACGTTTAAAATATATTTTTCGAACGAAGTTCCTTAAGGGACGATGCGGAGGGGTACCCTAACCGGGCAAAAACGTCCGTAACGTAAGATTTTTATTAGTAATGCACACAGTGTACGACTTAACTTTGTAATAACGTACAAAAAATAACATATTTCTATTATATATATTTTTTTAAATCATTATGAATAAAATAAAGTTGATAGCTTTGTAAAGTAGTTTTTTTTATCCATACAAAAATCATAATAAAAAATGTATAACCGAATAATTATTTTCTTTATATCTCGAATAGAACTTAAAATTAATATTTTTATAATAAGGAACTTAGTTCCTATCCGGTGTCCCATGACAACACACATCTTTTTTTTTATAGACAACAAACAACACTCGCTGTGTCTTAATTGAAAAACTAGTATTAAAGTCTTTCCTTAAAGTCTTAGAGCTGTCTTAAAGCATTCACTCTTCCTCTTTAGTAAGTTAGTACCTCGTAAATCAACAATGTAAGCTGAAGGACTATCCCGTGTCTCCCCAGCCGCAGCCTCCAAGCGTCAGCTGATTATTTAGTTGTATAACTTGTATACGCGCTACAGAAAATATTTGCAAATTTATTTAGTAGGCAATAAGTTTATGAGCTTTTGTTAAAAATTCGCTTTATCAAGGCTCATTGTATTTAGAAAAGTTTTTAAACGCCATCTATTACTGGTATTTATAAACCAATAGTTATTTTATCTGTTTTGATAATAAATATTTTTTAAGCAACTTAAAAACAATTAAGCACGCCTGAACAGCAAATCAAAATAAAAAACCTGGTTGTTCTTATCAGAATTTTAGATTAAAAAATATTTTGTTGCCTTTTGTCTTGAAGATTGTGGAAATTTTAAAGCTACACGTCAATGTCACGTAACAACGTCTTAGAGATGTCCACCTTGAATTTCGTTCCACATACATATAATATATCTAATAGACAAAGCAAGTCAGGCAAATAAACTATGTTAAAAAAAATTAAGCCCCTATTTCCCGACTAATTGAAAGCGTATTTATTCGCTTAAAAAAAAAACTTTTTTTTATAGTACAGAATTAAATTAAAATAACTTGTTAATAGTCTGACGGTACTCTAGCACTGTAATATACGACAGTTGTGGAGTTAGCCACTATTCGTTTCGTAACAGGTGTTAGGCGACGTTATATTCCCGGCGTTATTTAGTACAAGGTTCGATTCTTGGTGCTTCTTGATACTATGTTTTTATCTATATATTAATACGTGAAGCAAAAACTTTGTATCCCTTTTTACGAAAATTGCGCGGACGGAGGAGTATGAAATTTCCCACACTTATAGAGAATATAGAGAAGAAATGCACAATGCTAATATTTTTTTAAAATAATGCATAAAAGATACATTAAATCAATAAAGAAAACATTACACACACTACATACCATGTATTTGACGCACACACGCATGCATACTATTTATTGTCAAACTTTTGTTCTTGACGTCCTCGGTCACATTGAGAATAGATTAAATATTGTTTGTCTTTGTTAATATTTTTTATAGTGTAGTCTTGGCGAAATTTGTGATTATAGAAGTATAAAATACAATCATAATAGTGTATGTCGGCGTTACACCAGGATTTACACACATAAGTTCTTTTACAATGAAAATACAATACAATTCTATAAAACTTTAACATTACTTGTTTACAACAAAAAGCCACGCCTGAGTTATTCAGTGGTTTTTACACAATTAGCCATTTTGTGTTGGTTATAGCAACTACAACTTCTTTTATACAAACAAATGTAATTACTGCGAAACAATTCACAAAACATAGCTTAATATTCAAAATACATATTTTAGTGATTTTACATGACTCACATTTAATTTATTTTACATTAATTACTTTTAATTAATATTAACTAACATTGTTATTATCCAGCCTAATAATAGATGGCGCCAACAACATCATTGCATAACAATTACAATACTTAATTAAATTATTAGTACTGTTAATTATAATATAAATTATTATTAATATTTATGCTTTATTCATATTTAATCATTTATAGTCATTTGTGTTTTTAAACAATAATATAAACATTAAACATATTCTGAACATTTTCACAACAAAACAGTGTCTGCTAATAATTAAATATGGTAGAATAACAGTTTTGTTGCTAATAATAAATAAATATTAACATAGAATAAACTAAACTATATATTATTAAGTTAATTATTGCCAACAGTGGCATTTGCGCCCATATGTACAAACTTACAATTCCAATTAATTATAGTCGAATTTCGACTACTGGGGGACCACTAGTACAAATAAAAACACATTTCAATTTGACACTTAAAATAAGGCAGGCGATGCGATTTTTTTTTCGTTGACAGGTAAGCTAGCTCAGTGCTCGTCTGGTGTTAAGTTAATATCACAATGTAAATCTATATATATATAAAAATGAATTGCTGTTCGTTAGTCTCGCTAAAACTCGAGAACGGCTGGACCGATTTGGCTAATTTTGGTCTTGAATTATTTGTGGAAGTCCAGAGAAGGTTTAAAATGTAGATAAATATGAAAAAGCTCGGAATTAAATGAAAATAACAAATTTCTTTTTCCTTTAATGTGTCCCCCGTCGGACGGATTCCTTTTGTTTGTTTTAAGTTTATTTTATACAAAAGCTTAAGTCTTTTATATATCGATTGAGGCACTACGTAGTCTGCCGGGTCAGCTGGTAGAGAAATAAAAATCGCATATATTAGTGGTTCGGCATTTACGCCATTTTTAAATCATATTTCTCAAATACCCTTCCAATTAATTAACACGACAATTAGCAAAATTAACGATACATTCACACATAACAATGATGCGATCCCGGACAATATAATCGCGCCACCGAATGTTTCCAATTATATTGAAATTACAGCGCGCCGATGCACATTACCCGGACAAAAGGTTCCAATTAAACATTTTCATTTGTCTCGCATCTCCCGATCATTCGATGCGTTTTAATTAACAACACTACATATTTAAAATAAACTAGAGGTCCCGCAGTAGTCGAAATTCGACTATAATTAATTGGAATTGTAAGTTTATACACTATTAAGATTGTATTTTATACTTCTATAATCACAAATTTCGCCAAGACTACACTATAAAAAATATTAACAAAAACAGACAATATTTAATCTTTTCTCAATTTGACAACAGACGTCAAGAACAAAAGTTTGACAATAAATAGTATGCATGCGTGTGTGCGTCAAATACATGGTATGTAGTGTGCGTAATGTTTTCTTTATTTGATTTAATGTATCTTTTATGCATTATTTAAAAAAATATTAGCATTGTGCACTTCTTCTCTATATTCTCTATAAGTGTGGAAAATTTCATACTCCTCCGTCTGCGCAATTTTCGTAAAAAGGGATACAAAGTTTTTGCTTCACGTATCAATATATAGATATGTATGAAATATTGATGACCACAATTTTGTGTATGCCATTATTAATTTAAAATGAAAGACTTGAAACGTAACTATACTTGAGACCTTAGAACTTATATCAAAAAAGTGGGTTGCCCATTTACGTTGTAGATATCTATGGGCTCCAGTAACCTCTTAACACTAGGTGGGCTGTGAGCTCGTCCACCCATCTAAGTCCCCGCTGAGTTTGTTTCGCCACCCATCTAAGTCCCCGCTGAGTTTGTTACGCCGGTTCTTCTCAGGACTGTAGCTTTTTTGTAACCGGTGGTAGAGTTATATTTTGACATTCAACAAGTGTGTTATACAACAAGTTGAAATAAATGATTTTGAATTTGAATTAAGCAATAAAAAAGTCAGGTAAACCTGACTCCCAAGTCAGGTAAACATAGGCACATATCATAACAAATATGCGCCGTACAATAGAAATTCGGCCATAACGAATCAAGATTTAGATATATAAAGAAAATGTAATAATTTTCTTCTTCTTATAAAGAAAATGTAATAATTTTCTTTATACAAAGAAATGAATGTATTGTCAATAAGACAACAATGTCTTATTGACAATTTGCTGGTAAAACAAAGTGCCTTTATTCTAGTTTTATTATTAACGCTAAAACTCGTCAAACTAATCGAAAAAAATCGTTAAGCCCGCACACGAGGAAATGGTAAACTTATTTTCTGTGTTCTATACGAATCTGCTGAGCTCTGTGAATCTCTGCTGCACTGAAAGAGACAGAGAGAGTTTTTTTCAATAACACTTAAGTTATTTTTTTTCACAAAACCAATTGGTTTTCTGAACACATCATTCGATTTAAGCAATTCTGTGCCGCCACCGCCGATTGATGAAACGGCAAGACGGATCGTCAACGTCTAATTAAAGTAGAAATCGCTAATGGAAAGTGTAAATAAAAAAATCTTAGATAACTTGGAGATGTTTTATTTAATTTGGGAGTGAACCGGTCCCGCGGGTCCTGACGTAATCAGATTATTTAATTTCGTTACTAATTCCATTTTCTCGTCGTTTTTTCCTACCTACAGTATTACTCATTGTTCTCGCAAACCCACCGTTGAATCTAAATTCGAAAAATTCTCATGTTGTATTTGTTATTTTAGCTGTTTTACACACACACTCATCACTTTTAATTATTATTCTCATAATCCTCTCGCAGGTCTGCTGGAAGAGATTTCTTAAAGAAATAAGCAGTGCCTTTGTACATAATTTTCCTATTAATCTGTACTATGTCTTCTTTTCTGTGTGTACATAAATAAATAAATAAAAAAATAAAAAATAACAGTATATTTATTATTTATTTGGTTACTATTTGAACCACATACTTGCTATTTTTGTATTATGAGTCCGCACAAGTAGGTACCATCATTAGTCAGGAGTTCTGCCGCGAATAACTCACGCGTTCTGGTTTGGATTTTGAAGCAGCTACACTATTACGGTATGTGATTGAGACTGGAACCTCATCTTTCAACATACTCAGCGGGACTCATGCGTTCAGATGGGTTACATACTCGTCCAACCATCTAGTGCAGCGGTCGGGGAACTTTTTTAATTATTACCTCAAAATATTTTTGTGTAAGTTGATATTACCCCATGGCGAAGAACAAAAAAAAAACAAAATCGCTTCTTTTTAGCATCTTTCATATTATAGCCCCCATGATAATTTTGAAAAGAAAACAATAACTAAAAATTTAACGATTCTAAAGATGTTTTACTTCAATATATACTTTTTACTCACAAAAGTTTCATTTTTACCCCCCAACATTTCATTTTACTCCATTTAATTTACCCCGGTTCCCCAACTGCTGACCTAGTGTATTCATTTCTATAAAATCTATGGAAATCAGTGCTGTTAGGTGTATGCGACTGAATGAAAATGCTAATACTGGTGGTATAACGTGTACTTTAGATTTTAAGGAATGGTTTATTGTAACCAGTTTGGCTTTAGAGATATGGCTTTGGTCGTATTTGGCACAATCTTTTGCAACCAAACTTGGATCCAAATAGGCGCGTACGTCATAATCGGCACGCGTCGTGCGGATTTTCTCACGACGAAACAAATCAGTAATTAACAAAGTCGAGTTACCTTGGTTCGATGAAGTTGGACAAAAGACAGAACTCTCCGGGCGTCCTTCGATAAAGTAAATTATCTACAACATTACTATCGTCGTGATGAGTTAGTACAAATGTAGACATTATTGCGAATTATTTTTCTTTCGAAAGAATGTATTTTTTTATACGCTTTTATTAGCTCCAGACGTATGTATGTATGTTTGTAACGGAATCTTTGAACATGATTTTGAACCCCTTCAAAATGTCAGATGAAATCGAAATTTGGTATACTTATTAAGGACCGATGAGAATTCAATATTTAAAAAAAATGGAAAAAATTAAAAATTGAAAAAAATTGAAATTCAACTAAAAATGAAAAATGGATGCTTTTCAGGATATTATCAAAATAACCCTTCTACTCATATCTGTTCACAAAATATTTATAACTACTTATACCATGCACCCCACGCTTTTTTAGTTTTTTGTTAGTTTTTTTTTAAACTATTATTTATTTTATTAACCGCGTCCTGAGTTTGTTCTTTACGACATTTGTATACAACGCGCGCGATGTTACAAATGAGAGAAGCTGATGCGTCCCACTCACGGAGTTATCGAAACATAAATTCATTAAAATAAAAACGAGATATCAATTGAAAGAAGGAAGCTGTAAGATTTCTTGACCTAGTTTCTGTCGAGGAACGCAGCGAGCGTAGTAAGGCGTATTGTAAGTTCGCACCGTTGACTATCACAATCCCGCCATTCTCGTTTACGACTCGGTTGTGTGTGAACGTGCCTTCCAATCCGTTGGTCGCTTGCGACCTACGCATCGGAATACACATTTGTGCGTGATAGTGTTGTGACCGTGAATACCCACCTCATACCAACTGTCTTTTTCAAGGCAACCAATCGCTACGATCAGGCTTCTTGTGGCACTCACAGGCTAGCGATTTCCTAACCCTTCCCAAAACAACAGTCTTTTTCAAGATTAGACCCCCGCTCGCGATTCTGCCTGCTGTAGCACTATACAGCCCGAGCGGGTTCCTTTCCTTTTCCCCGCCGATTGCCGTTTTCACGGCATAGGCATTCCCCCCCCCTGCTCCTTGCTGTCCTGCAGCACAGGGGGGTTACAAATCCTATCCGGGGCCTCGCCTTTCGGCGAGTTCAACAAAAGTCCCGGGGCCGCCCCCCCTGGGCAAGAAGACCGAAGATGAAAGAAGATTGTGATAGTGTCAGTGACAGTGATTTTGTCGGGTTCCTCCGGGAAAGGTACCCGACAATTAGGGCCGAATATCAGGCATATAGGGCCTCTCGTGGCAATCCCTCCCCCCCCGCGTCCGTCGCCGCGTATTTCAAACGTGCCTCGGAGGCACGCCGCGCGCCCCCCGCCGCCGCGTTAAGTTCGAGCGCACGTTCCGACGATGCGGCTCACATAGCGCCTAACGCAACCCCCACCCCCGCGCCCGCGTCGTTTACGTCATCGCGCGCTTCGTCCGTCGCGACCTCGATCGTTTCGAGTTCAGGCTCCGATACCGAATCGGAGATGGATTTCGAATCCGCGTCAAGCCCTCAGCCTGGAACCTCGGATGGGTTCCAAACCGTAACGCGCGGTAAAAAGCGTTCTCGCGCCGTGGAGTCCCGGAGCTCCACGACGAAGCAAACTAAATCCGCGACCGCCTCCCGCCCGCAGGTAGTCGTGACACCGGAGTCTGACTCCGCTCGCCGCGTAACCCCGCCGCCGCGTCCCAAGCCCGCGCCCGCTCCTAAAGTAGCTGCCCCGCCCCCGCTGATACTTCAAGAGAAGACAGCGTGGAATCGCGTGTCTCAGGCCCTTCAGGCCAACAAAATTAATTACACCCATGCGCGTAACGTCGCGCATGGGATTCAGATAAAGGTCGCAACGCCGGGCGACCATAGGGCCCTCTCTTCATACCTCCGAAAGGAGAACATAGGTTTCCACACCTATGCTCTTCAGGAGGACCGCGAGCTCCGCGTAGTGATACGCGGAGTCCCTAAGGAGTTAGACATCGATTACATAAAGGAGGATCTGACCGCTCAGTCCCTCCCGTTAGTTAGTGTGCACCGGATGCACAGTGGGCGGGGCAAGCAGCCCTACAACATGATCCTGGTAGCTCTAGAACCCACCCCGGAGGCCAAAAAGAAGATCGCATGTCTCACGACAATTTGCGGCCTATCCGGGATCTCGATCGAAGCCCCCCATAAGCGTGGCACTCCCGGGCAGTGCTACAGGTGCCAACTCTATGGCCACTCGGCGCGTAATTGCCACGCGCGCCCCCGCTGCGTGAAATGCCTCGGCGATCACGCTACGATAGATTGCGTTAGAGATAGGGAAACCGCGACCGAACCTCCCAGCTGTGTCCTATGCCTTAAGCAAGGGCACCCCGCGAACTACCGTGGATGTCCCAGGGCTCCGCGAAAACGCCCAACCCACCCAGCTCCGCGAACCGTCGGCCCAAAGACTTCGGCACCTTCAGTGCCGAAACCCGCCTTCGTGCCGGCTGCAGTTCCCACGGTCTCGGCGTGGAAAAAGCCGCTGCCGTATACGAAGGCGGGAACGGAAACCGCACCCCCGCCCCCGCTCGTGACACGCCCCGCGCCCCAGCCCCTGCTCGCACCTCGCCCCGCGCCCGCGTTCCGTCCCCCGCAACCCTCTGCCGTCAACGACTTCGCGCTCGTCCGTGACTTCGTCACTGCGGTGAACTTCGACCGTCTGCGATCGTTCGCAGACGCGATACGTAGGTCGGTAACCCCCGAACAGCGGCTCGCGGCCGCATTCGATCACATGGACGTCTACGAGTCCGTGTCGCGTACGTTATAAAAATCTTTACCGGTAACCAATGGCGCAAAAAGGTAGAGAAAAACCGTATTCCCTTACGTTAGCATTCTATAATGCTAACGGACTCGCGCGGCAACGCGATCAAATTTTTGAATTCCTCCGCGATAATCTTGTAGATATTCTATTAGTGCAGGAAACCTGTCTGAAGCCCTCGCGTCGCGACCCGAAAGTCGCGAATTACGTCATGGTTAGGAATGACAGACTCACCGCCTCCAAAGGCGGGACTGCCATTTACTATAGGCGGGCCCTGCACGTTGTCCCTCTCGATACTCCCTCGCTCTCACATATCGAGGCGTCAGTGTGCCGTATCTCGCTGACGGGACACCAGCCGATCGTCATCGCATCCGTTTATCTCCCCCCGGACAAGCCCCTCCTGAGCAGTGACATCGAGTCACTGTTCGGCATGGGAGACTCCGTCATCCTGGCAGGCGATTTAAATTGCCACCACACTAGGTGGAACTGCCATCGTACAAACGTTAACGGTAGGCGTCTCGACGCGTTTATAGACGACCTCACCTTTGAAATAGTCGGTCCCCCAACTCCAACATATTATCCGTATAACATCGCGCTCCGTCCGAGCACTATAGACCTGGCATTGCTTAGGAACGTAACTCTGCGCTTGCGTTCCATCGAAGCAATGTCAGAGCTCGACTCAGACCACCGACCTGTCGTTATGCAGCTCGGTCGCCCTCACAACCCAGTCACTGTTACGAGGACCATGGTGGATTGGAATAAGCTGGGCACGTGCCTAGCCGACGCCGCTCCGCCAATCCTCCCTTACGGCCCGGATTCGAATCCATCCCCCGAGGACACCGTCGAATCCATAAACATCATTACCGATCACATCTCTTCCGCGATCATTAGATCTTCAAAAGAAGTCGATGTGGAGGACAGCTTCCACCGCATCAGACTGTCCCCCGATCTTAGGAATCTCTTAAGAGTTAGGAACGCGGCAATCCGGGCCTACGATCGTCTTCCCACGCCTTCAAACCGGATTCAGATGCGTCGTCTACAACGCGAAGTCCACTCCCGCTTAAGCGACGCGCGTAACGATAATTGGCATAGTTATTTAGAACAACTCGCGCCCTCCCACCAAGCATACTGGCGACTAGCTAGGACTCTCAAATCCGAAACTACCGCTACTATGCCTCCCCTCGTACGCCCTTCAGGCCAACCACCGGCATTCGATGACGATGACAAGGCTGAGCTGCTGGCCGATGCACTGCAAGAACAGTGCACCACCAGCACTCAACACGCGGACCCCGAACACACCGAGTTAGTCGACAGGGAGGTCGAGCGCAGAGCTTCCCTGCCGCCCT
Organism: Bombyx mori; assembly: GCF_030269925.1. Taxonomy (NCBI): domain Eukaryota; kingdom Metazoa; phylum Arthropoda; class Insecta; order Lepidoptera; family Bombycidae; genus Bombyx; species Bombyx mori. The sequence continues at coordinate 9,147,033 of NC_085130.1, forward strand.
CGGACGCGTTACCCCCCATTACTACTGACGAAGTTAGAGACGCGATCCACAACCTCCAACCTAGGAAGGCACCCGGCTCCGACGGCATCCATAACCGCGCGCTAAAACTCTTGCCAGTCCAACTGATAGCAATGTTGGCTACAATTTTAAATGCCGCTATGACGCACTGCATCTTTCCCGCGGTGTGGAAAGAAGCGAACGTTATCGGTATACATAAGCCGGGCAAACCGACAAACGAAACTTCTAGTTACCGTCCGATTAGTCTCCTCTCGACGATAGGAAAAATTTACGAACGGCTCCTTAGGAAACGCCTCTGGGATTTTGTTACCGCGAACAAAATTCTCATAGACGAACAGTTCGGATTCCGCTCTAAACACTCGTGCGTACAACAAGTGCACCGCCTCACGGAGCACATTCTGATAGGACTAAATAGGCGTAAACAAATCCCGACCGGCGCCCTCTTCTTCGACATCGCGAAGGCGTTCGACAAAGTCTGGCACAACGGTTTAATTTACAAACTGTACAACATGGGAGTGCCAGACAGACTCGTGCTCATCATACGAGACTTCTTGTCGAACCGTTCGTTTCGATATCGAGTAGAGGGAACTCGTTCTCGTCCCCGTCAACTGACTGCCGGAGTCCCGCAAGGCTCCGCGCTCTCCCCGTTATTATTTAGTTTGTATATCAATGATATACCCCGGTCTCCGGAGACCCATCTAGCGCTCTTCGCCGATGACACGGCTATCTACTACTCGTGTAGGAAGATGTCGCTGCTTCATCGGCGACTCCAGATCGCAGTAGCCACCATGGGACAGTGGTTCCGGAAGTGGCGAATAGACATCAACCCCACGAAAAGCGCAGCGGTGCTCTTCAAAAGGGGTCGCCCTCCGAACATCACTTCGAGCATCCCACTCCGTAGTAGGCGCGCAAACACCTCCGCCGTTAGTCCCATCACTCTCTTTGGCCAGCCCATACCGTGGGTCTCGAAGGTCAAATATCTAGGCGTCACCCTCGACAGAGGGATGACATTCCGTCCCCATATAAAAACGGTACGCGACCGCGCCGCGTTTATTCTAGGACGACTCTATCCAATGCTTTGTAGTCGAAGCAAACTGTCCCTCCGCAATAAGGTAACTCTCTACAAAACTTGTATACGCCCCGTCATGACGTATGCAAGCGTAGTGTTCGCTCACTCAGCCCGCACCCACTTGAAATCCCTTCAGGTTATTCAATCACGATTCTGCAGGATAGCCGTCGGAGCACCATGGTTCCTTAGGAATGTGGATCTCCACGATGACCTGGAGCTCGACTCCCTTAGTAAGTATCTACAGTCGGCATCACTGCGCCATTTTGAGAAGGCGGCACGACATGAGAACCCTCTCATCGTAGCCGCTGGAAATTACATACCCGACCCAGTAGACCGAATGGTAAACCGTCGACGTCGCCCAAAGCACGTCATTACGGATCCTCCTGATCCATTAACGGTGCTTTTAGGCACCACAAGCACCGGTCACCGTCCTCGTCGAACCCGTCGCTTGCGACGAAGGGCTCGACGAGCGAACTAACCCATAGACACAGCCCACTGAGTTTCTCGCCGGATCTTCTCAGTGGGTCGCGTTTCCGATCCGGTGGTAGATTCTGCGAAGCACTGCTCTTGCTAGGGTCAGTGTTAGCAACTCTCCGGTTGAGCCCCGCGAGCTCACCTACTAACGTTAGGGTGAAGCTGAAATAGCCTCTCAAGGCTATCAGCATAGGTAGGAAAAGAAATATCACAATCCCGCCCATTTCTGCCGCAATGCAGCCAAGAGGTTCAGATTGAGGGTCGAGACTAGGGGCTCTGGTAGCAGTACACTAGCTGCGAAGTGAACTCGTTCACTCATCAAAGCAATAAATAAAATAATCGTGTAATAAAAATCAAGGTAGGTAGGATCTCTTGTGAGTCTGCACGGGTAGGTACCACCACCCTGCTTATTTCTACCGTGAAGCAGTAATGCGTTTCGGTTTGAAGGATGTGGCAGCCGTTGTAACTATACTTAGAACTTATATCTCAAGGTGGGTGGCGCATTTACATTGTAGATGTCTATGGGCTCCAGTTGCCAATTAACACTAGGTGGGCAGTGAGCTCGTCCTGTAAAGCTGTAAAAAAAGAAGTTATCCTGCATCGGTCTAAAGACCACGATAGTGATGATTGAATGCAACTGAATGTTCAACATAACAGTATGATGACTCTCTTTTTGGTATCAATGGTTCCTACCCTGTGAACCCTGATATTTAAATATACATGTTATCTAAATGGTCTTCAAGGATTTGGAATTAGATATACAGGGCGAGAGCCGGTGAAATAATAGGAGGATCCACATACAATAAACAAGAACTGAGATATTTTAAAACTACCCACATTTGTAGAAGAATTCAAGGCGGCCTGGGTTGAACCATTGCCAGCCCGGGAAACTTCACGTAACTCATAAAGTCCATTTGACATATTATTATACGTTCAACTGACGAGGGTTAGAAACTTTGACGTTCCCGCCCTTATATTGATGGGGTAGTAATCATTCTAACATACCTAACTCGCATGCAAATGGATTAGTTGTGGAAAGTTTTCTTTTGATAGTCCAAGTTCAGGGTTTTGGTCCGGTTTTTGTTTGAATGCTGATTGGATTGTGAGTTTCTTTATGTCTTGGCAGTGTAGTCAAGCAGTATCATGTGACCTCCTGACTTTGAGGTCGCTGGTTTAAGTTTACCGTGACTTTTTATGACAATATAAATGCATAATCCTTAAATCAAACAGCATAAGTGTCATACATTTAAAATTCACTGTTTCGCGTTAAAAATCTTTATCATTACCTAATGCAGTTTACCAAGTGGTGAACAAAGGTACAGCATCAGTCTATTCCTCATAAAGATAGCTTATCTCCCAGCTCTGTAGTGGACACTGCATTTTACTAACACATTTGGCAGCAAAGTCTGGTGCGATGCCAAGAAAACACTATTTACTGCCTTTTGCATAATTAGCGTTAATTCAGGAATGCTGGTACATTCTCCTCCAGCCCTGGGGAGCTCTTGGAGTTTAAAATATTTTTTGTAAAGATTTTTTTTATTTTTTATTGCTTAGATGGGTGGACGAGCTCACAGCCCACCTGAATTTAAGTTGTTACTGGAGCACATAGACATCTACAACGTAAATGCGCCAACTACCTTGAGATATAAGGTCCAAGATCTCAGTAATAGTTACAACGGCTGCCCCACCGTTCAAACCGAAACGCATTACTGCTTCACGGCAGAAATAGGCGGGGTGTTGGTACCTACCCGTGCGGACTCACAAGAGGTCCTACCATCAGTAAGTTTCTTGGTAATGACATTGTCAGTGACATAGAGCTTGAACAAAGCGATATGTCATAGAATCAATTAAGGAAGGCAGTCGTGTGACATTTCCAAAGACAGGATATTATGATGAACAATTACAATATAAATACTGCTACCTAGACTTGAGGTCGAAACCTCAAATGCTTTGGCATAACGAGTATCTTATACCTTTGCTTGGAAACCTTCGCGGCAAAAATAGGCAATATGGTCGAACAACAAAGATTGTAGTCAGATCTGAACCCCCGTGCCTCATATTCAAAAGGCATTTCCTTCTTGCCAAACTTTTACTTCACATTTACGATAACAATACTTAAGTTTGGCGTTTAAATAATAAAAAACTTCTTATATTTATCATGTTATTGTAATAAAGTTCTCAAAGCGCTTATGATTAATGGCCTCCGATGTAAGCATTCCCACATTAGAGGCGTAAGGTCGGATATCGACGATTTCAATATTTCATATGAAACAATTCGAATTATTATAGAGTTAGGTTTATTTAAATATTTGACTTAGGAATAATTTTCTAGGATCTAACTTCTAGAATAGATTGAATCCCACAAAGAAATTTTCTATCTAGACCATCTACACTATTTTCGCGTTTATTTGAAGTTGCATACAAGCTGTTCATATTATCTTCTATACATATAAATAAAATTGGTGTGCCTGTTTGTAACATTGAAATAGCCGCTTTTTACTACATGCATATGAATATATATACTGTACATACACCAAAATAACATTTTTTACAATTTTTGTCTGTCTGCCTGTTTGTTCCGGCTAATCTCTGGAACGGTTGGACCGATTTTGACGGGACTTTCACTGATAGGTAGCTGATGATATAAGGAGTAACTCAGGCTTACTTAGACTTAGGTAACTCACTTTTTTTAGACTAGCTTCGCCTTGCGGCGTCACCCACGGTACGATAATAACCGCGGGTAACATCGCGGGACTCAGCAATCAATAATAAAATTTAATGAAGCGAAGCGAGGGCGGGTCGCTAGTTTAGAATATAGTATAATTATTAAGCATTTAAAATCTAATTTTAGAATTTAAAAAGAAAAAAAGGCCTTAATACTGGAATACCTCTGAAAACTAAAATACTAATATCAATAAAATATGGTAAATGAAATCCATTTTAATTTTACATCAATTCCATAAGGGCTATAATGGCCCGAACTAAATTACAAAGTTGCAATCATCGAAATTGACCGCCAATTAATTCAAATAATGATTTCGGACACGCTAAATTTCAATTATTTGCTATTCGTTTCACAAATTAGACGAAATTAAATTCTAATATCAGAACGGTAAAGAGAAAATTATGAAAATTAAATTGCACGTATTATTTTCTGTCATTTAATTACTTACATAGTAATATTATGTACTTTAGTGTTTTGAAATAAGCACTAAATTGTTCTGTAATTATGAATTTGGAAAACTATTTTTAAAATTTGGTACTTCGCAGTTATTTCGAAATATATATTTTTTTTTATTGCTTAGATGGATGGACGAGCTCACAGCCCACCTGATGTTAAATGGTTACTGGAGCCCATAGACATCTACAACGTAAATGCATGCGCAACACACCTCGAGATATAAGTTCTAAGGTCTCAGTTACAACGGCTGCCCCACCCTTGAAACCGAAACGCATTACTGCTTCACGGCAGAAATAGGCAGGGCGTTGGTACTTACCCGCGCAGACTCACAAGTGGTCCTACCACCAGTGATTACGCAAATTATAATCTTGCGGGTTTGATTTTTATTACACGATGTTATTCCTTCACCGTGGAAGTCAATCGTGAACATTTGTTGAGTGCGTATATCATTAGAAAAATTGGTACCCGCCTGCGGTATATCGTAATAGTGGTTTGGCTGTATTGACTCAATTTCCTCTCAACCGGCTTATGGCATTTTTGTTCATAAGTCTTTACTCTTGGTGGCCAATCAATGTCAGGTATAGGTGTCGGGAGGACGGGACCTCGCTTCTAATTGTTGACTCGTGAACTCCTCAGCAGAAGAATTCAGGGTAGACGTAGAACCTCAGGCAACCTTGAAATATGTAGACTCTAGTATTGACTTTACACTAGCTTAATTATTCTTCTCAATCGTGTCACTCTTGGCAGAGTGGTCGTGATCGTCATGTAGTGTTGGAAGGGGCTTCGCCCCGGAAGCGATGCAGCGCCGGTCGCCAGGCGGTTCGCATGGCAATCGTGATTCCATATTTTTTACTTCCATGACGATTTGCTTGGGAAAGTTGTAGCAGTGGTTTCCCCTTGCTTTCAGCACCAGACTTTTTGAGGTTATTTGAACCCCAAGGCCTCTGAGGCCTCTTCTGACCACTGGCCAGGATTATGGTTATAACGCCACTACTCTGTCGCCATTGCCTCGTCCGTTATCTAGCAGGAGGACCGCGGTAACACGAACATACCGCCGCGGATGATTATCCGCGCGTGCTGGTGAGGTTGACAATTGGGGCCGGAAAGATTTTAAGTTCGCTCTCCCCCTTCCCTTAGCTTAATTATACAGACGGTTAAAATACTTATATTAAGCAATCAGGGATTACAGCTATAATTAGTGATTTATGAGCTAATGGATTTATGTATGACGACCGCGTGCGACCGCCGTCAACAAGAGAATGGGATGACTTGACGTTCGTTCGTCGTGACAAATGCTACTCCGTCCGGTGTTGCCCGTTTTTAATTAAAATTACCACCGAATAATTTACCAAGGATTATAAAAATTACAAAATAAATTGTAACTCTTAAAATGTATTTTCATAGTTTTTTAATTGTCAGGCGCCGCTTTTTTAATGTTAGATCTAAAATCAGTTCAATATGGAGTAAATGCTATCAAGGCACAACAAATTCAAACCTTTACTCGTAAGATCCAGTATCGAACATACGTCCTGATGCTGATCTATAACTCCAAACTCCAAACTCGACTTGACCCGGGTACTAAAAACAAGCAATTACCAACCTTAATCCATTGAATTAAGATATTGAAAATCTTAAATAAAAACCCATTCAAGGGAAACCGTCGTCTATAACATAAGTCGTAAGTACCAATTTAGCTTGAAGTAACTTTAGAACAAGGGATGTCGTGAAGGAAAACCGCCCGTATAACTGTCTCGTTAAAGGTGATTTTTGGCTGCTATTATCTTTATTGGAACGGTCGGTAGTTGACACCCAGGTAATTTATTACGATATTAGTTATTATTTCAGGGTTCCGTTTCGGAAATTATTTGAGAACCTTATATAAATAGTATGAACTGACATTTCAGGGATTAATTAGTCCAATTTATTTGAAATTGAATCACTGTGTGCAAGTCTTAAGTTTGAAAGTTGAATTAGCGTGCGTGTTTAAATTAATAAGATCCCTCATATTTTGATACAGAGTAAGAAGTAAACTCTATCGGTGCTTAAGCCCCAATTTAGCAGCAGGTACCAAATACTTTCTAAGCCTTTTAAAAAAAAAGTTGTTAGATAAAACAATGTTACTAATGAAAGAATCAACCATTATTGATGTGAAACATCTATAACCACACGTAAAACCGATTTCTGGCGTGGCGACGCATGCCATGGCGACGCGTCGCCATGCGCAATCGACTGTGCCATTCTCTCCCACTCGATCCGGCGTTAAGCCATCTCTCTCGCTACACTGAGCTCGGATACCTATAGTGTATACTCCGCAGTGTATACAGTATTGTTTACTACAGTACACATAACCTGTGTTTTACTTGAAAACAAATTATTTTTTCGTAATATTTTATTTTATCATTATGACATATTTAGTTTCTATCACAATCTATTTTTTTCTGCATATTACTTTTACAAAATAATGTCGATGTTTCACATCTGCCAGGCGTCCCGTGATGACTCACATTTTTTTCTTGTCATAACAAACGTTAAGATGAAGATTAAAGATAAAGTAAGTTAAGATAAATTGAAGTCGTCGTGACTTAAAGGATAAGACGTCTGGTGCATTCGTATCTAGCGATGCACCGGTGTTCGATTTACGCGGGTACCAATTTTTCTAATGAAATGCGGATTTAATGAATGTTCAGGATTGATCTCCACGGTGAAGGAATAACACCGTGTAATTAAAAACCAAACCCGTAAAATTATAACTAACGTAACTACTGGTGGAAGGACGTCTTGTGAGTCCGCAAGGTACCATCACCCTGCCTATTTCTGCCGTGAAGCAGTAGTTTGAAGGGCGGGGCAGCCGTTGTACTGTATAACTGAGATCTTAGAACTCACATCTCAAGGTGGGTGTCGGCATTTACATTCTAGATGTCTATGGGCTCCGGTAAACACTTAACACCAGGTGGACCGTGAGCTCGTCCACCCAATTAAGCAATAAAAAAAGTAAAAATTAACGACCTACAATAAAGATTAGAACCTCTCCCAATTATTCTCGCTAAGCATCAAATGGATCACAACTAAATTGCTACAAGAAGATTTGATGAAGATAGAGTTGATGGATTGTACATACGCCTTTGAATATTTCAAAGCCACTATACATAGATTGTGGTATTAAATAAGGGCAAAAGAAAACGAAATAAATACACCAAACGTCGATAAAGAAGTTTCACTTCAAAAATCGCAAGACTACACAATTTTGATGATCATAAATATGAATACTACGGAACCCTTCTAGGTACGAGGGACGCTTGACGTTTTTTTTTCCATTCAAATCTGCTTCGTTAAGATGAACTCCGGTAGGAATACATTTTAAAGGCTCTTTTTACGGAACTGCCTCTTGAAAGATAATTGGCTTAAGTTAATTATAATGCTGCCTTTCCGTTTCAGAAATGATTATGTCAAATATCTGTCGTCTTTATGAAGATGTAGATACTGGACCACGACTGCACCCGTCGACTTCACGGTATGAAAAAACTGATCTCGTAAATTCATTAATTTTCTCAATCTATGAGAGCACTCACTTTCCAAACATTTTTTTTATTGCCCTTGTAGGCAGACGAGTATACGGCCCACCTGATGGTGAGTGGTTACCGTCGCCCATGGACTTCAGCAATACCAGGGGCAGAGCCAAGCCGCTGCCTACCGAAACATTTAGTCATCATCATATTTTTCAATTGTCTGTAGGTACTTGGTGTCTTCTAATAATCGGTAATCTAATAAAAATACACCGCCTTTATAATAATAATAATAATAAATATTTACTAACAATCACACCACGTTAACTGGTCCCGTGATAAGTTCGTAAAGAACTTGTGTTACAGGTACCAGATAACGGAAATAAATGTAAGATTTTTATTATACACATACATATATTTAAGATACATCCATAACCCTGGAAAAGACATTTATATTTATCATACAAATACCTTCCCTTGGCGGGATTCGAACCCGCGACCCCCATTATCCACATTACATAATAAATACAGAAACAAAACAAATAGCTGGAAATAAATCACGCACAGTCATTCGCCAAATTACGATTCCCTATTTTATGGGTACCATAGACTGACATACCTGTACATACTTATATACGTTTAAATATATATATCATCCTCATCAGCCTATAGCAGTCCACTGCTGGACATAGGCCTCTCCAATTGTTCGCCACTGAGCACGATCCTCGGTTTCTCTCATCAACAATGTTTTGGCGATGTGGGAATCGAACCCACGACCCTCGGCTTAACATTTAGGTCTGCTAACGACTCCATCACCGAGTCAGTCAAAACAATTGTTACAACATACATTACGAATGAATTCATAAAAATATACAAAAACCAAGATATATCATCTAACAATAAACAGCAGTTGTATATACACACGAGTGCATCGGCGAGTGTAACATTTGTCCGCCTTACTGCATTGTTAACGTAGGTGCTCACAATAACTGCGAGTATTTGAGAACGATCAGACATAATCACTAACCATAGTACAGATTAACGCGGTACAATATGTTTTTTTTTTTTTTTTATTGCTTAGATGTGTGGACGAGCTCACAGCCCACCTGGTGTTAAGTGGTTACTGGAGCCCATAGACATCTACAAAGTCAATGCGCCACCCACCTTGAGATATAAGTTGTAAGGTCTCAGTATAGTTACAACGGCTGCCCCACCCTTCAAACCGAAACGCATTACTGCTTCACGGCAGAAATAGACAGGGCGGTGGTACCTACCCGCGCGGACTCACAACAGGTCCTACCACCAGTAATTACGCAAATTATAATTTTTGCGGGTTTCACTTTTATTACACGATGTTATTCCTTCACCGTGGAAGTCAATCATGAACATTTGTTGAGTACGTATTTCATTAGAAAAAATGATTACTAAAAATTATTACAATTGTTAGTAATCGGCGCTATGAAGGTAGGTATCGATCGACAATTACATCGAACAGCGAACTACAGCTGAATCGTAAAAGCTAACGACTTGAAGGCAAACCCTAACTTTGATGGCTGACTTAAAGCTTCCGTCGAAGCTACAAGCTTTCAACCCAATGTTATGACAGGCTCAAAGTTTTGATATTGTTACGTTAGAACAGGTGAATATTTAGTAATTACATTAAAGAGAACTTAGTTTCTTTTTTGATGGCTTTTTTATTGCTTAGATGGGTGGACGAGCTCACAGCCTACCCTACTGGTGATAGGACCTCTTGTGAGTCCGCGCGGGTAGGTACCACCACCCTGCCTATTTCTACCGTGAAGCGGTAATGCGTTTCGGTTTTAAGGGTGTAGCCGTTGTAACTATATTTGAGACCTTAGAACTTGTATCCCAAGTTGGGTGGCGTATTTACGTTGTAGATGTCTATGGGCTCCAGTAATCACTTAACACCATGTGGGCTGTTAGCTCTTCCACCCATCTAAGCATTAAAAAATATGTGGTTGCTGGAGCCCAAAGACACCTACAACGTAAATGAGACACCCACCTTGAGATATAAGTCTGAAGGTCTCAGATATAGTTGCTTTGGAAGGTAGAACGAGAAAACACACATAGCACATATCCATATAGTAATAAAACGCCGTCGTTTTGAAGATAGGCAGGTATTACTTTTCCCTGTGAGCCCGCACGAGTAGGTACCACTACCCTGCCTATTTCAGCAGTAATGCATTTCGGTTTGAAGGGTAGGGCAGCCGTTGTATTAAAAACTAGAACTTAGAACTGACGTCTCAAGGTGAGTGGCGGCATTTATATTGTTGATTACGTCTATGAGCTCCAATAACCACTTAACAGGTGCGCTGTGACCTCGTCCAAACTTAGCAATAAAAAAGATGTGTGGTGTCGTGGGACAGCGGATAGGAACGAAGTTCCTTATTATAAAAAAATATTAATTTAAAGTTCTATTCGAGGTATAAAGAAAATAAAACTGGAGGTTTCGCAACAACCCACGGTCATTCGGTAACGTGCGAACTTATTGTGGTACACTTCATTCACGGTTGTTTGCTTAAGAGTTAGTGTATTGCGCAAACGAACGCTCTGAGATCATGGTCAATGAATGATAAAAAAATATGTTATTTTTTGTACGTTGTTACAAAGTTAAGTCGTATACTGTGGGCATTACTAATAAAAATCTTACGTTACGGACGTTTTTTCCCAGTTAAAACCCCTCCGCATCATCCCATAAGGAACTTCGTTCCAAAACATATTCAAAAAAGTGGTTGCCCATGGATATTAACAGTGCCAGCTCGGCGGTTAGTTATAGTACACTATAAGTCAAACTGCTGCCACGACTCCGACCCTTCTTCGCTCATTTCTCGTAACCTGACCCCTACGCTAGAGCCTTGAGGTGTAGTATTGCCGGGTAAGCGAAACTAAGCACTAAAAGGGTTTTTTTTTATTTCTAATTCTCGTTCTTGTGTTCTGCCCTTTGATGTTTGCCCTTAATCTTGTTCGCTGTTTTATTGACTTACCTATAACTCGGTTTCGGGATAAATACAACTTTGTAATATATGTAATACTAAAATGTATATGACTCTTTCATAGATCTATAAAGTAGAAATGAGTTCGTATAGCCCAAGACCGTAACGTAAATACTTGGAAGACACTTTTTTTTACCTAAGCTGATAGCCTTGAGAGGCTATTTCAGCGTAACCTTAACTAGTAGGTGAACTCACGGGGCTCAAACCTGACGACGTTGCTAACACGAACCCTAGCAAGAGCCGTGCTTCGCAGAATCTACCACCGGCTCAGAAACGTGACCCACTGAGAAGATTCGGCGAGAAACTCAGTGGGCTGTGTCTGTGGGTTAATTTACTCGTCGAGCCCTTCTTCGCAAGCGACGGGTTCGACGAGAACGATGACCGTTACTAGCACCGTTAGTGGATTGGGAGGTTCCGAAATGACGTGTTTGGGGCGACGTCGACTGCTTTCCATTCTATCCGCAGGATCGGGAATGTAGCTAAGGGCGGCCACGATGAGAGGGTTCTCGTGTCTTGCCGCTTTATCGAAGTAGGAAGACACTCACACTCATTATTAAGTAACTCAAGGTTAAAATAGAAATTTCTCACGGCTGGCGGTCACGGTCATACACTTTGCGGTATCGAGATGTTTTTATTAAATAGCTATTATTTTACTTATTTTCTACAATTTATTTGATAGCGTCATTGTATCTATCGCTTCTGGCGACTTTTTAAGCCAAGTACGATTGTTTTCTTAACCAAACCAGAAAACTAGACAACGCTTTTGAATCTAGACAATACAATTTCAACGCATTACGTAGTCGTAAACATAAAAAAGCCATAAAATGTCTCGATGTGATTAAAACTATATTTACGGTGAAATCTTGGACTTTTTTATAGTCATTATATTATTTCCAACGTTTTGAATACTGTAAATTTTTTTGGCTGGTCCGCGACACGAAACGACTAGAAAAATCGCGCGATTAAGCCATAAAAAAAAGATGTGTGGTGTCGTGAGACACCGGATAGGAACGAAGTTCCTTATTATAAAAATATTAATTTTAAAATCTATTCGAGGTATAAAGAAAATAAAACTGGAGGTTTCGCAACAACCCACGGTTATTCGGTAACGTGCGAACTTATTGTGGTACACTTCATTCACGGTTGCTTGCATAAGAGTTAGTGTATTGCGCAAACGAACGCTCTGAGATCGTGGTCAATTAATGATAAAAAAGTATGTTATTTTTTGTACGTTATTACAAAGTTAAGTCGTACACTGTGTGCATTACTAATTTGTACGTTTTTACAAAGTTAAGTCGTACACAGTGTGCATTACTAATAAAAATCTTACGTTAGGGACGTTTTTTCCCGGTTAGCAACGTTCCACAAGGAACTTGGTTCCAAAAACAGTTGTATTTTACTATGACCCAGTCAGCCGTCGGTAGGAGGAAAGTGCGAACCATTACACCCTGAATGCCCATTCTTCATAACCGCGACGACATCCATCAGGCCAGCTTATGCTGTACTAGATCTCTGTTAAGCTCCAACGATTCTGTGCACGCCTGTTTTGTTCTTGTAACTGTGAAAAGAATGCTTATATCCTGCTGTCACACCGTTAAATGAATGCGGCGCGGATCGCGAGCCATTCCCAATAGCGCAAGTCAGAACCAATAAGGTTGCCGAATTGGGAACATAGTTCAGTACCCTCTTAGTTATATCTTTTGAAAATGTGTTTGATTAAAGTCGGCCTAACCTAAAAAGATAAGATATACCGTGCATACGTGTCAAGAGTTGCGATTGTGTTCGAATCCTGCAGGCAGATACCAAATGTTTGTAATGAAATACATACATACTTAAGAAATATGCATGAATTACTTCTACGATGAAGGAATTACATCAAAAAATTTTACTTTGCGTAATTACTAGTAGTAGGACTTCCTGTGAGTCCGCACAGGTAGACACCGTGGCCTTGTCTAATTCTGCCGTGAAGCAGTAATGCGTTTCGGTTTGAAGGGCGGGGCAGCCGTTGTAACTATACTGAGACCTTAGAACTCATATCTCAAGATAGGTGGCGGCATTTACGTTGTGGATGTCTATGGGCTTCGGTAACCAATTAACACCAGGTGGCCCATGAGCTCATCCACTCATCTAAGTGACAAAAACAAATCGCAGAAGTATACCCGTAAATAAAAGACATCGGAAATTGCTTCTGGAGTCATTGGCTTACTCACTTCCGTGAAGAAATCACACAATAATAACCGTACACATAGCACCAAACGAATTAAGCACGATGTAAACAATTCCTAAAAACAATCTGTTCTCGGTACAAATAAAATACAATAATTGATCGTTCATAAACCGAAAATTACCTTCTCCAAATTAACGTATGTAATAAATTCTATAACAACACTGAACAACAGCTCTATATACACAACAATTATTCATAAGCCATCAATTAATTAATGCGTTATCTGTTTGTTTGTTCCACGATCGTCGTTTATATCGATTGACATTTATTATTACGTTAAATCATCTATCTCGTAAAGTTATAAGCTCCGCGAAAAATACAACAACGTCGTAAGATATCTATATATATAAAAATGAAACCCGTTTTCCGTTGTCACGACATAACATGAAAACGGCTTGACCGATTTGGCTAATTTTGGTCTTGAATTATTTGTGGAAGTCCAGAGAAAGTTTAAAAGGTATAAAAATATGAAAATTCACGGAATTAAATAAAAATAACAATTTTGTTTTCCCTTTGACGTGTCCCCCGTCGGACGGATTCCTTTTGTTTGTTTTAAGTTTATTCTATATAAAAGTTTAGGTCTTTTATTTATCGAATGAGGCACTACGAAGTCTGCCGGGTCAGCTAGTTATAATATAAAGATAGCCTTCGTCTACCGCTGACTGGTGCGTCCTGTTTCTAATTGACTCAATGGTCCTTCATAATTGATTTGACGCGGAAACACCTGACTCTTTTTTTTATTGCTTAGACGGGTGTACGAATTCACAGCCCACCTGGTGTTAAGTGGTTACTGGAGCCCACCTTGAGATATAAGTTCTAAGGTCTCAAGTATAGTTACAACGGCTGCTCCGCCCTTCAAACCGAAACGCGTTACTGCTTCACGGCACCCTGATAAAATTACCATTTTTAAATGGCTCTAAGAATGTGATGTAGCCAATGCCCTTCACACGAAGTTGAAAATGATTTATTTTTATCATAAAGAACAAAATACAGGCAGTAAGTTATTGAGCTATGATTTTATTAATTTCTTACAATACGGTGTAATAGATAGACATAAAGACGCGCGGTTCCCGCGCCCCTACTTAAAATAATTCCTTCATTCGCGACTTGGGATTTACCACGTAAACTGTTGCTGTTGGAAATTTATAAATTTTAAACAATTCACTTCATACAAAATCCTAAAAATTGGAACAAGAGAAGTATTAACCAAACATATTCTTACCACGAAGTAGTTATACATTCAAATATAGTAATCTATCAGTAGCAATAGGCGGCGGCTTGACAGTGCCATATTGCAGATTGCCTCAGAATAAGGGTGATTACTTCCCATTAGGTGGGCCGTATGATTGTATGCCTACAATGGCAGTAAATAAAAACTCTCAAATCTCAACTTAATATTTTTTTAAATATCATTGCTGAAATGTGTGTGAGAGAGAGAGAGAGTATTCTTTATTGTACACCAAAAAACAAATAAACAGTGCGATACATTAAAAAAAAAAATGTGCGAACAAGCTCAGTCCATCTGATGTTAAGCAGTACCCGTATATAAAAACCACAACGCCAATACCACCAACCATCGACCGGAAGATACACAGCATAAACTGATAGACGTAGATTAGAATTGACAAAAAAAATCGATAAAAATCGAAAAAATAATCGATATGGTTCACGTAAAAAATTACGTTGCAAGTCTTCTGATTTGAACAAGAGGTAAGGGCATGGGCACACGACGCTTCGTAATTTATGATGTGAGCTCACGGGCGCCACGCTAAGCCGAGCACCGATAAAATGTCGCTCGCTGATATAACCACGTAAAAAAAAAAATATATTCGATAATGTCTATTTTAATAGGCAATTTCCTTAATCCTATATCAATGTCCGATTTTTGGCAATGCATTGTAATAAGGCTTAATAATAATAAGGCGTTATTATAAATTATAAAATATATCAAAATAATGACGTCAACCCTCCTTGGGAATGCTTTTGTTGACCTTGGGCCTAGGCTGTATTATTGGCTTAGAGTCAGACTTTGGCTCTTCGTCGCCTTCTACGACACACATGAGCCCAATGAGTTTGGGTTGGGAGTATTCTTATACACAACCTGAAAATGGCACCTGTGACGGAGAAGTTGAGAAGCGCGCGTTTGGAATTGTATGGATATATGACGAGACGAAATGACAATGCGATTATTAAGAGAGTTTTAAATATGATTGTGGGAGGTTTTAGAGGAAAAGGTAGACCTAAGAAAAAATGGATAAATTGCATGAAAGACGATATGTGTAAGAGGGGAGTGAGCAAAGAAATGGTATATGATAGAGGAGTATGAAGGAGAAAACATGTTGCGCCGACCCTAGATGTCTGAGAGAAGGGCAGGTAATGATAAATTTATTTAACCCTTTTACGTTGAATGCGCTTAGTACTAACAAACTTAAAATTCGACCTCGGCTCATTAGGGCCGCTACTGTTTTCTTCCCTGAGATCCACAAATAGGTTGTAGTGAATATTAGTCAATATTGGGTAGGCCTCACAAATCTACCGTTTCAGTTTTTTGTTTATTGCGAACATGGGAGGACGAGCTCACAGCTCACCTGGTGTTAAGTAGTTACTGGAGCCCATAGACATCTACAACATAAATGAGCCACCATCTCAGTTCTAAGATCTCAGGTTAGAACTCCACCCTTTAAGATAAATCATGCAATTGAATTAACTTGAATTTCATTATTGAAGTTAAGAGGTAACGTTCTCTTATATTGGGCTCAGCAACCCGGAAGATCACAATATCTAAATAATACGTTATAAAAGCGACATTTTAGCGGCCGCCCCTTCCCACACATACGAACGTTAAAAGCCTACCTTATATGTTAATGTACCCTGTTCATTTGTGTTAACAATTTATTGTTTCGGAGACAATTCCTTCTTCATGATATTAACCGGAGAGAGACTTCAAATGTCTTCCGCTTCCGAACTTTCGAAAGTTCAACCTAAGCTTTCACGTTATTTTATACTTATAAACAATATACGATTGAAACATTACGCAGGAATGGACTGAAATATTCAGGAGCATAATTCAATTTAATTTACAAAAAACACACAGAATTACCATCACCTCCCATCAGTATTCAGATCATAAGCGAAGTCGCTGACAAAACTTAACGATCTCTTTTCCATATATTTGCGTCTACTAAAAAAATATTGTTTGTCTGTTTGTTCGTAATTTACACACTCACACGCCTTCTATCCTGTGAGTTCAAGTTTTGCACGGGCATTATTAGCACGAACGATTTTTTGTCGGTGGTTCCAAAAAGGGTGTATTTTGAACTGGTGGTAGGACCTCTTGTGAGTCCGCAAGGGTAGGTACTACCGCCCTGCCTATTTCTGCCGTGAAGCAGTAATGCGTTTCGGCTTGAAGGGTGGGGCAGGCGTTGTTATTATACTGCGACCTTAGAACTCATATCTCAAGGTGGGTGGTGCATTTACGTTTTAGATGTCTATGGGCTCCAGTAACCACTTAACACGCCAGATGCATTACACGCATTCTTCTATCGGGAAAGCTTATTTAGTATTTTCTTTGGTTTTTATGAGTTAGTCTATATAATTTAAACTAAATTTTCTTTGTCATCGTGTCAGCTATGTAGTATTAGAAATGTAGGTAATAATATAATGATAGTATTGTATGTGTTCACGCTCGGGACAAATAATAAGACGATTTGTGTATGTTTTAGTCCGACAATATTAATTAGATAAAATATTTGAGAGTTTATAAAAAAGGCGCCAAAGTCGTGATTTTTTTTTTAAGGGATTTTATGACCTGGTAACTAAGACTTTTAAGTCATGTCTTATTTTAATTTATATTCATATTTTTATGTAAAATTATATTATGGAGTGAAATGAAATGAAGACGATTAATTTGAGACATTAATTAACTGGGATGAAATTAAATGATATGAGATGAGATGATATGGGATATCCTATGGGATCCTATGGGATATCCTACCACCAGTAAAAAATGGGTGATCAGATTCAGGGTGATCGTAATATGGTCCTCCCGTCGGAGCCAATATGAGATCAGGCAAATAGGGACGTCACCTGCGTTTAAGTGGCTTGACATCGTGGAACATATTCACTAATTAGGTGATTTGTATGTATTTCACATGCGATCCCTAATACGATATCGGGTTGAGGGAATAGAACTGTAGAGATATACGACAAAGCGAAGATCTTCCACCGAGCGGGTGATATTTGCTCGGTGGACCGACGGTCCGAATGTTGTTGTTCGGAACATGTATATATGCGCTTTATATTGAAAATGTCGTAAGCGAGATTCAGGCATCTGTCAAATATCTTGCGTTGTATGATGGCTACCCGCCACAGAACTAAGTTTCCGGAAATTATCTAGAAATATTGAAAATCCAAAGCGTTCGTAGCACGTATGTATGCCGTAGATCTGGCTACAACCTGGCTACAGTGGCTATAGGAAACAGGTATTCTTAATACGCTTTTATTAGCTTCAGACGTATGTATGTTTGTAACGGAATCTTTGAACATGATTTTGACCCCCTTCAAAACGTCGGATTAACTCGAAATTTGGTATACTTATTAAGGACCGATGACAATTCAATATTAAAAAAATGATTGAAAAACAAATGAAAAAATTGAAATTCAACTAAAAAATGAAAAATAAATAATAGTTTTAAAAAACTAACAAAATACACTTTTATAGAAAATCCAACTAAAAAATAAAAAATACTTTTTAATAAATATGAATTAAAAATAGTGTAAGAAAAAATGATTTTATTGTAAAAAATGGCCTGGGGTGCATGGTATCAGTACTTATAAATATTTTATGAACAGATATGAGTAGAAGGGTTATTTTGATAGTAAACGAGCGTATTTTTTTACTTTTTTAAAACTATTATTTATTCTTTGATAGTTTTTTCGCTCTACATCTATGAGCATAGGAACTCATGACCGGCCTCACGCGATAAAACCAGTCCATAGACATCGAAACGAGAGCTGCATCCAGATAGTGGTCCCATTCCTTTTATCCGGCTACTCTCATATGTATACACTTACCGAACCCGAGTCATTTGGACGCAACAACCATCACTCTATGAACGAATGACAATGATCACATCTATAAAAATCTCAGTCTTCATTATTATTTTTTATTGCTTTCATAGGTGGACGAGCTCACAGCCCACCTGGAGTTAAGTGGTTACTGGAGCCCATAGACATCTACGACGTAAATGCGTCGCCCACCTTGAGATATTCTAAGGTCTCAAGTATAGTTACAACGGCTGCTCCGCCCTTCAAACTGAAACGCATTACTGCTTCACGGCAGAATTAGGCGGGGCGGTGGTGCCTACCCGGGCGGACTCACAAGAGGTTCTACCACCAGTTTATAAACAAGAAAACACAAAAAAAAACAATAATAATCGTTTTATTGTTATCAATCTTTTTTAATAGAACATCGAGTGACCGATTGGCGTCCATTTATATTCGATTCATTCACTCGCGGCGACAGGTGCCGCGCTCTGAATAATTAAATTTTGTTAAGCTGTTAGAGCGTGTGCGTACGTCGTGCGACAAAAACTCGCGACCGAACGACTCTAGAGCAGAGACGCGCTACCCAAAAAGTCGCACCGGTAACCTATATGTGGGAATGAGTTCCTCGCTCGGGGCATTTCAATATTGCAATTACTGTTACGTTATAATACTCCTTGTAAAAATGAGTATTAAAAAAAATATCTAATATTTAAAAAAAAAGACATGCCCGCTGAGTTTCTTGCCAGTTTTTCTCAGGACGGAGGCTAGTTTTTGTGAATTGGCGGTAGTTCTTTTTGACGTTCAACAATTATGTACTTTCATTTATGTTGAATATTTTTTTATTTATTTTCATTGTGATTTTATATACACACCTGCGAGATACTTTAACTTACTTACTTAGGCTTCTTGAACACTTTTTAAATACGTGGAATTAAAGTAACAGTTTAATAATTTATTATCAAACCACCAACCAGAACTCACAAATATTTGGCCGCAAAAGGCCATTGTGGTTCAATTGAAGCACAGATTTGTAATTACTATTTTTATAGAAAGCTATAACTGCCGCCGAGCGAGTTATTATCCCATAAACCGCTGGTCAGAATTCTGTTCCTCCTGTATAATGGTTTCTCGCCAGATTTTCTCAGCAGGTCGCGATTCCGATCCGGTAGTAGATTTATTCGTGAAGCAGTTCCTCTTGAGTTATTAGGTTCCCTTAAGAGGCGCTCGGACAGCTGTTAGCAAATCCTATCCGTCCTGACTGAGCCCTTGTTCGCCCACCTGTCCTTGTTAAACTGGAAAGGTCTTCGGGCTACCAGTAATACTTCTTTCATGAAAAAAAGAATTCTGATGATTAGGGATCTATTGTAGACGATATTACGAACTTGAAAATTTCTTTAGCGCGTTTGCAGTGTTATAAAACTTCTTTTATTCTAAGATAGTTACCGCCACGTTAATAACGGAGTATCCCCTTCCTTGACCGTGGCACCACTGACTACCTGAGACCGGTGCATTGGCGCACGAGGTGTTTTCCGAGAGCCTTTCTCACACATTCTGCCAAATTTCCCGAATGAACCCATTTCCTCAATATTTCCGAGGACCTCGTATGAAGTTTACGGGTTTTTTTACTGGTGGTAGAACCTCTTGTGAGTCCGCACGGGTAAGTACCATCGCCCCGCCTATTTTTGCCGTGAAGCAATAGCGCGTTTCGGCTTGAAGGGTGGGGCAGCCGTTGTAACTATTCTTGATACCTTAAAACTCATATCTCAAGGTGGGTGGCGCATTTACGTTGTAGATGTCTATGAGCTCCGGTAACCACTTAATACCAGGTGGGCTGTGAGCTCGTCCACCCATCTAAGCAATAAAAAAAACGTACTTCAAAGTATTAAACTTATTCGAAGTAGACTTAGGATTCAGCGGCTCACCTGCTGAAAATGGTAATCAGAAAAAAAACGTGTTTCAACTGTTACTTACCTATTTATTAATTTATTTTCATTTTACAAAAATCAGACGAAAAAAAGTGTAGCACATTGTACACTAATGCCTTTATAAAGCATAAATGAAAAAAAAAACATATTTATTTTAGACCAAAAAAGGGGTATTTTATTGAATTTTCCCTGAAAATTAAGGTTTTTTTTATTTATACCCATTACACGCCGTCGGGAAAATTTACCACTTTTGTATTAATAAAAGAAAAGCAACCCGTGGTCCGGCTAGTCAGAAGAGCTATTATTTTAATGTGTTTGAGGCTAGGACCTCATGTCTCAAAAAGAGGTGTTTGCATTATCTGTGCTCATTCGGAGAAATGACATAAAGACCTTGATTAAAAACGGTCGAGAATATGTTGATATTAAATAGAGTGGCGGTGAGGATACTCGGTCAGAACAGAGCAAGGGATAAATACGACTGTTGTCTTCTACGTTATATTCATATTCAAACATTATAGATGATATGTTTTAAATATAAATAAGCAAATGAAAACCACCTCTGGTTTTCCTGTTGGTCAACTTTTTTTTTTTTTTGTTTACTATTGTTGCTAGACCTGGATTGATATCAATAAATGATGTTAAAAGAAATTATCTAATACTGGCCTCTGCCTGCGACTCCATCCGCGTGGAATATTTACTTTGGCATAACGCTAAATTTTACTCCCACTCCATTTACGTAGAAAGTGAAAATATTATTGATTGAATTATAGAATGTTAAGGAGCTATTTAAACAACTATTTTGAAACATTCTTTATTGGTGCTCCACTTGTATTGGCCTTACCGTGATGGTATATAAACCGACAGCCTTCCTCAATAAATGGGTTATCTAACACTGAAAGAATTTTTCAAATCGGACCAGTAGTTCCTGAGATTAGCGCGTTCAAACAAACAAACTCTTCAGCTTTATAATATTAGTATAGATTTAAAATGATCTTCGAACATTGGACGTAATTTAGCTAAACCTAATAAGCGCCGATCCGCCTATAGCTGTCCCTCTCATGTATTATAGACTTTTCAAATGATCAAAGAAATTGAATCAAATAAAACGCTTGCGAACATTCCGACAAATATTGAACGCAATATTACAAATTTGGCAGCCATTTTGTCGAAATTAACCTTTCAAAATGGAGTGTCTCCGTGTAAGTAGGTCAACACAAGTGTGCCAACTAATATCGAGAACGGGCGAGCTGAAATGTAACTTAACGCTCTGTTATAAGACACCATTTCAGCCCTTTAATATGCGTGTTAAAATGAATTTCAGTTCTCAGAGATCCTAAGTGCAACTATAGTGTCTGCCATTAACAATTGCAATGTCATTAAATGTAACTAATTGTAAATGCTAAAACACCGCAAATTGAATAAAATTAATGTTACAACCGTATCTATATATTAATACGTGAAGCAAAAACTTTGTGCCCCTTTTTGCGAAAATTGCGCGGACGGTGAAGTATGAAATTTACCACACATATAGAGAATATAGAGAAGGAGCGCACAATGCTAATATTTTTTTTAAATAATGCAATAAAAAATACATTAAATCAATAAAGAAAACATTACACACCCTACCATTTATTTGACACACACACGCATGCATACTATTTGTTTATTGTCAAACTTTTCTTATCGCATAAAGTCTATTTTCATATTGAGAATAGATTAAATATTGTTTGTCTTTGTTAATATTTGTCTAAAGTGTAGTTTTGGCGAAATCTGTGATTACATAAGTATAGTAAATTTTTAAGTATAGTAGTATAGTATAATACATAGTAGTAAGTATAGTAAATTTTTAAGTTGTGTTTAAGTGTGTATATGAATATGTATGTGAATATGTGAGTATATGATAGAGATTATATATAGATATATGTGTAAATTTTATATTATTATCATGATATAAAATTGTGTACGTTGTTTATGTGATTATATATATATACCGTGTATGTGTTTGTATATTGTATAATGTAGTTTGGTTGTTTCACATTAAATTATGCACCTACCACAGGATTGTCTACACCACCCTTGGTTGACTGGTAGAGAATGCCTCAGGCATTAAGTCCGCCATTGTACTTATGTGCATTAAGTTGAATAAATCAATAAATAAATAAATAGTCTTGGATAATAGAACCATAATAATGTTCAAACTTATAATTTCAGTTAATTATAGTCGAATTTCGACTACTGCGGGATCACTAGTTTTATTAAAATTATTAAACGGTTAGCTGGTAGATAACTCAATTGTTGAATTAAGCTCGCCATTTTTTTTTTATTATCTTATCGCAATTAGTGTATTATATTAACTGTGTGTACAAATAAAGAATAAATAATAAAATATACTCGTACTGACGTTCAAGAGCATAATTTACGGTTACTACCGTTTATGTCATTAAATGAACCAAATCCGCTGAGCGTGTAACAGTAAGCCGCAATCAACAGTAAATAAGTCATTAATAACCTTAACATCAATAAATCGCGAGCACTAACGATACAAACAAACACGTATATATACGTAATCAGTGTTGCCACAAAATCGTTTGAAATTCGCGCAATCAGCGCCGCGGCGGTCGACATCCGAACTGAATTTAATTTATGGCTTTTTATTTACATATCTGATGTAATCGCAGGGACCGTTCGGGGAATTAATAATTGTTTTGTGATTAATGATCTGTGATAATGTAAACTAGATAAGGGACACATTATGCGATCGTGAGTCTGGAGAGTGTGACAACCGTTACAGAGCACCATGATCCTTTGACCTCACGTCTCAACGGGACAATAAATAAATAAATAAATAAATATTTACTAACAATCACGCCACGTTAACTGGTCCCGTGATAAGTTCGTAAAGAACTTGTGTTACAGGTACCAGATAACGGATATAAATGTAAGATTTTTATTATACACATACATTTTTTTTTATTGCTTAGATGGTTGGACGAGCTCATAGCCCACCTGGTGTTAAGTGGTTACTGGAGCCCATAGACATCTACAACGTAAATGTGCCACCCATATAGTTACAACGGCTGCCCCGCTCTTCAAACCGAAACGCATTACTGCTTCACGGCGGAAATAGGCAGGGGGCGGTGGTACCTACCCGCGCGGACTCACAAGAGGTCCTACCACCAGTAAATTAAATATATTTAATATACATCCATAACCCTGGAAAAGACATTTATATTTATCATACAAATATTTTCCCTTGGGGGGATTTGAACCCGCGACCCCCTTGTGTAGTGACCATGTCACTTACCACTACACCAGACGGCTGCTGTGGTAAGACGTGATAAGCCAAGGCTTAGATTTCTGTAAGTGACGGATCATAAATTCTAAAATTTTAACGAATATTTACGTGAAACTTTTATTCCGGCGAGTGACTTAACAGTCGTCCAATATTTTTCTTTGGGCAAGATTAATGATTTGTGAAAGTTTGCTAATTTTTGCTCGGGCAGTTTGTAATGAATTCCGCCGATGGCGCAGTCGCTGTTTTATGCCGTACCTCGAACGATCTAAGTGGACTTTTGGGAAATCTTATATACATTCGTTTGTGTGGGAAACTTCCAGAATATTCGTAAAGGCTTTGAATTTTTGATTTTTACTGGTGGTAGGACCTGTTGTGAGTCCGCACGGGTAGGTACCACCACCCTGTCTAGTACTGCCGTGAAGCAGTAATGCGTTTCGGTTTGAAGGGTGGGGCAGCCGTTGTAACTATACTTGAGACCTTAGAACTTATATCTCAAGGTGGGTGGCGCATTTACGTTGTAGATGTCTATGGGCTCCAGTAACCACTTAAAATCATGTGGGCTGTGAGCTCGTCCACCCATCTAAGCAATAAAAAAAAATAAAAAAAATATGCTAAGTGTGGATTTTCGATTACCCGCCAGAAGTTATCCGTCAATTGGAACTTGACAGAATATTAATTAACTGTAAATGTTGATTTGTTTATTTTGAATTACGTACCTGCTCAGTATTATCCTGTGAATAACTATTTAAAAATATTATAGCTGGAAAAAGCGTGTTTTTTTTAGTTTTGTAAACTGTTATTTATTTTCCATGTTTTAGTTTTTTTTATAAAAGCGTATTTTTTTTTACACAATTTTTTATGAAATTTTGTGTTACAATTAAACATCGACATGTCAATAATATTTATTTGTACAGTGGTTGAATTAGGCTTTGTTAATATTGTGGCAGAGCTGTTAAAATTGGGAGCTAGTCTCAACAAAAAATCGCTAATCCTAATTATCCTAGAAAGGATAACGGATATAACTGCTTAAAATATTGAATTGTCATCAGTCCTTGATAAGTATGCCAAATTTTGAGTTAACCCGACATTTTGAAGGGGGTCAAAATCATGTTCAAAGTTTCCGTTACATACACACATTTAGACGTCTGAAGTTAATAAAAGCGTATTAAAAAGGCTAGTGTTGATTCAGCGAGGGAAGAGGGGATACAGAGGCGTAGACTAAACTCTACCCGCGTTTCCTCCGAAACATGAGGTCACTCTCATTGCACCGGCGAGGCGGACATCGTACCCGCATCATTAAATTCTCGTTAAGGAAACTGGTTATTTGTTAGGGTAGCTATCTATCACGACGTGCAATTCTGCTGCCGGGTATCTTTATCTTATCTATACTAATATTATAAAGAGGAAAGATTTGTTTGTTTGTTTGTATTGAATAGGCTCCGTAACTACTGAACCGATTTAAAAAATTCTTTCACTGTTTGGAAGCTACACTATTCCCGAGTGACATACGCTATAATCTTTTTTGAAAAAAATTAGGGATCCTTACTAAAACTCCAATAATGCAACCCAAAGTGTAAAAAAATTACCTAAAATATTTTTTACATCGCGTGCCCTGCGAAAACTATTGATGAAAGAATAAAATAATGTCCTACGACTTTGTAGAACACATTATTATTTACAAAAAGTGTCGTGACAGCATATTTCTAACTAATAGAGTTATGCCGCAATAAGTGTTCTTTTATTTTAAAAAATAAAACAACGTCAAATATCGTTGAAATTTTTGTTAAAGACCCGAGCGGAGCCGGAGCGGGCCGCTTGTTTCAAATAAAACGATCAATCAATCGCTACATTCTGCGAAGCACTGCTCTTGCTAGGACCAGTGCTGGCAACACCTCCGACTTGAGCCCCGAGTGCTCACCTACACGCTAAGGTAACAGTCATATAGCTTCTCAAGCCTATCAGCATAGGTAGGATAATAAAAAACAAGCAAAACATTATAAGACTATCATAGAAAGGGCTATTTTTTTTAATGAGTTTATATTTGGGCGTGTTGCAAGCTCCATACACGGATGTTGGCTTGAAATAAGTGTAAGTGGTGGTTATTTAATAAAAATAATGTGTTTTCAAGGTCTCCTGACAAAGCTGTCAACGCCATAAGTGTATATTGTCGGGGCGAGTCATCGAGTGCCAATGCCTCACAAAAACACAATAGAAAGAGGGTAAACAAATTTGTCTGCTCCTAAGATCCTATTGGCAATCTACCGGTGATATGTCAGGAATTCGTTAAAATGGGAGGCAGCGGCTTGGCTCTGGCCCTGGCATTGCTGAAGTCCACGGGCGACCGTAACCACTCACCATCAGGTGGGCCGTATGCTCGTCTGCCTACAAGGGCAATAAAAAAATAAATAAAAAAAAATGATGGTAAAAACCCGTAAAATAGTAATGTTTCCAGTATACTTATAAGTATAGGAGTAAGTTTAAAACAATTAATAAGCAACATATCCTTTAAAACAGTACAAACAATTACAATATTGTATAATTATTGTAGTATTTTTTGTTATTTCATTCCGGCCTATTTGGTTCGAAAGTAAACAGGCCACCTCAATTTGATTTTGAGATATAGCGCAATACTCCGGTCGAGTGATATTGGATAAATCTTTCAGCAGATTAACGTTAGAAACGATTTGAAATAATTCACACTGAATCAGGAATGAACAAGAGATCTGGAAGTTCTTATATCAGCTATATGAGACATCGACCTCATGTCTCAATCAGGACGGCTCTCTGGTGAATACTGGTTAAATATTTACCAGTTCATGATTATATATTATTATTCAAAGAACCGGTGGAAACAAAAAAAGATACTTATATACTTATATACTGCATATCCTTAAACAGAATCCTTTGGGACTACAATAATGTCCACGGTAGCGCGGTCTCCGTCAATGTTCCTTCGGAGTTGTCCGATTGCGCTGAACTAATTTTAAGTGAAATAGATATTTTTTACAATTGTCTCACAACTTACAGGAAAAATCTGTCGCGGATCATTTCCCAATTAAATATAAATTAATCTTATGCAATCAATCAAATGTAATCAAATCTTAGTTATATAATTTTTTATTTATTTTTGTTGTTAATGCACCTATAATTGAGGTGACATCTGCCATGAACTTTTGTCAATTGGTCAACGTTTTGTATTGATGATCACTTTGTTGGTGCAACTTAATAAATAAATAAATATAAGATTTTCACAAATGACTATCGCCTATCTCAGAGAAACATCATATACCGTTCTACATTTTCATAGACATACTGTAAATCACTTGGTCGTTGATAGCCCTCGAAGCAGTGACTGCAAGACCCGAGAATCCACGAGTCCATCTGCCACCAATGCCAAATCGAAGTAGGAACAAATCCATCGAAAGCTCCGCACAGTAACTCACGGAGGGGAGGCAAGCCGTCCCGATTCTACGAAACGTAACATTTCACGTTGTATCTTAATTTAAATTTACACAAACTTCGGCCCGTAACTCTTCGCTCTGTCGTAAAACAACCCGAAATAAAATGGAGTCGCTAGAGCAGGAGCCACGATCGATGCCGGGAGATGTATTCGCCTACAGTGATCTTCAGCATCCTGGGTTATTTTACTTTATTAATTCAAATGGAGAAACGAAATCAAAACTCTATCAGAATTAAGTGGCCATTGCAACCTAAAAGACATCTCAACGTGAATGTTGTTGTTCACCTTAAAACATGAGGTCAAGTCGCGGTGGAATTGCATAGTGGATGTGCCAGTTTTAGGATAGGCACTGACAGGCACGGTATTGGTACTACGGGCCTCAGTGTTCCAAATACATCAGCAATGCCAAGACTACTACTATCCACTTCTATAGAATCTTTTAGAACCTGTTTGAAATTTAATGTGAAAGGAAATATGGAGAAGAAAAGCTTATACCAGAAATGTATGATACTTGGAAATGCATTGTGAATGAATTCAATAATTCCATATAAAATGTATGAGTTTTGCTTCAGTGGAGTTGGGATCATCCCAAGCTTCTGAAAGATATAGCACAAAAAAAAGTAAGAGCAAGATTAAAGTCTGTCCGTAGACAGAGAGGTTCTGAGTGGTCCGCGAGACCAAAATTGTGGACAATACGAATAGCTCAATGTACTTACACTTGGAAACTCGGGTCCAGAGATAGGAACAGTAGTTCAAGCGACTCTGTGCTTACAAATGCATATACTACTGACCAAATGTCGTAAATACCAGCGCGTTGTGTTGGAGCACTCGACATTTTAAGCCTTGATAAAACCGTAATCCCTCAAAATTTGTCAAACACAAAACTAAATTTCCACTTAAGTTTCCACACAAAAGTTTTCCAAAAGTACAATTTCTAACATATTTACAGCTATTTTCAAATGACCTCCCCTGCCTCCCTGCAGTTGTAATAAAATATGTAAGAAAAACGACTTCGGACGGTTAACATCGTGTCTTGTTACGCTGGACATGTGTGAGATTTTCCATTTTATTGAGAGCCATGTTGGCGTTGTAAGTTTTCCGGCACGAATTTCAGAGTTGAGTGGTGGTTATGAAAAGGCACCTCGAAGGCCGGTGTGCTTACGAAAGATTTGGCTTTGATATTGCAGTTATATTTCTGAGAAAATGCTCCATTTTGTGTGTTTCATTCCTTTACTCTTGTTATTCTGCGGCGTCTTTTATAAAATCTCTTTGAATTTACTTTAAAGTCTTTCAAAGTTATTTGATTTTCCAGTAACTAGAAATCGGACGAAACCGACAGATAGGTACGGACCGTTGCATTTTCGGTTTTACTCAATTACTCAGGTGTATGGAGTGAAGTGGTTATTTCTTCGTGAAGACACGATTTCAGAAGAAAACCTCGAAAAATTGCAAAACTGTCCTTAAATCTCATTAAACTTATTAGCTCAACTTTTAGATTTTCTGGAATTTTGACGACTGATGTTGAATGTTGAAATATCTGTGACCGAATAGAGAGAAAACCTGGAATACTATCTATGGTACTATGGTATGGTTTGATCCCGGGGTACGATCAAAATTGGCACCTGGACAATAACGAACCTGCCACGTATTTGATACTTTTGCTAGAAAAGGTTTTAGTTAACCCACACGGCTCCTTGCTGATGTGCTTTTCTTGTTTATATTAATTGACAAGCAAGCATTTTTTCCTTTTAGTATGAAAGAAGAATATCCGATATTCTCAAATAGTTCCCCCTCCGGCCTTCGTGGGGCAGCGAGAACGTTTTGTTAACAGTTTTTTTTTTTTTGTTGCTTAGATGGGTGGACGATCTCACAGCCCACCTGGTGTTAAGTGGTTACTGGAGCCCATAAACATCTATAATGTAAGTACGCCATCCACCTTGATATAAGTTTTAAGGTCTCAATATAGTTACAACGGCTGCCCCACCCTGCAAACCGAAACGCATGTTGTCTGTAGACTCCCGTGTGCCAGTTAAGTGTGAGTTTATCTTATGATACTGAAGCTGATCACAAAATTTACTGTAAAACATTTAAGAACTAGCTTTTGCCCGCGACTTCGCCAGCGTGGAATAGTAACTTTGGCATAACGCTAAATTTTACCCGCCTCTTCATTTACGTAGAACGTGAAAATATTTTTGAATTTAATAATAGAACTTTAAAGAGTTATTTAAGGTACCAAAGTCACGCTTTTTAACCGACTTCAAAAGAAACTCTCATAGGCTAGACAGATACAGATACAGAGAAGACTCTTATACATACATTACTTTAGCGAAACTTTAACCGTTTCCGCAGCGCACGCAGTGAAAGCTCTCAAAAAGGATTAAAGCCCCGATTTTGAAAGATTCTTTATTTAAAACCCCGATTTTGAAACATTATTTACTAGTGCTCCGTTTGCATTGGTCTTAGCGTGATGTTATATAGCCCATAGCCTTCCTCGATAAATGGGCTATCTAACACTGACAGAATTTTTCAAATCGGACCAGTAGTTCCTGAGATTAGCGCGTTCAAACAAACAAACTCTTCAGCTTTATTTTATTAATAGATAATAGTATAGGTACACCGCAAAATACACTAGAGAAACGCATCGAGAGGGCGGCCCTCTTTGATCGTTGACATCAGCGCATAAAATGTTTTCCCGATACTTTGTTATGAATGAATAGATTTAGCACGTGTTTGTGATCCCGCATGACCAGGCTATAAATATGTTGTGTTCGATACAACGTATTTAGTGAATGAAGAAGGGTCGTATAGTCGATTTTTTTTTCATTTATTGCTTAGATGGGTGGACGAGCTCACAGCCCACCTGGTGTTAAGTGGTTACTGGAGCCCATCGACATCTACGACGTAAATGCGCCACCCACCTTGAGATATAAGTTTAAAAATCTCAAGTGTAGTAACAACGGCTGTCCCACCCTTCACGGCAGAAATACGCAGGGTGGGTGGTACCTACCCGCGCGGACTCACAAGAAGTCCTACCACCAGTGTTGTGTTCGATACAACATATTTAGTGTAGAAGAATCTTATAGTCGAATGTGTATCCAGTAGACAAGCGCTCTAGAGTACCTGTATACAGTAATTACAACATTTTTTTGTTGAATACAACTGCCTATTGATTTACAATGACTTATAATTTCCCTCAAACTTGGGACGATTTCTTGTTAAATCATTCGCCTTTATAATTGCCTTCATTAGACTTTCGTTTTCTTCGTCATTCAAACGATAGACTTATTTGAAACCTTATACCTTACGCAAGAAAGACTATATTTTCGCATTATGGCATCAATATTATCTTGGCTTCTTTATTGAGGTTGTTTAATTGACAAATTTAGGCCGAACTTCGGTAGCGTCCTAAGCCTTTTAGAAATAAGGTTTTATTTCGCTTGTCGGTTCTGGAGTACGATTTTTTTTTCTTCGTGGTTAATTTTGTAGGACTATTGAAGGGTTCTTGAAAAAAAATTTGATCCTTGTAAATTGTCAAGTGCTGTAATTAAGGATGGGCGGTGTTGATTTATATTTCTTTTTTTTTAGCATAGATTTTATAGTGCCCCTTTCATAATATATTTTAAAGGTGAGCATTCGTAATGTTACGTGCTGGGGTTAGGGATAAATAAAATTTCACCAAAGTTCAACTTATAAACTGTATTCAACACTTAAACACTTAAATACTACACTAACACTTTTAAGCACTCAATTCGCTTGTTCCGCTTCGCTTCAGGTGATCCATTCGCTGTTTCGCTTCGAGTAGTTCTGATTACTGACTGACTGCATGCCATTCCTTACTTTACCTGGTGACCTAGCACTGAACCACTGACTTTTGTAACCCAGGTTTTCCTAGAATAAAAGTCAGGGAACATTGTTATTGTATACCTCATAAAAAAGCCATTTCTATTATTATACTAGAGCTAAGAATTTTTGTACGTGTTTGTATTTTATGAGGCTTGAATAAATATATTATTATTATTATTATTCCTGCAACGCTTTTATAACCGGTACCTCATCCCTAGAATCATCGAGAATATTTCACACATCTGTAGTCGTAGCTTACGCTATCTGACAATAGATGGCGTTGTACACCATTTACCACTATATCCCTCGGAGCCACTAAGCACCGAACGGGATATAGATTGTCTGCCAAAATAGTGTAACAAAAAATCTGACCGATACCATTAAGCCAAGGGCTAACCCGTAAATAAACAATAAGGGACTCATAAAAACAAAGCAATTCAAAATTCAAACGGAATTGCTTCAAAATGTTTTTTTAATTCAATTTCAAGGGTGCGGAAACACGCTCGCACATTCTAACAGTTCCGTAATTGAAAATTTAACCGAATTACCATTTTTATTTCCTTTATGATCTTTAATGGGCTTTGAGGTCAGAGGCCGGTGGTCTTATCGGTCTAGGCTGTGACATACGAACTCAGCTCACTTGGTCTCAAGTGGAAAGTGCCAGGAGTTTTTTTTTATTGCCCTTGTAGGCAGACGAGCATACGGCCCACCTAATTGTGAGTGGATGACACAATTTGCACGTGGCCACCCAGAATCATGGGGTCCGAGTCTCAAAAAACGTTGTATAATGACCTTTCCGCTTTTCAAAATGCTTCTTTGGCCCACAGAGTTTTTTTTTTATTGCTTAGATGGGTGGACGAGCTCACAGCCCACCTGGTGTTAAGTGGTTACTGGAGCCCATAGACATCCACAACGTAAATGCGCCACCCACCTTGAGATACAAGTTCTAAAGTCTCAAGTATAGTTACGACGGCAGTCCCACCCTTCAAACCGAAACGCATTACTGCTTCACGGCAGAAATAGGCAGGGTGGTGGTACCCACCCGCGCGGACTCACAAGAGGCCCTACCACCAGTAATTACGCAAATTACAATTTTGCGGGTTTCATTTTTATTACACGATGTTATTCCTTCACCGTGGAAGTTACTCGTGAACATTTGTTGAGTACGTATTTCATTAGAAAAATTGGTACCCGCCTGCGGGATTCGAACACCGGTGCATCGCTTCAACACGAATGCACCGGACGTCTTATCCGTTAGGCCACGACGACTACTAAGTTGAGCACTCTTTGAATTTATAGAATTTTACGCGTTCGATATCTCCCGCATTGTTTATTCCTGCCTTTTGTACATGCTCCATCACCATGACCAAATAATTCTGGAATATTTTAGATAAATACCGTTCACGCCAAGAGCACAAATAAGCCGCGGCCGTTCCAACTTAATAGGCATTGCAAATTTACGATTCTCCCTATAAAACCGCTTATGGGCTAGCGGCAGCATGCTTGCCTCGTAAACCTCGTCCTTTATGTATTTTTTTCACTTTATTACAACAACTAGCGGCCCGCTCCGGCTCTGCTCGGGTATTTAACAAAAATTTCAACGATATTTGACGTTGTTTTATTTTTTTAAATAAAAGAACACTTTTATTCTATCATAAATAGTTTTCGCAGGGCACGTGATGTAAAGAATATTTTAGGTAATTTTTTTACACCTCGGGTTACATTATTGGAGTTTTAGTAAGGATCCCTAATACTTTTCAAAAAAGGTTATGGCCTTTGATACTCGGGAATAATGTAGCTTCCAATTAGTGAAAGAATTTTTCAAATCGGTTCAGTAGTTTCGGAGCCTATTCAATACAAACAAACAAACAAATCTTTCCTCTTTATAATATTAGTATAGATTACGACGTAAGGTTGACTGATGCTTTATATTGTTTAATAAGTTTAATAAGTTTTACTGGTGGTAGAACCTCTTGTGAGTACGCGCGGGTAGGTACCACCGCCTTGCCTATTTCTGTCGTGAAGCAGTAATGCGTTTCGGTTTGAAGGGTGGGGCAGCCGTTGTAACTATACTTGAGACCTTAGAACTTATATCTCGAGGTGGGTGGCACATTTACGTTGTAGATGTTTATGGGCTCCAGTAACCACTTAACACCAGGTGGGCTGTGAGCTCGTCCACCCATCTAACCAATAAAAAAAAAGTTGCGCGGGAAAGCTACTGGATTTTCTAAGAGCTCAGCTCGGAGTTTTGAAAGTCTAGCTGGGTCTCTAAATATCAGTAGACATTAGCTTTAGTAATTTGTCTCTATGTACCATCAATACTCTTACCTACACAATTAAAATGTTATAACCTATAAAGTTTTTTTTCTTTCGAAGAAAAATCACCCCTTTTAACGACATTCAAGGTAAAACAGAATTGAGACATCAAATAAATTACTCGGAGAAAATCCTTCCCGACGTTAAGTGGGCCGTCATTCTGTTTCACGAATGACACTCGATACAAAATCAATGGCTTTTTATCGAATTCCCGCTGTACGATGTTTCCTTTGCTGGTCGTGGGCCGAGTTATAGGATACAGCGTTTTCATATTTATTTAATTATCTTGTCGTGAATGCAAAACAGATTATTTTTAATGATATAATTTTGTAGAATTGGGATTTGTACTTTCATTATTTTCTTCCCAAGTCTTCTCTATTATTATAATTAAAAATTAACTGACACTTTAATACGCCTTGCTCCTCAAATTATCCCCGCAATCTTGCTTTTCTCTTTCATTATTTTCTCCATTTCTTAGACTCACACCTTAACGTTCCGTTTCACAATCTATTCATACATTCCGTTCTTACCCATCCCAAATATTGAATGAACATACTATACATACATCACTATGTCTGTTATATGTTTGGATAGTTACGGGTCTCAAAATGCTTCTAATTTTCAGTAGTGAAATATATTTTCTAAAAGTTCAATTGATAAATTACTGTTACATTATGGATATTTTTTTCTTACCTAAGCATAGGAAGGCTATTTCAGCTTCTCCTTGATGTGTAGGTGAGCTCACGGGACTCAAGTAGTGCTTTGCAGAATCTAACACCGGATCGGAACCCACTGAGAACATCCGACAAGAAACTCAGTCGACTGTGTCTATGGGTTAATTTACTCGTCGAGCCCTTCGTCGCAAGCGACGGGTTCGGCGAGGACGGTGACCGGTGCTTGAAGTACCTAAAAGCACGGTTACTGGATCAGTAGGATCCGTAATGGCGTGTTTAGGGCGACCTCGACTGTTTACTACACTGTTTGGTCCACAAGATTGGAAATGTTTTAGATAAATAGATAAAGCTATCATACATAACATTAATCCATTTAATAATAGAAGTGGTAACAAGATGATCGACTCTACGCTAGTTAAGCTTTGTTAAAAGTAAAGAAATTTTAACAAAAGTTCCAAGCACATAAAATATTAAGAAAACATAAGGTAGCTGTGTCTGACTCTCGCTCATAACTTGCACCACAATAAAAACGCCGTGAAAGCCAAATGAGCGTTATTCAAAGAAATCTTTTATGCGTTTAAATAAACTCTTTCATCTATTACCCGGGAGACGAATCCCCTTCATTACAATTACAGATTTAAACTGTTTTCCAACCGAGAAGACTCTTTTACATATCGTTCTAATTTTCTGGTACGAGATTATATTATTTACTACTTTATTTTGTTTATTATTTACTTTCGCAAAATTTAAAACGATGGGATATAAGAGATAAATTTTATAGACGATGACTGATTTTTTTTTTTGTTGGTAAATTGAGTTTTTCGTGTGTCTTAACAACGCCATCTGCAGAAATACGTTTAGTGTTATTGTGTCTTTAAGAATAGTATTATTATTCGCCAATAGATGTCTGGAAGAGGATTATTGAAAACACGATTAAAACAACATTTTCTGAAAATAAATCGTAGCTAGATCGATTTATGGCCCCCGAAATCCCCTGTATACTTCATTTTATGAAAATCCTTGGAGCCGTTTCCGAGATTATATACAAGAATTGCTCGTTTAAAGGTATAAGATCTATAGTAGTATCATGAGTCTGGACATTTTGACTTGGTAATTATCACACAATTTCCCACGTAATCTCCTGTCACGCATCGTCGATTTTCACGTAAAAAAAGTTATACAAGTTTTTTATTAAAACACGTTAAATAACATGGACTGTTAACGCGAGGTCGTTGAACCGTATTGAACATAAGGTTATGTCGAGACAGCAAGAAAACAATAGGTGAATAATTCTCACGTTTTTTCCGCGGGAACATTGGCTTCGGAATTTCCACTCTATTTCTAAGTAATACGGTTAAAATTTTATTAAATTAGTAATCAAAATTTGTTACTCAATTTTGAATCTTGTATCAATGGAACATTATACACAATGACATTTAGGTCGTGTTTTTCCCATAAGAAAGAATTCTATAGTTGGAATAGATTATTGTCATGTTATTGCAACCGATTCGACCTAATGCATATAAATATGATTAGTAAATAGTTAACTAAAGATAAACAAACTCCAAAAACAAATGAGATGCTTTCTTCACTCATTTTGTTTTGAAAAATCAGACGTTAAGTACATGTAGATAAGGTGTATACTCAGTTAAAAAAAACACGTTCGTACGAAGCTAATAAGTTAAAACGCATAGAGCTGAATGGTGGGGGTGAATGAGAGCTCAGGAGCGAGTGTCTACTAAATAACATATACCAAACTAACCTAAATTTCTCAACACTACTCATTTGTCTCCGCCATAAGACGCTTTTCCCCTTTTTAATACGCTTTTATAAGCTTCAGACGTATGTTTTTTTTTTAATTTTTTTTATTGCTAGATAGGTGGCCGAGCTCACAGCCCACCTGGTGTTAAGTGGTTACTGGAGCCCATCGACATCTACAACGTAAATGCGCCACCCACCTTGAGATATAAGTTCTAAGGTCTCAAGTATAGTTACAACGGCTGCCCCACCCTTCAAACCGAAACGCATTACTGCTTCACGGCAGAAATAGGCAGGGCGGTGGTACTTACCCGCGCGAACTTACAAGAGGTCCTACCACCAGTTGTAACGGAATCTTTGAACATGATTTTGACCCCCTTCAAAACGTCTGATTAACTCGACATTTGGTACCTATACTTAATAAAGACAGATGACAATTCAATATTTTAAAATTAACATTGAAAAAATTTAAATTCCATTAATAAATTAAAAATTAATAACAGTTTAAAAAACTAACAAAATACGCTTTTATAGAAAATCCAACTAAAAAATAGAAAATAAATTTTAATAAATTTGAATTCAAAATAGTGTAAGATAAACTGATTTTATTGTAAAAAAAAAGCGTGGGGTGCATGCTATCAGTAGTTATAAATATTTTATGAACAGATATGAGTAGAAGGGTTATTTTGATAATATATTATATTACAAAATAATATTATATTATTTTATAATATAATATAATATCTACTAAATAACATATACCAAACTCACTTAAATTTCTTCAGCATTACTCATTTGTCTCCGCCATAAGACGCTTTTCTCCTTTTATATTTCAAAATGCTAGATAATGCAGGAAATTTTCTATCATCCCACGTTCGGAATTCTTGACGTACATTACTATACAATAACATCTTTAGTGGGACGCGAGATACAAGTGAAGAGCGCTTCGAACCCAAAAAATAATATTCCTAAAATAATAATGTAAGCGTTATCTTAACAATGAAACAATTACAGATCTGAAAATTGTCGACGTGGCTAGAATAAAAGTTTTTTATTGATTTAGGACCATGGTGTATAGAGAATAAGGGACAGGCTTATTCTCTATACGCGATGTAATTAAATTAGTTTTTAGTTAACCAAATTTAATCGATACAAAAACTTATCTTTATACTTGTCGTACTGATACTCCCCTACTCTTCGCATCGTTTTCTCATTGCGAACGGTCGTGACCATCATGTATAGGCAGGATTTTATTTTTGCTGTTTTTCCGACGTTTCCAATCATAGACCGCGTGAAGGGCTTCGTGGAATCATACTTTAGATAGATTATTAAAATAAAGGAGGGACCCATGGTACATCTAATGTCAACTGAAGGCTGTCGTGAAAACTGTCAAGAACGCGTGATTACTTCGCGACAAATATAGTGACTATGATATTTCCCGCGCCTGTCCTACAAATATCATATTATTCAGTAAGAACAACTCAAATTTTTCAATTCAAAATAATCATAAAAAAATGTTTTTTTATTGGATCGAAGTTCCTTGTCGCGCGTTGCGAAAGGGGGCTAGACGGAAAAAATTAAGACCAAAAGTTGTAACGACACTATTGCTATAGTTGTAAGCCGTGCGGCGTGCGTGCGTTTCTCTGTCTGTCTCTCTCTCTCTCATAGAAAGCAAGCCAGCTATTTTCGTTTCGTATTTCTATTTCGCATTGAACAGTGTGGTATCGCGACGATTATTTTTGTTGAGTGTGTACAGGTTTTTTGTACATAAAAAGATTATTATAACTTTAAAAAAAATTTATTACAATTCCTTCACTAATTAATCGAAAGGAACTTCGTTCCAATCGGGTGTCTCTTGACCTCTCTCAAGTTTTTTTATTATTTTCAAGTGCCGTAATCTTGTGGCTTCGTTTAACGCCTATGAAATTAATTCTTCGATTGTGGGAAAGGTATTCCGCTCATAACTTAGGCCAGCGGCGCAGCACTCACGGTCGGCTTGCACAGGCGGCGCGTGCCGCTGACGTGCCTCTTCCTAAGTAAACCTCGTCTGACATCCCCGTAACGTCAAATCGAAAATTCGTATGATGCAGGTAAATGTACACCAATTAATATGAAACACATGATAATACGTAACATTGAATTCCGCACATTGCGCATTTGTAGGACCTCTTGTGAGTCCGCGCGGGTAGGTACCGCCGCCTTACCTATTTCTGCCGTGAAGCAGTAATGCGTTACGGTTTGAAGTGCGGGGCAGCCGTTGTGACTATACTGAGACTTTAGAACCATATCTCAAGGTGTGTGGCGCATTTACGTTATAGATGTCTATGGGCTCCAGTAACCACCTAACATCAAGTGGGCTGTGAGCTCGTTCACCCATCTAAGCAATAAAAAAAGGATTTTGTGGTTTTATGAAACCACGGTAAAAGTGAAACTTTTTTTCACATTATAGACATTGAACTCTGACAAACAACATTTACATTAAACACTGACAAAAACAAACAGAACAGCGTGAAGCACTAGCACAAATGAGCAATAGTCTATACACTACACGGTCAGCTGCTGCGAGCTATAGGCGCCGCCATATTGGCCTTAGCTGCTCTGACGAGCGCCTTTCACGTTATCCCTACTCCGCGGCCGACCGTCACGCGACATGCAACACACAGACGAAAAGGTTTGAGACGATGTAATAAAAGTTTCACTTTAAAAAAATATCCGCCTGGCTTCACAACGCTCTTTAGAGCTGTAACAGCTTCAGAATACCGTGGTTGGGCTCCCGTCCATAGCTCTGTGCTTATTACAATAACTGAGTACACCAACGCGGTTCATTTCATATAAACTGATGGTTAATCAGCGCCGGTCCGGCCGTGAGGTCGATACGTAATTGCCTCGCCAGCGATATTTCGGCGTGAGGGCAACTACTATCATAAATAGTTCAATTTTGATCGGTTCCAGTTCACGTTTACCGCCATAATACGTATTTCCAAAGCCCCCAACATTAATAATGCGTCCATTAAATCTTATAGCGCCATAAGTATTGTTTGTATAACATTCGATATGTTTATTCTAGATATGTGACCCAGATTACGTTCGATTTTATATAATTGATACAATATAATGCTTAGATAGGAGTGCCACAATAAAAAATCTTGAAATAAGTTTGGATATTGATCAGTGGATTTAAGCCTTATAATAGCCCAAATTCCGAGATATACGAGGGCGGCACTGAAAATTTCGGGAATTAACGAAGTGACACAACATTACTATTTAAAAATGTATTTATTGCTTTTCGAAGTATTTTCCGCGAAATTTGACACATTTTTCCATACGATGGAACCAATCATTGAAGCAACCATTGCATTCGGAAGTTGGGGTCTCCAAAATGGCCGTTTTGTAGGCGTCCACAGCTTCTTCAGGTGATGAAAATCTCTGTCCACGCAATTTATTCTTTATTTTAGGAAAAGTATAGAAATCATTAGGGCTTAGGTCGGGGCTGTACGGCGGATGGTCTAATAATTCTATGTTTTCTTGCTCTAAAAACTCTTTTGTTCTGTGCGCGGTGTGAGAACTCGCATTGTCGTGATGGAGGATGATGCGGCGGTTGCAGTTCTCTTTACGGAGTTCAGAAACGACCTGTGGCAAACAAATGCTAGCATACCATTCTGCATTAACCGTTCTTTGTCCCTCAAGAGGAATAGTCGTAATATGGCTGGTTTTGGAGACAAACGTGGCCACCATTTTTATTACAACACTCCGTGAACGAACAATTTTTGTTGGCTTTAACTTATTTTCGAATACCCAAGCTCGTGACTGGTTTTTTGTTTCGGGTTCGTACGCGTATATCCAGGATTCGTCACCTGATACAATGTTGTATACAGCATTTGAGGATCCTGCGTGGAATCTTTCGAGAGTTCTGACGCATCAAGTAACGCGAGCCACTTTTTGCTCTTCACAGAGCGAATGTGGTATCCATCGGGAAAACAACTTTTTTACACCTAATTGTTCATGCAAGATTATTTGTATTTGACTCATGCCAATGTCTAAAGTTGCCTGAATTTCGCGGTGTGTCACATGTCGATCTTCCTCAATCAGCTTACGCACAGCATCAACGTTTTCTTGGGTGACTGCAGTTTTTGGACGACCTTGACGGGGATCATCACTGAGCTTGACACGTCCACGTTGAAACTCAGCAAACCAGCGATAAATTGTGGTTTTGGATGGGGCTTCATCACCAAATGCAGAAATCATCCGGCCAACACACTGTTTTTGTGTTAAACCACTTCGAAAGTCATAATAAATCATCGCTCTTGAATTTTCTCGAGTCAATTCCATTTTCTCAACGACTAAACAAGTTTGTCAAAACCTCGTGACAAGACCGAGAATCTTTTTTTAAATAAATAAATGGTATTCGATTTTTAAAACCAAGGAGTTTTCAATTAAAAAGATTTTAATATGACAGGAACAGTGGAAATATTCCATTCCTGATACTTTTAGTGCAGCCTAGTAGGTACGCGTTAGATATCCTGATCACCTGGGACTATTTTTAATTTCTTCTAATCTTTCAAGGAGGTCA
The DNA here is from genome assembly GCF_030269925.1 of Bombyx mori. Lineage (NCBI taxonomy): Eukaryota > Metazoa > Arthropoda > Insecta > Lepidoptera > Bombycidae > Bombyx > Bombyx mori. The sequence continues at coordinate 9,187,406 of NC_085130.1, forward strand.
CAAACACTAGCGTCCCGGGGGCCATTAAGCAGGCCGAATGCAGGCAACATTGGAGGAAGCTAGTGCAAAAACTGGACCAAGGTGATCACGACCCTCAGTAATGAGGAAGCGACAAAGAAGAAGAATCTTTCAGGCTGCATGTTCAGATCTCGAGATGACTAAAAGCATTTAAGTCGCAATATCTTCTTCTTTTTCTTGTCCTTATCGTCCACTAAATGGGATGTGCGCAGAATGTCCCTTAATTCGATTCAGGCCTATTATACGTCATCTCTCCACCGACATTCTTCTCTTGCATTTCCTCTATCATGCAGTCCAAGTCTTTTCAGATCGCTTCCTCTACCTCGTAATATCTTGGTAATTTTATATGAACAAAAACATTAGCGAAGGTTTTGTTGTTTATTGCACAATTAAGAGACAGGAGTTTGGTTTTATGTCTAAGAATTAAATATGTTTGATTAACAGTTTTTTCGAGTTGTCATGGTTGGTCAGAAGCACACTTAAATTTTTTTACGAAAATTGCGCGGACGGCGGAGTATAAAATTTTCCACACTTATAGAGAATATAGAGAAGAAGTGCATAATGCTAATATTTTTTTTTAAATAATGCATAAAAGATACATTAAATCAATAAAGAAAACATTACACACACTACATACCATGTATTTGACGCACGCACACATGCATACTATTTATTGTCAAACTTTTGTTCTTGACGTCTGTGGTCAAGTTGAGATTAGATTAAATGTTGTTTGTCTTTATTAATATTTTTTATAGTGTAGCCTTGGCGAAATTTGTGATTATAGAAGTATAAAATACAATCATAATAGTGTACAAACTTACAATTCCAATTAATTATAGTCAAATTTCGACTACTGGGGGACCACTAGTTTCTATTAACATATGTCAATTCTGAACAGATGTTTCTATACCAAAAAAGAATGGCTAAGTTTGTCAACACAATTTTGATGTCGTCAACTGTTGCAACTAGTTACAACAGTTTCCGCAACTAATACTGATATTAAATATCATACTATAAATTATAATATTAAATATAATATTCAGCTGCAGTGTACCACCATAAATTTATCAGTAAAAGTGTCATAGATATCTAGCTATCCTCTCTGAATACAAATATAAAGGTATCATTCCATCTCCCATCGATTTTGCCCAAGAAATAGTAATCAGCTCTCGAAACCAGATCCACAAATTCCCTCTCGAGAAAAGGGCTTTAATCCGACCCAAGATTGATGGGAGGGTTCTGAATCTGTACTCAGACAATATCATATAAATCGCGGTCATATTTTATAATTATTGTGTTTCATTGTTTGCTTGGTGACAACGCTTTTCGGATATTTGAATTATGGACTATAAGATTCGATTCAATTAATACGACTCACGAGCAAGTCATCAGTCAGATACAGGGATCGAATCATTATGGTGGTGGGGAACATTTTAGGGAATATCGACCTAGGGCTGAATGTAGGGCTCATCTGATGATTGGCGGTCATTGCAGCACCTATTGGCCGTGCTCAACTAAATCAGGAGCACTTTAAAGTCACCGTCTACGATTAAGGACTCTCTTACTCTCTCTCTCTCTCTCAAATCACTTTTGAAATAGGATATGTTTTAGGACTCAGAAAAAATCAAACATGGTAAGTGTCAAGAATACGAGTAATGTTTGCAAAGGCATTGTGGGTACTCTGTAGAGTTTCCATGGATGAACTCTGCTCTGATGAAGAGAAATGAGATGCTAAGATGACGGCGTGGTTCCTTGGATTATTTCCCGCAAAATATCCAGTTTATGACCTAGGGATAAGCAGTGTTTAGATGCGACCATCCTGCCTATTTCTATCATAAATTAATCGTAAATTCGGGTTTGAGGGGTGGGAAAATTGTAATACAATGGAATCGTTGACCTCATCTCCGAAGATTGGGATTTATGTCAATTATTATAAAGAATTGTTTCTTTAATATTCGAGATAAAAACCGTGAAAGTGCTTTATTAATAAAAACACGACATTTGAAGAATAAAATATTCGTAAATAGACACCCTCTGCAATAGGGTGGCACGAACATTTATCATTGAAACTACTTAGATAATGGATTTGTAATATGACTAAATTGTTTTGTTTTATGTACATTGACGCTTATTCATCATGTAACTAAAAAGTGGTAAGGACGTATAGGGATGGCCAAAAATGCAATATCTCAACTGTATAAGATATGGAGAGACCGAAACAGCTTGCGGAAACAAAACTCAGGTTGGTGAATTCGCTGGTTTTCTCCATATTCAGTTACGGAGCGGAGACCTGAACACTGAAAAATGCCCACAGAAACCGCATAGACAGACGCCTTCAAAATGTGGTGCTGGAGGAAATAGCTGCAGATTCTATGGACTGTCTTTCGTACCACTGAGTCAATACTAGAGGAGCTTAATATTAAAACTAGACTCTCCATAACATGGATTCGTAGAGTATTGGGCGAGATAGATGGCCAGCGTCCCAGAGGATGCAGTCCCATGAGATGGTCATACCAAATTCAGTCGTGTCTGGACATCAAGCTCCACGATACCCTCCACGAGGCCAAGGATCGCAGCAGATGGGAACAATCGTACAAGAAAGATGGATACAGCGGGAGAGTCACGACCCTCAGTAGTAAGGAGAACGACGCAAGGAGGATGAGGAACTAAAATATACATAAAATATAGCAATCTAAAAAGTACTTATTACGAAATTTATTTTTAACACTTGAAATTACAGTATGTACATGATACAGGCTTAAAAAACTTTCAGTATATTATTATTCCATACAAAAAAGTTCACAGGAATAAACAAATTGAAATAGTTAGTTTAATCAGTTCTCAAAGTCGGTGGTGATTCGATGTCTCTAGTAAGCGCTCGGCTGGGAAAAAATATCTCCCCTTACACGCGACAACTCAATAAAGCGGTAATGTATACAAAATATGATGAAAATACCGCCGAGCACCAGATAAGTGCAGATTGGGGATGTGTCGTAGAAACGCTGCGTTTTGTCGACGATAATGCCGCTTACATTGCTTCTTGTGGACGCGGATCACACTTTAGCGTAAGCGACTCGTGTTTCACAACGCAAGCTCTGATTTTATCTAAAGCCACGTGACCACGAACACGAGATTATATTAACAGGAAGTCGTCGTGGCCTAAAGGATAAGACGTCCGGTGCATTCGTATCTAGCGATGCAACGGTGTTCGAATCCCGCAGGCGGGCACTAATTTTTCTAATGAAATAAGTACTTAACAAATGCTCACGATTGACTTCCACCGTGAAGGAATAACATCGTGTAATAAAAATCAAACCCGCAAAATTATAATTTGCGTAATTGCGTTTCGGCTTAAAGGGTGGGACAGCTGTTATAGCTATACTGAGACCTTAGAACTTATATCTCAAGGTGGGTAGCGCATTTACGTTATAGATGTATATGGGCTACCGTAACCATTTAACACCAGGTAGGCTGTGAGCACGTCCACCCATCTAAGCCTTAAAAAAAAACAAAGCAAAACAGTTATTTTCTAATTCGCCTTATCACCTCTATCGATTGACCTCTTCCTGACGAAGGCCTCCTGCAATTGCTTCAACTCTTATCTGTTGTCCACGTGCCACCTGCCTTGTCTTTATTTCCTCGATCAATCTTTTTTCTCTGCTCTTACATTAGAACATTATTATTTTGGACCATTTTCTTTTCTCGTAATTGTATTGTTGTTCTGATATTTAAAACTAGCTTTTGCCCGCGACTCCGTCCGTGTGGAATAGTTACTTTGGCATAACGGTAAATTTTACCCCCCACTTCATTTACGTAGAAAGTGAAGATATTTTTGAATTATAGAATGTTAGGAAGCTATTTAAACCCCTATTTTGAAACATTCTTTATTGGTGCTCCACTCGTATTGGTCTTACCGTGATGTTATATACCCTATAGCCTTCCTCAATAAATGGGCTATCTAACACTGAAATAATTTTTCAAATCGGAACAGTAGTTCCTGAGATTAGCGCGTTCAAACAAACAAACTCTTCAGCTTTATAATATTAGTATAGATATCAAATGCAATCTCAATGCAACGATTTAGTATAAATGAACTTTCCTCTGAAGAGCCCGTCATCAGAGGAGGTGCAACAGAAACTGAAATACTGAAAACTTTTCAAATACAGAAAATTCCCGCATTTAAATTCACATCACAGGCTCGCGTGCAGACAGCCTGGTTGTAACAAACAGTGTATTCAAACCAACGTCCAACCTTTGAGGCACATTTAATTAATTCATACGGCATAAGTAGTGTTAGAACAAAATGTAATTTTGAAAATTTTTCGACGACCGCTTGTAAAAAACTTGAAATACTTGAAATCTCTGTGAACTCCTGAAATATATCTATACATATAAATAAAATTGGAGTGTCTGTTTGTAATATTGAAATAACCGCTTTTTACTACATGCTTATAATAATAAATAATAATAATAAATAAATATTTACTAACAATCACGCCACGTTAACTGGTCCCGTGATAAGTTCGTAAAGAACTTGTGTTACAGGTACCAGATAACGGAAATAAATGTAAGATTTTTATTATACACATACTTATATTTAATATACATCCATAACCCTGGAAAAGACATTTATATTTATCATACAAATATCTTCCCTTGGCGGGATTCGAACCCGCGACCCCCTTGTGTAGTGACCATGTCACTTACCACTACACCAGACGGCCGTTAAATATGAATATATAGTTATATACGGTACATACACCAAAATAACATTTTTTACAATTTTTGTCTGTCTGTTTGTTTGTTCCGGCTATTCTCTGGAACGGCTGGACCGATTTTGATGAAACTTTCACTGATAGGTAGCTGATGATATAAGCAGTAACTTAAGCTACTTTTTTTTAGACTAGCTTCGCCCCGCTGCGTCACCCGCAGTTATTGTCGTACAGCGCGCAACATGGCGGGCTTCGCCTATCATTAATAAAATTTATTGTTTCCGAAGCGAAGCGAGGGCGGGTCGCTAGTTTATTAATAAACTTTAAATGCATTCCAACATAGCTTATTCTATTACCTTGAAACGTGAAGTTGTTGCAGCCGCTTCAGGAATGGGTTGAAATTAATACAATTAACGTTCGACAGGTGGCGTACGAGCTGTTTCTCAAAATGGGTGTAATACACCTAAACCTAATAAACCTAACGCTAAATATTATGTAATACATAATATTTAGCGTTAGCCACAACGCATAGCCTATAAGCCAGGCAAAAGGCGTCACTATTGATATTAACATGACCGTAAAATCACTGTGGGCAATCACACTAACTAAATCCGATAAAAACTGAAGAAAAAAAAACATTTTGTGGTAAAAATGCGTGGTATGCTATATGCCAAATGTATTATTGACAGGTATTAGTTAAAGTAAAGAAAAAAGTGTGTGTGTGTGTGTGTGTGCAAGTCACACACGGTAGAAGTGAAACTTATAAATAAGATATAGATGTAGATATACTGACTATCCCACTACACAGGAGCATACATATGGACAATGTGGTGGGGATGCTACGAAGAGTCGCACAAAGAGGAGACCGAGAACGTCTAATGTGTTCTATCTCATTCTCTCGCCGGCTGAATCCTATACATTTATGTGTTTGTGTCTCTATGGACTTATTTTTTCGTTTCATCGAGTTTGGAATCACAACGATTCTAAAGAAGTCTCACTTCAAAAACAAATAGTTAAAAACATTCGTTCCTTAATTCTTAATATCCCGATTAGAATAAGTGAAGTTTTTAAAATCAATCCGACTTATTAAATTGGCTAAAAATCAGGTTCAAAAATTCCGCTAAATAGATATATAGATAAATATATACATACCAAGCTAACGAAATGTATTAATAACAGCTAATATTCAAGCAACGATGAAGATATGACAATGCAACAAAGATTTTTTGAAATAATTCTAATCTAATTGGCATTATTGATTAACGAAACATGCTGATTACTTGAATGACATGCAATCGCGATGAATGTACAAAATTAATAAATTACTACCATTAGTCTAGTTCTGCTCGTGTCACTGTCAGTATCAAACGGCATTCTGGTGTAGTGGTAAGTGACATAGTCATCACACAAGGGAGTCCCGGGTTCGAATCCCGCCAAGGGAAGATATTTGTATGATAAATATAAAATGTCTTTTCCAGGGTTATGGATTAGTTATATTAAATTAAATATATGTGCGTGTATAATATAAATCTTACATTTATTTCCGTTATCTGGTACCTGTAACACAAGTTCTTTACGAATTTATTACGGTATCAGTTAACGTGGTGTGATTGTTAATAAATAATTATTTATTTAGTATCTATTGAGAGCCGGAACATGTTACTATCGGAAAGTTTTTTTTTTTATTGCATATATGGGTGGCCGAGCTCATAGCCTACCTGGAGTTAAGTGATTACTGGAGCCCATATACATCTACAACGTAAATGCGCCACCCCCCTTGAGATATCAGTTCTAAGGTCTCAAGTATAGTTACAACGGCTGCCCCACCCTTCAAACCGAAACGCATTACTGCGTTACGGCAGAAATAGGCAGGGTGGTGGTACCTACCCGTGCGGACTCACAAGAGCTCCTACCATCAGTAAAAAGTTTAAACACTAAACTTCATTTTATGCAACAATAATCATACACACATTAACAAGCCACAATAAAAGTGGCTTCACAGAAAATGTATTTAATTCTGTATCCACTTTTAACACCGGCATCTCCGAAACAATGCCAAGTGTCTCATATTTTGTGCGATAGCGGGATTGTTCATTGTTCTCATCCAGAGACGGCTCGTGCGGGCGAGTCCCTTTCACAGTGAAACACATTTGAATATTATGATGCTAAATTTCAAAAGCGATCCCGAAAACTATATTAGTTTCGAATCTCTTCGATATCTCCCGTGTGTACTTAGCGTATCGCGATGTGTGTATTGTTTTGGTTACGATACAGTGTAACAGGCGGACATCGTTACGCTCCCCACTAAAATATGTGGAATCGTTGACTCGGTTTATCGTTTGGTATATAATGCCCTCTTATCCGCACTCCGCTGCAACCCCTCGTGACGTAGGGGCGAACTCCCCTAACATCAGATAAAAAGACAATATAATTATTTTAATACTCAATAAGTTCTCAAATGTAGCGATTTCTGGAGCAATTACGCGGAGTTAAAGTTAGACCGGTGTGGACGGTGGCGGCTTAGTGGACTCGCGTAAGTTTTACCGGTGGTAGGCCCTCTTGTGAGTCCGCACGGGTAGGTACCACCGCCCTGCCTATTTTTGCCGTGAAGCAGTAATGCGTTTCGGTTTGAAGGGTGGGGCAGCCGTTGTAACTATCTATACATGAGACCTTAGAGCTTATATCTGAAAGTGGGTGGCGTATTTACGTTGTAAATGTCTATGAGCTCCAGTAACCACTTAACATCGGGTGGACTGTGGGCTCGTCCACCTATCTAAGCATTAAAAAAAAAGCAATGATCGAAACAGGGTCGTGCCGAGTCGCGTCGAGAGATTTTCAACATTTTAATTAGATTCTGAATAATATGGTATCAAAATTGTTTTTCTTAATAATTTACTAGATGATGACCGAGCTTTACTCGGTTTTTTTTTATAACGCCATCTTGTTGTGTCTTTAAAGCTAGTATTATTATTCGCCAATAGATGTCGGAAAGAGTCATAAAGTTGATTATCGATAAAGTTGATTATTGAAAACACGAATAAAACAACATTTTCTGAAAATAAATTATAGCTAGATCGATTTATCGCCCCCGAAATCCCCCGTATACTAAATTTTATGAAAATCGTTGGAGCCGTTTCCGAGATTCAGATTATATATATATATATATATTAATATACAAGAATTGCTCGTTTAAAGGTATAAGATTGACTTCGTAAAATCACACTGGAAAGTTTTTATTCCAGTGCGCTTTTACTGGAGCTTTTAGACGGTCATGGCCGGGAGACGGCCCGTCCAACCAATAAACGTTCTTTATCGTGATCGTCAATCTCTCAGCGATGACGTGAATAGGCAAACTGTCGCGCAAACTTTACAAGCTCAGCTGAAGGCGACTTCATTACATGTGACGTCATTTCGGGCCAAAATGTACGACAGACTAACTAATAAACATAAAGGTTACACACGTATGACGTCACTTTGATTAGCATTTAGTCTGACGAGTAAGGATGATAGAAATTTTATGATAAATGATGATGGAATTTTATTTAGGGATTTTATGTATTATTATTTTTATTAAATTCTAAAACAATGATTAAAGAATAGTATTCGTTGAAATAAAAACTAACTACTTGAGAATATTTTGTTATAGCTTTGACTATTAAAAAAACAAAATGTGTGGTGTCGTGGGACACAGGATAGAAACGAAGTTCCTTATTATAAAAATATTAATTTTAAGTTCTGTTCGAGGTATAAAGAAAATAATTATTCGAGTATACATTTTTTATTATGATTTTTTTATTGATAAAAATGAAAAAAAACTACAAAGTTATCAACTTTCTTTTATTCACAATGATTTATAAAAAATATATAATAATAATATATACAAAGAAACAGCTTTTTATATGAATAATAATAATGAAGCCTAATTATGTTCTATCATAGAAATAATAATAACCGTCATCACGTAGACTATACATTAGAGACTGTATAGCCATCATACTAAGACTATACATAAATAATAAAAATCTTACGTTACGGACGTTTTTTCCCGGTTAGGGTACCCCTCCGCATCATCCCATAAGGATCCCATCGTTCCAAAATAATCCACATGGAAATCCAGAAATTTCTTTAAAGACAGCATCTTTGAAAGTTTGTTTAACATTTTAAAAGATATACTAAAAATCACTACAGATTATCTTAACTCATTCTGCAAGTGAAAGTTCCATGGCGAGCTTTGCCCGAGATCTTTTTCAAACTTATGAACATCATTAGCGATTTTTCTTCGTATTTCTTTTCTTTCTTTAAAAAAAAACTCTATCAAAATCACATTAGGGTTTTTAGAGAGACAAATTTACGTTTTTATGGAAAGAGATGATGCAAGTGTAATGTCCGCTAGATAACAATGGCATTAAACTATTTGTCATTGCATATCATTGTTCAATGAGCTCGCATTCCAACTTATATTAGGCGCTTATCAAAACCCATAGACATCAGAAATAAAGTAAGTGTAGCCCTCAATATTACTGGTGGTAGGACTTCTTGTGAGTCCGCACGGGTAGGTACCACAACCCTACCTATTTCTGCCGTGAGGCAGTAATGCGTTTCGGTTTGAAAGGTGGAGCAGCCGTTGTAACTATACTGAGACCTTAGAACTTATATCTCAAGGTTGGTGGTGCATTTACGTTGTAGATGCCCATGGGCTCCAGTGATCACTTAACACCAGGTGGGCTGTGAGCTCATCCACTCATCTAAGCAATAAAAAAAAAACACCAGGTACAACGAACTGAGGTCGCATTCTCGTATCGTCTGATCAATTCTACGCAGGAGGCTCTAAGCTGTGTGCTTGGATGAGCTTTTTTTAACTTAATATATACGGTAAAACGTTAATACTACGTATGTGAAGTATTTTTGTTAAGCTTTCAAGCTTTCTCTGAATTAAGTTTCCGCGGTGACCATCTACGTATAAACAATATTATTTAATTGGTAAGCCGTGGCGCTTGTAATAGACGCTTGCGGCAAATGTCAGGAACTCATTAAAACTAAAAATCAACATAGAAACCATTTCAATAGTACTCATAATGTCCCTCTGCAAATAACGGCCCAGATAAATTATTTTGTATCAACAAAACAAATATAACGAATCAAAAGAATAAGCGAACATCCAGCACGAGTTTCATTAAGGTTTATTTTGGTACATTGAATCTCAAAGGTTGTCAATAAAAATACTCACAGTCACAAACACAAGAAAAACCGTATGAATAACGTTAACTTCAAACTCACCGTGTAGTGAGTTAACAATAGAGTTAACAATAACAATAAAAGGAGGTTAACAATAAAGGTATAATTTTTTTTTATTGCTTAGATGGTTGGACGAGCTCACAGCCCACCTGGTGTTAAGTGGTTACTGGAGCCCATAGACATCTATAACGTAGACGCGCCACCCACCTTGAGATACAAGTTCTAAAGTATCAGTATAGTTACAACGGCTGCCCCGTCCTTCAAACCGAAACGCATTACTGCTTCACGGCAGAAATAGGCGGGGTGGTGGTACCCACCTGCGCGGAATCACAAGAGGTCCTACCACCAGTAAAAACCACCACTAGCCAATAGTGCCAGCCTAATTGTACAAACGACCTTTAACTACTCCCCGAATCCTGATCACGCAGGAGCCAGTCACCGTCGACGCCCTAGACACGTCCTTACGGATCCATCAGATCCAATAACCTTTACCATACTCATCAAACTCGACAAAGAGGTCGACGTGCAACCTAACCCATGCATCAGCCCGCTGAGTTTCTCGCCTCATCTTCTCAGCGGGTCGCGATTCCGATCCGGTAGTAGACTCATTCGCGAAGCAGTTGCTCTTGAGTTGTTAGGTCTCCTTTGGAGGCGCTGGGGCAGCTGTTAGCAAATCCCACCACTCCTAGCTGAGCCTTTGCTCGCCCACCTGTCCTGGTGAAACTAGAAAGGCCTCCGGGCCACCAGTAATCCTTCAATCATAAAAAAAAGACCTTATTTAGTTTCTTAAAAAATTTCAAAATATTATAGTAATTCTATTACCTTGTTACGAAACCGTAAGTGTTTAATTAAATGTACAATCAGAAGTTCAGGGAAAAATCCACGATGTACATAACAATATTATGTTCTAGACCACCGTAACTAGCGGCCCGTTGCGTTTTATCCCAACGCCGTATAGAGCAATACATCTCTTATTCTCTTCACACCCCAGAAGCAGTTACTGCGATTGCACCCCACCAATCCCCATACGATCACAAACTATAACCCGATTAAATCAAATTCTCTCGGTCTACTAGACCCGAGGTACACCCTAACCCCGTCTCAACACGGAGGGATAACGAATGTATGTTTTGCTTTAAAACGTGGTATTAATGTATTGGCTTTTTAATTAAATTAGATTTGGAAGTTAAGTGCGCGAGGGATGTTTGAGAGATTCAATTAAAACTTAATTTAATGGCTTCAAAGTTATTTTTATTAGCTTTTGTTTAAGACGTTGCTTTATAAAGATTCCATGAGTCCGTATCGAACTTCACATAAGGTTGAATATTGCCGGTTTACATAGACTGCGACGATAATCAATTTGAAATAAAAACTGGCAAAAAAGTCAGAAAATAGGCGCTGTATCCGTGTCCGAGGATAGGTAAGATCCTTAGCAATAATGAAGCTCAATATTAATGTAATAATTGCACTCTATTATAAGCCAAACTGTTAAAGCTTAATTACATTACGTAGGTAATGACACTAAATGAGTTTCAGGACAATAATTTTGGGTGTAAGCGGGAGATTTAATCACGCGTCATAATACTGAAATAGGGTAAACTGTACTCTCTGTACTATCTATTCTACACTATACTATTCTGTATACTGGTTTACAGTTATATTTTTACTGGTGGTAGGACCTCTTGTGAGTTCGCGCTGGTAGATACCACCACCCTGTCTATTTCTGCCTTGAACCAGTAATGCGTTTCGGTTTGAAGGGTGGTGCAGCCGTTGTAACTATACTGAGATCTTAGAACTTATATCTCAAGGTGGGTGGCGCATTTACGTTGTAGTTGTCCATGGGCTCCAGTAACCACTTAACACCAGGTGGGCTGTGAGCTCGTCCACCCAACTAAGCAATAAAAAAATATAAAAAAATACCCGAATATTTTTTTTTACCTATACTGATAGCCTTGAGAGGCTATTTCAGCTTCGCCCTAACATGTAGGGTGAGCTCACGGGGCTCAAACCGGAGTGTTGCTAACACTGGCCCTAGCGAGAGCAGTGCTTCGGAGAATCTGGCACCGGATCGGAAAGGCGACCCACTGAGAAGATCCGGCGAGAAACTCAGTGAGCTAAACCCGCAATGATCTGCACTCTGACACACAAATCTATAAAATACTGTTTCAAATTTAAATAGATTCGATGATCCTACATTGATTTTGGTCTACCTGAATCTGAGTCGAGTCTGGGTGTGCAAGAGTTTGGGAAACAGGGGTAATTGATGAAACATACGACTACAATGAACGAGCTGGAGTGTTCAGAGAATATTGGCTGAGCGTTCATCTTGCATTCAACGGTTACTGGATATCAGATATCAGACCAAGAATGCTACCCTGAGACATGAGGTAAAAATATTACTGGTGGTAGGACCTCTTGTAAGTCCGCGCGGGTAGGTACCACCACCCCGCCTATTTCTGCCGTGAAGCAGTAATGCGTTTCGGCTTGAAGGGTGGGGAGCCCTTGTATCTATACTGAGACCTTAGAACTTATATCTCAAGGTGGGTGGCGTATTTACGTCGTAGATGTCTATGGGCTCCAGTAACCACTTAACACTATCTGGGTTGTGAGCTCGTCCACCCATCTAAGCAATAAAAAAAAAAAGAAAATAGAAAAAAATACGAATTTCAATTTGTTTGTATAACTTTTCTTCAGACGGCTATACTCGTGTGTGTTAAGCCGCGGCAGATTCTAGTAGGGTTGTAGAAGTGCGGATTTTATTACAGAGTACATCTATTAAAACAACAATAGCACGTTAGCAAATGTTCACCAGCGGCTCTACCATGAAGTCTTGTAGCAGGTCAACTTTGACCGGAATTTCATGCGCCTGCTATTCCATACAATGAACGCGGTAAAAACAGATGAGTCGTGGACTTGTTTAACCAACTAACTAAGCGATAAACTACATTATGTTCGTCGATTTAAAGGCGTGGGTATTTGCTAATTTGTAATGATCACATTGAAATGTAAATTATATAAATTTTCAAACGAAAGCTCAGAATCGTATGAAAAAAAAAAAAAACTTAATCACATCGAAGCTTAAAAAGCAAATTACATTTTGTAAATAATGTTGTATCGTGAAACATTTGGTTGGATTACAGAGAGACAAGAGCTTAAGGGGGAGCTTTGAGTTCACAAAAAATGTCGAAGTAAAATATGTTGGAAAAGCTATTTTCTTTATTTATGTTTACAATTAACTATGATAAATCTACTATCGTTAAGAGCCACTAACTCCCTTACTCAAACGTATTCTTAAACATGACTTCGAAGCTGCTATCCCACATCAACTGGCAACATGTAATTATAAACGAGTATAAGAATAATTTACCACAAATCTAACTAGAATACAAATTAGAGTCTGTTTAAGAATGTAGCGTCTTATTAGTTGTGCGCCTTTGGGATGTAATTTAACTTTGCCCTTCTATGAAGACGAGCATAAGGCCCGCCTGATGGTGAGTAGTACCGTCGCCTGTGGACCTCAGCTGCAACCAGGTGCACCTCAGTCTTAGCAACCGTTAACTACTATCCACAAGCCTCGTGATATGTGAATAGTGATGCTATGGTGAAATTGGTATTATACCACATCAAAACATGGTGGAGATGACGTGAAACAATAAGCCCTAATAAGTGCTTAATGTATTTAGGCTGCACACAAAATATCAATGAAAAATACTCAATAGTGTAAGCACAGGATCATGTTTCACATGACCTCACCCATACTTTATGTAGGTTTCAACAAGGTCACTGACCTATTTGCTACGACTGAAGACTAAACGTTGTGATTCCTTATAATATGTTTACTAATATATTTGTTTGCAACAATATTTTCAAATTATATTTAAGTACATGATAGAGCATATTAATACACAGATATTGAAGGCCAATTTTTTATTACATAGGTACTGACAGTATCTATATATTAATACGTGAAGCAAAAACTTTGTATCCCCTTTTACGAAAATTGCACGGACGGAGGAGTATAAAATTTTCCACACTTATAGAGAATATAGAGAAGAAGTGCACAATGCTAATATTTTTTTTAAATAATGCATAAAAGATACATTAAATCAATAAAGAAAACATTACACACACTACATACCGTGTATTTGAAGCACACACGCGTGCATACTATTTATTTATTGTCAAACTTATATTCTTGACGTCTGTTGTCAAATTGAGAATATATTAAATATTGTTTGTCTTTATTAATATTATTTTATAGTGTATCCTTGGCGAAATTTGTGATTATAGTATGTGTACAAACTTACAATTCCAATTAATTATAGTCGAATCTCGACTACTGTGGGACCTCTAGTGTAGTGACAGTATATAGTTATAATAAGTTCATTTTATATAGACGAAGTGGTGGTTTTGACTCATACATTATTATTTACTGTTTAATTATACTGGTGGTGAAACTTTATTCCGAGACGGTGGTAAAGTTATGATGGCTTAAAAGCGCCTATGAAGAAGGCGTGTTTGAAGAAAAAAGGATTCAATTTAGAAAATAAATAAATTGAATTCGTAAATAATTAGTTTCCTATTTTTTATCGGTTCTTCCAAACAAACAAATCTCTGTAGTGAAGAACTAGCGTGATGAACAAATAGAAACAGTAGAGTTCTTGTATAGCCACTAGTGGGAGGATGTATTTTCAGTTAGTGTACATGTATTATTTTTTAGGGTAAGGTCATCAGGCTATGTGATAAGTGCCATAGAAACCACTGACCACGAGACCTATCATGAACTCCTAAGCACACAGGATAACATTTAAAAAAAACCCACGTAATTTTACATTAATCCACCAAATTCCACATATATTATTTCACATACGGCAATTTAATTTCGGTGAATAAAACATGTAAGAGAGCTATAAACTCCCCCTTAAGTTACAACGTTTCAATTTGGTCGGTGTAGCGCTCCCCCTTAACTCGTTTAGCTCAGTAATAATAGCGCTGAGTTATCTTTATTGCTACACACACAGCTTCAGCGCGCACACACTTATGTGTGACAGCTTTCGTGGCTGAGGGTAAGCTGGGGTCGTCGATTTGAATTCGAAGATTGTAGAAATTGGTTGTAGCAAAGAGTAAGGCGCTCGGTTTGTTAGTCTTTTTTTTATGGCCTTTGTAGGCAGACGAAGCTTACGGCCCACCTGATGGTGAGTGGTTACCGTCGCCCATGGACTTCAGCAATGCCAGGAGCAGAGCCAAACCGCTGCCTACCGCTTAGTACTCTCCACAAGCCTCGGTTAAAGAAGGATATGTCATAGCGCTCGGGAAACACCGTGGAGGGGAGCTCATTCCATAGCCGGATGGTACTTGGCAAAAAAGGCCTCTGGAAACGCTCTGTAGATGAACGCAGTGGCTCCAGATAGTACGGATGAACTCTACTCCGGTGGCGGGCGGTGCGATTGTAAAAACAGGATGATGGAATTCCTCCGCAGACCCAGAGGTTCCAAACGATCCGTGAGAATGGGATTATCGACAATCCGAACGGCCCTCTTCTGTATGGAGTGAAATGCAAGAAGCTGGTATCTGGGAGCCCCAGCCCATAGATGGGAGCAGTACTCCACGCGGAGCCAGACTTGTGCTTTATAAGCAAAAGTCTTTGATGTGACTATGCCGGTGTACGAGGTTCAGTATCCTCTTCTGTTTAAAGGCTTTGATTATCCACTTAATGCAAGGTGTGAGCTAGTCAGCCTAACTAAAGTGTACCCGAAATCGAATATTAATCTCCTCTTCATCTCATCTTAATGACCTAATGATTAAGATCGCACACCATAATTCAACCGTTACTAATTATAGAGTTTAGATTTGTCGGATATTAAAATGAATCTACGGCTTATATGTGGTTTTGACGATGAGCTGTCCATGGACCGGGACCGGGCTCAGTGGTGTTGGTCATTGGGAGAGGCCTATGTCGAGTAGTGGACGACTACGGGCCGGTGATGATAATGATGATGTCCATGGACTTATTAGATATTCCTTTAATTGGACCTTCCTCATATGGACAAATACACGCTTAGACGACTACAAAAAAATTATAAGTTTTATTTAATCTTTATGAAGAAAGTACATGGTCTGTGGTGGTGTACAGAGGAAGTGTGAAAGTAGCCCCGGTGATTGACAAATTAAAGAGCGGACGATTAGCGTGGTGTGGACATGTGACTGAGGAGATGCATGTGACTAGGAGATGTATGGAAATGGTAGTGCAAGGTAGAGGGGGAAAAGGTCGACCTAAGAAGATATGGATGGAGTGTGTGATTGACGATATGAGAGAGAGAGGAGTGAGTGTTGAGATGACGGCTGATAGAAGATAATGGAATAGGTGGAGAAAAAAAAAGAAGAAGTACATGGTGTCACACATAATAAAGCACCATAGGACCTTCCCAATTTTGTGATAATGCGCGGCGGAATTCGTGTTGTGGTCTACGGGCTCCAGTGGGTGCTTACGACAGAGAGCTCTTCACCCCGTGTACGGAAAGCGAAACAATCCGTTTTATCATTTATTAACCTAGTTTCGTTTTTTGATCTATTTTAATTAGAGTCCATACGTTAATGTTGTTATTCATATGCGAAAGTGCCTATCTCAAACAGTTTGCCCGACACAATATTGTACCATCCTTAATCTAATCCAAATCATGCCGGAATCTCTTCAAAAAAAAAAACAAAAGCAAGAAGAAAAAAAACGAATTTTATTTCGGCAATGATTGAAACTGAACCTCCTCAGATAATCCTTGAATCGTCACAGGAAATTATACCTTTACACGACGGTTTAAAGACGATAATTCTATGAACGGCGCTACGTATGTAGCCCAATACTGAAAGATCGTAACAAATTTACATTTTCCGCCCTGTAATCCTTACGTGCTAACGCATAAATGTCAATTTCGCTTGCATTAAATGCCGATCGTTTCTGCTTCGATACAGGGGTATTACAAATTTATATTTTGCGTTCGTAAAACACATTATTTAGTATTACGCGTGGGGGATTTAGTGGTTCGTAAGGATAAATCTAAGTTTGTCGTGGCTCTTTGTTTTGCCTGAATTAGGTCAGGAGTGGAGACATGCATTCGTCCCTTAAACTAACAAATAATTTTACAAACATACAATACTAGGTGTACCTCGCGGTTCTATTTTGATTCCGTTTAGAATAAATCACATAAGTTATTTTTTTTTTTTCAATTGCATATCTATCTATACATTAAGACGTGAAGCAAAAACTTTGTACCCCTTTTTAGGAAAATTGCGCGGACGGAGGGGTATGATTACCACAATGTAGAGAATGTAGAGAAGGAGTGCAGAATGCTATTTTTTTTTTAATTATGCAATAAAAATACGTTAAATCAATAAAATTATTTTATATATTTCATTATATATGTACGTGTATGTACATATATGTTTATGTTTTTTATGTGTGCAATTGTGTATGTATATAGTCTGATATATTATGTATTAGTGTTTATTTTTATTATTCTTATTGTGTATTGTATCAATAAGTAAATTGATTAGATTGTACTCATCTACCCACTCATGTAAAGCTTTCATACCTTAAGAACGGTTAGCTGGTAGATAACTCAATTGTTGAGTTAAGCTCGCCATTTTTTATATCTTATCGCAATTACTGTATTATATTAACTGTGTGTACAAATAAAGAATAAATAATAAAAAAAGCATTACACACACTACCATGTATTTGAAACAACACATACACATATATTCATACTCTTTGTTTATTGTCAATTGTAACACTTTTCTTATTGTTTAAAACATGTTTAAAGTCTGTAGTCAAATTGAGAATAAATTAATATTGTTTGTCTATAATATTATTTATCTATAGTGTTGTCTTGGCGAAATCTGTGATTAGAATTATAACAGTATTTGACGATAAAGCCATAATACTCGTAATGTTCAAACTTAAAATTTCAATTAATTATAGTCGAATTTTGTCTACTGAGGGACCATGAGTTTCTATAAATTGCCAAACGAGTGTTAAATGGTTATAGCTCATAGCTCATCGACATTATCCGACTCGAAACATGAGGCCAGTACTGCGCCACTTTGAGAAGGCGGCACGACATCTGAACCCTCTTGTCGTGGCCGCTGGGAATTACATACCCGATCCTGTAGACCGAATCGTAAATAGTCGACGTCACCCAAAACACGTCATTACAGATCCTCCCGATCCATTAACGGCGCTTTTAGGTACCGGTCACTGTCTTCATCGAACCCGTCGCTTGCGACGAAGGGCTCGACGAGCGAATTAACCCATAGACACAGCCCGCTGAGTTTTTCGTCGGATCTTCTCAGTGGGTCGCGTTTCCGATCCGGTGGTAGATTCTGCAAAGCACTGCTCTTGCTAGGGCCTGTGTTAGCAACACACCCGGTTTGAGCCCCGTGAGCTCACGTACACGTCAAGGAGAAGCTGATATAGCATCTAAAGGCTATCAGCATAGGTAGTTTTGGGTGTCAGACATATAAATTAAACAGACTAACTTTATTCACACTCTGATTTAATCTGCCAATTTTTACATTGATGCGTCTTGTTCAACTGCGCGCTTCTGACTTTTTTTTTCCCTACCTAAGCTGGTAGCCTAGAGAGGCTATTTCAGCGTAACCGTAACTAGTAGGTGAGCTCACGGGGCTCAAACTTGACGACGATGCTAACACGAATCCTAGCAAGAGCCGTGCTTCGCAGGATCTACCACCGGATCGGAAACGCGACACACTGAGAAGATCCGGCGAGAAACTCAGTGGGCTGTGTCTGAGAGTTAATTTACTCGTCGAGCCCTTCGTCGCAAGCGACGGGTTCGACGAGAACGGTGACCGGTGCTTGAAGTACCTAGAAGCACCGTTAGTGGATCGGGAGGATCCGAGATGACGTGTTTTGGACGACGTCGACTGCTTTCCATTCTTTCCGCAGGTGCTTCTGACTGCCTGCATTCACTTTTAAATATGTCTCAGCCGGCTATCCCCTCTTGACTGGTCACGTGGCTTAGTCGCGTGACTTTAAAAGCAGTCAGTTGAGCAACTAATAAACAATATTTTAATGGTTTGCAATATAAGCCTCATATTTAATAATAATTCTTAATATGTACAGGACTCTATATAATCATATTAATATAAATAATCATAAACCTTGCAGTAGGAAAAAAAGGGCCCGTTTCTCAATCTTCTTCAACACGGAAGGCACGAATGCTTCGTCTTACCGCTAGTACCTGGCGCACTTTATTAAAGGAATAATTTTATTTTTAGACTTGCATCTGAGCTAAGGTGTGCGTTTAGGCCGCTACTCTTTGACTGGAAACTATCGGTGAGAATGTATGCTGACTATATTTAAAGACCCACTGATAAACTTAGGATTCTACTTAAAAAAAAGCTACATAGTATTTTTTTTTGTTGCTTATTTGGGTGGACGAGCTCACAGCCCACCTGGTGTTAAGTGATTACTGGAGCCCATAGACATCCACAACGTAAATGCGCCACCCACCTTGAGATATAAGTTCTAAGGTCTCAGTATAGTTACAACGGCTGCCCCACCCTTCAAACCGAAACGCATTACTGCTTCACGGCAGAAATAGGCAGGGCGGTGGTACCCACCCGCGCGGACTCACAAGAGGTCCTACTACCAGTAATTACGCAAATTATAATTTTGCGGGTTTCATTTTTATTACACGATGTTATTTCTTCACCGTGGATGTCAATCGTGAACGTTTGTTGAGTACGTATTTCATTAGAAAAATTGGTACCCGCCTGAGCAGAGGAGCAGAAGGACATCAACTATAAGCCCTTGTGAACACACGTCATACTCTTAACCAGACTTGAGCCCTGTGTTTAAGACACGAACTACTAAACATGTAAAACATCCCCCGAAAATTAGGTAAACCAATAAGAACGCACATAAACAACCCCTACTAGTAAAACTCGCTGACGGGGCGATTCTCACCCCCGCTTGTTATCTGCTGAGCCATGACTCATTTCGACACGTCTCGTGGCTCTAATCTCTTTATTCTGAACTCATTTTCTTACCACGGGTCTTAGAATTCAGTTGAACAGGATTATATGTATTTTTATACTGGTGGTAGGACCTCTTGTGAGTCCGTGCCTACCCGTACCACCACCCTGCCTATTTCTGCCGTGAAGCAGTAATGCGTTTCGGCTTGAAGGGTGGGACAGCCGTTGTAACTATATTTGAGACCTTAGAACTTATGTCTCAAGGTGGGTGGCGCATTTACGTTATGGATGTCTATTGACTCCAGGAACCATTTAATACCAGGTGGGCTGTGAGCTCGTCCACCCAACTAAGCAATAAAAAATATATCTATGTAGCTTTTTAAGTAGAATTCTAAGTTTATCTAAGCAATAAAAAAAAAACAAAAAATATATAAATGTATATTATGTATCTATATCTGTTATCTATATATCTGTTAGTGTTTTTGTTAAGACATCTTCAATCGGCCATCCTCAGACGCGGCTCCCTATGTACAAAGTTTAAATGGATCATGTACATTCTATGGGATCTAGTAGGTACTTCACAACAGGTCGTGAGCACATTCAAATTTACATAATTATGTACAATATGAACCCTACGTCATATTGACGACCAATGCCCTCCCAGGACATCAAATAAACGTTAGTCTCTACACTTTTTTTAATGCTTAGAAGGGTGGAAGAGCCCACGCCCCACCTGGTGTTAAGTGGTTCCGGGAGCCCGTAGATATCTATAACGTAAATGCATCCACCCACCTTGTGACAAGAGTTCTAAAGGTCTCACTTTTAATAGTACAACCACTGCCCCGCCCTTTAAACCGAAACACATTACTGCTTCACGGCAAAAATAGGCAGGGTAGTGATACCTACCCGTGCGGACTCACAAGACGTCCTATCACCAGTAAAACACGTTTTTTTCCTTCCTAATGCTCTCTATAGTATAAATAGTGTTGTAATCAGTGGTACCGATAAATTCACGACTCCCTCCCCAACCGTGGACAAGTAGTATGGCCCGTTTTCATTAAGGGTGCTTATTCGATGCGCCCTCTAACCCAGCAGATTGTATCGACACAATCTAATATTATGTAAATTGGTATTAAGCATTGCTTAAACTTGCGACATCGCGTATTATAAGCGTTAGTCGTGAATGGGGTGGCCACACGAGTAAGCATCATAAAATATATTATATAATTTTTAACGTATTAAATTATTTTCTACTTATGTGTACTAAACACGTACTTTCCACAGAAATATATTTATATCAAAAAGAAAATACTAATAGTTTAACAAAATAGTATGTGTGTTTATTAGAAAACGGTCCCTAATCTGTTTATAGATAAATAACTATAGAAGTATTGTAAACTTCTTTGATTTATTAAAAGTATATAAACATCGAAGTTAATTATGTATGTTTTAGAACATGCGCAGTATTTCTGTTCTGTAATGTGTACATTTGAATAATACTAATTTATGTGAGTATTTTTAAATCTCATTTCGGGTTAGGCTCATTTGGAGAAACACATTAGATTGTATTTTTAGCGAATGCACGCGATGTGCCGCCCTGGACTTAACACACAATTATATCATTGTGAAGATTCTGTACCAAAATCTGAGGCTTTATTATGTATTTTTTATGATTAAATATATTATCATGAAAAAAAATTGTTTTGGAACGAAGTTCCTAATGGGACGATGCAGAGGGGTACCCTAACCGGGAAAAAACGTCCGTAACGTAAGATTTTTATTAGTAATGCACACATTGTACGACTTAACTTTGTAATAACGTACAAATTAGTAATGCACACAGTGTACGACTTAACACATACGATTTTTTCCATAGACACAGCCCACGGAGTTTCTCTCTCTTCTCAGTGGGTCGCGATTCCAATCCAGTGGTAGACTCTGCAAAGCAATGCTCTTGCTAGTGCTGGTGTTAGCCAATTCTCCCAGGTTGAGCCCGTGAGCTCATCTACCCGTAAGGGCGTAGCTGGCATAGCCTCTTAGGCTACCGAAGAATAGTTAGGGGAAAAAAATAGGAACGGTAAATATTATTTCTAACTTCATATATCATGAGCTATTAATATGTTCCTCTGTGCATCAGGGTTAGCATCTAGATATGACGAAATTATCTCCAGTTCATCCCTTCCCATGGGTTACGGTAAATGAGTAAAGGAACCAGAGCCAGAGAACGAGCTCTTTCCTTCAAGCATTACATGAGAATGCTGTGATCGCAGTCACGATGCATGAGGCGCACTATGTTCTCGCAAGCATAGTTACTCCCGTCCTGATGTGATGGAGAGGATACCCTTTAATATAATATTACCCTTTATTTTGCTTCTTGTCTAGGCTGTACATTTGTCGGAATGTCCTCATTCGGCCCTGAACTTTACGTGCTTTGACCACCAAGTCTCACATATTCCGCCTATCCTCTCTTAGGCGTAGGAGCCCCAGAGGAAGATAGTATACCTGCTCGAAAAAAAAGGACTATCCTCATGTCTTTAGGCTGACTACTTTGGTAGTGTCGACATGATTCACACTTAAGATACGCATTACAGTAAAACCTAACAATTATAGGCTGTATATGTTTATGAAGCACCATTCAAAACCTCGTTAACCATAAAGCTCCAAGTATAAAATCAATGAAAACATCAAACACGTAAGCTCTATATTTCATTTATAGGACTCATATAAAACGTGATCGCCTCTACGTGTAAGCTCGGGTCTATGTAGAGTCGTTATACCAGTAAAAATATTGAGATTTTGTGGATCGCTATTTTAGTTAAAATTTATGCTTCGTAACGACAAAAATGGACATGCTCAAGAAAACAAATAAAATATCCTTCTTTAAAATTGAATTTGTTTTAATCGACACTCATTCGTTTGGAAAACAGTTAAGTAATGGAATTAAAAGAACCATCGTTCGGAAACCGATCATTATATTTTCACGAAAACTTTTTTTTTTTTTTCGTGAAATTAAAAACACAAATTCAGATTTGAACATAAAAAAAAAACCTTTCGGCAATTACAAAGAAAAATCGTACCTCGCGATGTTTAATTTAATCAAAATTATGTGAAAACAAACCCGGCCCATGTTTTTGCTGTTCACGCGAATAGAATAAACAGCTCTATTCCGAAAGGGTCACGATTGGATTTCCCTTAAAAAAAATTATAGGAAAAACGCAAATCAGTTCCCCGAAAGGTACGCAAGGGATGCGCGAAATAACAAAGGGTATTGAAAAAATTGATTTCGTCAAAACATGGAGAAGGCTCCCTTAGGATAATATTATTTTTTAAATTAGTTACCCTTTAAAAAGGGCTTAACGAGTTCGTTCAACTAAACGATAATAAACCGAATTGTTGCTTCATTACGGGAGAATCACGATCCCACAAAATGTTCTTGTTTTGTGAAGGAGAGAAAGCCTATGGGTTCGCTTGGTTACAATTCAAATGAGATAATTCATGGTTCGACCATCATCCTGCCAGCACTCGAAAAACTGCCATCGACCAGCACTCGAAAAAATTTAAAGGACTAGTTGAAGAATATATCTATATATAAATACATGAAGCAAAAACTTTGTATCCGTTTTCACGAAAATTGCACGGACGGAGGAGTATGAAATTTTCCACACTTATAGAGAATATAGAGAAGGAGTGCACAATGCTAATTTTTTTTTTTTAAATAATGCATAAGAGACACATTAAATCAATAAAGAAAACATTACGCACACTACCATGTATTTGACACAACACATACATAAAAATATACTCTTTGTTCACTGTTAATTGGGAAACTTTAGTTATTGTTTAAAGTCTGTGGTCGAATTGAACATAGATCAATATTGTTTGTCATTAATACTATTGATCTATAGTGCAGTTTTGGCGAATACTGTGATAATATTATCGAAATATAATAGTGTTTGACAACAGAACCATAATAATGTTTAAACTTATAATTTCAATTAATTATAGCCGAATCTCGACTACTGCGGGGCCACTAGATAAAATAATAACGTCATTTTTGAAAATTTTATATAGGTACAAACATTATTATCGATTTCCTAAGAGATATTTGTGTAATGTATATATATATACTAGGGACAAACGTTGACTTCCCGTGCTGGTAAAATTAAGAAACTAAATGTTTTAAAAGGTTTTTTTATAGGTAATCTTTACAACCAACTTCCCACAAAATATTCGCTTGCGGTTCGTTCATAGATTCACATTATGAGGTTAACCAGAATTATTTATTAGACATACCATTTAATTTTATTCCTATAGCTGTGATTATAAGCATTAACATTTTTAAGGTAATTGTTAAATTGAATAGTAGATTAAACAGTTTATTTTAAGAAAATATAACATACTCAAAACAGATATAGCCGCAGAGTCTCTCACGGTTCTTTTATTCGAATAATTTAAAAGTTGCATCATCAAACTCGGCTACGTAACGGACATCTCCGGGATTGTGAAAACGATCCTGTAGGTACTCACAAACAACGATAAAAGGTCCATAAACACGAACATCAGCACACACATGAAGTACAACAAAACAAAATAACACAAAACAAGTCGCTTCCATAAAATTCATACGCACATCGTCCCTGACGCTATCTGCCGAGTAAATAATGAGAAACAACCTTTATAAATTAAATCCGAATCGTTTGAACTCGACATTTAAGTCCCTCGCATTACACGTAAACAAATATATAACACCTGTGTGTGTTACACTCCACACATACGCACAATATGACGCGCGGTGTGCTGGAGCACAGAGCCGAATGGTAGCGGGTGGATGAGAGCTCAGGAGCGAGGGTCGTGAAATCACGTACAGACAAGCGCAGTGTGTGACGCGCGGTGTGCTGGAGCACAGAGCCGAATGGTAGCGGGTGGATGAGAGCTCAGGAGCGAGGGTCGTGAAATCACGTACAGACAAGCGCAGTGTGTGACGCGCAGTGTGCTGGAGCACAGAGCCGAATGGTAGCGGGTGGATGAGAGCTCAGGAACGAGGGTCGTGAAATCACGTACAGACAAGCGCAGTGTGTGACGCGCGGTGTGCTGGAGCACAGAGCCGAATGGTAGCGGGTGGATGAGAGCTCAGGAGCGAGGGTCGTGAAATCACGTACAGACAAGCGCAGTGTGTGACGCGCAGTGTGCTGGAGCACAGAGCCGAATGGTAGCGGGTGGATGAGAGCTCAGGAGCGAGGGTCGTGAAATCACGTACAGACAAGCGCAGTGTGTGACGCGCGGTGTGCTGGAGCACAGAGCCGAATGGTAGCGGGTGGATGAGAGCTCAGGAGCGAGGGTCGTGAAATCACGTACAGACAAGCGCAGTGTGTGACGCGCAGTGTGCTGGAGCACAGAGCCGAATGGTAGCGGGTGGATGAGAGCTCAGGAGCGAGGGTCGTGAAATCACGTACAGACAAGCGCAGTGTGTGACGCGCGGTGTGCTGGAGCACAGAGCCGAATGGTAGCGGGTGGATGAGAGCTCAGGAGCGAGGGTCGTGAAATCACGTACAGACAAGCGCAGTGTGTGACGCGCAGTGTGCTGGAGCACAGAGCCGAATGGTAGCGGGTGGATGAGAGCTCAGGAGCGAGGGTCGTGAAATCACGTACAGACAAGCGCAGTGTGTGACGCGCGGTGTGCTGGAGCACAGAGCCGAATGGTAGCGGGTGGATGAGAGCTCAGGAGCGAGTGTCGTGAGACTACATACAGACAAGCGTAGTGTGTGACGCGCGGTGTGCTGGAGCATAGAGCTGAATGGTAGCGGGTGGATGAAAACTCAGGAGCGAGTGTCGTGAGACCTATGACATTGTATTTTGTACGTAGTTTACCACAATTTTCGGTTACAACGATCAAAGACTAGAACAAGTCAATGAAACTAGTTTAATCGGGTCTCTAATAAACATTGTAGAGAAGTTTATCTAAAACAATGGGGCGAGCCTTTGAGGTTTCGTATCGATTCCGTTGTACTGCGGCCGAAGTAAAGGCGGAGTGCCGGGAGGGCACGCCGACCTTTTCCGTGTCGTAAATAAACTCAACATTAATGTTTTTGAGATGTTAATGACATTTTGCGGGCGGCGACGAAATTGGCTAAGTAAAATTGCCAATGTCTATAGGCAATAATCACATAAAATACGTACCGTCGTAATGAATATTGTTTTCAAATTTACAAAGAATCCTGAATTATATAACTGGTGGTAAGACGTCTTGTGAGTCCGCGCGGGTAGGTACCACCACGCTGCCTATTTCTGCCGTGAAGCAGTAATGCGTTTCGGTTTGAAGGGTGGGGCAGCCGTTGTACTGTAAAAACTGAGACTCAAGAACTCTTATCTCAAGGTACGTGGCGGCATTTACGTTGTTAGCTGGATGTACCGGCACCCAGAATACTACTGCCATAGAGCAGTATTATCTTGTTAGAATATGAAACAGCTCTAAAACAATAGAGTTGAGACTTGTTTAGCTCCAGTTGAGTCACTTAACAGTTAACAGTCTACGATACCTGTTATATTCCTTTTAAAAACCCTGAATCATTAAAACTCAAATTTAAATTATCTCATCTTTATCCTCTCTAATATATCTTTAACGTAGGAACAAACCAGCCTTGGCTTCTAACAGGAACTAAACATAACTAACCCTGAAATACTTCACTAACTATTTCATCTATTATTACCAAAACATTGGCCTACTATATTCTGACTTGTACTGGAAGTGACATCATATCGTATTTTGGAATATTGTAACCGAAAACATTGGGAACGTCTATATTAGTTATATGGTTTTTAGTTTTAAGTAGCAAGAATATTTAGTAGAGTTTAGTAGAGTTTGAAAGACTCTATTTTATTTACATTTCTCACAATTAAAAATAGCTCACTTATTTTTAAATAAATAAAACATTTTTTAACAATAAAAAGATAGAGTTTCAAAAATAGCAACAAAATTGTTTTTGTGTTGTGAATATAGTTAGGTACCGGCTTAGTCCTAGGTGTTTTAATCCAATTTAATTGATTCATCTAACCTAACAAACAAAAAATTGGTATTGCGTATTTCCAGGTCATTATCTTCATCAATCCTGCGCTTTCTTGGCATTAGCTAGTAAAAAGACGAATTTGTGAGCTTTTACCTGTACTACTTTTTTTTCCTACTTATTATAATGACCTTGAGGTGTCATACTAGATTCGCTGGGCGAGGTATTACTAAGTTCTTGTAACGTCGTGAACTAGATAATACACCAACTCAACCTCTTCCTCGAGCACGTACTCTTTCCATTCACTCTTCATCTGTGTTTTCACTTTTCTATTCATTACGTCTGTCTTCGTTTCAAATTGTTCGGGAAAGCAATTAAATTAGATCTTGTTAGACATGAATGGGCGTGTTAGCAGCCACTACCCACCTGGGCAGTAACTAAGGGTCTTATTGTCTGGGCTCAAACGTTCCGGTCAGAACTAAAGCTTACTTCGAATTTAATAATCTGAACGATAAATTAAGTGCGTAATGACCGGTTCGCGTGTAGCTTTCGTAAATTAAATATATGAATTGACTTTAGGTGTAAGTCCTGATTGAGATTTAAAATGTCCCTCTGTGTATAATATAATCCGTTTTCTAAGTTTGTTTGTGAAAACTGTTAAATGGCTTTGTGTTATACTTGTACTAGGTTTTCACTGGTGGTAGGACCTCTTGTGAGTCCGCACGGGTAGGTACCACCGCCCCGCCTATTTCTGCCGTGAAGCAGTAATGCGTTTCGGTTTGAAGGGTGGGGTAGCCGTTGTAACTTTACTGAGACTTTAGAACTTATATCTCAAGGTGGGTGGCGCATTATCGTTGTAGATGTCTATGGGCTCCAGTAACCACTTAACACCAGGTGGGCTGTGAGCTCGTCCACCCGTCTAAGCAATAAAAAAAATAAAAAAACTAGGGGGATCAAAAAGTAGTGATAATGAGATAGAATATAATGACTATTGATAACTTAATAATTTATTTTTCTACATAGTCTCCAAGTCTATCTACACAAAGAGTCTAGCGAGGTTTTATTCAGTTCCATAGTAATTTATAGACTGAGGAGTTCACCGCGTGACGGGCGTTACTTGAGTGCGTGAACTGTCAAATTCAAACATATAGTTTTATCATCCTTATCGCATCGAGTGAGAGGATCACAACAGACTTCAAACTTTACATATTTTTCTAAATAGGCACACACTTAATACATTGTCATGGATGACTTGCACCAGGCAGAAATAAACACTCTGTTATACAATGTCAAGAGTAACTCATTTTTACAAAACAATGAGATTTCAAACGCACTTCTCAAGTTGAATGGCGAGCATCGCGCGCGTAGTCTTTGGGCTCTGGAAAATATTTCAAACGAAATGGCTCGGTCTGCCGAAAACGCTAATAAAAAAGGTATCAAACATCAAGATGTAAAATTGGGGTAGTCATCTCGTGTACAGCATCCCGAGCCCTCGGCACAGTTTTATTAAATCAGAGAATATTTGCTACCTTCCGTAACAAGAGTTCCAGAGGTAGGGATTGTTAGTAATTGCTTTATTACAATCATCACGTTTTGCATTTTCGTTTTCCCTTCGATTCATTACATTTCAAAGCCTAGAAGTTTATTTTTCTTTGATGCAAAAATGTGTTTAATTCTTAAGCAGAGACCGGAAACG
This sequence comes from Bombyx mori, assembly GCF_030269925.1. Lineage (NCBI taxonomy): Eukaryota > Metazoa > Arthropoda > Insecta > Lepidoptera > Bombycidae > Bombyx > Bombyx mori. Next base: position 9,216,058 of record NC_085130.1, read on the forward strand.
TTCGGCTTAATCCATTAAAAAAATTTAAGAGAGTTACTTAAATGAATAAACGCAGGCAGGTCTTCTTCTTTTTCTCCACCTTATCCCACTAGGTGGGATCGGCACAGCAAATTTTTCTCTTCCATTCTCTTCTATCAGCCGTCTCACAACACTCACTCTTCTCTCTCTCATATCGTCATTCACACACTCCATCCATGTCTTCTTCGGTCGACCTCTTCCCCCTCTACCTTGCACTACCATTTCCATACATCTCCTAGTCACATGCATCTTCTCTCTACGCATCACATGTCCATACCACGCTAACCGTCCGCTAACTTTTAAATATGGGTAATATTCGGTTAATTAGGCTTACTTTGAGAGCCAATGTTATTAAAAGACACAATACTATTGAAACTTTAAACTTATGTGGCCAGGGGTGACCTTCACGTTGTGACTTCCAGGACATCTGATGAGTACCCAATCCCAGTCAATGAGAATTATATTCGAATATATTACACTGTCTCGTAATGTTTCATCTGAGAAACAATATTTTGCAAAACATCGCCAGCTCTCGGCCTAAGCACGTTACATTACAAATCATTTACAAGCCCATCTCGGCAGGAAACCATCTCAATATTATAATTTTTGTTATATTTTTTTCATTTAATCATTTACCTATTTATATTATTTTCCACGTGAACGAATCATGAACGTGATATTGGGGATAAATCCGTCTCTTTCAAACTCGTGGTGTTCTCTTTCTCTTTAACTCCTTATTTAATAATGAGTTGCTCGCTCCGGGCATTTCAATATTGCAATAATTGTTACGTTATAATACTCATTGTAAAAATTAATATTTAAAAAAAAATCTAATATTTAAAAAAAAGAAAAAAGACATGACCACTGAGTTTCTTGCCAGTTCTTCTCAGGACGGAGGCTAGTTTTTTGTGAATTGGCGGTAGTTCTTTTTGACGTTCAACAAGTATGTACTTTCATTTATGTTGAATATTTTTCTTTTTATTTGATTTGATTTAATATTATTATACTATAATAGTAGACGGGCCACTTCTTGTTAAGTAAAGTCCATAAACTCAAACTATTCAAACTCAAAACTACGTTACTTCCGTTATCTGAGGAACAAAACTCAACTTATAACGGTTGTGACCCCTTCAAGCTACACAAGCTACACATGATTGCTTCACTAATACTTCGGAATGTCAGTAATTGTGTCGATGTTTGCTTCCATTGTGTATTCGAGAAGGTTCACAATACAAATAATAACGCAAATCAGACGCAAACATTCAATTCATCAATAATATCTTCATATTAAAACTAAAATATAGTAGTTATCGCAACCATTTTGGCAAAGACGTCCCTTACTCTACCAACGCTGTGGCCGCGTGAGCTAGGCCAATAGAATTTAGAGCTTAGCCACGAGCTACAAAAACCCAAGGCACGTTTATTCCAAACGGACATAAAGAATAGAATATCTAAAAATTTACAACCAAAACTTTCATGGAACTTCAGAACCGAAATAATTTTTAAAACTTCCAACATTAAGTTAAAGTGAAATAGTTTAAATGAGGGAAGTTGGAGCAGAACTTGGCGCCGCTAGATGTGGGATAGATACCGACTTCCGAACTGACGGTAGGGCGACCTGTACGCGCGGGTGTCTGCCGCGGACCTAACTGTGACGCTAAGTCAATGTGCGTCCCGATTTCAAAGGCTTATTTCACACTCTTTAGGCCTTCGACCTCATAGATTATTATTTTTTTTATGAATGAGGGATGGCTGCTCCAATTTCACCAGGACAGGTGGGCGAGCAAAGGCTCAGCTAGGAGGGGTGGGATTTTCTAACAGCTGCCCGAGCGCCTCCAAACTAGACCTAATAACTCGAAGGCAGCTGCTTCGTGAATGAATCTCAAGAAGACCCGGCGAGTAACTCAGCGGATTAATGCATGGGTTAGGTTGCCGTTGAACTCTTTGCCAAGATTGTCGAGTATGGATGTCGGCGTCCCTAAGCCCTAATGTTAGAGCTGAAGGCGTCTAATTTAAGAGTTATTGGATCTGCTGGATCCGTAAGGATGGTTTACTGGGGGTAGGACCTCATGGGAGTCCGCGCAGGTAGGTACCACCACGCTGCCTATTTCTGCCGTGAAGCAGTGATGCGTTTCAGTTTGAAGGCTGGGGCAGCCGTTGTAACTATACTTGAGACCTTAGAACTTATATCTCAAGGTGGGTGGCGCATCTACGTTGTAGATTTCTATGGGCTCCAGTAATCACTTAACGCCAAGTGGGCTGTGAGCTCGTCCACCCATCTAAGCAATAAATAAAAAAAAAGATTAGGGTACCATACTATCTATGGGTGTTGCCCACATAGTGAGATTATGGGTCGTATAGCCACTATACGACCCATAATGAACCAATGTGAATGCAATCACACACATGAAATTGAAGCTTCAATTATATTGTAGAGTGGATGCTCTACCCTTCAAACTACGTCGCACGTCTGCTGCGCGAATCAAATAGACAAGATAATCTACCCGTTACAGCTTGTAATGCGCCCAAATAATACACATAATCTTTCGCATCGACTTGATCAACCCAAGTCAGTTAAAATTTTGCGGATTTGATTACTTGATGTTATTTATTCATCGTGGAATACGTTCTTGGTTAGTACATATGTGTCTAGGACACATTTGCTTAGAAAATTTGATGCCTGCTAATTTTGAACATAATCCAAGTATACCAGACGTGATACCCCTAGGCCATGACGACTAAAAAAAAATCTCCACCTGCCATCAAACTAAATCTATTCTACGAAAATAAAAACGGGTTAACTGAATTAACGAACTTTTGCCGAAAGCTCGAAATATGAAACGAAAAGCTCGGTGTCCATAGTCCAATGTTTGCGCAACACCGATACAGTGGCTGCGACACTAAAAAATCCCCGAAAGCTTTTAAGCTCACGTCATGGCGGTCTCAGCAGAACTGATTGGTGGGAACACAAACGGGCCTTTTGAAGTTTTCACTTATATAGCATGTAATCGTGTTTATTAAGAAAAAAACTTACAATATCTTGTCATCGAATAAGTCCTGAAAGCGCTAATGACTGCAGTTGACGAAAGAAATATTGAAAACGCACCAATGGGCTTTGAACATTCAAACATTGACCAACTTAAGTCCACGATGAATTAATTTTATGTATACATTAATAATAGTATCGCCCGCTAATAGGATTGAATGTGGAAACCCTAAAGATATTTACAAGGATCTGACTATAAACCTCAACGTTCTACTCATTAACTGTGTGCTTTGTTCAATCTTAGAGTTCCCGATCAATGATGACCTCAAAAAATGGCTTAGTGCGCGCGACGACGCATTCAAGTAATTGACAAATAGGAATGATAGGGAAATAATGAAATTCATCAGTCATCAATATTTCAATAATCAAATTTATAACTTTTTTATTATTATTGAAAGAACGGATTATGTGTCCGCTTACACACCACAACCTCTTCTGCTTCTGTGACGTCTCAGATATGCAATGCTGCTTTAACAGAAAGAGATGACGCTTGAGATGAGCACGCCTGAGATGCTTAAAATGAGTATCAATTGAAATTTACTTCAATTTACTTCATTTATTTTTTACTGGTGGCAGGACCTCTTGTGAGTCCGCGCGGGTAGGTACCACCACTCTGCCTATTTCTGCCGTGAAGCAGTAATGCGCTTCGGTTTGAAGGGTGGGGCAGCCATTGTAACTATTCTTGAGACCTTAGAACTTATATCTCAAGGTGGGTGGCGCATTTACGTTGTGGATGTCTATGGGCTCCAGTAACCACTTAACACCAGGTGGGCTGTGAGCTCATCCACCCATCTCACCAATAAAAAAAATAAAAAATTAAAAAATATCTTATCAATATCACCAAAACGTCTGATAATGCCCAAAAAATAATCAAATCGTATTTCAGTTTAGTTTTTAGCGTTCGTAACGCCCGTCTGCAAGGCCCGCACTAGCTCCACTGAAGTTCCTATCAAGCACTGTGACATTCCGTTTTGTTGTGGAGCGCGACCACTCTCCCCGCCGACGGTTTATTAAAATCGTTGATTGAAAATGTAAATATTATTTTTAAAGGTGACAGTCGTGATATAGATCGTTTTTAAGCCTGCCCTCACGAAAATCTTTTTTTAAATTTATTTATTCATTTATAACTTCTTATACTAGAAAGTATATAGGCGGACTTAATGCCATAGGCATTCTCTAACAGTCTACCTTAGGGGAGTGCAGAGATGAAGCTTGGTAGGTGTAGTTTGAATTTGAGCTCAGCTCTTTTTTTTTTATTGCTTAGATGGGTGGACGAGCTCACAGCCCACCTGGTGTTAAGTGGTTACTGGAGCCCATAGACATCTACGACGTAAAATGCGCAACCCACCTTGATATATAAATTCTAAGGTCTCAGTATAGTTACAACGGCTGCCCCGTCCTTCAGACCGAAACGTATTACTGCTTCACGGCAGAAATAGGCAGGGCGGTGGTACCTACCCGCGCGGACTCACAAGAGGTCCTACCACCAGTAACTCATCTCAAGATTGGGTAACAGCAATAACACTGTGATGTCCATGGACTTCTGTAACCACTAACCGCAGGTACGCCGTGAACTCTTTTAACAGTGCGTGCGATAAAAAAAACTTATCCTATGTCTCATCTGCAAACTGATTACACACTGATTTTTATTGTGCAATCTAATATTAGCGTCGATTCTTAATATAGCAGTACGCTATCTGTTTAGTATGAAATAAAAAGTTTATAGTTTCCTCATTTCTGAGCGTATTTTAGTTATGTTTTCTTCAGTAGATTGTAGGTACCGTTCGTCTTTATGAAATAAAATTAATAAAAAGGATCCAATAAACGCAAAATCAACATTTCTTTAGTCGAGTAATGAGTTGATAATAATAAATTATGCAATCCCGCGTCGCTTATTTGATCGAGTTTAAGCTTCAACTTTATTTTTTTATTGCGTAGATGAGTGGATGAGCTCACAGACCACCTGGTGTTAAGTGGTTACTGGAGCCCATAGACATCCACAACGTAAATGCGTCACCCACCTTGAGATACAAGTTCTATGGTCTCAAGTATAGTTACAACGGCTACCCTAACCTTCAAACCGAAACGCATTACTGCTTCATGGCAGAAATAGGCGGGGTGGTGGTACCGTCCCCGTGCGGACTCACAAGAGGTCCTACCACCATTAATTACGCAAATTATAATTTTGCGGGTTTGATTTTTATTACACGATATTATTCCTTCAACGTGGAAGTCAATCGTGAACATCAATTGTTGAGTACGTATTTCATTAGAAAAATTGGTACCCGCCTGGGATTCGAAAACCAGTGCATCGCTGAACACGTATGCACCGGACGTATTATCCTTTAGGCCACGATGACTTCAGATTTTGTTTGGAGCCCCTTTTCAGTAATTTCAAATTAAAGCTAGACTAGACTTACCTCTTTCAGCGCTAGCGCGTGGACAGCCGGCGAAAACCAAGATGGCGACCGCCAAAATTTTCAGCGCCATCTTTTATCGTTTTGCGAAAACTTTCATAACATCACCACACCATAAATAGAACTAATTATATCAATCACTAGTCACACACACTTAGCCTTCGCACTGTCGCTATATCATATTTCGTTTGTTATCTGAAAAAGAGAAAATAAGATATTAATTCTTTATTTTCAGGATCAAATCGGCTTAATCAATTGATGAGAGCTCTTACAAAAATATTGTTAACAGAACGGTGATTTAAGATAGGATTAATTTATCTCAAGAAAAAACTTCCAAATTGATTCTGGCATAACACACATATTGAGTTTCAAAATATTACTTTCATATAATTTAGCAGACAGAACTCAGCTGGTTTGACTTTTTGAATTAAGTTCAGTTGTTTTTTTATGTTGACAGCCTTGCATAGCACCACAACTACCTCCCGTGGATACCGCGAGAGGCGAGTAAGAGATTCCCCGGAAAATAGGCAGTAGCGTTCTCTCTCTCTGAGTTCTTACCAGCGTACTGCGGTCGCCAACCGATCGGTATTGTTGATGGGACTTGTATTCCTATATTGGCAGATACCACAATCCACCCATCATATAATACGATTAAGACTTGGACCTCACGCCTCAAGGTCACGTCTAGGGGTCTAGGGACTCCGGCAATTACTTCAGTTAACGTTCATCCATCTGCTCAAAAAAAAAAGTAACTTTTCACGTAATAACGCTAATCAAATGTCGCTGTATCCATTGTTGGATTAATGACAGATTTATGATCCTATGTTGCGCTTCTAAACAATAAAAATAACATAAACCAAAAACACTTTTTAACCTACTTTAAAAAACATCAACAATATTTTCCTATTTGTATATAGAATTTTCCACAAGAGCTCATACTTTATATAATTTTAAGGCGACAGAAAAATGTTCTGTCTCATAAATGCCACGCTGGCAACGGCATATTTATAATATGTTCAATTTAAAGCTCTTTGTGCTTAAGTTTGTTTTTTCCGTTTTGTGTGACCTGAAAGAAATTCTTTTAAGCTATGTAGAGTTTTAATGAGAATTTAATTTAATCTATTCGGATAGTTAAATCAAAAGATCCAGCCTCAATTACTGAAGGCTGGGTCTGTGTGTGTATTGCGAGCCCACTGGGGTAGGTACCAGTAAGGTAGCTTAAGGTAGGACAGTTTGCTTTATATGTATCACAATTGACACTTCAACCTTAACCTCAGGGTCGGTGATTGAATTAATATCGTTGATATCTACGGATTTCGGAAACTTAAACCAAGAGCAGCTGCCTTTCTAAAGCAATAAATACATATTTTTTTTTGGCACAGGCACACTGGGCACGGGGTTGTCTCTACCGACATTCGTAGGAACAAAAATCAAATCAATACCTTTTCCGGTTCTATATATCCATTATTATAAAATTACACTTAACATCAAACGTAACGTGTGCCCTATAATATTATCAGAAACATCTGCTCGACCCGAATCCATTATTTATCGATTTTCAGATAGAGCCGTTTAAATATTTGGAAATCCTTGGAACCGATACCCCATCTCGTTCTACTCACACAAAATAACTGAGATGACAGTTTTTTTTTTTGTACAAACCGAAGGTTCATCAAAACCATTAAGTCGTAACTTAAACTTGAATACAAGTGAAAACGTTCTTAATTTCAAAGAATGTAGAGTCGTTTTGGCTATCACAAAATAGCGTAGATGGAATTCAATATACTAAAATAAAAGCAATTCGTTTTGAATGTTTGTTTGTCTCGTAGGAAAGAGAATTGTAGAGCATTAATACTAATCTCTCATGGCTTGACGTCTGCCTAGCTACTATAGCTAAGCCCGAAAGCTAAAGCAATACTGAAGTGAAAAAGTATTTAACACCGTTGTGATCTGAAACTATATGAAACAGAAATCACATTTGAAAAGTGACACTCGGAAAAGACAAATATATATATGCGTCTATAGGATATAGCCTGCGAAAGAATCTGATAGAATACTTCTAAAACAATTCACTTCACTTGTAATATTTCGAAAGTATGGTATTATCTCGATTGTATTATGAATTATTTTTTCTATATTTTTAAACCAGAACGCATCACTAATCAGAGTCACAATAATAAGATAATAATACTATTTATTTTATAATCTCTCTTACGAGTATAAGTACAATACCATGGAATAAAAAAAAAGTGTCAGCTTAGAAGAAAACCTTTGAAAGAGCTGTATTGTCTGTGCTAGACTCAAAAACCTGCATAAGAGATCTTCTTCTAATAAATAGTTAGGTACCTGGACTCTGCGCTGCGTGGACTCACTAGACACCCTACCACCAATAAATGCTGATAGCTGAGGCTCCCATTCATCCAGAACTTATTCACGTGAACCCATCAAAAAATCTAAATAGATGTTTTAATAAGCTTTAAGCTTGAGTTTCTCACCGACCTTGATACCACCAGTACAAACAACATCATTATTTTGTTAGTAAACAGTCAGACCTAGTCTGTTTACGCTGTGGAGTTCGACAAGTGATGAAATGAAAATATTTTGAGTTTATTAAAACACCGCGTCAAAGAGTAGCAAGATTGTAATTAAAGTTTCAATTGGAAATGAGGAAGAGGCTTAGTGACATGATCAATGAGACATAATGTATAATTAAAATTTGGCTTCAATATACGTAAATTCTTATAGACTTAGACATAGATGGATGGACGATCTCACAGTCCACCTGATATTAAATGGTTACCGGAGCCCATAGACATCCACAACGTAAATGCCTTTTCCCACCTTGAGATATAAGTTCTAAAGTCTCAAGTAAAGTTACAACGGCTGCCCCACCCTTCAAGCCGAAACGCATTACTGCTTCACGGCAGAAATAGACAGGGTGGCGGTACCTATCCGTGTGGACTCACAAGAGGTCCTACCACCAGTGATAGCGCAAATTATAATTTTGCGGGTTTGATTTTTATAACACGATGCTATTCCTTCACCATGGAAGTCAATCGTGAACATTTGTTGAGTACGTATTTCATTAGAACAATTGGTACCCGCCTGCGGGATTCGAACACCGGTGCATCGCTCAACACGGACGTCCTATCCGTTAGGCCACGACGACTATACTAAAAACTAGATAATAAAAATACGAGATAGTTGTCTACTACATGCGCTACACAGTACTGGACTCAGCTAGTTGCAGTGGAGCACTCGTCTACTGGACAACACATGTCATCTACACGCTGTAGAGTGATAGTCTACAGCATTTCATATCGAATCATTCGGCTACACTCTGTGGAGCGCTCGTCTACTGCAATACGCATTAGCACACTGGACGATACTTGTCGACAATGTACTAAATGACGTCATATGTATACACATGCATAAGGCGTGTAGGTACATGTTAATACGTATTAACGATTGAATTATTATATACTCGTTGAAGTAGCTGGTACGTACGTACGTTGTGGATCCGTGTAACAACTAAATTATAAATAAATACACACGCGTCTCTCCGGCGCGAGGTTATTTTAGTTGGCGGAACCAAACCGCTTGTGAAGCGAGCTTACGGCGAAAATAAACTTTTGCGGCTTTTGTTCGTGAAGCTTACTGAAAGTTTTTGAGGAAGCATATTTTTTTGAAATGGCACTCAAATGTTTGTTTTTATAAAGTTAAATTTTATACAGCTTTCTATGCATTTGAAGGTATGATATGTCTAGTTAGTTCATGTAACTGTCTGATAAGCTAACAGACACTACTATTGCCATCACTTTTAAAAACATTTTTGAGTAGTTATATGGTTCAATAATTACATACTTCACTTTAGTGAGAGTTCAACATTATTTGAATATGAAATTATTTAAGGTTCATTTTCACTAATACTATGGTGATAGTTAAATTGCTAGATCCCAAAATTAGCTATAGTCGTACGGGCTCAGCGACAGCTCTCTGTCGTGGTTTTTTTTGTTTGATATCTGAGTCCATGGCCCATTGATCCCATGGTTCACGTTTCTATCCACACAGCCGAGGGTAGGCAGGAATGGCGCAGGATAATACAGGAGAAAGGTGTCAGAGGAAGCCACGACCCTCAGCATTGAGGAGTATCGATGCAAGGAGGGAGGCCCATCGAATAGTAGATGGGCACCGTCACCCACCGAGGTCTCACGATGGTCCCACCCTGCACTACGGAAAGCTTGATTGCTTCATTAAAATAAGAGGATGGATTGTAGAAGGTAATAGATGTCTATGGACCCCGGTAAACATTTAACTCCAGGTGGGCCGTGAGTTTGTCTAAGCATTAAAAAAATGTAGGAGCTCCATTGTCTAGTTACTACCGTGTGGGCAACGGGCCCCTACACTCAAGTACTCACTCACCTTGATTAGTTAAATTTTTATCTCATTATATTTTTATATATTTTTTTTATTTATTTATTTTTTCAATTCATAAACATAGCATGCTGTTTTTTTATGCACTAACCTTTACTTTAGAATTTCTAATGCAAAATGCGTTAACAATTTAAATAGAAAATTAAATATCTAGTCGACAATGCGGTAGTCGTGCTACTGTGTGTGACGCGGCAGTGAAGACGGACCCTAAACAATTTAATTTGATACGAAATGAGATATTTTGATTGCATTCCGAAACGGGATTCTTGGGACACTGTTCATTAATTAGGTTCTGACTTTCAAACGTGCGTGTTGGCTGTTGGCGTCACGGCCCGGTGTGTTCCCGCCCCTAGGCACGCCGGTTCTAAGCCGTTGGTCACTTAAACACAGTTGAGCTGCGAGCTCATCTTGCCATCTAGTCTAAAAATAACTTTTACTCCACACGATGAATTAAACAGACGGAACGAAAACTAGTTCAAGCAAATAAATCATGTTGAACATACCTAACCGAGAGACGGTGCTGAGATTCAGAAATAAATACACGATACTGATCGTGCGATCGTTGCTCAACGTTAAACGACTCCCGATCGCAGGGTATCTAATTCGACACTGACTATGACACTCCACGAAATTACGACTTTTGCATATATTTATTGCTTAGATGGGTGGACGAGCTGACAGCCCACCTGGTGTTAAGTGGTTACTGGAGCCCATAGACATCTACAACGTAAATGCGCCACCCACCTTGAGATATAGGTTCTAAGGTCTCACGTATAGTTACAGTACAATAACCATTAGCTGGGAAGTAGTAAGAAAACAGATTCTTAGAAGAAACACGACTGCAATATTGCCCTCTCCCTCTCCCAGGTATGGTGAGGCGATGTGAAATAATCTGGTAATGTTAAAAATTATAATTATTGAAAGTTTCAATAAACTGTCTGGGACGCTTCGTCTGTACGTCACTGACCTTGAATCTTGAAATGAAGTGGCGGGTGATGATGATGGACAGTGAGGGTCGGAACTCAGTAACCATCGAGAGACAGTTTTGGTCACGGACGATTGAGTTGATATTCGTTGATGTATATTGTAAATCTAAATTTGTATTAATACTTTAGTGTTTGCGGGTAGTGCTACGAATCATTTGGACCGAAATGAAGATGGAATGATCATGTACCGTAATGCTCACAGCTCACCTGGTGTTTAGTGGTTACCAGAGCCTATAGACATTTACAACGTAAACGTCGCAACCCACCTTGAAATATGAGTTCTAAGGTCTCAGTATAGTTACAAGGATAACTCCACCCTTCAAACCGAAACGCATTACTGCTTCACGGAAGAAATAGGCGGGGTGGTGGTACCTACCCACGCGGACTCACAAAAGTCCCTACCACCAGTAAATTTACCTGCATTTTTTCCCTACTGATAGCTGATAGCCTTGAGAGGCAGCATCTCCTTGACGTGTAGGTGAGCTCACGGGGCTCAAACCGGATGCGTTGCTAACATTGGCGCTAGCAAGAGCAGTGCTTCGCAGAATCTACCATCGGATCGAAAACGCGACCCACTGAGAAGATCCGGCGAGAAACTCAGTGGGCTAACTCTGAATTGATGATCACTGTAGTAGTACACACACACACACACACACACACACACACACACACACACACACACACACACACACACACACACACGCACACACACACACACACACACACACACACACACACACACACAAACACACAAACACACAGCGTCACGTACGAGCCGAACATAACAATAGTTTTATCGTTGGCGATGAATAGATATAAAAAACAAAAAGAACTCGCTTATTTTGTATCTTTTTTTTCGTAATGTAAATGTCAATTGTTTCCAATCTTCTGTTGTTCATTATCCTCGAAGCTCAGATTCTATTTATCTGTTAATTCAATTTTATGTGTAATTAAGTAACGAGTGTTGTTCAATTTTGTGTATTGTTAAGATTAGCGACAAGAAATATGTTTTTATAGATTTACTGGTGGTAGGACCTCTGGTGAGTCTCGTAATGCGTTTCGGTTTGAAGGGCGGGGCAGCCGTTGTAACTTTACTTGAGATCTAAGAACTTATATCTCAAGGTGGGTGGTGCATTTACGTCGTAGATGTCTATGGGCTCCAGTAATCACTTAACACTAGGTGGGCTGTGAGCTCGCCCACCCATTTAAGCAAAAAAAAAAAGATAACGAATTATATGTAACATTCTACATCAATCAGTTGTCTGACTGTATATATGTCTCGCCTGACGTGGAGAACATTTGTCAGTACGTGAACCATCTAATCTTCTCCGACTTGGAGAGTTCTGCTGCATCAGATTCCGCCCACTGCTCTCAAGTTCCAACTAATCAAAAGCAGTGCGTATGAAATTACCCTTACACGCAGCACGCTCAAATCAAGTCAAAATTGTTGAATAAATGAATACAAAACAGCTTTTCGAGCTTCCGAGCTTTTGTCGAATGTGCGTGGATCAAACGGGAGTTACAAGGTGACAAAGCTCCGTTATATTAACCCCTTTGTGAGTTTTTGGCTACAAAGTAAAAGCTTTGAAACAGCACAGCAAAGTAGAATGTGAAGTTTATTTTAACAAAACTCTACCATTGACAATGCTCTCACAAGATTTGTGTATATTGACAGTTTGTCCAGCCATCCATAAAAAAGCTCAGTTATCAAATAGAATCTATATATTAATTAATACGTGAAGCAAAAACTTTGTATCCCTTTTTACGAAAATTACGCGGACGGAGGAGTATGAAATCTCTCACACTTATAGAGAATATAGAGAGGAGTGCATAATGCTAATTTTTTTTTAAATAATGCATTAAAGATACTTTAAATCCATAAAGAAAACATTACACACACTACTATGTATTTGACACAGCACATACATAAAAATATACTCTGTGTTTACTGTCAATTGGGAAACTTTTATTATTGTTTAAAGTCTGTGGTAAAATTGAGAATTTGTCTTTAATATTATTTATTTATAGTGTAGTTTTCGCGAAATCGGTTTAATTATAGAAATATAATAGTGCTTGACAATAGAATAATAATAATGCTTAAACTTATAATTTCAATTAATTATAGTTGAATTTCGACTACTACGGGGATCACTAGTTTTAACAAAACTCTAATATTGACAATGCTTTCACAAGATTTGTATGAATTGACAGTTTGTCCTCCTCCTCCTCCTCCTCCTCGAGTCGTGTTCCTCATGTCTGAGGGTCGTGACCACCATCACCCATGAGCTTCAATCTTAGGATTTTTTTCCACTTTCCCCTGTCCACGGCGTCATACAGCGCGCTGTACACTGTACTGTCCAAAGCGGTGCGGATCTGATCGGACCAACGAGTATGGCTGCGGCCTCTAGATCTGTTGCCTTCAACTTTCCCTGTGATCATAAGTTTGTCCAGCCATACACAAAAAAGCTCAGTTGTCAAATAGAATTTATGTAATAAGTTCTCCAGTTGTGCCCACAGCTTGTCTTTCTAACGGGCATTTATCACCCGGTCGGCATATGAATGGGAGTCTCCGTGACCGATCGATCGTCGCAAAATGACTTGAATGAAATAGACTTATAAGGTTTTCGATCTAGATTTGCGAAGAACCCGTTGGACGTTGCGCCAGTAACGCTTCACCTTCGGACGTGAGTTTTAACATCCACTATCGATTTTCCTGACAATTATATACATAGCAAGTGACGCACGACTTTGATTGTTAAGGATATCTATACTAATATTATAAAGCTGAAGAGTTTGTTGGTTTGAACGCGCTAATCTCAGGAACTACTGGTGCGATTCGATAAATTCTTTCAGTGTTAGATAACCCATTTATTGAGGAAGGCTACAGGCTATATAACATTACGGTAAAGCCAATACAAGTGGAGCGCCAATAAAAAATGTTTCAAGATAGGGGTTTAAATATATATATTTTTATTCCTTTGATGGGTGGACGAGCTCACAGCCCACCTGGTGTTAAGTGGTTACTGGAGCCCATAGATATCTACAACGTAAATGCGCCACCCACCTTGAGATGTAAGTTCTAAGGTCCCAAGTATAGTTACAGCGGCTGCCCCACCCTTCAAACCGAAACGCATTACTGCTTCACGGCAGAAATAGGCAGGGCGGTGGTACCCACCCGCGCGGACTCACAAGAGGGCCTACCACCAGTAATTACGCAAATTATAATTTTGCGGATTTGATTTTTCTTACATGATGTTATTCCTTCACCGGGGAAGCCAATCGTGAATATTTGTTAAGTGTGTGTTTCAGTAGAAAAATTGGTACCCACCTGCGGGATTCGAACACCGATGCATCGCTCAACACGAATGCACCGGACGTTTTATCCTTTAGGCCACGATGACTATTAACTACCTAAGACTACTGCTTACTTACTAACCTAAAAAAATTGCGAAGAAATGATTTTTTTCATTCACCTATGGATGATTTTTATTGACAACTTAGACAAATTCTCCCTTAAATTGCTTACTCATCAAGTATTACTTACAAATATATCTTAGTATCTGTACATACATCCAATTATGAGTCTTAAGATTTTTAGGTATTTTTTCTTGTTTTTCTTCTCGTATATTTTGAAGATTAGCAAACCATAGGAAAACATAGTATTTTAATCTACCCTTTCATTCATGACGAGTTAGGGTGCATATTGCAATCGCAGCCCTTCCGATGAGTTTCACACGCCGACACCGACCCTTAATCTTGGGGGATGAAAACCGTGCAAGGTTTCTACGGCAATCTACGCACGTGTACTATAGCATATGTAGCGACTTCTATCAACACATACACCTGGCACTGCTTATGAAACTGAAATTTCTTATTAAGCGTATATACCGTACTTTATAACCTCAAGATAATCTGCGACTTGATATGTAAGACGCGCGATGAACATCGAGTAATCTAATAAAATCTCGTAGGTAGAATTTTGTAAAAAATATTATGTTAATTTTTTTTTATACCTAAGATGGGTGGACGAGCTCACAGCCCACCTGGTGTTAATTGGTTACTGGAGCCCATAGACATCTACAACGTAAATGCGCCACCCACCTTGAGATATAAGTTCTAAGATCTCAGTATTACTGCTTCACGGCAGAAATAGACACGGACTCACAAGAGGTCCTACCACCAGTAATTACGAAAATTATAATATTGCGGGTTTGATTTTTATTACACGATGTTATTCCTTCACCGTGGAAGTCAATCGTGAACATTTGTTGAGTACGTAAATCATTAGAAAAATTGGTACTCACCTGGGATTCGAACACCGGTGCATCGCTCAATACGAATACACCAGACGTCTTATCCCTTAGGCTACGACGACTTCAAATAAATATTATCTGCACGTGACTCTAGGTAATAATGACTTGCGCAGTTAACTGACATCGCGTAATGTGACCTCGCGTCTCAAGGTCGCTGGTGATATTCACGCCAACGAGCTCTGAGCCCTGGGATCCACTTAGCATCAGCAGGTGTCGGTCTTGAGTCTCAGTTGTATTCATCATATATCCGGTGTAACCTTTGTTTTTTTTCCCTACCTACCTGAGAGTCTTGAGAGGCTATTTCAGCATAACCGTAACTAGTAGGTGAGCTCACGGGGCTCAAACCTGACGACGTTGCTAACATGAACCCTAGCAAGAGCCGTGCTTCGCAGAATCTACCATCGGATCGACGGGTTCGACGAGAACGATGACCGTGGGTTTAACCGAGATTTTAATGGCATTGACGTCTAAAAAGAGTCCTAAGCGGTCTTGTTCAGCTGGGCCTTGATGATATCTATGAGCATCGCCAACCATCCACGATCAGGGGCGACGTATGCTCGCCTACCGTTAAAGTCCCAATGCTAACCCATGTCCCCACGTTGGTGGTGGTATTTACTTAGAGACGTAGAGGCTTTTAACGGTAGACATCGGCTTGGCTCTGCCCCTGAAATTGCTGAAGTCTACAAGGGCAATAAAAAAAAAATTGCCCTACTAGGCAGATTAGCGTACGGCCCACCCTGATGGTGAGTGTTTACCGTCGCCCATGGACTTCAGCAATTTCAGGGGCAGAGCCAAGCCGCTGCCTACCACTTAATACTCTCCACAAGCCTCTTTTGAAGAAGGACATGTCATAGCGCTCGGGAAACACCGTGGAGGGGAGCTCATTCCATAGCCGGATGGTACGTGGCAAAAAAGACCTCTCTGGAAACGCACTGTGGATGACCACAGTGGCTCCAGGTAGTATGGATGAACTCTACTCCGGTGGCGGGCGGTGCCATGGTAAAAATAAGATGCCGGTATCATCTCGAACAATTCTTCAATAAATAAAAAATCAATAACAAAAGGCGTGTAAGCTTTGGTATCCCCTATAACCGGGCGTGCGGTAACTAATTAGCCTATTAGAGCCTAAAAGAGTGCAACTCTCTGATTGTCTTCACAACCGCCTGTTGAAGTCAACTGCTGGCTTTACAAAGACTTCTTTCACAAATATGCTATCGATATTTCAACGTCAACCCCGAACGTCTTCCCTAAATATAAGCATCCCCCGCCTGCTTAATTTCGAATGCGGTTTACACTCAATTAATCCAATTGGCATACTCGTAACAAATCGATATACAAGAATTTTAACCACATTTCATACCGAGCCATGAAATGTTACAAAAATACATACCTCTAAATTATTATTCGCGTATATTTTTCATACGAAATCATATCATTTTAGTTTATTTAAATAATAAACGTTATCCCGATAGCCACGATAAGAGAATATCGCCTTTATTTCTTGCGGTTTAAAGATGAATTTGTGATCAACTTTTCGACAAATTTTACCGCTCACAATGAGAGCATGTTAGTTTACTGTTGAGAACTGAGTTACAAGCGACAGCGACTTAAAATCAGTTTTGGTATGGCGTGTCTGTCTGATGGGTGAGGACTTATAATTCAGTTAAATATTTCTTAGACCCATAATTAACAAGTCAGCAACAGCAGCAGTAGACAGCGGCTTGACTGTGCCATCTGGTATTGCTGATGTCCATGAGAAACGGTGGCAATTTACCATCAGGTGGCCGTATGCTCGTCCAACTACAATAAAAACAAGAAAACAAATATTTTTATTGATTAAAAGATTTATTCCTTTATTCAAACAAACACATATACAACTCTTAAAACATTAGAGTTATCCGTATGCCGAGCATCATCACTCTCTCGGTGGAATCTCTGCCCTCGCTTACCCCAAACACATGTTAACTATTGAAACTGCTCAGTAATTAAATCGTATGCATAACTAATAGAGCCAGACTTCAAAATCTCAATGACATGTTCTTCCGTAAATTAGAAAGAACCTGAATACCGACTGGTTTAATTATGCCCCTGGCATTACCAATGTTCTAAAACGACAATTATCACGTAGATAGGTGGTAGGACGTCTTGTGAGTCCGCGCGGGTAACCACCAACCTACCTATTTCTGCCGTAAAGCAGTAATGCGTTTCGGTTTGAAGGGTGGGGCAGCCATTGTAACTATACTTGAGACCTTAGAACTTATATCTCAAGGTGGGTAGCGCATTTACGTCGTAGATGTCTTTGGGCTCCAGTAACCACTTAACACCAGGTGGGCTGTGAGCTTGCCCACCCATCTAAGCAATAAAAAAATAATCATAAAAAATGTTCTTAAGTCTGCACCAAGTTTATAGTTTTCAAAATGTTACGTTAGTGAATGCCATGTATCTTATATTATATAATGTGTCCTATGGAAGGAATCTTCGATCAGAGCTTGTAGTGAGCTACTTTGGATGCCCAGTTTAAGATAAATCTCTTTGTTCAGAAAAGTAACATTTAGAACAAATTTCCAGTGGGTTGTAGAAAAAAAATTCATGGAAGTTCATTCAGCTGTTGATAAGTACTTAACAAGTTTAATAGCATGTCTATACATTCCTCGTCTGCACCAAGGCTAAACTAAATAAAACGGATGAACTGAATGAAAATTACTTGAATTAAACCATAAATTTAAATCGCTGTCACTCATGACTATGTGAGAGGGCGCGAGCTGGCAGTCTCCCAACATTGACCGTCGGTTTCCACCAGTGACCGGTTCCTCCGTGACTCTATTGATTATTCATCTGTATTTTAAGAATTTCACCTACAAAATCGGTCACGGTTTATTACAGGAATAATTACATAAATTTTACAATTTTGTGAAAAGTGCATTTTCAAATTTGTGAAAGTGCCTGCTCTAAATTGCCAGTTTTTTGGACATTGCATCAACGCTATTATTGAGTAAAATGTAGAGACTCAAAATGTCGGACAGAATTGACCTCTAAAGCCAGAGAAATCTGCATATTACTTTGTTTGCTTTACTATAGACTAGAGTCAATAATTTCAGTAGAGTTCTCGGTGGTAAAGTTAAATTATTGATTACTGTTATTAAATGGTAGGAAATATTCATAGATAGAGCTAGGATTTAAAATTGAAGGGTTGGTAATTGTTAATTTAGTTTTAACATAGTTTTTGTTTTGAAATAAATATTGCAACCACAGTGGTGGTTAATAAATGCCTCCTTGAATGACCTTCTTTAAGGGTGTAGTTTAAATAAGTTGGTTTCTTGAGACAACAACAATGTTCATAAACAGACGGTCAACCATTAACCTTTAGAAACAGATTGCATTAACCTGCCTTGAACCAACGGACGTCTTGATCTAGCATTAGTTCAAAATGGGTAGAGACCTTTGCAGTCACCGTCCCCACATCAAACAATTCTGCGTCCTACCCCTATTAATACCTGCTTTATACGGTGGTAGAACGTATAACAATCCTTACCATTATCCTTACCTATTCCTGACTAAAACAGTACGATAATACCCATATCGGCGGGATTTGTCGCTGCTAACATCAGGTACAGAACTGACCACATCTAGTCATCATGTAAAATAAAATACACGAAGATGTAATTTAGAAATTTGAATTACATTTCAATGAAGCCAGAGATGATTGAATAACCTCGTCTTTATTTTATAGCGTCAGTCGAATCAAACGAGACCTTGGTGTCGGGAGCCGGGCTGCAAACGGAAACATTAAACTTTCTTTATTACGCGCTCAGTGTGAACCGAGCGCGGAGCCAGAGAAACCAGCCGACTGAACCGCGTGGGAAGCGTATTGTTTAGGTGGCCTTGTGTACGCCGGACCTAAACAACGACTCGCGTTATTACATTACGGGTATATATAGACGAAAAGCACCTTGAGTTCTGACTAAACTATTACTCCAGCTCACACTACGCTTGTGTGTACAAATCGCGCACATCGCGCTGAGCTCCCACCCGCTACCATTCAGCTCTGTGCTCCAGCACACCGTGCGTCACACACTGCGCTTGTCTGTACGTGGTCTCACGACACTCGCTCCTGAGCTCTCATCCACCCGCTACCATTCAGCTCTGTGCTCCAGCACACCGCGCGTCACACACTGCGCTTGTTTGTACGTGGTCTCACGACACTCGCTTCTGAGCTCTCATCCACCCGCTACCATTCAGCTCTGTGCTCCAGCACACCGCGCGTCACATACTGCGCTTGTCTTACGTGATCTCACGACACTCGCTCCTGAGCTCTCATCCACCCGCTACCATTCAGCTCTGTGCTCCAGCACACCGCGCGTCACACACTGCGCTTGTCTGTACGTGGTATCACGACACTCGCTCCTGAGCTCTCATCCACCCGCTACCATTCAGCTCTGTGCTCCAGCACACCGCGCGTCACACACTGCGCTTGTCTGTACGTGGTCTCACAACACTCGCTCCTGAGCTCTCATCCACCCGCTACCATTCAGCTCTGTGCTCCAGCACACCGCGCGTCACACACTGCGCTTGTCTGTACGTGGTCTCACGACACTCGCTCCTGAGCTCTCATCCACCCGCTACCATTCAGCTCTGTGCTCCAGCACACCGCGCGTCACACACTGCGCTTGTCTGTACGTGGTTTCACGACACTCGCTCCTGAGCTCTCATTCACCCGCTACCATTCAGCTCTGTGCTCCAGCACACCGCGCGTCACACACTGCGCTTGTCTGTACGTGGTCTCACGACACTCGCTCCTGAGCTCTCATCCACCCGCTACCATTCAGCTCTGTGCTCCAGCACACCGCGCGTCACACACTGCGCTTGTCTGTACGTGGTCTCACGACACTCGCTCCTGAGCTCTCATCCACCCGCTACCATTCAGCTCTGTGCTCCAGCACACCGCGCGTCACACACTGCGCTTGTCTGTACGTGGTTTCACGACACTCGCTCCTGAGCTCTCATTCACCCGCTACCATTCAGCTCTGTGCTCCAGCACACCGCGCGTCACACACTGCGCTTGTCTGTACGTGGTCTCACGACACTCGCTCCTGAGCTCTCATCCACCCGCTACCATTCAGCTCTGTGCTATACACTACTACACTTGCCTTTATGCGTGTCCTATACGCGAGGTCGATAGACCTCTTCATTGAAGGTATTATCTAAATGATGCTTAATACGTCGCTTTAAGCCTATTTGAAGCTTCGCCAAGCACATTACCAGACTTAAGTGAAGACATCAATTTTAAAATAATTCAGTGTAAGCCCTCAAGGGTTGTCACAATAAAGGGGAGGATTAATTATAACGAGACGAGTGCAGGGACCGTGTCATTACTGTGCGATTGTTTTAAAGATCTTGTTTAGGGTACACTGAACATGATTAATCACTTACAGATTCCACCGAGAGAGCCTAGTCAGTTATATTGAATAATGAATACCATACGATTTTAGCGAAGTTGAACTGTTGTTCTGTTTGAAGAGTCCATGATCACATTGTACTAAAAGAACAGTACAGTAGGTAATGCTGTCCCGTGTGGTGCAATAGACCAGCGCGGTACGACGTGTGGTCAAGTAGTGTGGTAGACCAGCACTCTACCACAACGAGCAGCTCTGTGCACTTTACACCATGTAGAGAACAGAAAAGTAATTGTAGAAGAGAACCAAGCATTAAAAACGTCATGTGTTTACGAAAATCGAACTCCCTTCATACATTATTCATGTTGACAGTCCGTAGATCGTCGTACTCTAGTCTCCAAGTACTTATAAAATTTCATGGAACAACCCCCGAAATAAATTGACTTCAATCCATCTCGACGAAATTTAATTTAGGATCAGATTTTCGGTACAAGAGTTATCTAAATAGGTGATTCGTTTAGAAAATTACTTTTATTTTTATTTTATTTTAACGGCCGTCTGGTGCAGTGGTAAGTGACATGGTCACTACACAAGGGGGTCGCGGGTTCGAATCCCGCCAAGGGAGGATGTTTGTATGATAAATATAAAATGTCTTTTCCAGGGTTATGGATGTATATTAGATATATGTATGTGTCTAATAAAAATCTTACATTAATTTCCGTTGTCTGGTGCCTGTAACACAAGTTCTTTACGAACTTAGCACGGGACCAGTTAACGTGGCGTGATTGTTAGTAAATATTTATTTATTTGACAAAAATTTTTTTCTTTTCTTTTTTATACTTAGATGTGTGGACGAGCTCACAGCCCACCTGGTGTTACGTGGTTACTGGAGCCCATAGACATCTACAACGTAAATGCGCCACACACCTTGAGATATAAGTTCTAAGGTCTCAGTATAGTTACAACGGCTGCCCCACCCTTCAAACCGAAACGCATTACTGCTTCACGACAGAAATAGGCAGGGTGGTGGTACCTACCCGTGCGGACTCACAAGAGCTCCTACCACCAGTAATTACGCAAATTTATACAGACCACACGTTTTACTTAATAAGCTTCGCTCGAGCTTTGATCGCTATTAGTGTTCATCGATGTCGCGAGAGTCGGATTGTAGGTGATCCGAATTAAACACTAATTGCTTTTTGATTCGATGATTCTTTGTAAAAGTTTTAATGTCTCACCAGATGAAGAAATATAACGATAACTAGTTTTCTACAAGAACGAACTTGGCTCGGGCTTAGTGAGTAATTAATGCTCTTAGAAAGCTACGACTGGAGTTATCGCAACCTATAAACCCTGCAAGTTGGTGGGATTGTTAAACCTCATACGGGATCCTGCCAGTACACACTGTTCTGCTGGTGACAGGGGTGCTAAGCCACAGCTTTGAGCTTCTTATATAAATAACATATTATATTGCTATTTTATAAGCTTTGTTTAGCTTGCAGTGCATGTATGAAAACTCCGGTAAAATTTTGCAAACTTAAATACTTCCTAACTTTTTTTCAAGCAGGGGCTGCCGTACCGAGACGGCCGACGTTTCAGAGCCTTCGATTCGCCTCGGCGGCTCTGTCGGCTGGGCGTCCTTGGGGTAAGCCACGCCGTCTGGTTGTAGTGTTAACCCCCCTACCTCATCCGGGTTCTGGCCTCGGAGGGGATCGGACGTCGGGTGTAAGAATGCAGGGGAGTCGTTTAGTGGGTGGGCCCTAAAATCCTTGGGCCTGCGGTCTGCTCACAACACCATGCAGATCGTTGAGTCTCACATACCCGGCGCCGAGCATGACATGTCCTTCTTCAAACGAGGCTTGTGGAGAGTATTAAGCGGTAGGCAGCGGCTTGGCTCTGCCCCTGGCATTGCTGAAGTCCATGGGCGACGGTAACCACTCACCATCAGGTGGGCCGTATGCTCGTCTGCCTACAAGGGCAATAAAAAAAATAAAAATAAAACTTCATACATGAGGCTTTCACGGCTAGATAGCGTGGGGTATCTGGATCTTGACGGTCTGCAGACGTTGGGAGCGGACTGTGGACCCAAAAGTGTTTTTAAAACCCTACCCACCAAACGACTCCCCTTGAATTCCCTCACCCGACGTCCGATCTTCGCTTGGGGTCAGAACTTGGGCAGAGCAGGGGGGTTCTCGCGGTCCACACTACTACTAGACTGGCAGTGCCACCACGAGGACACCGGACCGACATGCCGTCGAGGCAATTGTCAACGACCCGTGGGTCTCCGCGGTGCGACAGCCCGTAAAGCTATCCAGGCAGTATCACTGGTGTTCCGAGATACCCCGTTAGGTCAGAACCAGCCCGCAGGGTCGGAACGCGGTACACTGCCGACCAGGATAGTCTTCCACCGTACTTCCGGAGACGTTCCGTCCTCCTGGTGCCACTGCTAGAGTACCCAACGTTACTTAGGGATACTTACAGTTACTTAGAGTTACTTAGAGTCCCTTAGGGTTGATCCTGCTAGGAGCACAGATGCGAACATAAACTGAGTACTATCGCTGGGCGACTACACTTCTGAACTTCAAAGCGCTTTGTTTCCTTCTTCGCAGGTCACCTAAGCGAAGCTATTTTATCAAATAGATTCTACTTAGATGTATGGAACTTTTTTTAATTTGTTCTTTTTTAAATAATTAAAAGTATAGTTTTATAACTGTTATAAACAAATTAACTTAGTTGAAAAGGATACAAACATGAATTTCAATTTTATAATGACAAAAATTGGGCTATGGGGACTATTTGGAAGCTACACTATTCCCGAGTGACATAGGCTAAAAATTTTTTTTTTTTTAATTATTGGTCCTTACTAAAACTCCAATAATGTAACTCAAGGTGTAAAAAAATTACCTAAAATATTCTTTACATCGCGTGCCCTGCGAAAACTATTGATGATGGAATAAAATAATGTACTACGACTTTGTAGAACGCATTATTATTTACAAAAAGTGTCGCGACGACATGTGTCCAACTATTATAGTTATGCTGCAATAAGTGTTCTTTTATTTAAAAAAATAAAACAACGTCAAATATCGTTGAAATTTTTGTTAAAGTCCCGAGAGGAGCCGGAGCGGGCCGCTAGTAATATACATAGACATGATTAACAAAATGTGAAGTTTCCAGAGTTCATAGACATCATGATGCGAACGCCATTACCCACTTTGAAATAAGAGGTCTAATTTCTATCAGCTAACGCTAACTAAGCCTCATCTATGAAAATAAAATACCAAAATTGCGACCCCCGAACCACACACAACCAACTGTTAACAGGGTTAACAATCACTAAGCACAATATTAACAAATTTTGTTTAAGCTCACCGACAGAAGTCATTGTGCTTACATAATTGTGCTTAGACAATAAATAAGGGCAGGTGGCTTAATTAACTCTTACCCTTTTGCCCTTAGAGTACTCGCGGTCAGTAGAGTGTCCATGATCATGTAATTTTATTTAGGATATTTTATTCACGTTTTTTTTTTAATAAAGGAATGCGGGTAGCGAATTTAATAGCCCAATGCTCACGGATGCCAACAATAAGATTGAGATCACTTGAATTTCACAAATTCATATTATATCGGCATGTTGAAGCAGCCACTGGATATGCCTCACTCCTGAGCCGTGGTTCCAAGCTCCATTTCCGATCAGAATTACTAAATTATAATTAATAATTAAAATAAAATATATTAGTATGTATTGTATGTAAAATGTATATTGGTATATAAATCAGTTAGCTATATATTTCATAATACTATAATTATGTAAACGGTATATATCTGTTTATTGTATGTATATATTTTCTATAATAATGTAATGTAATCTTTAGTACACCGCAACATACCTGCTATATTTTTATATGTTCCAGAATTTCTGTAAGTTAAACGATTGTCTGTAAGAGATCGCTTTTAGCGATGAGATTGCCTATTGTATAAATGTATCTGCTTTTTAACTGTTTTTTTAATGTAAATTGTGTTTTGGTGTGCAATAAAGTGTATTCGCTCTTTCTCTCTCTAAATTTCCTCACAAATATATCTAAGAATACAACACCTGGATTTTATGGGGGTAAGCTATGCTGCATCGGTCGATGCCGGTACTTAAAGGCAATTACGGGATCATGCCAAAGAATTCTTGGAGAGCACCCTGAAGCTACTTCGTTCAAGACCCCTTTAATCCTTTGACAACAGGAGCAAGTTTATCCCAAAATCACAGTCACCCTATTCTTTGTATCTAGCTGTCAAAAACACAAAGTAGCGAACAACAAAGAGACAATAACAATTATTATTCGAACAGCTAAGTAAATTGTCAATTAAGCAACTATTTACAATCAGAAAATAATGTACCAATTGAAAAACTTCAAAGGAACGGTTTATGACGCCGATAAAGGATATTAAAAACGCTAGCAGATAACTAACTTAATGGAAACATATTTTAAAGACTATGACTTCGAAGGGCTCGATGCAAAAGCCCTGCTGACGCGGATCAGTTCTCAACGCCAGTACCCAACATGCGTCCATGTCCTATTTCCACCATCTCTACTAATAATACAAAGCTGAAGAGTTTGTTTGTTTGAACGCGCTAATCTCAGGAATTGCTGGTCCGATTTGAAAAATTCTTTCAGTGTTAGATATCGCATTTATTAAGGAAGGCTATATATAGGCTATATAACATCACGGTAAGACCAATACAAGAGGAGCACCAATAAAGAATGTTTCAAAATAAGGGTTTCAATGGCTCCTTAACATTTTACAAATCAAAAATATTTTCACTTTCTACGTAAATGAAGTGGGGGTAAAATTTAGCGTTATGCCAAAGTGACTATTTCCACGCGGACGGAGTCGCGGGCAAAAGCTAGTAAACGAATAAAAGCCATGGAGTTGGGCCGGGTGCTTAGTTGGTAACGATGCGCTAAATCTGACCCAAAACTGTTCTGAATTTTGGTTTGAAAGTTAAGGTATGTAAGTTTACCTTCACACCGCCCGCCGCCGGAGCAGAGCTTATCCATAATCTCTTTTTTTTATGGCCCTTGTGGGCAGACGAGCATGCGGCCAACCTGATGGTGAGTGGTTACCGTCGCCCATGGACTTCAGCAGTGCCAGGGGCAGAGCCAAGCCGCTGCCTACCGCTCAATACTCTCCACAAGTCTCGTTTGAAGAAGGACATGTCATAGCGCTCGGGAAACACCGTGGAGGGGAGCTCATACCATAGCCTTATGGTATGTGGCCATAAAGACCTGAGACCGGTGCTATTTAGACAGATTTTTTATAAGCCCTATGAAGCGTCTGACACTAGATATGCGAAGAGTACTTAATGGTACGCAGCGACTCTGCCCTTTGCATTGCTGACTGACTTCCATGAGTGACGGTGACAAACTCACCATCAGGTGGGATGTATGCTCGTCTGCTTACAAGAGGAATAAAACGCTGTTCGACAATACAATGGAGACTTTGGCCTTACATCTCTTGGATGGTAGCGGCTATCCACAGGAGTGGGTATGGGCCCCAGTAATCATTAAAGGCTAGGTAGACCGTGAGGAGCATCCAAACAGAGCAAATTTTTCCAAAATTTAGTTTTCTCCTTGTGTCTCACATCAGATGTTTGAAAATATAATCTGATATGGATTGACTCCACAAGCCCAACAATATCAAACGAACCATGAAGTCATCAGTGAGAAAACATTACAAAATTATTTTTAATTCATTCACGGGAACATCGTGATTCGTGATTCCGTTTCTGAACTCTGTCCTTCGTTTATAAATACGCTGTTACTAATCCGAGGTAGATCTAAACGTTACCAATATGAAACACGAAAGTTTATTGTGACACTAATATCTGTGATACCAACATTACGGATCGCACATTTGAGCCGATTGAAACATTATAAATAACTGTGCCATCGTATTACTCGTGGTAGGACCTCTTGTGAGTCCGCGCGGGTAGGTACCACCACTCTGCCTATTTCTGCCGTGAAGCAGTAATGCGTTTCGGTTTGAAGGGTGGGGTAGCCGTTGTCACCATAGAGACCTTAAAACTCATATCTCAAGTGGTGGGGCATTTACGTTTTAGATATACATGGGCTCCACTAACCACTTAAGACCAGGTGGGATGTGAGCTCGTCCACCCATCTAAGCAATAAAAAAAACATATAACATTAAAACCTAAGACCTAAAAAAGTACTGTATCAAATAACATCTCTGGCTACCCTAAATCAACACAATAAGCGTGAACATACACAGATGAACATTTCGGGGAAGCATTTCTCGAAGGCGACTCGTGTTTATTTATAATCATAGCTTGTGGCCGCCCTAATTTCTAGCAAACATGTGTTTGGACCGATGACACAATCTCTACGAATATTCGTAATCCGATTGTGATTATTAGTGTATCGTCTATGTAGGCCACACCCTTGATTTAATAGGTGAAATAGACCAAACGAACTGAGTGTGCTAAAATACAGTTTGATTGGCATATATACTGAAGCATTGCAAGACTGATCCGGTGGGTGCCACACACCCTCGTATTGTCGCGTCGTGTCGCGGTATCGTCACGCGTTCCAGTTTGAAGAGTGGGGCAGATGTATAATACAGTTGAAACTTAATCTCGGCATGACTCGCGTTGTGATATCTATGGTAACCACTTAACACCGGGTGGGTGATCAATCCGACTGCCTATCAACAGCGAAAACCTAATCACAGATTTTGATATAAAAAACATTAGAATTGCATTCGTTTTTTTTGCCTACCTAAGCTGATAGCCTTGAGAGGCTATATCAGCATTATCGAACGAGGAGGTAAACCAAGGAGCTCAAACCTGGCGAAGTTGCTAACACTAGCCGCAGAGTCAGGTCGGAAACGCGACCCACTGAGAAGATCCGGCGAGAAACTCAGTGGGCTGTGTCTGTGGGTTAGTTTACTCGCCGAGCCCTTCGTCGCAAGCGACGGGTTCGACGAGAACGATGAACGGTGCGGTAGTAATGCGTGTGGCATATATTATTATTGAGAGCCGTTGACAGTAGGCGGAACTCCAAGACGCATTCTGTTTAATTATTATGAAAAAACTTTTGCAATACTCCGCTTGAGAATTCACGTAATTGAAGAGCTTGTGTTTAGACTGACAAACGAATGATCACGAAGGCACTAGCCTCCAATGTCATTAATGGTGTCAGTTTGGAAATGTAATATTTATGAAAGTAATTAAAGTGAGGCTCTCGGAGGAACTGTGAGAAACTCACTCTCGAACGACTACACTTTGAAAGAGAGTAACTGCTCAAAACGGACCATTAAACTATTAAAATACTAGGCGACCCGGCAGACTTCGTAGTGCCTCAATCGATAAATAAAAGACCTAAACTTTTGTATAAAATAAACTTGAAACAAACAAAAGGAATCCGTCCGACGGGGGACACATCAAAAGCAAAACAAAATTGTGATTTTAATTTAATTCCGAGCATTTTCATATTTTTCTACCTTTTAAACCTTCCCTGGACTTCCACGAATAATTCAAGACCAAAATTAGCCAAATCGGTTTAGCCGTTCTCAAGTTTTAGCGAGACTAACGAACAGCAATTCATTTTTGTATATAGAGAAGATAGATTTCAGACAATAATGGCAAGTCTCATATGCGTACCGCGAGATAATTATTTGAGATGTCCAGAATGAAGTTTCAGAAACGCTTAGAATATGAAAATCATTAATGTGACTTGACGATGTCCACGGGCTTCGACAACCACTTAATAGCAGGTCAGCCTCACGACCTTTTATCCATCGACTGCAAGGAAATAAACATATTACCTGTAAGGAAATTATGAATGAGAACTTTTCAAATTGACATGAGGCTTTAGTCTTAACTGTTATACGAAGCCTTCCCACCGTTCAAAGTCCAACGCATAACGACGAAAGAACCCACCCGTGCAGTCCCACAATACGCCTACTAATTACAATTTGTATTTAGTTAGTTTCGCTCAAGAAAGCCCCAAACCGTAAGCCTACACTAAAAGTGTACTTTATCTTTGACCAAGGCGACACGCATCAGAGCGTTCAGCAAACTAACGGAACAAAACGATACACGGAAGATGCAAATAAGATAATTGTTAATTAGTTACTTCACACGGACTAACTCTGAGCTCATCTGGTGCTCGGCAATCCGTAGACACCTCACTTGGACTGGCGACAGGATACGCCCTGCCCATTACCGAGTGTCGCCTTACTCTAACTCCAATTCTAGCTGTAGTAGGGACTATCCTATGCAATTTGATAAAGTTGAGATTTTTGTGTATACAGATGCATTTATTTAAATATGAAAAAGAGCAAGCCCTGATTTTCTCGTGGATCCATTGCAGCGAATTTAATAAATAAAATACTTTGATTTGATACAAGCACCCGCTTCCATTCAAGAGTAGGACTGTATGATGTAGCTATACCGCAAGAGAAACACCTAATGATCAATAATGGATTTCTATAAGTTTTGCTCTTACATCTTACATATAGATAGCTAGCTTTTGCCTGCGACTCCGTCCGCATGGAATAGTTACTTTGGCATAACGCTAAATTTTACCTCCCACTTCATTTACGTAGAAAGTGAAAATATTTTGAAACATTCTTTATTGGTGCTCCACTTGTATTGGTCTTACCGTGATTTTGTATAGCCTATAGCCTTCGTCAATAAATGGGCTATCTAACACTGAAAGAATTTTTCAAATCGGACCAGTAGTTCCTGAGATTAGCGCGTTCAAACAAACAAACTCTTTTCTCAACTTTATATATTACAAACTCTTCAACTTTTTATATTAAGTATATATAGAGTATAGATGACAGCTTATAAAGCTTAGTGCTTATAATTGAAAAGAATCGCTCATACTCGGACCACGCCCCGAGTTCAACCAAAGCTTAGTCGCTAAGCTTGACCTATATACGAATGTCGAGCTTTTCAAAAACTTATCTACATGGCGTGTTTGAATTATGCTAATTGCTCTTATTTGATACTAAACTTTTAATACAAAAAGCTTCTTAGAGCTCTCAAACAATGGCAAGTCATAACAGTAAATAAAAGTTTTTTGGAAAACTTATGAATTTAGTAGAATTTCTATTCCTCAGTGAGAGGATGAGTGAATGTGTATTACGGGTCCACTGTAGGCCTCCTCCGATAGGTAGCACTATTTTACCTGTTTCTGCCGTGAAGCAGTGTTCTGATTTCAAGAGTGAGATACACGCTTGACAATAAAATTTAAGCTCCGGCCTCATATCTCAAGGTGAGTGTCGGCATTCACGTTGCGAAGTCCATGAACTCAGAGAACCGGGTGACATAAAAACCGGGTAACATAAAAACATACGTGACTCATAAAAATAAGAACAACCAGACTCCCGGTGACAAATATCTTAACAACAATTCCGGACGGGAATCAAAAGTGGACCCCGCGGTTCAGAAGCTGTATGTTTGCACCACCACTCCGTCAATAATATAATTAGATCAATAAATTTGTTCGGTAACCGAAATTTTATAGTTACGACATGGAAATTTTACAAGTGGCCCTCTCAGGCTGCCATGAGGCTTCGTAAGTGGGTCATGGCTATCTTTAGTGAAGCCGACGTGGAAAATGAAATTTTGCTGACACCCTCATATCGCTGGATTATATTTATCGATATAATTAAAGTCGAACATTCTGGATTTAAACTGTAGGAACATTCAGAGCCAAGGACATATGCAAGCCTCTCATATAAGGGACAATGAGAACATACTTTTGGAGGTATATGACAAAGGGAAGATCTTCCACCAAGCGGCTGATATTGCTCGGTAGACCGACGGTCCAAATGTTGTTGTTAGGCACTTGTATATATGCAAACTTATCTTGAAAATGTCATAAGCGAGATTCAGGTATCTGTCAAATATCTTGTGTTGTATGATGGCTACCCCCCACATACTTTTTTATCTTTGATGGTGAAGCTGTTGCTCACCACTGAATACTCTTTTCAAGCCTCAGTTTATGAGGACATGGTGATACGAAGCACCTTGGAAGGACAACTGTTTTCAAAGCCGGATCGTAGGTTTTTTATTTTTTTATTGCTTAGATGGATGGACGAGCTTGCAGCCCACCTGTTGTTAAGTGGTTACCGAAGCCCATAGACATCTACGACGTAAATGTGCCGCCCACCTTGAGATATCAGTTCTAAGGTCTCAGTATACTTACGTGGCGTAAAGGACTCTACTTCAGTGCTTTATTGTGAGATGGTGAATAGAAAATCCTCTCAAACAACACCTGGCCCACATTCGCTTTATCTTAATGGTAATGTAAATATTAGCTTTCATTTAAACGCATTAATTGTGTTGAGTATTTTGTACTCATAATCACAGCTTTACAGTGAACGAGCGTGGAAAAAAGTCGATAATTATTCAAAAGCCTCGTCACGGCACATAAATCATTAAGTTTGTCGAAGCTTTTCAACGTCCGAAAGTTCTGGGAAGAACTTTTTTCGCGTATAATTTATACGTATTTTTTGTATCAGAATAGGGGTTGACAATTTTGTAATTATAATATTATTGGTGCCGTGTTTTCGGTCACAATTAATTTAGAATTAATAACACGAACAGGTTTGCTTAGTGATTTCCAAGGAGAGTGAAAATTTATTTTTATACGAACCCAATCTAGCGTCGGGAAATGCATTATCTTTCAAAGCTCAATCGGTTCTATGCGCAACCATTCACAAATGTTTACTTTGTATGGATTGCTGTAAATAATTGATTGATCTAAAATATAGTTCAAAATGAAGAAGTTGAAAATTAGTTTTTGCTAAAAATAGTTGCGACCGACCTTAATATTGCAGTCAAGCAATACTCAAGAAATATACAGCGACCCGATGATTGACTTATATTTAAGTGTAAGCAGAAACCATCTCTAGATAAATAGAAGAAATCGCTCGAAATGATAAGTAGTCATTGTGTTAAGCGTTGCATAATCGGGTGTTTAATAATAATTATTATAATAATAATATTTATTCAAGCCTCTTAAAATGCAAACACGTACAAGAACTCTTAACACTAGTATAATAATATACATGGCTTTTTTATGAGGTATACAATAACAAAATTCCCTGACTTTTATGCTAGGAAAACCTGTGTTACATAAGTCACCAGGTAAAGAAAGCTAACGTGTGTGTGTGTGTGTGTGTGTGTGTTTGTGTGTGTTGTGTGTGTGTTCGATTTTGCATTATACTGTAATACAATAACACTTGCTAATAGCTATTAATTATTAATCAAAAGTGTTTAGGTTCGCCTCGCTCCGTTGCCCCTATCGCACTGGGATTATTCGTAATAAATTATTATAACTGTTTGTTTCAAGGCGGTCGTATTCACGTGGCAAGATCTATTGTAAGCGTTTAACATCGGACGGGTCGAGTACTCGCTTGTCAATTTACAATTGAAAAAACTCTATCTCGTCTCTATAAATAGAGACTAAATGCATAGAGCAAGAAAATCTCTTTTAATAAATAATAGTTTAATGAAAGATAGTGTAAGAAAAAATGATATTATTGTAAAAAAGCGTGGGGTGTTTTTCAGGATATTATCAAAATAACCCTTCTACTCATATCTGTTCATAAAATGTTTATAACTAAAATACTTATACCATGCACCCCACGCTTTTTTACAATAAAATAATTTTTTCTTACACCATTTTTAATTCAAATTTATTAAAATTTATCTTCTATTTTTTAGTTGGATTTTCTATAAAAGGGTATTTTGTTACTTTTTTTAAAACTATTATTTATTTTTAATTTTTTAGTTGAATTTAAATATATTCTATTTTTTTATTTTCAATTTTTTTTTAAATATTGATTTGTAAGTAAGTAGGTATACCAAATTTAGAGTTAATCCGACGTTTTGAAGGGAGTCAAAATCATGTTCAAAGATTCCGTTACAAACATACACACATACGTCTGAAGCTAATAAAAGCGTATTCAAAATAAATTTAATGTACCCAACCGCTTTTTTTTCACTAATAGATGGTGTTCCACATGACTTGCTATTGCTGGCTCGCAAGTAATCACGTATCCTCCGTCTCTAGGGCGGGAAATGATAATGCAGCTCTCTCTCAACATGGAGTCTATCGCCACTTAAAATCAGATGAGCCGTAAGCTCGCTTACCCACGTGCACTCGTAAAAAATGAAAGTCCACAAGACTACAAAACTTCTCAAGTAATGTTTGGAATAATTCATGTGGACTCTATCGATTGAGTATTTCTGAGTGACGTACAAACATTGAGTTTCGTTCGTAAAATGTTTTCCTCGGTTATGTATCTTCGCTGTTTTGCAGAAATAATATGTTGCGTTCAAACGTGGTAATTCAAATACTATTTTTAAACATGTTCAAACTTTGTAAAGAACAGAAATTGGCTAGTTTGGTATATGCTAACAACACAGGGAATGCCGAGTGTTTATGGCAAACTATTAAGTAATGTAGTTAGCAGATTTTTATGTGTTTTTGTAAATTAAAATCAAAGTTTATTTTCAGCGAAAGTGTTTTTTTTTACATCGTTTTGAAATAGTTTATTTTTTGCTTACGAAAGTGTCTGAATGTTTTTTATCGCATAAAATCTAGGTTATAATTGCTGCTTCTTGTTGCGTCTGACATATTTCTAGAATATTTATAAATAGTTTACGTTAGATTCATTTAGTTGAATCATCGCCGCGAACCGGCGAAAATAATTTCCACCGGCCTATGCGTTTTCACTAAAATCCAGTACGCATTTTTATTGCATATATTTTTCAATTCAATAATGTAATTAACAATATTTTTTACGTAAATAAACGAACGTTCACTGGATAGTTTTTGGTAAACAAAACCCTTAGTTATTTAAAATAGAATTATAAAAAAATCTTAACTTACATTTCTGATAAACGACCGATGTTTGATTGTCACGTTGTTGTGATTGTCGCGATGCACTCGGAAACCGATTATTATATAAAATGGGTGATCACACACAAACACACACACACTGTACACACAGCACTTTTGGTATCCCAGTTAGTTCGGCGTCGGGGTGTCGGGCTGGGCTCGGTCGCGACCGGCGTGCGATGCTCGCGGCGTCCAGGCTACGACTGCTCTACACTCCGCGGCTCTACCCGGAGTACCCGGGGTGTGGGTGGTTCCCGTACAGCGTGCCGGTGTGTGCGTGCGGGTCACAGGATCACCCGAAGACGGAATACAGTTATGGCCTATTTCATGGCTTTTTTACACTAAATTACATATATTCACTAATTGATTACGTGCGGCTATTTTTGCTTTTCATATATTTCTATAGCGCTGGAATTGGTTCTGTATAGCTTAGTGGCTTGTAAAGTGCAAAATGGTTTGTACTCTTTTTGGTATTAAACAGTTACCAGAACAAAAAATAGACATCGGTAGGCAGCGGCTTGGCTCTGCCCCTGGCATTGCTGAAGTCCATGGGCGACGGTAACCACTCACCATCAGGTGGGCCGTATGCTCGTCTGCCTAGAAGGGCAATAAAAAAATAAATAAAAAAAACATGAGCATAGAAATCCGGTCTTAAAAAAATTAGGTCTATAAGAGCATATATAAAACGACTAATTTGAACCATAGATTATAAAATATGTAAATTATAAATTATATAAAAAATATATATAAAATATAAATTATATAAAATATGTAAATAATTATTAAAAATAAACAATCTAGGAAAATTACGCGCAAATCACATGTCAAAGTCCAAATCGGGAGTCCTCTACAATGCGAACGAAAAACTGATGGAAAATTTTTTATTTTATAATTTGAATCAACTCTTTATATTTTGCGCGAATGTAGTTTTTGTACGTCTTCTTGTCTAATCAATTTTAAACTAAAATAGTTTTATCATAAAAACATCGTGGGAATTGAAAAAGATTTCAAATTACGCAGACAGACGCTGGGTAATAATTTAATTAAAAGAATTCCATTACTTTCAAACAAACACTCCGTCGAGTAATTAATAGTACAGCTCGGAATTTCGCCTTTTGTTTACTATATTAGAACGCACACGTGCTCATGGCACACCAAGTCGTAAGTGCTTGGATTTCACCTACATTTATCTAAAATTATCGGTCGTAGGCTTAAGGAATATTTTGGTCACCAGACAAGCATCCCTTGACGTGAGTGGTTACCATCGCTCATGGACATGAGCAATAACATTGGCAGCTGCTGCATACCACTGAGTACTCCTTTACTAAGTGACCAGCGAACTAATCTATGTCCAGCGACATCATTTGCTTTGTGACTTTCTTGGTTTGGGATGGTCACCTAACAACAGGCCGTCAACATTTTAAGCTACGTCAACACAACATCACTGGTGGTAGGACCTCTTGTGAGTCCGCACGGGTAGGTACCACCACCTCGCCTATTTCGGCCGTGAAGCAATAATGCGTTTCGGTTTGAAGGGTGGGGTAGCCGTTGTAACTATACTGAGACCTTAGAGCTTATATCTCAAGGTGGGTGGCACATTTACATCGTAGATGTCTATGGGCTAAAGTAACCACTTAACACCAGGTGGGCTGTGAGCTCGTCCACCCATCTAAGCAATAAAAAAAATTAAAAAAAACTGAAGAAGGATATAAGAAAACACCCTGGAGGAGAGTTCATTCCAAGGCCTAATTAATATTACTTTGAGCCATGACACAAACCCGTCAGACTTAACTACCGAGCAGCTGTCCCCACCCTTCAAACTGAAACGCACCAGTGCTCAGGGGTACGTACAGATGGGACAACAGTATCCGCGTAAATCTATATATTAATACGTGAAGCAAAAACTTTGTATCCCTTTTTACGAAAATTGCGCGGACGGAGGAGTATGAAATTTTCCACACTTATAGAGAATATAGAGAAGAAGTGCACAATGCTAGTATTTTTTTTAAATAATGCATAAAAGATACATTAAATCAATAAAGAAAACATTACACACACTACATATCATGTATTTGACGCACACAAGCATGCATACTATTTATTGTCAAACTTTTGTTCTTGACGTCTGTTGTCAAATTGAGAATAGATGAAA
This sequence comes from Bombyx mori, assembly GCF_030269925.1. Lineage (NCBI taxonomy): Eukaryota > Metazoa > Arthropoda > Insecta > Lepidoptera > Bombycidae > Bombyx > Bombyx mori. The sequence continues at coordinate 9,251,749 of NC_085130.1, forward strand.
TATTGTTTGTCTTTGTTAATATTTTTATAGTGTAGTCTTGGCGAAATTTGTGATTATAGAAGTATAAAATACAATCATAATAGTGTACAAACTTACAATTCCAATTAATTATAGTCGAATTTCGACTACTGCGGGCACTCTAGTACAGTTAATTATTCGTCGCGGAAGTCATATCTAAAAACCAATTACAAAATATATTGAATGACACGGGCAAAACTGACAATAAGCACAGTTCGAATTAAAATACCAAAGTACTTTTAGCTTCCCAGTTTCGAACCCGCGAGTAGGATTGCACTGCGCGCTACCACTGAGCCGATGAGCTTATTATTATTTTATATTCAATAACAAGAGGCAATCTTGTCGGTGATTCGAGAAATCACCGCTCTGTGGTTTGGTATGAATTATAAATTGTTGTATATAGCAATGTGTGGGCTTAACGAAGACTTTCGAATTACAAGATTGCGATTATATTAATAAAACTTTTTTTATACTATTAAATTAGTACAATGAACTTATAGTACACCTGTTGTTCAATGCTGATCAGTCCCATGGATGGGCTACCCACGGCGTCATCATCATCATCATCATTCTCCTACCCTTCTCGCAGTCACCTGGGGTCGGCGCAATATGCTTTCTCCTTCCATAGTCCTCTATCATATACAATTTTTTCGCGTACTTCTCTCTTACACATATCGTCTTTCACCCAATCCGTCTATTTCTTCTTAGGTCTACCTCTTCCTCTAAAGGCTACCCACAGCGTCAGGTTGCTAATTACGCGAATTCCCTTAAAATTTATTCTTCATTTTGGAAGTCACTAGAGTCGCCTAATGAGCCGCCTCACCCTCTAGCTCAAGATCTGTAAGCAGATCAACACATTACAAGTACAACTTATGATTTTATTAAAACTGCTTACATAGCAGTAGTTACAAGATTTAATGATAGCCTGGAATAATAATTATCTATGCGCGCGTTTCACTCAGATACTTTTGGGAGCTAAAGTATTTATAGATATTCTAAGAAACAGCCTTCTGAAGTTAATTTGATTAATTAAGATTAGAGAAAGCACGGGCAAATTAGATTAAGAAATTTTCCATTTAAAACACAAATCTAATTCTTTTGTTTTTTATACCAATGTTCAATATAGAGCGGTTCCCCGCTACGCCTCTCCCCTCTGCCATGATAAGAGCAACACCGACTCTATGATAGAGCAGAGTCAACGACCGCTCAACCATCGGACAATCTTGACACTTTAGTGTTCTGGAAACAGGTAGTGTATTTTTTATTGATGGGTTCCTAGATGGGTGAACAAGCTCACCGCTCATCTGATGCTAAGTGGCCAGCGAACCAATCTATGTCCAGCGATATCATTTGCTTTGTGACTTGTTTGATTTCAGATGGTAACTCGACACTAGGCCTTGGGCATTTTAAGCTACGTTAAGACAACATCACTGGTGGTAGGACCTCTTGTGAGTCCGCGTGGGTAGGTACCACCGTCCTGCCTGTTGCTGCCGTAAAGCATTAATGCGTTTCGATTTGAAGGGTGGGGTAGCCGTTGTAACTATACTGAGACCTTAGAACTATATTTCAAGATGGGTGGCGCATTTACGTTGTAGATGTCTATGGGCTCCAGCAACTACTTAACAGCAGGCGGGCTGTGAGCTCGTCCACCCATCTAAGCAATATAAAAATAAAAAAAACAGTCCAGTTTGACAAGCACTGGTCTGCGGTAAACAAGTATGTATTCGTTATTTCCGTTCACAAACTCTTTTAAGTAGATATGGATAATTTAGATAATAGACATAATCAGAGCTACCAAAATATGATCCACAACAATGTTATTGCGCTATAATATTACCGAACTAATTAATATCAACCACGTAAACAATCGTTGGCTTTTGTTACTCAATTTGAAATCCAATTAGATGCGGCACGAAAATACGTTCTGACGCGAAATTCATTTTGTTAGTCTGGATTTTATAGTTGTTATATTATCCTGTACATTAGCACTCCCGATACATTTGTATACCACTTCTTCCGATATACATGGCTGTGGTAAAATTAAGGTGCCAATAAATCTAGGGTGAAAAGAAGTCCTCCTAAACTTATCTGACAAATGATGGGCTCATGAAAATACATTGCTGAACGCACGAGCTTGCCCGACTTTCACCAATCACTTCAAGAAGTACTGACATTAATACTCTGAGTTTATAATTCGTACAAAAACCGCTCACTAGCTTCTCATCTAATGTCAAATTATATCAAACAAAAGCAAGGACATATTTTATTTATGTCGATGTCGCAGTCGTCAGAACGATAGCTTAAGCTGTGAAATTATACGCGTAGCATTCCCGAGGACGTAACTTCCACACAGGTAATCCTGCTAAATTTGGGCGGTAACCGTTCACGTTCTGCTCAGTGCTCTGTAAGACTCGCAGGTTCAGACCACGACTGTCTTCGTGTAGCTTGAAGTGTTTTAGTGACTGGACAGAATACTGTTCTATTACTAGTGTTGATGGACATACGAGTCGTTGCCACCAATGACACACAAACTTGAGTTTCTATACCAGCATGTATTCTATACCAGCATAATCATGCCGCTAGGCGATTGGAAGGTTTCTTGAAAAAAGTTATTCAACAGTTTCATAGTCTATACCTACACACATGAACACCTTTATACATTATTGTTGCGCCGGCAAGAGTAACGCCATCTATCGTCCAATAGCAGATACGAATATCAAAAGAACTTGTAAAGTTGATAACGCTCGAGAAGTACAACGCAATCTATTGTCGAAAGGCGGAAACACATATCGCAAATACTCGACTTGTGAGGAATGTTCTCGATAATTTTAGGGATGTCGTATCGACTATAAAAGCGTTGCGGAGATGGCACGAAGGCAGTTAGTAATCGGATCTACTCGAAGCGAAACAGCGAACGGATCACCTGAAGCGAAGCGGAAGAAGTGAATGGAGAATTTTAAAGTGTTCGTTAAGTGCTCTAAGTGCTAATACAGTTTTAATTTGTACTTCGGTGGATTTTTTTTTATCCCGAGCCCCAGCGCGTAACAAAACTCTTCTATTACTAGTGTTGATGGATAGACGAGTCATTGCCACCAATGAGACAAAACGTTGAGTTTCTATACCAGCATGTATAATAGGCAGGCAACGATGGAATATAGTCATGCAGCTAGACCGATTCGGAGATTACCGAAAGATTAATTAAACTCGGTCCAATTCAAAGTCTATAAACATACACACGCGAACACCTTTATATATATTATATATAAACTAGCTTTAGCCCGCGACTCCGTCCGCGTGGCGTAACGCTAAATTTCACCTCCACTTCATTTACGTAGAAAGTGAAAATATTTTTGAATTATAGAATGTTAAGGAGCTATTTAAACCCCTATTTTGAAACATTTTTGATTGGTACTCCACTTGTGGCCTTAACGTGATGTTATATAGCCTATTTATAGCCTTCCTCAATAAATGACTTATCTAACACTGAACGAGTTTTTCAAATCGGATCAGTAGTTACAAACAAACTCTTCAGCTTTATAATATTAGTATAGATTTAAATAACCGGGTTACGATCAGTGATTATTTCATAGTAATAAATTCCTTTGTGCCATACCTCGGTTACATTCCTAATGTCCGAGTCTTAACCCAATATATAAATCACGCGATTATTTCTTTCGCGCGAAAGTCTATCCTGAGCACGTGCTAGGATTTATCTGACTCTTTGCTCGTGACGGTGCTTCTTATTCGGACGCGCTCAAAATCTGCGACTATCGACAGTCAGAACGATCTTATTGCAGCGGGCATTTCTATTTCGGCAGACGTCTGGTCCGATCCAGTTCGGTTTGCAAATGGATCTGTCAATCACCTAACCGCCACGCCGCCACGCCGCGCGCCGCCTCTCTGGAAACAATGGCGTTTGACAATTCTTTCTGCAGCCAAGTCGTGACTTTGAAATTGAACAATGATTTTTAAAATCAATTATTGTGTTTTCTATATATACCTATAGTTATATATATAGTTACAATGTCCGCGATCACCGTTAACCACCTGCAACTTCATTAAACCGTAAATGTAGTTATGATTTTATCTAAAAGATATACATACATATCGAGGGTTGAAAGCCTTTTTTTTTTTATTGCTTAGTAGGGTGGACGAGCTCACAGCCCACCGGGTGTTAAGTGGTTACTGGAGGTATCATTGTTTTCAATAATTATCAAAACTTTAAAAGTAACCGTCGTTAGAGGGAGACGGCTATATGTGGTGTCCACCTGTCGCGTGACGTCATAACAGGTGGCGCAAAACCGTTGGAGTGACACAGTCTATTGTTTAACATATTCAACACTAGTCAATGTGCGCGAGATCGCTCATCTATATATTAATACGTGAAGCAAAAACTTTGTATCCCTTTTTACGAAAATTGCGCGAACGGAGGAGTATGAAATTTTCTCCACTTATAGAGAATATAGAGAAGGAGTGCACAAAGCTATTTTTTAAAAAAAAAAGGAATAAAAGATACATTAAATCAATAAAGAAAACATTTCACGTCATACCATGTATTTGACACACACACGCATACATACTATTTGTTTATTGTCAAACTTTTCTTATTGCATAAAGTATATGGTCAAATTGAGAATAGATTAAATATTGTTTGTCTTTATTAATATTTGTCTAAAGTGTAGTCTTGGCGAAATCTGTGATTATAGAAGTATAATAAATAGTCTTTGACAATAGAACCATGATAATGTTCAAACTTATAATTTCAATTAATTATAGTCGAATTTCGACTACTGCGGGACCACTAGTGTTAATAAAATACTTAAATTAATAGAAGAAGAAGATTAATTTAACTCATAGTCGCAATTGTTATTGCGATCATTGAGCTGTCAATATTGTTTTATTGTGTAAGGCAATGTCAGCCATGCTTTGCTATGGCTTCCTAAATAGCTAATGTATCTGAATAGAAATTTAATAAAGAAACTTTTTTATACGAAAACCCTAGTAATTTTTAAATGAAAGTACCTAACATATTCTTTACAACATTAACCATCTGTAACTTAATGAATTATTGTTAAGACAGGACAGCCGTTTCAGAAATTAACCCGAGGGTAATCCCGGGTTAATGCAGGTCAACAAATAGAAAAATTATAAACTGTTTTTATTGGCTTTGTTACTGTATATGCTTTCATATTTACAATAACTAGAGGTCCCGCAGTAGTCGAAATTCGACTACAATTAATTGGAATTGTAAGTTTGTACACTATTATGATTGTATCACAAATTTCGCCAGAACTACACTATAAAAATATTAACAAAGACCAACAATATTTAATCTATTCTCAATTTGACAACAGACGTCAAGAACAAAAGTTTGACAATAAATAGTATGCATGCGTGTGTGCGTCAAATACATTGTATGTAGTGTGTGTAATGTTTTCTTTATTGATTTAATGTATCTTTTATGCATTATTTAAAAAAAATATTAGCATTGTGCACTTCTTCTCTATATTCTCTATAAGTGTAGAAAATTTCATACTCCTCCGTCCGGGCAATTTTCGTAAAAAGGGATACAAAGTTTTTGCTTCACGTATTAATATATAGATATAAGTTTAGTATAAAGTTATTTGACATAGCATGCCAACACTTCAATAACTTGTATATATTAGATATATGTGAAACTTATCTATATTATTAACAATACATACGAGTATATGACGGCGCCAGGGATAGCTACGCGCAGTCATCATTCGCATTCGATGGAATTGAGTTTATTGCAATATAAGTCAATGAAGCCTTTTCAATAATAGTTATTGAAACTCTCAACAAATACTTTTCACAATGACAGTGTAGAACGACACTTTCTTTCTAACTAACCCGACTCTTTTTTTTCCCTACCTATGCTGATAGCCTTGAGACGCTATATGAGCGGTACTCTAGCGTGTTGGTGAGCTCTCGGGGCCCAAACCGGGAGTTTTGCTAACACTGGCCCTAGCAAGAGCAGTGCTTCACAGAATCTACCGCCGGATCGGAAACGCGACCCACTGAGAAGATCCGGCGAGAAACTCGGACTGTGTCTATGGGTTAAGGAAGGGTTCGGCGAGTAACAAGGACGGTGACCGGTGCTTGAGGTACCTAAAAGCACCGTTAGTGGATCGAGCGGATCCGTAATGACGTGCACGTACCGCCATTTTATGCTCTGGAGTTACGACGTCCAACCTAATTTTGTTTTAATTTATCAAAATAGAGAGAGAGAGAGAGAGAGAGAGAATACACTTTATTGCACACCAAAACACAATTTACATTTTAAAAAAACAGTCAAAAAGCAGATACATTTGTACAAATACAAAATTTTGTACAAAATAGCATTTTATCATTTAAATAGCAATCAAAACAATATCATAATATTACTCAAGTCGCTTTCCACGACATATAAATTACCTATAAGAAATCGTAAGCGCCTCTGTGAGACAACTCTGGCCACACGCCACAGACTAGTGACGAACTAAGTTTAATTTCTTAGACTGCTTCTTATTTAATTCGGTTATTACCTAATTTAATATCTGTGAGAGCAGCATATGGGCGACGTGTGAATAGGGCTGTGTTTAAAAACAAAAAGGTTTTTTAATTTTTTTATTATTACTTATAAGTTATCAAGTTTCTTAGACGGGTTAACGGACCCGCGACCCGCCTGGCATTAAGTGGTTACTGGAACCCAATGAACATCAGCAACATAACGGCCAGCACTCACCTTGAAACAAACTTCTATGTCTCTGTTATATATATATCACAACGTCTGCCACCCTTCAAACCGAAACGCATTACTGCTTCACAGCAGACGCGGGAAGGGTGGTACATCTTTTTCCTAAACTTAACCCTTTTGGGGTAAGTTTACTCTCGGCCCCGGAGCTGTTATAAATGGTTCCCGTATACAATAGTGCTAAGGAAACCCATTACAAATCACAAAGTCAGCAGTTTTATTATCTCTTTATAATAATTACTCGTATAATTTAAGTCAGTTTGAATCCATCATCCGCGCGCGTGACACTTGCCCTAAATTGAGCCCAATTTATTGTAATTTAATTAAATAAATCTATTCTTTCTTAATTTCATTTTTTAAAAAGGCCTTCGGCCAAATCCCTATGACAGTACCTACCCGTTTGGGCTCACACGACTCCCTGCCATCAGCCAAACAAGGGTTAAGCTTGTTCAAAGGGTTATTGAAAATTCTATGTTGTTATGAGCAACCTCCTAAACCTAGCGGCTCCTAAACCTCATAGACTCCGCAACGTAAACACTTGTTCGTTCAGGGATGATCAGCTATACCAGCAACGGACACATTTTACTTGTGAGTCCGCGCGGATAGGTACCACCAGCCCGCCTATTTCTGCCGTGAAGCGGTAATGCGTTTCGGTTTGAAGGGTGGGGCAGCCGTTGTAACTATACTGAGATCTTAGAACTTATATCTCTAGGTGGGTGGCGCATTTACGTTGTAGATGTCTATGGGCTCCAGTAACCACTTAATACCAGGTGGGCTGTGAGCTCGTCCACCCATATAAGCAATAAATAAAAAAAACTACTTTTCTTATATTTAAATAATACATTTAGGTAAAAGTACGGGTCATCCCTAACCGAGTAATGAAATTTTAGTAACACAACAAACCCGATGCTATAGTATCAAAATTGTTTTAGGCAAAATAGTTTCGGGTATTGTATTGCATCATGTACATTCCGAGCTTAATTCAAGCTTGTTACCACACAAATCCGGGAATACACGTCGTATCTAAACTCTATTCCGATGGTTATTTTAATGAATTGTTTAACAAAGCTGGTTCAGTTCGGTAGGCAGCGCTCGGCTCTGCCCCTGGCATTGCTGACGTCCATGGGCGACGGGAACCACTCACCATCAGATGGGCCGTATGCTTGTCTGCCTACAAGGGTAATAAAAAAAGTTCTACATTCAATTTTTTTCTAATGAAATACGTACTTAAGAAATCTTAAAGATTGACTTCCACGGTGAAGGAATAGCATCGTGTAATAAAAATCAAACCCGCAAAAATTCAAACTTGCATAATTACTGGTGGGAGCACCTCTTGTGAGTCCGCACGGGTAGGTACCACCGCCCTGCCTATTTCTGCCGTGAAGCAGTAATGCATTTCGGTTTGAAGGGTGAGGCAGCCGTTGTAGCTAGACCTTAGAACTCGTATTTCAAGGTGGGTGGCGGCATTTACGTTGTAGATGTCTATGGGCTCCAGTAACCACCTAACACCAGGTGAGCTGTAAGCTCGTCCACACATCTAAGCAAAAAAAAAAAAAAATGTTCATACTTAAAAATTTACTAAGGATTTTTTAGAGATGAGGTTACTGCGGCCCACAGACATCACGTGTATGCCGTTGCGCACCTTGAGAAGAGAAAGTTATAACTGCTTCGTGGCGACTATAAGCAGAATGGTGTTACCAGCCGGGTCGAGTTCACAATACTCCAGTAGGCGGAAGTAGCGGCGAGGCCGTACATCTGCTTCATGTGTGTTCTACCAAACGCTACCGGCCCTCATTACTCTGATATAAATTTTAAAGTACGGGCTAATAAAGTCTCTCGTGGCCCTCACTAAACCGAACTACCGTGAACACGGAAATATTTAATAAAATCCAATTTAACTACGCGTTTCAAAACCCTGGATCTCGATTATTATTGAATTAACTTTAATCAGTTTAAAATTTCCGCAGTCTCATATATATACTATTTATATATGAGACTGCGGAATATATTCACTAACTGTTTGTATATTTGTTATTTAAAAAAAAAAAAGGAGAGGGAATCGCGGAGGTGATCCTAAAGACAGTCCAGTCGTCACTTGTGGTTTTCCGCTATATTATTGTTACGCGCTGGAGTTCGGGATAAATAAAATGTTCCACCAAAGTACAACTAAAAACTGTATTCAACACTTCACAAACACTTTAAAACTCTCAATTCGCTTGTTCCGCTTCGCTTCAGGTGATCCGTTCGCTGTTTCGCTTCGAGTAGTTCCGATTACTGACTGTCTTTTATAGCCTTTACAATATCCCTAGAATTATCGAGAATATTCCACACATCTCTAGTATTCTGTTTCCGCTATCTGACAATAGATGGCGTTGTTCCTCTCGAGCGTTCTAGGTGCTACTAGATCCTTCGATATTCGTTCGACTATTCGGCGATAGATTGCGTTACTCTTACCGGCGTAATATTATCAAAATAACTGCTATTTAATTTCAGAAGTCGACCAGGTAAATACGGAAGCTTTTATACTGGTAGTGAGTGGGGTTTCTTGCCCTTATCACCACCCTGCGTAGTTCTACCGTGAAGCAATAATGATGTATTGCGATTTTAAGGGTGGTGCAGCCGTTGTACTGTATAGAGCGGAGACTTTCAACTAATTGCTCGAAATGATTGGCGCCATTTACGTTGTTGATGTCCATAGACTCCTGTGATCACTTAACACCAAGTGAGCCATATGCTCGTCCATCCGTGTAATCCATGAAATATAACTAAATATATACATACGAAAAAAAACAATTGAACTGGCAAATATATTTTACAAGAAGAACCTACACCAATTGAGTCGGGCTCCATGGCACATTACCCTGGGGGCAAATTCTAAGCCAATAAAAGAAATATTTTTCATTAACCTGCTAATGACAACCAAATTGATTTTCAAATAGCGTTTGCTTCGAAAATATCAAATTTTATTAATAATAGCAGAGTCGCGCGATGATACCCGCGATTATTTTCGTACCGTGGATGACGTCGCGGGGCGAAGCTAGTCTAAAAAAAGTAGACTAAGTTTTTCTTTAGATCATCAGCTATCTATCAGTGAAGGTCTCGTCAAAATCAGTCCAGCCGTTCCAGAGATTAGCTGGAACAAACAGACAGACAGACAGACAGACAAAAATTTTAAAAAAGTTATCTTGGTGTATGTACTGTATATATATTCATATGCACGTAGTAAAAAGCGGTTATTTCAATGTTACAAACAGACACTCCAATTTTATTTATATGTATAGATATCTCTTCCCATCCCTCCACCCTGACATAACAAGTCACTGTCTACTCTACAAGTGTAACCGCGATGGCGTGAATACCTGTGCACATACACAGACCGTCACCTAGATCTGACTCCGACAACGCGGGCACTCCGTACTTATTCCTGACAATTACGCACAAACTAAAGCTTGGTACTGACGAACCAACTCCAACTGTGCTAAATATAAATAGCATAGAATATATCGTGATATAGAATATTCCAGAATGAATCACTACATAGTATAAAACAAAGTCGCTTTCTCTGTCCCTATATCTGTCTGTCCCTATGTATGCTTAAATCTTTAAAACTACGCAACGGATTTTGATGCGGTTTTTTTTAATAGATAGAGTGATTGGAGAGGAAGGTTTATATGTATAATAATATCCATTAAATATTGGAGAAATCAATAATAAATTACAGTTTCCGAAGCGAAACGAGAGCGGGTCGCTAGTTAACAAAAAATACTTAATTGCATTTTCTATAACGTAATAAGAACACAACATTTAAAGCCCTTAATTTCTTTTTAAATTAATATTTTTACCAGCATTATTATACTATGCTAAACTGAACCACTCTCTTCACTGAATGACAGACATATGAGTGATTCCGTCTAAGATAAATCTTTTTTTAAAACTAAAGAGTTTAATTAATAAAGATTTTCCTTTACTTACATATAAACACTTTTTTCTTTTTCTTTTCTTAGATGGGTGGACGAGCTCACAGCCCACCTGGTGTTAAATGCTTACTGGAGCCCATAGACATCTACAACGTAAATGCGCCACCCACCTTGAGATATAAGTTCTAAGGTCTAAGTATAGTTACAACGGCTGCCCCACCTTTCAAACCGAAACGCATTACTGTTTCACGGCAGAAATAGGCAGGGTGGTGGTATCTACCCTCGCGGACTCACAAGAGGTCCTACCGCCAGTAATTATCTGATTACATCACAAACATGCAGACAAACGTACAAGGATTGTGTTCACAAAATTATGCACATATGTACATATACATATACATACGTGCGGCAACACCGGGGGAATACATACGTACTCACGTGTTCACTGAAAAAAGTAGGTCTGCCGCCATGAGTATTACAATGGCTGCATTGTTTAAGAGAGATTTATACTGAAAAACATTACCTTCCTGCTGTGACAGTCGGTCAAATTCAAGCAACGAGCTCTCGGCACATCTGATCTTAAGCGGTCAAAGCATATAGACATCACACTTAGTGTCAACGGCTATCCTGAAAAATATTTTTTTTTCAATTTCGATCCACAATTACCATCTAAGCTATAAAAAAAAACTACAATGCACAGAGCACTTTTTTATATTTAGCTTAAAGAGCTCCGAGCAGGGTTGAACTCCACCGAAGCTGTCTCTGTAGTTGAAGGGAGCCGGAGGTCATACAGGGCGCAGGTAATAAAGCAGGCGTGTCGCGTGACTGCGTCGCCGAGATAGCGGCTAATCCTGTAATTTGTTGCTCTCGGTTGTTGGGCGAAGTCAGTACACGACGCGCGGCCGAGCACTCCGCGCACTGATTGATAGTTCGGCCTTTGAATCGGCGGATTCTTGTTTAGAATTTGTAGATTGGGGGTAGGTACTATATTTGTTTGTAACCCGCAAAATTATAATTTGCATAGTTACTGGGGGTAGGACAACTTGTGAGTCCGCGCGGGTAGGTACCACCATCCTGCCTCATTCTGAGGTGAGACAGTAATGCGTTTCGGTTTGAAGGGCGGGGCAGCCGTTGTAACTATACTTGAGACCTTAGAACTTGTATCTCAAGGTGGGTGGCGCATTTACGTTGTAGATGTCTATGGGCTCCAGTAACTCACTGGTGGTAGGACCTCTTGAGAGTCCGCGCGGGTGGGTGCCACCACCCCGCTTATTTCCGCCGTGAAGCAGTAATGCGTTTCGGTTCGAAGGGTGGGGTAGCCGTTGTAACTATACTGAGACCTTAGAACTTGTATCTCGAGGTGGGTGGCGCATTTGCGTTGTGGATGTCAATGGGCTCCAGTAACCATTTAACACCAGGTGGGCTGTGAGCTCGTCCACCCATCTAAGCAATAAAAATAAAAACTCTCCGAACAATCGAAATGTTACAACAAATTATTAACGCCGCAAAAAACTACATGAAATGATGAAGAGAGGCGCGCGGCCGGCGTCCCCCGCGGCGACTTGCAACTGTTCACGATAACTCGCGTAATAACCGTGAATATTCATGAACTAACCGTCAGCCAGTTACAAGAGTTCCGCGTGCTCATTTCAACGCTTTAATACTTCAGATATTATTAACTTAACGTAAAACGAGGACAGTTCAAAGACTGGGTCGGTCGTAGTTTGTAATAAAGGCCAGATTGCTATTGACTATTGCCACGTACCATCCGGCTATGGAATGAGCTCCCCTTCACGCTGTTTCGCGAGCGCTATGACATGTCCTTCTTCAAACGACGCTTGTGGAGAGTATTAAGCAGTAGGCAGCGGCTTGGCTCTGCCCCTGACATTGCTGAAGTCCATGGGCGACGGTAATCACTCACCATCAGGTGGGCCGTATGCTCGTCTGCCTACAAGGGAAATAAAAAAAATTTTAAAAAGATGTGGGTGTATATATTTTTTTTAATGCTACCTATGCTGATAGCTTTGAGAGGCTATTTCAGCTTCGCCCTAACATGTAGGTGAGCTCGCGGGGCTCAAGCCGGATTGTTGCTAACATTGGCCCTAGCAATGCTTCGCAGAATCTACCACCGGATCGGAAACGCGACCCACTGAGAAGATCCAGCGAGAAACTGAGTGGGCTGGTGGGTGTATGCGTGGTACTGTATATCAATAGATGTTTTTCTGATGTTAAGTGGTCAACTACAACTACCTTGTAAATTGAAATTGAAGTTTCGATTTTATTGTATACTGACTGACTTGTGACGGCTGTGTCGGTGGCACAGTTTGGAAGCAGGTACTACTAAACTATATAGTCTAGCTATATACATACATACGTACGTATAGTACGTGTAGACCAGGAATTCCCAAACTTACTTTGTCTACTGCCCACTTTGAGAATAAATTCTTTTTTAGCGCCCCCGTTTTTTCAGAGAGCTCAGTCGCTGTCTAAGAGTCCTCCTAGATGAAATCGCCTCCCAAGCTTCTACACAACGTCCCCTTTTTTTTGGTTCTCTTACCGCCCCCCTTTAAGCCTACAGCGCCCACGAGGGGGCGTTATCGCCCACTTTGAGAAAGGCTGGTGTAGACAGACAAGTCACAATGGAAAAGTTTAAAAATCAAACCCAGCTCTCCGTTTCCAGAGCACAATACCGACCGCACTTCTCAAGCAATAGAATTTAACAGCACATTTCAATGGCGATGGTAATAAAACTTTAATTTAACCAACTTTACACGTCCGAGAGAGACGCGTATATAGCAGACGTATACGTAAGAACGAGACAGAACGGTCCATAAACCGGTTTACGTCGGCTTTTACTGGTTCACGCACAGCGCGCTCCCGATTGAAAATCCCATGAAGGATGGAAAAATTCCTTTTGTTGTTTAAGGAAAATTTTATTATAGTGATTCGAAAATACTGTCGTTAAAATCGCGGGACGCTACTTATTGTGCGCCAAAGTCTGTGCACGTGCGCGTGTCTTTTAAACTATCTCTCACTATCGAGCCATGTATTTTTTTCCCTGACTATTCTTCAGTACTGTTACACGGCCTTTCTCAAACTTCTTTTTGAAAAAACACAAAAACTTTTTACAACTAAACTGTCTTTATTAGACTTCACAATTTACAACACTATTGTTGACTTCTCAAACTTATGTATGCTCGCGACGGCTTCCAGATTCTGACTGGTTTTCTATACGATTTGATTTTACAAGAAAGCTAAAAATTATGACTCTAATGGAAAAACACAGTGAGCTCGTAAACGAGCTGATTAGGGCACAGCTGCTTTGTAGAGTAGTGTGTAACAGTACCATAAGAGGCTATTTCAGCTACGCGCGGACGGGTGGGTGAGCTCACGGGCTCAACCTGAGAGAATTTGCTAACACTAGCCCTAGCAAGAGCAGTGCTTCGCTGAATCTACCACCGGATCGGAATCGCAACCCACTAAGAAGATCCGGCGAGAAACTCAGTTCGCACCACCCATTAGTGACCGACACTTTACACTGAGTAGATTCATTAAAACTACTTTTACGGTTAACTTATTCTTGAGTTTTTTATTTATTGCTTAGATGGGTTGACGAGCTCACAGCTCACCTGATATTCAGTGGTTACTGGAGCCCATAGACATCTACAACGTAAATGCGCCACCCACCTTGAGATATAAGTTCTAAGGTCTAGTATAGTTACAACGGCTACTCCACCCTTCAAACCGAAACGCACTACTCCTTCACGGCAGAAATAGGCGGGTGGTACCCACCCATGCGGATTCACAAGAGGTCCTACCACCAGATTTTTGTTACTTAATTATTTCCGACGTTACGAATACTTCACAATTCACGTGGTCACGGTGACCGCGATGCCACGTTAACGTAGTTTTGATTACCTATATCTTCGAAACTGATATAGCCGCAAATATTGAAGAAAATACAGTATAAAAATCTAATTTAATGTTTTACATACGGACTTTGTCCCTGTACACTTTACCCTAAGTGGACGACAAGGCTGATCGAAATCAGAATCAATAGGACATTACTCCTATAATTAAAGTCGGCCGGTTCTCATTAATTACGTCACGGCTTAGTACAGAGATACGGACGGATTATATCTCTGACTGCATCTCAAGTGAGCTATGTCATGCGGTTCTGCCTGTATTTGTTATAAGTACAACGTTATGTTTAGCCTCGTAGTCGGGTAATGTTAATGAGAAGCAGTGGTCATTTGATTGATTAAAGTATACTAGAGGTCCCGCAGTAGTCGAAATTCGACTATAATTAATTGGAATAGTAAGTTTGTACACTATTATTATTGTATTTTATACTTCTATAATCACAAATTTCGCCAAGACTACACTATAAAAAATATTAACAAAGACAAACAATATTTAATCTATTTAAAATTTGACAACAGACGTCAAGAACAAAAGTTTGACAATAAATAGTATGCATGCGTGTGTGCGTCAAATACATGGTACGTAGTGTGTGTAATGTTTTCTTTATTGATTTAATGTATCTTTTATGCATTATTTTAAAAAATATTAGCATTGTGCACTCCTTCTCTATATTCTCTATAAGTGTGGAAAATTTCATACTCCTCCGTCCGCACAATTTTCGTAAAAAGGGATACAAAGTTTTTGCTTCACGTATTAATAATAGATGATTGTAATGATTACAATTAAAACGCAACGTGTTATTGACAGTCCGACAATCTCAAGACGGATTGTAGCGTCGCTGTAATATTATTATTGCTATACAATATACATCGGTAGGTAATGTGGGTACATATTATGTAGTCCTTACAGTAATATTCCGTAGCGTGCTGGCCGGGGTCTAGTGGGTAAGACGCCCGATGTACGTAATGTATGATGGAGTACTCCTCCTCCTCGCGTCGTTTTCCTCATTACTGAGGGTTGTGACTCCCTCGCTGCATCAACCTCTCTTGTACAATTGTTTTCCATCTGCTGCGATCCTTGGCCTCGTGGAGGCCGTCGTGGAACTTGATATCCAGACTAGACCGAATTTGGTCTGACCATCTCGTGGGACTGCGTAGATCTATTGTGGAGTAGATCTGATTATTTTTAACAAATACATATTCCACATATCAGATACGCGTTCACAGGCTAGGATCACACTAGCGAGCACACGGCTCACCTAGTGACAAGTCACGTGAGTGCCGTCAAGCCGAGACCTGCAGTGACAGCATTTTTTATTTATTGCTTAGATGGGTGGACGAGCCCACAGCCCACCTGGTGTAAAGTGGCTACTGGAGCCCATAGACATCTACAATGTTAATGCCGCCACCCACCATGAGATATGAGTTCTAAGGTCTCAGTATAGTTACAACGGCTGCCCCACCCTTCAAACCGAAACGCGTTACTGCTTCACGGCAGAAATAAGCGGGGTGGTGGTACCTAACCGTTTGATTTTTATAACACGATGTTGTCCCTTCACCGTGGAAGTCAATCGTGAACATTTGTCAAGTACGTATTTCATTAGAAAGATTGGTACCCGCCTGCGGGATTCGAACACCGGTGCATCGCTACATACGAATGCACCGGACGTCTTATCTTTTAGGCCACGACGATTTAATGACGATAGAAGTAGGCAGAACAACCAATGGTTACTAATAGAGTAGTAATTATAACTGGCATTCAGAATGCCGTTAGCTTAATTGCGTATTCGTTAACACGATGACCGAAAACCTCAACATTCGGCCCGAGGGTTCCACTTAACGTCAACCGCGCGGTTTTCACTCTCCGCAATATTGGTTTAAGCATATGTTGGCCGATATAATTTGTGTAGAACGCGATCGGTCGTGTCAGCAATGTGCTCATTAATTTGTGCTCACAATTAGAAATGCGTTGTGAATTACGATGAAACCAAGCTCGAAGACATTTTCTCCTTTTAACCGACTTCCAATAAGCAGGGGCTTCTCAATTCGACTGTATTTTTTTATTTTATTGCTTAGATGGGTGGACGAGCTCACAGCCCATCTGGTGTTAAGTGGTTACTGGAGCCCATAGACATCTACGACGTAAATGCGCCACCCACCTTGAGATATAAGAACTAAGGTCTCAAGTATAGTTACAACGGCTGCCCCACCCTTCAAACCGAAACGCATTACTGCTTCACGGCAGAAATAAGCAAGGTGGTGGTACCTACCCGTGTGGACTCACAAGAGCTTCTACCTCCAGTTATTATGTAAAGTAGATTATTTATAAATATCTTATAAGTAAACCAATTTCGATGATAATTTTGTATTAGAAAGTTAAGGACGGTTAGCGTGGTATGGACATGTGATAGTGCAAGTGTAGTAGGGAAGAGGTCGACCGAAGAAGACATGGATGGAGTGTGTGAATGACGATATGAGAGAGAGAGAGAGGAGTGAGTGTTGAGATGACGGCTGATAGAAGAGAATGGAATAGAAAAAGTCGCTGTGCCGACCCCACCTAATGGGATAAGGTGGAGAAAAAAAAAGAAGATTTTATATTTGTAAGTGAGTAATTCGCATGTGGTCCCATTGAAACATTAACCAGATATGCCCAGTAGTTTCTGGGTCATCCGCGATTTGGTCGACTTCGACTAAGTACATTGACTCTACATATTCTCATTTTATTTTGTTTTGGTTGAAGTCAGTTATCATTTTTGGTGAAATTGTGTATTAACTGACCATTTTTTATTGAGCACAGAATTTTATAAAAGAAAACAGGGTATAATTTAGATGGTATATTACTGAGTAACATCCAGAGAGTCAGTCATACCATATTAAAATAGGAAGACGCGAGTATCGATCCGCGTGACCCCAGGACATATTTTTTTATTGCCCTTGTAGGCAGACGAGCATAAGACCCATCTGATGGTGACTGGTTACCGTCACCCATGGACTTCAGCAATGCCAGGAACAGAGCCAAGCCACTGCCTACCGCTTAATATTCTCCACAAGTCTCGTTTGAAGAAGGACATGTCATAGCGCTTGGGAAACGCCGTGGAGGGGAGCTCATTCTATAGCCAGATGGTACGTGGCAAAAAAGACCTCTGGAAACTCACTGTCGATGAACGCGGCGGTTCCAGATAATATGGATGAACTCTGCTCCGATGGCGGGAGGTGCGATGATAAAAAGGAGATAAGGGGATCATCTCAAACAATTTCTCAGAGCACTCCATATGTTCAATGTTCAAATCATAAATGTTCAAACATATGTTCAATGGACTCAGTAGGTGCGTGAGAATTGAGTGGACGTCGTGGTCTTCTTTGAGTGACTGTCGTCTACAGGGTGAGCTATTGTCCGGGCAAGGATGCTGCTCTGACGCTCATTTCGGCCACTCCGTCAGCAGCTTTAGATACCCGCAGTGCTTTTCTTCCAGCACAGATTGGAGTCGCTCAACTAAATCGAAAGCCGCAGCTCTATAGGCTTTACAAAAGCAAAAACAAATTCATCCATGACATTTTTTTAATGGTGGTAGGACCTCTTGTGAGTCCGCCCTGGTAGGTACCACCACCCTGCCTATTTCAGCCGTAAAGCAGTAATGCGTTTCGGTTTGAAGGATGGGGCAGCCGTTGTAACTATACTTAAGGCCTTGGAACTTATATGTCAAGGTGGGCGGTGCATTTATGTTGTAAATTTCTACGGGCTCTAGTAATCACTTATTACCAGGTGGGCTTTGAGCTCGTCCAAACATCTAAGCAACAAAAAACTTCTTCCAGCAGACCAAAAATATTGTCAAGATATTTTAAAAGCGGAAAATAATAGTCTACTTGGTAAGAAACTGCACGTGCGCACGTTTACTACCAGACGGGCTGTAAACTTGTCCGCAGTGAAACATATTCTGCATCCCTGCTCTCAGTTGTGAGTAAATATAATAACCAAACCAGGGAACGAGTTATTATCCCCATTAACAGTAAGGAGGTCCTCGTTAAATTTTCGCTCCAATGAGCTTTTTATAGTAAACTCTTTGAGCTTTCTCGAAGGGTTGTAATAACCAGGAAATAAGTTTTCGTATGTACAGGGATATCTTTTTATGTAGCTTTGAACCTTCGGTGAGTGGTGGAGAGCATTCGTTAAGTTTAGTCGTGGGTTCAAGATTGATCACGAATTGGAAAAGGTATTTTACTAACGGGAGGGGGCTCTGG
The DNA here is from genome assembly GCF_030269925.1 of Bombyx mori. Taxonomy (NCBI): domain Eukaryota; kingdom Metazoa; phylum Arthropoda; class Insecta; order Lepidoptera; family Bombycidae; genus Bombyx; species Bombyx mori. The sequence goes on from NC_085130.1 coordinate 9,270,603, forward strand.
GCCCGAACTAGATAGAATTGCGTTCCAGATTGAAGAGTGGGGGCGGGACCATAGTATACTAAAAAAAATATTGTCATTTTCAACTTTATCCCAAAGTGGGTAGCTATTCATTTTGCGATGCCATCTCCACCGCTTTTTTTTTCACTACCCATGCTGATAGACTTGAGAGGCTATATCAGCTTCGCTCTAACGTGTAGGTGAGCTCACGGGGCTCAAACCGGAGTGTTGCTAACACTGGCCCTAGCAAGAGCAGTGCTTCGCAGAATCTACCACCGGATCGGAAACGCGATCCACTGAAAGGATCCGGCGAGAAACTCAGTGGGCTGTGTCTATGGGTTAATTCGCTCGTCGAGCCTTACGTCTCAAGCGACGAGTTCGACGAGGGCGGTGATCGGATCCACCGCCATCACAAGATAACCATTTAACTTTATGTTTGGGAATTATTCATAAGACTCTGAGAACAGGTAAGAATCTTTGATGAAAAAGAACGCTTTAAACAAACAATATAAGACTTTATTTTGCGTGACAGAAAAGACAATGCCATATTTGAGTGTAATAAGATCAATAAAGGTATAAAAGCCAATGGCGAGCGTGCGCAGACGCCTCCTCGGAGACCAGCCAACCACGGCTCTCCGCGGCACGAGTACCAAACGGACGAGCCAATCAAGGCCAGCTTCTTGTTTTTTGTTATTTAAGGTTGTAATTTGTTTTAAGCATACAGACAAGCTCTCGGTCCGGCTCGTAGTAAAGCCATTCCGCTGCCAGTCCTGAGGAAAATGCACTATATTTAATAGCCAGAATCGAGGTTTCATAGAAATTAAAGGTTTTTTTTTATGTTTCATGTCAGTTTATACAGTCTATCTACTCGTGTGTCGTTGTGAACTTGTCAAAAACTGATCTCTCTTTTCTTCTTCATCGTTCCCTCACTGCTGAGGTTCGCGACCACATGTGACTTTCCCCTACAGTGTTCGGTCATGGGTGGCATGGACCGTATAGTGCAGACTACCACCAACCGCTTTCTTAACCAGCTTTGACCGTCTGACTGGTGTTCTTCCCACGCACGGCGCACTTGCTCTCTATGCGATCCAAAATTATGAGCTTCTCTAACTCATGTCTGGGAGACCGCATGAAGTGTCCGAAGAAGCTCATGACACGTTGCTGGCAGATAGCAAAGAGCCTTTTTTGGATGTTTAGGCTGTTTAGCTCTATAAAAATGGACTCGTTAGTTCTCATAGCACTGTCGCTGATAGAAAGTATCAACATACCTATAGGGATAGCCAACCGATTTGAAAATGTCACGACATTTGAGGAGTAGTCCCGTGGAAAGCGATGGTTCGAGGCAAGTAGCATTTTTACTGGTGGCAGGATCTCTTGTGAGTCCGCACGGGTAGGTACCACCACCCCGTCTATTTCTGCCGTGAAGCAGTAATGCGTTTCGATTTGAAGGGTGGGGTAGCCGTTGTAACTATATTGAGACCTTACAACTTATATCTCAAGGTGGGTGGCGCATTTATGTCGTCGATGTCTATGGACTCCAGTAACCATTTAACACCAGGCGGGCTGTGAGCTCGTCCACCCATCTAAGCAATATTTTTTTTTTTTAAATGTCGGCACCCAGTGGCGATGGTAGATAGGGAGTAAGGGAAATATCTTAAATATACCACATAGGTGTATAACATCACTTACAGCAAAAATATAGAATTGAAACCTCTTCATACATACGAAACGACTTGACCCTAACCATCATCCCCGCTCCACTACCCAGTCAAATGGAAGTAAGAGAGACTTTACTTCCATTGGTCCTTAAGGACCTTTTGTGAGTCCGCACGGGTAGGTACCACCACCCCGCCTATTTTCTGTCGTGAAGCAGTAATGCGTTTCGGTTTGAAGGGTGAGGCAGCCGTTGTAACTATACTGAGACCTTAGAACTCATAACTCAAGAGGGGCGGCATTTACGTCGTAGATGTCTATGGGCTCCGATAGGCACTTAACACCAGGTAAGCTGTGAGCTCGTCCACCAATCAATGCAATAATAAATAAATAAAACTTAAACGTTCCTTGATAATAATAATCGATTTGCTTAAATGCAAATATTATAGAGAATAGAATAGAAATTGATATTGTTTTTTATCCTTCGATATCGTTGGGTAACATTAGATAATTCACATCCATCAATAAATTTATTTTAACGGGTATTTTAAAATTAGGGATGCCTACAAAGCATCAGTCAAAGACAGAGGATTAAGTCAAGTATTCCAAGCATCACAGTCTCAGAACAAACCTCGTTGCACTCAAAGGAATGAGGCTTCCATTAGGCGCGCCATACACTTTCAATATTGATTGACGTTTCAATGGAAAATTGATTTGGTAATAAATTATTTACTGATCATATTGTGTTTAGAGGGTTTGACATAGCGGTGCTCGGGCTGGATACGACCTAGTGACAACGGCAAGAGAGTCCTTCCTTCATAACATTATTCTTCATCATTAAACGTGCTATGCACATTTTCTAGACAAAAAATCGGTTATCTGTAAAGTCGGTTTACTGACAATAGTTGAACGTGACAACGTCATAAAAAAATAGTGATGGAATGATTTATTTCATTTTTCAAAAGAAAATTTTAATTTTATTTGTTTGATAGATATTTTGTATGGCCAATTGACACCACATTCACTTTTCACTGAACTTCATACTTGACGAAAACATGTAATGTATAGCAGCTGTCCACGCGGATGCATCGCTCACTCAAGTAGGAGAGAGACAGATGTCGAACGCTGCCGAACGCGGAGGCCGATTGTGCCTCTTTGTCGCTCGTTGCGCGCTCTCGCTTGCACTTCAAGTCTTAAATGGAACGCCTCAATGAGTCATGTTTTTTCGCGCATGCGCGCGTCGTTTTCACGTCAAAATAAAAACGACTTCACAACAGACTCGAAATTTCACATATTAAAAGCTTTTTACTATTTTCCCAATAAATGTTTATTTACACATATATAAATCAATGCGTGCAATACGGGTGTAACTAGAATACGCCTGCAATTTATTAATATCAGTGCGATGATATAATTAGAACACCTTTTACGGCTTAATTTTGCGTTTATTATTATTGTCTTCATAATGTTTCGGACATTTCTAGGAAAGCAACTGGGTTTGGCGTTGGATCTTCTCAGTGGGTCGCGTTTCCGATCCGGTGGTAGATTCTACGAAGCACTGCTCTTGCTAGGGCTAGTGTTAGCAACATTCCCGGTTTGAGCCCCGTGAGCTCACCTACACGCCCGGTTACGCTGACATAAGCTCTCAAGGCTGTCAGCTTAGGAAGGAAAAAAAACGCGGACAATGCAATGTGTGTACCATCTACAACCGTGTGTGTGTGTGCACCGAATTTATAATTCACATGTCCTTTTTATTTAAATCTTATGGGAACTTTTTTTTTTTTGCTTAGATAGGTGGACGAGCTCACAACCCACCTGGTGTTAAGTGGTAACTGGAGCCCATAGACATCCACAACGTAAATGCGCCACCCACCTTGAAATATAACTTGGTATGTATTTTCCTAATATTCATAAGTACACAATTACGTGGCTTTCTCTTTGTATTGAACGAAGGTAAGGATTCATTTTCTGGACCTCTACGTCTTCCCCTTATATTTCAAGACTAGCGCCACATTCACATTGTGGAATCTGTAAATAATTAACACTTTTTTTTTATTGCTTAGGTGGGTGGACGAGCTCACAGCCCACCTGGTGTTAAGTGGTAACTGGAGCCCATAGACGTCCACAACGTAAATGCGCCACCCACCTTGAGATATAAGTTCTAAGGTCTCAAGTATAGTTACAACGGCTGCCCCGCCCTTCAAACCGAAACGCATTACTGCTTCACGGCAGAAACAGGCAGGGTGGTGGTACCTACCCGTGCGGACTCATAAGAGGTCCTACCCCCAGTAAAAATCAAGTACATACACCATTAAAATCAAGTACATACACCAAAAGAACGTCTGCTCATCTCAATCCATACGAAGCATCGGTGAAGTATAGAATCGCTTACCTGCCCAGAGTGACACGTTTTATCGTCAAACCTCAGTTCTCTATATACTAAACAAAGTTGTCTGTACGGTGTGTGTCCGGCCCGCGACCACATAGTTAGTGAACTGTTACAAAGCGCCAAGATGTTCTCTCTATCTCAGACTGGTATCGACGCCAACTCTACATAAGCTATTTACAGTTCAATAGTTTGTGAGTTAACATAGTTCAGTCAAAACCGTTTACTGCGACATCGTTTAGAACAACATGCCGGTTATAATAACCTAGAACAAAGGTCCCGGCTGAGTGCTATATGAACGCCTTATTAAAAACATTGGTTTATACGACATTGCTAATAACGACATACCTCATAAAACGACCACATTTAACTAATATTTCGGAAAATTAGATCTGTTAGAACGACCGGCTAAGCTGTATTGTAAACAATTTGAATAGGTATCCACATTTGTCTTCAATGGCTATTAAATCAGGAAAGAAAACAATATGATTTAGTTTATTGTAGGGTATTTTCTAATTCTTAGAAACAAAACACGTGCATGCGGTAGAATCAAAGCCCGCTTCTTCATATCTCTTCAGTTAGTTTGTTACTTATCTATAAACAAGACGTACCAAAACTTTGTGCAGTTATTCGTGAAACTTTCAAAATGTCGCAAAAAAAGAAAACAAATTAATATTGAAGAAAAATCGCGTATTATGTAAATATATATTTTTCCAATAATTCCCTATCGATTTGTTTGTACTTGCACGATACACATTAAGCATCACCGGTTGTTACGACTATCGGTTTTTACGACTGAATATGAGTAGTCACTTCGATGTCGTTATAACAGATTTTGACTGTATTAACAAAAGTTGAAAGTGGCACCTGTGACAGAGAAGCTGAGGAGTGCACGCTTGGGATGGTATGGACATGTGATGAGACGGAATAAAAATGAGGTTGTTAAGAGAGTGTTAACTATGAATGTGGAAGGATTTAGAGGAAGAGGTAGACCTAAGAAGATATGGATGGATTGTGTGAAAGACGATATGGGTAGGAGGGGAGTGAGCGAAGAAATGGTATATGATAGAAGAGTATGGAAGGAGAAAACATGTTGCACCGACCCCAGGTGACTGGGAGAAGGGTAGGATAGTTGTACGTCAATTATACGGCTACATATCTCTCTGAATAAATTATTGGTAATATGATCAGTTGTGTGCTCAATTCGCGCGTGTTGTTACTGGGTCGCGGTGGCGGTGCATTAAGCAAGCTCGGAACATTACATATAGCTTACATAATATGTGGTAGAAGAACTTAAAATTGATTAGCATGGTAGTGCCACACTAACAAATGACCAGTCCCACCCCTAGCGATGCTTTTCTTTCGTGATTACAGATTACATTGATTACACAGGATATCCCATAGAAGGAATGAAATTTTCTTAACAAAGGGTTCGCTTGGTTTATATTGCATATATTTTTCAAGCCTGGCTGTGTGCTTGACATTGGTGCCCGATAACGCATCTGGACTGATGATAATTTGTTGTTAATTGTTCAACGTCCAAAGATGTTATAGATGTTACGTTCATATTTCCATAGATTTTATCTATACTATATAATATTATAAAGAGGAAAGATTTGTTTGTTTGTATTGAATAGGCACCGGAAGTACTGAACCGATTTGAAAAATTCTTTCACTGTTTGGAAGCTACATTATTCCCGAGTGACATAGGCTATAATCTTTTTTGAAAAAAATTAGCGATCCTTACTAAAACTCCAATAATGTAACCCAAAGTGTAAAAAATTACCTAAAATATTCTTTACATCGCGTGCCCTGCGAAAACTATTGATGATAGAATAAAAATATGTACTACGACTTATATTCTAATATGTAGAATACATTATTATTTACAAAAAATGTTGGGACAGCATATGTCTAACTATTATAATTATGCCGCAATAAGGATTCTTTTATTTCAAAAAAATTAAACAACGTCAAATTTTGTTGAAATTTTTGTTAAAGACCCGAGCGGAGCCGGAGCGGGCCGCTAGTAAATAAATAAATAAATAAATATCACAAGATGAGTACCGCCAACCTTGAAACGGAAAGTTGAACACACAATCGAATTTCAACAATGCTAATTACCCTAAATTACTATTTCCTATATTATTATAATGAACTTTTTCAATTGAAAATAACGCGTACAATAAATAATCCCGCGGCGGACATCGAACTCAGGTCTGGGGGACGCGCTGCTACAACCAAGTAACTCACCCTCGAGCGAGCCTCTTGTTAGTTCATTTCGTACCGCTAAACCTCTGTCTCTATTATTGAGTTAAAGATTGTCAGTTAGTGTATAGAAGGAAGCGATAGCGAATTTATGATCTGTATAAAGTTTTTTTTTTTTTATTGCTTAGATCGGTGGACGAGCTCACAGCCCACCTGGTGTTATGTGGTCACTGGAGCCCATAGACATCTACAACGTAAGTGCGCCACCCACCTTGAGATATAAGTTCTAAGGTCTCAGTATAGTTACAACGGCTGCCCCACCCTTCAAACCGAAACGCATTATTGCTTCACGGCAGAAACAGGCAGGGTGGTGGTAGCTACCCGCGCGGACTCACAAGAGGTCCTACCACCAGTAAAAAGTTGAGTTAAAATAAAATTGAACTGAGGTGTTTTCTCTGTCATATGTTCACGAGTCGCGGATATATCGAAGGGTAAAAGGCTATTTGGTTTAAGCCACATCCTGGCAACTGTACAGGAAAGCCATTTAATGTTTAAAATTTGAAAAAAATATCGTAAAAGCTTCTTCAGCTATCTGAATAGTGTATACTTAATTGCAGATCAATTAAAAACATCGAACTGTTGATGCTAATCTATATACTTTTATATATAAAAATGAATTGCTGTTCGTTAGTCTCGCTAAAACTCGAGAACGGCTGGACCGATTTGGCTAATTTTGGTCTTGAATTATTTGTGGATGTCCAGAGAAGGTTTAAGAGGTTAGATAAATATAAAAATGCTCGGAATTAAATAAAAATAACAATTTTATTTTTCCTTTGATGTTGTTTGTTTTAATTTTATTATATACAAAAGTTTAGGTCTTCTATTTATCGACTGAGGCACTACGAAGTCTGTCGGGTCAGCTAGTACCAAATAAAATACACCTTTAATTACAAAGTTAATGTCGCGTAGGTATTAAGAGAAATTTCACTTAAACCAAATAGCATTTCACCTCTCGATGTAATAAATACTAATTCTATGGGTTAACCTAAGATTTATAATTGCACCTCGTCGCCCGGAGGGAGCCGACGCCGAAGTGCCACCACTGCAGTGGCTGCAACGAGGACACGGCGGAGCACACGCTCGCGTACTGCACCGCTTTCGCGGAGCAGCGCCGCGTCCTCGTTGCAAAAATAGGACCGGACTTGTCGCTTCCGACCGTCGTGGCTACGATGCTCGGCAGCGATGAGTCCTGGCAGGCGATGCTCGACTTCTGCGAGTCCACCATCTCGCAGAAGGAGGCGGCGGAACGGGAGAGGGAGAGCTCTTCTTCCCTCTCGGCGCCGTGCCGCCGCCGTCGAGCCGGGGTTCGGAGGAGGGCGTTTGTCCAGCTCCAGCCCCTATGAGGAGGCAGTCTCCTCCCGGTGATGGTCACGGGGCGACCTAAGGGGGTTGAGGCTGCGCCGCACGCTACCGTCACTCTAGCGCGCTGGCACCAGGAGGACGGGACGGCGCGTCGGCGGCTGCGGACTGCGATGCGGTCCGCATTTTCGTCGTCGCTGTCGTCGCCGAACATACTGTTGAAGAGCAACCCGGTCGGCGGTGTATCGCGTTCCGACCCGGCAGGCTGGTTCTGGCCCAGCGGGGTATCCCGGAACACCAGCGGCACCGCCCGGGCAGCCTGGTAGGGCCGCCGTACCGCGGAGACCGACGTCGTTGGTCGTCGACTATCGCCTCGACGACCCGTCGGTCGGACGTCCTCGGGGTGGCGCCGCGTGTCTGGTTGTAGTGTTGACCGCGGGAACCCCCCTACTCTGAACGGGTTCTGACCCCGGACGGAGATCGGACGTCGGGTGTAAGAGTGCAGGGGAGTCGTTTAGTGGGTGGGCCCTAAAATCCTTGGGCCCGCGATCTGCTCTCAACACCTGCAGATCGTTGAGTCTCACATACCCCGCGCGCCCCCTAGGCGCGGGGACCTCGTAGGAGGTTCGGCCTCCAGCCCGAAAAAAAAAAAAAAAAGAAGATTTATAATTTTGATTTCAATTTTTTTTTTCCAACATTGCGTATATTTTTTATGACTTTCGAAGTCCCGGTGACTAAGGTACTCATCGACATTTGTAGGTATGTATATTGTGCTTGCTATCGTCTGCTTCTCCATCAAATGAAGGTTGTGGAGTATTCGATATCCCACACATTATATAGATTGAAATTACACCGTCAAAGTTGTTTTAATTAACGGTCGTCTGGTGTAGTGGTAAGTGACATGGTCACTACACAAGGGGGTCGCGCGTTCGAATCCTGCCAAGGGAAGATATTTGTATGATAAATATAAATGTCTTTCCCAGGGTTATGGATGTATATTAAATATATGTACGTGTATAAATAAAAAGCTTGCATTTATTTCCGTTATCTGGTACCTGTAACACAAGTTCTTTTACGAACTTAGCACGGGACGAGTTAACGTGGCGAGTAACGAGTAAGTTAACGTTAGAAGTTATATCTCAAGGTGGGTGGCGCATTTACGTCGTAGATATATATTGGCTCCAGTAACCGGGTGGGCTGTGAGCTCGTCAACACATCTAAGCAATAAAAAAAAACAAAAAAAAAATATGATACTCTGAGGCTTCGATAAAAAATCCTAAATGTACACGATGATGGAAATCATAGAATTCATTACGTGTAAATTCTCCGATTCCCACACACAGAAATAGCTTAAAAGCAATAATTGAAAAGCGCCAAATTTCAGATGGGCGGTGCGTATGGGGTAATTTTGATGATAACATTACAGTATTTTATTGCTGTGTACATGTGACTATAATATCATTATGTATAAAACCATCTCAGTAAATTGCTACAATAATTCCGTGAGTGTCATCCACGATAGTAGATCCTGGTAGCATCATCACTATTTACTATGATAATAAATCTGCTGTTACATATGTAAATTATTGTTGACGTGACAACGTCTTATAATTCGATGGAGCCGGCTGCACGCATGAAAAAACATGACTCGTGCGGCGTTACCTCGCTCTGAGGCGTTCCATTTAAGGCTTGAAGTGCAAGCGAGAGCGCGCAACGAGCGACAAAGAGGCACAATCGGTCTCCGCGTTCGGCAGCGTTCGACATCTGTCTCTCTCCTACTTGAGTGAGCCATGCATCCGCGTGGACAGCTGCTATACAATAATACATTTACATGTTTTCACCAAGTATGAAGTTCAATGAAAAGTGAATGTGGTGTCAATTGTTTATAGCAACGATAATTGCGATAATTGAAAAATGAAACCATTCCATCAGTATTTTCTTATGACGTTGTCACGTTCAACTATCGTCAGTAAACCGACTTTACAGACAACCGATTTTTTTACATAATAAATCGCTCCACTTGTTACCATGCTACTACTTGAAATTGATTGTAGCTAACACTTCTGAGCGGAACAACATATATTGATATGATCACGACATCTTGTTCCTCGCTTATCGACTTCACATATTATTTATTTATTTTAGGTTTCCAGCGAGGGATAAGCACGGTACAAATCTATATATTAATACGTGAAGCAAAAACTTTGTGTCCCTTTTTACGAAAATTGCGCGGACGGAGGAGTATGAAATTTTCCACACTTATAGAGAATATAAAGAAGAAGTGCACAATGCTAATATTTTTTTTAAAATAATGCATTAAAGATACATTAAATCAATAAATAAAACATTACACACACTACATACCATGTATTTGACGCACACACGCATGCATACTATTTATTGAAACTTTTGTTCTTGACGTCTGTTGTCAAATTGAGAATAGATTAAATACATATTGTTTGTCTTTATTAATATTTTTTTTATAGTGTAGTCTTGGCGAAATTTGTGATTATAGAAGTATAAAATACAATCATAATAGTGTACAAACTTACAATTCCAATCAATTATAGTCGAATTTCGACTACTGCAGGACCTCTAGTATTGTTAAAAGAGTAATTGATAGATGGTTCTAAGCAGGCGTACTACGTGCAATTACAGGGAAACACAGCACTCATGAAAATAAAGCTATAAACTCACTGAGTAAATTAGTAAAAAGGCTTACGAAACATACTATACTTGAGACCTTAGAACTTATGTCTCAAAGTGGGTGGCATATTTACGTTGTAGATGTTTATGGACTCCAGTGACCACTTAACACCACCACCACCAGGTGGGCTGTGAGCTCGTCCACCCATCTAAGCAATAAAAAAAAACTAAAATAAAAATCAACTAAAATCAAAATATAAAAATAACATTTCAGAACCAAATTAACTTTATTTAAAAAATGAAAAAGAAAAGAAAAATGATAATTAGAAAGATTGAGATGAATACACGATACATTGTGTGAGTTCACGGTGTGACGGTACGATGGGCTCGCTCTGTTACCAGCTACTAGCGCGCTGGGCCGTCGTAACTTTAACCACTTCCACTAGTGACCACGAGCGTGATTCACGAGAGCGGTCACCCCGCCAGGGTTGAAGGTATGACTGGCTTAAGCCAATCGACAAGGACACGCCTCTAAATAAACCTTAAACTATTCGCGAAGTTAGGTTTATCCACAATAAAGATTCCACCTCTTCTTTGTTGTTGTAACTGACATTCCGAAGTATTTCAAGCTTGGAAGCGATTCCCGCTACGTTTCATCACACCTAGAGTGATTAGTAGAACAACTGAACCACGATTCTGAACATAAGTCTGAGTGAAATAATATCAAACTAATCAAAAAACACCACCCTGATAATTGAAGTGTCAATTGGCTTAGGCGCTTCATACCAAATATTGTGTCTCCTTTGTAACGCCAGAATATTTAATTTCCTTTAATATTAACCTTTTGATGTTACATCTATAGCCGCACGTAAAATTGATTTTTGGCGTGGCGACGCATGCCATGGCGACGCGTCGCCGCGCTATATTATGGTATATATATACAGTCTATATGCAGTAGTATGTACGGTGTGGCGACGCGTCGCCATGCGCAACCGACTGTGCGATTCTCTCCCACTCGATCCGGCGTTAAGCCATCTCTCTCGCTACACTGAGCTCGGATACCTATAGTGTATACTCCGTAGTGTATACAGTGTTGTTTACTACAGTACAAATAACCTGTGTTTTACTTGAAAACAAATTATTTTTCGTAATATTTTATTTTATCATAATGACATATTTAGTTCCTATCACAATCTGTTCTTTTCTGCATATAGCTTTTATAAAATAATGTCGATGTTTCACATCTGCCAGGCGTCCCGTGACGGCTCACTTTTTTTTTAAATTAACGTCATCTAGCGATTGTACGTGGCGCAGTGTGGAGAATTTGATACCTTCATTTTTAAAGTTCGCTTACTCGACACTTGTGCGATTTTGTCTATTATTCGATGACAAACTTTACACATCTCTGGCATGCAGAATCTTCGAGAAACGACACATTATTATTATAAAAGACAAGGGCCTCGTGTAACATCGGCATACCCAGGGGCACCCTCAGACACAGACACGTTACGCCGTTTTAAAATGAGAATTGAAAAGAGTTTTGACTCAATAGACTGCGGGTTAACGATGCCGGATAGTCGTTATCTTACAAAATAATTATCAAAAAAAGTGCGTGCGTACAAAGTACACATGTCAAAAGTGAAACTTTTTTGGCGAACTAATTTATATATATCTTGCTTATATTTATACAAATCTAAAAGTTTAGATTTCCGAGACTTAGAGGAAGGGAAAAAGAAAGATATGTTCCCGCTAAAAGTCTGTCAAATGTCAATCTCAAACCTCAGTGTTGCCAGTCACATTATGTTTAGATTTCTTAATTGTAAATGACTAATATTTTGCTAATTGAATTGACTAATTTAATTTCATGCTATTTGGTTAATGTTCTAAATTCTTTTCATTTCGTTTTAATATCTATTAATATTTTTCACAAAAAAAAATATAAAATATTAGGCTGTATGGTATGATACATTTGCCATTCCAGTTGGAAAAATACAAAAACTACTACTACTGACATTTGACAAGTACTTAATTTCAATAGTAGTTTGATGTCACTTCCATTGCAGACCTCCGTGACGTTCTGTAAAAATGTTACCCCCATGCGCCTAAAGAAGTTTCACTTCAAAAACATGTACCACACTCAGATCCAATCGCAACCGACCAACCAGGCAACTACAACTAATTCCAACCGAAATGAAAACACGAGTTTTGCTCAACTCTCGAAATGTTCGCTAAAACGTATAATTAGCGACATCGGACATCAAAACCGGCGGTACATTAACAATGTACGACTCTAAACATGTCCCTGCATTTATGCACGTTAGGGTAACAGACGCGATTATAGTCAGAATTTTCTTACAAAGTATTTTCTGAGTGTTTCACGATTTTTATCGATCCCAAATAATCTTAACGGATACAGTGAAGTGAAACTACTTTGAGAGATGATTCGTAGTTAATGGTTAAACCACAATTTTTACTGGTGGTAGTCTGGAGTCTGCACGGGTAGGCACCACCACCCTGCCTTTTTTTTTTTTTTTTTTTTATGATTGAGATATTACTGGTGGCCCGGAGGCCTTTCCAGCTTCACCAGGACAGGTGGGCGAGCAAAGGCTCAGCCAGGAGGGGTGGGATTTGCTAACAGCTGCCCGAGCGTCTCCGAAGGAGACCTAACAACTCAAGAGTAGCTGCTTCGCGAATGAATCTACTACCGGATCGGAATCGCGACCCGCTGAGAAGATCCGGCGAGAAACTCAGCGAGCTGATTCATGGGTTAGGTTGCACGGCGAACTCTTTGTGGAGTTCGACGAGTACGGTTACCGAGGTCCCTAAGCCTGCTCCTAGAGCTGAAGGCGTCTAGTGCAAAGGTTATTGGATCTGATGGATCCGTAAGGACGTGTCTAGGGCGACGACGGTGACTTGCTCCTGCGTGATCAGGATTCGGGGAGTAGTCAGCGGCGGCAACGATAAGGCGATTATCATGACGCATAGCCTTATCGAAGTAACGTTCCGACACTGACTTCATGTGTTTGCGGATCGATTCGAGGCCCAGGTCGTCGTGTAGGTCGACGTTCCTCACGAACCACGGAGCCCCGACGGCTAACCTGCAAAAGCGGGATTGTAGGGATTGGAGGGTGTCTATGTGTGTGCGGGCCGCGTGAGCGAACACCACACTCGCGTAAGTCATGACGGGCCTTATGCAAGTTTTGTAAAGTGTCACCTTGTTCCGAAGGGACATTTTACTCCGCTTACAGATCATGGGATAGAGTCTGCCGAGAATAAATGCGGCACGATCGCGGACTGTTTTTATATGCGGGCGGAATGTCATGGATGCATCCAGGGTTACTCCCAGGTACTTGACCTTCCTGGTCCAGGGTATAGGTTGGCCGAAGAGGGTGATCGGGGGTGTGATATTTCTCCTCCTAATGCGGGAGGAAATAAGCGGAGAGTTTCCCCTTTGAAATAACACTGCTGTGCTTTTCGCTGGGTTGATGTCTATGCGCCATTTTCGGAACCACTGTCCGAGGGTTAACGCTGCACTCTGGAGCTTACTCGCGATTAGGGACTCAGCAGACCCTGCCTATTTCTGCCGTGAAGTACTAATGGGTTCGGTTTGAAGGGTAGGGCAGCTGTTGTAACTATACTTGAAACCTTAGAAATTATATCTCAAGGTGGGTGGCGCATTTACGTTGTAGATGTCTATGGGCTTCAGTGACCACTTAACACCAGATGGGCTGTGAACTCGTCCACCCATCTAAGCAATGAAAAAAAAATAAAAAAGTGCTATTACTACCCTGATATCCGTCCATAGCCATCATATAAGTCCCCAATTTATAGTTTTTCAATTCTAATGTTAAGTACCCGTCAGAAAGCATACTGTATTTGAGTACTATCATGTCAGTCGTTTCTGATCCAAACCAATGTATCGTTTTCAGGATATGAGAGCTGTTGCAGCCTTCAATTTAAACTTCAATCCTATGACTATAAGTGAACGACAGGTACTTGCAATTTGTGGTGCTTAATGCTCCGGTAGTCGTTTTCATTGTGGAGGAACGTGGAAGCGCCACTTATTAAAAAAAAAAAAATATGTGTGGTGTCGTGGGGCACCGGATAGGAACGAAGTTCCTTATTATAAAAGTATTAATTTTAAGTTCTATTCGAGGTATAAACAACACAAAACTGGAGGTTTCGCAACAACCCACGGTCATTCGGTAACGCGCGAACTTATTGTGGTACACTTCATTCACGGTTGTTTGCATAAGAGTTAGTGTATTGCGCAAACGAACGCTCTCAGATCGTGGTCAATGAATGATAAAAAAATATGTTATTTTTTGTACGTTATTACAAAGTTAAGTCGTACACTGTGCATTACTAATAAAAATCTTACGTTACGGACGTTTTTTTCCCAGTAGGGTGCTAGTCCACATCGTCCCATAAGGAATTTCGTTCCCAAAAAAAAAACACATTATTAATATTCAACTGTCAATAAAAGGCCAGCTTACCCACTACCCATGTTTAGTCTGTTCCACGATCTGCGCTGCTATTTGCACTCTATATTTGTAATAGAGTATTGGCTGCTGTTTGCGATGATACCACATTTTGTGACGTAGCTTATAGTGACGGGGTAACTGAGTCTCGATACGTAAAGAAAAACCTTTAGTATTTAAAACTCTTAAAACTCTTTAGGTTTATCTCTCTCTTCGATCGGTTCCTCACTGCTGAGGATCGTGACTCCGTCCGATTTCATCAACCAACTGTCTCCATCGATCCCGCCCTGCAGCCCGGTGGAGTGCGTCGCTGATAGGCATCCCCAGTTCCTCCGCTATTTGGTCCGACCATCGTTTATAATGATGTGGAATATTCTAGAATGATCGAACAGTAAAAGACTTATTGCGTTTTCTGTGATATACTAAGAAAACAACATTTAAAGCCACTAATCTCCTTTTTAAATTATTATTTCAAACAGTCTTATTGAATTATGTAAAACTGAACTTCCTTTTTTTCTGAATGACAGACAGGTCAGTGAATATGTCTAAGAAAAATATTTTTTTAAAACTAAAGAGTTTTAGAGGTTTTAAATACTTAAAGTTTTTCTTTAAAGATATAATACTACTTAAAGTGTCAATATGTTTTTTTTATATTGCTTAGGTGGGTGGGCGAGCTGACAGCCCACCTGGTGCTAAGTGGTTACTGGAGCCCATAGACATCTACAATGTAAATGCGCCACCCACCTTGAGATATAAGTTCTAAGATCTCAGTATGGTTACAACGGCTGCCCCGCCTTTCAAACCAAAACGCATTACTGCTTCACGGCAGAAATAGGCGAGGTGGTGGTACCTACCCTTGCAGACTCACAAGAGGTCCTACCACCAGTAATCACATTGTCTTTAAAAGAGTATTAAGGCGCTGTTCTTGTGACAACACGAAGTTAAAAAGTTAAAAAGTTATCAGAACCAATATACTATTAATTCTATGCTATCGATAAAATTATATCGATAAAATCAGATAACATCACTAGGCACTTCAATAATTAAACAACGTCGATGCATACGGCACCTGCGCCTCCGGACGCATTCTAATATTATTTAAATTAACCGGACTCATTTGGACTTGCGCTGAACTAACTGCTGACCCTTGATCTTCAGAAGCCAGCTACATTTAAGCTAAGGCTTCATTGACAGTGCGTTTCCAAAGATCTTTTTGGCCACATACCATCCGCCTTTAGAATGAACTCCCCTCCACGGTGTTTTCCGAGCGCTATGACATGTCCTTCTTCAAACGAGGCTTCCGGAGAGTACTTTATGGTAGGCAGCTAGCTTGGCTCTGCCCCTGGCATTGCTGACGTCCGTGAGCGACGGTGACCATTTACCATCAGGTGGGCCGTATTCTCGTCTGCCTACGATGGCAATAATAAAAAAAAAACAAAAAAGGCTGCATTGAGTGCACGTCGCGAGCACAGATATTATCAGAATTAGTAGAATGCTACGAATTCCGTGGACGGCCAAGAGGACAAATATGTAAATCTATCCTGGATCAGCTTCGCATCCGAGTTAGGCTCTCAACAATATGTTACCTGAGGATCGTCAGCTACTTGAGTCATATTGCCCGCCGACACTCAGATAGCTTGGACAGAGTGATTGTGACGGGCAAAGTAGAAGGAAAGAGACCCCGCGGCCGATTACCTAGCCGTTGGTGTGATCAACTAACCGCTCTAACTGGGTTGCCAGTCGCAACCGCCATTCGAGAAGCTGAGGACAGGACGAGGTGGAAACAGCTAACGAGACCGGCCACGGTCAAGTTTCAGGGACACGACCTTCAGTAATGAAGAAAACGACGAAGAATGTTAATACCCTAGGACTGTACATTGCTTGTCTACAAATTTGATTGTGAAGCAACTGAAATTTAAATGTTATTGGAAATGTAACCTAATTATTTGCGCGGCACGTCTGCAGTTTCCGTGGCCGCGTCGGCGGAGGGTGTGCGTTGTCTCCATTTTTCTCATTTCCTAACCACAAAACGTGTTGTTTGCACAGAACTGCGACTACTGTGAACTTGAATGAAACCTGACTAAAAAAATTAAAAAAACTTCAGAGGTGTCAAGGGACATCCGGATGGAACGAAGTTCCTTTCGATTAATTAGTGAAGGAATTGTATTTTTTTTTTAAGTTATAATTATAAATTACGGCATTATGAAGAAGAAAAAAACAATACTATGAACTAAATTACTATTGTTGAAACGCTATCTCGAGCAACTGTACTCATTACGCGGACCAATCGGATACGAGCAATGTCACGCGATAAGCGCCTACACGTTGATTGGTCAGAATGACGGATCTAAAAAGTGTCGTGACAACTTTTCGTAAGAATTTTTTCCGTCTAGCCCCCTTTCACAACGCGCGATAAGGAACTTCGTTCCAAAAATGGAAAATGGCTAATGACTAACACAGCGATAAAGGTTGTCCCATAATAAAAAGGGACAGATAACCAGGAGGGAGGTTTTAGTCCGTAGGTCACTGAAACACTTTCTCAGTGGAGTCGGGCATGCCCGTTGGCCCGGGCCCTTGGGTATCCATGAGTATTTCCTCCCGCCCACGCCATTACTATGAATCTAAACAATTTCGATATATAGCCATCTGTGTCGTTTAGAACATAACTGAACTGCCGAAGGATATCAGATACCCCCTAATCTGATAACTAGGGATTACCAGAGCTAATTGACCACATAATGTACGGCTACCCTGAGCTTACATGAACTTCAACTCTCAGTTGTATCAAAACAATAGTTATTATGCTCTTCGGACCGTGTGCAATCATATGCACCGGTGTTCGAATCCCGCAGGCGGGTATTAATTTTTCTAATGAAATACGTACTTGCCAAATGTTCACGATTGACTTCCACGGTGAAGGAATAACATCGTGTAATAAAAATCAAACCAGCAAAATTATAATTTGCGTAATTACTAGAGGTAGGACTTCTTGTGAGTCCGCGCGGGTAGGTAACAACATCCCGCCTATTTCCGCCGTGAAGCAGTAATGTGTTTCGGTTTGAAGGGCGGGACAGCCGTTGTAACTATACTGAGACCTTAGAACTTATATCCCAAGGTGGGTGGCGCATTTACGTTTTAGATGTCTATGGGCTCCAGTAACCACTCAATACCAGGTGGGCTGTTATCTCGTCCACCAATCTAAGCAAGAAAAAAATGACTTACAAAGTATGACTTACAAACTCAAGAAGAGAAGTATCTATATATTAATACGTGAAGCAAAAACTTTGTACCCCTAGTATCCCTTTTTACGAAAATTGCGCGGACGGAGGAGTATGAAACTTTCCACACTTATAGAGAATATAGAGAAGAAGTGCACAATGCTAATTTTTTTTTTTTAATAATGCATAAAAGATAAATTAAATCAATAAAGAAAACATTACACACACTGCATACCATGTATTTGACGCACACACGCAAGCATACTATGTCAAACTTTTGTTCGTGACGTCTGTTGTCAAATTGAGAATAGATTAAATATTGTTTGTCTTTGTTAATATTTTTTATAGTGTAGTCTTGGCGAAATTTGTGATTATAGAAGTATAAAATACAATCATAATAGTATACAAACTTACAATTCCAATTAATTATAGTCGAATTTCGACTACTGCGGGACGACTAGTAAAAATAAAAGCAGCTCGTTAAAATAAAGTATCAAGTTCACAGTCTCCGCGTTGAGTTCAAACAAACGGATCCCGGTGAATCATTACTCAATTTCCGAAGTTCGGCGCGACAATAAAATCGCACATTCCCCCTTCAGCCTCACTACGCTTCACGCAAATAAGGAAATCAGGTTTACACGCGATGTTTTGTTTGCATTTAATTGTCTTTTATTGTGCGATACTGTTAGTCTATACTTAATATTATAAAGCGGAAAGATTTGTTTGTTTGTATTGAATAGGCTCTAAAACTAATGAAGCGATTTGAAAAATTCTTTCACTGCTTAGAATTCCCGAGTGACATATATTTTTTGAAAAAAATTAGGAATCCTTAGTAAAACTCCAATAATGTAACCCAAGGTGTAAAAAAGGCTGCGTGTACTTATGTACGCGCGTAAGACGTTATACTTTATTTTTATTAAATTTATTTCTTTTTATTTATTTAAATTTTAATCAATTTAAAAAAAATCGATTAAACAACATCCTCAAACACGCATATTGGACATCCCTTTTCTTGACATCGTATAAATTCGGTAATTCTCGGTACGGTTCGGAAAGTTCACCTGCGGCTATATTCAGACTCGCCAAGTTACGTCGCTCGTATTGTAATGAGCGATTTAGTGGGCAACTTCATTTCTGTTAATTTTGTGTCAGGGTGCGCGCGCATCGTAAAATTTCACTCTCATCAATTTTTCATAATGCGCCTAAGGAAGTATAACTTCAAAAAATTACCTAAAATATTCTTTACATCGCGTGCCTTCAGAAAACTATTGATGATAGAATAAAATAATGTATTACGACTTTGGAGAACACATTATTATTTACAAAAAGTGTCGCGACAGCATATGTCTAACTATTATAGTTATGCCACAATGAGTATTGTTTTACTTTAAAAAAAAACTTCAAATAGGGTTGAAATTTTTGTTAAAGACCCAAGCGGAACCGGAACGGGCCGCTAGTGTTTGTATAAAAGCACGCGCTCGCTCAAATACTCGTGTTTATCTTCAATTGTTTTAGGTATTTCTATAATATACGTAGCTTGTCTCGAGGTATATTCAAAGCCAGCACGTAACTAATAACTACTAGAGGTCCCGCAGTAGTCGAAATTCGACTATAATAATTAATTGGAATTGTAAGTTTGTACACTATTATGATTGTATTTTATACTTCCATAATCACAAATTTCGCCAAGGCTACACTATAAAAAAATATTAATAAAGACAAACAATATTTAATCTATTCTCAACTTGACAACAGACGTCAAGAACAAAAGTTTGACAATAAATAGTATGCATGCGTGTGTGCGTCAAATACATGGTATGTGGTGTGTGTAATGTTTTCTTTATTGATTTAATGTATCTTTTATGCATTCATCATCATCATCATGCTTTCCTATTACCCTCTGCTGGGGTGTAGGGCTCGAATCAAATTTTTCCATTTGTATCGGTCTTGGGCAGTCTGTTCTAGCTCCTCCCACGTCATGCCCAAGACCCCTACATCTTTTATGCATTATTTTAAAAAAATATTAGCATTGTGCACTTGTTCTCTATATTCTGTATAAGTGTTGAAAATTTCATAGAGTCCACGCAATTTTCGTAAAAAGGGATACAAAGTTTTTACTTCACGTATTAATATATAGATTCAGATTAAAACACAGCTATTTGCTGCGAAATTTTGTGTTAAATTAGATGGTAGAGGCGAGAGCCCGCATTCAACCTTGTAATTCAAGATGCATAATGAACTAAGCGTTGAAGGTGTCGATAAATTGTTTAGGCAGCCTCAAGATTAAGATAATTTAATGCTATTAGCCCTGTTAACTTAATACCAGGAGGACCATGAACTTGAAAAAATCTCCTAAACTATATTTCGGACACTTGTAGAAAGTATTATGAGCCTTCTCAGGGTATCAGTGATCAACTATTGCTTACAACTTGTCTAAGTAATTAACTGTTTTTATTTTTATTGTTTAGATAGGTGGACGAGCTCACAGCCCACCCGGTGTTAAGTAGTTACCGGAGCCCATAGAAATTTACGACGTAAATGCGCTACCCACCTTGAGATATAAGTTCTAAGGTCTCAAGTATAGTTACAACGGCTGCCCCACCCTTTAAACCGAAACGCATTACTGCTCCACGGCAGAAATAGGCAGGGTGGTGGTACCAACCCGCGCGGACTCACAAGAGGTCCTACCACCAGTAATTGTACTCCGCTTTAGACTGACCCCCCCCCTCTCTGTCTTCTGTGTGGATAAACAATAAAAATTGTCATTCAGAGTGAGAATGATCTGACATATGGGAGCGCCGCGCCGGTCGGACCCAGTCAGCAGTGAGAGATAAGATACGCCGGGCCCTCCATCCGCTGTATTGGAAAACCGATGTACTATTGTATTTTAAAGGGATATCGCTGACCCGCTGCGGGGTACACACCACAACATATTACATTCACTTTTGTTTATAATATTAAGAGACAAACGAAAGCTCACGATCCAATGCTACAGATTATCGGACTATGAAGCAAACAGTACTTGAGGCATGAGGTCTTATCTATAATTCTGCAAATCAAATCAATCGAAGCAAATCAGATGACGCTTGATCTGATAACTAGGAATTACCAGAGCTAATAGATTACAGAATGTACGGCTACCCTGAGCGTACATAAGTTTGAACTATCAGTTGTATTAAAACAACAGTCATTATGCCCTTCGAATCGGGTGGAATCGTATGCAGTGGTGTTTGAATCCCGCAGGCGGGTAGCAATTTTTTTAATGAAATACGTGCTAAAAAAATGTTCACGATTGACTTCATATAATAAAATCACATCATATAATAAAAATCAAAGCCGCAAAAATATACAAAATTTGCATAATTAGTGGTGGTAGGACTTCTTGTGAGTTCACGCGAGTAGGTAACATGGCCCTGCCTATTTCTGCCGCGAAGCAGTAATGCGTTTCGGTTTGAAGGGTGAGGCAGCCATTGTAACTATACTGAGACCTTAGAAAGCATATCTCAAGGTGGATGGCGGAATTTATGTTGTAGATGTCTATGGGCTCGATAACCACTTGACATCAAGTGGGCATGAGCTCGTCCAAGCATCTAAGCAATTAAAAAAAATCTCCATCGACCCTTCAAACCAGAATGCAACTTCTTTACGGCAAATGTTTTTAGTTAAATTTTGATTGCTTGCGTTATTCTGTCATCCTCGAAGTCGTCAGATACATGTTAGGTCAGTGCGATAGGGATAAGGTAAAGATGTGTGAAGAAACTTTGTCTACTTATAATAATAATCACAATTTAATTATTTCAATTCATATTTATGTTATGAATGTTATGACATTCAATTTGGAATAAAACTAGAGGTCCCGCAGTAGTCGGAATTCGACTATAATTAATTGGAATTATAGCTTTGTACACTATTAAGATTATATTTTATACTTCTATAATCACTAATTTCGCCAAGACTACACTATAAAAAATATTAACAAATACAAACCATATTCTATTCTCAATTTGACAACAGACGTATAGAACAAAAGTTTGACAATAAATAGTATGCATGCGTGGGTGCGTCAGATACATGGTATGTAGTGTGTGTAATGTTTTCTTTATTGATTTAATGTATCTTTTAAGCATTATTTTTAAAAAATATTAGCATTGTGCACTTCTTCTCTATATTCTCTATAAGTGTGAAAAATTTTATACTCTTCCGTCCGCGCAATTTTCCTTAAAAGGGATACAAAGTTTTTGCTTCACGTATTAATATATAGATATGTTAAGTTTGTTTTATTATTGACTAGCTGTACCCGTCCGCTTCGGTGGCCATCTAAAATTAACATTATTATATCTCACCCCCACAAATATTCTCATCATTAAAGCCCCCGCAACTGGTGTAGGGAGTCCAACACTCATATAAAAATTAGCCCATCCATTAAGTACATGTATTTTCTACACGGATACCAAGTTTCAAGTCAATCGGATGCATGGTTCAGTAGTTATAACGGAACATCCGTAAAGACCACTGTAGATTTATATATTAGTACTAGCTGACCCGGCAGACTTCGTAGTGCCTCAATCGATAAATAAAAGACCTAAACTTTTGTATAAAATAAACTTAAAACAAACAAAAGAAATCCGTCCGACAGGGACACATCAAAGGAAAAACAAAATTGTTATTTTTATTTAATTCCGAGCATTTTCATATTTATCTACCTTTTAAACCTTCTCTGGACTTCCACAAATAATTCAAGACCAAAATTAGCCAAATCGGCCCAGCCGTTCTCGAGTTTTAGCGAGACTAACGAACAGCTATTCATTTATATATATATATATATATATAGAGGGAATATAGATAAAAAACTAAACTAAATTTTAATATCCAAAAAAATATTGGGAAGTACAGTAAAACTAAAATCTTGTTAAAAATAAGCTAAGAAACATATAAAATATGGGAGCAGTAGGGAGTAAATTCAGTTTCAGTTCAAACAGAAGTACTACTAGCAATATAACAAACTTGGACACAATGCAAACAGCTCGCCCAACTACCAACCTAACAAACTGAACAGTAAATAAAACCCACTGAATTTTCACAGAAACACATTTACGTTTTTATTTTATTTTCTCGATAAAACAAAACCCTGTAATTTTTCTCTGTTTTATTTTTTTTCTCTCTCCCTTTTCTGTGTTATCTTTATTAAGGTTGGGTTTTCCTCAATGCTGGCAACCCTTGGCTCTTATCTTGAAACGTTGGCAGTAGTGAAGGGAATTGAACTGAATTATGTAATGACTGAATTATTTGACACATTTTCTTAACTAACAGGCGTATTCAAGTCTTTGAAGAGTTTCTACAGCTATACTGCTGTAGTTTTGTTTTTTTAATTCCTACATTCATCAGCTCTCGTGTATTATATATAGCATCACACCTTAAATAAAACCCCAAACATATTTAACAAAAACAGTGACACCGAATACAAAAAAACTAATACAAAAAATAAGCAAGTCATTATTTGATGAGTAGTCACAAAGGAGGTGATGAACTCATGCTCGATAAGCAATTGCTTGCAAATGAGTTGTACTGTCTTTGTGACTGAAAATAAGCAACTCTTTATTTAACATAACAGAGAAATACGTGATAAATTTCAATTATATGTATAAACGACAACAAAAATAACTGTTAACATTTTGAAAATAAAACACCTAACAGTTGAAGGAGAATACGATAATTAAAAAAATGTGTGAGAAGTAATACGTTCTAAGAGTTTTGAATGGCGTGGCGTGGCGTGGCGTGGCGTGGCGTGGCGTGGCGTGGCGTGGCGTGGCGTAGCGTGGCGTGGCGTGGCGTGGCGTGGCGTGGCGTAGCGTGGCATGATGTCAGGTGGCGAGTGTCGAGTCACCGCAATGAATGAAAGAAAGGATATTACAAAGTAAGTCTTGGTCTAGTCGTGATATTAGACGTCATTCAGTGACTCGGGGCATACACAGTGTGGAATGCTTATTGGACCCTATAAACATTATAAAATGAATGCCGCTGCCGCTACTCCTTGAGACATGAGGTCGAAGTTTTAAATTTAACTATATGAGGCCTGTCTCGTTCTTGAACCCGGAAACTCGGAACCGTTCTTGCTCGGCCAAAGCGGAAAGGATGATGGTACCCACCCTTGCGGCCTTGCAATATGCCCAGTAGTAATACTCACAGCACGACGTTGCCCAATTCCCTTAGCCATATTTTACGACACCCACAGAAAGAATGGGCTGGTACTATTCCACGCCAATACCATTAACCATTTTTGTTTGTTTTATATTAATTCAATTCCAATATTTTTTCTCATAATTTTTGTGCCAACAAGCGATCATCACATATAAAGATCATACATACTGATAATATCAGAATATTAATATTAATTAGTGATTCAAACATTACAAATGAATCAGTTATTTCCCATCTCTAGCCCGCTATCGTTTCAACACACATCACTCGCCAGCTCTATATTATTATAAGTGTTCCATCAATTTTTTTTTTTTTTTTTTTTCCTACCTATGCTGATAGCCTTGAGAGGCTATTTCAGCTTCACCCTAACGTTAGTAGGTGAGCTCGCGGGGCTCAACCGGAGAGTTGCTAACACTGACCCTAGCAAGAGCAGTACTTCGCTGAATCTACCACCGGATCGGAAACGCGACCCACTGAGAAGATCCGGCGAGAAACTCAGTGGGCTGTGTCTATGGGTTAGTTCGCTCGTCGAGCCCTTCGTCGCAAGCGACGGGTTCGACGAGGACGGTGACCGGTGCTTGTGGTGCCTAAAAGCACCGTTAATGGATCAGGAGGATCCGTAATGACGTGCTTTGGGCGACGTCGACGGTTTACCATTCGGTCTACTGGGTCGGGTATGTAATTTCCAGCGGCTACGATGAGAGGGTTCTCATGTCGTGCCGCCTTCTCAAAATGGCGCAGCGATGCCGACTGTAGATACTTACTAAAAGAGTCGAGCTCCAGGTCGTCGTGGAGATCCACATTCCTAAGGAACCAAGGCGCTCCGACGGCTATCCTGCAGAATCGTGATTGAATAACCTGAAGGGATTTCAAGTTGGTGCGGGCTGCGTGAGCGAACACTACGCTTGCATACGTCATGACGGGGCGTATACAAGTTTTGTAGAGAGTTACCTTATTACGGAGGGACAGTTTGCTTCGACTACAAAGCATTGGATAGAGTCGTCCTAGAATAAACGCGGCGCGGTCGCGTACCGTTTTTATATGGGGACGGAATGTCATCCCTCTGTCGAGGGTGACGCCTAGATATTTGACCTTCGAGACCCACGGAATGGGCTGGCCAAAGAGAGTGATGGGACTAACGGCGGAGGTGTTTGCGCGCCTACTACGGAGTGGGATGCTCGAAGTGATGTTCGGAGGGCGACCCCTTTTGAAGAGCACCGCTGCGCTTTTCGTGGGGTTGATGTCTATTCGCCACTTCCGGAACCACTGTCCCATGGTGGCTACTGCGATCTGGAGTCGCCGATGAAGCAGCGACATCTTCCTACACGAGTAGTAGATAGCCGTGTCATCGGCGAAGAGCGCTAGATGGGTCTCCGGAGACCGGGGTATATCATTGATATACAAACTAAATAATAACGGGGAGAGCGCGGAGCCTTGCGGGACTCCGGCGGTCAGTTGACGGGGACGAGAACGAGTTCCCTCTACTCGATATCGAAACGAACGGTTCGACAAGAAGTCTCGTATGATGAGCACGAGTCTGTCTGGCACTCCCATGTTGTACAGTTTATAAATTAAACCGTTGTGCCAGACTTTGTCGAACGCCTTCGCGATGTCGAAGAAGAGGGCGCCGGTCGGGATTTGTTTACGCCTATTTAGTCCTATCAGAATGTGCTCCGTGAGGCGGTGCACTTGTTGTACGCACGAGTGTTTTGAGCGGAATCCGAACTGTTCGTCTATGAGAATTTTGTTCGCGGTAACAAAATCCCAGAGGCGTTTCCTAAGGAGCCGTTCGTAAATTTTTCCTATCGTCGAGAGGAGACTAATCGGACGGTAACTAGAAGTTTCGTTTGTCGGTTTGCCCGGCTTATGTATACCGATAACGTCCGCTTCTTTCCACACCGCGGGAAAGATGCAGTGCGTCATAGCGGCATTTAAAATTGTAGCCAACATTGCTATCAGTTGGACTGGCAAGAGTTTAAGCGCGCGGTTGTGGATGCCGTCGGAGCCGGGTGCCTTCCTAGGTTGTAGGTTGTGGATCGCGTCTCTAACTTCGTCGGTGGTAATGGGGGGTAACGCGTCCGAGGGCGGCAGGGAAGCTCTGCGCTCGACCTCCCTGTCGACTAACTCGGTGTGTTCGGGGTCCGCGTGTTGAGTGCTGGTGGTGCACTGCTCTTGCAGTGCATCGGCCAGCAGCTCAGCCTTGTCTTCGTCATCGAATGCCGGTGGTTGGCCTGAAGGGCGTACGAGGGGAGGCATAGTAGCGGTAGTTTCGGATTTGAGAGTCCTAGCTAGTCGCCAGTATGCTTGGTGGGAGGGCACGAGTTGTTCTAAATAACTATGCCAATTATCGTTACGCGCGTCGCTTAAGCGGGAGTGGACTTCGCGTTGTAGGCGACGCATCTGAATCCGGTTTGAATGCGTGGGAAGACGATCGTAGGCCCGGATTGCCGCGTTCCTAACTCTTAAGAGATTCCTAAGATCGGGAGACAGTCTGATGCGGTGGAAGCTGTCCTCCACATCGACTTCTTTAGAAGATCTAATGATCGCGGAAGAGATGTGATCGGTAATGATGTTTACGGATTCGACGGTGTCCTCGGGGGATAGATTCGAATCCGGGCCGTAAGGGAGGATTGGCGGAGCGGTGTCAGCTAGGCACGTGCCCAGCTTGTTCCAATCCACCATGGTCCTCGTAACAGTGACTGGGTTGTGGGGGCGACCGAGCTGCATAACGACAGGTCGGTGGTCTGAGTCGAGCTCTGACATTGCTTCGATGGAACGCAAGCGCAGAGTTACGTTCCTAAGCAGTGCCAGGTCTATAGTGCTCGGACGGAGCGCGATGTTATACGGATAACATGTTGGAGTTGGGGGACCGACTATTTCAAAGGTGAGGTCGTCTATAAACGCGTCGAGACGCCTACCGTTAACGTTAGTACGATGGCAGTTCCACCTAGTGTGGTGGCAATTTAAATCGCCTGCCAGGATGACGGAGTCTCCCATGCCGAACAGTGACTCGATGTCACTGCTCAGAAGGGGCTTGTCCGGGGGGAGATAAACGGATGCGATGACGATCGGCTGGTGTCCCGTCAGCGAGATACGGCACACTGACGCCTCGATATGTGAGAGCGAGGGAGTATCGAGAGGGACAACGTGCAGGGCCCGCCTATAGTAAATGGCAGTCCCGCCTTTGGAGGCGGTGAGTCTGTCATTCCTAACCATGACGTAGTTCGCGACTTTCGGGTCGCGACGCGAGGGCTTCAGACAGGTTTCCTGCACTAATAGAATATCTACAAGATTATCGCGGAGGAATTCAGAAATTTGATCGCGTTGCCGCGCGAGTCCGTTAGCATTATAGAATGCTAACGTAAGGGAATACGGTTTTTCTCTACCTTTTTGCGCCATTGATTACCGGTAAAGATTTTATAACGTACGCGACACGGACTCGTAAACGTCCATGTGATCGAACGCGGCCGCGAGCCGCTGTTCGGGGGTTGTCGACCTACGGATAGCGTCAGCGAACGATCGCAGACGGTCGAAGTTCACCGCGGTGACGAAGTCGCGCACGAGCGCGAAGTCGTTGGCGGCAGAGGGTTGCGGGGGACGGAACGCGGGCGCGGGGCGAGGTGCGAGCAGGGGCTGAGGCGCGGGGCGTGTCGCGAGCGGGGGCGGGGGTGCGGTTTCCGTTCCCGCCTTCGTATACGGCAGCGGCTTTTTCCACGCCGAGACCGTGGGAACTGCAGCCGGCACGAAGGCGGGTTTCGGCACTGAAGGTGCCGAAGTCTTTGGGCCGACGGTTCGCGGAGCTGGGTGGGTTGGACGTTTCCGCGGAGCCCTGGGACATCCACGGTAGTTCGCGGGGTGCCCTTGCTTAAGGCATAGGACACAGCTGGGAGGTTCGGTCGCGGTTTCCCTATCTCTAACGCAATCTAACGTAGCGTGATCGCCGAGGCATTTCACGCAGCGGGGGCGCGCGTGGCAATTACGCGCTGAGTGGCCGTAAAGCTGACATCTGTAGCACTGCCCGGGAGTGCCACGCTTGTGGGGGGCTTCGATTGAGATCCCGGATAGGCCGCAAATTGTCGTGAGACATGCGATCTTCTTTTTGGCCTCCGGGGTGGGTTCTAACGCCACGAGTATCATATTATAGGGCTGTTTGCCCCGCCCGCTGTGCATCCGGTGCACACTAACTATCGGGAGGGCCTGAGCGGTCAGATCCTCCTTTATGTAGTCGATGTCGAGTTCTTTAGGGACTCCGCGTATCACTACGCGGAGCTCGCGGTCCTCCTGAAGAGCATAGGTGTGGAAACCTATGTTCTCCTTTCGGAGGTATGCTGAGAGGGCCCTATGGTCGCCCGGCGTTGCGACCTTTATCTGAATCCCATGCGCGACGTTACGCGCATGGGTATAATTAATTTTATTTGCCTGAAGGGCCTGGGAAACGCGGTTCCACGCAGTTTTTTCCTGGAGAATCAGCGGGGGCGGGGCAGCTGCTTTAGGAGCGGGCGCGGGCTTGGGACGCGGCGGCGGGGTTACGCGGCGAGCGGAGTCCGACTCCGGTGTCACGACTACCTGCGGGCGGGAGGCGGTCGCGGATTTTGTCTGCTTCGTCGTGGAGCTCCGGGACTCCACGGCGCGAGTACGCTTTTTACCGCGCGTTACGGTTTGGAACCCATCCGAAGTTCCAGGCTGAGGGCTTGACGCGGATTCGAAATCCATCTCCGATTCGGTATCGGAGCCTGAACTTGAAATGATCGAGGTCGCGGCGGACGTAGCGCGTGATGACGTAACCGACGCGGGCGCGGGGGTGGGGGTAGCGCTAGGCGCTTCGTGAGTCGCATCGTTGGAACGTGCGCTCGAACTTAACGCGGCGGCGGGGGGCGCGCGGCGTGCCTCCGAGGCACGGTTGAAATACGCGGCGACGGACGCGGGGGGGGAGGGATTGCCACGGGAGGCCCTATACGCTAAGTACTCGGCCCTAATTGACGGGTACCTATCCCGGAGGAACCCGACAATGTCACTAGCACTTTCACTGATACAATCTTCACTCATCTTGCTGTCTTCTTGCCCGGGGGGGGCGGCCCCGGGACTTTTGTTGAACTCGCCGAAAGGCGAGGCCCCGGATAGGATAGGATTTGTAACCCCCCTGTGCTGCAGGACAGCAAGGAGCAGGGGGGGGGGAATGCCTATGCCGTGAAAACGGCAATCGGCGGGGAAAAGGAAAGGAACCCGCTCGGGCTGTATAGTGCTACAGCAGGCAGAATCGCGAGCGGGGGTCTAGTCTTGAAAAAGACTGTTGTTTTTGGGAAGGGTTAGGAAATCGCTAGCCTGTGAGTGCCACAGGAAGCTGAACGTAGCGATTGGTTGCCTTGAAAAAGGCAGTTGGTAAGGGTGGGTTCGCGGTTACAAAACTTTAGCGCACAAAAATGGACCTCGATACGCAGATCGCAAGCGACCAACGGATCGGCACGTCCGCACTACCGAATTGTACGCACGATGTATTCACGGTCACTACACTGTCGAGCACAACTGTGAGTTCAGAGACGCGGCTCGCAAGCGGGCCACGGATCGGAAAGCACGTCCGCGCACGACCGAGTCGTGAGCGAGAATGTTGTTCCATCAATGTTACTTACTACACTTTTTGTTCATTGATTGCCGACTCTTCTGTGGTCTAGCTGACCGAGCAGCCAATGATAGATGGCCATGTAAAATAATAAGAAATTGGTAGGTGTATGTTGTACGAATTAGAACATAATGTTAAGTAACCATTCTGAAGAGGATTTCTTTCCATAGCCGGATGGTACGAAAGATAATTTGTTTTTAGAAATGCAATGTAGGATGCACGCAGCGTCTCTGGAGGAAATGTTTGAGTTGTGCTCTCATGAGTGACCACGGTGACAAGGAGAAGACGGGATAATCTCGAACAATTCCTTACCTCACGCTTTATGGAACAGCATGTCGACGTGAAACTAAATACATAAAGTACCAAATGATCTCTGGAGACCCAGGGACTCTAGATTTAGCCTATTGTTGGGTACGCAGCACGTCACCCGTGTCGATAAGGCGAGTGACGCCAACCCAGGTTGGACGGGTTTATGAATCTTATAAGATTTCTTGAAATCCTATAAGACGCCGGATGCCCGTCTCGTGGCGATTATTCGTGTCGATCTGAAGCAGTCGATGTAGGGTCCTGAGGTGTACGATATCGTACAAGCTCACTCGAAATTAAAACTCAAAACTTTACTAATTAACGTAAACCGAGCCGACCGATCTGTCAATACAACCGAATTCAATAACCGACGATCTTTTCAATGGTCTTCGAGTCTTCAATAAATATCTTCGAGGCGCTGATGTCTTTACTCGTGCGTTTTTTTGTAATCTTCGTTCGGAGGATCGGCGGCCGGCGGTTGGCAGGTAGTCGGTCGAGGGTCGGTCGGTAGGTCGGCAGGTAGTCGGTCGGCAAGTCGGCAGGTACCTGACAACGTCGCAGGGTCGCTTAACTACCTCGGAATGTTACCCTACAGAGATCTCGTGTAAAATACGGCTCTCGTCGAGATCATTTTCACTATGATCGGCTCGGTTTATTCGTTATATCTATTTATTTAATAAATGTATATACTAATGCCTTATACTTAACTATTCTATGTTGTAATCCCTATCGATACATATAACTTATTCTATGCTTAATCTATATGACGCGCCCGTATAAACAAAATACCCGGTCCTGAACACAGATAAATGCTGTTTGTTACATCGTTTCGGGACGCGGGCCGGGCGCGTGTTCATTTAAGTTAATATGCTAATCTTAAAACTATCGGGAATAATAAAGCAAAAGTATACTATTTATTTCAAAGCAACTTACGTTCTATTCTTAGTAAAATCTATGTGCACGTTATCTATATCCTTATCTATCTATGTGCACTCTATATAATTTATCTATTTGTTATTTATCTATTTGTTATAACTCTATGTCTATGTACGTATCTATATAAATCTATTATAAATTCTATAATTCTGAGGCGACGCCGCTGTCGCCAACATCCTCCCCCTCGTGCGTAGCACCGACTCCTTGTAGTGGCGACTCTATGGGCGGGGCTCGTCGCTCGATGCAGGCACCAGCAGGACCATCTTGGAGGCAGGTCTCTTAAGCAGACCGCCGCTCGTTCTGACGTCGACGGTTCGTACACGGTTGTCGGGGCCTGGGTAGGTGTGGACAACTTGTCCGCGCGGCCATGTGTTGCGTGGCAGCGTGGAGTCCACTATGAGGACGGTATCACCACACTGCAAGTCCTCGCCGGCTGCTCTCCCATCGATCTTCCTGGGTAGCAGCGTAGGCAGGTATTCCTTGACCCACCTACTCCAGAAGTGGTCTGCCATACGCTGCGCCACTCTCCATGTCCTTTTGCCGGTCAGGTCTTCGTCTCTGTAGTCGCCGATGCTCGGAGCTCCGCAGGACCTCCCTATGAGAAAGTGATTCGGCGTGAGTGCTTCTGACTCCCAACTCTCTTCCCTGGCGACGAGCGGTCGCGAGTTGACGACGTGCTCCGCCTCCAACAGAAGAGTGTGCAGAACTTCTTCCCTCGGGTGTCTTTCCTTCAGTGTGACCGCCAGCGCGGTCTTCACGGACCGCACCAAACGTTCCCACGCGCCTCCCATGTTCGGCGCTCCTGGCGGGATGAACTTCCATTTTATGTTCATCTGAGCGGCCCGTGACACGACGTCTGCTTCCCTTGCATTCTCGATTGCCTGCTTAAGCTCCTTGTTGGCGCCGACGAAGTTAGTCCCATTGTCGCTGTAAATGACTTTGGGCGTTCCTCGCCGGGCGGCCATCCTGCGCAGCGCTAACAGCATTGAGTCTGCCGTCAGTGACGCTGCTAGCTCCATGTGGACTGCTCTCGTGGTGAGGCATGTGAACAGTACGCCCCACCTCTTCTCGTGACGTCGTCCTACAGTCACCGTCATCGGCCCGAAGTAATCGACGGCAGCACAGGTGAACGGCGGCTCTCCATGTCGTAGCCGCTCTATCGGCAGGTCTCCGGTGGGCGGTAGTCGTGGTGTACTCCGATAGACCTTGCACCACTGGCATCGGACGGCCGTCGCTCGAATGATCGATCTTAGACCTAGGATCCAGTAGCGCTGCCGCACCTCGTTCATCACCGTTGCGTGGTTACCGTGCTGGAACGCCTCGTGATAGTGTTTGATCAATAATCTCGCTATCACGTGCTTCCCGTCCAGCACGATCGGTTGCTTGCAGCCTGCATCTATGTATTGCGCTGCGTCAATACGTCCGCGCAGGCGCAACAGGCCATCTTCCATCACGACGTCGAGCCGTCGCAACTTGGGGTGACGTTCGGGATCTTTTTCACCGAAGCTCTCTCCTTGGCTGCTTCTCAGTAGGATCTTCTCCGCCTTCTTCAAGTGGGGCGGATCGAGCGGCAGCCACGCTTCTGTAGGTGCTTCTGGAGTCCTTATCTTCCATGTTGATCGGGGCTGCTTCGCTCGCGTCGTCCTCCACGTGGGATCTTGCTGCTCCAATTGTCTGGACACGCAGGCGCTCTCCTTCCGGGGTCGACACAGCTCGATAAATTGGAGGACCCTGGCTGTTGCTCTCAATAACCTGACCCAGCTCGAGAATCTGTGCGGATCGGGCGTGGGTTGAGCGTCAGCGGTCCTCGCCGTGGCGACCAGGTAGGCCTCTTTCTCTTCTCCAGACGGTTCTTGCTTGAATGTTCGCGGCTTGGGCCAGCGCGATTCATCCCACATCAGGAACTCGGGTCCATTAAACCACCGATGCGTGTGGTCGAAATCCGCCGGCGCCTCTCTAGTTGCGTCGTCTGCTGGGTTCTGCGAGCCAGGCACCCATCGCCATTCTTGGGGCTTCGTTGACTCTTCTATCTCGGCGAGTCGGTGCGCAACGAAAGGTTTGAACGTGCGTGGGTCGGTCTTTATCCATGTCAGAACTGTACTGGAGTCAGTCCAGTACGTCCTTCTGCCGACCGCGATGTCCAATTCGTTCGCTATCGCCTGCGCCATCCTTGTCCCCAGCAGTGCAGCTTGCAGCTCCAGCCTTGGGATAGAGACTGGTCTCAGTGGGGTCACCCTGGCTTTCCCTGCTAGAAGCGTGACGCGGTAGGTGCTCTCGTCTGTCTTCTGACGCCAATAGACTGCACACGCGTAGGCCTTCTCGCTGGCGTCGGTGAACGTGTGCAGCTCCCCCTCAGTGTTACAGTACGAGAAGCACCTTGCTATTCGGAGGCCTTGCAACATGCGAAGGTTCTCCATATAACGTTTCCACGCCACCTCGTCCTTTTCCAGGATGACGTCGTCCCAGTCGATCCCGCTCCGCCAAATGCTCTGAATGAGCGCTTTCCCTTCTATTAGCACGGGTGATGCCAGCCCCATAGGGTCGAAGGTTGACATTACCGCGCTAGTCACTTCTCGTTTGGTCGGGGTTCGTGCTTCTACATCCTTTGGGTCTCGTGGATGTGTCCGGAATCCCATCTCGTCCGACTCGTAAAACCACCGCAGGCCCAGGGTCTTTTCTTCCTTCGACCCCAGCTCTATGTCTCCTGGGGTCGCACCGCCTGCGAGGCTCGCCAGAACGCAGCGCCTTCTATTGCCCGCGCGGCTTCTGGATATCGATGTCCGTAATCCTTGGCATTCTTATTTGTAACGAACGACGCCGTGCTCGGTGAACAGGCCGCTCCGAATATGACCGACGTCATTCTATACTCTTTGGAGCGGCCTCGCGTCGATCTTCTCTATAGAGGAATCTTGGGCTGTCGCGGTCCACGTCCCTGATCCTTATCTGCAGGAACCTCTCCTTGATGTCCGCGACAACCGTGACGAGCCTTTGCCGGAACCGCAACAACACTCCGAACAGGGATTGTAGGTCCAAGCTTCGAAGCGGCCGTCCTCGCGTCTCCGACCTCTGTCGTCCTCCTTCTCCAAGATGCCAAACGCCTTCGCCTCCATATCCATGCTCGGACACTTGGGTGCGACTCTATCGTGAAGTGCTCCTTCACCTGTCTGCCCAAGGCCTCTTCGCGCATCGATACATGGGCGCAGGTGAGGAAGTTGACCTCTTTCGCGTTGTTGCCGTCGAAACCATGTAGCACCCATCCCAATTGGGTGAATGAGGCTACCGGCTGGTTCCTTCTGCCCCTGCGCGTCCTCTTGGCTGCGATGATTCCCCAGTTGTCCTGCCCGATCAATAGCTTGGGGGATTGTTCATCGTAACATAACTGGTCCACCAGGCTCCTCAGGTGCGCGTAGCCTTCGATGGTCTCTCTTTTCAGTCGCTGGGGTGCAAGGTTCAAGTCGTCCATGGTGCGCGCTCCGACGATCGACCTCTTCTGCCGCTGGTGAAGCCCTCGAACTCGGATGTTAAACTTCATCGAGTCCTTCTTGGTGAGGGTCTTCCCGCCCACGGTCTCGAGGCGGAGCGTCTCCTTGGGTCCCTTTAGGCCGATCTGCTTCGCCACGCTCGAGTCCAGGAGAGTTACCGTGGAGCCTTCGTCCAGCAGGGCCAGCACCGTCGTCGATCCCGATGGCCCGTACACTTCAACGGGCACCATCTTCAAGTACGCCCTGCTGATCTGTGTGCAGTTGATGGGAAGTCGCACGTTGTTCGCGATTTCCCTGTTCTCTGCTGGCTCCGTCTCCGGCTTCTCGTTGTGTAGCGAGTGGTGATGCCAGCGCTTGCACGTGCGGCATGGCGGTCGTTGACATGTTTGCTTCCGGTGCTTACCGTTGAGGCACTTGTAACATAGGCGCGACTCCTTAGCCATTCTCCATCGTTCCTGCACCGTAGCTCTCTCGTACCTCGGACAATCGTACAGCGGGTGCCCTTCCTTGCACTGTGGGCACGCCGGCTTGTCTATTATTACTCTGTCCGAAGTTGCACGCTCGGTGCAGTCGGTTGTGGCGTGCGTCGCCTGTCGCCTCGATGGTTGTCTTTTCGTTGCTACTTCAGCCACGGCGTGTGGCCCGCACCGGTCCGCCATCTTGTTCAGGAAGCCGCACATCGTGTTGAGGTCCGGGTCTCCTTCAGTTTTATCGATAATGTGGTCGTACCACCGGAACCTCAGGATGGTCGGCATCTTGTCGACGATGCTCTTCAGCAGTTCGGGCGACATCAAATATTGGGGTTTCCGCAGCCCCCTGATCGCTGCGACGGTATTGTTAACATTGCTCGCCAGTGAGCAAATGTCGTAGGCGGAGTCGCTTATCGTCGGAAGTCTTCGTATGCGGTCTAACTCCGCTAAGACTAAAGCGTCCGCCCTTCCATAGCACCGCCGCAGTGATTCCATTACTTCCTCCGGTGTGCTCTCGGAGTACAGCTGGCTGCGGACTCCTTCCCTGGCTTGTCCCTTCAGCGCTCTTCTCAGCCGCGCCATGTTTTGAGCGCTTGAGAAGAGTGGAGCGGTATCCTCGTAGACAGCCTTGAAGGCCACCCACTCCCTGCAGTCGCCTTCGAACGTCGGCAACTGGTGCATGTAGTCGGGTTGTGGTGGCAGCTCCTTGGTCGTTGCGCTCCTCACCGCTTCCACTATCGCCTTAGCCAGGTCCCTGTTGCTGCAATCTTCCATGTTGGCCTTGCTGACGGGGTGGTTCTCAATGTGCTCGCCTGCGTGCTCCTTGTCCATACTGCCCGCCGACGTCTGGACCCAGGCCCTGACCTGGTCCTCCCGGTCCTTTGGCTCTTCTATATTGGAATCATCGTCGTCTTCGCTTTCGGCCTGAATCAATTGCAGGCGGAGTCTGGCGGCTATGGTGGCTGCTTGTGCTTCTATCAATTCTTTTTCCGCCAGCTCCGCTCTCGCTGCCAGTTCCTTACGTCGTAGCGATTTCTTCGACGCGGGTCTATTTTTACCACGTGTCCGCGTCGTTGCCTCTTCAAGTTTTGTGTTCTGGGTCGTACCGGTCGCGGAGCTCTCGTATGTTTCGTACGACGTCGCTTCTGTTGCCTCCGGACTGGATTCTTGAACCGCAGGTTCGAGTGGCTGTTCCCTCGATGATCCCTTGTTGCTCCTGGTGATCGGCATCGTTGAATAATCGCTGTATCCGGCTCGAAGGACCAGCTGTTGGGTACGCAGCACGTCACCCGTGTCGATAAGGCGAGTGACGCCAACCCAGGTTGGACGGGTTTATGAATCTTATAAGATTTCTTGAAATCCTATAAGACGCCGGATGCCCGTCTCGTGGCGATTATTCGTGTCGATCTGAAGCAGTCGATGTAGGGTCCTGAGGTGTACGATATCGTACAAGCTCACTCGAAATTAAAACTCAAAACTTTACTAATTAACGTAAACCGAGCCGACCGATCTGTCAATACAACCGAATTCAATAACCGACGATCTTTTCAATGGTCTTCGAGTCTTCAATAAATATCTTCGAGGCGCTGATGTCTTTACTCGTGCGTTTTTTTGTAATCTTCGTTCGGAGGATCGGCGGCCGGCGGTTGGCAGGTAGTCGGTCGAGGGTCGGTCGGTAGGTCGGCAGGTAGTCGGTCGGCAAGTCGGCAGGTACCTGACAACGTCGCAGGGTCGCTTAACTACCTCGGAATGTTACCCTACAGAGATCTCGTGTAAAATACGGCTCTCGTCGAGATCATTTTCACATTCTCGCTCACGACTCGGTCGTGCGCGGACGTGCTTTCCGATCCGTGGCCCGCTTGCGAGCTGCGTCTCTGAACTCACAGTTGTGCTCGACAGTGTAGTGACCGTGAATACATCGTGCTTACAATTCAGTAGTGCGGACGTGCCGATCCGTTGGTCGCTTGCGATTTGCGTCTCGGAGTCCATTTTTGTGCGCTAAAGTGTTGTAACCGCGAACCCACCCTTTACCAACTGCCTTTTTCAAGGCAAAACCAATCGCTACGATCAGGCTTCCTGTGGCACTCACAGGCTAGCGATTTCCTAACCCTTCCCAAAACAACAGTCTTTTTCAAGACTAGACCCCCGCTCGCGATTCTGCCTGCTGTAGCACTATACAGCCCGAGCGGGTTCCTTTCCTTTTCCCCGCCGATTGCCGTTTTCACGGCATAGGCATTCCCCCCCCCTGCTCCTTGCTGTCCTGCAGCACAGGGGGGTTACAAATCCTATCCGGGGCCTCGCCTTTCGGCGAGTTCAACAAAAGTCCCGGGGCCGCCCCCCCCGGGCAAGAAGACCGAAGCAAGCATGGAAGACAATAGTGAAAGTGTTAGTGTCAGTGACAGTGATTTTGTCGGGTTCCTCCGGGAAAGGTACCCGACAATTAGGGCCGAGTATCTTAGGTATAGGGCCTCTCGTGGCAATCCCTCCCCCCCCGCGTCCGTCGCCGCGTTTCTCAACCGTGCCTCGGAGGCACGCCGCGCGCCCCCCGCCGCCGCGTTAAGTTCGAGCGCACGTTCCGACGATGCGGCTCACATAGCGCCTAACGCTACCCCCACCCCCGCGCCCGCGTCGTTTACGTCATCGCGCGCTTCGTCCGTCGCGACCTCGATCGTTTCGAGTTCAGGCTCCGATACCGAATCGGAGATGGATTTCGAATCCGCGTCTAGCCCTCAGCCTGGAACCTCGGATGGGTTCCAAACCGTAACGCGCGGTAAAAAGCGTTCTCGCGCCGTGGAGTCCCGGAGCTCCACGACGAAGCAAACTAAATCCGCGACCGCCTCCCGCCCGCAGGTAGTCGTGACACCGGAGTCGGACTCCGCTCGCCGCGTAACCCCGCCGCCGCGTCCCAAGCCCGCGCCCGCTCCTAAAGTAGCTGCCCCGCCCCCGCTGATACTTCAAGAGAAGACAGCGTGGAATCGCGTGTCTCAGGCCCTTCAGGCCAACAAAATTAATTACACCCATGCGCGTAACGTCGCGCATGGGATTCAGATAAAGGTCGCAACGCCGGGCGACCATAGGGCCCTCTCTTCATACCTCCGAAAGGAGAACATAGGTTTTCACACCTATGCTCTTCAGGAGGACCGCGAGCTCCGCGTAGTGATACGCGGAGTCCCTAAGGAGTTAGACATCGATTACATAAAGGAGGATCTGACCGCTCAGTCCCTCCCGTTAGTTAGCGTGCACCGGATGCACAGTGGGCGGGGCAAGCAGCCCTACAACATGATCCTGGTAGCTCTAGAACCCACCCCGGAGGCCAAAAAGAAGATCGCATGTCTCACGACAATTTGCGGCCTATCCGGGATCTCGATCGAAGCCCCCCATAAGCGTGGCACTCCCGGGCAGTGCTACAGGTGCCAACTCTATGGCCACTCGGCGCGTAATTGCCACGCGCGTCCCCGCTGCGTGAAGTGCCTCGGCGATCACGCTACGTTAGATTGCGTTAGAGATAGGGAAACCGCGACCGAACCCCCAAGTTGTGTCCTATGCCTTAAGCAAGGGCACCCCGCGAACTACCGTGGAT
Source organism: Bombyx mori (assembly GCF_030269925.1). Lineage (NCBI taxonomy): Eukaryota > Metazoa > Arthropoda > Insecta > Lepidoptera > Bombycidae > Bombyx > Bombyx mori. Next base: position 9,309,140 of record NC_085130.1, read on the forward strand.
GTCCTAGGGCTCCGCGCAAGCGTTCAACCCTCCCAGCTCCGCGAACCGTCGGCCCAAAGACTTCGGCACCCTCAGTGCCGAAACCTGCCTTCGTGCCGGCTGCAGTTCCCACGGTTTCAGCGTGGAAAAAGCCGCTGCCGTATACGAAGGCGGGAACGCAAACCGCACCCCCGCCCCCGCTCGCGACACGCCCCGCGCCTCAGCCCCTGCTCGCACCTCGCCCCGCGCCCGCGTTCCGTCCCCCGCAACCCTCTGCCGCCAACGACTTCGCGCTCGTGCGCGACTTCGTCACCGCGGTGAACTTCGACCGTCTGCGATCGTTCGCTGACGCTATCCGTAGGTCGACAACCCCCGAACAGCGGCTCGCGGCCGCGTTCGATCACATGGACGTTTACGAGTCCGTGTCGCGTACGTTATAAAATCTTTACCGGTAATCAATGGCGCAAAAAGGTAGAGAAAAACCGTATTCCCTTACGTTAGCATTCTACAATGCTAACGGACTCGCGCGTCAACGCGATCAAATTTTCGAATTCCTCCGCGACAATCTTGTAGATATTCTATTAGTGCAGGAAACCTGTCTGAAGCCCTCGCGTCGTGACCCGAAAGTCGCGAATTACGTCATGGTTAGGAATGACAGACTCACCGCCTCCAAAGGCGGGACTGCCATTTACTATAGGCGGGCCCTGCACGTTGTCCCTCTCGATACTCCCTCGCTCTCACATATCGAGGCGTCAGTGTGCCGTATCTCGCTGACGGGACACCAGCCGATCGTCATCGCATCCGTTTATCTCCCCCCGGACAAGCCCCTCCTGAGCAGTGACATCGAGTCACTGCTCGGCATGGGAGACTCTGTCATCCTGGCAGGCGATTTAAATTGCCACCACACTAGGTGGAACTGCCATCGTACAAACGTTAACGGTAGGCGTCTCGACGCGTTTATAGACGACCTCACCTTCGAAATAGTCGGTCCCCCAACTCCAACATGTTATCCGTATAACATCGCGCTCCGTCCGAGCACTATAGACCTGGCATTGCTTAGGAACGTAACTCTGCGCTTGCGTTCCATCGAAGCAATGTCAGAGCTCGACTCAGACCACCGACCTGTCGTTATGCAGCTCGGTCGCCCTCACAACCCAGTCACTGTTACGAGGACCATGGTGGATTGGAATAAGCTGGGCACGTGCCTAGCCGACGCCGCTCCGCCAATCCTCCCTTACGGCCCGGATTCGAATCCATCCCCCGAGGACACCGTCGAATCCATAAACATCATTACCGATCACATCTCTTCCGCGATCATTAGATCTTCTAAAGAAGTCGATGTGGAGGACAGCTTCCACCGCATCAGACTGTCCCCCGATCTTAGGAATCTCTTAAGAGTTAGGAACGCGGCAATCCGGGCCTACGATCGTCTTCCCACGCATTCAAACCGGATTCAGATGCGTCGTCTACAACGCGAAGTCCACTCCCGCTTAAGCGACGCGCGTAACGATAATTGGCACAGTTATTTAGAACAACTCGCGCCCTCCCACCAAGCATACTGGCGACTAGCTAGGACTCTCAAATCCGAAACTACCGCTACTATGCCTCCCCTCTTGCGCCCTTCAGGCCAACCACCGGCATTCGACGACGATGACAAGGCTGAGCTGCTGGCCGATGCACTGCAAGAGCAGTGCACCACCAGCACTCAACACGCGGACCCCGAACACACCGAGTTAGTCGACAGGGAGGTCGAGCGCAGAGCCTCCCTGCCGCCCTCGGACGCGTTACCCCCCATTACCACGGACGAAGTTAGAGACGCGATCCACAACCTCCAACCTAGGAAGGCACCAGGCTCCGACGGCATCCACAACCGCGCGCTAAAATTTTTGCCAGTCCAACTGATAGCAATGTTGGCTACAATTTTAAATGCCGCTATGACGCACTGCATCTTTCCCGCGGTGTGGAAAGAAGCGGACGTTATCGGTATACATAAGCCGGGCAAACCGACAAATGAAACTTCTAGTTACCGTCCGATTAGTCTCCTCTCGACGATAGGAAAAATCTACGAACGGCTCCTTAGGAAACGCCTCTGGGATTTTGTTACCGCGAACAAAATTCTCATAGACGAACAATTCGGATTCCGCTCTAAACACTCGTGCGTACAACAAGTGCACCGCCTCACGGAGCACATTCTGATAGGACTAAATAGGCGTAAACAAATCCCGACCGGCGCCCTCTTCTTCGACATCGCGAAGGCGTTCGACAAAGTCTGGCACAACGGTTTAATTTATAAACTGTACAACATGGGAGTGCCAGACAGACTCGTGCTCATCATACGAGACTTCTTGTCGAACCGTTCGTTTCGATATCGAGTAGAGGGAACTCGTTCTCGTCCCCGTCAACTGACCGCCGGAGTCCCGCAAGGCTCCGCGCTCTCCCCGTTATTATTTAGTTTGTATATCAATGATATACCCCGGTCTCCGGAGACCCATCTAGCGCTCTTCGCCGATGACACGGCTATCTACTACTCGTGTAGGAAGATGTCGCTGCTTCATCGGCGACTCCAGATCGCAGTAGCCACCATGGGACAGTGGTTCCGGAAGTGGCGAATAGACATCAACCCCACGAAAAGCGCAGCGGTGCTCTTCAAAAGGGGTCGCCCTCCGAACATCACTTCGAGCATCCCACTCCGTAGTAGGCGCGCAAACACCTCCGCCGTTAGTCCCATCACTCTCTTTGGCCAGCCCATTCCGTGGGTCTCGAAGGTCAAATATCTAGGCGTCACCCTCGACAGAGGGATGACATTCCGTCCCCATATAAAAACGGTACGCGACCGCGCCGCGTTTATTCTAGGACGACTCTATCCAATGCTTTGTAGTCGAAGCAAACTGTCCCTCCGTAATAAGGTAACTCTCTACAAAACTTGTATACGCCCCGTCATGACGTATGCAAGCGTAGTGTTCGCTCACGCAGCCCGCACCAACTTGAAATCCCTTCAGGTTATTCAATCACGATTCTGCAGGATAGCCGTCGGAGCGCCTTGGTTCCTTAGGAATGTGGATCTCCACGACGACCTGGAGCTCGACTCTTTTAGTAAGTATCTACAGTCGGCATCGCTGCGCCATTTTGAGAAGGCGGCACGACATGAGAACCCTCTCATCGTAGCCGCTGGAAATTACATACCCGACCCAGTAGACCGAATGGTAAACCGTCGACGTCGCCCAAAGCACGTCATTACGGATCCTCCTGATCCATTAACGGTGCTTTTAGGCACCACAAGCACCGGTCACCGTCCTCGTCGAACCCGTCGCTTGCGACGAAGGGCTCGACGAGCGAACTAACCCATAGACACAGCCCACTGAGTTTCTCGCCGGATCTTCTCAGTGGGTCGCGTTTCCGATCCGGTGGTAGATTCTGCGAAGCACTGCTCTTGCTAGGGTCAGTGTTAGCAACTCTCCGGTTGAGCCCCGCGAGCTCACCTACTAACGTTAGGGTGAAGCTGAAATAGCCTCTCAAGGCTATCAGCATAGGTTTTAAAAAAAAAAAAAAAAAAAAAAAAAAAAAAAAAAAAAAAAAAAAAAAAAAAAAAAAAAAAAAAAAAAAAAAAAAAAAAAAAAAAAAAAAAAAAAAAAAAAAAAAAAAAAAAAAAAAAAAAACATTTTCACTATGATCGGCTCGGTTTATTCGTTATATCTATTTATTTAATAAATGTATATACTAATGCCTTATACTTAACTATTCTATGTTGTAATCCCTATCGATACATATAACTTATTCTATGCTTAATCTATATGACGCGCCCGTATAAACAAAATACCCGGTCCTGAACACAGATAAATGCTGTTTGTTACATCGTTTCGGGACGCGGGCCGGGCGCGTGTTCATTTAAGTTAATATGCTAATCTTAAAACTATCGGGAATAATAAAGCAAAAGTATACTATTTATTTCAAAGCAACTTACGTTCTATTCTTAGTAAAATCTATGTGCACGTTATCTATATCCTTATCTATCTATGTGCACTCTATATAATTTATCTATTTGTTATTTATCTATTTGTTATAACTCTATGTCTATGTACGTATCTATATAAATCTATTATAAATTCTATAATTCTGAGGCGACGCCGCTGTCGCCAACACCTATATCCCCATTTCCTCTCTTCTTTTTTTATTTTTAATGCTTACATGGGTGGAAAAGCTTACAGCCCACCTGGTGTGAAGTGGTTACTGGGGCCCATAGACATGTACAACGTAAATGCGCCACCCACCTTGAGTTATAAGTTCTAAGGTCTCAGTATAGTTACAACGGCTGCCCTACCCTTTAAACCGAAACGCATTACTGCTTCACGACAGAAATAGGCAGGGTGGTGGTACCTACCCGTGTGGACTCACAAGAGCTCCTACCACCAGTAACACAAGAGTTATAACCACAAGAGTTACAAAACATGTGTCTTGGTTCGTAGTCACCACAGACAATGATGATCTCCAGCCTCAACGTGGATGACCTCGTTTATAGCATTCACTGTATGGCTTTTTTTTTATTGCCCTTGTAGGCAGACGAGCATACGGCCCACCTGATGGTGAGTGGTTACCGTCGCCCATGGACTTCAGCAATGCCAGGGGCAGAGCCAAGCCGCTGCCTACCGCTTAATACTCTCCACAAGCCTCGTTTGAAGAAGGACATGTCATAGCGCTCGGAAAACACCGTGGAGGGGAGCTCATTCCATAGCCGGATGGTACGTGGCAAAAAAGACCTCTGGAAACGCACTGTGAATGACCGCAGTGGCTCCAGGTAGTATGGATGAACTCTACTCCGGTGGCGGGCGGTGCGATGGTAAAAACGAGATGCCGGTATCGGCAGATGGCTGTGGCGTTCACGTTTTTCAATTGCTGTAGAAGGTCAGACGAGTACGCGGTTCATCTGCTGTGGACACATATGGATGCTACTCATCTCAATTTCAAATAAAATCTATACGAATAATACCACCTTTCTTTTGTGACTGTTGGGTAATAAACAAAACCAATAGAATTCGACGTAACGGTTTCTAAGTAATCGATAGTGGGCGAGCATCGAACCTTATAACTCACGGATAACAAGCCTTAAGCTACTTAGTAACTTGACCCAACAAGCCTTAGTAACGTCAACTTAGATTTAAGTTAACTGTATCTGTACACCAAATATTGACGAATTACTTTGTACAATACTAGCCACAGCGCGGCTGGTTGCGTCAAATGGAAGCATAATGGTTTTTTTTATGATTGAGGGATTACTGGTGGCCCGGAGACCTTTCCAGTTTCACCAGGATAGGTGAGTGAGCATGCGCTCAGCCAGGAGAGGTAGGATTTGCTAACAGCTACCCGAGCGCCTCAGAAATCAAGGGTAGCTGCTACGCAAATGAGCCCGCTGAGAAGATCCGGCGAGAAACTCAGCACATTGATGTATGGATTAGGTTGCACGTCCAACTCTTTCCCGAGTTCGTCGAGCACGGTTACCCGGGTCCTTAAGCCTGTTCCAAGTGTTAGAGCTGAATGCATCTAATGCAAGGGTTATTGGATCTGATAGATCCGTAAAGACGTGTTTAGGGCGGAAGCATAATGTCTAAGAATTATTTCGGAGTCACGACCTTCACCACTAAGAGAACGGTCCATGTTTAAATTATCTTAACACACCTGCTTACTTTAGGCTAGATGAGTACTACTGAGCCTAAATATGTCCTCCAGTAAGTTTAGCAACCAAGATCAATAAACGAATTTTGACAGCTTTTAATACAAAATTTTATTACACGACTCGATTTCAAACCTTGTGGAGAGTGCTTAACGATAGACTAGACAGCGACTTGGCTCTGCTCCTAGCATTGCTGAAGTCCATTGGCGACGGTAACCACTCACCATCAGGTGGACCGTATGCTCGTCTGCCTACAAGGCCAATATTTTTTTTTTTATGGGTATGCTGAATATCTCGTTCTAACTAAATGATATACCATACCACACAAGCCTCGTTTGAAGAAGGACATGTCATAGCGCTCGGGAAACACCGTGGATGGGAGCTCATTTCAAAGCCGGATGGTACGTGGCAAAAAAGATCTCTGGAAACGCACTGTGGATGACCGCAGTGGCTCCAGGTAGTATGGATGAACTCTACTCCGGTGACGGGCGGTGCGATGGTAAAAACGAGACGGTATGTATGTACTGAGAATAATTGCTACCTTAGAATTTGAGCCGCCTTCCCCATTGGTTCAGTGACACTTCAAAACGTATCACGGATCCAATAACTGTCGTCTCGCAGCACGTGGGATACTCAAATGTCCTCGGCATCTCCGCTACGTACATCGACTTCAAAATCAACTTATACACGTAAAATCACAGATATAAACCAATGACCTCAAATTTGAATACATATCTACTAATTATACATAATCCCCCAGACAGGCCAGACATGGTCAATTAAAGAAATGAATGCTGTATTAATATCTGATGAGGTGTACCCAAATCTACCCAGTTATTCCAAAATGCCTTTTGGGAATTACTGACACATCCACGACAAGAATTCCCAACGAGTTAGCGAATTATAATATGATGTTATTTTTATCTTGCACTGCTTGGTAAAAAGACTTACGGCCCATTTAACATTAAGTGAGTACTGGAATCTATAGACGTGACAGGGAGAATGCAGTTACTCAGTTTTAATGGGGGGTCGCAGTTTCATATTATATTATGCAGCGGGTGTCCGATCCTACAAACCGAAAGGGATGCACGACTTCAAAGACAGAGGCATGCCGTCAAAAACCTACCCCTGTAGGCTCACAATACATCCAACCTCCAATATACATATCGAAGTTTGAAAGGAAAAAGTGACTAAGCGACAATGCGTGAACTTTACAGTAGACTAATTTAAAGTTGAAATTAATTCAAAATATACATGAGATATACCTGAAAAAATTTCTATTTTAACGAATCTAGCCGTAGGATTGAAATGATTTTAATAGACCTAGAATATATATTTTTTGCGCATCGAATATGGTTATTGCCTATCATATATGTACAAAGCATTTATTGTCGCTTAGTCAAGTTTGCTTTTCAAGCGTCGATATGTATATCTGACGGTTTGTTTAATAACTCATATTGTCCATCCTGTGAGGCCGTGTGTTTAACTTTTAAGATATTAAATGAAAATATTTCAAAGGACCGCTTACAGCGAATCCACTAAACGTGAGACGAAAAACCACCTTAAAGATATAAAATACATTATTCGAAAGGGAATTACGAAGTATTATTTTCATTATTCTGTTTTATTTTCAAAAATATTCGCTTTATAAAAGAGTTAATTTTGTGAAAGTAAAAGAGTATATTATAAAATATATCATAAAATTTAGTTAATTCAAAATATTAGCCGAGTATATTTAATTTCTATACGAGTATGGAGCGGCGGTTATAATAAAACAGAAGATTTTTCACATGATCCGGGACCGTACTAACGACTTTTAAAAGAAAAGCTTTTATATTTACAAGTTTCCAGTTGGGTTTTTTTTTTATAGCCTAGATGGGTGGACGAGCTCACGGCCCACCTGATGTTAAGTTACCGGAGCCCATAGACATCTAAAACGTAAATGCCGCCACCCACCTTGAGATATAAGCCTAAGGTCTCTGTTACAACGGCCGCCCCACTCTTAAATAATTTCAAATATATCTTTTTTTTTTTTATTGCTTAGATATGTAGACGAGCTCACAGCCCACCTGGTGTTAAGTGGTTACTGGAGCCCATATACATCTACAACGTAAATGCGCCACCCACCTTGAGATACAAAAGTTCTAAGGTCTCAGTATAGTTACAACGGCTGCCCCACCCTTCAAACCGAAACGCATTACTGCTTCACGGCAGAAATAGGCGGGGCGATGGCGCACCTACCCGTGCGGACTCACAAGAGGTCCTACCACCATATATTTTGTTTGTTCGTAGCTTCGCATTGGTTCCTTACCACATTTGAATTGAAACTTCGCACAGTTGCAGCCATCACTGTAGGGAAGGTTTCTAACACAGTACCATCGACGTATGAAAGACAGTGCTTGAGTAATTTCGAGAACTCGATGTGTTGTTATCATTCAATTAGCGATAAGCAAACGGACCGTCATCGGGTTTTTGGGATTCGTTTAGTAATTAACAATTGAGACTTCAGTTCAAAAACTAATAATTACCTTCGAGTGGCGTTTATTTTTTTCTTTATGTAATAAGATTTAATTTACTGGTGGTGGGACCTCTTGTGAGTCCGCACGGGTAGATACCACTACCCTGTCTATTTCTGCCGTGAAGCAGCAATGCGTTTCGGTTTGAAGGGTGGGGCAGCCGTTGTAACTATACCGAGACCTTAGAACTCTTAACATTTAACACCAGGAGGGCTGTCAGCTGCTCGTCCACCCATCTAGGCTATAAAAAATAAATCAATAAATACGATAATAAGAATAAGACAGTGATAGGATAACATGAGGTAGAGAGAGAGTCTACATAATATATTATATTTGGTGGTAATATCGGTTCCCCAGTCGAACGCAATCAGTCGAGACTGGGCAACACGCCAGCGAGCCCTCACTGGTACGGTAGGGTACTTTGAACACTTTTGGTGAACTGCCTATTTCTGCCCTGAAGCAGTTATGCGTTTCGGTTTGAAGGGTAGGGCAGCCGTTGTAACTATACTGAGATCTTAGAACTTATATCTCAAGGTAAGTGGCGCATTTACGTTGTAAATGTCTATGGGCTCCAGTAACCACTTAACACCAGGTGGTTTATGAACTCGTCCACCAATCTAAGAAATAAAAAAAAGAGACACAACGGTAAACGCCTGTCACCAAGCAGAAGCTGTTGCTTAACACACAGCTTAGTCGTCGTCATTTGAAGTCGTCGTGGCCCAAAAGATAAGATGCCCGGTGCATTCGTATCGAGCGATGCGACCGTACCGATGTTCGAATCCCGCAGGCAGATAACAATTTTTTTAATGAAATACATGCTAAACAAATGTTCACGATTGACTTCCACGGTGAAGGAATCACGTCGTATAATAAAAATCAAACCCGCAAAAGTATACACAATTTGTGAAATTACTGGTGGTAGGAAATCTTGTGAGCCCGGGTAACGGGTAAGTACCACCATCCTGCAGATACCATCATCTGAGTTTTAGTAAGTGGGGCAGCCGTTGCACTGTTAAAAATGTCTCTCATGTCTCGAGGTGGGTGGTGGTATTTACGTTGTAGATGTCTATGAGCTCCGGTAACCACTTAACATCAGGTGGGCCGTGAGGTCGCCCATCCATCTAAGCAAGGGAGAACGATTTGCCCCAAACAGATTTCACATAATATATTTATTGATCATAAACATCCCAGTAAGGACTTTTTACAACATTTCCTGCAGCAAGGATATTTAAATCTCTTCTTATCGTTCTCTCTTCTTTTCTTACTGAAAATTTTATTCGATTTCCCGCCTTTTGCCACCCCATACCTCGGGCACCTCTCGTATTGAGCATCATTTGCCCTTAACTTTTCCTTGTATTCTTTTATCTTCTGCCTCTCCAGCTGCCTCTTCTGAAGCCATTCGTCGATCCTTTTCTGTATCTCCACCATGTTCGCCTCCTTGACGTCACTAAACGTAGGCCTAGTGAAGGAATGCTCGTTGAAATATTTGAAATTTCTTCTCGGGTCCTTCAATAATGAATTCGTGTCATTCTCCTGATTTGCTTCTTCGTATGTCACATTTATGTCCTGTATTTGATTTTTCAGTTGCTTCATGTATTTAATTCCCAGTAACGCCTCAGTGTCGTTATTATTCTGTAATGATTGTATACTCTCATTAATAGCTTTACCTAGTTGTACGTATATCTCTTCTTTCTTCTTTTCTAGCTTTTTAATTTCATTATCATTTTCTTTTGTAAGCATTCCAGTAATTATTGTCAGCAAAATGAATATTTTTAGTGATTTTTTTCGCATCGTTGCGAAGTTTTACCGTCATAGATTTTACTGTTCCCATTTTAATATCTATATATATTTTATTGGTTTCAATTGTACAATTCCGTTTATGTGCTATAAAACGATTTATGTTTTATTACAACACAGTTTTATATTCAGCTAGATTTGCCACGCAGTTTCATTCGTGTTCTATCTATATATTAATACGTGAAGCAAAAACTTTGTATCCCTTTTTACGAAAATTGCGCGGACGGAGGAGTATGAAATTTTCCACACTTATAGAGAATATAGAGAAGAAGTGCAAAATGCTGATATTTTTTTTAAATAAGGCATAAAAGATACATTAAATCAATAAAGAAAACATTACACACACTACATACCATGTATTTGACGCACACACGCATGCATACTATTTATTGTCAAACTTTTGTTCTTGACGTCTGTTGTCAAGTTGAGAATAGATTAAATATTGTTAGTCTTTGTTAATATTTTTTATAGTGTATGTAGTCTTGGCGAAATTTGTGATTATAGTAGTATAAGATACAATCATAATAGTGTACAAACTTACAATTCCAATTAATTATAGTCGAATTTTGACTACTGCGGGACGACCAGTATTAATAATACTACATACTCTGAAACATGTCACATTCTCAGAGACAAACAATATCAATATCCGCAAACTAGCTATCTACACAGTATTGACCAATCCATAGCTTTATTACCGTTTGGAATCTACCAACCAATGGTGGTTCATTGGAAGTCTCTAAATTGACGTTTGATATTTTATTAAGAAAGTCTCCATAAAATATATAAATGTTTTCAATACCCTCAGCTAGTGGTAGTCATCCGCAATGAGAGGTAGTGCCGCACGATGCCAACTTAAATACATAAAATAACTTCACATATATTTAACACAAAAAATCTAAGTTTCGATAATCATCCAGTCATGAATTGAACGCATATTTTCAGTGTTTCCTAAAATCTATATAAATTACTATATACTTCTTCAATCGAGACTTGAAAAAAGTGCTTAGCATTGATGTGTTTGGTATCCCAAGCACTACGATGTCCATGAGGCATTATGTATGATCAGTGCATGTGATGGCAATGAAAATAAGCTGAGTAAGCAATTTCATGAACCAGGATCTAAAGTAGCTCGTAGGGTCAACCAAAACAATTTGTTTGCATTGCTAATTTACAAAAACAATATATCTTACTATAATCCCATTACCCGAATGTGTCGTACCTATAACGAACTGGCAAGGTCGTCACCTGAGTTAGATATTTTTACTTGTAGGTTAGTTACGTTTAGAAAAATGTTCAAGGGCATCCTCCACGTTATTAATAGGTAGGTTAATGTAATTGTTTAATGTATTATATTGTGAATATATTTTTTTTCCTTACATTATTCGTTAGATTAGTTTTAGTTATCGTGTTGTTTTGTCATAATTGTAAGGAACGTTGTCATACAAATCAGCACTATATGTCTTGTTTTGTCGTGCGCACATAACTTATGTTGCAAGCCAGATTTTGCTTCTTTTTATTTGTGTTTTTATGTATCTTTAGCTTGTGATGTGTATTGTGAGCCTAATAAAATAAATAAATAAAAAAAAAAGTAAAGAGGAAACTGTTAATTAGCACGTGTACGTCGTTTAGACTGTATTTCAGTGCATCTGCTTTACAGATAACTGCAAGACAGTAGCTTACTCTCTATTGAGTCATGGAGTCGCACGAGAGGATTTAAAACTATTTAGTAAATAATTTGAGTACTACTTAGGAGCAGATGACTCGTGGCAGGTCCTCTTGTGAGTCCGGGTAGGTACCACCACCCCGCCTATTTCTGCCGTGAAGCAGTAAAGCGTTTCGGTTTGAAGGGTGGGGCAGCCGTTGTAACTATACTTGAGACTTTAGAGCTTATATCTCAAGATGGGTGGCGCATTTACGCTGTAGTTGTCTATGGGCTCCAGTAACCACTTAACACCAGGTGGGCTGTGAGCTCGTCCACCCATCTAAGCAATAAAAAAAAAACACCAGGTGGGCTGTGAGCTCGTCCACACATCTAAGCAATAAAAAAAAAAAAGATGACTGTACGCTCTATCGACATCGGTATCTCATTACCGAGGGAAGTGACCTCCACCTTGAGATGATACCAGTCTTACTGCTAATGTATGAGAAGCGTTATGGGACCTCGACTCTAGTGAGTTGTATATTGGGTCCGTCTCAGGATTTCTTTTGTTTGGGTTGGGCAAGCGTGCCCTTGATAAGTGGTCACCTGACCCTTGAGGTCCCTCAAGTTATCTTTTTTTTTATTGCTTATATGTGTGGACGCAGTAATGAAGCAGTAATGCGTTTCGGTTTGAAGGGTGGGACAGCCGTTGTAACTATAATGAAACCTTAGAACTTATATCTCAAGGTGGGTGGCGCATTTACGTTGTAGATGTCTATAGGCTCCAGTAACCACTTAACACCAGGTGGGCTGTGAGCTCATCCATCCAAAAAAAAAAAAGGTTCAGCTGCGCGGCAGTAATTGTTAGTATCGCTTGCTCTCTAGAACTCATATTTATTTATTCAAACACCATTTAAACGGAAATTAAAAGATTATAGATACCTCTGAATGTCCTTTACATAAATCCATACCGAGATCCGAGCATCGTAATTCTAGTCTAACAAAACAATTTGCTAAGCGCGTCTCGTCTAGAGATTGTTCTATCAAAATGTAAATATTAATTGTAAGAACACGTTGTTAATCTGTTTGTAGCGACGCTTCGCTCTAATCTCTTTTCAAAATGCTAATGTTTCGTGACGTCGTCCAAGTTCGTTATGAAAATCTTTAATTTCTATCGTTCATGAAAACGGTTTTGAATTTGTAATCACGCTGTTGGGCCATTAGAACAGCTTCAATTCAGCGGAGTCCATCACTCGGAGCCCAACGCCCGTCGGCGTCACACTGTCGAATAAGGCCCAGGATCCCACTTTACATCATCAATACATCGTAAGTATGACCCACATGAAACAAACAAAAAAGATGTGTCGTGCCGTGGGACACCAGATAGGAACGAAGTTCCTTATTATAAAAATATTAATTTTAAGTTCTATTCGAGGTATAAAGAAAACTAGACGATAACCGAGCTTTGCTCGGTATTTTTTTTTGATTTTATATGAAAAAGACACAAATAATATAAATAAACAATTCATTTTCTTGGTCTAGCCATTAATATAACCAAACACTCATTGGCTTCGGGTGGCTTAACAACGCCATCTGCTGAAATAGCTTAATAGTATTATTATTTACCAATAGATGTCGGGAAGAGTCAATCGATAAAGTTGAAAATTCAAAACACGATTAAAACAACATTTTCTGAAAATAATTCGTAGCTAGATCGATTTATCGCCCCCGAAATCCCCTGTATACTAATTCAGGAATTGTTGAATTTACGTGCAGTGACATCTTTTGATAACAAACTTAATAGAAAAAAAACTTACGTTACGGACGTTTTTCCCGGTTAAGGTACCCCTCCGCATCGTCCCATAAGGAACTTCGTCCCAAAAATTCTACTTCTAAACTTTAGTTATTTCACTGCAAATCAAACAAGCGTAACAGCCTCAAGGTCTCAACTATATAATTACTTTAATATTATTACTTTTTTCATTCCCATTAAAGGCAGACGAACATACGGCCTACCTGATGGTAAGTAGTCACCGTCATCCATGGACATCAGCAATGCCAGACAGCTAAACCGCTGTCTACTGCAAAATTCTATTAATAGAAAGTGATAATAAATTGTATTTAGACAAATTATTCGCCTCATTTCAGTTTGGAAACTGTGGATGGAAAGTTAATGAATTAATTTCTGATAGTTATCTCAATTTCACTAAATCACCTACTTATTGATCCTTGAAAGTGGAATATTGAAATCATTTCTTATTATTTTTTACATTATTTTTTTCTTTTTACGAGAAAAATCTAATATTCATTATGTTAATAAAAAACCTAAATCAGTCGAATTCTGGAAACAGTCGACGGTTTTGGAACAATCCAAAAGTAAAGTTTAAAACATCTTCCAGCGCTGCCAACTTAACGCAAATTACTAGAATATCATTCATCTTAATTTAGAAACGGAACGAAATGTATTTATTTTGTTTCAACGTTGCCAGCATTTAGATAGTGATGTCCGTAACGTTTTAAGTTATACTTATTTATCCGAGTCTCATGTTCGGGATTGAGTGTGAATTGTAGAGTTTTCGGTGTAATTGAAAATTATTTTAGCATTTGGGTGATTCATGAGTATTATTACACTCATCTACAACAATTGGCTCAATGATCCGCTTTAACTAATCTAAACTAATATTATAAAGCTGAAGAGTTTGTTTGTTTGTTTGGTTGAACGCACTAATCTCAGGAACTACTGGTCCGATTTAAAAAAGATTTCTGTGTTAGATAGCCCATTTATTAAGGAAGGCTATAGGTTAATAACATCACGCTAAGACCAATACGAGCACTAATAAATAATGTTTCAAAATCGGGTTTTTTCCATTAGAGAGCTGCCGCTGCGTGAGCTGCGGAAACGATTAAAGTTTCCCTAAAATCATGTATGACAGAATTGTTCTCCTTTAAAAGTTCTAAAAAAAAGTTCGGGGCAGCATATGTCTATATTTCAAAGTTGGTTCACTATAACCGTTTTTATGCTAACCAAATTTATTCTAAGGTAAAGGATTATTATTTGTGAAGGAGTTTTTATAAAGATGATATTAATCCTTATCCAAAAAATATAATACGTTATTTGTTACAAGTATTTAATTTTAAAGATTTTTTCCTTTACATCGTTTGATTTCAATGGGTATCTTAGAAGATATCGCATTAAAATAACATCGCAGCAAAATATACCAAAGTAACTATTCCACGCGGATGAAATCGCGGGTAAAAGCTAGAAAAAAATAATTGATCTTACATAACGCAAAATAGTGCAGCTTCGTACCGGCATGCTTAATGACTTTATAGCAGACTACAGTGCTGAATGTTGTTAGTAGCAGCTACAGCTGTCAGCTTGACCGCTCTGCTATTTAATGTCGCCAAGCTAAAACTTTAAGCCCCCTTGTTTAATGGCCCAACAATTAGAGCGAACGATGAAATCAAACTCGATCTGATGGGACGTCGATAAAGTCATCGATAATCGGATTATATCGACATTACAATAATCGATAGCGAAGGGTACATCACTAGCGACGTTAATTCCTTACTTAACGAACGAGTTAAGTGAATTTAAATCTAGATTGATGGATCCAGGCGCAACCATCGATCTTAACCTATTAAAATTTCAATTGTGATGTCCTTTATATTGGCGTTTAACCTCCACGAAAATGCAAATTAAATATGAGCTAACAGATTAAAATATTATAAACAAATCAAATTAAAATATTTGAAGTTCACTATTTTAATGAAATATTTTAATGATTTTTTTTCTAAATTTCACGATTGACTGCCACGGCAAAAAAATAATATCATGTAATAAAAAACAAACCCGCAAGAATTATAATTTGCATAATTACTGATAGGTCGTCTTGTGAGCCTACACCAGTAGGTACCTTGTCTATTTCTGCCGTGAAGTAGTAATGCGGTTCGGTTTGTAGGGTAGGACAGCCCTTCTGTAAAACTGAGACTTAGAAGTTATTTCTCAAGTTAGGTAGCGGCATTGACACTGTTGATGTCCTTGGGCCCCAGTTACTACCTAACACTAGGTGGGATGGGAGCTCGTTCAACAATATAATCAAGGAAAAAAAAAAACACATGTGGTACTCGGGGACTGCCGCGGTAAAGCTATTGCATAGCATTTTTTATCAACTTACGCAATTATAATTAGACAATAATAAAATAAGACCACACTATATTAATAAAAATTTAACATAAGCAAAACATTAACTGTCCCCTTCACACTCATAAGCTAGACCGCGCGAGAGACCGAGAGAGAGATGGGCAGACTTTTCATGATGCGCATACAGTGCGACGTCACGCCGCACGCTTATTCACAAACACTACACAAGCGCAACGTGTGAATGTGTTGAACACGAGCTACACGGTAGGCGGAGTGAGGGGTGTTAGGTTTTATTTTCGTTACGGAATTTCTTGATTCGGTCGCCGCGCTCAAACCCCGCGATAAAAGCTATGCAATAGCTTAATAAATGAAAAGGTAAAGTTGTGTGAATATCTACACAATAAGTCTATTTCTACCGCCCTACGTGATTTAAATAACAACTCACTTCACCCGACTAAATCGAACTAATCCATTAGTCGTGCGTAACGGTCGGGAAAAGGATTGTATTCTGTTGCAACGATAGACCCGTTCAAATGTATTACACTTAGATAAGAACCGTTATCAACCGGCGACGGACGAGAGTGAACACAGTCTACGCAAAACGGTCTGCTCACTTGTACTGCTAGTACTGTGGTTAACGTCAACAATCCTAATATGGGAACTGTGTCACGAAAAGGGGACTCCGTGACGTTAGTTTTTATTACGAACTAGCTGACCCGGCAGACTTCGTAGTGCCTCAATCGATAAATAAAAGACCTAAACTTTTATATAAAATAAACTTAAAACAAACAAAAGGAATCCGTCCGACGAGAGACACATAAAAGGAAAAACAAAATTGTTATTTTTATTTCATTCCGAGCATTTTCATTCATTTATCTACCTTTTAAACCTTCTCTGGACTTTCACAAATAATTCAAGATCAAAATTAGCCAAATCGTTTCAGCCGATCTCGAGTTTTAGTGAGACTAACGAACAGCAATTCATTTTTATATACATAGATTAGACTGTGTTGTTGTTCTCGTGTAAAATGGATATAATTACTTATATATAGTTAACAAACCGCATGACCCATCGAAGACACGGGGGTAATGTAGCTAGTATTGTACGAAGACTACTCTACTCTTCAGTTTAGAACGGAAGAATGTTTTGCGAAAGAGTAGTAGAGTAGGTCTAGTGAGTCATTCTACCATCAGAAATCACTTTTTAAAATGCCCCTATACAAAATCGACTGTTATGTCTCAGACCATGCCAAAAAAAAAATATATGCGAATTGATTTTCTGCATGTTTACTGAACTGTGCGTCTATAAGTGGGTAGCGACAGACCTTACAGGGTGTCCCAATTACGAAAATGCAGTTACCAGGGACATTGGAGCTTTTGACACTACGGCTGTGGGCAGACGCTGCACTGCACCTACTCACTTATGTGTGCCATGAGTCGCTTGTTGTCAAAGTTTGAAATGACATCAGGCAAATGTATGAAGTGATGAATACATTTTTCAATAAACTTGACATCTTCGAAACATATGCACTAGAAAATTCTGAAGCAAAGTTCACAGAAATCGGTGGATATGTTATCCTTGAGCCTAAAAAACGAAATTAGCCATTTTCTTCGATTTTCGCAATTCACAGACATAATTATAGACACTAGAGGTCCCGCAGTAGTCGAAATTCGACTATAATTAATTGGAATTGTAAGTTTGTACACTATTATGATTGTATGTTATACTTCTATAATCACATATTTCGCCAAGACTACAAGACTACTATAAAAAATCTTAACAAAGACAAACAATATTTAATCTCAATTTGACAACAGACGTCAAGAACAAAAGTTTGACAATAAATAGTATGCATGCGTGTGTGCGTCAATTACATGGTATGTTGTGTGTGTAATGTTTTCTTTATTGATTTAACGTATCTTTTATGCATTATTTAAAAAAAATATTAGCATTGTGCACTTCTTCTCTATATTCTCTATAAGTGTCAGAAATTTCATACTCCTCCGACCGCGCAATTTTCGTAAAAAGGGATACAAAGTTTTTGCTTCACGTATTAATATATATGGATTTTTAGATGTTTAGCGAGTGCAGTAGTGTTTTAATCGTGGGAAATGACATAACGACTAAAAACGCGACATTGTGATGACGTCAGCTATATATGCTTGGTTTTATTGAATTAATACTGTTGTTTGCCGTTTTTTAATAAAACATGAATTGATATAATAAAATGTTTGTGTCGATTCGTAAGACACTAAGGTTTTCCTCTTACACTTTTTCCTATGAAAAATCTACTTAACAAATGTCCACCATTGACTTCCACGTTGAAGGAATAAAATCGTATAATATAAATCAAAGCCGCAAAATTATAATTTGGTAGCGTAATTACTACTGGTGGTAGGACGTCTTGTGAGTCCGCGCGGGTAGGTACCACCGTCCTGCCTATTGCTGCCGTGAAGCAATAATGCGTTTCAGTTTGAAAGGCGGGGCGGCCGTCGTAACTATACTTGAGACCTTAGAACTTATATCTCAAGATGGGTGGCGCATTTACGTTGCAGATGTCTATGGGCTCCAGGGCTTTCGAACGCGACTATCAACTGTGACGCAAAAAGCTCTTATATTACAAAAATCCACACAATTTAAGTAGTCACCGGACATATTAGTAATATATAATCTCGTTCATATCTTCTTATAATAATTACATTTTTCCCTCACGATCAGATAGGTAAAATGTACTTACTATATGAATATTTATATGTTGTTCGTAATATCAATATGAGCCATTTTCAATATGTATGGAATAATGTATCGAACTTATCGAATGTCAACAATGTGTAGGGACGAGGCGAAGTTAATGTCGATAGAATATAAAAAAGTTTGCATATATGCAGATTCCATACAACATCGTAAGGAATGTGAGTCATCCGGTAGAAGATATTCTTCTGATCGTTTCCCTACAAGCTGGATTCCTTTTTGCAGCTGTAGCTTATTTTGAAACCTAACAAATTTCTGGATGTCGAACCTCGTCAACAACTAAAAAGGTATCTATAGTAATAGCTAAAAAGGGAATTGTCGAGACTATTCGAGAAAATTGGTGTCAAGTCGAATCTTATGGTAAAGTTTTTTTTTTTTTTTTTTTTTATTGCTTCGATGGTTGGACGAGCTCACAGCCCACCTGGTGCTAAGTGGTTACTGGAGCCCATAGACATCCACAACGTAAATGCGCCACCCACCTTGAGATACAGGTTCTAAGGTCTCATGTATAGTTACAGTTCCTGTGAAGCTTTGGCGAGCAATGAGCTCGGATGTAAGCATGCGGCTTTAATAAGCTCTCTACACCCATTTATTACACATTGATCTGAAAATTGGCAAATCTCACGCGCCGACCCCGCAGATCGCCACAAAAAAGTTTCACTGAACACTACCCGACCATCATCCTAAAAACATGCGATATAAAATATGTACGTAATTTTGTGAGTCCATTACAACGACTAGTGCGGCCATTTATCGACAAAAGGTATCGATGCCAACAGCGGGGTTCCAACGCAATAATAAAACAATCTTAGTGTGATCGTTCGTATCGCCGCCGGATCCCGACCGCGCAGCATACTTGAGTGTAGTGATGGGTATAGTATCGATAAATAAATCTAAAAATATTGTTCTAAAATGTATCTATTTATTTTTTCTCGTGAAACGTATCTACGGTTTATTTACTTACTTACTTTATTTAGATACTAAGAACTTACCCTTAATTTCTACTCAATTAACATTTAAAAGCTGTTAGCATCTATTTAAAGCTTATCACGTTATTAGATAAACTGTACATAAAAAATCCACTTAAACTTTTACTGTTTGTTGTCACCTACAAATATTTTATCGATAAAAACGTTTGATTACATCGATATTAACGACATGATCGCATCGATAGTCCCGCCGGTAATCAGTTCCCAAACCCTTGATGCTCCAATTAATTCCGCAGACCAGTGCGGTCACTCGATATAGATTACACTTCTTCCAGGCACAAACAACTAACTGATGGGATACCTATAAAAATGACTTAATCTTCTATTCAATGTCGTGAATCCGCAGATCCAAGAATGTCGTAAACTGATTTTATTCGTTCTTATCTGTACGTTTCAAAATACTTATCTCCGAAATGATTAAACCGATTTGGATGAAACTACATATGAGTCGTCTATTATCAAAGCCGGCAATGTAACTTTTGGATAATTATTGGTAAATCAGAAAAACAAATTATTGACTTTGTATTCCATTGGCAGTCACAAAACTCTTCTGAACGACATCTTAGATAAATAACAGGTTAAGTATTAACCTTTATTTAATGCAGGTTTTGAACCGTATTCTTTGAAGGAGACGATTATATTCAAATCAATCTGTATTGAAATATCAATAAATTTTTTTTGTCCAAATGCACAGATTGCCACCTTTGATAATAGACGACTCATATGTGGTACGAAAAACATTTTTATTTTATTTATTGCTTAGATGGGTGGACGAGCTCACAGCCCATCCGGTGTTAAGTGGTTACTGGAGCCTATGAACATCTAAAACGTAAATGCGCCACCCACCTTAAGATATAAGTTTTAAGGTCTCAAGTATAGTTACAACGGCTGCTCCGCCCTTCAAACCGAAACGCATTACTGCTTCACGGCAGAAATAGGCGGGGGGGGGGAGGTTCCTAACCGCGTAGACTCACAAGAGGTCCTACCACCAGTAATTACGCAAATTAGAATTTTGCGGGTTTGATTTTTATTACACGATATTATTCCTTCACCGTGGAAGTCAATCGTGAACATTCAACCAATGTTGAATTAATGTAATTATTTTCTTGTTTTTAGGTGTGCTTAGACAGATGAACTGGTAATTCGATATTATATGATTAGTGAAATCAATTATATCTTTATTTTAATTATTTAATTAGTTGTGTAGTTAAACAGCATTTGATAGATGCAGCTTAATGACTCAAGGTCAGCAGCAAGACTTTCTTGGTGATGTTTATGAACTTCTCTAACCACCTTCTTCAAACGAGGCTTGTGGAGAGTATTAAGCGATAGGCAGCGGCTTAGCTCCGCCCCTGGCATTGCTGAAGTCCATGAGCGACGGTAACCACTCACCATCAGGTGCGTCGTATGCTCGTCTGCCTACAAAGGCAATAAAAAAAAAACAGCACCGGATGGATCGCGAGATAGTCAGTCTACATAATTAATATACTTTTTTCTGAAATGTAGCCCCAGATATCAGAGACAAGCTGTCACGTTGTATTCTTTTCGATCTTGAATTTCACTGAAAATACAGTAAAGCCATTTTCAGAACAAACTTGTAATTCAATATGGAGGAGCGCGTGGAGCGGTCCTGTCATCGCCGTAGGCATCGTAGCACGTAGCCGTGACGTAGCGCTCATTGCTACGTAGACCTCGCGCTACGAAACTATGTTTTGTTTGAAATTGAAACCGCGCGAAAACTGGTTTTCAATATTGTGTGCTTTTAAAACAAGCATTTTAAAAAATTCTCGCAATATGTGGCGTTTTTGGCTCGGAAAACTGTAAGCTCTTGTTTCAGAGGCACGGTGTACTCACACTACCATCCGTATACAAGGTACTCTATGAAAGTATCGATGAGATATTAGCATAAACAGGTTTTGGAACGAAGTTCCTTACGGCAGGCTTGGAGGAGATAGGGATTTTGCTGCGCGACCGAACTGAAAAAAATGTGATAGTAAAACCGTAAGAAAAAGTCCGTGGAATAAAACCGTTAAATGAGACGTGCGCAGGCGCGACAGTCGTATACACAAGCGAGTAGTGTATAATACCTTTCTCTTTCTCCTTCTTTCTTTTCGTTCTCTCATCCCTTCTCTCTCTATTACCACTCCACCCCGCCGATGCATAGTATATACTCATGAATTCATGGACAAGCACGTGGCGAATACTCACATTATAGATACATTTTACTCGTGAGTAGCCACGTTTATTTCTTGCAAATTGTGTCGATTCTACATTAGCCGAAGGAACTTTGTTCCTACCTGGTGTCCCACGACACCACATCTTTTTTTTGATTATTATTTGACCCTTCGACAGATTATACCAGGTCGCCACAGAATCTCAATAAAAATACGTAAAAATACTCTGTACAATAAATAGATTTGAGTCTGGTAGCAGAGCTCCTATAATTTTCTGAATCGTTTATTTGAAATAAATTATAGATTAGCTTCAAATACAAATGGAAAGATATTTGATAAAAAAAAAACACCAAATTATAATTCAGTGCATAATTATTTCAGTACTTCATGCTAAATCTTAATTATCGTATAATTTAATAATAGCATCCTAAATGCTTACGACCTCACTGATGGTAGGACCTCTTGGGAGTCCGCACGGGTAAGTACCACCACCCCGCCTATTTCCGCCGTGAAGCAGCAATGCGTTTCGGTTCGAAGGGTGGGGTAGCCGTCGTAACTATACTGAGACCTTAGAACTTATATCTTGAGGCGGGTGGCGCATTTAAGTTGTAGATGTCTATGGCTTCAGTAACCACATAACACCAGGTGGGCTGTAAGCTCGTCCATCCATCTAAGCAATAAAAAAATAAATAAACAAAAGACTTTTATCGATGTATTGGTATGCAGACACAATATAGTTAGGTAATCTTATAGTATTTTAAAAATTCAATATGACTTTAGATAGTATTTTAATATTCTTTATAATAACTTTAAGTGATTAAGAAAGTTCTAAGAGGTTATATAATTATGCTTATTTTATTTCTGCTGAATTACGTAAATACGTAATCTACAGAGGATTACGTAACAATGTCTTTGGCGGTGAAATATGTAGATCAAAGAAACGTCGAACTACCCTCTACAGTAATAAAATTATTAACGAAAATAAAACCCACTTCAACCAAATGGAATATAAGAATATCATTGACTAGCGACCCGCCCTCGCTTCGCTTCGGAAAAATTAAAACACACAGGAAACAAAAAAAAAAAATTAATAAAAAAATGAAAAAAGTAGCCTATGTTCATCAGGGACAATGTCGGCTTTTAATGAAAAAAGAATTTTTCAAATCGGTCCAGTAGTTTCGGAGCCTATTCGAAACAAACAAACAAACAAATCTTTCCTCTTTATAATATTAGTATAGATGTAGTCGAATTCAATGAAATATAAATTATTACGGGTAGCTGCTGGACAGATTTCAATAAACTTGAATGCGACAACACGAGAACCACCAGTTTTCAAACAAAAGAAGAATCAACAAAATCAGTTTATCAAGAAAACAGTTTTGATGTACCTACATAACAAAAATATAGTCCAATTAATAGATTAAAAAGTATTTTTTTTTTACGAAAACATTTACATTTAAACATTTACATTACATCCGTTAATGCAAACGGCTTAAATTTAATCTTGAGCACTATTTATGCTTTATTTTTGACGTGACAACGTCTTATAATTCGATGGAGGTGGTTGCACGCACGAAAAAACATTACTCATGCGGCGTTACCTCGCTCTGAGTCGTTCCATTTAAGGCTTGAAGTGCAAGCGAGAGCGCGCAACGGGCGACAAAGAGGTACAATCGGCCTCCACGTTCGGCAGCGTTCAACATCTGTCTCTCTCCTACTTGAGTGAGCGATGCATCCGCGTGGACAGCTGCTATACAATAATACATTTACATAAATATCTATTAAACAAATAAAATTAAAGATTTCTTTTGAAAAATGAAACCATTCCATCAGTATTTTCTTATGACGCTGTCACGTTCAACTATCGTCGGTAAACCGACTTTACAGACAACCGATTTTTTATCCGTAAAAAAGCTATAAGCACATATCACGAACCAACGATAAGTTGTTTGAGAAGCGCATTCCTCGCTGCGCCACGAGCGTCATGAGCGACGACGGTAGAAGCCGAATACTTTGAATTCCTGCAACATTTCACGATGATTAGCAGCACAGCATGCTTGGGTGCAGAGCAATAGTGACGTCACAAACCGTCGCGAAAACGTGTACAAAGACTTATAGAGATAGGACTCGTAATATCGATATCGATTATGAGGTGTTGTCGATGGGAACAAAGTAAATTACTTGTAAATAATAAATCTAAAGTAAATATTTAGCCCGATTCAGACCCAGTGGTAGTATACTGTCCGTCTATATTGTCCAGTAGTATGTTGTAAAATTTCGTGTAGCAAAAATGGAACCCGCATAATATTAATTGATAGGCGTAATTGTCAAACGGAACAGACCTCACAACGTGAATACGGCCCATCTTGAGACATGAGGTTGAATTCTCAGTAGTATTGTACAATAGTTGGTCCGTCCGGTGGTCCGAATCGCAACGCGTTTCGCAGCAGAAACAAGTCAGATATGGTACAGGCCCATGCCAAATTTCCTGCCGTGTTACAGTCTTCCTGTTTCCTTCTAAAGTTTTTCTAATGAAATACGTACTCAACAAATGTTCACGATTGACTTCCACGGTGAAGGAATAACATCGTGTAATAAAAATCAAACCCGCAAAATTATAATTTGCGTAATTACTGGTGGTAGGACCTCTTGTGAGTCTGCACGGGAAGGTACCACTACCCGGCCTGTTTCTGACGTGAAGCAGTAATGCGTTTCGGTTTGAAGGGTAGGGGCAGCCGTTGTAACTATACTTGAGGCCTTAGAACTTATATCTCAAGCCCACCTTGACGCATTTCCGTCCTAAATGTCTATGGGCTCCAGTAACCGCTTACACACCAGGTGGGCTGTAAGCTCGTCCAACCATCTAAGCAATAAAAAAAAGGCCCGTGCCAAATTTCCTGCCGTGCCGCAGTCTTTCTGTTTCCTTCTAAAACAAGATAATCTCTCTCACTATAACCGCTAGTTTATTAATATATTAAATCGACAACCGACTCCCACCACTAAACCTAACCCGTTTAGTGCCGCGACCACAGAGCTCCGGAAATCGAACAATCGTCAAAGCGGTTGTTTCACACGTCGTCTCTCTCGCACTAATACAGTTTTCATAAGCACGAAAGAGGAAGTAACTCTGCAAATCCGTTCAGAATTACTAACAATAATTGTTTCTTGTTCATTGTTGGGGGATTAACCGTATGACAAACATTTGTAAGATAATAAAGTCTAGTTTGTGCGGGACAAATGGAGACCGTTCTTTGTTATCAACGTTCACATGATGTTGAAAATACATTTATTGGAACGAAGTTCCTTGTGGGACGATGCGGGGGGGAGTACCCTAACCGGGAAAAAACGTCCGTAACGTAAGATTTTTATTAGTAATGCACACAGTGTACGACTTAACTTTATATAATATACAAATTAGTAATGCACACAGTATACGACTTAACTTTGTAATACCGTACAAAAAATAACATATTTTTTATCATTGATTGACCACGATCTCAGAGCGTTCGTTTGCGCAATACACTAACTCTTATGCAAAGAACCATGAATGAAGTGTACCACAATAAGTTCGCACGTTACCGAATGACCGTGGGTTGTTGCGAAACCTCCAGTTTTGTTTTCTTAATACCTCGACACCACACATTTTGTTTTGAACGATAAGCTGTCGCCATCATCAAACAGATATCCAATTCAACGTCACTAATGTTTGAAACGAAAAAATAGCTGCAATAAGAAGAAAGATTGTTGCAATATTCGGGGACGATTCAAACGTAGCGTCTTCAGTCGAACGGGTGCTTTTGTTCAATAAACCTTCGAGTTCAATAGAACTTTTATGTACTTTTATTACGAACGCGTAATATAGCTTACGACCCTCGAGAAACTTCTCTTGTGACCTACTAATATTATGTAACAGTGAGTGTGGAGTAACAGCTCTGCAATAAGTAAACAGATAATGTTTCTGAAGGCTCCTGCCACAAGCTTAGTCATTTTGAGCAGGTGTTGGTCAAGGCGCGTCATGTGACCGATTGTGTGGTTCAGTCCAAAGATTGGTTTGGCGTCTCACACTGTATATCGCTAATACCGGTATAACGAGCAATACGTACGTATTGTAACACTGGTAAGAGTAACGCCATCTATCGCCGAATAGTCGAACAAATATCGAAGGATCTAGTAGCACCTAGAACGCTCTAGCATACAACGCCATCTATTGTCAGACAGCGGAAACACAATACTAGAGATGTGTGGAATATTCTCGATAATTCTAGCGATGAGGTATAGACTATAAAAGCGTTGCAGGGACGGCACGCAGTCAGTTAGTAATCCGAATTACTCGAAGCAAAACAGCGAGCGGATCACCTGAAGCGAAGCGGAAGAAGCGAATTGAGAATTCAAAGTGTTAAGTTTTATAAGTGTTGTATACAGTTTTTAGTTGTACTTTGGTGGAACTTTTTATTTATCCCGAACCACAGCGCGTAACAGTATGTACGTATATCACGTGTGTACAAGCTTGCAGCCGAAATTGAACAACTTCAAAAAAGTAATTATAAAACAGAGAACCCAAAAATCTCGAAGACGAAACACAAACGTAACACGAGAGTTGTGAGTGTTGCCGCGGGGGGAGGGTGGCAGGGATGGACGCAGGGATGGAGTCGGGGTCCACGGAGATGTGGCAGGACGATATCGCTTAACCACCTGTCACGCACGGTGTACTACAGGAGTTGATCCAACTAAAACATTCTGTTATTCAACAGCCCGCATCCGTAGCTGCTTAGCGCGCTGCACGTCTCACTCATCATCCCACGGGTAGGTGGTCCAGGTAGAAGGTATATCGTAGACACCTTTACCTCGTGTTTAGCGGTTATTGTCTACAAGAATTACAACAAAAATGCCACATTTTTATTTTTACTTTTTTATTGCCCTTGTAGGCAGACGAGCACACGGCCCACCTGAAGGTGAGTGTTTACCGTCGCCCATGGACTTCAGCAATACCAGGGGCAGAGCCAAGCCGCTGCCTACCGCTTAATACTTTCCAAAATCCACGTCCACTACTCGATCGATATGAACGTGTTATTATTAACCTTATGGTTACCCTATATATTAGGAGGGATGGTGGTACAAAATTGTGTAGCCGGTCGTTGTGGCCTAAAATTCCTTAAAGAGTACGTACTAACTACGCATTCACGAACATCTTCTGCAATGAAGATATTAAATTTTTCAGTAAAAATTCACCCGCACAGCTTAAGCTTATAAGTTTACTTGACGTAAAAATGAAAGAACCTCTTGACACACCGTCCCGCTAGTACACAGTTAACTACAAGTCCGTTTGTCTGTCATGAAGCCAAAACAAAATTACAAAATGTAGTCCTTGACTTTAGTTCACCACGGCTGCCCTTTTAAGGATTTTGTCGGGATTTTGACACCCAGAAGTCTCCACTGAGTGCGCTGGATAAACGTCTGTTTGTTCAGGTCTGGGCCAAAATCCTGGCCTATTTGAGCGATGGGGTCAAGAAATAAATAAATATTTATTGAAGTGCCCCTTTATTGAGGGCGCCCTACCTCCGAACATTAGCGAAACTCGCCAGATACTATTCTGTACTCATTTTTTGTTCGTTTTAAAGGCTTCTCGCTTAGCTTAAATACAAATAAACTTAAAATAAATTACAGATTAAACACATTCCAATAAATGAATTTTGAAAATTTATAGACTCGACCAAGTAGATTGTCATCTAGCAATAGCTTGCAAAAAAGTCGTTGTGGCCTAAAGGAAAAGACGTCCGGTGCATTCTTAGCTAGCGATGCACCGATGTCGAGTCCCGAGTGGACGAGCTCACAGCCCACCCAGTGTTAATTGGTTACTGGAGCCCATAGACATCTTTTTTTTAACGCATTACTGCTTCACGACAGAAATAGGCCGGGCAGGCACCTACCCGTGCGGACGCACAAGAGTCTTACTCCCAGTAATTACGCAAATTATAATTTTGCGAGTTTGGTTTTTATTACACAATGTTATTCCTTCACCTTGGAAGTCAACCGTGAACATTTATTAAATACGTATATCATTAGAAAAATTGGTACCCGCCTGCAGGATTCGAACACCGTTGCATTGCTACATACGAATGTACCGGACGTCTTATCCCTTAGGCCATGACGACTTAAAATGTGTAGAGGAGGACGCAGGCATCGCTTAACAACGAATGGACGCTAAACTTGCCCCGTTCTGATAAAATGGTACCTTCCCGTTCATTTCAAATATGAACATGAATAGAATGCGCACGGAGGCGCACGAGGGTGCACGAGGGCGCACCGAGTGACGCCGGGCTTTCCAGCAGCGCGACCGTCATTGTATAATTGCATAACCACATCACCACAGTAACCTCAAGCTGTCACAAGCGCGGCGTCTTCAATCAGGACACAGAGCTACCTGCGCTGTGCGCTGTGTCAACTGACACTGTCGTAGCTAACGTCAAAGTAGGGTTCATAGTGCGGGGACATACTCGTCGATATATCGATACATGCTTAACGAAAACTAAACACTTTTGGAAGATTATGTTATGGTATAGAATGATACCAAATCCGACTTGCGTAAATTGAGAGTACATCGTCCATTCAGCGTCGACCATTACAGATCCATCGTAAAGTTTCCGTAGAAAAACTGAGCAAGACTTTGTAAACGTGGTACGACCTCTTGTGAGTCCGCGCGGGTAGGTACCACCGCCCTGCCTATTTCTGCCGTGAAGCAGTAATGCGTTTCGGTTTGAAGGGTGGGACAGCCGTTGTAACTATACTGAGATATTTGAACTTATATCTCAATGTGGATGGCGCATTTACGTTGTAGATGTCTATGGGTTCCAGTAACCAGTTAGCGCTGTGAGCTCGTCCAAGCATGTAAGCAATAAAAAAAAAACAAAAAAAAAACGTTATTTTAATGAAAAATGGGTGCTCACAATTCTATTGCAATTGATGATTGAATGAACATTCGACCTGGTATTAAGCGGATACCAATCGATACTAAGCAACGTGAATGTCAGATTTAGCGGGAAGCAGCGGTTGGCTTAGATGACGGCCACTAGTGACGATAACCAGTCCGGTGGGACACGCGACCTGTCTGCCAATACCATAAATAACGACGAATCTGTAACGTCACGTCCAACTAGAACGTAAGGCTGCATTGCGCTAGGAATTACTTACTGTAACAATTTATCTAATACTAGCTGACCCGGCAGACTTCGTAGTGCCTCAATCGATAAATAAAATACCTAAACTTTTGTATAAAATAAACTTAAAACAAACAAAATGAAACAAAAGAAAATTGTTATTTTTATTTAATTCCGAGCATTTTCATATTTATTCACCTTTTAAACCTTCTCTGGACTTCCCCATCAATTCAAGACCAAATTTAGCCAAAATCGGTCCAGCCGTTCTCGAGTTTTAGCGAGACTAACGAACAGCAATTCGTTTTTATATATATAGATAAATAAATTGATATATACATACCGGCTCTAATAATAAAAATGAACATGCAACTTCAAGAAATTGAAGGAGTTCTTAAAATCATGAAGCCCAAGGTCATTAATGAACACAAATGCACAAGAATTGTGCATTCGTGACACAAGCTCCCAGGATTGTAATCCGAATTTATTTGTTTTATCTAACCAACGAAATTATTTCGTATAGTTAGATAAATTGAGGAATTGTTCGCTCTGAGGAATCGTTCGAGATGATACCGGCATCTCGTTTTTACCATCGCACCGCCCGCCACCGGAGTAGAGTTCATCCATACTACCTGGAGCCACTGCGGTCATCCACAGTGCGTTTCCAGAGGTCTTTTTTGCCACGTACCATCCGGCTATGGAATGAGCTCCCCTCCACGGTGTTTCCCGAGCGGTATGACATGTCCTTCTTCAAACGAGGCTTGTGGAGAGTATTAAACGGTAGGCTGCGGCTTGGCTCTGCCCCTGGCATTGCTGAAGT
Source organism: Bombyx mori (assembly GCF_030269925.1). Lineage (NCBI taxonomy): Eukaryota > Metazoa > Arthropoda > Insecta > Lepidoptera > Bombycidae > Bombyx > Bombyx mori. The sequence goes on from NC_085130.1 coordinate 9,338,768, forward strand.
CCATGGGCGACGGTAACCACTCACCATCAGTTGGGCCGTAAGCTCGTCTGCCTACAAGGGCAATAAAAAAAAATAATAATAATATTAATAATGTATAATAATAAATATAGTCCGCAACTCAACCTAAAGACAAAGTCCCGGGAGAGATATGATTAATAGAGGAACCTCAACTAAAATAGCAAAACACCAGTGGAAGAAGAAGGCGAAGAACAAGTTACAATAAATATCGATAAGCACATCACTAGTGCAACTCGAGTTATAATCGACTAGGCAGTGACGTTCGCGTGCCCTCTAATACATTAGGTTTAGTATCGCCACGACTACACTAGCCGTGATTAGCTGTGGACGTAGTGACGGGCGAAGCGTGTAACTATATTATTACAAAATACAATCTTGGAAATGCATGTGACTAGGAGATGTATGGAAATGGTAGTGCAAGATAAAGGGGGAAGAGGTCGACCGAAGAAGAAATGGGTGGAGTATGTGAATGACGATATGAGAGAGATGAATGAGTCTTGAGATGATGGCTGATAGAAGAAAATAGAATAGAAAAATTCACTGTTTTTTTTTAGTTTACCAATGTTTTGACTACTATTAAAAAAATTAATACATAATTTTATCTTACTTTAAAAGGCAAAAATGTAACTGGTAAAAAATATAAAATAAATATTGCAATGATGATTAATATAAAAAATATTACATGTTAAATCTTAAACACACTCTCCTGTAAAATAACTAAGTTTTGAGATTATTCAGTTTTAATGCGAGAAGACGATATGTTCCTTAGTTGTTATGTTATCTTAGCTTAGTTATGTTATCTTATATGTTATCTTAGCTGGTGGTAGGGGTCCTAGGAGTCCTCATGGCTATTTGAACTTCTTTATTCTATATAATTGAAACTTGACCCTCATATCACGAGGTGAGTGGGGCGAAATTCACGTTGTGATGTCTAGAGGATCCGGTAACCACCTAAGCTCTGTTTGGCAGTGAGGTCATTCATACATCTATGCAATAAATAAATGACATACCACCTTTAAAATAAATATCAGGCCATAGAATTGGTAGCCTTAGACATAAAGTTTCCTTGTAGGGAGCTTACATGTCCTAGACACTGTTTACTGGTGGTAGGACCTGTTGTGAGTCTGCGCGGGTAGGTACCACCGTCCTGCCTATTTCTGCCGTGAAGCAGTAATGCGTTTCGGTTTGAAGGGTGGGGCAGCCGTTGTAACTATACTGAGACCTTACAACTTATATCACAAGGTGGGTGGCGCATTTACGTTGTAGATGTCTATGGGCTCCAGTAACCACTTAACACCAGGTGGGCTCTGAGCTCGTCAAACCATCTAAGCAATAAAAAATAAATAAAAAAAAGACACTAAAAACATTTTAAAAAAAAACGAAACTTTCGTAATCGTCATCGCTTCCTAACATGTGCTCTACCTTACAATTTTCTTTCGAAAGCATCGCAATATTTGGTTCAGAATATTCTTACAACGCGGCGACGTTCACACAATACTTGCAATGGAAAATAAACTTTAAAGCACCTAGTTATAAAGCTGAATTTACTTTCAAAAAAGAATTCGTGTCGTTCACAAGGTGTTATGTTAGCGTTCGAATTTCGGCGTCGAGTTAAAGAATATTGAATCAGTATTGTATTTTGCTTAGTACTTTATAGAAGTGCTTACCAGTACTCACTGGTAGGACCTCTTGTGAGTCCGCGCGGGTAGGTACCACCACCCTGCCTATTTCTGCCGTGAAGCAGTAATGCGATTCGGTTTAATGAGTAGCTGTTGTAGCTATACTGAGACCTTAGAACTCATACCTCAAGGTGGGTGACAGCATATATGTTGTAGATGTCAATGGTTTTCGGTAACCACTTAACACCGGGTGGGCTATGAGTTCGTCCACCCATATGAGCAAAAAAAAAATTAAGTTTTTTTTGTCCTATTTTCCTGTTATTCTATACAAGCCGACGCTAGTGGCTACAGACACGCTACCGGCACGGCGGCGGTGTCTTCCCGCGCCTACCTCAAGTCGTCGCTAAGAACGGTGATAGACAAACTTTGTAAATTTTAATATATTACTTAATTTATTGAAACAACTATAAAATATATATACGTGGCTCAAACTACTTTGATAAAAGCCCAATCTGAAACCTGTCAATCTTAAACGCTGCATCAGGTCTGCCAATCTTCCAAAAGTAATTCCGACCTTCAATTCCCCATGTTAAAGGCCATTCCTCATTCATCTGAGCCTCACGCACGAAAGTGGAAATGAAGTGTGGAGTTGCGTTTAGAGTAGTAAAATAACACAGCTCCATACCTCGACTGAATAAGTGGTAAAGATGATGCAGGACCTTGGAGCCGTACTGTACAGAATATACGAGTCTATTTTTACTCAAAATAAACATACTTTTACGCCAGTAAGAGCAACGCTATCTATCGTCGAATAGTAGAAACGAATATTACAAGAACTAGTAAATCGAGAACTCTCGAAAAGTGCAACGCCATCTATTATCAAATAGCAGAAACACATATCGAAACTACCCGACCTGTCAGGAATGTTCTCGATCATTGTCTGAGATGTCCTATCGACTATAAAAGCGGTGCAGAGATAAGGTCCACTTAACATTTATTGCATATCCATTGCGTAAGTTAGTAATCGGATCTACTCGAAGCGAAACAGCGAACAGATCACCTGAAGTGAAGGGGAAGAAGTGAATTACGAATTGTAAAGTGTTCTGTAAGTAAATAGAGTTTTAATTTGTACTTCAGGGGAAGTTTTATTTATTCCGAACCCAAGTGTCTAACATTCTTAAGACAGCAGTTATATGTACTGCGTTGTCTAGTTGATTACAACCTTATGTATCAAGATAAACAGCAAGACTCTTGCCGTGTGGCACGTGGCCTCCAGTAGCCACGAATCTTCCAGAAAACCGTAGAGAATAGACAGAAAGAATATCTATAGAGTGTAACTCTGCATATGTTACCAACAACCGGTCTTTTTCTGTTAAAAACCCAGTTCGTCTAATCGACGGCCGATCTCGATTCCGGTCACGGCGTGACTCAACAAAACAGAAACTGTGTGAAGTAACCAACCGTGTAATTACACGAATGTACACACAAGGGCAGCGCTGTGAGCTCGGGGGAGGAAAACTTACTTACTACTTCTAATCACAGTTTTTCTTTCATTAACAGACTTTTGGCATTTTGCAGAAGTCTCACGACTTCGAGATTTTTATTATTTAATATCAGTGGATGACCTTACAGCCTCTGTAATGATAAGTTGCAGCATGTCCTCGTTTTCATGATTAGCAATACCAAATGCACAGCGAAGGGGTAGCAACTGCTAGAGGCCATTTTAAAACCTTGTTTGATGAGGGCATGCCATATCACTTGATGAACATCTTGGGAAAGAGATAACTCCCGAGTCGATCAGCACATTGACAGCTGCGTGACAGGAATGATCCTCTGAAGACTACGAGGTCTAGCGCGTTCATAAAACATTTAATAGAGATGTATAATATTTAATTTTCTTTCTCGTCTTTAATCGTAGTAGAGTCGAGTTCTGTTACTGAGATCTCGTTGTATTTATCCGGCTTGTAGAGACTGTCGGATGTGCCGTACGTGTAGCTGGATATGCCTTTCTTGAGCAGCTCGTAGAACAAGCGCACCCGGGGGTGGTGCGGTATTTTGAACGTTTTTAGTCGTTCCAGTATTGCGTTCACCTAAAATGGATAGTTGCGATTAATTCACAATATAACTACTTGACGTGTCATTCCTTTGTATGGCAGAGCGGTGCTCGTCCACAGAAATACATGAATACTTTGAGACATAAATAGACAAGTACTACCCTTGAGAAGGATGGATAGCCGTTGTACAATACAATGGAGACTCCGACCTCATGTGTCAAAGTAGTCCGCGGTATTTCCCCCGAGTTATTAAGATATTGCATAGCTTTTATCGCGGGCTTTGAGCGCGGCGACCGAATCAAGAAATTCCGTAACGAAAGTAAAACGTAACACCCCCACTCTGCCTATCATGTAGCCGCGTTCACACGTTGCGCTTGTGTAGTGTTTGTGAATAAGAGCGCGGCGTGACGTCACACTGCATCTGCATCATGAAAAGTCTGCCCATCTCTCTCTCGCGCGGTCTAGCTTATGAGTGTGAAGGGGACAGTTTATGTTTTGCTTTTGTCAATTTTTTATAAATTTAGCGTGGTCTTATTTTATTATTGTCTAATTATACTTACATAAGTTGATAAAAATGCTATGCAATAGCTATACCGCGGCAGTCCCTGAGTGCCACACGTGTTTTTTTGTAGACATAGTTATAGTTAATGGTTAACAATGCATACATCAGGTATTACCTGACTACAGTTGTCGAGGGTACCGTCTCAGTCACGAGTGGCCAGTGGTCGCGGAGCACTGTGAACTACCCGACATGTCGCAACGAATATGGCCCCAGCAGTAAACGCGCGATTTATCTGCGGGTAACACTAAGCGCTAGATTTAAAAAAAACGTTTATCTTACGTGTTCCGTCAGCGGGACGTCTTTATTGATATTACTGAAGTCCTTCTCAAGAGTTACGACATTCGCGCACTCCTGGAACAAAACGTTTGTTTATGATGCTATGCAATAAACGTCACACGGTGATCCAATCCCAATATTCACTTGTCTCATTAATCAATAATCTAACCGATATGGACAAAATACGTCTGATATGCCAGCTTTGCCTAGATAATTAATTCTCCGGGTGCTTAATACGATTCTTAATTTATTTTTATTAGATAAATGGATGCTCGGGGCTCACCTGATGTTAAGTAGTTACCTGGAGTCCATAGACATAACAACGTGAATGCTGCAACCTCCTTCGAGACATAATATGGAAGACTCTATAGTGTTGCATAACGTATGAGCTTACAATATCACCAGCAAAACCTACTTTGATGTGCTATTGCGAAAGCTTTAGAAATGCACGACCCTGACGGGTACCAACAGTCTGCTCTACCGTAAATCAGCGTGGTTAATCACCTTACATTACCAATTCGTAAGGACAGCGACCACTATTCATCAGATGGACCATTTCGATGCAGTAATGAAATGCACATACCCCACAGCACAACATAGTACATACGAATATGTTGAGGAACATACTCAATGCTTGGTCCGCGCGCCACTAATTTCACGGATTTAAATTTCAATTATATTTCCAACACGCGACGATTATTCGCGGAGCCGTATCATTGTGGATCGTGCGGTCGTACTCAGACACTTGACGGCGCTACACTCGCGCTAAGTCTAAGATTTAAAATCTATATCTGTACTTTTGTTTGTATATCCGATTAAATGAGATCTTTGCTCAGTTGTTATGAGTACTTCAGATAAGCTTCCAGTAAACTTCCGCAACATATAGTTTACTTTTTATCGTTGCCCCGCTGACTACTCCCCGAATCCTGATCACGCAGGAGCAAGTCACCGTCGTCGCCCTAGACACGTCTTTATGGATCCATCCAGCACTAGGAGCAGGCTGAGGGACCCTGGTAACCGTACTCGTCGAACTCGACAAAGAGTTCGCCGTGCAACCTAACCCATGCATCAGCCCGCTGAGTTTCTCGCCGGATCTTCTCAGCGGGTCGCGATTCCGATCCGCTATTAGATTCATTCGCGAAGCAATTGCTCTTGAGTTGTTAGGTCTGCTTCGGAGGCGCTCGGAGAGCTGTTAGTAAATCCCACCCCTCCTGGCTGAGCCTTTGCTCGCCCACATGTCCTGGTGAAAGAGGAAAGGCCTCCGGGCCACCAGTAATACTTCAATCATTAAAAAATAAACTTACTTATTAACTTCAACTGATATGTTAATATATACTTTCGCAATATTTACCGATTCGTAATTTACTATTTATAAATAAATCATAATAACTGTAACTGAATATCCAAATTTTTTTCTTTATCTGGGAAGGAACATTTTTTTTTTTAAATATGCTTTTGTTACCACTTGTTAGGTATCGTCAGCTCGACTGCGCGTATCGCAAACCCAAAAGTTTGTGACTCCCGCAAATGTCGTACAGCTTGTTGAATCGCGACCGGATTAACAGCACCCTTTGACACGAGTCACGATGTTCGACATTACAACGTCGATTTAAATGTTCTACACGAGCCGTTATTGTCAAACGTCATAGTGATCGCAGTGGCCTTTCATCATCTATATATTTATACGTGAAGCAAAAACTTTGTATCCCTTTTTACGAAAATTGTGCGGACGGAGGAGTATGAAATTTTCCACACTTATAGAGAATATAGAGAAGAAGTGCACAATGCTAATATTTTTTTAAAATAATGCATAAAAGATACATTAAATCAATAAAGAAAACATTACACACACTACATACCATGTATTTGACGCACACACGCATGCATACTATTTATTGTCAAACTTTTGTTCTTGACGTTTGTTGTCAAATTGAGAATAAATATTGTTTGTCTTTGTTAATATTTTTTTATAGTGTGTAGTCTTGGAGAAATTTGTGATTATAGAAGTATAAAATACAATTATAATAGTGTACAAACTTACGATTCCAATTAATTATAGTCGAATTTCGACTACTGCGGAACCTCTAGTAGTTATTAAATAGCTATCGCTATTGTACCAATGTACTATTGTACATTTGTATGTACACTGTACATTTGTATGTGGTTTTACTGGTGGTAGGACCTCTTGAGTCCGCACGGGTAGATACCACCACCCTGCCTATTTCTGCCGTGAAACAGTAATGCATTTCGGTTTGAAGGGTAGGGCAGCTGTTGTAACTATACTGAGACCTTAGAACTTATATCTCAAAGTGGGTGGCGCATTTACGTTGTAGATGTCTATGGGCTCCAGTAACCACTTAACACCAGGTGGGCTGTGAGCTCGTCCACCAATCTAAGCCATAAAACAATGTACACTGTACATTTGTATGTACAATACGCTAAAAATGTAGTTGTTCAAAAATGTATCTAAAGCGCAAACTAACGCGACTTATTAGATGAAACTCCAAACTAATGCGGACCTGACTAACGTGCGGTTCTAATTCCCGACTTTGATTAATTATCATCAGATTTAAAACAAGGATTTTTAAAGATTAATTTATTAAACTTTATTTTTTTCATTTCTCTTGTATTAAACGGTTACCGGGGCCCATTGTCAACACAACGTGAATACCGCAACCCCCCTTGAAACATGAGGTCGAGGTCTCAAATGTATAACAGAATGTCTGTGACCCACCCCACTAAGGAAAAACAAGAAGAAAAGAAAAAGAAAATCCGACACATAATTTTCATTCTCAGCTTTTTTTTTGTTGTTCATATGGGTGGAGGATCTCACAGCCCACCTGGTGTGAAGTGATACTGGAGCCCATAGACATCTACAACGTAAATGCGCCACTCACCTTGAGACATAAGTTCTAAGGTCTCGGGTATAATTACAACGGCTGCCCCACCCTTCAAACCGAAACGCATTACTGCTTCATGGCACAAATAAGCAGGATGGTGGTGCCTAACCGCGCGGACTCACAAGAGGTCCTACCACCAGTAGAGTCCAGCCCAGTACCAGCTAATGTCGAACACTAACACTGATTACATTCTACCAAATGAACAGAAACAAAATAAATTTTACTAATTTCAAAATACTCTAATATTGTTATTAGCACACACAATAGCAAGCACATTACATAATTAACACCGGGTACTGTTATCGTCCCGATACAACCGGTTATCGCCCGGTTATATCCGGGCTCCTACAAAACGCTTTTGTGTACCGGTTTATTTATGGATTTTAATTAAAAAACAATACAAATTTACGTACGAAGATATATAAATCACACTGAGACAGCATTCACTGTATTTAGTGATCTGAATTGGGTGATAACATTATCTAAAATACAAGGTATGCCTTGTCTGTATGATCGTTTAAAAACTTTGTGTCTACGGAAGGTTTTTTTTATGATTGAGAGTTTACTGGTGGCCCTGAAGCCTTTCCAGTTTCACAAGGACAAGTGGGCGAGCAAGGGCTCAGCCAGAAGGGGCGGGATTTGCTAACAGCTACCCGAGCGCCTCCAAGAGAGACCTAACAACTCAAGAGTAGCTGCTTCGCGAATGAATCTACTACCGGATCGGAATCACGACTTGCTGAGAAGATTCGGGGAGAAACTCAACGGGCTGATGCTTAGGTTAGGTTGCACGTCGAACTCTTTGTCGAGTTTGACGAATACGGTTACCGGGGTCCCTACTCCTAGTATTAGAGCGGAAGGCGTCTAATGCAAGGGTTATTGGATCTGATGGATCCGTTTTTTTTTTCTACTTAAGCTGATAGCCTTGAGAGGCTATATCAGCTTCGCCTTAACTAGTAGGTGAGCTCACGGGGCTCAAACCTGATGACGTTGCTAACACGAACCCTAGCAAGAGTCGTGCTTCGCAGAATCTACCACCGGATCGGAAACGTGACCCACTGAGAAGATCCGGCGAGAAACTCAGTGGGCTGTGTCTGTGGGTTTATGGATCCGTAAGGACGTGTACGGAAAGGTATTATGAGACTCTTTCTACTAGACCAAATGTTCTACGAGCTAGCAAGCAGACTGATTACCAATATGACTGACTTCTGTATTCTTTTGTAATATTATTTTTGGAACGAAGTTCCTTATCGCGCGTTGTGAAAGGGGGCTAGACGGAAAAAATTCTTACGAAAAGTTGTCACGACACTTTTTTCTATTTAGTTTGTTATCAACAGATGTCGCTGCACGTAAATTCAACAATTCCTGAATCGCGGTGACGAGATGTTACACAGTTGATAGACGTTCTCGTATTTCTCTTGCTAAATCATGCTAACCTGGCGTAGGGATACCGTGATCATGCAGGCGGTTCCCCAGGGCGAGACTGCTCCATTGTACTGCAGAGTGGTTGAGCCTTGCGATTAATTTTATTTTATCAATAAAAAATCCTAATAAAAAATGTGTACCCGAATAATTATTTTCTTTATACCTCGGATAGAGCTTAAAATTAATATTTTTTTTATTATAAGGAACTTCGTTCCTATCCGGTGTCCCACGACACCACACAACTTTTTTATTTAGTCGAATGAGCTCAGTGGTAATCGAATTCCCGTCTACAAAGCAGTCTATGGTCCAGTCGAAAGTCCGGCGGGTAGCACGCGTCCTCACGTGACGCGTCTGCTTTAGAAACGATTAAATCTCCCACGACGCTACGCCGCTTGCACGACTACTGTAAGATTAGACGACACAAGTCATTGGAGATAGATGAATCTTCTACAATTATAAAATTATTTAAAACATATTCAACGGTATTAATTTAATCTTTTTATTTATTTTGTATTACTACGATAGATGGACAAGTCACGGCCCACCTGATGTTAAGGGGTCACCGAAGCCAATAGACCTCAATCAAGTCAATGCCACTGCCCATCTTAAGACATGAGTTCTGAGTGTCAGTTTTTACAGTATATCAACTGCCCCACCCTTCAAACAAAAACGCAATACTGCTTCACAGCAAAAATAGACAGGGTCATGGTACCCACCCGTATGGACTCACAAAACGCCCGACCACCAGAAAAATATTTTGCACATAGTTCCATAAGTTTTTATTTTTATTGCTTAGATGGGTGGACGAGCTCACAGCCCACCTGATGTTAAGTGGTTACCGGAGCCTATAGACATCTACAACGTAAATGCGCCACCCACCTTGAGATATAAGTTGTAAGGTCTCAGTATAGTTAGAACGGCTACCCCACCCTTCAAACCGAAACGCATTACTGCTTCGCGGCAGAAATAGGCGGGGTGACCCGTGCGGACTCACAAGAGGTCCTACCATAAGTAGTATAACTCTTTGTTTAAGCTATAAAGACTAGGTTATTAAGTCCAGGTAGTTGTGTGAATGAAGGAGTAATTGTAGAAGCTACTGACGAAGTGCGCGGCCGAGTGCGAGCGGCGGTGATACGCGATCGCGTGTTTAGATAGTGACGGGGTGTGGTGCAAATACACAATGATAGCGATTAATGATTTTTTCAGGACTTTTCTGTTCAGGACAGGACGTAATGAGGTGCTCGCCAAAAAACATGAATAGTGCACTATCTAAATAACAAGTTCTTGCTCAATGAAATCCTCAATAGTTATAGTTAACTACCCCTTAGTTACTACCACTAACGGTGCTTTTAGGTATCTCAAGCACCGGTCATCGTTCTCGTCGAACCCGTCGCTTGCGACGAAGGGCTCGACGAGTAAATTAACCCTCAGACGCAGCCCACTGAGTTTCTCGCCGGATCTTCTCAGTGGGTCGCGTTTCCGATCGGGTGGTAGATTCTGCGAAGCACCGCTCTTGCTATGGTTCGTGTTAGCAACGTCATCAGGTTTGAGCCCCGTGAGCTCACCTACTAGTTAAGGTGACGCTGATATAGCCTCTCAAGGCTATCAGCTTAGGTAGGAAAAAAAAAAAGGTATCGATTGTTAGTTGAAAGAGCAGAACAAAATATTCGAGTCTTTAATCAAGGCAGTTAAGAAGTCGTTAAGAGCACGTGTCCCTGAAAGCAAATGTTCCACTATACTGAGCCGATAGTAAAGTGAGCTTATCTCTGGAAGCTGCATAAGGTCGAAGCTCGGTCACAAATAAATCGAGTCTCTATCGGTCTCTGTTTTGGCGATGGCGGCTCTTTTAAAGTATTTTTTGTAACTCGGTTTACAAAAACACGATTTAGCCCCCAACGAAACGAAATTTAACATTTGCATAAGATTATTTGTAACATTTGCTCTTTAGACATTTATATGGCCAATTATTTCAGAAAATACGTGAACTCAAGTGTGGCCAAAATCAAAATGGCTCGTAGTACAATAATCCTAAACAAAGGTATACATTTTTTTATTGCCCTTGTAGGCAGACGGGCATACGGCCCACCTGATGGTAAGTGGTTACCGTCGCCCATGGACTTCAGCAATGCCAGGAGCAGACCCAAGCCGCTGCCTACCGTTATACATATTCAGTGGAAGATGACGAGTGAGCTGCTTGATATTGAGTGGCTACATTCACCCATGCACGCTCGTAATACCAACAAATTCAGTCAAGATTTAGCCATCTTCTAAAACTTCCTATAATGGAGCAGAGGCTTAACATAGAGGCGGCAAAATGTATCACAGCTTTCGATGCTCATAAAAACCAAGATATTAAAACCTTCAATAATGAGAAGTTAAAATAGAGACCCAGATATAAAATACTTCAATTCAACGGCAAAATGTCATTAAACTATAATTAATATATAACTATTATTCTGGAAACATCCCAATTCTCTTACGACATTTGTTTTTAGACTACCACTTTATAAAATCAAAATCTCTTTACATTGCCTAATCCTGAAGATAGGAGCCCACAACGACTGAATGTGAGAGCTCTCGAACCCTTATCAAAGGAACACAGATCTAAGCGAAACAAACTACTAGAGAATGCACGATAAAAACTAAGCAATACTCAGAGATAGCGCTGGCCCGGACTCAGTACTGGGTACTGGGGGGTCATTGTGATTTCAACGAAAAAATCAAACTTCTAGTTGAATCCAACAAAATAAGTTAACTATTTGTTAAAATCAATTTTAGCAGTATCTGTATCTAGCATAGGATGTATTGATAGCCTATTAACTCATTACACCTTATCAAAATAACGCACTTTGAGTACATTTTATGTCGCAGAATGGGTGGATATCTTTATTATTTCTTAAAGTCGTGGGCGTATGGTGGTTAATCGTGCAGATATTGCGCAGCACAAAACTCTTCCCAAGTCAAGCAACGAATGTGTCTCGATTCCACTCGAGCGATGACACCTCGACTCTACTGAAGCACGCCACCCGAAGTGAAGCGATGTTTGACGAGTAGTTGCTCGCATCTACTAGGTAGCGCGCTTTCGCATCGTTTGTCGTATCCGACATGTAAATATATTAATCTACAATATGTCTGACGTCACATTTGATAGTGAGGATGATGTTAAGCGGTAACAAAAATTTTTTATTTATTTTTTAATACTTAGATTGTTGGACGAGCTCACAACCGCCTAGTGTTAAGTGGTTACTGGAGCTCACAGACACCTACAATGTAAATGCACCACCCACCTTGAGATATAAGTTCTAAGGTCTCAGGTATAGTTACAACGGCTGCCCTACCCTTCAAACCGAAACGCATTACTCCTTCACGGCAGAAATAAGCGGGGTGGTGGTACCTAACCCTGCGGACTCACAAGAGGTCCTACCACTAGTAAAGACTCCTACTGCTCTGCTCCCATAAGCTGAGCGCACGCTTGAGCAAGGAGCGCAAGGTCTCAAAATTTTTTGAATAAAAGCTATCCGATCTTCCCGGCATGAAAGGGTAAACGGTATCTCTTATAGGCTAGGGTCTCCCACAAGATATTCTACCCGTGAATACATGACAACTTTAATTAAGGCTCAGTTTTCTTAAAAAATTAAAACAATATAATGTTATCTTTAGGGCATGTAAACTAAACACGAAAAAGGTTTTTAACAGAAACATATTTCGACAGTGTTTTATCGTAACAAAGTTTAATTTCTAAGTCCGTCCCTGGCATACAAACAGCGTAGTCGCCGTATCCCTGAGCTAGCGGGCTTGTCCTCCGCCATCGCTGTTAACTTTATAACAATATTCCATTCTGCAGTACTCTACTCGAACCCTCCTAAACTATTTAAAATAAACCCTATTTTGTTATTTGCATTTATTTGAAACTCTTTTTTTTTTTGTTATGTCTAAACTAAGTCTAGCAACTTCGGAGGAATCTCTGACCATGCTAATAGCTCTGTTAATAATAATAATTGTGCTCAAAACGTACAAATATAAGCGATTAGTTTTGATCCTGTTTAGCGGAAGGTTTATAACGAAGCATCACTTCAAATGTTGGGGTTATGAAGTGGCCTGTGGATCAGGAAAGCTATTAAGTATATATGTCGTGGTTAACGACTTTTAGTAATATTAAGACGTTGTTTTGACTATTATTTTAAATGATAAAATGTTGTTTTGATAAATATCACAAAATGTAGGGTAGACTCCGTAACGCCATAGTGTAAAATAGCGGTACGTGGACAGAGTCGTGGCATTCCGTGTCAGACAGTCATTCAGTCGGTATCGAACAGTCCTTCCGTCTCAGTCAGTGAGTCTCTGGCAGTCAGTCAGTCGGACTGTCGGTTTACCCTGTCATTGTGAAAGTTGTGTGTGTTGAGTTTCAATAATTATTATTCAAAAAGTTTTATTAACTTTTTATAAACCGAGTTCAACCAAATACGAGTGATGACGGAAACTACCGCTTAGCCATCCCTGGCGCTGCGCCGACATATATGTATATATACATATAATTTAAACTAATCATCGGCAAACGCAGCCTTGCTTTTTTTATTGTCATTATAATATACCTATAGAAAAAAGATGTGTGTTTCGTGGGACACCGGATAGGAACGAAGTTCCTTATTATAAAAATATTAATTTTAAGTTCTATTCGAGGTATAAAGAAAGTAACTATTCGGGTATACACTTTCTATTATGATTTTTTTATTGATAAAAATAAAATAAAAACCACTTTACAAAGTTATCAACTTTATTTTATTCACAATGATTTATAAAAAATATATAATAAAAATATGTTATTTTTTTGGACGTCATTACAAAGTTAAGTCGTACACTGTGTACATTACTAATATGTACGTCATTACAAAGTTAAGTCGTACACTGTGTGCATTACTAATAAAAATCTTACGTTACGGACGTTTTTTTACCGTTTGGGTACCCCTCCGCATCGCCCCATAAGGAACTTTGTTCCAATATTTCCGACATTTCGAATATTTACAGTTGGTAACGGACAACACGACATCAAACACAAAATTAAAGAGTAAAAGTAGTTTTAATTATCTATATATTAATACGTGAAGCAAAAACTTTGTATCCCTTTTTACGAAAATTGCGCGGACGGAGGAGTATGAAATTTTCCACACTTATAGGGAATATAGAGAAGGAGTGCACAATGCTAATATTTTTTTTAAAATAATGCATAAAAGATACATTAAATCAATAAAGAAAACATTACACACACTACATACCATGTATTTAACGCACACACACATGCATACTATTTATTGTCAAACTTTTGTTCTTGACGTCTGTTGTCAAATTGAGAATAGATTAAATATTGTTTGTCTTTGTTAATATTTTTTATAGTGTAGTCTTGGCGAAATTTGTGATTATAGAAGTGTAAAGTACAATCATAATAGTGTACAAACTTACAATTTCAATTAATTATAGTCGAATATCGACTACTGCGAGACCTCTAGTGTCTATTATTGCAACTCGGGAATATTGAAGAAAATACTATAACTATATGTACTAGAAGTAGCTGTAAAGTACTTTAAGTGGCGAGCGTGGGCTAGTTAAAGAGATTTAATCATGTCTTTTTTTCCAGCCCCAAAGGGGAATTGATAAAGGTTTAATGGCAGAATTAATCGAAATCGTCCGACAAATTTTGTTCATTGTTGGATCCTCTGAGCATTTCTCGGAAGGACTATCAAGCAGCAAAACAGTGATGAGATTCAGTCCACGGTTTCTTGGTTCATCGTTGCTTGAACTCATCTTGTCCACCTCACGCATAATACCATCTGCGCGGTATACAGCACGCGGCAGTACGCGGCACCGCGCGGCACAACGCGGCAACACGCTCCGCTCGACTATCGTTAATATTAGACGAATATTGAGGCCGAGCACTGAGTAGATGTTTGCTGAACAATTACTGTATAACAATGTTAGGGCTGATCTACGCACACATGTCTGTAGACAAACAAACTGTAACAGAAGTGTGTCTGTACATTGAAGATACATATTTATAAAATAAATACGACATGATGTCTGTATGTACCTAACCTTCAGTCGTTACTAGAGCCCGTATTCAACACAATATGAATACCGTCATCAAACCCGAGACAAAAGGTCCAATCATTTGCGTAACGGCTCTCCCACCCCATCAGTGACCTTACGACCACGACGCTTAGCGCGCCACCTATTTTTTTTTTCTTTTTTTATTGCTTAGATGGGTGGACGAGCTCACAGCCCACCTGGCGTTAAGTGGTTACTGGAGCCCATAGACATCTACAACGTAAATGCGCCACCCATCTTGAGATATAAGTTCTAAGGGTCTCAGTATAGTTACAACAGCTGCCCCACCCTTCAAACCGAAACGCATTACTGCTTCACGGCAGAAATAGGCAGGGTGGTGGTACCTACCCGTGCGGACTCACAAGAGGTCCTACCACCAGTAATTACGCAAATTATAATTTTGCGGGTTTAATTTTTATTACACGATGTTATTCCTTCACCGTGGAAGTCAATCGTGAACATTTGTTGAGTACGTATTTCATTAGAAAAATTGGTACCCGCCTGAGATTCGAATACCGGTGCATCGATCAACACGAATGCACCGGACGTCTTATCCTTTAGGCCACGACGACTTGCAAGCTCGCGTACTTTTCCTTATTGAAAGCTGATATCAAACGAAACACAACGTATACCTCCTCATGGACGACCAGGATCTTTGTGCAAGTAAACAAACACATAACATTACGACGAGAAGTTGTTGATAATAATTTCCCGAAAGTGCTTTCGTAGAATTGATTTCTTCCTTAAATCATAGTTGAAGCTGAAGCTTTTATAGTTCGTAGAAATATTGGTAGCAGTGTTCATGTTGGTTTTTCTCATCCAATCCGATACCAAACACAAAAAAGCAGGCACTAAAACAATGTTCCATTCGTTCATTCCAGACTTGTAGAAGTTTTCTATATGGAGGTAGGTTATTCTCGCGCAAAACTTAACATCTAGTGCTCTGAGGAATTGTTCGAGATGATACCGTCATCTCGTTTTTACCATCGCACCGCCCGCCACCGGAGTAGAGTTCATCCATACTACCTAGAGCCACTACATTCATCCACAGTGCGTTTCCAGAGATCTTTTTTACCACGTACCATCCGGCTTTGGAATGAGCTCCCCTCCACGGTGTTTCCTGAGCGCTATGACATGTCCTTCAAACGAGGCTTGTGGACTTTACGGTAGGCAGCAGCTTGACTCTGCCCATGGCATTGCTGAAGTCCATGGGCGACGGTAGCCACTCACCATCAGGTGGGCCGTATGCTGGTTTTAGTTAAAGATGAGAAACAATCTTCACCCCTTTGAGTTATCTAGTGGAACCTGTCCTAAGTTACCCTTTGATTATAATTTATTGTTACACATGCCATACGTACGTATTATAATAACACAATACATTGGAATGGACTTTGTTTGCAGAGAGTGTCGCCGCGGGCCGCTTACTATACGCTTACTGTCCTAATTGGTGGTGCGTAACGCGAGTTCACACACTTTATACTGTGCTACACGATTGTCGTACACGACTAGATTTTGTCGTCAGACGACTTTTAATATAATATGTTAGTTCTCATTGTTGCACTGCAAATAATAACTCACCTCCATTCATTTGTTAATTTCCAATCTTGAGCACTTGAGTTTAAGTTGGGTTATTTATATAGAATTTTGGAACCATTGATTGAAAACCGGGGAAAACGGATAGCGTAAAATGAAGGGCTCTGTAGCCCGTCGGCGCAGAGCTCAGTGTTGTGGACGCGGGTCATTGCCACCGATACGTTGTCGAGGGTCCTGCAATATCCTCCTGACTACAAAAAAAGTTCAAATGAACCGTCACGGCTTGTATTGTAAGAATATATTTTGCGTTTCATTGGACTCTAAAACTTCTTAAAGGATTTCTGCACGATTGATGAAAAATTAGCTAAGCTTTTACAATTTTAAAAGCGTAAAAGTAAAACTTATACGTTTCGACCACAAAACTCAAGATGGTCTTACAGGTGCGCTGAGCAGTTTCTAATCACAAAGAATGAATTTCACCACGATCTTCTGACTCAGTAAGACTATCTATATATATAAAAATGAATTCCTGTTCGTTGGTCTCGCTAAAACTCGAGAACGGCTGAACTGATTTGGCTAATCTTGGTCTTGTGTTATTTGTGGAAGTCCAGAGAATGTTTGAAAAGTAGATAAATATGAAAATGCTCGAAATTAAATAAAAATAACAATTTTGTTTTCACTTTGATGTGTCCCCTGTCGGACGGATTCTTTTTGTTTATTTTAAGTTTTTTTTATACAAAAGTTTAGGTCTTTTATTTATCGGTCGAGGCACTACGAAGTCTGCGGGGTCAGCTAGTTAATTAATAATTAACAAAATTGCAGCGATTCATGAAAAACGTCTTCAGAAATTCGTCAATCATTAAGTATTCGTAAGAAATCGTGTCGTCGAATTTAAAAGCGACCGTTGATCAGAGCCGTCGTGTTGAACCAAACATTTTGATGGCTAAAGCGACTACGCCGCTGGGAGTGCGGCGACAAGCCATACCTTACATACGTATGTACATTTACTCTGTATTTCATTAACAAAATACACTTTCTATTGTTTTCACGTCAAACACATACACATATAACTTTATTTGGTTTAGCCGCGATTCAATTTGTTTGTGTTCTCGCAATGGTATCGGATATTGTAAGACTTGTTATCTCACTCATTCTTATTATACGATATCTTATATCTTTAAACGAGCAATTCAAATTACTGGTGGGTGGTAGGAGTGGGTGATATAAATCGTATATAGATTCAATATCTATATATCGCAGCAATATCGTTGAATCCGATATCACCCCGCACGAAATCTATATATCGATATCAGCCGATACACGATATTGCTCGATGTGATGCGCATCGCCATATCGGGCCGATTCGTGAATCGAAATCTATATTTCGATATCAGCCGACCGATATTACCCACTCCTAGTGGGTGGACCTCTTGTGAGTCCGCGCGGATAGGTACCACCGCCCTGCCTATTTCTGCCGTGAAACAGTAATGCGTTTCGGTTTGAAGGGTGGGGCAGCCGTTGTAACTATACTTGAGACCTTAGAACTTATATCTCAAGGTGGGTGGCGCATTTACGTAGTAGATGTCTATGGGCTCCAGTAACCACTTAACACCAGGTGGGCTGTGAGCTCGTCCATCCATCTAGCAATAAAAAAAAACTTGTTTAAATATTATATAATCTGAATCTCAGAAACGGCTCCAACTATTTTTATAAAATTTAGTATACAGGGGATTTCGGGGGCGATAAATCGATCTAGCTACGATTTATTTTCAGAAAATGTTGTTTTATTCGTGTTTTCAATAATAAACTTTATCGATAATGAACTTTATGACTCTTTCCGACATCTATTGGCGAATAATAATAGTATTTGTCATAACTGAGAGCAACTAACTGCTTTAAAGATACAATAACACTAAAGCTATTTCAGCAGATGGCGTTGTTGAGCCACCCGAAGCCAATGAGTGTTTGGTTTAATGCTCGACCAAGAAAATGAATTGTTTATTTATATTATTTATGTCTTTTTAACTCACGTGTTCACTTAAAAATGCCTAAACGATCTTGGAATATTTCATCATTTTATCAATATGTAATTCGTATTTAAATATAATTTCTAAAGAACACAATTTATCAAAAAAAAACACCGATCATCGTAAATAAATATATCCATAATAGGTATTAGCACTACAAACATTATGGGGGAGCTCATAAACCGTGCCGTAAGCCGAGTCAATTAGTAGAATTATGTAATTAATTGTATATGCATTGCGCTGAGCTAATGGGATACTAGTAAGAGACCAGCCCGGTATGCTGGCCCAAGAACAGTGCTTGAATGTATGGAATGCATTTTTCCCTGAACGTGGCTTCCGACAGGTACACTAAGCATTTACTGGTGGTAGGACTTCTTGTGAGTCCCCGCGGGTAGATACCACCTCCCTGCCTATTTCTTCCGTGAAGCAGCAATGCGTTTCGGTCTGAAAGATGGGGCAGCCGTTGTAACTATACTAAGATCTTAGAATTTTTATCTCAAGGTGGGTGGCGCATTTACGTTGTAGATGTCTATGGGCTCCAGTAACCACTTAACACTAGGTGGGCTGCGAGCTCGTCCACCCATCTAAGCTATAAAAAAAAAAGTGCGTACGTACAAAGTACACATGTCAGAAGTGAAACTTTTTTCGCGAACTAATTTATAAGTCTTGCTTATATTTATACAAATCTAAAACTTTAGATTTCCGAGAATTAGGAAGGGAAAAAGGAAGATATGTTCCTGCCAAAAGTCTGTAAAATGCCAATCTCAAACCTCAGTGTTGACAATCCCATTATGTTTAAATTTCTAAATTGTAAATGACTAATATTTTGACAATTGAATTGACTAATTTAATTTCATGCTATTTGATTAATGTTCCAAATTCTTTTCATTTCATTTCAATTCCTATTAACATTTTTCACAAAAAAAATATTAAATATTAGGCTGTATGGTATGATACATTTGCCTTTCCAGTTGGAAAAATACAACAACTACCACTACTGACATTTGACAAGTAGGTACTTAATTTCAATAGTAGTTTGATGTCACTTCCGTTGCATAACTGCGTGACGTTCTGTAAAAAATTTACCCTCATGCGTCTAAAGAAGTTATACTTAAAAAAAAAAAAACATGACCCCTGTATACACAACTGCAGTCTATACTATGTATATAAACATCAGTAGATTGTAGTGTATGCAGATTGCACGACACACGGTAACCGGAAAACTTGCTAATATTTAACTTCTTAACCTTTGAACTTATCTACATAGAGTAATCGTGCCGCTAACCGTTGCTACCCGCTGTTTCGTTTGAATTACAACTTCTTCTTTTTTTATTGCCCTTGTAGGCAGACGAGCATGCGGCAGACCTGATGGTGAGTGGTTACCGTCGCCCATGGACTTCAGCAATGCCAGGGGCAGAGCCAAGCCGCTGCCTACCGTTAAGTACTCTCCACGAGCCTCGTTTGAAGAAGGACATGTCATAGCGCTCGGGAAACATCGTGGAGGGGAGCTCATTTCATAGCCGGATGGTACTTCTGTCGATTCACTTTCTTTGGTCACTTTCTGCACTAACTGTCGATTCGCTTCCTTTAGTTCAATTAAAAGTACTAGAGGTCCCGCAGTAGTCGAAATTCGACTATAATTAATTGGGATTGTAAGTTTGTACACTATTATGATTGTATTTTATACTTCTATAATCACAAATTTCGCCAAGACTACATTATAAAAAATATTAACAAAGACAAACCATATCCTATTCTTAATTTGACAACAGACGTCAAGAACAAAAGTTTGACAATAAATAGTATGCATGCGTGTGTGCGTCAAATACATGGTATGTAGTGTGTGTATGGTTTTCTTTATTGATATATTGTATCTTTTATGCATTATTTTAAAAAAATAATTAGCATTGTGCACTTCTTCTCTATGTTCTCTATAAGTGTAAAAAATTTCATACTCCTCCGTCCGCGCAATTTTCGTAAAAAGGGATACAAAGTTTTTGCTTCACGTATTAATATATAGATTTATAATGAAGTTCATTTGACATATTACGTTAGAGTATTGCAGAGTACATTGTGCATTAGTCCTTGTGCTGTGACAGAGGTGTCCATTTTGAAATGGTAGAGCAACTGAATATCCTTATTAATTCTTAACCATAATACTAAATTGTGTATTTTCATGTGTATTTATATATTATTACTTTACATGTATATTATATTGTGTGTAATTATGTGTATGTATGTATTTTATTATTTTATACATAGGTCTATTAAATTGTAGTATGTTTATTTATGCACACAAAGTCATATGTAATCTATATAAGTACCTATATTTAACATTATGTTTATTCTATATTATTGAGATGTTATTTTAAGGACGATTTTTGTTTTGATTTTGTTCTTTTTTTGTTTTGTTTTTGTTGTTTGTTATTCTTTTTTTAATGCACCTACCATGCATTACCTCTGCACCACCCTATGGTCGACTGGAAGAGAATGCCCATGGCATTAATTCCGCCTGTGTACAAGTTTTGTTTTGTGCATAAAGTATAAATAAATAATAAGCAAATAAATATCCACCTCGTGTTTCAAAGTAGATGTCTATGGACCCCTGTACACACCGCATACTTCACGAGCATAATGGCCGCGGATAGTAATGTATGTTTACAACTATCCAATCAAATTAAACTAAGAATAACGTTTAGTAAAATTGTCTCAAGTTCCTACACATACAGTACTAGAATGAAACGGCAGGTCACGACTTCCTATCTGATGCACATTTATATTTCCCCCTCAGCAATATATGCAACATGCTACACTGATCTTACGAAATATTCGACCTAATAGTAGACCGTGGACATCATTACATTATTAACGACGAGCTTATGTCTCTGTGTTTGGTAACAGATTTATAGCAGTCTTACCACCAACATCGGTGTGAGCTGAGCTACTCCGAGTTATGTCTTTGCCTCTCGTTCACATCTTGTTCAGCTATAGCTGAGCTGCATGACCGAAAGAGACAAAAACATTACATAGCCAAGGTTAAGCTTAGTTTTTTTTTATAAATTAACAGATAGAGATTACTTATCTTGATCAGCTAGTCGCAGTAAACCTGGCATTGCTGACGTCCATGAGCGACGGTGACCACTTGCCATCAGGTGGGCCGTATGCTCATCTACCTACAAAGGCAATAAAAAAAATAAAAACTAAGTCTGGCCACATCTGCCTATCCAGCATCCATTCAAAATAGAGGCTTCTCTATTTAACGATTTTAATTTATGAAACATTCATGAAACATTCAATGCGATACTTGTGGTGAAACGAACCAAGAACAGGTCATCTCTTGTTTACTCCCTTTTGATTCCTGGATAAAAATACAAAAAAATAATTAAATAAATAATGTAAATCTTAAGGCACTGTAACGGCAGTGTCCACGGCTGAAGCCACCAGCAGTTGGAAGTCTAGAAAGAGAGAGAGAGAGACCGCCTCGAAATGGTTCATGAAAAAACGACATTTGTTTCTGCAGAAAGTTCTGAACCCAGATCGAGCTTTCTAAGTTGTTGGGCGAAACGCTTCGCTCTCTAAGCCTACCGAACCACTGGAATAACGACAGCTGAACCAGGATAATACACGCCGGTAGTCTCGTGGGCTAGACCTCAACATTTTAAATAAATACTGGTGGCAGGACGTCTTGTGAGTCCGCACGGGTAGGTACCACCACCCTGCCTATTTCTGCCGTGAAGCAGTAATGCGTTTCGGTTTAAAGGGCAGGGCAGCCGTTGTAACTATACTGAGACCTTAAAAGTTATATCTCAAGGTGGGTGGCGCATTTACGTTGTAGATGTCTATGGACTCCAGTAACCACTTAACACCAGGCGGACTGTGAGCTCATCCACCCATCTAAGCAATAAAAATACCAACTTATCATTTAAGCACGAAAAACTTTACCAAAGGCCCGCTCCCTCAATATATCGCTGGTAACTAAATTCAAAATGAAACAGCTATCGTCGAGGCTAGCGAGGACAAACTCACAAAACCAATGCTGTAATCATGTAGAGAATATACACAAAGAGTTTATCAGATGAAGTGCCGTAGAGAAATTATACAAATTGAATAACCAATCATTTTCAATTATCTAGTATTGGAGGCGCAATCTCCGGCGAACGCCACAAAGGGCTCGCCGGGACGATTGTGCCAATTCGTGTCACTTCCAGCCGACGGGGGGAGGGCGCCGCAAGAGGGACGCAGGGAGAGGGACAAAGCTTCCCGAAAATTGTCTCCTTTCATTTCTAAATATGAAAACAGCGGCCATATTCAGAGAAACGTCAAAAAAAATTGATTATATAATTTGTTTGGTTATTTTAATTATTTAAAGATAGATTTACAATTATTTTTAAAGGTCGGGAACCCTATAAAAGCCCACTGTTAGAAGCGATGATAAGCGCTGAAGCTATATATCGCTCTTTAGTTTTATTAATTAGACACTTCATCGTGTTAATGCCGGGCAACTACCGGAGCACCAACGCGGCCGCCCACCTCGACGTGAGATTGAAGTGAGAATGGCATTAGCACGTCGGCTTCATTATATATATTTGTTCCCGGAACGGCCTCTTGTAAGCTCCTGCCCGTTCCTGCCGTGATGCATGGTAGGTAGTAGTATATTTTTTTATTGCTTAAGTGCAACCGCACCTCAGCCCCCGCCGTGATATGAGGGATCCACACCCCGCATTCGATCTACTCTATCCTCTATCTATCTATTTCGCAAAAAAAACCTTTTAAAATATACTGATCCAAATATACTTTCAGTCTCAAAGCTGCTCCAGACAGAACAAGAATGCTGACTTAGCTAAGAGCGGGCCCAGCCTAAGGTATATATGCACCTTAGACTTTTACAAACATTGCAAACAGATTTAGCATCACACAATGTAATATTCAGTAGTTCGGAGTAATAACAGTGGAATCCTCAGAGGATCCACATCCACAGAAGGCGCGGGGAGAGGACGATGGGTTGGGGGAGGGGATGTACACTCGATATTAATCTAACGCCGTTTGATTATTGTATTGTTAGCGCAGCGGTAGCAGCATACCTACCGACCGAGACCTGGTAGTGTGCAAACTCCGATACCAAAATTAGATCTTATTATCCGACCGATCGTAAATTTAGGGTGCTCATTAGGATTTCCACCTATTTACTGTTACTAGTGGTCCCGCAGTAGTCGAAATTTGACTATAAATAATTGAAATTATAAGTTTGAACATTATTAACCATAGTCTAATAGTCTTTGACAATAGAACCATCTATTGTCAAAGACTATTTATTATACTTCTATAATCACAGATTTCGCCAAGACTACACTTTAGACAAATATTAACAAAGGCAAACAATAGGTATTTAATCTATTCTCAATTTGACCATAGACTTTATGCAATAAGAAAAGTTTGACAATAAACAAATAGTATGCATGCATGTGTGTGTCAAATACATGGTAGTGTGTGTAATGTTTTCTTTATTGATTCAATGTATCTTTTATGCATTATTTAAAAAAATATTAGCATTGTGCACTCCTTCTCTATATTCCCTATAAGTGTGGAAAATTTCATACTTCTCCGTCCGCGCAATTTTCGTAAAAAGGGATACAAAGTTTTTGCTTCACGTATTAATTTACTGTTATAAACGTATTCAGATGCTAAAATAGAAAATTTCTAAAGTTTTTGTTGTCGAACTTTGATTTTGAGTCACCCAGGAATAATTTTATGTGTGGTTAAAATTTCGACTCTACAAAATTACTACTCTATAAAAATGATTCGCTATTCGCTTCGATTTTATTGAGAAGAAAAGAAAAGTCGTAGTCACAATTGTCACTCACAATACGGTCACATTTACCTGCACGATGCTATTCCTTGACGATAAATCTTTCATATTCCTTCATTGTGAGTCTTCGTTAGGTAGGTTCTAGAGCAGGGCGGCCCGTGAGCTCAACTCTCGGTGAGTCCCATCAATAAAACGTTGTTATTCAAAACCACATTTTAGTTTGACCTAATTCCTCACATGGCAACGTGACGCACTCGCGAGGAACCTACAAGCTGGTAATTTCTGAGAGTGATTACACGCCAAGTGAGGGAGGGAATGACTCGCCGGTGGAATCACAATGAGGAATCTATTTACGTGCCTTCAATGTATCAAAATATCGTTAAATTTCTTGAAAAGCTTATCACGATGACGTCACAACATATATTTTTGTTTACTAGAGGTTATACCGTGGTACCTAATTTTACAAAGATGCAACTTGTTGTTACTGTAAATATGTTGTATGAGAGACCAGCTCATAGCCTACTTGCTATTGAACTATTAAACGCCTACCTTGCGGACCTTGCCTCCTGTTGGTAGGCAGCGGCTTGGCTCGGCCCTTGGCATTGGTGACGTCCATGAGTGACTATTCACCATCAGGTGGGCCGTATGCTCGTCTGCCTACAAGGGCAATAAAAAAACCTACAAGTGATGTAGATTGCCTCTTCGTAACAAGGTAACATTACACAAGACCTGCAAAACGTATGGTTATGACTTCTCCAAGAGCAGTGTTCACTAGCTCCCGGCCATAGAGACACCCTCTTGTCCATTTAATCCCGTTTTGTAGGGAGCCTTCGAAGTACCGTGGTATGTGAGAAATGCAGATCTATACGATGATCTCGGAATCAAGCTAGACAGCGTCAGAACGCTTCTTCGAAAAAACGGTGCAATACAATAACCCTCTTATCGTGGACGCCTCTAATTATACATATTATTATACCAGACGACATGGCAACCCACAAGCGCCTCATGGAACTCGTTGAATGTGAAGATCTTGATCTGTAATTAATTTAACCCATGGATACAACCCAACGAGTTTCTCCCCAGATCTTCTTAAAGACTGGGGATTTCAACGATAGATTTAGCGATGCACTGCTCTTACTAGGTCTAGTGTCGGCAATCACTTATCTCAATTCTCTCAGGCCTTACCCCGTGAGCTTGCATACCAAACTGGCCAAATGAATAGCCTCTCGAGGCAACCAGCAATTAGTTTATGAGCACGTGTTGTGTATCTCAAAAATGAGTACCAACCCACGGGACTTGAAGACCACTTAAGTCGTATCGCTTGACACGAGACGACACGCTGTGCGCGAGGACTCTGAGCATCTCACTTCTTACAAGTATCCACATTCTGCTCTGGAAGGAAATCTGCTCTCTCCGGCAATTTTCATGCACTATAACATTACCTAGTTCTAACGAAAAAAGACTTAGTCGTAGGCAGCGTCTTAACTGTGCCCCAGGCATGTCGATTTTCTAACTTACTAAAATTCAAATATCATCAAATAACACTAAATCCTTAAAACAAAAATACCTTTGTATTATCTATTTTCTAATTTCCATTAATTAAGAAAAAACACAAATAACAAAAAGCCTCATTGGATGTGATTTAGTTAAAAACTTATAAAACAAATATTCTTTTGTTAAAACTTTTTAATAGCGACGGCGAGTGGAGACATTTTGTCAAATTAAAAACAATATTTCTTTGATGAAGATGTCTATAAACGGCATGCTCTCGTTAATACGAAACTCCATATATAAACTTCGTTATAACGAAATTATCAAGGTTTATTTGAGCTGTCCTTATTGGTGGTGGGACCTCTTGAGTCCGCGCGGGTAGGTACCACCACCCCGCCTATTTCTGCCGTGAAGCAATAATGCGTTTCGGTTTGAAGGGTGGGGCAGCCGTTGTAACTATACTTGAGACGTTAGAGCTTATATCTCAAGGTGGGTGGCGCTTTTACGTTGTAGATGTCTATGGGCTCCAGTAACCACTTAACACCAGGTGGGCTGTGAGCTCGTCTACCCATCTAAGCAATAAAAAAAATCCTTATGCTGTCTCATTGGTCGCGGTATCTAGATCAAACTCTAGGCTAGAACAACAGGCTATTACAGAGAGATCATGACGCTCGGCATTGAGGTGAACGAGGCCAGGAGGACACCATACTATACAATGACTTGGGTTAGTTTAGGTGACCTACACTATAAGATATTTCTTTAATTGTTCAAAAGTTAAGGTCCCGATGTCGAGCCCAGCTCCTCGAAGGTCGTCTCCGAGCTCATACAGCAGCGACTTCAGTAACGACAGACCCGACCTTCCGCTTCTTATACTTGGGCTATTTTATTGACGTGACAACGTCTTATAATTCGATGGAGCCGAATGCACGCACGAAAAAACATGACTCATGCGGCGTTACCTCGCTCGGAGGCGTTTCATTTAAGGCTTGAAGTGCAAACGAGAGCGCGCAACGAGCGACAAAGAGGCACAATCGGCCTCCGCGTTCGACAGCGTTCGACATCTGTCTCTCTCCTACTTGAGTGAGCGATGCATCCGCGTGGACAGCTGCTATACAATAATACATTTACATGTTTTCGTCAAGTATGAAGTTCAGTGAAAAGTGAATGTGGTGTCAATTGTTTATAGCAACGATAATTGCGATAATTTGAAAAATGAAACCATTCCATCAGTGTTTTCTTATGACGTTGTCACGTTCAACTATCGTCAGTAAACCGACTTTACAGACAACCGATTATTTTATAATCTAAAAAGCATTTTTACTATTTCGTACATTTTTTCCACAACATGTAAAAATCGTTTTAAACGACTTCGCGACGACGACTTAGAGACGACTATATAAATACGAATCGTAATAAATATTCGTCGCAACATCGGACGAGGTAGGGGAGCGAGGCCGGGGCGGTGTGCGGGGCGAGAGGGGGCACTCCAATAATTAGCTGGAAATAAACACGAGAGAGCATTCAAATAAAAGTGTGTCTTGGGACCTACAGGTAGACGCTGTTGTTCTGTATAATTTATTGTAGAGTCGCTGTCGCTATATATAGGTTATTGAAGAAAGTAAGCGGGCTCGTTCAAAATATATGCCATCAGCATATTTAATGGAATTGCATACTTATATGAGCGTGTCGTATTCTATTATTTGTCGAACATTGATCTATTTGAGCATCGTTTTCTATTATATATTGTATTACATGCGTAATTTCAAGTGATAAGACTTTTTTTTGGAGTTTACTCCTTAAGAATCGATTTACATATATAGGCCCGGGGTATGAAAATTATGGGGACCAAAATCGTACTAGAGAGTATAGCATGTCACACGAAATGCGTTATGCGCCTGATTGGCTCCTGATTGGCGCGCGCACGCATCACCATTGCCAGGTGATGCGTGCGCGCGCCAATCAGGAGCCAACGCGCGGCCGCGTTATCGCAGGTGACGCCGGGCTGCTGCGCCGGCAGTCCGCCACAAAGCCTCGTACTGATCGCGCGTTTCTCTCATTATTGTATTTTCATATATTTGTTAGTCGTTTGTTTTGTGTCTCGTTAATTTGTTAATAATCTGTAGTGTATCGTGTTGTCGTAATATAGAACTATTTCTCGTATTGTTTCGTTTAATTTACCGACATCGTTTTGCTTGTGGCCGGACGCCGTTCGGGTTCGATTCCTGAACGTATCAACTGTTAGTGGGTTGATACCCGAATATAACCCGCTACAAATC
Organism: Bombyx mori; assembly: GCF_030269925.1. Lineage (NCBI taxonomy): Eukaryota > Metazoa > Arthropoda > Insecta > Lepidoptera > Bombycidae > Bombyx > Bombyx mori. The sequence goes on from NC_085130.1 coordinate 9,366,851, forward strand.
ATTTATTAATAAAGCTTATTAAATATAAACAATTCCTTCTATCAGTGAATGGACAACTTATATATTAATTGTAAAAGTGAATTATATAGACTTACTTAATTACCGCATCCACGTGTTCCGCAACTCCCGGATCATTCTCACTAGAATACGTAACTTCCATATTTTACTGTATTCAACTGACACAAATTTATATTTATATCCAGTAAACTCCAGTCGTGCGTCGGAGCGGACACACACACTTTTTTTTTTTTTTCGGGTACAGGGCCGAACCTCCTACGAGGTCCCCGCGCAAAAGGGGCGCGCGGGGTATGTGAGACTCAACGATCTGCATGGTGTTGTGAGCAGACCGCGGGCCCAAGGATTTTAGTACCCACCCACTAAACGACTCCCCTGCACTCTTACACCCGACGTCCGATCCCCTCCGAGGTCAGAACCCGGATGAGGTAGGGGGGCTACCGCGGTCAACACTACAACCAGACGGCGCGGCTCACCCCAAGGACGCCCAGCCGACGGAGCCTTCGAGGCGAATCGAAGGCTCTGAAACGTCGGCCGTCTCGGTACGGCAGCCCGTCGGGCCGCCCAGACGGTACCGCTGGTGTCCCGGAATACCCCGCTGGACCAGAACCAGCCTGCCGGGTCGGGACGCGATACACCGTCGACCGGTCGCTCTATTCACTCCACGGCAGCGCGCTAGAGTGCTGGTAGCGCGCCGCGCGGCCTCACCCCCTCAGGTCGCCCCTTGACCTTCACCGGGGGGAAGCCGCCACCTACAGTCAAGTGATAAGACTGCCTTTTGTGTTTTTTTTTTTTTGGTGCTTTTAGACACTACAAGCACCGGTCACAGTCCTCGTCGAACCCGTCGCTTGCGACGAAGGGCTTGATGAGCGAATTAACCCACAGACAGCCCACTGAGTTTCTCGGCGGATCTTCTCAGTGGGTCGCGTTTCCGACCCGGTGGTAGATTCTGCGAAGCACTGCTCTTGCTAGGGTCAGTGTTAGCAACAGTCAGGTTTGAGCCCCGTGAGCTCACCTACACACGCTAGAGTAAGCTGAAATAGCCTCTCAAGGCTATCAGCATAGGTAGGAAAAAAAAACGTTTTTTTTATTGCTTAAATGAGTGGACTAGCTCACAGCCCACCTCGTATTAAGTAGTTACTGGAGCCCATAGACATCCACAACGTAAATGCGCCACCCACCTTGAGATATAAGTTCTAAGGTCTCAAGTATATAGGTAGTTACAACGCTTCAAACCGAAACGCGTTACTGCTTCACGGTAGAAATAGGCAGAGTGGTGGTACCCATCCGCACGGACACACAAGAGGTCTTACCACCAGTAAAATATAAATCAAGATAAGAAACTGGAACCACAGCAGTTAATTAACTGAAGAGTTTGGACATCGACACGCCCGTGTGAACAATAACACAAATATTAAATACATGTATAATTTCGTTATTACATTTATCATCGGTGATAACAACAGCTGTGGCACTTCTGAATTTGTAAAATAAAAATAGTAAACCACAGATTGCTGGTGGTAGGACCTCTTGTGAGTCCGCACGGGTAGGTACCACCACCCTGCCTATTTCTGCCGTGAAGCAGTAATGCGTTTCGGCTTGAAGGGTAGCGCAGCCGTTGTAACTATACTGAGACCTTAGAACTTATATCTCAAGGTGGGTGACGCATTTACATCGTAAATGTCTATGGGCTCCAGTAATTACTTAAGATTCTTACATATCATGTGGGCTGTGAGTTCGTCCACCGACATAAGCAATAAAAAAAAATTGCAACTCTAAATATCGTACTCAAAATAATTTGTGAACCATATAATAATAAAATGTTAGATGGGTAGGTGAATAATATACAGATGTGCGTCAAATTGTAAAGACAGAGTCACGTGTCGCGGAACCTCGCGAGAGTTGTCAGTCTCGCGTCGACGCTGTATTGACACCGCACCTCGCACCACAGAGCACGCGCACTACAGAAGGACCACTCTACCCACTACCCTATACGAACACGGACCGACATTATATTTATTACACAGATGAATGAACGAACCCGAAGTCTCAAATGTTCAGCTGTTTGGAATATTTGGTGATCTTCACCGTAATGGTAAACAGTCGACGTTGCTGAATACGTCATTACGGATCCTCCGTATCCATTAACGGTGTTTTTAGGTACCACAAGCAAGGGGCACCGTCCTTGTCGGTTCGACAAGTGAATTAACCCATAGATACAGCTCAATGAGTTTCTCGCCGGATCTTCTCAGTGGGTCGCGTTTCCGATCCGGTGGTAGATTCTGCGAAGCACTGCTCTTGCTAGGGTCAGTGTTAGCAATACTCCGGTTTGAGCCCGGTGTGAGCTCACCTACACACGTTAGGCTGAAGCTGAAATAGCCTCTCAAGGCTATCAGCCTGGGTAGAAAAAAAATCGTAGTTTTTTTAATATCAATCGAACCGTTTTTAGTCCGCGGGGCTATTCCAAATACGCGCGGACGGGTGACCGGAGAAGCCATTACCAAATGCATGTTCATAATCAGTCAGCGGAAATTTAATATCGAGGTAGTCCTGGCCCCAAACTAGAATGCCCTATACTTCTACTATACATACTTTTATACGTTTAAATATTACGTACATATTATATTATGAAGATAATATTATATTTATGTTAAACTTAATAATTAGTATTTATGTAAGTTTATTTTTATTTTATAGTATGTATACTATGTATTAAATTGCAATTATTTGAAGTTTTTATTGTTGTACATATCGTCCTTAAAAACATAAGTCGCTACTTTTGTACGTGTTATATATTTTTCATGTTAATGTTATTGAATTTTTTTGTATCCAATCGGGTTTAATAAATAAACAACTAATGATTGTAATATAGAGTGACTGATATGACGACCACGATATTCAGCATGCTCTTTTTCTTGACAACGATGTATTGGCGGGCTCCAACGTTTGATCTTGTAGCAAAACGTATTTCTTTCCTCAGTATACCGGCGGTAGTCATGTTGTTATGGGGACCGCGTACCGCTTTAAAAGCATAACCGGGCTCACAGAACACTTCACTACAAGTATGGTTTTCTAACCTTCTGTAGAGCAAGCGTGCTGTGTCCGACGCGTAGAGCTGTAAAAGGGTTTCGTTGTTCGCGGCGGGTTATTGATAAGGCGCCAGTCGCTCGCTCAATAGTTTATTCCGTTCCATTTGTAGGCCCACACCTGTATCTGGCTCCCGGTGAACCCTCTGTGGGCTCTGTGGACCAACCAGTGTGTGGAATGGAATCATAGATCAGCATCATCTTGGAACAAAATCGAACCGACAAAAAATAAATAAATAAATTTGTAGTTTTCGAGGGAAATGTTCATACATAAAAATAAAATGGTTTTTTTTTTTTATAGCTTAGATGTGTGGATGAGCTCACAGCCCACCTGGTGTTATGTGGTTACTGGAGCCCATAGACGTCTACAACGTAAATGCTCCACACACCTTGAGATATAAGTTTTAAGGTCTCAGTATAGTTACAACGGCTGCCCCGCCCTTCAAACCGAAACGTATTGATGCTTCACGGCAGAAATAGGCGGGCCGGTGGTACCTACCCGTGCGGACTCGCAACAGGTCCTACCACCAGTAATTACGCAAATTATAATTTTTTTGATTTTTATTACACGATGTTATTCCTTCACCGTGGAAGTCAATCGTGAACATTTGTTAAGTACGTATTTCATTAGGAAAATTGGTACCCGCCTGCGGGATTCGAACACCGATGCATCGCTAGATACGAATGCACCGGACGTCTTATCCTTTAGGCCACGACGACTTCATGGATTCACTTTATTTAATTTTAATCACTTCAACTTGTAAATTGAATATCGAAATTCTTTCGTAATGAAGCTGACCGTTGCTGACCGTTGCTGATAAGGAGTATCAATGTAAGCGAGCGCTCGTGTGAGCGTGGCGCAGAATACCTAAGTACATACATACAGGGTTGCAAGTAACGCTCATACGACGCTAGTTGCTCGCTCCCTTAGTGTGTGGTGCGAGGCACGAGAGGTAATATTTACAGTTGTGCTAAATAAAATTAATATTTAGTAATTTTATATGTAATATTCAATATTAAAATATTTACAACTTGTTCAAAGTCAACAACTCGTTGACAACAACATGATTTGTTACTACTGTATACATAAATCAACAATGTAAACATAACACATAATATGATTGCACCGCAGCCTCTGTAGCCTTAGTAGTTCAAATAAAAATAAACTCTATTGTGGGCGATTTGATATGATTTTATCAAATCATCATAAAACGAAGTAAAAATAATAATTCTTTAAAGTCGTGCTTCGCTGAAGCTTGCAAGAACAAGAGCATAGGTCGAGTCTTGGCTTAGAGAGGGCCTACAATATGGAGAGGTATCCTGAAAGTCTCTCCAGTTCGGGGAGGTGTTAAGGGTGGGGTACACATATATATAAACTGGACATCTTAGTTCTTGAATCACGGAAACTATGTCAAGTTTCGTAATTGCTTGTGTTAAGGCTTGTTGGATGTCTCCACGAGTCAGTAGCGCCACCCTGCAGGTGCGGCGTGACCCGTCGGTAGGGACCACCAAAACGCTTATATCTCAGAGCACGTCCAGTGTGAAGGCTCGTGGTGTCCATTAGGTCGCGGTCATACGCGACCTCACCAACAAAACGACACTAACTGTTTCGACACAATTTCATTACAATACTGTTACGCGCTGGGGTTCGGGAAAAATAAATGTTCCACCAAAGTACAACTAAAAACTGTATTCAACACTTAGAACACTTAAAAAACTTTAAAACTCTCAATTCGCTTTTTTCCGCTTCGCTTCAAGTGATCCATTCGCTGTTTCGCCTCAGATTACTTCGTTCAGATTACTAACTGACTGCGTGCCATCTCTGCAACGCTTTTATAGCCGATACCACATCCCTAGAATTATCGAGAAGATTCCACACATTTCTAGTATTGTGTTTCCGCTATCTGACAATAGATGGCGTTGTACTTCTCGAGCGTTCTAGGTGCTACTAGATCCTTCGATATTCGTTTGACTACTCGGCGATAGATGGCGTTACTATTAACGGTGTAACAATACATTCACGCATGTCTCTGAATACATAGTTCAATTCAACTCTGTAACATTTTGAACAGTACAATAGTGACGTTTGCGCTATTCCTCTGTTACGAGGTGAATATTTACGTGAATTCCGATTTGTCCGCTAAATTTTGTACTGTATATTGAATCGATATTGTAAGGGACTTCGGTTCCCTCTGTATTTTATACCGTATGTTCCATGGGGAGTGCTCTGAGGAATTGTTCGAGATGATACCAGCATCTCGTTTTTACCATCGCACCGCCCGCCACCGGAGTAGAGTTCATCCATACTACCTGGAGCCACTGCGGTCATCCACAGTGCGTTTCCAGAGATCTTTTTTGCCACGTACCATCCGGCTATGGAATGAGCTCCCCTCCACGGTGTTTCCCGAGCGCTATGACATGTCCTTCTTCAAACGAGGCTTGTGGAGAGTATTAAGCGGTAGGCAGCGGCTTGGCTCTGCCCCTGGCATTTCTGAAGTCCATGGGCGACGGTAACCACTCACCATCAGGTGGGCCGTATGCCCGTCTGCCTACAAAGGCAATAAATAAAAAAAAAGTTTTCACATATACGTGATTCATTCTCAATACCTAGCTTGACTTTTCCAGTCAATAGTGTCTTCCTAGAGACAATATTGACACCAACAAGGTCTGGAATTTTCTCCACTACTATTGCATACTTTGTAAGCTACTCAGTAAGCGACGGATAATAGATTGATTGCTGTCCTGATTTTGTCAACGGCAGACTTGTACAGACTGCTCGGCGGATCGATAGCAACAGCCTTGTGTATAATTTGTCCAACGGAAACTAAGACTAGAGTGCCAGCCCCAGCGACTCATGCGCCGATGCCTTCTCGAGTGCTCTGAGTGTAGCCCATTACTGTCAAGCGTCGATGCTGAATGTAAACGCTAAACACGAGAGGGTGCAGTTAAGCCACGAGTGTTTCTTTGACGACTTACCGCTTACTACTTGTACACTTTGCTGGGCCTACAGCACCGTTGTTGGAGTCCACACGAGAATAACGACGTCTTTGTTCAAAGTTCGTGAATAAGTTCTTATAGAGTGACCTCAATAAATTCAAACGCCGAAGTAAAATGTAATTTATTGATGGTAGGACCTCTTGTGAGTCCGTGCAGGTGGGCACCACCACCCTGCCTATTTCTACCGTAAAGCAGTAATGCGTTTCGGTTTGAAGGGTGGGGCAGCCGTTGTAACTATACTTGAGATCTTACAACTTATATCTCAAGGTGGGTGGCGCATTTACGTTGTATATGTCTATAGGCTCCAGTAACCACTTAACAACAGGTGGGTTGTGAGCTCGCCCACTCATCTAAACAATAAATAAAATAAATAAATAAATAAATAAAAAATATCATTTTGATCGCGTCCAAGTTCTGTTTTAGATGTTGTATTTTTAAGCCCAACACTAAGGGTTCGGTTAAGTTAGATGACACCCAGATTGTGACCCAGCGGAGTACCTCGGAACACCAGCGGCGTCGCCCGGGTGGCCTAACGGGCCACGGTACCGTCGAACCGCGGAGACCGGCATCGTTGGTTGTCGTTGGTCAAATATGCTCGAGGTGGCACCGCGAGTCTTGTTGTAGTGCTGGTCGCGGGAATCCTTATATTTCTGAACCCGGGTGGAGATCGGACGTCGGGTGAGGGAATTCTAGGGCAGTTGTTTGGTGGGTAGGGCCCAAAATGCATCCTTGGGCCCGCGGTCTGCTCCCAACATCGACAGACCATCAAGTCCCACATACCCCGCGTGCCCTCTAAGCGCGGACACGTCGTATAAGGTTCCATCCCCGCAACAAATGACCCTTCTGTAACCTCATCAGTCAGTCGCATTTCATAATCCACTTACAGATTCATCCAACTGACTGTTTCTACTAAACAAAAAGTGTTTGGCCCAGCTACAACATTAAGTTCACGTAAACAATTCGCAGCGGTAGTGGTAGGTATAGTGCTGCTATATATTGACATAAATATTGACCAGATGATGAGTTGTCGTCGTACATTGGAGCCACGCGCTTGGCCCCGGGCTCGTTCACGCTCTGTGAACTGTTTTAACGACCGGGAACTTACCGGCCGCATCGACACCCAGGTACAGTACATACACACTCCTGGCATAGTGGCAGGAACACCAAATGTGGTGAAATACAAAATTCGAATCTACTGATTTCTCAAAATTGTAAAACGAATTTATTTTACGAATAGTCTTAGTGTTTGAATTCGGAACGTCAAAAGTGTCAACGAGCGACATCCACTATGACACTTTTCCCTTTTTATTTCCAGCCGCCAAGGGCGACACATCTATTTCATATTTCTTATATTCATTCATATATCTTTAATTTGTCACTTATGAATTAATAAAAACTAGATGTGCCGTAGTAGTCGAAATTCGACTATAATTAATTGGAATTGTAAGTTTGTACACTATTATGATTGTATTTTATACTTCTATAATCACAAATTTCGCCAAGACTACACTATAAAAAATATTAAAAAAGACAAACAATATTTAATCTATTCTCATTTTGACAACAGATGTCAAGAACAAAAGTTTGACAATAAATAGTATGCAATATGCATGCGTGTGTGCGTTAAATACATGGTATGTAGTGTGTGTAATGTTTTCTTTATTGATTTAATGTATCTTTTATGCATTATTTAAAAAAAATATTAGCATTGTGCACTTCTTCTCTATATCCTCTATAAGTGTGGAAAATTTCATACCCCTCCGTCCGCGCAATTTTCGTAAAAAGGGATACAAAGTTCACGTATTAATATATAGATATCAAACTAATAATACACTCTTATTCACCACAACGCAACACCTAGTCAACATTCCGTGCAGCGGAAAAATCACTATATTTATGTAAAGCGTATGAAAATTATCTTTTTAATTCATTATTACTTTATTAGGATCCTGTAGACAAAGACATGAACATATGAATAGGTATCAAAATATCCTTTGCTTTTCAATTATAACTATAAGTTTCTATCCGAAACACGAAAATAGTACATGTAGCAAATATTCATGACAATGAAAAAATCTCTTTTATTTCACAACTCTTTTTAAAATTTAATGTAAAACATAATTCTTTTTAATACATACTCGTACTACGTTGACGATATTTTAAATTAAATCAACGCTACGATGCTACGGTGCCGCGTTGCTACGATGCTACGGCGTAGATCTGTTACGACTACGAGGTTACCGGTGGACATAGGGCTGCCGATTAGATTATTTATTGCTAATATTTTGATGCCTCCAATGAACACTACGCTAACTCCAAATTCGTAGATTTACAGGAGGAGCGTTTAAACGAAAAAAGTTTATTTATTTATTTAATACGTTGCACCAACAAAGTGATCATCAATACAAAACATTGACAAATTGACAAAATTTCATGGCAGATGTCACCTCAATTATAGGTGCAATCGACATTGCATTAACATCAAAAATAAAAATAAAATATACAGCTAAGATTTGGATACATTTCATTCATTCATTGCTTAAGATTAATTTAATTGGGAGATGATCCGTGACAGATTTTTCCTGTAAGTAGTGAGACAATTTATAAAAAAACATCTATAGTAGATAAAATCTTTATAATTGCAGTTATATTTACGGTTTTTTTTGTGTAACTAGCTGATTTAATCTTGCTTCGAACCCCATCAATAATGATTAATCGTAATACTTTTAACATAGTGAAACGATTTGCGTGGAAAACAAAAATTTCAAAATTTTGAGTTTGAGTAGTGTTCATTGGAGGCATCGATTTGATATTTTCTAAGTAATTTATCACCAAGACAGCTGCCATGACAAACAATACTAAATTAATAAAAAAAAAATAGCCTATACAATTTGTTGCTGCAAATTGTACATTACAGCTTATGTATTAGGATTGATTTTTTTTTGTCCGTAACTACTTTATTGCCTTACATCTGTTTGTTTTCGTTGCAAAAAGCTTGAGACTTTACTACCTATTTATTTACCTACCCTAGACGATTTAGTAAAATCTACATAATCGCTATGAACAAGTATTATAATTCATGAAAAGAAAAATACTGTAATGGCACAGAAAATATTGTTCGCACAACTTTCAAGATTTGAAATATCAACTTTTTTTTTATTTATTGCTTAGGTTGGTGGACGAGCTCACAGCCCACCTGATGTTAAGTGGTTACTGGAACCCATAGACATCCACGACGTAAATGCGCCACCCACCTTGAGATATAAGTTCTAAGGTCTCAAGTATAGTTACTATATATAATTTATTGAACCATGACCGTGACCAGCAACCAACTAACTGTAACTAACTATAAAATATATCCAACATCAGAAACCTTAAAAGATTAAAATAAGATCCGACAAGTTAAGCTGTATATTATATTCCTCATAAATTATAATATTCTTATCTAGTAATTGTATCTGTTTCCTTTGACATTCACAAAAGTTTTGCTCTGAGCCAATGTCATTCTCGAGTCGCACGTTTTAAATAAATGCGTATCGTAACTATTAATCAATCAAGTGTACGTCGTACAAAAGGCGAATTTACAGGTATATTAAAACCATAAACACAAATACTATACGGACATCCCTGAAATTTTGAAAAATATGTGAATTTAATATGTAAATTGCGAGAGCGGGATCCGCGACACTTCAACACAATGCGCGCTCAGAGCGACACACGGGCACAGTGCAGACTCAGCTACACTACTGCACTACTGCACTACTCCACTACTGAACTACTCCACTACTGAACTACTGCACTACTGCACTACTCCACTACTGAACTACTGCAATACTGCACGACTCCACTACTGAACTACTGAACTACTGAACTACTGAACTACTGAACTACTGAACTACTGAACTACTGAACTACTGAACTACTGCATTACTGCACTACTGCACTACTCCACTACTGAACTACTCCACTACTGAACTACTGCACTACTGCACTACTCCACTACTGAACTACTGCAATACTGCACTACTCCACTACTGAACTACTGAACTACTGAACTACTGAACTACTGAACTACTGCATTACTGCACTACTGCACTACTGCACTACTGCACTACTTCACTACTTCACTACTGCACTACTGTACTACTGTACTACTGCACTACTGCATTACTGCACTATTGCATTACTGCACTACTGCACTACTTCACTACTGCATTACTGCACTATTGCATTACTGCACTACTGCACTACTTCATTACTGCACTACTTTACTACTGCACTACTGCATTATATCGAAACTAATGCAAGATGGCCGAGAGCCCGTCTGTAAGCTAAAGATTGTAAGGAACAGGAATTGTACATTATCATACCTTGTAGGAGCGAAGTCTTAAGGGACTGTAGCACCGAGTTCCAACAACTTGAACACATCAGCCAATTAAAAGTTCCGCACAAATTTTGTTGAAGTTTTTCAGAAGTCGTATTCCGTATGTTGAGTGTGTGTAGGGTAGCAATGTGCCGCCGGCGTGACGTTCTATCCCACGTCATCACAAACATCACCCCCCCTCGTGCTTCTGACACGGAAACTTCCTCAGAAACTGTCACGGAAGTGCCCACAGTGACAACACATGAAGCGAACAAACTAATATTCATTATTATAGATTATAAGACTAGTCCCGACTCGTAGTTTCACTCGCGATCAATGTCTAGTTCATTAAATTCAAAACGGCAACATACCTGATCCTGCGGACCGAATGGTAAACAGTCGACGTTGCCTTAAACACGTCATTTCGTATCCTCCCTATCCACTAACGGTGCTTTTAGGTACCTCAAGCACCGGTCATCGTTCTCGTAGAGCTCTTCGCCTGTGACGAAGGGCTCGGCGAGTAAATGAACCCACTGACACAGCTCACTGAGTTTCTCGCCGGATCTTCTCGGTGGATCGCGGTTGCGATCCGATAGTATATTCTGCGAAGCACTGCTCTTGCTAGGGCTAGTGTTAGCAACGCCGTCAGCTTAGAGCCCCGTGAACTCACCTACTAGTTCTGTGAATCTAGTATAGCCCCTTGAGGTTACTAGAATAGGTAGGAAAAAAAAACAGGCATATTGTATCAGAAAGGTTTTGCAAAACAAAGTTTAGGGGATCGCCATTTTCTAAAAAATTTGTCAACTTTGATATACATTAGCCATGTCAATAAAATGAAGCTGCCATTTTGGCCTAGGCGTGGGTCAGTTGGTCAATTAAGCTAAATAATGATTTGATGTCTCGAAGTATCTCCTAACGTTGCAACTCTTGTTTGTCGGGAGAAACAAAGACCTCGTCGTATCAGAAATGGACATATATTTTTAAAGTAAATTAATAAATCATGACAAAAATATTGTTACGCGCTGGGGTTCGGGATAAGTAAAATTCCACCAAAGTACAACTAAAAACTGTATTCAATACTTAAAACACCTAAACACTTCACAAACACTTTAAAACTCTCAATTCGCTTATTCCGCTTCGCTTCAGGTGATCCGTTCGCTGTTTCGCTTCGAGTAGTTCCGATTACTGACTGACTGCGTGCCATCCCTGCAACGCTTTTATAGCCGAAACCTACTCCCTAGTATTATCGACAACATTCCACACATCTCTAGTAGTAGTTTCCGCTATCTGTCAATAGATGGCGTTGCACCTCTCGAGCGTTCTAGGCGCTACTACGTCCTTCGATATTCGTTCGACTATCGGCGATAAATGGCGTTACTCTTGCCGGCGTAACAATATGAATTTTCCTCGTAATGAAGAAATTGTTTAGCCAAATGCACTGGTGCTGTGAAGAGAGCCGCGCGACTTGCTCTATGCTGTGTATCTGTTACTACATTCGCTTAATTTCTTTAAATCGTTAATTTTTATTTGATTAATCTCGTAATTTAAGCAAAAGCACTGGTGGTAGGACCTCTTTTGAGTCCGCACGGGTAGGTACCACCGCCCTGCCTATTTCTGCCGTGAAGCAGTAACGAGTTTCGGTTTGAAGGGTGGGGCAGCCGTTGTAACTATACCGAGAACTTAGAACTTATATCTCAAGGTGGGTGGCGCATTTATGTCGTAGATGTCTATGGGCTCCAGTAACCGCTAAACACCAGGTGGGCTGTGAGCTCGTACACCCAACTAAGCAATAAATAAATAAATAAATTATTACGCGGAGCAGTGTTACGCAGTAATACCCTAACGGGTCGGACATGGTTGTGGAGCACCTCACACAGCTCTAAGCCCGCTGTATCGGACGCAAGCTTCAGTTAAATGTCTCGAAGGATCGCGCTAAATGTACCGGCACTAACACGGATGTGAACTTAGTTCAGGTGCGGCAGACGTATTTTTTGTACTGTGCGAGTTCATTGGTCGGATTCTATTTCCAGAGCACATATATACCTACACATTGCAACTCTGGGTGCAGCCATCTACCGCGAGACATGAGGTCTGCGAAACATTTTTCTAATGAAATACGTACTCAACAAATGTTCACGATTGACTTCCACGGTGAAGGAATAATAACATCGTGTAATAAAAGCGAAACCCGCAAAATTATAATTTGCGTAATTACTGGTGGTAGGAACTGTTGTGAGTCCGCGCGGGCGGGTACCACCACCCTTGCCTATTTCTGCCGTGAAGCAGTAATGCGTTTCGGTTTGAAGGGTGGGACAGCCGTTGTAACTATACTGAGACCTTACAACTTATATCTCAAGGTGGGTGGCGCATTTGCGTTGTAGATGTCTATGGGCTCCAGTAACCACTTAACATCAGGTGGGCTGTGAGCTCGTCCAACCATCTAAGCAATAAAAAAAAACGTAAAACGCCACAAGTCCTAATAGGTCCGTGAGCTTTGCTACCGGTCTGGAACATTCGATCGATGCTCACACAGCTTAACAACACTATGCCACTTCTGCACCGGAGGCTCTGTCCATCCCGAACTCTAATTACTTACACGATCGAAGCATTGCCAAAATGTCAATATTCAGAGCACGTGCTGGTGTGTGTGTGTGCGTGTATGTAAGCAGCGCATTGGAGGGAAGCCAGCAACGCATCCCTCTTGTAGATCTATTATTTGTACTTAGCAGTAAATTATATGCGGCGGATACCGATTATGTTACATTGAGTTTTTTTTTTTACTGATGTTAAGTGGTTACTGGAGCCCATAAACATCTACAACGTAAATACGCCACCCATCTTGACATATAAGTTCTAAGGTCTATAGTCAGTATAGTTACAGCGGCTAGCCCGCCCGTCAAACCGAAACGCATTACTGCTTCACGGCAGAAATAGGCGGAGTGGTGGTACCTACCCGCGCGGTCTCACAAGAGGCCCTACCACCAGTAAAAGTGTTAAAAGTGAATTGTTATTAATCGTTCCGAAAGTCGTCGCATCACTTTTAAAAGATTAGAGAGATCGAACTCGAGCTCAATCAGGTAAGCCCTCACAGTAATCAATCGCTAACTTCATACAAGTTATCATCACCTCAACGTGAACAATTGCTTCGAATAAAGCAATAAGTCGTTGGAGATGATCTTCCGTAGACAATGTCGTCCTTGATTGTAGCACTACACAATAATGTTGAGTAATGTGTCGTAACACACCGCCCACGCCGCGGTCTCGCTCACACACACGGCCGCTTGTGAGAGAGGATCGGTTGGACGCCAATTATACTTACACCAATTATCGCTCACGTGTAGTGTCGACGAGCTAGAGAAACTGACAAGATCGGGCCTGTCGACCAGGATGTGTATGGAACATTGGACATTATGGCTACATGCGCTTAAGGAGTTACATTTAATAATATTAATAATTTACGGTTGTTTACGCCTTTGCCGTATCTGCGTGTCGCCTATAATAAGCTAACTACTCTGTAATTTAAATCTAATCTGTCTCTTAACATTTTTACGAGGGAACAATTCCCGCTTCTTTTCTGAAATAGGTATCTATCAATTAATTTCAATTTATACAAATTTCTTGCTTCTTTTCAAATGTATTTCATTTAATTCATCAAAAATACAAAACTAAACATCTCTACTGTGAACAAATTATTGTACAAATATAAAATAAACTATCGTAACAGAAAACAACGGGATTTCATGGTATCATCAGATACAACGGTAAGAGTATATATTTTGGTCACCCTACAGGATTTTGTGGACAAGTTTAAAAATGATTGGTCACTGTGCTGGAATTATAATTAATCCTGTGTACACGTAGTCACGTGTGACTCGCGATCACCAACCCTGACTGTTCCTAGCACGAAGTAGTCAGCCATAGATCGGTGTTTCCCGAGCGCTATGACATGTCCTTCGTCAAATGAGGCTTGTGGAGAGTATTAAACTGTAGGCAGCGGCTTGGCTCTGCCCCTGGCATTGCTGAAGTCCATGGGCGACGGTAACCACTCACCATCAGGTGGGCCGTCTGCTCGTCTGACTACAAGGGCAATAAAAAAAAAAATTTACGGTAAGAGCATATATTTTGGTCACCCTACAGGATTTTGTGGACAAGTTTAAAAACGATTGGTCACTGTGCTGGAATTAAATGAATCCTGTGTACACATAGTCACGTGTGGCTCGCGATCAGCATTATGACTGTTCCTAGCGCGAGGTAGTCGGTCATAGATCGACTTGAAGGATCGAACAGCCATTGTACAATACAATTATGTATATATGTATAGAGGTTGCAGTAAACACTTCCCCCGGTCTCAGTAAAAAGAAAAACATAATTTTAACTTCAACGCACAGACAATGTGTCGATATGTATATACATATTGTTGGAAACCCAACAAACAAAAATTTAACGGCCGTCTGGTGTAGTGGTAAGTGACATGGTCACTACACAAGGGGGTCGCGGGTTCGAATCCCGCCAAGGGAAGATATTTGTATGATAAATATAAATATATTTTCAAGGGTTATGGATGTATATTAAATATATGTATGTGTATAATAAAAATCTTACATTTATTTCCGTTATCTGGTACCTGTAACACAAGTTCTTTACGAACTTATCACGGGACCAGCTAACGTGGCGTGATTGTTAGTATTATTATTATTATTTATTTATAAAAAAAAAAAAAAAAAAAAAAAAAAAAAAAAAAAAAAAAAAAAAAAAAAAAAAAAAAAAAAAAAAAAAAAAAAAAAAAAAAAAAAAAAAAAAAAAAAAAAAAAAAATTGGTATAAAACCTTTTTTTTTGTTGTGGTTGTTGTTTTTGACATTACATTTGAATTTTGAATTTTGGAATGTCTTAGATATGTCATTCTCTTTTTATCCGTGCTATTTATTGTACGCGAATTGTAAAATTTCCAAAATATACAAATTTTATACGTGCAATCCTCGCGAGTTTATTTATTAAGTTCGTTGCCTATCGTAATCATACAGTCCACTACACATAGTTGAGTCACAATTTCATATTAACTGAATACTAGAGGTCCCGCAGTAGACGAAATTCGAATATAATTAATTGGAATTTCGCCAAGATGATTCTATAAAAAAATATTAATAAAGACAAACAATATTTAATCTATTCTCAATTTGACCACAGAAGTCAAGAACAAAAGTTTAACAATAAATAGTATGCATGCGTGTGTGCGTCAAATACATGGTATGTAGTGTGTGTAATGTTTTCTTTATTGATTTAATGTATCTTTTATGCATTATTTAAAAAAAATATTAACATTGTGCACTTCTTCTCTAAGTTCTCTATAAGTATAGAAAATTTCATACTCCTCCGTCCGCGCAATTTTCGTAAAAAAGGATACAAAGTTTTTGCTTCACGTATTAATATATAGATAATGTGTTTCAACGCGCTGAGTTCATTTCACCAGTACTGCCTCAAATCGTTATTGACCTGCTGTCAAGTAGTTACCAGGGTCCATAGACATCGGTACGGAAAGGCTTCGAACTGGTGTGCTCATCTACAACAACAATATCTTTTTGAATCTCTATCGCTTTTTTTGCTTTTAAGAGTAAACCTGGACCGTGCGTAGTACAATAGGTCGCGGAGGGCGACTACAGTACAGAGAGGGCCGCGAGAGGGCGGCTGCAGGGCGGAGGGCGATGTTATTTGTCTATTTTTAAACAATTCACGAAATCACAGACAGAACAATGTCTTACACAAAACTCGCCCGAGACGGAAACATCGTCCTGAACGGTTATTAATTAAAGCTATAGTACGATTCGCTTGCAATTGCTTTGCTACTGACATGTTGTTGTTTTTGAAATGTTCACAAACAAGAAATATTGTAATACAATTGTTGACCTGTAACTATCGGAGCGATACTAAAGTGAAGTTAGTAAACCTTATAAAGAATACTAACTGGATGCTCTAATATCATTGAAAACAAAATACTTATCTGGGCTTATATTATGAAGTCGTCGTGGCCTAAAGGATAAGACGTCCGGTGCATTCGTGTTGAGCGATGCACCGGTGTTCGTATCCCGCAGGCGGGTACCAATTTTTGTAATGAAATACGTAGTCAACAAATGTTCACGATTGACTTCCACGGTGAAGGAATAACATCGTGTAATAAAAATCAAACCCGCAAATTTTAATTTACGCAACTACTGGTGGTAGGACCTCTTGTGAGTCCGCACGAGTAGGTACCACCACCCCGTCTATTTCTGGCGTGAAGCAGTAATGCGTTTCGGTTTGAAGGGTGGGGCAGCCGTTCTAACTAAACTCGAGACCTTAGAACTTATATCTCAAGGTGGGTGGCGCATTTACGTTGCGGATGTCTATGGGCTCCAGTAACTACTTGACACCAGGTGGGCTGTGAGCTCGTCCACCCATCTAAGCAATAAAAAAAAAGAAATGTGTTGTAAAGGAAGGCGTAGGTTGTTCGATCCCGCATGTGTCGAAGCGCGCGCCCAAGGTCAGCAGCAAGCTGTAGCGATGCGACAGCGGACGTGGTCGCTGTACACGTATTCCTCCCGAGCGTAGCGGAGCTCGGAGCGCTCAGGCAGTTCATCAACAGAAAACTCTCATTATCTTAAAAATAAAAAGGGAATTTCAAGGAAACTGTAAACGCTCCTATTTGTACAAGTTATGCTTCGACGAGAAACTCTACTCTCTCTTATTCTGCAGATGATGTCTCGAGCCTCCGAAAGGACAAGAAAGATCTTTGTAGTTTTATGGAAAATTGCAGGTCGTGACGTCATGGATGCGCCTACTAATGTTTCGTCGACTGTCCGGTTGATAACTGGCTCTTTTATTCTTAAGTTTTCATTAATCACATGTAGTTATCCAAAACAGACATAATATGATCAGACACGCATAGTAACACCCGTGACGTCACACCCGGTGATGCTACACACGGTCAGACACTCGACGATCACTTCACCGAGAGCTCGTCTGACTGACAAAAGAACAATCGCAGATTCATACAAACAAGATTTAAGTAAAGCACTCAATTAAATTATGATCAATTAATTATACAAGTTAGTTGGATAAGTTTGAGAAGCGTCGAATACAATAGGCGGCGGCTCTCAAACTTTAACCGAAGGGACAACGCGTCAAACAAATTAATTTTCATTCACCCTCCCGGGGGATGCGCAGCCATCGCGAACACTAGTGATGACCACCGGGATTCACTCAAATAAAACAGGTTTCCCATATAGTTATTGCAAAAATCCAAAGACTCTTTTGACTTTTGTCGGAATTACAATCTAATTAAAAATCTTGATACATCGACAAAAAGGCGGGTGTTTTTTTTTTATTGCTTGGCTTGGTGGACGAGCTCACAGCTAACCTGATGTTAAGTGGTTACTGGAGCCCATAGACATCTACAACGTAAATGCGCCACCCACCTTGAGATATAAGTTCTAAGGTCTCAAGTATAGTTACAACGGCTGCCCCACCCTTCAAACCGAAACGCATTACTGCTTCACGGCAGAAATAGGCGGGGCGGTGGTACCTACCCGTGCGGACTCACAAGAGGTCCTACTACCAGTAAAATGAGTGTCTACGGGTACTTGTGTGCACACAATGGCATCACATACAACATCACAGTATTCCGAGTGTCAACGGACGCGACGTCCACGCTCGGTCTACTACAAGTGTTGTTAGCAGGATACAGCCAGGAGCACGGCGGCTCCGGTCCCGTGGAGCTTCTGCTGCTAATTCGTTGTATGGCGTCCACATCGGTCGTTCTTCGGTTTAGCTTCATACTGCACCTCCTCTGTTCGCATTATAACAATAGCGGGCGCATTCCGGCATCCTGCCTGTTTTTGCCACGTTGCAATCCGAAGAGCCAGATACCCGGTAGTACTAATACCAATGTAGCCTTGCATCCCGAAACGGATAGCGCTGCTTGTGGGCTTTGTTAACCAAGTAACACCGGGTAATAATACCAGGTAGCACCGGGTGGATGATGAAGTCAAAAATTTACAAAAATCTATTGAAATCTTACTGGTGGTAGGACCTCTTGTGAGTCCGCGTGGGTAGGTACCACCACCCCGCCTATTTCTGCCGTGAAGCAGTAATACGTTTCGATTTGAAGGGTGGGGCAGCCGCTGTAACTGTACTTGAAACCTTAGAACTTATATCTCAAGGTGGGTGGCGCATTTACGTTGTAGATGTCTATGGGCTCCAGTAA
This sequence comes from Bombyx mori, assembly GCF_030269925.1. NCBI lineage: Eukaryota > Metazoa > Arthropoda > Insecta > Lepidoptera > Bombycidae > Bombyx > Bombyx mori. Next base: position 9,385,549 of record NC_085130.1, read on the forward strand.
CCACTTAACACCAGGTCGGCTGTGAGCTCGTCCACCCATCTAAGAAATAAAAAATATGAAAAATTACTTACAAATTCTGCGACTTTTTTGTCTTGATGTATAGTCGTAGATATCGTTGAGCGACTTGAACATTTCTTGAGAAATACTTACTGTAGAAGTAATTACTGTAGATGATTCATGAATAATCAAATAAACTAATAAAATGTTGCTTTTAATCTATATATTAATACATGAAGCAAAAATTTTGTATTCCTTTTTACGAAAATTGCGCGGACGGAGGAGTATGAAATTTTGCACACTTATAGAGAATATAGAGAAGAAGTGCACAATGCTACAATTTTTTTTAAATAATGCATAAAAGATACATTAAATCAATAAAGAAAACATTACACACACTACATACCGTGTATTTGACGCACACACGCATGCATACTATTTATTGTCAAACTTTTGTTCTTGACGTCTGTTGTCAAATTGAGAATAGATTAAATATTGTTTGTCTTTGTTGTTGTTTGCGCGTCCGATTTGAAAAATTCTTTCAGCGTCAAATAGCCCATTTATTGAGGAAGGCTATAGGCTATTTATAACATCACGCTAAGACCAATACGAGCGGAGCACTAATAACCTCCTCTTTTGAAGTCGGCTAAAAGGCATGATTTTGGTACCTTAAATAGCTCCTTAACATTCTATTATTCAAAAATATACTTACTTCTACGTAAATCCCACGCGGACTATTCCACGCGGACGAAGTCGCGGGCAAAAGCTAGTCGATTGATATATAAAAAGCATACGTCTATTTTAATCTGTTTCGTTCGCGACCTTCGAGTTTTTATTGTGTTGCGTGAAGTCGGTCGTTTCGTTGTGGCCTGTGCTGCGCTCACTGCGGTCACTACGCGCTGCACTCACTCGCCATGATCATTGTTTATTTCATATACGTGCTGGCTGTGTATACGGTGCGTGGAAACGGTAAGGATTATTTGAAAATTATGCAGTTTGACACAAACAGTGAGTTCTGTTTGCTCAGCTCAGCTCTGTGTGTGTGGCTCAGCTCTGTGTGTTTCATGTTTTGAACAAAATTTGTTCCCGTTATTGTTTGCCAATTAAGGTAAACCGTCCTCTACCGGTTACCGTTGTCGCTCGTGAACACTTCAAATTCAAGATCACGGGTAAGAGGCTTTTTTTTTTTTGGTGCCGTGGGCCGAACCTCCTACGAGGTCCCCGCACCTAGGGGCCGCGCGGGGTAAGTGGGACTCAACGGTCTGCAAGGTGTTGGAAGCAGACCGCGGGCCCAAGGAATTTTAGGGCCCACCCACTATGATACACCGCCAACCGATTTGTCTATTATAGACACTCCTTGGCAGCGCACTAGAGTGCTGGTAGCGCGCCGCGCGGCCTCTACCCCCTCAGGTCACCCCTAGATCTTCAAGAGGGAAGTTCGCCTCTTACAGGGGCCGGAGTCGGTCAAAATCACGGGTAAGGGGCTGCCCACAGCTAGGAGTACTTTGAGAGCTTGTTTAAAGACCTGCGTCATATCTTTTTTTTTATTGCTTAGGTGGGTGGACGAGCTCACAGCCCACCTGGTGTTAAGTGGTTACTGGAGCCTATATACATCTACAACGTAAATGCGCCACCCATCTTGATTACTGGTGGCCTCCGGGCCACCAGTAATCCTTCAATCATAAAAAAAAAAAAAAAAAAAAAATAAAAAAAAAAAAAAAAAAAAAAAGATAAGTTCTAAGGTCTCAGTATAGTTACAACGGCTGCCGCACCCTTCAAGCCGAAACGCATTACTGCTTCACGGCAGAAATAGGCAGGGTGGTGGTACCTACCCATGCGGACTCAGAAGAGGTCCTACCACCAGTAAAAATCTATGCACTAGCTAGTGAGGTTCCACGTTGGACGAGTTCCACATGCGATGCTCCATGGTAACTATCGTTAAACAATGTAAATATCCACATTGGATTTGGGTTTTGTAAAGTGCCTCGCGCGTGTCTTACTGTACTTATAGCGAGAAATTGTAAATTAACGTATGAGTGGTGTCCGCGCGGGATGTTTGGAGATACGGAAACCTTTCATTACAATTTGTACTTTTACTTTTTAATATAAATTCTCATTTCATCGAAGAGTGTTTAGTCGGCGGCGCTGCTGTATGCTGCTTATGCGGGAATGGCGGATTGAGATTTCCTTCTACCTATAGAATTGTATTTTGTGTTTCTAGTAATTAGGAATATAGGCCTGACACTAATTATTTTGTCATCGGTGGCGGCTTGAGCATGTGGGTCACGTGAAGTGAGGCACGTCAACGCTGCTAGTGTCATCGATCAGGGGGAGGACCGTGTCGATGCATGCCGTTAAATACTATATAGTGTTGAACGAGTACCTCAGAAGGAAGTTCGTTAAAGCTTATTTTTTAACCGACTTCAAAAAAGGAGGAGGTTCTCAATTCGACTGTATGTTTTTTTTTTATGTTTGTTACCTCATAACTTTTGACTGGGTGAATCGATTTTGATGATTCTTTATGTAGCTGAATACAGAGTTGTGTATAGATTAGATATACTCATAATATAACAGTCACGTTCGTGTTCAGAATCGAACTCATCTCGAGTGCTAGTGGAGAGTCTCCGGCGACAGCTGATGGACGACAACTATGACTACCAGCCTTCAGAGACGGAGGAACTACTGCATCCGCAGGATATAACCAGACGTCAAGGTCATCCACTAGAATATGTGTAGCAGTGAAGTCGTCGTGCCCTAAAGGATAAGACGTCCGGTGCATTCATGTCGATCGATGCACCGGTGTTCGAATCCCGCAAGCGAGTGCCAATTTTTCTAATAAAATACGTACTTAACAAATGTTCACGGTTGACTTCCACGGTGACAAAACAGCATCGTGTAATAAAAATCAAACCCGCAAAATTATAATTTGCGTAATTACTGATGGTGGGACCTCTTGTGAGTCCGCACGAGTAGGTACCACCACTCTGCCTATTTCTGCCGTGAAGCAGTAATGTGTTTCGGTTTGAAGGGTGGGGCAGCCGTTGTAACTATACTGAGACCTTAGAACTTATATCTCAAGGTGGGTGGCGCACTTACGTTGTGGATGTCTATGGGCTCCAGTAACCACTTAACACCAGGTGGACTGTGAGCTCGTCCACCCATCTAAGCAATAAAAAAAAACAAAAAAACAAAAACAAAATAGTAGTGTCTGAACTCCACAGGCGTCGCTCTCAACAAACAAGATACGGATTTAGACTCCATCAACATATTCGTACCGGAAACAATAAATAACCAATACATTATCACCGAGGACAAGGACACAGGACAGGACATGCTTCACCACCTGGACGACAGACCGACGGACATCATGACCAGCGACCAGCGCGACTACGTGGAACTCCATGATGATGGTACTAAGCCCACGCAGCAAGCTAAATACAAAATATTAAAGGTAACCCGCTCACGACAGTTTGTGCTTCTTAAGATCAAGATTCTAAATCTGTAGTGGCTACTTTATTTAACCAGATCACATCCACCGTCCGTCTAAGGCGACTGTCAATATATGGTTCTTTGTTTCCTTTTATATTTAAAACAGCCGCCCGCTCCGGCTCCGCTCGGGTCTTTAACAATATTTTAACGATATTTGACGTTGTTGGAACGAAGTTCCTTATCGCGCGTTGTGAAAGGGTGCTAGACGGAAATTTTTTTTACGAAAAGTTGTCACGACACTTTTTAGATCCGTCATTCTGACCAATCAACGTGTAGGCGCTTATCGCGTGACATTGCTCGTATCCGATTGGTCCACGTAATGAGTACAGTTTCTCGAGATAGCGTTTCAACAATAGTAATTTAGTTCATAGTATTGTTTTTTTCTTCTTCATAATGTACTTGCTTCGGCAGTACATATACTAAAATTGGAACGATACAGAGAAGATTAGCATGGCCCCTGCGCAAGGATGACACGCAAAATCGTGAAGCGTTCCACATTTTACGACTGATGCTGTACCTCTCGAACAATCCCAAATTATCGTTGAGACAATGGAGGTCAATGAGGCCTCTCCTACTGTCCAAACATCGAACTCCAATCTGCCATTGCCATCGGCCCATCTGGCCGAAGACAATTTTAATATGAACAGCCAGCCCCCCCTTCCCCCCCGCCCTCAGCGCGAGCGCCGCAGCGGTCGACAGGCCTCCCAGCCTGCCGGCTTTGCTGCATGGCTGCTCACACTGTGGGAGAAATTGTCCGAGGTGATCTCCGGAGTAATCCGTGAGATCGCCTCGGGAGCCAGTCCCTTCGGGGCGCTCCTGTCGGGGTTCTACCGAATGATTGCGCAGTTCAATGGCTAGCCAGGAGCTGCGCATCATTTATTGGAACCCCGACGGGATAAAGTCCCGAAAGAACGACCTGCTTGTTCTCGCCCGGGAGTATAACCCAGAGGTTGTGCTCCTGGGCGAGACCAAGCTACGTCCTCAGGATGCGTTCAGGATTCCAAGCTACTTCATGTACCGACGTGACGAGCTTACCCCTGCCGGGCGGCCGTTCAGGGGCACTGCGGCCCTCGTCAGGCGGGACGCGGTGCATGATCAGTTGGATTTGCTGTCCTTCACATCGACAAGGTCAGTCGGTGTGAGGGTACACACCTCGGGGGGAGATATGCGGATTTATGCCGCGTATAGACCCCCGGGGCCTGAATTTCACCCTGAGGACATAAGACGGGCCCTGAATCACGACAGCCGCCCAGCTCTGCTGGTCGGGGACCTCAACGCGAAGCACGTCGCGTGGGGCTCCCGACTTAACTCAGCAGTGGGCAGGCGGCTGTTAGAAGATGCCGATAGGGGCGACTACTCTGTGGTCGGCCCCGACGAACCCATACACATCCCGACCGCCGCGCGCTATCAGCCCGATGTGCTGGATGTGTGTGTGCACAAGGGGCTACGGTGCCCCGTAACGATCGAGGCACTGTACGACCTGGGTACCCCACATCTCCCTATCCTAGTGACACTGGGAATGGGGCTCACCCGGGTTGCGACCTCGCCCCTACGACCGAAGGTCGACTGGGAGCTCTTTAAGAGACGACTAGTCGACCTTCCCGTGATTCAGGACCCCAACACCCCTGATGGGGTCGACGATGCGGCAACCCGCCTTGTTGACTCCATCAGGGGAGCGATCGACCAGGCGACGACTCTTGTGCCCAGCGGCGGGCCCAGAGGTATACTCCCGGCCCATCTGAAGGCGATTATTCGCCGGAAGAGGGGCTTGAGGAGGCTCTGGGCGACAACTCGTTGTCCCAGGATAAAGCGCGAGCTTAATGAGCTGGAAGCGGAGCTGGCGACAAAGATTAGCACCTTTAGGGGCTATGCCTGGCAGGAGAGGATCGAGGTGGCCCGCGAGGACCCCTCCTCAGTATCCCTCCACCGGCTTTGTCGCCAGCTCTCAAATCGGCCTGCCCCGACTTGTCCACTCGTGGACGAGAGGGGCAACCGATGCTTCTCGGCTCAGGCCCGCGCCGACATCCTGGCCGAAATGCTGGAGCGGCAGTTCGCTCCTAATGACTCTGCACCCTCAGAGGCCGCATTCCACCAATCGGTGGAAGAGAGCGTAGCAAGCCTACTCTCCTCCCCGGTGCCACCGTTGGGAGATGGTGATCTCATCACTCCCAGCGAATTGCGCCTCATCATCAAGCGGATGAAGAGGCGCAAGGCGCCGGGCGAGGACGGTATTCCCTCCCTCGCTTTTTTCCACTTCCCTGAAACGGTCGTGTCATTTATGACACGGCTGTTCAACTCCATTCTGTCCACAGGACACTTCCCGGGAATTTGGAAATTGGGCAAGGTTATCGCCTTGCCCAAACCCGGCAAGGACAGGAGAAATCCCTCCAGTTACCATCCGATCACGCTGCTGTCGCACGTGGGCAAGTTGTTCGAGCGGCTGCTGCTGAGAAGGGTGTCGCCGCACATCCTTCTCAGACCCGAGCAATTCGGGTTTCGTAGCGGTCATTCGACAACGCTGCAATTGATCCGCGTCATGCATCACTTGGCGGATCGGACCAACGCGCGCCAGTACACGGCCGCAGTCTTTCTCGACATCGAGAAGGCCTTCGACCGTGTCTGGCATGCGGGACTGATCCACAAGCTGTTGCAGAACACGGACCTCCAGCACGCCTACGTGCGACTGCTGGGGTCGTACCTGGAGGGAAGATCCTTCCTTGTCGCGGTCGAGGGCGCCAAGTCGTCGGTGCGCCCAGTCACGGCCGGAGTTCCGCAGGGGAGCGTCCTGGCACCATTCCTCTACGCTCTCTACACCAACGACATTCCCACGCTCGAGGGCAACCTCGAAGCGTGGGAAGCCGACGTGAAGTTGGCGCTGTTTGCCGACGACAGCGCCTACTTCGCGTCATCCAACTTCCCCTCTGCGGCCATTTCGAGGATGCAGAGGTTATTGGACTTACTGCCCCAGTGGCTGGACCGATGGAGGGTCGCGGTCAACGTGGGGAAGACCGCGGCTATCCTCTTCGGTCCGGTCCGCACAAGAGTCGTCCCGGGACAGCTCAGTCTCCGTGGCGCTAATGTCGAGTTTAGATCCAGCGTCCGGTACTTGGGGGTCGATATCGACCGGAGTTTGAGGATGACCGCCCACTCCATGTCGGCGTTGGCGGCGGCTCGCTACGCGAGATTTCTCCTCCGGCCGGTGTTGGCCTCCAGGTTGCCGGTCAGGACTAAGCTCGGCATTTATAAGACGTATGTCCGTTCCCGTATCACGTACGCAGCTGCGGCCTGGTATCACCTCATCCCGCAGGACACGCGGGTGAAGTTACAGGCCCAGCAGAATCTGGCTCTTCGCACGATAGTCGGAGCAGGGCGTTACGTCAGTAATGCCGTAATCGCCCGGGATCTGGATGTGGAGTCGCTCGAGGAGTTCATCCGGAGGCTAGCTCGTAATCTTTACGAGCGGGCTGACGGTGGACCCCACGAGCATCTCCACAATTTAGCTCCCTTGCACGCTAGACCACCTGATGGTCTGGCGCTACCAAGGGAGCTACTGGAACCCCCGGCTATGGTAAGATAGTCGGCTTAATCGGAGTGATATGGGAGTGCTCATAATGAGTGCCCCCATGGGACTGAGCTGTCCACACTCGTCATTTCCCCCCCACATCGTTGGGGTGCCCCCTTATGGGGACCCATTTCCCACCCCCGTTGGGTGGACCACTCCCCCTTATGGGGAGTGATTATATCGGTCCCTCCCCGCGACGGTCTTCCCCTTCTGGGGAGCCCTTAGCGGGTGAGCGCCAAACTAGTGGCGGGCCCCACGGTTGCTGACTGTTGTCCTGGCTTATGTATATAGTAGAGTTGTTAGTTTTTAGTTACTTTAGATAGTTGTGTACCGTCATCCGACCAGCCCATCGTATTATGTTTATTTATATATCATTTTGTCGATGCTATGCAGCCGTGCACGCTGCGAACAGCGTACCTTCCCCAAAGTCCCCCCTGCATCTACGTCACCCCTGCCCTATGTGGTAGGGAGTTTCAGCCCGGGTAGTGGGGTTTGCCCCGAGGCCCGTTCCATGCCCCCGTGAGGGGGTATGACGACCCTTCTTCTTCTTCATAATGCCGTAATTTATTATTATAACTTTAAAAAAAAAATACAATTCCTTCACTAATTAATCGAAAGGAACTTCGTTCCATCCGGGTGTCCCTTGACACCTCTGAAGTTTTTATTTTATTTTTTTTAATAAAAGAAGACTTATTGCGGCATAACTATAATAGTTAGACATATGCAGTTGCGACACTTTTTGTAAATAATGAGTTCTACAAAGTCGTAGTACATTATTATTTTCTATCATCAATAGTTTTCGCAGGGCACGCGATGTAAAGAATGTTTTAGGTAATTTTTTTACACCTTGGGTTACATTATTGGAGGTTTAGTAAGGATCCCTAATTTTTTTCAAAAAAGAGGATAGCCTAAGTCACTCGGAAATAGTGTAGCTTCCAAACAGTAAAAGAATTTTTCAAATCGGTTCAGTACTTTCGGAGCCTATTCAATACAAACAAACAAACAAGTCTTTCCTCTTTATAATATTATATATTATATAATAAGTATAGATAAAGGCTTTAACAAAAAAAAAAAAAGTATCTGTGCAGGTAAAAAACCCCAGTCGTCGGAGTATGGGCTCCAGACGGTTCATACAGGAAGAAAAAGAAGACGGAGTGGCCATCATCAGCCTCGACGACGGAACCTTCCCGGAGTTCAGGCTGCCGAAGGACAGGCGCCAGTACATGCAGGACGGAGATGATTTGGATGACTTAGGGCTGGACCTAGACTCCGCCGGTCCTGACTTCGTCCAAAACAAAACAAAACATTCGAATGACGACTACTTGTCGGATCTTATTCCTACATTTAATGTTAGCGATGAACTAAACAGAGTTTAACATCGTGCTGCGAGTAAATGTTATGTGTTTTTTGAATATTTTTCATTTAAAATATCCGTCCGTTCCTGTTATAAAGCATATATACCATTCACATAACGATATCAAATTTCAATCAACAATAAAACTAGTAAGAAGTTACGCGCGCACCCACCGCGGTGAGAGAATGTAATGGCACGAATAATATTTGTATTATTCACTACATTTAATCTAATACTGTTATGTTATGAGGCAGTGAAGATACCAAGTAAGTATTTCAAGAAGTATTTTCCTACAATAATTCATCATCATAAGAAACAGTAATTTCATGGGGTATTTTTAAGGAGCGATATAAAAAACCTTGGCGCAGACTTCGTATCCGCGTAATGTAATAAACCACCTTATCTCATTGATATGTACACATTATGTGAACAAGCTGCAGTGGCTTCACGAGGGCTTGTGGTGGCGACCGCAGCGTTAGGTTCGCGCTAACGTGATCTAACTTACAGATACGTTCATTCGCAGGCAATAACCAGACCAGCATATTTGTGGACAAATTGAAGAATATATTGAGACGAAATAATGACGACTACATAGACATTCGTACGAGTAAAACTAATATACTTACTACAAAAGTAAATACAACAGCAGCTGTAACAAGAGTGACGTCGGGTAAGGTACAAGACGTTCTAAACAACAGCAGCATCCGGCGAGCATCGACCACGCCAAACATCCGCAGGAGAGCTTTCAGTCAAGTTAAGAGTGTAAAAGAGAAAGAGAACGATTTAACAAAACAAGACAACACTAAAGTGAACACAGAACACAAAAGCATACTGAAACCAAACAATTTATTGAATCAAGCGAATGATATTAAAGACAAGTATCCTAAGTACGTGAACAAAATATCTAAAGTTAAATCGTTTTTTAACAAGAATAAAGATCTGTTCAAAAAGTTCATAAGTAACAGGAGCTCGAAGCCTCAGATACCTGTGCTGAAACTTGGGAACGGAACCACTCCGACCGGGGACACGTTGGCTGCGAGCGGACGAGGGCCCCTGGGACGAGTGCTGATTTCGAAATCCTCAGATGATGAATCAAAGACGACATCCCTAGAGGTCAACGAGAATAGCTTGCCGAACTCCGAGCAGCTGGACATGGCGCCCGCCAGGGGAGGATACATACATGCTCAGAGACTTAAGGTTAACTATATTACTCAACCATTCTAGGGTATGTACACGAAAGATTCATCCAGTTACCCGTCGACCCAAGACTGGCTTACTGGAGGTAGGGTGTATAGTAGCCACCGCCCTGCCTATTTATACCGGGAAACATTCTGCCGCTCCGGTTTGAAGTGTGGGGCAGCTGTGATACAATAGAATTGAGAGTTAGACCTCACGTCATAAGGTGAGCGGCATTTACGCTATGGTGTCTGTGATCAAATAGAAATGACTGGTACTTGAGACTTCAGGCCCAGTGCGGGACACAACGAAGTCGGATCCGTGTCTTGCACAGTGGCCCGGCCGGCATACTGCGTCAGTCGATACAAATGCACCGGGCGTGTTATACTTTAGACCACGACGGCTTCGAAACAAGGTTTTATGCAGAGGCGGATTATCTGTAAGGCGAACTAGGCACATGTCTAGGGGCGTAGTTACAAGGAGCGCGCGAGCTCAGATGTTTTAAATAAATAAAGAAAATAACATATCCACGATTAAGAACTAAATACTGATCTATAATCTAAATCTATAATAGATTATTCCTATTTAGCCTATTTCCCAGAGCAGAGAGGAATCATGAATTTCGATGTTCGTTCTGTCGTCCCTCTTGATTTCTTCACAGTTATAACGTCACATTTCATTCTCGCGTTAGCGTAAGCACAAGGGCCCTGGTCTACTAAAGTCTAGGGTTTGATGATACAACTTCTTCGTAATTGCAAAAACGACTAGTTAAAATTCATAGTATTATGATAGCCATTTATGGCCGGTACAGGGGCGCCGATAAAGTGATTGCCTAGGGTGCTCTGGACCTTTGATCCGCCACTGGTTTTATGGATTTATTTTTCATTCTCAAGGATCGTCTGTGCCAACGCAACGTGATGATACCGGAGGGTCCTAAGTACGACAGCAAGGGCAGGGCGTACCTCGCCGCCTACACTGCGGTACGAGGACACGACTTCATTCAGACCAAGCCTCCCAAAGCATTTCTTCCACGATGCTGTAATTGTTGCAAGAAATCTGTTCTTGGTTGTGAATAAATTCTATTGTATATCTATACTAATATTATAAAGAGGAAAGATTTGTTTGTTTGTTTGTTTCGAATAGGCTCCGAAACTACTGGACCGATTTGAAAAATTCTTTTTCCATTAGAAGCCGACATTGTCCCTGATGGACATAGGCTACTTTTTTTTATTTTATTTTTTATTCTTTTTTTTGATTTTATGTGTGTTTTAATGTTTCCGAAGCGAAGCGAGGGCGGGTCGCTAGTGTTTCATATTTTTATTACTTACATCTATATCGATACTAATATATAAATCTACAGTGGTTTTTACGTATGTTCCGTTATAACTACTGAACCATGCATCCGATTAACTTGAAACTTGGTATCCATGTAGAAAATGGATAAGCGAATATTTATATGAATGTTCGACTCCCTAAACCAGTTGCGGGGGCGTTAATGATGAGAATTTTTGTGGGGGTGAGAAATAATAATGTTAATTTTAAATGCCCAGCGAAGCGGGCGGGTACAGCTAGTACTTTTATATTTTACTCACATTTTTTTTTTATTGCTTAGATGGGTGGACGAGTTCACAGCCCACCTGATTTTTAAGCGGTTACTGGAGCCCATAGACATCTACAACGTAAATGCGCCACCCACCTTGAGATATAAGTTCTAAGGTCTCAGTATAGTTACAACGGCTACCCCACCCTTCAAACCGAAACACATTACTGCTTAACGGCAGAAATAGGCAGGGCGGTGGTACCTACCCGTGCGGACTCACCAGAGGTCCTACCACCAGTGATTACGCAAATTATAATTTTGCGGGTTTGATTTTTATTACACGATGTTATTCCTTCACCGTGGAAGTCAATCGTGAACATTTGTTAAGTACGTATTTCATTAGAAAAATTGGTACCCGCCTGCGGGATTCGAACACTGGTGCATCGCAACAACGAATGCACCGGACGTCTTATCCTTTAGGCCACGACGACTTATATATAATTATATATATAATTATAGCTTTCTTATTGTCTTAGACCTGACACAGACAAAACTAGTTTACCGAGTACTTCATAATGAACTGGGGAATCCTTGCCACACTTCGTACTCATTGTCATGGCTTTATGTTGGTTAAAATATACTACAATAGAATTCGCCCAATGATCGAATTTCAACCATAATCACTTACACTTAAACATTTATTGTATAAGTGTTCACCAAATGTGTATGGTAAACAGTAAGATTGTTAAGCCTATAAATGTCGCCTACAGAAAATAAATAACACTTTTCGTGACCAAGGCAAATTTTATTACAAAAACAGGTCTATCTACTTTGGGTATGAACTTTAACATTTTTTTAATTAAAATTAATGCTATATTAAATGCCGAAAACACGTAAACTTCTTGAAAAGACAAGCGCTCTGTATGTTGTTGTTGCTTGAAGTATCAACGTAGCTGTATTAAGGAATGTTTTCACTAAGTAGGGAACTAAGTAAGACCAATCAATTTACGACCGTCTGGTGTAGTGGTAAGTGACATGGTCACTACACAAGGGGGTCGCGGGTTCGAATCCCGCCAAGGAAAGATATTTGTATGATAAATATAAATGTCTTTTCCAGGGTTATGGATGTATATTTCCGTTATCTGGTACCTGTAACACAAGTTTTTTACGAACTTATCAAGGGACCAGTTAACGTGGCGTGATTGTTAGTAAATATTTATTTATTTATTATTTATTTAATAGTTTACAACAACAACAACATACAGACACAGATTATATCAAGGAAGAACATTTTGGACTCGCGCTTTGGTAGAGGTACTTCCGATGAAATCTGAAGCTGTCTTAGAATAGTAATCATTGTCTGAATAGTTATAGTGATGAAACAAAACCAACCGGTATGTGTATCCTAAATGAAGTATTTCTGAAAAAAAAATTTTTTTAATATAAAACGTCTACAAATATTTCAAAATCTATGTAACGAATTAAAACACGCAAACTTACTGATTTTTTTTTCATGAGTTGACGCATCCTGCGATTGGAAGACTATTATTAGATTAAATAATGAGATAATTAAAATGCTATCATTTGTGCATCTAACTAGTCTGGCCATAAATACTGTTACATAAAAACTTTTCTTTTTTTCAAATTTTTTATTGGAACGAAGTTCCTTATTATTTTGAATTTGGAACACGCATATTATTTTAAAAACTTCTTTCGATTTTGTGCCATTTCATATATTTTTTCGACTTCATTATCAAATTATAATATGGATTTTTTTTTTAATCACGCCACGTTAACTGGTCCCGTGATAAGTTCGTAAAGAACTTGTGTTACAGGTACCAGATAACGGAAATAAATGTAAGATTTTTATTATACACATACATATATTTGATAGACATCCATAACCCTGGAAATGACATTTATATTTATCATACAAATATCTTCCCTTGGCGGGATTCGAACCCGCGACCCCCTTGTCACTTACCACTACACCAGAGGGCCGTTAAAGGGAATAGGTTGTTAAAGAAAATAGGATTGCAGTGATCGCCTTGTACAAAGCGGGTATGAAGCCGTCGGTCATATGCCAGACACTTCAAAAACTTGGTATGAGCCTTACGTTCGTATATCGTACTATGAACAGATACAACAACACTTCGTCTGTCGAAGACCAGAAAAGATCGAGGCGGCCGCGTGCTGTTAGAACTACAAAGGCTGTTAATGCTGTTAAAGCCAGAATTCGTCGAAACCCCATTAGAAAGCAAAAAATGTTATCGCGAGAAATTAAAATTCCCGCTAGTGTCGTATATTATAAAACAAGACCTGAAGCTCGGTGCTTCGTCGATAATGAGATGCCCTAAATCAATCTCTACAATTAAAAAGAGTGGATCCATCAAAACGACTTCTGTCGCGATACGCAGGTGAAAGCCACAGAAATATTCTCTTTATCGATGAAAAGACTTTCACGATTGAAGAACACTACAATAAGCAAAATGATAAAGTGTACGCTCACACAGTTCTAAAGCTGCTCAAGTTGTGGGAGAGGTACAACATGGTCATCATTCTGCGTCAATGATGGTCTAGTGGGGCGTGTCTTATCAAAGAATCACAAAATTACATTTTTGTGTAAAAGGAGTGAAAACTTCAGCCAAAGTATATCAAGATACAGTCTTGGATCATGTTGTGAAACGTCTCGGCAATACACTTTTTAAAAACATACCGTGGACTTTCCAGCAGGATTCTGCACCTGGTCACAAGGCACGAACTACCCAAGCCTGGCTTGCAACCAACGTTCCGGATTTTATAAGAGCATAAGACTGGCCCTCATTTAGCCAAGACATCAACTGTTTAGCCTTCAAATTATGGTCAGTTTTAGAGGACATGGCCTGCTCTAAACGACAAGGCGACATTGAGTCTCCTAAAGAATATTCGGAGCAAGCAGTAGCGAAATTTCCCTTGGAAACAGTGCGTGAATCCATAGGTTCGTGGCCAAACAGATTAAAGGCCTGTATAAAATTCAAAGGTGATCATTTCGGATTGATTTTTTTGTTGTTGTTGAGGCCAATTTTTAAGTAGGTATAAATTTTAATAATATTTCATTACATACTTCATTTTAAAAGAATGCATTTTCATTTGCAACAGAACTTATGTTTGGACTAGGTTTTAAAAAAAAAAAAGCAGTTTCTCGTTAGATTCTTTGATGTACGATGAGTACTCACAGCCCCGGGTACTCCTCGTTTATAACCGTCCAGTCTCTCCTGCCATTAGCCCCGGACCGACCTGCGACGTGTCTAGTTCCGCCTAAACCAGGCTGATCCTCGCCGTCCGCAGTGAACACAGGGAGAACTCTCGAATGTTCATTGTATGTGTTAAAGGACCCTAGCGCGCCCGACGTGAGGTCCGCGGCGGGGCGCATGTCACATGTCCAAGCCGACAGTTGTAAAGGCACTTGGGTATCAGTTGTAGTTAAAATGCTCTTACATTTGTACAACATTAGGTACGGGAGTGTGTTAGCGTGGACTGCCTGAAATACGAAAGTGATCATGTACAACTTGGGTTATCTATATATACTTAGGTATATAAAAATGAATTGCTGTTCGTAAGTCTCGCTAAAACTCGACAACGGCTGTACCGATTTGGCTAATTTTGCTCTTGAATTATTTGTGGAAGTCCAGAGAAGGTTTAAAAGGTATATAAGTATGAAAATGCTCGGAAATAAATAAAAATAACTATTTTGGTTTTCCTTTGATGTGTCCCCCGTTGAACGGATTCCTTTTGTTTGCTTTAAGTTTATTTTATACAAAAGTTTAGATCTTTTATTTATCGATTAAGGCACTACGAAGTCTGCTGGGTCAGCTAGTCCGAAATAAATATTAATTTGACAGTTTTAATATATTTCAACACTGTGTAGCTATAAATTAGTTCCCGTCAACTCGCGACTGAAATTCGCATGTTTTAAAGGAAACAGAATATATAATAATTATGTATATTGTTACATAATCAATTTGTCACCCTGTATTTTTTAAATTTTTTTTATTGCTTAGATGTGTGGACAAGCTCACAGCCCACCTGGTGTTAAGTGGTTACTGGAGCCCATAGACATCTACAACGTAAATGCGCCACACACCTTGAGATATAAGTTCTAAGGTCTCAGTATAGTTACAACGGCTGCCCCACCCTTCAAACAGAAACGCATTTCTGCTTCACGGCAGAACTAGACAGGGTGGTGGTACCTACCCGTGCGGACTCACAAGAGGTCCTACCACCAGTAATTACGCAAATTATAATTTTGCGGGTTTGATTTTTATTACACGATGTTATTCCTTCACCGTGGAAGTCAATCGTGAACATTTGTTAAGTACGTATTTCATTAGAAAAATTGGTACCCGCCTGCGGGATTCGAACACCGGTGCATCGCTACATACGAATGCACCGGACGTCTTATCCTTTAGGCCACGACGACTTCAAAAGTTTCTAGCAAAGAATAAGTTACGAAAGCTGTAACCATTTTACACACCTAGATACATATGTATATTGTTGTGTAAATAACATAGTTACCATAAATAGAATTGACAAATACTGCACCATAGAAGAAAACATTATTTATGAACAAACAGTTCAAGAAAGCGCAACTACAAAAGTTCGTAAACAAACTATCCTCGCAAAATCATTTTAAAAATGATTGAAAAAGTGATTATTTTGCAGAAAATTGCAATTTACATGAGTCGATAACACAGTCGCAGTATTTTGTAATCAGTTAAAACATTCTCATGTATGTAGGTACTTTAAAACGACTTTCAGCCAGTCAATGTTTATTGAATAATCCACTTGATTTCTTTTGCATTTAGAGCAATTTTACATCTACACTAATATTATAAAGGTGAAGAGTTTGTTTGTTTGAACGCGATAAGCTCAGGAACTGCTGGTCCGATTTTAAAATTTTTTTCAGTATTAGATAGCACATTTATTGAGGAAGGCTATATAACATCACGATAAGACCAATACAAGTAAAACACCGATAAAGAATGTTTCAAAATAAGGGTAGGGGGTCTGCTGCGTGAGTCTTGGTCCAGGCAATATGGGGTTTAGGTCCGTTACCGGAATGATTGTCCAATTTCACACACACACAGCAATTTATTACATAGTATATCGTTGAAGTCGTCGTGGCCTAAAGGATAAGACGTCCGGTGCATTCGTATCGAGCGATGCAGCGGTGTTCGAATCCCGCGGGCGGGTACCAATTTTTCTAATGAAATACGCACTCAACAAATGTTCACGATTGACTTCCACGGTGAAGGAATAACATCGTGCAGTAAAAATCAAACCCGCAAAATTATAATTTGCGTAATTACTGGTGGAAGGACCTCTTGTGAGTCCGCGCGGATAGGTACCACCGCCCCGCCTATTTCTGCCGTGAAGCAGCAATGCGTTTCGGTTTGAAGGGTGGGGCAGCCGTTGTGACTATACTGAGACCTTAGAACTATATCTCAAGGTGTGTGGCGCATTTACGTTGTAGATGTCTATGGGCTCCAGTAACCACTTAACACCAGGTGGGCTGTGAGCTCGTCCACACATCTAAGCAATAAAAAAAAAATAAAAAAAACAGAAGGAGACATAAAGTATACACACTAAACATTCAATATAAACTTAGTCAATCGAGACAGGCGTGTGCGAGTAAATGTGATGTGAGCTTCGCGGTCAGAGGTCTGCGGACGACTGGCGCAGGAAGCTGCGACGGCGCATCTCGCGCCTTTCACACAAAGACTTGTGAACTACGCAATTATGTGTAAGTCACCACAAGGGTTTCAATAGTTCCGTAACATTCTGCAATTCAAAAATATTTTCAGTTTCTATGTTAATGAAGTGGGGAGTAAAATTTAGCTTCATGCCAAAGTAACTAGTCCACGCGGATCAGTTATTGTTAATCAGAAAGTATGCGCCCCCCGCCCCCGCGCCCCCCGCCCCGCTATTGACATGTACGTACAGCCGTCACACAATGCATTTGGGACTGCAACCTCACATCTCAGCCGAGTGGCGGCAAACCCGTTTTGAGGTCTGTGGACTTCGACTGCTTAACGCCAGGTAGACCGCGAACCGATTTACTAACGTAAGGAATAAAAATACGATGTGTAGCACCTTCCATTAAAATAAATAGAATCCTAAACCCCCCCCCCCCCACTTCCTAACTATTGTCCCCCTGTATCCTGTACCCTGGGTCACGCCCGGACGACACGAAGCCGCCGTGAGCAGGACATATTTCTATGTCAACTAATTATTGTTGGTTCAAGAGCGCTCAACGAGATTCTTAGCACGTGCGACACACTCGTACACGTGCACGCTCACAGCTGGACGCTACGTGTGTAATAAAACGAAATTGTTTCCACAATAGTTTTATTATCTAAGAGGTATATAATATTAAACTTAACGTTACAATAACATGTCACACACAGACACACATTCTCGAAAACCATTCAGTACACATTACAACGTCGTCCCGTGTGCGTGCGTGCGTGCGTGTGTGCGTGCGTGCGTGCGTGCGCGCCCGCACGCACGCACACTTCACACAATCGCTCACTCCCTTATAGATATTTACATAACGAACGTGTACAAGTTATAATTCAACAAACGTAAATACATGTCGCAGCCGTGTGCCGGGTACATATATATATTGCTTCTGACTGAACTGTTAATCTAACAAATTGACAAAGAGGAGTAATGGTGTAGTATGACGTCACTAGTGCGCGCGCGGTCGGTCGGCGCGTGACGTCACTCCTGACACACCGTCGCTGCTCTGCTCGTTGCGTACATAATCCATATACAAAAATATATAATCAGCTCGGAGCGCGGCGGCTGCGATCTCACGCACTGTAATTCGTTACATTTAATTTAAATATCTACTATTTACATGTAATAATAATAATAATCGACGCGGCGTCCGCGGCTGCTCGTGTTCATTCAGCGACTTTAAAATGCAACAATAAACACGCGGGTACAAAAATAGTTTTATTTCAAAAGATAACCATACATTAGTTTACAGAGAGTCCGTCTGTGCGTCGCTCACTTGTGCAGGCCGGCGCGCTTGGCCTCCAGCTCGTAGATGAGCAGCCGCCACATCTTCACCACGAACACCTCCGCCTCCTCGTCCAGCACCTGAACCAACAACTCTCATTTATTGTAACCGACGTGTGGCATCATTCCGATATTCCTTTACTAATATCATATCAATGTCAAAACGCTGCCAGTAAAATAAGCTACAGCAGTGTAGTGTACAGTGCAGCACAGTATGTAGTGTACGGTGCAGCACAGTATGTAGTGTACAGTGCAGTATAGTATGTAGTGTACAGTGCAGCACAGTATGTAGTGTACAGTGCAGTATAGTGTGGAGTGTACAGGGCAGTACAAAATGTAGTGTATAGTGCGGTATAGTGTGGAGTGTACAGTGCAGTATAGTATAGTATGAAGTAGTGTACAGTGCAGTACAGTGCGGTAGAGTACAACGCTGTTTGGTATGGAGCGTACAACGCAGTATAGTGTGGAGTGTACAGAGCAGTATAGTGTGGAGTGTACAGTGCAGTACAGTGCGGTAGAGTACAATGCAGTTTGGTGTGGAGTGTACTGCGCAGTATAGTGTGGAGTGTACAGTGCAGTACAGTGCGGTAGGATACAATGCAGTTTGGTGTGGGGTGAACAGTGCAGAGTGTACAGTGTAGTATAGTGTGGAGTGTACAGTGCCGTACAGTGAGGTAGAGTACATAGTAGTTTGGTGTGGAGTGTACAGCGCAGTACAGTGCGGTAGAGTACCATCTGCACGTCGTCGAGCACTCCCTGGGGCGCGGAGCCGGCGAGCACTTTGCTGCAGATGAAGTCGACGAGAGTGGGCTCCGGCTCGCCGATGTACTCTATGATCTTCTTGTTGATCCATGGACGTATCTTCTTCTCCATGAGCGTGTTATCGATCTGTGACAAGACAACAATTATTTAACCCAATCACTTCCAGCCCGACACAAGCCGCGCTATGTGAGGCTGGGCGTCGCGCGAGCTACGCTACCTGCGAGGCGTCCAGTTTGTACTGGAACAGTTGTTCCTTCTGCGTGGGGATCTTGTCGATGAGACTCTTGATGTGTTTCCGTTTCTCCTCGGAGCTCTTGTTCTCCTTGTCTCCGTCACTGTTCTTCTTCTTTTCTTTGTCCGCTTTTTCTTTGTCTTTTTTCTCTTCTGAAATTATAATTATTACAGTGACAGACGATCGTCCCCCGTAGAACTCGTGAAGACAATGGACTCCACGACGCACGATGGTGTATTGACACTATGTGGCCTCATCAGAAGTGTTTACTTATACTATTACACATACAGACCATGACAATAGAGAATAATGGAGGGATTAAGCGGATCATCTCCCAATTAAATATAAATTAATCTTAAGCAATGAATGAAATGTAATCAAATCTTAGCTGTATATTTTATTTTATTTTTGATGTTAATGCACTGTCGATTGCACCTATAATTGAGGAGACATCTGCCATGACCTTTTGTCAATTGTTCAATGTTTTATATTGATGATCACTTTGTTGGTGCAACTTAATAAATAAATAAATAAATGACACGACAAAGACTAAAAGCAATTCTTATTTGTAGTTTCATAGGTGAGGTTGCGTTGGGCGAGGGAGTTTTGCGGGCACAGGGAATGTCCACTCTCTGCCTATTCCTAGCGCGAAACAAATATTCGATCCGCGTTGAAGAACTAATCCTAGTATTTAAGTAACTATTTAACCGTTTAAGAGTATATTATATGCGTGTTTTTTTTTATTGCATGTATGAGTGGACGAGCTCACGGCCCACCTGGCGTTAAGTGGTTACTGGAGCCCATAGACATCTACAACGTAAATGCCGCCACCCAGTTTGAGATATGAGTTTTAAAGTCTCAGTATAGTTATAACGGCTGCCCCGTCCTTCAAGCCGAAACGCATTACTGCTTTACGGCAGAAACAGGTAGGGTGGTGGTACCTACATGTGCGGACTCACAAGAGGTCCTACCACCAGTGTGTACGTGCGTGCGTGTGTTTGCGTGCGTGTGTTTGCGTGCGTGTGTTTGCGTGTGTACGTGCGTGTGTGCGTGCGTGCGTGCGTACGTACTGAGCGGCACGTCGTCGTCGTCCTGCGCGAAGGCGGCGTGCGGGCGGCGCACTCGGCCCTCCGCGCCCGCTCCTGCAACACGCTCTGTGTCAATCTCTCTCTCTCTCTCTCTCTGTTCTCACACACTAGTCGACTTGTACGTTTACTTGTTTAGAGTAACTAGAATTAAGCCCCTCCTTTTTAAATGGGTTGAAACAGTTTTTTTTTTTTAATAATAATTATTAACACCATTTAAGAATCAGAAGACGTCGAAGTGACCCTTAAAGCTACTCACCGTCGGGCGTGCGGTCCACGCTGATGGGGCTGCGGCGGTTTCGGAAGCTTATCGTTAGCGGAGAGTTGGAGCCCGAAGCGCCACTCTGTGGGACGGCGGGAGCGCGTTATTAGTGCCCCGACTACTGCTAGGAGCTTATTCATAACCTCAAAACACTTTTCTAATTACACTTCAAAGCATGAAGGTGGTCACGACTTACTCGTAGTCTGTGAACGCGGGGTGTGACAATCCCAACGCGTCTTTGAAATATTGTACTGAAGTTCTTAGAAAAAAATGATAAATAATTAATGAAAAGAGCGTGTGATCCTGCCGGGGTGCCGCGAGTCGGAGCGACTGTGTACACCGCTAATAACGACACCACTATGAATATCTGTTACATTATTATTTCATTATTTCATAAAGCTACACTGGATAACTACACTAATAGATTCTCAAGTTGGGCTATACTTTCTAAAAAATTTAAATTGGTTTTATTTAATCAATGGCCACCCCCCCCCCCCCCTGCACTGTTCGGGTCCGCGGACTAGCGCTGCTCTCCCCCCATTCCTATCGTACAAACATAAGAATATACTCACATGCGTCCTGTCCCCTCCGGCGGCCCCCCCGCTGGCCGGCGAGGGGGGCCGCGGCGGTGTGGTGCCGCCGTCGCTGCTCTGTAACAGTGAACACAGCTCTATACGCGGAGTACAGGGTCGCAGTAGCCAATTCTACAACTAAGATTTACAAAAACACTCAGAGATTTCAATGAAGAGTTTCATAAAATGATAATTGTATTATTAGATTTATTTTAACCGCATTGTAGGCGACACATATCAATATTGTAATTATTTATTTAGTAACACTTAGAATTATGTGTTTTATAACAGTTTACATGTTTTCTTTGTTAATTATGATTCTCGTTTATTTCTTTAATAAATACACGAGCGCACCCGATCGTCGACGATGGTCTGAAGAACTGTGGCATTTTTTAATACAGTCAGTCGGGCAGATACATCGGCACCGCGCGAACGACAATCAGACGCGCTCATACCTCAGTAAAATCTCGTCTTTTATTTACATCGCCTACACGCATACAATCGTTTAGGGAACAACAAGCACATGTCATCGCACGGGGCGGTACTACATGAGCGGGGCGGCGGCGGTATGTGCTAGTGGACTCACGTCGTCGGTGCGG
This sequence comes from Bombyx mori, assembly GCF_030269925.1. Classification (NCBI taxonomy): domain Eukaryota; kingdom Metazoa; phylum Arthropoda; class Insecta; order Lepidoptera; family Bombycidae; genus Bombyx; species Bombyx mori. The sequence goes on from NC_085130.1 coordinate 9,407,244, forward strand.
TCCCGCGAGCGGCGCCGGCGCTCCGTGAGGTGGCACTGTAAGGCGTCATATCGCAAGTTCGTCGGCACAGCATGTAACGGAAGGACTACTATTACGGCTTACTGTCGGAGGTGCGGCGCACATGGTTGAGCGGCGCAGTACGTACCGGCGGCGTGTGCGGGCGGTGGCGGTGCTTGTGGCGGTGCGGCGCGGGGGGCGCGGCGGGGGGCGAGGAGGGCGCGCGGGGGGCCGCCGGCGGGGGGGGCGTGGAGCCCGCCTCCGAGCACGCGCCGTCGCTGCGGGAGGACACTCGTCAACACTCGATAACGATTTTTCGAAAACCATATTAGTCCACTATAGTAGAATTATTTTGTCCGTGCAGTTTGGGTCAGAACACATAGCCCGGCTAGGGCGGTGAGCATGTTGCGCGGGCGCAACGCCATTATCGATAAGAACAAATGAGTCATCGAAGGCAGGTGCACGGCGGGGGCGGTATACGAAGGGTGGTGAGACATTGTTATGTTATGAGTCATTTGTTGTACCTACCTGCAAATTATAGTACATATGTCGAAGAGAAATGTGATTTTGTGCATTCGCTCTCTTGAATTTCTTTAGTGACAAAATGACTACTTCTTTGTTTTGTACCAAAACGGCAGAATTTATTCAAATATTTTGCTTGTTGGCAAAAATATACCAGCACAAGCACGTGTGGCACCTATGAGCAATTTTTAACACATCAACAATGTGTTAAAATTGTTTACTGAAATGAGATAGATCCCGAAAAGTTACAAAGTATTAATTTCTGCCGTTCTCGTTAACTTGCTGCGGCGATACGTGGTGTAAGTGTTCGATTAGTGATTTTTTCTATCATTTTTATCACTTACCCACAAAATGACAAAACTAAATACACTATCGATAACGCTTATCGACAACAATAATATGCATCACTATGCCCGTCCATAAGGCTCGTGAGTGGAAGAGAGAGCGAAATACTCGCTGTACCGCTCCGATTTTTTATGACCCTAACTGCATGGACAAAATTATAGTCAGTGATAGATACCTTTCAGGGTAGAATCAAACTATGAGATATTTTTTTCAATTTATAAGCCAAGTTTATTACGAAGCGGCGGGTGCGGCGCTGGCCTGTCCGCTGAACGAGCTCGAGTCAGTGCTCGTTGCTGCAATCTTGGAACATTTTATTTCTGCTAGAACCTAGCGAGTCGGCGCACCTGTCGTCGGAGAGCGCTTGCGGAGGCGAGCGCGGCGGCGAGTGCGGCGGAGAGCGTGGCGGGGAGCGCGGCGGGGAGTGCGGCGGTGGGGAGCGCGGCGAGGGCGGCGGGCGGGGGCGCGGCGGCGGGGCGGGCGGCGCGTACATGTGCTCGTGCTGTCGGCGGGCGCGCGCGTAGGCGGCGAGGGCGGCGCGGTCGTCGGGCGGGCGGTCGCGGAAGTAGTGGTCCCGGAGCGCGTCCAGCTCGTCCTGCTCGCGGCGCCGCTCGCGCGAGTCGCCCTCTGCCTCGCGCACGCGCCCGCTCAGCCGCCGCTGCAGCTCCTTGCCTCTGCGCGCAGAACGTTCGCTCTTAACGTATACACGATAATATTTGTGTGCGCTTTGATCGAGGTGGTCTGCCACAGCACCGACACCCATAGAGTAGGGGGTCCGGAAGTGCGCGGCTGTGGGTCGATCCCGCCCACATTACCACTACAGCTTTCTATCAATCAAAAACATCTAACCCATTACCAAACACAAAAAAATTATCAAGAGACTTAAGACAGTGACACTGAGCACAGCCGACGTGCGGCGCCGCGCGGGTGGGAGCAGAGCAACGTTTAAGTCACCTAAAGAACAGTAGACAGCCTTCAAACGTTGAGTGATCCAATTTGGTCATACACTTTCATTTAAAATTATCTACTGAGGGATTTAAATACTGTCCCAGTACGTCCTAAACGAACATATGAGTGTAACTAACAACGCGGAGGTGTAACTGTAACTAACAAGGGGGTGCTTGGCGCTCGCCGACTCGCTTACTTGTAATATTTGTGATCATCTCTCTCGTCGTCATAATCTTCCAGGAACTCCTTAAGTCGTTTGGCCTCTCTCTCCCTCTCCTCCTCGCGAATTCGCTCCCTCTCTTTTTCTTTCTCATAATCTTTAGCTTTGCGCCGCTCTCGTCCCTCCCAGTTCCGCAACCTGAATGAAGTGATATTAGTACCCACATACAGTGTAAGCGCAAGTGTCGGCGCGGTCGTGGCACGCACCTCTCCTGGTAGGCGGCCTCCTTCTCCTTGGCCTTCTTGTCGAGTCTCTTCCTGTCCCGCGCTTCCTCCTCCATCTCCTTGTCCCTCCTGGCGTCCACCTCGCTCCGCCCCCGCTCTCGCGACCGGGACCTCTCCCGCTCCCGCTCCCGCTCTCGCTCGCGCTCGCGTTCTCGTTCCCTCTCCCGCTCCCGCTCGCGCTCGCGCTCTCTGGAACCGAACGAACACTTAATGTCAGCAATGACACGTCAAAACTTAAGATTCATTATTGTTATTGTCACTGTAGTGGGGTCGGTCATTGATATTTTGTAATCGATTACAACAACAAATAACAAAATAGGTTGAGTGGCAGCAGTGGTTATGGAACTTTGTACATGCATTTTTGAAAACTGACTATTTCTAAAAGATGGATAATCCTAAGCTCGTTAATAAATTTTAAATCGATAATATGGTAGTAATATGAAATAAAAAACTAAAGTGCGTTAAAACTATCAACTAAAACACGAGAAATAGTAAATCGATCGAACCATTTATATTGTATAAACGATATGGGTGTACTCTCAGTTGCATCACAATGTTTGCTCAAATATTATTGTGCTACTAAATTAGAAAAACATTAAATAATGACCGCTATAACCTCATACGTTTATATTGGCTAGTTGTGTATGGATATTAGCTAGATAATTCATTCTATTCCAGGAATAATAACATTCTCATTCTATCTATACTAATATTGTAAAGAGGAAAGATTTGTTTGTTTGTTTGTTTCGAATAGGCTCCGAAACTACTGGACCGATTTGAAAAATTCTTTTTCCATTAGAAGCCGACATTGTCGCTAATGAACATAGGCTACTTTTTTTATTTATTTTTTTATTTTTTTTTGTTTGTTTCATGTGTGTTTTAATGTTTGCGAAGCGAAGCGAGGGCGGGTCGCTAGTAAAGAAATATTTTCATTTGAGATATTAAAGAGACCATGATAATGATGTTTTAAAAGTATGTAAAGAAAAAACACAAAAAAGATTTTTTGGGACAGATTCACCCACCCGTCATTCAGTGAAGAGAGTGGTTCAGTCTTGCACAGTAATGTTTAAATATTAGTTTAAATAGATGTTAAGGGCTTTAAACGTTGCTTTCTTATTTATATTACAGATGAATGAATACTTTGTGAGATAAATTAATCATAGTTTTAAAGGGGATTGCCCACTCTCCATAGTGTGCTAGGCCCAAGATGGACATCAAATATTACTATAAAAATGTACTGATTCAAATTCTTAAATGTATTGGATATCTAAAAAATATATTGAAATTGACGCCACTATTATAAAAAATATAATAAAAATAAAAACTCGTTTTGAGGTTAATTTTCTATATAAATAAGTGTCGGATTGTGAGATACTTCAAGAACTTTTCTTTTCTTAATGTTTAAAATGTTCCTAATGTATTTTTATCCAATAGGGTATAAAAACACACTTAATTCTTTAAATATCTATATTTTCTTCATCTTCATACACAATTAGTATCATCTAAAAATAGCAAAGGAGAGCATATACACGGTTTTAAATCTCGGTCAGGGTAAAACCACAATTCACACAATGTTTTTTAGTCGTAGTATGAAACGTTATTGATAAAAGTAAAATAAATCGAAGAAAAATCAAAACACATCCATTTTGTACTCAAGCACAACACCACAAGCAGCAAGCGAAGTGTCAGTCAGATTAAATTCAGTGTTGTCAGTATAAAGAAAAATAATTACATGAAATTCATATATCGATTATTTTTTTAAATAACCGATAATTGATTTATATCTTAATCTTTTTTTTACGAGTACACATTATTTTTTATGTTTTTGTTTTAGTTGTACATATTTAAATAACAATACTAGTAGTTTTTTTTATTGCTTAGATGGGTGGACGAGCTCACAGCCACCCTGGTATTGCTAAGTGGTTACTCGAGCCCACATACATCTACAACGTAAATGCGCCACCCACCTTGAGATATAAGTTCTAAGGTCTCAAGTATAGTTACAAGTTAAAGTCCAATGGGTATGTCTTCGATGTTATTTTATGTGCATAAAATCCATTAAAATCGTTTGATTAATGATAATACTTAAAATGATTTATTTATGTTTTATTTATATACTCAAAATATTTACTTCATACGTAAAAGGATTTGAAGCTGGCAATATTTTTCCCGCAAAAATAAAAATCCTTGTTTTTTCAATAGAGTTACTTTTTTTAAACTACTTATTGTAAACTATAGTGGCGCTTATTTGCAAGAAAGTAAATGCATATTTATTTATGACAAAATTAATACACTAAGTATTTTTTCTATAATCTATTGTCCGCTTTGGGCCGAAAATGGGCCATCCCCTTTATGCTGTCAATAACGTCTTATTTATATTACAGAAAACGCAATTAGGTATTTCATTGTATTAATATTATATTCTTAAGTATGTGATATCATTATAAATATATAAATAAAAATTATAAAATGTGAATATTTGTCCCGTAAAATTGAACTTGTGCGAAGACAGGTTGATGGCCGGGGACGTTGTTCGTGAAGTTGACTTACCTCTCTCTGTCTCTCTCTCGCTCCCTTTCTCGTTCCCTTTCTCGTTGTTCACGTTCTCTGTCCCTCTCGCGCAGCTCTCTGCGGAAAGGTATTTATAAAGTGTCGTTTCATTCGTGTCTATTTTGAACATTAATGTTTTAAAATCGAGTCGTTGATTACCTTTCTCGCTCTCTTTCCCGTTCTCTCTCCCGCTCTCTATCCCTCTCTCGCTCGTCTCGTTCCCTGTCCTTGTCGCGGTCTTCGCGCCGGTCCTTACTCCTGCAGACACGGACACAACTGAGTGAGTGCTACCGGTCGTGCTACCGCACATGCCACGCCGCGGAGTTCGTGCGGTACTTACCTGGAGGCGCTTCTCCTGCGGCGATCCTTCTCCCTGTCTCTGTCTCGTTCTCTATCTCTGTCCTTGTCGCGCTCACGATCGCGATCCTTCTCCCTCTCTCTTTCTCTGTCTTTGTCTTTTTCCTTGTCCTTTTCGTCCTTGGGATCTTTTTTCCTTCTGCCAATCACGTCGGCCTCCTCCTGCGCCCAAAAGCCAAAAGTCTCATCGCACTGCAATACAAGCTCACGTCCAATAGGAATGCGGGACTCGCGGGACCGACTATGCATCACCGTCCTTGTCTATTCATTTAGAATAGAAAGAAACAATGTTATAATATCTACAGCGTCTGCAAAAAAAATATATCTACCACAGTAGCAGTTGAAAGGCATTCTCACAATTTATGCAAAAATATGATATGTTTAGACGCGAAGAAGCCAACAAATGAGGCAGCAGGTGTCGGCCGGCGCGGCGATGTGGTCACCGCTGTACTACGACCTCAACGTTCGACTGATCTGTTGTGGGACGACTTATTATTTCCATAACAAAATTAATACCGGCGCGAAGTCACTTGCTCCTACTTCAGGCTCTGCACAAAGATTCAGTTTCCTTGCAACCGTCGTTGGTGACGTTAGTTCTCTCTTCATGTCGCGGGTAGAGGGAGGCGCGGTCGGGCGGTACCTTCACGCGACAGTCCGGACACGAACAACAAGGGAACACTTATGTATGATGTATTGTGAAAGATAATATCCAAGAGGCAATTTATTGTGTTATGTTTTATGATTACTGTATCTCTATGCTAGCAACAGATTAAATTGGAGGACATTTAGATCGAAACAATAATAAACATGATAGTCCATAATCTGTACCGGCGCCACTAATGAGGCTGAGGGGCTTTCGGGATCTACCGGTAGATCAGTCCTCGTGTTCTGCGGGCGCCGACCGCGCGCGGTTGTGTACGTGTGCGTGTGTGTGTGTGTATGTGTGACGCGTGTGCCTGGCGTGGGAGCAGCCGATGACTGGTGTTACTTACTATGGGGTCCGAGGGTCGGGGACGACGTGACGAGGCGACGGCTCGCGCCAGTGGGATCCCGCGACGTGTCCCGCGATGTCGCCGACGGATAGGTCGCGGCGCCGCCCGCCCCGCACAGCCAGTGCGGCGCCGCACGCTGTGCGAGACGGGCGCGCCCGCCGCGAGTCCACAACTCACGAATGCGGACTCGCGACCGAGCAGACTCACAACGAAACGGATCTCTGCCGATCGGCACGTCAATGAAACGCAAATAGCTTCTTCAAAGTTATTCCGCAAGATTAATTATATTATTGAACATCTACATCTTTACTGAAAAACAATTCGTTTCATTAAGAAGTCTGCCGATATAAATCAATTAAAGTAAATAATATGTGTAATAGAAATAAACCATGTCGAATGATAATGTGAGCCCAACGAGTGTCCGTGTTACTAATGTGGTGTAGGACTCGTGTGCGGTGACGTCACAGTGTGACGCGCCGTGTGGCGTGTGTGGTGTGGGGTGTGGGGTGCGGTATGGAGTGGACTCACCGTACGTACTAGTCACGGCAGGACTCGCTTCACCGCCTCGCCACCTGCCGTCCACACGAGTCAGCGCACACACGCACGCCCAGCGCTGCGTCTCGCTCTCTCCCCGCTCTCTACGTCTCTGCGTCTCTGTCGCACTCTCGTACCCGCACGCCCTCGTACGCACACACTCACACACACATTCGCACGCACGCTCGCACACACGCGCCGGACTACTATTGACTGTTGTGAACTAATTACACACTGTTCTTTATTATAAAATTGCATTTAAAGGTAAGCTATCATTGTAACATAATAAACGTGAATCGTTTGGGCACGTTACGTTTATATATTATACCCATTATTATTATACCCAAATCCCTATATCAATCTCTGTATTATATTTTTGATGACTAAAAACAGTGGTGTGTCATATTGAGTATACAATAATGAATGAACAAATCAATATATAAATAGAACAAAGTGAGCCAACAGTCCGCACAGACACAGGAGCCGGCGGCGACAGTGCGACAGAGCGCGCGGCGCGGGGCGCGGTGTGGCGCGGGGGGGCCGAGGGCCGGGGGGGCCGGGGGACGCACTCACCTTCATGCTCTCGCGGAACTTGCCAATCTCGCGGTGGATGACGTCACGTTTCTCCTCCGAGATGTCTGCCTCCTCCAGAACGCGCGCCGTCTTAGAGATGGCCTCCTCTGTGGGAACAGGCATGTTACGACGCGACACGCTCACGCTTGCACCAAGTGCAAACAGAATTCTTGTATATGGACTATAGTAATATAATCATTCAACTTTACAATTTATCCCTTATTTAGGAATTTTAAAATTACTTAGCTATAAATGAGATTACCTTAAACTGTTAGTTACAGATGAATTTTCACATTTTTCGGTTTTTAAAAATCATAAAGTAGTGTTTATGAATTTTACAGCGGACACACGGTTGTGTGACGCATTGCACTTGTATATGTAATATGTATTTGTACCAGTTGTTGCATTTAGACAAACACATTTATGAATAAATACCAGTAGCTAAAAGGTTAAAATAGAAGTCTTCAAAATATAACTTTCTAGAAAATAGGGACGGAGGCACAGAAGAGATAAGATCACCGTTGTGTACCTTTTTTTATTGCTTAGATGGGTGGATGAGCTCACGGCTCACCTGGTGTTAAGTGGTTACTGGAGCCCATAGACATCTACAACGTAAATGCGCCACCCACCTTGAGATATAAGTTCTAAGATCTCAAGTATAGTTACAACGGCTGCCCTTTCTGCATGATGGTATATAGGTACCTTTCTGTATGATGGTATATAGGTACCTTTCTGTATGATGTCATAGTTGTTGATGTCGTCCTGGTACTCCACCGCGATCTGCTGCAGGCGCGCCTCCGCCGCCTCGTCCAGCGCCCGCTGCCGCGCGTCCAGGTACCCGCCCCCCGCGCCCGCCGCGCCGCCCCCCGCGCCCTCCTCCAGCCGGGACCGCTGCTCCGCTGCGCACACAAGCCGCGTGTCACATTCAACGGGTTCGACGAGAACGGTGACCGGTGCTAACAGTGCGTAGAAGCACCAATAGTGGATCCCGAGAATCCATATACAGGAAGTCTCACGAGGGGTATATCGAGTACAATAAACTGTTCTTCTGCCAACTCTTAAATTCTGTTTTACGCAAGGGTACCATAAAAAGATTCGTAGCAAAAAATAAGGCTGACAACATCAAAAGATGCAAAAACATTTGTGTCAGAAGTAAACATATTAATACTAGCTTAATCGAGTAGGTACTCCTATCTGTAAAAGGGGCATATGATGTCATCTGATTGAAACAGACGCACACAACATGCTCTACCACCAGTTCCTACAGAATTAACATAATACTAATATATTAGGGTCAATCTGAGACATTCTCACTCTTGTAAGAATCAACTAGAGCCTGCATCTTGCCATCAGTACGAGCCAACAAGCGCTTGTCTCCCAGCTCCCTATCATTGAGAAGTCGAACACATCGGAGAGCAGCTTCCGGACCTGAAAATGAACACAAACTTTAAGAACCAATCATAAGAAGTAAATGTGTTTATCACACAGAAAATATGGAATGATTATGAAAGTGATTCCCAAATATTATAAGTTTTGTAATTTACCTCCAAATTCACAGAACCCAAAAGTGGAGACTCTCTTCCATGTGAGTACAGTCCCGCACGCATTGAGCATTGAACGTATCATTGTGTCAGGGGCTCTAGATGATAAATTTCCTGGAATCAATCCAACAAAATAATTATACTATGTACCCAATCCAAAGCTGAAAAATGTTGATTCATTTTCAAAACTTATAAAGTTCAGTCTCTGAAGGCAAACATATTGTTTATATATTCTAAAATAAAAAAATAACTAAAATAGGAACCTTCCAATTGAATAGTAGAGCTAATCAATATAGTCAAACAGCATCACAAGGAATAACGATGTTACCACTGTGCTTACAACTCTTCTGAAGTCAAAATATTTTGTTTCACAGATTTTACTGTTGTATATTAAATATTGTATAAAATCAAATATAGCTTTATTTATGTACAATACTTAACGCATGACGTGGGAGGAGCTAGAACAGACTTCCCAAGACCGATGTAAATGGAAAAATTTTATTCGAGCCCTACACCCCAGCAGAGGGTAATAGGAAATAATGATGATGATGATGACTTAACATTTACTGAAACCACCCCTGCATTCAATCTAGGTCAGGCTTGTTACTCCTGAGTAGTTGATAATAGGGTGTATATTGAGAATGTGAATAGTGAAATTTACCAATAAACACAGTGACAGGGGGTCCTTCAACATCTTTAGCACCATTTGTGTTACGAGTTGGACCTCTGGCAATGACAGCTTTCCCCGCCTGTGGAGCTCCCGGTGCGGGCAATAATGCTCCACGACCTCCAGTGTTTGTTGTACCATATGCACCGACCATTACCTGGAGATTTTAATAACATAAGACATAATGATGGTAGCTATAATGAAGCTCATAAAATTTTAACCATAAAAATATTAATTACTAATTAACCACTTTCATTTTGACCCCTTCCTAGGAAGTGGATCCCATCATTTCGATTACTGTTCATTTTTGCCATATTATTATACCATCCTACTCTAGAATCAAATTCCCTATATGGTGTTTCCCTATCGCCATATTTATCTTCTAATGAAGATTTAAAAAACTGTTTAAGTTTAAGATTAAATAGCATGCAGTGGTCTAACTGTGGCTCAAACTTTTTTTGCTGATGTTGCTGATAGCTATAGGCAATAGTAACCACAATATACCAACAAAAGTGCTAATTTTTTTTAGATTGGAATGCATGTATTTATTAAAATAAAAATAGTTCTGCATTTAAGGTATGATAATTATGTAAAATCAATAATTTGGTATGGTAATGTTTGATTGGATAAGTTGGTCCTCTGAAATTCTTTAACATTTGCTTGACGTATCTAAAAATTACAAAGCATTCTAACTTAACTATCACCCAACACTATTACTCCTCAAAAACAAATCAACTTCACATTGAAAGTATGGTTTTCGCCTGTGATGGACTCTAATAAAAAATATAAAGTATTTTCAAATTACATGTATAGATGAGATGACTCTGTAAATTTACAAGTTTAATAGGAAAGCGGATTAGGGAAGTTCTTACACATTTATCAACATCAATCCACATTAGTCAACTGCAGATTATAGGCCTCGCAAATGTGCGCAAGACGGACCGAACCTGGGCTGCCGGCATCTCAAGTAATAAATTTCTCAATTTGCTGGAAGCTAGCTACTTATAACCGATTATAGGTTATGATAGGAGTGAGCTACGTACATGGGTAGGCATTGACATGGTGACCACGCCAGGAGCGATGCCGTACGGCACAAGCGGCGGCCGCGGCGGGAACGACATCTCGACGGACGCTCTTCGTTCCTGTTTCTTAGTTTTCTTTATACAAAGTAACACTCAATTAAACCACAACGTCAATTTTATACATCAAAGATTCACGATCAGATGAAAGTATCACTTTAAACTTAACAATTTGCAATTATCTTAGATCTACAAACACTTAATCCAATTCATGAACAATTAAAATACAGATCGATTACAAAACATCTTCTATTAAAGAAACGCCATGATACTCAAACGTCGCCATCTTTTATAAATACTAGAGTAATCAGTAAAATGTTGAATATTTCGCCTTCAGAATGGCAGCTCGGAAAGTTCAGACTTCAGACTGCATTTTGACACTTGACACTTTTGACAGTTCTAATCCTTTTTTTATGATTGTATGGCCTGGTAATGAGATTTTTAAGGCGAGCCAAGTCTTATTTTCGAGCACCAACTTCTTAAGTATTAGGGGTTAAAGCATGAAATTGCCGATTTGTACTGGTAAGTAGAAAATTGTTTTTTTTTTCTCATTTATTTATTATTATTATCTACGAGTATTATCTATACATTGCTGCCATCTAATGGGAAGGTCATTTATGCCTTTGCGATAGAACTCTGGTGATCTAGATTCTAGAAACTGTGTGAAAACATGTTGTACTGCTTTCTGGGAAGAAAACTTTTTATCACGTAAAAAGTTGTCCAAATCACGAAAAAAATGGTAGGCTGTTATACCGGTCACTCACACTCGCACGAATACGCAAACCCGCAAGTGTAGTACGACATTTGCAAATGATTATGCAAAGTTTTCGCTGCATTCGTGGTTTTCCAAGCTGTATCGGTTTTTTAACAGACATCAAAGCGCGCGAACCGCGATCCTTTACGTAGTCTCCCACACATTCGTGTGACCAGTGACGCCCAGGATGGCGAAGGCAACGGACGTTTCGCTATTTTCATAGATCGTGACGTCTACTGTGTAGCGTATCTTCATCAAAAGAAATCCCATAAAAACAGCATGGCTGTTAATTATGTCTGGGAAAGAATTCAAAACTCTTTTTCTCTTCAATGTTCTATTGACGAATTAAAAAGGAAAAGAAATTCGTGAGACATTCGTAAACAAGTGTAGGAGGAAGCGTAAACGGGTTCGCAAATTGAGTACCGAAACCATTTGCACAACCGCTAAGTTTGCGAATGAATTTTTGACGGCCCTTCACATGCGCGCAAATATTCGTACATTGTACATGCACAAACATTCGTACAATGTACGAATATTTGCGCGTATGTGAGTGGCCGGCATTAGAGCAAGGTCTGGCGAATACGGAGAGTGACGAATTGTTTCTAATTGTAGTTCCTGTAGAGTTAAAACGGTTTGTCGTGCTGTGAGGTCTCGCATTATCATGGAGCAATATGTTGGAAGGGCATGATGCTATCCACGTAAACTTGTCTATGATACACTGCATTTGAATTTGCATTATGTTCTTTTATTTTTTTGATGTGCGGTGTTATTATGAATATTATTTTTTCTAATATACGAGTAAACACAATGTGTTCAAGTATTACACAACTTTACAAAAAAAAATCGTTCTTTGTCCTAACATTTATACTAGGTTTTTCCGGTTAATTATTGACAAAAACGAAAATAAAATACCTTTTTTGGTATAAAGTTTGCTTTTGTGATAGTCATAGTAATAATACTCATTTTTCAATTTTTTTTTTAAATTTAATTAATTTAATACTTTTAAAAAAACCGCGCTATGAGAGTGGGTTGTTTACGTTTACACAGTGCCACTAGATGGCAATCGAGTCATAAACAACGATCAGAGGTTTTGTACAAGCCCAGAAAAACTTAAAATTTTGTTTCTTAAGTGGTCAATTTATTAAAGTTCAAAAGCAAACTGTTTCATGCCTATTTATTTTTTTTGTCTAATTTCGATCTAAAACATCGAAATTTTATCCTCTGCAATCAAAGTCAAATTTGGTGTTGACCCGTGTTATTTAAGTATTAATTAATTGCTATAGCCGCTAGTCTTCCCCATCACAATAATGATGAAGATCGATTCATGAGTCAGGGCTGTTTTACTGCAAGTTGTGCTATCATCAGTAGAAATCTGCAGTTATTGCTTGACCAGATCGGAGAAAGCTATAGTGAATAACACCATGCTGAGACTATCAAACACTTACCATTACCTTTTTATTGGTAAGCTTTGCTTTAGGACACTGTTGTCGTAAAAAATCCACTTTTCATCACATGTCACAATTCGATCCAATATTCCTTCATTTCTGTATCGATTCAACAAGGCAACACAAGTTTCAAAACGCGTTTGTTTCTGCAGGTCAGTCAAATTATGAGGCACCCATTTTTAATATTTTTTTATTATATTGATTTGACGCAAAGGAGTCAATATTGTTAGTAAGGTAACGTTAAACCATGCCGCTAATCCCTGGGTAGTTTGGCTCGGATCGGCTTCCACTATCTCTTTCAATTCATTGTTAATCGCATGTGTGGGCGGTCTTCCACGTGGTTCGTTCTTTAATCAAAGTTTCCATCACGAAACCGTTTATACCAAAATCTCACAGTGCGTTCATTAGCTGTCCCCTCTCCAAACGCAACATTGATATTGCGAGGCCCTTCTGGAGCGTTAGTTCGGCGTCGGAACTCGTATTCAAATATCACTTGAATTTTCGAAGTATCCATATTTCTTGTATAAGCTGAATAAAAAAAACAACTAAAGTCGATACATAATCGAATGTTGCAAATTTTTTTAAAGAACAACCTCATCGATACCATTCGGTACCATATAGAAAAGTTTCACTCAAAAATCTCAAACCATGAAGGTTCTATGTAATTTTGTAGTAGGTACCTACCTATTACAATAGAACGACAATTTCATACTTTAACCCCTATTATTGAAATCGTCGTCACAGTATTTTTAGCATATTAGTATAATGCTTTATAACAGTTTCTGTTTTTATGCTATGTTCTTATGTAGAATTGTGTAGATTATGTATAACGAGTTTACTATAAAACAGATCCTATTGGTCTTTTTTTCTTTTTTTTTTTTTTCTTGCCTAAGCTGGTATCCTTGAGAGGCTATTCCAGCGGAACCTTAACTAGTAGGTGAGCTCACGGGGCTCAAACCTGACGACAATGCTAACACGAACCCTAGCAAGAGTCGTGCTTCGCAGAATGTACCACCGGATCGGAAACGCGACCCACTGAGAAGATCCGGCGAGAGCCCTTCGTCGCAAGCGACGGGTTCGACGAGAACGGTGACCGGTGCTTGAAGTACCTAGAAGCACCGTTAGTGGATCGGGAGGATCCGAGATGACGTGTTTTGGGCGACGTCGACTGCTTTCCATTTTTTCCCCAGGATCGGGAATGTAGTAGCCGGCGGCCACGATGAGAGGGTTCTCGTGTCGTGCCGCTTTATCGAAGTGGACTTTATTGTGCTCTTCAAGTCATATATATCCAACACAGGCGACGGGACAACGCAAAGCCGCCGTCACTTGAAACATGTATTGTCGGATCCCCTGTATTCACTCTCGGTGCTTTTAGGCTCTTCAAACACCGGTCACCGTCCTTGTGCGTGCGCAAAGCGGGGATGCGGTGAATGATTACTATTGATAAGTCTGGATTTTATTAACTCATTGTAATACACACAATCACGTAGAAATTTTATATGCTGGATAAATTTTATTTTACTGGTGGGACCTCTTGTGAGTCCGCGCGGGTAGGTACCACCACCCTGCCTATTTCTGCCGTGAAGCAGTAATGCGTTTCGGTTTGAAGGGCGGGGCAGCCGTTGTAACTATACTGAGATCTTAGAACTTATATCTCAAGGTGTGTGGCGCATTTACGTTGTAAATGTCTATGGGCTCCAGTAATCACTTAACACCAGGTGGGCTGTGAGCTCGTCCACACATCTAAGCAATAAAGAAAAAAAAATCTTAAATTTTAATTACTAAATGTTATTGTTAAATGTTAGGGTCGCGAAGACTGCACCCGGCTTCCGCGGAAACAGGCTGTTGAACGGCTATTAGGGTCAATTCCCACTGAAAGAGCAGCGGCCGGCAGCGTCTTTTTGAGGCAAAATATTACAAACTATTTTGAATCTTATCTACGTGATTAAAAAGTTCATAGTCATTTGAAGGCAAAGGAGGGGTAGCGTGGCGTCGCGAGGCTGCACGAGCCTTGATTTTTATATGAGCTTATTTAAAACAAATAAGCTCATATAAAAATCAAATTTCTACAACAAAACATATTGTTTGTGTTAACATTTCATTTATAATAATGCATAAAAAATTATTTAATATTAAAAAGATATATTTTTCTTGAAATAATACATCTTTTTGTAGTAAATTATTATTGCAAATCATAAAATAAGTACTATATTGTATGTGTACTGCTGATATTAAATGACCGTACATACTATTAACCGGCTTTTTCGTCCACAGCCGGATAATATTAGAGTAGGATATTTGTGCCAGAGCCACACTCGAGAGTTCAAAGAGCCGCACTTTGCCGACCTCTAGTCTAGGCAGATTATATCACAGTGAATTTAAATGTCTATCTACATAATATTTTCATATTTTACATTATATTTACAATTTTTAAATCGCATCTTTTAATTGTACTTAATTACATTGTGTCTTACTTAAACTTAAATAATTATTAACTATATGGTACCCAACTCTGTACGACCACCACTACCTGCATTACTATGCACAAATTACTGTATGTTTCTGTTGACATGGCATTATTCATGGCCATCTCATTGCCTTCGAACTCGAAGTGCAATTACAAAGCGACTTATTTATATAAGTATTTTCAAAACAAACTGTGTTTGGAGAGATTGCCTTCGGTGTTTCTATAATAATTATTGTATTGAGGCTATTATTGGGTATTAATTTTTTTGGATGTTTCACGAAAATTTTGATGGTCTTATCTATACAGGGTGCCCCGCAATCTGTATATCAAGCGGAAAAGACAGACAGACATTTAAGACAATGTTCTATAAAAATAATCGATACGCCGACAAAAATATGTTCCCAAGTAAAAAGTTCCAAACTATTCTGCAACACGGACTACATTTTACGTAAGATACCGTGATATGATTCGTATTAAAAAAATAGGCTGGCCACTTAATAAAAGATGCAATTTTTATTGTTATTACTTACGACGGATATACGAACCCACAGCCCGCCTGGTGTTACCTCACCCATAGATATCAACTATTTAAATGCGGTCATTCACCTTTCTCAGTTTTACAGTACAACGGCTGCCCCACCGTTCAATCCGAAACGCATTACTATTACATGGAATATATGGGCAGGGTGGTGCTCCGATGCCTCCCTGGGACCTGGCGGAGGAAGCGTTCACCACCGATTATGTGTGGCGATGCAACCTCCGCCACGGGGGGAACCACGTCCCGGCGATAGAGCGATTAGAGCGCAAGGCTTCTGACTCCGAGTGGAGATCGGACGTCGAGTGATATCCTCGTGAAAGAGAACAAGGGGCGTCGTTTGGTGGGTAGGGCCCTAAAACCTTGCGCCCGCGGTCTGCTCCACATACCCTGCGCGCCCCCCAGGCTCGGACACCTCGTACGTTACCTACCCGTGCGGACTCACAGGATGCCCCAGCACCAGTCTGCACCCGCAGGAAGTAAACGTATTAATACTGGTCGTACGAATTGATATATTGTGATATAGCTTACATTAAGTCCTCTTTGGCAGAGGAACAAAAATATTTATCTTCTAGGTCGAGGTTACGGAAGTGATAACTTGAATCTCAAAAAATTATGTCCGCATAACAAATTTAGCGCACGAAAGAAAAAAATACCAATTTTGGATTGGGTTCAAGTCGGACGAAAAGGGAACAAACGCAATGGTGGGTCCGGGCTAATTGTGTTCAGAATCACTAAAAGTTGACATAATGTCAGTTGATTGAGATCCAAACATATTTAAACACAGCGGGCGCCGCTCCGACTGTGTGGGCACATTAAACAGCTTCTTTTGTCTTTACAATAAAGGTTAAATTTAGTAACATTCGCCGTAATAAGTTGCGTAATAAGCCGTAAGAAGTTGTAAAATTGGTTTTGAGTTTTTGAGCCAATGTACCTGTCAACAGGTATATTAATATAATTAAAATTTGTGTCGTTTTCATTGTTTGAAATAAGTTGAACTAATTTGTAATTGTCTATATCTCTCTGAAATATTAAACGGAATAAATGGCCTAGCGGTAGTTTTGTTGTAATTCAGAGCTGTCAACGAGCAGTTGAAATAATTAATAAAGTACCTACTTCTTTTGTGAAACTAATTTGAACTAATTCGACTTTTAATTTTTATACATTTTTAACGTGGTTTACATTGTTGATACTATTGCGACCTTTCAGCTTGATATACCCATTGTGGAACATTATCAATGTTTGTATGTTTGTTCTTGGCCGACGCACTCCTCTGCAGGCCATTCCTCCGATCGTGATGAAGTCCGCTAGCACCCGGGGAAGGTTTCTGAGCCAGCGCTAGTCTTGGTCGAAGGGGCCGCACACCACTACTACTATTCGGTTAGTAAAAATGGTGGCTATTTAAATAAATGGTTTGTCGAACTGAATCATAACATATTATTGTATTTTATGCCTTTAATTATATGTGTTTTTGTATACTTGTGTGTATATGAGTGGCTATAGACGATGAGCACTCGAAACCCTCACAGAGCTTTTAGCACCGGTCGAGTTCGTGCGGTAACGACCCGCGTCTACGTCTCTAATCATTCTTGTTTCTGGGGCTGTTTTTGTCGAGCGGCGAGCACCCGCCCCCCCAGGTATCCGAGCGCAGAACCAGCCAGCGCAGCGAGGGCTCCCGCCTTGATCCCCACCACGACCCCCACCGGTCCCCCCACCAGGGCTCCCGCTATCGCTCCGCTGGCGCCCAACGCGCCTGCCTTTATTCTGTTTGAGTATAAGCAATCGTTATCTACAAGTACTGTTTGTTGGATGTGAGGGACACAATGGGTAGGTGTGGGTACCTCTCGGCCGCGGAGAGGTGTTGACGCGCGGCCCGCACTTCACCCGCCGCCGCCTCCACGTGCGCCGCCGCCGCCGACACCTGCAATGGGGGCGCCGGGGACCCTTACATTACCTAACACTGGTAGTTTTCCAATTACGGAGCATAATGCGACTCAGTGACGCACAATGCTGAATTATGCTGAAGCTTAATTGGAACGTGAATTAGTTTTCAAATGCATCAGCAGAGTGCGCTAAGTTAGCACAGTTTTAATTAACATTGATTATTTCTATGAAACTACGACGAAACGGAAGCCTTACAATTTTTTTCAACATTAAATAATATTACTAACGATAATATAAACAAAATTTCGATCAATGCCAACTTAAAGAAAAAACACTTGTCAATTTTCTGTCACTGAGTCGGCATCGATTGCGAGTATCACGCGAGAGCAGTACTTTTGAGAGTGCTCGATCGTGCGAAGCGTTGCTGTAGTTGAAACATTCAACGTTGAGCATTATGCCGCATAATGCGCTCTTGTGCTGTAATTGGAAAACTGCCTTTGTGTCCCCGAGTGCGTGGTTTTTTTTTCTTAGTATGGTGGACGTTCTTACGGCCCACCTGGTGTTAAGTGGTTACTGGAGCCCATAGACATCTAAAACGTAAATACGCCACCCACCTTGAGATATCAGTTCTAAGGTCTCAAGTATAGTTACAACGGCTGCCCCACCCTTCAAACCGAAACGCATTACTGCTTCACGGCAGAAATAGGCAGGGTGGTGGTATCTAACCGCGCGGACTCACAAGAGGTCCTACCAGCAGTGAATAGTATAGCGGGTGTGACCCCCCCCCCCTCACCTGGTGTCGGTGGTGCAGCGCGGCGGCCTGCACGTGCTGCCAGGCCTCGTGCAGCGCGCGCACCTCGCCCTGCAGCTCGCACCAGCCGCGCAGCGCCGCCTCGCGCTCCCGCAACGAGCTCTCCTGCACAACCACGCGCACTCACACACTACACTCCCGGACACGCTCCCCGGTCATCGTAAGTAAATTAACCCTCAAACACAGCCCACTGAGTTTCTCGCCGGATCTTCTCAGTGGGTCGCGTTTCCGATCCGGTGGTAGATTCTGCAAAGCACGGCTCTTCCTAGGGCCAGTGTTAGCAACGTCATCAGGTTTGAGCCCCGTGAGCTCACCTACTAGTTAAGGCGACGCTGACATAGCCTCTCAAGGCTATCAGCTTAGTTAGGAAAAAAAAAATACACCCTCCAGAATCCAGACTAACCCAAAAAATAATCCAAATCCAGACTACTACTCTTGCCCTTCACCAAGGCGCTTAGTTGACTTTTACCATCTTATACGCTATCACTTTTTTTTTTCATAATTAAGAATTCGAAATTTAAAAAAAAACATAGCTAAGCAAGTTGAACAATAAATCAGCTTCAAAACTACATAAAAACTTATTGCTCCACCTAACATTTATTTTTAGCTAGAGACCGTCAAAACTTAAAACACTAGGTGGGCCGATAGATGTGTCCGGGAGTGTATATTACACTGAGTGTCTTGAGAAAACGGCTCTGCATCATGGTGCTTACGTGACCGCGTCACAATCCTCAATACATAGCAACACTCGGCTCGAGTGGGCACGAGACAATCGTAACTGCAACCGTAACGATGAACGTGGACTGACCTGGTCGTTGACCTGCAACTGTATGGAGGAGAGCTCCAGCTCGCGCACCTCGTCGTGGTGGGACAGCACGCCCACCGACTCCGAGGACACGGTGCTGCCCGCCGCCACCTCCACCGCCTCCACCGGGCGCCGGTTCGCCGACAACGGAGACGTATCTGAACCCACGTTACCAAACATTACGGTTACATTTTTATAGGCGTCAATTAGCGGAGCTGATGATCCACCAAGTGAGGAGATTGCCGAAGCCATCGGGCGGCAGCCGCACCGTGCCCCTAGGGACGTGACTTACGAGTTATCTTAGGGTAATCTTTCCATTGGCTGGCCTGATAACTCCATTGCAGAAACAAGCCAGACGCGGGCATACATATGTATGTGCATGTGTACATGGTGCCGAGTAGTGCAGGCTCCCACCACACACACTATAATAATATAGTCCTGTATAGCTAAAACTAAAACACCATACATGAGAACAAAATGAAACTCTTCACCGAAATATTAATGAAAAATCTGTTTAGTTATTACGACAATTAAAGTAGACCTCAATATCATAATTAATTTCTTTCGCTTCGCTTCAAGTGACCCGTTCGTTGCTTATATTGAATGCTCCAACCTATTGCAGTTACCTCGAGGGGTTACACTAGATTCACCGAGCCGGCCTTTATGTCACGTATTCCACGCCTTTTATAGTCGTGTCGGCTATGTCTACAATTTTCCAGAACATTCTTGATAGAACTAGATAGTTCGAATATGTTCTAGACTCGTCTTATCTTTTTTTTTTTTTATTGCCTTTGGAGGCAGACGAGCATACGGCCCACCTGATGGTAAGTGGTCACCGTCGCTCATGGACGTCAGCAATGCCAGGAGCAGAGCCAAGCCGCTGCCTGCCATGTATGCATTATCTTTGTCGAAAGCATTCTCTGGACTAGTCAGCGTATTCGACTTAAGCAATAAAAGTATTGTATTGTTATCGGTCCTTAATAAGTCTCTAAATAAAGTTAAAAATACGCTCTGGAAATTGAAAGGTTCCGATACCTACTTATAGTTACCATAGTTATTAAGAAAGAATTAAGGAATGGTTATTTTTTGGATTTCATTTTATCTTTATAGATTATTGCGTAATATAGCGTTCTTTCAGACTGCAAATCTTTTGCACACTTTTCAACTATATTGATGTACAAATTTTACTTTTGACTAGTTTTTGACGGCCAGAAAAGCATACAGCCCACTCGAGGATGAGTGGTTACCGTCGCTAATGGAGATGAGCAGTGCAGTCAGTAGCAAGTGTCACTTGTACCGCCCGGTAGCGTGGGGTGGCGCGGCATGGCGCGGCATGCTGCCCACTGTCCGGTGTATCTCTCAGCTGCCGTTTACGACAACCAGGGAACAGATGGGGCGGGATTGTTCTGTTTCATTCTGCCTCCGCACGGCGCCTTTCATTTGTTGACGAGTGTATGTACATTTCTTCCAAGCATTGCGAGGTGCTTTCCAATTCGATTTCTTTATTTCAATAATTGGTGAATAGTTTATAATCTACTAGCTGATCCGGCAAACATTGTTTTTCCATATATAAGATTTCTAGGGAATTTCTAGTGTAGAAAAAAAACTAACTTATTGTAAGTGTAATGTGGTAAATGAGTGAAAGAGGTATGTAGTGCTGTGAACGATGAGGGAATATATAATAAAAATAACAAAACCTCATTCAACCACATAATACCTCATTATAACAATAAAAATGTCCAAATAAAAAAAAATATGTTAGGGGTGGACAGCCCTAATCACTTAGAGGTATGAAAAATAGATAGTAGCGATTCTCAGGCTTACTGAATATGCATAAAAATTTTCATGAGAATCGGTCAAGCGGTTTCGGAGGAGTATGGGAACGAACATTGTGACACGAGAATTTTATATATTAGAATATATATAAAAATGAATTGCTGTTCGTTAGTCTGGCTAAAACTCGAGAACGATTGGACCGATTTGGCTAATTTTGGTCTTGAATTATTTTTGGAAGTCCAGAGAAGGTTTAAAAGGTAGATAAATGAATATGAAAATGCTCGGAATTAATTAAAGATAATTTTGTTTTTCCTTTGATGTGTCCCCCGTCGGACGGATTCCTTTTGTTTGTTTTAAGTTTATTTTATACAAAAGCTTAGGTCTTTTATTTATCGATTGAGGCACTACGAAGTCTGCCGGGTCGGCTAGTTACTAAATAAATAATACTATTCATTTATAATAAATTGATTAGACATTAAAAAGCTTAACTCTCATGCAAAGTGTAAGTTGCCGCGCGTCTCATGCACTGACAAAATACGGCGAAACTCAGTGGACTAATGGTAAGAGCTCTCCTACCTTCACTACCTTCAGACAGGAAATATTAACGTTTAAAATGTTTATTTTCATATACCATCTGTAGAATGCCGATACCCTTCTGAGGTGATGTAGTACAAAAGGCATTTCAGGACAATCATCATTATTAGTTATTGATTTCTAATTTAGTTAACACACCGCGGGCCCACGCAGGGTTGCTTGCTTCACCATTTTGTGCTTTATTTGACATCCCCTTACGTCTTTAATCAATGTTTACCAAGTTTTTTTTTATTATTGCTTAGATGGTTAGACGCGCTCACAGCCCACCTGGTGTTAAGTGGTTACTGGAGCCCATGGACATCTACAATGTAAATGCGCCACCCACCTTGAGATATAAGTTCTAAGGTCTCAGTATAGTTACAACGGCTACCCCACCCTTCAAATCGAAACGCATTACTGCTTCACGGCATAAATGGGCGGGGTAGTGGTACCTACCCGTGCGGACTCACAAGAGGTCCTACCACCAGTGATTACGCACATTATAATTTTGCGGGTTTGATTTTTATTACACGATGTTATTCCTTCACCGTGGAAGTCAATCGTGAACATTTGTTTAAGTACGTATTTCATTAGAAAAATTGGTACCCGCCTGCGGGATTCGAACACCGGTGCATCGCTACATACGAATGCACCGGACGTCTTATCCTTTAGGCCACGACGACTTCAACATACCATTTCATGCATATCAGTTTTTATTTGTATTTTAATTTAAATGCGAGAACAGAATATTAACTATTAAAACCATTGCAAGAGTTAGTCTCCGTTATGAAATACTAAAGATCTATACGATGCCAACTACCTAGACTAATGTTTTAGTTATTTTTATCAGAAATATTCAAAGAAACTTCAAAACAAATAATGAGCGAAGTGCAATTTATGTGTTCTAGTGAATGCAGTATTTCATCAGTTACGTAAACACGGCTAGTCTTCAACCATACTGAAACAGTAACGAACGCATCGACCAGACCCAACATGTACTCTTTTATATTAATTAAATTTCACAGAGCGTTGAGATATCTGTAGAACTTGGAAATTGTCGATGCACGGACATCGACGATCGCGCGGCGCGGGCGCCGGGAGGAGGACAGCGGCGCGGGGTAGCGGATTGACACCGGCTTCGTCACTCCGTGCAGCAACGCCGCCCGCGACACTTACTTGTTTTTATCTTGTTTTACTCTTTTTATAAACTTACCAAATAATACAGTCCGCTCTTTTATTTTATATATCACCGGTCTACCCCAGAGCAGTTCGAAACATGGTCCTTTAGTTTTGTCAGCTTAAAACTCACCGGAATAAAACCTGTACAACAAACTGTCGGCGTTGGTTGGCCATTTAAAAACGAACGGACGTTTTACTGTTCACTACGTTGAAGCTGCAAGGAGTCGTGAATATTGGACTTCGGAATATTGGACTTCGGAATATTGGACGGATTGCATACCTGAGTGAGTTCGTTCCAATTAGACAACCTTTATTCCCTCATATTTTTGCCGTTTCGCGCATTCAATTTTTTACCTAATTTTCGCCTCAATTTGCCAAAATAAAAACTACCCTCATCTTACAATCAAAATTCATTCTTATTCTTTAATTCTTATTTAATTATTCTTATTATTTCTGTTTATTTTGCTTATTATAATACATTATGAGCCAACATTCTGAGGATTTAGATACTCTTATTAAGCGACGAGGTGCAATTAAAGCCAAACTTACTATTTTCAGAAATTATATTAAACCTCTTAGTAGTTTTTCTAGCTTGACCGACTTACAACGTTTTGAGTTGGAAGGACGTTATGAGCGTATTCAGTGTTTATACAACGACTTCGACAAGTTACAGACGGAGATCGAGACGTTGTTGGACGCACCCGATGGCGACTTTAAATCCCGGTGTGAGTTCGAGGACCAATACCATCCTACGGTGGCACTGGCGCGAAGCCTGCTTTCAGCAACTACCAACTCAGAAGGTTCAGGTAGGGTACACACAAATGTTCGATTGCCCAAAATTGATTTGCCACATTTTGATGGTAGCGTTCAGGGTTGGCTCGAATTCAAAGATACCTACATTTCCCTCATCCATAATAATAAATGTAATGATGATATTATGAGATTTTATTACCTTCGGTCCTGTTTACGCGGCAGCGCGGCTTTAGTTATTAAAAATATAGATTTTACCAGTGAAAATTACAATAACGCTTGGGACTTGCTATGTCAGCGGTACGACAAGGACCAGCTGTTAATACACAACCACGTTCAAGCGTTGTTTAGTGTTGCACCGTGCTCCAAAGAGTCCAGTAAAAGCTTGCGCTACCTTATTGATGTCACAAATAAAAATATTAGGGCATTAAAAACTTTAAAGCAGCCAACTGAACATTGGGACACATTAATCATCTTTATGATCTCACAGAAACTAGACAGCAGCACAAGCCGATACTGGGAGGAGCATCGTAACAAACTTTCAGAGCCCCCTACTTTAAATCAATTTATTTTTTTTATTGAAAATCAAATTAACCTACTTGAAAAAATAGAAGAAAACAGTAAAATCAACCTTAAATCTAAAGAAACAAATAACAATAATTACAATAACAAATCTACAAATTACATCATACAATCTAATAGCAATCAAATTCAATCAAATCATTCTAGATGTCCATTATGTAATGAAAATCACTTGCTTTACACCTGTGAAACATTCAGGAGCTTACCTACTGAGGTGCGCATTGAAAAGGCAAAGAAATTTAAAGTTTGTATGAATTGCTTACGCTTAGGTCATACTGATAGAACGTGCAAGCTATCCCATTGCAAGTACTGCAAAGCACGACACAATACCCTTTTACATTCAGAGCCTGAGCGTAGCGCAGCGTCAAACCCCATGCCAGGCGCTGATAATGTTGCTTTTTCAGCCAATTTTGAACACAGTAATACAGCTTCTTTTATATTGCTTTCCACAGCTATGGTGAGAGTGCGTGGTGCCGATGGCACTAAGCACCCCGCCCGAGTTTTGCTGGACAACGGTAGTACCGCCAACTTTGTCACAGACGCCTTTTCATCCAAGCTTGGGCTGTCACGACACGGTAGTAGCTCCACTACAATCACAGGTATAAACAATCAGACCTCTTATAGTACACAGTCTTGTAATCTCACGCTCGAGTCCTATTACGGTAATTATACAGTCGACTTAGGTTGTCTAATATTGCCTGAGGTAACAAAAGTATTGCCTTCGCGTTTCATACCTAGAACTCATGTCCCTCTGCCTTCGGGTCTACATCTAGCTGACCCTACATTCAACATTCCGTCAGTCGTAGATATACTTGTAGGGGCTGAAATCTTTTGGCAAGTATTATTACATAATACCATCGATTTAGGTAAGAATCAACCTACACTTCACGAAACAAAATTAGGTTGGATTGTTTCAGGTCTTGTGGCTTATTCTCCACGCATTCAATCTCAATCTCACTTCTGTAGTCTTGTCAAAAACGACGTCAATTTTAATATAGAACGTTTTTGGGAACTCGATTCAGTTCCATCAAAACACTCACTCACAAATGAAGAAAATGCATGTGAGCAACATTTTCTTCGTAATACTTATAGAAACGACGATGGCCGCTTTGTAGTTTCTATTCCATTAAAAAGGGATCCTCAAATATTAGGAGACTCTCTTCAAATGGCTATAAGTCGATTTTTATCCTTAGAGCGACGCTTTCAGCGTGATTTGGGTTTCAAGCAGCGCTACGTAGACTTCATGCATGAATACCTAAAGCTAGGGCATATGACTAAGGAAAGTGAAGTTCGCAATATTTCAGAGTCATCTACTGACAAGGGAGTCAGTTATTTCATGCCTCATCATGGAATTATTCGTGAGTCCAGCACAACTACAAAGCTGCGAACGGTCTTCGATGCATCTGCGATCACAACTTCCGGCGTTTCACTGAACGACATCCAAATGATTGGTCCTGTAGTGCAAGACGACTTACTTTCCATATTACTACGCTTTCGTCAGCATAGATATGTAATCTCAGGGGACATTGAGAAAATGTATCGATCTATAGAGGTAAACCCCTCGCAGCGATCTCTTCAGCGCATTGTTTTCCGCGATAATCACAATGCTGCCCTCAAAGTATATTGTTTAAACACGGTGACTTATGGAACAGCATCAGCGCCTTACTTAGCCACGAAATGCCTGACCAGTCTGGCTTCGTCAGCTGTAAGTGAAGACGTCAAACATGCAATAATTCACGACTTTTACGTTGACGATCTTTTAAGCGGTAATAGCACTCTCTCAGGTACTATTGAGTTGTGTAAAGGCGTGATTGATACTTTGTCATCAGCTCAATTTCATTTACGTAAATTTAAATCAAATGATTCTCGTATCTTATCAGCAATAATGTCAGAACGTGGCGACGCTTCCACTGACAATATGTTAGACTTAAATAGTGACGTCAACACTTCATCTAAAACATTAGGTTTGCAATGGTGTTGCAATGTTGATATGCTTTCTTTTTCCATTAATATTGACATCTGTAGTAAAATTACAAAGCGTCACGTGTTGTCGGTTGTAAGTCAAATTTTCGACCCACTAGGCCTGGTAAGTCCGTGCGTTGTCGAAGCAAAAATTCTCATGCAACGACTTTGGATCGACAAGTACAACTGGGACGACGTAGTGTCTCAAGAACTTAGGGATATTTGGTCTTCCTTTACTAGTACTTTATCTTCTCTCAATCAGCTGAAGATACCTAGATTTATTTCATGTAGTGACTCAACAAATAACGAAATTCATGTCTTTTGCGACGCTTCAGAGAAGGTTTACGGTGCGTGTCTTTATATCCGTTCAATTAAAGCTTCAGGTTCTATTTGCGTACGACTTTTGGCTTCAAAAAGTCGCATAGCTCCTATTAAGCCCACCACAATACCGCGACTTGAGCTTTGCGGAGCGTCAGCAGCTACAAGACTGTGTACCAAAGTTCGTGACTCTCTAACCATGCGTATAGACAACGTTTATTTCTGGTGCGATTCCACAATTGTATTGGCGTGGTTGTCGACGTCGCCTAATCGACTTAAGCCTTTTGTGCGCAACAGAGTCAACGAAATTCAAGAGAGTACGATTGGTTGTACTTGGAGCTACGTGCCGTCGAAGGACAACCCGGCGGATCTTGTTTCCCGTGGGCTGAAGGCTGATGCTATCAGCACCAGTTCGCTGTGGTGGTCGGGCCCGTCTTATCTATTTAAATCACAAGAATATTGGCCACAAAAACCCAATATGAAACAAGATCTACCAGACGTAGTTTGTCATGTAGTTAGTAGTAATGTCGATACGCTTCATACTAATAAAACTCATGGTAGTTCCATAATTCATCATCTTATTACTAAATATTCAAATTTACGCTATTTACAAAGAGTAGTTGCTTACATACTTAGAGCGATATATAACTTTAAAAACAAATCAAATAAAAATATAGCTAATCTATCTAATGAAGAACTACAAATCTCATTAAATCTCATTATACATAATGCTCAACTTCAAATGTTCCCCGAAGAATATTTTATATTGAAATCAGGGAAGTCCCTACAACGTAGCAGTCGTCTTATTTCATTAACACCATTTATAGACAGTAATTCAATTTTACGCGTTGGTGGTAGGCTTGACAACTCCCCATATGACTTTAATATAAAACACCCTATAGTTCTTTGCAGTAAACACGCTTTGACTAAATTAATATTCCATTTTGAACATTTGCATCTCTTACATGCTGGACCACAGCTCTTACTAACTCACATACGCCAGAGTTACTGGCCCTTAGGAGGCAGAAATCTGTCTAAGACTGTCGTCAGAAACTGCTTAAAATGTTTTAGGTATAGAGCACAAAATGTTCAACCTATCATGGGTCAATTACCTAAAACTCGTACTGATTTACAATTTCCTTTCTTGAATTGTAGTGTGGATTATGCTGGGCCAATTTTGATCGCTGATCGTAAAGGGCGAGGCTGTAAATTAGTAAAATCATACTTATGCATTTTTGTGTGCCTTGCAGTAAAAGCTGTTCATATCGAGCTCGTCACCGCATTGTCATCGGAGGCGTACATAGCTGCTCTCAAAAGATTCGTGTCTCGTCGAGGCAAGCCCCGCAGCATATGGTCCGACAATGGGACAAATTTTGTTGGTGCTTGCAACGAACTCAAAGGCGTCCTTTCAAACTCAGACATTGCGTCATTCATGTCTCAAGAAGGCATAGATTTTAGTTTTTCTCCACCTTATTCCCCTCATTTTAATGGTCTGGCTGAAGCAGCGGTTAAGGCCACTAAAGGCCATCTCAAAAAACTCCTCAGTCTTACTCACCTCACGTATGAAGAAATGTCTTCGTGCTTATGTCAAATTGAGGCCATTCTAAATTCCCGTCCACTTACTCCTATTTCCTCTGATCCGTTAGATTTAACTGCCCTTACTCCTGCTCACTTTCTGATTGGACGACCGCTCACGTCAGTTCCGCACCCGCAGATTACCGACGGCAACATCACGCGCTTGGAGCGCTACCAACGAGTGGAACTCATCAGGCAGCATTTTTGGAAGCGCTTTATTAATGAATACATTTCTCTGCTGCAGCAGAAATCTAAATGGTCCACCTCTACAGGGAGCTTGATACCAGGGACGCTAGTCCTTGTGAAGGACAGGACGCTACCGGCTCTGTTGTGGCCTTTGGGCCGCATTACCAAGACGTATCCGGGCAGCGACGGCATCACACGGGTCGCAGAGGTCAAGACGAGGACGGGGACCGTGGTGCGAGGCTTCAACTCCATCTGCCCCCTCCCTCTTCATTGAAGTACCCATATATACTTCAACCCGGGCAGTCTGTCGATGCACGGACATCGACGATCGCGCGGCGCGGGCGCCGGGAGGAGGACAGCGGCGCGGGGTAGCGGATTGACACCGGCTTCGTCACTCCGTGCAGCAACGCCGCCCGCGACACTTACTTGTTTTTATCTTGTTTTACTCTTTTTATAAACTTACCAAATAATACAGTCCGCTCTTTTATTTTATATATCACCGGTCTACCCCAGAGCAGTTCGAAACAGAAATACGTTCACCGTTTAACTTAAACACAGGTACTCTATGCGCAGTGTTATGTAGCAAGTTATCTTACAGACGGCATATTATTTCTAAGCGTGTTTGACAAAAACAGTACCATTCAAGTTTAATTAGTAAAATGAATGAAATGTAGCACAGTGTTACTTCAAGTTCCAACAAGAATGCATTTCTTAGTTATTCTCACCGATCGGTCGAGAGCTCGCCCTGCGCGACACTAGCGCCCTACAACTGCTTTCAATAATACCTAAAATTTTGTGGGAGCCAAGTAAATTATACATGTATGTTACGTTTGGGGGAGCAGGAGAGTGCGGGGCTGTACGCTCACCCAGGTAGTCCATGATCGCTTTGAGCGTGTTGTCCCGGGAGCTCCGGGTGAGCGCGTCGAAGCGCGGCAGGTCGTCGAGCCGCACGCGTCGCCGCAGCGCCTCCAGCTCGCCGAGCAGCGCGCGCAGCTGCGACGCCACCCGCCGCGCGTGCGTCTGCTCGCTTCGGACTCGCGCGTACTCGCCGCCCTCCTCATACTGTTCACAAACTAGACACAGTTCAGCTCTCCTTGTCAACAAACCGTTACCATTTGTCCATGATTGTGATTAAAAACACGTGACTAACTCTTCAATTAGTCATATGTAACAAACAAGTGTAAAATATTCAAAACTTGGAACAATAGATTTAAGACTAGATTAACAATAGATTGGGAATGCACTTAGATGTATATATGTATATATATATATATATATATAATCCATTTTTTCTCCTCCCTAATTGCTGGCAGCGTAAACTACATAAAAGAAAAGGTAGATTCTGCTGAGAGTACCTTAACGCCCTAATCAACATTGTCTACATCTCATTTACTTATAGTCCACATGACTTATTGAACTATAAGAAGAAAAAAATAAGGTTTAACTGTTTCTTAACCAACCAACCATATATTGTTGAAATCAAGATAAGGAAGAACAGCAAGAGCCAAAAGATTTTAGGTAAATTTGGAATAATTATTACTTTTAATTTTATAATTATTTCAGAATATAGAAATTACATAAATTGATGGTAGAAATCTTGTTTTTTTAAATTTAGTAAATCTAGCCTATGGTTGGAATTAAAAAATACTGCAAGCTTAAAACAAATCTTAATTACTTATGTTTCTAATTGTAAATTGAACTGAACATAAAAATAGAGACTGAATGCTTTCTATTTTATTATCCACAAGAATGCCTTGTGAATACTTATGACTGGGTTTGCCATATAAAGCTATTTACAAATTCTAGAGTTGTATCAGTTTTGAGCGTAACACAAAAAAGATTAATAGTTTTTATAAAAAAATGACGTTTGCTTTTTCTATACATTCTTCTATTCCACAGATGTTTAAACTATTTTTAGCTCACAGAGAGCTCAACATCACAACTACAAAATACTGCGCATAAAATGGAAACGATTATGAAACAACTTTCAACTTCGATAGGCTTTAAATTCATAAACATAAACTATACCCACAATTAATACAAATTTACGCACTTTGATAATATTAGCCTTGTGCTGCCGTAGTAAATCCAGATGATGTGGAATTGCAACTTCATTAAACTTCGTTAATGAAAATTCTACTCTTTTTAAAGGCAGCTTGTCTTCTTCTTCCATTCTTTATTACAATTTTCTCAGGATAAGAATTTATAGAGATCTTTAAAATATAGAAGATGAAATTTCAATTTGCTCAAACAAAAATAAACATTGTTTATCTATCTATCTCTTAGGTTTATGGCGTTTCCTTTTAGATTTTTGTTTTCATTTTCATCTCAACTTTAATCCCATTGTCAAAATAATGTCAAATGTCAAAATATTTCATCTGTACCCTTTTTTCATTTTTAACAGGAAAAGCGAAGGAATCATACCATAAAACCGGATCTTTTATATTTTCTGTTAATTGAAAAATAACGTAGTTTAGAAGTCGTCGTGGCCTAAAGGATAAGACGTTTGGTGCATTCGTGTTGAGCGATGTACGGGGTGTTCGAAACCCAGGCGGGTACCAATTTTTCTAATGAAATACGTACTCAACAAATGTTCACGATTGACTTCCATGGTGAAGGAATAACATCGTGTAATAAACCAAAATCAAACCCGCAAATTTTAATTTGCGTAATTACTGGTGGTAGGACCTCTAATAAGTTTACGCGGGTAGCTACCACCACCCTGCCTATTTCTGTCGCAGTAATGCGTTTCGGTTTGTAGGGTGGGGCAGCCGTTGTAACTATACTGAGACCTTAGAACTTATATCTCAAGGTGGGTGGCGCATTTACGTTGTGGATGTCTATGGGCTCCAGTAACCACTTAATACCAGGTGGGCTGTGAGCTCGTCCAACCATCTAAGCAATAAAAAATAAAATAAAAAACTCATTCTATAAAGAAATATTTTCATTTGAATTATTAAAGAGACTGTGATATTATGATGTTTTAATGAATTTGCGTAATCACTGGTGGTAGGACCTCTTGTGAGTCCGCACGGGTAGGTACCACCACCCTGCCTATTTCTGCTGTGAAGCAGTAGTGCGTTTCGATTTGAAGGGTGGGGCAGCCGTTGTAACTACACTGAGATCTTAGAACTCATACCTCGAGGTGGGTGGCGGCATTTACGTTGTAGATGTCTGAGCTCCGGTAACCACTTAACATTAGATGGACCGTGAGCTCGTCCATCCATCTAATCAATAAAAAAAAAGTGAAAATAATAGGGATTCAATAAGATGACGTTGATTTATTAGAGACTGTAATCAATTGGAATGAAATTAAATGAAATGAGACTCAATTCATTTAATTGCTGAGACTTTATCCCATCCCGTTTCAATGGGATGAAATAAAGTCTCAGTAAAATGATGGTTATTTGCAAAGACTAGTTTGCACGTAGACAAGAAACCACCACGTCCAGTGACTATTTCATTTTCCCACATTCATGCAGTTTCACCGATTCTAAACAATTAATAAGCCACCGCTATTACAAATTGAAGCCTAAAGAGACACTAAATTAAATTAACAAAATTAAAAAATTCACACTACTTCAGTCCAGGAGCGGACTCACGTTCCCGCTTATAAGTCTCAACACTTTTCAATTCTCAGATGATTGTTGATTCATTTGTCAAATTAAACAAGCAAACCACTGAAGTATGAAACCTAAAGCAAACATAATGTCTATACCCCGCTATGAAGGAATGAATGAATCACCCTTTGGGGATAACGATATTTTATTAAGAAAGTTCTTCCGTTGCCCGTTACACGGACGGATCGACTACCTATTGTTTGTTGGACGGTTCTATATGAAGGAATGATGCTTCTCGCGCGTGGTACATTGGTTTATTGTTAATAATCTGTTATTAAATAGGTAACAAAAAAACAAAATTTATAAAATTTACCACACCTAATGTTAGACAAGTAGATACTAATATTACTGTAAGTGGAGAGACACTGGAGCTTGTGGATTCGACAGTTTTTCTTGGTATAAAAGTTGATTCCAAGCGGCAGTGGGGTCCTCATATATGCAAGTTAGCGAGTAGACTTAGTTCTGCAGCGTTTGCGTAAAAAAAATACGAACGTATACTAATGAAAATACGGCACGTCTGGTTTATTTCAGTTATTTTCATAGTGTTATGTCCTATGGCATTTTGCTATGGGGCAATGCTGCCGATGTCGAAACGATTTTCATCCTGCAGAAGAGGGCTATTCGTGCTATTTATAATATGCACCCGAGGGAATCCTTGAGGGACAAGTTTAAGGATATCAAAATTCTAACTTTAGCGTCCCAATACATTTTTGAAAATGTATTATACGTGCGTAAAAACATTGAAGAATTCCCCAGAGTCTGCGATTTGCATAATGTGAACACTAGGAACAAACATAGGCGTTGCCGGCGGCTCGAATTAAGAAAATAAGCAACTCTTTTAGGGGGCTGGGTGTACAACTTTTCAACAAGATCCCACAAAACGTTCAATTACTACCTGTTCATAGATTTAAGAAAACTGTCAAGGAACGTTTGTGCAACAAGGCATATTATAAAGTTAAGGATTATCTACTAGATGGCACTACGTGGGAATGAGGCGTTCGCTCCTGGCCTCTTCATTTTTCATTATTATTATTATTATTATTATTTTGTAATTGTATTTTTTGACTTGTTTTTTCGTTTATTGTAAATATTGTTACTTATTTAAAAAAAAAGAAAATATTTGAGAAAAAACCAAAAAAAAGCCCGCTGAGTTTGTTTCGCCGATTCTTCTCAGAACTGTGGCTTTTTTTGGAACCGGAGGTAGAGTTAACATTGTTATTTATATTTTGACATTCAACAAGTGTGTTATACTGACATCTAAGTTGAAATAAATGATTTTGAATTTGAATTTGACTTTTTGGAAAAATCTGAGAAGCCAGGTCTACAGATGTTAAAAACTTAAAAAGCCACCATTATTCCACGTTTAAACTTGAAGAAACAATAAATCAACAAATAAAACACTTTACAGAGCTTCACACCACGCGATCCTGCTGAAAAGTACCTCGTCTCATTTAATTCCATTCTATTTCGTTTCAATCCAGTTCATTTTCGCAAGATTTACATGAGTTTGGTTTTTTATTACCAAAGATTTGATGTATTGGCCACGTTCCCTTTGTCCAATTTAACAAAGCAGACAAAAAAATGAAATTGTGACAAAATATAAAAACTGTAATTTGTTTGAAGAATTTGAAACCATTTGTAATTCGAGTTTAATAATTAAATGGTGTTTTTAATACAGAATTTATCTAAAAATATTACTCAGAGTGAATTGTATATTTGATTAAAGTGTATATCGAAATGGATGTCGATACAGGTTAAACCTTTTATGTAGTATTTTAATCTAACCTCACTGTTTCAAAAGGTTAAATCCTAGAAATTACTTACTTAAACTCTCTTCACATATTCCTGTTCTAAAGAAAACATAAAAAGCTACAGATAACAGCTACAATAATTGAAAGATATCACTCGCAGATACCATTGTAAACGAATAAAATCACAGGAACCACCTTTAGAGGTGGTTAAGCGAAATAGGTGGTTCAGGGAAAATAGATTGGGTGTGATTTATTTAACAAATTATAATAAGTTTTTCTAGACTAAGAAGACAAAATGGTTGTCATATTATTAGATAGTGATTTAGATTAGTAATAGAATTATTGATTATCTATTTTGCAGTTATCTGCACATTTCTAGGAGATCTTCTGTTTGTCCAAAACCCAAAAGTTAAAATATTATGTTAACACGATGTATGTAGGTATGCTATGCTTTCTAAATTATATTTAAAAAGTCAATGTCATTAGGATTTGTAGAACCCAGCTTACACTTTCTTAGCTCTCATATTCATGACACTTGGGTACTGGACAACACCTTTGTTAAATAAACTAGACAGATCGGATACATATACTTGATGCATTGAATTGAAACATAGGCTTCTAAAGGGTAGGTAGAGTTGTAAAAATCATACTTAACATTAGTAATTTTTGCAATATTTTTAATTCAGCCTGTGATTTGCCACAAAATCTCGAAAACTATTTTTACTTTTTATTGTTGAGGTCATGTTAAGAATGGATTTTCTTTTCTGAAAAAGATGATGGATTTCTCAAGTTTCTGAAACCCATCTTCAGTTATTTGTGGGACCATCGTTGAAACCATCAATTCTAAGATTATCATTATTTTATACTGATGGTAGAACATGTTGTGAGTCTGCATGGGTAACACAATCACCCAGCTTTTTTCTGTCGTGAAGCATCTGTAAAGTAATGTTACAGTTTGAAGGGTGGGGCAGCTTTTGGACTGTAATAATTGAGATCTTAGAACTCATGTCTCAAGGTGGGTGGCTGCATTTATGTTGTAGATGTGTAAGGCCTTCGGTAACCACTTAACACAAGGGGGGGCATGAGCTTACAAAAAAATGGATTAAAGCTGGATGAATAACTTATTTGATTCATGCAGCTATTTAGTTTAAAAGAACTGTCCAAGGGTGTGACATTAAAAAACAATATATTTTTTAATCTTGTTCATTGGGATAGTGTGATATAATATTTCACTGTTTTTATTTTGTGCAAGAACCTTATGACTATATACCCTAATCTTCAAACCAGGAATAGTTGAAATAAAGCTTCATAAATAAGTAATCTTTTACAGATGGCAGGAAGTCTCGATCCCGTAGTAGATCTGTAAGTAATATTTATGTTATGTTCTGTAATTTAAGTTATGTTCTATTAGGCAAAGAAATAAGAATACAACAGTACACAAAAAAAACTATAGACACAACTTTTGAGCTCGACTACCCATCCAAGCAATAAAAAAAAACAAAAAAAAAATTTACAAGACACAAATTTTCCTACAATAAAGCACAAATACAGTGAAATCTATATATATAAAAATGAATTGCTGTTCGTTAGTCTCACTAAAACTCGAGAACGGCTGGACCGATTTGGCTAATTTTGGTTATGAATTATTTGTGGAAGTCCAGAGAAGGTTTAAAAGGTACATAAATGTAAAAAAATTCTCGGAATTAAATAAAAATAACAATTTTGTTTTCCCTTTCGTGTGTCCCCCGTCGGACGGATTCCTTTTGTTTTTTTAAAGTTTATTTTATATAAAAGTTTAGGTCTTTTATTTATCGATTGAGGCACTACGAAGTCTGCCGGGTCAGCTAGTAATATATAAAGGTGTAGTTTTAACATAAAAATCATAAAAAAAAACATTTGAACATATAAGAACAATGTAAACAATATAATAAATACAAGTAAACTAACACAAGAGGCTGAGAGATGAATAAAGCTTGGAACTGTTTTGAGGGAACAAAATATTTATCTCATTAATGTTCTTTCAGGTGGATTCAGAAATGTCTCATGATGGTTCCACACACTCAAGAAAAAAATCCAGATCAAAATCTCGTTCTCGGTCCCGCAGCATATCACATTCTCCCTCCAAGTCCAGATCTAGAAGTGGGTCACATACGTCTTCACGCTCAAAGTCTGGCTCGCCGGCTCGTTCTAGAAGCAGTAGCCCTGCAAAGTCTAGGTCCCGAAGTGGGTCACCGGCTAAATCAAGATCTCGTAGTGGATCACCTGCGAAATCTAGATCCCGAAGTAGTTCCCATGCGAAAAGTCGTACTCGGAGCGAATCGCGGGCCGAGGCTCGTTCTAGAAGCGGCTCGTTAAAGTCTCGCAGCAGATCACGAAGCGGTTCGAGATCTAAGTTCAATAGCGCTTCCCAAAGAACATCTCGCAGCGTCACCCCAAAAGTTGACAAGAGAGACAACAGAAGCAAGTCAGACTCCCCTGCCAACTTAGAGATTGATGAAGATGCAACCAGCGCGAGGAGATCGCGCAGTGGCTCTAAAGAAAGGAGATCAAGATCCAAATCTGCTGGTAAGATCCGCATCTTGTTTTATCGTATCTTATTTTGTAAAACCTCAGTAGACTCAGAGTTTTAAAATAAAATGCAAATCCTGGATTAAAGGTTTGTAATTTATTAATAAATAGTAAGGGATTGTGAACCACACAGTCTAGGTATAATGTACCGCTGCGTCGCGCAGGGTCCCTCGCCGGCCGCTACCGGTCTGCTGAAGCTGGTGAGTTCATTTACACCATAACACATACATACATCACCGGATGCTGGAACACAGTTTGTGTTTAACTTTGCACCACACGTTGTTTCCCATTTATCCAGAGTTAGTTTATAAACACCTAATCGACTATAAGAGTGGTTTCTTTTCATTCCATATAAAAGCATATTCTCTCATTTAAAATGTTATTAAATGTATTTTATATTTCAGAGCGGCAAAGAAAAAGTAGGTCACATTCGAGGTCCCAGCCACGAAAATCACGATCTCGTTCGCATTCCAAATCGCGTTCTCGCTCTAAATCCCGCTCCAAATCTCATTCTCACTCTAAATCCCGCTCCAAATCTCATTCTCACTCTAAATCCCGCTCCAAATCTCATTCTCACTCTAAATCCCGCTCCAAATCGCGCTCTCGTTCTAAATCCCGCTCCAAATCGCGTTCTCGCTCCAAATCCCATTCTCGCTCCAAATCCCATTCTCGCTCTAAATCCCGCTCCAAGTCCCGTTCTCGCTCTAAATCCCGATCCAAATCTCTCATTAAATCTCGTTCGAGATCGAAGTCTAGGTCTCGTTCCAAGTCTCGCTCCGTGTCTCGATCGCGCTCGAGGTCGCGCTCCGGCTCCAAGTCAGTGCGGTCAAGGTCTGTACTTCATAATATACATACATGTCACATTATAAAGTAAATTTGTAACAACTTGAAAAGTATTATAAATTTCATTTTAGGTCCCAATCAAGGTCCAGTTCTCGTTCCGGCTCCGGGTCGCCCTCGCGCAGGGGTAAGATATTTGATCATTTCCAATTTTTCCATCAGTCCCTTTATTACGATCAAGGGTCACGATTGGTAAATCGTTTTCTTCTCACAGTACAAACGGGCATCAAGTATTCTTTTCCTTTGTTTATAAAACCATTTCGGACACAGGCTAGCTCATTACGAAAACCAATTGTTAATGAATAATAACCTTTAATTACCCAACATGTAAAATCTAAGATTTTTGACCTTTACTTATCCTCAAATGAAATCGTCATTTACTCTATTCAAATTGATATGTACTTTATCCTATATTTTTATTTACTCTGTGGACGAGTCAAATGTCAGTTTTGTTAGAGACTTTTTGGCGGGAACGCGAGGAGTGAAGTTGTGTGATCTGTTTTATTTTGTCTATTTAGTGTTTCTTCAGGTTTAAATGTGTAATAATGGTGGTTTATTAACTGTTTAATATCTGTGAAAGTGCACAAATGTGGGAAAATGAAACAAAGCCGCTGGACGTAACTTCTCGGGATCCTCCAAAAAGCCCACTGAAAAAATCTTAGTAAATGACCACCATTTTACTGTGATTATATTTCATCCCATATCATCTCAATTCATTTCATTTAATTTCATCCCAGTTGATTAGTGTCTCAAATTAATCATCTTCATTTCATTTCACTCCATAATATAATTTTTCATAAAAATATGAATAATATAAATTAAAATAAGACATGACTTAAAGGTCTCAGTTACCAGGTCATAACATCTCTTAAAAAAAATCAGTTTGGTTAGAGACTTTTTGGCGGGAACGCGAGGAGTGAAGTTGTATGATTTGTTTTATTTTGTCTATTTAGTGTTTCTTCAGGTTTAAATGTGTAATGTCCAGTTGTCAAGTTCCTTCTGCAGAGAAAACGCTATTCGCGGTGATTTACTGATTCTCGTTAGTAAATGTTTAAAATGTAAGGAACGAAAGGACGTAGTGGCCCTCTCTGTTGAGAGAATTATTGAAATTTCCTGTGTCGAGCTTGAGCACCTCATTGTTGTCTGCGTTTACAGACCTCCTGATGCGTTATATGATTCCTTCGAAAATATTTTGGAAAATGTATTGCTAAAGCTTTCTGTCTCTAATAAACAAATTTTTATATGTGGTTAATTATTATAAACCTATTAATATTTTAGAAAACACAAATACCACTATTAGATTCAGAACTTTGTTAAAGTCATATAACCTCCCAAACTTATTTTTAGAGCCTACTAGGACAACAACCACATCGGCAACATGTTTAGATAACATTTTTACAAATGTAACACCGTTTAACAAAAAAAATATTAATCAGTTAACATCAGACCATAGTGGACAATTTGTGTCTTTTGAATTTAATATGAATTCTAAAGATAAAAATACTCTTGTGATTGTTCCTATTAATAAAAAACGAATTGAGAAGTTTAGAAATAATATTATGCAAGAACATACAGAAATTTTTTATAACTAAAACCCAAATTTGTCATACCAGAATATGTTTGAGAGAATTAATTTGGTCTTTACTGATGTATTTATTCCTAAAACCGTACCATTAAAAAACAAAACAGTGTTCAGCGAGTGGGCCACCACCGGAGTGTACAAAAGTAGAAAAAAGTTATATGATCTGTACTCTGAAAAAGCTTATAATAATGATGAAATATTTCAACAATATGTGAGTGACTATTCAAAACTATTTAGAAAAGTTTGTTTAGCAGCAAAATCTTTACACTTAAGTGATTTAATAAAAAAATGCCCCTGACAAGATAAAGATGACTTGGAACATCATTGGCAGAGAAAGTGGAAAAGTCAGAAATAGCCACCATGAATTCTCATTAAAGGTAGATGATAAATTGGTAACTAGTCATGAAAATGTGGCTAATGCTTTTGAAAAGTTTTTCTCTGACATTCCAGTTTGAACTACTACTTCTCTAAATTCATCTCCCACAGCAGCTGAAATATTATTGCATAACCATGTTAACAAATGTAATGAAATTTTTAAATTTAAGAAAATTAATTCCAGCAATATTATAAAAAGTTTTAATAGCCTTAATGTAAAAAATACAGCTGACTTGTGGGGAATATCAGTAAAAGTTTTGAAGTCTGTAATAGACATTATTGCTCCTCATCTTGTTAGTATTTTTAATGACTGTATTAGGTGTGGTGTATTTCCTGACTTAATGAAACAGTAAAGTGATTCCTCTTTTTAAATCTGGTAGTACTGATGACCCCTCAAACTATAGACCTATTTCAGTACTCCCTACGTTGAGTAAAATCTTTGAAAAAATTATTTTGTCACAGCTTTAAGAACATTTCAATTCAAATAACCTGCTTCATAATAAACAATTCGGGTTTACCAGGGGTCGCTCTACAACTGATGCAGGTGCTTATCTAATCAAAAATATATTTCAATCTTGGGAGGAGTCGCATGATTGTTTTGGAATTTTCTGTGACTTATCCTAAGCATTTGACTGTGTTGAACATGAAACATTGGTGAGGAAACTACATCACTATGGTATTAGGGATGGTGCATTGGAACTTATTACTTCCTATTTATCAGGAAGGATACAAACAGTTGATGTAAAAGGTAATAGATCTTCAGGCACCGTGTTGAAAATGGGTGTACCTCAGGGTTCCATTCTGGGTCCTTTTTTATTTCTAATATATATAAACTGTTGTAAAATATGTTTTTGTATAAATTTATGTTAGAAAACGATTGATATAGTGACAAATATTATGAGTTTTAATTTGTTGTCATGTTAAAATAACCAATTAATTTTCTATCCATCTTCCCCTAACCTTATTTACATAATGAGATAACCGCGTTTAACGCTATTTCGTATTACCCTCTACTTTGAAGATGCGTATACCCCTTTTTACTATCTTCTTTGGGCACAGGTAAAAAACGGCGAGCTGTTCGACTCGATTCTGATGATGAAGGAGAGCCCAAGCGAGCCCGAGACGAGGGAGACGAGGCGCCCGAGGTGGAAGGGGAGGGGCGCGTGCTGGACGCGGAAGCAGCGCAGCCCGACAGCTCCGACGATGACATCGCACCCGACTCTAAGAGGTATGCGGACGGGGAGAGACGCAGCGGGGCGCGTCTCGATGCGTGGCGACACTACAGTACTGTACAAGTGCAGTGTAGTGCAGTACGGTACAGTACAGTAGAGTATAGTGCATTACAGTACAGTACCGTACAGTGCATTACAGTACAGTACAGTGTAGTGCAGCACAGTACAGTACCGTACAGTACAGTGCAGTGTAGTGCAGCACAATACAGTACCGTACAGTACAGTGCTGTGTAGTGCAGCACAGTACAGTACAGTACAGTGCAGTGCAGTGCAGTACAGCCCAGTGGCGTGTTGCAGTGCGGAGGCGGCGGGCGGGCTGT
Organism: Bombyx mori; assembly: GCF_030269925.1. Lineage (NCBI taxonomy): Eukaryota > Metazoa > Arthropoda > Insecta > Lepidoptera > Bombycidae > Bombyx > Bombyx mori. The sequence continues at coordinate 9,447,680 of NC_085130.1, forward strand.
CTGACTTCGAGGTGATGTTGGCGCGCAAGCGGGACGAGCGGCGAGGCCGGCGGCGGCGCAGGGACATCGACATCATCAACGACAACGACGACCTCATCGCGCAGCTGCTGCAGTCCATGAGGCAGGCGGCCGACGAGGACAGGGAGCTCAATCGCAAGAACCAACCCGCCGTGAAGAAGGTCAACCTACAGATGATTTGCAATATTTATTAAAAATCTTGTAATAAACCAGAAAAGTGGATTATAAATACCAACATTCCAAAAATACTAAACTTAAAACACAATAGATTATTATTATATATGGCTGCCATCTCTGAATAGTTGACTCCTGGATCACAGTGGCCCTCGCCTCGGGTAGCCTTCGTCCTGTCTATTTTCTTTCTAAATGGTCATAAATTTACTAATTAATTCGTTACTAGTGGTAGGACGTCTTGTGAGTCCGCACGAGTAGGTACCACCACCCTGCCTATTTGTGCCGTGAAGCGGTAATGCGTTCGAATTTGAAGACTGGGGCAGCCGTTCTAACTATACTAAGACCTTAGAACTCATGTCACAAGGTGGGTGGCAGCATTTACGTTGTAGATGTCCACGGGCTCCGGTAACCACTTAACACCAGGTGGGCCGTGAGCTCGTCCACATACGTATCTGAGGAAGGTACAGCAGGCACCGGAAGCTAACCCGTCGCCCCCGCAGGTGTCCATGCTGAAGACGGCCATGTCGCAGCTGATCAAGAAGGACCTGCAGCTGGCCTTCCTGGAGCACAACGCGCTCAACGTGCTGTGCGACTGGCTCGCGCCCATGCCCAACCGCGCGCTGCCCTGCCTGCTCATCCGCGAGACCGTGCTCAAGCTGCTCACCGACGTCAGTACCCGCACCCGCACCCAACAACTCCACGTAATGAAGCTCCGGATACAATAATAGCGATGTCATCATTTCAGTTTCCGCCCATAGACAAGTCGTTGCTGAAGCAGTCCGGCATCGGCAAGGCCGTGATGTACCTCTACAAGCACCCCAAGGAGACCAAGGCCAACAGAGAGCGAGCCGGCCGACTCATCTCCGAGTGGGCCAGGCCCATCTTCAACCTCTCCACAGATTTTAAAGGTATTGCGCATCCAGCGCCATCCACGTCACGCCGCGCCACGCTAGGAGTACGTCATGTACCAGAATATCTCGCTTTTTAACATTCAAGATTATACTTTAAAAATATCTGTTAACATTGGTTGGATAAATAAAGCTGTAGAGACCGCCACCACCTGGGGCTGCGGCCAGGAGACGCACCTCTCATCAAAACCTTGCAATTAAAGTTCTGTTGGCCGGGGTCAGTGCCCGAGGTCGTTGTACAACGGAATTCTGAATCCACGCAGCATTTAGAATAAAGTTTTTAAGAATGAATGAATGAATATTGTTGTAATGTGAAGTTGTGACACAGCCATGACGCGGGAAGAGCGACAGGCACGAGATGAAGCCATGGCGGGCGGGCGGCGGCGGGATGACCCCGGACCCTCCGCCAGCGCGCAAGACGAACCCAGGTATCCTGCTGCACTACCCTGTACTGTACACTGCTGCATTATACTGTACACTTCAGCACTACACGGTACACTACTGCACTAAACTGTACACTACCGCACTACACTGTACACACTTGCACTACACTGTACACTACTGCACGACACTGTACACTACTGCTCTACACAGTACCGTACACTACTGCACGACACTGTACACTACTGCTCTACTCAGTACTGTACACTGCAGTATTACATTATACTGTACACACTTGCACAACACTGTACACACCAGCACTACACTGTACTGTACACTGCTGCACTGCACTTACTTACACACTACTGATCTATACTATACTGTACAGTGCTGTACTACACTGCACACTATAGCACTACACTGTACACTACCGCACTACACAGTACTGTACACTTCTGCATTACACTGTACTGTACACTGCAGTATTACAGTGTACTGTACACACCTGCACCACACTGCACACTACCGCACTACACTGTACTGTACACTTCTGCATTACCCTGTACTGTACACTGCAGTACTACATTGTACTGTACACACCTGCACCACACTGTACACTACCGCACTACACTGTACTGTACACGTCTGCATTACACTGTACTGTACACTTCTGCATTACACTGTACTGTACACTGCAGTATTACATTGTACTGTACACACCTGCACCACACTGTACACCGTTGCACTACACTGTACTGTACAGTGCTGCACTACTGCACACTACAGTAGTAATGCGTGCGGCGCGCACGTTGCAGGGCGCGGCGGCCGGGCGAGGCGGGCTGGGTGGCGCGCGCGCGGGTGCCGCAGCCCTCCACCAAGGACTACGTGTACCGACCCAAGTCCACCTGCGACCTGGACATGTCCCGGGTCAGTACAGTACTGCGCGTCCGCCTGTGTGTGACGCAACTACACTCCACTCCGCTACTCACATACTTACTCGCTCCGCTCCTTGCACAGACCACTAAGAAGAAGATGACCCGCTACGAGAAGCAAATGAAGAAGTTCGTGGATCAGAAGCGACTGAAGAGCGGCTCGCGGCGCGCGGTCGAGATCTCCATCGAGGGCCGCAAGATGGCGCTGTGAGCCGCCAGCCCCATTCATGTAATCGCTTGTGCTCTACTAGGTACACCGACTCTATATAGTTCATTATAGTAAATAGAAGTATGTCAAATGAACGTTGCAGTAAACAGACACTACGGACGTGGCCCGGGGGAGGCCGAGTCGTACTTTACACTATGTTAAAATGTATTGTGACAGTTTTGATTTCAACAGGAAAAATACAATGCGTTGTATTAACACTGTATATAGTTACTTATCGACCGAGTGCTTTACTGAAGTCGATTTTTAAGGAATAAATTATAAACAGAACATCTTATAATTTGTTGTGAAACTTTTGAATTCTGCCTCGAACGGGGCGGTCTTCTTAAACCAGTGATGACGCGTCACACGTTGGCGCCGTGGGAGGCGGTGACGCGCGCGTGTGACGTCACGCGCGTGGCGCCGCGCGCGCTCGGCCAGGGAACGGAGCGGCCGCTCGCCGGCGCTGCTAATATGTGATGTTACTTTTAAGTTAACAATAAATAAGTTTTAAAAATTATAATTTATGTCTTTTATTTTGAAACAAGCATGTCTTAAGTTATTTGTGAGAGATATCTAATAGTGCAGATAGGTGTATTTCATATACTGTTCACTGGTGGTTGGGAATATTGTGAGTGTGAGGCCTGCCAGTCTGACCTGCAGCTGTGCAGTCGTGCTGTTCCAACGATCCACCGATTGTCTTCACCCCAGAAACCTCAACAAGTGACTGTTATCGTTGGCTAATAAAGGTTTATGAAAGGAGTTCAGGCTAATATATATTTTTTTGTCGATCTGTCGCCAAATACGGTAACATAATTGAAAATAACCCGTTGAATACAGAACATGGACAAATTGGGTGTTTCAGGGGCAAAAAATTCTCAACTGCTTTGATTGGGTCAGGACAGGTGATAGGGTTTGGCCGTGTTTTTTTCTATTTGAATGATAGTCATGTTATTTTTTTTGCTTAGATGGGTGGACGAGTTCACAGCCCACCTGGTGTTGTGGTTTTTTTTTGAAGTTAAAACTTCTTTAGAATCGTTGTGATTTCAAACCGGATGCAACGGAAAAAACGACAGGTAAGAGACACAAATACAAAAATGTGTAGGATGAAGCCAGCAAAGAATGAGACAGAAATATACATACTATTTAATACAGCGCCATCTGTGAGATTTTTTAATACTAACGTGTGTATGAAAGCTCTTGTAGTGAATTTTAATTTAGGATTATACGTGAAATTAAAATATCAATTCACAGAGGGCGCTACCTTACAATTATTTACTAATGACAAAATTTTACATATACTTAAGACGTTTAGGATAATTGTATTTTAATTTTGGAAGGTTTCACTTCTACCACGTGTGAATTGCACACATGTTTTTTTATCTTTAAGGTGATTATTCACCTAGTGAATATTTCACTCCATTGTGCAACAAAAGATAGTAACACAAAATTATATTAAAAAAAAAAGGAAACTGTTATCGTCTCTGAAGGCCCACCAACACTATTTTATAAAGTGACTGCCATTTCGGATTCCAGAAAGGCTAATACGCAATTTACCCCTCCCAACTTATCGAAAATCTGTATATTTTGCAAAGAATTGTTTTATCAGATCATCATTCCGCGCACACTCCATCATAATGTGAAAAGCATCTTCCACTACATCACAAACTGAACATTTTGAATCAGGAGCCTTCCCCATTAAATGAGCAAATTTATTGAGTGGGATGTGCCCGGAACGAAGTCTGAAAACAGTCACTAGGGTAGTTCTTTTAAGGTTACAAGTATCAAACCATGGCGTTTTCCATGGTAGACTTTGAATTGTTTTGTACCACACGCCTTTTTCCTTTCATCGTCAAAGACCTTTCATCGAAATATACCTTCCATAGACGATAACATTCCTCTCTTACTAAGTTGACACAATCGGTATAATTAGGAACTATGTTCAATGGTACACCATCACTAGAAGCTTCCTTAGCTAACTTATCCACCCTTTCGTTACCACACAAACCGATGTGAGAAGGTATCCATTGCAATATCACTTCTTTACCATCCGCTTTTAAGATAAATATCTGCTCAATAATTGTATAAGCAACTGGATTGCCCCTAACACCATAAACACATACGGCTTAAGTGTTGCAGCGAACTACGAGAATCAGTAAGTATTACAAACTTGTCAGAGTCTACTGAGCGTAGCATATGAAGATTCTAAAATGGCCACTAGTTCTATGATCATAATTGACACTCGTACATCTGAGATAATATTGAACATCATACATTTTCGGGTTTGTGGGTCAAAAATAGCAGCTCCCATGTTTAGACTATTTTCTATTGATCCAATTATTCAATTCATATCTGTATACAAATGGTAGTAGGAGTGTTAAGTGGTTACTGAAGCCCATAGACATCTCGGACGTAAATGCGCCACCCACCTTGAGATATAAGTTCTAAGGTCACAAGTATAGTTACAACGGCTGCTCCACCCTTCAAACCGAAACGCATTTCTGCTTCACGGCAGAACTAGACAGAGTGGTGGTATCTACCCGTGCGGACTCATAAGAGGTCCTACCACCAGTAATTACGCAAATTATAATTTTGCAGGTTGGTTATTACACGATGTTAATCCTTCGCCGTGGAAGTCAACATTTGTTGAGTACGTATTTCATTAGAATAATTGGTACTCGCCTGAGATTCGAACACCGGTGCATCGCTCAAAACGAATGCACCGAACGTCTTATCCCTTAGGCCACGACGACTTCACGACTTCCGAAAGGGCAGGTTCCCGGAAGTTTTTTTTTTTTATTGCCCTTGTAGGCAGACGAGCATACGGCCCACCTGATGGTGAGTGGTTACCGTTGCCCATGGACTTCAGCAATGCCAGGGGCAGAGCCAAGCCGCTGCCTACCGCAACAGACAAGGTAAGACAGGTCGATTAGTCCTCATCCCTAAGGAGGGGTGCCCCAGAGGCCAACCTTCGGGATATCGCCCGACTGTTGTGCTGAAGGAGGCCGGCAAGCTTCTCGAGCGCGTCGTCGCCGGTCGCCTCGTACGGCATCTCAAGAATGTTTGTGCAGATCTGGCCGATTGTCAGTACGGGTTCCGTCAGTCGCTCTACCTTGTACGACATCTCCGACCAGGCGTGCTCCCGAGGAGGGGTGTTGTTGGCGGTGTCTATAGACATCTCCAACGCTTTCAATACGATCCCCTGGAGCACGATCCTGGAGTCGTTAAGGTTTCACCGCGTCCCCACCGAGACCTGATAATGGATTACCTTGCAGGGCGGGCTGTGGTCTTCCCCAAACAGAGGGAGTGGGACAAAGAAGTCTCGTGTGGTGTCCCGCAGGGGTCGGGTTCTGGGTCTGCTCCTGTGGGACGTCGGGTTTGATTGGGTCCTCCGTGGGGTTATAACTTTCATGGCGTGCAAGTCGTCTGCTAAGCACACACACACGACACAATGACGGCCCGCGGAGACAATTATCGTTCGGCGTCGGTTCTGGCTGCGGCCGTGTGTTTCCACCCGATTCTATCATCGACCATCATCGTCGGAGAGACTGCGATCGCTGTCCGATCCCATCTAACGTGGTTTGGTTTAGGTTAGGTTAGGTTTGGTTAGATTTTTTTTTTTAAACTAGTCTATCCTCCAACGTCATCGGAGACCTTATGTATCTCGTTCATTCTAGTTCTATCGTTTGTTTTATCGCATTCACAACCCATACGTCGCATCCATTCCTTTCTTTCATACTTTCACCGGTGGGATTCCGGCCTATGTATTCTACTCTAACTTTTTTTATTACTTTTATGTAGGCTTCAATAAATTTTGCTTCTTATCTTTATTATATACCCCATTAACAACTATTTATATAACAACAAGTTATATAAATAGTTATAGTAGTTATATAAATACTATAACAACAAGTTAGACGGATGGGCAGTGGCATCGAAGAGCATCAAGACTTAATATTCTGCTTTAAAGGAGAAACACCTGGCATGCGTAAAGTAGGATTCTCGATTAAAAAAAAAAATTACATAAAGAAAAAAAGAAAAAAGAATTGTAAGCTTCTTAGGCTTATCTAAAAGAGTTGCAATACCTCAACTGGAGTTCAACAAAATGATAATATCAATCAATAATTGAAGTGTATGTACCGACTGAAAAGGATTCTAAAGAAAAATCTATAAAATTTTACGAATCACTACAAGAAGCGCAAGCGCAGACTAGTGAAAATGTACTGTTAATGGGAAACTTCAATGCCAAGATAGGATGAAAATAATGGATGAAAAGAGCTAAGAACAAAGAAAATTGGATTAAGCTGGAGGAGGCCTATACCCAAATAGTGGTCGAAGAAAAATCGAAGAAAAAGTTTGATGTAGGCAAATCAAATAAACAACAATAAAAAAAAACTGAAAATAGATCAAAATGTAAAAATCATATATTTAAGAATATTTACAGGTCATATTTAGGTGATGGGAAATAAAAGGCTTTAAAAAAAAAAACTATTTCTCTGTGCATATTTACTGTTTACATTACTTTCTTTAAACGTTACTTAATTACTCAATGTTTTGTTTATCTGTGTAACTGTATTCTATAGTGACAATACTAATCTAAGTTATCAATAATGCTTTATCATATAATATTCGCCCTTTACATTTCTTATAGTTAACGTTTTTTATTTTACTTCATTTTTAGTTTATAAGGTTTGGCGCTTCAATATCCCAACCCCTGATGACAAAAACTATCCCTGAAACATGTCGGGATATTTATAAATGTCTGGCACATTAAATAAAGGCGACCGAAATTAATACTTTTTATTCGGATCAAAAAACAAACTAAAACGTCCTCACGCACGGAGAGCTATGCGCCGACCATGGAGTTAATAAGTACCTACAACTGGAGTGCTGTCTGATGCCGAGAAATCGGTCTCGAAAGAGAATACTTTTTGGTCGCGGTGTCCTTGTCTAATGTGGTGACCATATAAAATTTATTTATAGGATAAAATTATACACATGCATCAGTTTTGAATTTACCTTAAGTAATTCTGTGTAACCCTATGTAAATACAAAACACGTGCTTGCAACGTTTTATTTATGTAAATTCAATTCTAAACATTGCTTCGTCGTCATGGTGCCTTTTTTCGACGTTTTTTTTTGGAAGTTGCTGCGTTGTCGAAAATCTAGCACTGAGTTTTATTACAAACATCATTACCTCAGTGCTATTACTTAAACTTCCTCAAACTCATGTTTAACGTCCGAATACTCAACCGCGACTTAAATATTATGTTGAACTTAATTACGCAATTCCTACTTTAGTGTACTGGCTAAGTGGGCCGTGCAAATTAATATTTGACACACTGAGTGAGACACTGCAACACACATGGTCTGCGCGTATCGGGTGCTCTTTTCCTACATTCACATCTTCAATTGATTTAAAATTACTTGTATTTTTACTTCTGTGCTATTATCATGACACGTGTATATTAAGTCTACTAGTTACATTTTAGGAAATAAAACACAATGGGTAATAAAATGAAATGAACTGAAATTCATTTATTTGTTATATGTAAACAATTAAATAACTCTTAAATGACAAGTCAATACACATAACACAATACACATAGTACTTGATCTCTATTTACAAAATATTGGTTATATTATTATTATTAAGTTCAGTAAATTTTCTGTAATCTTATAATATAACATTTCCTCTATTTATTTTTAAGTAAATTCTTTTTTTTCAACGAAATACATAATTTATTTTAATCAATATCTAAGTGGACCATGAGTATCATTAAAATTTCGCAATTTAAATTTCAATTCAATTAAAAATCGCCATTTTTCTTTAATAAATCTAAAATCGACTTTATATTTACAATCACTATTTCACGACTTTTAAGTTTTTGTTTCAATACCTTAACATCTTGTCGTAATTTTGCTTTTCTCGGGGTATTTTTTTTTTCTTGCGTTTGAGTACTTGATTCTTCTTGTTTGACCTTTTTAAAGGACATTTTCCAGAAATTCCAAAGTCATATTTACTAGAAGATCCTCCTCGTTCGCTTAACGTCAGGCAAATGATATACATGCTTGCGTGCGACGCTATTCAATACAATAAAAAAAGTTCAAGAAATACCACGTGATGGCTCTTATAATATGAAAAATACATTGCAAAATTATAGTTTTCACGATTGTTTTTTCAAATTTAGTATATGACATAGATTAAGTACAATTTACAAGACAAATGGTATTAAATATTATAATGAGAAAATATATCTCACATTTTAAAAATATATGCTCACACTAGTAAAAATTTTATCAATGAATCTGACATATGGAAGGATATTCCACAAACTGGAGAGGATTCTCGCTTAAAACCACTTATATTAAAAGTGTTCACCATGATTACACGGAAACTTTCACGATTTTCGAAAAAAAAACAAGCCACAAGCTGTATCAGTGCCATTTTAACTTCGCACTACAAACGTAAATAGACGCCATTTTTCTTTTAATCCATTCATAGCTCTTTTTCGGTGATGCCAACAATTAATCTGGCTTCCCACCAAATTCAACATGAAAACCATCAGAAATCTACGTACCTACCATAAAATTTTCCATTAAACAGAGTTCTTATTAATATAGAACAATATTTTTTTTGTTAATGAGCTTTATTAATATATGATGTTCTATTAAAAATCAATATATATCATATAATCAATACTTCTTATATAATTTATTTTAATAAATTGTCATCATCAGAAAATAAATTCACCATAACTTTGTACGTTTATGTTGAACCAATTTAATTTTTGACGTTGATGGAAATTCTAAATTGTCGCAATATTTTCTAGTTAAGTTTAAGTCACATCGTTTAAATAATATGTATTTAGATATATTATTGTCATAAAATGTTTAAAATCCTGTAAAGTGGATTGATTTTAACCTTTTCAATAATTTTCAACAACGCCCAAGCTACTAAAAAATCCACTAACCACTAAAAGCCATTTTTGATAACTAAGACGGGGGTCCAAATTCCGAGATTTTATGGAAAATCCTCTAAGCTAGCAACACTGCTTTTTGTTTGTAAAATGTGCGAGAGGGACACCACCACTTAATAATCATTCTCTTTTCAGACCGTTTTTCCTTACATCTTTTGCTATTTAAAAATAAACTTTAAGCCATAGAGATAAAGTATATTTTTAGTTTTTATGTCAAACGAAGTAAGCACTCCAGTTAGAATAGTAACTCTATGGCGCCGACCAAATATATTAAGTGTATAATCTATGGCGCCGACTGAAGCCATTCAGGGGGAGTCCGTCATTACGGGGTGAGCCGGTGGTGGTGGCGGGCCGGTGTAAGCCGCCATCAATCAGTTTATAGCGTGGTGAATCCGAACGTTTATGTACTTGATTTAAATAATGAAAAAAAATGATTTAAAATAGAAACGAGAATTTTTTTTTTTAATGAAGCCATTCAGGAAAAAGGGCGGGAACGTCAAAATAAATAGGCGCTTTTTTCAAGTTAATTTTAATTTATTTGGTTTTAGCCCTTTTTTACGACATTGTTTCCTAATTTTTCACTGTGTTTGAGTTTAAAATTATATTTCATAAGTGTGTTCCGTAATAATGGACGATGACGACGGGGGTGAGGGCTTCAGCTCCGCCCCTGTGTCCGCTCCCATAATAATGGGAAAAAGAAGAATGAAGTCATCTGAATACGACGAAAGCCGCAAAATAAAAATGACTTTTATTAAAAATAAGCGCGGTCTTTTTAAAGACCACCATGCTCTTTACGAAGACCTCACAAAAAAAGAATACCCAGTGCTTCTTCAATCAAGCATCTCACAACCAAATAACAGAGTCCCAATGGACCTGTTAAAAATAAACAAAGCATTAAAAAATATTCAAGGGGTCCAGTATGTCAAAGCTGCTGGGAACTTTTTTGCTAAAATTTACTTTGGTTGTGCTCGGGATGCCAACGCTTTTTTATTAAATGCAAGTTTTATGGAGTTAAACAATTGGACAGCAAAAATACCTTACGATAGCATTGAGAGTCAAGGAATTATTCGAGCTCCTGTGGAATTGAACGAAGAATCTCTTTTAGTAAATTTAAAAGCTTCATGCACAATACTCGGAGTAAAAAGATTTTTTAAAAAACAAGAGAATGGAAGTGACAAGCCACTGCAAACTGTGCTGGTTACATTTTTGGCGTCTAGCCATCCTGATCATGTTACATACGAGCATATTTGGATGCCTGTTTCAGATTATATTAGACCTGTGTTACAGTGCTTCAAATGCTACAAATTCGGACATGGGAGTGGTGCCTGTAAAGCCAGTCAAGTTTGCTCTATTTGTTCAGGCAATCATTTTTACAGGGAGTGCAGCACTCCCAACATCTTCAAGTGCTCCAACTGCAGTGGGCCACATTCTGCAGTTTCTTACTCTTGCTCAGTAAAAGCAGCCAAGGTTGCTGAAGTTAAAAATAAGATCATCGGCAAGCAAACATCATATGCAGCCATACTAAAGACTCCTGTTATTAAGAACCCCGTGACCTCTTCTGACATACCTATATCTGCGAAGACCCCTCAAGGTAGGGCTTTAATTTCAGACATTATCAACTCAGAAATTGTCATCAGAACCATTACAAAAACTTTAATAGAATTGTTAAAGAAAAAGGATTCTAAATCCCCTTCTGGACCTATATCTACTCAATTAATTAAAGAAATGCTAGTAACAAATTTTACATCATAAATTATGGATAGTTCTACTCAATCTTATATGCATAATTCTGTTGGTCAGTTTAATATCATTCATTGGAACTCTAGAAGTTTATTTTCTAAATTAGATCAACTTAAAGATTTCCTCAGTAAACTTGACAAGTGTGTTGATATGATTTTATTCAATGAAACCTGGTTAACTTCACATAAAATCATCAAATTACCTGGATTTAATGTTATAAGAAGAGATTCCAAACACCCACATGGTGGGGTTGCAATTGCATTACGCTCTAAGTATAAATTTAAAATAATAGACACAATTTCTCAATATCATTTTCAAAATATTTTAATTACAGTTTACATTAATAATTTTTCTTTTGACATTCTATGTGTTTACATTCCTCCACCACCAAACGGTAAGTTCACTATTAATTTATTGAAAGATTCATGTTCTAAATTTGTTTCAAATAATTATTTAATAATTGGTGACTTCAATGCACATCATGCTTCCTGGAGTTCAAGAGTCAATGATAGAAGAGGTAAAGCCCTTCATGATTATGTGGAAAGTTCTGAGTTGGTTTGTTTAAATGATGACACAATCACGACCTTTGCTCCATTTGGTCAACAAGGTAATGTATTGGATCTAGTATTCGCATCCCCTGCTCTTAGCTCTAGTTGCACAGTTTCTGTCCTTGATGATTTGCTCAGTAGTAATCATTTCCCTCTATTTATTGAAGTCTTTAACGATGCTTTTATTTCTTCCTTTGGCCCGACCACCTTCTCAATAAATCAAGTTGATACACTAGATAATACCTCCTTAGCTAACATAAATTTTAATAAGATTGACTGGTCAAAATTTAATAAGTTATGTGAAAGTGAGTTTTCAAGTTTTAGCTTCGCTGATAACCCTCTTGAAAATTAAAATATGTTTTTGAGTATTTTACATGACATATTAATGACTTTTGACAAAAAGTGTTACTCGCACAAAAAACGGATTTATTCCAAAGCTGTTCCTTGGTGGAATGCTGATTGTGACCGCGTAGTTTTACAAGCCAAAGTTGCTTTATTATCGTACAAGCATTATCCAAATATGGAAAACTATATTATTTTTAAAAAGCTGGACGCTTTGAAGAAAAGAACTTTATATGAAATAAAACGTTCAAGCTGGATGAATCTTTGTTCATCATTCAATCGAATGACTTCGAGTAAAATTATTTGGGATCACATTCGTAGATTTAAGCACGCTAAACTCAATAATATTTCTACGTCTTCAAGTTTTTTTCAAAATTCCGCTAATGCATCTCTGTTTTTGGATTCGATAGCTGGTTCTGAGAATGAAATTTCCGAATCTAAGTTACAAGATTTTTTTAACAGCCACGGAAAACTGGAGGCTCAATGGCTGGTAGACCCATTCTCTATGGCCGAATTTGCGACTGCGTTAGAAAATAAAAAGGAAACCTCCCCTGGTCCTGATTTCATCCCTTATAAAGTAAACAAAAATCTTCCCCAGTATGCCAAGGAAATTTTATGTCAAATATTTAATGATCTTTGGCAAAACAACTGTATTCCTCCGATTTGGAAAACTCAACATGTAGTACCGATTTTAAAGCTTTACAAGGATCCCAACTGTATCAATTCTCACAGACCCATTTCTTTAACTTCTTGTTTTTCGAAAATTTTCGAAACTATGTTAAAAAACAGGTTAGAGTGGTTTACTGAAAATAACAACTTAATACCAAGTACTCAATACGGATTTCGTAAAGGTAAAAGTACAATAGATAACTTAAGCTGTTTGATTGGCGATATTAAAAATAACTTCCATAATAATCAATTTACATTAGCGGTATTTTTGGATATTAAAGGGGCTTTTGATAATATAGATCATTCCTACCTTATTGAAAGTCTACATTCTTTAGGTTTTCCAGGACATGTTCTGTTCTGGCTGTACAATTTCCTGAACAAGCGCTCTATGTTTTTGAAAATTAAATCTAGTTTATTTGGTCCTAAAATTTCTACAAAAGGTACTCCTCAAGGTTGCGTTTTATCACCTCTCATATTCATACTTAGTTTAGTATGTTTCATAAAGAAAATTCCAAATTCTGTTAAACATTTATTCTTTGCTGACGATCTTGTTCTCTATGTAAACTGTAATGATATTAAAAGTGGTGAATCGGTTATGAATAGTTGTTTGCGTAATATTTACGATTTACTTACAAATTCCCTAAAACTTGAGGTCAATATTTCCAAAAGTTCTGCAATTTTATTTTCCCAAAATGGATTGCATTACCCTAAAGTTTTATACAATTATGATATTATTCCTGCTCAATCTTTCGTAAAATATGTTGGTCTTTCTCTAGATTTTGATCTTTCGTGGAAAACTCATATTGATGTTATTTGTAAAAGAGCTGAATTAGGTTTGAATATATTAAAATCGCTAACTGGAATAAAATGGGGAGCTGATCCCAAAGTTTTAAAAACGATTTACATTGCAACAATCCGAAGCCATTTCGATTATGGCTGTATGTTCTTTTCGGACGCTATATTCTTAAGAAATTAGATATTGTGCAAAATAGAGCATTACGAATAATTACTGGTGCTATGATGTCGTCTCCAATTAATTCCTTGGAAGTTGAGGCTGGTATTGTTCCTCTATTCATACGAAGAAGTTTTATATTAGATAATTATTGCCTTAAGCTTATTAGCCGTGATAATCAAGTAACTTACAGGTATTTGAAGTATGCAAATATTCCAAATTATAATTTAATTCCGCTTCCTAATTCTTCATCCATATCCAGTGCCTTAACGTACTTGAATTTTGAATTTCAGGATGTGGTATTTTGGTCTACTCTATTGCCTTGTTTCGAATATAACTTTCATGACATGTTGAGAGATGTGGCTGTTGATCTAATCAAGTTTAAATCTAAAAATGATTTTCTGGAGTTCCTTGAAGATAGGACTGATTTTGTTAAAGTGTATACAGATGGCTCTAAAACTAAAGATAGAACTAGTTTTGCATTTTTTGATTCGTCCATGAACATAGGATCAGTTTATAAATGTAGTAATTTTTTCTCTGTTTTTTCGGCTGAAGTACTAGGTATTATATATGCTTTAGAGCACATTCGAGTAAATTACTCTGCAGGGGACAAAATTCTAATTCTATCTGATTCAATGAGTGCCTTGCAAGCTCTTAAAAATAAATGTATTAGTGCATCTGTAAATTATTTAATTTATAAGTTAAGAAGTTGTTTGAGTTCTTTGTATTTCAGAAATATATTTATTGAATTTTGCTGGGTGCCAGGTCACTCTGGTATTGTGGGTAATGAATTTGTTGATAAATTAGCCAAATCTACAAAAGATATAAATATTTCCGATTTTAAAGTTCCGTACTCAGATTTAGTTTATTCAATTAAACAAAATATGATGAAACGTTGGTCTAATTACTTGTCTAAGTCCAGAGAAACGAAAGGTAAATGGTTAGCTGAAATAGTCCCAGTACCTAGTACTAAATCTTGGTTTGATAATTTTAGATTCTTCCCGGGAAGAGCCTTTATATCGATTATTTGTAGATTACGTATAGGCCACGGCCATTTTCCTGCGCATCTTTTTAGATTAAAGTTAAGTGAAGCAGCTGCATGTACTTATTGTAACTCTGGTATGTGTGATCTAGATCATATTTTTTTTAATTGTCCTGAATTCAATCAACAGAGATTATTGTTTAATGCATTATGTAAAGAAACAGGCTTAAAATCTATTCCTAATTCCATTCAAGGTATTTTAAAGCTTCCACAACTGTTCTCAATAGTGTATAATTTTGTACTCCACACTATAGAACGACTATGAATGTATAATTCATGAATGTATCATAGGTCTCCTGCTTATGTGCAAGTTTAATTATTTTTTATAATGACTCATGTTCTTTTTTTGTTGTTTGTTGAAAGAAAACTTGTAATTTTTTATTTTTTTTATAGTAAGTTCTTGCAATTCATTTTGTCATTAATTTGTTGTTTTCAATGATTTGTAATTGTTTCTTGGTTTGGTTTGTTTCTTTTATTTGTGTTTTTATTGTAGTTTCTAGTTCATGTACTATTTTTTTGTAAAATTAGTTTAAGCTGATGGCCGTGTTGCCAATGCTTTCAATAAATAAATAAAAAAAAAAAAAATGAAGCCATTCAGTAACTAAATGCGATTACACCTTCCTAAATGCGTTTCTAATTAGGCTTCTAAATGATTTAGTCAGTCAGAAACCATCCTTGCTACTGAATTCAGTAGACTAACTTACTTAATGCTATTACACTTGATTGAATTCAGTAGCGACTGAATTCAGTCGACTAAATTCAGCCAAGTGTAATAAGCCTTTTATGTTTCAATATAATCAGTCATAGAGAAATACTTATAGATAAATTCGATTTAGATTTTAAATAATATCTTGTTAGTGACATTTCTTGGGCGATACTTATTATTATCGGTGGTGGTGATGAATCGAAAATATGAAAGAGCGTATGTGAAAATATGAAACTCCTATTTTTACTTTTACTTTACTTTTATTGTATTTTTACTTTTCTTGGTTTGTTACAACGGTTAATAAAGTTGGCAATAATTAGGCATTTTTTTCAACTAAAGTAAGGCAGGATCTATAGTTTAGAGATGGTCACACTGCAACACAGTAAACGACTATCCTACCATCAGTACCATCATTTAAAATCATTTTTAATCAAATCTAATTTGAAAGTAAAGTTTTTTTATTTTTTGTCGGTGATAACGCAACTTTTAGGTAAGTAAGTATTAAACCGTAGTTTTTACACGATATTAATGGGTCTTAACTTTCGTCTCTTTTGTTCGTATTTGACACTTCGAAGTTCCATGACTCAGTCGCGATGACGGTCTTAGGTTATTTATAATCTTACTCTATGTGACGGTCTAACGGCCGTTCTCAACAACCTATCTGAGATGTAGACATAGTGTTGGAGTTTGAATATAAATGTAATGGCAGGCAACACTTGACTCATGATTACAGATTCCGAATATTAGAATTATTTGAAATGTTTAAAAAACAGATGATTGTCTTCTCGTAAGAAAAAGACAATGACTTCATCTAGACACGGTCAAAGAAACATGTAAGAGTTTTATAAACATATAAAGATAATAATTTTATAATGGTGTAACAGTGTTCAAACTATCTGCAATATAATTTTATAATGAAGCAGTGTGTTTTTAAATAGCCCCTCCCTCATCAACCTACAGAACCCAATCCCCTCAAAATTGACCGTCTAACATATGGCTATCTAGCTATCTCCGATTATCATCAGTAATGCCGGCCACTGACATGTGAAGGGCCGTCAAATATTCATTCGCAAACCTAGCGGCTGTGCAAATGTTCGCATACTCAATTTGCGAACCCGTTTGCGCTTCCTCTTACACTTGTTTACGAATGTCTCACGAATTTCTCCTCCTTTTTAATTCGTCAATAGAACATTGAAGAGAAAAAGAGTTTTTAATTCTTTCCCAGACATCATTAACAGCCATGCTGTTTTTATGGGATTACTTTTGATGAAGATACGCTACACAGTAGACGTCACGAATTATGAAAATGGCGTATAGTATACGTCCGTTACCTTCGCAATCTCGAATATATTAAGTGTATAATCTATGTTCGCAATCGTCGGCGCAACTGGGCAAGCGAATGTGTAGGAGACTACGCGAAGGTTCGAGGTTCGCGCGTTTTGATGTCTGTTAAAAAACCGAAACAGCTTGGAAAACCACGAATGCAGCGAAAACTTTGCATAATCATTCGCAAATGTCGTCCTACACTTGCGGGTTTGCGTATTCGTGCGCATGTGAGTGACCGGTGTAAGAGCGTATCAGCTATATCCTTAGTTTGCGTTTGACAATTACGGATAAGTGCTATCTCTCTTTAACCAACAGTAGATAGCTTCTTCCCTCTCATCTATCTGAGCCTCTTGATACGTTTCGTTCTACAACAAATACGAAACAACATCAGGTTCAAGATTTATTTTATTTTATTCTAAATTATAACAATAATGTAACCAGCATATCGTAGGCCATCATAAATACATTTGTTTATAACAAAAATTAATAAAAACATATGTAGATTTTTTTAAATTGGACGTATTGTTATTTTTATCCTAGTCGAAATTATAAAACGAAACGTTTTGACTGTCCGTTTGCCAATGAGCAGTGATCAATTTTTTTTGTTTGTTTTTAATTGTTTACCTACTAGACTAGATGATGAATTGCCTCCAAAACGCTTTAAAAACTTTCATTTATAATTCTAAGTGTGTGTATAATTAAAGAGCTACAGTGACATAAAATGAATTCTGTAAGTATCTATGAACTACATTGATAATAATTTATTTTACTTTGAGTTCAAGTTTGGAAAAGATATTTTTTCCAGTCAAGAAAGGCAGCACCCACGTCAAAAGATGAGACGATGATTCCAGTAGAACTTGTGGCGGCGAATAAAATTATCAATATTATGGCAAAAAATGCCACAAACAATTAATTGAAGGAATAGGCTCGGTAAACCCTTGTAAATGATTTTAATTCGTCGATAGCAAGTTTCCCACGAACTCTATCGCAACTTCGACTAAAATGGGAAAACTTAAAGAAGCTCGCAAACGCTGCGCCAACTTATGAAACAACCTTAAAGGTAAGTGAAATTGGTTGATATTTTATCTCTAATAATAGAGTCGACTATTATCAAAGCCGGCAATCTGACTTTTGGAAAATTATTGTTAAATCAGAAAAACGAATTATTGACTTTGTATTCCATTGGCAGTCACAAAACTCTTCGGAACAACATCTTAGATAAATAACAGGTTAACTATTAACCTTTATTTAATGCAGGTTTTGAACCGTATTCTTTGAAGGAGACGATTATATTCAAATCAATCTGTATTGACATATCAATAACATTTTTTTGTCCAAATGCACAGATTGCCACTTTTGATAATAGACGACTCAATACATTGATTTAAACATGATTTTTTCTTGAGGATTCCGTAGTATTTGATATAATTATGCTCTTTGTTACAGACTGAGGTGGTAAGGATTGCAGATTAAATCTTGGATAAAGCAATGCACATTGTTGTAGGTCACTTATAATATTTTTAACACTTTTACAGCCAAACGGAAACACATGAAGAAAGAAGAAAAATGCAAGGCTACAGAATGCATTAGCAGAATACTTAATAGCAAAAACAGAGACCTAACTTGGAAAATGTTGAAAACGAGATTGTTGTCGCAAAACTTAAGTTAGATAATTAGGTAATAATTTTATGTTAGATAGTTTTTTTAAGTATGTGTACAAATTCTAAATTAAATATCTTGCATGTACTAACTACTGTGTAATTATCATTTTGAAAAATAAAAAATAGTCAAATTATCTTTGGATTTTATTTTATAAATTATCTTTGGAAGAAATTATTTATAAGTAGTTGTATTTCAGATGTAAGTTCGGGAAAATTGTTATGAACAATTATATTATTTTCCTGTAACGTATCTGTGACTGAAATTTCTGATTTTAATTCTTCTAAACTCATACTCCTGACGATATTATGCAGCATGGCAGTAGCTATAACAACACCTTGCATATTTTCTAGTTTTAAGTAATCTACTTTTCAATGATAATATGGGAATCTTCGTTTACAAACATCAATGCATCTGTGAAAATTATACATTATTCACGTATACGATTTTACAATACAGTATAACAAACTCTTAACTAAAAAAAAAACATTACCTGTCTAAAGTATTTCTTGTTTTAATATGTGATCCATTTTAAAATCGTTCCGATTGAGTATGTGGGTTAATTAATCTTATTAAAAGATAGGGTTGTGGGGATAGCCTCTATCAGCAAGCAACCAGCAATTTCCAAGTCCACCTTGTTATCGATGTTCTCTTGATATGTAGATCATTTATTAAAGTAGTGTCATTAACACAATCATAAATTGATATAAACACCTAAATAAAAATGGTTAATTATAGTTGCATCATGAGTAGACCCAGGCCACCAAGCAACAACATTTTGAAACATCAATGATGCATTGCACACATCTTGAACATTCATGGAAAATACTCCGTCTCTATTTCTAAACTCTCCTATACTCTGTAACACAAATGTAACATTTAGAGGCATCAGTGTGTATCTAATAAGAATGAAGGTAAATAACCTACCAGATTATTTTAGCTCTCAAGCTCATTTTAGTTTTGTGAATACTTTGTCCATAATTATCATTATCAAGCATTGCATCAAGCAACATCAATTATCATTAACATTGGTAAAGGAATACTACTTATCTGCTTAGTGCTGTTTGTTTGCATCATTATCATTTATTATTTTGATACTGTAGATTTATTAATTGTGTGTAAGTACATCAGTATGTATTGTATGTAAGTATGTATATTGTTATATATTATATGTAAACAGTACTATATATATGTTTATTATATGTATATATTTTCTATAATTATGTATTGTCTATGGTACACCGCAACATACCTACCTGCTATATTTTTATATTTTACAAAATTTCTGTAAATTAAACGGTTGTCTGGAAGAGATCGCTTTTAGCGATAAGACCGCCTATTGTACAAATGTATGTGCTTTTTGACTGTTTTTTGAATGTAAATTGTGTTGGTGTACAGTAAAGTGTATTCTCTAACAAGCTCAACATTCAAATCTAAGATTTCATACGATTGAATTTCTGTTGCTGTTCGTAAATGTTCCTCTGTGTTGATTAAATCCATGAATGATGGTTTTATAAATACAGTTTCCACCTGAACTCCAATATCGTTATAAGATTTTTCAGAAGGTACCTACTTCAACAACATTATCACTAGTAAAAAAATCTTCACCATTTTTATAAAAGGCAAAATGTTACCTATCTAAACTTTTGACACTACAATCCAAACTTATGTTTTTCAGCTGCTTCTTTCTTCGAACTCCGATTTACTCGACGCTGATATCGTGCCTCCTTCGATCAACAATTGTTGATCGAAGCGTGCCTCTTTTTTTTTCAGCTTGAATAGATACTTTACTACGATTCGGCAAATTGCATGATGGAACACATGTTTTTTTTAACTTCATCTTTTTTGTTATGATATCTGCAGAGATAAAAAAATTATAAATTTACATTCCTTTGTAAGTTTAAGGTTAAACCATTATAAAATTAACTGGTAAAATAAAATCACTTCTCTTAAAATGTAATGAGCACACTCTCATATGAGGATTTGTATCTTTCAAATTGATAGGCTTAAAGCACGTTGGCGGGCTTTAAGCAATCAATTTTTTCTTTTGTTCCAAAATAACTTTCTATATAAACAAAACTACTACCCGGCCTAGGTAAGGCATGGAAACTAATTTCTAAATTTTCATGGGATTTACTTACTACCTACCGCAGTCGTTTACAGCCCAAAAACTCTACTTTTATTTTATTAGTTTTTCAATTAATTTTTATGAATTATTTCATATAGGTATGTTTACTGAAGTGCACACTAAAACTAGTATTTTTTTTGGCCACCAGACGTCGTGATCGAAATGGTCAGTTCCCAATTATATTGAACAGTCTTAGTGTTGTTCGCAACATTTGAACGACTCGGTTGGGTACTTATAGTCTATGCTACTTATCTGCCTTAGAATGATTTAGTACTTAAGTATCTACGTATGTTGTACCTAATATATAATCTTGTTCTAGAAGCTGCCCCTGATGTGTTCCGAAGCAGAGAAAGCTCAGTTGTTTGAAGCTATCGACAACAATAATGTAGAAAAAGCTGACGTACTTCTATCTTCAACTGTGGACGTTAACGTACGGAGTCTCGAAGTGAAGAATCGTACTGCGCTGCACCTGGCAGCCCACGCGGGGCGCTACGACCTAGTCGCTCTGCTAGTCGACAAACACAAAGCAGACGTCAACATCGAAGACAGCGAAGGCGACATCCCCTTGCAGCTAGCCACAGATCGCCATCATATGAAGATAGTCAAGTTCCTCCTAAGCAGAAACTCCAAAGGGCGTGAGTACGCGGCGCATTTCCTAAACACTGACGAAGTAGAGGAATTCTTCCAAGCGGCCAAAGCGAATGACATCCAGAGAGTGACGGAGCTACTCGACAGTGGTGTGGATGTCAATTCGGTAGATTTGTCTGATCTACACCGATCCGCGTTGCATGTTGCAGCTCGGGAAGGTCATTATGATCTAGTGCAACTTCTCCTGGAGCGTGGTGCTGATATGCAATACGAAGACGACACTGATGAGTGCGCCTACCACATAGCCCTTAATAACGACCACGACAATATAGGCAGTTTGCTCTTAAAAACAGGGTATATTCCCGACCCGCGCGACGACTCCAGTGTAAGCAGTGACACTGATGAAAGTGTAAGCTTAAGCTTTCTTTTTAACTAAATACTTTTCATTAAGAAATTTAATATTTTGATAGTTATTTCTTACCTAGATTTTGTTAAGTTTAATGTGTCTTGTAATTTGGTGCTAAATCTATTAAGAATTTATTGTGCTAAGAGCTCAGCGCTATTAGCGCTAGTGAATAAGTTAGTATAAGCTAGTTATAGTATAGGTACTGCAATAGCTTTTGGTTTACATCAAATAGCATAAGTTTAATAGTCATTTTTTTGTTTGTTGGGTAAGTTTTGTTTCCACAATGTGGGCTGACATTTGTGCTGGAAATGTTCCTAAAATTTTAGATTTAGAAACATTACAAAAGATTCACGATGAGATAAATAACAAAATCACTACAAAACTCAGAAAGCAAATTTCAGACAAGCTAGAACGAAATTTGATTTTAGTGCCATGTAATAAAAGTAAGGGAAATGCTATCAAAAATAGCATCCACATCAATGTGATAGTTTCTTTAATGAATACAGCTGTACAAACATGTGATATTGAATTTGATGACGTGCTCCTAAATAAAAGTTACGCTTTTCGATGCTTAGCTCTAACACCTGTAGAATTGACTAAAGATTTTTACCAATTGATTCTGGACTCTATCTCTGATATTATTGAACCAACGGCTAAGAGAATACTTAAAAAATATATCAAAACATCTAAAAATGCCAAACATACGTTTTCTCTTCTTAATACTATCATGATTTGTTTGATGAAAAGTGAGTTGGAACTCTCAATTTTTGAAAACTTTGAGCCGCACGAATGGCGAAAAGAAATGCTTACACACTCACTGTTTAGTGCTTGGGACGTCGATTTTAACACAAGAGAAAATCTAATAGACAAAATTAATAAACTAGAACTAAACAACTACAATACACAAAGTACATATCTCATAGAAGACATATTAGATATTGTGCTATCCAATATGAGAACTTGTGAAGTTGACGTTTATTTTTTTGATGATCTTCTTTGTCTGATAGAGCGCAATCCTGAAATTGGACAGATGCTATTTAATAACTTTCCGTTACTTCAAAGTATAATAGAAGAAATTAAAACGGATGAGCTCTCAGAGTATGTTAAGCTGTTCGATGATACTACTAATAATATTGATCTTAAATCCTTTTCTAAGTATCCTTGGAATGTACTGTACATTTTAATGAGTAAAACACCGAATGAACTGAATGACCTAAAACGATTACTAGAACTCAGTTTAATGGACATGAAAAAACAAATCGAACTTCTTCTAAAACTGAAGCCAAAAGAATCTTTCCTGAAATGGAAGTACGACATAGCATTTGAAATAGTAAAGCAAATAATTACGATTCAATTTCCATATTATAAAAAGTATCTACAGTTGCAGCGTAACGTTTCCAAGAATTTACCTCTGTTGTCGCCATTTACAGTAAGGTGTACGTGTAACAATTCAGATTGTTGGTTCCACTCCAGTTCGGAATGTTGTGACCTATTGTATAACTTGAACTGCTCAATAGCTAGAGTAATGTTCAATTGCAGGGAACTTTCAGATCGCATTATTAATTTAGTGGGCGCATTGATCTCAGAATTGATGTGCCCAGAAAAGATTATTCAACTCATCAAAGCACTTGATATTATTGAAGACTACGAAATTATGAACGAAGAAGAACTAGAAGCACTTTTTTCGCAATTAAGTTTTACGAATTTTGATCTTAAACTTCACGAATACGTTGTTCAGAAATATTTTCCAGGTTCTTATGAAAAAACAGTAGATCAACTGCTCGATGAGATAGAACAATTCCTTCCAGGAGTGACGGACGCTGTCGTCGATGTGTTTGATAAAGTGCAGTTTTGTTATAAACAATCATCTGCCCTTTTTCCCGAAGAAGGTCCAATAAATAGTTGGGATGAAAAACAAATCAGGAAGTGGGGTAAACTGGCTAGGTGTCAGGAAAATACGAATACAATTCCCGATGAAGAAATACTAGCAGTTATAAAAGCTGCAGTTAAAAGGACTGTAAAACTTCAACTTCGGCACATTCAACTCATTTCTGTGATTTTGATGGTAAAATCTGACAAAGGAAAAGGAATACTGAGTCAAATCAATACTGGAGAAGGTAAGACTCTCATTATTGCAGTATTAGCCGCTTATAATGTCTTGAAAGGTCATACTGTAGATGTTTACACAAGCTCGCCCTTATTAGCAGTCCCCCAATCAAAAGATTATGAAAACTTCTATACTGTTTTAAATATAACAATCACGCATAACATTGAATATAATTCCGACTATGACAAAGATGTGATTTATGGTACGAATAGATCATTTCAACGTGATGTACTTCTCGATGAGTTCAGAAAAACGGGAGTAAGAAAAAACCGTAAGTTTGATATTGCTATAGTCGATGAAGTAGACAACATGCTATTAGATGGCAACAGTTCGATCCTACAGATCGTCAGAGACATGCCTGCGATGGATTATTTAGAAGTTTTGCTTGCAGCTATTTATATACAAGTGAATGAAGCTGCTCGATCTTTGATTGAAAAGGACGGAAAAACATATTATTTGGTACAAGAGACTCCATTAAATGACGATGGGCATGTAAAACCTAACATATCTGTTGAAGAGGTGGAAATTAAAGAATCGAAAAGAAATTTTATAATGAAATGCACTGAAAGTCACTTACGAAAGCTGATTCGAGACGTTGAACACTGCAAACACATAGAAGAAGGCTACCCCGAAGTCAAAATACCAAATCATTTAAGAGAAATAATTTGCAAAGTGCAGTTGAAGAAATGGATATCAAATGCAATAAGTGCAATGTTTCAATATGTAAAAGGCGAAGATTATATTATAAGAAATAGCAAAATTGTAATTGTGGATGCAGATAACACAGGTGCATTACAGCTTAACTCTCAGTGGTCGGCTGGTTTACATCAGTTTCTTGAAATAAAACATGGAGCCAGAGTTCAACCGGAAAATTTCACAACTAACTTCATGTCAAACATTGGAATTTTTACTAGGTATGTTTCAAAACTGTATGGATTAACAGGGACTTTAGGAAGTTCAGAAACCAAGTCATTTTTACAAAATGTTTACAATGTGGACTCTGTAGTCATACCACCTTTCAAATTGAAACAACATAAAAACTTAAAACCCATTCTGATAAATAATAATGAAAACAGGTACGAAGAAATAGCTAGGAGCTGCATCAGAAAACTGAGTTATGGTCAAGCAGCATTGATCATCATGAAATATATACGAGAAACTGAAGAACTTAGTGATGTATTTCTTAAAAAATTCAATTACGACAGTTCGAAAGTAAAACTTGTAAAAACAGATGACGATTCTGAAATTTTAGAGAAACCTTTGAAATCAGGAGAAGTAATCATAACAACAAATATTGCTGGTAGAGGCACTGATGTCAAGCTAGGTAAAGACGTCGAAAAAAATGGAGGATTACATGTATGCCTTACATTTTTGCCGTTAAATTCCAGGGTGGAACAACAAAATATAGGCAGAACTTCCAGAAAAGGTAATAAAGGCACTAGTCAATTAGTCATCAATGATCCTCAAGGATTTGATGACATGAAGGCTATAAAGGCTTTGCGAGATAAAAAAGAAGCAAACATCATGTCCCGAGCTTTAGAAACAGTTAAAGAAATTAAAACCAAAGATCAAATTTTTCGTAGTTTCTGTAAACTTTTGGATAAAATTGTAGAATCCGATGATGACTTACAAGAAATAAACCATACTGCTGCTGAGGAACGCTTTGCAATTTGGTTGGTAATGAATACAGGACATAATGGCATCGAAAAAGATGTACATGAACAATTTGAGACATTCAAAAAAGAAATATTAAATGATTATCAAAACGACTGCTTAATAAAAAATCCTTGTATGCATATAAACCTTGGCAATAAATATCTTGCCAAGAAAGAATACGACAAAGCTATTCGAGAATATGATCGAGCTATTATTTTAGATCATAATTTTTCTGAATATGCATATTACAATCGCGCTCGCTCTTATTTAGCGAAATACGGAAGCGATATGGAAAAACATGAGCATTTTATCAATGAGGCAATCAGAGATCTAGAAAAAACCAGGAAACTTATAGATGAAAAAGAATATGCCTTGCATTTGTTACAAACTGCATCGAAAGGTGAAGTATTTTCACAACAAGTAAGCCACAAGTTAAATCTCTACAACCTTATAAAAAATACTATAGATCTTGCAATCGGTCCAGATGTAAAAGCACTCAACGATCAAACAAATCGAATTGAAGAAGAATTAAAAAATACTGACTTGGAACCAGATGTTAAAAGTAAATTGAAAGAAAGATTGAAAGAGCTAAATATATACAAAAAAGAAACTGGAACGATAGTAAGAGCAAAACTTAAAGGTATTAATGTATGTGTAGATTCCATCGGAAAAGATTTCATACCAAGCTCTGATTTGGAATCACATAAACAGGAGCTGCAAGAATTGAAAAGGAACGGTTGGTTGGAAGGATTTACGGTCACTGAAATTAAGCCCATTGATTGGTCTGCTGTGATAAGTTTACTCTGCATTGGATTGGGACAATTAGTTATTGGAGCTGCTTTGACCATATTTACACTCGGTGCCGGATCATCGATTGGTATGGGACTTATAAGTGAAGGAATCAGTGATATCATAACGTCCATAAAAGATGGCATCATTAATCGAAATTTTGATTGGGCGACATGGGCATTAATGAAAGTAATAAGTATAGCAGTATCTGTAGTGTGTGCTGGATTCAAAGCAATCAAAGATGTAGCAAAAACGGCTTACGCAGGAGCTAAAAATGTTGTCACAAGTGGTGTCAGATGTCTAACAGAAACTACAAAAGAAGGATGGAAGCTCGTAGCCAAAAAAGTTGGTCTTGATATGGCAAAAGGTGTATCTAAGGAAATATTAACCAACTTAGTTGCTTACGGCATCGATAAAAAGATTTTACCGATGATAGAAGAGATTATAATAGACAAAGTTAAAGAACCTATTCAAAAAGCTTTACTTAACAACTCTAAAGTAGCTAAGATGTTACAATTAGATGTTGAAAATGGCAATCACAATTATGAAAATAAAATAAGAGGCATAGCGCAGAAACTGTTAACCCCTGAAGAATATTCTAAACTAAGAACAATAGCGACGACAATAGCTACTAGTGTTGCAGATAACAAAGGTCTAACGTTAACTAGACAAGTATGTACTGGGTTTATAGGTGTGTTTGAGTTAGCAACATTCACTTCTGATTTCATTGGTAAACTTCTGAATAAGATTAACAGCATAAACGTTGAAATAAAAGTAGATAAGAATGATATTGGACAAAAAAACACCCCGCAGTCAGAGGAAACTACAAATGAAGTATATCAGCATAATGATGAATTTAAACATACCGAAAATGACATAGACTTATCAAAAGCTGACCAAGCGGAGGAGCAAATAAAGCTAGATAAAAAGCCTCAATCCACAAACAATCTATCAAGTGAGATAGCTGGAATGGTATCGGTAAATATTATACAGATTTTAAAAGGAAAAATTGTGATGCCAGTAGTTCAAATGGGTGCAAATTACACAATTGACAAATTATCATCAAAAGTTGCTAAATGTTTGGATGACGAAATGGAAACTTACAGGGCTTACAAAAATATTATACATATCCAAAATAGAACGTATTCTAAAAATAATCTAGAACCAGTACTTAGCAATAATGAAGTAGAAAAAGTTGATAAGATAATAGACGACCTACATAAAGGAGGTCCAGCAGGACTAATACACTTAGGTGCAGTCAGTGCTGTTACCGATCATCCTATTGAAGTTTATGACAAGGAGGGCAGACATAAATACACAATTGGAGACGCCAAGAAATCCAAACCAATCCAAATTCAATATCATGCTCCAGAAGACGGGTCTAACGTTGGACATTTCACATTGAAAGGTCAGCGTGAACCTTCCCGTAAAGGTGACTCTGATAATATGTGTTTATTCAATGTTATAGCCGAGCAAACAGGCAAGAATCCAAACGATTTGAAAAAAGAAACTCTCAATGTTATGAAAAATAGCAAAGGAGAAATCGCAAAACAAGTAAAACACATAAACCGCCTGGTAATGTATGATAGAGCCAGATTAATAGAAGGCGGCGCACAATACAATGGAAAATGCCCCGAGCAAGCAAAAAGTTTTCTTAGAAATTCTTATGGAGTAAAAGGATTTAAAAATAAAAATAAAGGACATGCTGATATCCATATTCCCTTCGAAACTAAAACAATAGGTATGCTTAATATTATTTCTGAAGAATCAGGACATCAAATAGAGATTTATGACTCAAGTGGTAAACTATCATACCTTGTCGGAGAAACGAACGGTAAACCTCCAATTAAAATGCAATACAATAAGCATACAAGCAAAATTACTGGTGGCTTCTTTTCTTTAGGCGGCACCATCAAGTATAATTTGCATGATTTTAATGACATGACTTTTTATAATACTGTTAGCAACCACACCGGCTGCGATGCCAACACTTTAAAAACGACTACATCTAGCAGAATGAATGCCAAGCCAGTACCTGCTTCTAGGAATTGCCTTGAAAATGAGACCCTAAAGATCCCAAAATCAGGATTTGCTTCAGAAGACGACCAAGCATTCGTGTTTCACTACGCAATGCAGACTCAGGCGGCTAAGGATGCTATGGATGAGCTTAACAAATACGGGCCTGGTGCTAATAACACCACTGGTCATAGAAGACAAGAGGTCTTGATAAACGCCAAAGATTTGAACCTGCCAGGTCCGGCTTATGGTGGATCTTGGGAAAATGGAAAGCTAGTTTTGTCGTGGCCAGTCTCAGACGTCTTGATGGTTTTGCAACACTACAATGGGCAGCAAACGAATCCAAAATCAAGAGTTCATATACAGACGTTCTATCCGTACGATCCCATGACCGCTAGGCCTTCGGTAAATACATCGTCTACGTCAAATATACCTCCTACGTCAAATAATACATCTACGTCAAATATACCGCCTACGTCAAATATGCCACCAACACTTAATCCAGCACCTACGTCTAATCCACCTTGAAATTAATAGAATTTATTTTTAAGATGGCGCTGTTCTATACCTATGTCGCATTAACGTAAAAAGTAACTATGAAAGTAAATATTTTTGATAAAATTATTATAACACTTTTTTTATTGCCTTTGTAGGCAGACGAGCATACGGCCCACCTGATGGTGAGTGGTTACCGTCGCCCATGGACTTCAGCATAAAAAAATAATACTCATGACTTCATTGTATAACGTATAGTTCAGCTTGAAGTATGATAGGATTGATAAGTTTAGCATAGTTTTTATGCATGTAATTCCTAGGATGCATTTTTAAGTTCTTATATATTATTACTCAAGCGTTTTTTTATATCTACCTACTATTTTTAGATTTTAGGATAACTGTGTAAAATAAAATATTATTAAAGGAATAGTAAGTATTTTTCCTGTGCCAAAAAATATTTTTGTTAAACATGTTTTTTATTCATATTAATATCCTTTTCTTAATTAAATATTATTGCTTATGTATGATTTTGTTTTAGTTAAATACTTACCTTATATTTACTTAAAAATATTTCATTAAAACTATAAATAAAAGGCAAAAGCTATGTAAATAAATTATCTCTATTATTATTTTCATACATGATACATACTATCCTAAAGGTTACATAAAATAGTTGCTTATCATGAAAACTAAAACATTCTGCTAAGATAGGACGAAGCGTATAAATCTTTTGCTATTGTTTCTTGAAAGAAACAAAGTAAAATCGTGCAATAGACTAGATCACAATCACTCGTACATTGTATGAAGTAACAAATACATAACATCACGCCTCTTTTCTGTAGGGGTAGGCAGAGACAGAACACTAATACTCAGAAGGAGAAGAATATCAACTTCAAACAAAAAAAATACGATAGGATTCAGCGCTATCTAGTAGGAGCCCCCTGTTAGATATTCTATCCAAAATATGTATTTTGCCGATCTGGAACAATAGATGGCGCTGTACATGGAACTAAATCTCGCTATTGGTATGTAGATCACGTTATTATATCCACGGTCCCTACGTTCAAACGGTCATGTCGCAAATAGCATTTTTTGAAGTTATACGTCTTTAGGCGCGTTATGAAAAATTGATGAGAGTGAAATTTTACGATGCGCGCGCACCGTGACACAAAATTAACAGAATGAAGTTGCCCACTAAATCGCTCATTACAATACGACCGACGTAACTTGGCGAGTCTGAATATAGCCGCAGGTGAACTTTCGCGCATGTACACTCGTAAAAAAAGTGTTATTAGCATTCATTTTTTAGTAATATAAATGACATAATTGTTTAATATTAAAAAAAAAAACATGTGTAATTCACACGTGTTAGAAGTGAAACTTTCAAAAATTAAAATACAATTATCCTAAATGTGTAAGTATATTATTAGTAAAATTTTGTCATTAGTAAATAATTGTAAATCACCTTTTATAGTATGAGGTAGCGCCCTCTGTGAATTGATATTTTAACTTCACGTATATCCTAAATTAAAATTCACTACAAGAGGTTTCATACACACGTTAGTATTAAAACATCTCACAGATGGCGCTGTATTAAAAATAAAATACTTTATACGTATGTTTTAAAGTATGTAGGAACTGAGCATTCTGTTTCACTTTTTCTCTCGATCTTTCTCACTTGCTTGCTCCCTACTCTCACTCCATGACTAGTTGCTTCATGCTACGTTCGCCCTGTCTTACTCTCTCTCAATCGGTCTCGATCGCTCTCTCTCTCTCTTTTTCACTTCACTTTGACACTTCCGTTGCATACCTGCGTGACGTTACATCTGTAAAAATGTTACCCTCATGCGCATAAAGAAGTTTAACTTCAAAAAAAAAAAGAAATAAATTTAATAAAAATAAAGTATAACTTCTTACGGGCGCATAGTACATATAGTATAAGTACATCATGCACCCTTTTTTTTTATTGTACCATTGGCTTTAGAATACCTATTCAGATGTTTTTTAAAGGAGAAACCTGAATTCCATACAATACCTAAGAAGGTTTCATGAGCCCAATTTTCAGCAATGGCCAAATTGGTAAAATCAGACAATGTTTACATTTTAGGTTATGTTTATTGTTCGAGATATTTTAATAAAAAACGATATTTTTAAACGATATTTGTTTCCTACTAAAGATGAGTAATTTTTTACGAAACCTGTTGCAGCAACAAGTTGCTTTGAAAATAAAAACGGAACCTGTTACGAGAAATCGTGCATTAGGTTGTTTACGAAAACGAACGAAAGCCAAAATTAAAAACAACGTAATGCGAATTATTGCGAATTGCGAAACGCGCTGCGCACGAAATGATTTTTTTAAGAGATTTTATGACCTAGTAACTAGGACCTTTAGGTCAGTCTTATTTTAATTTTAATGAAAACTTTTTATCGATCCTATTTTAGGGATGCTCTAATTCTAACCCACACGTTTGTGGAGCTAGTTACGTATATTGAAATAAGTGTTGCAGATGTTTACAAAGATTGTTTAAAACAAAAAAATAGAATTCAACTTATTTTCTACACTTGGCCATTGTCAATGAAGCTAAGATTTCAATAGGTTAATCAAGAAAAATAGACGAATTTTTTGGTACATATCCCATTCGTGTAACGCTTAGGCCCAGAATGGGGTTTCTCTTTTAATTACCTTGTTTTACAGTAAGTACAACGAATAAGCGGCGTACATGCGGACATCTAAATGTTAGAAAAAAAGATATATTTTTAAAAATATTTTTAGTAACATCTAGGACACAAAGGTATTTCTAGTTTTAACAAAGGCATTTAGTAAAAACTCGTTTTAACTAGGGATAACGCGTTATAACGAAAAACGGGTTTTAACTGTAACATACTTAGTCTGGCCATATATACTGTTACAATTAAAAATAAACAAAATATTACATTTGAATTTGGAATCTGTCATTTTTATATGATTGCTCATTGAGTTTTCTCATTTTGGCGCCAATACATTATACAATATTTTGCGATATTAAAATGGAGTGGGGTGATAAAGAGAACCGAATCGCTGTGATTGCATTACACAAAGTAGGTATGGAGTCAAATGCAATTTTTAAAACTCTCCATACGCTTGGTATTAGTAAAATGTTTGTGTATCGGGCTATTAATAGGTGCAATTAGACCTCCTCTGTTTGTGACAGAAAAAGATCTGGCCGTCCACGTAGTGTTCGTACGAAAAATGTGGTCAAAGCAGTAAGGGAAAGAATTCGAATAAATCCTGTCCGAAAGCAAAAGATTTTATCTCGGGAGATGAA
This sequence comes from Bombyx mori, assembly GCF_030269925.1. NCBI lineage: Eukaryota > Metazoa > Arthropoda > Insecta > Lepidoptera > Bombycidae > Bombyx > Bombyx mori. The sequence goes on from NC_085130.1 coordinate 9,479,752, forward strand.
GATAGCACCTAGAACCATGTCGCGTATATTAAAAGATGACTTAGGACTTGCAGCCTATAAGAGACGTACCTACTGGTCATTTCTTAACTGATAATTTAAAAGAGAATAGGGTGGTAAAATCGAAACAACTACTGAAGCGGTACGCAAAGGGAGGTCATAGAAAAATGTTGTTTACGGATGAGAAAATTTTTACAATTGCGCAACATTTTAACAAACAAAATGACCGTATTTATGCTCAAAGCTCTAAGGAAGCTACCCAATTAGTCGACAGAGTGCAACGTGGGCACTATCCGACTCCAGTGATGGTTTGGTGGGGTATTAGCTATGAAGGAGTGACTGAGCCATACTTTTGTGAAAAAGGTATCAAAACATCGGCACAAGTGTATCAAGATACCATTCTTGAGAAGGTAGTGAAGCCCCTTAACAACACCATGTCCAATAATCAAGAACGGTCCTTCCAGCAAGACTCGGCGCCAGGTCATAAAGCTCGGTCTACGCAGTCTTGGTTGGAAACGAACGTTTCGGACTTCATCAGAGCTGAAGACTGGCCGTCGTCTAGTCCCGATCTTAATCCGCTGGATTATGATTTATGGTCAGTTTTAGAGAGTACGGCTTGCTCTAAACGCCATGATAATTTGGAGTCCCTAAAACAATCCGTACGATTGGCAGTGAAAAATTTTCCCATGGAAAGAGTGCGTGCTTCTATTGATAACTGGCCTCAACGTTTAAAGGACTGCATTGCAGCCAATGGAGACCACTTCGAATAAGCTTTTTATACTTTAAATTGTTTTATATTTATGTATTAAGCTAACACACTGTAAAAGTAATAAATGTTATTTGCAATAGAATTTTTTACAACAAGAAATACAACTTGGTAATGGCGAAATTAAGCAAGGATGCCATAGCCCAAGTTACCGATTTTTTGGCCAACTCACCGGAGAAAAATAGGTATAATGCTCTGAAGGAGAAATTACTTCAAGTTTTTGAAGAGTCAGAGGCCCGGAAACTATACAAGCTGATTGGTGAGATGGAGCTTGGTGACCAGCGGCCATCCCAGCTGCTGACGAAGATGACTGACCTGGCGCGGGGGAAGGTGAGCGAGGACACTCTATCTTTGCTGTGGAAAAGGCATCTCCCGATGTCAATACGCGCAGTCCTCACCGCATCTGAAACCAGCGACTTGGCGCAGCTCGCCAAACTCGCCGACAAAGTGCTGGAAAACATCCAGCCTTCCCATATCTCAGAGGTTGGTGCCACAGAAAAAGGTGAGTCTACTACATCTATTTTGGCGGAGATCGCGAAAATAAATTCGCGACTGGACAACATGACTGTTTCTACTTCGGGACCCAGGCGTAATTTCAATCGTAGCAACGAGAGGTTCCGGGGAAGGTTTCGATCCCGGCCGGGTGCGAACGCGAAACGTACCCAACGCAGCCCGGATTGGCTTTGCAAATTACCACTACAGATATCGTACTAAAGCTAACAAGTGCGTTCAGCCCTGTAGCTGGAAGGACACCACGGAAAGCTGATGGAGGTGCAGCCCGTGGCGGATGGCTCTATGAGCCTTCTTACCAACAACCGCCTTACATTTACTGATTCTACGACAGGATTACGTTTTCTCATAGATACTGGTGCTAGTGTGTCCGTAATTCCGTATGATAGCAGTTTAGTGAACAAGTGGGATTCTAAAGTGTGCGCCTATACGCTATACGCCGCAAACGGTTCGGAAATTAAGACTTATGGTTCTAAAACTATTGTGTTAGATTTAAATTTAAGACATACTTATCAGTGGACATTTATAATAGCCGATGTCAAACAGCCCATTTTAGGAGCAGATTTTATAAAATATCACAGACTTTTAGTGGATTTATCTGGTCATAGATTAATTGATCGACAAACTAACATCGGTACTATAGCCACTGTTGCAAAATGGAATGAGCCCTCGTTGAGAACTGTCAATTCTAATCATCCGTATGAACAATTATTGTTTAAATATCCAGATATTTGCAAACTGATTAATTGTAAAGAGGTACCTAAACATTCAGTAATGCATTTTATCGAGATAAACGGTCGGCCGGTGTCAGCGCGCTCAAGGCCGCTCCCGCCCGACCGATATAAGAAAGTTAAGGCGGAGTTCACACTCATGCAGGAAATGGGCATATGACGTCCATCTTACTGGTGGTAGGACCTCTTGTGAGTCCGCACGAGTAGGTACCACCACCCTGCCTATTTCTGCCGTGAAGCAGTAATGCGTTTCGGTTTGAAGGGTGGGGCAGCCGTTGTAATTATACTTGAGACCTTCGAACTTATATCTCAAGATGGATGGCGCATTTACGTTGTAGATGTCTATGGGCTCCAGAAACCACTTAACACCATGTGTGCTGTGAGCTCGTCCATCCATCTAAGCAATAAAAGATAAAAAAAAACGAATGGAGCATGGTTTAGTTAAAGAAGAGGACAAATCGTTGACGATAAATAAGGAGACAGTAGATAACCTACAGAATCTGCAGTATTTATCTACTGACCTTGGAATAATCGTAGGAGTTATAATACTCGCTGGTTTATACCTCCTGTTTACGCGCTGTCGCAAGGGTGCACAGAATTATATTTGGAGACGAATTATGTTCCGGGATGTACCTACAGCTCGGACAAGGCCGTCCGTCCGCTGCCACCATCATGTTACGTGAAGTCGCGCCTAAATCTCAACCTCAGGAAACAAGAGGAAACGCTTTCGTGTAACGTTTTCATATTAAAGTGCTTTTGTGTAACATGCAACGTACGTAATTTGTGTAATATGTACGTATAGGTTAATATTTTTTTGTGTTATGTTTAAATTTTTATTCTGTACCTTTTCTATATTATTTTATTTTTTGTGTCATTGTTGTTTATTGTGTAACGAAATGTCTGCAATTTTGGAAATTATTTGAAGCATGTAGTTAAACAATATACTTTTTTTTAATGTATGTATATTTAAAAAAAGGGGGGGCTTATGTAGGGACACAGCATAGTAGCGTATGCAGTTTTGTACATCGCTTGAATTGGTCAGTCGTACATAGCCCACCCGACACGTCAGACACTTGTGAATATACAGAGTTATATAGGCACCAACTTGTTTTATTAATAAAGGGCAGTTTACACTCTTAATGAACATAGCAACCGTACACCGATATATTAGTATTCACTAAGATATTCGTAATACAGCTTGTATTCGTGTATCGGTAATCCGTCGAATTCTGATATGCTAATATTCCGTATTCACTTTATTCATAATAATAAGCCAACTCACATCGGTCGGGTTGCATCTATCGCTCGAAAGTATACTGGCATACGCCGTACCGTACGTGTCTCGCGGATATCTGACCGGTCACCGTTCTCGTCGAACCCGTCACTAGCGACGAAGGGCTCGACGAATAAATTAACCCTCAGACACAGCCGACTGAGTTTCTCGCCGGATCTTCTCAGTGGGTCGCGTTTCCGATCCGGCGGTAGATTCTGCGAAGCACGGCTCTTGCTAGGGTTCATGTTAGCAACGTCGTCAGGTTTGAGCCCCGTGAGCATAGATTATACACTTAATGTCTTTAATAGAACCATAATAGTGTTCAAATTTATAATTTCAATTAATTATAGTCGAATTTCGACATTTCGACTACTGCGGACCACTAGCTTAAGATAAATACTAAATTTCACAATAACTTTAAAGCATATATATACGAAGCAAAGATACTGCTTCAGTTGAATTTGTTAAGTCTCTAAATGTTCTTTAATAACACAATAATTGAAAATAAAGCTATCATATTATGCTGCGCTACCATTTGATACACATGAAGACTTGGATCCACATGAAGAACGTTTAAATCAACATCAGTTATGTAAAAATATGAAAGGCAATTTAACTGAAATGAATACAATCTGAATACATAGGTTCTTAATACACATTTCGTTTATGGATTACATATCAGAATTTCGAAAAATATTAATAGCTTTACAAATTGTACATTTCTTGCATGATGTCCTTGGCGACAGTAAAACCATTTTTCATTGATAGCAGGTCTTTTTAAGGCCACCAACGTCCCATCAATACACCCAATAATGGAGGGGATTCTAAATTTTTCATAAAAAAAAACTGTTAGCATTACATTAGTATTGGTACTTTTATATGAAGAAAAAAAATATTTATTTCGTTTAAACCACCTCCTTCTTTTTTCTTCGCTTTTCCTTCAACCTTTGCCATTCTTGAGCATTCTGTGGGAATCTTAAATATTTATATATAGTTGCTGGGTTATTCAGAGCCTCCACAACCTCTGATATACACTGGGATGTCTGGGACAAATATGTTCTTATATTTTCTTTTATGATTTTTTGGGTAGCTTCAATTTCCCAAAAATAACAAGGTGCACAATAACTGAAAATAAGAAATTATCATTATACAATACACATAGTTATTAGAGAATCTAATATGTATTCTATCAAGATATTTTTGGTAGATTAGTTTAGTGGTATTGTTTTACTATAATGGGAGAGTCAGATATAAACAAATGGCAAAGTTTACTAATATGCCATAAACTACCTATTTTAAACATAAAGACACAATCTTAACACGTGGAATACCTACCTTTAGAAGAGTTGAAAGTCAATTTCGGCTTTTAGTGGTCTTCGTCAAAGGGTGTAATTCACACCCTAACTGCTTCTTAAGATCCTTCGGCAATCTATACACTTTCTTTATACTTTTACATAGTAGTCATCTCAAGTTAGAAGTGAAAAATTATGAATTTCGTAGGCTTGTCGACGCATTTCACGCTTATCTGTAGCGTCAGCCTCTTTCAACAATGTTTTCAATAAAAACATACGCTTCATAAAATATCGATGAAGTTATTTTAGAGATATAAAGTTATTTTAAAGTGCAATTTTTCTAATTAATAGTATTTTTTTAATAATTAGCAGTGGTTTATTACGTTTTCGTATATTCTCACTCACAACAAACACTTAAAACACTTGAGGGAGTCCTTAGAGAGTCCCTTCTTTATTTCGCCGTAAAGTCGTGTTTTATGTTATTAACACCACAGTTGAAACAATAGAAATTTTATTGTTGTAGCGGCATAAAAAATTCTAAGTTATTATATTATATTAGTTATTAAACACAATAAAAATTATTTTTTCGTTTTTAAATTTTCGGCGGTAAAAGGGTCCCTGACACAGACTATATTCTTTTTCCCACCTCTCATGCGTTCCGGCTTACGCATCATAAAAATATGCGTTCTCAAACGCCACCATAGAGTTAGTATTTTAACTTGTTGTAGGTACCTACCTACTTATTAACTCCATGAACGCCACACACTAACTTTTTATTTGACAAATAAAATGATGGTGAGATGCGAAGTTTTTATCGAAATTAGACGTGATTTACACTACAGAATGCCGGTTCAAACGTCAACTCATACATTTTAAGTAAAAAACTCACGATTGCTAGGTAGTTCAATTGACTCTGATCTCCCGCGAAGGACGCTAGTGTAGATTCGGTACTACAATGAAATTTACTAAATGCCAATTTGAAAACTCACACCGAATTCATGTGCGAGTTTGTTAAACAACGCTTACAGAATCGCAAGGTTTGTGACACCGTTTATTCAAAAGCAGGACACTTATCCTACGAGATTATAAGTTCAAAAGAAAGATTAGTTGTAGCATTAAGATTTCTTGCAACAGGAAATTCGTATCAAGATTTAAAATTTAGTTCTTTAATATCCCAACCCCAGCTGACAAAAATTATCCCTGAAACATGTCGGGCTATTTATAAATGTCTGGCATATTAAATAAAGGTGACAGAAATAAATACTTTTTATTCGGGAGTACAAAACAAACTAAAACGTCCGTACGCACGGAGAGCTATGGGACGACTGAAATCATTCAGTAACTAAATGCGATTACACCTTCCTAAATGCGTTTCTAATTAGGCTTTTAAATGATTTAGTCAGTTAGAAACCATCCTTGCTACTGAATTTAGTAGGCTAGCTTACTGAATGCTATTACGCTTCACTGAATTCAGTAGCGACTGGATTCAGTCGACTAAATTTAGCCAAGTGTAATAAGCCTTTTAGCGTGATGTTATATAGCCTATATATAGCCTTCCTCAATAAATGAGCTATCTAACTCTGAAAAAAATTCAAACCGGACTAGTAGTTCTTGAGATTAGCGCGTTCAAACAAACAAATAAACTCTTCAGCTTTAATATTAGTATAGATTTCGTTGGACCATATAAATGTACCAGTCTATATTATCCATCTATATTATCCATAAACAATTTGACAGACGGACGTCTTGGAGCTGTGAAAATGATGTTCTCAGGTTGCGTTATATACCTACTAGCTTTATGGCGTTATGTCGACAAAAACAGTGGATGAAACTGTCTTAAGGAAATATATTATTATAAAATGCTCATCAACCACTTCCCCGTAGAGACTCAATAAAACAACACGTCATACAGTGATAAAATTTATTGTAACATGGTCAGATGTAGCGGCGCAGTCGTCTGGGATCTAGGAGGGTTTCACTGCCACGGCTGGATTATGAAGCCGAAGTACTCAGGGTTGGTGGCGACTACCCCGTTGTTCCCCCACACAAGGCGGTCCCCGTACCAGTCCACGCTCGCGTCCAGCTTCAGTCCCTGCCGGTACTCCCGATTCTCGATGAGGAATAGCTGTTGGTCGCCCACCTTCACCGGGTATAAGAACCAGGTGTGTCTCTTCTCACTAGAATCGTTCGATCCCCAGGTCTTCCTGTCGCCGTAGCTGTCTACGTTCACGTCCAGTTTCAAGTACATATTGTGTTCGGTGTTCTGTATCTTGAAGATGACGTTGTTGTTTTCCCAAAGAGAGATGAGTCGCCAGCTGACTCGGTAGCTGGTGTAGTCCTTTCCGTCTCCCCAGGTTAGGCGGTCGTTGTACCAGTCAACATTGGCATCCAGTTTGAGAGCTTGATTGTAATGTTTGCCGATGAGTTTAATTCTCTTTTGGTCGAGTATGAGTTGGAATTCGCTCGGGAAGTAGTCTACGACGATGTCCTTGTGGCCCTCGTGCCACAGCTTGTACGCGAACGACATGGCATTCTTGATGCCCTGCGAGACGAGCCGCGAGACGACGTCGCGACAGACGCCATAGCCCTGGTTGTTAACGAGACTGCTCACAGTCTTCACCGCGTTGATGTAATCGCCGCCCGTAACCAAGTTGTACAAGTGATTGTTGATTGACGTTGCGTCGGCAAAGACCCTCTTCGTGCTGAATTCCGTCTGGGTCTTCAAGTCTGCGGGCAGTTCGTACCCGACTCCATAGTACAAGCCCTTTTTAACAAGCTCACGCTCGAGATTTTGAATGTCATCAGAATTGTCAGAATATCCGTAGGCAACGACGAGTCCTTCGGACGCGTTGGCGATCCTGGCGACGTCTGCGGCGCACCGCTTACTGATGGGCTTCGTACTGATGGTAACAGTTTTGACACCACCGTCTGTGATGTAACTGGAAGTGTCGCTGTCGTCCACGGACACGACGGGAATCCTGTTGGGTATTTGCGTTCCCTTGCTGTGGCCCTTACTGACGAGCGCAAACTGTTCGTTCACATTGTAGCTCCGAGAGAAGCCTCTTACCTTTTCAAGGTTAGTCACTTTTCCTTCTCCCCAGTAATTGACGTGGTGTACCAGCCCTCTGTCGGTCGGGATCTTCACGAGGTCGTACATACCGAAGTAGGGCATTGAGGTGTACGGATACAACAGGTCCTCATTTGTGTGGTAGTCTGGCTCAGAGGCGGCTTCCCATTCTTTCTCTGATGGTGTTTTTACCTGGGAACTATGCAATATACATTAAATCACGTGTGATGAATGATATAACGAAGGAACTGCTAAAGGGCGCGTTACTGTTACTGTTTCGTCGCGAGGAATGTACCTACTCCAGTTCACAGGTCTGCCTCCACCAGGAGACGCTCCCACCGCTTAACGTAAATTTAACAGATTTTTTTTATTGCTTAGATGGGTGGACGAGCTCACAGTCCACCTGGTGTTGGGTGGTTACTGGAGCCCATAAACTTCTACAATGTAAATGCGCCACCCACCTTGAGATATAAGTTCTAAGGTATCAAGTACAGCTGCGTCACCCTTCAAAACGAAACGCATTACTGCTTCACGGCAGAAACAGGCAGGGTGGTGGTACCCACCCGCGCGGATTCATAAGAGGTCCTACCACCAGTAATAACGCAAATTATAATTTTGCAGGTTTGATTTTTATTACACAATGTTATTCCTTCACCGTGGAAGTCAATCGTGAGCATTTTTTGAGTACATATTTCATTAGAAAAATTGGTACCCGCACGGGATTCGAACACCGTTGCATCGCTCAATACGAATGCACCAGATGTCTTATCCTTTAGGCCACGACGAATTCAATTAGCGTAGTATGTAGATAAAATTAGTAGGGGTATACTTACTGGCTGAAACTAGTTGGCATATTGAGGCTGCGCGAGTGTTGCTGCGTGTGCGTCGTGTCGAGACGACCCCTCTTATATACTCAAGTCCAGGGCTCCACTGTCGCTTTCACGCGATACTACAAACCGCAACCTGATACCTACTAAAATAATTAGATCATAATTGATAACAATAATAATATTAATAATAAAATAACAAAAGAACAAAATATGTTTGTTTGGTCTTATTTTGATAGTCTAACCCCCGTATCTTTAGTCGTTCACACGAGCTTAACTCTACTCGACTCAACCTCCAACGCGCGTTTTGATAAGCTTGGTCGTAAAAATAAACTGCACTCAAACGTCCTTGGAAAATTTTCCTCACCAGAGGGGAGAAAATGAACTGTCAAGTCAAGTCAAGGTACGTCGCGATGTACTTTGAACGTTCCTCAAAGCTGGTTTTCTATCAATGTCCAAATAGTATGTGGATCGCAAATGGAAATATATGATATTGTTGTGCAATGGCCTGGATCTGTGCATGATTCGCGCATATTTTCATAATTTAATTTTGAATTTTTATTGATTGATATTTAATTGATATTTTTACAAGTATGCATGTTTAGGAAGCTTAATGACAGAGGGAAGACCTTCCACCGAGCGGGTGATATTGCTCGGTAGACCAACGCGAGATGGCCCGAACGTTGTTGTTCAGAACTTGTATATATGCAAGCTTGTCTTGAAAAGGGAGAGATTCAGGCATTTGTCAAATATCTTGTGTTCTGTGATGGCTACCGTCACACATGTACTAGATCGGTTCCCGGATATGAAAACGGCACCCGGTACTGGTGGTTCATGGACATACCAAATGTTAGTTGTCTGGAAGACGTCGCCTCAAGCCGATAACACTGTAAATAATAGTATGAGCCAGGTTAGTTTTATTATGATAATAAAGTACTACCGCTGCAACCGATAGCACTTTATGCCATGTCGCAGTACGTTCTGATGATTCAACATGCTTATTGTGATTAAGAGCTCATCCTCGTAGAAATAGAACGGAGGAGCAAGCGATGACAATGATGATGATGACGTTAAGATCAGATGGGTCTTCTGTTCCGCTCCCACGACTTTATTCCATTTTCACCTCAGATGGATGCTTATGAAAGCTTAAGTATTATTTACATATGATAACAGTCAATAAAAGAAGCAAACATTAGACACCAGTGAAGGCGATAGTTATATCTTCGGGTAAAATGCAATCAAACCAATTTACCTTTTTCAAGGTCACCATTTTAAGGTTAAATTCTCTTATCACCGCCCCAGTAACATTGCGGTTGTGGTTTTCAACAAGCACTACATTTAAAATATAAAATAATATGAGGCAAGAAGTTGACTTCGAATGTATATATAAACGATGCGACTCCATGCAACCGACATAAGACTCTACGACATACTGTCCACCGGTAGTGAGCGCAGGACGACACGAGATGGATCCACACGACCACTGGAAATCTGCCAAGCGCCCCAACTACGTGACCAACGTGGACCTGAAGTATCCGTACTCAGAGCTGCCGTACACAGCGCAGTATAAGCTGCTCAAGCTCCCCATCACTGGAGAGCTGATCGAACATGTCGACTACTGGGGCGAGGGGAGTATCGTCAACGGGGGATTGTATTCGGGCTTCCGCGACTGCTACAATGTGAACCGACAGTACCAAGTGGTCAGCAACGGGTCCGACAAGGGTCACAAGATCCCCAACAGGATCCCGGTGCGCGACGAGAACGACTGCGACACCCGGGCTTACATCAAGGATGACTCGGTCAAAATAGTGACGCTCATGAGTGCGCCCATCATTCCGAACAGCGCCAGAGATATTACGAGAATCGTAAACGAACGCGTCGGCATGGTCGTCATCTACGGCATGCCGGTAGAGTCCCAGGGTATTAAACTCTTGGCTGCCGAGCTAAAGAACAAGCTTCTGCTGTACTGTCCCGACTACGAGCTGTCCGATTACTTACAGGAACCTACAATGATGGACTCGCACGTGGCTTTCCTCAACAAGCAACTTCTTGTGGATCTGCTGGTCAAGTACGTGTCGACCGGGGACTACGACAAGGCAGTGACTACCACGAAGTTCTTGAAAGATGATAACGTCGGTTTTGTTATCGAGGAGCTGATCGACAGACTCTTGCACGCACGAGAATCTAACATGTTCGCATACGCGGACAAGTTGTGGTCCGCCGGACACCACGATATAGTCAATGACTTTTTCCCTTCAGAAGTCAAATTGATCACCAAGCAAGAAAGGGTGAAAATCATCGGAAGACATTACAATCAAGCTCTGAAGCTGGACTCCCATCTCGACTGGTACAACGACCGCCTGGCCTGGGGAGACAGCAAGGACAAGACTAGTCACAGAATGAGCTGGAAGCTTATTCCGGTATGGGAGAATAACAAGCTGCTGTATAAAATAATGAACACTGAACATACTATGTACCTGAAGCTGGACAAGAGCGTAGACGGGTACGGAGACAGGAAAGCGTGGGGCTCCAACAACTCGGAAGAGAAGCGCCACCTGTGGAAGCTGACGCCGGTAGTGCTGGAGACCGGCAACGTCTTACTCATAGAGAACCACGAGTACGGGCAGGGTCTGAAGCTGGACGCGAGCGTGGACTGGTACGGCGACCGCCTGCTCTGGGGAAACAACGGAAACGTCAATGGTAACCCTAGCTACTTCGGCTGGGTCATCGACGCGTGGCAGTAGTACTTCACATAACTTCAGATAGCTTATAGGCGACAATAAATATTTGTGCTGATTCAATGATTTTCCTTAGCTCGACGAGCCGCGATCAGCGTGAGTGTACCGGTCATGTCCGGCCGTACGAGGCCCCACGCGGACGCCCCTAGTCGCACACTTGCGCGTTTATTTCATGCTATTATTATTTATTTTAATAACACAGCTAATAGCTCACAACCCACCTGGTGTCAAGCGGTTACCCTAGCCTCTAGACATGTACAATATAATTGCCGCCACCCACCTTGAGATATGAGTTCTAAGGTCTCAGTATAGTTACAACGGCTGCCCCACCCTTCAAACCGAAACGCATTCTGCTGCGAATTGCTTCACGGCAGAAATAGGCAGGGCGGTGGTACCCACCCGCGCGGACTCACAAGAGGTCCTACCACAAGTAATTACGCAAATTATAATTTTGCGGGATTCATTTTTATTACACGATGTTATTCCTTCACCGTGGAAGTCAATCGTGAACATTTGTTAAGTACGTATTTCATTAGTATTTCGCCTGCGGGATTCGAACACTTGCATCGCTAGATACGAATGCACCTGGCGTTTTATCCTTTATGACGACTCAAAATTTAAAATATATAGGTATACAAATACAAACGGCGAAGAGGTCGTTTCTCTTATACATAGCATTCCCTGTTACAAGAGAAATTTGAATTAGGGATAAAAAATTAATAAAACCACAATACTACCTACACATCGCAAAAGAAGTTTCACGTCTTTCACGTGCACCAAGTTGCATGATTTTTTTTTATATATAAAATATAATATTGTTATCGACCAGAAGTGAGTTATGTACTAAAAAAAAAGGAAAGAAATTACACAGAACTGGTCTAATTATATTTCAATTAATTAACCAAAACTTCTAACAAAATGATTTCAATCTACTACTATCGAAAACTGTTTGTTGCGGACAGTTCCTGCACCGGATCACAGCCGAGCCCACGGCAGAGTGCCACCATTGTGGTTGCGACTTGGACACGGCAGAGCACACGCTCGTAGCCTGCCCCGCACGGGAGGGGTGGTGCCGTGTCCTCGTCGCAAAAATAGGAAACGACTTGTCATTGCCGAGTGTTGTGGCATCGATGCTCGGCGACGACGAGTCGTGGAGGGCGATGCTCGACTTCTGCGAGTGTACCATCTCGCAGGTGGCGGGGTGAGTGAGAGACGCACAATTCCGCCGCCTTCGAGCAGGCGCCAGGGAGGCGGATCTCGCCCAAGCCCTGGCCCTCTAAGTGTTTCGGGTCCCCCTCACATGTCGGTCTGGGGACCAGCGAGGGGGGCCTAAGAAGACGACGTGCAAGCTGCTCTGTACGCGTTTTACGCAAGAGCATACGGGTTATGGAAGGCTGGCTCCTCGACCCACGCTGGTTCTGACCCAGCGGGGTATTCCGTAGGATAACTCACTCTAACCGGCGCCATCTAGGCGGGCTTCGGATAGCCTGCCGACCGAGAGGGCTGGTGGTCGTGGCGCCGACGACCGCTGGTCCGGCGTCCCGAGGGGGAGGGTGATGAGAGAGATGTGCTCCGCACTAAGCGCTTCGTTCGACTCTGACATGCCCCGCCCTCCATTCCCAGTGGAGGGCGGAAGTCCGGTGATTTCCTCCTAACCAAAAATTATAATAATCGAAAACTGTTAAAATTACACGACAAGTCTCAACATGTTTCAAGAAGAACCGCACGCGCGAATGCCACTCACAAAAAAAGGGCAAAGCCTTTTTTTTCCTACCTATGCTGATAGCCTTGAGATGCTATTTCAGCGTAACCTTAACTAGTAGGTGAGCTCACGGGACTCAAACCTGACGACGTTGCTAACATGAACCCTAGAGCCGTGCTTCGCAGAATCTACCACCGGATCGGAAACGCGACCCACTGAGAAGGTCCGGCGAGAAACTCAGTGGGCTGAGTCTGAGGGTTAATTTACTCGTCGAGCCCTTCGTCGCATGCGACGGGTTCGACGAGAACGATGACCGGTGCTTGAGGTATCTAAAAGCACCGTTAGTGGATCGGGAGGATCCGAGATGACGTGTTTTGGGTGACGTCGACTGCCTTCCATTCTGTCCGCTGGATCGGGAATGTAGTTACCGGCGGCCACGATGAAACGGTTCTCGTGTCGTGCCGCTTTGTCGAAGTGGCGCATTTAGGCCGACTGTACATACTTACTAATGGACTCTAGGTCCAGGTCATCATGGAAGTCGATGTTCCTGACGAATCACGGCGCTCCGACGGCTATCCTGCAAAAACAGGATTGAATGATTAGAAGGGGTTTCAAGTTAGTGCGGGCCGCGTGAGCGAACACTACGCTTACATAGGTCATGATCGGGCGTATGCAAGTTTTGTAGAGTGTCACCTTATTTCTAAGGGACAATTTACTTCGGTTGCAAATCATCGGATAGAGGAACAAGGGGGCAGCGAGGGATCGTTTTTATAGTTTAGCGCTGGCTCTCGGTCGGGGGTTGCCTGGACTCGGTAGTAATATATAAATTTATTGTTACGCGCCGGGGTTCGGGATAAATAAAAATTCTACCAGAGTACAAATTAATACTGTATATAGCACCTAGAACACTTTACAGCTCGTAATTTACTTCTTCCGCTTCGCTTCAGGTGATCCGTTCGCTGTTTCGCTTCGAGTAGTTCCGATTACTGACTTCGTGACACCCCCGCAATGCTTTTATAGTCGATACGACATCCCTAGAATTACCGAGAACATTCCTGACAAGTCAAGTATTTTCAGTGTGCGTTTCCGTCATTTGACAATAGATGGCATTGTACTTCTTGACAGTTTTTGATTTTTCTAGCTTTTTGATATTCGTTTCTGCTTGCTTTTCGACGATATATGGCGTTGCTCTTACCGGCGTAGCGTTATTATATATATTTTAAACAGTATTCCTATCAGATTGGATTCTTCTTTTTCGGGGTTTAGTACTTGTGTTTCGTGTTGTTATTTTTTGGACGTTATTAAATTGTTACTCTAATCAATACATAATATGTGACTCAATTTGAAAAAAAGAATTTCACATTTATTAAATCAAGCTAATTTTAATTTAGAATACGTTATACACGATATAGCAAGCCATACAACTATTTTTATTAATTTAATTTTGAAAAACAGGCATGGGTTTCAGCTTTATAATTAAATCAACGATAGGTAGCGTAGTGTGATAGCTACGCTTTGCATGCGCGATCTTGCTTTAAAAAAAAACCTTCAGAAATGTCAAACACTATGCCACTCTAAACAGATGCTTCGTGTACTAATTTTAGCGCGAATTGTTTTGAAATAAAAGTAATAAAAAAAACAGGTAATGTCGATGAAATTTTTTATATTCGCGGGTGGGAGATGGAGGGAAGTGGATATGGAAACAGGTGGTGTGAGCGGGTGGCGAAATCGAGCTCAATTTGCGTACCAAAGTCGCGGGAAGCTGCGGGTGGCGTCCTCGGAGTCTGTGCTACGAGGAGTCCGCGCCCTGGCAGATGGACATCCCTCGTCGGTTCAGGACGGACCACGACTCTCTCAGATGAGGTATACATACATCTGCATCTAACTGTGACACTGACCGAAGGGCCCTCGCGTACTTTGTTAATGTTTACGAACCAAATTGTTATAACATTATGCCTACAATAGTCCATGTCCATGCTTAAATGAATTTAAATACTTAAAATGGCCTTGATTTTTGTTGTTGTTTATATTGTATAGACATATAACATAATATATTGTTACTGTGTCCTTTAATAAATAAATATCATCAATTGTTAATACAAAGTTTGTTATCTCATTTTCATATTATTATAATCAAATCACACTATTTAATAGAATATTTTTATTTGTATAGTAAAGCTGATGGAACTCAGATGGTAAGCATTACCCCTTCAGGAATTAAGTTTGTCTCGGCTGTTATACAACATAATGGTTTCTGCTGTGCCCATTGGCTCCATAACAATTTTAACTTATTATGAATTTAATTCTTCAATTTAATAATATTTCTGTATAATTAAGACAATAATTTAATTGAAACCTACATTTCAGATGTGAGAATAGTGAATATAAGAAGATAATAGAGAGAGAAACAATGTGTCTGCCGTACTGTCAATACAGGTGGGTCAATGTGTTGTTTGTTCATAAGAGGCACACTAGAAGGTGACCGACCTTTGCTCGGTATTTTTTTTTTATAAATTTTCTTTTTTAGGAATTATATTTAAATACGAATTACATATTGATAAAATGATGAAATATTCCAAGATGATTTAGGCATTTTTAAGTGAACACGTGAGTTAAAAAGACAAATAATATAAATAAACAATTTATTTTCTCGGTCTAACCTTAAACCAAACACTTATTGGCTTTGGGTGGCTTAACAACGCCATCTGCTGAAATAACTTTAGTGTTATTGTGTTGTTAAAGCACTTAGTTCCTCTTAATTAAGAAAAATAGTATTATTATTATTCGCCAATAGACGTCGGGAAGAGTCATAAAGTTGATTATTGAATACATGAATAAAACAACATTTTCTGAAAATAAATTGTAGCTAGAACGATTTATCGCCACCGAAATCCCCTGTATACAGAATTTGATAAAAATCATTGGAGGCGTTTCCGAGATTCAGATTATATATATACAAGAATTGCTCATTTAAAGGTATAAGATTAACAGACAGGTCCTCATCACCACCCACCACCCGCAACTTGTGGCACCGGGAGGTGTCCTGGCCTTGCTGGTCTCCATGCGTAATGGTAACCACTTAGTGTTAGGTAACATATTTTTGACAGCAATAAAAATGCCTTTGTTACATTCCAGATGTAAATGTATTGAACATAAGAAGTTAGAGAAGAGGGAGAGAATGTGTCTACCATGCTGTCAACAAGGGTGAGTACTGTCACTGTCCATAGTCCAAAACTATTATTTTTTGTCAATAAAGATTATCATTTACAATGTTAATTTTGTATAAAAATACAAATTAAAACTATAATAATTATTAATAAACAATTATCTAATTGCCTTAGTATTATCATTTTATTAAATTTGATGTAGAATGTTTTTTTTTTTATTGCTTAGATGGGTGGACGAGCTCACAGCCCACCTGGGGTTAAGTGGTTACAGGAGCCCATAGACATCTACAACGAAAATGCGCCACCCACCTCGAGATATGTTCTAAGGTCTCATTATAGTTACAACGGCTACCTCACCATTTGAACCGAAACACATTACTGCTTCACGGCAGATATAGGCGGTGGTGGTACCTACCCGTGGAGACTCCCAAGAGGTCCTACCACCAGTGATGTCTTGAATGTTTTTTTAATTTTCGTTTACTCTTTAATTCAATTACATTCAATAAATTCTCTGGAATACACTAAAATGTTGCATACTTTAAAATGGCATTGAAATGTTTTTTGTACCTAAATTGACTGATTTCCCAGTAAAAAAAGTTAAAGTGAATTTGATTACTGGAGCCATTAGGTAAATACTTTTTCTAAAGAGTTGCTGTGCTGTAATGTGATCAACACTAAGAATATTTGATTCCACATAAAATATTAAATGTAATCTTGAACCTACTGATTTTTTGGCATTTTAATACATTTTGATTTGTTTTGACAAAAACAGCTATACATATGTATAGACAGCTTGTCTGTTGTGTTGTCAATAGGCTTAAAGTTTGGAAGAATGGTTTACATGTTTTTGTATGATGATTTTGACTGTCATTTTGCTTACATACTTACACTTATACACAAAGGGTGTTGAACTGCAGGCACATAAGGTAATGTCATTTTTTACTGGTGGTAGGACCCATTGTGAGTCTGCACGGGTAGGTTGCCCAGCCTATTTCTGCCGTGAAGCAGTAATGCGTTTCGGTTTGAAGGGTGGGGCAGCCGTTGTAACTATACTGAGGCCTTAGAACTTGTATCTTAAGGTGGGTGGCGTATTTGTTTTAGATGTCTACATCTACAACGTAGATGGGCTCTAGTAACCACTTAGCACCAGGTGGGCTGTGAGCTCGTCCACACATCTAAGCAATAAAAAAATACACAAAATTAACTGAATTTCATTTGACTGACAGATACAAACGTAATACAATCCAGCCGATCTCTCCGCTCCTCGTGTCCAACTACACACAAACCAGCCACCAGGAAGTAACGCTGAACCTGTTGTCTGAGACAGAACACAGGGCGCGTCCTGTGGCGAGGATGCGCGCACAGAGCTGCTCTAAACAGATCTCTGTCAAACGAAAACACGTACCCACTTCTAGTGACTCAACCGAAAATGGGAGAAAAATACCAAAGATTGAGGGTTCCAACCTCTGTAGTTATGCTCGTTTGGCGCCCAAGAAGAACCAGCTGAAGTCGCAGCGGGATAACTCCAAAACAGCACATGTCGTAGATAAAAGCAAATGTATGAAACTGCAACAGAAGTCTACCAGACAAAGCTGTCGAACGACTACTGAGGAGTTCACTGCGAAGATTACGAGCCGTTCCAACGACCAGCTCACAGACGACGCACATAGCGAAGAACAGTCGAATGACCCAGAAACTGTGGGGAGACACATTGCAAGCATCCTGACACGAAACAGCAGAAGGAAAGCTTCCAAGATAGACGCATGTAAGGAGCTGATCATCGACCAGTCGGACGTGGAGTTATTCCGCAACTATCTACGGAAGCACTGCTCTGACGACGTCGTGACGCAGTTTGATAACGACCAGACGTACAAGACCCTGCTGTTCTACCGGATCAACCCCCTCGTGAGTGTTGAGCGCTGCGAGAGGATACACCGGATGCTTCAGCGCGCCGATAACCTGAGTCTAGTAGACTTTGCCTCACAACTCGGCCTGCGATCCGTTTCCGAGGGCTCGCAGGAGAATCTCAAACGATATAAAACAAGGAACAATATCAGAACACCACACAAAGACGTCTGGACAAAGAGTGAAACGGATAATTTTACAGACCTGAAACAATCAAAAAGTATTAGGAACCTGACAGAGAGGATCTTACGTGGAGCTACTTCTGAAAGAAACAACAATGTGCTGCATCACCCTGATACTTGCAACAACGACCAGAGCTCCAGAACAACTAGAAACAGTGCGGGCATGTTGAGGACAGACAGAGAGAGTAGTGGGCGAGTGAACAAGTTAGACAGAGATAGTAACAGTAAGGTGGTGAGTAGGGATAATAGAGGCAGGTACCGTTGTATAGTGAACAAGTTGAAACGAAACAGAGATACTGCATGTGTGAACAAGTTGGACAATCAATACAACAGTGAAGGAGAGGATAACATGGTTAGAAAGACACATAGTGAAGGAGCGAACAGAGACAGAAATAGTGGGGGAGCGAACAAGTTAGACAGGGCTAGAAATAGTGACAAAGTGACAAAATTCGATAGTGATAGGCACAGCAAGGGCGTTCATAAGCTGGACCCAAATAGGAGTGGAGGGGAGGAGAACAGGTTGGACAGGCGCAGAGATCGGGACAAATCAAAACACAAGTCAAATGTAGTGGTGTCGGTGAGTAGCGACAGCGAGTCCCAGTTCCAGAGCAAACAGGAGGCGCCGAGGAAGGTGGATGCGCTGAACCCACACATTATATCCAAGAGGTGAGGTATTTACTGCTTTGATTTTAAAGTAGCTTTACGTTGAATGGTTGTGCCCTGGTGGGACGTGCACGTGACCATAATGTGGAGTAATCCATTCCGGCAGGCCGTGTCGTCCCTCGGCCAAGGAGTACTCCACCCTGGAGGACCACGCCATCGTGTCGTGGCTGAGCCTGGGCAGCCGCAGTCGTCAGGTGAAGGGGAACCGCGTGTGGCGCGACCTGCAGGACTCGTACCTCGCCATCACCGGCACCAAGAGGACCTGGCACTCGCTGAGGAACCGTTACCTGCGCTACATCCTGCCCTCCCTCTCGCAGCTGGGGCTGCCGCACTCCCTGACGCAGCGCCTGCGCGCCGCCGCCGCCGCCGGTGCGTATGCGTGCTGCCCCCAACGCCCCCGCCCCCGCCCCCCTGCGTGCCTACAGTACTAACTGCACTTGTGGATTGCAGGTAGCCTGAAGTCGCGCAACCTGCCGCAGCGCCGGAACTCATTGTTCGAGGGTCCAGAGGTCCGGGGAGCCTGGAGCCGCCGCCCCGCCCCCACCGCAGGTCTCTCTGCACCACTCACTCTTTAGTTGTGCACTTAACGTCGTCTGGGCCGTAAGGAGCAAAACTGCTCCAAACCCATAGATAAAATTAAGTGTGAACTTAAAATGAAGTTTAATAGTAGAAAAAAAACCACTTTTTTGAATAAACTTAACCAAAAGTTAATTTTATAGCTAGTTCATTATTAATATTGATACAGTTAGGTATAATAATTAGAATATTATAGTAGAGTTTAGTGTCGTAAAAGATGAGTGTCACTAAGATAAGCGTATTTTCTCGAACAATTTTGAAATAAATATTTATCCATGTTTTTTTTTTTATTGCTTAGTTGTGTGGACGAGCTCACAGCTCACCTGGTGTTAAGTGGTTACTGGAGTCCATAGAGATCTACAACGTAAATGCCGCCACTTACCTTGAGAAAAGTTCTAAAGCCTCAGTATAGTCACAACGGCTGCCCCACCCTTCAAACCGAAATGCACTACTGCTTCACGGCAAAAATAAACCGAGTGGTGGTACCTACCACAAGAGGTTCTACCACCAGTAAATAAACTAAGAGTCATTATATAGGTATAAAGTAAACTTAGCACGACTACGTTCATCCCCAATGTGTTTCCAGAGATGTTGTCTGCCCCGTATAGTCTGGCCCTGGACAGAGCTGCCCTTCCACCGTGACACTCGCGGAGAGCACTCGCGCTAGACAGTAGCCTGGCTCTGTCCTGGCACCGTTGACACTTATGAGCGACGGTAACCGCTCACTATTATGGTAGATATGCGCCTGAGCACAGGAAGACTTAATATAATGTACTGCAGGGCAAACCCTTGTAGAAGGTAATGACCCACTGGGAAAAGTCTTAGACATATTAAGCGTGACTGAATCAGGCTGTGAGCAATAGAGGGGTGACGATGCTAGGGCGCTAGACTGATCACCACCCGTGACGCGCAGATAGTACACCATAAGTAATAATGCGTTATTTCTTAGTTGCAGAGAAGTCATCGTCTCCGTCTCCCCCGCCCCCGGGACCTGCCTCCCCCCGCAGCAGCTCCCCGCGCGCCCCCCGCAGGTCGCTGCGTCTGACGTCACCGTCGCCGGAACGCACCAGTTCACGTGTGACGTCACGGGCCTCTCCCTCCCCCCCAACCCGTCGCACCCGCAAGCTGTTCAACCATAACGTTGCATTGTGATAGCGGCGGGGGGCGGGACGGGGTGGCCGGCACTGGACACGTCTATTTGTCTATTGAACTTTTGTAATAATTTTATGCAATGTTTCACGAGAGAGCTAGTGATTTTTATTTGCTTCAAAACTGTGACTCTGAGCTGTGTTGCCCTTTTAAAACATTTATTATAATGATTTTACAATCGTGTAACACGTACGTCTGTATTTTGTATTCAGTGTAATATATTTGGTTTTTATTTGAAATAAATAATTATGTTTAAAAATCCCTTTTCATTGTTGCTACTAAGGGAGTCACCGCGCGGCCGTTGGCGGTCGCGGTGTAAATAAATTATTACTGTGCATGACATAACACCATAACGTGCTGATGACGTAATAAAACTCGACATAACACTGAATAATCAACTTTATTCCGTTCACATAGGGCTCATGTTTACATACACACACACAAATACAAAACGACTTCACTGATTAACATCTATAATTTTCATTAAAATTAAAACTTCATAAACTAACTGTTGGGTGTCTCTGTCGCGCGCGGGGCGGGAGCGGGGGTGCGGGAGGGAGGGCTGCCGAGGGAACTGACCCGTGCACAATTTTACTCTTTACATCTATGAGCACACGGTGCATTATATCTTGAATGTGTATTCGATTTTACTTTAAATAATCTTACTTGAGAATAACTACATTTTATCATTTCCGCCTGTTAACGAAGATTGCAGATTCCCGGTTCAATACAATCCCGGATTGTAAACTAATTTGTGAATAATACGGATTGTAAAAAATTAATGTAAATAGTTTTCAGGGTTTTTTCTCCGGTGTGGGCTCTCTCCCGCAGGTAGGAGGGGGTTGGGGGGAGGGGTTGTCAGACGAGCTCGAGGACCTTGATGGTGCCGTGGCTGTTGGCGGCGAGGAGGGCGGGGCGGGAGGCCGCCCTCCTCCAGCAGACGGCGGAGACGAACTCTGCGGGCTCCTCGTCGCGGCGGTCGCGCTCGAGGAGGGGGCGCGCGGGGTCGAACCTGTAGGCGAGGCAGGGGCGCGCCAGGCCGCTGTGGTACACGTAGAGCGCGTTGTTCTCCGAGCCGCACGCCACGTAGCGGCCGTCGGTGGCCAGCCCCACAAAGTTCTTCTCGTTGGTGTGTCCGGTGAAGGAGCGCACGCAGCGCGGGGACTCCACGCGCCACAGCTTGAGCTGCGAGTCCGTGGAGGCGGACACCAGCGTGCCGCCGTCCAGGAACTTCACGTACGAGACCGCCTTGCGGTGGTCCCGGAACACGGCCAGCGGCGCGCGCGGCGAGCGCAGGTCGTAGTAGTGCACGCAGTGGTCTGCCGCACACAGACACCAACACCGGTATTAACTATTGGATTGCTTACGACTTTTTTTTAACATTAACTAGTAGGTGAACTGACGGGGCTCACACCTGACGACGTCGCTAACACTGGCCCTAGCAAGAACTGTGCTTCGCAGAATCTACCACCGGATCAGAAACACGACCCACTGAGAAGATCCGGCGAGAAATTCAGTGGGCTGTGTCTGTGGGTTAATTTAACGATGACCGGTGCTTGAGGTACCTAAACGCACCGTTAGTGGATCGGGAGGATCCGAAATGACGGTTTGGGGCGACATCGACTGCTTTCCATTCTGTCCGCAGGATCGGGAATGTAGTTACCGGCGGCCACGATAAGAGGGTTCTCGTGTCGTGCCGCTTTGTCGAAACATCTGCTTACTCCATTCAATAATTATTCCAATGCACTTAAGACGTCGATCTCATGTCTCAACATTATTGTGGATATTAAAGTCATGAGGTTTATGAACTACGAATACTTAAAAGTACCAGAGGGCTCTTGAACATAGATCTTATATTGAGAACTTCAATTATTCTTGGACCGAGGTAGTGATTCTTTCATGTGCCTACCGCTGCTACAGGCTGCCTGGGCACTAATGACTACTACTACTGCGGGGCGGTGCACATACCTGCGGAGCCGAAGGCCAGGTGGCAGGACGAGTTGGGGTTGAAGCGCACGCAGCACACGTTGAACTTGGCCTCGAGCGTGGCGACGGACTTCTCCTGGTTGAGCGCCCACAGCTTGACGCGCGCGTCGTCGGAGCCCGAGGCCAGCAGGCGCACGTCGGCGCGGTTGAAGTGCACGGACCAGGCGCGCTTGTCGTGCTCCTGCAGCGCGCGCGTGCGCACCGCCGTGCCCGCGTCCCACACCGACACCGTGCCCTCGTAGTCCGACGACGCCAGCACGTGCTTGTGGTACTTGTTCCACGACACGCACGAGATCTTGTGCGAGCACTGCATCTCTGCGCACGGGTAGTGCACGTCCACCGCGTCGCGCACCACCGACTCGAACTCGAACACCTGCCGGACACCAGGGTCCCTGGTATTATGTGCAGCCCGGCTTATAGTCGTGGCCCTAGGAGATGCGGTCGCGACGGTTGATTGGGAGCACGACCAGCAGTGCCAAGGGGACCCACCTTGATCCTCTTGGTGACGCCGGCGATCGCGAAGAACTCCTCGTCCTTGTCGAACTCGATGGTGGACACGATCGTGGAGTAGTTGATGGCGTCGCTGCAGTACGACAGCGTGGCCAGCGGCCGTAGCGTCCTGCACCAGACGGACACATTAGCACTGCACTCCCGACCGGCTGACGGACAGGGCAGACAGAGTACCTGTAGGCGGTGAAAGCGACCAGGTCGTCCCGGAAGGCGTCGAGTCCGGCGCGGGCTCGAGTGGAGCCGGCCTCCTCCATCTCCACGGAGTCCTCGACCGCCACGCCCGCCACCGGCGCCCGCTGGTCCGACGGACCTGGACCAGTCAACACTCACTCAGCACTGATGTACCAGTCTTCAAACCGTGATCAAGGTTCTCTTGATTACGTAGTTACTATTAATTGTGACGTAATGCCCACCCGGTGCAGGAGTTGGTTGCGGGTCGCACACCGGACCCTGCGGCACGTGGTCCGCCTCGCACGTGTACGGGGCCGCCGAGGAGGGCACGGGGGTCACGGTGGGGGGTGCGGGGTAGGCGGGGACGGCGGGGGACGCGGGGGTCAGCGACCCCGACCCCGGGAAGTACAGCTCGTCAGCGCGGTGCGCGAAGTAACACTGCAGAGATAATTATGACCACCAGTTTAATATGTGATAAGGTAGATTTCTGAAATTGGTATCTACTTCAATTGTATATGTTTCAAAGGTATTTTAAGTATCTTTTATAAGTAAATTGCTTATTCTTATTTATGTGTAAAGAAGCAAATTTTTTTTTTTTTATAATTATTAGTGTATTATAATACCTAGTCAGGTCATAAGTATTGTCACACAGTAAAAACTTTTCTTTTAGAATGCTGGCCACAAAAAAGTTTATTGAATTCGAATTTCCAATTGTTCATGAATATAAAAATGTATACTTTTAGAATTTTACTCATTTTTAAATATGGAGTGGACGCTTAAAGAAGACCGTGTTGCAGTTATTGCGTTGCATCGTTGCGGTTACGCGCCAATTCAAATTTTTAACATACTGAAAAATTTTAACATAATCAAAAGATTCGTTTGTCGTACCATCAAACGATACAATGAAGAGACTCTAGTGTAGATGACAGGTCAAGAAGTGGTCGCCCTCGATCTGTTAGGACTCCAGCAGTGATAAAGCTGTGAAGGCGCGAATTCAAATAAATACCAAATGTAAGCAGAAACTGTTGGCCCTTCAGATGGGGTTAAGCAGAACCACGGTGAAAAGGGTGTTAAATGAAGACTTAGGGCTTCGGGCGTATCGAAGAAAAGCAGGACGTCGTTTGAATGCTCGTCTAATGGACCTGAGACTGAAGAGATGCCGCGCTTTGTTGAAGCGGTACGCGGTAAAAAAAAATTGGGAAATTCTTTTTTCGGATGAAAAAATTTTTACCGTAGAAGAGAGCTACAACAAACAAAATGATAAGGTGTACGCACACAGTAGTGAAGAAGCGAGCAACCGTATTCCGCGTGTCCAACGAGGTCATTTTCCATCCTCGCTCATGGTATGGTTGGGAGTTTCTTATTGGGGCTTAACAGAGGTACATTTTTGTGAGAAAGGTGTAAAAACGAATGCAGTTGTGTATCAAAATACAGTCCTGACGAACCTTGTGGAACCTGTTTCTCATACCATGTTCAATAACAGGCACTGGGTATTCCAACAAGATTCGGCGACAGCTCATAGAGCGAAGAGCACACAAGACTGGCTGGCGGCGCGTGAAATCGTCTTCATCCGGCACGAAGACTGGCCCTCCTCCAGTCCAGATTTGAATCCGTTAGATTACAAGATATGGCAACACTTGGAGGAAAAGGCGTGCTCAAAGCCTCATCCCAATTTGGAGTCACTCAAGACATCCTTGATTAAGGCAGCCGCCGATATTGACATGGACCTCGTTCGTGCTGCGATAGACGACTGGCCGCGCAGATTGAAGGCCTGTATTCAAAATCACGGAGGTCATTTTGAATAAACTTTCGTGTCATAAGAATCTATGTTTTGTTAAGTTCATTTTGGTATATGAATGGTTACATAATGAATAAACTTGTTTCAATTATTTTACATTAAACATGTGACAGAATTTATGACCTGACTAGGTACATTGTATATTAATTGTATGTATATATGTATGTATGTGTACATAAATGTATACGTATTTCATTGGATTGGTACACCGCGCATAGTTCGTTTCCAAATGATTCTTGTCCACCTGATGGTTGTCTGGAAGAGATCGCTCTTAGCGATAAGACCGCCAATTGTACTTTTTTGTGTTTAATGTATCGCACTGTTTGTTTTTTGGTGTACATTTTTTTAAAGGGATTTTATGACCTGGTAACTGAGACTTTTAACTCATTTCTTATTTTAATTTATATTCTTATTTTTATGAAAAATGATATGATAATATGGTGTGAAGTGAATGTAATGAAGATGATTAATTTAAGACATTAATTAACTGAGATGAAATGAGATGATATGGGATGAAATATAATCTCAGTAAAATGGTGGTCATTTACTGAGATTTCAGGGGATTTTTTGGAGGATCCCGAGAAGTTACGTCCAGCGCTTTGTTTCATTTTCCCACATTTGTGCACTTTCACAGATATTAAACAGTTAATAAACCACCGTTATTACACATTTAAATCTGAAGAAACACTAAATAGACAAAATAAACTAAATCACACAACTTCACTCCTCGCGTTCCTGCCAAAAAGTCCTTTTGTTGTACAATAAAGATTACTCTCTCCCTCTCTCTCTCTCGGCTCGTACCTGCACGAAGTCGTCGAAGTGTTGCGTGAGCTTCCTCCAGCGCGCGGCCAGGGCGTCCCCCCCGCCCCCCGCGCCGCCCGCGAAGCTCTCCTCCTCCGAGCACACCGCGCCCGCGCTACCTGCGCACACCGCCACACCCAACACCTCACCATTCAGACATTACTAGTTTTCCAATTTTTTACTGGTGGTAGGACCTGTTGTGAGTCCGCACGGGTAGGTACCACCACCCCGCCTATTTCTGCCGTGAAGCAGTAATGCGTTTCGGTTTGAAGGGCGGGGCAGCCGTTGTAACTATACTTGAGACTTTAGAACTTATATATCAAGGTGGGTGGTGCATTTACATTGTAGATGTCTATGGGCTCCAGTAACCACTTAACACCAGGTGGGCTGTGAGCTAGTCCACCCATCTAAGCAATAAATAAATAAAAAATACAGAGCATAATGCGATTCAGTGGCGCACAATGCCGAATTATGCTGAAACTTAATTTGAACGTGAATTAGTTCTCAAATGCATCAGCAGAGTGCACTAAGTTCAGTGTTGAAAAAATATATATTTATTGAGCTAGCAACCTCATTAAGGTATAAATAATGTGGTAAACAATAATAATTGGTTGAAAACTATTTACGGTTATTTTAAGTGATTTAGATTTTGATTATTTCATTAACTTTTTTTTTTGCTTTAAGTAATTTTTTTAAATGTGTTCTAAGAAAATTATATACTTTCTAATTGAATCATCTTATCCAGATGATAGTGATGACGATGATTTATCGAGTGCTCCGAATTTAAATCAATCAATTATTTCATTATCAAGTGATATATTTATTGAAAATATATATGACTAGCTGACCCGGCATACTCTGTAGTGCCTCAATCGATAAACAAAACCTAAACTTTTGTATAAAATAAACTTAAAACACACAAAAGGAATCCGTCCGACGGGGGACTCATCAAAGGAAAAACAAAATTGTTTGTTTTTATATAATTCCGAGGATTTTCATATTTATTCACCTTTTAAACCTGGACTTCCACGAATAATTCAAGACCAAAATTAGCCAAATCGGTCCAGCCGTTCTCGAGTTTTAGCGAGACTAACGAACAGCAATTCATTTTTATATATATCGATACATAATATGATAATGTAACAGATGATTTATTTGAACCATTAATAGAATATCTGATGACGGGCAGTAGTTTTGAAAGTGCTCGATCGTGCGAAGCGTTGCTGTAGTTGGAACATTCAACGTTGAGCATTATATGCCGCATAATGCACTCTATAGTAGAATTATTTTGTCCGTGCAGTTTGGGTCATAAAAAATCGGAGCGGTGAAGCGAGTATTTCGCTCTCTCTTCCACTCACGAGCCTTATGGACGGGCATAGTGATGCGCATTATTGTTGTCGATAGTGTATTTAGTTTTGTCATTTTGTGGGTTAGTGATAAAAATTAAAGAAAAAATCACTAATCGAACCCTTACACCACATATCGCCGCAGCAGGTTAACGAGAACGGCAAAAATGAAATCTTTTTTTTAATTTTTTTATTGCTAGATGGGTGGACGAGCTCACAGCCCACCTGGTGTTATGTGGTTACTGGAGCCCAGAGACATCCACAACGTAAATGCGCCGCCCACCTTGAAATATAAGTTCTAAGGTCTCAAGTATGAGTTACAGCGGCTGCCCCACCCTTCAAACCGAAACGCATTATTGCTTCACGGCAGAAATAGGCAGGGTGGTGATACCCACCCGCGCGGACTCACAAGAGGTCCTACCACCAGTAAGTGGGTGGCGCATTTACGTTGTGGATGTCTATGGGCTCCAGTAACCACTTAACACCAGGTGGGCTGTGAGCTAGTCCACCCATATAAGCAATAAAAAAAAAACAGTGAAATTTTTTAACACATTGTTGATAATAACACGTGCTTGTGCTGGTATATTTGCGGGTAATATTTGAATAAACTCTGCGGTTTTGGTAGGTACAAAATGAAGGAGTAGCCATTGTCACTAAAGAAATTCAGAGAGCGAATGCACAAAAACACATTTCTCTTCGACATATTATTATGTACTATAATTTGCTGGTAGATACAACAAATGACTCATAACATAACAATGGCCGTTTTCCAATTACAGCACAAGAGCGCATTATGCGGCATAATGCTCAACTAAGCTTCAGCATAATTTGGTATTGTGCGTCACTGAGTCGCATTATGCTCTGTAATTAACCATTACTTAATGGTAGTTTTCTAATTAACCATTACTTAATGGTAGTTTTCCAATTACAGAGCATAATGCGACTCAGTGACGCACAATGCCAAATTATGCTGAAGCTTAGTTGAGCATTATGCCGCATAATGCGCTCTTGTGCTGTAATTGGAAAACGGCCAATGTCTCACCACCCTTCGTATACCACCCTGCCGCCGCGTACCTGCCTTCGATGGCACATTTGCTCTTATCGATAATCGCGTTGCGCCCGCGCAACATGCTCACCGCCCTAGCCGGGCTATGTTTTATGACCCAAACTGCACGGACAAAATAATTCTACTATAGTGCTGTAATTGGAAAACTACCATTGTAACAATGAATACCGTCAACATTGCTGGCCGTGTCTGCGAGGTTCCCGGCTATATCGGCGATCTCTTTCCTGAGCGCAGTGACGGCGTCTGGGCGGGGGTCCGCGCCGCCGGGGGGCGAGGCCCCGCGCGCTATCCCCACTGCACCCGTGCGGAGTTCCTTCAGCACTCCGGCGACGTACTCCATGTCCTGTAAAATCAGTGAATAAAAAAATGTATGTGTGTGTGTGTGTGTGCAAAGTCACCCACGGTAGAAGTGAAACTTAAAAAAAAATAAAAATAATCGCAAGGGTCCACCACTCCGCAGAGTAATGAGGTAGCCTCATCCTGAGGGAACCGCCTGCATAATCACGGTATCCCTACGTCAGATAAGTATGACTTAGCAAGAGAAATACGAGAAATACGAGAAATACGAGCGGAGGGACTTCGGTTCCCTCTGTATTTTGTACCGTATGTTCCATGGGGAGTGCTCTGAGGAGTTGTTCGAGATGATACCGGCATCTCGTTTTTACCATCGCACCGCCCGCCACCGGAGTAGAGTTCATCCATACTACCTGGAGCCACTGCGGTCATCCACAGTGCGTTTCCAGAGATCTTTTTTGCCACGTACCATCCGGCTATGGAATGAGCTCCCCTCCACGGTGTTTCCTGAGCGCTATGACATGTCCTTCTTCAAACGAGGCTTGTGGAGAGTATTAAGCGGTAGGCAGCGGCTTGGCTCTGCCCCTGGCATTGCTGAAGTCCATGGGCGACGGTAACCACTCACCATCAGGTGGGCCGTATGCTCGTCTGCCTACAAGGGCAATAAAAAAATAAATAAAAAAAAACATCTCGTCACCGCGATTCTGGAATTGTTGAATTTACGTGCAGCGACATCTGTTGATAACAAACTAAATAGAAATGGAAAAAACATGGCGCGTAACCAAAAAACGTTACATACGTTGTTTCATCCCTACGTCGATAAAGGAGTTTCACTTCAAAAATCTTACGTTACGGACGTTTTTTTGCCCCGGTTAAGGTACCCCTCCACATCGTCCCATAAGGAATTTCGTTCCAATACAAATGATTGAAGAAGATAAAGGTGGGGTTGACCTTGTGCACGAGGGCGGCCTCCCTGGCGAGCTGCTGCAGCTGGTGGGTGCGGTGGCGGTGCAGGTGCGCCAGGAACTCGTACAGTAGCCGGTGCTGCGCCGCCGCGCACTCCGCCTCCAGCAGTCTGCACATGACCCAACCAGCCCACACATACACATCTCGTCTTTTCGCATTAAAAGTTTCCAAAAATATATCGAAACTAGGTGACCCGGCAGACTTCGTAGTGCCTCAATCGATAAATAAAAGATCTAAACTTTTGTATAAAATAAACTTAAAACAAACAAAAGGAATCCGTCCGGCGGGGGGGACATCAAAGGAAAAACCAAATTGTTATTTTTATTTTTAATTCCGAGAATTTTTATATTTATCTACCTTTTAAACCTTCTCTGGACTTCTACAAATAATTCAAGACCAAAATTAGAAAAATCGGTCCAGCCGTTCTCGAGTTTTAGCGAGACTAACGAACAGCAATTCATTTTTGTATATATATATATATATATATATATATATTGAGTTAATATGCGTAAACATTTGGTATCACCGGTATTATTCTCATAAATACTGTCAAAAGAGTGTAGTTTAGTTTTAGTTATTTTTTTAGTGCAACAAAGTTTAAGTTTAAAAAGTTTTTTAGTTTAGTTAACAAAATTATTACATAATTTTATCTTACTTTAAAAGACAGTTAATGTAAATGGTAAAAAATTTTTGTTACAAACACGATTAATATTTAAAATATTCATGTTCAACCTTTAAAACACTCTCCTGTAAAATTAGTAAGTTTTGAGGTTATACAGTTTTAATGCGAGAAGACGATTTGACAGATAGCAAACGGTCACAATATTAGTGTTATTCCCTGTATTCATTGCGAGTACATGCCGGCTCAAGCACTGTGTAGGTTAGACCATGGCCTCATTAAGATGGACTGTAGCTTGATGTGCCTTCCACGATACAGCCCATCATGAGTTATTGCACTTTATGAAGTTATTATTTACTAAGAAAGGTTGATATCTGTGCAAAGCCTGATATCCAGTTTGATCTAATCATACAATACGAAGCATTTCATTTTTGATGATCCGTCCGTCTGGTGCAGTGGTAAGTGACATGGTCACTACACAAGGGGGTCGCGGGTTCGAATCCCGCCAAGGGAAGATATTTGTATGATAAATATAGGTGTCTTTTCCAGGGTTATGGATGTATATTAAATATATGTATGTGTATTATAAAAATTTTACATTTATATCCGTTATCTGGTACCTGTAACACAAGTACTTTACGAACTTATCACGGGACCAGTTAACGTGGCGTGATTGTTAGTAAATATATTTTTTTTTTATCATAACGAACCCTACTACTGGAGCAAAGTCCATTCCTGCTTCCTGTAACTGCCGTGTTTATTACAGTACATTTAGTGAAATGATTGTTCTCATTTGTCCTTTTT
Source organism: Bombyx mori (assembly GCF_030269925.1). Classification (NCBI taxonomy): domain Eukaryota; kingdom Metazoa; phylum Arthropoda; class Insecta; order Lepidoptera; family Bombycidae; genus Bombyx; species Bombyx mori. The sequence continues at coordinate 9,510,658 of NC_085130.1, forward strand.
ATTGTACCATAGTTCACTTGTGGACTAAATAGTAATAATAATAATAATGGTTGGTTCGAAGTAAGTATCAGTTGAATGGAATATTTGAAATGTATTCAACTGATGATTATTTTTAATAAATGTATCTTTTCTATTTGATTGGTCTTGTTAATTTTAAAAGTATGTTTCAATGATACTATGTACACATATGGACTTGTTGTTGTCTGAAATAAAATAAATCATTCATTCATTCATTTTTACATTCATTCATTTTTACATAAAAGAGTCCTCAAGGTAGTAACATAGCTGTGTTGCCAAGATAATGTGTACCTCTTCCGTCTGTTGAGCAGTTCCAACATGGAATCCACCTCGGTGAGGTCGAGGTGTCGCGACTCCGCGGCGAGCAGCGAGCGCAGCCGGGCTCCCTCGCCGGCCGGGCCCGACCGGGACGACGCCCTCGACCGGAGCCGGCGCTTCGTCACCTGCACACCACACACCGACACTAAATACATGAAAGCTACTTCAAACTTACTACTACATTTTCATCAGTTTGATAATTTTTTTCAATAATTTTTTGGGTGTTACTCTGTTTTAATATTTTCTTAAATATTGTGATAATAATTGTTCTTGAAAATGTAATAAAAAGTATCACTGCCTTTAGTAAGTTTATAATTCATGGAACACGATATAATGTGAAGGCTGGCCTCCCTCAGTAGTATGTACTGCTAGACCCAGTCCCAGCAAAAGAGCTGAGCAGTCTGTATGTTACAATGAGAGCCATACTAGCAACATACTTGGAATCAATCGCTCATTCTCTAACACTTCTCGATGAGTTATAATCAATGCATTTGTGTATGCCGCTCAAGTCTTAATCGAATAGCACAATATTTAGAGAATAACTAGCTATACCCGTCCGCTTTGCTGGGCATTTAAAATTAACATTATTATTTCTCACCCCCACAAAGATTCTCATCACTATCGCCCCCGCAACTGGTGCACGGAGTCCAACACTCATATAAATATTAGCCTATCCATGAAGTACACAATTTCTATAGAAGTATAGATTTGACAAGCAGTCCACACTCAACACACCAAGTTAAAAGTTTAAATTATATTCGCAGCATTACCAACGAGACTAATGCACACATCTGTGAACATGAGCAATAACAAATAGACCTGGCATATGCTGGCTTGACTTATGTTTAAGTAGACTAGCAATAGTTGGCGTTCAGAGAAGTTTGTTTGCTACTAACGAGTTCATTGAGCAGGAAGTTGGGGAAGATGTGTTCTCTGGTGAGCAGGGGCGCTCCGCACTTGGGACAGCGCCGGTGCAGGTCGAGCGCGCGGCTGATGCACGCGTAGCAGAACGAGTGGCCGCAGCGCGTCACATAGGCCTCGTCGATCAGCTCGAAGCACACCGGGCACAGGAGCTCACAGTCCTGTTGGTCACGTTGGTCACAGCTGAGCTTCAAACTTGCAATCTCTCTATTCTAAATCAAAATCTATATATATAAAAATGAATTGTTGTTCGTTAGTCTCGCTAAAACTCGAGAACGGCTGGACCGATTTGGCTAATTGTGGTCTTTAATTATTTGTGGAAGACCAGAGAAGGTTTAAAAGGCAGATAAATATGAAAATGTTCGGAATTAAATAAAAATAACAATTTTGTTTTTCCTTTGATGTGTCCTCCGTCGGACGGATTCCTTTTGTTTGTTTTAAGTTTATTTTATACAAAAGTTTAGGTCTTTTATTTATCGATTGAGGCACTACGAAATCTGCCGGGTCTGCTAGTTTGTAATAATAATGATTTTTTGCAGATACATTTCTGATACTCCTTTTTACATTACATTTTATTACATATACCCACGGTTGGGTGCATTAGAATCTGTACATCACTAAATAGTGTTTATGGCCTTCAATCTTTTTGATGATAATGGACCCTGACGCTCTAGGAAGTCAGCACTACTAGGTGGACAGCTAGGCTAGACTAAGAATAAATTGCCCATGAAACTGCCTGTCTCATTACCAACAAAGGATTACACGCGCTTGTGATCACACATGACAGAAACGAAGTCAGTTCAAAGGCTCCTTACTGACTACTCCTCTTCAGGTTAGAGCTCTATGAGCTCACCTAGTCGCTTTGTCACAGTGGCATAGCCCTCTAAAGCTACCAGCTTAGGTAGGAAAAAAAACTTTCTGGAGAAGTACCATCTGCCCAGTAAGAAACACTGTTGGTAGTTCTATAAGAGTAGAGAAAGAGAGACAGAGAACATACTTCATTGCACACCAAAACACAATTAAAATTTGCAGTAGGCAGCGGCTTGGCTCTGCCCCTGGCATTGCTGAAGTCCATGGGCGACGGTAACCACTCACCATCAGGTGGGCCGTATGCTCTACCTACAAGGGCAATAAAAAAATAAAAACATTAGAAAACAGTTAACAAACAGATGCATTTGTACAATAGGCGATCTTATCTCTAAAACGATTTCTTCCAGACAACTGATTAACTTACAGAAATTCTGGAAAACATAAAGATATAGCAGGTATATTGCAGTGTACTATTAGTCATACATTATTATAGAAAATATATACACAGAATAAATAGATAATATATACCGTAATGTAATGTGGTGTAATAAGATTAAGGTAGTAATAAATAAGTTCTGAATAGTAAAGATGTGTTTCATATTAGCTGCGGCATCAATCTTTTATAGTAATAACAATAATGTAATTACCAATAATGTAATTAAAGCCTTCATTTAATTATATTCATTATCTTAATGACTTTTTGTGCTAAGCCGGAATAGCCCCCCTTAGGCTACCAGCGAATAGGTAATGGAAAAAAGTCACAAAAATGCCTACACAGATTTTGATAATATTTAGTTTGTAATTTTACACACTAGTGGATCTACAATAAAATGGTAGCTCTGGGATGATTTATACATTTTATATGAAAAAGAAAAAAATAATGCATCTCTATTTTTATAATACTTGTCTTTGTTTTCTGGAATACTTTTGATTCACCTGGTGTAATATATTGAGGGCTATAATATATGAAATGTTATTTGGTGTGACATTAGCATAATGCATGACATTTATCTTTGTAATTAAATGTTTACTTTATTTAGTATTAATATCAACAATTCCATATTTTTAAATGAACTTCAATGAGTTTACCCCATTCAAATATCTGAAGAAGTTTTTTGATATAATATTTTTTCCACATTTTAAATGGCTCCTCTGTTGCCATTCAAATAGAGTATTGGAGCAGTGTCTCGTGCACACCGTGTTTCTTATGCCGGCTAACCTATAATTTCCTTCGATTACACACTGCATATGTGTATTCATTAAATAAAAAATGACTGAAGAAAACGAAGGTTTCTTTAAGAAGTTCCACAAATCGATCAACAACGAATTAGCCGAAGTCACAAAAAACAATTTCACCAATTTAGAATCGAACTCCCATGTTGCAAAAAAGTCTCTAAAACTTTTATAAATAGCCTTTGACCCCATGTTTTTCTGCCTCAGTACAAACCTTATCCTCAAGTGAGCCGCCAAGTCCTCCGAGAGTGGTGGCCGTGCCAGAGCCTGCACTGCTGGCTGCGGCACCCGACATTCCTCTGTAATACACAATTATATTTTATTGATGTTCTGTCAAATATTTAAACAAAGCTAAGGCTTTTTGATTGAGTCAGGCAGTAGAAGGTACTATTTCGACTGTTACTCAGAACAAGAATTTGATACAATCACTGACAACGACCTATACTCAGCCCAGATCCTACGTACTACTGTTCCCACTGCTTACCAGCAAATTAATACTTGTTTAGTAATAAATGACTATAGTGAAGGCAGAATGCTACTTCAGTGTGTACTTGACTTTCTGACTATGTTATTTTCAGATTTTCAAACAATCATTATGTTATTTTGCTATCAATAAAGTATTTTGAATAAACAATGGTGGTAAATATATTGAGTGACAAAACCACACGAACGAACGCAGCGATAAAATGATTTTACTCTGTAGGCTCATTCTAAATATGTTCTTTCACTTCACTAGCGTCCACTGGCTGATATGACAGGGCGATGGGTCAATAAACAATTAAGACAAGTTTATTTTTAGACTTTTAACATGAAAATAAAAAAAAAATATATATTTGTCTTATGATTCTATGTTTCGATCTATTTAATTTAATGTGGTAACGTTTACTTACATAAATACGATGTTGTTTAATTAAAATCACCGAAGATGCATCGCTCGATGGTTACTGTTCTTCTCTTGTTTTCAACGAACACAGAAGCACAAGTTAACGAAGCTTTATTGCACAGTTGTGACTTAATGGAACTTAACGTTAGAAACAATTTTAAGAGTCTTTGAGTATTTAGTAACATCAAAACTCATTATTTTTATCGTGATATCGCGACTTAGACTTATAAGCAGAACGCCCGCACATAAATAGTTCACATTACTTTTGTAGGTGTTGCGAGCGATTAAAATAAAATAAGTCAGATAGGGTCAAGGCCGGCAACGTCAACTATTCTACGTAAAAATGAAGACTTAAAAGTTCTGTACACAAATAAGAAAAAAAAGAATAATATTAAGTACATACATACGGCATATATTTAATTTAAAGATTAAAATTATTATTTTCTAGAAATTTAAATGAACTATAGCGTCATCTACCGAATTAGCCTGTAAAACCGGCTTGGCTGTTTGAGCGGAGTGGTTAACTAGGTGCAAGCTGTTTTGCCGACGAAACATACGCCATTTTGCTATTATTCCAAGGGTTGCATTATCTGTTCGTCAACAATGTAAAGTGAAATGTTTTCGAAGAATTTTCAGTGAATGTGATGAATAAGTGTAGATCTCTATGTTGGAATAAAAACTAGGAGAATGGAGGAATCCAACGAAGAGTATAACGTAATTCCAGGTAGGCTATAAGCCCAGAAAATAACACATGAATGTGTCGATCTCGAACGTACAAGGTCTAATAACGATAGCTTTTCCGATTTCAGAACTCTACTTTCTGATAGCGAAATTTCTGTCTGGTGGTCCACTTAAGGAAACTGCAAAGGTAAATTCACTACCGATCATTCTAAATTACACTTTATTACGATTTTTTAGACTAAAATGAGTATTTTTGTCAACAGACACTGCTGAAAGAGCTCGAGACGATCGAGGTAAGTTAGAGCTTTTCCTAGCGCCGGGTTCAGAGCTTAGGTTTGTTTTGATTGTAAACGCACGTGGATAGCGCTGTCAAACAGCTGAAACTGACTGAAAGTCCGTAACGTTGCACTTGTGTGTAGGTGCTGCCGCGGCGACTGGACTGGCTGGGAACCGAACACACACAGTCCTATGAGGAACTTGTGAGTATTTCATTCAACAAAACATCAGGAGATATCGTTTATTTACGTTTTTAATCGAAATGAGCGATTAGATATGATTAAATTTTAAGAAATCGACGAAAAATCGCAAAATGTATTGGAACCCTGAACGTTTGTATAATCAATGTCGAAACCACAAAAACATGTTTCATGCATGTTTCAGTCAATATTTTTGAGTTTTTTGCAAAAATGCACAATTTTGTTATATCATGCAGTGGAGCCATGAAATGTAGGCAAATAGAATGTTGCACTGTCTCTGTCTAACACGGGCGATTCCATATAGAAACGGGCGTCTATTTCGTTCTCTCTCACGACTTCGTTCGGTTGCACGTCGGACTCTTGATTGGCTGACGATACTCCGAACAGTGCCGAGAGCAGTTGGCGCGCTTTTTAAAGTCCATAAGTCAGTCGGCCGGTTGGATATATAATTTGAGATGTTTGGATGGAAGCTTGTGTGTTATATTTTACGCAAATACTTTTGAAAACTTCATATAGCCATCTACTAAAAACAAAACTATCTCTGAAGACGTACATGTGTAGGTCGATGACTTAAATTATGAGAAACACGTGCCTGACTAGTGTCACGACGCATAGGCAGATAAAAAAAAGAAATGTTATATTAGTTTTTTGTTACCTATAGGCATGTCGATTACTATTTTTAGCCCCTAATTTTGTTTTATTTATTTATTTATTTTATTAGGCTCACAATACACATCACAAGTTAAAAAGATACATAAAAAATATAAAAAGAAACAAAATCTGGCTTGCAACTTAAGTTATATGCGCACGACAAAACAAGACATAGTGCTGAATTTGTACAACAACATTCCTTACAATTACGACAAAACAACACGATAACAAAAACTAATCTAACTTAATATAATGTAAGAAAAAAAAATATTCACAATATAATACATTAAAAAATTACATTAACCTACCTATTACTAATACCCTTGAAAATTTTTCTAAATATCTACATATAATATAATATCATCTTTATAAGGAATTTTTGGCGGGAACGCGAGGAGTGAAGTTGTGTGATTTGTTTTATTTTATCTATTTGGTGTTTCTTCGGGTTTAAATGTGTAATAATGGTGGTTTATTAACTGTTTAATATCTGTGAAAGTGCACAAATGTGGGAAAATGAAACAAAGCCGCTGGACGTAACTTCTCGGGATCCTCCAAAAAGTCCACTGAAAAAATCTTAGTAAATGACCACCATTTTACTGAGATTATATTTCATCTAATATCATCTCATTTAATTTCATCCCAGTTGATTAATGTCTCAAATTAATCATCTTCATTTCATTTCACTCCATAATATCATTTTTCATAAAAATATGAATATACATTAAAATAAGACATGACTTAAAGGTCTCAGTTACCAGGTCATAAAATCCCTTAAAAAAAATCATCTTTATTATATATGCATATCGGTATAGAGACGGTTTCGTTCATAAATGAAACGTATACAAAGGATGTGTTGGAATCGTACTGATGTGTCGTGCGCGATGCTATACGCAGGCAAGCCAGCACTCCGACGTGCAGTGGCGGCGGCTGGCGGCCGTGTGCGAGCGCGCGCTGCGGCTGGCCGGGCGGGGCGCGGCAGACGGGCGCCCGCCCCGCGACTCCGTGCGCGCCCGTCTGTCGCTGCTCGGAGAGGCGCTGGTGCGACCCCGACCGCAGCTGCCCTGCTCCGCACAGGATCATTCGCTCGGTGAGTTGTGCTTTAAGCTCAGCAGCCTCAAAGTAAATGTGACGTCAAGACATATGTATTTTGTACCGTATGTTCCATGGGGAATGCTCTGGGGAATTGTTTAAGATGATCCCTTCATCTCCTTTTTATCATTGCACCTCCCGCCATCGGAGCAGAGTTCATCCATATTATCTGGAACCGCTGCGTTCATCGACAGTGCGTTTCCAGAGGTCTTTTTTGCCACGTACCATCCGGCTATGGAATGAGCTCCCCTCCACGGTGTTTCCCGAGCGCTATGACATGTCCTTCTTCAAACGAGGCTTGTGGAGAGTATTAAACGGTAGGCAGCGGCTTGGCTCTGCCCCTGGCATTGTTAAAGTCCATGGGCGACGGTAACCACTCACCATCAGGTGGGCCGTATGCTCGTCTGCCTACAAGATGGAGCGTTTGTGTGTCAGTCCGGCGGCTGATGTACCGGGAGCTGGGGTGCGGGGCGCGCGCGGGTGTGGCGGGGGACGCGAGCGGCAAGGAGGCCGTGTTCCCGCGCCGGCTGCTGTCCGGCCTGCAGCTGCAGCGCCGCACGCTGGGCCACCTCTCCGCGGTCTACTGCCTGGTCTTCGACTGCACCGGACGTTACGTCATCACGGTGAGCTGTACAGGATACAACGGAGTTTGTCGAGAAACATAAACGTGTCGGACCCTTGTAAAGGAAGTACATTTTTTTTTTCCTACCTAAGCTGAGAGCCTTGAGAGGCTATTTCAGCGTAACCCTAACGTTTGTAGGTGAGCTCACGGGGCTCAAACCTGATGACGTTGCTAACACGAACCCTAGCAAGAGTCTTGCTTCGCAGAATCTACCACCGGATCGGAAACGCGACCCACTGACAAGATCCGGCGAGAAACTCAGTGGGCTGTGTCTGAGAGTCAATTTACTTGTCGACCCCTTCGTCGCAAGCGACGGGTTCGACGAGGACAGTGACCGGTGCTTGAAGTACCTAGAAGCACCGTTAGTGGATCGGGAGGAACGAAGTACAATCATATCCGATCCTGTAGACGGAATGGTAAACACTCGACGTCGCCCAAAACACGTTATTACGGATCCTGATCCATTCACGGTGCTTTTGGGCACCACAAGCACCGGTCACCGAAGGGCTCGACGAGCGAATTAACCCTTAGACACAGTCCACTGAGCTTCTCGCCGGATCTTCTCAGTGGGTCGCGTTTCCGATCCGGTGGTAGATTGTGCGAAGCACTGTTCTTGCTAGGGCCAGTGTTAGCAACACTCCCGGCTTAAGGGAGGATCAAGTCACTGATCATGTTGGTGATGGGGGGTGGGGTGCAGGGCGCGGACGACCTGCTAGTGAAGGTGTGGAGCGCGCGGGACGGGCGGCTGGTGGGCACGCTGCGCGGGTGCGGCGCGGAGATCACGGACGTGTGCGTGTCGCGGGACGGCGCGCTGGTGGCGTGCGGCTCGGTGGAGCGCCTGGTGCGGGTCTGGTGCCTGGCCTCGGCCGCGCCGCGCGCCGTGCTGCACGCGCACCAGGGGACCATCACCTCCGTCAGTATACACACGCACACACATGCACAAACACGAACATCAGCGCCAAAAGGTCCCATATCCGCGAATTATGTGCCGTGCACAGAACCGCCATGGGACCACACGGACCTGGTTATACAATAAGGGGAGGTTCGCGCACTTCAAGTAGATTTATTTATTTATTTAGACACACCAACTGCAATACACACAAAATATTCAAGCTTAAAATGAACATGTATAAAATTAAGTACTGGTATGTAAACCAGTTACAGGCATGTATAGCAATCTCTTATAGCACACTATGACATGTTACAGCTATAAAATTAGGCTAAATTTAAATGTTAACAGTACGACAAAAAAAATAATTGAAAATAATACGAAAACAAGAGTTGACTACTTAATATTCTCTCATCAATTATAAACAAAGGAACTTGGATACAAGTTTGTTTTTGAGACCAGGACGCGTGTCGTTAAAAATGTCGATGCCGTCAATTAATGCACTGATTGAAGATCTAACCTTTTGGCGTTAATTGATTCTCAATCAAATAGTGCTAGTTGCCATCCTCACGTCAATGAGGATTCAGAGGTTGAGAGCTGACGTCACATGGGTGTGGTCCAGGTGCACTGGTCGCCGTGCTTCCGCGGCGGCGTGCGGTGGCTGGCCTCCACGTCCACGGACGGCTCGGTGGCCTTCTGGACGTGCTCGGGGGAGGGGCAGTTCCTCTCGCGGCCCGTGCACTTCGTGGAGCGCACGCGGCCCGGGGCCTGCCACATGATCTGCGGGGCCTGGTCCCCCGGCGGAGCCCTGCTCGCCGCCGGCAGTGCGGACCACCACGTCAGGCTGTACGCGCTGGAGCCCTCGCCTAGGAGGGTACGTATCTACCCTCCAGCGCCAGTGGAGTGCAGGCGTGCTTGATGCAGATATCATTCAGGTAAAATTCAACGGCCGTCTGGTGTAGTGGTAAGTGACACGGTCACTACACAAGAGGGTCGCGGGTTCGAATCCCACCAAGGGAAGATATTTGTTTGATAAATATAAATGTCTTTTCCAGGGTTATGGATGTATATTAATAATTAAATATATGTATGTGTATAATAAAAATCTTACATTTATTTCCGTTATCTGGTACCTGTAACACAAGTTCTTTACGAACTTAGCACGGGACCAGTTAACGTGGCGTGATTGTATTAAAATAATAATAATAATAATATCTAAGCCACAGCTGTATGCTTAGTGCGAGTTTTTTCATTTCCTGAACTATTTATATTTTCAAAGATGTGTCCTTTTCGAAATTGCATATTAATTATTCAATTGCTTTCTCTTGTAACCTGTAACTGTGCTAGTAATGTTATATTTGTTCGTCTAGAATTGCTACTTGTGAGTGTTCTGACGTGAAGATGGCCGCTAGACGAGACAGAGGAAGCGCGGGGGTGGGAGTGGGGGTGGGGAGGGGGCGGCCCCCTGCGACCCTCGCCCATCAATAAATACGACAGTACAACAATTTGTTGTGTTCTGCAGATACTAGAGGTGGCGGTGCACAGCGACGCCGTGGACAGCATCGCGTGGGCGCACCGAGGTCTGAGGTTCGTCTCCGGTAGTAAGGTAAAGCTTGAGACTCTTGTACAAACGACTTCCCTGTCATTCTCTCGAACGAATGTCACTGTCATGTGAATGTCATTGCTCAAACGACTCAAACAGAACCGCAGTAAATCAAATCAAATCAAAAAAAATATATTCAACATAAATGAAAGTACATACTTGTTGAACGTCAAAAAGAACTACCGCCAATTCACAAAACTAGCCTCCGTCCTGAGAAGAATTGGCAAGAAATACAGCGGGCATGTCTTTTTTTTTTTTTTTCTAGTAGTTGTAGTACTAACGTGAAGGTCTTTAGCGCTTGTTCAAGTTCAGTTCAATTCCAAATCCAAGTGTGATAGAAGACATATAATGAACGTGATTAACTGTGTGGTCGCGTGTACGTGGTGGCGTGCGCAGGACGGCACGGCGGCCGTGTGGAGCCTGCACGCGACGCAGTGGCGCCACGCCATGCTGGTGCCCGCGGACCACGCCGGGGACGGGGCCGCCGCCGCCGGGGACGCCAAGAAACTCAAGGTGACCATGGTCTGCTGGGACCGCAGCGACCGGTTCGTGGTCACGGCCGTGTCGGACCACACGCTGCGCGTCTGGTGCGAGCGCGGCCGGATGCTGCGGGTGCTGCGCGGACACAAGGACGAGGCCTACGTGCTAGAGCCGCACCCGCGCCTGCCCGCCGTGCTGCTGTCCGCGGGCCACGACGGCCAGCTGTTCGTGTGGGACGTCGAGAACGGAGAGGTGAGTCAACGGCAATAGTGTGACACGGGTCTGGCATTGGGGGTTTGAGAGCTAACGTGCTGGTGTGTGGCAGGTGCTGTGCAACTTCCAGAACACCATAGCGGGGCAGGGCGAGGGCGCGGTGTTCGACGCGAAGTGGGGCGGGGACTGCTCCGTGGCGGCGTCCGACTCGCACGGACACGTGCTGCTGCTGGGGCTGGGCCAGGGACACCCGCTGCTGCACGAGCTGCCGCACGAGCTGTTCTTCCACACGGACTACAGGCCGCTCACCAGGGACGCGCTCGGTCAGTCTCTCCCTGCGACAGTCTAGCCGAGACCCTTTTGCACTGGTGGTATGACCTCTTGTGAGTTCGCGCGGGTAGGTACCACCGCCCCGCCTATTTCTGCCGTGAAGCAGTAATGCGTTTCGGTTTGAAGGGCGGGGCAGCCGTTGTAACTATACTTGAGACCTTAGAACTTATATCTCAAGGTGGGTGGCGCATTTACATCGTTGATGTCTATGGGCTCTAGTAACCACTTAACACCAGGTGAGCTGTGAGCTCGTCCACCCATCTAAGCAATAAAAAAAAGACCGCGCCCACCGCATAGTGATGGCACTTTCGAACAAACGATGAACCCTCAGTGGAAGCAGTATGACGACCCCCACAGACACAGCCCACTGAGTTTCTCGCCGGATCTTCTCAGTGGGTCGCGTTTCCGATCCGGCGGTAGATTCTGCGAAGCACTGCTCGTGCTAGGGTCAGTGTTAGCAACACACCCGGCTTGAACCCCGTGAGCTCACCTACACGTCAAGGAGAAACGAATACAGCCTCTCAAGGCTATCAGCATAGGGAGGAAAAAAATACGACTATCAACATTCTTCGTGGTAGCAAATACAAAAGCGCCCTCCCGCTCAAACTTGTGTAATATCGATTGACCAGGATGTTCAAGTAATTTTGATTCGTACATCAAAACATCCCTCGAGTTATCACGTGCTGACTGCAGGCGGCGCACTGGACGAACAAACTGAGACCCCCCCTCACCTGATGCCACCTCCGTTCCTGGTGGACGTGGAAGGGGCTCCGCACCCCGCGCGCTTCCAACGCTTGGTTCCGGGCCGCGAGCTGTTGGCGCCCGAGCTGCTCTCCCCCGCCGGGGCCTCGCCCCCCGGTGGGGCGGCACCCGCCCCTCCCGGGGTGTGGAGGGGAGAAGGCGTAAGGCACGCGGGGGGATCGTGGCTAGCGGACGCCTTACAACTACCCCCCTCTTGTAGACCCATAGTCCCTCCCCTGCCTAGCTCCGTCAGGCAACAGATTGAAGAGACTAGGTAAGAAAATCCTGCAATTATAATAAGGTTCATTGTCGGTTAATTTTTCACAAATCTTCGTAATGTAGAGGCATGTCGCCAGTGTGGCTATAAATACAAGAAAGTTACTGTTGACATACAGCTGCGAGGTCCAGGAGTGGGAGCTGAGTTGGTATCGACGCGAGATGAGGCGGCGCCCCGTGATGATCTCGACGAGCGCGGAGGGGAGCGCCCGGGGACCGCCGCGGCCCCGCAAGCGAGCCCCCCTGGTGCACGCCCCGCGCCCCGCCGCCCAGGTACGCAGCCACCCCGCGCCCCCGCTGCGCCCCCCCGCCCCCGCTACAGCAGGACCGTGTTCCAGGTGTGGAGTGCGTCGGAGGCGGAGAGCGCGTCCGGCTCCGACTCGTCGGATCCCTCCGTTCGGCTGTCCGCCTCGTCCGCGCCGCCTTCGGACTCCTCCAGGTACTGTATACTGATGCGCACACGCGAGGCGCTCGCGATACTAAAACACTTGATAAGACAATCGAGAATTTTTTAACACAGTTTAGATAAAGTTTAGTCGAGTCTCAGCTTGGGGTCGACGGGGACGGATCAGAAATCCCTAAAAGAACATATTTAATTTATAAAATGGTATTTTGTCTTGTGTACAACATCACAATGGTCCCCCCAACCCCCCGGTCCCCCTATAGACAGTATGCGTCAGTACATGTGTGTTTGTTCACGCGCAGCTCGCACTCCGGGACCCGCAGCGACGAGTAAGTTCACATCTTATTCACTTTTGAACATTAGACTACGGCCCTTGGAAACTCAACCTACTAGCCCACCTTATTACATTAATTCACAAAGGGGCATGCCAGATCTAGGCCCAGAGCTGCACAGTAGTCCGGTTATACTAAAAAAAAATATTAATATTTTTCCTAGTTCTTCCTTGTATTCATTATTCTGTGCAATCTGGTAATATTTTTCCAAAAATATTAAATATCTAAACGACTACGCTTGGAAGGGTAATATATGGTACATTACCGTACAAATGTTGCCCTGACAAAAAATATGTTGACATAAAATTAACCAGAAAAATAATTAATTTTTTTTCTATCATATATTATTTCAATCGTTCACTATTCATTTTGTAAAAATATATATAATAACACAGAAAATACCTTTAACAGTAATTATGATTATTTTTGTATGATAGCATTGATTTAGTTAAAGTAACTATTATCGATTTATCGATTTTTTGTGTTTTTTATGGCAACACCATAACTGCCTCGATAGAAGCCGGAAATCTTAAATGTCGAAATCATTGCTTGTTTTGCAACTGCCTCGTTTTTTTTTTTTTTTATTGCCCACATGGTTGGACGATCTCACAGCCCATCTGGTGGTAAGTGGTTACTGGAGCCCATAGACATCTACAACGTAAATGCGCCACCCACTTTGAGATATAAGTTCTAAGGTCTCATGTATAGTTACAACGGTTGCCCCGCCCTTCAAGCCGAAACGCATTACTGCTTCACGGCAGAAATAGGCAGGGTGGTGGTACCTAGCCGCGCGGACTCAGAAGACGTCCTACCACCAGTGTAAAAAGTACCTACTTGTGACTGTTTGTGTACATTTTTTATGGTTTAAATCGACAACTTTTACCTATATAGTTACAGTAGGATGCTGTGCTTTGTGTGCTGTGTGTAATATTTTCCCTCCAGCTCAATTTTTAGATGTTGCTTTGGTAGTATGATAATGAAATTGATGAGTAAATCTATAATAAATCTGCCATGTAATGTATTTTATTTCATTTCTAATAGATTTTACTTATAAATCAAATAAAACACTATATAAAGTAATACAGGATTTTACAAACATGACAGTTTATATAATATGTCGCCTTTTCGCATTAAAAGTGTACAATTTCCAAAAACATTCGAAATTGAGTTAATATGCCTAAACATTTGGTATCACCGGTATTTTTCTCATAAATACTGTCAAAAGAGCATAGTTTAGTTTAAATTTTTTTTTTGTTTACTAATGTTTTGACTAGGTACTGTTAACAAAATTATTACATAATTTTATCTTACTTTAAAAGACAGTTAATGTAATTTTACTGGTGGTAGGACCTATTGTGAGTCCGCACGGGTAGGTACCACCGCCCTGCCTATTTCTGCCGTGAAGCAGTAATGCGTTTCGGTTTGAAGGGTGGGGTAGCCGTTGTAACTATACTGAGACCTTAGAACTTATATCTCAAGGTGGGTGGCGCATTTACGTTGTAGATGTCTATGGGCTCCAGTAACCACTTAACATCAGGTGGGCTGTGAGCTCGTCCACACATCTAAGCAACAAAAAAAAAAAAAAAATTAGTAAAAAAAAAAAAAATGTTACAAAGATGATTAATATTAAAAATATTACATGTTAAGCCTGTAAAACACTCTCCTGTAAAACACTCTCCTGTAAAATTAGTAAGTTTTGAGATATTACAGTTTTAATGCGAGAAGGCGATGTATTGACGAGATATAAAATTATTGAATAACTTTAAAATGCCAACTTTATTCTAAATCACTACTTTTATTCATTAATTATTGCCGTGGTCTGCTATTATTATCACGAGTCTGTATAAATGTGCACTGTGGGCCTAAATTACTATAGCGACCTGGCATTCCCCTTTTATAGATATGTATAGAACCGCTTGTGTTCAAAGAAACTTAATGTTTTTAGAAACAGAACTCCAGGTACTGCCCGCAGGTAGGCACCGCCCACATAGACACGGGGAACCACAGATTGTACGGAAGTGCGAAGTGCATTTAAATGTTTAGTTAATTTTGTTGTAATTTGTTAAAATTGTTTGTTTAATTAGTTCGGAGTCGTCCCAGTACTCGGACTGGGAGACCGGCGCCGCCCTCGCGCCCCCCGCGCGCGCCCGGCGGCGGCCCCTCCCCGCCGGCAGGTACCGGGGCGGACCGTCGCGCAGCAAGCGGCCGCCGCCCCCCCGCAGCGAGGAGGGCGAGCCCCGGGACCGCAGCCCGGGCACCTCCGCGGTGGGCCGTCTGGAGCTGCCCGAGGAGTACCGCCCCGGCGAGTGGCTGACGGCCGTGTCTCCGCGGAAGGCTCCATACCATCCTCAGATGGGGGACCAGTGTTTATACTTCAAGCTGGTTAGTCTGCGTCACTTTCGTTTTTGTAATGTAGTAGTTGGACGGAGCGCCGAACCAATGTGTCAATTCTCTCGGAGCTAAGTGTCAAGACCCATCTATCTACGATCTGTATACAGCGTCTCCTCAAGTACTTCGGACATGTGGCCCGACAAAATCCTGAGAACTTGAAAAATTAATAGTTGTAGGTCACATGGAAGGAAAGAGAAGTCGAGGAAGATTGCCAACCAGGTGGACGGACATTGTCAAGGATGCCACAAACACCCGTGTCCCAGGCGCCATTAAGGCCGAATGCAGGCAACATTGGAGGAAGCTAATGTAAAAACTGGACCAAGGTGGTCACGACCCTCAGTAATGAGGAAACGACAAAGAAGAAGAAGTTGAACTTTATGCGAGATGTACTATAAATTGGTCTTCCCTACTCCCCTCTCTTCTCCGTTCTCTTTTCCCTCTACTAGTGCCATCAAAGAAGTTTAATTTCTATCCCGTGTACTGTGAACTAAGAAAGACTCGGTCGCCCCACTATGCCGCCGCCGCGTGCCCACTAACGATGTAATGGTTCCAGGGTCATCAGAAATACTTCGAGGCCGTGTCCGAGAAGGACGTGTACAAAGTGAATCCCCGGGACAAGCCGTGGGAGAGGACGCAGATATACGTAAGTGTTGCCCGAGGCGGGTGGGGCGGTGCGTGCGGGGGTCGGGTGCGCTACAGAGTGTGGTTGCCGGCAGGACTGCGAGCTGGTGAAGGTGGTGGGCGTGAAGTACGTGATCAAGCCGCCGCGGCTGGTGTGTCTGCGGCTGTCGTGTCTGGAGGGCGCGCGGCCCCGCTCCTTCACCGTCAAGTACCACGACATGGCTGACGTCATCGACTTCCTCGTCCTGCGCCAGCAATTCGACGCGGCGGCCGCCAGGAGGTGGAACGCGGGGGACAGGTCCGTACCGCTCGATCACTTACCGAGTGCGTG
Organism: Bombyx mori; assembly: GCF_030269925.1. Lineage (NCBI taxonomy): Eukaryota > Metazoa > Arthropoda > Insecta > Lepidoptera > Bombycidae > Bombyx > Bombyx mori. The sequence goes on from NC_085130.1 coordinate 9,526,970, forward strand.
TGCTTCAACTCTAACGTGATTATTATGAAATGGTTCTCCCCGCGCTATAGGTTCAGGTGTATGATAGATGACTCGTGGTGGACAGGCGTGGTGCTGGAGGGCGGAGTACCCGCGCCGGGCGACCTCGCCACTGAGGGGGCGCAGGCCTGGGGTGCCGCGGCCGCCGCTCACTTCTTGGCGCTGCGGGTACGCTGGGACAACGGAGAGGTCGAGAGACTGTCGCCCTGGGACCTCGAGCCGGTTGACCCGCACAGGTGTGTACAGACCGGGGGGACATACTACTAAATACTCACAGGCGATCACCAATGAATGTTCATGTGTGCAGACTACCGTCGGAGCCGGGCGGCGCGGTCAGCGTGCTACCGCACGAGCTGGAAGCCGTCCTCTACCGCGCCGCACCCCACGAGTGGCCGCACGCCGACCGCACGATCGCGTGCCGTGCCATTGCACGCCACGTGGAACAGGTACATACGTCCCCACACTGCACACGCCCCCACACTACACACGCCCCCACACTACACACGCCCCCTTACTACATACGCCCCCCTCACTACACACGTCCCACACATTACACACGCCCCCGCACTCGAGCAGCGGGTCTCGTGACGTCACGACGTGTCCGCAGGTGATGCAGCTGTCGGCCGCGGAACCGTTCGTGGCGCCGGTGGACCTACAGCAGTACCCGACGTACGCGCGCGTCGTGCCTTACCCCATCGACCTGGCCACCATCCGCGCCAGGTTCGAGAATCTGGTACGTCATAGGGCATTTGCTAGTTGACAACCCTCTGTCTGTAGCTGTACTACACTGTACTGTATTGAGTGTACTCGCAGTTCTACCGGCGCGCGGCGGCGGCGCAGTTCGACGTGCGCTACCTGGCCAGCAACGCCGAGCGGTTCAACGACCGCCACTCCGCCATCGTGCGCCAGGCGCGCCTGCTCACTGACCTGCTGCTGCACGTCATCGAGTGAGTAGCCGCCCCCCGCCCCCGCCCCCCACTCACACCTCCCACTCACGCCGCGCCTGTCCGCAGGAACTGGCGCGAGGTGCACGTGCTGGACAAGTACCACGAGCTGGCGGCCAGCTACCACTCCTCCGACGACGAGCCGCTCGCCGTCGCCAAGGTACTGTGCCGCACGCATGATGGGTCCAGAACAGTAGTAGGGCACTATCCTCAGTAGTCCCTGAGGATCGAACTCTAAAAACCACGTCGCGTTGCCGATAAAAAAAAATTGAGTTTACCTGGGAACACGCACACATAAACATACATACACGCACACATGCGCACGATTCACATATATATCACTTGTGGTAAAACTTGTGTGAGGGTAGGTACCACCGCCCTGCCTATAGAAGTGAAACTTCTTTAGAATCGTTGTCATTTCAAACTCGACGAAACGAAAAAATAAATAAAGCGAATATGGTAAGCGTAGAAGTTTACGTTACAAAGTTACATTCACTTAAGTTTATTAGAAGGAGAAAGTTAGACACAATTCACAGATGAAGAGTAGAACGGAAATTTAAGTACAGATCACGAAACAGCCAAACACAGGAAAAGGAAACAAATTTACAATCTTCAACTTTAAGCGAAACTTAAACGTTAAGCAAAACTATGCGCAAGCTCTGCGAAGCCGGTTAGCAGGTAAAATAAGACAAGCATCCGACGGCAAGACAGGTTACGGACTGGTGGCCGCCCGATCGATAGGAAGACGCGGGGGATGTGCGCGTGCGCGGGGCCGTTCGTAGCGCTTGCGCACGGTGCGTCATTGCTAACTATATATAAAGGATGTTTGTCACAAAAACAGACAATATTAACAATCAATATAATTTCTAATATCGATGTATAAAAATTTATACTACGATATTAGGGTTATCTGTGTAACTACATAGTTGAGTCGACTATTATCAAAGCCGGCAATCTGACTTTTGGACAATGATTGGTAAATCAGAAAAACGAATTATTGACTTTGTATTCCATTGGCAGTCACAAAACTCTTCGGAACGACATCTTAGATAAATAACAGGTTAACTATTAACCTTTATTTAATGCAGGTTTTGAACCGTATTCTTTGAAGGAGACGATTATATTCAAATCAATCTGAATTGACATATCAATAAAAAAAAATTGTCCAAATGTACAGATTGCCACCTTTGATAATAGACGACTCAGTTACACTACATAAGTCCATAGTGTTTTTTAATACAGCGCCATCTATGAGATTTTTTTAATACTAACGTGTGTATGAAACTTCTTGTAGTGAATTTTAATTCAGGATTATACTTGAAGTTAAAATATCAATTTACAGAGGGTGCTTGATTGCTTGATGAATTTGAAAAAAAATCGATTAAACAACATTCTCAAACACACATATTGGACATCCCTTTTCTTGACGTATAAATTCGGTAATTCTCGGTACGGTTCGGAAAGTTCACCTGCGGCTATATTCAGACTCGCCAAGTTACGTCGGTCGTATTGTAATGAGCGATTTAGTGGGCAACTTCATTCTGTTAATTTTGTGTGTAAAATTTCACTCTCATAAATTTTTCATAACGCGCCTAAAGAAGTATAACTTCAAAAAGTATTTGAAAGTAACATGAAAACAAGAGCTAACTACCTAACATTCAGTGTCGGCGGTTGCAGGCGGGCGGCTGGCGGCGGTGCTGCGCGCGCGTGCTGCGGGAGCTGCTGGTGTCCCCGGACGCGGAGCCCTTCACGCGGCCCGTCTCCCTGCAGCAGGCGCCTGGTGCGTATGCGCGAGTGTGACACCCCCCACCCCCCCACCACTACACCCTGGCATTGTACCCTCCTGCGCCCCGCAGACTACCACGCCGTGGTGTCGGAGCCGATGGACCTGGGCACGGTGCAGCGCGGCCTGGAGGCGGGGGACTACTCCTCGGCGGAGCAGTTCCTGAGCGACGTGCGGCTGGTGTTCGCAAACAGCAGGCTCTACAACACCAATAAGCGGAGCCGGGTGAGTGACGTCACGCCTCGCTGCGAGGGTTCAATGACCCGCTGTACTTCAGTAAGGGCCGGTAGAGTAAGGGGACCGCCCCCCGGTTGTAGCGCTAGTCGCTGTAGTTGAGTACAGACAGGTGCGGGGCGGTGGGAGGGACGCCGGGACCGACACCCTCAATAATCATCGTCACATTTGAAGTCGGCTCGCAGGGGTATACGCGACATGGATACTGTATTGAGTGTAGTGATTGTGACAGATCAATTAAAAATTCATTAAAAGTGTACGGGCACTTCTACCTCTACCGTCTAAAGTAATTCGTTATCCCGGGAAAATTGCCAACGGCTTCAGTCTTTCTAAATTACAAAATTAGCGCGGGCGAAACCGCTGGGCGCGACTATCTGCAGCCATATTTATCTTTGTTGTTACTGTTGGGAGCCGCCCCCGGGGGTCCCGCGCGTCCCCTATGGACCGTACGAGGTCGTAGCTTTATGCTTTAGCACCGTGAATAGCTTCTACATACATATAAACAGTTTGTCTGTTTGTACGCACGCAACACGTTACAGGACACGGAGAAGGTAACGAACGGCACTGTTTTATTAGCTCACACTGTCATTGTCATCTGCTAGATCATCCCCCCTCCCCCTACCCACCCACGCACGCTCTCCCGTCTCCACCCTCGCAGACAATAATTGAGGTGTTATTAAAAGCTAATCTCACTTATTTTCACATAAGATACATTGTCATTTCTATTGGAGAATATAACACCCGGTAACCGAGTGACTAGTCCGCAGAGCCTCTCAGAACACGCACCATCGTCAGGAGGCCGTCGCCCAGTAATGAGTAATCCCCCGGCCCCCGGCCCCCGTGAGGACAGGTCCGCATGCAGGATCGATTACACGACGCTTTTTTACTAAATAAATAATAATTAAAAAAAAACTAAAAAACACGCTTTATATAAAATTCAACTAAAAAATAGAAAATAAATTTAAATTAAAATAGTGTAAAAAATATATATATTTAATTTAAAAAAAAAAGCGTGGGGTGCTTTTTAAGATATTATTGAAATAATAATTCTTCTACTCATATCTGTCAGAAAAATATTTATAACTAATTACAACATGCACCCCACGCAATTTGTTACAATAAAATATATTGTTACATTATTTTCAATTTAAATTTATTAAAATTTATTTTCTATTTTTTAGTTGAATTTTATATAAAGCGTGTTTTTTAGTTTTTTTTAAACTATTATTTATTGTTCAATTTTTAGTTAAATTTAAATTTTTTCAATATTTTTTTTAATGTAGGATTGTCATCGGTCCTCGATAAACCTACAAAGCTTGAATGAAATCTGGCCGGTTAAAGTGGGTAAAAATCGCGTCTAAAGGAGTCGGTTACAAACATACATACAAGTGAAGCTAATATAAAGCGTGTAAAATCAGCCCCCTGGGGAGGTCCCACCTGTCCTCCGTGTGCTATAAAGAACACATTTGTTGACTTATTGTCGTACCTTTACCTTTCGTACACTAATGATGGCTCTGTGATTCGATCCCTACTCTCATTGCCAATCGGATATGCGACGTTCGAACATTGCACAATGCACAAACAAACATATATTTATATTGTACAAGCGGCCCGCTCCGGCTCCGCTCGGGTCTTTAACAAGAATTTTAACGACATTTGACGTTGTTTTATTTTTTTAAATAAAAGAACGTGTATTGCGGCATAACTATAATAGTCAGACATATGCTGTTGCGACGCTCTTCACTACATAGTATAAAACAAAGTCGCTTTCTCTGTCCCTATGCATATTAAATCTTTAAAACTACGCAACGGATTTTGATGCAGTTTTTTTTTATATATAGAGTGATTGAAGAGGAACGTTTATATGTATAATAACATCCATTAAATAGTGAAGAAATCAATAATAAATTACAGTTTCCGAAGCGAAACGAGGGCGGGTCGCTAGTTGTAAATAATAATGTGTTCTACAAAGTCGTAGTACATTATTTTATTCTATCATCAATAGTTTTCGCAGGGCACGCGATGTAAAGAATATTTTAGGTAATTTTTTTACACCTTGCGTTACATCATTTTAGCTTTAGTAAGGATCACTAATAATTAAAAAAAAAGAATATAACCTATGTCACTCGGGATAAGTGTAGCTTCCAAACAGTGAAATAATTTTTCAAATCGGTTCAGTAGTTTCAGAGTCTATTCATCAATACAAACAAACAAACAAATCTTTTCTCTTTATAATATTAGTATAGATTAGTATAGACTAGCGACCCGCCCTCGCTTCGCTTCGGAAACATTTATTATTAATAGCTGAGTCTCGCGACGTTACCCGCATTTATTGTCGTACAGCGGGTGACGCCACGGGGCGAAGCTAAACTAAAAAAAGCAGCCTAAGTTATTCCTTATATCATCAGCTATCTATCAGTAAAAGCCTCGTCAAAATCGGTCCAGCCGTTCCAGAGATTAGCCGGAACAAACAGACAGACAGACAAACAGACAGACAGACAAACAGACAGACAGACAAACAGACAAAAATTGTAAAAAATGTTATTTTGGTGTATGTACCGTATATATATTCATATGCATGTAGTAAAAAGTGGTTATTTCAATATTACAAACAGACATTCCAATTTTATTTATATGTATATATATGTATAGATAATATAAGTGAGCGGCTCGAAGGGATGACATTTGTTGTTACAGATATACTCCATGACGGTCCGACTGTCGGCGCTGTTCGAGGCGCTGTGGGTCCGGCTGGGCCCACGCGCCCCACGCACCCCACGCCGCGCCCCACGCACGCGCCGGCCCCCCCGCGCCCCCCGCACCAGGAACGAACACGGTACGTCCGCGAGTCACCACTCCGTCACACTCATCTGACACTAACTCAAACATTAATAGTGTTACGCGCTGAGGGTCCGCACGGGTAGGTACCTCACCTATTTCTGCCGTGAAACAGTAATGCATTTCGGTTTGAAGGGCGGGGCAGCCGTTGTAAGTATACCTGAGACCTTAGAACTTATATCCCAAGGTGAGTGGCACAGCGTGGTGGTGCCTACCCACGCGGACTCACAAGAGGTCCTACCACCAGTAATGGAGAGACCTTGGGTAAAATTGTCTGAGTATGAGTGGGTCCCCCCAGGAGAGCGGCGCGGCGAGGGCGCGGCCTCTGACTCCAGCTCCGAGCGTGACTCCTGGGACAGCGACGCGCCACTGCACAAACACCGCAAGGGTGAGTGGGCCTCGCCAGTCACGCACTCAATAACATTGTTAATACACGCCAACACCATCTGTGATCACATCATGTTCAACCATACAACTTAAAGCTTACACAGTTAAAGAGTGCCAGGACGAGGGCTCCAGGCCTCCGTCACAAGAAGTCGGCCGCTCTTGTATACAGGCGCTCGTCTAAAACATTACTGACACTGACGGCTGACACTTACATTGACAACTTTGTGACAGGCAAGGGCATCGGCAAGAAGAGCAAGCCCCCTCCCCCCGCCGCGGAGCCCCTTCCGGGGACCAGCAGCAGGCTCACGGACGACGGTACGTACGCGGCCCCGAGCGTGGCGCGCGTCATACAATGCTCACGGGTACTCACGCGTCCTTGTTTCCACAGAGGCGTACGTCCCCGAGCAGAACGGAGTCGCGAGCGGCTCGGACTCGGAGAGCGTGTACTCCAACATCGAGGTCGTGGAGGAGGAACTGGTCGAGGAGGACGTGCACCTCACCTACGACGAGGGCAGCGACCACCTCACCAGGGCCGACGGGGTGAGGCGCGGCTACACCCCCACAGGCTTAGTATACCCACCGCCGGTACAAGCTACAAACCGTCTCCGTGTTCACAGAGTGGCAGCAGGGGTAGCAGGAAACGTCGCAGGATCAGTTCGGACAGCGACCGCAGTTCGCGGCGCAGGAAGAGGAAGGAACAGCACGGCAAGCGGTATGTCTAAACGTGCACGGAGCCCCAGGGCGGCTCCCCTCACTGCATCAGTGATCATTTCTAAGGCAGAGCATAAGGACTCTTGTAACCTTGCAATAAGAACACGATAGAACTCGCTGTGGAGAGCCAAGGGGTCAGAAGGAGGACCACCGTAGGACCTCCGGGGACGGACCCAATAGACATCACAGTATTTAGTCGCAGTGCACGAGTCGATCCTTCATCATGAGCGCATCGTGTTACCGTCTCCAGGGAAGCGGACCCCGCGCGGTCCGCCAACATACGTTTTAAAATGTGACTTTAAAATTCTCCGTGACTGTACTCTGGTTTGTCGTGTGTGCCTCCGCAGGGTCCGGGAGCGGGTTGTCGCGGCGTCCAGCTCGTCGTCCTCGTGGGGGTCGGCGGAGGGGGAGGAGGGGGGCGCCGAGGGGGGACACTACGAGTCGGACCGCTCGTACCGGCCGCGGTTCGAGTCCGACGACGACGCGCCGCTGCACCTCTACCGGTAACGTGTCCGCTGCGGGGACTGAGGGGGGGGGATACACCTTGCCTTGCTCCGCGGTACATAAAAGGCTCTGTGTTCGATGAATGACAGCACTTCAACTAATTCACTAGAACGGAATATTATAAATTGAGCTTAGTCACGCTTGTTCTTTTCTCTGTCTCTTCTCTCTGTCCTCTCTCTTTATGTCAGCGTACAAACATTCACTTTGGAACGTAGGGTTTGTTTAATATTAGTCGTATCCCATTTGGGGACCCGCGATCCAAGTCAAGGTGCCGTCCTAATACAATAGAGTTAGGGACAGGGCTCCAGTGTGATGTGTGACCCCCTGCAGGCGGCGCGCGGGCGGCGCGGGCGGGGAGCAGCCCGGCACGTCGCGAGCGCAGAATGGACACGCGAGGGTAAGTGGACGCGACACTACTGCAGCGCACCCCGGGAGCCCCCCTCTACAGAGCGCCCCCTGTCCGCAGGCCTCGGGCTCTGGCGTGTCGCTGCGGTCGCGCCGGTCCCCGCGCCGCTACAACGAGGACAGCGAGGACGACTCCGCCGCCGTCATCAGCAAGCGCTCCCAGCACCACCACCGCGCCAGGACGCAGGTACCGACCCGCCCCGCACTCAGACCATACAGACGATCGAAGCGTAAACATCTGACCGGTCACTCGTTACTGTAGCCCATGGGCAACCTAAACTGTAGACTCTGCTTCAAACTTTACTGGTGGTAGGACCTCTTGAGTCCGCGCGGGTAGGTACCACCGCTCTGCCTATTTCTGCCGTGAAGCAGTAATGCGTTTCGATTTGAAGGGTGGGGCAGCCGTTGTAACTATACTTGAGACCTTAGAACTTATATCTCAAGGTGGGGGCGCATTTACGTTGTAGATGTCTATGGGCTCCAGTAACCACTTAACACCAGGTGGGCTGTGAGATCGTCCATCCATCTAAGCAATAAAAAATAAACAAAAAAAAAACCGGAACGTGTTCTAACGATCGTATAATCGATGTTCACGGGGGCTCATATTCGCTCACGCTGTGTTGTTTGTCGCAGAGCGCGGCGCCGCACGCCACGGACCACGACTACTACAACGGACACGCGTCCGACCACAGCGGGCTCGGTACGTCACTGCCACTTTACTACTCTCTGATGACTCCACTACATCCAGCGGGCACTACACCTGCTATCCCAGTTCGATTCGTTGACCCAGAGACGTCTTAATGTAAATAATAGTTCCTGAGATTTGCAGTGGGGTGTGAACTTGCCGGCGCCGCACCGGGCGGGGGGCGTTGGGGGGGGGCCCGGGGCGTGCTCGGAACGGTCACCACTCGCCGCTCTCGATATTGTAATTGTTACCGTTGTGACGTTCAGTGGTCACCGGAGACCTCAAGACGTGAGACTACAATTTTCCAACAGTACCGTGATACGGACACTAAATCCGTCCGGACCAGTAATGTAAGCACGTTGGCACAGCAGCGGTTGGCGCAGTGTCCGTGTCGTCCCGGGGCAGGGTCCGCAAGCTGACGGCCAAGGCGCGCGGATTGCTCCGGGAATAGCAGCGGCCGTCTCCCTCCTCCTGGTGGCCGCGCCGCTAGCGGGGGGGCGGGGGGGGCGCGTGACGTCAACACTCACTGATACGTGAGATTATTTCTGTTTGTCGCGGCAAACGAAACTATCTGTTCATGTGGTTATTTACTGATATTAATTCATTTCACGACACGTGAGCGCGCGTGAGCCCGCGGATGGTACACCCATACAGAACAGTAAACGCGGCTTGTAGATATTTCGTGTGTACAATGAATTTGTTGCTGTTGACGATCAAAATCAGGCGAGACACACACTTGTAATTTATAAACACAATAAGCCATTTCTTAAACGAATGTGTCCTTTAAATTGTTCTATCGAGGAGCCCGACTCGACTGTGAGCCTTGTGCCCCGGGAATAGAGTCGAGAACTGTTCGGATCTAGTATTTGGAATCTCAGACGCTCGGAGTTGTCAACGAGCGACATCCGACGTTATGGCTCCGTCGTCGACGAGAACTGTACAAGTAACTGTAAAGTAAATGAATTGTTAATTATTGTGTCGGCTGCGGCGCGGGGGTTTGGGGCGGGGGGACAGTGCGCGCGCGTGTGACGACAGTACGTCAATTCTGGAACAACGAGCTTACTGCGTCCGGTCGCACTGTGGTGCGGGGTCGTTGAACTGTGTTCTGTACTTGTGAGATCATGTAAATATAGTTTTAAGAGGAATTGTTTGTGTGTCTGTCTGTGTGTGTGCGACGTAGAGTATCACACCGAGCTACGAATAAATATATTTTGTAAAATAAAGTAGTTTTATTTGTCGTCGAGCGTCGGCTGCTGCGGTATATGTCTTAAGTACTTAGGGCGAACCTGAAGTAACCTCTCAAGGCTATCAGCATAGCAAAAAAAAAAGAAAAAATAGTAACCTACATGGGAAAGATTTTTTGGACATTTTTTGGATACACGTTCATACAGTGTAATCCATACAGTTGGGAAACGAATTAAGTAGTGTCGGCGGGCGGCGCGGACCTCGGGCCCCCAAACCCGTGCAGTTTGCGCACTCAGACAATAATAATAATAATAATAATTTATTTACTACCTAAACTCTTAAATGATGACTTAATCATGACCTAGAATCAGCTGGCATCAACAATATAATATTAACCAATGATCCTCACACAAGACATAGCCTGTATCGTGAGGACCAAAATACGATTTATTATGTATATAATCGACCTCAAAACGACATCACTATTGTTAATAATTATTACACTAAAAAACATGCGTTACAGGATATGACATATAATAAAAAAATTGAGTAATAAAATAACACATCAAATAATATAAGACATATGTGGGGAGCGTAGGCATAAACAAATATAAAATAAATTTATAGGAAAAAATAAACAAAAAGATACAAAACTAATAAATCTAGTGCTATTTTTTGTTTTTAAGTTCTCTGTGTCCGTATAGTTCAATGTTAACAACCATTTTTTCATTAGTGGTTTAGCTTGCCTAATCGTTTTGTGTTTTAGGCTTAGAATAATTACACATAGAAACCGAGTCCGCCTTCGTAAAGTGAGGCAACTCAAACCTAGCCATATTTTGGCTAAGATCGGAAAAACACAAGAAAGATAGTAACATTACATTTCACGGGTAAGTAATGCGTTTGAACGTATATTTTTACGTAAAACATTCATCAAAATGAAAAATAAATTTCAATAATTTGTAATGCCATAGTTTATGAATATGTTGCCAACACGGGGAAATACTCTCACACGTTTTGTTGTTTAATTAAAAGTGAAATACGTCTCAATTAGGTAATTAAAAGCGCTTTTTTTTATTAATTGATTAATAAAGAAACTGAGACAAAAACACAACAAGCTCGCATACTTATAATAATAATATGTAATTTTATGTTTTGGTTTGGTTTTAGGTTTCCTTCCTATCATCAAAGCGACAATTGTTCAGAAAACAGTTGCAGCTGTTACAAGGGTACTGAAATAAATAATTATACTTGTTATTTGTTTTTTGAAGTGAAACTTCCTTATCGGCGTTGGAAAAAAATTTACCGTCACATTTTTCGGTTACGCGTCACATTTTTCTGTTACGCGCCATCTTTTTCTTGCCCCTACCACGGTTGGTTCAGACGAAGAGTACTTTCACTTTCTCCAACGGAGTAGGGATAGCATTAATGTTTCACTTCTTACGTGTGTACACTAGTACACGCACACATTTTTTCTTTCTCATAAGTGTTCTCACCTCGATCACTCTAAGATCCGTATCTATTTATAGACAAGTTATAACTTGGAACATGACTTTTCTCTACAATTCTGGCTCTTTATTTGTTTGAGTATAAAATATTTTCTTAGGTCATTCCTTAAGCAAAAGTAACTACTTTGCTTGACTACGGATACAGACGTAAACTAGAACGCTTCTAAGTGAATTAGAATATTCGCGTGTTTTTTGTAAGTTACACTATTATTAAATAAAAAACCGCCTTATAAAAAATGCCACCAAAAATTAATTAATAATAGCTGTACACCAAATAACGTAAGTATTTTGAAGTAGGTCGTGTGGTGGCGGGTTTAAACAAAAAATTGTATACAAGTTTTATTTTCATCATGCAGGCAATATTCGTGTATTCTGGTAAATAAGTACGTTAGATTATTTAGGATTTTAACAAAACTGGTCACTACCGAGCAGTTTCGATAGACGAATTGCACTTATATTTAACTCCTAATCGTTTAGGGGATCTATGGGCCTTGTCATCAGTTCAGCAGTAATAATTGATGAGTTCCAAATAAATAAAAGGTGTAATCTAATAATCACATTTGTTCTGTGATCACAAGTAATAGTTTCAACTTCCCTGTTTTTAGAGAAATTGGCAACATTATTTTTTTCACTGTGTGCGTTTCGTCGAGCGTACGTACAAGTACCTTACGCACACACAGATTATATTCTTGCCTCGCTTTTGACAGACCGCTTTGAAGAGAACTGTCGTTCTATGTGTAATTATTCTAAGGTTTTAGGTTAGACGTTGAGGGCGAACGCGTCCGTGTACGTACCTACATCGCGGGAACGTCTTGCGAAACTCTCTATTTACGTTATTATAATGATGCACACTTGTTCTGCGTGCGGATATGTTTCGGCAGCAAAATTGAGTATTTAAGTCGACGTCGTCTTAAACACGTCAATACAGATCCTCCCGATCCATTAACGATGCTCTTAGGTACCTCAAGCACCGGTCACCGTCCTCGTCGAACCCGTCGCTTGCGACGAAGGGCTCGACGAGTGACTAACCCACAGACACAGCCCATTGAGTTTCTCGCCAGATCTTCTCAGTGGGTCGCGTTTCCGTTCCGATTCTCTCAGGTTGAGCCGGTGAGCTCACCTATCAGAGCGTAACTGACCTAGCCTCCTAGGCTACCAGCAAATAGTTAGGTAACGAAAACAGTACCCAGTATAGATAACTATAAAGGGACGGCTTCTCATTGTGCTAAGTTGACGTCACACCTCACCGCGCTTGCAGTGCATATCGGAACATAGCCGAAGTGTGGTATTTTAAGGCGCTGTTTTTAATATCTCTCCACACGCTACTGTGGCGCCAGCTTAGCTTCCTTTCAGCCGGCACTTTTTAATACACTGAGATGGTACTACATACTTAGTTCCACCCTTCATATACAGTAAGTAAGTAGTACCAGGTGAGATGCCAGCTCGTTCACCCTGTTAATGCTTTGGGGAAATAGGACGAAGGGCAAATCTTCAGCCGAGCGGACTAAATTACTCAGTAGAGCGATGGTCAAAATCCAAACTTTTATTTAAGGAAAATAATGAAAAATTTCGTTTGCATAATTCATGCATCTGTTGTATTATATGGTAGTTTTCCAATTACAGCACAAGAGCGCATTATGCGGCATAATGCTCAACTAAGCTTCAGCATAATTTGGCATTGTGCGTCACTGAGTCGCATTATGCTCTGTAATTGGAAAACTACCTATGATAACTACCGTCACAACGCTAAAAGTTGAAATTGTTCTGAAAATCCTGATGCTACCACCGAGAATACAATTTTTGCAAACCGTAAATCCAATGGACTCCGCAGTGACAGAAACTGCCCGAGCCACAGTGCCCGGTATGATCATGAAGTTTTGCAATCGATGTGTGGTAAGTTGAAAAGTGACAAGTTCTTTATTTTTTATGCATAACTGTGGTGTAAAAATAAATTGTTTGTATTTTTGAATATATAATGTGGCCTAAACATAGAACGGCGTGCTTAATATCTAAGTGAAATAAAGTATCTAAACTGGTCTGGTAATTTAAATAAACTAACGTTACTGAAAATCAAATAAGCTAAAAGGTCAGGTAGCCAGTAGCCGTCAGCCTAGCCGTCGCAAACAAAACACGTCATAGAATTAAACAAAAGTAAAAAATCGCAATTGAAAATTATCGAAATCTAACTTTTTCATTGATACAAAAAAAAGTGTAAATTTAATTAGATAGTAATTTATAGTCTAGTCCATTCAATGTACAAATTAATGATTTAAAAATAAAACTAGTTTAGATAAAATCATTAATAACGTGGATCTACAAACGGAAACCGTGGGTGTGAAATTAAAGTTTTAAAATATTGAATTCTGTAGTTCAATACCTACCAGGAATCTTTAAGCATGGCATCGCTGGTTCCTGAAGAAGAGGAGATGGGCATATTAGAACAGTACGCTAAGTACAATCCCGTAACATTTCGTAAGTTGATGTTATCCAAATCTTGATAGCAATAAAGACGTTTCTAGAAAAACTTGGTGCATAGAACTGTGTCGAGCCATCTTCAAAGCCAACCACTCCTAGTTTGTCATTAATAAACGCAACATCCTGAACACAAGTTCTTAAAACACCATCAAACAACACTGGCTGAGATTGTGAAATTGTCAATAGACTTTAATTATTTAAAGCACTTCAGCACTGTCTGGCGAAGACATATAAAATCCATTAAGTTACAGAAAATGCAGTCATTATCTTATTACTGTTGATATTTTGTCGTAATACATAGTTAAATGCATATGCAATAACATTTCAGTGTTACAATTCGTAGCTGCGTATGGTTGGTATGTGGTAGGAGCTATTGGATTGGCGGTGCTAGTCTACAAAAAGTTGAAGCCTGCATTTGACAAATACAACCTGATTCAACAGGATGCAGACCATCATAAAGGTACATTATATTGTTGTTTTTTTTTTTATTGCCTTTGTAGGCAGACGGGCATACGGCCCACCTGATGGTGAGTGGTTACCGTCGCCCATGGACTTCAGCAATGCCAGGGGCAGAGCCAAGCCCTTACCGCTTAATACTCTCCACAAGCCTCATTTGAAGAGGGACATATCATAGCGCTAATGTCTATAGTCGGATTTTTAATTAGACGAAGCCAGCTGACAGTAGCTAATGTCACTTTGTGAAATAATGTTGCTATATTTAAAGTAATAGTGATGCCTTCAGTTCTCGTTCAATCACATGAATGAACAATGAGTGTGAAGAGTTAATCATTAATTTCAAACTATAAAAGAATATTATTTATATTTTACAATAAAATTGTATTAAAGTGCTCCAATATATGTTACTAGTAGTATGTAACTACAATCAGTTTTTTTATTTTCATTACATACCTATAATTGTTATATTTTATACATCTATAGTTTCAACTATATGATGTATTGGAAATAGGACAGTCTTACAAGCTTCCTCGCAATGTTTTTCTTAATGTTTAAAACATTCGGTATTCAGTACAGGTAGATACTATAGGAACATAATATTTCATCGAAAACTCGTTGGTATGTACAAAGCACGCCTAAAATTCGAACCCCGTACCCGATATCGGCAATTCGGCACACCAACGGCAATTCGGCACACCACTAGACAATCGAGGCAATTTCATTAATTCAGGAGTTTTTTCAATCGTTCACTTTGTCACAACACTATTTTTATTTCATCAAAAACTGACAACACAGCAAACGTCAGTTGACTTCGTCTAATAAAAAATCCGACTATAGATGTCAACTCTTCACACTATGAATGGTAGGTGGCATTACAGGCTAAGCCAGTAGTGCAGCCAGTCTGTGGTCTACTGCAGAGCAGCCTCCTTAAATCCTGTCTGAAGAGGAATACGTCATAGGATGAAGGATCACAAAAGTAAAATTCATTCCAAAGTTTGATGCTAAAGAAATGAAAAAGCTTTTGTAAACTGTTTGCACATTTTTTTGGTAGATTAGTTAGCTGGGATGAACTTCACAACAGCGAGGAGTGGTGTAATGATAAAAATGACACAATTTAAATACTAGGGATAAGAATAACAATTAACATTTTGGTAAAGGACACAATACTGTAATCCTCTTATTGTGGCCGCCTTAAATGACACACTCGACCCAGACTTTGAGGAACACACAGCCACTGTTGACCTACATTTCTCATTTCGGTTCCTCCCAATCTACTTTTAGTGCCTTTAGGTACTTCAAGCAGTAGTCAACGCTCTCACAAGTGAAATGCAACCTAGCCTATAGACAGAAACCACTGAGTTTCTCACCAGATCTTCTCATTAGGTCATAAATTCGATCTGGTGGTAGATTCAGCAAAGCTCTGCCCTTGCTAGGGTAGATGTGAGCAACCTGACTGACATGAGTCCCATAGACTCACCCAACAAAAACGTTGAAGCCAGAATAGCCCTCTTGATGCCACAGACTTGTGTGCAAAAAATAACAATGAACAGAATGATAATCTTTTCAATTCTAAGGGTTTTGTTGTAGTCATAATTCTTCGATGACTCATAGGCTTTGAGAATAAATGATCAAATCTCCTCTGGAGTGTGTACTTAAGCTTAAGTCATAATGTTCATCGGACTTTGTGATTGCTGTTTATTATAACACATTCTAATTGTATAGATCCGGACCGGGAACTGTCCCGCATGGAAGCAATCCAACGAGCTAGAGAAAAACAACAGCAGCTATTAGAGCAAGCATCGCAGCGAGCACTTGAAGCTCAAAAAGAGGTACTTTTATTATACATTATAACATTGTCACGCAAAATGTATGTTTGTTGCTTTGTCTACATGATTTTACTGTACATTACACACTGCACACTGTTGGCACACCCACAAGGAGTCAACTTGATAGAACAAAACATAGTTCTCGTGCGAGACTAAACTAAAATGAACATTTAATTCACAGACGTTCGAATATCGTCGTGGCCTAAAGGCTAAGACGTCCGGTGCGTTCGTATGTAGCGATGCACCGGTGTTCGAATCCCGCAGGCAGGTACCGATTTTTCTAATGAAATACGCACTTAACAAACGTTCACGATTGACTTCTGCAGTGAAGGAATAACATCGTGTAATAAAAATCAAACCCGCAAAATTATAATTTGCGTAATTACTAGTGGTAGGACTTCAAATCAAATCAAAACTAATCAATCTTCTTGAGAATCCGCGCTGGTAGGTACCACCGCCCGGCCTATTTCTGCCGTGAAGCAGTAATACATTTCGGTTTGAAGGGCTGAGCAGCCGTTGTAACTATACCTGAAACCTTACAACTCATATCTCAAAATGGGTGGCGACATTTAAGGCTTCGTCAAACAGAAGGCGTAATTAGCGCGCGTCAGAGCGCTAAACAGAGCCCCAGCGCTATAGCGCTTATAGCGCTGGGGCTCTGTATGACGCTATGTTACCATAGTAGTACAAAACATCTCGACGTCATAGCGTAGCGCTCTGACGCGCGCTAATTACGCGTTCTGTTTGACGAAGCCTTTACATTGTAGATGTCCATGGGCTCCGATAACCACTTAAGATCACATGGACCGTGAGCTCGTCCATTCATCAAAGCAATAAAAAAAAGATTACTATTATTTCTTCTTCTTTAGAAAAGGTTGAAATTGAAACAAGTGGTGAATGTGGTCAAATTAATGTCATCAAAATTAAAGTTCTTCAATAATTTTTACTCAAAGAGATGAAATAAAATATCTAAAAGAACATGGAAATTATAATATTAAGTGAATGTAAATAAATAACCCAATAAAGGGATGAAATATAATATCTAAATGAACATGGAAATTCCTCAGTAAATGTTATTAAATAATAAAAAGTAGTACATAATCACTATTTAAATAATTTTGGGTCACATTTATCTTTAATATTGAATGTTATGTCTGTGTTTTAATAATAAATTTAATTATAAATGAATAGCAAACTACTCAATGTCTATGAAAGTCGTTTCTTTAGTTCATTACCATAGCTTTACTCGTGAAGCTTCAAGCTCTACTCTGTTCTTTACAGCGTGAAGAACGCAAGAGAGCAGAGAGGGCAGAAGCACTGGAGAAGTATGGGGCAGCAGTCACCGGCAGGAAGCTTGGTGGCTCCGATGATGGTGAGACACTTGTCTATATATATAAAAATGAATTGCTGTTCGTTAGTCTCGCTAAAACTCGAGAACGTCTGGACCGATTTGGCTAATTTTGGTCTAGAACTATTTGTGAAGTCCAGATAAGGTTTAAAAGGTAGATAAATATGAATACGCTCGGAATTAAATAAAAAATTACAATTTTGTTTTTCCTTTGACGTGTCCTCCGTCGGACGGATTCCTTTTGTCTGTTTTAAGTTTATTTTATACAAAAGTTTAGGTCTTTTATTTATCGACTGAGGCACTACGAAGGTTAGCTAGTATATTAATAGAAAAAAGAGGGCGGTTATTGTCTATTGCTTTACATGACCTGTTGTCACTGACTGACACGAATGTTTCCAGGCTACCTTCCTCTCAGTGGAGGAGCTTCAGCCTCCACCTATCGACCCCCGAAGAAATCGAAATGTTCCGGAGGAGGATGCGGGAAATAAATATAATATCGTCCAACATCACGTAGCCGAAGCGCAAGCAAACTACTTGTCGAAGTGAACCAGGGGGGGAGGGGGGAATAGTCACGCTACAACCACTACTTCATTGCCGTTTCGGTGCCGGGAGGGCTCACTATATAGAATGGATATACATATCGACGCTTGAAAGGCAAACGTGACTAAGCCACAATAACTGCTTTGTACATAAATGAGTCGTCTATTATCAAAGGTGGCAATCTGTGCATTTGGACAAAAAAATGTTATCGATATGTCAATACAGATTGATTTGAATATAATCGTCTCCTTCAAAGAATACGGTTCAAAACCTGCATTAAATAAAGGTTAATAGTTAACCTGTTATTTATCTAAGATGTCGTTCCGAAGAGTTTTGTGACTGCCAATGGAATACAAAGTCAAAAATTCGTTTTTCTGATTTACCAATATTGTTCAAAAGTCAGATTGCCGGCTTTGATAATAGACGACTCAAATGACAGGCAATAACCAATCGATGCGCAAAAAAAAAAAAATTTTTCTAGGTCTATTAAAATCATTTCAATCCTACAGCTAGATTCGTTAAATATATTTTTTTTAGGTATTTCAACTTTCAATTAGTCTACTGTAAAGTTCACGCATTGTCGCTTAGTCACGTTTGCCTTTCAAGCGTCGATGTTTAAAAATCTGGGTTTTCTTTTCTTTAACAATGTCTGTATGTACTAAAGTAATTCGGAACTATTATATAATAAAATTAATAGTAAAAACAGGGTGTTTTTGTTGATGCAAACAGTCACCGAGGAGTCAGTCGTGCCGCGTGGAGCAGGACCCTCTGTGGTCTGCAAGTGCAGTAATCCGTCCCTTCGTTATAGGGACGCTGCAAGATGTCCCTATGCCGTTGATGCTTGAGACACAGGATCAGTGCGCTGGGTCTCCGGATGCTCTGTATGATGGTAGAGCAGCTCTGTAACGCCTCCAACCCGAACTAGTGTGTTAAAAAGTAAATTTAATTGACATTAATACGTTGCAACAGCTAGGTAGGACTCAGACAACGAAATACGCAAATATACTTTTAAAATAATACTTTAATTATTGGAATAAAATAAAATTTTATATTAACATTTTCGACAAGTTGGGAGAAAAAATATAATTTAATGCTTTTCTTTGACAAATTTACTTTAAAAGCTTACTAGCGCCATCTAGTAACAAGACACATTATTCAAAACCTAGAACGAGTTGAATATTTCAAAAGCTGGATAATAGATGGCGTTACTATGTCGTAATTCAGACCTTCAACAAGATGTCTCAATCATATTTCATCATTCTGCCTATCTACGCCGCGAAGCAGTACATAATATCGTCTTCTCACATTAAAACTGTATAATCTCAAAACTTTCAAATTTTACAGCAAATTTTTTTCAGGTTTAACATGTGATATTTTTAATATTAATCATCTTTGCAACATTTATTTTTTATTTTGTACTAGTTACATTATCTGTATTTTAAAGTAAGTTAAAATTATGAATTAATTTTGATAATAGTAGACAAAACACAGGTAAACTAAAAAAAATAATTAAACTATGCTCTTTTGACAGTATTTATTAGAGAAATACTGGTGGTACCAAATGATTCCGCATATTAACTCAATTTCGAATATTTTTTGGAAATTGTACACTTTTAATACGAAAAGACGATATGCCATCCTATTCGATGGATGAAACAGCCGTTATTTAACACAATGAAGACTTACACCCGTATCTTTAGTCGTTCACACGAGCCTAACTCGACTCGACCCAACCTCCAACGCGCGTTTTGGTACGGGCATAAGCATACCAAAACGCGCGTTGGAGGTTGAGTCGAGTTGAGTTAAGCACGTGTATTTTTTTTTTTTTTTTTTTCCTACCTATGCTGATAACCTTGAGAGGCTATTTCAGCTTCGCCCTAACGTTTGTAGGTGAGCTCGCGGGGCTCAACCCGAGAGTTGCTAACACTGACCCTAGCAAGAGCAGTGCTTCGCAGAATCTACCACCGGATCGGAAACGCGACCCACTGAGAAGATCCGGCGAGAAACTCAGTGGGCTGTGTCTATGGGTTAGTTCGCTCGTCGAGCCCTTCGTCGCAAGCGACGGGTTCGACGAGGACGGTGACCGGAGTTCGTGTAAACGACTAAAGATACGGGTGTTAGAGCTCTGGTGCAGTGTTACGGCTCACAACCCTGCGCCGGAGGGTACGCGCGCGTCCGTCCTGTAGCGCACGAGACAAGAACTTGCACAAAACTTAAATATTAGTTAGGGCTCAAGACAGACCGACAGTTGACGTCTCTTTTTGTTCGTAATGTGGTTTTATTGCTCAATCCCAATGATCCTGCGCGGCGTGATGAGAGGACACGCTGCGCTGACGTAACATTACGGTAAGGACGAGGGGAATAACAATGTAGCTTTATTGCCTTCAGAGGCAAAACAAGTTGTTGCCTCGCTGATATTAAGTAATGACCGACCGAAGGAAGATCTTCCAACTTTTTTTCTATATTCCTACCTAAGCTGAGAGCCTTGAGAGGCTAATTCAGCGTAACCTTAACTACCCAATGCTGTTTTATTTTTATTTTTTCCTACCTAAGCTGGTAGCCTTGAATGGCTATTTCAGCGTAACCTTAACTAGTACGTGAGCTCACGGGGCTCAAACCGGAGTGATGCTAACATTAACCCTAGCAAGGATAGTGCTTCGCAGAATCTGCCACCGGATCGGAAACTCTGTGCCTATGGGTTAATAGAACGGTGACCGGTGCTTGAGGTACCTAAAAGCACCGTTAGTGGATCGGGAGGATCCGAAATGACGTGTTTGGGGCGACGTCGACTGCTTTCCATTCTGTCCGCAGGATCGGGAATGTAGTTACCGGCGGCCACGATGAGAGGGTTCTCGTGTCGCGCATCGGTGCCGACTGTAGATACTTACTGATGGACTCCAGTCCAGGAGTGGGCACCCAGTATGTGTCGGCCTCACGCGGCCGGCTCCGGCAACACGGAGCGCTCGTCGGGAGACAAACTATGACATTATATAATTAAACAATTTCATCTTAAAGTGCGACCGTCAGCGAAAGAGAGACAGAGAGATGTCGTAACGGCGTTACGCAACAAACCGAAGCCCCTCACTGAAATCTATTGATTGACTAATTATATTGAACATTCGGTGCAACCGGTAGCTTCGTGACGAATTATCTAGAAAGTTTCAAACTTTATCTTTTTTCACGGTTTTCAATAGAGTTATTTTTTATTTTCATTTCGTTTTGTATTGGCGCTTCGTCAACAAACCAGTTAGGGTTCCGGCGAGCAACACCGCTGTTAGCAACTTGGACCACGTGCGATAAGCAACAACAACAAGACAAGAAGGGTCGTCGTACCCCCTTTCGGGGGCACGGAACGGGCCTCGGGGCAAACCCCACTGCCCGGAACGAAGCTCCCTGCCACACAGGGCAGGGGTGAAGTGTTGCAAGACGGGATTAGGGGGGCTGTTCGTATGCGCGTTCGGCGCACTCCACATCGACAAAAATATATACATAAACATAATACGATGGGCTTGATTTTAAGCGACGGCTTGATGCCCGCGGAGGAGTCACCCCGGCGCCTGCTGCTGTCCTCTGCTTGATAATATTTTTTTTTTTTTTTTTTTTTTTTTTTTTTTTTTTTTTTTTTTTTTTTTTTTTTTTTTTTTTTTTTTTTTCCTAACTACTAACTATAACTAACTAAAACTAAACTACAATACTAACTATTAACTACTACTATTTACAATATATACAAAGCGGGACAACAGTCAGCACCGTGGGGCCCGCCACCGGCCCCATGCCGCGGCCCCACCTCTACAAGTCAGAGGGGGAGCCGCGGCACTAGTTTGGCGCTCACCCGCTAAGGGCTCCCCAGAAGGGGAAGACCGTCGCGGGGAGGGACCGACGTAAGTCACTCCCCTTAAGGGGGAGTGGTCCACCCAAACGGGCGGTAGAAATGGGTCCCCATAGGGGGGCACCCCAACAGTGTGGGGGGAGATGAAGAGTGTGGACAGCTCAGTCCCATGGGGGCACTCATTATGAGCACTCCCATATCACTCCGGTTAAGCCGACTATCTTACCATAGCCGGGGGTTCCAGTAGCTCCCTTGGTAGCGCCTGACCATCAGGTGGTCTGGCGTGCAAGGGAGCTATATTGTGGAGATGTTCGTGGGGTCCACCGTCAGCCCGCTCGTACATATTACGAGCTAGCCTCCGAATGAACTCCTCGAGCGACTCCACATCTAGATCCCGGGCGATTACGTCATTTCTGACGTAACGCCCTGCTCCGACTATCGTGCGAAGAGCCAGATTCTGCTGGGCCTGTAACTTCACCCGCATGATCTGCGGGATGAGGTGATACCAGGCCGCAGCTGCGTACGTGATACGGGAACGGACATACGTCTTGTAAATGCCGAGTCTAGTCCTGGTCGGCAACCTGGAAGCCAACACCGGCCGGAGGAGAAACCTCGCATAGCGGGCGGCCGCCAACGCCGACTTGGCGTGGGCGGTCATCCTCAAACTCCGGTCGATATTGACTCCCAGGTATCGGACACTGGGCCTAAACTCGACATTGACTCCACGGAGACTGAGCTGTCCTGGGACGGCTCTTGTGCGGACCGGACCGAAGAGGATAGCCGCGGTCTTCCCCACATTGACCGCGACCCTCCATCGGTCCAGCCACTGGGGCAGTAGGTCCAACAGCCTCTGCATCCTCGAAATGGCCGCAGAGGGGAAATTAGAGGACGAGAAGTAGGCGCTGTCGTCGGCAAACAGCGCCAACTTCACGTCGGCTTCCCACGCTTGGAGGTTGCCCTCAAGCGTGGGAATGTCGTTGGTGTAGAGAGCGTAGAGGACTGGTGCCAGGACGCTTCCCTGGGGAACTCCGGCCGTGACTGGGCGCACCGACGACTTTGCGCCCTCGACCGCGACAAGGAAGGATCTTCCCTCCAGGTACGACCCCAGCAGTCGCACATAGGCTGCGATAAGCGAACGCAGATGTGTGAAGACAGCGCGTACCAGACGAATGATATCAAATCAGGACCACCCCAGGGAGCCCCGCTGACGACGACTCGAGCCCCCCCCCGGGACCTAACAGTCCGACAGCTTCTTTGAGAATAATCTGAGCGGTGCACACGAGGGCGTCGCGGTGTAAACACTTGGGGGTCACAGCACCCTCCCACCGGTCACATTAAGAGGCGATGGTAAGCTAGAAATAGGGAAGGAGAAGATGGTTGAGCTGCGGCGGAATCAGCGGTTGCGGCGGTAGCGCTCTAATGTACACAATACATTATGATAATACGGAACCTTATTACTGAATGTTGTTTTCCCGCGGTGATATCGTTTAGAAAGCTAAGTGTCGCGGCCGTGACGGGCGACTTGCGACACAAATCGATCGCGAAAAAATCTCTGCAGGTTGATTGAACTAACATCTGGCTGAGCCGAAACTGCGTGGTTCTATGGCTTCACCTCACTTGTATTCAATTAATAGTTTTATTTATTTATCGCAAAAATGTGAATTCCAATCAAATTGAATTGAACTCCATCATCGGCATTACCCACTAGACGTGACCGTCGACACACAGATACACACACATACACTAAGTTAAGTGCTTATTATTTGTACTCATCTATACTAATATATAATTCTACAGTGGTTTTTACGGATGTTCCGTTATAACTACTGAACCGTGCATCCGATTGACTTGAAACTTGGTATCCATGTAGAAAATACATGTACTTAATGCATAGGCTAATATTTATATGAGTGTTGGACTCCCTACACCAGTTGCGGGGGCGTTAATGATTAGAATCTTTATGGAGGTGAGAAATAATGTTAATTTTAAATGCCCAGCGAAGCGGAAGGGTTAAAAAGCTAGTTTACTTATATTTCCCTCCTTCCTCCCTCCAATGAAGCCGAGGTACAACTAATTGTCATGACCAATAATTACTTACGAAGAATCTCATTCATTGTCGTAAGTGGCTGCCACCAGCATCACCTCCTAGTTCTTACCGGCAGACAGCGGAGCGTGAATCGACCCCGGGACGTCAGACGCGGAGTGGTGTTACAGATCAAATCAGCGAGCTTTTAACGTTCTCGATAACGTAAAAGTTAACTCAAATTTGTATGGAGTTGGATCGTTTGCCTACGTTTGCCGCTAGGGGCGCTGTTCCAACTGCATACGAATTTGAGTTAACTTTTACGCTATCGAAAACGTTAAAAGCTCGCACTAAGCACACTGTATTAATGACTCTGCATACCGTTGGCAGGACGCAGGACCCCGGTATATTTTTTCTGCTTAAATGGTGGACGAGCTCACAGCCCACCTGGTGTTAAGTGGTTACTGGAGCCCATAGACATCTACAACGTAAATGCGCTTTTTTTTCCTACCTAAGCTGATAGCCTTGAGAGGCTATATCAGCGGAACCTTAACTAGTAGGTGAGCTCACGGGGTTCAAACCTGATGTCGTTGCTAATACGAACCCTAGCAAGAGCCGTGCTTCGCAGAATCTACCACCGAATCGGAAACGCGACCCACTGAGAAGATCCGGCGAGAAACTCAGTGGGCTGTATCTGTGGGTTAATTTACTCGTCGAGCCCTTCGTAGCAAGCGACGGGTTCGACGAGAACGATGACCGGTGTAAATGCGCAACCCAACTTGAGATATAAGTACTAAGGTCTCAGTATAGTTACAGTGCAGTATAGGTACGTGAACATTTGTTAAGTACGTATTTCATTAGAAAAATTGGTAGCCGCCTGCGGGATTCGAACACCGTTGCATCGATAAATACGAATCCACCGGACGTCTTATCCTTTAGGCCACGACGACTAAGATGCCGAAGACCGGGCTAAGTGGAGGAGCTTAAGTTGGAAAGAGGACCCTTTCAGGGTCTAGTGCCAGGGCACTTGACCTGGAAAACTCTAGGAAGAAGAAGAAGAAGATTGGTGGCAGAGTGGGGGAGGGAGTGGGGGTAGGGAAGACTGGTGACGTAGTATTGCAGGTTCAACGTGGCGAAATTATATAGTGGCGTCCATGTGTTCTTGTAACCACTTAGCATCAGGCGGGCCATCAGCCCATACATCCACTAGTGTAATAGATAAACACGTCCGTGATCCGACCGGCAGGTCTCGTGCGATGGCCTCTGGAACCCAACCCTCACTAGTGAGTGACCAGTGACTGACTAGTCGAAGAATTAAAAGAAAAATGTTTGTGCAAAAAAAATGGTGCCCGTATGTAATGACCGTAACTATATTTTTCGAAAATATAAAAAACTATCAATTGAGTTCCTTTTTAAATCAAAAATTTATTTAAATTGTATTCTATTTATGATTTAAAAAAATGTTTTAGAATTGTAGCAGTTAGACAGTTCTGCAGTAAGCAGTAATTCATAAAAAGGGTCATTTATTGTAAGGACATCTCTGTACATTTACGGTACAGTTCTATTCAATATGATTAACAAGTTAAACTAATATTGTAACTGTTAAATTATTATTTGAAATTTAAACAGAGACACTAGAATCATTTAATATGTTATTAAAAACGATTATTGCACAGTTGATTAGCTGTCAGAGCTGTCAACGACTTGAGTACATCGCGATACGGACGTAAACTCATCTGTGATGTTATAATTACATCGGCCGCCTCATGGCTGTTTCTGAAACAACTCGCTCCTATAAATTTTGCGTCCAATTCGAAGCTCTGATGACACCATAAAAGATATACCCAACTAGGTAGCAAAATGATTAGAACGCCTTCATTACAATTGTGTTAATGAATCAAATTCGGCAACAGGGAGGCGGGTCGGTCGGGAAATAAGCGATTTCGTACCGCCGCATTTATAAGGTAATAAATAATCTAGATAGCAAGGAACCAGTTCTAGTGTGCGTTCTAAAACAGAGGTCAAGTAAAAAATATAACAACAATAGTGCGTTTAAATCGAGACAGTGGCTTAGCCGCGAAGCCCTATAGCGGAGGGGCTCGACGACCTATTTCTTTTTCAGCTTCTCGTCTGCCATTAGACAGAGAGGTGGAATAAAAAGCCTGTCGTGACGTCACGGGGCGGGAGGTGCAAGGGGGGCGGCGCAGCGCCTCGCGGCCAGTACACGGCCGGACGCCGAACTGCGCAGACAGGCCCACGATGCGCGCTCGGTGAAATAAATAATTCGCGATGTTGTTCGAAAGCCCCAACGCTAAACTGTTCCCGGCCTTCAACATACCTCCACCCGTCAGGCTCAGGTGAGCTCCCAGTGCGCCAGAACGACGAGGCGGCTGCTCGATCACGCCGGCCGTCGATACTACGATCTCTTTGGTTTTTTTTCGAGCGCTCTCCATAGTGGATCATTCGACGTTACCATGAATCGATTATTTGTGTTGAGATGTTTGTATGATTGACGACGTGCGTCGAGTGACCGGCTCGGCTCGAAGGCGAGACGTCGGGACATCGTGAACTATGTTAGAGCAACCTTTTTGCCACAAAAGCGATCGATTTTTCGTCTGTCACTTGTTTAAGGTTATGTGCGATTTGAAAATCGATTACATCTTGTCGGCTCACGGAGCCCGGTGACTGTCTCACGCGATAGAAACGTGTCCATTGACCAGTCGATTCAACAGTTCCTTCCGAGTGAGCCGAGACGATGAAACATTTCATCACAACCGCCCGTGCACTCGAGCATAACAACGAATTGACAAAAACAATGAGCAGTAGCTGTAATGACTTCATAAAACATTTCAATAATACCTACAAAATCAAAGTATCTCAGACCTGCATTAAAATATTAAAAATGTTGATAAATCTGTATTTTCAAATCGCAGTAATTAACTTTGAATAAATAAACTACTTCGCACTAATAAGTAGACATGAAAATGGTAGTGGCGTTCAAAACAAAAACATTAAAAATTAGTGGTTAAACACGGACTGTTCGGTTTGATTCGCGGCGACTTACATTCGGTGCGTAGTTCGAGATCTCAATCGTATAGATTTATATTCGTTCCTCAAGCCACGGTTATGTACTGCTTCCTATTTATACATCTGTACTACACCTCTACTCTGGTTCCTGTTGAATCTTTCTACTGGTCCCGAATATGTTTTGCTTCACAAGGTTAGTTCCACAGAGGAAGACATTCGAAACGATTTTTTCTCCTTCTCAATAGCTAATAGTTGCAGTTTTTAAAATCGTCCCGTGGGGCACGACCCGTGCCCTGAGATGTTTCTATAGCAATATGAGTGAGTGATGTGAGTAGCGCGGGCGTGCTGTAGGCGCACCACAACGCGATGCATTCCACAGAGTATTAAAGACACATTAACTATTAATTGTCATTTATCAATGAGCTTACCTTTGATGATTTCATTTCATATTCTTATTGAACTGCCATTTGCAATCGCCGCTGCGACGGTTGCTACCGGAGATCGAACTAATCTGAGTATCACATCACCACACGTAGTCGATGTATTTTCTGTATTTCCTTTTGTTTACATTTAAAAAAATATTCAGATTTTTCGGAATAAAAAATATGCTTTAGAACAAAATTAAAATTACAACCGGAAGTCAAAAAACGCCTATGGACAAAATTACTAAATTTTCAAGTTATCGTACTTTGGTCACTCGACGTAGATTTTAATGTTTTAATAATGTTTCGATGATTTTTTCTAAGAATGTTTTGCGTCTATTTAACTCAATATTGACGAATTACATATTTAATATCAATGGTGTTAACGGTGGCCGCGCGTTGCCCCGACTCTTATCCAGTACCGCAATGAGCCACGCGGGCGGCGGTGCTCATGGCTACTCATTAAAACAAGTATCCTTCACTACGAGTGAAAGAAGAAAAAAGCCTACTGCTAAAATCCTGTGACTCGTTTGTTATAATACGCTTTTATTAGCTTCAGACGTATGTATGTTTGTAACGGAATGTTTGAACATGATTATGACCCCCTTCAAAACGTCGGATTAATTCAAAATTTGGTATACTTATTAAGGACCGATGACAATTGCATATTAAACAAAAAATGTAAAACTTTGGGGTTCAACAAAAAAATTAAAAATAAATAATAGTTTAAAAAAACTAACAAAATACGCTTTTATAGAAAATCCAACTAAAAATAGATAAAAAATAGATTTATTACAATAAGATCATTTTTTTTAGACTATTTTTAATTCAAATTTATTAAAATTTATTTTTTATTTTTAAACTATTATTAATTATAGATTTACGCTTTTACGGTTATATTCCGAGTTTGTCACATTCATGACAATGTCAGCCGGGAGACGGACCTTACACAACTGGGGAGGGCGAGGGGGGCAGCGAAATCGAAATAATAAACGCGACATTCAAAATCGTATAATTAGTTTGAGCCAAGCGCGGGGCTCGCGAGGGCCGCGGGAGGACACGGCGAGTGAGACACTGTAATTGCATTTAGAGGAATTCTGAAGAATGCGATGTTCAACATCAGGTATATATAGTATGTGTGCATGCTCGGTGCCCATACATTCAGTCCTCAGTTCCTCACCCGGCGCGCGACTGACATTATGATACCTCAAGCTTACCTCAACACCGGGAGGGTCGGGTAACGATAATTTCGAAAACTCAAATGGTCAGAGCTTACAGTCGAGGCAGCGGTAGTATTAGCTCGGTTTGACAGACTAGCGCACGTCAGATTGGATGTTAAGTGACTGTTAGGGCGCGGGGACATCTGTACAGTCTTAGTTGTGTGTTAGAATGTCGATTTGTGAGTGCACGACTCTGTGTGCGCCCGCGTCGGTTGTCTACACAATAGCGCTGGATCCCGGGCAACCTGCTCGGTGGAGGGGAGGGGAGGGAGCATGTCTCGAGGTCGGTGGCGGCCTTCAGACTGAATTCTGTGAGCACCGGTGACCACTTCACAGTAAGAGGGTCGTGAGCTCTATCTGTCTAGTGGTAATATAGCTGCCGCGCAATTAAGCCGTCCCACCTACTTCTGCCGCGGAGCATCGCGCACTGCTCGTTACAGGAGACAACTCAAGAGTAGCTTCGCGAATGAATCTACTACCGACCGGATCGGAATCGCGATCCGCTGAGAAGATCCGGCGAGAAACTCGGCGAGCTGATTCATGGGTTAGGTTGCACGGCGAACTCTTTGTCGAGTTCGACGAGTACGGTTACCGGGATCCCTGAGCCTGCTCCTAGTGTTAGAGCTGAAGGCGTTTAATGCAAGAGTTATTGGATCTGATGGATCCGTAAGGACGTGTCCAGGGCGACGACGGTAACTTGCTCCTGCGTGATCAGGATAAAATACACTTCTGCTTGCGTTCAAAGTATTGACTTGTTCGGTCGTTGCAAATGCTCAAATAGTAATTGGAGTAGCTGATAGCAGAGGGGGGTATGAGGTGCGGAGTGTGTCTGCCCGACTTATCCTGGACTTTATAATTATTATACTGGTGGTAGGAACTCTTGTGAATCCGCGCGGGTGGGTACCACCACCCTGCCTATTTCTGCCGTGAAGCAGTAATGCGTTTTGGTTTGAAGGGTGGGGCAGCCGTTGTAAGTATACTTGAGACCTTAGAACTCATATCTCAAGGTGGGTGGCGCATTTACGTTGTGGATGTCTATGGGCTCCAGTAACCACTTAACACCAGGTGGGCTGTGAGCTCGTCCACCCATCTAAGCAATAAAAAAATATATTTATCTGCCGTAATCCGCGCTAATAAATACACTCAAAATATCCAATCATTCTATCTGAATGCAATAAAACCTTAAATCTATCTATCTTCTATCTAAATATATAAAAATGAATTGCTGTCCGTAAGTTTCGCTAAAACTCGAGAACGGCTGGACCGATTTGGCTAATTTTGGTCTTGAATTATTATTCGTGGAAGTCCAGGGAAGGTTTAAAAGATGAGAAAATATAAAAAAGCTCGGAATTATATATAAACAAACAATTTTGTTTTTCCTTTGATGTGTCCCCTTGATGTGTCTTTTATTTATCGATTGAGGCACTACGAAGTCTGCCGGGTCAGCTAGTAATTATTATATTTATCTGCCGTAATCCGCGTTAATAAATACACTTAAAAATATCCAATCATTTTATCTGAAGGCGATAAAACATTAAATATATTATAATAACTATTTCATCAGTAGTTAGGTACCTGCTCGCTGGAAAGTGTATGCCTAATGTTGTGCGTTTTAAATTTTTTGTAAAGCTTTTTGTCGTTTTTGTGTCGGCGGAGCGCGAGGTTGCCGTCCCGGACGCTCCTGCGGTTCAGAGCGGCAACGCGGCAGATGTCCCGGTGACGCGCCGCACACGGGATGTTAATAACCATTCTTTAACCGGAACTATTAGCTGTTTCTTATCTCTAGTTAGACACTAATCTCCTGTGACTGGCTAACTGTATATACAGGTTCAAGTGATCCGCTCGTTGTGGTCCGCAGACATCACAGTGTAGAGGGTAGCACGCGGAGGTAACCTTCATTTGTAGGAATGCTCATTTTTTACTGGTGGTAGGACCTCTTGTGAGTCTCCACGGGTAGGTACCACCACTCTGCCTATTTCTGCCCTGAAGCAGCAATGTGTTTCGGTTTGAAGGGTGGGGTAGCCGTTGTAACTATACTGAGACCTTAGAACTTATATCTCAAGGTGGGTGGCGCATTTACGTTGTAGATGTCTATGGTATCCAGTAACCACTTAACACCAGGTGGGCTGTGAGCTCGTTAACCCATACAAGCAATAAAAAAAAAATCTCAAGATTTATAATAACTTTCAACATACAACTAAAATTACTATGCGAACCCAACATTTTTTTGTTTTGAAAAGTTTATATTATGATATTCAGGAATTCAATGCAACAATGTAATAGCTATTCGCAGTTTGATTTCACTTGATTTAGTACTAGGATCACAAACAAATTACACACGATAATGTGACACACTTCTCTAAGGAGTTTTTGTAAAGTAAACAATTTTTACAAAAAAAACAATTTGTGTTTTATGACGTAATTATATTACATACGAGTAGCTAAGTACCATTAGAGGGTCCGTTTGTAGACTTAAACGAACAATTGATGTAATAATAACCGCTTATTTTTTAAATATTAGCACGCGGTGTCGCTCTGGTCCGGTTAATCTGTTTGACGGGCTTTGACAAACAGCCGTTGTTTTAAGGATTACACTACAGTATTGTTTGAATATATCTAATCTAATTATAATAACCTCTGTGATTGTGAACAAATTCCGATTGTTTTAAGGAAATACATTATAAATCAGACAAAGCCACAACAAAATGTGGCCGTCCCATTTTCGAATTAAAATAACAAAATTGCGTTAGTTTCCCAATTTACTTTCCCGCCGTCTGTACCAGCCATAGATTATATTCAAATTGGCTACTGTGCTGCCAACCTTAAAATATTAGTCTCGTTCAAATATTATGCTCAAAATTATACTTCTCAAATGAACGGCGGTTATAGATTCCACCTTTCGATTTTGTTTGGCATTTCAAGCGTGCTTCAGTTACGGGCGGTGAACAGTAATAAGAGTACAGAGTACAGAACAGTAATAAGAGTACAGAACAGTAATAAGAGTACAGAACAGTAATAAGTTTCAAATTTAATGTTTCATGTTGATGCATTGGCTGTAAAGGAACACTCGACTGTTACGATTAATTCGCATAACAACACATAACTGGCTGCGTAATATGCAACAGAAAAACAAGTTACAACCAAGTTAATTAATATGAAAACCCCATTTCAAAGAACTTACTTACAAAAATAAAACAAAAAACTGTCACAAAACAAAGGAACAGGGACAATCCTTCAGAACAAAGTTTAATGTACGTAATAGGAACCACGGCTCGGGGGAGCGCACAACAGGTGACCGTCTCCCTTTGTCGCTACCGGTTGTTTAATGTGTGAAAGGGACAAAAGGCTTAATAAGTGCTTCTATGATTAAGACTGTAGTTACGGCCTGATCTCGGGTTTATTAGAATATTCAGTGGCTCGGGCTAGTTGTTAGACGCCCTGAGGCTCAGTCCCGGGGTCGGGTCGGTCTCGCTCAGCGCGCAGACGTCGTGCTCACGGACGACTACGCTTGTCTACCGCATTGGTATTGTCGTTACAACAACACCCTCCCTTCTCTCGCAGCTCGTTTTACTGTTTTTTACGTCAACGGACAATGAATTGAAGCGCTTAAGTCAATAAATATAAATCTCAACACGGACTTGCTGCTGTCCATGGGCGATTCAAATCTCTAACAAGCCTCAATATACCGCCGGTAAATTACAAAACTCGCACGGTTTTAAGTGATTCCGTCATCGTATAGGTTGCGAACGTGAAATTGAAAAAAACGTCATTAGGTATATTACGAAAACGTAACTATACTTGAGACCTTAGAACTCATATCTCAAGGTGGGTGGCGCATTTACATTGTAGATGTCTATGGCCTCCAGTAACCACTTAACACCAGGTGGGCTGTGAGTTCGTCCACCCATCTAAGCGATAAAAAATATATTTTGCGTTAATCAGAAGAAGTGAATCAGTGACTCCGGACCCCTACTGCCCGTAGAGACGGCGGCGGTACCGGACAAACTCCAACTAATCTAATAAGCGTTACTAAATATCTTCGAAGTGATTCACTCGTTTTGCATTCACATTTGATACCACGTGCTGTCCTCCGCGCTGTTTCGAGTTACAAGGATTTCTGCGGTGCTCTGTAATTCTATATCTCACAAGCGTACATTGTTTCTCGTTTCCAACGTACTTAAATATTTATCGCGTAGTTGAACGTATAAGTCGACACTGTAACCCGATGCTGCTTACGGACTGCACGCTCGTTGATATAAGCCGAGGTTTTTCTTTGAAGTCGATTGGTTGCTGTGTCGAGGCCGAGGATGCTTAATAACTATTGCTCCTGTAAATTTCGCTAAAAAGACTTTTAATGGTGGTAGGACCTCTTGTGAGTCCGCACGGGTAGGTACCACCACCACCCTGCCTATTTGTGCCGTGAAGCAGTAGTAATGCGTTTCGGTTTGAAGGGTGGGGCAGCCGTTGTAACTATACTCGAGACCTTAGAACTTATATCTAAAGGTGGGTGGCGCATTTAAGTTGTAGATGTCTATGGGCTTCAGTAACCATTTAACACCAGGTGTGCTGTGAGCTCGTCCACCCATCTAAGCAATAAAAAAAAAAGAGGAGATCATTAGACCATCTGATAAACAAATCCACGTCAGTTACATCACGATGCCAACCGTGTTGAGAACCTCACGGCTCAAATATTTAAGATAATTTGGAATCGCTGGGTGTACGTCTTTGCAGAGTGAGGCACAGTGACTTCAGTTCTCCCATTCCACTCCGTCCCTAGAATCCCGAGCTGGTATAGTGTTCCTAATGTCGACTTCAAAGCGAATCTCGTAGGCGTTAAAAAATAATAAGCACTTAAGATCAATTGCAGTGTTTAGACGACATGGCCTTCATCTTTTTATTTATAGGAGTGTTAATGCCTTCTAGTTACTATAGACGCAATGATATTAACTGTACCAGGCCAGAGCCCGCGGTGTCACTGTCCACCACGAGATTGAAGTCTGCATTGTATTTATACAACGGATATCAATTGCTTAAGGGAAGAAATAGCGTACCAACCTTAGATGGTGGAATTCATAGATACCCGCTTAGATCTTGCTCGTTCTTGAGATAGCTTGAGGTAGCCTTAGGAAATAGAGTCTTAAGTGGGAAAATAGGTGAAGATATTGTAAGTTCGGACGAACCGTAGCGAATCAGCAACTAAACAGTCTGTCTACATAGCGTGAAGCATGCGTTGGGTCCATGAAGAAAAACGAACAAAACTATAGTAGTATAGTGGTAGCTAATATAGTATGAGGAATATGTCAACATTCTGAATCACGCTAACGACATGTCCAAATTTACATTAGTTGGAAACAACAATGACACCGCCCTTCGGTCGTCGATAGAAGAACTTCCCTTTGCCGTTTCCCTTAAAACTAGATCAAACCTTAAAATAAACCGTTTTATAAGCTAACGATTATTATTACAATGATTACGTTTACAATAACGTTACGATAACAAACAGAACGCTGAGTTGTTATAAAAATTCCTCGGAGCGTGTTTATTTGAGTTTGCAACGTAAACATGGCTCTTCAGTATCGGTGTTCCCCGATGAAAAATACGTATTACATACGAATTTAGTAGTTTTTAATGTTCACTACACTAACTATATTCTCCAATATGACCTCGTGGCTCGGATATGCGGGTATCTGTTGAATTTGTATCGAGTTAACTAAGTTTTTATTTATTTATTGCTTAGATCTGTGGACGAGCTCACAGCCTAAACTGGTGTTACGTGGTTACTGGAGCCTATAGACATCCACAATTCAACAATCTACGTATTTACGCGCCACCCACCTTGAGATATAAGTTCTAAGGTCTCAAGTATAGTTACAACGGCTGCTCCACCCTTCAAACCGAAACGCATTACTGATTCACGGCAGAAATAGGTGGGGTGGTGGTACCTACCCGTGCTCACAAGAGGTCCTACCACCAGTAATTACGCAAATTATAATTTTGAGTATTTTGATTTTGATTACACGATGTTATTCCTTGACCGTGGAAGTCAATCGTGAACATTTGTTGAGTACGTATTTCATTAGAGAAATTAGTACTCGCCTGTGGGATTCGAACACCGGTGCATCGCTACATACGAATGCACCGGACGCCTTATCCTTTATAGGCCACGACGACTTCAATATATATACGTCTACATTTAATGTACAAATCAAATCAAATCAAATCAAATCAAATCAAATCAAAAAAATTTTTATTCAACATAAATGAAAGTACATACTTGTTGAACGTCAAAAGAACTACCGCCAATTCACAAGAACTAGCCTCCGTCCTGAGAAGAATTGGCAAGAAACTCAGCGGGCATGTTTTTTTTTTTTTTTTTTAATAAATTGTTATTTATTATTTTTTTAATATTACATTATTTTTTTTAAATATGAGTTTTTTACAATGAGTATTATAACGTAACAATTACTACAATATTGAAATACCCGGAGCGAGCAACTCATTCCCACTTTGTGCAATCTTCTAGATAATCATTGACTTTATAGTAAGCTTTATTGCACAGATGTTCTTTAATAGTTTTCTTAAACCTATGTATATGTAGGTTCTGAACATCTTGTGGGATTTTGTTGTACAGGCGCACAGACAAACACCCGAATGAATTTCGTATCTTATGTAACCTACTCATCGGCACAACAAGCTTGTGTTTGTTCCTAGTATTTCTATTATGTATGTCCGACTTTTTAGGAAACTCCTCAATATGTTTACGAACATACATCAAATTTTCAAAAATGTACTGGGATTACAAAAATGTACCTTAGGAAGGACGTAGACGACATTCGTGATGAGATATTGAGCCTGTGTAATGATATTAATTAGACTGACTCAGTGGTGCGGTAGTTAGAGGCCTTGACTGTTGCGCTGAAGGTCGTGGGTTCAACTCCCGCATCGGACAAACATTCGTGTGATGAACAGGTTTGTTTGTTCTTCATCTTTGTGTTTATTATCTATATATGTATATATTTAAACATAAGTATGTAAGTCAGTCTCTGGTAGCCATGACATAGGGAATTCTAATTCCGGGCTGGATTTGTTCCCAGTTATTTATTATCATTATTGGAAGCCCACACGAGTAGATCCCATCAACCATACTACCTATTTCTGCCGCACAACCATAACGCGTCCTGATTAGAAGAGGGAAGCAGTCGCTGTTCTGTACAATCAAGAGTTAACGGTATACGGTCAACACGCGGTTTTTTTGTTTTCTACCTATGCTGATAGCCTTGAGAGGCTATTTCAGGGTATCCTTAACTAGTAGGTGAGCTCACGGGGCTCAAACCGGAAGTGTTGCTAACACTGGCCCTAGCAAGAGCAGTGCTTCGCAGAATCTGCCACCGGATCGGAAACTCGACCCACTGAGAAGATCCGGCGAGAAACTCATTGAGCTGTGTCTGTGGGTTAATTCGCTTCGACGAGGACGGTGACCGGGGATGGTGGTTCCAGAGTCCGCCGGTCTAACTCACCCGTCACACAAACGTTCAACCAAATGAGACGCTCGCTCGATTTTAAATCTATAATATTAATACGTGAAGCAAAAACTTTGTATCCCTTTTCACGAAAATTGAGCGGACGGAGGAGTATGAAAGGGGATTGCCCACTCTCCATAGTGTGCTAGGCCCAAGGTGGACATTAAATATTACTATAAAAATGGACTGATTCAAATTCTTAAATGTATTAGATATCTAAAAAATATATTGAAATTGACGCCACTATTATAAAAAATATAATAAAAATAAAAAACTCGTTTTGAGGTTAATTTTCTATATAAATACCTCAAGAACTTTTCTTTTTTTAATGTTTAAGATGTTCCTAATGTATTTTTATCCAATTGTAGTTATTAGGGTATAAAAAACACACATACTTCTTTAAATATCTATATTATTCTATATTTTCTTCATCTTCATACACAATTAGTAAATCATCTAAAAATAGCACAGGAGAGCATATACACGGTTTTAAATCTCGGTCAGGTTAAAACCACAATTCACACAATGGTTTTCAGCCGTAGTATGAAACGTTATTGATGAAAGCAAAATAAATCGAAGAAAAATCAAAACACATCCATTTTGAACGCAAGCACAAGCAGCAAGCGAAGTGTCAGTCAGTCAGATTAAAATCAGTGTTGTCAGTATAAAGAAAAATAATTACATGAAATTCATATATCGATCATTTTTTTAAATAACCGATATTGGATTTATTTCTTAATCTTTTTTTTACGAGTACACATTATATTTTATTTTTTATGTTTTTGTTATAGTTGTACATTTTTAAATAACAATACAAGTTAAGTTTTTTTTTATTGCTTAGATGGGTGGACGATCTCACAGCCACCCTGGTGTTAAATGGTTACTGGAGCCCACAAACATCCACAACGTAAATGCGCCACCCACCTTGAGATATAAGTTCTAAGGTCTCAAGTATAGTAACAAGTTAAAGTCCAATGGGTATGTCCTTGATGTTATTTTATGTGCTTAAAATCGATTAAAATCGATTGATTAATGATAATATTTAAAATGATTTATTTATATGTTTTTTTATATACTTAAAATGTTTACTTAATACGTAAAAGGTTTTGAAGTTGGCAATATTTTTCCCGCAAAAATAAAATTCTTGTTTTTTTTCAATAGAGTTACTTTTTTTAAACTACTTATTGTAAACTGTAGTGGCGCTTATTTGGAAGAAAGTAAATGCATATTTATTTATGACAAAATTAATGCACTA
The DNA here is from genome assembly GCF_030269925.1 of Bombyx mori. Taxonomy (NCBI): domain Eukaryota; kingdom Metazoa; phylum Arthropoda; class Insecta; order Lepidoptera; family Bombycidae; genus Bombyx; species Bombyx mori. The sequence goes on from NC_085130.1 coordinate 9,564,110, forward strand.
AGTATTTTTTCTCTAATCTATTGTCCGCTTTGGGCCTGAAATGGGCCGTCCCCTTTCCACACTTATAAAGAATATAGAGAAGAAGTGCACAATGCTAATATTTTTTTTAAATAATGCATAAAAGATACATTAAATCAATAAAAAAAACATTACACACACTACATACCATGTGTTTGACGCAACACGCATGCATACTATTTATTGTCAAATTTTTGTTCTTGACGTCTGTTGTCAAATTGAGAATAAATATTGTTTGTCATTGTTAATATTTTTTATAGTGTAGCCTTGGCGAAATTTGTGATTATAGAAGTATAAAATACAATCATAATAGTGTACAAACTTAAAATTCCAATTAATTATAGTTGAATTTCGACTACCGCGGGACCTCTAGTAATTATAAACGCGCCAGAGCATTTCACAAAAACAAATCTAATAGTTTATTGGCGGCGAGCAGGTCGCGTCGCGTGATACTCCCGTCTGAAAGTAAGAGCGCTTCATTCATATACTGTTTACATTTTTTTTCTGGTAAAAATAGTGAAAACAAATGTTATTGTTGTACATAACGTTGGAGTTATTAGCATTCTGCGATTTTAATTGGACATGTTCGTATTCTTGACTGCTTTTAAATGTATATCAATTATACTAGATAAGTATTCGCTGATCCTATTAATTATAACAATACCAAGTGTAATATACCTGGTATTGTTATAATTACGGCACACTCAAAATAAACGCGGCAACACTGATTATTTAACAGAAGTAATAATGTCACAGTCATAGATTATACACTTAATATATTGTCACAGTTATAAACTAGTCAAAAGCGAGAGTGTAATGGCTTCTAAATGAAGACAATAAAATGTTTCATAAAATAAATTAACATTTTTAATTTTAATCGAACTACCAATGTAGCTTTGTGACTAAAGGTATATATTTTATTAAGAATTGTCTGAACTACTGCTCCGTATTTAGAAAGTATTTCCGGTGTATCTGAACTAATAATTATCGTTTAACATATTGAGTGAGAGCTAGTACGGTAGGACTTTTTCAACAGCGCCAAGTCAGAGTACGTAGGAATAGGGATTCTTTCCGTAATTTTGTCGTCTTCTTTCTTCATTCCTCGTCAAGCAATGACTCTGACTAAGACTGGCCTATTACAGTTTAGTTCGTCAATGTCCTTTGGACACCAATCATTTTTTATTTACTTAATGCTTATATGGAATATAGACGCTGCTATCTCTATGACAAATGTAATCTATATATTAATACGTGAAGCAAAAACTTTGTACCGTACAATGGGGTAAATAGGGACAAAATCGACCTTCAGATTGAATTTTAAAATAGTTCCAATTAAATAGTCACTGCTCAACCAAAGAAATAAGTTGAGTCTTGAACCTACTTAGGTGATAAAAACCGTTACATAATTTTAATTATTAATTTTAAAGAAATAATCGGTAAAATAATGGCCGTCCCAATTTACCCAGCGTCCGGGGTAAATTGACACGGTTAAGGGTTAAATTGGGATATTTGTAAGGGTTGTCAACTCGCAGTACTGCGACATATAGGTAGGTGCCATATAATTATTTATATGGACCGAAATGATGAATACAATCCATAATTTAAGCACAATACACAACATAGTGTAAATTAAGCTGGTTTCTATTCCGAAGCGATGTGACGTGAATGATAATCAACAATACAATGATCAAAAAAAGTATGTGCATGTTATATTTTAGAAAATTATTATTTAATTTCCTTAAAAATCACAACTCTGAAACAAAATGATAAAATAGAATAAAAAATATAAAACAAAAGGACTGGAAATGCAATAATACAATTTTATTTAATCAACATTTTCAAAATAATCTTTGAGCAAGAGTAAGATATCAGGTGAATAAGATAAAAAAACAGCTTTATCTGATTACTGCCAATAATAACAAAAATAAAAGAAATTCTTTCTAAGCTAAATAACTAAACTCAATTAATTCACTCACTCATAATTGGATATCTCGGATTTTTAATTAATGTTACATTTAAAATCTGAGGCCTGTTTTTATTTGTGTGTGCGTTTTGAATGTTAACAAAATCATGATTCGACGCGTGAATAGATTCTGAAATAACAAAAGTTTTGATTCGTTTGAGTTCTTTTAACTTTTAATTTTTTTTATTGCTATAAAGAACATACGACCGGGCAGATATTACAAGGTAAATGTCGCGAAAAAAAAGTAATTATATATATACTTTTCTTTTACCTATAATACTTACATAAACTAACTGATAAACACATTAACCTTCTTTACATCACGCAATTAAGTGATAGTATAGGCTAAAAAATCTATTATAAGATATCAGTGACAACCCTAACAAGCCATCCCTATTTTGTCTTTTGGCGTTCCAATTTTGTGTTTTCTCGTCCCTAATTTTTCCAGTCTCGTTCCCAATTACCCTACATACGTCCCAATTTTCCCCAAAAAGAAAGGAAAAAATATACATTTTTTATTTTGTCGAAATATTGTATTTAAAATAAGAATATTGCAACTTACCGTTTGTTGTGGTATTTCCAGGTGTATTAAAAACTTATATAAACTGTGATCTTATTGAAAAAACAACGATAATATTACTTTTTTTAAAAGTTCTTTAAGCTGTTTTAAAACGCACTTTTCAACCACTATTTTCAATTTAATTTGACGAATTTTTGGGACCAACTTAACTCATATTTAGTACTTCCATAGTTAACTTGGTTTTTCTTCTATACATTGATAAATATTAACATAAACAAAATTAGGTAGATTCCGTGCTACAGGTACTTTGAGAATCTTCCGCAGGTTTGTCCCAATTTACCCCAGGATCCCAATTTACCCCATGTCATGGTACCCCTTTTTATGAAAATTGCGCGGACGGAAGAGTATGAAATTTCCCACACTTGTAGAGAATATAGAGGAGTGCAGAGTGATAATTTTTTTTTTAATTATGCCTAAAAATACATTAAATCAATAAAGAAAACATTACACACACTACCCTGTATTTGACACACACACATATACTCTCTGTTAATTGTCAAAATTTTGTTATTGCTTAAAATCTGTAGTGAAATTTAGAATAGGTTAATATTGTTTATGTTTAATATTAATTGTCTATAGTGTAGTCTTGGCGAAATCTGTGATTATAGAAGTATAATAGTCTTTGACAATAGAACCATGATAATGTTCAAACTTATAATTTCAATTAATTATAGTCGAATTTCGACTACTACGGGACCACTAGTAAAATATATTATACAATACAAGCAATTTACGACAAGCTTGGGAGTACAACTGTCAAAATATTTAAACTATGTACTTTAAATATTTACGAGTTAGTCTTGCGTGTTTTATTGTCAGCATATGCATTATATCCGACGTCCGGGAGCACGAATATTGCAAGGTACTCCGGGATACGGATATAATACAATGCCAATAAAAAATTAAAAGATTAAAATAAAGATAATTTGAATTAGGTATGTCAACGACTTCCGGAAATCGAATAAAATACAAAAATGGTGTGTCTAAATTTACTAACTACACTAGAATTTACATTAAATTTCAAAGCGAGTCATATAAATCGTACAAGCAATATGCAGTAATGTTATATTTTGATATTACGATCGAATTGAAAACAAGATGGCGTCATTGTGCGTTATTCGTAATTCAATCTTATTGTTTTTGTTCGGAGCACACGATCGGCGACGCCTTAACCCATGATTCGATTACATGCTCATTACACTTTATTGCTTCGTCTCTAATTTACCTACTATTTAATTAGCTCGTCAACGGATATTTTTCATTAATTTAAACAAATACAAGGTGTTGATAGACAAAATCTAAGCAATTCACTAATTTCTTTTATTGCGTGTGTGGACGAGCTCACAGCCCACCTGGTGTTAAGTGGTTACTGGAGCCCATAGACATCTACAACTTAAATGCGCCATACACCTTGAGATATAAGTTCTAAGGTCTCAGTACCTATAGCTACAACGGCTGCGCCACCCTTCAAACCGAAACGCATTACTTACTGCTTCACGGCAGAAATTGGCATGGTGATGATACCTACCCGCGCGGACTCACAAGAGGTTCTACCACCAGTAATTACGGAAATTATAATTTTGCGGGTTTGATTCTTTATTACACGATGTTATTCCTTCACCGTGGAAATCAATCGTGAACATTTGTTGAGTACGTATTTCATTAGAAAAATTGGTACCCGCCTGCGGGATTCGAACACCGGTGCATCGCTTCAACACCAATGCACCGGACCACTTATCCTTTAGGCCACGACGATTTCATCACATGATGACGTCGCGCCTTTATTCCTATTTAAGGACGACATTTGTTCCTTCAAGTTTATGAGGATTTGTTTCCCCTGTATGTCTGTATTAAGATTGTGTTCCAATCCATTCACCATCAGGTGGCTCTTATACTCTTCTACCTACAAGGATAATAAAATATCTTCAACCTCCTCCGCAACTCCTCAACAGAGTCGTGACCCCAAGCCCTTTTTCTGTTCACGACGGTTCGCCCGGGGGCAGCGCGGAGAGCAATACCAATAGAGATACAGTCGGTCTCAATATTAATTTCATAAAATAATTCACCGAGATCTGAAGACGGCAAATGTACTATTTATATAAAAACTAACTCTTGGTCGTCCTCGTTGCGAGTTTCTGACGTCAATAATATATAAAATTAGATCCAATTAGATTTATCTAACGTAACATATTATAATAAATGGGATTCTGGAAGGATCCGCGCTGGAAACGTTAAACATTTGCCCGCTGACCGCAGCAGCAGAGTTCAATAAAACATTTGCGACTTTACGTGTCATTATGGACATAGATATATTAATATTATTGACAGAATACTATGTTAGTAAATAGTTTTACATTGGAGATTCTATGAGCTGTATAATACTGTATAGTCTATGGAAACAGGGTTCGACAAACATCTGTATAATCTGTGGTAGATTGGTCTATCCATGTTCATAGGGACTTTTTGGCGGGAACGCGAGGAGTGTGATTTGTTTTATTTTGTCTATTTAGGGTTTTTGTCAGGTTTAAATGTGTAATAACAGTGGTTCATTAGCTGTTTAATATCTGGAAAGTGCACAAATGTGGGAAAATGAAACAAAGCCGCTGGACGTAACTTCTCGGGATCCTCCAAAAAGTCCACTGAAAAAATCTCAGTAAATGAGCACCATTTTACTGAGATTATATTTCATCCCATATCATCTCATTTCATCCCAGTTGATTAATGTCTCAAATTAATTATCTTCATTTAATTTAATTTTACTCCATATTATCATTTTTCATAAAAATAAGAATATAAATTAAAATAAGACATGGCTTAAAGGTCGTAGTTATCAGGTCATGAAACTCCTTAAAAAAAACTTTGACAATATAACCATATTAATGTTCAAACTTATAATTTCAAATAATTATAACCACTAGTAAAATTTAATTGAATAAACTTAGCTGTGTCTATTGTCGATCTAGCCGCCGCGCGCTAACTAATCCGATACAGTTAGAGAGTAAGATTCTGTAACATTGATTGTATTTCCTATTCAAGTGAGTTCCCTGGCTGTGTGTTGGCGCGGCGCGGCGTGTGGCCACGGACGCTGTGCCGCCGCTTTTTTTTTTAATCCTACCTATGCTGATGGTCTAGAGAAACCATATTAGCGTAACCTCTCGAGAGCTCACGGAGCTCAAATCTGACGATGTTGCTAACACGAACCCTAGCAAGACCCGTGCTTCGCAGAATCTACCACCGGATCGGAAACGCGACCCAAAGAGAAGATCCGGCGAGAAACTCAGTGGGCTGTGTCTGTGGGTTAATTTTCTCGTCGAGCCCTTCGTCGCTAGTGACAGGTTCGACGAGAACGATGACCGGTGGTTAGGGTACCTAAAAGCACCGGTTATCGTCGGTCAGCCGCGAGACTCACTCAGACAGAGCCGTTGGCGTGAACTTGGTATCTCACGCGCTGATTTAACTATGTATTTGATTTGTTTACATTCAATGGCGTATAGTCAAAACGGAAACTATAATCACTAAAAAACGCAAGATTAAAGTGTAGAAGTACCTAGTTTTAATTACGTCTATGACTCGCAAGTATCGAAGTGAGTAGACAGTACTACATCGCACGTGTCGATTAGTCGATAAAGATACAGAGTAAAATCAGACTGACGCGGACGGTAGGATACACTCCGAGCTGGATGTGTATTATATTTCGGAAACAGAACTAAATTATGTATCTAACACAAATTCATTTCACCAAAACAAAAGTTCAAAAGAAAACTGCTCTTAAAAACACCACAAAAGACCTGTTTTCCTATAGCGATATGTCAGATTAAATCTAGTGTAACTTTTTTAAAAGAAATTAAGCGTTCCTGCAACTGAATTAAGACTATTTTGGTTTGCGCGTCGCGAACGGCCTTGGCACTCGTCTTTCAGATCATTAGTGTAATAATAATTCAAAAACGTAATAATAATTCTTTTAGTGTGCTATTGAAGTTTAATTTATAGTTTTATTCGGACGTAAGTTGTTTTGTTACACATGAAATGTGTATTAATGTGTTCAACAAGTTCTTGCCGAGACTCGCGCGTATTCCGAGAGCCCGGTCCCCGGCGGCGCGGCGGTGGGGCTCGTCCTGTCTTCGTCCTGGCTATGGGTGCTACCACTGGAACTCGACCGCTATCCCGAAAAAGGAATCTGAAACTCATAAATAAGAATTTCGACATTTTTAAGAGTACCTTTTTTTCTACCTAAGTTGGTAGCTTTGAGAGGCTATGCCAGCCTAACTTAACGAGTACGTGAGCTCACGGAACTCAAACCTGACGACTTTGCTAACACTGACCTTAGCAAGAGCAGTGCTTGAAAGGCTATGTCGGCGTAACCGGGCGAGCAGTTCGGGCCGCGTGAGCGAACACTACACTTACATAGGTCATGACGGGGCGTATGCAAGTTTTGTAGAGGGTCACCTTATTCCTTCTCCTCTTCCTAGCGTCGATAATCCGCTGGGGGTCGTGGCCTCCTCAAATAACTTTCTCCTGGATTATCCTGCGCCATTCCTGCCTATCCTTGGCTGTGTGGATCGCAACATGAACTGAAGTGTTCAAAGGTATATCTATACCTTGCCTGTTACCAGCACCTTATTACGAAGGGACAATTTACTTTAGACATTTACAGACCATTGAACATTTCTGACGCTTCAATTTTCGAATCATTTATGAATATCGCACAGTACAGGGACACCCAGTTCGGAGTCAGATGTCAGGGTACTCCAGGTCACTGCGGATATCGACGGAGATCCGCTAAGCTTGTATTGTCACTACACATTGTCATTTATTATGTCCCTAAATATAATTACTCGCTCGTCACACACGTCCCGTGCGATGTCACATTTAAAATGAAGCAAGTTTGCGCGGCCATTTTGAATCATAAGGGTGGGACGCGTGACCTAGGAATAGGTGATACGTAGTACGTACCGGTAACAGATATTTTGACAGATCTGTGTTTGGTTGAGTCGTAATAAAACATCAAAGTCATCATTTTAACTGAACTATAACTAGTTGATTATTTTTATTGAAAATCAACTAAAAGCAGCTTTAATAGGTTTTTATAAACAAACATTTGGATAGGAATAGCCAATTAACTATTTGAATATGAGCCTCTTTAGATTGGAAGGAATTATTGTAAGAGAATAAATACTCTACACTTTGATCTCAGTGCAATTGTGATGTTAACACTGTACGTAATTAATTAACGTTGCCTAAAATTTAAAATTTGGAATTAAACTTGCAAAATGAATAAAGCTCACTTCTTTTATTGATCAGAGATGGGGCTATCCGTTAAAAACAGTTCCTACAGCCGGTACATGTTTATTTAAACAAAATTATAAACTTGAGAACAAAGAATTAGAGTATGATTTTGCTTGCGCATTAATTTCGGTGCATGTCGGCGCTCCAGCGTCCTCCGTCGCTCTCCCGTGGCTGTTCACTCATCCAAGACGGCGGGCGGCGGCGGATCATCGACCGCTCACGGCCAACCGGTCTCCTGCGAGTGCGGAGCCTCCGCGACAACTCCTTGCTGTCTCTGGTAGCCTGGTACACGCAACATGTTTGTTCAGCAAAACATTACCGACGAACTTATGGCCCAGTTGATGCATTTAGCAGTTACCCGATAAATCAAGTTCTAGTGAACCCTTTCGGCGAGTATGGAGCCTCCGCGACAACTCTTCGCTGTCTCTGGAAGTCTGGTACACGCAACATGTTTGTTCAGCAAAACATGACCGACGATCTTATGGCCCAATTGATGCATTAAGCAGTTAGTTACCCAAAACATCAAGTTCTAGTGAACATTTTTCGGGCTACATACCCTTCGACCTCGTAAGAGTGAGCAGGAGGGTGCATGCGCGGGACGATATGACACGTCCCAATGTACCGAAGTACCCGTATCGAGCGATACAACTGACCCTGGATTGAATTGTTAAGCTCATACACTCACAAATTACTTCCATGAAGGAGTCTCTCTCTCATCAATCGGTCCCTCATTGCTGGGGATCGTGCCTCCGTTTGATTCCGTCAACTAGCTGTCTCCATCAATCTGGTTTTGTAGCTTAATGAAGTGCGTCCATGAAGGAATAAGCATTGTGAAACAAAAATCACTCCCGTCATGCCTGGTGGGAGAACGTGTAGACCACAGCGGGAGGGCGGGGCGGCCGATTTACAGTATCAATTGATACTCCGACCTCACGTCTTCCAGTGAAGCTGGCACTTACGTGGTGATTTCCACTTAACACCATCTCGTTATGTCGATGTTTCCATTAAGAAACCAAATCGCGTTAATTAGTCATTATCAACTAGTTACCGTATCTGTGAGAGTGTGAGGACGGGTGTTCCCTCGCGCTCGCGTCTACCCGTATGTCTGCATGTCTGCATTACCGGCCTACATTTGTACATTCCTATACCCTATAACAACTTAGAGACGAAACAGATAACTTCAAACATCACATTAAATAATTAAATAACGCCGAGACACGATACAGTATTAAAGCGAATTTTGAAAAATTCAAATCCTAGTTTTTGTGGCGGGTAGCCATCATACAACTCAAGGTATTTGACAGATGCCTGCCTTTGATCGTCTCGCTTACGACATTTTCAAGAGAAGCTGGCATATATACGAGTTCCGAACAAAAACATTCGGACCGTCGGTCTACCGAGCAATATCACCCGCTCGATGGAAGATCTTTCTTTCGTCGGTACACCTACATTTTTATGAATGACAGAGAACATCTACACATATATGTATATGTATTTGCTCGTAAAGAGATTATAGGTTATTTTAAGTACCGCTCATCTGTTTGTTTACGTCGAAGGCCTGAGAGTTGGGCGCCTAGTGTACTTTAATGTATTGACGAAGGGATTCCAGCCGCACTGGCGCCCAGCAACGGGCTGGTAACATTCAGTGATGAAGGAGTATAGACGGAATTTTTGGCGGGAACGCGAGGAGTGAAGTTGTGTGATTTGTTTTATTTTGTCTATTTAGTGTTTCTTCAGGTTTAAATGTGTAATAAAGGTGGTTTATTAACTGTTTAATATTTGTGAAAGTGCACAAATGTGGGAAAATGAAACAAAGCCGTCGGTCGTAACTTCTCGGGATCCTCCAAAAAGTCCATTGAAAAAATCTCAATAGATGACCACCATTTTACGAAGATTATATTTCATCCCATATCATCTCATCTCATTTCATTTAATTTCACCCGAGTTGATTAATGTCTCAAATTAATCATCTTCATTTCATTTCATTTCCTTTTATTTCATTTCACTCCATATTGGTCATCATTTTTCATAAAATTAAGAATATAAATAAGAATAAGACATGACTTGAAGGTCTTAGTTATCAGGTCATAAAATCCTTTAAAAAAATAAAGGAGTATAGAGTTTTGCACTAAGAGGACCGTGCGGGCGCGCTAAACTATTGAACTAAACTGTTCAATTCTATTAAATCGCGTTCGATCCTCGACACTCGGTAATCCTCTGAAGTCCTGTTTGTTATTATAAGGACGATGACATTTATAAATACGTTTTTTATTTACATTTATTTATAAACTCGTCATAGTTAACAGAGGGCATCCGCGGGCTAGCTCGGTGGAGAGTACTGACTTATTATTTGCACACGGCTTTGGTTTGATTTGTTTTTATATGCTAGTGTCAGTGCCAGAGCAGTTCAAGCAAGATTTTTATATTTTAGTGTCAAGTTCGGTAAAAGGTTTTTTCTGACATCCTAAAAATACTTTTTTTCTTACGGCGTAGCTGCTTTGCTTGCTGTATTTAAACTGGCTTCTTTGAAGGTCTGATGTGAGATTTGTTTGAGAACAAGCAAATTTGGACAGAGAAGCCTTTTTGTTGTAAAGTATGGATAGTATTGCGAAAATAGTACTAGGAATGCATGAGCGCCGAGACGGTACCCCGTGGTTAGTCACTGAAGTGCGTCGACCCCGCGTCACGGCCGACCGGTTCCGAGCGCAATGAGACAGTACAGCTCCTCGCGATTATGCGCGCCTGGTATGTCGGATTCGCGGCGCTTAAAAGCTTTGTGCTTTTATTTTCAAATGTTTCTTGGTTTGCCTTTGCCTGGCGTGGGACCCTTTTGATGGTATGATATCTCCGTACAAAATAGACGAATAATTAAATTGTTCATATCGCTCTCTGATCTTAAAATGCCAATTTCTAAACTGTGAACCTTTCAAATCCATTTGTAACTAACATTTTTAAGTCTATTGAATCATGTCTTTGACCTCACGCCTCAAGGTTGACGCCGTTCGTGACACCAGACGAACCAAAAGTAATTTACAATATTTACAAGCGGTGTAGATTTAAGATAAATCAGACAGGAGGCTGCTGTCATTGTCAGGGCCGGGCGCAATGACCGCGCATTGTCACACTCCACACGGCATTTACACACATTGTTCAAAATTTACATTTGTAAAACTCTTAATTGTTATTAAAATTACAATTTTAACATATACGTATACAGAAGTAAGCGCTATCTGCCACACTAGCTGTCGGTACTCTATTGACACTGTTATTGACAGGATGCCGACCAATCGGAATCGTTGCACAGTTTGCTAGATGAGACTCCAGATAACTGCTATATAGATGTGCTCTTGTGGACAAGACTGCAAAGGAATGAAAACCGATAGAAATGTCATATTTTCCTAATGAAATACGTACTTAACAAATGTTCACGATTGACTTCCTCGGTGAAGGAACAACACCGTGTAATAAAAATCAAACCAGCAAAATTATAATTTGCGTAATTACTGGTGGTAGGACGTCTTGTGAGTCCGCGCGGGTAGGTACCACCACCCTGACTATTTCTGCCGTGAAGCAGTAATGCGTTTCGGTTTGAGGAGTGGGACAGCCGTTGTAACTATGCTGAGACCTTAAAACTATTATCTTAAGGTGGGTAGCGCATTTACGTTGTAGATGTCTATGGGTTCCAGTAACCACTTAACATCAGGTGGGCTGTGAGCTCGTCCACCCAACTAAGCAATAAAAAAAAACATGCAGTGAAATAAATGGTGATTATTGCATGAAGCACTATGCTGTGGTCTGAGCTGCATAGGACGGTGTTGTCGGTGCACGCCGGTCTCTGTCTACTCCGTACATTACTAGCGTGATGTTCAATTATCGACAAAGCGACAAAATGCAATAAAGCACTTTCTATTTTACATCGCGCACGCACCGAAACGGACACAGTGTAAAGATTAATACGGTCAGGCAACTCGGTTTTTTTTTTATTGCTTAGATGGGTGGACGAGCTCACAGCCCACCTGATATTAAGTGGTTACAGGAGCCCATAGACATCTACAACGTAAATGCGCCACACACCTTGAGATATAAGTTCTAAAGTCTCAGTATGGTTACAACGGCTGCCCCACCCTTCAAACCGAAACGCATTACTGCTTCACGGCAGAAATATGCGGGGCGGTGGTACCTACCCGTGCGGACTCACAAGTGGTCCTACCACCAGTAAATAAGTTAACGAGTTGTGCATTAACTGTGGTTTTAGGTCTGAAAGTTAGGCGAGAAGGACGTTTTTTATTGCCTTTAACTGACGAGCACGTGGGCCAGCAGATGTTACGCCCTTTTCCGGGCCCCCCAGTAGTCAAATGTAGTTTCCGCTTGAACATTGAGACACTATTAAAGTCTCGTCCATCAGTTTCTGTCGACAAACAATAACACGCTCTAATTATACAATGGAGAATTTACCCGCACATCTTGGAATGTGTTGTGTTCTATCAATAAAGTCTAGAACTATCTATGTGTCTGCAAGTTGTGTACACTGCTCGTGACGTCACAGCGTATCGGTCACGGCTGATCAAGTATCGGGTACATTACCACCTAATCGATACTCGTAATAGGTTCCGCGTACACTCCTATCCTTCACTACGTACTGGATGTTTAAATCTGACTCGACGTCCTGTCGACATTCAAAATAGTTTAAATGCATGCAATAAGCAAGACATAAAACTATCTCTTTTTAACGGCCGTCTGGTGCAGTGGTAAGTGACATGGTCACTACATACGGGGGTCGCGGGTTCGAATCCCGCCAAAGGAAGATATTTGTATGATAAATATAAATGTCTTTTCCAGGTTTATGGATGTATATTAAATATAGGTATGTGTATAATAAAAATCTTACATTTATTTCCGTTATCTGGCACCTGTAACTCAAGTTCTTTACGAACTTAGCACGGGACCAGTTAACGTGGCGTGATTGTTGGTAAATATTTATTTATTATTACTCTTTAGCGAAATTGTCCTTTGAAGCTATTGCCAATACATTTTCAATGAAAGCGTTATCATTTTTAATAACCACTTCTTGAAAAATTCCTTCAATTTTTCTTATTAATGGTTGACAATTTGACATCGTTAGATAGCGCGGTCGGAAGTGCAATCTTGAAATTATTGGGAACAGCGCCATCTATCAATACAACTATGAAGCTGTTCAAAATGGCCGTTTAATTTTAAAAACTTTTTGATTTTTTAATTTTGTCCTATTACAATATGCAAGTGAATGCTTTCCTCTCCCCACTGACTGCTGACCGTCGCGGTATGTAATGTGAATATCTGTTCTTGTTTCAGGTACGCCCGTACGCACGCTGCATGGATACGGTCGCGCTGAGTTCAACACGCACTTACATTTAATTAAGCATTATTTATTACCAAGACGTTAGTCCACTGCACTATTCAAACATACTGGTGCTAGGACCTCTTATGAGCACGCACGGGTAGGTACCACCACCCCGTCTATTTCTGCCGTGTAGCAGTACTGCGTTTCGGTTTGAAGGGTGGGGCAGCCGTTGTAACTATACTGAAACCTTAGAACTGATATCTCAAGGTAGGTGGTGCACTTACGTTGTAGTTGTCTATGGGCTCCAGTAACCATTTAACACCAGGTGGGCTGCGAGCTCGTCTACCCAACTAAACAAAAAAATATTCAAACTGGTAATAAGCATAATATATTTTTGTGTTTTTCTATGTTTACTTGGATCGTAAACTTGAAGAACACGTATCTACGACTTAAATATTTTAGTCATTTTAGCATTTGAAATTTAAGAGTTTTGTATTCGTGACCACATAGAACTTCAGACAATTTTTTATTGCCCTTGTAGGCAGATGAGCATACGGCCCATCTGATGGTGAGTCGTTACCGTCGCCCATGGACTTCACCAATGACAGGGGCAGAGCCAAGCCGCTGCCTACGAAGTGTCTGACAGCGCCGGGCTGTACTCCTCCGGTCGCGAGACGGATCTGGGTTTCCATTGCAAAGGCAGGGACTTATTCTTCCGTTTGAAGGAACCTGTCGTACCTACCAACATAAAGCATTTATTAAAAAAAGAGCACGCTAATATTCAATCAGTAGACGCCAATATACAATAACCCTAGCAGCAGATATTTGACTAAACAATTTAATTTAATATTGGTAATTTATGTTATTTGACTAATAACACCGAGGGAAGTGAGCGCGCAATGGCGTCTACAGGCCGTTGACCCCGCGCGTCAGCTGATGACGATCTTGTACATTGCGCGCTGTGCAAGTAACGATATCTTTATATTAATACGTGAAGCAAAAACTTTGTACACCTTTTTACGAAAATTGCGCGGACGGAGGAGTATGAAATTTTCCACACTTATAGAGAATATAGAGAAGGAGTGCAGAATGTTAATATTTTTTTAAAATTCTGCATAAAAAATACATTAAATCTATAAAAAAACGTTACATACACTACCATGTATTTGACACACGTACGCATGCATGCTATTTGTTTATTGTCAAACTTTTCTTATTGCTTACAGTCGGTAGTCAAATTGAGAATAGATTAATTACATATGGTTTGTATTTATTAATATTTGTTTTATAGTGTAGTCTTGGCGAAATCTGTGATTATAGAAGTATTATAAATAATCTTTGACAGTAGAATCAAAACAGTGTATCTATACTAATATATACAGTAGTTTTTGCGGATGTTCCGTTATAACTACTGAACCATGCATCCGATTGACTTGAAACTTAGTATCTATGTAGAAAATACATGTACTTAATGGATAGGCTAATATTTATATGAGTGTTGGACTTCCTAATAATAATGACAATAAATAATAATGCTAATTTTAAATGCCCAGCGAAGCGGGTGAATACGGCTAGTAGACTTATAATTTCAATTAATTAAAGTCGATTTTCGACTACCGGGAGGTCATTAGTTCAATGTTATTGTATCTGAGATGTATCTGTTCGTCAGTAATCAAATTAAGGGGCGACGCGGATGTACCCGCGACATACTCCTGACCCAGGCTATTGTTGAGTCCAAGAATGATAAGCGACTACCCTCTCCTGACTTTACCATCATCAGCCCTTATTATCCTAATACGTGATTTTTTTATTTTTTATTTTTATTTCTCTCTTAAAGGTATAGTACAAATACAAATAGAAACCTTATAATTAATTTTGTAAGCCTTTGAAAGAGCTGAAGTCTGTATTATGTTCAAAGACCTGTACTGATCTCTAGGCTCCCTCCTTCTTAAGATAGATTAGGTTAGGTTAAGTCGTGAACAGATGCTGCGGACTAGTGTTGAGAGATCATTAGGTGTTATCATTTAAGAAGGTCATTATGTGTGGGTGTGTGTGAATGTGTGTATATGTGGGCGTGTGCGCGCATGCACGTTGTATTGTGTATGTGTGAGTATCTGCATTTATGTGTGTGTTTTTATTACATACTATCCAGACTATAAGGCAAGAAGTCTTGTAAGATACAGAAGGGGGCCCGGATGGAACAGAAGTTACACCAAAACAGTAATATTGTGCTGTCCATGGGCTCCTAATACGGAAACTGAGCTCTCTGGTCAACAGCAAGGTGCTATCGAGCGAATAGACGGAAAGCATTACATTTGAGTTTGAAGCTAGATACGTCTCAGTTATATTAAAATGTCCGACCTCAGTTTCCGCTTACCATCGCGATATCTCTCTCCATCCGATAATAAAACATAAAACGATGCCAAATCTTCCGTCAGATTTCGATCTTAAAATAGTTGCGGTGAGCGCGCGGCTCCAACTAAATTAAATTAATCTTTCGCTTGAGTGACGCGGGCGTGACGCGGGAGTGACGCGGTGACGTCACACCGGACTTGCCGACGTGATTGAGCTTGAGAACGCCGCTGGAGTCCCACCCTTGAAACTGGAACGCATATAAACTCTGCGGCAGAAATGGGAGGTGGGCCCTCCCCGCGTTGTTTTTTTATTTATTGCTTAAATGGGTTGACGACCTGGTGTTAAGTGGTTACTGGAGCCCATAGACATCTACAACGTAAATGCGCCACCCACCTCGAGATATAAGTTCTAAGGTCTCAGTATAGTTACAACGGCAACCCCACCCTTCGAACCGAAACGCATTACTGCTTCGCGGCGGAAATAGGCGGGGTGGTGGTACCTACCCGTGCGGACTCCCAAGATCTCCTACCACCAGTGATAGAGGTGGGCTGTGAGCTCGTCCACCCATTTAAGCAATAAATAAAAAAATTGTAAACAAAATTTATGAATCTCTTTCTGAAATGTCCTCTCGTGTCGTGTCGTGTAGTGTGGTGTGTCGGCCGCATCTCGTTCTATATCTCCGTATAGTTTGTCCCCGGATACAGTATGTGTATATTCATTCAAGATATAAAATTGGACAGTCCACTTTCAATTTTATTTCTTTGCGCTACAAAAGCCTTCTTTCCTTGTACCTCGGGAAGCGACTATCGGCACTCATCGGTAACGACACAGGCTCTGCCACTGGCATTGCTGATGTCCACGGGCGACGGTAACCACTCACCATCAAATGGTCCGTATGCTCGGCTACCTACAGGGACAATAAAATGAACATCGGATTTGTAAGCTGTTAACAAAATGAGACACATCTAAGCATGAGGCTCTGAGACGTGAGGTCGATTACATACGTAAATAAGCACGAACAGTCGTTTCGCGTATCTGTATAAATCTAACTCTATCTAATCTATCTAATTTACCGGTGGTAGGACCTCTTGTGAGTCCGCGCGGGGATGGTACAACCACCATGCCTATTTCTGGCGTGAAGCAGTAATGCGTTTCGGTTTGAGGGGTGGGGCAGCCGTTGTAACTATACTTGAGACCTTAGAACTTATATCTCAATGTGGGTGGCGCGTTTACGTTGTAGATGTCTATGGGCTGCAGTAACCACTTAACACCAGGTGGGCTGTGAGCTCGTCCACCCATCTAAGCAATAAAAAAAAATCTAATTTCATTACAATCGGCTGCGGCCCGCGGGCATCGCTGCTCTAATGAGAGACGTGCTCTACACGTGTCAATGGGACCGCCCTGCGCTAATCAATCGAGCCCCATTCGCTGACTCAGGACGCCTCCCCTCTGATTAGCTCCTGACCCGGAGCCCTAGCTACAAGACGAAGCTCTCTTGTTACGGGAAACAGTGAGCTCACGACGTGTGTTATTAGTCAGTGTAACTTAACTCGGTTGAATATCTCCACCTACGAGCTAGAGTTCTCGTCATACCCGTCGCTTGCGAGGGCTCGACGAGTAAATTAACCCGCACACACAGCCCATTGAGTTTCTCGCCGGATCTTCTCAGTGGGTCGCGTTTCTGATCCGTTGGTATATTCTGCGAAGCACGGTTCTTGCTAGGGTTCGTGTTAGCAACGTCGTCAGGTTTGAGCCCCGTGAGTTCACCTACTAGTTATATAAGGCTATCAGCTTAGGTAACGAAAAAAAACCGCGATGTTAGGCGGTAGAAGCAGTCGGGTCGGTGGCACTATAAGGACGTACAGACATAAGCGCAGGCTGTGATCGTAATATCGGTTGAAAGCCGATGCGGATTGTTTCCGTGGCAATCGTCTTGCGGCGGGCGGGCCGGCCATTGTTCTAGGCACTCGGCGGGAGTGCTCTCCGCATTGTATCCGGGCGGGCGCGGCTCTGGCTCCAGACGCGCTCCGCGTGTCGTCAGGTGTGCGAGGTCGTGGCGTTAACTGGCTTCCTCCGAAGCCCCGCGATGCACTTTACATTGTTCACACTCTCGACACTTTGCTACGATCAACGAACAAAGTTCACGAATTGTCACAATCGTTTTTACAACGCTGTGTTTTAAATTTTTGCCGCCATTTTTTTTGTTTTTTTTTCTAACTTTGTTTTATGGATGTTCACGTTATTTCAGTAACAGCGTCAACAGATGGCGTGGATAGTCGATTGAGGAAGGATTTAGATCGTTGACAAAAAACTAAATAGTTATTATTCATTTAGGGAACTTGTAGTACAAATCCTCATAATGTATTAAAGATAGATGATAAAGAAAACTCAAACAAGTTTCCACCATTACATTAATACACGAGTAGATAGTGAACAAAATTAATCGAAATCAACAATAAAAAAATAAGAAAAAATACAAAAAGATAATAAATAAGACAGTAAATAAATAATCATATATAAATAAATAATAATATATACAGGACCTAAATTACCTCATAAAGAAAATGAATTTATTTATTTCATTTACTTCAGATTTTGCATCCACATTACATTCATTAACATTTCATATAGTATACCAGAATTAAACAAAAACAATAACTACAATCTCGGAATATAACAAAAGCAATAATAATAATATTTTATTATAACAAAAAAACAAATAATAATAACAAAACACAAAACACAAAATTAACGTCAAAACTACCATAACCTAAAGGCTGGTTTGGATTCAGAGTGCTTGCTCAACATGCACACGTGTCCAGTTATTAGTACATTACTTTATTTAGCAAGCGATAAATAAAAGATATTTGTTTATGTGCGATTCGCTTTGTGCCGAAGAAGTTAGTTTTAGAAAAGTTAACTGAAGAGTTGGTGCTGTGGGCGTGCGATCTCGGGGGGGCGGTAGAGCGCAGACCAAGGTTCATGTCCCATCCCTGGTCAATGATGACCGCACTCCTCAGATTCTGTATCCGTCGTGTTAATGCTTCTTCTCCGTGTTTGATATGGGCGGGTTGCCCAAATCGAAGAATGTCGGATTAGCGACAATGGCCTCGAAGAAACCTTCGGGCAGGTTCGCTCACGTCTTTGCAGCGCTAGCTGCGGTCTGCGGACAGATGACACAGATGTCGGCGGATCGACTTGATCTACAAACGATATCCGCCGGGCGCTCTGGTTATATTACGAGTGAAGTCGCAGGGCTGCCACCGCTCGCTCATACTATAATAATTTAGAAGCGGGGCGAATAAATAAAACTATCGCACTGGATTTTATTATTTCCAAATAAAGCCTTCCCTAGTACTGGAATTAACACACGGCTCGCTTGAACGTCCTCGCCATCTTGCTTCCTTTTCTCTCTTTCTTACAATCCTCTCTCACTTACACCGTAACGCTCCGTTTCACGCTCTTATTCATTTTTAATACCTATACTGTATCCCAATCTTATACCTTTAAACGAGCAATTCTTATCTCTAATCTGAATCTCGGAAACGGCTCCAATGATTTTCATAAAATTTAGTATACAGGGGATTTCGGCGATAAATCGATCTAGCTAGCTACAGTTTATTTTGTTGTTTTATTCGTGTTTTCAATAATCAACTCTTCCCGACATCTATTGGCGAATAATAATACTATTTTTACTGCTTTAAAGACACAACAAGATGGCGTCATAAAAAAAAGCCGAGCAAAGCTCGGTCATCGTCTAGTAATATTAAAGAAATGAAAAATTAATATAGTGTTCGTGATCGCGGACAACTAAGTTTTGTTTAGGGATCGAAGGATCGATTTCGGTTTAAAGACCCCGGCACTGAGCCAGGACCAGGGGAGCGGGGGGTGTAAGGTGTTATCGCTTCAACATTTGAATAATGCACAAATTTGTGAACTAGTCGACAGTTCAAACGTAATTTTATTTATATTTATTCAGTAAAACTACGACTACAAACCTATACAAATAAGTGAACGTTGTTTGTATGTCTAATATCAACAGGAGTGTATATTGTCGACGTTTCTCTTAATCATCTATACCGAGTATATCATGAGAAGCGTTCTGGAAGGACGGGGTAAAGGCGTGTCGGTTGGAGGACGAATGATTCAGCTCTAACACTAGGTGCAGGCTTAGGGCTTAACACAACTCGACAAAGAGTTCGACGTGCAACATAACCCATGACTCAGCCCGCTGAGTTTCTCGCCGGATCTTCTCAGCGGGTCACGGTTCCGATCCGGTAGTAGATTCATTCGCGAAGCAGCTGCTCTTGAGTTGTTAGATCTCCTTCGGAGGTGCTCGGGCAGCTGTTAGCAAATCCCACCCATCCTGGCCGAGCCTTTACTCGCCCACCTGTCCTGGTGAAACTGGAAAGGCCTCCGGGCCACTAGTAATTCTTAAATCCTATAAAAAAGACGAGTGATTAACAATCTACGATACGCAGATGGTAATACGCTTCTTACAAGAACAAGAGAAGATTTAGAAGAGCTATTGCCTCAACTTGAATCCTTGAAAAAAAGTTATTAAAATCGAAAACCTAAATCTACATCTTCGCCTCGAAGAGAGCCCAGAGAGCCTCAATCGCGTACCAATCGTTTCAAGAGATGTCCTGTATTTTAAGCCAGTTTGAGCTTGCACGGTAGCGCGCAATTTATTATAATCATACTAGCTGACCCGGCAAACGTTGTTTTGCCATATAAATTATTTTTAGGAAAGTCAAATAGCCTAGATACCGACTGCAGCGCCCTCTGCCGGGCTGATTTGTGAATCTAAACCATCCACAGTGCCACCCAAACCCATACAAAAAAATCATTCAAATCGGTCCAGCCGTTTAGGAATTCAGTGACAAACACACGCACAGAGGAAATATATATATACATATAAAGACGTGAACTGCTCAATGCGCTTTACATATCTGGTATACTTACTTGTATTTGTATTGAGCCCTTAACCTCTGTTACATAGAACTACTGCAAGATCACCCTTCCCACATGTTATCCAGCCCTGGAATGTAGTTCACGATAACTCATCGATAGGCGTTTTTAAAAGACTGTATAGTCTGTATATATGTAACCTCTATATGATTTAGGACATA
Source organism: Bombyx mori (assembly GCF_030269925.1). NCBI lineage: Eukaryota > Metazoa > Arthropoda > Insecta > Lepidoptera > Bombycidae > Bombyx > Bombyx mori. The sequence continues at coordinate 9,584,764 of NC_085130.1, forward strand.
AATCTTATACGAAGCTAATATGTTATAAAGGTGGCATAAATAATAATTTGAATATTGAAACATTAGAAGAAGGAACATTAGAAATATAAAAACATTTTTAAATATTGAAATATAAAAAAACATAAAAACTGGTGAAGCAATAGCTTTAAATGTTGTTTCTCTTTATAGAGCAACTCAGTTTGTGCTATAGTTTTACTAGGTTAAACTTTATTTTGATGTAAATAAAATAATACACTATAGGTATAGGCTGTATAGTCTTGTTTACCTTCGTCAATAATAAGAAAGAAGAAAGTAATACGTCGCGGGGCGTCGCCGCGGTCGCAACCCTACTGTCAATCTTGTAATAAAACCGCGAATCACAGATGACCTCATTCATCAACAAGTTTTGAGGCTGAAATACATTTATTACAGTGGAGTTGCTCGCTGCAATATTCCTTGAAGTCTGCACACATACTCATAGATTCTGTGTGTGTGCCAGTCAAATGACAAGTCGAGGTTTGTTATATCGTAACAACAAAAATCCTATGGAATTCATTTATTTGTAGCTGTTGTATATTACAGAAACGCACAGCAGTATGAAAAATATCAACTTTTTATTTAAACTAATGGTCCCGTAGAAGTCGAAATTCGACTATAATTAATTGGAATTGTAAGTTTGTACACTATTATGATTATATTTTATACTTCTATAATCTCAAATTTTGCCGAGGCTACACTATAAAAAAATATTAATAAAGACAAACAATATTCAATCTATTCTCAATTTGACAACAGACGTCAAGAACAAAAGTTTGACAATAAATAGAATGCATGCGTGTGTGCGTCAAATACATGGTATGTAGTGTGTGTAACGTTTTCTTTATTGATTTAATGTATCTTTTATGCATTATTTTAAAAAACTATTATCATTGTGCACTTCTTCTCTATATTCTCTATAAGTGTGGAAAATTTCATACTCCTCCGTCCACGCAATTTTCGTAAAAAGGGATACCTACAAAGTTTTTGCTTCACGTATTAATATATATACATAATTTGGGTACTACCTGAGAATTTTATTTTTTACTAGCTGACCCGGCAGACTTCGTAGTGCCTCAATCGATAAATAAAAGACTTAAACTTTTATATAAAATAAACTTAAAACAAACAAAAGGAATCCGTCCGACGGGGGACACATCAAAGGAAAAACAAAATTGTTATTTTTATTTAATTCCGAGCATTTTCATATTTATCTACCTTTTAAACTTTCTCTGGACTTTCACAAATAATTCAAGACCAAAATTAGCCAAATCGGTCCAGCCGTTCTCGAGTTTTAGCGAGACTGACGAACAGCAATTCATTTTGATATATATTTTATTTTTAATTTTGAGTCCTATGAGGTGTTTCAGGATTATCCATTCTTTCTGGAACACCTTGTATACGAGTAGATAAGGGCCCAAGAGAGGTTTATTTACATATATAACATTAATAGTATGTCGTGTGTGTAATGATGGTTAGGTTGGCTATGCATGTGTCGCGAGCCGCGCCGTGCACCTGGGCCAGCCGATGATAAATGACCACCGAAGCTAACGTATTCATCGCGTGACGTGTAACTATGCGGATACAATTTGTCATAGAAATAGATTTACGAGCTTCCCAGCGGCCCGCTCTTTGAGATGATAAATAGATTAGTGGTTCGGAATGTTAGAAATGGCGGGGTTCGGACGTGGGATTGTGTCCCTATTCGGTAAAGTTTGGTTGATGTCGTCGTGGCCTAAAGGATAAGACGTCCGGTGCATTTGTATGTAGCGATGCACCGGTGTTCGAATCCCGCAGGCGGATGCCAATTTTTCTAATGAAACACACGTACTTAACAATTGTTCACGATTGACTTCCACGGTGAAGGAATAGCATCGTGTAATAAAAATCAAAATCCGCAAAATTATAATCTGCGTAATTACTGGTGGTAGGACCTCTTGTGAGTCCGCACGGGTAGGCACCACTACTCTGTCTATTTCTGCCGTGAAGCAGTAATGTGTTTCGGTTTGAAGGGTGGGCAGCCGTTGTAACTATTTATTTATTTGGGAAACAAAACATTTTTTTTAAATACCTAAAACAATAAGCAAATATTTTTCCACAATCAAAATCACATATAAGTAGAAAGTGAACAGAGAAGAGAAATTTATCAATTTAAGTTACAAAAAAACAAAAGCAACACAATACGCACATATTATTTTGTACATCAACTTACACTACGAGGGCGGCACTGAAAATATCGGGAATTAACGAAGTGACACAACATTACTATTTAAAAATGTATTTATTGCTTTTCGAAGTATTCTCCGCGAAATTTGACACATTTTTCCATACGATGGAACCAATCATTGAAGCAACCATTCCATTCGGAATTTGGGGTCTCCAAAATGGCCGTTTTGTAGGCGTCCACAGCTACTTCAGGTGATGAAAATCTCTGTCCACGCAATTTATTCTTTATTTTAGGGAAAGTATAGAAATCATTAGGGCTTAGGTCGGGGCTGTACGGCGGATGGTCTAATAATTCTATGTTTTCTTGCTCTAAAAACTCTTTTGTTCTGTGCGCGGTGTGAGAACTCGCATTGTCGTGATGGAGGATGATGCGGCGGTTGCAGTTCTCTTTACGGAGTTCAGAAACGACCAGTGGCAAACAAATGCTAGCATACCATTCTGCATTAACCGTGCTTTGTCCCTCAAGAGGAATAGTCGTAGTAAGTAGTAACATGGCCGGTTTTGGAGACAAACGTGGCCACCATTTGTTTTGCAACACTCCGTGAACGAACAATTTTTGTTGGCTTTAACTCATTTTCGAACACCCAAACTCGTGACTGGTTTTTTGTTTCGGGTTCGTACGCATATATCCAGGATTCGTCACCTGATACAATGTTGTATACAGCATTTGAAGATCCTGCGTGGAATCTTTCGAGAGTTCTGACGCACCAAGTAACGCGAGCCGCTTTTTGCTCTTCATAGAGCGAATGCGGTATCCATCGGGAAAACAACTTTTGTACACCTAATTGTTCATGCAAGATTATTTGTATTTGACTCATGCCAATGTCTAAAGTTGCCTGAATTTCGCGGTATGTCACATGTCGATCTTCCTCAATCAGCTTACGCACAGCATCAACGTTTTCTTGGGTGACTGCAGTTTTTGGACGACCTTGACGGAGATCATCACTGAGCTTGACACGTCCACGTTGAAACTCAGCAAACCAGCGATAACTTGTGGTTTTGGATGGGGCTTCATCACCAAATGCAGAAATTATCCGGCCAACACACTGTTTTTGTGTTAAACCACTTCGAAAGTTATAATAAATCATCGCTCTTGAATTTTCTCGTTGCAATTCCATTTTCTCAACGACTAAACAAGTTTGACAAAACCTCGTGACAAGACCGAGAATCTTTTTTTAAATAAAGACTATAATAATATCATCGGATTAAATCACCTTATAAATATTTTAAAATAGCTATACTAATACCTTAGAACTTATATCTCAAGGTGGGTAGCGCATTTACGTTGTAGATGTCTACGGGCTCCAGTAACCACTTAACACCAGGTAGGCTGTTAGCTCGTCCACCCATCGATGCAATAAATAAGTAAATCTGTGTCTGGCTTTGCGAGAAGGATGACGCCACTCCACTATGAGCTCGCTCACTCATCCCAACTATTTCGACTTAACATTCATCCCCTGTATAATGGAACATCCTAGATAAACACAAGAGACATCAACACGTATGGACTGACTCAGTAGTGCAGTGGTTAGCGGCCCTGACTTGCGGCCAGGGTCGTGGGTTTGATTCCCGCATCAGACAAACATTCGTGTGATGAACAGACTTGTTTGTTCTTTGTCTGGGTGTTTATTATCTATATGAGTATATATTTAAACGTAGTATATATATAAACATATAACACAGGGAATCCTAATTTGAGGCCGGATTATAATAGATCTTGAATAAGTATATAATGTTAGGGAATATTCTAAAAATGATTGAACAATAATAAAATACTTAATTGTACTTTTTTGTACAATATTAAGAAAACAACATTTAAAGCCTTTATTTATTTTCCACATATAAATAGTTCAGCCAATCTACATAAGATTTTTTTTGTTTAACTAAATTATAGTCTCAAATGTTTTATTATAAAAATTAAATAAAAAAGTTCTTTTTTACAAGTATTATCCTTAATTGACTCCACGGTTAGTGGGACTACCGTAAAATCGAGACATATGTATATAACTCTAATGACAGCTCGTTTTGTATCAATCCTTGCTTCGTGGTAGGGATATGCAGGATCCTAGTGCCAGTGTGGCTTGATCCTGACGCCCCACCGCCTGTGCTCTCATTATATCACGTTTGTAAAATAAGTCTGCAGTTATTTCAAGTTGTATCAATTTAATTTAATTCATATCTCATCCTAAAACTGTTCGCCTAAACATCTTAAATACGTCAAAATCAGATCAGAATCAATCAGAGGCGTCTGTAATGGCGAGCGATGTATTTTTAAGCGGCCATTAACTGAGCGACATATTGGGCCGCCATTAATCACTCCGGGCCCCGAACAACAGATGGCATCGATTGTCAGCAGTTAACTAATTGATCGGATGGGCGCGTGGTTAAAAACTTGATTTTTATTTATAGCCCGCCCGAGCAGGTCCACTGACGCGCATCTTTACACCGCGATGCAATCATTCGCCACAGTTTAAATTACAAATTAGTCTTTTGGGAGGTATATACGACAAAGGGAAGATCTTCCACCGAGCGGGTGATATTTTGCTCGGTAGACCGACGGTCCGAATGTTGTTGTTCGGAACTTGTATATATGCGCTTTATCTTGAAAATGTCGTAAGCGAGATTCATGCATCTGTCAATTATCTTGCGTTGTATGATGGCTACCCGCCACAGTCTTATTTATTGATTACTAGTGGTCCCTCGGTAATCGAAATTAGACTATAATTAATTGAAATTACAAGTTTGTACACTATTGTGGTTCTATTGTCAAAGACTATTATACTTCTATGATCACAGATTTCAGCAAAACTACTCTTTAGACAAATATTAATAAAGACAAAACATAATTAATTTATTCTCAATTTGACCACAGACTTTATGCAATAAGAAAAGTTTGACAATAAATAATTAGTATGTATGCGTGTGTGTGTGTCAAATGCATGGTAGTGTGTGTAATGTTTTTTTTATTGATTTAATGTATCTTTTATGCATAATTTAGAAAAATATTAACATTCTCTATAATATTCCTTCTCTATATTCTCAATAAGTGTGGAAAATTTCATACTCCTCCGTCCGCGCAATTTCCGTAAAAAGGGCTACAAAGTTTATTACGTATCAATATGATCAATCAGTATAATATAATATCGACTAATTGACAATAAGTACAAAACAGACATGTCACCTCAGTTATACAGATGCAATTGACAACATCTTAAATTACGAAAGTAAGAATGATTGAATAAAAAAAATTACAATGAATAATTATAAGAAATATCAAATCCATGTCTTTGTCTAACTTGAGTGCAACGGAGGGCTCAATATCATATCTCATAGTTTAACTTAGACATCAGTGTGCTTAGTGCGAGTTTTTTAACGTTCTCGATAGCGTAAAAGTTAACTCAAATTACAAACCTTACAGTGAGCACACAGCAACTTGTAAGCTCTGCGGCGGTCAGTACAGCAACGCAATGAGCGTGAAAACCGCGACGACGCTATATAAAAATTGTGTCATGAACTCGCAACATATGAACTACGTCTTAAAACACTTTAATTTTCCATTTCCTAGTCCGTCTCTCGTGCAAGGCGTTTACGTGCACATGGGTCCGGAGTGTTGGCGCGGCTCCAGACCTCCGCAGAGGCAGGCCTCGTAAATAATAGTTGAGCGCGCCGACTTGTTACAATATTACACATTAATTTACAACTACTCCATTAAGTTGCCTTCACAAGTTTCGGCGCTAAGAATTCCTTGAAGTGTGTTCATGTCGTTCTTATCCGGGAACTGAAATAAATGTTTGCGATCGGTTGTACTTGTGTTTAATTAATCTAATAAATTACTAAAAGATACATAATGGTCGCTAAATTTTATATCTTATACCCTTAAACGAGTAATTCTTGTATATTAATATAACTATATATAACCTGAATCTCGGAAACGGCTCCAACGATTTTCATAAAATTTTGTATTCAGAGGATTTTGGGGGCGATAAATCTCTGCTCTGCTCTGCTCTGCTCCTGTCATTGCTGAAGTCCATGGGCGACGGTAACCACTTACCGTCATCAGGTGGGCCGTACGCTCGTCTGCCTACAAAGGCAATAAAAAAAGCGTGTAATCAGCTACGAATAATAGGTAATCAGTGCATCTTCTGGTGGTACAGGGGAAGAGGCCATCAGGAACAGTGGGGCGACACAAATACCTGTTTGTGTAAATATCTCATGCCCTCCTTATCAGCCCCTCACGGCTGTAGTAATAAGGAACGCTGAATAACACACAATCGATACTTTATTGCTTTTATTTTATAGCCAAAGTTGTTTGTAGAGCGAAAACTGTATTTATATAGTGTGCCAGCGAGACACAGCAGTCCGCGGGGAAACGAAGTGCTGTGAAATAGAAATCGAGTCCAAATGAACTAACGGTGACTTTATCTCACCGCGGTCGAGATGCGTCTCACCGTCACTGGTAATCGACGCCCGCACCACAAGGAGTCCCATCTACTTTTACGCAAAACTCAATCTTTTATTGTGTCAACTTGTACAGTTATTTTAGTTTTTGCATTTATTTATTAAGTTGCACCAACAAAATGATCGTAAATACAAAACATCGACAAACTGACAAAAGTACATGACAGATGTCAAATTATAGGTGCAATCGACAGTGCATTAACAACAACAAAAATATTGTATAACTAAGATTTGATTACATTTGATTGTTTGCTTAAGATTAATTTATATTTCTCCTGTAAGTAGTGAGACAATTAGAAAAAACATATATTTCACTTAAAATTAGTTCAGCGCAATCGGACAACTCCGAATGAACATTGACGGAGACCGCGATACCGTGGATTTTATTGTAGTCCCAAATGATTCTGTTTAAGGGAGATTAAGCACCGAAATAGATGTGTTAAAGAGCTTACAGTCCACTTGCTGGCCCTTGGTTACTGGGCCTATGGACACAACACTATTGCCGCTATCCGCTTAGAGGTCGAACTATCAAATGTACCCCTACCTCATATAACAAAAAGGATCATCCGACTACTTCGCAGCAGAAAAAGGCAGAGCGGTCGTGCCGCTTCGTACCGGATTGTAAATCTATCTCAAGAGTAAAGTCCAAATCTTGTTCACTTGAGGATGGTGGCTCGGCATTGACCACCTTCACATCACTGACGGCTCCGAGCAAAGAGCGGACGGTTTTGTGGAGCAACTGGCACGGACGTTTCAGTCGCAGCGTCCCCACCCCCTCGACACACCCCTGTGTCTTTGTCTGTCTTGCTGTGATGAATAACAGCAGCCCTAGAACCCATGAGCGCAGATGAGTAATTACCACCAAATGAATCCAGCTCGGATGGGCATCTTTCGGAAAGCTACGTAAAATCTCCTCATCACAAATATCACAGTGTCTCACGACGAAAGTCTTTGACCGATGTGTGCTGCCAGTGATGACATATGGCACTGAGACGTGGTCGCTCACAATGGGCCTTATGAGAAGGCTCAAGGTCACCCAAAGAGCAATGGAGAGGCCTATGCTCGGAGTATCCCTACGAGATCAAATCAGAAATAAGGAGATTCGCAGGAAAACCATGGTAACTGACATAGCCCAAAGAATTGCGACATTGAAGTGGCAGTGGGCAGGACACATTGCTCGTAGAACTCATGGCCGTTGGGGCCAGAAAGTTCTTGAGTGGCGACCGCGTACCGGAAGACGTAGCGTGGGTAGGCCTCCCATAAGATGGACCGACGATCTATTGAGGTTCGCGGGGATCCGCTGGATGCAGGCAGCGCAGGACCGGTCTTTGTGGCGAGGCTTGGGGGAGGCCTGTGTCCAGCAGTGGACGTCTGTGGGCTGATAAGAATAAGAAGCGTGTGCTCATCAGCCCTCAATGCCACACTAACTATTAAAGTTAACATATAGTTGCAGATGGATTTGACGTCTCGTCCACTTCCATTTCCCTCCACCGTACCCTAGTGACTACTTGTCTACCTACCACTGTTTGTATCTACCGTATGTAGCGCCGATTGGTCCGCGAGCCCAGGTGTGGGGCCCTCGAACGGTCCATCATTATTTTAACAAAGCGTAATTTAATTTAATAATTGCGGCGCGACAATATCTGAGACCGCAATGGCCGGCGAATTTATAAGTTAATAAATCATTGAGCGGCGGGGGAGTGGCGGGGACAATAGAATACCTTTACTGCTGCTGAGATGAATGGCGAACCCGTAAAATCTACCCCGGACCCCGGGAGACTAATGGGGGGTTGCGTGCCACTCGCAGGCCGCGGATCGTTGCGTTGCGAATGCAGCCAGAATTGAATTGTTACAGAACTTGTGGACTATCTAAGTCCGGGCACAATCTTTTTTTTTATTATTTTTAATAGATTTTGCTCGTGACTTCGTCTGCGTGGAATAGTTACTTTGGCATAACGCTAAATTTTACGTAGAAAGTGAAAATATTTTTGAATAATAGAATGTTAAGGAGTTATTTAAGGTACCAAAATCACGCTATTTTACCGACTTCCAAAGAGGAAGTTATCAATTCGACCATAATTTATGTTCACCGATCTGTTTCAATGTTGTAATGAATAACGTATTTATTTCGATAAGGATTAATATAATCTTTATAAAAACACCTTCACAAATAATGCTTTATTTTAGAACAAATTTGGTTAGCATAAAAAATGTTATAGTGAGCCAACCTTAGCATATAGACATAATATGTTGTTGCGGACTTTTTTTTAGATCTTTTAAAGGGGAACAATTCTGTCATACATTATTTTAGCGAAATTTTAACCGTTTCTGCAGCGCACCCAGCGGAAGCTGTCCAAAGGGAACATTTTGAAACATTCTTTATTGGTGCTCCGCTTGTATTGGTCTTAGCGTGATGTTATATGGCACGAGTTATAGCCTTCCTCAATAAATGAGCTATCTAACACTGAAATAATTATTCAAATCGGACCTGTAGTTCTTGAGATTAGCGCGTTCAAACAAACAAACAAACTTTTCAGCTTTATAATACTAAAAAAAAAGTATAGATTTATTGATGCACAAAAAAAATCACAATCATTACAGTACATTACATATTAACTAAATCGTACAAATAGTACCTAAATCTGATCTGGATTGTGATCTAAATGATATATGCACTCGGCAAACCCATATTAATGCACATAGCGAGCGAGCCTCCAAATTGGCTACTGAAAACAAAATTGGAAATTAAAAAAAAATACAAATAAAAATTAAATTACGAAGTAAAAAATCTGCGTACTACACAGAGGCAAATATATCATACTATGCTAAGATTCATGATCGCACAATCTTATACAATTCTCTTCGGTTCTAGCAAGTCATAGGACTAAATAAAACTGTTTTTCCGAGTAAATCTCGCGTTTCTTTATTGACGTTATATTAATTTCGTGGTCGCATTTGACAGAGATATGAAATGAAAAGTCAACTCAAAAAAAAAAAAAAAAAAAATTGACGGTAGGCAGCACGCAATGTTCAATGCTATGACATGTCCTTCTTCAAACGAGGCTTGCGGAGAGTACTTAATGGTAGGCAGCGGCTTGGTTCTCTCCCTGGCATTGCTGACGTTCATGAGCGACGGTGATCACTTATCATCAGGTGGGCCGTATACTCGTCTGCCTACAAAGGCAATAAAAAAAAAATGTCGACGGACAACTTCCGTCACCACGGACGTACCGCACTGTCCGTAACCGCGGATATAATCTAATGACGATAATAAAAGGTTAGATTATATTGTGAAAGTAGCTTATATTACGAATTTATCTATTTATTTAATTATATTACATTTATTTAAATTAAAACTTTGTAATTAAAGTTAGATCTTACGTTTCAATTAATATATGCACGTGTAGGTACTTCAAAGGGCGTACTTCAAAATCAAACTGAAATGTTAAGTTAGACGTTTACTGGTGGTAGGACGTCTTGTCAGTCCGCGCGGGTAGGTACCAATACCCTGCCTATTTCTGCCGTTTGAAGGGTGGGGCAGCCGTTGTAACTATACTGAGACCTTAGAACTTATATCTCAAGTGGGTGGCGCATTTACGTTGTAGATGTCTCTGGGCTCCGGTAACCACTTAACACCAGGTGGGCTGTGAGCTCGTCCACCCAACAAGGCAATAAAAAAAACCAGACTACTTAGGAGACTTCTAAGATACGTACGTCTAATGAGACAAGAAGGAGCGCGTAATTAATTCGTAGAAATGTTTTTATTCGCTAGGACTAATGAAAAGCGGAGTTAGTTAGGGGGAGCGGATAAGAGATGGCGCTGCTGTACAATAGGTATGCTACAATTTACGAGCGCCCCCACCGAGACGATTGAATTAGATTAAATTCCAAATTTATGAATGGCATCGCGCGCGTGGAGCTCGACTGCCAGGTCACATTCTAATTATCGTTATACACACAGCGTCTACGAGAATTGCCATAAAAAGCTTCATTGTTTTCGTACATGTCACGACGTGTACAAGTTGGCGGGAGACAGACTCGTTTTTTTATTTTTGTTCCTACCTAATCTGATAGCCTTGAGGGGCTATTTCAGCGTAACCTTTATTGGATAAAATTTTATTGATTTTAGGCTGTATGCTCTGCTCTTATTTATAGTGTAACGCCAGATGGCGCCACTTTTGTACCTCCTTCCGCCTTGCCATCTTGTATGCGATGTGTAAGTGTGTGTGAATTAATTAATAAAAATAAAACGTATAGTTCAAAGAATTCTTGTTTATCAACATAATCTTAATAACCTTAACTAGTAGGTGAGCTCACGGGGCTCAAACCGGAGTGATGCTAAAACTGACCCTAGCAAGAGCAGTGCTTCGCAGAATCTACCACCGGATCGGAAACGCGACCCACTGAGAAGATCCGGCGAGAAACTCAGTGGGCTGTGTCTATGGGTGAGGGTCCGTAATGACGTGCTTTGGGCGACGTCGACTGTTTACCATTCGGTCTACAGGATCGGGTATGTTCGACGTAATGCTGTCGTTTGTTCTCTGGCTGCAAGTCAAACCTACAGGATTTGATTTCATTGTAATTCTATTAAACAGATACATTAAGATGGTGGTAGGACCTCTTGTGAGTCCGCGCGGGTAGGCACCATCACCCTGCCTATTTCTGCCGTGAAGCAGTAATGCGTTTCGGTTTGAAGGGCGAGGCAGCCGTTGTAACTATACTGAGGCCTTAGAACTTATATCTCAAGGTGGGTGGCGCACATACATTGTAGATGTCTATGGGCTCCGGTAACCACTTAACCTATTAGTAGATTTGCTTAATAGATTGCCTATTTTTGGCGGGCTTCGTTATGTAAAATATTTCGTTTGCTTGCGGGAGCGGGTGACCCAGTTGGACGTGGTTTATCGCGGAGAGATCGCTTGCCGCGTCACGGGAACTGCTTATCTCCTCGCAATGGAAGCGACACACATCGGCTGCTAGTGATTCTCTGTTATATTGTTATGTCGTGGTTACCGGGCGTCTAGTATCTATCTTATCTTATACCTTTAAACGAGCAATTTTTGTATATTAATATATAATTATATAATCTGAATCTCGGAAACGGCTCCAACGATTTTCATAAAATTTAGTATACAGGGGATTTCGGGGGCGATAAATCGATCTAGCTACGATTTATTTTCAGAAAATGTTGTTTTCATTCGTGTTTTCAATAATCAACTCTTCCTGAGATCTATTGGCGAATAATAATACTATTTTTCTTAATTGAGGGCAACTAATCACTTTAAAGACACAACAAGATCAAAAAAAAAAACGAGCAAAGCTTGGTCATCGTCTAGTATATCTTTCAACATAAGGCTGACCAACTCCGCGACCTCAGGCTAACTACAAATATGTAACAAAATGTTAACGGAAAGATTCGCGTGTTACTGCCAATATCTGCTACAAATCAATAGTTTATTTCGGACGATCTCTGTTGCTCCGTTAAGCTAATAAACACGCCGCGCCATCTGTCGGAATTAGGTCACGTTCATTAAAATGTAATCCGCGAGATTTATTTTGACGAAATGTCAAATTTGAAACGTCAAGAAAATGGCGGACCGATGCATAAGTATCCATAGCATAGAGACGAAATAATAACACAGTTTATATTACAACAGTGTGTATATTTTGTTGTGTTGTCATCGTATTCTCGACTGTGGCATTTGAAGAAGACATCTCTGGATTGAGCAGGCTCTTGCTAAACAAATTAAACATGATATAACGTTACAAACAAACGAAGTATAAGCACAATCGCAGAGTGAGTCGATAAGACGTATCATTTGCGGCGAATACAAGTTATTGTTCGATTAAATCAGACCAAATGGTTCGTTTTCAAATTTGGGGCCAAAAGCGAGTTATTTGATTTAATTCCCATAACCTTAATGTTATCGTAATTTCCCGCGGAAACAAAATATCATGTTTTTCTTTCTCTTTCTTTTCGATGAGTTAATATGCTCCTCCTTGCGTCGGTTTCCTCATTACTGAGGGTCGTGGTCATGGCCTTGAAACAGTTTAAATGTTTCTCTGTCCATGACTCTCTTGGGATGTAATTGTGGTGGGTTCCCACGTCCTTCCACATCAGTATTTCGAAGAGATTTAGTCCTTCACGGCAAACTGGTCCCGCTCTGGGTCTCTGGTTGTACCCGGGGGCTGGGTTATTTCCCGCCGCCCAGTGCTCGGCGTTGACGTTTTACGGTAGGAATGTCCAGCTCTACTCAACCCTCCTCTTTTCTCATCCGGGCTTGGGACCGGCAATGGCAGAATATGCTAGTCTGTGCTTAATTTAAAATGAGCTTAATCTGTTCGTAACTCGTACAATGCAGTAAGTTTTCACGCGACAAGAGCTAAGCTTAGTGTTTCTTCAGGTTCCAACGTGTCATAGCGGTGGCCCATCAACCGTCTAGCGTCTGTGAAACAGCACAAATGTGAGCAATTGGGACATTGTTACTGGACGTGGCTTCACGAGTTCCTCCAAAACGTTCACTGAAGTCTGAGACAAATAATTCAACTTCATCTCATTCCCCTCCGTATCATATTTCATATAGCAGAGTATGTATATAGGTGGGTAGTAGGTATCTGTATACTGGGCATTAGCAACATGGGCTTAGCGAGAGGCTGGTCGCTATATTGAAAGTCTAAGACGAAGAAATTGGGTTTTTGACGACGCGGCAGATATGACCAGGACCGTTGCGATCTCCATCATCGACGCAAGAAGTAAGAAGTTTGGAAATATGATTATATGTAGTTGCAGGTGTGATGTATACGACAGTCTGGTTGACATTGACGATGTCAATAAAACCAAGACTACTGGCTCACACCGACACTGTGTACGGTTTATTTTCGTCGGTCACATCAATATTTGAGATCGATTGACGTCGTCACGCCATCGTCCACGGAAACACGAGAATTCTTCAAATATTTCCGCTATTCACAAGGAATGCTTTTAGTGTCACGAAAAACAAATAAATAAATAAACCGATCGTATAATTTGTGACGTTTCAATAACAGTAACTCTTTTAAATGGGTCACGGAAACTTTATAATATTTCAACCGCGCGCGGCGGGGACTGCGCCCTCTCACCACAGGACAACTAGCACTCGCATTTAGACCAGGTCGGAGGTCATATAGTCAGCCGGGTTCTACCTGAGCGGTGCCGTTCGGGTTTGCTATATATATATTTGTAAACTTGCGACCCGCCCTCGCTACGCTTCGGAAACATTAAATGTTATTATTAACTAGCTGACCCGGCAGACTTCGTAGTGCCTCAATCGATAAATAAAAGACCTAAACTTTTGTATAAAATAAACTTAAAACAAAGAAACGGAATCCATCCGACGGGGGACACATCAAAGGAAAAACAACATTGTTATTTTTATTTAATTCCGAGCATTTTCATATTTATCTACCTTTTAAACCTTCTCTGGACTTCCACAAATAATTCAAGACTACTATTTTTCTATTGTGTAGTCTTGGAGAAATTTGTTATTATAGAAGGGTCTTTGACAATAGGAGCCTAATAACGTCAAATTTTTTTATTTTATTGGTTAGATGTGTGAACGAGCTCACAGCCCACCTGGTGTTAAGTGGTTACTGGAGCCCATAGACATCTACAACGTAAATGCGCTACACACCTTGAGATATAAGTTCTAAGGTCTCAGTATAGTTACAACGGCTGCCCGACCCTTCAAACCGAAACGCATTACTGCTTCACGGCAGTAATAGGCGGGGCGGTGGTACCTACCCGTGCTGACTCACAAGAGGTCCTACCACCAGTAATATAATCAAACTTATAATTTCAATTAATAAACAGTCGAATTTCGACTATTGCAGGACCACTAATATTTGTAAATACGTGCGGCGGTCGCGTGTTGCGCGTCCAGTTTGTATTCTATATATAACCGCTAATTGTGACGTACAGCTTGGCGGGAACCACATCCATCAATAAACATTATTCACACACATTCGATCGGATATCACTTTTCCATTGGCGTGTCCGGCGGTCCGTGTGTAGTGTACCGACTCTATTGAGATCGCACTGTGGTCCACACAACCGTCAAAGTAGTGTTTTTTCAAGTCTATGGTTTTTTCCTACCTAAACTGAATGAATGAATGAATGAATGATTTATTTTATTTCAGACAACAACAAGTCCATATGTGTACATAGTATCATTGAAACATACTTTTAAAATTAACAAAATCAATCAATTAAAAAAGATACATTAACTAAAAATAATTATCAGTTACGAATCAGAATAAATTTCAAATATTCCATTCAACTGATACTTACTTCGAACCAACCATTATTATTATTATTACTATTTAGTCCGCAAGTGAACCACGGTACCATGGTTCAAGTACCGACAGTCATAACGGTCTGTTAATGCCTTGATGAATGAAACCCTTGAGAGCCTATGTCAGCGTAACCTTAACTAGTAGGTGAGCTCGCGGGGCTCAAACATGACGACTTTGCTAACACGAGCCCTAGCAAGAGCCGTGCTTCGCAGAATCTACCACCGGATCGGAAACGCGACCCTCTGAGAAGATCCGGCGAGAAACTCAGTGGGCTGTGTCTGAGGGTTAGCCAAAGTAGCGTGGATCGATCGCGAACATTCAAAGCCTAAAGTGAAATCATTCTTCTAACAGATTCTAATTAAACGTCCAATGAATCGTCTCGCTAGACGTGCCTCTGTCTACCCTGCTCGTAAACAGCGCTAACATACGCGCGAGTGTCGTTACAGCACGTGTAATTGCTTCTCATTTGGAGATTCCGAAGGCGAATGAACTCTTTCGAGATGTCACTTCGACCGAGCTGACAGGTGACAACTGACAGCTGACAGCATCGAGGAGTGTAGCGGATCTGTGCGGGACACCTCGCCGGCTATAACCTTTTTTTTTTTTTTTTTTTTTCTTTTTTTTTTCTTTTTTTTTCTTTTTTTCCTACCTAAGCTGATAGCCCTAGCGGCTATGTCAGCGTAACCCTAACTTTAGTAGGTGAGCTCACGGGGCTCAAACCTGACGATGTTGCTAACACGAACCCTAGCAAGAGCCGTGCTTCGCAGAATCTACCACCGGATCGGAAACGCGACCCACTGAGAAGATCCGGCGAGAAACTCAGTGGGCTGTGTCTGAGAGTTAAGGCTAATACACCGCGGGAAGCGCAGAGATACAACAAAATTAAGTCTTTCATATTAATATTATAAATTCGAATGTAACTTTTTTTATTCCTTAGATGGGTGGACGAGCTCACAGCCCACCTGGTGTTAAGTAGTTACTGAAGCCCATAGACATCTACAACGTAAATGCGCCACCCACCTTGAGATATAAGTTCTAAAGTCTCAAGTATAGTTACAACGGCTGCCGCGCCCTTCAAACCGAAACGCATTACTGCTTCACGGCAGAAATAGGCAGGGCGGTGGTACCTACCCGCGCGGACTCACAAGAGGTCCTACCACCAGTTTATTTATTTACGATTTTTTTTTATTTATGAAAATCTAAAGTAGATAAAAATTCTCTGATTTTGGCTTGGCCCCAATGTGGTACGCTGGGCCTGTAGTGGACTGTATCATTAGGATGGGCAAGGAACTTGATAAATAAACTCGCGAGGATTGTACGTATAAAATTTGTATATTTTAGAAATTTTATAATTCGCGTACAATAAATAGCACGGATAAAAAGAGATTGACAAATCTAAGAAATTCCAAAATTAAAAATTCAAATGTAATGTCAAAAACCACAACCACAACAATAAAAAAGGTTTTATACCAATTTGTTGGGTTGCCAACAGGGCCCACCGGTGGAACGCACATCGTTCAATGCATTAATAATGTTTCCTTGTCTACAAACTATCTACTTACAATTAGTATCGACGCGTGTGCTGGTGACGTCACAGATCCGAAGCCTTGTCGCAGTAAGCGTGAAGTCTTACGAGTTCTCTTTATCAAATTACAAATACCGTTTAATGACTGACTGACATGGGGACGCACGACAGTTGTTATATTTAGACCGGCGAATGAGCTCACCACTCACTTGGTGTTGAGTGGCCATCGGAGCCCATAGACAGACTGGTGGTAGGACCTCTTGTGAGTCCGCACAGATAGGTACCACCCTGCCTATTTCTGCCGTGAAGCAGTAATGCGTTTCGGTTTGAAGGCCGAGGCAGCAGTTGTAAAACTATACTAAGACGTTAGAACATACATCTCAAGGTGGGTGGCGCATTTACGTTGTAGATGTCTATGGGCTCCAGTAACCACTTAACACCAGGTGGGCTGTGAGCTCGTCCGTCCATCTGTTCAATAAGAAAAAAAGACAGCTACGTGAATGTGGTCACCAGCTTTTGACCGGCCCCGTCACTCCTCCTCGGGAGTAAGGCATAGGTCACCGGCTCAGGGTCCTATCTAATTACCTAATATTTAATTACGCTCCGTTTCATGATTCATCTGAATACGCACAAATGAAAATTTGGCTTAAAGGATTAGAAGCCACGCCATTAAATCTCTAAATTAATACGTGAAGCAAAAACTTTGTAGCCCTTTTTACGAAATTGCGCGGACGGAGGAGTATGAAATTTCACACACTTATAGAGAATATAGAGAATGCAGAATGCTAATATTTTTTTTTTAAAAATGCAAAAAATCTTTAAATAAATCAAAAAAACACATTACACACACTACCATGTATTTGACACAACACATATATACCTATATAATAATTATATACTTTTTGTTTATTGTTAAACTTTGGTTATTGTTTAAATTCTGTGGTCAAATTAAGAATTGATTATTATTATTTGTCTATAATGTAGTCTTGGCGAAATCTGTGAATAAAGAAGTATAATAATATTTGACAATAGAATCATGATAATGTTCAAAATTATAATTTCAATTAATTGTAGTCGAATTTCGACTATTGGGGCAGGGGGGGGGACCAGTAGTTATTTTAAAATGAAGGTAATCAATTTTCCATTTCAGTGCTAATTGTTTAACAGCAGATGGCGCTATTCTCAATTTTATATATTAGGCGGTCGCGCACGCCAAATGATCAAGAATTTTATATTTTAACGTGAAGATCTCTTACTGCCCCCTTGTGCAGCGTCGGCAGCCGCGTCCCTTGTGTACAGAGCACTTGTAAGCGCCGCGGAGGGCACTTTACACCGTGCCCTATCTTTGTCGGGATTTTTGATAGCCCTTGTAGATATTAAAGGATTTAGGATTTCCAACGCGCGCCAATAAAAGAGCTGAGGATAGCGGACAGCCGCGTGATAACGTGCGAAAGAGAGCGACTGAGACGCTATGTCCCTCGCACGATGACGATTGTGACGTCATAGCTGACAATACTACATTTTATATCAATGTAACAATATTCTGTAACATACATATTTATGCAAAATACACAGAAACCATACGGGCACTAGTTGTACGCTGACCTTAAGTGGATAAGCACGGTGTTAAAAAAACATGCTTATACTTGCTAAACAATTTTTTTTAGTTATTATTGATTATATATACTATTTAACAATTTTTACTGGTGGTAGGACCTCTTGTAAGTCCGTGCGGGTAGGTACCACCACCCTGCCTATTTCTGTCGTGAAGCAGTAATGCGTTTCGGTTTGAAGGGTGGGGCAGCCGTTGTAACTATACTGAGACCTTAAAACTTATATCTCAAGGTGGATGGCGCATTTACGTTGTACATGTCTATGGGCTCCAGTAACCACTTAACACCTGGTGGGCTGTGATCTCGTCCACCCATGTAATAAAAAATAAAAAAAACATTGTGATAATTTTTACTTTTTTTTTTATTGCCCATGTACGCAGACGAGCATACGGCCCACCGGATGATGAGTGGTTACCGTCGCCCATGGACTTCAGCAATGCCAGGGGCAGAGCCCAGCCGCTGCCTAAGGCTAAAAACAAGGTTACAAAGGTTTTTACAAGCACGATAGAAACTTAATTTACACATTGATTAGTAGTGGTGAGATTATGCATATGAGTAAGTCGGAGAAAAAAAAAAACATAACAATTCATACATGAAAGTTCCTTAGCAATTCTTTATTGTATAAAAAAAAGATGGTGCGGCGGGTAGCCATCACATAACACAAGATATTTGACAGATGCCTGAATCTCGCTTTCGACATTTTCAAGATAAGCTTGCATACATACAAGTTCCGAACAACAACATTCGGACCGTCGGTCTACCGAGCAATATCACCCGCGCGATGGAAGATCTTTCCTTTCGTCGTTAAGACTCCCAAAATAGAAATACCGTTTGAGTTTAAATTATAAACTATTATAATATCTAGTTTCATTTATTGAATTGTTTAATTACAACAGAACCAATATTTCTTGCATTCCAGAGGCTGCAAGCACTAAAAATTAATTCCTTTTTAATTTTACATTACCGGTCTAGCTTAATTGTTTTTGAACGAATTTCTTTCTTTGGCGGGAATACGGGGAGTGAAGCTGTGTATGAACTGTTTCATTTTGATAATTTAGTGTTTTTATTCTAGCTCAAATGTGTATTAAAGCACCCCTTATTAACCTTTTAGCGTCTGTGAAACTGCACAAATGGAAGAAAATGAAATAAAGTAGTAAATTATGTAAATGGCAGAACTAAATATGAAATGCTAAGTTAGTGTTTCATATTATCCCTTAATCAGTATTACTAACTTATAAATTTCATTTTATTTCGCTCTATAGTTCAAAGATGTTTGTTAAATATTTTATTATATTTATAAATTCGACACTGGCAACAATGGCATCGCAAGAAGTCGATTGCCATACTGAAAAAAAAAACAAGATAAATTGATATTTTTGAGTTTAAATTGTTTATCTATACATATAAATAAAATAGGAGTGTCTGTAATATTGAAATAGCCTCTTTTTACTACATGCATATGAATATATATACGGTACATACACCAAAATAACAATTTTTACAATTTTTGTCTGTCTGTCTGTCTATTTGTTCCGGCTAATCTCTGGAACGGCTGGATAGATTTTGACGAGACTTTCACTGATAGATAGCTGATGATATAAGGAGTAGCTTAGGCTATTTTTTTTAGACTAGCTTCGCCCTGCGGCGTCACCCGCGGTACGACAATATCCGCGGCAAGTAACATCGCGGGAACTCAGCTATTAATAATAAAATTTAATGTTTCCGAAGCGAAGTGAGGGCGGGTCGCTAGCTATTAAATTAGGTTAGGTTTATTTTAGCAAGTACTTGTTACGTTATCAATGTGCAGACAGCGCCACAAATGTTAATCATATAAAGTGAAGCGGTTACGGCGTAGCTCCGTAGAGGGTCTACGAGCGTCGTGTCTACGCATGTGTCGTCTGATATATTGCATCACAGACATGGTCTCCGGACTCTGCAGGGTTATGTCGCGAAGATATTATTATGGCCCACATCTAAAGGCTAATAGGTTCATAGTTGTCACAACTCATGTTTGGTTTGAACATTAATGTACACGCTCGGGAGAAATAATAAGTCGGTTTTGTGGAAGTGATATTGATTTTTAATCCGACAATAATAATTACATACTTAATAAGTAAAATATTTGAAAGTTTATAAAAAAGGCGCCAAAGTCGTGAATGATTTTTTTAAAGGGATTTTATGACCTGGTAACTGATACATTTAAGTCATATCTTATTTTAATTTAGATTCTTATTTTTATGAAAAATTATAATATGGAGTGAAATGAAATGAAATGAAGATGATTAATTTGAAACATTATGTAATCAACTGGGATGAAATTTAATGGAATGAGATGAGATGGTATGGGGTGAAAATTGTGGTCATTTACTGAGATTTTTTCAGTGGACTTTTTGGAGGATCCCGAGAAGTTACGTCCAGCGGATTTGTCGCATTTTCCCACATTTGTGCACTTTCACAGATATTAAACAGCTAATTATATTAAACAGTTAATTATATTAAACAGTTATTTTTTTACTGGTGGTAGGACCTCTTGTGAGTCCGCGCGGGTAGGTACCACCACCCTGCCTGTTTCTGCCGTGAAGCAGTAATGCGTTTCGGTTTGAAGAGTGGGGCAGCCGCTGTAACTATATTGAGACCTAAGAACTTATATCTCAAGGTGGGTGGCGCATTTACGTCGTAGATGTTTTGGGGGCTCCAGTAACCACTTAAAACCAGATGGGCTGTGAGCTCGTCCAACCATCTAAGCAATAAAAAAAAACCACAGTTATTACACATTTAAACCTGAAGAAACACTAAATAGACAAAATAAAACAAATCACACAACTTAACTCTTCGCGTTCCCGCCAAAAAGTTCATCAGTCGTAAATGAGTTAAAAATGCACAGATAATATAAAAAAATCACAAAATATGCGTTTCGTTTTACGCTGTGAAGGTCTTGAACAATGATTGCATATATATTTTTTATTCGCAATTATTTCCGTAAAACATTCCGTGGTCATGTTCGAATCTGAAACATTACGTTTGTACGGAAAGAAATAATAGTAATTAGTATGTTGGATCCGATAGTTGGTTCTTTTTGAGACTAATCATTAACTAGTGTGTTCTCTTGTGAGCATACCCGTTCGCACTAAGTTTGCCGCTGGCAATATGGCGTCACCGAGCGGTAGCATCAGCAAAATAAAACTTTTATTAAATATTTCATTATTATTTATAATAATAAAAACTGAATTTGTGTAAATTAGCCACATTATTTGCATTTAATCATTAACGGCCATAGTTTCAATACCCGCATTCATAGTGCATTAATGGACTCCGCCGAGCCCAACGAGTCAGATGAAGAGTCCATTGCATTAGACGCCTTCAGCTCTAACACTAGGAGCAGGCTTAGGGACCCCGGTAACACATACTCGACAAAGAGTTCGCCGTGCAACCTAGCCCATGAATCAGCTCGCTGAGTTTCTCGGCGGATCTTCTCAGCGGGTCGCGATTCCGATCCGGTAGTAGATTCATTCGCGAAGCAGTTGCCCTTGAGTTGCTAGATCTCTTTCGGAGGCGCTCGGGCAGTTGTTAGCAAATCCCACCCCTCCTGGCTGAGCCTTTGCTCGCTTACCTGTCCTGGTGAAACTGGATAGGCCTCCGGGACACCAGTAATGCTTCAATCCTAAAAAAATAATGAAGAGCCCAGTTTTACAATTGCGTAAACACAAAACAAACATACCAGGATGTTATGACAATGTGGAGGTGTCGCATTCACAGTCACACATCGTCGACCGGACACCCGCGGACAATGAATGTTACACGACACCTCTCAGAAGGTCTGAGCGCCTGGTATTTGCTTATTTAAAAACCGGTTTAGCAACGAGTTGATTTTGCTTAAATATTAAATTTGTCTTATTGCGTAATTATATAAAGGCTAGACGTACCGCGCTAGTGTTGCTAAGTGACAATTTATGTGGCTATATACCGACGACATTAGACATGTCAGCACCGTGTGACGTCACGGTTTACGACGGCTCGTCCAATTTGCAATTATGACGACATGTAACGCGTAGAATGCTTATGACGTGGCGGTCCTGCTACACAGGTCCCTTTAGAACATGCTGCACTGGATTTGAGACCGGTGCTGATGATGAATGGTCTGCGGACTATGGAAACGAATGGGGATGGTGAGGACACCGTTCTAATTGGGTGAAGTACTCTGGTTTTACAGATGCTCTGTGCTCAGAGGAATTGTTTGAGATGATACCATCGCACCGCCCGCCATTGGAGTGCAGTTCATCCATACTACCTGGAGCCACTGCGTTCATCGACAGTGCGTTTCCAAAGATCATTTTTGCCACGTACCCTCCGTCCACGGTGTTTCCCGGATGCTATGACATGTCCTTCTTCAATCAACGCTTGTGACAGAGGCTTGGCTCTGCCCCTATCATTGCTAAAGTCCATGGGCGACGGTAAGCACTCACCATCAGGTAGGCCGTATGATCGTTTGCCTAAAAGCGTAATAAAAAATAAAAAAACACGTGTGGCACTCGGGGATTGCCGCGGTACAGCTAACTGCATAGCATTTTCTATTAACTTATGCAATCATAATTAGATTTTAATATTAAAACAATAATAAAATAAGACCACGCTATATTTATAAACATTAACAAAAGCAAAACATTAACTGTCCCCTTCACACTCATAAGCTGGACCGCGCATGCAGTGCGACTTTACGCCGCGCGCTTATTCACAAACACTACACAAGCGCAATGTGTGAATGTGTTGAATGCGAGCTACGTGGTAGGCGGAGTGGGGGGTGTTAGGTTTTATTTTCGTTACGGAATTTCTTGATTCGGTCGCCGCGCTCAAAGCCCGCGATAAAAGATATGCAATAGCTTAAAAATAAATCGCGGCTTAACATGATTAAAGAGAGGTGCTTAGTTTGCGAGTCGTGCGCGGATATCGGCTGTTTGTAGAGTGATCTCTACTCTTCAGAAACTAGGCGACAGTGTTACTGTGAGACAGGAAGTCTACGTCAAAGTTGGAGACTCCAACGAGGCTAGAGATATCGACCTGAGGCACGCCCGACGTACCGCGACATGCGAAACAACTTCTGCCACAATCAAAATCAAAATGTTTCTTCTATGTAGGTCGGCCCTGTCTATATAAAGTTTATACTTTCGCGGCTATATACACGTTTTTGATGTCGTATCGAAGGCGGTGTTCAGCCCCACAATCCTTGTTTATGTTGATAGAGCTCCTCCGATGTATTGGATCCTGGTACCGCGCCGAATTATTGCGCACAGAGACTCCTATTTTATCAGAGAAGGACATTTATTTCCTTTTAGGGAAATAAAGTACGATTAAAATAATTGAACATTTCAGTTCATAACTGGTAATAATTATAAATATGTATTATAATTTATTTATTACGTAATTTTTTAACCGACTTCAAAAAAGGAGGAGGTTCTCAATTCGACTGTATGTTGTTTTTTTTTTCTATGTTTGTTACCTCATAACTTTTGACTGGGTGAATTGATTTTGATGATTTTTTTATTAGAAAGCTGACGCTTTCCGTGTGGTCCCAATTAAATTTAGTCCAGTTCTGATAATGGTATCCATGAGAAAACCATATAAGTCTTAAATTTGCATTAAGTACGTGCGCGACAAACAGATGAATAACTCAATATCACGCCAACCGATTTCGATGATTATTGGTTTTAGTGTATATTCATTTGTTTTGGAAATTCAATTTTTTTTCTATTTGAAGTCGGTTTTTGTTAAAGCATGTCTATTTACAATTATCAACAAATATGGACACCAGATGTCTATCCATCGCAAAATAAAAAACAAATCCACACACGCATTTGATTTAATGTTATGCTTCCGATATCATATTTGTAGTTTATATTGGTTTGTAATTTATAAAGAGTATAAATGATAGTTTAAATAAATATACAAAGAAACGCATTCCAATATCAAGCCTAGAAAAAGAACTTAAGTATGTACATAGTTACACTAATTTCATTGAACAAACATCAAATGCTACATACAAGTAAGCTAATGTCAATATTTTAAGTATCGTGAAATGAATTTATGTAAAAGTAGTCAAAACGTGATAAAATTAAATGATTTAAAACAGATATTTAGGATAGTCAACTATCAATTATTTTCAGACAAAGACAGAGCTTTGGTTATAAAAGAGAGGGAAGCGTGTTTTACGGATACTCGTTTAGAACGCAGACTCTATATCTGTATTTATTTTGTGTTTGTGTTATCGAATGATTAAATACTAAATACAGAGTCAGTTTCAATGAATAATAAAGGATGAATAAATGCGAGTTTCTAGAATAAATAAGATAACTTCTAGAAACAAAATATAGCGAGAAATCTTGTATCGGCACGGCTGGCTGAAATAGAAAAAATAGAGAAGACAATATTAATTTCACATTAAAGTATCCTTCCTGTATCAACAGATGGCGCTATCCTCAATTTATCATTAAGGCATTCCAGTTTCTTCGTCGAGAATGTTTCGGTGTTTTTTGTAACGATCTGAATTTTGAATCATTACAATATACTTACTTCTAAACGCCTGAAACAGTGAAGAAAGAGTGGGGGGCTCCGGTAATTAATATTTGATTAGCTAGATTAGTAATTTCTAATGGCAGGATATTATGTTCTGAGCGGGCATAATATCCTTGTAGGCACCACAAACCTTGCAAGCGGTTTGTGGTGTCACTAATCTAGTGCAACTGAAACTTGTAACCTGTCTCGATGAGATCAGGATAAGCTACGTTAACAGA
Source organism: Bombyx mori (assembly GCF_030269925.1). Taxonomy (NCBI): domain Eukaryota; kingdom Metazoa; phylum Arthropoda; class Insecta; order Lepidoptera; family Bombycidae; genus Bombyx; species Bombyx mori. The sequence continues at coordinate 9,609,717 of NC_085130.1, forward strand.
ACATGCTATTTAGTATCGTCTGAACAACGTGACCACACAGTGGGGGAGAGCACCACCGTCGGAGGGAGTGCGTGCTCTACAGTGTATTTCCACCCCTACCCATTCACTGGTAGCTGTAGAGTTTATTTTAGCTACGCCCGGACGCGAGGTGAGCTCACGGGCTCAATCTGAGAGAATTTACCAACACTAGTCCTAGTAAGAGCAATGCTTAGCTCAATCTACCACCGGATCGGAAACACGACCTCCTGAGAAGATCCGGCGAGAAACTCAGTGGATTGTTTCTGTGGGGTAGTTCGCGATGAGGACGTTGACCGATGCTTGAGAAGCCTAAAAGCACGTAGTGAATCCTTGGGATCCGACAAGAAATGCTTCAGGCGTCGCCCGGGTGGGATATGTCTGCAGTGAGGTTATGATTTGCGACTGTCGCGTGCCACCGAGGTCACTGACCTATTCACACTCAAATGTTGCAAATAAGATAAATCTAACACATCATACAATATATTTTAATACACGCGTAATCAAGGCCAACATCTTACTTTACATCTTTTTTAACCGACTTCAAAAAAGGAGGAGGTTCTCAATTCGACTGTATGTTTTTTTTATGCTTGTTACCTCATAGTTTTTGCCTGGGTGAATCGATTTTGATGATTATTTTTTTATTAGAAAGCTGACGCTTCCCGTGTGGTCCCAATTAAATTTAGTCCAGTTCTGATAATGGTATCCATGAGAAAAACATATAAGTCTTAAATTTGCATTAAGTACGTGCGCGACAAATAGATGAATAACTCAATATCAAGCCAACCGATTTGAATGATTATTGTTTTTAGTGCATATTAATTTGTTTTAGAATATTGTTTTTTTCTTTTCTATTTGAAGTCGGTTTTTGTTAAACCATGCCTATTTGTAATTATAGGATATTCGTACAATGAACGTTTTCTTTATTGTATTATACAAGAACTAGTTGAAGTCCTTTTTTTGTTTGAAGCGACATCGTCGTCTCCGCGTTATAACCCAAAATGAAGCTCAGGTCAGATCAAGTTAATTTTGGGTTCGTAATCAGTATGAGCTCTGTAGAGGCGCGCGGGGAAACCCGGACACGCGATGCGGCGACGTCTCCGCCCCGCCCCGGGACACCGCGGGGCGCGCGCGGGCCGGCACCGCCGCACACACTGCTACTGCTCCCCATAGATGGAATGGTAAACAGTCGACGTAGCCCAAAACACGTCATTACGGATCCTCCCGATCCATTAACGGCGCTTTTAGGTACCTCAAGCACCGGCCACCGTCCTTGTCGAGCGAATTAACCCACAGACACAGCCCACTGAGTTTCTCGTCGGATTGTCTCAATGGGTCGCGTTACCAATTCGATGGTAGATTCCGCGAATCACGGCTCTTGCTAGGGCCAGTGTTAGCATCACTCCGGTTTGAGCCCCGTGAGCTCACCTACCCGTTAAGGTGAAGTTGATATAGCTTCTAAAGGCTATCAGCATAGGTTTAAAAAAAAGCTCCCCAAAGACTGGAGTACGAATGTTATATATACTGGCGCACTCCCGTCGTCAGCATGTATTGGTATTTGTAGCCCCCGGGTGGATGCCACCGAAGGGCGGGGCATCCCGTACAAGATATAGTATGCAGTAATTCAAATCCGTGGTTCTTATGAAAATCAGTGACCGCTTAACATCAAGCGGTCTGCGAGTGTGTCACCTTCGGTACGTAAGCGACAGTCATTTTGCTATTATACATCGTTACCACCAGTTTTTGAAGTCGTCATGGCCTAAAGGATAAGACGTCCGGTACATTCGTATGTAGCGATGCAACGGTGTTCGAATCCCGCAGGCGGGTACCAATTTTTCTAATGAAATACGTACTTATCAAATTTTCACGATTGACTTCCACGGTGAAGGAATAACATCGTGTAATAAAAACCAAACCCGCAAAATTATAATTTGCGTAATCACTGGTGGTAGGACGTCTTGTGAGTCCGCGCGGGTAGGTACCACCACCCTGCACATTTCCGCCGTGAAGCAGTACGAAAGGCTGCACTAAAAGTATCGGGAATGGAATATTTCCACTGTTCCTGTCATATTAAAATATTTTTAATTGAAAACTCCTTGGTTTTAAAAATCGAATACCATTTATTTATTTTAAAAAAGATTCTCGGTCTTGTCACGAGGTTTTATCAAACTTGTTTAGTCGTTGAGAAAATGGAATTGACTCGAGAAAATTCAAGAGCGATGATTTATTATGACTTTCGAAGTGGTTTAACACAAAAACAGTGTGTTGACCGGATGATTTCTGCATTTGGTGATGAAGCCCCATCCAAAACCACAATTTATCGCTGATTTGCTGAGTTTCAACGTGGACGGCAGCGGCTTGGCTCTGCCCCTGGCATTGCTGAAGTCCATGGGCGACGGTAACCACTCACCATCAGGTGGGCCATATGCTCGTCTGCCTACAAGGGCAATAAAAAAAAAAAAAAAAACGTGTCAAGCTCAGTGATGATCCCCGTCAAGGTCGTCCAAAAACTGCAGTCACCCAAGAAAACGTTGATGCTGTGCGTAAGCTGATTGAGGAAGATCGACATGTGACATACCGCTAAATTCAGGCAACTTTAGACATTGGCATGAGTCAAATACAAATAATCTTGCATGAACAATTAGGTGTAAAAAAGTTTTTTTTCCCGATGGATACCGCATTCGCTCTGTGAAGAGCAAAAAGCGGCTCGCGTTACTTGGTGCGTCAGAACTCTCGAAAGATTCCACGCAGGATCCTCAAATGCTGTATACAACATTGTATCAGGTGACGAATCCTGGATATACGCGTACGAACCCGAAACAAAAAACCAGTCACGAGTTTGGGTGTTCGAAAATGAGTTAAAGCCAACAAAAATTGTTCGTTCACGGAGTGTTGCAAAAAAAATGGTGGCCACGTTTGTCTCCAAAACCGGCCATGTTACGACTATTCCTCTTGAGGGACAAAGAACGGTTAATGCAGAATGGTATGCTAGCATTTGTTTGCCACAGGTCGTTTCTGAACTCCGTAAAGAGAACTGCAACCGCCGCATCATCCTCCATCACGACAATGCGAGTTCTCACACCGCGCACAGAACAAAAGAGTTTTTAGAGCAAGAAAACATAGAATTATTAGACCATCCGCCGTACAGCCCCGACCTAAGCCCTAATGATTTCTACACATTCCCTAAAATAAAGAATAAATTGCGTGGACAGAGATTTTCATCACCTGAAAAAGCTGTGGACGCCTACAAAACGGCTATTTTGGAGACCCCAACTTCCGAATGGAATGGTTGCTTCAATGATTGGTTCCATCGTATGGAAAAATGTGTCAAATTTCGCGGAGAATGCTTCGAAAAGCAATAAATACATTTTTAAATAGTAATGTTGTGTCACTTCGTTAATTCCCGAAATGTTCAGAGCCGCCCTCGTAATGCGTTTCGGTTCGAAGGGTGGGGCAGCCATTGTAACCATACTGAGACCTTAGAACTTATATCTCAAGGTGGGTGGCGCATTTACGTTGTAGATGTCTATGGGCTCCAGTAACCATTTAACACCAGGTGGGCTGTGAACTCGTCCATCCATCTAAGCAATAAATAAATAAAAACACCATACTGTATGTAGTGACACGTCGTATGATTTCCATCAAAAGACACACACACAAATGTACTTTATTATTATTATTTGATTACTTAGATAGGTGGACGAGCTCATAGCCCAACTGGTGCTAAGTGGTTACTGCAGCCCATAGACATCTACAACGCCAAATGCCGCAACCCTATGCCTATTTCTGCCGTGAAGCAGTAATGCGTTTCGGTTTGAAGGGTGGGGCAGCCGTTGTAACTATACTTGAGAACTTAGAACTTGTATCTCAAGGTGGGTGGGCTGTGAGCTCGTCCACCCATCTAAGCAATAAAAAAAATAAAAAAAAACCTACCTTGAGATACGAGTTCTAAGGTCTCAGTATAGTTACAACGGCTGCCACGCCCTTCAAACCGAAACGCATTACTGCTTCACGGCAGAAATAGGCGGGGTGGTGGTACCTACCCGTGCGGACTTACAAGAGGGTAGGACCAGTAAAATGTGTTTTAGGTAAACATTTTATAGTTTCTACACCACTGTTGACATTCACGTCTGTCATATCGTACATAATGTTTAAAGAAGGATGAAGTGGAACAATAGTAACGGAGGACCAGCTGTCACAACGAGACCACGAAAACTTATTTCACTTAATGAGAAAAATAGAATCAATATTGATATTTATAAACGTATATCTGTGTAGCCAGCTATAAAAACGACCCAAGTACAAAGTGCCGCCATCTATAAAACAAGATAAAAAGCAATAAAATTTTAAAAACAAACCTGAGCCTTTCCGGTTGCCACTCGAACACGTCACTTCCGGATCATTACTAACCCAATTGTTTTAGATAAGGGCTTGTATGCGGCGGTTAAATTTTATATTCCTTTCGGGTTATGACTCCTGATAGAGTCGCGCTGCCTTCCGGTCCGGAGGGTACGCCTTCCCCCTCATTGAGAGATGAGCACGAAATCTCCATCGTATAACGACTGCCCCACTTTTAGGTTTCCACCAGTCGTTGGTAACCAGGTTTTTGATCCTTGGAATGGCTGATATCTACAAGCCAAGGTGATTTAACATAATGCGGGCTGTCGTTACCTCTATTAATTTGGAATATTGCTTATCAACGTGCTTAGTGCGAGTTTTTTAACGTTCTCGATAGCGTAAAAGTTAACTAAAAATTGTATGGAGTTGAAACGTTTGCCTACGTTTGCCGCTTGGGGCGCTGTTCCAACTGAAATTTGAGTTAACTTTTCCGCTATCGAGAATGTTAAAAGCTCGGACTAAGCACAATGTTATGAAGTGAGTATCGGAGTTCACAGAGATTACGATGAGGATGTCCCGACGCTCTTTCAAATATGAAGTCAAATTCTCAATAGTAATGTACCGGTCAGCTATATAAGTGGGTAAATTTTTTTTATTGCTTAGATGGGTGGACGAGCTCACTGCCCACCTGTTGTCAAGTGGTTACTGGAGCCCATAGACATCTACAACGTAAATGCGCCACCCACCTTGAGATATGAATTCTAAGGTCTCAGTATAGTTACAGCGGCTGCCTTCAGACCGAAACGCATTACGCAGAAATAGGCAGGGTGGTGGTACATACCCATGCGGACTCATAAGAGGTGCTACCACCAGTAATTACGCAGATTATAATTTTGCGGGTTTGATTTTTATTACACGATGTTATTCCTTCACCGTGAAAGTCAATCGGGAACATTTGTTTAAAACGTATTTCATTAAAAAAATTGGTACATTCGAACACCGGTGCATCGCTCAACACGGATGCACCGGACGTCTTATCTTTTAGGCCACGACGACTGCGAATTTTTTTTGAATTTTTTTTTTGTCACCTATAGCTCTACTATGAGGTGTTTCAAGATTACCCATTCTTTCTGGGACACCCTGTATAAGTACGTTGATGTATTAATAACAAACACCTTGCGAATAGTACTGATTCCTCTCCGGAGGGCCGGCGCCGGTTCGCGGCGGATGGCGCCTCTCTGTCTGTCCGGGTATCGATCAAGGATGGCGCCAAACAACGACAGTGGAGGTCTTCCTCATGTTTTCCTTAACTACATACTATACTATATATAACTATATATGTATGAGACGCGATTCAGTCTCCTCACGAGATGTTAGACACATTGTCGCCCGAGATTACAAACCAAATATATATACCTCGTATGGTTTGGCAATGTTATAGCTTATATAGGTGGACAAGCTCACGATTCACCTGGTGTTAAGTGATTACAGAGTCCATAGACATCTACGACGTACATGCGCTACCCACCCTGAGATATGAGTTCTAAGGTCTCAGTATAGTTACGTCTGCCCCGCTCTTCAAACCGAAACGCATTACTACTTCACGGCAGAAATAGGCAAGGCGCTACCTGTGCGGACTCACAAGAGGTCCTACCACCAGTCTGTCTATGGGCTTCGATGGCCACTCACCACCAATTACGTAAATTATAATTTTGCGGGTGTGATTTTTACACGACGTTATTCATTCACCGTGGAAGTCAATCATGTACATTTGTTAAGTACGTATTTCATTAAAAAAATTGGTACCCGCCTAGCCTGCGGGATTCGAACACCGGTGCATCGCTAGATACCAACGCACCGGATGTATTATCCTTTAGGCCACAACGACGTCAATGTAAGGTTTGTCCTACGCGCCTTTGCCCTAGGCACATAAACTTCGTAATTATTGGTAGTTGTAGGACGTCCTGTAGTCCTAATTCTGCCGCAAACACAGCTACGACTTCTCCATTCTGTCCAGACAACAAAACAATTCAGATTTTCCTCTATGATTTAATTCCAGAAGTTATTAGTAGCTAACTTATTTTGGTACGTCTAACCTATGGTTGGGATTGGAAAAGGCTGCGATTTGAGTAGTGCATTGTGATACTGTGAAGTCTCTGTGTGACCAGTAGCCGACTGCATCAGGTGGCTGGGAACTCCTCAACGACATTATTATAAACTGTCAAATGAATATCAAGGTTCAAATTATTTTGATTTTCTCATAAACTTCTGTAACATTTTAAGACATGATCTGTCACGTGACCAGTGCTCTCCGACCCGTTGTTTAATGGCTGTAAAATAAGCCAGGTGTGTGTGCGTCCGGTCCCAAGCCCGTGGCCCGTGGCCCGCAAGCCCGCGCTACCTAATGAAGGTGATTCTCATTCAAGCGGCGGACCGCCACGTGTGGTTTTTACGAGTGAAATATTGTAATAGAAGTGGGTCGGGGCAGTCGCCATCCGTCACGCGGCCCCGGACTCCCGGGTGGCGATTCATTATCGACGCCTGTCGAATGTCAGAAATATTGAATATTTACTGCTAGAATATTTGAATTACTTTTACGGAACTTTGTGTTTTCTTCAGTTTTCCTATGCTGATAGCCTTGAGAGACTATTTCAGCCTCAACTTGATGTGTAAGTGAGCTCACGGGACTCAAACCGGATTGTTGCTAATACTGGCCCTAGCAAGAGCCGTGCTTCGCAGAATCTACCATCGGATCGGAATCGCGACCCACTGAGAAGATCTGGCGAGAAACTCCCACTGTGTCTGTGGGTTAAACAGTTATCGCGACCTAATCAAAAGTACTTTAACAATTTAATGACATCATTAAGGCGAAAATAAACTTTAAAAGCATTTGTAATTTGTAGTATGTGTAATCGTCCGTGCCGCGCCATTTTACGACAAAATCAGTCTTTGTCTCCTAGTTTACCATAAATTCGTATATTTGCACTAGCGACAGGCGCAATAAGCAATAAGCTACCGGTTCCCTGGTCATGAGCACGTGCGCTCGTAAACCCTGATCCCCTGTTAGCTAATATCTGTCGGCGTGTCGTCTGCTACCAACTCGCGGGTGTACTAGTCAATTGTTGACAGTTCATTTACAAGCGATAGTTCATTCATTATCAACATGATCAGCCCACAGCCAACCACGGCTGTACCTAGACCCATTCCAATTACTTACTTAATTCATTACAAAGTGAAACACTAATATGTATGTATCTTTTACGTACGCTTTTTGTTTAATATTGTCATGATAGTGCCAATGTCAGTTTGCAGTTGCAGAAAAAAGGGTTATAAAGGACTGAAAGGGAGATGAAAGGAAGTATCCTTATTTTTAGAGCTTGAAACTTATTTTTTAGGCTGTGAATTTGATGTAAATAAATATGACACTAAGCTTACACGTCAGAATAACAAATTTTTTTTGGTCAGGAGGAAATCGTCAGACTTCCGCCCTCCCCTGGGGATGGAGGGCGGAGCATGTCGGAGTCGAACTGACTAAAACCTCCTGTCGCTCAACAACCAACGTCCAAACCTCGCATGAAACAGAACCCATGAAAAGGCAAAGGGGGGAAAGTGAAGCGTTTAGTGCGGAGCACATCTCTCCTATCGCCCTCCTCCTCGGGACGCCGGACTGGCGGTCGTCGGCGCCACGACCACCAGCCCTCTCGGTCGGCAGGCTATCCGGAGTCCGCCTAGATGGCGCCGCTTAGAATGGGTTATCCTACGGAATACCCCGCTGGGTCAGAAACAGCGTGGGTCGAGGATAGCCGGCCTTTCATCACCCTGATGCTCTTGCGTAAAACGCGTGCAGAGCAGCTTGCATGTCGTCTTCTTAGGCCCCCTTCGCCGGTCCCCAGACCGACATGTGAAGGGGACCCGAAACACTTAGAGGGCCAGGGCTTGGGCGAGATCCACCGCCCTGGCCCCGCTCGACGGCGGCGGGATTGTGCGTCTCTCACGCGCCCCGCCGCCTCCTTCTGCGAGATGGTGCACTCGCAGAAGTCTAGCATCGTCTTCCACGACTCGTCGTCCCCGAGCATCCGATGCCACAACACTCGGCAACAACAAGTCGTTTCAGAATGACCTATAGGCTATAATTTATAAAAATACAGTGTGAATTACCCAAAATATAACGATGAGTGTCAAGTAACTATAAGCCTGTAGCCCGTTGTAACTATATTGAGACCTTAGAACTTATATCTCAAGGTGGGTGGCGCATTAACGTTGTAGATGTTTATGGGCTCCAGTAACCACTTAACACCAGGTGGGCTGTGAGCTCGTCCACACATCTGAGCAATAAAAAAAAAGTAAGAAGAAAAAAATCTGCCATCTGCGAGCTATTTTGGCGCGCGTCGCAAAAACCGTTGGAGTTACACGTATAGAACAGAATGTAAAATGAAAATGTTCATCTCTAATAGTCCTACAAAAAAGCCCGTGACAGCAAATCTCTATCTTTTATTTGTAACCCATTCTCGCCAAAATGGTGAACCATTAATATAAGAAGAGGAAAGATCTGATTTTTTGTTTGTTACATTACTTTTTTACTATGTTTGTCACTGTCATTTCTATAAAAGAATATTCAATAGATCAATAATAAATTACAGTTCAAACTAAGCGAGGGCGGGTCGCTAGTTTTAATATATTGCGTGTATTTAGGCGATATTGGTCGTCTATTTCGAGACAAACTCACGTAACGTATCGCACGACAATAATCAGATAAAGCACTGTGACATTACAAAACTGGCGAACGTAATTGATTCGGTTCTCGAATTAGGAATCAATCGCGTCCCTCCGTCGAGCGGAGACTCCTCGTCTCAGACGTAATTTCATTCGCAGTAAATTCGAATCCACAATTCTGTTCGTTACAGACTTTTCTTTGAACAAAACGGAAACGCCCCGCCTACTCACCCCACAGCACTTGCAAGTCAGAATCAATAGTAGATATTTTGAGAGAACTGCCATCTATAGGTCGCGGCGTGCACTAAATAATTGGAACTGTCCAATTATTGTTTTGGCACAAAGATGGCGTGGTTCGTGTAATTTTCATAACAATTTGAAAGTAATGTCTAATAAGAGGTGAATGAAGTTAGCCACTCAAAAAAATTTTTTTTTCCTGTTTTCTACTTATTTTCTATTAATTCGTTTGTTCATCATTTGTTCTTGATTGTTCACTGTTAATAATTGTTTGTTCCCCATTTATTTATTTAAAAAAAATTATTAAAAATATATCTAAAAGTTAGCCCCTCGATTGCAATTTTTAATATTTTTTCGTCCTTAATTACTCGTAAATATTATTTTTCGATTGTTCTTATATAAAATACGTTTGTTCTCTTTCGAAATTACTCATTTTTTGTTTAATTAACTATTTGTATTCGTTGAATAAATGTATACAAAATATGTGTACTGTAGGAGTGGGTGATATAAATCGTATATAGATTCAATATATATCGCAGCAATATCGTTGAATCCGATATCGCCCCGCACGAAATCTATATATCGATATCAGCCGATACACGATATTGCTCGATGTGATGCGCATCGGCATATCGTACCGATTCGTGAATCGAAATCTATATAACGATATCAGCCGATACACGATATTGCTCGATGTGATGCGCATCGGCGTATCGTACCGATTCGTGAATATCAGCAATATTCGTTTGGTTCGTATCGAATCGGCCAGAGTGAGTGAGCGGACGATATCCCTATCGTGCGCTCACTCACATATGATGAATGAAACAGAAACAGGCATTATTCATACAATTATAAACCTTATATTTAAGTCCATACGTCTGTAGATTATTCTTAGTGTATCAGCAGGATACAATTTAGGAAAAAAGTTTCAACTTTCGACCGTAATTAGAATGCAGTATAGCCTATTTGCACCGTTGAATTTAATTTCACGCGCTTTGACCTTGAACTAAAATTTTTGGATAAGTGTTTATAAATACTTAAAAGTTTTTTGTATTTGATTTTTAAAGTACACATTTTTCTATTTTTAGTTAAATCCAAATAATTGAGTTTATTTGTTGTGTTTGTATTAAACTTTTGAAAGTTTAGAAACTTTTATTTTAACATAAACTTAGTAAATAATAAAATTTCTGAATTAATTTTGTAGTGTATGATGTATAAATATTATCAAATGAACTTCTAAATACGTCTCCGATATTTTCTCGAGACTTCATCTAGGCAATACTCACGTTAGGTACCTTAGGCGCGAACGAAATCGCGAATGTTACCTAAAATATATGTATTTAGTATTATGAAATATTCTACCTAATCTACACTCTTTTGGTATATTTTGTAATTTGAAATTAAGACACAAAAAACTAAAAACTGAAAATAATGTAGCCGGTCCTAAGCCTGGTAAAAGCATGAAGGAAAGTTTTTTTGATATTTTTATTTTCATGTTCTTTTTATTACTTTAAAATCATATTATTATTATAAATTGATATCAGAAAACCAACCGTATAACGTTGACTTGAATCTATATCTACTACAATACTATATCATCGTATCGTTTCAAATCTCAAATATCATGAATCGAGAAAATCTACTAGCATCCATCAATATATAGATTCAGAAAATATATAGATTCAATATCCGATATTGATCCTCGATATATAGATACGATTCGATACGCGGCAAAACCGATATTACCCACTCCTAGTGTACTGCGCATGCCATAAGTGTATAATCTATGGCGCATGCGTCAACGCCGTCAACTATAATGCCTAAACTTTCTGCGCGGTTTTAATCGTGACTAAGGCCTAAAAACCCTCTCAATGGTAGTGAAGGCCAGTGTCCAGCAAGGGGATATATTATATGGGCTGATGATGATGACTAGGAAGTTAAATACTACTACTACTACTACGACAGTACACATATAATCCTATATATTTACAAACTATACGTTTGTTGGAAATTGCTAACATTATTTCATATTTCCAGATGTCCAGCCACTTGAAAATAGGTGTAGTAATGACAAAGCTATCCAAGTAGCTCCAGCACAGGAACACAAAGGCAAGGCAAGTGTGTATTGCCACATCACCCCTTAATATATCTGAAGCAAGTATAAGTAAACAATCAGAACCAGCAAAAAAAAAACTGTTGTTCCTGAGGACAAATTTGACAGTGATGAGTCAAATGCACCAGCAACAGAAGGATCAACTGTTGACTATGAGTTATCTCTCTATATCTCCACTCCATCAAAGACTTGTGCACTTCAGACTATAGCTCTCAAGAAGACTAAAAAGTTGAAAAAATGAATGTGTTAACAACTTTATCTAAAGTGAAAAATAAACAACGTTTATATATTGGTCTTCCACAAGAATTATGTTTCATAATAGGCTTGATTGAGAAACATACAAATGTTTCTGAACAAAATATTATATTATGTCTGATGAGAATAACATTAAATAGAACATTCTCTCAATTGGCTGATGATTTCGATTTATCTGTAAGTCAAGCAAGCAATATATTTTTCAACAAACTCCCAGAAATTGCAAATGTAATATCACCCCTTGTTAGACTATAAAAAAAACAATACAATAAATATATATGCAGGAAGGATAATTGATGTCAACTTGGTGGAAAATAGAAAGTTTTTAGATAGTTTGCCACCTACAAAACTCTTTAATTAAATAAGTAATCCTTACTTATAAATAGGAAGTTTTGTAAGTATTTTCACTCTTCATTCAAAAACTACTGAACAGATTTTAATAAGACTTATGCTGGTCTTCTATGGCTAGCAACTCATTATTATTTTGATTCTGTTTTCCACAAATGTGCTAAATATGGGCTTATATATATGAAAAGGAATAAATATTAATGTTATACAACCTTTGTACCTGTATGTTAAGAATAATTTTTAATAAAACATAATTTAAATTGAAATATTATTTTTATTAAATCACATTCACTTTGTACACATCAATATTTTGTACTCCCTAAAAGGAAAATAGGTATAAAGTTTTTTTTAAATATTTAACATTACATTTTTGTGTAAGATTAGAAAATTGTTATTCTTCCAAAAAGAAACTACATTATCTAACAACTGCAACTTACTCGGAATCAAAATCAACCCTACCTACTAATTATAGTGACCTGATTATTTTTTTCAAAGTTGCTGGATGCTACACAAAAGTAGCAAGTTTTACTTTTAGCACAATACATATGCATTTGAACTTGTGCATAATATCTTTCTTTAATTTTTTTTTGCCTTTTTATTTATGGAAACATAGCATTACTCACTTGCTTGTTTGTAGATCTATCAAAAAACATAATTTATGTTTTTTTTAGCACAGTGGGCAATACCCTATTATTCATATTAATTATATACGGCGCGGCGATGCGAAAATTCATTACTGAATTATTTAAGAATGATAGGCATAATATAATATTTTAATTCGCGATCTGTTTATAATTTTTAATATATGATTTAAAAATAAGTTATATTTAATATTTTTAATTTTGTGATTTATGGGGTGGTCACAGTCATTATTATAAAAATAGAAATTTTGAGGAAATATAAATGTTTAATACAAATTATTTTGATAATCGAAATAAATTCATATCAATCCAAATTCATATTTGAACTATGAAAATTGTATGGTATGTAAACAGAAATATATTTTATAATTATAATGACTATTTATTCTATGCAGTATCGGTTAGAGAAGCTTGCACAGCTTCTCTAACCGACACTGCAACTAGAATAAAGTCTAATAAAGAATAAGAATAAACTTTTCTTCGAAGCTCAATTCTACAAGGGTATTCAATCAGATAGCTATCTATCTGTCGTTCCTGTATGAAATTTTGGTATGTCGAAATCTTAGATAAATCCAGCAAAGCTAAATAAAGTATTTACCTAAAAAATATGTTTATGCTTAAAGTCACGTGTTTATGTTATTCGAAAGTATTAAGCTCCAAGCAGCATTTAGCTCCAACTAAATTCATTAAGAACCAATTTTTCAATCGATGATTAAAACAACATTAATACTGAGAATGAATATTTATTTATAAAATACACATATGTTTTGACCACGAATTTTGCATGATAATTTAAATTAATATTCATTAATATTAATTTAAATAAATATGAATTAATCTTCTTCTTCTATAACCCATAGTCAACAGTTGATCCTTCTGTTGCTGGTGCATTTGACTCATCACTGTCAAATTTGTCCTCAGGAACAAGTTTTTTTTTTTGCTGGTTCTGATTGTTTACTTATACTTGCTTCAGATATATTAAGGGGTGATGTGGCAATACACACTTGCCTTGCCTTTGTGTTCCTGTGCTGGAGCTACTTGGATAGCTTTGTCATTACTACACCTATTTTCAAGTGGCTGGACATCTGGAAATATGAAATAATGTTAGCAATTTCCAACAAACGTATAGTTTGTAAATATATAGGATTATATGTGTACTGTCGTAGTAGTAGTAGTAGTATTTAACTTCCTAGTCATCATCATCAGCCCATATAATATATCCCCTTGCTGGACACTGGCCTTCACTACCATTGAGAGGGTTTTTAGGCCTTAGTCACGATTAAAACCGCGCAGAAAGTTTAGGCATTATAGTTGACGGCGTTGACGCATGCGCCATAGATTATACACTTATGGCATGCGCAGTACACATATTTTGTATACATTTATTCAACTAATACAATTAATTAAACAAAAAATGAGTAATTTCGAAAGAGAACAAACGTATTTTATATAAGAACAATCGAAAATGAATATTTACGAGTAATTAAGGACGAAAAAATATTAAAAATTGCAATCGAGGGGCTAACTTTTAGATATATTTTTAATATTTTTTTAAAAATAAATAAATGGGGAACAAACAATTATTAACAGTGAACAATCAAGAACAAATGATGAACAAACGAATTAATAGAAAATAAGGAGAAAACAGGAAAAAAAAATTTTTTTGAGGGGCTAACTTCATTCACCTTCTAATAAGTCTTATTTTTTTTGTTTCAGGTATTTCATGAAAACTCACTATAAAATATATCTAAATCTACATATCTAAAATAGTCGTTTACTTGGTGGTTTGTTGTTTGACAAAGGTACGTGAATGTTCATTCGTTATTATTGAATATAATTGTCAATAAAATCTAACCTCTAATCGAGTTTGTAAATCAGTAGATTTTTAAAGAACAACTTTTCATCTGTTAAAAATGTTTTCGACATTTAGAATCATGGAGTGAAACAAATATGTAAAATATGCTCTGAGGAATTGTTCGAGATGATTCCTTTGTTTTCTTTTTACCACCACACTTCCCGCCAACGGGATAGAGTTCATTCATACTACACGGAACGACTGCGTTCATCCACAGTCGTTTCCGATATTTTCTGCCACGCAAAAAAATATTTCTTAATGTCTTTTTATAAACTAACTAAACTTAATTCTTCAGTAGTAGGCAGCAGCTTGGCTATGCCCTTGGCAATATTAATGTCCAGAAACACACAATCGATATATTAACTAAAAACCTACATTACTGCCATCTCCAGCGCTACGGCGATATAATTTTTTTTAAAGAGATTTTATGACCTGGTAACTGAGACCTTTAAGTCATGTCTTATTTTAATTTATATTATTCATATTTTTATGAAAAATGATATTATGGAGTGAAATATAATCTCAGTAAAATGGTGGTCATTTACTAAGATTTTTTCAGTGGACTTTTTGGAGGATCCCGAGAAGTTACGTCCAGCGGCTTTGTTTCATTTTCCCACATTTGTGCACTTTCACAGATATTAAACATTTAATAAACCACCATTATTACAAATTTAAACCCGAAGAAACACTAAATAGACAAAATAAAACAAATCACACAACTTCACTCCTCGCGTTTCCGCCAAAAAGTCATGGCGATATAATACTTCAAATCTATTGTAGATTCTACAATACAAGGTTGTAACTCTGCCACATTATTACCTTCCAACAGGCAGCTTTAATATAAATTCAACGTGGCTATATATCGCGTTAAAACGCGAATTTCATACGTGAACCCCACAGAAAGAATCATTTAAAACTCATAATTACCGAAAATATTCAGTGGCTGTTCAGAGTTGTCGGGAGCGGGCCGCTTCCCGCCAAACTCGTTTCGCAGTCTGTGGCATAGATATTTGAGTCTGTGGCGCAGTTAGCATTTCGCGATTTCCACCGCACCCTTCTTTTTTTTTAAATAAAATTGTTATGATGGTCTTTCAAAATGTAATTTCAATGTAATAAAATTATCACTAATAGATATTTAATGTATTGTATCGTCACAAGTACATTTTAATGTTCGAATTCTCAATTTTGATGTACTCGAAGTATAATATACAGTTTCCGTTGCCAAACGACGAAGATAATTACGTCTGTCCGCGCATGTCAGCCATTTTACATGCAGATACTTGAAATTTTGAGTGTTCTATGTATAAACTAGTCAATGGTAATGGCGCCACGTCACAGTCTCAAACGTCTGGATTAAATTACAGTCGACGACGAAGCTGTCATTTGGCGACATTTAAATACCGTAATAACTAACGTCTATTCTCCTATAAAATTATATTTCTCTAACAAACCTCTAAAGTGTGAAATTCTCCATAATACGGCAACCCCAGCGAGCGTGAATAAAGGGCGTGTGATAAAGTTTATGATTTATAAATGAAACATGGCGACCGCACTCGTCGGACCATAAAACGCAGAGATCCACGAGCACCCGCGTCTGCTCGTGATGGACCGCGTCGTAAATATCCGCCGCTGACTCTTCGACTATTTATTAATATTACTCTAATGTAAATGCTCTGACGATACCTAATAAATTTAGACAAAATTAAAATAGTATTTTTTTCGGTCTTCGTAATATTGAGGGTAGAAGTAAGGAGCGCCATCTTGTATAGGGGACAAGTTGATAAGTAAGTACCTACTTATTAAGTATTCACCTGTAAGCAGCAAGTTATTGTTGGAAGACCCACCAAAATAGCGCTAGTGTAGAAAGTGGAAGTGATATGAATATAGGAATCTTATGCTACTATGCTGATAGCCTTAAGAGGCTATTTCAGCTTCTCCTTGACGTGTAGGTGAGCTCACGGGGCTCAATCCAGAAATGTTGCTAACACTGGCCCTAGCAAGAACAGTGTTTTGCAGAATCTACTACCGGATCGAAAACGCGATCCACTAAGAAGATCCGGCGAGAAACTCAGTAGACTGTGTCTATGGGTTAATTCGCTCGTCGAGCCCTTCGTCGCAAGCGACGGGTCCGTAATGACGTGTTTAGGGCGACGTCGACTGTTTACCATTCGGTCTACAGGATCGGGTATGTAATTCCCAGCGGCCACGACAAGAGGGTTCTCATGTCGTGCTGCCTTCTCAAAGTGGCACAAGTAGTAGGTCATGGTTTAGTTTTTTAGTATCTCGCCACTTGCTACTGTGACTTAATTGACTCCCTTGCAGCAGACACTTTTTGATTCACTAAGCTAGTGCTTCTTACTTCTACCCTACATGCTTCGCGAGTCGTGGGCCCATTAAAGCTACGTCCACGGCTTAAAAGTAGATGTTAGTTAGCGCAATATTAAAATAGCAACAAATAATACTTCTGTCTGCAAAAGTAGATTAGACAGTTTTGTTATTTATTAATGATTTCTATTTTGACACAATCAATAATATTTGATATAATTATAACAGTCTAAACAATCGAACTAAACATAAGACAAATCGCAGTTAACATACTCCGCTATGTAGACAGACACTCCCATAGCTCGAGTTATAATTACAAATCAATAAACCGCAGACGTCTCTCTTGATAATAAACGATGTTTTGATGGCGCGAACTGTCCCATCGGAGCACCATTAGTCGCAGCGGGGGCGGAGCCTGAGGCCTGTCGGGGATGTACTCGGCCGGGAGCTTAGACAACTTAGTTTTATGCACGAGATTATTGTAGGTTGGACACACGCGTGGATATGAATACCAGCCGCCAAATCTTATCTACAAGCGGAGACTTGCCCCCAAAGCTCACAGCAGTGGAGCAGTGCAGCTTAAGAAGAATTAGTAGTCCCCCGATAGTCGAAATTCGACTTAATTAATTGAAACACGCGTTTTTACACTATTATGAGTCTATTGTCAAAGACTTATAGTTAAAGATTTCGTTAAGACTACACTTTAGAAAAATATTAATAAAGACAAACAATATTTAATCTATTGTCAATTTGACCACAGAATTTATGCCATAAGAAAAGTTTGACGATAAACAAATAGTATGTATGCGTGCGTGAGTCAAATATATGGTAGTGTGTGTAATGTTTTTTTTATTGATTTAATGTATTTTTCATGCATAATTCAAAAAAAAAATATCATTCTGCACTACTTCTCTATATTCTCTATAAGTGTGGGAAATTTCATACTACTCCGTCCGCGCAATTTTCGTAAAAAGGGGTACAAAGTTTTTGCTTCACGTATTAATAAATAGGTGTTGATGCGTGCAACCTCTTTGACAGGACATACAACCTACAGCCTGGACATAGACTAAGACAGAGATTTGACAGGTGATTCGAAAATAAACAAAAGAAATGAAATGAAACTATTGTATGACGGACGTGACTAATGGCAGTCAGTATTTTCAGTGCCTCCCTAAAAGACTTACACGAACCAGACGACAAAGAACAAACCGACCCATTGAAATGGTTGTAATGATCGTCAATTATCCGGGATAGCGCTGGAAGCCAGTTTGAACCGCGAAACTGTGTTCTAATTTGCCGCGTAGGACTGTCGCTATATACAGTATAAGGCGCCGTACGCACACAATGGGGACATCGGCCTCATGTCTCAAGCTGGGTGACGACATTCGTGTGACATCGATGAGCTCCGGTAATATCTTCATACAGCGTACCACAAGTCTATCCCTTCCCCCTTCTTCTTATTCTCGCTTCGGTTTCCTCAATACTGAGGGTCGTGACCACCTCCTAGCAACAAGAATTTATTCCGGATGATCTACGCCATTCGTCCTATCTTTTATTTTATTGCTTAGATGGGTGAACGAGCTCACAGCCCATTTGGTGTTAAGTGGTTACTGGAGCCCATAGACATCTAGAACGTAAATGCGCCACCCACCCTGAGATATAAGTTCTAAGGTCTAAGTATAGTTACAACGGCTGTTCCGCCCTTCAAACCGAAACGCATTACTGCTTCACAGCAGAAATAGGCACCACCAGTAATTTCGCAAATTATAATTTTGCGGGTTTGATTTTTATTACACGATGCTATTCCTTCACCGTGGGAGTCAATCGTGAACATTTGTTGAGTACGTATTTCATTAGAAAAATTGGTACCCGCCGGCGGGATTCGAACACCGGTGCATCGCTACATACGAATGAATCGGACGTCTTATCCTTTAGGCCACGACGACTTCAAGATTCATATCTGCCGCCGAGTGTAGAGAGAGCATCGTGAACTGTGGTGTCGAGGGTAATGCGGATTTTTTTTTATTGCTTAGATGGGTGGACAAGCTCACAGCCCACCTGGTTTTAAGTAGTTACTGGAGCCCATAGACATCCACAACGTAAATGCCGCCACCCACCTTGAGATAGTTCTAAGGTCTCAGTATGACCTGGACACGGCGGAGCATACGCTCGCTGTCTGCCCCGCTTGGGAGGTGCAGCGCCGTGTCCTGGTCGCAAAGATAGGACCTGACTTGTCGCTGCCTGGCGTCGTGGCGTCGATGCTTGGCAGCGATGAGTCATGGAAGGCTATGCTCGACTTCTACGAGTGCACCATCTCGCAGAAGGAGGCGGCGGGGCGAGTGAGGGAAAGCTCTCCTCACTACGCAGAAACCCGCCGCCGCCGAGCAGGGGGTCGGGACCGGGGTCGTATCCGTGACCTGGCCCCCTAAGAGCTAGGGGTCCCAACCGTTTTGTACGGGGAGAGACCCAGACGTGGGATGGCGTGCTTTGCACGCTCACCCGCAATAGGAAGCCGGGTGATGGTAGACCGCGTTCCCCCGACCGCTCTGGGGGAAGGTGTAACGCGGCGCCATCAAAGCGGGCTCTCGGCCCGCTGAACGAGGGAACCGGTGGTCGTGTCGCTGGCGGCCACCGGTCCGGCGTCCGTGGGACGGTGGGATGGATGTAATGTGCTCTGCGTCAACCCTGTCCCGCCGTTTCAATAGCCACGACTGGGCTCCGGCCCGGTCCGAGGTAGGGCGCCGGTTGTGAGCGGCAGGAGTTTTTAGTGAGGTTCAACTCCCACATACCCCACCTGCCGCGCGGGTGGGGATCCGGCGATTTTCTCCTGTGGAAAAAAAAAAAGGTCTCAGTATAGTTACAACGGCTGCCCCACCCTTCAAACTGAAACGCATTACTGCTTCACGGCAGAAATAGGCTGGGTGGTGGTACCTACCCGTGCGGACTCATAAGAGGTCCTACCACCAGTATAGGTGGTATCTGGTATGGATCTGGTCAGTCCAACATGTCGAACCTCCACAGGGCAATTAAACAGAAAAACACAAACCTACCACAAGAATTGCACAAGAAAAACAAACTTTCAAAAAGTAAATTTCCGGTTTGCAAAGTCACGTATCTATTAAGCTTCCACCGGCGGCTTGTTGCAGCTTTGACAAGTTTCCAATCGAGCAGCCCACGCCGAGTCATCGCGGGCGCGTCCCCCCGTGACACGACGCTGATTGAGAGGCGGGACTCAATCTATTTAGTGGCGACTGACTCTTATTCAACAGGGTCGTCGCTGTTCGAGTTACAGAAAGAAGTCTTTGCTGGAATCCAGTATAACTTGAGTGCTTTAGTGCACGTATAAGTGGTACAATCAAGTGCCCCATCACCAATAAACCTCCTTCCATTTTATGCCTCCTCTACTGGTGGTAGGACCTCTTGTGAGTCCGCACGGGTAGGTACCAAACCCCGCCTATTTCTGCTCTGAAGCAGTAATGCGTTTCGGTTTGTAGGGCGGGGAAGCCGTTGTAACTATACTGAGACCTTTGAACTTATATCCAAGGTGGGTGGCGCATTTCCGTTGTAAATGTCTGTGGACGCGAGTAACCACTTAACACCAGGTGGGCTGTGAGCTCGTCCACCCATCTAAGCAATAAAAAAACCGTTAATAGGACCAGTACCAATTCAAGTGTTCGTAATTTGTAATTGGAAACTCCCTGGAAATAGTACAGTGAGCTTGACTTGGCTGAAGCAATTATGCTGCTACTACCATGGATAAGGGCTGGCGATGGAGAAGCTTCTGGAGGCAGACCGCGTACTCGCAGTTTTGGCTTATGGCTGATGATTGTGTGTGACTCTGAATGAAGATTAGCATCTTAAATTGATAAAATTTATAAATCAATTTAGCTACCCTGCTAGTGAAATTTCAAAGCCATTTCCACCATCGGTTCCAAGAATACAACACTTTCACAGTCTTGCGACTTGAGGACTAGACGGTGGTTATATGAAGACGGACCTGCAACTTTACAATACCTATAAATGTCGATTGGCAGTCTCTGTGGCCTATATAATGTCCGAAGGGTGTTGCTGCCCATTGTCACATGAAGACCTGTTCAAGTATATATGACAGATTATTAATCAGGTGTAGTGTTAGCAAGTTCTGTCAGGTTGAACCCGTAAGTTCACCTGCCCGTCTGGGCGTAGCTGAAATAACCTCTTAGGTTACCAGCGTATAGGTAGGGATTTTTTTTAATTATTAACCACTTAGTATATAACGAATTGCCCAATATTGGCAGCTAGGAACACAGCTGCGGACGAGATCGGCCGGCTTCCTCCAGCATGTTCATTAAAACCTCAGTGAATTCCCGCCATTTTACGGATTTAATAAAGATTATTAGGGTAGTACGTTTTATTATTTATTTTAGTATTACTTTTTACTGGTGGTAGGACCTCTTGTGAGTCCGCACGGGTAGGTAACACCGCCCTGCCTACTTATTTCTGCCATGAAGCAGTAATGCGTTTCGGTTTGAAGGGTGGGGCAGCCGTTGTAACTATACTGAAAACTTAGAACTTATATCTCAAGGTGGGTGGCGCATTTACGTCGTAGATGTCTATGGGCTCCAGTAACCACTTAACACCCGGTGGGCTGTGAGCTCGTCCGCCCATCTAAGCAATAAAAAATACTTCTTAGTTATACATAAATTAGTTACTGTTGTTCTCTAAGATTTTTAATTTCACTTTATTGTTATCAAATATGGAATTGTAAATATTGTGAAAATTAAGTTTTAATTATGTTCTTTGTATTACATGTAAACTCGATTCTGGAGTCTAGGCACCGTTTCAAAAGTAAAAGTAAATTTGACCTTCAAACACAATCGGTATATACGCCTGACTATGGCACGCGAGCCATATTGAAAAAGCTGAAAATTTATGCAACCGGAAAAAAAACATTAAAAAAAATAAGTAATAACGATAAAACAATAATACCAAATAATACAGTTAGGTATACGAACATTAAAGAATAAAACAAATATAGTTTAATTTCTATCTAGTTTTTAAAAAATTAACCTATCTTAGCATCGACGATTCACGAGTGAACATTTCAAAATGGCCACAAATCAAATTACGCTTTGCAAACACATAAATCCCGCAGTTAATCACTTAATTCTTCCTTTTTGTTCGAAAGCCGTTGACAATTAATACGAAAAACACTTTTTTAGAGATTGAGAGAACCTTTTGATGAAAGTAGCAAAAGCATTTGCAATAGTATCAAACAAATAAAATGTGAATAATCGTGGTAACTAGAGCAGTAGTGAGAATTTTGAAAAATATTATTTTCCACCATTACAGTTTTGCGTCACTGTAACGCCATCTATGTTTCAGTGATCGCAACTAAGCCTCAAGTCCTGTTTCACTAACACGACAAACCTTTACGAAATGCATTTCAATGAAAATAATGTTGATACTTTTGTTTTGTTTTAAATTACATTGATGAGTGAACGAACTCACCTCAAACCTGCTATTAAATGGATCCTTTATGACTGCTGCTCGCACGCCCTATGATGTGGGCCCTTACGGCTGATGAAACTTGAAAGGCCCCTGGGCCACCAGCAGCCGCTCCACTCATATGAGACATGAGGTCGAAGACTCAATGTGATTGTATTACAATCTTCTCATACATACAGCTTTATACACAACTTATTAGGTACTTGTCTTGACGGGCGTCAAGAAAAGCCAAACGGTTTCGACAACTGTAAACTCCGCGACCAGAATATCTGTGAACTCTTCAGTTTCAGATTTAAGCATTGAATAAATTGAACCATAAGCTTTTGCGTTTAAGACCCACATAGCGCACCTACGTCTTTTTTCGAAATTTTAAAATGTCTCTGATTTCAAATTGTTTAAATTACTAACTAGCCGACCCGGCAGACTTCGTAGTGCTTCAATCGATAAATAAAAGACCTAAACTTTTGTATAAAATAAACTTAAAACAAAGAAAAGGAATCCGTCCGACGGGGGATATATCAGAGGAAAAACAAAATTGTTATTTTTATTTAATACCGAGTATTTTCATATTTATCTACCATTTGAACATTCTCTGGACTTTCACAAATAATTCAAGACTAAAATTAGCCGAATCGGTCCAGCCGTTGTCGAGTTTTAGCGAGACTAACGAACAGCAATTCATTTTTATTTAACCACTAGCGACCCGCCCTCGCTTCGCTTCGGAAACATTAAAACACAAATGAAACCAAAAAAAATAATTTAAAAAAACGTAGCCTATGTTCATCAGGGACAATGTCGGCTTCTAATGGAAAAAGAATTTTTCAAATCGGTCCAGTAGTTTCGGAGCCTATTCGAAACAAACAAACAAACAAATCTTTCCTCTTTATAATATTAGTATAGAAAACGTTAATTAGTTACTCAGCGCATACAAGTTTAAGTTTATTTAAGTAGATTCGTGTTCTATTACAAATATCGGAAACAAATACCTATACGTTGTCCAATCTTAGTAGATTAATGTAGTAAGCAACAATGGCCGACGAGTAACCAAAGACAATGTATAGTGTTGGGAAATCATAGAATAACCAAATGAAGGGCTAGGATAGCTCGCGAATGTAACATGATGAACTAGTTCCCATTATGAAATATATCTCTCTTTAGCTCAGTAAGTAAATTATTATTTTAACCAAAAAAGGTATTTTAATTAAATTGATTAAAAAAACGTATTTTATTTTAATAATAATTTCTATTGATAAAAGTAAAAATGTTCGCTAAGTAATAAAAATATTATAAAAATAATGATATAAGCTTTTGGTTGTTTGCAATAATATTTAGTTTATGTTGTTATGTATGTTAAAGTTGAATACATTCACACATAGTGCATTTCAATATTTCATTTACTTAGCATTATTACGGTATGGCTTTGCCTGTACTAACCTTTATAATAGATACGTTTTATACTACTTCCAAAATCACGGTAAAAAAGTTTTTTAATAAACAATAGTTAGAAATTTGAACTATTAATAACGAATTAGAGTTAACTTATACGTTATTGAGAACGTTTAAAAGCTCGCAATAGGCACACTGATGTAGAGGGTAAGACGCCTGGTGCGGCCCGTGTTCAAATCTCACTGATAGACACAAAATTTTCTCATCAAGTACCTATTTACTTAAACTCATGTTTGTGGACCCACGCTGGAGGAATAACATCGTGTATCAAAAATCAAACCCGCCAAAATTATAAGTTTTGCTATTACTACAACTGAATTGGAAAGCTCACCCTAAACATTTCATTTCTCGATCCACTGTCGGTGCTTTTAGACATACCAATACCATCGGTCACCTTCCCAGTCGAACCCGTCGGAAGCGACAAAAACTTCATCGCGCAACTTAACACTCAGACACAGCCCACTGACTTACTCGCCGGATCTTATCAGTGGGTCGCGATTGCGATCCGGTGGTAGATTCAGTAAGCTGCTTTTGCTAGAGCGGATCAGATGATAGCAGTCTCCTAGGGTTAGTCTCGTGAGCTCGATGGTGGTCGCTCGATGTTCAGTAGAGCTTGGATATGTATACACAGTGGGCATTCAGCTGATCATGTCTAAGGATTCCGGTGACCACTTAACACCAAGTGAGCTCTGAATACGCTAACCCTCAGCATTAACCATAAAAACAAAAATCGGCACTAATAGAGACAGAAAATATTGAATGCCATTTGCAAAGATATTGAGGTCGCTTGTTCCTGTGGTTAATAGTTAAATGATCCCGGCAAATTAAACCTTGTAACGGCCACACACGGGCACTGACAATGCCACGGTGCCAGACACTCGGTTAATCGCTACTTTCCTAAAATTACGAAGGAAATTAATGAAACAAGTTTGAGTAGTTTTTTTTTAATTATTTAATGTCAAATACAATTTTTGACAGTCACTAGATGTAGTATTTAACAAATATTGCAATGCCCGCCTTAAAACTAGGTTATTTGAACTATCAAAAATACTTTTTGGTGAACATTGGCAGTAGTGACAGAAATCAGTTGTCAATTTAAAGTATTAATAGACAGTTAAAGCATTTTTTTTTTCTATAAGTACATCAACAATATCTCTAGAAAATAATGATAAATTAATGGTCCATTAATAAAATAAGTAAAAACCATGACGAGATTATTTAATTTTGTAGAGGGCGGGCACGTAGAACACGGATGCAGCGGCTGACGACGCGCGCATGCGTCCGCCGTCGCTCAATACATGCACCCTTCGCTCGTAAAACCATTAATCTCACTCTCCAAATCCCTTCCCGAATTGTAAAATCGTTATTCACGCAAAACTAAGGCGTTACCGTAATGGTTTAAGAGAAAAAAAACATCACGCCAGTTTAGTTAGGTTATGAAATGTAATGGCAAAATCTTTGGACCAAATTTAACACAAGCACATGACACTAACACACCACTGTTCACTAAGCGGGCATTATAATCCATTTGAGATGAATATTCTCGATACTAGAGCACCATACAACGAGACAACAGCCTGCGAACAGAGAAAACACGGAAACACACACACACACAAAATGAAATAGTCTTCGTTATAATATTGCCCATATTGGGTGCAGCTCGTACCGTTGTGTTGGCGGCGCCGCGGCCGGCTTGTCCAGACGCAGCAGTAGCTTCCAAGTACTGCTGTGACAGGACAATATGGCCGCGACGCGCCGTGTCACCGTGGATCGTCGGCTGGCGTCGGCGGGCGTGTGAGGCACCGAGCCGGCCGCCGCGCCCCACCGCCCCCGCGTGCCTGCCGCCCCGCGCACGCGCCGCGCTCTCACCCCCAATGGACACCCCTCAATCAACTATTGATTTTCCTAACAAAAAAAAACCACATATAATTCATTTTCTAAAAAAAAACAATGTAAAATTAAAGAAAAGCCATTCGAATAATATTTTCTTCTTACAAAAATTAAATGCGTCCGCTTCGTAAACAGAAAATCTTCAACTAAGTATGTCCTAGTTCCTACAGGAGGTCACTGGAGACGTCCTACCGATACCTTTGCCTCTGTAGGCTTTATAACAAACACCTTGGTGTATTTGCTAATCAATTTATTAAACTTTTAATCAGACAAATAAATATGGTGTAAGTAATTATAGTCAAAAATTGATGACGTATATGTGTATATTTCCGTCACGCATCGCAAGAGAAAACGCAAAGCTCTCGTCGTGTACCTACCTATCAATTAATATTTTAATTAAATAATAAATAAGACCTTGATAAAGTCGTTCTGTTCTTTCAGATCTTAGATATTGAGTAATAGTGAGGAAGGAGTGTGCCGAGTAGAATTCGTTGTGGAGTAATGTAGGTTAGAGTTCGTCAACCCCGGAGGGTGGATCTCGCCCTGCGTTACGTTCGGAGAACCGTGGAGCCGGTCAGGGCCAGCTCTCCCGAACTGACTCACTCGTTTCACGAAAATCAATTCTCGAAATCCACGTAAAACGCCGTCAAAATTTTTTTTTTCTTTTCGTTTCTATCCGTTAGTTGTCTATAAACAATAATAAACACATCGAGGGATAGGCTTAATACGTAACATTTATCTATGAAATAAATAAATTCTCGAAATCCACGTAAAAGGCGTTAATTTTTTTTTTTTCCATTTTAATCGTATGTCCCATTACTTGTTACCATAGACAATAATAAACATATCGAACAAAAATGTCTCTTAAACTAATTACGCTTTCACCAGTCGACTAGTGGTCCCGCAGTAGTCGAAATTCGACTATAATTAATTGAAATTTTCTTTATAAACATTATTATGGTTCTATTGTCAAACATTATTAGATTTTTTTAATATAATCACAGATTTCGCCAAAACTACACTATAGAAAAATAGTATTAAAGACAAACAATATTTATTTATTCTCAATTTCATCACAGACTTTCAACAATAACAAAAGTTTGACAATAAACGCAGAGTATAGTGTTTATATGTGTTGTGTCAAATACATGATAGGGTGTGTAATGTTTTCTTTATTGATTTAATGATTTTTTTATGCTTAATTATAAAAAAAAATATTAACATTCTGCACTCCTTCTCTATATTCTCTATAAGTGTGGGAAATTTCATACTCCTCCGTCCGCGCAATTTTCGTAAAAAGGGGTACAAAGTTCCTGCCATAGATTATACACTTAATATATTTGAGAAGTTCCTGCTTCACGTATTAATATATAGATACTGTTCAAGATACTAAAGCGAAGTTACAAAACTATTGTATGGTCATCGTTCCTTGACGCGCGTGTGAATTGTCAAGATGATCGGACGATTTGCAGTCGTGGAATAGACGGTCAAAGATACCGTCACACACAAACGAACATCTATACTATACATCTATATCTATACATATACAGTATGTATATCTATACAGTCAAACCTGGATAAGCGAGAGTTCAAGGGAGCACAATCTCAATCTCGCTTATAGGGGTTTCTCCCTAAACCGAGTTTCTCGCTAATGCACCCTCTGAATTTCATTTCGCTATTTTCTGGATTCAAACGCATTCACTATTTTAAGTTTATCACTTCATGACAGTACTTTAATTTTCCGTTTTGACATGATGCAGAACAGAACTTTCCTTCGCAATTGATTAACGATAAACTGAGTAAGGCCGACAAATAGGACGGTACAAAGGCACACGTGTCCATTCGAAAATAATGTGATAAAATAACAACGTTATTTAGTTCCACGAAATAGAATAGGTTCAATATTGACGAGAAAACAATACAAAAACAATAGTAGGAAGTTCCACAAAAGTTAAGAATGAGTCATAAAATAGCAGATGTTAAATTTGTAATTTGTTTTGTCATTTGTTCCTCTTAAATAATATAAATAAATAAAACTCGACTGTCGCTTATATAGGTATAGATAAGTAGTAGTCTCACTTACTGAGGTCCATGAGGGAAAAACGACTCTCTCTTACAGAGGTTTCTGTTTCTCGCTAATAGAGGTATTGGGAGCTTAAAATGACGGGATCTGGCTATTACTCTCACTTATCCAGTTCTCACTTACCCAGGTTTGACTGTGTTATAAAGCTGAACAGTTTGTTAGTTTGAACGCGCTAATCTCAGGAACTACAGGTCCGATTTGAAAAATTCTCTCAGTGTTAGATAGCTCATTTATCGAGGAAGGCTATAAGGCTATATAACATCACGCTAAGACCATCAGCGGAGCACCAATAAAGTATGTTTCAAAATCGGGGTTTTAATCTCTTTTGAGAGTTTCCACTGCGTGCGTTGCGGAAACGATTAAGTTTCGCTAATGTAGATATGAGAGAATTGTTCCCCTTTAAAAGATCTAAAAAAAAGTCAGCGACAGCATATGTCTATATATTAAGATTGACTCACTATAACGTTTTTTATGTTAAACAAATTTGTTCTAAAATAAAGCAATATTTGTGAACTCGCGAAGGAAGTCGCGGGAAAAAGCTAGTATTAGGTATTATATACTAATAAAGTTAATAAAAGCGTGTTCATAGTTATTAACCAACCGACTTAGTCCCCTAAAAGGAAATATCCTTCTCAGATAAAATAGGAGACTCTGTGCGCCATAATTCGACGCGGTACCAGGATCCAATACGTCGCAGGAGCTCTATCAACATAAACAAGGATTGCGGGGCTGAACACCGCCTTCGATACGACGTCATATTATAACTTTTCGACACAAAAACAATGTAACAAGACGATGGAAATCCTCGAACATGCCGATCGGGTGCTGGTTTCTGATCGTTAACAATTCAGTGGCTTCCATCGTAGGATATTAAGATTTTTCTTTGTATATTCTATAAGACCATACTTTATCAAGGACGAGATAGTTCTTTATGTAGACTCAGTAAACTGCTGGCGGAAAGAAGATTGTCATCTACTTTCTACTGGGATACGACAAAGTTTCCTACGACTCAACATTCCCAAGCCTGCGGACAGAATGGAAAGCAGTCGACGTCGCTCAAAACACGTCATTTCGGATCCTCCCGATCGACTAACGGTGCTTTTAGGTACAGATCTGAACATAACACGGATTCGCCTTTAGTAGGACCTAGCATGCTCCACAGTTTACGTTGGAAAATAGAGTTTGTTAAGACACTAATTAATTATAAAAATTATATCTGCATCAAACAGTAGTGTAATGTGAACGAAATTAAACCGGCAAAGTTTTTTTTTTATTGCTTAGATGGGTGGACGAGCTCGCAGCTCACCTGGTGTTAAGTGGTTACTGGAGCCCATAGATATCCACAACGTAAATGCGCTACCCACCTTGAGATATAAGTTCTAAGTTCTCAAGTATTGTTACAACGGCTGCCCCACCCTTCAAACCGAAAATCATTACTGCTTCACGGCAGAAATAGGCAGGGCGGTGGGACCTACCCGTGATAACTCACAAGAGGTCCTACAACCAGTCATTACGAAAATTATAATTTTGCGGGTTTAATTTTTATTTCACGATGTTATTCCTTCACCGTGGAAGTCAATCGTGAACATTTGTCGAGTACGTATTTCATTAGAAAAATTGGTCGAATCCCGCCTGGGATTCGAACACCGTTGCATCGCTCGATACGAATGCATCGGACGTCTTATCCTTTAGGCCACTACGACTTCAAAATTCGACTTGAAAATATATATAATGTATGTATTATATTTATTTATAGAATGATGATCAATTCAGAGCATCGACGATTTGACAAAAACTATAAATTTATACAGTGTAACGAAAAATTATAAAATCAAGCTTAACGCAATTTCATTTAAGAAACAAACTTCTGAAAAGGTTATTAAATTTTAGAGAAAATTGTATAAAAAAACTTGACTACATCTGATTGACGAATTGGATCGAGAAAGAATCCACGCCAGATGTATCCTATACATCTTATAGCAATATCTCGTGGGTATTAGTCTCCCGTCGCCACTCCCTTCTCACAAGGCGACACCGGCAATAAAAGCCTATCTAAAAACTCTAGTACCTATATCGATAACATTATTTGCAAGGCTCATAACATCAGGCCGGGACCGGGCGGCGCCGCAGTTGCGTCACCGGCGCGCCTTCCGATGCCGGGAAGCGACAAAACATTACCATCAACCAATTACTTTATGTTTCGCGCTAATGAAACTACTAACTACAGCTCAAAAACTCCGCATTTACATTGATACACGGTGTTCGAATCCCGCAGGCGGCGGGTAGTACCAATTTTTCTAACGAAATACGTACTTAGCAAATACTCACGATTGACTTCCACTGTGAAGGAATAAGATCGTATATTAAAAATCAAACCCGCAAAATTATAATTTGCGTAATTACTGGTGGTAGGACCTCTTGTGAGTCCGCACGGGTAGGTACCACCACCCTGCCTATTTTTGCCGTGAAGCTGTAATGCGTTTCGGTTTGAAGGGTGGGGCAGCCGTTTTAACTAACTATACTTGAGATCTTAGAACTTATACCTCAAGGTGGGTGGCGCATTTACGTTGTAGATGTCTATGGGCTCCAGTAACCACTTAACACCAGGTGGGCTGTGAGCTCGTTCACCCATCTAAACAATAAAAAATAAGCATTTTCATATTTATCTGCCTTTTAAACCTTCTCTAGACTTCACAAATAATTCAAGACCAAAATTAGCCAAATCGGTCCAGCCGTTCTCGAGTTTTAGCGAGACTAACGAACAGCAATTCATTTTTATATATATATAGATAGAAGATAGATTAATTGCATTTTTATATTGATAATAAATAACACAGTATGTATTAATAAATTATAACAATTGAAATCTTTTCCGAAACAGAATTTCGATATGATCTGCATTGTGTGATCCGTATGTCACATTTACATAATATTATGTACTTTTTCCTGAGATTATCTCAGATTGTCTTAAAAATTTACGACTTAAGTTTATTTGTGTAAATCAAACTTTTAACGTTAAATTCATAAATATAATTCCTAAAAGTCTTAATTATTGATTATTTTAAATTAGACATATGTATTTCTGTAAAAAAAAAGGGAAGTGTAGATTTTTCAAGTCAGAATTAATTGCGATAGGGACTGCGACTAATGATGATCACGAATACCCGGGTGTCTCTGACAATAAATTGGTTGGTCCAATCAGCACCCACAGGGTCATAGGTGAGCCTGGCCACGATTTATCGACACTGCACCGAATGGAACGTGAAAATTAGGAAATCCGAGGGACTCCAACAATGAAATCCGGCACGCAATTACATGGGGAACGTTATTTATGTGGGCAAAACGTGTTTTAGCATAACTAGCACAATTGAATCCGGTAAAATAGACGTAAGCGCTTCTATAGGTTTCTGGAGACAATATCAAATAAATTATAATAGTATTGTTCAATTTTCACTGTTTAAATATGGGGAATAATTATGCGGTCGTGACTCGGCAAATATTGCGTTCCACTCAATAAATAACTTCGGCAATGGAAACGTTTCAATAAGTGTATGGTGGCAGTTTGATTTCTTTTCTTTTGCCTTCGTAGGGAGACGAATATATCTGAATATAAATGGAACCTGTAGGTAGCCATCAAACATGAATACAGGTAGGTACGGTACCGGCATCAAGAACACTTCCCCGTAAGTGGTTTCCGTTGGCAATGGACATCTGCTGTGTCAACGTCCAAAAATTACTCTTTAGCGTTTAAGACTTCTTTTGAACTGAATTTGAATAAAGCGTCTTAAAGCTTTAAAAATACCATTATTTCTTTTATCTTTAATCATCAGCTCATCTACTGTCGTCTCTATATCTGATAAATTATACTATTGCATAATTTTATATTTCAAATTACACGGAATAAGTATACCTACATTTATTTTCATAAGGATAAAAATATTATAGGAAATTATAACAGTTAAAATTTAAAGGAAAAAAATAATTTTTGTACACATAAATTAATCATACAACTTAGTGAAGACGGATTAAGATAAATTTCCTCTAAATTTCTTAACACCCCACATTCATCCTCAGAAAATATTGTTCTTAAAGAACCAGGTGCTTAATTTTGAAACTTAATTTACGTAATTAATTATTATGTAAATATTTTTTAATAAAATCTGTACATAGCTCTTTACTTGACACGGGATTATCTAGTTGTCTTGTTGTGTTATGGTCTGGAATAAGACACTGTTTTTTAAAATCATATTATATCTTCTGGCGTGCTAGTTTCTTGTGTGTGTAACTTTGAACATTAAAATGTACATAATGATGTCTAAATATGTTTATTATCGAAATTCAAGTTCAAGTTTAACTGAGTTAGTGAAAGTGCATATTTTCAATTTACACAGTGAGAAATTGGATTAGTAATTAATTACAATATACATTAGCTTTATAATTTAAACATTAATCAAAAGTAATCATCTAATAATTCTTAGTTTTAATATTAATATACCTACGATACATAACAGTTTCAGAACTATTAAATTTTTAATTTAAACATGTCTACTCCTTTTGTCTCTGATTTTTGACAAACAAAAAAACCGGCACCGAATTAACAAAAACAACGCTGTAAACGAAAACTTTAAAAATATTGAGAAAATGTTTGCTTTGGTCGAGATGTAATGATTGGATTCCTTAAATTTCTGATTTAATAAGATAGAAAAATAAATGAAATACGTAAAAAGTTTTAAACAGAAATGAACTGGCTGAATGGACAGAATTTAAAAAAAACGACGTTCAATTATTTTACAAAGCCAATTTTCCCGCCGTGTATTGTGAAAAAATTTAAACAAAACTCAAATACAACTAAAATACGTTGAAACTCAATGAGTTATAGTGATCAAACGCATTTATACAGTACGAAAATCAGTGCGAGTGTTGAAATGTTGGGGTTGTTTTCCAGCGGTGCTCTGGGCGGCGTGGAAGTCCTAGATGGTGGATTGGTAGGCGGTGAACTTGGTCACGTGTTGAGCGCGCAGGCCGCGGCACACGCAGCAGCTACTGCCCATCATCAGCAACAACAAATAGCTGCACAACAGATTAGTGAGTTTCTAGAATATTAAGGTCGTAACTTTGTACTCTTTACGACTTGCAGAGTTACGATACTATACCAAGTTCAATCTTTTCAGATTTAGAAATTACAGGAGTATTAATTATGGGTAGGGAGCATGATTGATAGAAAATATTTTGTAATATTATCAGCAGAATTGGACAAAAATTTAATTGTGTCCATTGTTATATCCAGTGCTAATTTCTTCAATACAGAACAATATTTGTGAAGATGTTTTAGGTTGACCTTCACACAACTTAAGAACAAATAATATAAAAATCAATCATTTCTTATAAACCAATAATCAAATGGAATACATAGTTACTTGCTATTTCTTAATAAAATTATTGATTATTCTACTTATTTTTGGAAGACAACCTAGTGGTAAATGGTTACAAATTCTTAGTTATTGAATAAAAATTCCAATAATTAAGCTTAAGATTTTAAAAAGTTGCAATTGCATATATTCTTTTTGCAGCAATGAAATGGTTTCCTTTAGAAGCAATTGGAGGGAAAGTGAAAAACTTTTTATGGAAAATAATTATATATATTTTCTGTAATCATTAAAGGAAATTCAGATATTTCTTGGGTAGAAGAAACACTGCTGAAAACAGCTGAAGTTTGAATCTACTATAATTATAGTTAATTGTTAAGAAATACCCACTTCACGGTTTCGTCTCAACAGAAAACTCTCCGTCATCAGGCCGTTCATCACCAGTTCAACCCACAAATGGCACCACACCAGCTACGGGCACCACTTCACCATCGCCAAGCAAGCTCTTCGTGGGGGGCCTCAGCTGGCAGACGAGCTCGGAAAAGCTACGAGAGTACTTCACAATGTTTGGAACTGTCACTGATGTTTTGATAATGAAAGATCCCGTTACTCAGGTGAGGAATTTATTTTGAAAGAAGTCCCCCTACTCCCTTCCAAGAATTATGTTTATAAAAAGTAGGATTTTACACTTACAAAAAAAATATACCGACATTTTGTCTGCCATAGTTACCTTTACAATTAGGTGGTATTGAAAAGCGATAAACCGTAAAATGATAAGTTTTTGTGTGAGTATTGGGTGAAGTCAATGCAAAAGGATGCTGCAAAATTGATAGCTATCAATTATAGATACAACAGGTATATAACCAGCAACATTTAGTTAAGTTGCGCAGGAAATATTTGAATATTGTGATTTCTCAAATTGTAATCTCTTTAAATTGTTTCAATACCTAACTAATAACAATTAACATCCCAACGTTTTTAAGTTCTTCTGCAAGATAAAAAAAAACTTTTTTATTGAAATACTAAAGTGGTAATAATATAAATAAAAATTTCAAGCATAACAGTTTAATAGTGAGATGAATTCAAACAACGATGGATATTATTCCGGTCAGTCAAGTTGATTTGTTGGTAGGGTTGTGGAAGAATAGTAGTTTTTTCGGTATTCTCTGTGCTGTTGCAACACTGGGTTCATAGACAGTTTTTTTTTTATTACAAAGAATTGAAATTTAATACTTATTTTTTATTATGGGTTTGGTCTTTTAAAGATTTATGTTTGACTTATAAATTTGTTGAAAGTGATATTTCTAAACCGTTTAAGTAGTAAAATGAAAAAAAAGGTTTGTTATATTCATCTACTAGTGTCTTCATTTGAAAATCAATTATTTTGCATGAGAAGCTTCGACTAATTAATGAGAGGGAGGAACTCTCTTGAAGCTATCTTAACACAACAATTTTTAACAAACTAACTAAGACTTTGAGGTCTTTTAATACTTACCAGAGCCCATAGACATAAAATGTCGCCTTCAGACATGAGATTGAAGCTTTAAGGATCTATTTATTTATTGTTATTTATTTATTTATTATAGTTATTATATGTATGTATTTACTAAACCAGTTTGGCCATAGGTTTTTTCTGACATTGCACAGATATGTTCATGGAAAATTATTATTGTGGTCTTTTTACTGAAGCTGTGGATTTTATTCTTTTAACGTGTCTATTCTAACAAAACGTTTTGTTCTTTATGGGAGGCCGTCGCTAGTTTAAAATATCACTTAAAATATTATCACTTAAAATTAAAATATCACTGCGCTATGTATTTAAACTTTTCCATTCGGATATTCTGGCAGCGTTCCGAAGCAGTGACGGTTAGAATTTCCTGTCTGTTCAGTGGTTTCAGTGGTTCAGAAGGTTTATGTACATTGCTCCTGCAATATTTGAGAGCATTATTTATTTATTTACTAGCTGACCGGCAGACTTCTTAGTGCCTCAATTGATAAATAAAAGACCGAAACTTTGGTATAAAATTGATATTTATCTACCTTCTTAACCTTCTCTGGACTTCTACAAATAATTCAAGACCAAAATTAGCCAAATCGGTCCAGCCGTTCTCGAGTTTTAGCGAGACTAACGAAGACCACAATTTGAAAGTATAAAAGAAAACATAGAAGACAATAACTTTTACCAACAATGTTGCAATATCACCAACTTTTTTTTATTTTATTTTTTATTTATTTACCCTGTCTATGAAACCAAGCAAACAGCACACATAGTTTGAGCTATGGTCGATTATATAAAGTAAATAATAATCCTTCACTACCTACCGTACGAACCATAGACAAGGCATGCTAGACTCACTAACACTAGAAACGTTAGGCATAGACAAGAACAGCTCTTCTTGGTAGTTCCCTCTATTGGTATTGCCATATAAAAGAACAAAATAGAATTTGGGAGTTTCCTCTTGTGTAGTCAATCCATAGTAAACTTAGCTAGACACTCTGTAGGTAGGAATGTTAAGAATTAATCTTCCAACACTTGAAACTTTCGAAAATTAGCTAACGATAGTTTTTTTTTACAATTGTAGACTAATAATTATTATTTTAGTTGGTCACTGCAAATTTGGAAATTGAAATTTTTAATTGGTAACTCTAAGTAAAATTCTTCTAGTTGAAAAGTTTACTAATTTTAGTGTTGAATTAATTACTTAATTGTCAATTAATAAAATGTGATTTGTATTTAAATGAAGAGACATTTAAGCATGTATAAACAAAATTGGTTTATTGCCCTGTTTAGTTACATGGGTGAGATGCGCCATTGGATGTGTGGTTGACAGTTATGGGTCTACTAGGAATCTGGTTTTTGTGTATTTAGATGAATTCACGAGATGCGTTTTTGATTAATTGACCATTTATCAGAGTTATTTGGTTTTAGTAGATTTTAGTCTATGATTTAGTATGATATATCTATATACACATTTGTGTCAGAGACATAGTGTGACAAGGTTCTACCCACCATTGTTGCAATGAATTAAGTAAACATGCATTTTTGGAGTTAATATAAATTAATAACTCATCCTTTGGACACTGTCAAAAGTATATGCAAGCTCTCTTGCAGGCATACAATTTATTAATGCATTAAAATTTGTAAAAAATTATAGCATCTAATATACGCATTTTTTTAGAATACTATTTATTCCCTGTTAGTTTTTATGTACCTTGTCTGCGGATACTTACCATAGTAAACAGTTTTTTTAGAAAAGTATAGTCACTAAATAGCGAATGGTTGGTTGCCGATTTTGGTTATGTTCATTACATCCCTTGTCACACTATGTCGACTGCGACTGAATGGCGCCCCCCGCCCCGGTACCAGCGCCCGTCTGACGAGGCCCCGCGCGCAGAGGTCGCGCGGGTTCGGCTTCATCACGTTTCAGGACGCCTCATCCGTGGACAAGGTCCTAGCCGTGTCCGTGCACACGCTCGACGGGAAACGGATCGACCCCAAACACGCCACCCCCAAGTCCGCTCCGCGACCTACCAAGACCAAGAAGATATTCGTCGGCGGAGTCGGGCAGGACACCTCCGCCGAGGAGGTCAGGGCGTACTTCTCGCAGTTCGGCGTGGTCGAGGACGCGGTCATGCTGATGGACCAGCAGACGAAGCGGCACCGCGGCTTTGGCTTTGTGACGTTCCACTCGGAGGAGGCGGTGGAGCGCGTGTGCGACATTCACTTCCACACGATCAAGAACAAGAAGGTGGAGTGCAAGCGCGCGCAGCCCAAGGAAGCGGTCGCGGCGGCCCCGCTGGCGCTCGGAAAGCGGCTGGTGGTGCGCGGGGGGCGTGGCCTGCTGTACGGGGGGCTGCCCTCGTACCGGTACGCGCCCTACGCGCTGCCCTCCGCCCCCGCGCTGGTGCCGCCTGCCCCCGCGCCCCCCGCACCCCTGCCGCAGTTCGGCGCCGCCTATTCGCTGGCCGGGGTGGACATGTCCTCGTTCCAGGGCGTGGACTGGAGCGCCATGTACCACCTGCCGATGTACATCTAACTCCCCGTTCCTGAACACGTTTTCTTTCGTTAGCCGGTGCAGGTCTCGGAGTGGCCACAGAGGAATGATCAGTATTTGAACTTAGTTAAGTTTCGGCTCATTACTGTTAGGTTAAGGAGTTCGCCGCCCGCTGCGGGCCTCAAAGATGAGCTTTTTTTTTTAAATTAAAAAGTTGGTAGTTCGGTTTCCCGGCGTGTGCGTTGCGTTGTTTCTTCTAGAGAATTAGCCCTACTCAATGCACTCATTGATTCTGTCGGTGTAGTAACATGACAGGGTCCTTTAGAGACCGACGGAAGCGTCACACAGGACTCGCTATCGGAACTTGAACGTCTTTAAGAGATCTCACAATAATTTAGTTGCGATATTACTTTTTTTTTTTCAAGATAGTATATATATATTATATACACTATTATTATTTTTGTCTTGGATTTTGTAATTAGTTTGTAGTAGTATTTAGTGCACGTTCGTTGGCAATACCCATATGTATTGATATGACTTTAAACGCGAGGACTGTGTATAATTTTTGTTTTGATGAATCTCATTCGCAGCTATGTATTTTTTTATTAATTTAAACTATAATATATTTAGCATAACTTCTGAAGGGCGGGGCGGCCGCGAGCTGCAACATTATTTGGTTACTCAAGTGGGGTAAAAAACACTTGAAGAATATTTCCAATAGCCCATAATGAAGGTGGATTTAATTAAAGGCTGCTTAATGATCTGGATTTAAAGTATGAACTGTCTCGCGGCCCCCCTCCTCCCTTCAGCTCACAATACTCTACATATCTAACTGACAAGCAATTCATTCACGTATGTATGTTTTTGTAGTATAGCGCCTCGTGAGGTTCTGGTACCGTTTAGACGTATAATGTACCTTAAAAACTACCGAATCGGTAGATTTTGGAGCGTGGCAACATTTTTCTCAAAATGGCGGACATGTCAATGGCAACATCGTCTAAACGGCGCTGAAACTGTGGGCGGTTCCTAGTGCGTACATTAATAATAACTTAGTTTAGTGCGAGGGAATGCTACTAACACCGTGAGTGTCACATGACAATAAGCTAAGTATATAAGCCGCTGTAGATTGTAAACGCCGCCTGACTTTGCCTATGTTTAACACTAGCGAGTGACTGGACCCGTTAGTCGGGTCTGTAGACTCCTTCATGTATCAACTTATCATATCTGTAAGGTTTGTACTTAAAAGCTGCTATTAAAGCTTAGGCTAAATATAACTTGTATCAACTTGGAACGCTTGTAGGTGCGACGTGATCTGAGGACTCCGACGCACCGCGTCTGTACTTAAACATATACAAGTGTTATTCGCGTTAACTTTGCGCAGTCTGTATAAATAATTCGTTATCTAATTGAATTTGCGGGTACTTATTGTTTTAAGATCCTCATACTAAGTAATTATTGTGGACTCGTGTCATTTCTGACTGGATGTAATAGTGCGAAAAGGATCCAATATAAAATTTATAACAGAATTATTAACAAAGGTAAACTTTTTTAACTAATAAATTTTAAATCAGGTATCCAGGAGGTAGAAAAAAATCCAAAATATGCAAATGGTTCCTTCTTGTTAAATCGCGTTCTAAAGATACCTTGATATTATCTAGGACCTCGAATAATTGCTATGTGTAAGCTTGACGACTCGTCCAGTCGATCTGCGGTTGTGTACTTGTATTGTGACTTAGTTTAACTCGTAGAGTCTGTACGTCGTTCGTACTCGTCTCTATACAAGCCGTGTACGACTTGAGAGCAATAATTTTTTGAACTAAAGTATATACTTAACCGACTTATCAGTATTAAATTTGTAGTGTCCAAATTTTGATAGTTTTAAAAATTTTGCTAAAACTCTTTGTGCTCAAATCGAGGGTAGTAGGGTGACAATAAATTTGGCGGAAAAAATATCATAGATCCCATAGCTAAGCCGTCGACAAGCCGTGCTGATTGCAACGTCCAAGGAGGTAAGGCGCTCACTAATTACTGTAAAACGAATTTTCGTTTCGTATTTAAAAAAATATTAAATTATGACTTCAATTAGATCCAGTGACTGACAACAGTCGCTTCTGCCACTGAGTGGCGTCTTTGGACCCGTGTTTTTGAATTACGAACCAACTAGCATCCCAAAAAGATATTATATTACGATACATTGAATATGTTCTGGTATTTTCTGGAAACAGAAGGGCGCTCTAGTTGGACTAGTAGATCTTTCTCGAACTTTTCTACGACCACCTTACCACCGGGCGCTGTCTGCCGGATTTCGCAATGTAAAGGATGAATAGGTCGTTAATTGAAAAGTGCAGAACTTTGGAGAAATCGCAGCGACCACGTCCTCTGTAGTCTTTCTGGAAAACTCCTATTTAATTATTGATGAGAAAAAGTTTTGCTGTTTAAATTATAATCTTTATCGGTTGAAATAGAACGCCTTAAATTGTAGTAATTGGTTAGCATGTCTCGGTGCAAAGCAAAGGCCTCCACGTTTCATAGACAACTCGCCAACTATGGAGTATACTCTGCTTTAAATATGCTTTCGACTATAGCAAATGTGCTACTACCTAAGGCAGTAAACTTGTTTTTATATTAAGGCATACCATGGAGAATTAAACAACCGCATCACAAGTGAAATAAAATGATCTATGATTTCGCACTGTGCTTGGACCGAGCGCTTCCAAGTCACCGATACGACGGTAAAGCTTAGATCAGTTTTGACATTTATAAGCACGGCTATTATGTCAAGGATTGAATTTAAACGTAAAAACAAAAGATTTAGTAGATTTGAGTGGTGTGTCTTTTAAGTCTTAGCTTTTCGCTTGTGTTGTCAGCATAACAGTGAAATAGAATCTTTTTAATATAATTGGCCGATGTACTTTGGTACTATTAAGATTAATTAAATAATTAGCGTTAGTTTCGAAAAGCAATACTTAACCCCTGTGATTAGCAAGTATTATACTATTATACATATGTATTATATATATATCTATCAACCTATATACATAAAAAGACAAAATGTGGTTGTGTTTGTGCAATTTTTAGGATAAGTCGTGTGTTCCGGACTTGGTCCTTTACTATTTAATGACAGTATTATCTAGTTTTGGAAATTAAATATTTATTTCTCAAAGTAAATGTTTGCGATTTTATTTACATTAACAATAATTGATTTATGTCTGAACTTTAATTATAGTAAGATTTAATCCGCATCACTGGCTCGACTGACGTTTTTACTCTTCCATCTTCCAACTTTGGTAAACTTCTCTTTTGAAGGTTCCCATGTGAACCGGTGTCTTAAATTTTATCGCCTAGGTGGCTTCTGCTTACATTCCTACTGTTGTTACGGTCTATAAGAATCATTGGTGTATGCAACTTAACCAAAACCCAAGGTACACAAATACTCGCTGTGCATATAACTCCTAGTTTAAAAGAATAGTAATAACGCCGATTCACTCCGACAAATGGACAATGTTAAGCTGTAAATGCTTAGATTGCATCGTTGACAGCGAAAACTTCCGAGTGAATAATAAAAAAGCTTCTGCTAATTATTTCTCATTCAGAAGGCACATAAACAATCGTCTTGTACTGAGTATGTATCTAAATTTAAATGAAATAAAATCGCAAATATTACTAGGTCACTTCTAAAAAAAATTATTTTGTATTTTTGTCTAAATTTGGTAATTTAATACGTCTGTAGTTGATAGTTTGTTTCGGTAATGCTTCGTCGGTTCAAGTCAGGCGGCGATATGTAGTGCAGAGTGCATGCGGTAGCTTGGCCGACAAGTCCCAGTCGGTCCACTCTTGTAACCGTGGTGTGTGGGTACATAAACAAACATTTATGAAGTTAGTTAATATATTATGCTGTTCTACTGAATTAAACTAATTGTCTTGTTGTGTAAAAATTATAACCCCAATATTTGTATTAAAACAAATGTTTTCAATGCGTTGAAAGATTTGGATTCACTATCAAAAAAAACTTGTGTGCAACTAAATGTGTCAAATATGATGAATATTAAACTAAAATGTATGTTGTGGCTTTGGAAAGAAAATGTGCAAAGTTTTGATTTTGACGACTCTTCGGACGCGTCCCCACAGACCACGGCTATCGAATGCTATCATTTCACGTGTACACACATACCTGTCCTATAATTAGCAGTATTGTAAGTTTAAGTAGTTTTAGTATCTTACCCTGAGATTTTAAAATTGAAGAGGAACGTCTTGACTAAAGAAACTCATGTCCCTCGTTTTCCGTTCTTCTAAATTGTCAGTTCATAAGGCCTACAAAAAATGTGTAATTGCAATGGAATGTACTTAAATTGAATTTAATCTTTTTTTTTACCGGGCTATAGACGTTCCTCATATTATGTTACACCTTTTGTATAATAGATCTTTTATTTCCTTGAGAATCTCAGTATTAGAAGATTACGAGTTGTCTTACCTAACATCCCCGCCGCTAACGACTTGCCAAAATAAAACGTGCGGTGGTAATTAGTACTTAATAATTTTCCTATTAAATTTAGTATATGTTCTGTTCGAACTCCCGCGGCCTCTAAAACTTAACTTTGACGCTGTCAATGTCAAAATTGCGCGGGAATTTTTAAGCGGGATTTCAAATAGACTACACGCCACTTGTATTAATTTATGTATGGTAAGCTGGTTTGTTTTGTCTCGACTAGTGTTTTTTTTTTCTTCAATGGTTTGCGGATCGTAGGTCATAGCATCGTAGTACTTAGTCATCTAGAATCCTTGCTATAACTTTGTTCTGCTGTCTCTTTTAAACGAGATTTAGGACAGAGTTAAGTTTATGCAAGGAAAATAGATCGCTCTCTTAGTTTAGTTTGCCCGTTTGTATGGAGCACTAGTATACTCGAATGTGTCATTACATGGATATGATTAGAAAGATTTGTGTTTTATTTAGTAATCGATGCGTGGGTCACATCCTCTGCTGGGTTTTTGGTTTGTGTACACTATACTTAGTATGCACGTTGATGAATAATCTATGTAGATAGTGTGAATAACGTTTTTACTTCCATGATAGTATCGCACTGTAACCGGAAAACTAATGGTAAGTGAAATTGGGCATGCAATCATTTTAACTCTGAATCCATTACCTGTGACTAACTCTTTGGTGGTAAGCAAAATTTGATAGCTGCGATTAGCACCGTGACGAATAATTGCTGTTCATTATACTTAGAATATCCTGGTTGGCATGTACCTATACGTCATACCTATGAGTATCTTCCATTGATTTGTCAATTTTTGTAAGGCGTACGCCACACGTTGGTTGTGATACGTGCTATTTAAAAATGTTACTTTTAAAAGTTTTAAATATTACAGATAACTTTTAAAAGAAACGTTATGGATGTAGACACGTAGATTAGACCTTTAGTGAGCTTCGCTTGGGGCCGACGGTCTTTGCCGTACGTTTCTTTTGCCAAAGTATAACAGCCAAATCTATTGGCCAAAATGTTTTTGCTCAATGACAGAAATAAAAAGCAGTTCATTCGACTTGTACTTTTGTAGCTGCGTGTAAAGGAATATAATGCCAAATCTGGTAAACGCCTCTAGTTTAAAAATGTGACAATAATAAGGGACTTGCCAACAAAGAAGCTATATTTTATAGTAAGAAGCCGGAAACTTCATCGGAAGGCGTCTCTGTTTCAAACATGTAACTCAAGCATTCCTTATGTTTCTAGTCATTAAATAATTAGTTCGTCTATATACTTGGCGGGGTAACAGTGTCTGTTCTTGCTCAATACTTAAATCTTTCCTAGTCCTTTCATAGGATTTAATAATTATTTTTGTGCCATACGCGATCCGAGAACGCATAATACAGCT
The DNA here is from genome assembly GCF_030269925.1 of Bombyx mori. Classification (NCBI taxonomy): domain Eukaryota; kingdom Metazoa; phylum Arthropoda; class Insecta; order Lepidoptera; family Bombycidae; genus Bombyx; species Bombyx mori. The sequence goes on from NC_085130.1 coordinate 9,652,695, forward strand.
TTGCTCCACTTGTCTGGATCGAAAGGTGACGTGAAAGGTATTTATTAACAAAAAAAAGAGATTAAAACTTTGAATATAAAAACGTTAAAAATGTGTTTATAAATTTACGCAATGCTAGAGTAGTCTGTAGTTTAGTGGAATTTGGAAGTTTTACATAAAAGTATATTGAATAAGTGAGTAATCGAAAGCAATAACTTTTATTATTATTATTATAATTACTATTGGATAAAGCACGCGCGCGCTGCTGTTGCACGGTTTTGTGTGGGATTGACGTCTCGATTACAAGATTTAAGATTACATGATATTAATGTGTCACGAGATGGCGGGAATTAACTGCATGCGGTACGGTGTTGGATGCTTTGGAAAAAAAAGTGGAACCCCTTTGAAATGGCCTACAGAAAAGCTCTTTAGAAGTTGCACGTGATTTTTGATAAGCACCGCAGCGCGCGCATAAATAGTATTAATGATATTATTATACACACTTGCATACAATATTATAAAATATTTTTGTATAATAGGCATTGATGTATTCTGTAGTCAGTTGGTATATTGAATAACTTGTATTTAAAAAAAAATGCCCGGCTACGATAATTACAAATCGCAGTCTTTTTTTCAACCTATTTTTTGAACATTTTGAAGAAAGCATGTTTATTTATTTGACGTACCTACCCCATTTGTAGTGACTACATACTTTTACTTATATATAATTTGGGAGCTAAAATTGGACGTCGTAGTCGGGTGCAAAGTTAATTATGGTGATAATTATTAGTAATCTTGTTGATATTAATATAAACTATTGTGATTAAAACTTTGTTCTGATACGTGTAGTGTGTATCTGCAGTCGCTTTAAGGCGTGCGACCATGCAATACCTGAGCAGTTTTGTTTTTGAGCGAATTGAGTGACACTTGAAATTAATACTTAAAATGTAGATTTCCGTTATTGGAGAAATAAAAGACAAACGGATAATCTAGAAATAAAGTTGAAGAAGCTTTTAAGAGTTCCCAAATGGCATGGCAGGCTCTAATCAAGGCTGCATGGGCTTAGGTCCCCTTGCCTTTAGTAATAAGGATAAATTGTACCAAAAAAAGCTCTATGGTAACAAGAAAAACGGCTTCGTCACTCAATTCAAAACAAGTATTTTATGCACTGTGGCCTGTAGTGCGCTTACGAAGATAAATAATAATGATAAAAATATGTATGTATTAATCTTACATTCCTTCTGTTCATGGCATTTAATTATCTTGGTAATTAATAATTTCGTAGTTCATAGGTACGTATAGTGGGCTGTTCACCAGTAGGTACAGTAAAAAGCAGACTTAGAATGGGTCATTTTTGATTAGATGTAGTCAAATTTAACCAGAAGCATAGACAACAAAAAACGATTTTTTCTAATACCAGTAACATGTTGGTAAGCTAATAACTTTCTATGCGTTTGGGTATCAGCTTTGCAGTTTTTAAAGTATGTAGATGAAAGAACGCCCGGAATATACCGGTCTAGACGCCTGTTCTAAGGGACGAATTTTATTTTGTTTGGAGTCGGCCGCGCGCCTCTACAACGCCAACAAAAATAATCATCACATTAGAAACATTTAGAAATAAAAAATAAAAACACAGCTGGTTTTTTATTTAAACAAAACGCTTCCCTACCTTTGGTTGTTTATTAGTTAAGCTTTGAACACGGGCGCCATTACTACCCCCATTTTGGTAGCTAGCGTTTGATAGTTATTCGAGAAGAATAGATGCATGACAGAAGAGTTAGCGGTGACGTGTGCATGCCAGAGACAAGCGCCGGCGAAGAACGAAGACCACGAAGCACACGGTGAGACAATACTGATTTTTTTAATACCAGAGACTGAGTTTATTAATATGAGAAGTCTAAGGAAATAAAGGATGAGAAAAACCGGTATTGTCAGACTTTCGAACTTTCCAAAACTGCTGTTAATTTGATTGCTTTTAGTTCATATGAGAATTTATTTCGATTATTTTTGTTGTACGGGATTTTTGCAAAAATCTTGCAATTATATTTTCAAGTAATCAAGTTTTCTCGGGGTATCTTGTAACATTAAAAAACAACACCCAAAAGTTAAACTGAGATAGATAATACGGAGATTCCATCGAAGTTAATATTTAAATACATAGATGATCAAGATACTTTTGTTTTAATACAGTAATGTGCAAGATATTAGGCCATTTGGACAATGTAATTTTTCTGACATCAGGCCTTGTTATAACTCAAACGATTTGCGGCTAGACTTCGGCATCGCAGGTTCATAAGCAACTTGCATGAAAAAGTTAACTCAGCGAGCGGTTAATGAACTTTGTAGTTAACTTAATTTCTTGAAAATACCTTGTGTTGAGAATTCGACGATAGATGACTGATAGATGATTTATATATGGCCATTACTACCGCAGCTAGGTTCGTAGAAACAGTCCGGTCTTATGTATTAACACGCACAGTCTAAAGTATTTTTGGTTTTACAAAAATCCCGTGCTTTATTCTTAAGTATGGTAAAAAAAATATAGTTTTAGTACGTACCCATTCCAGTAAAGTGCATCCCAGTATTAAATAGTGTCAGTAGTGAATAGTAATTGGTTTTGGGTGCTGGGTTTTGATAAACAAAGATCGGTAACGTAGTTTTAGTTGATTTTTTGAGGTAATTAGTCGATCATTTATTTGAAAAATTATAACAGATAAACTCCTTGGGAGACCGCTTATTTTTTCTGATACGTAAAGTAGTTTGTAGTGAATAGTAGATTTGAAATTTGAATTAAATAAAAGCATATCAAGTTACTACAACAGACACAGTACTGTGCCTTAAAGAAATAGTTTTTTTTTTATCATTCACCTAAAATAGTGGTTTTTTTTCAATCAATTAGATAATATGGACCAACGTTCGAATAGTTTGGGAGTCTATTAGAAATATACAATATTTTTTGTATGTTTTTTAAATTTGTTAAAAGTTTAAATTGAGTATCGATAGATTTGTCGCGGGATTTAAAGTAGACAAAAAAAATATGTAGCTGATTCTACAAATATATGTAGGTGTTCAGGTTTTTGGTAGTTTTTAATAAAGAATGAAGAATTAAAGTATTTTGTGACGCTAAACCCGACAACGTCTGTTTATGGCGGTTCTGGCGGTGCTGTAAATAGTTTATAGGTTTTTAAAAACACAGCTGTACCGTTAAAAGGGACTTAGTAATATGATCGTCATTTTGGTCTTCCGTAACGAATAGACTGAATGAAATGTACTTTAGTCGTTTTAAAATTGTATCGTTTTCCGATGTCCCATTTGCTGGGATGCACTAGTTTCATTGAATTTTATGTATCTGATCGGCACTTGTTTAGATCCCTTTGGTTTTCTGGCGCTTTTTGACAGCTGTATTTTTTTTACTACGGCGCGAAAGAGGCCGTCATATTTAATGTTCATGTCAATAAATACGTTTTTGAATTGTTAATGTTAACTTAACAGCGATCCAAACAAGTGGCTTTTCATTCAATTTGTAATATTTTTAAATCTTCTGAATTAGTACTTGAAGTGTTCATTAGTGAAACCCTGTAGGTACAAAGACATGAGAATATGTAATATCTTGGAGAGTGCCTAAACATTGACAATATCACGTAACAATACTATTTATTATATACATAGTTACATTAAATAGTTTGTATTCTTAATACGATTCTTTGTTACATTCAGACGTGAATGATCTCGTTAAATAAATCCAAAAAAGTTCAAGGTTCGGATACAAAAGCGCAATCCTCTAAATAAAAAAAAAAACAAAAAAATCTATTCAAAACATATTTTTGTCACAGAATGTAACTGAATCGATCTTTATCCTTAACTCTGTAACCTTTAATGTAGTAGAACTTCTTTAGTATGCCGTGAAAACAGTTGATCCTCACACAATACAAGCTGTTTGATCGATAATATTATTAATTAGTTGTATAAGTCTTTGCTCATGTTTGGTAGACTAAATTAAAAGTCAATACTTGCGCAATTTAAATCAAATTTGCTTTCATGTTTTTTGTACATAATTTAGTGTAAGAATCGTTAATTCATGAACTTTTAAAAGGTATGTAGGTACCCACTGATATTGCATTTGTTTAAGTACCGATTATAAATTAGATTGTCTTTTTTGATCGGAGTAGTTCACTGTTTGATGTCGGTATTGTTTATGGTGTACTGATAATTAATTAATTAATATTGGGCTATTATTTTGTGATTAAAAACGACATTGTTCCTTATAGGTAACCTAGGCGTGTCACAGTCTACGGTAGTCTTAGATTTGTTAAGATAACTCTCCCTTGTGGCTTTTTAATACGCTTTTGATTAGCTTCGTACTTATGTATGTATGTTTGTATGTAATAGAATCTTTGAACGTCATTTTTCGTTTTCGCGTACCGTAGACGTAAATGTCAATAGAAATTGGCCGGTGCTACCGCAATTATCAACATCACAGTCGTCCTCGACTCATGGTTGAACGGTAATATTTGAAACATAAAGAATGATAAAGTCGTTTTATTTATCAAGTGCTTCTAACAATGCCAACGTTAAGACTACAGGCATTAACTAGAATAACTTGGTTAAAAAGGCGATAGATAACCTGTATATGTTGTCAGAAGCATACGAATAACGTCGAGAAACTAAAAATGATAATAGTTTTATGTATATGCATAATTCTCGTCGGTAGGGCCTTTTGGAAGCGCGTACGTTAAGCACCGCCAAGCTGTGCGCTTAGTGTGAGCTAACGTTCTCGATAGCGTAAAAGTTAACTCAAATTTATATGCAGTTGGAACAGCGCCCCTAGTGGTAAACGTAAGCAAACGATCCAATTCCATACTTTGTGTTAACTTTTACGCTATCGAGAACGTTAAAAACTCGCACTAAGCAACAGGGAAGTCAGAGACGAGGACTGCTCTCCAGTATTGAATGCAATTTTTTATAAATTTTTTTGCTTAGATGGGTGGACGAGCTCATAGCCCACCTGGTGTTAAGTGGTTACTGAAGCCCATAGACATCTACAACGTAAATGCGCCACCCATCTTGAGATATAAGTTCTAAGGTCTCAAGTATAGTTACAACGGCTGCCCCACCCTTTAAACCGAAACGCATTACTGCATCACGGCAGAAATAGCCAGGATACCTACCCGTGCGGACTCGCAAGAGGTCCTACCAGCAGTAAATAATTGAGACGTCTTCATATCTCGTGGAAGATCACTGCATTCTCATAGTGGTGTGGAACGTCGTTGACAGCATACTGCTTGAAATACACGTGCAAACGACTAGAGAACGCGACTCCCGTGCAGCAGCTTCTCCACAGACTTCTGAGCCGTCTTTAAACTTCAGTTGCGGGTAAAAGAAAATGTAGAAATTAACCTTTTTTGTCGACTTTTTGGCGAGAACGCGAGGAGTGAAGTTGTGTGATTTGTTTTATTTTGTCTATTTAGTGTTTCTTCAGGTTTAAACGTGTAATAACGGTGGTTTATTAACTGTTTAGTATCTGTGAAAGGGCACAAATGGGGGAAAATAAAACAAACCCGCTGGACGTAGCTTCTCGGGATCCTCCAAAAAGTCTCAGTAAATGATCACAATTTTACTGAGATTATATTCAATCCCATATCAACTTTATTTCATTTCATTTCCTGTTATAATTTTTCATATGTCAAAAAATATATTAAAATAAGACTTGACCTAAAGGTCTTAGTTACTAGGTCATAAAATCCCTTTAAAAAAAACTGTTTTTGTCACGTATAGGTCTACATTTTCGACAAGGCGTTTTCATTCGGTTAGACATTTTTTTTGTAATCAACAGTGATGCATGGACTTAAGCGTAATCATTAGAACGTCTATTAGCTCATAGTTAAATTATTGAAAATAATAGCCCAATGTTTATAATGATTTAGAATATTTTATAATTTCTTTCTGAAACTTCGACGTTTTGGCATTACAAAGTTTTAATGAATAGAAAAGTTTTGAAGACGACTAATAAAATATAAAATGAATATTTACAATATATGATTATAGCTGTAGTATTGCGATTTGTATATTTAACGTGTTTAGATTTTTTACATTTTAATGTACTGTTTTATTCGGAACTATATCGAGAAAAAGTAGGTTGCTGTAGCCCTTTGGCCATTTTGATTTTCTAATTAATAATATGCATAAATCTATCCTAAGAAAATTGTAATGGTAATCTACTTTTTTTTCTTGAGATATCACGAATTCGTTACATGAAAAACTTTAATGTGTGTTAATTAATTCCAGTTCTGGAAAATTGATATTTCCTACGGGAATTATTACTATTCTGAAATTAATACTTTCTAATGTTGTTGAATTTTAAGTAAATATTGCGTTTATTGAAAATAACGTAATGCTGCGAAACACTATGTAAAATCTTTTGTATTTGAATATTATTAGTAACTGGAATCAAAATGGCCAAAACTTGTTTAAATTTTGTCTTAAGGTAAACGACGCTAGTCATTTTGTAGTTGTACATTATTTTATTTTATTTAATCTATCGTTATAACGTTATACCTACGTAATTATTTAATTTACGTATTAAATTACAAAGTATTAATAATATGTAGCAGTTACGGTTGATCTGAATAACAATTTTACGAAACAAAACCTGAGGCTTGACAATTAATTGTAATGGCGCGAAAGTGAACCCTAAGAATGACAAGTGCTGGTTATAAGTGGAATTTGATTAACAACACGATCTGATCGACACAAAACGCTACCTACTTCTTTGTTTATAAATTACTTTGAAGATTTTATGGTCCGGTAATAAGACCTTTGAGCCAAACGCAGTAAATGTGGGGCCGTAAGACCTAAAACTTTTTTTTTTTAAATATAATTTCTAAGGTGTCTGGAACATGAATTTTGTATCAAGTCTCTGGTTTTTGTTGGACGATTTCGGTCCCTAACTGTTACAGCGAGGCGAGGAAGGCGTTGAAATAAATTTAATTAAATGGTTTTACATCCTAAATTATTTGTTTTATTACCCTATATCTGCTTTCATACACCACATTCAAGATAAGTTTGCACCACGGAGGGTAGAGGTAAGGAGAACCGTCTCTGTGTGTGAAAAGTGTCCGTTACAATTTACCAAATAGGGCGGCACTACAGTAGCAACTGAGTAAATTTTAAAAAAGGCGCTGAAAGTTATTAGAATAAAATAGAGAAATAAAAAAGGACGGAAAAACTGTAAGCACCAAGAAATCACAAAAAGTATTTTATTTAAAGCTGATAAGAAAATGCAATCGATGTCTCCACGTTTTACCACAGCAATAATTTTAGGTTATATTGAGGAGTAAGTCGTTAGTTTGGACTACGTAAACATGTGAGGTCTTGTATATTACACTGTCACTAAATACTCTAGTCAATAAATATATTATATTTCCTAACTCAGCATACTTCAATCAGTTAACAAGTGCTCAATTCATAATTATCGTACCCTGTGCCTATGCTAGCGCCATTCCGGAGGGTTTTTGAAGTGTTATTTAGTATTGAAGGTGGGACACTTTTTCAAGCTTCTCTCATATGAGACGGTTCTCCTTATCTCTACCCTCCATAGTTTGTACGTACACATGTTCCGAACACATAGTCCCGCACGATGGAGAACCTCCCCTTTGTGGACACCTCCACAAACCGTATTATGATATCAGTAGCCTATAGGATCGGAAAAGACAATTATTTACGCTGGCTGATCGCGCAGCTAATCTACTTCGATGTGCATACTATTGCTAGTACCTATTCGCCTGTAAATAAAGCTGGACAACAATGGATTGAGAGCCCGCTGAGTTTCTCGCCGGATCTTCTCAGTCGTGATCAGGGTCGCGTTTCCGATCTGGTGGTAGATTCTGCGAAGCACTGCTCTTGCTAGGGTTAGTGTTAGCAACGTCGTCAGGTTTGAGCCTCATGAGCTCACCTACTACTATAGTTAAGGTTACGCTGAAATAGCCTCTCAAGGCTATCAGCTTAGGTAGGAACAAAAAAAAAAGGCTCCGGCCCGGTCCGGGGTGGGGCACCGGCTGTTAGCGGCAGGAGTTTTTAGTGAGTTATCTCCTAAATACCACGCCCGCCGTGCCAGTGGGGATTCGGCGATTTTCTCCTATGAAAAAAAGTATCTCTTTAACATATTCACTGTACAATCTCTGTCTATTTGTGGATGAGTATTAAGCGAAAATTATTAAAAAAACTTCTTGCTTCTGGTTAAGTTGAATTCGCACTAGTTTAGGTAAACTAAAAAATTAAGACCAAAGCGGACTGCATGAATTTGTGTTTTGCTTCTACAATAGATATGAACAGTACCTATAATTAGTACTACTTACCTAATTAGTTATTTTTTTTAATGCTTAGATGAGTGGACGAGCTCACGCCCGCCTGGTGTTAAGTGGTTACTAGAGCACATATAAATCTACAACGTAAATGCCGCCACTCACCTTGAGACAAGAGTCCTAAGTCTCAGTTTTAACAGTACAACGGCTGCCCCGCCCTTCAAACCGAAACGCATTACTGCTTCACGGCAGAAATAGGCAGGGCCGTGGTACCTACCCGTGCGGACTCACAAGACGTCCTACCACCAGTGATTACGAAAATTACAATTGCGCACGTTTGATTTTGATTACACGATGTTATTCCTTCACCGTGGAAATCAATCGTGAACATTTGTTAAGTACGTATTTCATTAAAAAAAATTGTACCCGCCTGCGGGATTCGAACACCGTTGCATCGCTACATATATACGAATGCACCAGTAGGTCTTATCCTTTAGGCCACGACGACTTCAAAATGTTACTACTAAGTATTCACAATCTTAACTTATAAAGCTTTTTTATTGCCTGGACTGATGAACGAGTTCACAACCTAACCGATGTTAAGTAGTTACTGAAGCCCATCGATATTACAACGCAAATGTCGCTACACCATTAGACTTGAGGCCTATGACTCAATAGCATACTAATTACGAAAATTAAAATACTTTACGGGTTCGATTTTTAATATACCTACGACGTTATTCCTTCATCGTGGAAATCATTGATGAACACGAATTAAGTAGGTACATATTTCATTAGAACAATCCATATAAAAGTTTCATTTAATGTGTCAAAGCCTCATTGGAATAACCGTCAGGTTTGAGCCCCGTGAGCTCACCTACTAGTTAAGGTTACCCTGAAATGGTCTCTCAAGACCGTCAGTAGGAAAAAAAAAAAGAAAAAAGGAATAACGTTGAAGTCCGGCAGCCAGTCATTCAATTAAAAAGACGCTCTTTAGCGTCTCAAATTCGGAGACAATGTGTTTTGTTGGCCAATTGTCAACAAAATAACTAAATTGTTCAGCAAGCACTAAGAACACTGAGATTTGATGTCGAAGGCTCAATTACATTATACTAGTGGTCCCCCAGTAGTTGAAATTTTACTTTAATTTATCAAAATTATAAGTTTGAACATTATTAAGGTTCTGTTGTCAAATACTATTTAGTTATTAAACTTCTATAATCACAGATGTCGCCAAGGCTACACAATAGACAAATAATATTCGGGGTTAAAGTATGAAATTGCCGATTTGTACTGAAAAATTGAAATTGGTTTTTTTTTTCATTTAACATATTTATTTAATCAAAATATCTACCATTATTATCTTATACATTGTTGCCATCTAATAGGAAGGTCATTTATGCCTTTGCGATAGAACTCTGGTGATCTAGATTCTACAAACTGTGTCAAAGCATTTTGTACTGCCTCCTGGGAAGAAAACTTTTTATAACGTAGAAAATTGTCCAAATCACGGAAAAAATGGTAGTCCGTTGGAGTTAGGGTGTATAATACGAAGGCTGACGAATGGTTTCTAATTTCAGTTCCTGTAGAGATAAAACGGTTTCTCGTGCTGTATGAGGTCTCGCGTTATCATGGAGCAATAATGGTGAAGATCGATTCATGAGTCGAGGCTGTTTCACTGCAAGTTTTACTATCATTGTTCGGAGTTCGGCACAGTTGACATCTGCCGTTTTTGCTTGACCTGATCGGAGAAAGCTATAGTGAATAACAACATGCTGAGACCACCAAACAGTTACCCTTAACATTTTATTGGTAAGCTTTGCTTTAGGACACTGTTGCGGCGTTTGACCTAGGGTCAGCCATTGCATTTTTCGCTTACGGTTATCGTAAAGAATCCACTTTTCATAACATGTCACAATTCGATCCAATATTCTTTTATTTCTGTATCGATTCAACAAGACAACACAAGTTTCAACACTCGTTATTGATTTGCTGTAAATGAGTCAATATTGTTGATAAGGTATCGTTAAACCATGCCGCTAATTCTTTTTTTTTTTTATTGCTTAGATAGGTGGACGATCTCACATCCCACCTGGTGTTAAGTGGTTACTGGAGTCCATAGACAACCACAACGTAAATGCGTCACCCACCTTGAGATATACCTAGTCAGGTCATAAGTATTATCACACAGTAAAAACTTTTCTTTTAGAATGCTGGCCACAAAAAAGTTTATTGAATTCGAATCTCTAATTGTTCATGAAAATAAAAATGTATACTTTTAGAATTTTTACTCATTTTTAAATATGGAGTGGACGCTTAAAGAAGGCCGTGTTGCAGTTATTGCGTTGCATCGTTGCGGTTACGCGCCAATTCAAATTATTAACATACTGAAAAATTTGAATATAACCAAAAGATTCGTTTATCGTACCGTCAAACGATACAATGAAGACTCTAGTGTAGATGACAGGTCAAGAAGTGGTCGCCCTCGGTCTTTTAGGACTCCAGCCAGCAGTGATAAAAGCTGTGAAGGCGCGAATTCAAAGAAATCCCAAACGTAAGCAGAAACTGTTGGCCCTTCAGATGGGGTTAAGCAGAACCACGGTGAAAAGGGTGTTAAATGAAGACTTAGGGCTTCGGGTATATCGAAGAAAAACAGGACATCGTTTGAATGCTCGTCTAATGGACCTGAGACTGAAGAGATGCCGCGCTTTGTTGAAGCGGTACGCGGGAAAAAAATATCGGGAAATTCTTTTTTCGGATGAAAAAATTTTTACCGTAGAAGAGAGCTACAACAAACAAAATGATAAGGTGTACGCATACAGTAGTGAAGAAGCGAGCAACCGTATTCCGCGTGTCCAACGAGGTCATTTTCAATCCTCGCTCATGGTATGGTTGGGAGTTTCTTATTAGGGCTTAACAGAGGTACATTTTTGTGAGAAAGGTGTAAAAACGAATGCAGTTGTGTATCAAAATACAGTCCTGATGAACCTTGTGGAACCTGTTTCTCATACCATGTTCAATAACAGGCACTGGGTATTGCAACAAGATTCGGCGCCAGCTCATAGAGCGAAGAGCACACAAGACTGGCTGGCGGCGCGTGAAATCGACTTCATCCGGCACGAAGACTGGTCCTCCTCCAGTCCAGATTTGAATCCGTTAGATTACAAGATATGGCAACACTTGGAGGAAAAGGCGTGCTCAAAGTCTCATACCAATTTGGAGTCACTCAAGACATCCTTGATTAAGGCAGCCGCCGATATTGACATGGACCTCGTTCGTGCTGCGATAGACGACTGGCCGCGCAGATTGAAGGCCTGTATTCAAAACCACGGAGGTCATTTTGAATAAACTTTAGTGTCATAAGAATCTATGTTTTGTTAAGTTCATTTTGGTATATGAATGGTTACATAATGAATAAACTTGTTTCAATTATTTTACATTAAACATGTGACAGAATTTATGACCTGACTAGGTAAGTTCTAAGATCTCGAGTAGGTATAGTTACAACGGCTGCCCCACCCTTCAAACCGAAACGCATTACTGCTTCACGGTAGAAATAGGCAGGGTGGTGGTACCCACCCGCGCGGACTCACAAGAAGTCCTACCACCAGTAAATTCCTGCGTAGTTTGGCTCGGATCGGCTTCCACCATTTCTTTCAATTCATTGTTATTCACATGTGTGGGCGGTCGTCCACGTGGTTCGTTCTTCAAATCCAAATTTCCATCACGGAAGCGCTTAAACCAAAATCGCACGGTGCGTTCATCAGCAGTCCCCTCTCCAAACGCAACATTGATATTGCGAGCTGTTTCTGCAACGTTAGTTATGCGTCGGAACTCTTATTTCAAAGTCACTCAAATTTTCGAAGTATCAATTTTTCTCATCTAAGCTGAATAAAAAAAACAAATGAAAGTTGATAATCGAATGTTGCACATTTTTTAAATCATTTTTTAAAAGAAGAACCTCATAGGTACCATTTGAAAAAAGTTTCACTCAAAAATCTCAAAACATGAAGGTTCTAGGTCAACTCGAAGTAGATATTACAATAGAACGGCAATTTCATACTTTAACCCCTATTATTAAAGACAAACCATATTAAAGATATAGTGAGAAAAGATTTTCCTTCGTAATTTTTCGGAAAAGTTCGTATTTGTTATTATTTATTTATTTATTATTATTTAGTACTCATCTTAGAGCCGTAGGGGTAAGTCGCATCAGTAGACCAATATATAGAGTGGATAATACGCAATTCAATATTTGCTATAGTTTAAATCATATTTTCAGATTACTTATAAAAAGGTTGATATAAGCCATGCCGAAACCTCGAAAACAGTTAAAAAATGCAGTCCAAGGAATTATATTTAATATTTACCTGTATTTCATATCGGAAAATCGCAACAATTCAGAGTATTTTGGCAAAGTTCAACGCGAATTTCGGACGCAACGGGCAGATCTAGACCAACAATAGGAAATTTGAATTTCAGACAATAAAACTGAGTATTTTCAAAGTTACAGAAGGTGGTTGTAACATAATAAAGTTTATTTATTTATTGCCTTTGTAGGCAGACGGGCATACGGCCCACCTGATGGTGAGTGGTGACCGTCGCCCATGGACTTCAGCAATGCCAGGGGCAGAGCCAAGCCGCTGCCTACCGAGCCAAGCTTCTGCCTACCGAGCCAAGCCGCTGCCTACCGAGGCATTTTAAAGTAGCATGGTCACGAACAACAATCATTACTTAAAAATATCGGGAACTCATTTCGTATAATACACTGGTACCTAAATATCCAGTTTTATGCAATAATTGTTATGGTTGCAGCATCTCTATATTATACAATGACATTATGCATTTTGTCATTTGACACTAAACAATAAAGTTCCATTTCAATCATATACATCAGTGATTTCAATGGATATGAAAATGTCACTCATTTAATACTACATTCATTGACAGTTCAGTGTCATCGTATTCCATTATTGGAATACGATGACACTGAACTGTCAATGTCAATCTGTCAATCTTTATAGATCCAAGTTTTCCCGAAGAAGAATAATTTCTCTCAAGACTTTAAATAATAACAAAAGTTTGACAATAAACGAAGAATCTATATGTATATGTCTGTTGTGTAAAATACATTATTAGTATTACTATGCATAATTTAAAAAAAAAATAGCATTCTGCACTCCTTGTCTATATTCTCTATAAGTGTGGGAAATTTCATACTCCTCCGTCCGTGCAATTTTTGTAAAAAGGGGTACAAAGTTTTTGCTTCCCGTATTAATTTGTGCATAAATGTCATAATATTATTTACCTAAAGATAACGAATGACCAATTCTTCTTGCCCAAACATATGACAACTTCGCAGAAGAACGCAGGATAGAGCTGAGCATGTCTGTTTGGGATTATAACATGTCCTCCTAACGCTAGGGTTGTATAGATATACTATTGATTTTGCTATAATTCTGATATTCGAATAGCATAATAATACTATACTAACTTCTAAGCAAAACAATATATTTTTTGTATCTAATCGTCTGTTGTAAAAACGCACGACTACACATCCCTTCGTCCCCTCGCCTGACATTGACAGTTGCGCAATTTTTCCCGCCAAAAACTCTGTGTGCTATCTACCGTGAAATATCAAAATGTCACCGCCAAGAGTCGCTCCTGTGACTTGAATTAATGGAATGTGTGTTGAAAACTTGCACACATAAATAATATGTGATTAAATAAACATTTGAATGGAAATAAAATTAAATGAATTAAAATAGAACGTGCCTCACAAAGTTTTTTGTCATTTTAATGTTTAATTATTGTACTTAAACAAACCAATCAAACTGAGGTGTTTATTTCAAAGTTAAAGCCTAAATTAGAAATGTTTTTAAACATTACGCTTTGTACACACTTTTTACTCTGAAAATCTTAACTATCTTGTCTTGTCTATCTCTCCGAAATACTTTAAATTGGTGTTACCAGATGACAAGGAAGAGACGATTGTTTGATAAGATCAACTATTGTTAAACTCGTATGAATTCATATTTATAGGTACTAGGTACTCTTATATAGAACTATTATTATTACTTCACTAATGAAAGTACATATTTTCAAAATTATGAATTTGCATAATTGCAATAAATAATAAAATACAATTTGCGCGATAACTGGTAGTAGGATCTCTTGTGAGTCTGCACGGGTAGGTACCACCACCCTGCCTATTTCTGCCGTGAAGCAGTAATGCGCTTCGGTTTGAAAGGTAGGGCAGGGCAGAAGGATGGGGTAGACCATCTAAGCATTAAATAAAAAATATCATTATCATCATCATAGTCGGTTGCTCTTGGCAGAGCAGTCGTGATCATGTGAAATTCTTGTTTATTAAAGCCTTGACAGATGTTTTCCATAGTTTGCGAACTGAGGCTTGTCGCACGCACTCGTTAAGTGGGGTTCCAGTAAGGTGTTTCACCTGATCAGTTCAGCGCATGCGAATTCGTCCACGAGATCTCTTACCATTGACCCTACCCTGAACAACAGGTTTCTCGATATACTCTGCTGGCCGTCGCGATACGTGTCCAAAATATCGAAGAATTCTGGATTGCACTGTCGACGACAATCTTTGCGAGATATTAAAAAAAAATATCGACGCTTGAAAGGCAAACGTGACTAAGCGACTATGCGTGAACTTTACAGTAGACTAATTTCATGTTGAAAAAAAATTTTTTTTTTTGTTTTTTTTTTTTCTTAGATCCGCGAACGAGCTCACAGCCCACCTGGTGTTAAGTGGTTACTGGAGCCCATAGACATCTACAACGTAAATGCGTCACCCACCTTGAGATATAAGTTCTACGGTCTCAGTATAGTTACAACGGCTGCCCCGCCCTTCAAACCGAAACGCATTACTGCTTCACGGCAGAAATAGGCGGGGCGGTGGTACTTACCCGCGCGGACTCACAAGAGGTCCTACCACCAGTAATTACGCAAATTATAATTTTGCGGATTTGATTTCTATTACACGATGTTATTCCTTCACCGTGGAAGTCAATCGTAAACATTTGTTGAGTACGTATTTCATTAGAAAAATTGGTACCCGCCTGCGGGCTTCGAACACCGGTGCATCGCTCAACACGTATGCACCGAACGTCTTATCCTTTAGGCCACGACGACTTCAAATTTTATTTTAATGAATCTAGCTGTAGGATTGAAATGATTTTAATAGACTTAGAAATATATATTTTTTGCGCATCGAATATGGTTATTGCCTATCATTTATGTATAAAGCAGTTATATTGTCGCTTAGTCACGTTTGCCTTTCAAGCGTCGATAGGTAAAAACAATATAAAATAATCCAAAAAAACAATTCGGTTTTCTTCATTGCCCCGCTTCATGTTAATATCACCAAAATATTGAACAAAGATTGGCGTGAAACTAAATGTATATTGAAATAAATAAGGTCTTAATTAATTTTTTGTTTGTTTTTATACAATTATTATTCAGATGCTTTTATTTTCACTAGCCGTATTTAACAACAGGTTGAATACAAAATTATTTTTTGTTCATCGAATTAAAATACTATTTAAAATGAAAATGTATTGAAATACCAGAAATTCATTTTTTAACAAAAAACAATACATATTAAAAATACCAGAACAAAAACAATGTCCCAAACAGCACAACACAAAGACGTGTCGTTTGAAGCAATAAGGGAAAATCGTGACACGGAATTTAAAAAATCAAAACAAAATGTCTGATCATAGAAATATTTCGAATATCTGTGTAGGTCGCGGTAAACATACGACCAACACATTAGACACATACACATAAATTTTATGGAAACAAACGATATTTTATTTTTCTAATACGCTTTTATTAGCTTTATACGTATGTCAGTATGTAACGGAATCTTTGAACATGATATTGACCCTTTTTAAAACGTCGGATTGACTCGAAATTTGGCAACTTATCAAGGACCGGTGATAATTCAATATTTTAAGCAGTCACAGTTACTAGGATAATCAAGATTCGTGATTTTTCAATGGTACTAGCTCCCATTTTTAGAGCCTAATTCAACGGCTGAGCAAATTAATAGTTTACTATTGACATGTATGTAATATATACATATGTAAATGTTTAATTGTAATATAATATCTAATGCATAACAGTTTTAAAATAAACCTAAAAGACACGATTTTTAGAAAATCTAACTAAAAATAGAAAATAATTGAATTACTGTAAAAACAAAGCGTGATAAAAAATAGAAATTTTAAATTTAATTTAATGCAACTTTTGCAAAATATGTATCTGAAAACAAACTATACACTAAAACCTTCGATCAACAATAGTATTGATGATCGAAGACTAAAACTGTTAAAAAGATTTTAACTTTTTCTTGTCTTTTCGGATGTGTGACAGATGAAATTGACATTATACTCTGTGTACTATAATTAAAATACTGGGCAAGAAATAATGCACATTGACCACTAGAAAGAGACATTCGGCTATCCTATTTCTGCCGTGAAGCAGTAATGCGTTTCAGTTTGAAGGGTGGGGCAGCCGTTGTAACTATACTGAGATCTTAGAACTTATATCTCAAAGTGGGTGGCGCATTTACGTTGTAGATGTCCATGGACTCCAGTAACCACTTTACACCAGGTGGGCTGTGAGCTCGTCCACCCATCTAAGCAATAAAAAAAATAAAAATAAAAATTTCGGCTTTGTAGAGCGTTGTCTCTTTCGCACGAAATACTAACAGTCCGGTATATATTGAGAGCTGTTAAAACAATTATTGTGAGTTGCTTAATTTGATTAATCTTTTTATATATTTTTTTATAGATTTTTTTTTCTATAATTTTTTTGTCCTTAGATTATAATAAAATGAAAAAAAAACATGTATGTTTACACGTATTGATTTATTTATTTTGAAAAACGATACATTCTGACATAACAATTATTAATCCTCAATCCCTTCCGATTCACTATATATGTATATAAGTAACACCGACTCCACAAGAACTGTGCAGTATCCGAAACGTAAGAAATAATAAAATTGAGATCCTAAGCCGTAAAAGCAGTTATAGTTATGTCCACGACTCGCGAAGATCGAAAAAAATACTATATTTGAAGTGAAACTTCTTTATCGACGTAGGGAGGAAAAACGTATGTAACGTTTTTCGGTTACGCGCCATCTTAATTTCTTCCGTTACGCGCCATGTTCATTTATAATATTTTTTTACTTCTATTAGTAGGTTAGTTTGTTGTGCAATAGACTTATTTTGAACAAATGGCTGCTATTAGATTGCCATTTCCACAAAGCGATTGTTAGAGTTCACTTTTAGGGTTCCGATTTCCAAGATGGAAATAAACCGGAACCCTTCTTTTTATTCTTACTAAGTTGTGAGGACGAGCTCACGGCCCATCTGCTTTTATGTGGTCGTCGGGGTCCATAGACATCAACAACGCAAATGCCGACACCACCTTGATACCTAAGCCTCAGTTTTATAGCACAACGGCTGATCCAAACTTCACAAACTATATACCCGATCCTGTAGACCGAATGGTAAACAGTCGACGTCGCCCAAAGCACGTCATTACGGATCCTCCCGATCCACTAACAGTGCTTTTAGGTGCCACAAGCACCGGTCACCGTCCTCGCCGAACCCGTCGCTTGCGACGAAGGGCTCGACGAGCGAATTAACCCATAGATACAGCCCACTAAGTTTCTCGCCGGATCTTCTCAGTGGGTCGCGCTTCCGATCCGGAGGTAGATTCTGCGAAGCACTGCTCTTGCTAGGGCCAGTGTTAGCGTCACTCCGGTTTGAGCCCCGTGAGCTCATCTACCAGTTAAGGTTACGCTGAAATAGCCTCTCAAGCCTATCAGTTTAGGTATGAAAAAAAACTGGTTCATGGCAGAAGCAGGCAGCGTGGACAATAAATAACAATAAATAAACAAGACCATTTTCAGAGGGTTGGGTAGCCCTGTAGACTGTGACCCTTAGAAGTCACACGGAACCCTCGTGACGCGAGTTCGACTGGCACTTGCCCGGTTTTATTAATATCTCTCGCTCAGTGTGTGCGTTCCCATTATATGTATCCCGCTACCACCGGCTGGACGTCCGTCATTTTATCGCCGTAATGTTAGGGACTGAGTCCAGGAGCTCTTTAAAAAAAAAGGAAACTGTGATTAGCATTGAATTGAAATAAAAATTTAAAAGAAATTGTACAAATTATATTGAGTTTTCTATACTAAAGTCAAATCTGTTATGCCGCGTTTTTTTTTTCCTTCCTGTGCTGATAGCCTTGAGAGGCTATTTCAGCTTTTCCTTGACGTTAAGGGGAGCTCACGGAGCTGAAACCGGGAGTGTTGCTAAAACTGGCTCTAACAAGAGTCGTGCTTCGCAGAATCTACCACCGGATCGGAAACGCGACCCACTGAGAAGATCCAGCGAGAAATTCGGTGGGCTGTGTCTGTGGGTAAATTTACTTGTGGAGCCCTTCGTCGCAAGCGATGGGTTCGACGAGAACGGTGACCGGTGCTTGAGGTACCTAAAAGCACCATTAATGGATCGGGAGCATCCGTAATGACGTGTTTGGGATGACGTCGACTGTTTACCATTCAGTCTACAGGATCGGGTATGTAATTCTCAGCCGCCACGACAAAAGGGTTCTCATGTCGTGCCGCCTTCTGAAAGTGGCGCAATGATGCCGATTTTAGATACTTACTGACTGAGTCAAGCTCCAGGTCATCATGGGGATCCACGTTCCTCTATTTAGTCCTTAATTTTTATTCCCATGATCGGTTGGATGGTGGGTCTCTATGTAGTCCTTAGGAACCATGATGCTCCGATGGCTATCCTGCAAAAACGGGATTGAATAACTTGAAGGGGTTTCAAGTTGGTGCGGGCCACGTGATAACATTTATCTGATACTTGTGCCATCATGTCTCAAAATAAACTTAAATAAACATTTCTTCTTTTTCTCCACCTTATCCCACTAGCTGGGGTCGGCACAGCTAATTTTTCTCTTCCATTCTCTTCTATCAGCCGTCATCTCAACACTCACTCCTCTCTCTCTCATATCGTCATTCACACACTCCATCCATGTCTTCTTCGGTCGACCTCTTCCCCCTCTACCTTGCACTACCATTTCCATACATCTCCTTACTTAAATAAACATTTAAATGTTAATATTAATAACAAATTTAAATGTTAATCGAGTATTTTATTTAGTACAATGAAAACAAGCATTGTGCTCTGCTGTGGACATTGCGAGTACTCAAACTCCGAGGAGTAACGACTGCGTGAATGCGGCCATTATTTTGTATTGTTGTGTTTTAAATTTTTCTTATGGTTTTTTTTTAAACTAAGTTTGAAAGCCAGATTTACATCCAGACATATTCTGTGCAGGCGAAAGATATTTTGAAGAGTTTCTTGGGCGGATTTTTTAAGTCATCGGGGCCTAAAGGATAAGACGTCCGGTGCGTTCGTATCTAGCGATGCACCGGTGTTCGAATCCCGCAGGCGAGTACCAATCTTTCTAATGAAATACGTACTTAACAAATGTTCACGATTGACTTCCACTGTGAAGGAATAACATCGTGTAATAAAAATCAAACCCGCAAAATTATAATTTGCGTAATTACTGGTGGTAGGACCTCGTGTGAGTCCGCACGGGTAGGAACCACAGCTTCGGTTTGAAGGGTGGGGCAGCCGTTGTAACTATACTCAGACCTTAGAACTTATATCTCAAGGTGTGTGGCGCATTTACCTCGTAGATGTCTATGGGCTCCAATAACCACTTAACACTAGGTGGACTGTGAGCTCGTCCACACATCCAAGCAATAAAAAAAAAACCTCTATCTGGAAGGACGCTCTCACAGCTCACCTGATGTCTGGTGGATATCGTAGCCAATGGACATAATTAATGACTCCTTTTAAGTCAAAATAGCAATGGCAAAAGGGCAGTGGTCGGTACGGAGAATAGTTTTACGGCATATTTTAAATGTATCGTTCAATTAATCATCACACACGAGAAGTAAGACAATGTCATACAAATATCAATATAAAAAGTGTTAGGATTTATCTATATATTAATACGTGAAGCAAAAACTTTGTATCCCTTTTTACCAAAATCGCGCGGACGGAGGAGTATGATATTTTCCACACTTTTAGAGAATATAGAGAAGAAGTGCACAATGTTAATATTTTTTTTAAATAATGCATAAAAGATACATTAAATCAATAAAGAAAACATTACACACACTACATACCATGTATTTGACGCACACACGCATCATCATCATCATCATCATCATCAGCCTGTATCTCTCCACTGCTGGATGTAGGCCTCTCCCATAGTCCGCCACAATGAACGATCCTCCGCCTTCCGCATCCAATCTCTCCCAGCATATCGCCGCAAGTCATCGGTCCAACGGGCAGGGGGACGCCCAACGCTGCGTTTACCGGTACGCGGTCTCCAGTCCAGAACACGTCTGCTCCATCGGCCATCGGTTCTGCGACACGTATGTCCGGCCCATTGCCACTTCAGCTTGCTAACCTTTAGAACTATGTCGGTTACTTTAGTTCTTTGACGAATTTCATCATTTCTGACTCGATCCATCAAAGAAACTCCGAGCATACACCTTTCCATAGCACGCTGAGCGACTTTGAGCTTACGGACCAAACCTACGGTTAATGTCCACGTTTCAGCGCCATATTTCATGACCGGCAGCACACAAGCGTTAAAAACTTTTGTCTTTAAGCATTGCGGGATTGCTGAGTTCAAGATGTGACGGAGTTTTCCATACGCAGCCCAGCCCAACTGTATGCGCCTATCAGCTTCCTTCTCAAAGTTGGCCCTGCCCAGCTGAATAATTTGGCCTAGATAGGTGTATTCAGACACAACTTCGATTACCGCAGATTCGACTATGACCGGTCCAGGAATGATATGGTCGTTGAACATGACCTTAGTTTTGTCCAGATTCATTCCCAGGCCAACACGTCGTGACGCGGCATTGAGCTCACCTAGCATACAGCTGAGATCCTCCAGCGACTCTGCCATTATAACGATATCGTCCGCAAATCGGAGGTGTGAAAGATACTCGCCATTGACATTGATGCCCAGCTTACTCCAGTCCAGAGTCTTGAAGACATCCTCGAGAGCAGCAGTGAACAGCTTCGGCGATATAACGTCACCCTGTCGCACTCCTCTGTGAAGCTCAATCGGGTTTGTCTGCTGGTTTTGGATCTGGACTGTCATTTTGGCGGCTTTATATAAACTCTTCAACACCTCAACGTACCGATAATCGACTAGGCATCGCTGTAAGGATTCCAGAACAGCCCAAGTTTCGACGGAGTCGAAGGCTTTTTCGTAGTCCACAAACGCGAGACACAGAGGACGATTGTATTCTTCAGTCTTCTGAATAACCTGTCTTAGCGTGTGGATGTGGTCTACCGTACTGTAGCCTTTGCGAAACCCAGCCTGCTCCGGAGGTTGGAACTCGTCAAGTCTAGAGGCCAAGCGATTTGTAAGGACTCTCGAGAACAGCTTATAAATATGGCTAAGAAGTGAAATAGGCCTGTAGTTCTTGAGCAGAGCACGGTCTCCCTTCTTAAAAAAAAGAATAACAGTACCCTTGCTCCAGGCTTCCGGTGTAGTCGTTTTTTGGATGACGGTGTTGAACGTTGTGCATAATTGGTTGAGAACTGGTGTACCACTTGCTTTCAACAATTCTGTACTGATTCCGTCATCCCCTGTAGCTCTGTTATTTCTAAGCTGTTCCAAAGCAGCCCTTATCTCCTCTATACTGACGTCGGGTATGTCTTCCGTATAGTGGCGGACTAAAGGGGCTCGGTGATCATTCTCTGGGTGGGCAAAGGGTTTGGGAGCATATGAGGCATAGAGACTACGGTAGTAGTTCTCCACTTCAGTGAGGACTTCTGATCTTGAGTTAACAACTCTTCCATCGGCAGTTTTGAGCTTCGTCAGATGGCTTCGGATGGCGTCGTGGATGACACACACATGCATACTATTTATTGTCAAACTTTTGTTCTTAACGTCTGTTGTCAAATTGAGAATAGTTAAATATTGTTTGTCTTTGTTAATATTTTTTGTAGTGTAGTCTTGGCGAAATTTGTGATTATTGAAGTATAAAATATAATCATAATAGTGTACAAACATACAATTCCAATTAATTATGGTCGAATTTCGACTACTGCGGGACCTCTAGTTATAATTATTATATTAAATGCTTTGTGGGGGCAACAGGGTCTAATGTATGTCAGTACTGCCTTAAATTCTTAAGAGTGGACTTATATAAATACCACTGTTTTTATTTATTTATTGCTTAGATGGGTGGACGTGCTCACAGCCCACCTGGTGTTAAGTGGTTACTGGAGCCCATGGACATCTACGACGTAAATGCGCCACCCACCTTGAGATATAAGTTCTAAGATCTCAGTATAGTTACAACGTCTGCCCCCCCTTCAAACCGAAACACATTACTGCTTCACGGCAGAAATAGGCAAGGCGGTGGTACCTACCCGCGCAGACTCACAAGAGGTCCTACCACCAGTCATTACGCAAATTATGCGGGTTTCATTTTTATTACACGATGTTATTCCTTCACCGTGGAAGTCAATCGTGAACATATGTTGAGTACGTAATTCATTAGAAAAATTGGTACCCGCCTGAGATTCGAACACCGGTGCATCGCTCAGCACGAATGCACCGGACGTCTTATCCTTTAGGCCACGACGACTACAAACTGTAGTTGGGAAAAATTATAGCTGGAGGAAATGTGAGAGCCAGTCGTATTTTCTGCTTTACAGATTCAAGCACATTTTTCCGTATTTTATCTTTCAAAGTTTTCTTTCAAAATAAAACGCAGAAATAAAAACTGCTTACGATAATGAAATTAGGTTAAGGAATTTGATTTTAAACAGCCGATATGGTGCGATATCCGACAGTAATTTTTCAATCGTCCGTTTGCTGTTAGATACAGCTTACCCTCTGTCCCCAAAACAGAATCCTTAAAATTTAATTTGCCCATATTTATTCTACGCCGCATGACGACAGAACCGTTCTGCGTTTTTTTAGAAACGAAAAAAAAAATTTAATGGCGGGACCGCGCGTGAAATGGTTCCGTAAAATTGTTTGAAAGCTACGCGTTTGTTTTGTGATATTACATTTCCTCGTAAAATTTCACATTGTTTTGTATTTATTATTTTTAATGCTTTTTCATGAACGAATACTTGAGTTTTAAGTTTAATTACTACCTAATGTGACACAATGCAATGGATATATTACTAATAAATGGGTGCTTAAGGGATTCTTATCCACTAATTAAACAGATTTTCTTGTTGCCTTCGGGGGAATTATAATACTTTCTTCTACTTAATACTTTTTCCTGGAACTAATTTAATAATTAGAACATGGATATATTCAATAATAAAAAATGCCTACGTCTAATAATATGGGAAATTTCAGGCAGATATTTTTAAAAATACTAAATCTATTTCCTCCCTCAAACGTTCTAGAACAGAGAATTGGAAGCGGCGCTTAAAATATCCCTGTGCAAAGTTAAAATCAATACCCCACATGTCTTTGATTCCTCGGAAGCTGTTTTAAAATGATTGAGCATAGAAGAACACACAAGCGTACAGGAAAAATCTGCCGCGGATCATTTCCCAATTAAATATGACTAGTGGTCCCGCAGTAGTCGAAATTCGACTTTAATTAATTTACATTAGAAGTTTGAACATTATTATGGTTCTATTGTCAAAGACTATTATACTTCTATAATCACAGATTTCACCAAGACTACACTTTAGATAATATTAAAGATAAACAATATTAACCTATTCTCAATTGGACCACAGACTTTAAGCAAAAACAAAAGTTTGACAGTAAATGAAGACTATATATGTGTGTGTGTCAAATACATGGTAGTGTGTGTAATGTCTTTTTAATTGATTTAATGTATATTTAGTGCATAATTAAAAATAATATTTGCATTCTGCACTCCTTCTCTATATTCTCTATAAGTGTGGAAAATTTCATACTCCTCCGTCCGTGCAATTTTCGTAAAAAGGGGTACAAAGTTTTTGCTTCACGTATTAATATATAGAGAAATAAATCTTAAGCAATCAATCAAATGTATATAATCAACTTTTAGAACGATAAATAGTTTTTTTTATTTTTATTATCAATGCACTGTCGATTGCATCTATAATTGAGGTGACATCTACCATGAACTTTTATCAGTTTATCAATGTTTTGTATTGATGATCACTTTGTTAGTGCAACTTAATAAATAAATAGGTTACACCTACAGGTTTCATTTTGTTTGACTTATCAACTTTTATTTCTGGATGTCTCAAACTAGCAAGAAAGCCATTAAATAGGCGTAATTTTAGCCAAAAATTTAAAACCATTTTCTGTTTTAAGAAACAGACGATGGACGTAGTCGCGCTCCCAGAGTGGCGGTACCAAGTACCAACCCTTATGGCGCACAATACTCCGTACCACAAATGAGGCAGTCAGCGCAGAAGTGGCCTAGCTTGCAATTTTCATATTCGTGGTTACACTATACTGCAATTTATTTAAAACATAAATAAATTTTGATGCAAAACCGGCCTACCTATATACCTACTATAGTTTCACATATAGATAACAAATGGATTTGTAAATATTTTTTTATTGCTTAGATGGGTGGACGAGCTCACAGCCCACCTGGTGTTAAGTGGTTACTGGAGCCCATAGACATCTACAACGTAATTCGCCACCCACCTTGAGATGTAAGTTCTAAATTCCCAAGTATACTTACAACGGCTGCCCCGCCCTTCAAACCGAAACGTACTGCTTCACGGCAGAAATAGGCAGGGCGGTGGTACCTACCCGCGCGGACTCACAAGAGGTCCTACCACCAGTGAAAGCCAAGTGAAGTGAAAACCACCAGTGAAGTGTTTTTGCGCGTATTGTTTTTGCCTACAAAGCAGTGTAAAAGTGAATTCAAACATCATTATCTCCATGCGAACTATGGTAAGCTTAGGCCACTTTTGCGCTGACGTCCTCAAATATCCTTAACTATTCTTCGAATTACATTTTTATCCTGTCCCATTAACTATTTAATGACAAAGTAAAGTGAGCAGCATTGGCGACTGTCGTAGCGTGCAACCTCTTTGACAGGTCATAAGACCTACAATGACTAGACATAGACACGGACTAAGACAGTGACTTGACAAGAATTCGAAAAGAAATGGAACGAGGGTGTACGTGACGTGACATCTTGTAGCGAATGCCCCTAAACTTTGCTTTGATGGGCGGACGAACTCACAGCCCACCTGGTGTAAAGTGGTTACTGGAGCCCATAGACATCCACAACGTAAATGCGCCACCCACCTTGACATATAAGTTCTAAGGTCTCAGTATAGTTACAACGGCTGCCCCACCCTTCAAACCGAAACACATTACTGCTTCACCGCAGACATAGGCAAGGCGGTGGTACCCACCCGCGCGGACTCACAAGAGGTCCTACCACCAGTAGTTACGCAAATTATAATTTTGCGGGTTTCATTTTTATTACACGATGTTATTCCTTCACTGTGGAAGTAAATCGTGAACATTTGTTGAGTACGTATTTCATTAGAAAAATTGGTACCTGCCGCATCGCGTGATCCGAGTACACCAGACGACTTGTTCTTAAGGCTGCGAGCGCAGAGCCGGCCGACTTGAGGTTGTTTTAATGATTACTGGTAGATAGGAGACCTCTCCAGTTTCCCCAGAACAGGTAGGCGAGCACGGGCTCAGTCAAAAAGGTTGGAATTTACACCAAAACTTCTCGAGCACCTCCAAGCCCGAATCGCTCAAGCTGCTTCGCTATTGCAGAGAAAATCCGGCGAGAAACTCAGCAGGCTGACGATAGGTTAGGTATGATGTCGAATTATTTAATGAATTTAACAAGTGCGGGTAGTCAGCGGCTACTTGTGTTGTGGGCTGGTGGGAATATCTACTCTCGGTCATCGCTACCACAGATTGAACATTCTAGAACGTTTCCTTTTTTTGAATATCGGTTAATTTTAATATTCACGTAATGACTGGCGAGGTTCAATGTAGCCATTCTATCAGCGTTTTCGCGCCATTAGCCGGGTCATGGACGCGTTAAAATGCTATAAATTACGACTTAATTACGTTTGAGTTCAGAGCTCTCTCAATGCGACTGTGTCAAAAGATCGATGCTTCGAGACAGGGAAAGCGATACTGTATTTTTTTAATACGCTTTTATCAGCTTCAGACGTATGTATGTTTGTATGTACCTATGTTTGTAACGGAATCTTTGAACATGATTTTGACCCCCTTCAAAACGTTGGATTAACTCGAAATTTGGTGTACTGATTAAGAACCGATGACAATACAATATAAAAAAAAATTAAAATTGAAAAAATTGAAATTCAACTAAAAAATGTAAAATAAATAATAGTTTAAAAAAAGCTAACAAAATACACTTTTATAGAAAATCAAACTAAAAAATAGAAACAAATTTTAATAAATTTGTATTAAAAATAGAGTTTATTACAAAGTTTTTTAAAATGAAAAGTTTATTAAAATGATTTTATTGTAAAAAAGCGTATTTTGTTAGTTTTTAAACTATTATTTATTTTATGACTCAGTTTTTTTGCTAGTTATTGGCACGGCTGACCTAGTGTCGGAGGTTATCGAAGTCCGTTGCCCACTGAGTTTCTCGCCGGATTTTCTCAGTGGGTCGCGTTACCGATCCGGTGGTAGATTCTACGAAGCACTGCTCTTGCTAGAGTCAGTATTACCAACACTCCCGGCTTGAGACCCGTGAGTTCACCTACTAGATCGGTGAATCTAGAATTATCTCGAGGTTACTATTATAGAATAGGTAGGGAAAAAAGGACCCTAGATATCACAACGAGAACTCCGACACATGAGATACCTTGGGCAAATGACTCAAATAAACCATTTGTTCAGTTTCTGAACGTAAAAAAGTCAGCGAGGGAGGTCCGCCATGACACCAAACTCCCATTCAAATCCAGCCGCAAAGAACAACGCATCAATTTTATACTCTTGTAGGCTTGTAGGGACACAGGCTATGTAAACAAAATTGTGCCTAGTCATACTGGTTCTTACTGGTGGTAGGACCTCTTGTTAGTCCGCGCGGGTAGGTGCCACCACCTCTCCGATTTCTGCCGTGAAGAAGTAATGCGTTTCGGTTTGAAGGGTGGGGCAGCCGTTGTAACTATACTGAGACCTTAGAACTTAAATCTCAAGGTGGGTGGCGCATTTACTTTGTAGATGGTCTATGGGCTCCAGTAACCACTTAACACCAGGTGGGCTGTGAGCTCGTCCACGCATCCAAGCAATAAAAAATAATAATAATAATAACATGCGGCTGCGCCCGCAAGCTCCGTTGATTATTACTTTTTAAGTTCAGTCGCGAATAAAAGCTCCGATTAATCAGTTAGGTATGTTAATTAATTATCTCACTTCTGATAACGCCTTGAACCATTATTGACCACTTCCAAAAGAACTCCTAAAATCTTATTATATTAAATCGTTAATTTGTAATATTAAGGTTCAATAAAATTAAATATCATACAATAAATACATTTCACGCTCAATTACCAAAACGCAACAACGTTGTTCGTATCGTATTGAGATTTCAACTTGTCACATTGGCAGAGTTAACGGCGATGATTTACGATGATAAACAGTTGTAGCTAATACATTACGGGCCTCAAACGGCAAACGAAATTTCCCGCTATCGCATCTGCACTGAATGCCAAAATTCACAGATAATAAAGTGATTTATATAGTTTTTGTCGTTTCCCGCCGCTTTCGATTAAGCGCGTCCATTTTGTGGTGCGCGACAAAATGGCCGAATTAATGAGGTGTGAACGTGATAACTGAGAGAGCGGTTTGTGGCATAAGAGGAAGCGTGTTATTAAGAACGGTTATTAGGAAGCAATTAGGGGGTTATTCGAAAGATTAGCAAACTGAAGTAGCAATGGGCCGGGCAGACGTATCACAGAACCGATGACTGTTGGAGCAGACGCCTTCTTTTTTTTATTGCCCTTGTAGGCAGACATACAACATACGGTCCATATGATGGTGAGTGGTTACCGTCGCCCATAGACTTCAGAAATGCCAGGAGCAGAGCCAAGCCGCTGCCTTACTCTCTCTGGACGGGAGACCACATACCGTTAAGCGCAGCGTTGGGCGTTCCCCTAACCCGTGGCTTGCGGTGATATGCTCGAAAGGATTAGATGAGGAAGACGACCCGCTTCTTGTGGCAGACTATGGGAGAGGCGAACATACAGCAGTGGAGAATTATAAGCTGATGATTGTAATGATGATTATTAGGGAGCATTGGCTCATGGTAACACACGCGTACTATATTATTATAATAATAATAATAAAGCCTTTTTATTTCCAGTAAATTTACATAAGTAAAATCTATGTTTGATTTTAGTATAATTTTTAATACAGTTTTTATCGCTTACTTAATATAATTAGTATGTTTACTTAATATTATATAATGATGTTTACTTAATAATATGTAGTTTTTAATCTACCGGAACCCCAGATTGAGTGAAGGCCTCCTCCAGTGATGCCCATTTGATTCTGTCTTCAGCTACTTTTTTCCAGTTTGGACCAGCTATTGCTTTAATGTCGTCTTCCCGTCTTGTTATCGCGTACTAAATACGCAACTTTTAATTCATCAGTACACAGGGCGAGGATGACAGTGTCCCCTCAAATCGATTCGTGCATCTGTAGTACCGATTGAAGGATGCACAAAATATACACGAGCACAGTTCAGCCGACGCCTACTGGTAAGGACTATTTTACTATAGCTTGTTAGAAGGATATGTCATTGCGCTTAGAAAGTACCGTAAATCCTTCTAGAAGTTGATTCTAGAGGCGAACGGTACGTGGCAAAAATGAATTCGAATAACTTGAAAACGCGGTGTGAACAAGCACAGCGCGTCCAAGTAAGAGAGACGAAGTTGGTCCTGGTGGTGAATGGTGCTATAGTAATAATATATGAAGGTGCATTTCAAAAAATTATTTGGAGACATTCAAAAAAGATAGAGAGCATCAAT
The DNA here is from genome assembly GCF_030269925.1 of Bombyx mori. Classification (NCBI taxonomy): domain Eukaryota; kingdom Metazoa; phylum Arthropoda; class Insecta; order Lepidoptera; family Bombycidae; genus Bombyx; species Bombyx mori. Next base: position 9,682,084 of record NC_085130.1, read on the forward strand.
ATCTCGCACAGACCCAGAAACACTAAATGAGTCAGGCGACAAAAGTATTCAACAATCCGAAAAACATAAGGAGTTAATAATTTGGAGCTGCGGCCTAGAAATATAAGGATTACTCCTTGCGTTGCTGAAAATACGTGTCATTAAGTTACTCGTACTGCTTTGCTTAATGGAAGACTATGAACACTTCACATGTCAATAAGACTTTGCTGTGGCCATCTTCCACCCTCACATAGACCACTACTGGAAATAATCAGCCAATAATAATAATAATAATAAGCTCCCTAAAATCCTACCTTACGTCCGAGGTGAACATCTGACCACGTGGGGAGCGGAAACGCGTACTATCGAAACTTACGCGGCTAACAAGGTAAAGGTAACCCATTAATATGGAGACAAGACTAAAAAGAAAATTGAGAGGGCCGCTTCCCAGGGGCAATCGCCGGGACACACCTGGAGCTGGCGCTGGGTGTTCCAGCATAGGATCCGTCAGCGGCGGAGAGTTGAGCAGGCGGGCTCCCGCCGGGGATTTACAACCCGAAAATGCTACAGCCGCCAACAGAAATCCCGATGTAGAAAGTAGGAGCAATAGCCCATGTGAACATTACAGCCCGAGTACCGGTTCATACAACCCCTCGGTACAATCATCACCATCATCCTCGGGTCATAGAGGCTCACCAATGTCGACTATGGATGTTGCGCAGGGGGCGAATGCCTTTTTACCTGCGTCCACCAAAGCTGGCAAAACAAGGGTGCGCATGAAATGGAGCAGAGAAGTAAACCTATTTATCATGCGCACCTACTACTACGTCACTAAATTAGAAACTGATCTGACTATTTACAGAAAAAGCTGCATGAACATTTTTCACTAAAATCGCCTCCGAAATCCCCTGTATACTAAATTTTATGAAAATCGCTGGAGCCGTTTCCGAGATTCAGATTATATATATATTAATATACAAGAATTGCTCGTTTAAAGGTATAAGATAAATAAATAAAATAATTCCAACACACTTGCATATTATCAAGTATTCCTAGTATGATTTAGACCGCGACAAATAAACTATAGCTTGTTAAAAGGATATCTCATTGCGCTTAGAAAGTACCGTAAATCCTTCTAGAAGTTGATTCTAGAGGCGAACGGTACGTGGCAAAAATGAATTCGGATAACTTGAACTGTGAAGTCTCTGGCGCTCGTGATTTGCACCGCGCTCAGAGCCGCGGTGGATGCGCAAGTCACTGGGTGTACAGTTATCGCGGGTTAAATGATTTATACATCGCGCACTGACGAACACGGGGCCTTAGAATAAACAATGTTAGGTTATGTCGGCATTCTAGCTTGTCTATCTAGGACGAATGACTTGATCTGATGTCACGCAGAGCGTTCTGTTAGGACGTCTCTACGTGGTCCGTGGGTCCTTTTTAAAAAAACTACAGATTTACACTAACTTTATTCACGAACTAGGCGACTTGCCTGCTTCGCTTGGCATTTAAAATTAACATTATTATTTATTGTCATTATTATTAGGGAGTCCAACACTCATATAAATATTTCTACATGGATACCAAGTTTCAAGTCAATCGGATGCATGGCTCAGTAGTTATAACGGAACATCCGTAAAAACCACTGTAGATTTGTATATTAGTGTAGATGAATGATCAACGATGATGAAAGGCAATTACATGCAGCAGAGATGCGAATGTTGCGATGGATGTGTGGAGTAACGAGAATGGATAGAATACGGAATGAATATATGTTAGAGCAGGCCTGGTCAAATGGCGGCAAATGGTAGAATTTTATCTGGCCCGTGAAGCATTGTCGCAAACATCAAATGAAACTCACGAAACTCAGTGTGCTGTTTCTATGGGTTAATTTACTCGTCGAGTCCTTCGTCGCAAGCGACGGGTTCGGCGAGGACAGTAACCGGTGCTTGAGGTACCTAAAATCATCGTTAATAGATTCGGGAGGATCTATAATTGAGTCGTCTATTATCAAAGGCGGCAATCTGTGCATTTGGACAACAAAATTTTATTGATATGTCAATACAGATTGATTTGAATATAATCGTCTCCTTCAAAGAATACGGTTCAAAACCTGCATTAAATAAAGGTTAATAGTTAACCTGTTATTTATCTAAGATGTCGTTCCGAAGAGTTTTGTGACTGCCGATGGAATAAAAAGTCAATAATTCGTTTTTCTGATTTACCAATCATTCACCAATCCAAAAGTCAGATTGCCGCCTTTGATAATAGTCGACTCAATTATGTGTTTAGGGCGACGTCGACTGTTTACCATTCGGTCTGCAGGATCGGGTATGCGATAGCTTTTACATTGCTAAGTCCTAGTTCGTAAACTTGTCAAGTTTGTAGTTGCGTGTGTAGGCGTCCTGTCATTCAATTTCAATCTCCAGAGGCGGATTCAGCCCGGAAAATGGGGATTAACAATATTTTATTTATTATCTGTGATTGAAAAACCAAACGAGGCTAGCTGATTACATAAAACCGTTTTTAATGGAACAATTTTCTTCAATTAGGTACCCTCAGTTTAAATTAAATACATTTGACCTTTGTTTGTCCTCAATCATTGGCTTTTTTTTCAAAGAGACACTCTAGCCTATTTTTTAGTATTCTCTGTCTACCACTAAAACGTCAGTCTTGTTGGACTTTTTTGCAGGAACACGGCATCAAATAGGTATGTGTGAATTGTTTTATTGTTTATTTAGTATTTCGTCGGGTTTAAATGTGTAATAACGGTATTTAGCGCCTGTGAAAGTGAACAAATACAGATTTTTTATTTATAACAGAATATAATATAGGACTTGGCTTAAAGGTCTTGTTAGCAGGCCATAAAATCAGTTCACACAGCTGCGCTCTTCGCGTTCCCGCCAAAAAGTCCTGGATGAAAAAGTGTAATTACAGAATTTAGCCTTGTGAAAAATTTGTCACTGAAATGAAAAGACGAAAATGTGTCTTTTCAGTACTTTGAACTATATCCATCTTTTAGTTCAGTAATTCAGTATAGTTCTTTAGTAAACAGATTGTAAAATAAATATCAAGGCTACGGTTTCACTTAATCATACAGACGCCATTTTGAAAGCGACATCTTCAATTATAGCTCAAAAACATTTTTTTTTTTCCTATCTAAGCTGATATCCTTGCGAGGCTATTTCCGCGTAACCGTGGCTAGTAGGTGAGCTCACGGGGCTCAAACCTGACGACGATGCTAACACGAACCCTAGCAAGAGCCGTGCTTCGCAGAATCTACCACCGGATCGGAAACGCGACCCACTGAGAAGATCCGGCGAGAAACTCAGTGAGCTGTGTCTGAGAGTTAATTTACTCGTCGAGCCTTTCGTCGCAAGCGACGGGTTCGACGAGAACGGTGACCGGTGCTTGAAGTACCTAAAAGCACCGTTAGTGGATCGGGAGGATCCGAGATGACGTGTTTTGGGCGACGTCGACTGCTTTCCATTCTGTCCGCAGGATCGGGAATGTAGTTACCGGCGGCCACGATGAGAGGGTTCTCGTGTCGTGCCGCTTTATCGAAGTGGATCAAAAACTAATAACAGTGGTTTATTAGCCATTTAATGTCTGTGAAAGTGCACAAATGTGAGAAAATGACACAAAGCCGCTGGACGTAACTTCTCGGGATTCTCCAAAAAATCCACTGGAAAACTCTCAGTAAATGACCACCATTTTACTGCGGTTATATTTCATCCCTTCATTTCATTTAATTTCATCCCAGTTGATTAATGTTTCAAATTAATCATCATCATTTCATTTCACTCCATATCATTTTTCATAAAAATAAGGATATATATTAAAATAAGAATATTAATAAAAAATAACTAGACGATGACCGAGCTTTGCTCGATTTTATTATTTTTTTTGATAATTTGTTTTTTAAAAATTATTTATTTAAATACGAATTACATATTGATAAAATGATGAAATATTCCAAGATTGTTTAGGCATTTTTAAGTAAACACGTGAGTTAAAAAGACACAAATAATATAAATAAACAATTCATTTTCTTGGTCTTGGTCTAACCTTAAACTAAACACTAATTGGCTTCGGGTGGCTTAACAACGCCATCTGCTGAAATAGCTTTAGTGTTATTGTGTCTATAAAGCAGTTATTTGCTCTCAATTATGAAAAATAGTATTATTATTCGCCAATAGATGTCGGGAAGAGTCATAAAGTTGGTTATCGATAAAGTTGATTATTGAAAACACGAATAAAACATTTTCTGAAAATAAATTGTAGCTAGATCGATTTATCGCCCCCGAAATCCCCTGTATAGGTAATAAATTTTATAAAAATCGTTAAGAGCCGTTTCCGAGATTCAGATTATATATACAAGAATTTGTCGTTTAAAGGTATAAATAAGATAAACTAATTTATTTTATTTTTCAATTATTATAATTATTTTTTTTACTTTTAGCCATTCTTAACTATAATACTAAATTGTGTATTTTCATGTGTATTTATATATTATTACTTTACATGTATATTATATTGGGTGTAATTATGTGTATGTATGCATTTTATTATTTTATACATAGGTATATTAAATTGTAGTATATTTATTTATGCATACAAAGTCATATGTAATCTATATAAGTACCTATATTTAACATTATGTGTATTCTATAATACTGAGATGTTACTTTAAGGAAAAATTTTGTTTTTATTTTGTTCTTTTTTTTTGTTTTTTATTGTTGTTTGTTATTCTTTTGTTAATGCACCTACCATGCATTATCTCTGCACCACCCTATGGTCGACTGGAAGAGAATGCCCATGGAATTAAGTCCGCCTGTGTACAACTTTTGTTTTGTGCATAAAGTATAAATAAATAAATAAATAAAATAAGGCATGAGCTAAAGGTCTTAGTTACCAGGTCATAAAATCCCTTAAAAAAAAGGAATCTACTGGCCAGACATCGAAAAGACTTGCATTGTATTCAAAAACCTTAAATACAAATTTATTATTAAATCCAGTCTGGACAGCATGGGGCGACGTTGGCACGCACGTCACCTGGAGGGAAGGGGGGTTGGGAGGGGGAAAGGTTCAACTAACAAATAATGACTATGAAAAATAATACATTTTATTTTATCGATAACAATATTTACAAGTCACACTGTCCACCCTGTAGAAGACGCAGCGTGATGTTAATACTTGTCTCCGCGGGGGCTGGCGGGCGGCCGGTCCGAGAGTTAGAGTTGTGTCCGCGACTTATTGCATGTAAATAATGATTTGACTGACTTTGATGTCTTTTAAAGCTCAATAATTCGCATTTAAATACGCAATTTGGAAAATATATTTTTATATAGCCGGGCCGCAGACAGTACGGGAGTCCACACTGGCGCCATCTCTGGGACAGACGAGCACATTACTTACAGTCGGTCTGTCTGTCTGTGTGTTGACGTTTGAAATGACATCAGCCACAGCTATAGGATAAAGATGAAGCGTATTTACGCTACCAGGTTTTCTCAAAAACACCTGAACACTCACATGAAAATAGCTCATAGGAATCACTCATAGGAAAATGATTCATATCTTATTACGAATAAAAAACACAATCGGAATTGTGAATTTATACGACCTTGCTCCTTATGCATCATGGAATACGGGTTGAATTCCTATGTATTTTCAAATTTGAACACCACGGCGTCTCAAGCAGTACGTATGCTTTCAAGTATTTTCAAAACCTGGTTTTTGACCCGGGTATTTGTCCGTAATCGTTCTTAGAAGCCATGAAGATCATTTTTATAAAATGATTTCTTTAAGTGCTCTATTTGAAAAATGAGTTGGTTCAGGATCTGGACAGCACGCGGCTCCGCCCCCGCGCTCCGGTCCTGCCCGGATTGTCTCGAAGCTCTAACACATTCGACATTCCCACATCGACAACAGCGCTTCTCGCTGGTGCGGCACGGGACGCTCGGAGCCGGCCGCCACTCTCACCACAACTTCTTAATCGTTAATTTACAATAATTAATATTAATACAAAATTATATTTATTTATATAGGTAGTTAATGTGATGTTTCTCCGTGCGATGATAAGCCGCTTCCAACGCAGACCAATGATGGGAGGGTCCCAATGCAGGAATATTTACTGAAAGCATAAAATGATATTACACAATTAAAACATACTTTTATTTTCCTACCTAAGCTGATGGTCTAGAAACACGAGCCTGTGACTTGAATTAATGGAATGTGTGTTGAAAACTTCCACACATAAATATTTAATATGTCATTAAATAAACATTTGATTGGAAATAAAATTAAATGAATTAAAATAGAACGTGGCTCACAAAGTTTTTTGTCATTTTATTGTTCAATTATTTTACTTAAACAAATTAATAATAGCGGGGTGGGTGTGTATTTATGATTTCAATGTTAAAGCCAAATACTACAATTAAGAGTGTTTTTAAACATTAGGCTTTTTTTTCCTAAGTAACCTGATGGTCTAGAGATCATGTCAGCGTCAACAAATTTTAAGAAAATTCACAACATTTTTTAATATAGTTTATTTATATTTAACTAAAGCATGTGTAGATAACATTTTGTTTGATAACTTTTTGCCATATGATCCCATTGCTATAGAAATGTTGGGGCTTCTGACAGTCCTCTCGTGACGTACCTGCGGCTGGTAGAGGCCGGGCTCGAGGCGGCGCACGCGCACGCGCTGCCGGTAGTGGTACTCCTTGAGGTAGCGGCGGAGGCGGCTCGGCAGGGGCAGCAGCTCCACGCCGTCGTAGGTGGTGTGCGAGACGAGCACGGCGCGCGCCAGCTGCTGGAGCGGGAAGGGCGCGGCGCGGGGCAGCGGCGTGGTGAGCATGGGCTCGAAGAACATGACGCAGGCGGGGTCCTTGTAGTGCTCGATGAGTCCGGTGACGGTGCGCGCCGCGAACACGGCCGGGTCGTGCGAGTCGAAGCTGAACCGGTGTCGGTAGTGCTCAATGCGCGCGTGCAGCGAGCGCCCGTACTTGCGGAACGACACCGAGAACAGGTGCTCCTCCTGCGCGGAGTCACGCAGCAGGAACGTGCCTGCGAACCACAACACACTCACTGCCTTGGTGCCATACGTACTGGAGCAATGCGCCACCCACCTTGAGACAAGAGTTCTAAGGTCTCAAGTATAGTTACAACAGTTGCTTTACTATATTACTGCTTCACGGCATAAATAGACATAATGGTGGTGGTATCTAGCCATGCAGACCCACGAGAAGTCCTAGCACCAGTAAAACTCACCACACCCACATTAAGCCATTTTATTATGTCTTTATTGCCACAGAAAGTAAAGGACATGAACAATGCAAAGACCACAGTTGCCTACTGTATCAGTAGCAAACATACTCTTCACACTAATCAAAGTTGAAGTTCATTGACCCCGCGTTCATTGACCCCTTGAAATTTCAGTTTGACATCTCATGAAGACCACAAAATCTTAAAATAATACTTAGATTTTCAACGTTTATAGTTTTCTGGTCAGGTTAAAGTTACATTAATATTATGTATCACAAAATACAGGGTGCAATATTTGTGGGTCAATTTGCTGCCTTCACTAATATTATTTATACATCAAATATTTTATACAGTCTTAAACTTAAAGCGGTCATACATACAGAAAATAATAAATATCCACCTACGTAAAGTCTAATGGCACGGCAGAAATAGGCAGGGTGGTGGTACCTACCCGTGCGGACTCATAAGAGGTCCTACTACCAGTAAATGCCCTTCATCTCTTACCCTCTGGTTTATTCTCTAACAATCTCTCGGCCTCGTATCGGTCCATCTTGCCCCAGTAGTACGAGCAGGCCGTTATCTCCTGGAGGTCAGGCACCAGGCAATGGATGTAGTCCACCTGGATCAGAATACAGCAGTTGAGTAACTCCGTCTTAATTATGACAGTGTCTATAGACCGAGCCTTTTGGAACAGCGTTACCTGAGTGTGTACTTTAGTAGGCGGGGGCTGCGGCTGCTGCAGGGGCGGAGCCCTAAGCAATAGCGCTCTTAGTTCACTACCGCATACAACCTGGCAAAAATATACACGACAACTTTGAATAGATTTACATAATATATCTTATATCTTTAAACGAGCAATTCTTGTATATAAATATATATATATATATAATCTGAATCTTAGAAACGGCTCCAACGATTTTCATAAAATTTAGTATACAGAGGATTTTGGAGGCGATAAATCGATCTAGCTACGATTTATTTTCAGAAAATGTTGTTTTATTCGTGTTTTCAATAATAAACGTTATCGATAATTTTGATTTTTTCTTTAAATAACCAGTTCATATATTTTTATTATTCTGTAGGTAAGATCGAATAATATTTTTCATATTTAATCATTTTATCAATATGTAATTCGTATTTAAACATAATTTCTAAAAAACTCAAACTCCTGTCATTATCTAGTATATTATTATGCTTAAATAAAACTCCACATGTCAGCTGCACAAAACTCGAGGTCAACAACCTCATTTTGGCAGGGGTCGTTGACCTCACCATGCATCTAATGATTCTTAATCCGATCCCAATAGTATGCAGACTCTGTCTGATAACATATTAACATACATTCCTTGAATCGTTGCCAGTACGACTGATGTGTGCTCTCAGCACTCACAATCGCCGTTATGACTCGTAGAGCCCTCAACACTCAATATATATAATAATTTACCTGGAAGTGTGGATGTAGTCGTATTGCACTTTCGTTTGTTTGTGTTGTTTCATTCCTCCTCCCTTCCAATGCTGGGCTTCCTTCCGTGTCCGGCCTGAAAACAATGTCACTCCATTAGAACAGGATAAGCAAAAAACATATGACGGGCCAGACTAGATTTTTTACTGGTGGTAGGACCTCTGGTGACCGCGCGGGTAGGTACCACCACCTCGCCTGTTTCTGCCGTGAAGTAGTAATGCATTTCGGTTTGAAGGATGAGGCAGCCGTTGTAACTATACTGAGACCTTAGAACTTATGTCAAGGTGGGTGGCGCATTTACATCGTAGATGGGCTCCAATAACCACTTAACACCAGGTCGACTGTGAGCTCGTCCACCCAACTAAGCAATAAAGAAAAAAATTTAAACGAGAAACATGTTTTCAATGAAGATATACATGGGCTTTTAATATGAACCGCAGTTTACTTTAAGTTGTCACTGACTGACTATCTATTCAAATATATAAATCTACAATGGTTTTTATGGATGTTCCGTTATAACTACTGAACCATGCATCCAATTGACTTGAAACTTGGTATCCATGTAGAAAATACATGTACTTAATGGATAGGCTAAAATTTATATGAGTGTTGGACTCCCTACACCAGTTGCGGGGGCGTTAATGATGAGAATCTTTGTGTGGGTGAGAAATAATAATGTTCATTTTAAATGCCCAGCGAAGTGGAAGGGTACAGCTATCATTTTATAATTTCAATCATTGTTAAACTCTCCTTAGAAGATTAAGCTATTTCATAGTTCAGAAGCCGCAAGGAAACTATTAAACAAATTTGGGTTTTAGATGCTCTTTTCAATATGGTCGCTAGATATCAACAGCGGTTGTTTTGTGTCAAATTCGGTAAATTAAGATAATAATATGTACAAACTCATGTCAAAAACTTTATTGTGCAAGGCTTGTTACTGGAGTAAGTAACAAACAAACAAACAAACAAACAAACAAACTGTTAAATTCTTTGGCTAGTTTTGACAGAGTTTACTTCTTCATCTGATTATTTTTAAAAAATTACAATATCAATTTTTTTTCCAATTCTTTTCCATATTTCCTCACTAAGCTTTCGAAAAATTCAACCTCTGATTTAAAAAAATTTAAAGCACATTGTTTTTACTCAAAAGACAGTAATGTTTTTTGTTTTTTGTTTTTAAAACAATGAAATGGACCTAATAAAAAAAAAAAAAAAAAAGTACAATGCATCTATCAATTTCAGCTCGAGACCTGAGCAAGATTAAAAGAACTCATGGAACACAAAATGAGCTTTCTTCGTATTGATATTACAAAAGAAGGTTAATGTATGGATCAAATTTGAACTAAGTTTTGTCAATCTTAGGTTTAAGCCTTAATTATTATTATAGGTCATAGTCACTAAGCCAGCAAGGTCCTTAAACACCATCACAGGCAATTAATATTACCGGTCATAGAGTCACTAAGCCAGCAAATAGGGAAGCCCTTAGATACCATCACAGAGGATACCACCACTAATCAGAGACATGAAGAAATTCAGAATTGTTTTGTATATTAATACAAAATATCACACACTTCAAACTGTGTAACAATCTACTTTACGGCAGCAATAATCAGGTCAATGGAAACTATGCATCTTTTATACGGTTTACATCGCTGGCTCAAGATAGCTCATGATTCAAACATATACTGAGCTATTTTGAGATAATTTTCATATTGAAGTCATGCCGAGGCAATGGTAGCTCCATGGTTTACGTACGTCCTGGGCGCCACGGAGAGCACGTAGAGTTCAGCCGTCGCGTCTCCGTCCCGCGCCGCGTCGCTCTCTGTAAAGCATATACAAGTGATTTTTTTTAAGGGATTTTATGACCTGGTAACTAAGATCTTTAAGTCATGTCATTTTTATAAAAATGATAATATGGAGTGAAATGAAATGAAGATGATTAATTTGAGACGTTAATCAACTGGGATGAAATTAAATAAAATGAGATTAGGTATGGGATGAATGTGATCTCAGTAAAATGGTGGTCATTTACTGAGATTTTTTCAGTGGATTTTGGAGGATCCCGAGAAGTTATATCCATCGGCTTTGTTTTATTTTCCCACATTTGTGCACTTTCACAGATATTAAACAGTTAATAAACCACCGTTATTACACATTTAAACCTGAAGAAACACGAAATAAAACAAATCACACAACTTCACTGCTCGCATTATTCCCATCAAAAAGTCGCACACAAGTGAGTTCCACGCGCTTATCACGAGACACCTAATACGGACAATGTCCAATATGGTCATAGCAAGCTATGTCAGTCCTCATATCCTTCAAAGAGGCTTTTTATAGTTCTATGTAAGCACATAGCTAAATTCACATATGGGTTACACATTGAAGATTTCACTACAAAGCAAATTAATCTAAGACCTTAGGTTTTGTAAATCTTGACTCGGGTGGAACCGGAATCATAAAAATAACAAATAAAAGGTGCTCTGCCCATATTGTGGTCTGTGGGCTAGTCATCAGATCAATAGTGACAGTAAAAACAATTGTCATCTTGCATATCTGATATGTTGTCTGATTTAAAATAACCAACACATAATGGCTGATTTGTTTACTGTAAAAAAAAAACTCACCAGTGTTAATGACTATGGCATCTAATTCCCTTCTGAGATCTCTTGCTCCTAACGTCAGAACTGCTGCCAATCTGTATAATAAATTGTATTTAATCATAATTTTTGTCACACTTAGAAAAATGAAATGATTAGTCTTAATAATAATTGAGGTAGCATTTATTTTACAGTTTCGATGGGTACCGGTTAAGAGTTAACACTAGTAGGCCATGAGAAACCCAGCCGATCAATGGAATATTCAACAAAAAAGGCAATTTATTGTATTAAATAATTAAAAAACGGTTTGTTTATTTTTTATGGACATTTTAAAATCGAAATGCTATTCGAGAGAACACCTTTATTTTTATTTTTTTTATTGTTTAGATGGGTGGACGAGCTCACAGCCCACCTGGTTTCAAGTGGTTACTGGAGCCCATAGACATCTACAACGTAAAAATCGCCACCCACCTCGAGATGTGAGTTCTAAGGTCTCGGTATAGTTACAACGGCTGCCCTACCCTTCAAACTGAAACGCATTACTGCTTTATGGCAGAAATAGGCGGGGTGGTGGCACCTACCCGTGCGGACTCACAAGAGGTCCTGCCACCAATAAAAATAATGTACTGTGCATCTTTTCAATTAAGAGTGTCTCTTTATTACAGGTGTACCGACGTACAGGTCCTGATGATCCACGACCTAAGCCAGCCATTGTTTATAGTAATGATTGTATAACAGAACTATTTTGATTGTGGCGAAGAAAATAAAACATTAACATATCGGTGAGTACTGACCTGTCATCACCAACCCTTCTGTAAGCAGTGCAGACGCAGGCAGGTCGTCGCCATCTTTTCCTTCTGCAAGCGCACTCCCTTGCACTCCACCTGGAAGCAATATAGTATACAAGGTGAACCACTGGAGAACAAATATTTTTTCTTTAATGAACTATGTGAATAGCTCAAGGCTCAGGAATAGCTTAAACTGCAATACTTTTAAGACAAATATTGTTTAGTTATAAGTTATAAGTTAAAGCATTTAATTATTGCATAACTAAACACAGAAAAAAATCATACAAAGCTTTATTTGTTATAAACAAATTGATTAAATTTTATCAATTTATGGCTTCTGAAAATTTACAAAATCCTTTATTAAGAACAAAATATAGGATATGTAATATGTTACTGCCATCTACAGGAGCAATGACAAGCTAATTGAAGCGAAGACATCTAGTGGCCGACGCCCGTAAACATTATTGTTGAGTTCTTGAGTTGCTTATCTATAACTAATTTATGGGTATTATCTATGTCACAGATATTACAAAGCTAATGCTCACACAGTTATAGTGTATAAGCTATCCAATCCTTCAAACTGGAATAGCTATTTGCTTAGTAGCAGATAGGCATTACGGTACGTACAGATGCTGACAATAAATTGAAATTGCCATTACAACATATATATTTTGCTGACCCTACGTAATTAATCACTTTGTGAAAAGATCACCTGTCTGTTACAGCGCTCACATATCTCTGGACACTGGAGGGTGATTCAGCATAGCGTCTTCTTTCCCAGGCTCCACAACCACAGGTGCATTCTCCACCTGAAATAAGTCATTAAAACCTTAGGCATTTTATTCTTGTTTATTGTTATAACAAAATACAGACCTGTATTCACTGGTAGCAAATCAAAATTGCTAATCTGTACTATTGTGAACAAGTTAAAAGTTCTATTACTAACATTACGTATTTATAATATTTTCATTTATAAATACGGTACTCAGTTAATGTTTTTTTTGACCTTAGACATAATTACTAGGGTCATATTTGGAAACTTTTTTTTTAATATTTATTAACCATTAAAGTGATGTAAAAACTAAAATTCTGCTAACAAAGGAATTAAGAAACATTTACACAGCTACACACTTGTAGACAATATTGAGTCTCACACAAGCTTCAGTTTCTTGAACACATTTTTTTTTGCCTTTATAGGCAGACGACCATACAGCCCACCTGATGATAAGTAGATACCGTTGCTCATGGACATCAGCAATGCCAGGGGCACAGCCAAGTCACTGCCTACCATTCAGTACTCTCCTAATAACTAGACTAAATACTAACTAATAGTACTAATGAATACAAGAACACTAATTTCTATACATTAACTCTACTCACTTTTCCTGGACGTCTGCTGTCCCATGTTCCTCAGATTTTCTATCTTTCGTACACTGATAGGTTCAACCAGCGAACTACCATCTGAAAAAAAAAACATGTCGTTAATTTTCAACTAAAAATAAATTTCAGTACTTTGTGCATTGCTTGTTTGTTATATTTGATTTTATTTATACGTGTTTTAATGAGATTTCTTGGGTACCTATTTCTTGGTTACCTATATTTAAATTACATGAAAAGACCGAAGACTAACAGCTGAGACACCTAGCATCTTAAAAATAAGATACTCCAGGGCTCGAAGCCTGTAGGCAACGTTGACAAGCTCAATGAAGCAATCCACCCAATATCACCTTGTACCAAGGGCCCTTGAAAATTACAGCGCTAATGCCACAACCATGAAATAATAATAAACTCTCCATATTATTTAACAGCTGTCCCACCTTCAGACCTGAACCTGTGATAGCAGCAGACACCGGGGCCACCTATCGACGAGACACACTAATTGATTCAAAGATTAGCACCTACACCAGCCGTGTTACATAACAAATATTCTTGGCTTAATAATGCTGTTTAAATTCACGACCTCGTCTTTTGTGATAAACAATATCAAGTTCGGAGACATTAACAACTCTGTATTATGATGTTATCTTAAATTTTAGGCAAGGAATAATGGTGCGAATAAATAGCGCGCTATTTTTGCACAACGAAAACGAAAACTCTTTGTTAATTTGTATATGGTATTTTGTAGGCAGCGGCTTGGCTCTGCCCCTGGCATTGCTGAAGTCCATGGGCGACGGTAACCACTCACCATCAGGTGGACCGTATGCTCGTATGCCTACAAAGGCAATAAAAAAATAAAATAAAAATATGGGTTTCTAATGTGGATATCCTCAAAAAGTCCCACAAACTTTGGTGAAAACTTATTTATAGGAAGAATATGGTTTCTAATGTGGATATCCTCAAAAAGTCCCACAAACTTTGGTGAAAACTTATTTATAGGAAGAATATGGTTTCTAATGTGGATATCCTCAAAAAGTCCCACAAACTTTGGTGAAAACTTATTTATAGGAAGAATATGGTTTCTAATGTGGATATCCTCAAAAAGTCCCACAAACTTTGGTGAAAACTTATTTATAGGAAGAATATGGTTTCTAATGTGGATATCCTCAAAAAGTCCCACAAACTTTGGTGAAAACTTATTTATAGGAAGAATATGGTTTCTAATGTGGATATCCTCAAAAAGTCCCACAAACTTTGGTGAAAACTTATTTATAGGAAGAATATGGTTTCTAATGTGGATATCCTCAAAAAGCCCACAAACTTTGGTGAAAACTTATTTATAGGAAGAATATATACACTGTACATACAATTATCAGTACTAATGTAGTTAAAAAAACGAATACATAAAGTTCAACAGCATGTTCCACAAATGACAGCTCTATATAAAAAGATGAGAAAAATGATATAGTATCGTCGCAAGCCCACAGACTCCCAGTACTGGACATGAACCCCCCCCAAAGTATTTAGAAGTTTTCATGGCCTAAACGATAAGATGTCCGGTGCATCGTATCTAGCGATGCAACGGTGTTCGAATCCTTCCGCAGGTACCAATTTTTCTAATGAAAATACGTACTTAACAAAAGTTCCCGATTGACTTCCACGGTGTAGGAATAACATTGTGTAATAAAAACTAACACCCACAAAATTATAATTTGCGTAATTACTGGTGGTAGGACCACTTTTGCGTCCGCACGGGTAGGTACCACCACCCCAACTATTTCTAACGTGAAGCAGTAATGCGTTTGAAGGGTGGGGTAGCCGTTGTAACTATACTGAGACCTTAGAACTTATTTCTCAACGTGGGTGACGCATTTACGTTGTAATTGTCTATGGGCTCCGGTAACCACTTAACACCAGGTGGGCCATGAGCTTGTTTACTAACCTAAAGGAATAAAAATATATAAATTGGAAATAGTTCTACATGACCACATGTTGCAGGCTTGTTGATCATCCATCATTAGATTGGTGGCGTGTGCGCCTAGACCCATACATAGATGGAAGTACTAATGTAAAATAGTAGTCAGAGAATCCTGACTATAATGTCATAATATATGACTGTTAGGTGAAGATTGCTCATTAGGACCAGTTCAGAAAGGTGACGGTTCTTGGCACGTCTGTAAAGACAAGGATGTGCAGAGGCTCTGATGGCTCGGGCACGTAGTGCGTATGGAGAAGGATCGGACTGTGAAACAGTTGTACCTGGGTGTACCGGAAGAAAGCCGTCCCGTAGAGAGGCCCAAGTATCACTATTCTTACACTGCGGAAGGAAATTTACGTGAGCTCAAGTGTCAAACTGGCAAGGAGTTGTGCATCGCCGGGATGAATGGCGACGTTTATTGTGGGAGGCCAAGACCCACTTTGGGGTAATAGGGCCAGCGAAGTGGTAGTATTTATTAAAAAATTGTTAGCAGATCTGCTTATAATTTTAAACCCTACCATAAACCTACCTACTAATTTCTTTAACTCATATTTGAAATAGCACACCATATGATGAATAGTTTTAACACTACATGTTATTCGTACCATACTATTTCGGGTCACCTTTAGTTCGTTTTAGCATAGGCATGTAAAATGTATCACAAAATGTTTATCATATTATGTTGAATATATTGATGTAAATTTCCACTTCGACAAAGCGGCACGACATGAGAAACCTCTCATCGTGGCCGCCGGTAACTACATTCCCGATCCTGCGGACAGAATGGAAAGCAGTCGACGTCGCCCCAAACACGTCATTTCGGATCCTCCCGATCCACTAACGGTGCTTTTAGGTACCTCAAGCACCTGTCGTCGTTCTCGTCGAACCCATCGCTTGCGACGAAGGGCTCGACGAGTAAATTAACCCTCAGACAGAGCCCACTGAGTTTCTCACTAGATCTTCTCAGTGAGTCGCGTTTCCGATCGGGTGGTAGATTCTGCGAAGCACGGCTCTTGCTAGGGTTCGTGTTAACAACGTCGTCAGGTTTGAGCCCCGTGAGCTCACCTACTAGTTATGGTTACGCTGATATAGCCTCTCTAGGCTCTCAGCTTAGGTAGGAAAAAATCTTAAATAGAAGGATGTAAAGGACAATGCCCATTTTCTATGGGCGTTTGGGCCCCAAAAAAAAGTTGTCCTGTCATGATGGTTTTAACTTAATTTGATAGACAAAGAAATATCGTTTCATATTCAGAAAACGATTTTTATATTCTCACCCAGGTTTAAGAGAAATCTGTTTTTTTCTGCGGCTAAAATTAAGTTGTTAATTGTTTTCTTCGAAATCAATAATCGCTCCCATAATTATTAACAGTATTAAATAAGTTAATTGTGGTTAATGTTGCTAGAAATAAGCCCTTACGTACATTTTATTATTATTATATCCTCGTAATAATAATAAAATGAAATGAAATGAAAATCCGGAAGCCGGCAACGATATTGTTGTTGTTGTTTTTAAATTCACCAATAAGCAGGCAAAGAGCGTAGCCTATACAGCCTAGTCTGTCGAAGTTATATATTTTTTAAATCAATAATTATTCAATCAAATCATTCAATAATAATCACAATATTACAAATACAAATAATACAAATTACACAATAAACTATTAAAAAAACATCAAAATAAAAATTCAAGTGACGCTTCACTCGGGTTGCTGCCAAAACTCTCTGATCATATATAATAAGAATAGAGTAATGGTAGGGCATTGATATTTTTACTAATGGAATCATTAATATCTAAAAATGTTAAATAATTCATGGTTTTAAGTAATAATAATTATTACAATATATAAATATTGAATTGAACAAAAATAAACTAAGAAGCCTGTGAATTATAAGCATTAGCTATTTTTTTTTAATTTGTTGTTCAAGTCACAAACAACTCTTTCGTTTGACAGCATATAGGTTTGCTATAAGGCTGTATGGGCTAAGCCCTTTGCCTATTGGCGAATTTAAAAACTATGGCATGGATAGTTTTGAGATGTTATCAAATAAGTAATTTATTTTTTTGGAAAACAATGCCAGGTGCCAATGTTGATACAGAAACTAAACAACGTGAAAAAATAAGGGTTAGTTTTTCAAGTACAAATAGTTTTGACATAAAGTTGGTCCACTTTTGGGCATTGTCCTTTCAATGATTTAGACAAAGTATATGAAGCACAATATATCCATTGTACTGTAATTTAAAAGCTAACAAATATAAGGTTATGGGTTAGTAGTGGTATTCATGTTGTACCTAGTGTGTACAAGAACAGCATGATATTTGCCAATTTGCCCACATAACTGTATTAATCAAAATGAATTGTCTAGAAGCCAGCTTTAACATGTCCTCCTGTGCATTAACTGAATTGTTAAACTTGTTAAAATTGCTACGTCAACTCATCTGCCACTATCACAATTAATTAAGGCTACATTTTAATTGGGAATGAACCAAATGATTCATCATTTCAGTGAAATGTTAATTGGCAATAATTAAGGCAAGCAATAAAGGACACAATCATATTAGACGGATGTGTGTGCAGAGAGAGACGATTCCAATATCAGGAGATCCAACTTGAACTTATAGAGAAATGTAATTTACAAAGATGAGAAATATATTTGGTTCATGTTCAAATATATTGGGTATCTATAATACCTTGTGCAAATCGTAAGCTTCTCTAAGCCATAACTTGTCTTTTTTATGGCCTTAATGCATAGCCAAAGGCTGGTGTTGCGTGGTTATGAGAGCCACTAAATATGACAACACTGAGGGCACTTTGGATCCCGAGATGTGAAATTGAAGCCTAAATTGTATTGTGTAACAGCAGTCCCACCCTTCAAACTGGAAAACATGGTTACTTCACAGGAGAAATAGGCCGGATGACGGTATAATGTGGCAGTTAACATTTAACAGCAAAACAACATTGCAAATATACATATATGA
The DNA here is from genome assembly GCF_030269925.1 of Bombyx mori. Taxonomy (NCBI): domain Eukaryota; kingdom Metazoa; phylum Arthropoda; class Insecta; order Lepidoptera; family Bombycidae; genus Bombyx; species Bombyx mori. The sequence continues at coordinate 9,700,511 of NC_085130.1, forward strand.
AATTAAAGCATCACATTCGAGCAATGTGTTCTCCCGTGATGGTATATGGGACAGAGCCATGGAACAAGCTGTTAGGCATTTCTCTACTGGGTGGGGTCTGCAACACCGGAGTCTGCAGAAGAACTGGTTTGATTGACATAGACAGTGATGTCACAGAGAAAGTGGAATTGGGCTGGCCACATATGCCATGACACAGACAATTGGTGGGGCACAAAAGTACCAGAGTGGAAACAACTTGCATGGGCCGACAATCAATGAGGTGGACCAACATTCTGGTCAAAATAGTTGGTAGGGACTGGATGTGAAAGGCAAGAGACTGAAAATAATGGAATGCATATGAAGAGAACTACACCTTGGGTATAGGGTATAAGTAGCGTGACCAGAGGTCCCGTTTTGAACAGGACTGTCCCTTTTTATAATTATGAATCCCGGTGTCCCCGAAATGAGCTCTGGGACGCAAAATTGGCTTGAATGAAAAACCAGCTATGTCTTTAAACAAAGGGATATTGATGGATGTGTCTTTAACAGAACTTTCAGGATTAACTGTAACTGTTATCGTCTAATATTGTTCAATTGTCTAATATTGCTTGCTAATAAAACGCAAATATTTAGGTTTTCTTCTATGTAACAAGTTTGGACAGGTTCAATAACCTATGTTGACCTCTTTTACGAGTGCTCAACAAAAACATCGCAGCAAACCCACAAAGATGATTTTGTTTGTACACGTTAGTGAAATTATCTCTAACAATGTAGAAATAAACAACAACAAGTGTAATATAGTTCCGCCATTTTGTAATTTAAATTTAGAAGTGGGTAGAAATATATAAGTAGGTATTAAAAACCTCTCCGCTTCGAATGAGATGAAAAGTAACTTACGTCTATTCGTGAAAGGAGTTTTAAATTCGCGTATTTTCTTAATTTTTGTAGGTTTTCCTCGTGTAGAATGTTTATATACAAGAAGTTCGTATGTAAAATTAGTCACGGCACTTTAAATTTGTCGATTGTACACTTTCCTCTTTGTTATGGTTTCGGGAAATATTTATTAAAGAGTAATTCAGTATCTATAAGGTGACATTCACGATTTTACTGCGAAATTTCACAATTTTACGCAATTCCGAATGAAGTGAATGAAAAGTGTATAATCTATGTGAATGAATGAATTTAGATTCGAAGAATGAATTCAATTACTTTTTAAGGGATTTTATGGCCTGGTAACTAAGACCTTTAGGTCATATCTTATTTTAATTTTAATTTTTTATTTTTATGAAAAACGACAATATGGTGTGATGAATAAAATGAAGGGATGAAATATAATCTCAGTAAAATGGTGGTCATTTACTGAGATTTTTTCAGTTAACTTTTTGGAGGCTCCCGAGAAGTTACATCTAGGGGCTTTATTTCACTTTCCCACATTTGTGCACTTTGTCAGATATTAAATAGCTAATAAACCACCGTTATTACACATTTAAACCTGAAGAAACACTAAATAGACAAAATAAAAAAAAACGCACAACTTCACTCCTCGCGTTACCGCCAAAAATTCGTATGAACTCAAAATGAAAATACTGTATAGTCTTCTTTTATTTTTTAGTACGGCAATTAGCTTTTTGCACTGCTAGTGTTAACCTCTTTCTTTTTTCTTCATTATTCTTCAATTATTTATTGTATTTGTTTATAGATATCATATCTTAGATGATTTAAAAGCGAATTAAAGAGAACAAAAAAAAAGTTGCTTTAAGTGGTATCAATTGGGGTAGATTTAATAAAATCAAAATTAAATGTTATGAAAGGAGATGAGTTGAAGGGAACTAATGTCCCAGTAAAAATCCGGAAATGAATAAGAATTCAGTGGATTTTTTAAGCACTCGAATTCACATTACGGTAAGAGTCCGATAAACACTACGTTTATGATTTTATTTCCGCTACCTAGATGTGGTAGTGGCCTTTTTAGTCGCCACATAGGTACTAAATTTTATTTTATAAATTAATTTAAGCCATAGCGGATGAAAGAGGTAAAACGGCTTAATTAACAGCATTTTCAAAATGAGAAGTAGCAAATTTCATATTTCTTTATTAGTAATTAATAAATGTGCTCGTAAATCGGCGTTTACACAATATATGAAAGTGTTGGAAGGCAATAGGAAAATCCATTTGATTTTGATTTTTATATTATTTATTATTAAATATACTTGTGAATATGCTCACCTGCAACAGGCTGGAGCCCATAATCATCACACGTGAATCTTGCCAAGCCTTTGAGACACCAGCTCGAGTCTCAATTGTATTGTCCACCGACATCCTGTTCCAAGTTGCGTTATTTTTCTTATGCTTAATGTTTATTTTATTGTTAAATTATTTGTTCAATTTATTGATTGAAAATGAAAATCAGAGTCGATATACTACGACCTCTTAAGTTAATGATCGATTATTCTAATCGATTCGTGCCATCCCTACTAAGAAGTTTTAATTATTCGCTCGCACAAAGAGTATATAATCACTACGTTAGCCATTTTGTTGGCTTTGTTAAAATACTGAAAAAATCAGTAGAGCCCAACTATTAATTGAAATACGTGTTTTATGATTTATTAAAATGTCCAAACGTCGTATTGAAGTAATTGATCCGTTTATCAAAAAGAAAAGGTTAGTAGCACATTTTTCTTCACTCTAAAGACCCCATGCCTCGCGCTGTGAAGAACATCGCGGCTTTGTTTCAACTTTGAATGTGTAATCAAATGCGAATTTATTACACTTTACTTAAACAGTTAATATTAAGAATACCCTTTAAAAGAGAAGTATGTATTTTTATTACAGAATAAAAACGATTAAAATTAAACGATGTTCTACCAGCGTAGAGTTTATTGATTTATAGTGTAAATATCTGCGTTTTATCATAAATAGCTTTAATTCAATATTCACACGTGATCGTATTTAGATTTAATAGAAACTATTAAAAATTATGTTATTTAAAATAAATAAATAAAGGCTACCTGAAATAATAATGTTATTATGCTGACATGGGCTGTTGGCATTGAAATGTTGGCTACAACAAGTGCCAGGGAAGGAAATTATATGCAGAAATATATTTTTAATACAATGTATGTTTTTTAAACTTTGTGATCTGCTGTGTTTATACACGTGTAATATCATATCAACATGGAGCCCATACTGCTGGGAGGCAGATTTTAAATTTCAGCACCTAATGCTCTTAATGTTACAAGCATTCTCTAAGAAAGTATTTTTAACAAAGATATTTTTGGAAATTTGGGAAGGAGGTAAAATAAGGAATGTACGGTTGTATGGAAGTCTGTCACTTTCAAAATATTAAGCACGAAATTTCATATTATTCACATACTTGGGGTTAAAAATGAGTGTGCATGTATTGATGTCTCAGATTGAAATTTTATATAGGAAATTATTTACTGTGAAGGCAGTAGCATCAAATGAAATTTATAGTATCATATATTAAAACAACAAACATTACTAATAATTGGTTAAATATAAATTTACATTGTCCATCTGTGGTCATTGGTCTTATGTAAAGTGAGCAGAATATCTTTAATGACAAAGTTCTGTACAGCTTTCATTCAGAAATAGTTCAGTTTAATATTAGACAACAACTAGGAGGAATAAAACTGAGACCCCAACCTCATTTCTCAAGACAGGCTACAGTAATTGTTGAATTGTATGGGAGCTTCTATTCGGTTGATCTTATACTATTATATTGAGGGGTGAAAATCTATTTGGTTTAAGCAAAATTTTTTGTGACTTTACAGGAGAGCCAATTAAAGTTTAAAATTTGGAAAAAATATAATAACCTAAAATTTCTTCAGCTATTTGAATGGAGTGAACTTAATTCAAGTTCAATTAAAAACATCGAATCGTTGATACTAATACATAAATTAAGTGTACCTTTAAATATAAAAATAAAAGTGGTGTGTTACATGAAATGTTGCTTAAACCAAATTGTCTATCGCCCCTCAATATATTAAGCTGTGTTTCCTTCTTTCATCATTATCACATAAAACCAATCGAATTAAATCAATATTTCTTGATGTATTCCAGGGAAGAGAAGGCTGCGGCTGCTGCGAAATCTGGAATCACCGGTGAACCTTCAGAAGCAACTACCAACACGACTACCACCATGGCTACCAATACACCTGGACTAAATAAATATACCGGTACCATAGAAACAGTGATTATATATTAGTATACATTGATACCAGTTTGGCTCTGCCCTTGACATTGCTGATGTCTGTGAGTGAATGTGACTGACCGTCAGATTGGCGTAAGATTGGCTAATAAACTATTTACTAATAATAAATAAAACTAATAAGCTATTGAAGGATAATAAACGGTCTGAGGATAATAAACAAATAATTTACTCAATACTTAATGTGACATTCGCTCTAAACTCAGATTCTCAATTTTTGAGCTTGATATGATAAAAACTCGAAATTTTCTTAGTACGATTGCTATTAGTTCTGTTGGCAGCTTACAAAATGAGTCTCAGATATGTATGTCATTGTTTTTCCGAACAGTCAATTCATACAGAAAATTTGGAAATGACAATAAAATTCAATAGAACAATATTCTGATATGCCCCTAAATATTATTTATAAAGTTCTAGTGTTATAAGTATAAGTACAAATTCTTATAGTGTCATAGATTTAAGTAATACTTTTATGATTTAATTTCGCATTTTTTATTGTCATTCTATCACTTCTGACATTTCAAATGCATCACAATTTTTGTGGTCACAAATGACTACCAGTCTGACTAAAAATGCTGAATGAAATAAAACATAAAATTAGTTTTAATTAAGTTTCAATATTTTAGAGAAGGAAAATAAGTAAAATAAATTGTCCACAGGTCTTCCGCATTCACAGCGTTACCATGAGCTATTACGAAAACGTTTAGGACTCCCTGTCTGGGAATACAAAAATGATTTCATGAGATTACTCAACACTCATCAATGTATAGTGCTCGTAGGAGAAACAGGGTCAGGGAAGACTACCCAGATCCCCCAGTGGTCTGTAGAATTTGCTGCAGTAAGTGGCCTAGGCAAGGCTAAAGGAGTGGCCTGTACTCAACCAAGACGAGTGGCTGCTATGTCTGTTGCTCAGAGGGTAGCCGAAGAAATGGATGTGGCTTTGGGTCAGGAAGTTGGTTACAGCATTCGTTTTGAAGACTGTTCAGGGCCACAAACACTTCTAAAATACATGACAGACGGTATGTTGCTAAGAGAGGCTATGTCTGACCCAATGCTAGAACAATATAGAGTTATACTCCTCGATGAAGCCCACGAAAGGACACTTGCAACAGATATCCTGATGGGTGTTCTCAAAGAAGTCATAAAACAGAGGTCCGATTTGAAACTCGTTATTATGTCAGCCACATTAGATGCTGGAAAGTTCCAGCATTATTTTGACAATGCTCCATTAATGAACATTCCTGGTCGGACTCATCCGGTAGAAATATTTTACACTCCACAACCTGAACGAGATTACCTAGAAGCTGCGATAAGGACTGTAATACAAATCCATATGTGTGAAGAGATCTCTGGTGATATACTACTATTTTTAACTGGACAAGAGGAGATTGAGGATGCTTGTAAGAGAATTAAAAGAGAAATAGACAATCTGGGAACTGATGCAGGAGAGCTAAAGTGCATACCGTTATATTCAACATTGCCGCCAAATTTACAGCAACGGATCTTTGAGCCGGCACCTCCAAATCGACCAAACGGAGCCATCGGCAGGAAGGTGGTAGTGTCCACAAACATCGCTGAAACATCTCTGACTATTGATGGTGTTGTTTTTGTCATTGACCCAGGTTTTGCGAAACAAAAAGTTTATAATCCCCGTATAAGGGTGGAATCGTTATTGGTTTCTCCGATAAGTAAAGCATCAGCCCAACAGAGAGCGGGGAGGGCCGGCAGAACTAGACCTGGGAAGTGCTTCCGGTTATATACTGAGAAAGCATACAAGGATGAAATGCAGGACAATACTTATCCTGAGATTTTGAGGTAATTTTTATAACGGTTTGTATGTGACTACCGTTTCGAATGTAGTGAGTAAATACTGTATTTATTTCTATACTAACAGTTGTAATGTTCAATTATTATTCTTATATAATAACAAGATAAGCTCTGTTTGTCTATATTTTATAGCTTTTCATGTGCATCATTATTTCTGTCTGATTGGGTGTGGTCACTGTCAATTGCTGAGAATCATCACTTTATATTACTGTCAATTGTGTATAAAGTTTACTTGTTGTTTAGTAGTCCAAATAAAAATGTATGTGCTATAAAATCATTAATTGTGACGAATCTTGGATATTTTTTCCAAAATAGGTTTACGTCATAGAAACAACAAGCTAGCTATATAGGCTATATATAGTTTCTAGAATATATTTTCATACAAGTCGGTGTAGTGGGCAGAGCACGACAATGTTTCTCTACTCTAATATAATTTTGAATGGGTTACAATTCGCGGTATAAGAATCAGACCAAACGCATACCCACAAAAAAAAAATTTTTTTTTTCATGAAACTGTTCAAAATATAGTATTTTATGAATTGCCAAAACGACGTAATGGTATAGTTGATATTTAACAAATTCCAAAACAACTAAAAAGCCTAAGAATCACTTTCAATGGAACCAGAAAAATGTATGGAATTTGGTATGAAACGAGAAAAATTGAGAATTTTTTCCTGACTTTATCTGACTCTTACACAGCGAATTACACTAACATAGTTCTAGAAGCTAACACCCTAAATATCTCAGCTATTGAATGGGTGAAGTCTAAGAGTACTGTTACTGTCATGTCAATATGCTAAAATCACACCCCCTTTAAGTTTGTCCTGTTCGGGTAATGAAGTGAGTTGTAATCTAATAATACGACTGCGTTGCCCGTTCCAGATCAAACTTAGGATCTGTAGTTTTGCAGTTGAAGAAGTTGGGCATCGATGACCTGGTGCATTTCGATTTCATGGATCCACCGGCTCCGGAGACACTCATGCGGGCGCTCGAGCTGCTCAACTATCTGGCTGCGCTGGGTGAGCTTGTGCTGTATATTGTTTTTGAAATTACTTTAGAAGCGTTCATGGATTATTGTAACTAGAGTTGCCACGAATAGTGATTTGGCCGAATACCGAATATTCGGCAACGCTGTTGGCGGAAGCGCCGAATATTCGGCACAAAGTACATGCTAGTTAGTCGAGCGCGTAAAGAATAATATGACCGGTTGGGACCTGTCTCCATCGTGTGCGGGCGGTGTCCGGCCATTAGACTGTTTCAGTTGCGAGTAAATCACGTCACGGCACGCTTTGTCAGATCAATATAAATGAAACATTACGATTTTGTAGAAAACTTTTATCGTCAGTTCTTTTTCAATTGTTGTTCATTAAAAAATGACACCAATTAATAAAAAATCGGCCATATGGGAATATTATGAGATTTGTAATGAAAATAATAAACAAAAATCATTATTCGAGTTTTTTGACGAAACATGATTTGAGACCTGCCCTTCATTTTTCGGTATTGGGCCGAATAGTACCTATTATTTGGCCCAATACCGAATACCAAACAAAGTGGCCGAATAGGCCGACTACCGAATATTCGTGGCATGTCTAATTGTAACGTCACTAAAAAAGGCAAAGACAAAACAATCATAATATACCATTTGTCTATTCTTTTTGTGGTTTTTCTTAAGCTTTCGTAAGGATACTGTTAGTAATAAATAAAAGTTGGAAATACTTAGCCTTACTTACTTCATGAAGAAATGACAATAACAAAACAAAAGACAGAAATGTAATGGAATTTTGACCATTCAATGGATTTATAGATGTATGCAGTGAGGACAGACCTATGCAGGCTCTGCATGGCCTGCCATGAATTAAGTTTTTTTGCTTAAATCTGTGGGCGTCTATCACCCACCTGATGTTAAGTGGCTACCAGAGCCCTCAGCCATCAATAACGTAAATTTCGCCATCTACATTGAGACATGAGTTCTGAGTATACGTTTTACAGTACAATGGCTGCCTTCGAACCGGAACACATTACTGCTTCACGGCAGAAATAGTCATGGTCGTGGTATCTACTCGCGTGAGCTCACAAGACGACCTAACACCAGTCGAGACAGATGGGTTATTATTCATGATGTTCATTTGTCATTTGATTCTCCACAGATGATGACGGTAACCTCACTGACCTGGGTGCTGTGATGGCGGAGTTCCCCCTCGACCCACAGCTGGCCAAGATGCTGATAGCCAGCTGCAATCACAACTGTTCCAACGAGATCCTCTCCATCACTGCCATGCTGTCAGGTAGGATGTTCCATATCTGTGCTTACAGATAGCGTGGTCATCGTTCTCGTCGAACCCGTCGCTTGCGACGAAGGGCTCGACGAGTAAATTAACCCACAGACACAGCCCACTGAGTTTCTCGCCGGATCTTCTCAGTGGGTCGCGTTTTCAATCCGGTGGTAGATTCTGCGAAGCACGGCTCTTGCTAGGGTTCGTGTTAGCAACGACGTCAGGTTTGAGCCCCGTGAGCTCACCTACTAGTTAAGGTTACACTGAAATAGCCTCTCAAGGGTCTCAGCTTAGGTAGGAAAAAAAACCCAGATAGTATTTGACTTGCTTTAAGTGATTTCTTGTTGGGTATACGATACTGTCTGTTTATTTAAAGAAAAAATCACAAGCCACACTTCACTAGTTTGTTTTAATAGAAATTAATTTTAATAAATTGTCCAACTCCTGAACTGGGGGTAGCCTCAATATCTACAGACTTTTAACTTGGAGAATATACTGGGCAACTAGGTCAAAATGCTGAAACTACAATATATCGAATAAGGATGATGCGATTACAATTGCAAATAAGACAAGCATCATGTAGCTGAATGCACCATAAGCTCATAGAAATAATTTGTTTGATACGATATTGTATAAGTAATGGTTACATGGCTCATCGATGGAGCATGAGACAAAAAATTGTTGAAGAGTGCGGAGTTGAGTGACCCCTCCCAGCACTGACGCTTCCTCACCACATTTGTCATAAAACTAGGGGCCTGTTTCAAACCCAATGAAGGAAGTTTTAACGATGACATTTGTTCTATGCATCAATGGGAGTCACAAGCTATTGTTTTTGTTAAACGAAGAACGCTTATGACGTCACCGTCATGCGAAAGAGACAGCGAGACTACCCGTAGACTGGCTCCACATTAGCAAAGGAAACATCCCCACTGCTCTGTGCTGCTGTTCATACTACCTTCATAGCTTCATATTGTTACGCGCTGGGGTTCAGGATAAATAAAATTCCACCAATGTACACCTAAAAACTGTATTCAACACTTAGAACACTTAAAACACTCAACAAACACTTTAAAACTCGCTTCGAGTAATTCCGATTACTGACTGACTGCGTGCCATCTCTACAACGCTTTTATAGCCGATACCAAATCCCTAGAATTATCGAGAATATTCCACACATCTCTAGTATTGTGTGTACTATCTGACAATAGATGGCGTTGTACTTCTCGAGCGTTCTAGGTGCTACTAGATCCTTCAAATATTCGTTCGACTATTCGGCGATAGATGGCGTTACTCTTACGGGCGTAACAATATTATATTAATAATTTTCAGTGCCGCAGTGCTTCGTGAGACCAAACGAGGCGCGGAAGGCTGCCGACGAGGCTAAAATGCGTTTTGCCCACATCGACGGTGACCATCTTACGCTACTGAACGTATACCACGCCTTCAAACAGAGTGAGTATAGCTTTTTTTGTTGCTTAGATGGGTGGACGAGCTCACAGCCCACCTGGTTTTAAGTGGTTACTGGAGCCCATAGACATTTACAACGTAAATGCGTCACCCACATCGAGATCGGACCTCTTGTGAGTCCGCACGGGTAGGTACCACCACCCTGCCTATTTCCGCGGTGAAGCAGTAATGCGTTTCGGTTTGAAGGGTGGAGCAGCCGTTGTAACTATACTTGAGACCTTAGAACTTATATCTCCAGGTGGGTGGCGCATTTAGGTTGTAGATGTCTATGGGCTCCGGTAACCACATAACACCAGATGGGCTGTGAGCTCGTCCACCCATATTTTTATTTATTTTTTATTCCCCTATATTATCTACAATCAGTATCCTGTACTTTTATTAGATTTATTACTTTTATTAGCGAGCCATCTACTCTAAATTCAAAGATTTATCATTGAACTATATGACATCTTTTCTCTTGAGCTGTTTACCGTAACTTCGTTTCTTCAAGGCGCTACTCCATAATTCGAGTCCATACAGCCAAACTGGCTTAAGGATAACTTTGTAGATTAAAAGTTTGTTGTCAACACTTAGCTTGCTGTTACGTCCGAACAGCCAATGGAGATTTTTGTATCGGATGTTTAGTTCCTGTCTTTTAGTTTGGATGTGGTGTTTCCATGTTAGGCGGAGGTCCAAGTGCATTCCCAGGTATCTTACTTTGTCTTGATGAGGCAATATACCGTTATTGACATGGACAGGTGGACAATCACCTTTTCACAATATGAATGTAACATGGACCAAGTTGTTTGCACTGGCTCTTATTCATCCACCCATATAAGCATTAAAAATAAAATAAAAAAATAACCACTTAGCTACTGGTGGCTTTTCGTTTTTCCAAATAATGCAATTATTTTCTGTATACAAAAATTTATAGAATATTATATTTCATTTTCAGACATGGAGGATCCCCACTGGTGCTATGATAACTTCATTAATTACAGATCGCTAAAGTCGGGCGACAACGTCAGACAGCAACTTAGCAGGATTATGGACAGGTTTGTTTGTGAATAGAGCAAGGGGACTTGATCAGAGTTCAAAATTACATATGATGTGTAGTGGGTAGCCATCATACAACACAAGATAGTCGAAAGACGCCTAAATCTCGCTTACGACATTTTCAAGATAAGCTCGCATATATACAAGTTCCGAACAACAACATTCAGACCGTCGGTCTACCGAGCAATGTTACCCGCTCGGTGAAAGATCTTCCCTTTGTCGTTTAAGCCACTACAGATGTGTCTGAGGAATGTTCTCTGATACCTTAATGATGAAGTCTGATGAATGATGATGAAATTTAAAAGCTCTATAACTTAGTCATTTTTAACAAAATAATGAAACAAAATTTCTATGAAATTGTGATAAAATTCTTCTGATCGAGTAGACAGGTAGAATTTATGTTTGCAAAAACAAACCACGTGAAGCATTTGTCGCTTGCAATTGTTGCAATTCTTATTATATCCTTGTTTTATTTACAGATTTAATTTGAAAAGAACAAGCACAGAATTCACAAGCAAAGATTATTACATCAACATACGGAAGGCACTTGTAAATGGATTTTTCATGCAGGTATTGTCAGTTGAGGCATTTGGTATAAGTAACATACACATAGTGACTTGCAAGCTCACACACCCCACCCTGTGAGATGTGGTGATGGTGGTGATTAGTGGTCGTGGTCATTTACGACCGGACTGTGACATGATAGTATCAAGTTATTATTTTCTACTGAACTGTAGAGTTGACCTCTGAAATTTGAAAATGCACCATGGATTAACAGTGGTTAAAACCATTGTTTGGTACTATGGGTGCTTCAGAAAGAGCTGGTGTAACAGTACAATGGAGAACACTAAAACAATTGCTCTGAGCACTTTCCTGTTGAACCTCATACACATGTGTGTATGAGAATTAGATGATTTCATCTAATTCTCAATACTTGTATATACTAATGATAATAATCTATGTTAGTATTTGCTATCGCCCTATTGCTGATTAGCCACTTGGTGAATAACAAAAAAAAATGTTATTTTTTGAATAGAAAAATATTTACTAACAGTACTTACTTAACACATTTAAAATAATATTTGAATTTTTTTTCTAATCTTCCTTATACACATAACATCATGATGATCGAGATAATTCAGTCATTTGGTTGTGCTTATTAGTTAATGAAGCTGGTTTGTATCAATAGCAGTTGTATGTCGGGTGTTCCAGGTGGCGCACCTCGAGAGGACGGGCAGCTACCTGACGGTGAAGGACAACCAGGTGGTACAGCTGCACCCTTCCACGTGCCTGGACCACAAGCCCGACTGGGTCATATACAACGAGTTCGTGCTCACCACCAAGAACTACATTAGGACTGTCACTGATATCAAGCGTGAGTTGTTACATTATTCAAACTCAATGTTTTTACTACAACTAGTGGTTTCCCAGTAGTAGAGATTCGACTATAACACGGGTCATGGTGTTCAAAAACATGGTAGTGTGTGTAATGTTTTTTTTATTGATTTAATGTATGTATTATTTACGCATAATTTAAAAAAAAATATTAACATTCTGCACTCCTTCTCGGTATTCTCTATAAGTGTGGAAAATTTCATACTGCTTCTGTCTGCGCAATTTTCGTGAAAAGGGATACAAAGTTTTTGCGTCACGTATCAATATATAGATTATGTTAACAGCGGAATGGCTGCTGAAGATCGCTCCCCAGTACTACGAGCTGGGCAACTTCCCGCAGTGCGAGGCGCGGAGACAGCTGGAGCTGCTGCAGGCCAGACTCGACTCCAAGCACTACCAGGAGGGCTTCTAGAATAAAGTACACATCATAGTATCCGTTGAGTGTGTTTTTATTTCGTAACTATAGTAGAATTATTTTGTCGGTGCAGTTTGGGTCATAAAACATAGCCCGGCTAGGGCGGAGAGCGTGTTTCGCGGGCGCAACGCCATTATCGATAAAAACAAATGAGTCATCGAAGGCAGGTACACGGCGGCGGGGTGGTATACGAAGGGTGGTGAGACATGTTACGTTATGAGTCATTTGTTGTACTTACCTGCAAGTTCTCTTCGACATAATGTATAGTAACATTATGTCGAAGAGAGAAATGTGTTTTTATGCATTCACTCTTTGAATTTCTTTAGTGACACAATGGCTACTCCTTTGTTTTGTATCAAAACTGTAGAATTTATTCAAAATAATATTTGCACGTGTTGTTATCAACAATGTATTAAAATTTTTCACTGAAATAAAAATAGATCCCGAAAAGTTACAAAGTGTTAATTTTTGCCGTTCTCGTTAACTGCTGCGGCGATATGTGGTGTGTTTGATTAGTGATTTTTTCTTTAATTTTTATCACTAACCCACAAAATGGCAAAACTAAAAACACTATCGATAACAATAATGCACATCACTATGCCCGTCCGTAAGGCTCGTGAGTGGAAGAGAGAGCGAAACACTCGCTTCACCGCTCCGACTACTTATGACCCAAACTGCACGGACAAAATAATTCTAGTATAGTAGGGAAGCGGGCCGTGACGCGCACGCCATCTATCCTACGTTGACTGTGTAAATACCACACGACCTTCTAACGGAAGTATAGAATAAGAATATAGTACACATGTGCAGTAAAAGCTCTTTATCCGCGGAATATATGTCTCGTAATACGCCGCGATTATCGAATGGTAATGATATTATGATAATGTATATGTATATAGTCATCATACAACACAAGATATTTGACAAAGACCTGATTCTCGCTTACAACATTTTCAAGATAAGCCTGCAATAACAATATCACCAGCTCGGTGGAAGATGTTCCTTTCATCGTTAAACATTCCATAGATATTCGGTTGGATACATACATATTGGATTCCTTTTTATCAATGTGTACGTACCGATGTACCAATTAGATTGGCGAGTAAATAATTAGCCGCGTATATAGGAATTGGGTTGCTTTTGTTTTAATTGGGGAATAGTGAAAAGGTGAATGAAGGAACTGCGAATAAGGGGCTTTTACTGTAATTTAACAACTAAAAAAACACCACAAGAGCAAGCCGACATCAAAATTAAAATATTTTTCATTCAGGAGCTTTTGGAACCCATCGTTAAGGTAAAAGTTAATGACAAAGAGACTACAATTGTAAAAAATAAAGAAACAAAAAACAGTTCAACATTTTATTTACCTACAACTGAACAACTACATGCGATATTACAAAACACACACTTGGAATATGTAATATAATATTATATATTTACAACCAAACACCGACGCTCAGTGATGCTCAGTGACGTTCCTCACCATTAAGGACAAAGTGGAACACAATGTTTTCAACTTTCCAAATTCACAATTACTTCTAAACTAGAATCTATATAAAAAAATATAGTTAAAATATCGCGACCGCACCGGAAAGTCAAAAAAAATCTACATACGTTCGTATTAGTGATCTTTGCAAAAAGAAAACAATGTTAAATTACCAAAAATTAACGAAATGCAATAACAGATTGTGACCGTTTATTTTTTTTGTAAATTATTTTGGTGGCCAAAAATTTTCAAAGTACCCACATTCCCTTGTCAAGGTTCACAGAAAAACCAATTGTAAATTAACAAGTTTATTACTAGATATGACGTAACACGCGCACGCTCAACTCAGCTGTTACCAAACACGTGTCGGATAAAATTATGTTTAAATCATAATATTACAAAAACTAGACTACTCTAGTAAGGTTATTGACCCCGAATTATGCACGTCATACATTGCACGCTACCAACCGGAACGATCCTTGGATCAGCATATGAAGATTGCTTTAGGAAGCAACTTTTATACCTTTTTATTAATAATTAAAACCATAGCTGTCCGTGGATACTGTATAAAGTATTGTAACAATAAAACGAAACAAATCAGTGAAGTTGTTTTTAATTATATCTGCGACACGCCAACGCTTCAACAACTATCAGACCGGTCCAGACAGAAGAATGGTGATGGTTTGGATTAAATTGAGAATTTCATTTGTTTTTTTTTGTTTTTACATTTATTTCGCCACCCCAACCAAAGCTGGTCTGACGCATCTCTCGTGCAGTTTGTAGCCGACCTTGCTGACGGCCACCACTGTGCCTGACTCGGCGCCCTCCACTTCCTGCAACCATAACCGTTCACAAAATTAGATATATCAAATATAATTAGAGCAATAAAAAAAACCGACTGCCCCACTTTTAGGTTTCCACCAGTCGTTGGTAACCAGGCTTTCAATCCTTGGAATGGCTGATATCCACAAGCCAAAGTGACCTAACATCATGCGGGCTGTCGTTACCTCTATTAATTCGGAATAATGTTTATCAGTGTGGTTAGTGCGAGTTTTTTAACGTTCTCGATAGCGTAAAAGTTAACTCAAATTTGTATGCAGTTGGAACAGCGCCCCTAGCGGCAAGCATTATCATCATCATCATTCTCCTGCCCTTCTCCCAGTCACCTGGGGTTGGCGCAACATGTTTTCTCCTTCCATATACCATTCCTTCGCTCACTCCCCACTCTTACACATATCATCTTCACGCAGCCATTTCTTCTTAAGTTTACCTCTTCCTCTAACCTCGGCAAACGTTATAACTCCATAAAAATTTGAGTTAACTTTTACGCTATCGAGAATGTTAATAAAACTCGCACAAAGCTCACTGTAACATAAGGATACAAATAGCGTTCGAGAAAACGCATTTTATTAGCGCTCTTTATATTACACGCAATGTATGAGCAAAGGTTCGATGACCCCGAACGCTCCCTTGCGCGAGTCCACAGATCTGTCCGTCAGTGTCGAGTGGTCGTTGGACCACCCTGTAAGAAATACGGCGGAGCATCAAACGAAGTAGCGGGGGTACTGACCTGCTGGAACAATGCTTCATGTAGATTCGGGTCGAATTTCTCTCGGAGGGGAGACACCGGGACCAGGCCGTGCCGCGCGAACACCTGCCGACAACAGACGCTTAACATAAGTAAGGTCATCTTGCAAATGTCGATGGTGCGATTCAGGATATTTCATTATTTCTATGCTATGACTCGTAGTACTACCGGAGCATATAGGAATATTATGTGTTACAAAACTACCCGTAAAGCCGAAAGGAGGTTAAATGAGGCCTTATAAGCAGTCCATTCACAATATTTAAGAACCGTAGTAACGCTGTCTAAGCTTATGCCAAAAAAAAAAATTTGTTTTCATTGGTGTGCAAACCCTATTTCAGTAAAATTACAGAGTAAACTACGTAGATGTACCTACATTTTTACCTAATTCGCGGAACGACAAAAATTTTAAAAGATTTGTAATGACAACATATTTTTTGACGTGACAACGTCTTATAATTCGATGGAGCCGGCTGCACGCACAAAAAACATGACTCATTGAGGCGTTCCATTTAAGGCTTGAAGTGCAAGCGAGAGCGCGCAACGAGCGACAAAGAGGCACAATCGGCCTCCGCGTTCGGCAGCGTTCGACATCTCTCTCTCCTACTTGAGTGAGCGATGCATCTGCGTGGACAGCTGCTATACAATAATACATTTACATGTTTTCGTCAAGTATGAAGTTCAGTGAAAAGTGAATATGTGTCAATTGTTTATAGCAACGATAATTGGGATAATTGAAAAATGAAACCATTCCATCAGTATTTTCTTATGACGTTGTCACGTTCAACTATCGTCAGTAAACCGATTTTACAGACAACCGATTTTTTTTCAACTTGACATTTTTTGAAACCGGTGTTTTAGTATAATGACATCCTTGTATTGAGGTAGCAAACATTTATGAATGAAAAATAAAAAAAACTTAAAGTAGACAATTGATAGGTAAAATAAGTAGGTACTTATATAGGCCTTTCTATTAAATAATCTGGTTACCTGACATAACAGTTTAATAGGGTTGACAACATTTTTGGGCTTTGATAATTTATTATATTTTTTACAGGGTATTTTGTAACATGTTATTTAAGCAAGCTTATCTTGAAAATGTAAACGAGATTTAGGCATCTATCAAATATCTTGTGTTGTATGATGGATGATTTTACTGGTGGTAGGACCTCTTGTGAGTCCGCACGGGTAGGTACCACCACCCTGCATATTTCTGCCGTGAAGCAGTAATGCGTTTCGGTTTGAAGGGCGGGACAGCCGTTGTAACTATACTGAGACCTTAGAACTTATATCTCAAGGTGGGTGGCGCATTTACGTGGTAGATGTCTATGGGCACCAGTAACCACTTAACACCAGGTGGGCTGTGAGCTCGTCTACCCATCTAAGCAATAAAAAATAAATTTAAAAAAACCGCCACAATAATAGCCAATGTGAGCCTATACCGTGCAATCTTAGCTACACTCCTGTCACATCACAACTCTCCTAGTCCATAATCAGGCTGACCTGTCCTAGTTGAGCCCTCGTGAGTCGCACACCGTCGTGCAGGGCTCGTAGGGCGCCGCCCTCGGCCTCCGCCCCCGCTCCCTCTGGTATGCTCTCTGCTGCAGCCGTCAATGTGTCTGCTACCTGTGATAATGCGATAAAATAAAACATTTGTACACATATATTATATGTTTTTTTTTCCTACCTAAGCTGGTAGCCTAGAGAGGCTATTCCAGCAAAACCTTAACTAGTAGGTGAGCTCACGGGGCTCAAACCTGACGACGATGCTAACACGAACCCTAGCAAGAGTCGTGCTTCGCAGAATCTACCACCGGATCGGAAACGCGACCCACTGAGAAGATCCGGCGAGAAACTCAGTGGGCTGTGTCTGAGAGTTAATTTACTCGTCGAGCCCTTCGTCGCAAGCTACGGGTTCGACGAGAACGGTGACTGGTGCTTGAAGTACCTAGAAGCACCGATGGTGGATCGGGAGGATCGGTGGTAGATTCTGTGAAGCACTGCTCTTGCTAGGGCTTGTGTTAGCAAATGCTCTCAGGTTGAGCTCGTGAGCTCACCGACACATTAGGGTGCAGCTGAAATAGCCTCTTAAGGCTATCAGCAAATAGTAGGTTAGGGAAAAAAATGTTTTTAACCTATTGCGTAGCTTTTATCGCGGGCTTTGAGCGCGGCAACGGAATCAAGAAATTCCGTAACGAAAATAAAACCTAACACCCCCACTCCGCCTATCATGTAGCTCGCGGTCAACACATTCACACGTTGCGCTTGTGTAGTGTTTGTGAATAAGCGCGCGGCGTGACTTCGCACTGCATGCGCATCATGAAAAGTCTTCCCATCTCTCTCTCGTGCGGTCTAGCTTATGAGTGTGAAGAGGACAGTTAAAGTTTTGCTTGTTTATAAATATAGCGTGGTCTTATTTTATTATTCTTGTTTTAATATTAAATTATTATTGTCTAATTACAATTGCATGAGTTGACAAAAAATGCTATGCAATAGCTTTACTGCGGCAGTCCCCGAGTGCTACATGTGTTTTTTTTTCAAAGTTTCAGTTTCCCAGTACAATGTCTGGGCCATTATGTAATACAAGTGACTTTGACCTGATGTCTCAAGATAAGGATCTACATCGGGTGGACCATGAACTGTTTCACCGATCAACAAAAATTTGGTTACACTCTACCTCTAGCAGATCCTTGCAGAAGCTCTGTATGGCAAAGGACTTAGCGTCTTCGACTTGTTTCAACATCCTCTTCCGTACATTCTCGCCGTCCGCTAACGCTCTCTTGTATTTGTCCTGCGAGATTGTGGTTTTTTTAGTACATTGGTTTAATTCAAAATTTTTAGTCAAAGGTTTCAAAATGCTTTTAGATGTTATTTGAATATTTAAAATTGAATATAAACATATTGTGTGCAGGAACCTGTCCTTTAAGAGAAGATATCCTGCAATAGTGGCATGTAGTATCAGTGAATGGTTTCCTGAAGCTTTAGATATTCCAAAATTCCAAAGTAAATATCACATTGAGTATTTAATTCAAAGCCTCTAGTGTATTGTGTGCGTGCGTGTGTGTGTGTGCATGCATGTGGGTGGGTGTGTGTGCGTGCATGTGGGTGTGAGTGCGTGTGTGTGTGTGCATGCATGTGGGTGGGTGTGTGTGCGTGCATGTGGGTGTGAGTGTGTGTGCGTGTGTGTGTGTGTGTGTGTGTACCGTGTGTACCGATTCACTTGTTCTTGCTGTTATTCTACTGCGGAGTTAATGCAGTATAGCTTCTATCATACATCATCTCTGCACTTACACATCTCGTATATTCTCTTTCACAGTAATTTTTTTTTTTATTATTGTTGCTTAGATGTGTGGAGGAGCTCACAGCCCACCTGGTATCAAGTGGTTACTGGAGCCCATAGACATCAATTACGTAAATGCGCCACACAGTTGAGATATAGTTCTAAGGTCTCAGTATTGTCACAACGGCTACCCCACCCTTCAAACCGAAACGCATTACTGCTTCACGGCAGAAATAGGCGGGGCGGTGGTACCTACCTGTGCAGACTCACAAGAGGTCCTACCACCAGTAAAAAAATTAAATTTCATCTTTGCCAGCAAAACACTTATTTTTTACGATTTCTTTCTACCTTTTCTACACAACACCCCTTGACCTGCTCTTTAATAATGAAAAAGATGTAAGTAAGTAAGAGTTAGCTCAATACTTACATTAATGTCATTGAATTGTTCTTTAATAGAATTAACTTCATTAGTCAAACTTTCAATTTGTTTATGACATTCCTCTATGGTGGCCGGGAGCTTGTCATTTGACTCCGACTCGGCTGGCTTCTCTGCACTGAGCGCACGAACGGATGGTCTAATGGAAAATAAAAATATTCCATAACATCTAGCCTAATACTACTCATTTACTTAGAAGATTTTAGAATTGTAACTTTAATAGAAGTTAGTTGACGGAAATAAGACAGCACAGCAGTACTTGGAATTTAAGCCAGATAACTGTACCCGTGTAGACTCACAAGAGGTCCTACCACCAGTAACCAGTACCCACGAGTTGCACAAGTATTTTATAGTTACAGTAGTTGTTCTAAAATATAATTGTGATTTCAGCCTTTTGTCTCAAATTCATTCACAATTCACAAGACATTCACCTTAAGGTGTGTATAGGATCCAGCAGCCACTTAACACCAAGTGGGGAATGACCTTGTTGATTGTGCAATATAAACATGCTCAATTTATCATCCACTAGTGATTTTCAAATTGGGACAGTTCCCTTGCCTCTCAGTCATATTTCTTCACATCTTTTCAACAATTAAAATTTATTAAGATAAGATCAAATCTTGGTCTTATATGTAGTTTAATATATTATGGAGAATGTTACAGAACAAATAGAGGGTGACTTAAACGAATTCTAATGGGTATTTAGTAAATCCTTTTTAATGTTGTCAGTAATTTCCGCTGGTCATAAAGGTAATCTATGTCTTAACGTGATTTATATCTGATTGCTTTGCAGAATATAATTGATTTTATAAAATTTTATTAATGTATATAGCATGTATTAATTTATTTATAATTTAACACTGGAGATAGTGTTTATCAAAGATGTTTTAAGTTTGAAAATTACGAGAATTATCTATTTTAGGTTAGAATATTGTTGATTATTGCGCAATTATTACCTGAAAGTTTTGATCGTTAGATTTGGTCTCAGCGTGGTATCCGCCAAGTATTTTGCTATTCTCCCAAATGTATAAGCTTTTAGAGCCATTATTCCCTATATTTTATTCACCAAATTTGAAATAAACTCAACATTTAAAGAGGTTATGTCAGACTATGTCAAAATTGTCAAATATTGTGTTTTGACAGTTCACTAGGTTTCCTACTTCAGTGATTCACTCACTGTACATTATCAATCTGTAAAATTTTTATTTTTACTCTATGTGTTTTTACCTACGTTTTGACATAAATTTATCGAATAAAATCAGGCTCGCAAAAATTATATTTCGTACCTAATTATTGATGATATAGACAAATACCTACAAATTTTTGCCACGAAGCAGTAAGGCGTTCTTATAGTTTCAATATTGTGATGCCTATTGCTAGCCTGTCAACCCAGAGCATAAGCATTAGTCGTTCAACTATCTATGTAATAAAAAAATCCACTAAAAGATGATTATCAATCAGACAATCAAATCATTTGTTCTAAAAACTATATTCGAAAGTATAAAATTGAGATTGATACATTGATTTATTTAATATTATTACTTAGATGATTATCAATCAGACAATCAAATCATTTGTTCTAAAAACTATATTCGAAAGTATAAAATTGAGATTGATACATTGATTTATTTAATATTATTACTTAATTGCTTTTAAATTATGATTTTATTACTTTTACCCACCGATAAGCCGCCTACGAAAACTACAAAGTTTTCGAAACTTCGAAAATAATAAAATTCAAGTAATCATTTTAAAATGAAAGTAAACAGTATTATTTTATTTAGTCCACATGTGAAAACGGTGATAGGCTAATGCTAATTAAGTATAAAAGATTAATTTTCGAAATTTTCATTCTGCAATACGACTAATTCGAAAGAAATGAAACATTCTTGTCACGCATTTATGTTGTGTGCCTGCTTACTATATTTTAATGATGTTTATATAATAACCACAACAGAATATAGCTAACACACAAAATGTCAAAATAAGATTTTTTACAATTTTCCAATTCTTCTACAAACAAAATATTCCATCATCGACTAATGTAACGTGAAAGAATCATTGTTTACGTCAACAGACTATATTTGAAGATTGCCAAAATTACGTAATTTCGACCAAAACACTCTATCCGCAATCTTTCCGGAACGTGATAAATGACGTAAACTGGTTAACATTTGCAATGAACTTGAAATGAAATGGAACGTCTTAAAATCACACATAAAATAATGACCAGTTATTTCTTGAAGGTTGGCGGGTGTGCTTGTGATTTTTGCTAAAATGGCTTCTGTTGCTTTCTTTGATTTTGATCGTACAATAGTTGATGATGATTCTGATGCCACGATAATTAATAAATTAAGAGAGAAAAAGCCCCCGCCTGACTGGGAGAGCAGTAACCACGACTGGACTCCGTACATGAGTGATGTGAGTGTTGAGGATTTTATTTTTCTGATAAAACCTTTTTTTATTAATCTCATTTATAATTTCCAATTGGATCCGAACTATGTACATACCTATTTAATTATAGGGTTTTTTAAGATTAAACACTTACAATCAGATTGTATATATATTTTTTTTTTTTTTTAAAAAACAAGGACTTAGTTTTTTTTTTAAAAAAAAACTAGTCCTTGTTTTTTTGTACAAATAAATATATTTGGAAATTCTTAAAAATAATTGAACGTGTCTAAAAATAAATGGTACTAAATTATGTACGTATTAAAAGGAAAATTTGTTAGGAATAAATTTACATGAAACATACGGAAATAATGTTTGAAAATAAATCATAAAATATTATGATAGGAAATAGGTAAATATGTATTATATGAAGATATTTTCATGAAGGTTTTTTATTGGCAATTTGGATAGCTCAGTCCCAGCTAGTTGGTGATACCCATTCGCGCAACACAAATTCACTGAATCTCAAAGCAACCCATGCGTGGTTGATGAATACAGTATAAAGCTCCTTATTCGCGGTTCCTTCATTCTTGTTTTTATTATTCGCGGACTTAAAAAATCCGACCCAATTCCTTTGTTCGCGGCTAATTGCGGATCTAATTGGTACATAGACATTTGATAAAAAGGATTCGAATTTAAAGGTATCCAATCGAATATCCTTAGTAAACGCGTCGTCAAATAGACTAATAAAAAAGTAAAATAGACCTTATTACAACCACCCCTAAAGTGTGTTTTTTATTTTGTCACCTACGTAAGGTATCACCTATAATCCCTATATAATTTGCGTAAAATTTACTGGTTGTACGAGGTTTTGTGAGTCCGCACTGGTAGGTACCACCGCCCTGCCTATTTCTGCCGTGAAGGAGTAATGCGCTTCGGTTTGAAGGGCGGGGCAGCCGTTCTAACTATATTGATATCTCAGAACTCATATCTCAAGGTGTGTGGCTGCATTTACGTTGTAGATGTCTATTGGCTCCGGTGACCACTTAATATCAGGTGGGCAGTGAGCTCGTCCACCCAGCCCAGCACTAAAAAAAAAAAACCATTTCACATTCATGTGTTTCTATATACGCGGCATATTTACAGACATATACCGCGCGTATAAAGCGCTTACTGTACTCGTTAAAATCATGAAACTGCGTGTATCAGACGCGCTGAGGACGAGGAAGAGGAAAACGAGAGCTTACTTTGGCACCAGATCAAACAGCCACAAAACTTTCGCCCACTGACTAATTAATTCTGTGGAAGTTTATTGCTAACCACTATAATAATTGTAAATAGATATGCTTTAACAAAAACCGACTTCGAATAGAAAAAAAAATGATATTCCAAAACAAATTAATATACACTAAAAACAATAATAATCGAAATCGGTTGGCGTGATATCGAGTTATTGAGTTATTCATCTATTTGTCGCGCACGTACTTAATGCAAATTGAAGACTTATATGGTTTTCTCATGGATACCATTATCAGAACTGGACTCGAAATGACCTTGATCTTCGATGTGGTAACGCGATCTATTTTCTGCCATCTCTTTTTTAGTTCTTAATCCAAAGGAATCAAGATAAAACGAATGCTTATTTTTTAAAAACGCCCCCTGACCCTCTCCCTAATAATACCGGATAAATATTTCTGCCGAGAAAAATAATACGTCTCGTTTTGATGGGTCGATCAATCGTGATTAGATACGATTGACAGTTGACACATTGTGATCCGGCAGTAGATTCATACGCTGAAGCCGAAGCAGTTGCCCTTGAATTGTTAGGTCTCTTGGAGGCGCTCAGGCAGCTGTTAGCAAATCCCACCCCTTCTGGCTGAGCCTTTGCTCGCTCACCTGTATTGGTGAAACTGGATAGGCTTCCGGGCCACCAGTAATCCAATAGTAACCACTTCGATAAAGCGGCACGACACGAGAACCCTCTCATCGTGGTCGCCGGTAACTACATAGCCGATTCTGCGGACCAAATGGTAAACAGTCGACGTCGTCCAAAACACGTCATCTCGGATCCTTACGATCCACTAACGGTGCTTTTAGGTACCTCAAGCACCGGTCACCGTTCTCGTCGAACCCGTCGCTTGCGACGAAGGGCTCGACGAGTAAATTAACTCTCAGACACAGCCCACTGAGTTTCTCGCCGGATCTTCTCAGTGGGTCGCGTTTCCGATCCGGTGGTAGATTCTGCGAAGCACGGCTCTTGCTAGGGTTCGTGTTAGCAACGTCGTCAGGTTTGAGCCCCGTGAGCTCACCTACTAACCCAGTGACGCTGACATGCTCTCTCTAGATCACCAGCTTAGGTAGGAAAAAAAACAATAGTATCAAAACAAGTAATCAAACAGTAGTAAAAAAATCCCGCATTCCCTGTGTCATGTCAATGTACTTTCGTGATCACTAATACCTTAAAGGTAGGTCGTGAGTTCGTCCATTATTGAATATCGAAGTCACCATAAACCCTTCATAAGTTCTTTCGTACATGTGCAAAAGAATTAGGTCAGGCATTTGTCGAACCGTAGACAAAGGAACAATGAATGATCCATCACGAGGCCTCTTACGAAAATAAACAAATACGATGACGTCATTAATGAGCTCATCAGGGGACTGGTTAATACAGCTCGTGAAACAAAGTGATGATACAGCACAAGGTAGTTAGGGAGACCGAATTGGCGGACCATACTGCAATGTGGAAGTTGACAAAACTAAGGCGCTTTTCTAGCTAAGCGTCCGATGTCTATAGGGGTCAGGAGTCAGGTAGTGGCGGGTCGCCCCTAGTTCTCACCCTGCACGGTTTTCCGACAAGGTATACGAACAATAGCAATGGTTAGTAAGCCGCCAAACGTTGAAGACCGCCGCCAAGATGCAGACTTTAGTCTGCGTGAGCCACGAATATTCCTTCAATATACGTATTGTATTTTGTACTAAGCCAGCGAGTACCTCGGCGAGCATGTTTTCTTTAAGCATGAGAACACCTAGTAGCCTACGTGGTTATTCCAGCTACGCCCAGACGGGGAGGTGAGCTCACAGGCTCAACCTGAGGGAATTTGCTAACACTAGCCCTAGCAAGAGTAATGCTTCGCAGAATCTACCGCCGGATCGGAATCGCGACCCACTGAGAAGATCCGGTGAGGAACTCAGTGGACAGTGTCTATGGGTTAGTTCGCTCGTCGAACTATTCGTCGTGATCGACGAGTTCGACGAGGACGGTGACCAGTGCTCTAACCAAGTACTCCAATCAACTAAGGGGACCAGGGCTCTAAAAGCACCGTGAGTGAATCCGGGGGACAAGATATGTTTAGGGCGACGGCGGCTTGGCGTTGCCCCGTTGCGGTCGGATAAGACACGGGGCGTCTTATCCTTTAGACGATATTGATTACTCCCGGGTCGGATAGAGCAATGTGGATCATAATAACTGACTACCCCTTGTTAGCAATAATAAGAAAAACCTATCGGTTTTGATAAACAAACATTTTTCAAGCACACTTCTAGCGTATATCTCAAGGTGGATATTGGCAGCGTTATGACGCGTCCAAGGACTGATCTAATAGCGAATTGACAGTTCTGGTTGCTCTGTTAAAGAACTTCTTACAATTCTTAAGGTATTTGAGCACGCATACTCAGCCGGTCTAAGCGAAGAGGACATCCTGTCGTGCATAGCGTCAATGAAACCGAACCTCGGGGTGCAGCAGTTGATCAGGACGCTGTCCCAACAGGGCTGGGAGATTGTGGTCATCACAGACGCGAATAGTGTCTTCGTCAATCATTGGCTGACGGAGCACGGGTTGTTGGTACGTGAGAGTTTATTATTAAGTCTTGGGTTTGTGTGATATTAATAACAAACATGTTTGGATCGGATTTCCTTCCCAATTTTACAGGTTAGGTCCGTTTCATTTGGTATCAGCATCAACAGTTCGATGTTTTTAATTGAACTTCAATTAAGTTTCTCTCATACATATACTGGTGGTCGGACCTCTTGTGAGTCCGCACGGGTACCACCACCCTGCCTATTTCTGCCGTGAAGCAGTAATGCCTTTCGGTTTGAAGGGTGGGGCAGCCGTTGTAACTATACTGAGACCTTAGAACTTATATCTCAATGTGGGTGGCGCATTTACGTTGTAGATGTCTATAGGCTTCGGTAACCACTTTACACCAGGTGGCCTGTGAGCTTAAGAGAGCTTGGCTGGGAGGTGTTAATGCATCCGCCGTATAGTCCTGACCTTGCAGGACCTTGCGCCTTCAGATTTCCACCTGTTTCGGTCTCTTCCGAATTCCTTAGGCAGTGTCAGGTTAACATCACGACAGGACTGCTAAAACCAATTGTCGCGGTATTTTGATCAGAAGCCCCAAAATTTTAATAGCAATGGGATCGTGTCCCTACCTACAAGATGGCAAAAAATTCTCGAACAAAATGGTACCTACATACCTTAGTTAAATGGAAATAAAGTATATTAAAAAATGTAGTGAATTTTCTTAAAAAATGCGAACAAACTTTTTCGCCAACCTATTATAAAGTAAAAAGTTGTTTACACTACGAACAGACTACAATTTTATTTATTTATACGTATTGCTAATAAGAGCCCAGGAGCTCATGGATAAAGTGGATGCCATTTACGAGGACGGAGGCTCAATCGTATTGCGTAACGGCTATCCCTACCCTAAAAACAGGGTCGCATGATTCGCGCGTCTGCCCTGCCGCAGTTATAGCTCTGAACAACCTTGGAGCAGTTAACACCGACGATCTAATACTGTTTCCTGTTTCATTCGAAAAATAACCACACTTTAACAAAAGCGCTAATCACGAGCCGAACAATTAGCATTGTTAGCACGCGTCTATTTGCAACAAGGACAATTGTGTGACAAAATTCTGTCCTTAAGTCCGGCGTCACATGTGCCGGGGTTGGAATCTCGCAGACGCACATTGTTCTCACGAAATATGTGATCACGAATGACCTCCACGCTTATGGTATACCTAGAGTATTAAAATACAATATAAACCCGCATTATAATTGGTGTAATTACTGGCGGTGGTCTTGTAAGCTTGCACGGATATGTGACACCGTCTTGCCTTTTTCTACCGTGGAGTAACATTGCGTTCCATTATTATTATTTTGTTATTGCTTATATGGGTGGACGAGTTCACAGCCCACCTGATGTTAAGTGGTCATTGAAGCCTATAGATATTTACAACGGCTGCCCCGCCCTTCAAACCGAAACGCATTACTGCTTCACGGCAGAAATAGGCAGGGTGGTGGTATCTACCCGCGCGGACTCACAAGAGGTCCTACCACCAGTGATTACGCAAATTATAATTTTGCGGGTTTAATTTTTATTACACGACGTTATTCCTTCACCGTGGAAGTCAATCGTGAAGACTTGTTAAGTACGTATTTCATTAATCAAATTCGATCATTAGGAGGTAAACGGAGTCGGCCAGGACCCGCCAATGAAGGTCAAGTTTTCTTCCCCAGCAATATATAACGAATGTCATCACAAATCGTGCGTTCTGGAGGCACAGCCGTCTGTACATCGAGCCCTATATGAAGCAGACGTCCTGCCCCAGGTGCCCTAAGAACCTCTGCAAGAGCGAGGCCCTGAGACGCTGGTGCTCGGAGATGCCGGCCAGGCGTATCGTGTATGTAGGGGACGGGAGAAACGATTACTGCCCCGCCACGTCGCTGCCCCCACACGTGAGTGTCCCGCGGTGGAGTCTCTGGCAAGCCAGGGAGACCACTCGAATAACCTGACGCATTTTTTTTTCCTGCCTAAGCTGATAGCCTTACAGGCTATTTCAGGGTCCCTCAGACACAGCCCACTGAGTTTCTCGCCGGATCTTCTCAGTGGGTCGCGTTTCCGATCCGGTGGTAGATTCTGCGAAGCACTGCTCTTGCTAGGGCCAGTGTTAGCATCACTCCGGTTTGAGCCCCGTGAGCTCACCTACTAGTTAAGGTTACGCTGAAATAGCCTCTCAAGGCTATCGGCTTAGGTAGGAAAAAAAAAACTACACCTTTCTACACTTTATTTCCTTTTTATAAGTTAAAAAAGATGGTTATAGTTTTTCATTCAACTTTAAATCAAATTGTTTTTTTATTATTTTTTTATTGCCTTTGTAGGCAGACGAGCATACGGCCCACCTGATGGTAAGTGGTCACCGTCGCTCATGGACGTCAGCAATGCCAGGAGCAGAGCCAAGCCGCTGCCTACCATTAAGTACTCTCCGCAAGCCTCGTTTGTGGTAAGCGGTTACCGTCTTAACCCATAGACATTATGGTTAGGCACCACATGTCACCAGAGTTACGCATATGACCAATCAGAATTTGTTGGTACACCAGACTAGCAGTTACGGGGTAAATTCAAACAAATAGCCGGTGTCAGAACGTAGGCTATGCAATTGACAATGTTGATGTGGATGACCGACGTTGGCCACCCGTGAGTGTCTGAAGGCAATGAAACATCAATCTTAGCCACTGGTCATTAAGGGCTCTTATCGCGCTGCAGGCGACAGTGTTCCCCCGCCGCGGCTATCCACTGGACGACCTGGTGAAGAAGACGCTCTCGTCTCCCAACCCTCAAGTGAAGGCCAAAGTGATACCCTGGGACAACTGCTACAGGATACTCCAGGAACTCTACCCGGACATCATGGTGGATAATTAGACATTTCACTTTAGATACCAATTTTACTATAGTCAATACTATCTATAGACGACTACGGGAGCGCGCTAATTTGAACTAGTGGTCCCGTAGTAGTCGAAATTCGACCATAATTGTTAATTTCAATTATAATTTTGAACAATATCATGGTTCTATTGTCAAAGACTAATAAACTTCTATAATCACAGATTTCTCCAAGACTATACTATAGACAAATAATATTAAAGACAAACTTAATCTATACTCAATTTGACTATAGACTTTAAACAATAAACAAAAGAGTGTATATGTGTGTGTGTCAAATTTTTATTTAATTATTAATTTTATTTATTTTTTAGGCACACAGTGCACATTACAAGCTAGAAATATACACAATAAATAACAATAAATAAATGGTATTGTCTGTCATGTTTATTTTATTGATTTAGTTAATGTATTATCTATGCAAAATTAAAAAAAAATTAACATTCTGCTTACTTTCCTTATATTCTCTCTATAAGTTTGGGTAATTTCACACTTCTCCGTACGCGCAATTTTCGCGTGCTTAAAATTTTTGCTTCACGTATTAATGTATAGAATTAGAAATCACAACTCAAAATATTAAAAAATGTATATATAATTAGAAGGATACAAAATACAATTTTCAACAATTATTGATTTTGAATACTAATGACCAAATGTGGGTAACTAAGTTGACAGGCGAGTGTACCACGTCCGTCTATCCCTGGTGGTCCCTCTTCAACTCCGACCAGTCTGAAGTCGCTGCTATATTACGTCAGCAGGCCACGCCCTTTTTATTGCTTACGTGGGTGGACGAGCTCACAGCCCACCTGGTATTAAGTGGTTACTGGAGCCCATAGACATCTACAACGTAAATGCGCCACCTACCTTGAGATCTAAGTTCTAAGGTCTCAGTATAGTTACAACGGTTGCCCCGCCCTTCAAACCGAAACGCATTACTGCTTCACGGCAGAAATTGGCAGGGCGGTGGTACCTACCCGCGCGGACTCACAAGAGGTCCCACCACCAGTAAAACGGCTAAACTTTCCTTTTGGGTCCGTCGATTTGGAAGTTCACAATATTAGTTGTAGATAGTACTCATATATAAAAAGCTTTTTGCAAAATTTCAAGTTGCGGAGACACACGGTTTACGAGATATTTTTTTTTAAAGTTTCCGTAAATATTAGAAAAATCGTCAAGGTAGATGTCACATTTGACGTTTCACGTTCCATTCACGGTAAGCGTGTATTTTGTTAAATTTTATGTCATGTTTTTACCGAAATATATTTTATTATTTTGATATATTCACATAGTAAATTTGTTGTAATTAAAGTGCATTGTAAACAGTTACAATGCACTTTAATTACAGTCTTATAATCTTAATTACAGTAAAATTGCTCGTGTTTTGGAAATAAAATTGCAAAAATATTCGAAAAATGTCGAAAACCGAATCAGAGCACCCCACTTTCCACCTGGTCTTGTCTGCCCTACCCCTAGAGTGTATATAAAAACCGGAGGCGCGGAAGGAGAGCAGTCCTCGCCCGCTGTGACGGAGCACGGAAACAGTGCGAAGTACGAGTGACCGTGCTTTGGCACGCAAGGGCGGAAGGGCTGCTCTTCCCGCAGCGCCGGAGATAAGGCGGATTCAAACTTAAGCTCCCTTGAAGCTTAACTAAATAATGCAGTATTAATCTAAAAAATTAACCATGGATATCTTCATAGCCATGAGGATCTGCGGTTTGGTGATGGTGCAGTGGTAAGCCCTTACACCCCTCCCTCCACAACTCAAAAATAATGGACCATAATTGAAATTTTAACCCTATGTTGACTAAATAGTGCTATTCTAACCTCAAAACATTAACCGTGGATATCTTCGTAACCATGGAGTTCCGCGGAGTGGGGATGGTGCAGGGGATTAGCCCTTACTCCCCTCCCTCCCGACTCAAAAATTGACGGACCCTAATCTAAATTTTAACCTTATTTTGACTAAAT
Organism: Bombyx mori; assembly: GCF_030269925.1. Taxonomy (NCBI): domain Eukaryota; kingdom Metazoa; phylum Arthropoda; class Insecta; order Lepidoptera; family Bombycidae; genus Bombyx; species Bombyx mori. The sequence continues at coordinate 9,731,008 of NC_085130.1, forward strand.
AGTGCTATTCTAACCTTAAAACATTAACCGTGAATATCTTCATAACTATGGGGTTCCGCGGGGTGGGAATGGTGCAGGGGGAAAACCCTTACCCCCTCCCTCCCTTACCACCCCCACCCCGACCCAAAAATCGACGGACCCAAAAGGAAAGTTTAACCATTTGTATTTCAACATTACAAACATAAAGTATAATTTGATTTATTTGCTTTGTATAGATCACTAAACACCACACACTGCGCACGTATGACGTCACATGTGGCTAGTCGCTGTAGATTAGTGGGTTACATCTTGTGAATTAGTGGTTTATAATAATAATTCATTTATTTATCAGATAATAATAATCCATATATTCACATATACATTTAACTAAATATTAAATTACAAATAGGTTAATATAGAAAACTAAATAAAATAAAGAATAATAATAAAGAAGTAGGCCTTTATTTTAGCCTCAGATGACGTCATACAGTAAACAGATTCTTGTAAAGTTTGCGGGAAGATTTTTTGCTATTGCTGTCTCGTTGACACACTCAGAAATAACAGAATAACACTATTCTGTTAATAAATATTCACTGTTATCGAACAGTGCTGAATACAATTAAACCGACCTCATGTCTCAAGGTAGGCTTCAATGTTCGCGTTGTGAGGTTCCAGTAAACATTTAAAACCGAAAAAAGTCCTTTTTTTAAATACCTTATTTTGTATCCTCTGCATCAAGAGAACAGCTTCCTTAGAAACACGACTTTTTTTATTGCCTTTGTAGACAGACGAGCATACGGCCCACCTCATGGTGAGTGATTACCGTCGCCCTTGGACTTCAGCAATGCAGAGCCAGGCCATTGCCTAAAACGGACATACGTCATAGCTTTACGTGTTCAAGTTCCGGTAAGCTTTCTTTACTGGGGGGCCTGACCCACGATCCGAGAGGGGAGCCGCCCACCTCACCATCATGGAGTAATAATGAAAATACAATCAAAATAAACTATTGACAAATTAAAGGACTTTTCATCTTTGATACCCTTTTCTCTCCCCATATTTTTTATTACCATTATAGGTAGACGATGCTTCTGATCCATTTTATGGTAAATGGTTACTGTCGTTCAACACTCATAGACACAGCCCAGTGAGTTTCTCGCCTAAGTACTTAGCAAATGTTCACGATTGACTTCCACGGTGAAGGAATAACATCGTGTAGTAAAAATCAAACCCGCAAAATTATAATTTGCGTAATCACTGGTGGTAGGACCTCTTGGGAGTTCGCACCGGTAGGTACCACCACCCCGCCTATTTCCGCCGTAAAGCAGCAATGCGTTTCGGTTCGAAGGGTGGGGCAGCCGTTGTAACTATACTGAGACCTTAGAACTTGTATCTCGAGGTGGGTGGCGCATTTACGTTGTAGATGTCTATGGGCTCCAGTTATCACTTAACACCAGGTGGGCTGTGAGCTCGTCCATTCATATAAGCAATAAAAAAAAAAAAAACTCATTCTGCTTTTCTTTGGCGCAATTATTATTATAAAATTTGTATATTTACAATGATTAAATTGAGGTACTAACTTTGTACCAATTGTTTTCTTTTTTTTTGTTTCTTTGTTTTTTTTATATACCCATTTAATATTTACGTGTTGTGCCAAATTATTGGCTACAATTGACGTCCACGCCTCGTCCGAATCACAGTTCGCGACTTCGCGTGCATTCAAGTAATGATTGATGCTTTTGTCGTTGTCATTACATGATGAAATGATTTTAAAATATCGATGATTTTTACATGTGACATGATATCGGTCTCAACTTTGGGTCACATGCGTCTCCTCTCTACGCATCACATATCCACAGCACGCTAACCGTCCGCTCTTCACCGGGACTACTTTCATACTTCTTCTGATTCACACTCATTCCTAATCTTAATCAATAATCTTACAAATAATAAAATTGAAATTTGACAAAAAAATCCAACCTCAACAAAACAAATTGAAATCATCAATGTTATTGAAGTCAATTAGATATTAGTATCTACTATCAAGGATAACTCAGAAAGTACTGATCGGATCTTGGTACAATATATAAAGGGGCAACACTAGAAATGACAGCCTTCAAATAACAATATAATCGTTAGAATCAGTTCAATTTTATTTTATTTATCTATAGTCTTGAGTTTGTGCGAAGTATTTAACGTTCTCGATAGCGTAAAAGTTAACTCAAATTTGTATGCAGTTGGAACAGCGCCCCTAGCGGCAAACGTAGGCAAACGTTTCAACTTCATACAAATTTGAGTTAACTTTTACGCTATCGAGAACGTTAAAAAACTCGCACTAGGTACACAGATATAAATACCATAAGCAAGATGTCAACCACCAAATGAAGTAACTTAATCTATTTACACAGCGCATCAAATTTCCGCGCACCAAACCAAGTGGTGAGCGAGAATCATCTTTCTAGCGCAAAGGGTTAAAATAAAACCAGAAGTTTTTAGGTCACAATATGTCTATTACAATTTAATACAATAAATACTTCTACAACATTACATCGCTGGTAATTGTTTGGAGAGTCCGCGCGGGTAGGCACCAACACCCCGCCTATTTGTGCCGTGAAGCAGTAATGCGTTTCGGTTTGAAGGGCGGGGCAGCCGTTGTAACTATGCTGAGACCTTAGAACTTATATCTCAAAGCGGGTGGCGCATTTACGTTGTAGATGTCTATGGACTCCAGTAACCACTTAACACCAGGTGGGCTGTGAGCTCGTCCACCCATATAAACAATACATTTTTTTTATAAATGTATGATTTAGATTCGGTGTCAAATACCCTACTAACGTTCTCCCAAACAATCGGATGGTTGTAGATAAAAATAAAATCTACAATCAAACATATCATGGAAGTCGATTATTTTATTTTATGCTATAGCGTAATACTGAATACTGAATGTCCGATATTTGAGTCTTAGAAAAACTAAATGTCCGAACATTTTTACCACAAACAATATATTATTGTCTAGAGAGCGTAACGTAGACAATATGTAATTACAACACTAGAATCAATATGACTTCGTCTTTACGAAGAGCCGATCTGAATATATAATTCTAAAGGACATCGTTTTGGATGGAGCAGATATACCGGACCACTGCTATGGAAAACATCATTTACTACAAGGCAAACTACAGACTACACAAGGTACAAGGTACACAGTACGGTACGGGATACACAGTTTTGTACAGGGTACACAGTACGGTACAAGGTAAACAGTACGGGTTAGGGTACACAGTACGGTACATGATACACAGTACGGTACAATGTATACCGTACAATACAAGGTACGGTACAAGTTACACAGTACGGTACAAGTTACACAGTACGGTACAAGGTACACACTAGAGTACAGGGAGAAATCTAAAGCATTCTAGAATATTTGCAGGCTCCAGACACATAAAATTACTTATACGGTTCAATTTCTCATATGTCGCTGCGTTAGACAAGTTAATCACAATAATAAACTTGATATTAAAAAAATCGTAATTATTTTATTAATAAGCTGGGTACTCACCTAGCCATGTAGCACGTAACGTAACAGATACAGTATCCAGTGAGTACGTAGGCACGAGCCCGCTGCGAGCCGCTCGCAGAAGGAGCGCAGCAAGCTCGCAGTGACCCGCCGAGTGGCGGTATCACTGCGAGCACAAAGGCGGCTCGCAGTGTGCTCATGGCAGCTCGTAGCTAGATACGCTGTGGCCCGTGGACAAGCCGTACCCACTTGCAGGTTGATACAGTAACTGTTACGTTACATGCTACACAGCTGGGTGAGTACCCAGCTATACATTAATTGCTGATCACCGACTTAGATATACACGCCACGAGATATATAAAGTATCACATCCAAGGGCGGATCCAGCTTTGGTGCCAGGAGGGGGTCACATAGTCATGGTCAAGTCAAGAACTTATAATTTAATTTTGATAACAATAGATACAAGTAAAAAGTAGGTATTTTATTATAAGCATATGAAAGGTATAAATAAATTTTAGTTTTTTAACTTAGAACTATGTTCATATCATATATGTTGAAGTTTAGTCGTTCCGATTCCGATTGAGGTTAGGATTCAATTTGAGGTTAGGCCTAGCTAGACGTTACGTAGTCGACAAGCGCGCGCGAGTGTGGCGCGGTAAAATTCAAATTTTCGATGCGTTCGTTCCCAAACATTTGCCATCATACAAAGTTATTATATTATATTAAATTAATTAAGGAGCAATATAAGGAGCAACAATATACCTAGTCTTGCCATAAATACTGAAACAAAGGAAAAAAAAATTCTATTGCAAATAACATTTATTACTTTTACAGTGTGTTAGTTTAATACATAAATATAAAACAATTTAAAGTATAAAAAGCTTATTCGAAGTGGTCTCCATAGGCTGCAATACAGTCCTTTAAACGTTGAGGCCAGTTATCAATAGAAGCACGCACTCTTTCCATGAAAAAATTTTTCACTGCTAATCGTGCGGATTGTTTTAGGGACTCCAAATTATCATGGCGTTTAGAGCAAGCCGTACTCTCTAAAACTGACCATAAATCATAATCCAGCGGATTAAGATTGGGACTAGACGACGGTCAGTCTTCAGCTCTGATGAAGTCCGAAACGTTCGTTTCCAACCTAGACTGCGTAGACCGAGCTTTATGACCTGGCGCCGAGTCTTGCTGGAAGGACCATTCTTGATTATTGAACATGGTGTTGTTAAGAGGCTTCACTACCTTCTCAAGAATGGTATCTTGATACACTTGTGCCGATGTTTTGATACCTTTTTCACAAAAGTATGGCTCAGTCACTCCTTCATAGCTGATACCCCACCAAACCATCACTGAAGTCGTATAGTGCCCACGTTGCACTCTGTCGACTAATTGGGAAGCTTCCTTAGAGCTTTGAGCATAAATACGGTCATTTTGTTTGTTAAAATGTTGCTCAATTGTAAAAAAAATTTCTCATCCGTAAACAAATTTTTTCTATGACCTTCCTTTGCGTACCGTTTCAGTAGTTGTTTCGATTTTACCCCCCATTTTCTTTTAAATTATCAGTTAAGAAATGACCACTAGGTCTCTTATATGACCATTCTAACCGGCGCCATCTAGGCGGGCTTCGGATAGCCTGCCGACCGAGAGGGCTGGTGGTCGTGGCGCCGACGACCGCCAGTCCGGCGTCCCGAGGTGGAGGGTGATGGGAGAGATGTTTTCCGCACTAAACGCTTCACTTTCCCCCCTTTGCCTTTTCATGAGTTTTGTCTCATGCGAGGTTTGGACGTTGGTTGTTGAGAGACAGGAGGTTTTAGTCGGTTCGACTCCGACATGCCCCGCCCTCCATCCCCAGTGAAGGGCGGAAGTCCGGCGATCCGGCGAAAAAAAAAAAAGGTCTCTTATAGGCTGCAAGTCTTAAGTCATCTTTTAAAATACGCGACATGGTTCTAGGTGCTATCTTCATCTCCCGAGATAAAATCTTTTGATTTCGGACAGGATTTCTTCGAATTCTTTCCCTTACTGCTTTGACCACCTTTTTCGTACGAACACTACGTGGACGGGTAGATATTTTGCTGTCACAAACAGAGGAGGTCTCATTGCACCTATTAATAGCCCGGTACACAAACATTTTACTAATACCAAGCGTATGGAGAGTTTTAAAAATTGCCTTTGGCTCCATTCCTACTTTGCGTAATGCAATCACAGCGATTCGGTTTTCTTTATCACCCCACTCCATTTTAATATCGCAAAATATTATACAATGTATTAGCGCCAAAATGAAAAAACTCAATGAGCAATCATATAAAAATGACAGATTCCAAATTCAAATGTAATATTTTGTTTATTTTTAATTGTAACAGTATTTATGGCCAGACTAAGTATTGTGTCCTTAAATCATTATGTTCAATATGTGGTCCACCTAGGTCCCGGAACCAGCTCAGGGGGGGGTCATGACCCCCATGACCCCCCCCCTGGATCCGCCATTGATCACATCATTAGAATTACAACGGAGAGGATGATGAATAAATTGAAGAATAGACATGCAGTTTGTCGCGATGTATGTATGTACACACATTTAAATTTTTCCAGAATTTGAATTACCTATCAATTTTGCTTGGCATGTCAATGTAACAAAATGTATTGATCGATTGAGGCACTTGAAGGATAGAGGTCGGTTGGTACTTTTTTTTGTTGATTTATGCTTGTAGCTTTGACTATTTAGCTTCACCTAATGTTGTAGGTGAGCTCACCCAGTACTGGCAATTTTTTTTTTTTTTTTTATTGCCCTTGTAGGCAGACGAGCATACGGCCCACCTGATGGTGAGTGGTTACCGTCGCCCATGGACTTCAGCAATGCCAGGGGCAGAGCCAAGCCGCTGCCTACCGCTAATACTAGCCCTAGCAAGAGTAGTGCTTCGCCTGATCTGCTGGTACAATGTGCTATACTACTGTTTAAGTCTCGGGGAATTCCCGGCACAGCTCAGTTGTTCGATAACTCATCTTTGGCGACTCGGCGGCGCAGTGGTTTGTGCATGTGACCGCCGGGCCGAGGGACGTGGGTTCGATTCGCAAATCAGACAAGCAGTATTGATGTATTTAAACGTATATATCGACGCTTGAAAGGCAAACGTGACTAAGCAACAATAACTGCTTTGTACATAAATGATAGACAATAACCATATTCGATGTGCAAAAAAATGTTTTTTCTATGTCTATTAAAATCATTTCAATCCTACAGCTAGATTCGTTAAAATAGAATTTGTTTTCAGGTATTTCAACTTGAAATTAGTCTACTGTAAAGTTCACGCATTGTCGCTTAGTCACGTTTGCCTTTCAAGCGTCGATATGTAAATGTGTATATTTATCTCCAATTGCCAATAGTACAGGGAATCATATCTTAAGGGACCGGTATGATAAGTACCTTATAATAAGTAGTGGTTCACACATCTGTCATGGTGGGGATTTCGATCCTTGAAATTATTGCATTTGTATTTTTAGTTATTGGTATTTTTGTAATTTTTTTTGCTACCAATTAGAATCGAGCTGTGTGTGACGCTAGAAACTGTGCGGATGCAATTGGATAAGAATATTGTTCCCTGACCCCCACTATCCTATAAAACTATACGATTCAGAATACAATGGAAAGCGGTCGACGTCGCCCCAAACACGTCATCTCGGATCCTCCCGATCCACTAACGGTGCTTTTAGGTACCTCAAGCACCGGTCATCGTTCTCGCCGAACCCGTCGCTTGGGACGAAGGGCTCGACGAGTAAATTAACCCACAGACACAGCCCACTGAGTTTGTCGCCGGATCTTCTCAGTGGGTCGCGCTTCCGATCCGGTGGTAGATTCTGCCAAGCACAGCTCTTGCTAGGGTTCGTGTTAGCAACGTCGTCAGGTTTGAGTCCCGTGAGCTCACCTACTAGTTAAGGTTCCGCTGAAATAGCCTCTCAAGGCTCTCAGAATAGGTAGGAAAAAAAATCAGAATACACACGCCAACTGGTTTTAAAAAAACGAACATCTTTGAATTTTACTGAAATCAGTTCTCAAGTCCAAAATATAATAACAATATCAAGTACGGCATATCTATGGCCGCTACAATCTATCTTCTATTTATATATATGTTAACGGAAATGTATGTAATCCGTCATTGTATACAATTCCTAGGAAATGTATGTAATTCCTAAAATCGCACGGAAATGTGTGAAATAAGTTATATTATACTTACACATTACACATTTCCTAGGAAATCTATACATTTCCTAAATAGCAATCGGAAATGTAAAACATTTAAGATATTGGTGGGTACGCGGGGACAGCGGGACGAGTCTTGCACTACGGTCAGTTGCCAACTTGCAATCCACTGGAACCGGCCAGGGATTTAAGAAGTGCCTTTGCAAGAAAAACTGTGCTACTTCAAGATGTCTGTGTTTTAAAAATAAAGTATTATGTACTTCCAAATGCCATTCGAGCTTACCCTGCAAAAATAAATAGCTATATGGACTGACAAAGTATTATCATACAAAGATTTACTTTTATACTTTGACATTTATAATTATTTAATTATCAACTGACAAAGTATTATCATACAAAGATTTACTTTTATACTTTAACATTTATAATTATTTAATTATCAGACTGATTACTTGCCAAATGAAAATTTGATTTTGTAAGAATAAATATAAGTTGATTTTGTGATACGTTAAAAGTTAATAGATAGTTGATTTTAGAAGTTTTAATTAGTAAGATAATATGAATATATTATTATTATTTTACGGTATGACTGTTACCCGATTGTCTCAATAAGTGTTATATAAAAAAAATATTAATAACAACGTGTTTTATTACAGAAAGAATTTACTTTATACATTTCCTAATACGATATTGGAATTATATACAATTCCGAGGAAATTTATAAATTTCCTAGGATATCTATGCATTAAATAGTTTTTCAAACAATATTTTATACATTTCCTAAATAGTATCGGAATTGTACACATTTCCTAGGATTTGTATACAATTCCTTGATTTCATACATTTCCGGTAACATATATAAAAATGAATTGCTGTTCGTTAGTCTCGCTAAAACTCGATAACGGCTGGACCGATTTGGCTAATTTTGGTCTTGAATTATTATTATTCGTGGAAGTCCAGAGAAGGTTTAGAAGGTAGATATAAATATGCAAATGCTCGGAATTAAATAAAAATAACAATTTTGTTCTTTCCTTTGATGCGTCCCCCGTCGGACGGATTCCTTTTGTTTGTTTTAAGTTTATTTTATACAAAAGTTTAGGTCTTTTATTTATCGATCGAGGCACTACGAAGTCTGCCAGGTCAGCTGGTAGTTAATAAAAGAACATTTTGTTTAGCAGTTATAGCGATACGAGTAATTAGTTACATAGACACCGCCCACGCGCGAGTCGTCTGACACTCGAAGGAGTTTCATTGGAACAAAGTGACACAAAAACGATCAAGTCTGGTTAAGTTTTCTAAATTACCTAAAAATTTTCGAATTTAGCTTCTACGAGGATATGCATCGTATTATTGTCGGGAGGGAGCGAGGGGGAGGGGTTAGGTGTCCGTGCCGTCGGGCGAGTCGGGGCGCAGGGGGTCCGCTTGGGGGGACGCGTGGGGGGCCGCCGACGTGGTGGGGGACAAGTTGCGGACGCCATTCTTGGAGACCGTCTGGAACAAATGGTGGACGCTCGTGTCGGTGGCCACGCGGAGCGCCTGCTCCCAGCCCTGCAGCGACTGCGCTAGCACCGACACCTGTCTGGTGGCTATGTACGCCAGGACGCCCTTGATGTCCTGATGGGTCTTGGCGGTCCACGACCAGAGCTCACTGCGCAGAGCCTCGGTCGCCTCCTCGACTCTGAAAGCGGAATATCAGAGTTGTGTACGATTAGCACAGCATCTTGTGTACCTCCGGTTGTACTTACGTATTAACGCCACCGCAGCAAAAATTCAAATAATGAACTAATAAAAAGCGATCATTGTTTAGATGGGTGGACGAGCTCACAGCTCACCTGGTGTTAAGTGGTTACTGGAGCCCATAGACATCTACAACGTAAATGGTAATATTTTACTGGTGGTAGGACCTCTTGGGAGTCCGCACGGGTAGGTACCACCACCTTGCCTATTTCCGCCGTGAAGCAGTAATGCGTTTCGGTTCGAAGGGTAGCCGTTGTAACTATACTGAGATCTTAAAACTTATATCTCAAGGTGGGTGGCGCATTTACGTTGTAGATGTCTATGTGCTCCAGTAACCACTTAACACCAGGTGGGCCGTGAGCTCGTTCATCCATCTAAGCAATAAAAAAAAAAAAAGTGTGTGTGTCCGCTCCGACGCACGACTGGAGTTTACTGGATATAAAAAATTAAACGAAACAATACGAGAAATAGTTCTATATTACGACAACACGATACACTACAGATTATTAACAAATTAACGAGACACAAAACAAACGACTAACAAATATATGAAAATACAATAATGAGAGAAACGCGCGATCAGTACGAGGCTTTGTGGCGGACTGCCGGCGCAGCAGCCCGGCGTCACCTGCGATAACGCATTTCGTGTGACATGCGCAATCAGGCGCATAACGCATTTCGTGTGACATGCTAGTACGATTTTGGTCCCCATAATTTTCATACCCCGGGCCTATATATGTAAATCGATTCTAAAGGAGTAAACTCCAAAAAAATGCGCCACCCACCTTGAGATATACTTTCTAAGGTCTCAGTTGGTCACAACGGCTGCCCCAGCCTTCAATCCGAAAGTACTGCTTCACGGCAGAAATAGGCAGGGTGGTGGTACCCTAGGGTAGGGTAGGTACACGTGCGGACTCACAAGAGGTCCCACCACTAGTGAAAAAGTTTTTTATCTATAGTCGCCTCGTTGTTTGTACACGCAAGACGAGATCTTTAGTGTCCTTATTTCCTTGTTATTTGCTGCTTTTTGGCCCATTTTTTAGTACTACAAGAATGAATTTTTGCTGCGGTGGCATAATACGTAAGTACCTATCCGGGTCCCGGCGCCACTGTTCCTGCTCCTCAACAGTAAGTTGTAGCACCAATATCATCTCCTCAATCCGTTTTCCTTCCGATCTTAGCGGTAGACAGCGGCTTGGCTCTGCCCCTGGCATTGCTGAAGTCCATGGGCGACGGTAACCACTCACCATCAGGTGGGCCGTATGCTCGTCTGCCTACAAGGGCAATAAGAAGATCTGGAGGGTAGGACCAATTATTATTCAAATCTATTAAGACTCCCACCTTGTTTCTCTACACAGCTAGTGAAATCCACCTTTATCTACGGGATTCTCGGTTACGTCAACAAAAGTCTAGAGCTAAGTCCTGTATCTAAAGAGCACCAGCTATAACACGTCTGGTGTAGTCCCAGGTGTGTCCCGGGACAGCGAACCCCCAACCCCCCTCCCCCAGCCCGCCGTCCTCGTCGCGAAGCTGCGCTATACTATTCAGACTTCCTTTCTTTTTTTTTTTTCCTATCCGGATCCGGCGAGAAACTCAGTGGGCTGTGTCTGTGGGTTAGTTCACTCGTCGAGCCCTTCGTCGCAAACGACGGGTTCGACGAGAACGGTGACCGGTGCTTGAAGTACCTAAAAGCACCGTTAGTGAATCGGGAGGATCCGAGATGACGTGTTTTGGGCGACGTCGACAGACTTCCACCTCGAGTACCCTTATATCGTGGTGGAGGTGGACCGTGACGTCACAAGCTTCGTATTGAACAAGAGACACTCACCTGTTCTGCAGGTCGTCGCTGGTGTCCGTCCCAGACACGTATTCCGCTGTCGAACATCGCAAGCGTCAATAGATATAAGGTCGGAGGGGTATTGAGGTCCGACCGTGCCGGGGTTCAAACCCGCAAATATTATTATTTGCATAATTACTGGTGGTAGGACGTCTTATAAGTTCACACGGGTGGGTACCACCACCCCGCTTATTTCTGCCGTGAAGCAGTAATGCGTTTCGGTTTGAAGAGTGGGGCAGCCGTTGTACTGTTACAATTGAGACTTTAGAACTCTTGTCTCAAGCTTTATAGATTCCGATAGACGCTTAACACCAGGAAGACTGTCTATTCGTTCATCCGTCAAAGTTTTAGCAGAGACCAGCGAATCCCTTCACAAGATCCGCCGTGGGAGGGGCCAGCATGCGTAGGGCACGGTCCCCCCTGGGGGGCCTACCCAGCGGCTGTGCTTTGTACGACGCGTCCCCCACTGCCATTTCTCCCTTGCGACACTAGGACCTACGTCACCGAGGACCGCATGGAACCTTTCCCAGCTTTATTTCATACGATTTTTCTTGGAACGCTCCGTCACCTCGTCGGTGCGATTATAAAAATGTCTATGGGATCACTTTTAGGATAAAAGTTATTGACCTAAAAGTTCTACTCAGGATCAGACCAGGGGCTCACTTAGAATAACAATCGTTCGAATTTAGGTGCTTACTCTCCCTTAAACAGAATCCTTTGGGATTACAATAATGTCCACGGTAGCGCGCTCTCCGTCAATGTTCCATCGGAGTTGTCCGATTGCGCTGAACTAATTTTAAGTGATGAAATAGATGTTTTTTTCTAATTGTCTCACAACTTACAGGAAAAATCTGTCGCGGATCATTTCCCAATTAAATATAAATTAATCTTAAGCAATCAATCAAATGTAATCAAATCTTAGTTATACAATTGTTTATTTTATTTTTATTGTTAATGCACGTTTTATTGCACCTATAATTGAGGTGACATCTACCATGTACTTACTGTCAATTTGTCAATGTTTTCTATTGATGATCACTTTGTTGGTGCAACTTAATAAATAAATAAACATTCTATTAAGTTATTGCCCTAAAGTTCTACTCGAGACCAATTAAGAGTTAAAGAACAAGTTACACACGATACTTTACTCTCGAAGAGTTCTGAGGGACGAGACCTACCGTGCATCCTGTCCCGCTGCCTTATCTTATCGGCCTGGGCCGCGGCGTAGGCGGCCAGCAGGGGCAGCACGGCGCGGTGGGAGGGGGAGGGCCGCCCCCCCGCCGCCTGCCCCGCCGCCCCCGCGCCCGCCGACACCCCCCGCACGCCCCGCTGCGTTCCCCCGCACCGCGCCCCGCACTGCGTCGACCACACGTCGCACACGCGCTGCATGCTGGAGTCGATAGATACAAAAGGCTACACGTCATTTCGGATCCTCTCGATCCACTAACGGTGCTTCTAGGTACCTCAAGCACCGGTCACCGTTCTCGTCGAACCCGTCGCAAGCGACGAAGGGCTCGGCGAGTAAATTAACCCACAGACACAGCCCACTGAGTTTCTCGCCGGATCTTCTCAGTTGGTCGCGTTTCAGATCCGGTGGTAGATTCTGCGAAGCACTGCTTTTGCTAGGGTTCGTGTTAGCAACATCGTCAGGTTTGAGCCCCGTGAGCTCACCTACTAGTTAAACTACATTACGCTGAAATAGCCTCTCAAGGCCATCGGCTTGGGTAGGAAAAAAAAACCGAAGGCAATTCTGATGGTGGATTGTTACCGTCGCCTATGGACATCAACAGTGCTGGCGGTTCCTTTGAAATTCCTTTATTGAGAGTCTTGAGTCGGCAACACCATCTCTCCAGTTTTGCTGCTCAGCCATTATGTGCCCAGATTTGAGGGTTCGGTATCACTTACTTTAATTCCATTGAGGGTCGCGGGGTTCCGGACGCCAGTATTTTTGCTTCCAATAAGAAGGAAAAGAAAACAATTTTAAATTTTTTCATGGACACCCCTCCTATTTCTGCCGTGAAGCAGTAATGCGTTTCGGTTTGAAGGGCGGGGCAGCCGTTTTAACTATACTGAGACCTTAGAACTTATATCTCTCAAGGCACATTTACGCTGTAGATATCTATGGGCTCCAGTAACCGCTTAACACCAGGTGGGCTGTGAGCTCGTCCACCATTGGTAATATGACCAGGTCCAAGTGTGGTCTGTCCGTGTGTCCCGGGGCACGTACCTCGAGTACTCGGCGGCGAGGGCGGCGGTCCCCCTGTATAGTTTCGTGGTCAGATCACAGAGGGTGGCCAGCTTGTCTTGTAGAGCGTTCAGGTAGTCGACTGCCGATGAAAACTCTGGATCTTTTACTCTGCAAGAGAAACGAGGGGGACACAATAAATAGACCGGGGGGGACCGTGAAGGGGCATCTTATATCACGATGGGGGTCCGGTACCTGACGTACCGATAGCTACCCTATATCTTGGAAATGTTTTTTTTTTAATGCTCAGGTGGGTGGACGAGCTCACAGCCCACCTGGTGTTAAGTGTGTGGCACCAACTGTCGTTTTGTTGCAGTGAAACGATACCACCAATTACAATTTTATATTTAACTAGCGGACCCGGCGAGCTTTCTTCCGCCACACGGTTTGTTTCAAACACTATCAACCGGTCAACTTCAAAATTTAACCATAGAACGTTTAGCTGTCAGTTGCGTTTTGTTATTCCATATCAGTTGCGTTTTGTTATACCACGTTTTATGTCACGTCCCACGGGAATGTGATAAACAGTATCCTATGTCCTTCTCCTGGCTCTAAGCTACCTCCTCACCAACTTTCAGCCAAATCAGTTCAAAATTATAATTTGCGTAATTACTGGTGGTAGGACCTCTTGTGAGTTCGCACGGGTAGGCACCACCGCCCTGCCTATTTCTGCCGCGAAGCAGTAATGCGTTTCGGTTTGAAGGGTGGGGCAGCCGTTGTAACTATAATTGAGACCTTAGAACTTATATCTCAAGGTGGGTGGCGCATTTACGTTGTAGATGTCTATGGGCTCCAGTAATCACTTAACACCAGGTGGGCTGTGAGCCACTCATCTAAGCAATAAAAAATAAAAAAAGCCGTTCTTGAGTTATAAATGGTGTAACTAACACGACTTTCTTTTATATATATATAGATTAAAGAGTGATCAAATACAAATGTTAATAGCGGAGCACCCAGCGTATATTTATCTCGAACTCAACCGAATGAAAAACATTTTGCGAGTACCGTCGAATATTATATATAGTGCGATGCTTTAGCGCAGGGCCGCACTCAGGCTCGCTACAAGTGGTTACTGGAGCCCTTAGTCATCTACAACGTAAATGCGCTACCCACCTCGAGACATAAGTTCTAAGGTCTCAGTATAGTTACAGCGGCTGCCCCGCCCTTCAAACCGAAACGCATTACTGCTTCGCGGCAGAAATAGGCAGGGCGGTGGTGCCTACCCGTAAGGACTCACAAGACGTCCTACCACCAGTGAATACCCGGCGATCTCCTCACTATGCGTGTATGGTTCATTTTTGGGTGCCGCGCTAAGCATTTTATTTCGTTGTTTTCTTTACGACCTAGGGTGACCACGCGGTCCACCAAAAGGTGGACAGGAAAAAATAAATATGGTTTTTGTTTTATGCGTTATGTTTTATCGATTCTGAGTGGCTCTTGAAAATTCGGCACCGGATTTTTTTCCTTGGCGTACATACAATGGCGTATATACGGTATTTACGTTGTAGATGTCTATGGGCTCCGGTAACCACTTGACACCGGGTAGGCTGTGAGCTAGCCCCCATCTAAACAATAAAGGGCAGGGGAGTGGGGGGACCGTGGGGGCCGCTGCGTCGGACGGCTCCACGTAACAAGGACCTGCAGATATTATTGGTAACAAGTGACGTCAGCCGCCCTCACCGGACTCCGTTGGAGTGACGCCCGTCCCCACCGTACGCTAGCGCGCTGCCCAGCCCCCACAGATTCAACGCGTTATTCTCACTCCGGAACACCTGTCGACAACATATTTACTGCAACAATGAAGGGTCGATTCTGTGGGTTCGCACCACTACCCCCCCTACCGCAACCCCCCGCAGTTTACTGCGAATCATAGTGGATTCCAAATCCGAGAACCGGTAGAGCTGATGCAGGACTGGTATTGTCAGTAGTCAGGGTTGAATGTCGTCGTTTCAATTCTCACATCAGCCAAACATTTCTGTGATGGGTAAATGTGTCTGCTGTATGGGTCTTTAATATTCACATATTATATTTATATGTATATAATTGTGTATATCAATCGCCGGCTCCCAGAGTCAGGGGAGGGGAGGAGTACAGGTATCCTCGTTCGATGACGTGTCCCAAATTGAAATCCTAATATATTAGGATATTAACCTGAAAAGCTCCCCACGCTGCCCCCCCAATAAAATAATTTTTTCTTACACTATTTTTAATTCAAATTTATTAAAATTTATTTTCTATTTTTTAGTTGGATTTTCTATAAAAGCGTATTTTTTTAGTTTTTTAAAACTATTATTTATTTTTTCAATTTTTTTTTAAATATTGAATTGTCATCGATCCTTAATAAGTATGCCAAATTTCGAGTTAATCCGACGTTTTGAAGGGGGTCCAAATCAAGTCCAAAGATTCCGTTACATACTGACATACATACGTCTGAAGCTAATGAAAGCATATTAAAAAAGAGCATGTGCATAGCTCTTCCAGTACCCAAGTAGAGTCCCAGAGGCCTGGGGGCCGTACGCCCCTGTCCCCCCAGCCGCAAATCCCCCCCCTCCCCTCCTCACCTTATCGATTTCCTCATCTGGCGTGGTCAGAAACAATCTGAAGTCTTCGCTGTGTGTCAGGATCGGATGTTTGGCGATGCGATCTGTTGGCAACCAGGTACAGTCAGGCTGAGACGTATCTATCGCGACTAGACGTCTGACATGCAAGTTGCGACCGTAACAACAGTACATAAAGTAGATATTTGTTTGCCTCTAACGTCTATTACTTGATAACTTCTTAAATTCTTTAACATTTAAATTTAACCTATTTTTCCCTAGCTTGTAAAATTGCTGTAACATGTCATAGTGTTGTTAAAAGAGATTGTTGTACATGCCTGTACCTGGCTTACATATCAGTACTTAAATTTATACAAGTTAATTTTAAGCTTGGATGTTTTGTGTGTATTGCTGTTGGTGTGTCCTGAATGAATAAATAAATAACACCAAGCTGCTAAGTTTTACCGGGAAACTGTTATTAATTCAAGTTTGAAGGGGGAATTGGGAGGGTAGATATTTTTTTTATTGCCCTTGTAGGCAGACGAGCATACGGCCCACCTGATGGTGAGTGGTTACCGTCGCCCATGGACTTCAGCAATGCGAGGGGCAGAGCCAAGCCGCTGCCTACCGTTGAGTACTCACTACAAGCCCCGTTTAAAGAAGGACACGTCATAGCGCTCGAGAAACATCGTGGAGGGGAGCTCATTCCAAAGCCGGACGGTACGTGGCAAAAAATATTTCTGGAAACGCACTGTGGATGACCACAGTCAGACCAGGTAGTATGAATGTAATGAGCGTCATCTTGTATAGGGGACAAGTTGATAAAGTGTCCGTCTGTAAGCAGCGCGTTGTTGTTGGAACACTCACCGACATAGCGCTAGTGTAGGAAGGGGGAATTATATGAATATAACAGTTTTAAACAGAGGTGCGCGCAGGTTGAAGTGAACTGTAGTAGCTTATGGCGCTGTTTTTTAACCTCTCCACTTGCTGCTCCTGTGGCGCCACCTAATTTACTCCCTTACACCGGACGCTTTTTAAAACACTGAGCTGGTGTTCCCCTACTTCTATCCTCTATAGTTTTAATATCCTTATAATATCCTTTATCATTGTCTCCTCACCTAGAAACGCGTTGAGGGCTAAGGTCCTTATGGCGACAAACGACGCCGAGTATCTGTCGAGCTGCTGGCGCGCGGAGTGCAGCGGGGGCGCGGGGGGCGCCGCGGTGAGGGGGTGCGCCGCCGACAGCCGCTTGTGCAGCACCTGCAAGCCGCCACGCCCTGCACGCGATCTGAACTACCCAGAGCATGCTGACCTCGACTGTGGTCGTGAGTGCTCCGTCGCTTGTTCGTCAGGTCTACTAGGTGGCGCTGAGATCTCTATACAAATCATTCCCAATCCTGCAGACCGAATGGTAAACAGTCGACGTCGCCCAAAATACGTCATTACGGATCCTCCCGATCCACTGACATCATCACCACAGACCATCGTTCTCGTCAAACCCACCGCTTGCGACGAAGGGTTCGGCGAATAAATTACCCCACAGGCACAGCCCACTGAGTTTTTCGCGGGATCTTCTTAGTGGGTCACGTTTCCGATCCGGTGGTAGATTCTGCAAAGCACTGCTCTTGCTAGGGTCAGCATTAGCAACTTCGCCAGGTTTGAGCCCCGTGAGCTCATCTACTTGTCCGGTAACGTTGATATATAGTCTCTCAAGGCTATCAGCATAGATAGGAAAAAATATATATACAAATCTCATTGAAAAATATGAGACATAATATGAGAGTTCTTCACACTAGCTTGAGACATCGGATGCATGAATCAGGCTAACCTTAAAGTGATTGTACCGTCGTCTCACGCTGGGCGGGGTCGGCCACCGCGCGCACACGCAACGCACCCGGTACGTCACATACGTCTCGAGGGTCGACAGCTGTTTTATGGGGGCATCGACCTGCAACACCAAGCCACGAGTCAACACACCATAACATATTCCGTAAAACGCTGTCTAATCTAATTCTAAATAAAATTTTGTAGCTGCTTTTCAGCAGTTTTTACCGGTGGTAGGACCTCTTGTGAGTCCGCACCGGTAGGTACCACCACCCCGCCTATTTCTGTCGTGAAGCAGTAATGCGTTTCGGTTTGAAGGCTGGGGCAGCCGTTGTAACTATAACGAGACCTTAGAACTTAAATCTCAAGGTGGGTGGCGCATTTATGTTGTAGATGTCTATGGGCTCCCGTAACCAGTTAAGGTGGGCCGTGAGCTCGTCCACGCATCAAAGCTATAAAAAAAAACCTATGAGTAGCTAGTGTAATTTTTTATAAAAGTTAATCTGAACGAAATTTGGTATTTTTTCTTTATTTTTAATTTGGGTACTACATAAGAAATATTTTTTTTATTGTTTTATTTTGAGTCCCCAATAGCTCTACTATGAGGGGTTTCAGGATTATCCATTCTTTCTGGGACACCCTGTATAAGAGTATATATAATAAGAAATACTTATCATGGCAATAATGTATGTATTGGCATCAACATATAAGCCATCAAGTAGCTAAAAACAGGACTGTAAAATCAATTTGGGTGTACTTGCCTTAATTGCAATGTCATAGCCGTGCTCCATGATGAGCGGTGATGGCTCCTGATCGTCCATGAGAGTCGGCATGTCCATATCGTCGGAGTCAGCATCTGTCATGTCCAGCATTGCTGAACTGCTTTCACTGGCCATTTTGTCTGGAATATTCAGATTTTCATTACATCATTATTTTGAATAACAAATGATAACAGTTTTTTTTTTTACAATTTTTTATTTATTTTGTAGGCCTATGGATTTCAAATGAAATATAATATATCTATATATTGTTCTTTTTATTTGAGCTAATTTTAAAATTTTTAACTCCATAAAGTTTTTATTGTTTTAATTTTTATTGGCCGGTTTATATTTTTGTGTGATTTACACTGCTAGAGCATAATTGTTATTTTTACTATGTATTTTCCTGCAATTGAGGGAGTATAGAATGATAAGAACTATTTGTTACCTTTTTAACAATTTTCATAATCAGTGTATCATTTGTTGGAAAATCAGAATAAATTTAAAAAATAATAATTTGTTTATTGAATGTGATTTATTTATAGAAATCTCCTGGGCCTTTGACAGTAATTTCCGAAAATGTTGTATAGCAGCTATTTAAGGAAGGATTTTTTAAACAAACTTTTGTGTCACGAAAAATTAAAAAATTAAATATTTAATTACAAGAATATTTCAAGATAATTTACACACCAAACATAAAAGTATTAATTTTAATATTTAATCTATCGAAAATTGATCAGAATTTAGGATAAATTCAATTCATTTAATAGTTAATAACTAGTTAGTAGATGTTATAAGTGTCCTATTAAGGAAAATTGTTAAATTAGTTTACATGTTTTGTTTCTGAAATTCTATTCTATGAATTATTATTATGAAACTGAAATGTGGTTATGGCTGCCAAAGCTAGTTAGTTCCTCTGGGCAGCAGTAGTACTACCAGGTTTTATGCCAGACAGGCCATCTTTGATAGCTATGGTAAAAAAGGTAAGATTGTTTATCTTTACAGACCCTCTAAGACAACTCGTAAACTTGAAGGTACTAATTAGATGCTATTCTTGAGGCAGTAACAAATCGAAAGAGTGTCGTGAATTAATATATATTTATAACTTTATATACTTATAAAGGCGGACTTAAAGCCATAGGCATTCTCTGACAACCTACCTTAGGAGGGTGCAGAGATGAACCTTGTTAGGTGTAGTGTGATAGTGATATAACTTAAACATAGTAATATATGTATATATAACATACATAATATTTATAGATACAAATACTCGTACTTCAATAAATACATATACATAATAAATATTATCAAAGTCTAATCTAATATTTTCTCTAATACTAATCTAATAACTAATCTCTAATTAATAATATAATACGCCAAAGTTATTCAAATATATTTACAGTAAATTTAAATGGGCGTATAACTAGTGTTCGTATTAGTCCATATAGTTTTATCAGCGGCACACGCAGTGATAGAAAGAATTTATAAAACTTTTTTAAGAAATCACTTTTTGTCGGCCTACTTTAGTAATTCTGTCACGAAGCGCCTAGGTATTAAACTCAATTAAACTCAATTAATGTTTAGTTTATTCAAATTTTAGTATAATATTGCGTTATTTACCTCGAAGCGTCTTTTACTATTGTTGTGAATGTGTAACTTTTTGTAACAAAAACAAAAATCAATTCCGATGACACATTGACGTTTCTCTTTATTCGTTTTCATGTCAACGTTTAAGGGTCATTGACATCAAAACCTATAAACTCACAGTTTACCAATTTTAGATGTCTTACAAGCAATACTTTCGTTTTAGTCGATTTTTTGTATTTTCATTTATTTTAGAAACACTGTAAATTAATTAATTTGTTTTAACAGAAATTGTGGTAACCTGAATAACATTCAAAGAAAAGCAGTACATACCATCTTAATAAAGTTATTTAAAACCATGGATGTTTACTTTATTGTTAAATTAACTTTTTCGTTACAACTTCAGCCAAGTTAAATTGAGTAGATCAATAGGTAGTGTTTTAGTCCAAAATATATGTAATAACCGCTGCCTATTTTACCGTTTAACGCTATGCGAAACCTCATAAATATTTGAAATAGTCACTGGGTATGACTTTTCAAGTTCTTACAAAATTTTCTTTTTCCACTAAATTACGAAGTTTTAATGTGTGTTTCATTTCTAGCCATCCGACAATTGACCAAATCTTCAATGCTGTGGGTCGTGACCTCTATGGGATTTCAGAATCTCTCCGGTGGATTATCTTACGCCATACGTCGATATATTCTCGACGCTATAGATGACCTCAAATACGATAGTGTATTTGCGGTACGGATTTGGTCTGACCAGCGCAGGGGGACCTGCCCATCAACAACATCTAATTTCATTTAATTCCAATCCTCAATTAACTCTACTTCACTTTTTAAGCAACAGATATGGCGGGCATTGGCCTTTGGTACAAAACATTTTGATTTGGGCTCTTTTCTTTGCGTATTCAATAAATAAAAAATAAAAATTGATATTGACAGTTGACGTTTTAATTAGTGTCACAGTCTTCAGTCAGTGTTGCATTTCACTTCTTCCTATTGTGATTTTGCTGATAGGGTATCAATAAATTTCGCCGTTTCCAAGTGAAAACATAATTAATGTGAAATTTTTTAAAAGCTTTGTCTACACTACAATTAAAAATATCATATTCATACTAAAAGTTCGTTGAAAACCGCCAAAATTACGTCCAAAATGCAAAGCGTAAGTGCTCCGCGGGAGCCCACGCAACCAGTTTTAAGCACAACTTCAACTATATTAAACATGAGGGAAAAGGAGAAATACATAGAGGAATTCGACTTTCCCTTCTGCGACGAGTCTTCCAAATACGAAAAAGTAGCTAAAATCGGACAAGGAACATTCGGTGAAGTGTTCAAAGCGCGCGCGAGAAACAGTAGCAAAAAGTTTGTTGCCATGAAAAAAGTCTTAATGGACAATGAAAAAGAGGGTTTCCCGATCACGGCCCTGCGGGAAATAAAGATCTTGCAGCTCTTAAAACACGAAAACGTTGTAAACTTGATAGAAATATGCCGCACGAAGGCTACGGTTCACAATAAATACCGTTCCACTTTCTATTTGGTGTTCGACTTCTGCGAACACGATCTAGCTGGCCTGCTATCGAACGTGAATGTTAAGTTCAGTCTCGGCGAAATAAAAAAAGTCATGCAACAATTACTGAACGG
The DNA here is from genome assembly GCF_030269925.1 of Bombyx mori. Lineage (NCBI taxonomy): Eukaryota > Metazoa > Arthropoda > Insecta > Lepidoptera > Bombycidae > Bombyx > Bombyx mori. The sequence goes on from NC_085130.1 coordinate 9,752,865, forward strand.
ACTTTATTACATACACAGCAACAAAATACTCCACAGAGACATGAAGGCTGCCAATGTACTAATAACAAAGAATGGAACATTAAAACTGGCTGACTTTGGACTTGCTCGAGCATTCAGCGTCGCAAAGTCTGGACAAGCCAATAAATATACTAATCGTGTTGTTACTTTGTGGTATAGGCCTCCAGAATTGCTGTTAGGTGAGTTTTTAAAACATATTATTTATTAATGAACAGTGTTTTTTTATGTAAACCATAATTTCTGGTAATAAGACAAATTGAGCTTGGATGAGTGGGCACCATTATTCTACTAACTCCTGTTGCTAAGTAGTAAGGCCTTGAAGTAAGCTCCCCTCCATGATGTTTCCCGAGAGCCTGTCTGTCGTCATGTCTTTCTTCAAACGAGGCTTGTGGAGAGTACTTCACGGTAGGCAACGGCTTGGCTTTGCTCCTAGTATTGCTGACGTTCATAAGCTACAACCACTCACCATCAGATGAGCCTTCTGCTCATCTGCCTACAAGAACATTTTTTTTTTTATCTAAAGCATCGAAGCAGTCATACATTTTAGTTTAAAGGAGACAAGTGTTATGTTATCTTTCATAGTGGGAGTGATTTTGAATAACTTATAACTAACATTTAATAACATGTAATAGTGAGTTGTCTTTGTCTGCTCATTTAGAAAAATATATGAAAAATGAGCTGTGGTGTGTTGTATCAGCTTTAACATGCCTTATTTAATTAAAGGTGACCGTAACTACGGTCCACCAGTGGACATGTGGGGAGCCGGATGTATCATGGCTGAAATGTGGACTCGCTCCCCGATCATGCAGGTTTGAAACTTTTCAAAGATACCGACCTGATTAAAACTACTTTTACAGTTTAATCTAGTTTTTTTTGCAAATCTAGTCAAAGGAAATAGATGCAGGGCCCTTGCTTAAAAATGCAGTAATAAGTTTTTGTGTTATCTAGTCAAAAATCACTGCTCTTGTAATGGGAAAGCATAAAATACCAAACCCTCTATTGAGTTTATTCAATAATAAACTTGCAATTTTATAATGATCACAAATTATATGCCATAAACCCCAAATTTAATGGAGTATTATTGGATAGACTTATTGGTTCAATGATGTTCATAGATAAAGGTTTACAATGAGTCACAAAATCTACGAATTATTTCTTTTCAAATTGATAAATTTTATTGTAATTGTATATTCTGTAGATATTTATGTTATTATTTTTAGAATATGTATAGAATAGTTTTAGAAATGACAGACTAAGAGGCTGAGGCTCCAGAAAGACAGACGATACACCACAGATCAGCAGTTAAAAAAAAAATTCTTGTCTACCATGGATCTTTGATTAGAAATGTAATATTTCAGGGTCCGACAGAACAGCAGCAGCTGATATTAATATCGCAGCTGTGCGGTTCCTGTACACCTGATGTCTGGCCCGGAGTGGAGAACTTGGATCTTTACAACAAAATGGAGTTGCCAAAGGGTCAAAAGAGGAAAGTCAAGGTGAATATGGAATTTAATCATTGAGATTTTTATATCTATTGGCTTAGTAAGACTGTTTGGTCAGAATCAGGGTACCTATGTACTCAATTGCAGTGTGGAAATAAGACATAATCATTTTTGAAAAAAAAAAAAGTTTTTTTTTTATCTTTGGCCGATAACACACATTCCAAGATGATATTTAAGGTCAAGGCTCAACACACTGCCTCATAAGTCAACATTTCATAGTTCATTACATATTTTCTTACAAAAACAATAAGTATTTTTGCCTACTGTCAACTAGTTATTTTATTTCTGTATCACCGTAGCCACCAAAAGCATTGTCAGCCATTATATAATTGTTATATCGGAATATAGGAGCAAAGAAACGAACATACATAATAACAGCCGGTTTATTATTGCACTGCACACTGCATAACACACACTGCAATAATACTATTGAGACTCAGATCTCATATCTCATGATGGGCGTCGAGAACATTTTGATGTTTGGTCCAGTGGGCATTTAACAATATGTGTACTTATTTTCCCATCTATGCCGCTCTCTCTTCACTGCATACTGTATATATTCATTCCAGCATCTCTTATATACTAATTAAGATTTGTATATAAACACAGGAAAGACTGAAACCATATGTGAAGGATCCCTACGGCTGTGACTTATTGGACAAACTGCTGCAGTTAGATCCTGCCAAGCGGTATGTATAATAGTTTACTTCCAGCTTACAATTTCTACAAGGAATTTATTCTATTAATGTTAATTGTTGATAGACAAGAAACTGGTTTTACCGGTGAAAGGACCTCTTGTGAGTCCGCACGGGTAGGTACCACCATCCTGCCTATTTCTGTCGTGAAGCAGTAATGCGTTTTGGTTTGAAGGGTGGGACAGCCGTTGTAACTATACTGAGACCTTAGAACTTATATCTTAAGGTGGGTGGTGCATTTACGTTGTAGATGTCTATTGGCTCCAGTAAGCACTTAAGACCAGGTGGGCTGTGAGTTCGTTCAGCCGTCTAAGTAATAAAAAAACAAAACAAAAATGGGATGGTATATTCGCTTGTATCAAATGATTCCGCATATTAACTCAATCTATTCTATATCTATATATATAAATGAATTGCTGTTCGTTAGTCTCGCTAAAACTCGAGAACGGCTTGACCGATTTGGCTAATTTTGGTCTTGAATTATTCGTGGAAGTCCAGAGAAGGTTTAAAAGGTAAATAAATATGAAAATGCTCGGAATTAAATAAAAATAACAAATTTGTTTTTTTCTTTGATGCGTCCCCCGTCGGACGGATTCATTTTGTTTAAGTTTATTTTATACAAAAGTTTAGGTCTTTTAATTATAGATTGAGGCACTACAAAGTCTGCCGGGTCAGCTAGTTTTTAATATTAATCATCTTTGCAAAAATTTTTTTTTCCGTTCACGTTATCTGTCTTTACATTAAGATAAAATTATGTATTAATTTTGTTAATAGTAATCAAAATATAGGTAAACTAAAAAAAAAAAACGACTACCCTCTTTTGAGAAAAATGCTGGTGATACTAAATGTTTACGTATATTAACTCAATTTCGAATATTTTAGGAAATTGTGCACTTTTAATGCGAAGACGGTATATACCTTGTCAGGTCATAAGTATTGTCACACAGTAAAAACTTTTCTTTTAGAATGCTGGCCACAAAAAAGTTTATTGAATTCGAATTTCGAATTGTTCATGAAAATAAAAATGTATACTTTTAGAATTTTACTCATTGTTAAATATGGAGTGGACGCCTAAAGAAGACCGTGTTGCAGTTATTGCGTTGCATCGTTGCGGTTACGCGCCAATTCAAATTTTTAACATACTGAAAAATTTGAATATAACCAAAAGATTCGTTTATCGTACCATCAAACGATATAATGAAGACTCTAGTGTAGATGACAGGTCAAGAAGTGGTCGCCCTCGGTCTGTTAGGAATCCAGCAGTGATAAAAGCTGTGAAGGCGTGAATTCAAAGAAATCCCAAACGTAAGCAGAAACTGTTGGCCCTTCAGATGGGGTTAAGCAGAACCACGGTGAAAAGGGTGTTAAATGAAGACTTAGGGCTTCGGGCATATCGAAGAAAAACAGGACATCGTTTGAATGCTCGTCTAATGGACCTGAGACTGAAGAGATGCCGCGCTTTGTTGAAACGGTACGCGGGAAAAAAATATCGGGAATTCTTTTTTCGGATGAAAAATTTTTTACCGTAGAAGAGAGCTACAACAAACAAAATGATAAGGTGTACGCACACAGTAGTGAAGAAGCGAGCAACCGTATTCCGCATGTCCAACGAGGTCATTTTCCATCCTCGCTCATGGTATGGTTGGGAGTTTCTTATTGGGGCTTAACAGAGGTACATTTTTGTGCGAAAGGTGTAAAAACGAATGCAGTTGTGTATCAAAATACAGTCCTGACGAACCCTGTGGAACCTGTTTCTCATACCATGTTCAATAACAGGCACTGGGTATTCCAACAAGATTCGGCGCCAGCTCATAGAGCGAAGAGCACACAAGACTGGCTGGCGGCGCGTGAAATCGACTTCATCCGGCACGAAGACTGGCCCTCCTCCAGTCCAGATTTGAATCCGTTAGATTACAAGATATGGCAACACTTGGAGGAAAAGGCGTGCTCAAAGCCTCATCCCAATTTGGAGTCACTCAAGACATCCTTGATTAAGGCAGCCGCCGATATTGACATGGACCTCGTTCGTGCTGCGATAGACGACTGGCCGCGCAGATTGAAGGCCTGTATTCAAAATCACGGAGGTCATTTTGAATAAACTTTAGTGTCATAAGAATCTATGTTTTGTTAAGTTAATTTTGGTATATGAATGGTTACATAATGAATAAACTTGTTTCAATTATTTTACATTAAACATGTGACAGAATTTATGACCTGACTAGGTATAATGTTTGTTGTCGGGCTAAGCTCTTGTTGTTTGGTTGCAGCTATGACGCGGACACGGCCCTTAACCACGACTTCTTCTGGACGGACCCCATGCCGTGCGACCTCGGCAACATGCTCGCGCAGCACACGCAGAGCATGTTCGAGTACCTGGCGCCCCCGCGGCGCCCCGCCCACCTGCGCCACCACCACCACGCCGCGCCGCCCGCCAAGCCGCCCCTCGACTCCGGCTACCAGGACCGCGTGTTCTGAGCCGCGACCACTTGCCGCCGCCAGCGACACCGGCACAAGCACGACCAGACGCCACCAGAGCCTCGGTGAGGATGTAAAGGCGCTTTATGACTCTGATGTTGGGAGTTGAGGTCGTTGGGTTTGGTGTTGGGAGACACGTGGCGAGTAGAAAACATATTGAGGGGTAAAAGGTTATTTAGTTTAAGCGACTCGTCAAGTTTGAGCCCCGTGAGCTCACCTACTAGTTAAGGTTACGCTGATATAGCCTATCAAGGCTATCAGCTTAGGTAGGAAAATTTTTTTTTACCAACATTTATCTTTGTAATTTTACTGGTTTACTTTGTACCGGTGGTCGTCTTGTGAGTCCGCGCGGGTAGGTACCACCGCCCTGCCTATTTCTGCCGTGAAGCAGTAATGCGTTTCGGTTTGAAGGGCGGGGCAGCCGTTGTAACTATACTGAGACCTTAGAACTCGTGTCTCGAGGTCGATGGCGGCATTTACGTTGTAGCTGTCTATGGGCTCCAGTAACAACTTAACAATCCATATAATTGCGTGAAAGAGTAACAAGCAAACATACATTCTTACAAACTTTCGCGTTTATTAATGGGATAGGATTAGTATTAACAGTTCGATATTTTTAATTGAACTTCAATTATGTTTACTGCATTCAAATAGTTGAAGAAGCTTTTTTTAATATTTTATCCTTTAAATGACTGGTGAAGTTGCAAAAATGTTGCTTAAACCAAATAATCTTTCACCCCATGATTTCAAATTACTTTAAAATAATATGCACATAATATGTGAATACCTCTGACTATTTAGGAGCCAATGTTTCAAGCGGACTGCTATTTGAGGTTAATTATGTTATTATGTTCAATGGAAATTATTTTGTACAAGATAAAAGGGATTGTTCTTGAAGTCGGAATATATTAACTTATAAGAAATCCTTTGCCATTGATAGTAGAAAAACACCAACAACGATTTCTCTTCATCTGGGTTATGGACTCTGGAACGCGAGGAGTGAAGTTGTGTGTTTTTTTTATTTTGTCTATTTAGTGTTTCTTCAGATTTAAATGTGAAATAATGGTGGTCTATTAACTGTTTAATATCTGTGAAAGTGCACAAATGTGGGAAAATGAAACAAATCCGCTGGATGTAGCTTCTCAGATCCTCCAAAAAGTCCACTGAAACTCTTAGTAAATAACTACTATTTTACTGAGATTATATTTCATCCCATATCATCTGATCTCATTTCATCTAATTTATGCCAACTTCATATTATCATTTTTCATTTAAAAAAAAGAATATAAAAGATGAGGCTGTATGATACCTTTGCCTATTCGGTTGGAAAAACAGAACTACTATTACTATCCGGGTTATGACAGGGTCGAATTAAGCTTCCTGATTAAATAAAATAACACGAGATGGGTGGGTGAGCTCACGACCCACTTGTTGGTAAGTGTCACGAGTCGCCCTCCACTCACGAACGTTTGCATACAGCTTGTCCGAATATTGTAACTAACAAACGTCTGTATATTTATATTACTGGTGGTAGGACCTCTTGTGAATCCGTACGGGTAGGTACCACCACCCTGCCTAGTTCTGGTTTGAAGGGATGGGCAGCCGTTGTAATTATACTGAGACCTTAGAACTCATATCTCAAGGTGGGTGGCGCATTTACGTTGTAGATGTCTATGGGCTCCAGTGACCACTTAACATCAGGTGGGCTGTGAGCTCGTCCATCCACCTTAAGCAATAAAAAAATAAAAAATTTAAATCCGGTGATGTTTGTTGGTTGTAAAACCAAACACAAAAAGTATAGAAGTGTACGGTACATAATATTACGTTGTTTAATGTCGGCGAAACAGGGACATAGATTAGTTTTTATTAATAACAATTACGTGTAGATCATGTCCCTTTTTTTTAATTGCCCTAGTAGGCAGACGAGCGTACCGCTAACTTGATGGTGGGTGATTACCGTCGCCCATGGACTACAGCAATGTCAGGGGCAGAGCCAAGCCGCTGCCTACCGTTAAATTTACCATTAAAATACCGTTATCTGTGTAACCTTGATTCGTTCGAGTGAAGTGTTTTGGTGGCCACGTAACTGCGGTGTTTTAAGTTATTGGATAGCTTTTATCGCGGGCTTTGAGCGCGGCGACCGAATCAAGAAATTCCGTAACGAAAATAAAACCTAACACCCCCACTCCGCCTACCATGTAGCTCGCGTTCAACACATTCACACGTTGCGCTTGTGTAGTGTTTGTGAATAAGCGCGTGCATCATGAAAAGTTTGCCCATCTCTCTCTCGCGCGGTCGAGCTTACGAGTGTGAAGGGGAAGGTTAATGTTTTGCTTTTGTTAATGTTTATAAATATGGCGTGGTCTTATTTTATTATTATTGTTTTAATATTAAATTATTATTGTCTATTTATAATTGCATAAGTTGATAAAAAATGTTATGCAATAGTTTTACCGCGGCAGTCCCCGAGTGCCACACGTGTTTTTTTTTTTAATAAAAGAAAACCGACTTCCACAAAACAAAAAGAGATCACTAATATTGTTGAACTCAATTAGATATGTATTATTAAGGATAACTCGGTAACAATAGGTGCAGGCCCGCACTAAATGCATCAACTTTTCAAATAAAATCATCATTGATACTTCACTGGCTACCTTAACACATACATATTGATGTAGGGATTTGGAAATGCTTAACATGCAATGACTCCATAGACCGTTGAAAGATCAGGGATGCCACATGGTCAAATATTGTAATGTGTAATTGTAAATAGTAAATATGTAATAAGAGAACGACCATGTATTGTGGGAACTGATGTTTAGTCGCAGTGACTGGTTAAGTGAATACTCATTGTTGCTCAGATATGCTCACGAGTACACACTGCTGTGCTAGCATCAGTGGCTTTAATGTAAGGCTATGTATATAAAGTTGTATATTATATTAAAAATGTTGTAAATTATCAGATGTTTTATTTCTATGAACCGGAAATGGATAAAAATCGAAGGTCAGGCTCAGTGGAGTAAATTGTGAGGCCTGTGTCTCGCTGGGGACGGTGAGGGCGGCACAGAGCCCTATTAAGATATTTGACCAGATCAGCTCACCTGGTATTAATGGTAATATTAATTAATATTAATTAGGCTCATGGGCATCACAGCACTAATGTTATAATACTATCTTGAAACAGCCCGCATTTGAGACCCTGAAACTCCTTCCACCTGTACTAATCGATGGGATACGTTAATTGCCTTGAGGTCTGGACGCTCGACCCTTGCCTCACTCCCTCACATCGTCACCGAGTCTGGGCAATGTTTTTTTTTATTGCTTATATGGGTGAACGAGCTCACAGCCCATCTGGTATTAAGTTTTTACTGGAGCCCATAGACATCTACAACGTAAAGCGCCACCCACCTTGAGATATAAGTTCTAAGGTTTCAGTATAGTTACAACGGCTGCCCCACCCTTTAAAACTCATTACTGTTTTTTTTTATTGCCCTTGTAGGCAGACTATCATACGGCCCACCTGATGGTGAGTGGTTACCGTCGCCCATGGACTTCAGCAATGCCAGGGCCAGAGCCAAGCCGCTGCTTCACGGCAGGGTGGTGGTAACTACCCGCGCGGACTCACAAGACGTCCTACCATCGGTAAAGTATATCAGTGAAACCCTCTCATCGCCACAAAACGTTTATTTCGGTTGGCAGTCGTCATCTGTATCGCTGGGCGGGTGTCTACGGCTGCGATGTCTGTTCAGATCAGACCAGCGATCCGTGGAGTAAGTGCACTCCAAACACGAGTACCTCCGCTTCTTCCTACCCTCGTTTTCGTCGAGATCCAGTACCTTGGTTTTGGAGTGGCTCTTCATGTGGTAGATGAGGCTCATGTGGTGCTTCGCCTTGAAGTCGCACAGGTGGCACTTGAACTTTTTGTCGGCTGCGTGCTTGCGGGAGTGTCGCTCCAGCTGCGGCCTGGAGGCGGTGGTGTAGCCGCACGTGTGGCACACGTGCAGGACGGTCTGGTGCGCGCGCACGTGCCGCCGGTAGTCCAGCTCGTCGGCGGCGCTGTACTTGCACTGCAGACAGTAGTTTCGGTAGACGCCCCAGAAGATGCGCGCCAGGTTATCGGGGCTGCCGGGCCGCGCCAGCCGAACCAGGGGGACGTCGTCCTCGTCCGTCTCCGAGGAGAGCTCGACGGTGTCGATCTTCGGCTCCTGGATGATGACGTCGTCCTCGTCGCTCGACGTCAACAGACTGATCGGGTCCTCCTTGCTGCTGAACGCAAATATAAACCATTAGAAAAAAATAATCGCAAGGGTCAACCACTCCTCAGTGCAATGACGCAGCCTCACCCTGGGGGAACCGCCTTGGAATTGTTCAATTTACGTGCAGCGACATCTGTCGATAACAAACTAAACAGAAATAAAATAAACATGGCGCGTAACGGAAATAATTAAGATGGCGCGTAACCGAAAAACGTTACATACGTTTTTTCCTCCCTACGTCGATAAAGAAGTTTCACTTCAAAAATAACTAAATCAATCAATCGATCAATTTAAAAGAGTATTGTGAGTCCTGGTTTCGGTCGATGTACAATGAAATCGAGATTCCAATGGCATTTAATTTGATTCCTGTTCATCCAGAGGATACAGTCCAATAAACAAAAAAGACAGTCCGGCACCGTAGTCAGGACATGAACTCAGAGTGTCACAATGGTCAAATTAGTCGTGTGGTGGGTCTTCGTCACGAGGAGACCGACCCTGGACGATCTGGTGACGGAGCCCGGACTACACTACTGTTATATTGTGGACCTCTTGTGTTACTGGTGGTATGACCTCTTGTTCTTACTGGTGGTAGGAACTCTTGTGAGTCCGCGCGGGTAGGTACCACCACCCTGACTATTTCTGAGGTGAAGCAGTAATGCGTTTCGGTTTGAAGGGCGGGGCAGCCGTTGTAACTAAAGAGACCTTAGTACTTATATCTCAAGGTGGGTGGCGCATTTACGTTGTAGATGTCTATGGACTCCAGTAAACACTTAACACCAGGTGGGCTGTGAGCTCGTCCACCCAACTAAGCAATAAAAGTGTGAGTTCTGGTCAATGTACAATGAAATCGAGATTACAACGGCACTCAATTTGATGCCTGTTCATCCAGAAGATACAGTCCAACAAAGAAGAACGACAGTCGAGCTCGTCGCGTGGTGCGGGCCTCCGTCACGTGGGGACCGACCCTGGACGATCTGGTGACGGTACCCGGACCACACTACTATCATATTGCTCGCTGCATCAGTACTATAGACAGGGCACGTTTACCTGTTGGCGCAGTCGTCGTCGCGGTCCGGCAGCATGAGCGTGGCCGGGTCGAGCTCTACCTGCACGCTCTCCATCACCAGCAGACAGTCACTGCGCGCCGCGCCCTCTGCCAACACCAACACGCTCGCCCTCATCTACTGCACGCGGCTAGTCTATGTGTGTGTCTGTGCGTCCGGGGGCCGCCCCACGGGGGAGGGACACTGGGGGGTCCAGTATACAGTGCGTGCCCCCTAAGCGGTTCAGCTTTACCATTGTTTAACACTAATCATACCATTACTTACTGATATCTATTTCTACCATAGCGTGTAGATAACGGTAGCTCGACAAATATAACTTAAAATACACAAATAAAAATATAATTGCTGTAGATTAATTGTTAAGAAAAGTCATGGAGTCAAACTTAAAAAAGCCATAAGATGATATTATGTGCATTTTCAATGCAAAAGTTCAAAATTGGTCATTTGACCCGCTATGGTATGTTTAGTGTTAAGCCTGCTTGAGTAGGGACCATTATGACCCCTATGCCGGGAAACAGGCACGCGTGCCAATTTGAAGGGTGGGGCACACAATTGAAACTCCGGCCTCATGCCTCAAGGTCTGTGGGTACCTCGGGGAGTCCCCGCGACGCTACCATCAGCTCGGAGCCCTACCTTGTCCCACGGCTATCTCTATATACACCGGATCCTTTTCCTTAAGCTTGGCACTGTGTACCGGGACTTCTTGCACGTCGTCGGCGGGGTGGGGCGCGGGGTGCGCGGGGGGCGGCGGGCTGGCCAGGCGCCGCGGCTTCGATTTCACGATCTGGTAGTTGGTTAGCAACTCCTCAATGTCCTGTTTGTCGGGTTCGACGTGAGCTGTGCCTCTGTGGAACAAATTGTGGCTTTTGTGGATCAGTCCTGCCGAGGCCTCGTGGACTCCGCAATGATGGCTGACTTATTTTTAGTTCAACTGTCTTACTGTCTTAATGACTTCTACGATGAAGGAACAAAATCTATAAATATAAATAAAATTGGAGTGTCTGTTTGTAATATTGTAATAACCGTTTTTTACTGCATGCATATGAATTTATATACGGTACGTACACCAAAATAACATTTTTTACAATTTTTGTCTGTCCTTCTGTCTGTCTGTCTGTTTGTTGCGGCTAATCTCTGGAACAGCTGGACCGATTTTGATGGGACTTTCATCGATAGGTAGCTGATGATATAAGGAGTAACTTAGCTTACTTTTTTTAGACTAGCTTCGACCCGCGGCGTCACCCGCGGTACGACAATAACCGCGGATAACATCGCGGGACTCTGAAGCGAAGCGAGGGCGGATCGCTAGTTTTATAATAAAAAAATCGAACCCGCAAATGTTATAATTTGCGTCATAACTGGTGATAGGGCTCCTAACCCCGCTTCGGTATGTACCAATACTCTGCCTATCTCTGTTGTGAAGAAATCATGTATTTCGGCTTGATGATGATGCGGCAGCCGTTATACTCTAAAATTGAGACTTAGAGCTCATGTCCCTAATTAGTGGTGGTAATGACAATGTAAATAATAGGAATTGTACTTACATCTTCCTTCCATAATCATTGGTTGATCGGAGACTGACTTCACTTGCTGAATCAGTCCCGCTGTCAGCTGAGTCTGTGCTCACGCGGACGACGGGGGCTCCGGGACCCACAGGGCGGCCCCTCCGTGTACGGACACCAGTAGGCTTACCAGCACTCTCACTAGCCGGGGCACTTTTATTTGCTATTTTATTACTTATAACATTCTCGTCACTATTAATGTCCGTTTTGGAGTTAATTACGTTTTTACTGCACTCATCACTCGTGTTTACGGTAAACTTATCGACACTGTCACTAACACTGTTAACATTATTATCACTACTGTCAATTTCAGTATGTTTATCGGAATGTGTCTCACTGGTGCTCTCGACAACTCCATGAACCAGGGTCTCGTTTGTAATTTTGCTGTCAGCACAAACACTTGGCCCATTGGGGGTGTGACCGAGGACATCAGCTATGCCATTATTAACGCTTGCATCTAATTTGTTATTTTTATTTATTATCAATTTTTCACATATTTTGTCGATGTTTTTTTTTGTTTTTTTGTTGTTTTTATGTACCGTTTTAATTTTGTCATTTGTTATTACGCTCTTATTATCAATATTATTATTAGATTTCTCAGTTTTATCACTAATTGAGTTTTCTATTAAATCTTCTGTTCGTGTTTTGACGCTTGTCTGAAAAAATAAAGGAATTTATTGTAAAGCTACTTTGGTAAAATTTTTACAAGTGTGTTTTAAAATAAATTTTGTTTTGGTGTCTCGTTCTAGACTGCATACATATAACATATAATAAATTCTTGCTTTAAAAGGTTTCAATAGATAGTGTTGTTTTAAGTTTTATTATTGATGCACAAGAACCACACTCAACTCTACGTTAATTTTGCTATGGACTCAATCAATGAAGTTCAAATCAGGCACTTTCAATTACTGCAATTACTCCGATTATCTACTGGTAGCCTGCAGGAGTGGGCACTGGACACATCAGGATTCTGATACCCTCGCCTTTGAGACATGAGGTCGACTTTGTCTCAATACTTGGTAAGGTCAAGTCAGGAGGTGTTGACTGTCGACCTGAGTTCGATCTGAGCCGGACCTGTCGTCTAAAGGCTGGACATACTCACATCTTTTATAAATAACGTTGGCACCACCTTCCTTTTGAGCCTGACCTTCCCTCTGATGTACTCGTAGTCCGTTTTGGCGAAGTGTTTGCTGCACAGTCCCGATTCCAGGGTTATCTTGCAGGACGGCGCTATGACCTTGAGCCATCGCTGGCGGAGGAGACGACTCGTCGGGAAACTGAAAGGATATAATAGTCTTTAGATTGATTAGGACCACGATATTTGTATCCCACAGACTTTACCACTTAGATACGTGGACCAGCGGCTACCTGGTGTAAAGTGGTGGTAGGACCACTTGCGAGTCCGCCCGAATAAGTACCACCGCCCCGCCTATTTCTGCCGTGAAGCAGTAATGCGTTTCGGTTTGAGGGGTGGGGCAGCCGTTGTAACTATACTTGAGACCTTAGAACTTATATCTCAAGGTGGGTGGCGCATTTACGTTGTAGATGTCTATGGGCTCTAGTAACCACTTAACACCAGGTGGGCTGTGGGATCTTTCACCCATCTAAGCAAAAAAAAAGTGTTTACTGGAGCCCATAGACATCTACAACGGAAATGCCACCACTCACCTTGAGTCAAGTTTTAGTTTTCAGTACAAAGGCTGCCCCCTATTACTGCTTCATGGCAGAAATAGGCAGGGTGGTGGTACCTACCCGCGCGGACTCACAAGACGCCCTGCCACCAGTAATTACGCAAATTATAATTTATGCGGTCTTGATTTTAATTGCACGATGTTATTCCTTCACCGTGGAAGTCAATCGTGAACATTCGTTAAGTACGTGTTTCATTAGGAAAATTGGTACCCGCCTGCGGGATTCGAAAACCGTTGCGTTTTAATGAATGAATTTCACATGTCGGCTTAGTTTACAATGACGAACAGATCTGGATCGACATCCTGGACTGGCTCCATATGAAGGAACTCTACAGCAGCATTACGGTAGTCGATTATAATATTTACCCTGACATGGCTGAGGGCGAGTCTGGTCTTGATTGAGGAAGCCCCTCAATGGTCAACAGCACAGACATGAGACGTACATATTATGTAGACATATACAATTATGGTCTCTATAGTTCTCGTCGAACCCGTCGCTTGCGATGAAGGGCTCGACGAGTAAATTAACCCTCAGACACAGCCCACTGAGTTTCTCGCCCAATCTTCTCAGTGGGTCGCGTTTCCGATCCGGGGGTGTAGATTCTGTGAATCACGGCTCTTGCTAGGGTTCGTATTAGCAACGTCGTCAGGTTTGAGCCCCGTGAGCTCACCTACTAGTTAAGGTTACGCTGAAATAGCCTCTCAAGGCTATCAGCTTTGGTAGGAAAAAAGAAAAAAAGGACTCACTCGAAAAATATGATGTCCTGAGTAGATGTGACCCCGCAGCCGAGTACGCAGCACGTACGGAACATTGTCAGCGACCTGCCAGTTCACAAGACATTTAGTAGCCGAAATTGTCTAATATAATAATAAAATAAAATGATTAGATGGGCGGACGAGCTCACAGCCCACCTGGTGTTCAGTGGTTACTGGAGCCCATAGACATCTACAACGTAAATGCGCCACCCACCTTGAGATATAAGTTCTAAGATCTCAGTATAGTTACAACGGCTGCCCCGCCTTTACCGCTTACCCGTGCGGATCCACAAGAGGTCCTACCACTAGTAATACCAATCAATAATTGCAACCAATAATTAACAATTCTCACAATACATAATATTTTATTTTAATTATTTGCAAGAACTTCTCCTTGAGTGAAGACCTCCTCCAACGAAAACCAATGTTCCCTATTTTGGGCCACTTGTATCCAGTTTGGGCCCGATGTCCTTGCGATGTCATCCCACCTTGTGTGTGGTGTACCTCTGTCTCTTTCCCACTGGACCGCTCCAAAAAGTAGCTCTTTTGGTCCGTCTTTCATCTTGTAACCTCGCTACGTGGTCCGCCCAGTTCCATTTCAGTCTTTGTCTAATATTGGTCAAAGGACCTTAACAGCCAATCTCGACAATCCCGCTATTCATTTGGATTTACGAGGAACACCATTCCTTTATTTTCTGGACCGGGATCCCTACCGTCTTCGAGGTACTCGTGGCGAGCCTTGTCATGAGTTCTGTTTTTACAGTACAACAGCTGCCTAACTCATCAAACCGAAACGCGTTACTGCTTCACGGCAGAAATAAGTAAGGTGGTGGTACCTACCCATGCGGACTCACAAGACGTCCTACCATCACGATTGTTTAATTAATAAATCGTGATTGTTTTTTTACAAGAGTATTGACTAGACCAGCAGCTTCTCTCCTCCCGAGTATAGTAAAAGGCGACTTGGGATAACGTCGGAGAATGGGCAGCAACATTCTCTGGGTATTACTCCAGAATACTGGGATCACTTACTGGCATTACAGGTGGTAAGCCACAATGAAGGTATGCAGTCTGTTACTACCTATTAATTGGCAGTAGACAATCATACATTCTAGTTTGAAGGGTGTGCCTCATGTCTCAAGGAGAGTGTGCAGCATTCAAGTTACGATTTCTATGGGTTCAAGTGATGGCTTAATTGCGTTGGTCTATGTAATAAATTTAAAAATGTTGGAAGAATAAATTTGCTTTTTGTTTATTGCTTTCTACTTCTAACTACTAGTACATATATACTAGTAGATATATATTATAAAATGCTAAGGATATCAGAACAGTAAGTGATTTATTGAGTTTAAACAATAATTTTTATACAAGAGCTAAGAAAATAATATTCCTGTCTAAATTTATTGGATGTCATGTTTACAAACAAAATTGTGTGTGTTGTGTTAGTAAAATTGGAAGTGACCTTCAAGAGGTTCGGGATTTGTGGCTTGAATTCCAATTTTTAACAATAACAAACCGAACTAATAAACGGAAAGAAATACTAGGGCATAATCCACTGGTTTTGTTTTTATGGATTTTGTTCAATAAAAAAAATTAAATAAAACTGTCATGGCTTTATTTAATAAACATTACAAATTAAACATAAAGCTTAAATTGTATTTATTTTAATTTAAGAAATGCCGCCAAAATTACGGTAACAATCTATCCATTTAGATCCACAAAACATTCAAAAATGGAACCACTCCCGCGTACCTATTCTGTAAGCGCAGTAACTGAACGGTACAAAATCTATTCTCGACTCTAAAATCTCTATGCATAAGATCTATTTTCTATTAATCGCATCGGCGCAAAGGGACAACGATTTGCCAGAATACTCCCGTACAATAATTAATGCAACGCCAAACAAAATCAATAATTTTAACTACAAAACATTACAAAGTACAATAAATAGTTGTTTGTAAACATTAAAGCGTTGATTTTACGCGCGAAAACACGAAATACTAGCACAGTACTATACGATGCGTTATTTATGATTTACCTGTTTTTTCTCTCACGTTGTGGCCTTGCAAATTTGTAGAATACTACATGATCGCCCACTTTACATCGTTTAATACATAATATCAAATAAAATCCATTGTAAATGTGGAATTATGAATTATTACACGCGCACAGGGAAAAATATTTACTTGTGCTTTTTTTAGATTGACTTGACATTTCAATGAACAGTGCCGTGTTTATATCGCAGTGTTGGGCTTTCGAACGTCGAACTGCGTCTTGTTTTAGTCGATTTTTATTTATTTTGTTATCACCGGTGATGACCAATGCCCCTTCCCATATGTCAGGTTGAAAGTTTGACTATCTTTTAATTAATTGTGCGCTTTATTCATGTACACATTTTTATCAATTTAAATAAATGATTATTTCATTCTAAAAGTACTATTGTCGTGTCAATTTGGAGACTGCGAACACCACGCCCGCAGTTTATCCTACGGTTACGTAGATCTGTTTCGTGGGTTTACTTTTTAAGTAGGGTTTTCATTGATTACATAACAGTCAAAGGGAACAAAAACGGTACGAAATCTTTGTTAATACTGAATTTTTTTCATTATTATTTATCTATTTAGATTCGGTAAAATGTGCGTATAACATTTACGCAAAGAATAAATGTGCTGCCATCTATTGTTGAAGGTATATTAACATGTAACATGTTTATATAGTGTCAACATAATTTAACATGACTAAAATAAATTACTAAAAACATTAAAAGCTATTGGCTATATATATGGCTATATATATATTCTAACCTACTCGCTATCATAGCTCAATATCTACCAAATTTTGTAAATAACAATATGTCGGAGACGGTCATTGGTTTGGTAGCTAAACGAAACGCAGCACGATTCCCGAGAGATGGCAGCACGATTGCAGTATCGTCGGAACTCTGTTAGCTTCGTGCTACGACAGGGCCTAGCCGATGGATACGCGTTGATGCCATCACACTTACCAACCAGCCTTCTTGAAGAGCGGAGCCTCCGTCCTAAGAACTGTTCCGTATTCGATTTCGTTTGCTGGCGTCATGGCGTCAGGAGGGGATTTCTTAATTGTTCTAAGACAACAAGCGTGATTGGTGTACTCAATATTTCTCTTACCTCGATCACCCTATTCGTCCCTATGATGTCTGACGATGGTGTTAATAATTGTGGCTTCTCCGACATAATGTGTAGTGCCAATTGTTTGGACACATTAGACTTTAACGTTTAAGTTTAGATATGAAATATTGTTTTTTTAGTGACAAAGTATTATTCTGGTTTTCATATTTCTTTAAATTACTCATTGTATTTTTACTTTTCTAATTTCAAGATGTTATCAACTATTGCACTGTCGGTTGCACCTATAATTAAGGTGATATCTGTCATGTACTTATTGACAATTTGTCAATGTTTTGTATTGATGATAACTTTGTTGGTGCAATTAAATAAATAAAGTTTATTATTTTATTTTAATAATAAACATAATATTACTTTTCGTAACGCTCGATTTCACTACTAATTTGATTGAAATCGATTTTTAAGGAGTAAATTCATTTCATAGGTGAAGAATACAATTTTTTTGGATAAAAGTATTGCTAGCGGCCTAGATAATTTTCCAAACTCACCAATATAGGTTGGTTTGCTCAAGGGCATGTGATATTCACCTAAATAGTTTGGACAGAGGCACAAGCTTAAATAGTATCTATTTGTTGTGGCATTCATGGCCCTCCATCAGGTAGAAAATAAGGAATGCTAATAGGATTTTTAAAGGCTATATTATATACTATATACTGATTTATAGTTAATATGTAAAGTTTCAAGCATTCAAGTGATGTTTATTAGCCCCGGTAATAGACATGTGTAAGTAATGCGAGTGATATTACTCGGGTAATATTACTCTACGATGTAATGCAACATCACACATTACGCGAAGGAAACAAACATCACACTATCACCCAACATGTTTCTTTCTTTGTCGTGTAATGTTGCTTAATACACGAACGGAACCGAGCGAGCGAGACAGACCGATCGACGCAAAATAAATGAGCAAGCGACACGGAATTATTCCTAGTGATTTTGAACCGTATGTCCTGGCCGCTAGGTACATTTTTATACCTATGGTACGTCTGAATTTTAATATAGGTATTTGTGTTTATATTTTTCATGCGGCCAGCCGGTAGTTCTCCGCAAGTACTTACTTAATTTTTTATTCGCAACTTTTGTAAAATCGCTAGTCGCTCGTAATTGTTTAGTAATATTTCATATTAATTTTTGTGTTTGATTTGAATTACTTAAGCACTTGTTTGAAGATAGTTTTATTATTTGTTTTAATGCGTGTTTAATAAGTGAAAGAAATAACGGCGTCTAAATGAAAGTACAGTCCTCCTTGGATGCACTTTGAGGATATCGCGCCGAAACAATGCATCTACTGCTCTCGTATATTAACATTATTGTCGAGCTCAATTTGCAGTCTAAGTCGCCATATGAAATCCGTTCATCCCACAATAAATTATATTAAGTAAAAAATAAAATTATTATATTATTAAGTAAGTCAATCTCTGTCAAGTAATATAACAGTGTATTACAATACAAAGTTCATACTTTGTATTGTAATACACTACTGTAATGACACACCCGAATCATTACCTAAGTGATGTGTATCAACACAATGTATTCGTCGTCACAGTATCTATTGAACGCACCGAGTAATGTTAAGAGTGATGTGTAATGTTTTCGAGTAATATCACCTATCTGTAAAAGTGATGTCATATCACATTACATTGGAAAGTGATGTTTTGCGCAAGTCTACCCGATAACCACTTAAGTTGAACCATGAAATCATTCTACTGTCCATAAAACAAAATGTAAAAAGATATGTAAATTGAGTTTTAGAAAAATCATGGTGCTTGTATAAAAAAATGTGTGTGTGTGCAAGTCACATAAGAAACTTATAAAAAATGAGAATAATCGCAAGGGTCAACCACCAACCACTCCACAATGCAATGGAGCAGTCTCACCCTGGGTGAACCGCCTGCATGATCACGGTATCTCTACGTCAGGTAAGTATGATTTAGCAAGAGAAATACGAGAATATCTATCAACTGTGTAGCATCTCGTCATCGCAATTCAGGAATTGTTGAATTTACGTGTAGTGACATCTGTTGACAACAAAAGTATGAGGTAGCGCCCTCTGTGAATTGATATTTTAACTTCACGTTTCATTTTTTCGTTTCATCGAGTTTGAAATCACATCGTAACGATTCTAAAGAAGCTTCTCTTCAAAAATGAAAGGGAAATTAAGCGCACAGAAAACAAAGTAGTTAGAAAATTATATATTTTATTGATATGTTGATACAAAATCTCTACGTATCACTGTTTTGTTTTGTACGTGAAGAAATGTTGAATGTGTAAAATCAGCCTTAATGCTATTCATTTTACGAGCAGATCGACGGCTGCGGGGTCGCAACGCGGCACACAACCGCCTTCAAGTTCTCGAAGGCTTGAGTTTCGACATCTTTGTCGTATTTCTGTAACAAATTTGTGTTTTAAGATTCTGTGGTACGTTAGTAAATTGGCTTCTCGCGGCCGCCGGGAATTACATACCAGATCCTGTGGACCGAATGGTAAACAGTCGACGCCCTAAACACGTCATTACAGATTTACCCGATCCATTAACGGTACTTTTAGGTACCACAAACACTGGTCATCGCCTTGTCGAATCCGTCGCTTACGACGAAGGGCTCGACAAGTGAATTAACCCATAGACACAGCCCACTGAGTTTCTCGGCGGATATTCTCAGTCGGTCGGGTTTCGGATCGGGGGGTCAATTCTGCGAAGCACGGCTCTTGCAAGGGCCAGTGTTTTTTATTTTAATTTTTTGTTTTTTTTTATTGCTTAGATGGTTGGGCGAGCTCACAGCCCACCTGGTTTTAAGTGGTTACTGGAGCCCATAGACGTGTACGGCGTAAGTGCCGCCATCCACTTTGAGATTTGAGTCCTAAGGTCTCAGTATAGTCACAACGGCTGCCCCATCCTTCAAACCGAAACGCATTACAGCTTCACGGCAGAAATAGGCAGGGCAGTGGTACATACCCGTGCGGACTCACAAAACATCCTACCACCAGCCTTTAGTGAACTTTTAATAAACCTTTGCTTGGAGAACTATAACGATCAATATAAATATTGACATTCCCGCTTGCTGGTAGCAATTTTTTTTTATTGCCTAGATGTGTGGACGAGCTCACAGCCCACCTGATGTTAAGTGGTTACTGGAGCCCATAGACATCTATAACTTAAATGCGCCACACACCTTGAGATATAGTTCTAAGGTCTCAGTATAGTCACAACGGCTTCCCCATCTTTCAAACCGAAACGCATTACTGCTTCACGGCAGAAATAGGCGAGGCGGTGGTACTTATTCGTGCGGACTCACAAGAGGTCCTACCACCAGTAATTACGCAAATTATTATTTTGCGGGTTTGATTTTTATTGCACGATGTTATTCCTTCACCGTGGAA
Source organism: Bombyx mori (assembly GCF_030269925.1). NCBI lineage: Eukaryota > Metazoa > Arthropoda > Insecta > Lepidoptera > Bombycidae > Bombyx > Bombyx mori. The sequence continues at coordinate 9,773,432 of NC_085130.1, forward strand.
GTCAGTCGTGAACATTTGTTGAGTACGTATTTCATTAGAAAAATTGGTACCCGCCAGCGGGATTCGAACACCGGTGCATCGCTCGATACGAATCCACCGGACGTCTTATCCTTTAGGCCACGACGACTTCAATTGTCCGCTGGAGATCCAAGATTAAGATTTTAATAACAAATCAAACACAGAATAGAAACTAAATAGAAGACAAACCTCGTTAATAATAACGGTGGGCACGAACGCGAGAGGTCTCATCACAGCATCCGTTTTATCACCGTACGACGCGAGCAGATTGTCTCCTTGTTCACTGGATGCGCATCTTTTCAGTTTATCCGACTCCGACATCTTGTCTACTTGAGTTAAGCACTGTACGCAAATTAATATAAAATTCAGTAATCGCATAACACGGATTAATACAGAAAATATTTAGTGTAAGCGCGCAAGCAAAATAGCAGCTGTCTTAAGGGACTTGAGTCCACGGGTAGCGTATCGTGAATGCTAACACCTTGAGTCACGAGGACATAGTTCACATAGGGCCCTGAAACTGCGATACTTTAAGACAAATATTTTTTGTATGGAAACTAGCGACATCTTGTAGCGGATGCCTCTAAGCTTATATGTTGTTAGAGTTAAGACATTTAATTCTTGTAAATCATAAATAAAAAAATAATACATCATACAGGTCTTTATTTGTTATAGATAAATTGATTAAATTTTATCAATTTGTGGTTTCTGAACATTTACAGAATCCTTCGTTAATAATAAAATATAGGATAGGTAATATGTTACTGCCATCTACAGGAGCAATGAGAAACTAATGGAAGCGAATCCATCTAGTGGCCGATGCCCGTAAACATTTTCGTTGAGTGTTTGAGTTGCTTATCTATAACTAATTTATGTGTATTATCTATGTAGTTCACGACAGTGAGGTAGGATGATTTTACGCGTGTGAGTCACAATAAGCCCTAAAATAATTATGAAAACTATAAATTCTGTGGGTATGACTTTTACTATATAATGTTACTACTTCGTTGTGGAAGTCAAAGGCGGATTTACCCATTTATTAATGGAAGTTATGCCACTTCTAAAGATACATATCACATGTGGTATTGGCTGTGATGAGCCAATAATATTTAGATAAATAGGTAATATAATTTTTTAATTTCTGAAAAACATTGAAAAAGTTTCCCCTATAATTGCCACCGTTAAAATCTGTCTAGACTCTAGTCTACTCAGCCTAATAGTGAATTCGCTACTTGTAGAAATTATTACTGAAAAATTATTTATAGAATAATACAAAAAATATCTTAGTCGATTAATTAAGAGTTAATTAAAATCGACTAACCCCATGACATGAATCGAGTGGCCAATTTCCATTGTTCGATCGCTTCGGAGTTAATATCGATCTTTACACTATAATCAGGGGGGTGCAACTCCCATACAAAGGAAAATAACATACAACTAGCGTCATCTTACTCCTGTGGCGACGTCATTTTTGTAACTTTTAGGCATTAATGATCTAATAAACTCACTAGATGGCAGATATGAGTTCTGACTCAATAAAAAATGTAGCGTACTTTGAAGCAGTGCTTCCACTTTTAGGGAATTCTCCCTTTTTTAGGGAAAAATAGCTGATATTTTGGATGATAAAGACAATTTAAAAAATACCAGGATTTAGGATATTTCGGGGTAAAAAGCAAAGCCTATACTAGTAACTGTTGTGAATTTTAAAATAAACGATAATTAAAGTAAAACAATGAACATTTTATTTTATGGAGAGAGAATGACATTAAGTCGAGTTAACAAGTAAAAGAATAAAACAGAGTTGTGTATAAAAACTATAAAGGTTTGATTCAACAGTAACCCTCTAGTAAAGTAAATCATAGATTAAGCCACTGCTTTTTCTTAGGGATTCCCCAGAATCCCAATAAGTATAATCCGCCAAATTTTTATTTACCTATTTTCGTTGATGTCACCAGAACTTACTTGTATTGTAATATACAGGTACTTCATGTACCATGAAAGATTATCATGGTAATTTCATTTACGAAAACCTTGTAATTGTCATTTCACTTTTGCTAGCAGTTCCTTCTTCAAAGACTGAGGTGGAAAGATTATTCAGTGTTCTCAAATTTAAAAACTGACAAAAGAAACAGGCTTTCTAATGAAACCCCCAACGGCTTGCTTCATAGAAAGTTCCCAACTTTGCCAGCAAACAATTGCTCAATTTTAGAACCGAACAGTGTTAGGTTGTGCAGCAAAAGAATATAAAAGCAATGCGTCGACTTCCTTGAAAATTCTAATCCTATAGATCTATGATCTTCTGGGGGCGTTTATATTATATATACCTACATTAAATAATATGCTGTGGTTTATTTTCTGTATTTTATTTACGCTTTCTATATAAAGGATTTATGAAAGTTGTCTAGGAAATTTTAGGGTAAATTCAAAAGAAACTAGGGTAAAATGTGTTAAAAAAAACGTAAGTGGAAACACTGCTTTGAAGTTTTCAAAATTCCAGGGCCGTAAAACAATCTCAAAAAAAAAAAAAGTTTTCAAAATGTCGTAACGATTTAATTTTTTAAATCGTTTTTTTTTGGTCTTGGTGTGAGTTATTTTACGTTGTAGTATTAATTTAGAGCAACTTTTAGCTTTATGAGAATATTAGACGATTAGACATTGAGAAACTCTGTTTTGAATTCTCTTTAGACATAACTTGGCTCCAATACTTTTTTCTTCGTTAGCGTTTCGTAAGCCTGTGTAACTATTTTCATTTCTTACAGAATGTTTATTATTAAAAATCAGCATGCCTCGAAGATCGAAAATGAAATGCTATTTCGGATGCCTTGATAACGGTGAGTTTACACTATTTTCCCGGTATATTATTTGCTAACAGAATTATTATTCATAATATAATTAAATGAATTAGCACCAACTAATGGTCCTTCCTATTTCTGCTGCCTAGCTATCATATATGTTAAGTTTTGATCAAAACAGTCGGTATTAAGTCTCGTACTATCACACACACACCTCAGATAATAAAATTGTCTCGAGTGGGTGGAAGTATTTATGTTTTGCAACTCAGCGTATTATATGCTTATTGTCAAGTGGGCCCGAACTAGTTTTTTGGAATGATCAATCAGTCATGCTTTCCTGTTTAAATAAAATACAGCACAATTGATCTCACATCCAAAGTTAGATGATGGCATTCACGTTTTGTTTCCTGGTGTTTGATAACTAAGTTACACCAAGTGGCCTGTGACCACGTTCATCCTTCTACCCAATATAAAATAATGTTTTTATTTTTGTAGACAAAGGTTTGATAATGACAAAATTTTATGGAAAAATTATAAGGAGCACTAAAATGTCTGAAACATGAAAAGATTGATGCACTATATTTGAACCAGAACGTGTTATGTAATATATTAATTTGTAAGTAAGATTACATTAACACTAAATTTTTCATGGTCGTATTTTTTCAATATTTGTTACATACTTAAGATACTTTGTTTCTCCGTTTCAGAAGAGAAACTGATTCAGCAAGGAACGTGAACTCTCAAGGGATCTTAATTTTTTTTAAATATGTTTATAATTGATAAATTAATAATTGAAATAGTTCATAAGAACTAAATTGATGCCAATTTTGTTTTAAAATAGGTTGTTTAGTTCTTATAGTTATAGTATTACGTTTGAATAGTTGTAATTAGTAAGTTAGTAATATATGAAAATACTGATATAAATTTTTGTAAATAACCTTTTGTAAATTCTACGAGAAGATGATTTTAATTAATGATCAAAAGTCAACGGTCTTTAAAAGCATTATTTGCAATTATTTAGATTAACTGTGGAATATATTTGCTAAGTTGTGTTTTCTGTATGAGCAGATATAAATGAAAATGCCCAAACATGATTATGTTTCTTACATTTTCATTATGTGAAATCAATATGCTTGTGACTGAGTATATTAATAATTTATTAAAACTTAAGTGATAGACAGCAACCCCTATGGCACTGCTGAAGTTTATAAGCACTGGTGACCACTTATCATGGGCCGGGTTGCGTGCTCGTCTGCTGTTGAGTGCAATAAAAATTTTCGAAACCCTTTCTATTATTTAGATGTAATATTAGTGTACATTTAATTTGGATTAAAAGATAAATTTACATTTTATGTTTGCATGTGTATGTTTATAATTCATTTGCATGTAACGAACACCAGTTTCTTTTGTAACAAAATGTAAACTAATGGTTTGTAATGAATGTAATTAACTTTAAGATGATTTTCTTTCAATCTGCTGTTTGTTTCATCTAGTATTACCAAAGCTAAAGCATCAGAAACGTCAGAATAGAAATAATTTAGATAGGGAATAAAAGTATAACTAATGTAATCATGTCTAAGATTACTATAAGCGTCATTAAGTACAAACTATCAATATTTAAGAGTACTTTAAATCATCATTACATTTTTTAAACATTTTTTGTTTTTCAAATCATGTAATAAAACGTTTGTGCAGAACAAAATGTCACATGTTATGAACATGATTGTGGGTTAATCGTTTCTTAAATTTCTAAATGTTTATAAGAATGCTAAGAATAATTTAGTATTCACTTTAGTGTGTGTATTATCTCTACAATGCTAGTATAAATGACAATTATTGTATGACGAAGCATAGGTAGTGTTTATAGATGTAATATTTTCATACAAGGTCATGATCTGTCACGATCAACTTTAAGCAAGAACTGCTATAGTTAAGAAACAAATTTATTAAATTTAATTCAAATTGTCTACTATGTTTGTAATGGAAAGCTGACATGTTTATATTTCGCACAAATGACTTAAGTGACATTGAATGATTTGATTATCTAGACTTAATTAACTTTTAGATAACTTTCGATTTAATGTTATTAAGTACTCTAGTAGGATTAATCTAGAGGAGTTATTGTTATTCGAAATTTTATACAATTGTACGTTCATACTATCTTTTAACAGTAAATTGTTTGTAATATAGGGAAATTAAATAGCTTACAGAGAATTACAGCTTTTTATTTAAAAAAACTGTTTTCTCTCTGTATGAAAAGGTCTTATCGATTAGAATGCTGAACACAATCAAACGTTCTTTAATATTTCATAAGTACTACCGGGAATTTCAGCGATTCTAAACGATAAGATTTTTTCATAAAGAGAGTTAATTATAAAAAATATTAAAATTACTAAAAAAGCCACCTGGTGGGGGGTAGGGAGACTAATAATCGACAGCAGCGACGCCTGCTGTCCCGGGCTCTAACTAAAGCAAAAATAAAAATGAGAGTTGCGCATCTATCTCAAATATATTAAGTGTATAATCTATGACTATAATTAACAATGATGCTATCGTCTTAAGCGCAACACACAGCTTCTCGATTAATGAATTTGAAATAAAAATTTAAGTACATAACTAAATCTGTAAATATGCTCAACACGGACCAATCACCATTATCATTGTCAATATTAATACAATTAAAGACTTTATATTTTGCAAACTATGGATGGTATAGGTGGCGCCACAGTAGCAAGTGGAGAGATTTTAAAACCATAGATTATACACTTAATAATCTTAATATATTCGAGATTTAAAACCGAGCCATAAGCTGTTAGAGTAGAATATTAAATTAAAAACGAAAGAAACACTTGCTAAGTAAATAGTAATAAAAATAATTAGTTGAGATTTTAAATACTGTATTGTGTCAATCTACACAAGTCACGAAAAATATGAAATGTCTCTACCTACGCACACCTGACTCTGCTTAAAACTGTTAAATTCATATAATTTCCACTTGCTACACTAGCGCTATGTCGGCGAGTCTTCCAAAAACAACGCGCTGTTTACAGACGGACACTGTCAACTTGTCCCCTATACAAAATGGCGCTCCTTATTTCTAAACTCCATACGAATAAACACTTTGTGGTTAAAGACACGAAAAAAAGGGGGGGGGGGGTGAAATATTAACATGCTGGCTTCGATTAGCGATGTTATATTTAAAAAGCCTAATGCGCGATTATCCTCTGAAGCGGCAGTAAAACTGCGTTGCTTCGCTCAGAGCGGGAGGCGATTTTGCCCACATTCCTATAAGTATGCGTATCCTATATGCCCAAAAACAGACTTTTAAAGATTTACAGGTCACATGCTCACTATAAAGAAGAGGGGCGGGAGGTCAGTTCTGCCCCTTCCACGGCTGCATAACGACCACAACCACTAGGCCTTTTTTTTTCCTACCTAAGCTGAGAGCCTTGAGAGGCTATATCAGCGTAACCTTAACTAGTAGGTGAGCTCACGGGGCTCAAACCTGACGACGTTGCTAACACGAACCCTAGCAAGAGCCGTGCTTCGCAGAATCTACCACCGGGTCGGAAACGCAACCCACTGAGAAGATCCGGCGAGAAACTCAGTGGGCTGTGTCTGAGGGTTAAAGCAGTTAATCACTAGGCCAAGAGTGGACCGTCTCTATGTATTTGTAGGGTCAGTTCTATTAGCGCGCACGATTCCGTGTCACTCTATTTTATGACCCGGATTTGTCCCGTAATCAAACATACCTTAACCAGAAAGCGACTCTCTGAAGGCGCTTGTAAAGTCCTCTACCTATTATTAACAACTTTTATTTTATTGCCCTGGTAGGTAGACGAGCGTACGATCCGCCTTATGGTGAGTGGTTACCGTCGCCCATGGACTTCAGCAATGACAGGGGCAGAGCCAAGCCGCTGCCTACCGTTAAATCCACAAGCCTCGTTTGAAGAAAGACATGTCATTGCGCTCGGGAAACACCGTGGAGGGGAACTCATTCCAAAGCCGGATAGTACGCGGCAAAAAAGATCTCTGGACGCGCACTGTGGATGAACGCAGTGGCTCCAGGTAGTATGGTGAAATGCTAACTGGCATTTATCTTTGTAATTAAAGGTCCGTTTTATTTGGTATCAGCATCAACAGTTCGACGTTTTCAATAGAACTTAAATTAAGTTTACTCCATTTAAATAGCTGAAAACAGCTTTTTTGTTATGATGTTTCGACCAAATTTCTAAACTTTAAATAAGTCTCCTGTAAAGTTGCAAAAAAGTTGCTTTAACCAAATACCCATCCACTGGTCGATACACAGCCAATAGCCTGGAAGCGAGACACCGGCGTAGTACCCTGGTAGTAAATCAAACGTACCGTGTCCAAAGACTTGTCGGGGCTGGTCTGGTTCATGAGGCATATTACAATCTCCATCTTCTCCGTGTCCTGGAGGTTGCGGTCCTTCAGGACGCAAGCTTGCACCTAAAACCACATGGTCAAGAAAATAAGTACAGCTCTAGTTGCAGTAGTAGTGATATCTGTGTGCTTAGTGCGAGTTTTTTAACGTTCTCGATAACGAAAAAGTTAACCCAATTTTGTATGGAGCTGGAACAGCGCCCCTAGCGGCAAACGTACGCAAACGATCCCATTTCATACAAATATGAGCTAACTTTTACGCTATCGAGAACGTTAAAAATCTCGCACTGAGCACACAGTAAGTAGTATAATCCACGTTTAGTACATTAATATTTACTAGTGGTCCCCCGGTATTTGTAGGCAGCGGCTTGGCTCTGCCCCTGGCATTGCTGAAGTCTATGGGCGACGGTAACCACTCACCATCAGGTGGGCCGTATGCTCGTCTGCCTACAAGGGCAATAAAAAAAAAAGTCGAAATTCAACTGTAACATTATAAGTTTGAACATTATTGTGGTTCTATTGTCAAAGACTGTACTTTTCTAATCACAATCACCAAGACTACACTATAGAAAATATTAATCTATTCTCAATTTGACCACAGACTAAACATTAACTACAGTTTGACAATATACCTAGTCAGGTCATAAATTCTGTCACATGTTTAATGTAAAATAATTGAAACAAGTTTATTCATTATGACGTAACCATTCATATACCAAAATGAACTTAACAAAACATAGATTCTTATGACACTAAAGTTTATTCAAAATGACCTCCGTGATTTTGAATACAGGCCTTCAATCTGCGCGGCCAGTCGTCTATCGCAGCACGAACGAGGTCCATGTATATATCAGCGGCTGCCTTAATCAAGGATGTCTTGAGTGACTCCAAGTTGGGATGAGGCTTTGAGCACGCCTTTTCCTCCAAGTGTTGCCATATCTTGTAATCTAACGGATTCAAATCTGGACTGAAGGAGGGCCAGTCTTCGTGCCGGATGAAGTCGATTTCACGCGCCGCCAGCCAGTCTTGTGTATTCTTCGCTCTATAAGCTGGCGCCGAATCTTGTTGGAATACCCAGTGCCTGTTATTGAACATGGTATGAGAAACAGGTTTCACAAGGTTCGTCAGGACTGTATTTTGATACACAACTGCATTCGTTTTTACACCTTTCTCACAAAAATGTACCTCTGTTAAGCCCCAATAAGAAACTCCCAACCATACCATGAGCGAGGATGGAAAATGACCTCGTTGGACACGCGGAATACGGTTGCTCGCTTCTTCACTACTGTGTGCGTACACCTTATCATTTTGTTTGTAGTAGCTCTCTTCTACGGTAAAAAATTTTTCATCCGAAAAATGAATTTCCCGATATTTTTTTCCCGCGTACCGCTTCAACAAAGCGCGGCATCTCTTCAGTCTCAGGTCCATTAGACGAGCATTCAAACGATGTCCTGTTTTTCTTCGATATGCCCGAAGCCCTAAGTCTTCATTTAACACCCTTTTCACCGTGGTTCTGCTTAACCCCATCTGAAGGGCCAACAGTTTCTACTTACGTTTGGGATTTCTTTGAATTCGCGCCTTCACAGCTTTTATCACTGCTGGAGTCCTAACAGACCGAGGGCGACCAATTCTTGACCTGTCATCTACACTAGAGTCTTCATTGTATCGTTTGATGGGACGATAAACGAATCTTTTGGTTATATTCAAATTTTTCAGTATGTTAAAAATTTGAATTTCCGCGTAACCGCAACGATGCAACGCAATAACTGCAACACGGTCTTCTTTAAGCGTCCACTCCATATTTAAAAATGAGTAAAATTCTAAAAGTATACATTTTTATTTTCATGAACAATTCGAAATTCGAATTCAATAAACTTTTTTGTGGCCAGCATTCTAAAAGAAAAGCTTTTACTGTGTGACAATACTTATGACCTGACTAGTTATAAAAGAGTATTGAGAGCGTGGGTGTCAAATACATGGCAGTGTGTGTAATGTATTTTTATGCATAATTAAAAAAAATATCATTCTGCACTCCGTCTCTATATTCTCTATATAAGAGAAGTGTGGGAAATTTTATACTCCTCCGTCCGCGCAATTTTCGTGAAAAGGGATACAAAGTTTTTGCTTCACGTATTAATATATAGATTTCCTAGAGACAGGTCATTGAACTAGTCCCAACCTGCAGCCTACGTATTACCTAGTTGAGTTCTCTATGCTACTCTACGCTACTCCTGACGTTACTTCACTTGATATTTCATCATCATCAGGCCACAGACGTCCACCGCTGGACATAGACCTCTCCAAATCTACACCCCTGAGCCTGGTTTTCGACTCCCTCACCCACCTCTTGCTGGCTTGACATTTGCCGTGATAAAATATATCCAGGTCAGTTCATTATGCGGAATCAATCCGAAGGCTTACTATTACTGGTGTAAGGAACTCTTGTGAGTCCGCGCGGGTAGGTACCACCACCTCGCCTATTTCTGCCGTGAAGCAGTAAAGCGTTTCGGTTTGAAGGGTGGGGCAGCCGTTGTAACTATACTGAGACCTTAGAACTTATATCTCAAGGTGGGTGGCGCATTTACGTTGTGGATGTCTATGGGCTCCAGTAACCACTTAACACCAGGTGGACTGTGAGCTCGTCCACCCAACTAAGCAATAAAACAAAAAAAAGGCGTTCAACAATTTTTGACGTGATCATGTGCACAAATTTTCGAAGTGAAAATAGGGATTGGTCCTTGGAAATGTAGAGACCACAAATGTCCCCTTAGCAGTGATGCTACGTTGAGTCTCAGGATTGTCGGGCTGTCGATAGCACGATTTTAATCCCAATATGCTTTACTCACTTAACTGAACACGTGTCTTATTAATCCTTGCCCGATATAGAGACTATAATATATTGGAATAGAATACTTATACTAGAATATATTGGATGCGGAAGGCGGAAGACCGCATTCTGTGGAAGACATTGGGGAAGGCCTATGTTCAGGAGTGGGCAGATAAAGGCTGATGATGATGATGATATAGAGACTCAACAGAAATATTGAAGAGTTCCAGTGGAGCTTTTAGCCTAGTCTCTCACCTTGTTGCCGTAGCACTCGTCAGCGCCGTGGTGGCAGATGAATGACCATTTCCCATCCACCTTGTCGTGCTGCAAGGAAGAGAGGATTAAGTTTATCTTCGATTTTCAAGAGTCGAAGACTTTGTTACTGGTATCCGACGGAACTATGCCGGTATTAGAACCATTTACTCTGGATCCCTCTACCAAATCGTTGGCAGCCTAAGGGCAAATTCCAGCTATGCACGGTTTGGTAGGTAAGCCTCAACCAGAGTGTACTTGTTAACCCTGGCCCTAGCAACAGCAGTGCTTCGCGGAATCTACCACCGGATCGGAATCGCGACCCACTGAGACTATCCGGCCAGAAACTCAGTGGCTTGTGTCAATGGGCTAGGTCGTCGGTCGTCGGTATGGCGAAGAGTCCGACGAGGACGATGACCGGTGCTTGAAGAAAAAGCACCAAGAGTGGACCTAGAGGATCTGACAAGACATGCTTAGGGCGACGGTGGCTTTGTGTCACCCCGTCACCGAAGTCGGATATGTTATTAATGGCGGTCACTATAACAACCCTCAGGTTAGAGCCCCGTGAGCTCTCCTACTTGCCCGGAGAATTTAGTATAACCCCTAGAGGCTACTAAAATAGGTAGGAAAAAAAGTAACAAGTTTGTATAGATACCCTAAAAGACATTAGGTATATAAATGATATTTTAATAGTTACCGTGCTCTTCCCATACGGGACCATTTTGACTTTGACAAGTCCTCTGAAGTCCCTCCAGACGGGAGCCAGTTGCGTCGTTATAAACTTTTTGCTGTCAGGACAAAGGGATTCGTAATAGACCGCTATTTTGACCTGCGAAACCATTACTATATCACTTTCCTAGTACTCTATTTCGACATCAGAACCAGACCAGTGTGCTTAGTGAGACTCTTTTAACGTTCTCGATAGCGTTAAAGTGAACGGGTGGTAGGACCTCATGTGAGTCCGCGCGGGTAGGTACCACAACCCCGCCTATTTCTGCCGTGAAGCAGTAATGCGTTTCGGGTTGAAGGGTAGGGCAGCCGTTGTAACTATACTGAGACCTTAAACTTATATCTCAAGGTGGGTGACGCATTTACGTTGTAAATGTCTATGGGCTCCAGTAACCACTTAACATCAGGTGGGCTGTGAGCTAGTCCACCCATCTAAGCAATAAAAAAAATGAAGTCACTTTGTATGGAGTTGGAACGTTTGCCTACGTCTGCCGCTAGGGGCGCTATTCTCATTCCATACAAATACGAGCTAACTTTTACGCTATCGAGAACGTTAAAAAACTTACGCTAAGCGCACGGATCTAGTTTACACAAAATCCTGTTGAGCTATTCGTGTGTGATCCGTGATTTCAACTACTAGACTTCTAGAACCATCATCTAAAACGTTGCTATCTAAAAAAGGCAAAAGTCGATGTACATATATATGTTCCTTATCGACGTAGAGACAGCTGGACGGGTTGAGGTCGTTGAGGTTTTCAAGAAATCTCCAGATCGGCCTGGTGAATGATCAGGTCAAGTTTGGCAGTGACCAAAGATCGGCAGCAGAGAGGGCCGGAAGAGTTAAATTGTTTTAATTCGCTGATCAGTGGACGACCTCATCTGTAGTTGAGTGCTTCCTCGGACCCAACGGTATCACAGCACGAATGGAGACACTCTTTTCGAGACATGAGATTGAAGTCTCAATAATATAAAGGCTGTCTGAGATTTCACGTCGGAGAAGTTTGAAAAGTGAATGTGACGCAAATCCGAGGTATGCCTTCAACGTGATTCATAGATTTAGCAAGTGTCATCACGTATAGACCACGCCGGGTTTCAGTGGAAACAAAAGGTAAGTGTTATTACTTTATGGTCTTCGGTTTTCTTCTTCGCCACGACATAACAGAGCAGCATCAGAAAGCAAACCAGCCGGAGAGTCTTCATCTTGTTCTGAAACAGAAAATTTACAATGTTATTTATACCGATACTTACTTAAATGTTCTTAAGTAAACTTTTGTATGGGCTTTGTAAAATGAGCGTACGGTCTTATGGTGAATGGGCACGGTCACTCATGGACGCCGCAATTCCAAGGGCCAATAGCCAAGTTGCTATTAACCGCAGAGTACACAAATCTCGTTTGAAGAGGGATATGCACTAGCGCTCGGGAAACCGCACCTAACTGAGGAGGGAGCTCATTCCAGAGCCAAATGGTACAGGGCAGAAAAGATCAGTGGAAACGCACTGTCAATTAAGTCATACCCGATCCTGTGGACCGAATGGTAAACAGTCGACGTCGCCCTAAACACGTCATTACGGATGCTCCCGATCCACTAACGGTGCTTTCAGGTACCTCAAGCACCGGTTACCGTCCTCGCCGAACCCGTCTTGCTTGCTTGCGACGAAGGGCTCGACGAATAAATTAACCCATAAACACAGCCCACTGAGTTTCTCGTCAGATTCTCAGGTCACGTTTTCGATCCGGTGGTAGATTCTGTGGAGCACTGCTCTCGCTAGGGCCAGTGTTAGCAACACTCCGGTTTGAGCCCCGTGAGCTCGCCTACACGTCAAGGCGAAGCTGAAATAGCCTCTCAAGGCTGTCAGCATAGGTAGGAAAAAAAAGTGGATGAACGCAGTGGCTCCAGGTAGTATGGATGAACGTAGCGGTTCTATGGACAAACTCTGTTCCGATATCGGATTGGGGGCGACGGAGAAATTATCTCGGAACATTCCTAATAGATCAGTGGTCGAGAACCCACAGTTATTCGATTCCTTGGCTACGGCTCTTCCGCGATATGTTTAATGTAGATACGTAATATTACCCATTATCTTACCTTGTAAGAGACAAGTAAACACTTTTGATACACAAAGCTATAAAAATATATCGAGAGGTGAAAGGTTATTTAATGCAAGCGACATTTCGCTTAACCCGCAACATTTATCTCTGTAACTAAAGATGCTTTTTAATTGGTATCAGCATCAACAGTTCGATGTTTTTAATTGAACTTCAATTATGTTTACTTTATTGTAATAATTTAAGAAGATTTTTTGTCATGATATTTTTTTCCAAATTAAAAACATTAAATGGTTCTGCTGTAAAATTAGGTGTTATCTGTATTTGATTCTTTTGGTTGACGAAGGTTGTCGACCGCTGTCATAGAACAAACAGTAGGTATTGAACATAGAGAGAACCGAATTCCCTCCGTACACACATAGGTCCTAAAGGACCCGTGGAACTGTACGAACCGTACTATCGACAGTCAAAACGGAGTATTGCTGTATGGTATCAAAGCTGTAGCAAAAAGCTACATGGAGCTTACAGACATCACGACGCATCAATGCCCGATAAAGCAACAACATAAATGAATACAGCGTGCTTAGTGCGAGTTTTTTAACGTTCTCGATAGCGTAAAAGTTAACTCAAATTTGTATGGAATTGGAACAGCGCCCCTAGCGGCAGACGTAGGCAAAGGTTCCAACTCTATACAAAGTTGAGTTAACTTTAACGGTATCGAGAATGTTAAAAAACTCGCAGTAAACACACTGACGTATTGTTTATTTCAACAACGCAACAGTACGACAGATCTGTATGCGACCGACACGTATTTAGTACAACTGTAAGTGGGACATGTTAAAACTGTTACTCGGTGTTTGAACTTTCTCTTTACGGCAACGTCACAGAGCTGATGCACGCTAGAGGCTCCGCAGAGCAATCAACCGACATCAGATTTTCACTTATCGTTTGCTTAGAGTAGTACTCCGCGGAAGGCAGCGGAATGCCTATGTTTTTTTTTCTTTTTTTCTTATTGCTTAGATTTCGGTAGGCAGCGGCTTGGCTCTGCCCCTGGCATTGCTGAAGTCCATGGGCGACGGTAACCACTCACCATCAGGTGGGCCGTATGCTCGTCTGCCTACAAGGGCAATAAAAAAAATTAAAAAAGATGGGTCTACAACGTAAATGCGCCACCCACCTTGAGATAAGTTCTAAGGTCTCAGTATAGTTACAACGGCTGCCCCACCCTTTAAACCGAAACGCATTACTGCTATACGGCAGAAATAGGCAGGGTGGTGGTACCCACCCGTGCGGACTCACAAGAGGTCCCACTACCAGTGAACAAGAGATCCTATCACCAGTGACATTGTCGTATGATGGTAGACCATATTTTCATTCGCCAATTACGATATCCTAGTAGCCTCGAGTTATTCTAAATTCAACAGACGTGTAGCTGAGCTCATGGCGCTTTACCTGGCAAATTTGCTAATAATACTCCTAGTTTGAAGTAGGGAACATCCGCTGTTTAACGGAGCCTTTTTTTTCTCGGGCTGGGGGCCGAACCTCCTACGAGGTCCCTTCGCATAAGGGGGCGCGCGCGGTATGTGTGATTTGACAATCTGCTGATGTTGGGAGCAGACCGCGGGCCCAAGGAATTTTAGAGTCCTACCGCACTAAACGAGTCCACTGCACTCTTACTCCCGACGTATGATCTCCATCCGAGGTCCATTTTACTGAGATTATATTTCATCCCATATCATCCCATATCATGAAATGAGATGAAATGATAATAAGAATGAATGATATGAAATGATAATAATCATTTTTCATAAAAATAAGATTAAAAATTAAAATAAGACTTGACCCAAAGGTCTAAATTACCAGGTCACAAAATCCCTTGAAAAAAACCAAACCACTTTGGCGCCTTTTATAATTATGAATAATCACAATAAATTATTATATATCGAACTAAAAACTAAATTAAAACATTACTTCCACGAAACCGACTTATTGTTTATCCTGAGCGTGGATTTAAGTGTTTTTGGGACGCCTTCTCTTCACATTCTTCGACACTGAACGAACTATTATCAACAACTTAATAATTATGGAGGGTAGAGGTAAGGAGAACCGTCTCATATGGGAGAAGCTTGAAAAAGTTTCCCACATTCAGCACCAAATAACAGTTCAAAAATCCTCCAGAATGGCGCTAGCATAGGCACAGGGTTTGATATGAATTGAGCACTTGTTAACTGATTGAAGTATGCTGAGTTACGAAATTTAATATATTTAATGACTAAAGTAGTTAGTGATAGTGTAATATACAAGATCTCACATGTTTACGTTGTCCAAACTAATTACGTCAATGTAACCTAAAATTATTGCTGTGGTAAAACGTGGAGTCATCGATTGCATTTTCTTATCAGCTCTAAATTAAATACTTTTTATGATTTTGTAGTGCTTACAGTTATAAAAGCTCTTTCGTCCTTTTTTATTTCTCTGTTATTCTAATAACTTTCTACTGTAGCGCCACCCTTATTTAGCAGATTTTAACGGACACTTTTCACAAACAGAATTTTTTTAAGAGATTTTATGACCTGGTAACTGAGACCTTTAAGTCATGTCTTATTTTAATTTATATTCATATTTACATGAAAAATGATATTATGGAGTGAAATGAAATGAAGATGATTAATTTGAGACACTAATCAACTGGGATGAAATTAAATGGAATGAATTGAGATGATATGGGATGAAATATAATCTCAGTAAAATGGTGGTCATTTACTAAGATTTTTTCAGTGGACTTTTTGGAGGATCCCGAGAAGTTACGTCCAGCGGCTTTGTTTCATTTTCCCACATTTGTGCACTTTCACAGATATTAAACGGTTAATAAACCACCATTATTACACATTTAAACCCGAAGAAACACTAAATAGACAAAATAAAACAAATCACACAATTTCACTCCTCGCGTTCCCGCCAAAAAGTCCTTTCACAAACAGAGACGGTTCTCCTTACCTCTACCCTCCATATTAATAATTAAATTATGTACTTAAGTAGAGGTGACATGAAAACGCTAAAGCATACACATTCGACTTAATGCTTAGAATTGAACGAACAATTCATAGCTGGAATAGCCTCTTATGCTAACGGCGAATAGATACGAAAAAAGTACTAAAAACCAATACTGACCTTCTTCAAATAATTGATACACAGTAAGCAATAGTTTTTCATAACACTTCACAGTTTTAAGGCGAAGTTCTATCGGATGTTGTACGTGCAAAAAAACTTTACACAATACGCAATTGGAGTTCGCTAATTAAAAATACCTAAACGGAGCTGTGAGTGGTTCCGATTAAATTAAAACTATTTTTACCTTTTTAATCTCGCATTTTTCATTCTCGTTACAACAGTAACGCGTTACCATGGAAACTGTAAAGTATGCGAAACGATGTGATTCAACGGTAGGAAAAATTCGAGATCAAACGGTAAAGTTTGTTTTAATAATTGTAAACATTATTTAAAAATACTTTTACGAGTCGAGAAAAGCGAAGAGTTAGGAATTTCTTTACAAAAAAAGTCTTGTTCATTAAAACCATCATTTTAATAAAGTATTAACCACTTATGACGTCAGAGGTGGGTAATGCTTGAACATGACATGTATGTAATGAATTTCTGTTCGATTTCGGAAGCCGCTTGCTATCAGGTCGTTCCAGATTTCATCTGATTGTGCACTCTAATATTTAAAGCTGCAAAGCTAACGTGAAAATGATCTTCCGCTTTGGTAAACATACAGGCTGATAACTCATCATTAAAGCCATGAAGTTGCTATTACGACAAAATTATCATTTAACTAGCTGACCCGGAAGACTTCGTAGTGCCTCAATCGATAAATAAAATACCTAAACTTTTGTTAAAAAAATAAAAACAAAGGGGACACATCACAAAAAGGGGACACATCAAAGGGAAAAGAAAATGGTTTTTTTTTCCCGAACTTTTTCATATTTTTTCTCTTTTTAAACCTTCTCTGGACTTCCACGAATAATTCAAGACCAAAATTAGCCAAATCGATTCAGCCGTTCTCGAGTTTTAGCGAGACAAACGAACAGCAATTCATTTTTATATATATAGATTTAAAAGACAATAAGCTAGACATTTCTTTGAGATGTATTGCAGAGAGCCTACACGGATTGGTAACAAGGTCCGGACTATTTCGAGGCGAGGTTGTGACGCGCTGCCTTCTGAATTGGGAGACAGTAGTTAAGCTATATAAACGATATTTGGACCAAAGGATCAGGTCGGGTGTTGGTCATCACCTAACAGATTCAAATGGGCCGTGAAAAATCCCACATGAATCTGTTTAAGGATATCACTACATAGTATAAAACAAAGTCGCTTTCTCTGTTCCTATGTATGCTTAAATCTTTAAAACTACGCAACGGATTTTTATGCGGTTTTTTTTAATAGATAGAGTGATTGAAGAGGAAGGTTTATATGAATAATAACATCCATTAAATAGTGGAGAAATAAATAATAAATTACAGCTTCCGAAGCGAAGCGAGGGCGGGTCGCTAGTCAATAATATTTTAGGCAGAGCACAACTCACTTCAAGTTAAACATAGAATATATTAATTGATTCTTAAGACACTGCACTGATAAATGTCTCGTCAATGGTACGGACAAATGATTACTGAGTTTAATTTGATATTTTTAGTAGCTAGGGTGACCATATTATGATATATAATATTAATAACTGTAAATTTCATATATATCTATACTAATATTATAAAGCTGAAGAGTTTGTTTGTTTGAATGCGCTAATCTCAGGAACTACTGGTCCGATTTGAAAAATTCTTTCAGTGTTAGATAGCCCATTTATTGAGGACGGCTATAGGTTATATAACATCACGCTAAGACTAACACAAGGGGAGCGCCAATAAAGAATGTTTCAAAATAGGGGTTTAAATAGCTCCTTAACATTCTATAATTTAAAAATATCTTCACTTTCTACGTAAATGAAGGTGGGGGGGGGTAAAATTTAGCGTTATGCCACAGTAACTATTCCACGCGGACGGAGTCGCGGGCAATAGCTAGTATGATATATAATATGTTTAAGAGACACTTCGCTTAATACGAATAATAATTTATCTTTGTAATTAAAGGTGAGTTTTATTTGGTATTACGCATTACAAATAAAGGATAGGTATACATATTCTGTCGCGGGCTTTTTTGTAGGACTTTTTAAGATAAGATAAGCATTTTAAAGGTGTAACTTCAACGGTTTTTACGGCGCAGGCCAGAATGACTTGCACATTGCGGATTTTTTTCCTTACTTATCGTTATATTTTGGGTGATTCACACTATATCTTTTTATAAGTTATGGCTTATATCTTATTCTGATGTGTAAGCTATATTATTGTAAAGTTTCATCAAAATCCATTCAGTAGTTTTTGCGTCAAAGTGTAACAAACATACATCCATAGAAACTTTCGCGTTTATATATTATTATTTTATACTGCTTAATTTGGTGAACGAGCTCACAGTCCACCTGGTGTTAAGTGGGTACTGGAGCCCATAGACATCTAGAACGTAAATGCGTCACCCACCTTGAGATATAAGTTCTAAGGTCTCAGTATAGTTACAACGGCTGCCCTACCCTAAAAAACCGAAACACATTACTGCTTAACGGCAGAAATAGGCAGGGTGGTGGTACCTACCCGTGCGGACTCACAAGACGTCCGACCACCAGTTAGTAAGATTTTATGGTTCACGGAATTTCTGCTTCGGAGCTGACAACACCGGTTCGGGTTATCCAAAAGTCAAAGCTTGCGTTCAGTGTCAAATGTCGTTTGATAAACTTTGAGGCATGAAGGCGCCAATCGATATAATAGCTGTTTTGAAACATTGTCGACTGAGATGGCCACTCTATGGTAAGGGGCTACCGAAGCTCCTGGGTGACGTCACCAGGGATGCCCCTGATAAAGATCATTAGGGTTGGCAAGTATCTAGCTATCAATCAAACCCGCAAAATTATAATTTGCGTAATTACTGGTGGTAGGACCTCTTGGGAGTCCGCACGGGTAGGTACCACCGCCCCGCCTATTTCTGCCGTGAAGTAGTAATGTGTTTTGGTTTGAAGGGTGGGGCAGCAGTTGTAACTATACTTGAGACCTAAGAACTTATATCTCAAGGTGGGTGGCGCATTTACGTTGTAGATGTCTATGGGCTCCAGTAACCACTTAACACCAGGTGGGCTGTGAGCTCGTCCACCCATCTAAGCAATAACAAAAAATCTTGCTTTTATCAAGACAAAGACCACGTTATCACATCTCCGAAATTGAAGAGCTCCTTCGTCCATCAATACGCAAGCGTAGCCACTGTCATTAACCCTGTTATCGCCACCAACACCCGACCTGATCCTTTGGTCCAAATATCGTTTATATAGCTTAACTACTGTCTCCCAATTCAGAAGGCAGCGCGTCACAACCTCGCCTCGAAATAGTCCGGACCTTGTTACCAATCCGTGTAGGCTCTCTGCAATACATCTCAAAGAAATGTCTAGCTTATTGTCTTTTAAATCTATATATATAAAAATGAATTGCTGTTCGTTTGTCTCGCTAAAACTCGAGAACGGCTGAATCGATTTGGCTAATTTTGGTCTTGAATTATTCGTGGAAGTCCAGAGAAGGTTTAAAAAGAGAAAAAATATGAAAAAGTTCGGGAAAAAAAAACCATTTTCTTTTCCCTTTGATGTGTCCCCTTTTTGTGATGTGTCCCCTTTGTTTTTATTTTTTTAACAAAAGTTTAGGTATTTTATTTAAATGAAGGTGGGGGGGGGTAAAATTTAGCGTTATGCCACAGTAACTATTCCACGCGGACGGAGTCGCGGGCAATAGCTAGTATGATATATAATATGTTTAAGAGACACTTCGCTTAATACGAATAATAATTTATCTTTGTAATTAAAGGTGAGTTTTATTTGGTATTACGCATTACAAATAAAGGATAGGTATACATATTCTGTCGCGGGCTTTTTTGTAGGACTTTTTAAGATAAGATAAGCATTTTAAAGGTGTAACTTCAACGGTTTTTACGGCGCAGGCCAGAATGACTTGCACATTGCGGATTTTTTTCCTTACTTATCGTTATATTTTGGGTGATTCACACTATATCTTTTTATAAGTTATGGCTTATATCTTATTCTGATGTGTAAGCTATATTATTGTAAAGTTTCATCAAAATCCATTCAGTAGTTTTTGCGTCAAAGTGTAACAAACATACATCCATAGAAACTTTCGCGTTTATATATTATTATTTTATACTGCTTAATTTGGTGAACGAGCTCACAGTCCACCTGGTGTTAAGTGGGTACTGGAGCCCATAGACATCTAGAACGTAAATGCGTCACCCACCTTGAGATATAAGTTCTAAGGTCTCAGTATAGTTACAACGGCTGCCCTACCCTAAAAAACCGAAACACATTACTGCTTAACGGCAGAAATAGGCAGGGTGGTGGTACCTACCCGTGCGGACTCACAAGACGTCCGACCACCAGTTAGTAAGATTTTATGGTTCACGGAATTTCTGCTTCGGAGCTGACAACACCGGTTCGGGTTATCCAAAAGTCAAAGCTTGCGTTCAGTGTCAAATGTCGTTTGATAAACTTTGAGGCATGAAGGCGCCAATCGATATAATAGCTGTTTTGAAACATTGTCGACTGAGATGGCCACTCTATGGTAAGGGGCTACCGAAGCTCCTGGGTGACGTCACCAGGGATGCCCCTGATAAAGATCATTAGGGTTGGCAAGTATCTAGCTATCAATCAAACCCGCAAAATTATAATTTGCGTAATTACTGGTGGTAGGACCTCTTGGGAGTCCGCACGGGTAGGTACCACCGCCCCGCCTATTTCTGCCGTGAAGTAGTAATGTGTTTTGGTTTGAAGGGTGGGGCAGCAGTTGTAACTATACTTGAGACCTAAGAACTTATATCTCAAGGTGGGTGGCGCATTTACGTTGTAGATGTCTATGGGCTCCAGTAACCACTTAACACCAGGTGGGCTGTGAGCTCGTCCACCCATCTAAGCAATAACAAAAAATCTTGCTTTTATCAAGACAAAGACCACGTTATCACATCTCCGAAATTGAAGAGCTCCTTCGTCCATCAATACGCAAGCGTAGCCACTGTCATTAACCCTGTTATCGAACCCGATAAAATATGGGATTAATAATAAATGATAATAAATGAGGGCGATGCTGTAATTACGTACATCTCTGTCAGCACCTTTGACCGCGCCGCGATGATAACGATGCTCAAACAAAACAAAGTTAACGTCCGAAAGTGTTGCCGTGTGCCGATTGGTTCCATCACGAGCCTTGCAGTGTCCATGGCCTGATGTGGAAGACGCCCTGTATCTCCTATGGCCGTTCCATAGAGCATTTATCGAAGAAGTTACAGCTTGACTGCTGGTAGAACATCTCGTGAGCCC
The DNA here is from genome assembly GCF_030269925.1 of Bombyx mori. Classification (NCBI taxonomy): domain Eukaryota; kingdom Metazoa; phylum Arthropoda; class Insecta; order Lepidoptera; family Bombycidae; genus Bombyx; species Bombyx mori. The sequence continues at coordinate 9,794,968 of NC_085130.1, forward strand.
GCACGGGTCGTTACTATAACCTTGTCTAAATCTGCTGCGACGCATAATGCGTTCCAGTTTGACGTCGTCGTGGCCTAAGGGATAAGACGTCCGGTGTGTTCGTATCTAGCGATGCACCGGTGTTCGAATCCCGCAGGCGGGTACCAATTTTTCTAATGTTCACTATTGACTTCCACGGTGAAGTGTAATAAAAATCAAACCAGCAAAAATATAAGTTGCGTAATTACTGTGGTAGGACGTCTTGTGAGCCCGTGCGGGTAGGTACCACCAACCTGCCTATTTATGAAGCAGTAATGTGTTTCGGTTTGAAGGGCGGGGCCGCCGTTGTACTGTAAAAACGGAGACCTAAGAACTCATATCTCAAAGGGTAGGTGGCGGTATTAACGTTATTGATATTTAAGGCCGCGGTGGCCTCCGAAACTCCGAACACCAGGTTATCCGTGAGATCGTCCATCGGTCTAAGTAAAGAAAATAAAGATACTCCCACTCCTCAGACCAGACATCCTGTCTCGAGCCGTCTACATTAATTATAAACTATAGAACAGCACAGTCAAAGCCAGATTAGATCTTAATTGCTTTAAATTAGCCTGATTAATGATCTCACTTGGCGACTGCAGGCGAATCTAATTGATTGTTTGACCTTGAACGCGACCCCCCGTCCCTTTCCGGGGGGTGTCGTGATAGGGACTCACCGGATTATGGACAGCAACGTTTTCTGAGCATGATTACCGGGATACTGCGATCGACCACGGGTAGGATGTCAATATATAAGATCGCACGGCTTTTCTATTTACGACTTATCATATTTATATATTTAATACAACTGGTATAATAATTACCGGGGGTAGCACCTCTTGTGAGTCCGCGCGGGTAGGTACCGCCGCCCCGCCTATTTCTGCCGTGAAGCAGTAATGCGTTTCGGTTTGAAGGGCGGGGCAGCCGTTGTAATTATACTTGAGACCTTAGAACTTATATCTCAAGGTGGGTGGCGCATTTACGTTGTGAATGTCTATGGGCTCCAGTAACCACTTAACATCAGGTGGGCTGTGAGCTCGTCCACTCATCTAAGCAATAAAAAAAAAATGTTTTCAAGTCGTGACAGCTTATTATGTTGCGGCGACCATTTAATGCAAGATGGACCGCTAGCTCGTTCATTCATTTAGGCAATACATTTTTTATTGCCCTTGTAGGTAGAGAGCATATGGCCCACCTGATGGTGTGTGGTTACGGTCGCCCATGGATTTCAGCAATGTCAGGGGCAGAGCCAAGCTGCTACATAGCATTAAGTACTCTAGGTCAGCGGTCGGGGAACTTTTTTAATTATTACCCCAAAATATTTTTGTGTAAGTTGATATTACTCCATGGCGAAGAACAAAAAAAAAATGAAATCGTTTCTTTTTAGCATCTTTCATATTATAGCCCCCATGATAATTTTGAAAAGAAAACAATAACTAAAAACTTTATTTAAACATCATTTATCCTTTATCAATGTAATACTTACACATGACGCCTACAATAAAATACCTGGGTCAGTAACGTGAACTTTGTGTTTCCAAATAATGTGTTCTATCTCATTCTCTCGCCGGCTGAATCCTATACATTTATGTGTTTGTGTCTCTATGGACTTACTTTTTCGTTTCGTTTCATTTTGTTTCGTTTCATTTCGTTTCCCCCGAAATTTCATTTTACCCCATTTGGGGTAATTTACCCCGGTTCCCCGACCGCTGCTCTAGGCGAATTGAATTTGATGATTACATTGTTATTTGAAGGCTGACGCTTCTCGTGCACTCCCATGCTTATTGTACTATTGTATACCATTTATACTATTACTATCCGACGAGTAGTTACTGGAGTTATCCTTAATAACACATATCTAATGACTTCGACAACATTTATAATGTTCTCCCTTTATTCTGTTAAAGTCGGTTATATGTTTTTTGTTCAAATTGTAAGTTATTTTAATCATATCTCTAACATCGGGATATCTAAAAGTGGCGGGTGATATATTATTATAGTACGCAAGCGTCCCGATTCTGGTAAATTAATTCGTTTTCGGAATGATTCGTCCCAATAAAATGGCGATATATTTAGGACCCAAACAGAAGAAACATCTCGTTTTTACTATAGCACCGCCCGCCACCGGAGGAGAGTTCATCCATACTACCTGGAACCACTGCGTTCATCCACAGTGCGCTTCCAGAGATCTTTTTTGTCACGTACCATCCGGCTTTGGAATGAGATCCACTCGGCGGTGTTTCCCGAGCGCTATGACATGTCCTTCTTCAATCAAGACTTGTAGAGAGTACTTAACGGTAGGCAATGGCTTGGCTATGCCCCTGGCATTGCTGAAGTCCATGAGCGACGGTAACCACTCGCCATCAGGTAGGACGCATGTTTGTCTGCCTACAAGGGCAATAAAAATAAAATCGACATTTATGAAGACACTATGAAGAAAAAAAAACCTGTTTTCTTGTTTACGTAAATTTGTGAGGTCAAACTCAGTGAGTTTATTTGTAACCTTCTGCTGTTACGTAAACTAGCTTCTATCATCATTATTAGGCTTACCAACAGACACAGCCCACTGAGTTTCTCGCCGGATCTTCTCAGTGGATCGCGTTTCCGATTCGGTGGTAGATTCTGCGAAGCACTGCTCTTGCTTGGGTTCGTGTTAGCAACGTCGTCAGGCTTGAGCCCCGTGAGCTCACCTACATGTTAGCCTCTCAAGGCTATCAGCATAGGTAGGAAAAAAACATCAGGCTGATTCGTTGGGAGCCATGCTCTTGTATCGTCAGCAGAACTGTTTATTACTACGTGATGATATACAGAAGCGAGTGAAAAATAGTAGGACATATTCCAAGCACGCTCAGATGGGTATTATATAGGAAACATTGCAGTTATTCTACAGTGGGGCAGCCGTTGTTCTGTAAAAACTGAGACATTAGAACTCCTATCTCTAGGAGGGTGACGCCATTTACGTTATAGATGTCTATGGGGTCCGTTAACCACTTAACATGAACGTGAGCTCGTCATCAAAGCAATAAAAAAATTAAAAAAAACCACTTATCTATCGCGAAGCAATTCAAATATGCATAATATAATGATATGGAATACTCCAGAATGTACAATATAGGTATTAATAATAAAATACTTGATTGGGTTTTCTGTATTAAACAAGAAAACAACATTTAAAGCCCTCTTTTTAAATTAGTATTTTAAACAGTCTTTATTACATTACTAGCCGTACTCGCCCGCTTCGTTGGGAATTTAAAATTAACATTATTATTTATTGTCATTATTATTAGGGAGTCCAACACTCATATAAATATATCCTAAGCCTAGCCATTAAGTACATGTATTTTCTACATGGATACCAAGTTTCAAGTCAATCGGATGCAGGGTTCAGTATTTTTAACGGAACATCCGTAAAAACCACTGTAGATTTATATTATTAGTGTAGATGAAAAACTGAAGTAATCTCTTTACTGAATGACAGACAAATGAGGGGTTCTGTTTAAGAAAACTCTTATTTTTTAAACTAAAGAGTTTTATAGATTTTAAATGGTAATATTTTTCTTTACATGCCTAAAGGCATTCCGCTTTTAAGGGGGGGGGGGTCGTAAATAACTATCAAAGTTGCAGCCTTTTTTTTCAATGCAAGGGCGTTCACATGATGTCCATGGGCTCAGATAACAAATTACATCCGTTACGCCGCGAGTTAGTCGTGACCTTCAGTAATATTTTTTCCTACCTAAGCTGGTAGCCTTGAGAGGCTATGTCAGCGTAACCGGGCGAGTAGGTGAGCTCACGGGGCTCAAACTGGGAGTGTTGCTAGCACTGGCCCTAGCAAGAGCACTGAGAGCACCGAGAATCCGGCGATAAAATCAGTGGGCTGTGTCTATGGGTTAATTTACTCGTTGAGCCCTTCGTCGCAAGCGACAGGTCCGGCGAGGACGGCGACCGGTGCTTGAGGTACCTAAAAGAACCGTTAATGGATCGGGAGGATCCGTAATAACGTGGTTCAGTAATAGGAGGCTATCAAAAGCTAGCATCATAGAGAGAGATACTTCCTAAAAAGTCCCGTACGCGAAGCCGAGTTATACAGTGTGATTCTTTATAACGTGCACATATTTAAATGAGGGAATCCATGCTTAATTTTATTGAGGGAAAAATATTTAAAAAAATGCTAAAGATTTTTAAGATTTTTTTTATGTAATTTTTTAAATTTTTTGTTCATTTCTGTGACTCCGGTGTAAACAAAACGGTGTAACTTTTGAACTAAATGATCTATCGCGGTTAAACAAATTCCATTATGATTGGAAGTATTTAGGAGTCCTCATAAAATGAAAAATAGGAAGAGGAGAAAACTTCCCTTCAAAAAGAAGAGTCATTACACGCTTTATTTGTATGTATGTTTGTATGTTTGTAGCTGACTCCTTTAGACGCGATTTTGACCCACTTTAAACGGCCAGATTTCATTCAAACTTTGTAGATTTATCGAGGACTGATGACAATTCAATATTTAAAAAAAAAATAAAAAAATTGAAATTCAACTAAGAAATGAAAAATAAATAATAGTTTAAAAAAACTAAAAAACACGCTTTATATAAAATTCAACTAAAAAAATAGAAAATCAGTTTTAATAAATTTAAATTGAAAATAGTATAAAAAAAATATATTTTATTGTAAAAAAAGCGTGTGGGGCATGGTGTTATTAGTTATAAATATTTTTCTAACAGGTATGAGTAGAAGAATTATTATTTCTTTCAATAATATATTAAACAGCACCCCACCCTTTTTTACAATAAAAAAAAAATTTTTTTACACTGTTTTCAATTTCAATTAATTAAAAAAAAAAAAACTATTTTTTAGTTGAATTTTGTATAAAGCGTGTTTTTTATTTTTTTTAAACTATTATTTATTTATTTTCTGGATGAATCGTCTCGACTACACCTGTATGTATTTTTTTACCTATTACACATAAAAAATAAGCATTCAAATTTCGGTTATTCCCATATATTGTGGGTTCCCAATTGGGTGACATTATAATGTAATTTTCTACATAATTTTCAACAAAACTAATTCTCGTTATCGTGTTGTAGAAGTACCGTGTTATTTCTCTTTTCGTGTTAAAGTGGAACCGTGTTGTAAATAACTGTGTTAAAGGACGGATAAGTGTATAATGTAGACGCTAGTATCAAATGTAAAGCTATTTTTGAATATGAACATGCTTTTCTTGGAACATACGTGAGCTAATGTTAAGTAGACTATGTAAGTCAAGCATTAATGCAATAGTCTTGAATCTCTGCCCGCGAGCTAACTGTTTGCGATTACAAACAAAATATCCTCACTCATTACAATTGTGAATAACCTTCAAACAACAAAATGCTACCTCAGTATGGTATATTCAAACTAGGAACGATAGAGGAAAACATTACAAAAAAAAAAAAACATTACGCAAATAAAAAAGAAACCTCAAACAATGACACAATTGATTTTGCATGCAAAACTTTTAGTAACATAAAATCGATTTAGAATTAAAACGGAAGCTCACATAATTATTGTTCGAAATAAAAAAAAAAACTTACGTTTTATATCAGGAAAAAAAACGATTTAATGATTTTTTTGAAACTCCCGCGCACTGTAACGTCACGACAAGCTAGCGATCCGAAGGAGACTGGCGTAGATTATACACAAGTGGTCGAGCCGTTGTAAATAAAAAAAGTTGTAGTCAATATAAAGGTAAGAACACATTGGATTAACAAAATAAAATTATTATTTGTGGTAGACCATAATGCGTACTGCGTATTGCCGTGAAGTACTCATACCGACGCTTGAAAGGCAAACGTGACTAAGCGACAATAACTGCTTTGTACATAAATGATAAGCAATAAACGTATTCGAAGGGCAAAAAAAAAAAAATTACTAGGTCTATTAAAATCATTTCAATCCTACAGCTAGATTCGTTAATTTTTTTTTTTTCAGGTATTTCAACTTTAAATTAGTCTACTGTAAAGTTCACGCATTGTCGCTTAGTCACGTTTGCCTTTCAAGAGTCGATATATTGTATTTAGAAGGATGTGACAGTCGTTACCAAGTACAACTAAAATGATACGCTTAGATTAAAACGAAAGACTGCGAGCCCTTTGCCTTGAGAAAACAAAAACGTTTTCCTTACGTTATACCTTTCTAATTTTAATTATCTATGTAAGCAAATGAGGTCGGAGTCAACTTGATGTGATTGTTGTCGTCGCCTAGCGATATCAGGACAACTGTTTTTTTAAATTTACCTACCACTCACACACTCACTCCCATCACTGTTGATCCTGTGTATTAAAGGTCAACGACAATAACCGCTTGAAAAACAAAACAATGATGGAATGCTTTGAAAATAAATGATAAGGAGAATCTCCGAAAAAACTAAACCATGACGTTCAAGGAAGTCGAGGGAAGATAATTTGTCTTCTATGACAGCTAAACTCTGTTAAGTAGTTCAAATGTAATCTATTGAAATATATTACTATTATATGTATACTATTATATGTATTATATGTATTACTGGTGGTGGGACCTCTTGTGAGTCCGCGCGGGTAAGTACCACCGCCCTGCCTATTTCTGCCGTGAATGCGTTTCGGTTTGAAGGGCGGGGCAGCCGTTGTAACTATACTTGAGACCTTAGAACTTATATCTCAAGGTGGGTGGCGCATTCACGTTGTAGATGTCTATGGGCTCCAGTAACCACTTAACACCAGGTGGGCTGTGAGCTCGTCCATCTATCTAAGCAAAAAAAAAAGTCATCGACATCATCACCGGTCCGTAGTCGTCCATTCTTCCAAGAATCACTCGCCTCTTCCAAGAACCCGTCTGTTCCAGCAACCGTCAGTGAAAATAGCATTAAAGTAGTTGCTAGTTCAAAAACAATCACCTAAGAACATACTCATAGAAAACGCATTTAGACCAGCAAACTAGTGCATTGTATACAGATCCTAAGCTACGGCGGTCCGGTATTACCCTGTCAATTTTAAATTTCGTGCGCCTAAAACGGTTTTGATGCTTACAATTCGAATTCAATTTATACGATTTGCATCGCACTGATTTGTATTTGAAGTTGCCAGCCCAACTGTTTGTACTGTTGTTTTATTTATTTACAGCCTTTGTGTGTTTAAATATATAATATGTATGTATGTGTGTATATCTTTCAGTCGATAGGTACACCGTATGTAATTTATTATTTAATGATTCTTGTCCTTTTAATTGTTGTCTGGAAGAGATCGCTCTCAGCGATAAGATAATAGATAAATAGTTTGGGGACTTAAAAGAGTTTGTAGATATATACGACAAAGGGAAGATCTTCCACCGAGCGGGTGATATTGCTCGGTAGACCGACGGTCCCAATGTTGTTGTTCGGAATTTGTATAAAAGCGCTTTATATTGAAAATGTCGTAAGCGAGATTCAGGCATCTGTCAATTATCTTGCGTTGTGCGATGGCTACCCGCCACATGCCCCTTGTATTTTTTTGCATTTAATGTTTTGCGTTTTTGTTTATATTGTATACAATAAAGCATACTCTCTCTCTCTCTCTCTCTTTTTACCTAATTTAATTAGTCTATTATTGTCTAATTACGGAATAAAAATTGCCATTACTTTTACCTCATTGGACATTACACCAACATTAACACAGATAAAAAGTTTTTTTTTAAATGTATGCACGACATAATGTTTTATTTGTGCCACAAAAATAAAGTCATAATTATTACATGCATTCGTAACTCAAACGTAGAGTAGCCACTGAGATGGCAGTCGCAGATAACTAAACTATAACGAACAGTTAAAAAAATCAGTGATAAATCTAGAAGCTATAACAGTATTGTGCAGTATTATTGAAAGGTATTCTTGGCAACACTGATAGTATTTTATTCTCGCCGTGTCCGTTACTCACACCGTAAGGTAACACCGTGACCTAGTTCTCAATAAACATGATTAACAAGTTAAAGTTTCTATAATCGCATCGGGTTGTTAATATATTGTCTTTTTACTTGCATATGCTCACTGTAAGAGCGCCATGTAAAGTCCTATGGAGCTATTAAGAGATTCTACAGTACGATGTGTTTGGGTTGTTTTCAAATTTGGGGCCAAAAGCGAGTTATTTGATTTAATTCTCATAACCTTAATGTTACTGTAATTATAAGTACAGTAAATGTGTTGTCATGACAACAGGCACGTGGTCTTATAACTATATATTCGTAAACTCTGTTAAATTAGGAGCTGTACATTAAAAACTACCCCAAATTTCGTCCGTATCACTGGTTCGAAATTCAAAGTCTAACTTGTTTGTTATTTTGCCAGTAATGCGTGTTGAAATTCGGCAATTTTATTTAATCAGTATAATAAAGGAAATAATACAATAATAAAGGAAAACTAACTGGATATCAGAACATTATTAAAAACAAAAGAAGTACGATTTCTAAGCTTTTAAAAAAAGTTCCTATTTAGTTTGTCATCCGTGTTGGCGTTATCAAATGCGTAAAATGAAAAATATAAATGAATAATTATTATATAATATTATCAATAAATGTATGATTGACATGATTGTGATGAAGCATTATTTATTCTGAACATACCTAAATACAAGAAAATATGGAAAATTAGAGAAAGTTTATATACATGAAATCGTTACTTTTCTGCTTTATCGCAAAATTGAAAACGATCCGTTTGATGAACGTGCAGGTTGTCTTTGCGAGTTTATTTATTGCCCTTTTTTATTAGCTTTTAATTATTATTACCGTCGCCCACGGACTAAAGCAATGCCAGGAGCGGAGCCGAGCCGCTGCCTACCGAAATTAAATGTTAAATATTAATAAATTTGAATTAAGAATAGTGTAAGAAAAAATGATTTTGTTGTAAAAAAACGTGGGGTCCTTTTCAGGATATTATCAAAATAACCCTTCTACTCATATCTGTTCATAAAATATTTATAACTACTGATACGAGGTCCCCGCGCAAAAGGGGCGCGTGCGGTATGTGAGACTCAACGGTCTGCATGGTGTTGTGAGCAGACCGCGGGCCCAAGGATTTTAGGGCCCACCCACTAAACGACTCCCCTGCACTCTTACACCCGACGTCCGATCCCCTCCGAGGTCAGAACCCGGATGAGGTAGGGGGGCTACCGCGGTACGCTACAACCAGACGGCGCGGCTCACCCCTAGGACGCCCAGCCGACGGAGCCTTCGAGGCGAATCGAAGGCTCTGAAACGTCGGCCGTCTCGGTACGGCAGCCAATCGGGCCGCCCAGACGGTGCCGCTGGTGTCCCGGAATACCCCGCTGGACCAGAACCAGCCTGCCGGGTCAACTACGGATACCATGCACCCCACGCTTTTTTTACAATAAAATAATTTTTTCTTACACTATTTTTAATTCAAATTTATTAAAATTTATTTTCTATTCTTTAGTTGGGTTTTCTATAAAAGCATATTTTGTTAGTTTTTTAAACTATTATTTATTTTTAATTTTTTAGTTGAATTTCAATTTATTCAATTTTTTTTACAATTTTTTTACGGCTGCCCCGCCTTTCAATCCGAAACGCATCACTGCTTCACGGCAGAAATAGGTAGGGCGATGGTACTGTCTGTTGGATGTTTCAGTCCTTGTTATTATTTTAATTAAATTATGTTTGAATACATATATCACTGATTTTAATTTTCTTCAGCATCCATGTTGAACGTTACATTTTTATCAGTACTAGAGGTACCGCAGTACTCGAAATTCGACTATAATTAATTGAAATTGTAAGTTTGTACACTATTATGATTGTATTTTATACTTCTACTAGCGACCCGCCCTCGCTTCGCTTCGGAAACATTAAAACACACATGAAACAAACAAAAAAAATCAAAAAAATTATAAAAAAAGTTGCCTATGTTCATCAGGGACAATGTCGGCTTTTAATGGAAAAAGAATTTTACAAATCGGTCCAGTAGTTTCGGAGCCTATTCGAAACAAACAAACAAACAATTCTTTCCTCTTTATAATATTAGTATAGATAATCACAAATTTCACCAAGGCTTCTCTATAAAAAATATTAATAAAGACAAGCAATATTTAATCTATTCTCAATTTGACCACAGACGTCAAAAACAAAAGTTTGACAATAAATAGTATGCATGCCAGTGTGCGTCAAATACATGGTATGTAGTGTGTGTAATGTTTTCTTTATTGATTTAATGTATATTTTATGCATTATTTAACAAAAAAAATATTAGCATTGTGCACTTCTTCTCTATATTCTCTTTAAGTGTGGAAAATTTCATACTCCTCTGTCCGCGCAACTTTCGTAAAAAGGGATACAAAGTTTTTGCTTCACGTATTAATATATAGAAGATTGCCAGTGTCCTATAAACAGGTACCTACCCGCGCGGACTTACAAGACCTCCTACCACCAGTAACGGTTACACTACAGTGTTTCGTTAGAACCGTATGCTTGCGACATTCAAGGTCATTCACCGGCGTTGGTTAATGATCTTATATAGTAATGTTAATAGTACATACATATTACCGGTTTAAATATTGTTTAGAAGCGCCTCCAACAATGCGGATAAATTGTGACAGTGAGATCATGATTGCCGTCTGTGTAATAATAATTGTAAATAATTGTAATAGGTAGTCCGGTGTATATTACATTGATATTATTTTTAAATCTGTGACTGTTTTAATTTATATGCTTACTAATAGGGTTTATAGTATTGATAATACCTATGGAGCCAACTGAGTTTCTCGCCGGATTTTCTTAGTGGGTCGCGTTTCCGAACCGGTGGTAAATTCTGCGAAGCACGGCTCTTGCTAGGGTCAGTGTTAGCAACGTCGTCAGGTTTGAGCCCCGTGAGCTCACCTACTAGTTAAGGTTACGCTGAAATAGCCTCTTAAGGCTTAGGTAGGGGAAAAAAAAAGCGACTTTAGATTTATTATGCCAAGAAATTGTCCAAGTTTTGGAAACAGTAGAAGTCTGTAGGTTTTTTTTATTGCTTTGATGAGTGGACGAGCTCACAGCCCACTTGGTGTTAAGTGGTTACTGGAACCCATAGACATCTAAGACGTAAATGCGCCACCCACCATGAGATATAAGTTCTAAGGTTTCAAGTATAGTTACAACGGTTTCCCCGCCCTTCAAACCGAAACGCATTACTGCTTCACGGCAGAAATAGGCAGGGTGGTTGTACCTACCCGTGCGGACTCCAAGAGGTCCTACCACCAGTAAATTTTAGTTTTTTTGATGGGTCATTGGATTGGTCATTGGAGCTTGGGGCGTCCTCCAATCAGGTGGAATGACGACTTAGTGCGCACGGTGGGAAGTCGTTGGATGCGGAAGGCGGAGGACCGCATTATGTGGAAGGCATTGGAGAAGGTCTATGTCCAGCAGTGGGCAGATAAAGGCTGATGATAATGATAGGGGTCATTCTTTTTATACGCGCCGTATCAAGATCAACTGCTTTCTTCACCAGACCCCGAATGCAGCTGGATAACCAAAGCTTCTTAAGACGATGGTCGTAATTATTCGCGATTAAGCCGTGTACCGACACAACTATTGGAACAATGATGGTTGAATCAACATGCCACATAGCGGTAGTCTGATGGTGCCAGGTCTAAATATTATAATAAAGTATCCTTCAAGAGTAATGGAAAAGGATGGAGGAGGCCTTTGCCCAAATAGGGGTCCAGATCTCATAAATAGTACTTATATTAAATAATTAATTAATTATAAGTAACCTTTAAAAATTTAATCTACAACTTACTAAACAAACATTGTGTTATATAAATAATTAATTAATTATAAGTAACCTTTTTAATTTTAAGCTACAACTTACTAACAAACATCACTACATAGTATAAAACAAAGTCGCTTTCTCTGTCCCTATATCCCTATGTATGCTTAAATCTTTAAAACTACGCAACGGATTTTGATGCGGTTTTTTTTAATAGATAGAGTGATTGAAGAGGAAGGTTCATATGTATAATAACATCCATTAAATAGTGGAGAAATTAATAATAAATTACAGTTTCCGAAGCGAAGCGAGGGCGGGTCGCTAGTTGTTATAAATCGAGATTTGGATTAATGGCTTTATTATTATTATTATCCTTTTCTGCCTTCACGAGGTTCTCGTCATGAGGAATAGTGACATCAACCAACACTGCTCGACGCGCAAACCAATCTATTATCACAATGTCTTGCTTTTTGGCAACAATATACCTATCCATGTTAATCGATCGGTCCCAGTAGAGCGTAACATGACCATTATCACTGGTTGAGGTTGGTAATGGTAGTAAGGCAGTAACTTTCACTGGTGGTAGGACCTATTGTGAGTCCGCACGGGTAGGTACCACCGCCCCGCCTATTTCTGCCGTGAAGCAGTAATGCGTTTCGGTTTGAAGGGTGGGGTAGCCGTTGTAACTATACTGAGACCTTAGAACTTATATCTCAAGGTGGGTGGCGCATTTACGTTGTAGTTGTCTATGGGCTCCAGTAACCACTTAACACCAGGTGGGCTGTGAGCTCGTTCACCCATCTAAGCAATAAAAAAAAAAAAAAATACAACAGGATCAACAAAACCGTGTTTAGATTATTTATATCATTATTATTGACGTGTTTTTGGTACAATATATAAAAAACAGCACAGAATATTCTAGTCAGAAAGACTAGATGAATGTGAGCTGACGTCCGACAGTGCAATTATCATGGTAATCGCAGAGATCCATGTCGAAAACAAAAAGCCATTTTCAACAAACTTCCGTTTGGAAATCAACAATAAAATAAGAGAAAGTGCGTAACATAATTATCGTCGGTTGGATAGTTTTCGAGGTTATGTGTCAAAAACACCGAAATGTCTACTCGAATGTCAAATGAATGTAATTTATTTATGGAGGTAAAACTGAGGAGCGCACTCTCTGTTATAAAGAGTAGAATTTAGGAACGCCAGTTAAGTGTATTAAAATGTGTCCCCTGAAAGAGAGTCAATTAGGTGGGGCCACAGTAGGAGGTGGAAGGATTTTATAAACAGCGCCATAAGCTTGTCATTCTCAGCGGGTCGCGATTCCGATCCGGTAGTGAATTAATTCGCGAAGCAGTTACTCTTGAGTTGTTAGGTCTCCTTCGGAGACGCTCGGTCAACTGTTAGCAAATTCCACCCCCCCTGGCTGAGCCTTTGCTCGCCCAACTGTCCTGGTGAAACCGGAGAGGCTGCCGGGCTACCACTAATCCTCCGTTCGAGGGTCAACTCACTCCAGACTGTAAAGTAATCTGTTTTTTTTTGTTTTTGAGCCCAAGTAATCAATTAATTAGTCATAGAGAGAGAGAGAGAGAATAGAGAGAGAATACACTTTATTGCACACCAAAACACAATTTACATTCAAAAAACAGATAAATTTGTACAATAGGCGGTAAAAGCGATCTCTTCCAGACAACCGTTTAATTTATAGAAATTCTGGAAAATATAAAAAAATATAGCAGGTATGTTGCGGTGTACTATAGATAATACATTATAGAAAATATATACATACAATAAACAAAATATATACCGTTTACATATAATATGAAATATATACTTATTATTATATACCAATATATATACTTACATACAATACATACTAATATACCTACTTACATACACATAATACATCAACAGTATGGAAATAATAAATGATGATGCAAACAAACAGCACTAAGAAGATAAGTAGTGTTCCTTCACCATTCTTTTAAAACAGTTTAAAGTTTGAGCACTTCTCACTGCATCCGGCAGAGCATTCCACAATCGAACCGCCTGGACGGTGAATGAATGATCAAAGAATGATGATGAATGCGCCGGCATTTTCAGTCTCAGGCTATTTGAGGCAGGCTAGTCATACCTATGTAAGAGTAATAATAAACCCACATAGATGCAGATACTCACACATACACAATACAACATGCACACGCCCACATATACATATATACACACATACACACTCACATGCATAATGACCCTCTTAAATGATAACACCTAATGATCTCTCAACACTAGTCAGCAGCATTCACGACTTATCTATCTTAATAAGGAGGGAGCCTGGAGATCAATAATACAGGTCTTTGAACCTAGTGCAGACTTCAGCTCTTTCAAAGGCTTAGAAAATAAATTAAAAGGTTAATTTCCATTTGTATTTGTACTATACCTTTAAGAGAGAAATATATTATTATTATTATCTATATATATAAAAATGAATTGCTGTTCGTTAGTCTCGTTAAAACTCGAGAACGGCTCGACCGATTTGGCTAATTTTGGTCTTGAATTATTTGTCGAATTCCAGAGAAGGTTTAAAAGGTAGATAAATATGAAAATTCTCGGAACTAAATAAAGTTTAGGTCTTTTATTTATCGATTGAGGCACTACGAAGTCTGTGCCGGGTCAGCTAGTTATTCATAAAAAAGGTAAGTTAAAATAAAACAGTTGTATTTTTTAATAAAAATATTTTTATGTACAATATTCCAAGTGCGCATATTTATCAGACAGGATCTGCACCAGCTCCTGTGCAGTGCACAGCTGCGTGGCGCCGTCGATGGTCACTTCGTATCTCGGGGGATTACTGCTTGATTCTTTACCGCACGCTATTACTATCGGATATCCCATTCTGTGAACGAACATCAAATTTCCATATCCATACATAGCTAACATAACTTCGCTAACTAGGGTTGCGAGATTTTTTTTCAGCCTATAATAGGGAAATGCTTAAATAGGCAAGAAATACGGGAATTTAGTTTTTTAAAAAGTCCTTACATACGTTTAAATATATACATAATAAATAACCAGACGAAGAAGAAACAAACCTGTTCATCCCACGAATGTTGGCCCGATCTGGGAATCGAACCTGCGACCCTTGCCGCGACAATCAGGAACGCTAACTACACTATTGTTAGTCAGATTGGGTTGAAAATGTCAAATTCACTCACTTATCAGCCATGAGCAGTCTCTTTCCGATGGTGAGGCCGTGGCGGTCGTCGACCAGCACATCGGACCTCAGAGCCGGTACACTATTCAAAGCATCGTAGACCAACTTAACCTGGTCCATGCCGTGATCATTCCATTCTTTGGAGCCTTCCTGAAAATTTCAGACCCCAATGGGTGAACAAGCTTACGGCTCAAACGCCGTTAAGTGGTTACTAGAGCCCATGGTCATCACAGAGCGAATGCCAACCACTCTGAGGATGTAGTATCAATTGTATACTAGGCATAAATAGGCAGGTTTTTATTTATTTTTTTATTTCTTAGATGGGTGGACGAGCTCACAGCCCACCTGGTGTTAAGTGGTACTAGAGCCCATAGACATCCACAATGTAAATGCGCCATCCACCTTGAAATATAAGTTCTAAGGTCTCAAGTATAGTTACAACGGCTGCCCCACCCTTCAAACCGAAACGCATTACTGCTTCACGGCAGAAATAGGCAGGGTAGTGGTACCTACCCGCGCGGACTGACAAGACGTCCTACTACCAGTAATTACGCAAATTATAGTTTTGCAGATTTGATTTTTATTACACCATGTTATTCCTTAAATCAATAAAGACCGGCTGCACGCACGGAAAAGTGTCACGTTCCGCCTGAGCTTGAGCGTGCGGGCGAGAGCGCGGAACAAGCGATAGAGAGGCACGATCGGCCCAAGCGTTGACTTGTGACACATTCATCTCTCTTTTCGCGTGACGTCACAGCTAGCAGTTCGAATAGCTACTGACCCTATCACGTAACACTATCGTCCGTTAACCGACTTGTTGTTTTTGGATTTGTTTAAATAATTGTAAATAGACATGCTTTAACAAAAACCGACTTCAAATAGAAAAAAAAAACGATATTCCAAAACACATGAATATACACTAAAAACAATAATCATCGAAATCGGTTGGCGTGATATCGAGTTATTGAGTTTTTTTTTTTTTTTTTTTTTTTTTTTTTTTTTTTTTTTTTTTTTTTTTTTTTTTTATTGCCCTTGTAGGCAGACGAGCATACGGCCCACCTGATGGTGAGTGGTTACCGTCGCCCATGGACTTCAGCAATGCCAGGGGCAGAGCCAAGCCGCTGCCTACCGCTTAATACTCTCCACAAGCCTCGTTTGAAGAAGGACATGTCATAGCGCTCGGGAAACACCGTGGAGGGGAGCTCATTCCATAGCCGGATGGTACGTGGCAAAAAACACCTCTGGAAACGCACTGTGGATGACCGCAGTGGCTCCAGGTAGTATGGATGAACTCTACTCCGGTGGCGGGCGGTGCGATGGTAAAAAC
The DNA here is from genome assembly GCF_030269925.1 of Bombyx mori. Classification (NCBI taxonomy): domain Eukaryota; kingdom Metazoa; phylum Arthropoda; class Insecta; order Lepidoptera; family Bombycidae; genus Bombyx; species Bombyx mori. The sequence continues at coordinate 9,811,264 of NC_085130.1, forward strand.
GAGATGCCGGTATCATCTCGAACAATTCCTCAGAGCACTCCCCATGGAACATACGGTACAAAATACAGAGGGAACCGAAGTCCCTCCGCAGACCCAGAGGTTCCAAACGATCCGTGAGACCGGGATTATCGACAATCCGAACGGCCCTCCTCTGTATGGAGTCAAATGGAAGAAGCTGGTATTTGGGAGCCCCGGCCCAGAGATGGGAGCAGTACTCCACGCGAGGCCGGACTTGTGCTTTATAAAGCAAAAGCCTTTGTCCAGGCGTGAAGTACCGCTTCGCTCTGTTGAGGACTCCCAGCATTTTGGACGCCAACTTGGCTTTGCCTTCCAAATGACTCCGAAACTGGACATCGCTCGAAATGTCGACCCCAAGTATCCCAATACTCTCGGAAGGTTGCAGGGATACTCCTTGGAATTGCGGCGCCATGACAAAGGGGTCCTTCTTCGCAGTGAACGCGCAAACTTGTGTCTTTAACGGGTTGAATTGAACCAAGTTCAATTCACCCCATTTGGAGACTCGCCCCAGAGAGTTCTCCACTTCAGACAGAAGTTTTGATCGTCTCTCTTGCACCACGCTCCGAGAGAGACTCTGATGGCCGATATATCGCGCATCCCCCGTGCTGTCATCCGCATAGCAATGCATGCCATCAATAGACAGCATGTCATTGATATACAGGATGAAAAGCGTGGGGGAGAGCACCGAACCTTGTGGAACGCCAGCGTTAATGGTCATGGTATCAGAACAGTCACCGTCTACAACGACCGTGATGCTCCGCCCATCCAAAAAGCTAGCGATCCACTTGCAGAGACCCTCGGGGATTCCGTAAGATGGTAGCTTCGACAGAAGCCCTATGCCAGACCCTGTCGAAGGCCTTCGCAATATCAAGGCTCACAGCAAGAGCCTCGCCCTTGCTCTCCAAGGCTTCAGCCCACCTGTGAGTAAGGTATACAAGAAGATCGCCAGCTGAGCGACCGTGACGGAAACCGTACTGTCTGTCACTGATCAGCTGGCGATCCTCCAGATACTTCAGGAGTTGTATATTAATTATTCGCTCCATCACCTTGGAAAGCAAGGAAGTTATCGCGATAGGCCTGTAGCTCGATGGGTCCGACCGGTCACCCTTCTTGGGGATAGGGTGGACGTGGGCAGTCTTCCATGAAGACGGAACCCTGTTAGCGCAATAAGAGAGGCGATACAAACGCGTTAGCGCAGGCGTCAGCTCAGGGGCGCACGTTTTCAGAACCACTGCAGGGATGCCGTCTGGCCCGCTCGACTTATGGACGTCCAGGAGTCGGAGTTCCCGCCTGACTGCACACTGTGTAAAGCAGATCTCCGGCAGGGAACTATCACACCGGAGGATGTTCGGTGGTGTGGCACCCCCGTCGTCCACAGTCGAGTTCGAGGCGAAGAGTTTGACCAGAAGGTCAGCCTTCTCTTTCGCACTATGGGCCAGACTGTCATCGGACTTGCGTAGTGGTGGGAGACTAGACCTGCAAAAGTTTCCTTCTGCAGCTTTGGCGAGCGACCAAAAAGCACGGCTCCCAGAGGGATAGCTCTTCAGTCGCTCGCCAATTCTAGCAACGTGCTCCGATTTCGCCCTGGCAATAACCTTCTTGTAGGACCTGGAAGCGGCGTTATATTTCCGCCTTTCCTCTGAGATGTTAGGATCCCGACGTCTCCTAGCATCATCCCATGCAACGTATGCGGACCGCTTGAGGTGTGCAGCATCCCTGCTGGCATTGTTATACCAGGGTCTGCTGCGACCCCCAACGGGCACTTCAGAGGAGGGAATAAACAATTCCATCCCCTGGAGCACCACGTCTTTAAGACGGTCCGCACAGACGTCAGGATCAGCAGAGGAAAAGCAGAACCGCCCCCATGGGTAGGATGCGTAAAACTCACGCAATCCATCCCAATCTGCTGACAAATACTGCCAAACTCTTCGATACCTGGTCGTCGTTCGACGACTAGGACGAGAGAGTGGTGTGGCAGCACGGATAAGGCAGTGATCAGACGATCCAAGTGGAGCGTCGACCACCACACTGTATCCGGCTGGATCGGTGGTCAGCAGAAGGTCCAACAGAGAAGGCTCGTGCCCCTCAATATCTGGGACACGGGTGGGCTGTGTCACCAGCTGGGAGAGGCCGTAGGCCAAGGCGAAATCGTAGGCAGTCCGACCCGGGAGGTCAGTGGTTCTGGACCCCAACCACTCTTGGTGATGAGCGTTAAAGTCTCCAAGAACCACCACCTCCGCAGATGGGTACTGCTCAAGCACGCGGTTAGTCCCCTCTTGCACATGCTCTATCAGAGCTGAACCTGCATCACTGCTGTGGGACCTGTACAGGCACGCGTAGACTCGGGTACAGCCCCCGTGATCTACGCGCAGCCACAAGAGGGACAGGTCCCGTTGTTCGAGGCTTCGTAGACGGCGACAACAGACATCAGCCCGGACGAATACACACACCCCGGCTTTACGCAGGAAGTTGTGCTCCAATACGTAGCCGGGGTATTTAAGGTACGAAGTATCATCCGGAGCAGATATCTGCGTCTCCGTCAGAAAAAGAAGGGCAGGCTGCGCCGTCTCAAGATGGTGGTGTACGGCGTCGAGGTTGCTATGTAGACCCCTTACATTGCTGAAATCCACATTAAATGTGGAATGGGGAGTCGCCGACAAAACCCTTTTCCTTTTTCGAACTTTCATTTTTTTATATATTTTTTTATTTGGAGAGTGGGATTGGGCGGGGTAGGATGTTCGAGGCGAAATCGTGACAATACCTGAATAAAGCGCGGAGCACAGTACGTGCTCGACCACGGGTTGCGTGAGCGACTGACGCAGGGCATGGAAGGGCCCCCAGTCCACCCTGCGTGCGATCGCCGGGATCCACTCCGGTCTCCGACTCCGGCACGACGACCGCACGACAGGATTTTACACCGGTTGGCGGGACAGCTTCCCGGGGCGGAGTTTAGTAGTGACACCCGGGTTCAGGTCCCCAACTGACCGGCGGGCGGCGGCGAACACCGTTTCACTGGGTCTCCCTATACCCCCGTCAAACAATCACGTCCCGCGAGCTCACACGCACGTCTGCTCCGCATGTTCCAGGTATCGCCAAGATTCACCCCCAACAAGGAAGAGGAAAGGGTAGGAATAACACTGGCTCTCCAACCCACACGCCGGAACACAGCTAGGCTATTTGGCGGCGGACTCTAGTTGGAGGGTGGTCGCCAGCCAGTCGGACAAGTCCTACCACCGATTATGTATTCGGCTCCCGTTTTGCACCACCCAGGGGTTACTTGTAGGGAATCGCGGGTTAAACCTACGGAAGCGGGAAGCAATCAACCCCCTAGCATCTATTTGTCGCGCACGTACTTAATGCAAATTTAAGACTTATATGGTTTTCTCATGGATACCATTATCAGAACTGGACTAAATTGAAATGGGACAACACGGGCAGCGTCAGCTTTCTAATAAAAACAGAATCATAAAAATCGATTCACCCAGTCAAAAGTTATGAGGTAACATAAAAAAAAAATACAGTCGAATTGAGAACCTCTTCCTTTTTTGAAGTCGGTTAATAAATCAAAACGAAACTAAACCTTGAACATTCAGTGAATAAGGTCGAATTTCGTTGGGAGAGCACTGGTTAAATAAAAACAAGCATCTAATATCGTTTACAAATTTAAATAATTAAATCAAATTTGATAATCATCAGGTCAAGGTAAACACCAACGCGTGACGTCATAAGTGGCTAAGTGGATGCCTTTGGCCACAAATGACGTCATAGCACACCTATTTTTTTATTGCTTGGATGGATGGACGAGCTCATAGCCCTCCTGGTGTTAAGTGGTTACAGAAGTCCATAGACATCTACAACGTAAATGCGCCACCCACCTTGAGATATAAGTTCTAATGTCTCAGTATAGTTACAACGGCTGCCCCGCCCTTCAAACCGAAACGCATTACTGCTTCACGGCAGAAACAGGCAGGGGTGGTGGTACCCACCCGCGCGGACTCATAAGACGTCCTACCACCAGTAAAAGTGCGCAATTTTCAATTTTAGATGATGTCCGAGGTTTGAACTGATTATTACAGCTCATACATGTTGCTGCGAGATCCCAAACAGTCTTGACACGTGAGGTCGAATATTCAATAACCTCATATAGTGGCCGTGTCACTAGCAGTAGCTTTGTGGCGATCTTATATCATGTTTAGGCATAATGGTTAATGGAATTAATATTACAAACATTTCTTGGCATAATTAATGGCATAAAAAATTTATTCAGATATAATTAATTACCTTGGGCCCAATGATGATTGCCGAGTACGGGGCTATAGCTTTCGGCCAACGCAGAGCTTTCTCGGTTGATAAAGCTTCTAAGCTCGCCGCCAATAACCTTCGAGAAAACGTGTTGTATTACGGTGACAAGTATCACAAACTGCAACATGGCGCCATTCAAAAAAAATGGAAGGGTTTTCATTTAAGTAAGCCATTGTGTTGAGAAGCAGCTGTATGGACCTTTTTTATATTTTTTTATTGTCTTTGTAGGCAGACGAGCATACGGCCCACCTGATAGTGAGCGGTTACCGTCGCTCATGGACATCAGCAATGCCAGGGGCAGAGCCAAGCCGCTGCCTACCAAGATTCTGTTTAGAAGCCACTGCAAAGATTTAAAGAAACTTGCGAAACCTTGTGATGCCGATGCCGTAACACGACATGATGATGGGCAGGGGGGGCCCCGAGGGGGGGCAGTACGTCGCCTCCAGAGCCTCACTGTACTTCGTGCCCAGGATGAACGTGTGGCCAACCTGACAGTGACACAAGGCGCTTCGATAATCTACCTCTGAATGTTCCACACTCAAACAGAAGCAGCAGAGGCCCATGATGATTAGGGGTTCGTAACGAACTGGTGGTGGGACGTCTTGTGAGTCCGCACTGGTAGGTAGCACCCTACCTATTTCTGCCGTGAAGTTGTAATTCGGTTTGAAGGGCGGGACAGCCGTTGTACTGTTAAAAGTGAGACCTTGCAACTCATGTCTCAAGGTGGGTGGTGGCATTTACGTTGTAGATGTCTATGGGCTCCGGTAACCACTTAAACTTAGGTGGGCTGAGTTCGTCCACCCATCTAAACGATAAAAAAAATGTTGACCTCGTTTTGTTGTCTATGGGCTTTTATAGCCAGTTAACTCCCATTGACTGACCCTAAATCCGTCATGTATCTACGACCCATGTTAAAGTATTTCCCCACAATAACTAGTCAAGTCTTCCCGTGCACAGATTCATTCGAGCCCTCACTCAGAGACCCTGGCTTGAGGCGGGACTCCTAAAACACTTCAACTTGTACTGACATATTGTGAAGAACGCGCGTACTATATAATTAAGATTTGAACTTCATGTCGAAAGCAATAACAAAAACATTGTCATCGTTAAATAATTTTACTGGTGGCAGGACCTCCTGTGAGACAGCACGGGTAGGTACCACCACCCCGCCTATTTCTGACGTGAAGCAGTAATGCGTTTCGGTTTGAAGGGTAGGGCAGCCGTTGTAACTATACTGAGACCTTAGAACTTATATATCAATGGTCGGTGGCACATTTACGTCTTAGATGTCTATGGGCTCCAGTAGCCGCTTAACACCAGGTGGGCTGGGAGATCGTCCACCCATCTAAGCATTAAAAAAAAACGTAAATTCTGAAGACGAATCCACAATTGCACTCTTTCTTTTTTGGGCCGGGGGTCGAAAACTCCCTGCGAGTCCCCCCACCGAGGACACGCGTCTTGTATGTGGGACTACCACCCCTTGAAAAACCCCTTGCGCCCTCGCCCAGGCGACTCTGACACCGAACCCTGGCAGGGTAGGGGGTTTACCGCCTATTCATTACTAAGGAATTTTTCGGCTCACGGGACGTCATGTTATGGCCATTCCTTTATGGTTGAAGCAGTCCGCTTATGGAATGCACTACCCTTAAGCATCAAACAATCGTCCTCGCCGGAAATTTTCAAGTTCAGACGAAAATCGCACTACCTTGCACAATAATATGGCTCCTACGATATAACTGTACAAGTTGCTACTTATTTGGTATTTACTTGCATATTTTTAGTATTTATTTGTATTTAATCGTATGTAAGTCTATCTTATATTGTATTTATTTTTCACATGTGTATTATATAAGTACATATATATTTTTATGTAAGTTTATTAAGATATAGCACCGTCCGGTTCGGTTATTCCTCTCCTTGCAAGGTTGCCTGGAAGAGATCGCTTTCAGCGATAAGGCCGCCAATTTATATCACCGACTATTATTTGTTTTATTAGCTTACTCTTTACATATGATGTTAAATAAATAAAGTGTATAGTTAGGGAAGATACAATCTAACAAGCCACCTCTATACTTTGCAAGATTTCCGCGTCTTTCCCACAGCTCTGGCATCTCGTTCCCTCATCGTTCAAGAGCGCCGCGTGCGAGCAGGACGGGCAGACTTTTATCTGGTCTTCGCCCGAGGTCGCCGCGAGCTGCCACTCGTGCGAGAAGCTTCCGCCCATATCGCCCGACGGAGCTTCCACTGGAAGCAAGCTTTGAGCTTTTACAACTCCTATGACCTTTCTGACCTTTTCGGTAGGCAGCGGCTTGGCTCTGCCCCTGACATTGCTAAAGTCCATGGGCGACGGTAACCACTCACCATCAGGTGAGCCGTATGCTCGTCTGCCTACAAGGGTAATAATAAAAAAGAATTCCGTCTATGGAGAAGCTCATATCGACGCTTGAAAGGCAAACGTGACTAAGCGACAATAACTGCTTTATACATAAATGATAGGGAATAACCTTATTCGATGCGCAAAAAGATATATATATTTCTAGGTCTATTAAAAGCATTTCAATCCAACAGCTAGATTCGTTAAAATAGATTTTTTTTCAGGTATTTCAACTTTAAATTAGTCTTCTGTAAAGTTCACGCATTTTCGCTTAGTCACGTTTGCCTTTCAAGGGTCGATATGAAGTAAGTCGCAGGCAGCTACCAGTAAGGGCTTTAGGTTAAACGTTCCCTATCCGTTTTTTTTTTGCTTACATGGGTGGAAGATCTCACAGCCCACCTGGTGTTAAATAGTTACCCGAACCCATAGACATCTACAACGTAAATGCCGCCACCCACCTTGAGATATGAGTTCTAAGGTAAGGTATAGTTACAACGTCTGCCCCGCCCTTCAAACCGAAAGGCATAACTGCTTCACGGCAGAAATATGCAAGGTACCTACCCGTGTGGACTCGTAAGACGCCCTACCACTAGTAAAATCTGTTTGGTAACTCTTCAATCTGCTGGTATCAGCAACCGCTACAATCGCCTGACGATGATGTGGCTACGCTGCCAGTCAACTCAATCACCTTTGTGCACTTTCAAGTGTAGGGCGCGGAATAGATGCTCGTAGGCGGTTGCCATCCGTCCGTAGACCTGAAGGGCGCAGTCCGAGGAGGCGTGCGCTCCGTACGCGTCCAGCATCGAGAACTCCCTCGCCCTGAGCAGCCCGTGTTTCGGCCGCAATTCGTCCCTGTATTTATTGCTAATCTATAATCACAAAAGTGGGCGTGGTGAAAAGTTTTACTGGTGGTAGGACCTCTTGTGAGTCCGCGCGGGTAGGTACCACCGCCCCGCCTATTTCTGTCGTGAAGGGTGGGGCAGCCGTTGTAACTATACTTGAGACCTTAGAACTTATATCTCAAGGTGGGTGGCGCATTTACGTTGTAGATGTCTATCGGCTTCAGTAACCACTTAACACCAGGTGGGCTGTGAGCTCGTCCACCCATCTAAGCAATAAAAAAAAAGTCGTCTTTTCGCATTAAAAGTGTACAATTTCACAAAAATATACGAAATTTTGTTAACATGCGGAATCATTTGGTATCACCAGTATTTTTCTAAGTTTTTTTTTTTGGTTACCTATGTTTTGACTACTAAATATTAAAGAAATTAATACATAATTTTATCTTACTTTAAAAGACAGATAATGTAACTGGTAAAAAATAAAAAATAAACGTTGCAAAGATGGATAACTATTAAAAATATCACATGTTAAACCTTTAAAGCACTCTTCTTTAAAATTAGTAAGTTTTGAGATTATCTTATACCTTTAAACGAGCAATTCTTGTATATTAATATATATGTATATAATCTGAATCTCGGAGACGGCTCCAACGATTTTCATAAAATTTAGTATACTGGGATTTCGGGGGCGATAAATCGATCTAGCTACGATTTATTTTCAGAAAATGTTGTTTTATTCGTGTTTTCAATAATCAACTCTTCCCGACATCTATTGGCGAATAATAATACTATTTTTCTTAATTGAGGGCAACTGACCGCTTTAAAGACACAACAAGATGGCGTTATCAAAAAAAAACCGAGCAAAGCTCGGTCATCATTTAGTACAGTTTTAGTGCGAGAAGACGATATGCCGTCGCCCTGACAATCGGTGGGGCGCAAAAGTACTGGAGTGGAGACCTCGTACTGGACGTCGTAACGTGGGCAGACAGTCAACGAGGTGGACCGATGACCTGGTCAAAGTAGTCGGTAGAGATTAGATGAGAAAAGCAAGAGACCGAAGAGAATGGTGTGCATTCGAGGAGATATAAATTCAGCATTGGGTGGACACGGATTGAAGAGGAGAATCACAAAACGATATTGTTACGCCGGTAAGAGCGACGCCATCTATCGCCGAATAGTCGAACGAATATCGAAGGATCCAGCTGCACCTAGAACGCTCGAGAAGTACAACGCCATCTATTGTCAGATAGCTATATATGTGAGCCTATCCTTAAGTACATGTATTTTTTACATGGATATCAAGTTTTAAGTCAATCGGATGCACGGTTCAGTAGTTATAACGGAACATCCGTAAAAACCACTGTAGATTTATATCTTAGTATAGATATAGATTAAATCACTAAGAACAGTTTAATTTTACCTGATATAATATAATCGGTAGTTGCTTGTATGAGATCGGCTTGAGGTCTGACAATAACTCCGCGATTGCCTCTTCGTATGTCTGCAAGGATACAATAGAAAGAAACATAAAGAAAAAAAATAGTTGAAAGACAACCTAAAAAAGACACAGGCATAAATCGTGATGCCAAATTGAAACACTTACTTACGGTAGGACCTCTTGTGAGTCCGCGAGGGTAGGTACCACCACCCTGCCTATTTCTGCCGTGAAGCAGTAATGCGTTTCGGTTTCAAGGGTGGGGCAGCCGTTGTAACTATATTGAGACCTTAGAAGGTGGGTGGCGCATTTACGTTGTAGATGTCTATGGGCTCCAGTAAACACTTAATACCAGGTGGGCTGTGAGCTCGTCCACCCATTTAAGTAATAAAAAAAAACACTGCTTTTTATCGTCTTCGTATTCCTAGTCAGAGTAATCATCATCATCATCTCAGCCTGTCCACTGCTGAACATAGACCTCTCCAACTGATGTCCAGTGCGGCCGTTTTGTTGACACCTGTATCCAACGTGATCCAGCGATTTTCACCAGGTCGTCGGTCCATATGGTATGTGGCTGTCCCAGACTGCGCTTGTCAGTACGTGATCTCCACTCGAGGATCTTTCTGTCCCATCGGCCGTCTGACCTCAGCTTGCTGATGCAAGTTAGGATATTACTAATAATAAACTTTATGATTCGTCACAGAGCCTTGATACTTGTGAAGGAAAAAATCAAATAATCTGATGTTGTAGTCTGTGTTTAAAATGTTCAAAGATCACACACACATAATAATAATAATATATAGATGCAGTTACAATACAGTAAAAATGTGATATGAAAATCAATATTGAATTGTTAAGCTATTTAGAGTAACTCTAAATTTCGTAAGCGAAGGGCAGAGATCAATGACCAGACGACCCTCTTAAATCTTATATTGATTGGAAGCAAAGCTTATTTTTATTTCAAAGTGTGTGAGACTGCGATTTAGCGTTTCAAAGATGTAGCATCAACATTTGGGTTTCTAAGGGCTGTGCTAACCTAAAGGGATACCATATATTTACTTAAATTTAAGCTTGGCTCTGCCTTTTTAGCTTACCACAGATCAACTTTACCGAATCTCGGTCAAAATAAATATAACATATTGCTTAAGAGATTCTTAAAAAATCATACCGGAGCCAACAGATATTTTTTGTTGTGTCTATCTTCCAGGGTCAATAGCTCTGCAGCAGCATTCTCCAGGCGGCCAGTCTTCGCCCACAGCCCCGCTGACGTGAGAGCCGGCAATGACAATCTTTGCGCTCCAGAAGATTCTATGCAGGTTTTAATGAGGTTCTCAAGTTTATCCAGTGCTCTACGTGCCAAGGGGAGAAGAGTGAAGAAGCCAGACGTAGTTGGGCGGACTAAACCACATTCTAGTAACAGCTGTAATTACAGGTATTATTATCTTCATTACTGAAGTAATCATGTATTTCAGTTTGAGAATGGTGCAGTCAATGTACTTCTATAGTACTGAGACTTAGAACTTATGTCCTGAGGTGAGTGGCAGCAATTATCTTGTTGGAGTCTATAGACTACGGCAAATAGTAACACCTAGTAGGCCGTGAGCTTGTTCACTCATGAGCAATAAAAAGGCAAAGGCATGGAAATTATTTTAGGAAACTATTATGGCTAAACTTTCCTTTTGGTTCCGTCGATTTGGAAGTTCACAATATTTTTGTAGATAGTACTTATAAATAAAAAGCTTTTTGCAAAATTTCAAGTTGCGGAGACTCACGGTTTACGAGATAAAAATTTTTAAAGTTTCCGTAAATATTAGAAAAATCGTCAAGGGAGGTTTTACATTTGACGTTTCACATTCCATTCAGGGTAAGCGTGTATTTTGTTAAATTTTATATCATGTTTTTACCGAAATATATTTTATTATTTTAATATATTCACATAGTAAATTTGTTGTAATTAATGTGCATTGTAAATGTTTCTGTAATAAGCAATTAAATTGACTTTTTTACACAAAAAGTAACAAAATTTTGTTTATACTGTGGAACAGAACGTGAAATGACGCTTTTTTTATAGCGTTTAAATATGGGACAGATGAGATATGTCATGAGATTAAGAAAGTCATAAAATCATTTGGCCTTTAAGGACAAGAACTTCAGCAATGAAATATGCGACTAAGGAGAAGAAAATCATTTGTGACTTTATGTTGCTAGTATACAAATCCCATATGTCATATTATTATATTGTTTTACAGAAGTAGTTAATACATATTCAAGAAATACTTCCACGATGAAGAACTAACATAATATAATCTAGCAATACAAATTTCTCATAATAGGCCATTTTACAAATTATGTGTATTATTAATACCACCATTTTAATACATCTTTGAAGGTTACGCCCGATCCACTAACGGTGCTTTTAGGTAATTCAAGCACCGGTCACCGTTCTCGTCGAACCCGTCGCTTGCGACGAAGGGCTCGACGAGTAAATTAACTCTCAGACACAGCCCACTGAGTTTCTCGCCGGATCTTCTCAGTGGGTCGCGTTTCCGATCCGGTGGTAGATTCTGCGAAGCACGACTCTTGCTAGGGTTCGTGTTAGCAACATCGTCAGGTTTGAGCCCCGTGAGCTCACCTACTAAAGTTAGGGCTACGCTGATATAGCCGCTAGGGCTATCAGCTTAGGTAGGAAAAAAAAAAAAAAAAAAAATGAAGGTTGGGAAGTAAATTGAATCTTCGATCTCATGATGTTTGAAGATGAAGCTGAGATGTTCGTGTCTATGGGCTCATTCATTAAAATAGTTTAAAATAAGGAAATTGATGGGAAATAAAAAATAACTAGATTCAATTAGTTTATAAAGTAATTGATGACAAAAGGTTTATTCGTTAGCTTATATTGGCTAGTAAGAACAATGATAAATATATTGTAATAATAGGAGTTTTAGGATAGTCGGTCTGAAAAAAAAACCGCTTTTTTCGTGAAAATTTCAAATTAAAAAATAAACTTACCTTCTGACTTTTACATGTTATTTCCGTGTTCTTTATCTTAGCATTCTTTGGTATTGTTATAACTGGTTGAAATATACGAGATAAATATCTCATTGTGATATGAAATTTAGTTTTTATTGTGTTTTTTTTAATTAATGTTTTTAAAATTGTTTAATTTTAAGAGGTTATGTTTACCAGCTGTTTGACAGTTTTGCGTTTTGTAAATGCTAATACATATAGTATAAGCCTAAATTTTATTTTAAATGTTAGTAACTCATCTCGCGAATTGTATTAAAATAATTAATTTTACGAAGAGGTCAGAGGTAGAGGTAGAGGTCAAAAGCATCACTTTGGATCACTACATAGTGTTATGCCGATAAGAGTAACGCCATCTATCGCCGAATAGTCGAACGAATATCACAGGTTCCAGAATGCGCGAGAATTACAACGCCTTCTATTGACAGATAGCGGAAACACAATACTAGAGATGTGTGGAATATTCTCGATAATTCTAGGGATGATGTATCGACTATAAGCGTTGTAGGGATGGCACGCAGTCAGTCAGTAATCGGAACTACTCGAAGCGATACAGCGAAAGGATCACCTGAAGCGAAGCGGAAAAAGCCAATTGAGAGTTTTAAGGTGTTTGTTGAGTGTTGTGAAGTGTTTAGTAAGTGTTTTAAGTGTTGAATACAGTTTTTCAGTTGTACTTTAGTGAAATTTTATTTATCCCGAACCCTAGCGCGTAACAATAGTATAAAACAAAGTCGCTTTCTCTGTCCCTATGTATGCTTAATTCTTTAAAACTACGCAACGGATTTTGATGCGCTTTTTTTAAATAGAGTGATTGAAGAGGAACGTTTATATGTATAATAACATCCATTAAATAGTGGAGAAATCAATAATAAATTACAGTTTCCGAAACGAAGCGAGGACGGGTCGCTGGTAGGAAATAAGTTGAATAAGTATCCAACAACAACTTATTACTCACTGAAATAGCGGTGGTGTAGTAAGTAGTAAGTGGAAATGATATGAATATAGTGGGGTGCTGGGTTGAAGTGAGGTGTGGTAGTAAAGGAGCTGTTTACATACTGTTTATTAAATATTTGCACTCGTTTAGCAGACGCTTTTTAATACACTGAGACGGTGCTCCTTACTTCTACCCTCCATATACTAAAGTTTCAATAAATCAGGAAATGAAGTTTGTGAACAAATATGGTCATATAAATGTGATTAAAAATATTGGTAATTAAATACAAGTTTACCTCAAAAATCGTTTGACCCTAGCAAGAGCAGTGCTTCGCAGAATCTACCACCGGATCAGAAACGCGACCCACTGAGAAGTTCCGGCGAGAAACTCAGTGGGCTGTATCTATGGGTTTCTCAGTATAGTTACAACGGCTGCCCCACTCTTCAAACCGAAACGCATTACTGCTTCACGGCAGAAATAGGCGAGGTGGTGGTACCTACCCGTGCGGACTCACGCGAGGGGATTATTGAAGGGGAAAACGAAATGTTGATAAAATGAAACACTATATTATCTAACATCATTTTATTACATCAATAAATTATAAAGTTTTTGAGGCAATAATTATAATTATATCAAAAAAGCGAATGCGATTATCGATATACACGTAAATCAATTTTACAATACGATTAATCGATTAAGTCCTATAAAATTATTAGTTTAATTCATTATTTGTGTACTTATTTTAATTAAATATATTCCGCGTACATGGTATTCTTTCATTAATGTGAAATTTTTCAAATGGAGTGGCTTTACTGCATTGGAAAGTAAACACTATTAAAAATAGCGGTATCTCAACATATCTATGTATATACTGTTTTATGTATATCGAGATATAAACGAATTCGGGATAAATTCATTTTGTTATAATTATAACGTAGACTTTGTCACTTTTGTTGAAAGACAGAAAAATTTCAATAGTAATAATTATTATCGTTGTCTTAACAAATCAGTTCAATTGTTACAAGTCTACATCAGATTCACAGGCTAATTTCAAGTATTCATATTCGCTCAGACTTCTAACCATACAGCCTAGTTATACGTGCGTACCTACATCTAATTAACACTAAAACATGCATGTGATCTTTTTAGTACACTGCTTCACCAAAAAATATTATTAAAATGCCTCGTATTGAAAACCGACGTAGGCGACAACTGTAACTTCATTTAACACGATTGAGAAAAATTGGTCAGTAATTAGAAAACTACCATTAAGTAATGGTTAATTACAGAGCATAATGCGACTCAGTGACGCACAATGCCAAATTATGCTGAAGCTTAGTTGAGCATTATGCCACATAATGCGCTCTTGTGCTGTAATTGGAAAACGGCCTTTAAGAACTAATTATTGCGCTTGCTGTGGCAAATGTACGAGAAGCCATTTCTCAGAAAAAAAAATTTAAACAATGTTTGACGCCTTATCATACGAGTTATTGTATCGTAATAGATCTATAAAACTTTAGCGATTTTCAAATGTTGCCAATTTATTTTTTCGAGTACATAAATAAATAAATTAAACTAATATTATTACACAGTTCTATATTTAAGGGTGCTAACCTAAATTAGTCATTATTCAACTTAAAGCTTAATAAATGTTTAGGATGCGGCGATGGGAGAAAGCTTTTAAACGGCATTCCATCGACTTTAGCAGTGAGCGAGTTATCAGTTAATCGCGTTTAATTAGCCAAAGGAGTCCACGGACCTGACGCCAACTTCATGGCCCTGTCTCAAGAGTCGAAATCTCAATTATCTTACATGACAGCGGTGTCTTCGAATCAAAATAAATCATTATCTAGATTGAAGTAAGGTGGTACTAAGATATAGACGGCGAACAATTTTAATGCCTGATTAATATTTAAAAAAAAAGTAAAACTGACTTCCGAGTGCTTAGTGCAAGTTTTTTAACTTCTCGATCGCATGAAAGTTAACTCAAATCTGTATGGAGTTAGAACAGCGCCCCTAGCGGCGAACGAATGGCGGCTGAATAGAATGACAACATCGATGTAGTCGGAGTCAATTAAACATGCAACAAATTTGAAACTCAGAAACTATTAGAGCAACATTAGAAGCGCCAGTTTTAAAAAAAATAAATTAAAATCAAGATCGGTTTAATTACATAGAATTCAGGTAACACACAATAAGAACACTTGAATTGTGAATTGCCTGTCTTTTTTAAGTCGGTCGGTCAAATAAATATCTTATTGGAATGTATATTTTGTGTATAATTTATTTCAATAACAAATGCAATAGCAGCGCTCATCTGATTCCGACCAAACTATGTTAGGTTAATAATTAACGTTGAGTAAATGGCATCCTTGGAGTCTTAACTAATAGGTGTATTTCATTAATATAATAACAATGTTAAATTTAGTAATTAGCTCCATGCTCTCCCCCAGTGAAGTTGTTGAAATACCATCTTAAAAAGCTACTCCTTTTAACGCTCGATGTTACCAAAAATACAAAAAAAGCTACCAAAAGTTTCTATAAATAGTAAATACAATACGTGTTGGTTATGGCAATATTGGCATGGCAGTTTTACAAATTTCGAATAGATTATTCCCGCTAATAATATATTCGATTGATTTACAAATAATTAATTTTAATATACAATTAAACCCATAGAGCCAAATGAATCTTAGCGTTGAACATAGTTTCTGCAAAAATAGCTTCTCGTTGTTCACAAAAGAAGAAACGGTGCAAAAATTGTTGGTAAATTACTTCGGGGTAGAATTCAGTTATTATAGAGTATTTATTCTTTTATTTTTTACATTAATAATAATGATTTAACATAAATCAATTCATAAAGTAGAACAAATCTTCCAATACGCTTGAGGGGGGCACAGTTTCCAAAATACTGGCTGTGTTACCTCGTAGGATAGCCAGAGTCACTCTCTGTGCAAAGTACCAGCCAGCTTTAGCATCACGTGTAGCTTCCTTCAAGCGTTTTGAGATTTCTGATAATAGTATTTTTGTGTCTAAAATCTAAATAATGGCGGGAGATTAAGGAGCAATGACCCCGGTTGTCAATACGTTTAAATCTGGAAATACAGTAAGAGGGCGACTTTGTATCGTTTAAATGTCAATTCGAACTAAGCGCCTTAAAATATATAATAATATTTCGTTTGAGATTTTAAAATAAAACTTTAAGCTACAGTGTAGAATACATTTAGTCGCCACACTTCACTGTGTCAACTGCACAGTTCATAGCAAGCCTGATAATGTACCAGCGACATTTTGGATATTAATAGATTGTTGTTGTTGTGCTTTGGATTAATGATCTGTGCCGTTTAATAACTATAAAATATATAATATATATAAATAGCGCACCTTTTTTATGATGCGTGAGCCGGAACGCACTGCAGGTTGAGAGGGATATAGTCTGTGGCATAATAATTTTTACCGCCAAAACGATTGTGATGTTAATTAAAAGTTGATCCAAAAACGCCACTTTCATGTGAAATAATGAAGGGATTATCCGAAGTTCGTCAGATCCTTTTCTAATTCTACCTTCCACAGTGATAAGATAAATATTGATGTATTTTTATAACAATTAATAGCTCTTGGGAGGAGTTCTTGGTGTCAACAATACATAGTTAAAAGAACGATATGTAAATTAACAGCTAAAAGCAAACGCCACTGTCATTGTCAATGGCAATAAGTCTAGTTTCATGAGTACAAGACTATAAGCTATCTCTCTAAATTCAGACTCTTAACGGGTTAAATTGTATTTATATTACTACGATTAACAATATATTTAATACTGATTACAAAATATCTAATGTTAAGTTAGTTTAGGTCGTTAAATGCGTTGTTCTAGTGTTACCAATATATCGAAACTCTACCGTTTCAGTAGAAATCCTCCTACAAATTTACGTAGAAACAATAAATACGGAATGCTATAAACTTACAATAATATATTATTATAAATCTTAAACAATTTTTTTTATTATAATTTACATACACGAAGCGAAATAGCAACGAATAATAATAAATAATAAATTTTTTTCTTTATTTATTCATCTCAATCTTATTTTGAAAATCATCAAATACCTACAAACTAGTTAATTTTAAATGAACAAATTAAGTATAATAATTTGATTTTGTCTCAATAGTTTTATCAAGGCAAGAATTGTTCTGGTGGCATTTTAGGGTTTGAGTAATGAATAGCGTATTTTATTTTAGTATTTTATTTTATAGTACAGACTGCAGACTACCTAAGTGTGAATTACTAAAATTATTTATTGGAATAAGTTAGTGATATGGGAATCTTTTGAACACGCAAGAGCAGGTACCACCACTCTGCCTATTTTTACTGTGAAGCAGTAATGCGTTCCAGTTTGAAGGGCAAGATAGGCGTTGTATTACAAAACTGATACCGAAATCATATCTTAAAATGGGTAGCTATAGGCTCTGGTAATCACTTAACATTAGCATCAAAATAATTTCATGTCTCTAATATAGTCAATGGTATCTAGTTCAATCCAATCCATCGGAGACAGGTGTATAGCCATGCTCGCTGTAAAGAATGTCGCGTCGGAGTACCGGAGTGGTGGTGGTGATGGTGGATATCTTGGGCGGAGTTCGGTATCAGCATTATGGTGCACGGTCAAGCGAAATTAGCTTTTAAAACGTCGTTACTCCTCAGAGTGGTACTTCACAGAGAGCTTGTGCTTTAAGATACCTCACACGCGCTTCGTTCACGCTCGATATAGTGTGACCAGGAATTTTGGTATCTTCACAATGGCAAAGCACAAGTCGAAGTTTTCAGAAGCGTTGCCTAAAACCGACGTGGTCATAGCGTCCACAATCAGCCAATGTTGAATGTGTTCTTAAAGAATTGATTAATTGAATGCCAATGTTGAATGATATTATTTGACATTTACGGTGGATGGGTGGCGTCGAATTTATCTAAGCAATTTTGAGACATTTTATTTTGGGCAATGAAAAGTGTCTACTTATCCGCTGTAAAAGATATACGACCATGGGTAGCGATGGAATGTACAAATGTACTGCGTAATTAGTATTAGCCACTAGCACGTTCAATACGCTAATAATCATGAAACAACTTAACATATATTAATCTGTTATCCATTACTTAGGCCTTCTGTATTAAGAGAAATTAAAAGTATTCTTTTTAAACTAATAATCGCAAAAATTGTTATCGTTGGTAGAATTATAAATGTAAATAGGGTATCACCTACAATTTTGTTAATGTCTACTCAAAATACACCTACTGCCATCTAGCGGTGAGAGTGTGTGTTCTTGTCTGTGGTTTATTTGAGAACAATATTGCAGGTGTGACGATTGATAGCCTCATTTATTATTGTGTATCCATTAATTTGTACTTTAAACTTAAGTTCGATGCAAAAAATTAATATTAGCGTCGGATGTGGCGCTCAGAACTCCATGTCTTTAGATAGTTTCTATGCTTCTCAGTCTGTCAATTAATTTAATCTTGGAGTTTCGTATTCAATGTTATTACTGACAAGCACTGTAACGAAATCTCTGAATGGAGTGAAAACATTTACACTGATACAAATAGGATCACTGCGTTTGTATTTACTCTGTGGTCGGGCGCCATCTTGTCCGAACAGGCTAGAATACGACAAAAGAAACTTCATTAATTAAACAAAAAAAATATCAAAATCTGAACGACACATCCGAAAGCGAATGCTAAAAAATAATACTGCACATAAAAATTCACGTATCGATAAATACGATAAGCGGAAATGCCTATCGCGCGGCAGAAATCGTCCAACAAGTCACGTGACTTGTCGCGTCGTGAATGCCCTTCCTTAGATATCTTAGGCTGGTTCGCGGATGGGATCGCAGAGTCTTCAGTGCTGGAAGGGATTGTTACGGTTGCATTTCTTGCCGCACGCGCACTTGCGTACTATCTCTATGTCTTTGGTGTATCTGGTGCCGTCGGAGCACACCAGACGGACCTGCCGAGCACAAAAAATATACATACAAACATATATATTGTGGTTTCAAAACGAAAAAAAGGTGCACGTGAAAGAAGTGTAACTTCTTATGCGGTGTGTAGTATTGTGCTACATTTTTCATCATTAAATTAAATGTCTATTGTAATAGGGTACGCTGTGTATAAGAAAAACGACCTAGATCGCTTTCTCCCTCACTCCACGGTCGAGTGGTTCGCGAGACGTTCTATCTATTTTCTCACTCTCGCTCTTCCTAAATTGTATCTTTTCTCTCCAGCCGTAACGAATCTGTCGCGAGTCAAATTTTACTCTCAACCCGCCTAAAGAAGTTTCACTTTCCAAACAAGCTTAAATAGCAACCGAATTTTTTTGTTATTTTTTATTTATTCCATAGATGGGTGGACGAGCTCACAGCCCACCTGATGTTAAGTGGTTACTAGAGCCTATAGACATCTACAACATAAATGCGCCAACCACCTTCAGATATAAGTTCTGAGGTCTCAGTATAGTTACAACGGCTGTCCCACCCTTCGAACCGAAACGCATTACTGCTTCACGGCAGAAATAGGCAGGGTGGTGGAATCTACCCGTGTGGACTCATATCATAAAACAAGCAGTACCTAGATCTAATCTGGATTGCAATCTAAATAGTATGTCACTCAGTAAAACCACATTAATTTGCATAGCTTTGGATATTGAAAACACAATTGAAATTACAAATATTGATAACTAGCCATTGTTAAATACGATATCCTTCACACATCTGACAAATACCCTGAGTCTAGGTTCAAAGATATCAAGGTTACCGCGAGATTTAGCCAAATCATTTTACTGCCTGACCATTCTTACCATAGGGTTATAGTATGATATATTATTTTTATGCCTATTTTTATATATGCCTGGATCAGCCATACATACCTTCCTTTTCTTGGTTTTCCTCGGGGCACAGCAGCTGCCCCTACCACAGGCGCCCGAAGGCCTCTCCCCTCTGAAATACAATTTTTTTTATTGCTTAGTTGGGTGGACGAGCTCACAGCCCACCTGGTGTTAAGTAGTTACTGGAGCCCATAGACATTTACAACGTAAATGCGCCACCCACCTTGAGATATAAGTTCTAAGATCTCAGTATAATTACAACGGCTGCCCCATCCTTCAAGCCGAAACGCATTACTGCTTCACGGCAGAAATAGGCGGGGTGGTGGTACCTATCCGCGCTGACTCACAATAGGTCCTACCACCAGTGTAATATTACAAATCAAATCAAATCAAATAAAAAAAAAAAATTCAACATAAAATGAAAGTACACACTTGTTGAACGTCAAAAAGAACTACCGCCAATTCACAAAAAACTAGCCTCCGTCCTGAGAAGAATTGGCAAGGAACTCAGCGGGCAGGTCTTTTTTTTTTAATATTAGATATTTTTTTAAATATTCATTTTTACAATGAGTAGGTATCATAACGTAACAATTATTGCAATATTGAAATGCCCGGAGCGAGCAACTCATTCCCACTTTGTGCAATCTTCTACAATTGCGCAACTGATCTATGTTGTGCTTATGAAAACATGTGTGTATGGTGCTGAAGAGGATCGTGGTTAGAAGGTGTAGCTAGACTAAGTAGGTGGTGCAGGAGTTAGCTGTCCTGATTGTTGCGTCAAGGGCCGTGGGTTCGATTCCCGCATCGGACAAACATTCGTACGATGAGCAGATTTGTTTGTTCTTCGTCTGGGTGCTCATTATCTATATGTGTATATATTTAAGCTCACTTATATAAAGTTTATCAGCCTCCGGTACCCAAATAGATTGCGCGAAAGATGACATCGCCTTTTAGCATTCAAAGTGTACAATTTCCAAAAATATTCGAAATTGAGTTAATATGGGGAATCATTTGGTATTACCAGTATTTTTCTCATAAATACTGTCAAAAGATCGTATTATAGTTTTAGCTTTTTGTTTTTTAGTTTACCCCATTTTTACTACTATTAACAAAATTAATAAATAATTTTATCTTACTGTCTTTAAAAGACAAATAATGTAACTGGTAAAAAATTAAAAATAAATGTTGCAAATATGATTAAAATATTAAAAATATTACATGTTAAACACTCTCCTGTAAAATTAGTAAGTTTTGAGATTATGCAGTTTTAATGCGAGAAGACGATATGTGTATATATTTATGCTTACTTATATAAAGTTTATCAGTCTCCGGTACCCAAATACATAGATTGCGCGAAAGACGATATGTGTAAGAGGGTAGTGAGCGAAGAAATTGTATATGATAGAGGAGTATGGAAGGAGAAAACATGTTGCGCCGACCCCAAGTGACTGGAAGTAGGGCATCATTCCCCGATTATGATGGTACCCATAGCACTCAGGATCCTAATTTGATGGCTCTGTGGCCCCGAAGTACAGACTCACCGGTCCGTCCTGGCGACACACCTCGCCCCCCGTACGGCGCGGCGGCTGCGACACGCGCCCTCCGTCACGAACTCCCGGGTTGGCTCCTGGAAGATGAGCACCTCGGCATGACAACGCACTACTGCTAATATACCGCGCACGCTCATATCGCAAGTCGGACCCAGCAAATTTGAATACAGTAGATTGGGGGGAATAGAGACTAGAGTTAGAATAGGGACAAATCTGGGATGTCACAGTACTTTTGTGGGGTCGTTAGAGATTTAACTTTGTTGTACTGAAAATGACTTTTATTTAGTGTTTAAGAATATTAAATAGTTTGATTTAGTCATAAAAGTTTTGTAACTCATTAAATATATTAAAAAGATAATCACCTAAAATTAGGTACCTACCTAACAACTAAATAGTGCCAGCTCTATCGATTAAATATAAAACTCTATTGTCCCCATACGTAACCTGATTCACCCCAAAGTCAAGGTGAATCGGGTCAAGCTAGTTTTTTTAAGTTTCTGTGTATATTTTGTAGTGAACTATGTATAATTACGCATCGAAAATAAACATGTAAGCCTCCGGAACCATTATGATCTCTGTTTTATTGCTATAACTACAAAAAAAAACTATAAAAATCAATGTCGAACTTAAAAAGTGTCCCGATTCCCCCCATTTTACGGTACCTTATGTTTTTACTAATACACTTTTATTAGCTTCATACGTATGTTGGTATGTAACGGAATGTTTGAACATGATTTTGACCCCTTAAAAACGTCGGATTGACTCGAAGTTTGACATACTTGTTAAGGACCGATGACAATTCAATATTTTAATCAGTTTGATCCGTTATCCTTACTAGGATAATCACTATTAGCGATTTTTGGTTTTCCCGAGACCCGGAGTGTCTGCGTCAAGATCAAGAAGGGAAACTACCAGGCGCGCCGATCAGCAATTTCTTGGATAAGTTACCATAAATTTAATAACACAAGGGTAAATAAAAGAATGTGTTATGTGGTTTACCTTCTTGCACGGCGGTGGGGTAGCGCTCGGTGCCGAGGGCTCCGCCGGGACCTCTTGCTTATGAGGAGGTGCAGCTGACAACAAACAGACAGGGTCATCATAAACATTAAGTTGACCCTTGTATTCGGAAATTACCTCTAAACCACCTCGACCTCACCTCGACGGAGTACTCCTCGAAAACTATATTCGTAATTCGGGTGTGTTCTTTTTATTGACGGGTCGAACGATCACACGGATCTTCTTGTGGTAAGTGGTTACAGAAGCCATAGGCACTAACGACGAAAATGCCAACTTAAGACATGAGTTCTAAGGTCTCAGTATAGTTACAACGGCTGCCCCGCCCTTCAAACCGAAACGCATTACTGCTTCACGGCAGAAACAGGCAGAGTGTTGGTACCTGCCTACCTAAGTAACTGATTGAGTGTGGTCGAGGAAGTTCCAAGGGCTCACAACTTCTCCTGGCATATGTCTGTCGAGAACAACCAGATGAACAAGTATTGAGGTCGTCTAATTCCTGTTGTCACGTTTGGAGTCATAAATACCTGGAGAAGCCTGGACGTTGCTGAACCCGGTCCTCCTGGCGGGGAGCTTGGCTTGCGTTATCACTGGGGCGCCACCTGATGCAATACGAAACTATGACTGCTCAAATATACTTGCAATATTAGAATGCTGCTGTTTTTTTGGTTACGATTACGATAACGGTTTCCAAACTAATTTCGTCAATGTAATCTAAAAGTCCTCGAATGGAGGCCACGGATGGGTATAAGGAGCGTGGGGCGTCCTCCAACCAGGTGGACTGACGACTTAGTGCGCACGGCGGGAAGTCGTTGGATGCGGAAGGCGGAGGACCGCATTATGTGGAAGGCATTGGGGAAGGCCTATGTCCAGCAGTGGGCAGATAAAGGCTGATGATGATGATGATGATGATGATGAATCTAAAATTATTGCTGTGGTAAAACGTGGAGACATGGATTGCATTTTCTTATCAGCTTTAAATAAAATACTTTTCAGCACATTTAAAAAAATTTACCAGGTTGCTACTGTAGCGCCACTCTTATTTAGCAGATTTTAACGGACACTTTTTTACACATAGAGACGGTCCTTCTTACCTCTACCCTTCACATTAGTACAGTAGGAATGGGCGCAGTCATCGATATAATGGCGTGGTATATGCCTTTTAAATACCTTCTGATAAGATTACTGATTTGCAAAAAAAGTGTAATGTGCCCGACAAAAATGTTTTGAGAATAATAATAAAAATGTGTGAGAGAAATTGTCGTTCTTCGGGGCCCCCTGAGATTGGAGGCCCTGGTCACGGGCCCCGTGTGCCCTTATGGTGAAGACGGTATTGGTGGTTACCCTCGCCCATGGACTTCAGCAATGCCAGGGGCAGAGCCCAGCCGCTGACTACCGCTGAAGCTGGGTAGTATTCACGCTGTAACCACCGAACACCAGAGCGGCGTAGCTTCGATATGATTTAAATGACCGTGGCGGGGAAACATGCCATCAATTCTTCTGGATTTGTATTTCTAAGTCACGTCGCCACTGTTAGATACGAGGGATACGCTATTAACACACTGTCCTATATTTGTTGAAATACCCTGTATGCGTACACGCACACATACTAATCAGATAGAATACACGTTGAGGAAGTCACAAGGGTGGCTCGAGGTTGTCCCCCCGGTCGGTACTCACGGATGCTGGCGCGGAGCTCGCACTGGGGGCCGGCGGTCCCCGGGGGGCAGCGGCAGGAGTAGTGTCCGCGGGCCCGCTGCACGCACCGCCCCCCCCGCGCGCACGGGTTCGGCACGCACGGGTCCTGTCACACAACGAGCTATTGCAACCTCCGGCAGACAGGCACTGGTGGTAGGACCTCTTGTGAGTCCGCGCGGGTAGGTACCACTGCCCCGCCTATTTCTGCCGTGAAGCAGTAATGCGTTTCGGTTTGAAGGGTGGGGCAGCCGTTGTAACTATACTTGAGACCTTAGAACTTATATCTCAAGGTGGGTGGCGCATTTACGTCGTAGATGTCGATGGGCTCCAGAAACTTAACATCAGATGGGTTGTGAGCTCGTCCACCCATCTAGGCAATAAAAAAACGAAACATTAGACGGTAAGCAGTGACCTCCTCGTGGGTGGTGTCGTCCTGGACGCCGCTGATGACGGAGGGGGCTGGCGCGTCGTCGTCTCCGCATCCCGGGGTTGTGCGCTGTACCCGGACAGCGTTCACGAAGTCCACTCGCTTGTGGTTGATCCAGGCCTCTTTCAAACAACCTGATATGGAAAACAAGCAAGTCACATTAGAGAATATCGAAGTCGTAGCGGCCTTAAGGATAAGACGTCCGGTGCATTCGTGTTGTAACGATGCACCGGTGTTCGAATCCCGCAGGCTGGTACCAATTTTTCTTATGAAATACGTACTTAACAAATGTTCACGATTGACTTCCACGGTGAAAGATGTCAAACCCGCAAAATTATAATTTGCGTAATTACTGGTGGTAGGACGTGTTGTGACGCGCGGACGCGCGGGTATGTACCACCATCCCGCCTATTTCTGCCGTGAAGCAGTAATGCGTTTCGGTTTGAAAGGCAGCCGTTGTAACTATACTTGCGACCTTAGAACTTATATCTCAAGGTGGGTGGTGCATTTACGTCGTAGATGTCTAAGGGCTCCAGTAACCACTTAACAACAGGTTGGTTATGAGTTCGTCCATCTATCTAAGCAATAAAAAAATATCGCCAATTAAATAGCTGTTCTCAATAATACTCCTGAGAGACCGTCTGATGTTGGATATTTATATTTCAGCTTGATCGCGTTCCTACTGCCCTGATGTCCATAAGCAACAGCACACATGAAAATTAAATTTGTATTGTTTGCCCAGATGCTTCAACAAGTTTCCAGTTTGCTGGTCACGGAAGCCCATAGACATCACCACGTAAATACTACCCCAATTGAGACATAAATAACTGTCTGTGTTTGAAAATACGACCATTGCTGCTTCGCGACAGAATTAAGCAGGATAGTGATGATTCAGACCTTTAAAGCTGGTTATGTTCCGCAGATGCCATTTCGAGAAAGCCTCCTTGGCGACCTCCTGCGGCACTCCTCCGAGGTACATCGGTCTCTCTAGTCTCAAGAATTCCTTGCTGCCTGAAAATACATTTTTTCGTCACTTTCTCTTAATGGATCCACAGCGGATATTCCGTTTTAACAAGTTAAAGACCGAAGCGGTCCCTGTGTGTGGTTACTATGACTATGCCAAAACAAAATAAACGGGCCCTTGGGACCGCCGCAACTCACCTGCCTAGAATAACTCTGACCGCAAATTTTCTATTGAATATGTGAGAAACGCGGGACCCCCATGGCTCATCTAGGCTAGTGGCTATAACATATTGAAGGGGGACTATTCGACAATATAATTGAATAATCAAAGAACTAAAAGGAGGAGTAGCTTGAGTAATTCTTTATCCACATGCATTTAATTACTTTTGGCAAAAATCGCAAAAAAATCTCGGTCCATAATCTGTTAATCTTTCTTATACTAAATTAAATTTATGTTATGATTTTTGCAAAACAGATAAAATCAATCGAAATAAGGACGAGGCGCCGCAATTAAACCGTTAAAATTGGCGTTAAAAAATATTATTGTAACACTAAATACGCATTTTATCCAGCTGTGGTCAACAGTAAGACCCAGAGATCAGATAGCTCAAACCGGTGGGCTTAACACTAATTGCAAAGGCCTCTTGGTAAACATGCAAGTCTGAAAACCACGAGCACTTTGAAATCCCAACCTCATTGAACGAAGTAAAATGATACTCAGCCAACAACAAGGACGCTTGACAAACCCCCTACCCCCAAGCTTCAATCCGTTGTCCAGTAGTTGCAGCCACATCGCTTTGTCGATGTCGTGACGAAAGTAATATTTTTGGGTTTAACGCACTTTTACATTTTTTTAAGGCATTTTATGGTCTGGGAACTAAGACTTTTTTTTTTTTTTTTTTTTTTCTCGGTCCGGGGGCCGAACCTCCTACGAGGTCCCCGCGCCTAGGGGGCGCGCGGGGTATGTGAGACTCAACGATCTGCAGGTGTTGAGAGCAGATCGCGGGCCCAAGGATTTTAGGGCCCACCCACTAAACGACTCCCCTGCACTCTTACACCCGACGTCCGATCTCCGTCCGGGGTCAGAATCCGTTCAGAGTAGGGGGGTTCCCGCGGTCAACACTACAACCAGACACGCGGCGCCACCCCGAGGACGCCCGACCGACGGGTCGTCGAGGCGATAGTCGACGACCAACGACATCAGTCTCCGCGGTACGGCGGCCCCACCAGGCCGCCCGGGCGGTGCCGCTGGTGTTCCGAGATACCCCGCTGGGCCAGAACCAGCCTGCCGGGTCAGAACGCGATACACCGCCGACCGGGTTGCTCTTCAACAGTATGTTCGGCGACGACAGCGACGACGAAAATGCGGACCGCATCGCAGTCCGCAGCCGCCGACGCGGCGTCCCGTCCTCCTGGTGCCAGCGCGCTAGAGTGACGGTAGCGTGCGGCGCAGTCTCAACCCCCTTAGGTCGCCCCGTGACCATCACCGGGAGGAGACTGCCTCCTCATAGGGAACTAAGACCTTTAGGTTAAGTCCTATTTTAATATTGTTTTTGATATATGAAAAATGTTAATATGAAGTGAAATTAAACGAAATGAGAAGAGATGAGATGATATGGGGTGGAATATAATCTTAGTCAAATGCCGGTCATTTACTGAGATTTATTCAGTGGGTTTTTTGGAGGATCCCGAGAAGTTACGTCCAGCGGTTTGGTTTAATTTACCCACATTTGTGCACTTTCACAGATACTAAACAGTTAATAAACCACCGTTATTACACATTTAAACCTGAAGAAACACTAAATAGACAAAATAAAACAAATCACACAACTTCACCCCTCGCGTTCCCGCCAAAAAGTTTTATTTATTTAGTTGCAATAACAAAGCGATCAATACAAAACATTGACAAATTGACATTATGTACATGACAGATGTCACCTCAATTACAGGTGCTTTCTTTTTCTTTACCTAATCGCTGGTAGCCTACAGGGCTATTCCAATTTCACGCGGACGGGTAGGAGAGCTCACGGGCTCAACCTAAGAGATTGCTAATACTGCCCCTAGCAAGAGTAGTGCTTCGCAGAATCTACCGCCGGATCGGAAACGCGACCCACTGAGAAGATCCGGCGAGAAACTCAGTAGGAATCGAGAGTGCTATAGACATGTTGAAATTATTAAAGTAAGAATAATTGAATAACACTACAATGAACAATTTTAAGAAATATAAAATTCACTTTTTATTTTATTTTATGATCTGGTAACAGAGACCTTTAGGTCATATCTTATTTGGAAAATGTTCATTACTTTAATGAAATAATACACTTAGCTAACAATGTCACAGATAAAAAAAACACCCCTAAAAAATGTAAAATACATTTATGGCTCTTTTCCCCCAAAAGTCTCGTTCGTGTTTTATCCCGATCGCCTACCTTCGTTGATGATGGATCTGGCGGGTCCGTCGTCGACTTTGAGGGTAAAGTTTTTCTTGATCGCCAAAAGCTCCGCTTTGTGGTAACTTCCGTCTGACACCATTTCAAAGCTGCAATCGGTATACGAGTTAGCTGGTGTCAGCCTCTCTTCTTGACGCGTGCACGGTCAGCTTGTGACGTCACGCTACGTCGTAAGACTCACGTAGATATATAGATACTGGACGTGCCGGTAATGACGTCATTAAAATAATGCGCGTAATGTCACTACGTCACGCGTTGCCGTAACGCTGGTGTGCGAAAGGGATGGCGAGATGAATTCACAATACGCACTCTTAAAAGTCTTTTAAATTTAATTG
The DNA here is from genome assembly GCF_030269925.1 of Bombyx mori. Lineage (NCBI taxonomy): Eukaryota > Metazoa > Arthropoda > Insecta > Lepidoptera > Bombycidae > Bombyx > Bombyx mori. The sequence continues at coordinate 9,839,502 of NC_085130.1, forward strand.
GAACGTCTTGTGAGTCCGCGCGGGTAGGTATCACCGCCTTGCTTATTTCTGCCGTGAAGCAGTAATGCGTTTCGGTTTGAAGGGCGAGGCAGCCGTTGTACTGTTAAAAGTGAGACCTTAGAACTCGTGTATGGGTGGCGGCATTTACGTTGTACATGTCTACGGGCTCCGGTAAACATTCGACACCAGGTGGGCCGTGAGCTCGTCCACCCATCTAAGCAAAAAAAAAAACCAATTTGGATTTTTACATTACATACAAAATACCACTAAGAACCGTCTGTTTGATTCTTCTAATCGCCAAACACGATTGCTTTTTATTTATTTGTTTATTTATTTGGGAAACAAACAGTACAATCCAACATATAATATTTTTGCGGCCGAAATAGGCAGGACGATGGTTCCTACCACCATGATGACCAGTTATAGTCTTCGTCCGCTGGTATAATTATCAGATGGCTCCCTAAGCCGCCTTATGAAACCCATGATGCTGTTCTGACAAGACCTAAATGACGACACAAGGTATACTCTTCATCTGAGATGAGAATACCCTAGAACTCGCGTTTGCTAGACTTACCTGTACATGGTAGAGGTGGGATGGTTGCCGACGTCGTAGCTGACTCTGATCCTCCCATTGAACAACTCCACAGCCAGATGCTCGTTCTCACCGAAGTACATGAGCACGCCGTGATGCTGCTTGGTGCTGAAGACTGTAGTGGAATCGTCTTTGAGTAAACGTATGGCTTAAAGAAGTTTGTTGGATCCATACGCGCGCCACAAAAAAACCGCATCAAAATCCGTTGCGTAGTTTTAAAGATTTAAGCATACATAGGGACAGACAGATATAGGGACAGAGAAAGCGACTTTGTTTTATACTATGTAGTGATTAGTTAGTTAGTTAGGTCTTTGAACCTAGTACAGACTTCAGCTCTTTCAAAGGCTTACAAAATAAATTATAGGGTTAATTTCCATTTGTATTTGTACTACACCTTTAAGAGAGAAATAAATAAATTATTATTATTATTATTTATGTTCTTAGGTTTCATCTTTCTCAGTTCAGTCTGTTGACAGAGCCGGTAGTACTGTATACAGAGGCGGATTATCCGTAAGGCAAACTAGACATGTGCCTAGGGCCGCGTAGTTACAAGGGGCGCGCGAGATCAGAATTTTTAAATAAATAAAGAAAATAACATATCGACGATTAAAAACTAAATGCTGTTCTATAATCTAAATCTTCTGTCGTCCCTTTTGATTTCTTCACAGTTATAACGTCATATTACATTAGCGCATTAGCGTAACTACAAGGGTCCTCTACTAAAGTCTAGAGTTTGATAATACGCCATCGTAATTGCAAAAACAACTAGTTAAAATTTATAGTATTATGATGGCCATTTATGGCCGGTACAGGGGCGCCGATAAAGTGATTGCCTAGGGCGCTCTGTAACTTTAACCCGCCACTGACTGTATATACGGGCTTTTGGCTTTTATTATTATTATTATTATTTGACACTGTCATTAACTGCCGCACAATCGGCAGTCCCAAGTCAGGGCTGTCAGTCTGATGGCCAGATTCAGTCCTAGCTACCATATCTTCAATAAGAATGCCTCCACAGCCACTGTTCTGGTGAATTACTTACCCAACGTGACGTTGGCTTGCGGCATTGTCCTTAACGGCTCCAACTCCACCAGGGAATCGTTGTGGTTGAAGGTCAGGGATGTGAGATATTCGCAGAGCCGGCCTGAATGAAAACCAATACTTATGAAAAAACCTTGCTGTCAGTTTACTAGTAAGAATTGAGCAAATTTTATTTTTTATTGCTTCGATGGGTGGACATCTACAACGTAAATGCTTCACTCACCTTGAGATATAAGTTCTAAGGTCTCAGTATAGTTACAACGGCTGCCCCGCCCTTCAAACCGAAACGCATTACCGCTTCTCGGTAAAAATAGGCGGGGTGGTGGTACTTACCCGTGCGGACTTACAAGAGGTCCTACCACCAGTAAAGTATATTAGTATATTTATATAGATTAGGCTTAATCGATATTCAAGATAGGAATTAGACGGAAGAAGTTGACGAACTTAAGCAGAAAGAACATGGTTAATATGGCGTCGTTATGGCGCAGTTTGAACCCTGCGGGTAGACACCGTCTTTTTGGCTATTTTTGCCGTGAAACAGTAATGCGTTTCGGTTGGAAGGGCGGGGCAACCGTTGTACTGTAAAAACTGAGAGCTTAGAACTCATGTATCAAGTTGTGTAGCAGAATTTACATTGTAGATGTCTATGGGCTCCGGTAACTTTAACATTAGGTGGGTCATTAGCTCGTCCACCCAACTAAGCACTAAAAAAAAACCTAAGAGGACGGTCACTTTACTTTCTGTTGGCCCAAAACGGAGACTCATGCGAAAACTATTAATTCTCTATCAACTCAGAAACTATTAATCTTCTTTACAACTTCTCATTTGAGACCTTCAAGCTACTGTATAAGATGCGTTATTTGTTGTTCAGATTCGGGTCAATGGTAAGAGATCTCGTGGACGAATCCCCATGCGCTGGACTGATCTGGTGAAAGACCTTACTGAAACCCCACTTAACGTGTGCGTGCGCCAAGCATAAGTTCGCAAATGATGGAAAACATCTGTCAAGGCTTTAATAAACAAGAATTCCACATGACCACGACTGCTCTGCCAAGAGCAACCGACTATGATGACGTGTACCGACTTGTTGTAAGGACGACTGATATTTCAGTGGAAAGTGCATCGTTGTTGTGCTTTTAAAAAGCTCAATAAGTCGATAAGCCCAAGTTTGTATCATTGAGCTGTCTTCTTCGGAGGCCTCAGGGCAGACGTTAGCAAATCTCTCACTCTTAAAAAAAACTCAGCTAGTCGGATAGGATGTTTAAAGTAATTTGGCTATAGGGGTCTTAGGTATTGAAAAGCGGTCTTTGCCCGAAATAGTTTGGTAAGCCTTGGCTCAGAAGGATATTTACCCGAGTATCCCGGAGCGCACTTGCAGAGGTAATCGTTAGGTTGCGAGATCAGCGGATGCTCCTCCATGATGATGTCGTCCTAATGAGGAAGGAACAAAGTTAATTGACAGTCCTTAAAGTGTCCTTTGGTTGTTGCGACTCTTAGGCACGGTTAAAACAAATTTCCAGGTTGGATGCTGGCGGAAATGGACCGGTCGCACTGGAGATCGATTGAAAAGGCCTATGTTCAACAGTGGACAGCTATAGGTTGAGATCATGATGATGAAAATTGCTTTTATGGCTTAATCCAGTTAGCATGTTCAAATGTGGACGTAATGTGAATCCAGATGGGTAGGTACAACCAGCCTGCCTATTTCTGCCGTGAAGTAGTAACGCGTGTGGCAGCCGTCGTCTATGGCTCTAGTAACCACTAAAAACTGGGCGGGCTGTGAGCTCGTACACCCACCTACGATATAAATAAATAAAAACATCGAGCAAACATTCGTGTTACGTATATGTATGCTCTTTGTACGAGTGTTTAACATATATCTGTATATTTGAGTGTACAAGTATGTATGTATATCGGTGTCCGGGTTCCCGTGGAGCAGGGGTCCCGAGGCGAGTCGGTGACCGCGTGTGTCGTATCCCCGGATACTATGAGGTTGTAGCGGTAGCCATCATACAACACAAGATATTTGACATGCCTGAATCTCGCTTACGACATTTCCAAGATAAGCTTGCATATATACAAGTTCCGAACAACAACATTCGCCCACTTCGATAAAGCGGCACGACATGAGAACCCTCTCATCGTGGCCGCCGGTAACTACATTCCCGATTCTGCGGATAGAATGGTAAACAGTCGACGTCGCCCTAAGCACGTCATTTCGGATCCTCCCTCACTAACGGTGCTTTTAGGTATCCCAAGCACCGATTCTCATTGACCCGTCGCTTGCGACGAAGGGCTCGACGAGTAAATTAACCCACAGACACAGCCCACAGAGCTTCTCGCCGGATTTTCTCAGTGGGTCGCGTTTCCGATCCGGTGGTACATTCTGCGATATACGGCTCTTGCTAGGGTTCGTGTTAGCATCGTCGTCAGGTTTGAGCCCCGTGAGCTCCACCTACTAGTTAGGTTACGCTGAAATAGCCTCTCCAGACTACCGAGCAATATCACCCGCTTTGTGGAAGATGTTTCCTTGTCGTGTACCTACAAGGTTTCACGTCCGTGTGGTGCAGAGACTCCCAGGGTACAGAAGGCGGTCTCACCTGCAAGGGTCGCGGTGGCGGCAGGTAGCAGACCCCATGCAGGCAGTCGTGGTGGGCGCAGGGCGAGGTGCCGAGCGCGGCGTGGGGCGCCGCTTCGCAGTACCGCCCGGCGTACCCCGCCGCGCATGCGCACCGATACTCCTCCAGCCCGTCCACGCACGTCGCGCCGTTCTGTGCCAACGACACTGACATGTCAGTACACGGAGCCATAAAGTTGAGAAACGAAAATCATTTATAATTTATGTGATCTTAATGTAGGAATCGAATTTATTGTTGTGATGCTCTAACAATGTTTTCATATTTTTAAATATGAATTAAAAGCCGATCATGAGTTCCACTTCGAAAGTCGGGTCGGTCGCTGTGCAATGCAAATAAAGTCGGGAATGTCTTAAGGCGGGAAAATTAATAAAACGAACAAAAATTAAATATAGGAAAAGGTAGGCAGCGGCTTAGCTCTGCCCCTGGCATTGCTGAAGTCCATGGGCGACGGTAACCACTCACCATCAGGTGGGCCGTATGCTCGTCTACCTTTTTTTTATTGCTTAGATGGTTGGACGAGCTCACAGCCCACCTGGTGCCAAGTGGTTACCCATACACATCTACAACATCTATACGACATCTACAACGTAAATGCGCCACCCACCTTGAGATATAAGTTCTAACGTCTCAGTATAGTTACAACGGCTACCCCACCCTTCAAACCGAAATGCATTACTGCTTCACGGCAGAAGTAGGCGGGGTGGTGGTACCCACCCGCGCGGACTCACAAGAGGTCCTACCACCAGTAATTACGCAAATTATAATTTTTGCGGGTTTGATTTTTTTATTACACGATGTTATTCCTTCACCGTGGAAGTCAATCGTGAACATTTGTTGAGTACGTATTTCATTAGAAAAATTGGTTCCCGCCTGCAGGATTCGAACGCCGGTGCATCGCTACATACTAATGCACCGGACGTCTTATCCTTTTAACTGCCTACAAGGGTAATTAAAAAAATAGGTTACAGCTCGTTAAAATTGTTAAAAGCATGCTATTTTTATTCACTGTTTTCAAGATTGATCGATTACTGGGGACTCGTAGGCCTTTCCGGTTTCACCAGAACAGCTGGGCGAGCAAAGACTCGGCCAGGAGGGGTGGTATTTGCTAACAGCTGCCCGAGCATCTCCACAGGAGACCCAACAAGAGCAGCTGCTTCGCGAATAAATCCTTTATTCACTTTCCTAACCCTGATTAGTCTATCGTAGCACTACTTCCAAAAGAAATCCAGTTACTTCGCTCGATACGAGTATACTGAGCGTCCTACTGATTAGGCCGCGACGACATCCAATTACACAAACGGCCGTCTGGTGTAGTGGTAAGTGACATGGTCTCTACACAAGGGGGTCACGGATTCCGAATCCCGCCGAGGGAAGATATTTATATGATAAATATAAGTATAAAATGTCTTTTCCAGGGTTATAGATGTATATTAAATATATGTATGTGTATAAGAAAAATGTTACATTTATTTCCGTTATCTGGTTGGTACCTGTAACACAAGCTGTTTGAACTTAGCACGAGACCAGTTAACGTAGCGTGATTGTTAGTAAGTATTTATTTATTTAATTAATCCGAGACAGTGGTATAGTATGGTTGTGATGTTGCCTGCTTATACACCAAGTATTACAGGGAGGAGTTTAGGCTTTAGGCGGTGGTGGTGGACCGACCTGGCACATGTGGTTGATGCAGTCGTCCGCGTTGACGGTGCAGTTCTGTCCGGAGTAGCCCTTGGGGCAGCTGCAGGTGTAGTGGCTGCGGTGGTCGGTGCACGCGGCCCCGTTGGCGCACGGGTTGAACTCCGCCGTGCAGAACGGTATCTTCGTCTCGCAGAATTCTCCTGTTAACAAGGGCACTGGGTTACGAGCTTTTTCAATACTGGGTATTGTGAGGCCTTGTGGTGGGGCAGCCGTTGTAACTATACTGAGACCTTAGAACTTATATCTCAAGGTGGTTGGCGGCAAAAAAGGTTTTCTGTTATCGTCGTTTCTCTAGTTGATAAATAAAAGCGCCATCAATACTTTTTTATTGTTTAGTTAAGTGAACGAGCTCCCAGCCCACCTGGCGTTAAGTGGTTACAGGAGCCCATAGATATCTACAATGTAAAAGCGCCATCCACCTAGAGACATGAGTTGTAAGGTCTTACTTTTAACAGTACAACGGCTGCCCCCCCACTCTTCAAACCGAAACGCATTACTGCTGCACGGCAGAAATAGGCTGGGTGGTGGTACCCACCCGCGCGGACTCACAAGAGGTCCTACCACCAGTCATAGTGTCATTTCTGTAGTTGATAATAAAAGCACCATCAATATTGCTGACTCACCCATGAACCCTGGAGAGCACTTGCAGATGTACCCCTCGAGGAGGTCCACGCAGGTCGCGTTATTCTGGCACCGGTTCCCAAGGCAGTCGTCCACGTTGACCTCGCACCGCAGCCCCGTGTAGCCCGGCTGGCAGGAGCAGCTGCGGGATATACGGGTCTGGTGGTTTGATAGCACTGCATGGGCCGATGAGCTCACCATCAACACTTAGTCTTCAATTATTAAAGGACTCCATAGACAAGGAGTAATGTAAAAGTGTAGAGGCCTTATTTCAAAACGGAATGTTTGATTCATAGTGGAATTGGGAGGGAAGGAAGGGTGCCCATGCGATAGACCGGCAAATCAAGTCGGCAACTGGCGGTCGTTTGCATGAGTGTACCAGCAGCCTCACCACAGACCGGGAGAACTAGCGATTGCTCGTGAGGCGCATAACATCCGCCCACAACAATGTTACTGAATGACGACCACGACCGCTCTAACAAGAGTAATACGACAAAGGAAGTGGTGATCATATTATTCCTGAAAACCAAGTCATAATATTCGACCCTCCTGTTTGGCAATACAAATTGGTGATACCTACTGGAACCTGCCCTCTTCCAAGACTTGGCATTGTCCGTTGGCGCACGGCGACCCGTAGCAGGCGTCTATTTGGAATTGACACGCGTTGCCATGGTAACCGCGGGCGCAGACGCACTCGAACCCTCCCCCGGCGCCGGGGAGGCACTTCCCCCCGTTCAGGCAGGGGTTGCTGTAGCAGCGGTCGCATTTCGATATGATCTCCGCCGGCGGGTTGCCTAAAGGGTCACACGTAAGGGTTAGACTAGACTAGACTTTATGGTTCACCAAAACATATGGTAATTTACATTGGAAAGAATGGAGGGGAAATAAATTTATATAGTAGATCATAAAAGTATTTGTAAACGTTTTGGTACAGATTATTCAAATTGATGTGTGTTATCTGTGCAACCTGTGCTAATGTATTCTGATGTGGCTTGAGAGCAAATATATTTTCATTGTGTCCTTTATAAGAAATCTAATTAGAGTTTTATTGAAACACTGCCAAATTCCAATATATAGTCTGTGCAAGACGCGGTCTTATCGCTAAAGGCGATTTCTTCAGTTTAGTTTGCGTTCATTTCTGCCGCAATACTCTTGTGGCGTCAAGTAAAGGTAGATGCTTCCAGAAGTTATTTCCTGAATACGGTTAACTTGGAAACCAGCACTTTTTTGGCCAGTCTAACTACTAGAAGCCTCGAGGATCTATTCTGGCTTCACGATCATTGATAGGCGAGAGCTGACGAGGCTTAGCCGTGGCTAGTGTCGGCCCTAACAAGCTACCACCGGACCGGAATGGCGACCCACTGATAAGATCCGGCTTAAGTTGTACGTCAAACTCTTCCAATGGAATTGGAATGCCTAAAAACACAGAGAGTCAATCGGGAGGATTCGTAATAACGACTACATCTGTGCCAAGCCACGACGTCTGGTTCGGAGATGCAATTTGACTGTCCTAGTACTGCTACGCCGGTAAGAGTAACGCCATCTGTCGCTGAATAGCCGAAACGAATATCAAAGGAAATAGTAACGTCGAGAGGTACAACGCCATCTATTGTCAGATAGCGGAAACACACATCGAAGCTACTCGACTTGTGCAGAATTTTCTCGATAATTCTAGGGATGTCGTATCGACTATAAAAGCTTTGCTCAGATGCCACGCAGTCAGTCAGTAATCGGAACTTCTCGAAGCGAAACAGCGAACGCATCACCTGAAGCGAAGCGAAATTGAGAATTTTAAAGTGTCCGTTAAGTGTTTTAAGTTAAATAAGAGTTTTAATTTGCACTTCGGTAGAATTTCTATTTAGCCTGAACTCCAGCGCGTAACAGTACCATATGCGTACTGTTTCAACCGTGCAATGGTAGTGTACAATGCAATATGGCTTCGCAACCCTGACATGTTGATACGTACCTGTGCATACAAAAGCAGAAGAGGCAGTGCTTAGAAGCAGTTTGTCCTTCATGGCGGGAGGCTCAGCGCACCTCGCTATGCCGGCCTCCACGAACTCCCCCGCGCTCTGCACCCACTCTGACAGCCAGCGGGAGTGGCAGTCGCAGTACAGGGGGTTGGAGCCCAGCGCTCTGAGGGACCACATTACATCTGTAGGGGGCTGGTGGTAGGGCGTTTAGCGGGTAGTATCACCGTCCTGCTTATTTCCACCGCGGTACAATGAATGGTACTGGTAATTTATTGCTAAGATGGGTGGACGAGTTCACAGCCCACCTGCTATTAAGTGGTTTCTGGAGCCCATAGACCATTAGAAATTCTAAGATCTCAGTATACTTACAACGGCTGCCCCACCCTTCAAACCGAAAAGCTTCACGACAGAAATAGGCAGGGTGGTGGTACCTACCCGCGCGGTTGGAGGAGACAGCCATTGTTCAGTTGGATCTTGGACTTCCTATCTCGTATTGGATACTCTTTTTTTTTATTGCTTAGATGGGTGGACGAGCTCACAGCCCACCTGATATTAAGTGGTTACTGTAGCCCATAGACATCTACAACATAAATGCGCCACACACCTTGAGATATAAGTTTTAAGGTCTCAGTATAGTTACAACGGCTGCCCCACCCTTCAAACCGAAACGCATTACTGCTTCACGGCAGAAATAGGCGGGGCGGTGGTACCTACCCGTGCGGACTCACAAGAGGTCCTACCACCAGTAATTACGTAAATTATAATTTTGCGTGTTTGATTTTTATTACACGATGTTATTCCTTCACCGCGGAAGTCAATCATGAACAATTGTTAAGTACGTATTTCATTAGAAAAATTGGTACCCGCCTGCGGGATCCGAACATCGGTGCATCGCTAGATACGAATGCACCGGACGTCTTATCCTTTGGGCCACGACGACTTCAGATACTCACGTTGTGATATCTATGGGAAACTTACTACCAATAAAGCGGTTGGATATCGGCAATGCTAGAAAAACAGTCGCCATTGAGGCAAATGACAGCCTCATCGACGGAAGACATGCAGCGCTGCCGAAATGACGTTATGGGAAGTCGATTTGTGTCCCAAGAGACCCCGCGCTGGTGGATGTGGTTCCTGGTAAAAACCGCTGCATAAGCAATGATCGGTCTGATGCTGGTGGTCCCTCCGCAGGCCCCTCCCGGGGGCAGGTACTCACACATGCGATATGGACTCCAGGTCCCTGAAGACGCCGTCCGCGAGCAGCGATATGTTGTTGCCGTGAAGGGACAACACCCGCAGCTGACTCAGACCCTTCAGGGCGTCCCTCTGAAAGAAAAATAATTTAAAACAGCGCCATCTATATGTCATAAAACGAAACTGGACGGACGCCATCTTTTCTTCCACGCAGTTCAGAATGTCCTTTTTTTTTCCTACCTATGCTGATAGCCTTGAGAGGCTATTTTAGCTTCTCCTTGACGTGTAGGTGAGCTCACGGGGCTCAAACCGGGGTGATGCTAACACTGGCCCTAGCAAGAGCAGTGCTTCGCAGAATCTACCACCGGATCGGAAACGCGACCCACTGAGAAGATCCGGTGAGAAACTCAGTGGGCTGTGTCTGTGGGGTTAGTTTACTCTTCGAGCCTTCTCAGCTTCTCTGTTACAGGTGCCACTTTCACTTTATTTACCGATACAATAACGAGATTTTTTTTTATTGCTTAGATGGGTGGACGAGCTCACAACCCACCTAGTGTTAAGTGGTTACTGGAGCCCATAGACATCTACAACGTAAATGCGCCACCCACCTTGAGATATAAGTTCGAAGGTCTCAAGTAATACATCGCATACGGGTATACCCGGATCTGTGTGGGCGGACCCCTCTAACCTGGACACATCTCAGCCTGTTGTAGCTGACGATGAGCGTGGACAGCTTGGTGAGGCCCTCGAAGGTGTTGTTGCCGAGAACGCTGATCTTATTGTTGGACAGGTCCAGCCGGGTCAGCTGCGTGAGGTGGCGGATTTGATCCGGCGGGATCGACGTAAGCTCGTTCGACTCTAGGTATCTGTAACGAGGGGTCTGAAGGTACCGTGCTGGTCTCACGACGTGATGCGGATAGTTATGAGGTAGGCACTACTGTCGTTTTATTTTATTGCTTGTTGAGTGGACGAGCTCACGGTCCACCTGGTGTTAAGTGATTACTGGAACCCATAGACATCTACAACGTAAATGCCTCCACCTTCCTCGAGATATGAGTTCTAAGGTCTCAGTAGAGTTGCAACGGCTGCCCCACCCTTCAAACCGAAACGCATTATTGCTTCACGGCAGACATAGGCAGGGCGGTGGTACCTACCCGTGCGGACTCACAAGAGGTCCTACCACCAGTAATTACGCAAATTATAATTTTGCGAGTTTCATTTTTATTACACGATGTTATTCCTTCACTGTGGAAGCCAATCGTGAACATTTGTTGAGTACGTATTTCATTACAAAAATTGGTACCCGCCTGCGGGATTCGAACACCGGTGCATCGCTCAACACGAATGCACCGGACGTCTTATCCGTTAGGCCACGACGACTTCAAAACTTTTCTTACACTATTTTTAATTCAAATTTATTAAAAAAAAAATTATATTTTTTAGTTAAAAGCGCATTTTGTTAGTTTTTTAAACCATTATTTATTTTTCTGTTTTTAATTGAATTTCAATTTTTTTTTTTAATTTCAATTTTTTTTTAAATATTGTATTGTCATCGGTCCTTAATAAGTATACCAAATTACGAGTTAATCCGACGTTTTGAAGGGGGTTTAAATCATGTTCAAAGATTCCTTTACAAACATCAAAACGTCTGAAGCTAATAAAAGCGTATTAATAAATAATTCAATACTCACAGCTCGGTTGTTTGCTTGGGGATGTTGGCTGGCAGAGAGGTGAGCTTCGCCCGGGAACACCGGACCACGGTCCCGGTGCACGAGCACTGAGCCGGGCAATACTCAGGCGACAGACAACCTTTGTCCTCGGCTGGAAGAGAACATAATGGCGGAACTGATCTTTAAGCACTTTGTAACTTATGAATGTCTTGCGTTAAGCTACGAAGCTCTATGTTATTACAAAGTTATCGTGCTATTACTGTAGGATTGGTAAGAATAGAACTTATGGAATGAGTGTGGAACGCGTAAAGATGTGTGTAAGAGAACGGTAAGAAAGGGAATAGAGAATGACAGAGAGTTTCTCGCTGGATCTTCTCAGTGGCTCGCGTTTCCGATCCGGTAGTAAATTCTGCGAAGCACTGTCCTGTTAGTGCCAGTGTTAGCGACACTCCGGGTTTGAGCAACAGTGGAATAATTTTATTTTACGTGCCACGTTTCCAATTCTACATATCTCATATGTTGTTGTACAAAAAACATCATGAAAGAGAATTAATTATGAACGAAAGAATCTTTATTCCAATTGTTTATCCAGAATGTGACTTTTAAATTGACAGTATCTTTCAAAAAATCTACTGAAATTTCAGTAAATAACCATAAATTTACTGAGAATTTGGGCGACAGTAACCACTCACCTTCAAGTGGGCCGTATGCTCGTCTGCCTATAAGGCCAACAAAATATGTTATGTTGAAGAGCCGCTGGAATTTTCTCGAAGGAGTGTCCTGGAAACATTTTTGATTAATAGATTACACTAACGGGTGCATTTAAAGTCAGCCGGCTCGAGGTGGTGGATGCTGGCGTCTCTGAGCGCAGCCGGGTAGCCACACGTGGCTGTCGTCGACAAACGCCGCGATCGCAGCCACTGTGCCAGCCACGACATGTGACAGGTGCACGACAGCGGGTTCGATGACAGCTCACTGAAGGATGACAGAAGTGACACATGTCAAAATGACAGATGAGCTATGGAGGGTAGAGGGTAAGCGCCATCTTGTATAGGGGACAAGTTGATGAAGTGTCCGTCTGAAAACAGCGAGTTGTTGTTGGAAGACTACAATTATCAGAACTGGACTAATTGAAATGGGACCACAAGGAAAACGTCAGCTTTCTATTAAAAAAAAATTATCAAAATCGATGCACCCAGTCAAAAGTTATGCTGTAACAAACAAAAAAAAAATATACAGTCGAATTGAGAACCCCCTCCTTTTTTGAAGTCTGTTAGGAAAGCGCGAGGTGCATCGTTTCAATAGTTACAAATATTTTATTGACAGATATGAGTAGAAGGATTATCATTGTGATAATAAATAATTGAGATTGATTCTAGCTATCTTCTTTCCAAATTTTCATTTAAATGTAGTCGTATTTCCGCGCGTTCTAAACAGACCTTCCACATGTCCACGGCTCGAACGAAATATGCTTCTAACTCTTTTGTCCGTAGATCTTGTAGGTTGTATGATGCTAAGTTCTCTAATGCTGACTAATCTTTTGCTTGTCACTTGTAGCATATAGAAAAGCTATTTTAAAATATTTATAAGGTGATTTAGTAGTCCGATGATTATTATAGTTTTATAGTTATAAGTTGATGTACAAAATAATATGTGCGTATTGGGTTGCTTTTGTTTTTTTGTAACTTAAATTTCTAAATTTCTCTTCTCTGTTCACTTTCTACTTATATGTATCTACTTATATGATTTTGATTATGGAAACATATTTAGTTATTGCTTTAGCTATTTTTTCAAATATTATATTAAGTAATATAAAATTTATTTTCTATTTTTTTGTTGGATTTTCTATAAAAGCGTATTTTGTTAGTTTTTTTTAACTATTATTTATTTTTCATTTCTTAGTTGAATTTCAATTTTTACATTTTGTTTTAATATTGAATTATCATCGCTCCTTGATAAGTGCAGAAAATTTCGAGTTAATCCGACGTTTGGAAGGGAATCAAAGTAAAATCACAGTCAAAGATTCCGTTACCTACATACTAACATACTTATGAAGCTAATAAAAGCGTATTAAAAACCAAACAGTTTTCTACTGTCAACTGTTAAATATGGTTAAGGTGAACAAATTAAGATAAATTCCACACAAAGACCAGACTAAGCTACTTACAGTGTTGAGAGCGTGGTGAGATGGTCAAATGCGCCCGGTGTGATGCATTTAATCTTGTTATGCGTTAATGATCTGCAATATGAAGAAATACCGTCATTAAACTGTTGCCGTAACTGGTGGTAGGACCTCTTGTAAGTCCGCGCGGGTAGGTACCACCGCCCTGCCTATTTCTGCCGTGAAGCAGTAATGCGTATCGATTTGAAGGGCGAGGTAGCCGTTGTATTTTGAATTCGTCGTTGCCTAAAGGATAAGACGTCCGGTGCGTTCGTATGTAGCGATGCACCGGTGTTCGAATCTCGCAGGCGGGTACCAATCGTTCTAATGAGATACGTACTCAACAAATGTTCACGATTGACTTCCACGGTGAAGGAATAACTTCGTGCAATAAAAATCAAACCCGCAAAATAATAATTTGCGTAACTACTGGTGGTAGGACGTCTTGTGAGTCCTCACGGGTAGGTACCACCACCTCGCCTATTTCTGCCGTGAAGCAGTAATGCGTTTCGGTATGAAGGGTGGAGTATTCGTTGTAGCTATACTTGAGACCTTAGAACTTATATCTCAAAGTGGGTGACGCATTTACGTTGTAGATGTCTTTGGCATCCAGTAACCACTTAACATTAGGTGGGCCGTGATCCGTTAATTCCAGGGCTTGACGAAGTTTGGCGATCTCTTGATAGGCGCTGTGGACGCACAAGCTCCTCTGCGGACTCTGAGGACTCCTCGCGATACTCACAGGACATTAAGACTGTGGAGTCCGAAGAACATTTTGTCGGTGACGGTCTGCAGCAGATTCCCATCCAGCAGCATCTCCTGGATGTTGGCGGCGCCGTCAAACGCGTTGTCCTCAATGACCGATATGCCTAGTAAACACGTTTCCAATATGTACAGATAGCAACTTAACAATGTTCATAGAACACTCGTACCGGAAGTCGTAAGATGGGCTTAACAATGGTCATAAAACGGTCGTACTGGAAGTAGTAAGATGGGCTTAACAATGTTCATAAAACGGTCGTACTGGAAGTCGTAAAATGGGCTTATCAGTGTTCATAAAACGCTCGCACTGGAAGTCGTAAGATGGGCTTAACAATGTTCATAAAACGGTCTTACTGGAAGTCGTAAGATTGGCTTAACAATGTTCATAAAACGGTCGTACTGGAAGTCGTAAGATGGGCTTAACAATGTTCATAAAACAGTCGTACTGGAAGCCGTAAGATGGGTTTAACAATGTTCATAAAACGGTCGTACTGGAAGTCGTAAGATGGGCTTAACAATGTTCATAAAACGGTCTTACTGGAAGTCGTAAGATGGGCTTAACAATGTTCAAAAAACGGTCGTACTGGAAGTCGTAACATGGGCTTATCAGTGTTCATAAAACGCTTGCACTGGAAGTCGTAAGATGGGCTTAACAATATTCATAAAACGGTCGTACTGGAAGTCGTAAGATGGGCTTAACAATGTTCATAAAACGCTGGAAGTCGTAAGATGGATTGATGATGGATGGTTTGAATACGAAATCGTCGAAAGCAGTTGTTCAAGTAATGAAATGATTGATGCAAAATAAATGAAAATATAAAGTCATAGTTGGTTATTGTGTGCTCCAGCCTAAGCCATTATTCGAAAAGGATATTGTATGGTATTAGTGCGCATGTAATGTTTAATAAATGGGCCCCTTGTCCTGAACTTTTAGGGCTGATGATTTAATTTTTGTTGTCTATCTTAAGCAGCCCTTCTCCACTTAGGGCTGGTTGTCAGCTTTATCTCATCTTCCCATCTGATCCCTTGCCTTCCTTTAGTCATGTTACTTCGCAATTTATATAATATCATACCATCGTTGAAATTTCAGAGAAAATAAATAATAGTTTCAAAAAACTAACAAAATACGCTTTTATAGAAAATTCAACTAAAAAATAGAAAATAAATTTAAATTAAAAATAATTTCAACTTTTTTTTTATTTTGAATTGTCATCGGTCCTTAATAAGTATACCAGATTTCGAGTTAATCCGACGTTTTGAATGGGGTCAAAATCATGTTCAAAAATACCGTTACATACTAACATAATATACATACGTCGGAAGCTAATAAAAGCGTATTAAAAATATGGCTCGGAGATTAAGTTATTGAGTATATTTGATATAGATTTGTGTTGGGATTACTGCCCACTGCCTACCGTTGTTCCTGAAGTCCAGTTTGGTGAGGTCCGGCAGCCTCCCGAAGAGTCCGTCAGACTTTATCTGTCCCAAATTATTGTCCGACATCATTCTGTGAACATTTGCAACAGTGTCAGTATTGCGTGACGCGTGGCCGCTACCGGCTAATGGCGCAACTTGTCCGGCACTCACTACATCAGAGAGGTCTTTGGGTGACACGGGCCTTTTTTTTATTGCTTAAATGGGTGGACGAGCTCACAGCCCACCCGGTGTTAAGTGGTTACTGGAGCCCATAGACATCTACAACGTAAATGCGCCACCCACCCTGAGATATAAGCTCTAAGGTCTTGAGTATGGTTACAACGGCTGCCCCACCCTTCAAACCGAAACGCATTACTGCTTCACGGCAGTGGTGGTACCTACCCGCGCGGACTCACTATAGGTCCTACCACCAGTAGAGTATGTCGGATATATCAATTGATTTTCGAAGATTCTATGAACGGGCCTAAAGCCTGTGTGGTGTTAAGTCAGTTTTATGGTATACGGCTGCCCCAATGCTATTTATCTGCAGAAATGCAGTGTGGTCTTTGCCTGTACGAGCTGAGAAGACGCTCTCTCATCGATAATTGCGTAGATTGTCGCGGGTACAATCAACTATATTGCAGTTAAAGAATATGTGCCGGTCCCAGCGATCGCAGAGCTCTTTTGTTTTTCTATTTTCCTCTACCTCTTCGCTGGTAGTCTAAGGAGCTATTGTAGCTAAGCGTGGACGGGTAGGTGAGCTCACGGGTTCAACCTAAGAGATTGCTAACGCTAACCCTAGCAAGAGCAGTGCTTCGCAGAGTCTATTATCGGATGGGAAGCGCGACCCAGTGAGAAGATCCGGTGAGAAACTCAGTGGGCTGTGTCTGTAAGTTAATTTATTCGACGAGTCCTTCGTCGCAAGCGACGGCTTTGGCGAGGACGGTGGCAGGTACTTGAGGTACCTAAAAGCATCGTTAATAGATCGGATGGATCCGGAATGACGTGTTTAGGGCGACGTCGACTGTTTACCATACGGTCTACAGGATCATAAGCTGATATTTATCTGTACTTATTCATTTCTCTTGAAAATCCTTGGCGAGGGCGGGAATTTATTTTATTTGTAGTTTATTGACTACTTTAGGTTTGAAGGGTGGGACAGTCGTTGTACTGTAAAAAGCGTGAAAATCAGTGGGCTGTGTCTATGGGGCGCTGTCCCCGTGAACATACGAATAAATAACCCATAGACCCAGCTCACTGAGTTTCTCGCCGGATCTTCTTAGTGGGTCGCGTTTCCGATCCAGTAGTAGATTCTGCGAGGCACTGCTCTTGCTAGGACCCGTGTTAGCAACACTCCCGGTTAGAGCCCCGTGAGCTCGCCTACACGTCAAGGAGAAGCTGAAATAGCCTCTCAAGGCTATCAGCATAGGTAGGAAAAAGAAGAGCATACTCACAGCAGCCTGGTATTGAGGGGTAGGTCCCGGGGCAGGTCGCGAAGGCCGGCGCGCTCACAACGCACGGACAGCGACCGCAGCGCCGCCGCCTCGCACGTGCACGCTGCCGGGCACCACGCCGCGCCCCCGCATGCCGCCGCTTCCCCCGCGCCCTCACCCGCTGGACCGGGATCACGCACGTGTATAATAAATACTGCTACGCCGGTAAGAGTAGCGCCATCTATCGCCGAATAGTCGAACGAATATCGAAGGATCTAGTACGCTCGAGAATTACAACGCCATCTATTGTCACATAGCGGAAACTGCTACTAGAGAGGTGTGGAATATTCTCGATAATTCTAGGGATGAGGTATCGGATGTAAAAGCGTTGCAGGGATGGCACGCAGTCAGTCAGTCAGTAATCGGAATTACTCGAAGCGAAACAGCGAACTGATCACCTCAAGCGAAGCGGAAGAAGCGAATTGAGAGTTTTAAATTGTTTGTTGAGTGTTTTAAGTGTTGAATACAATTTTTAGTTGTACTTTGGTGAAATTTTATTTATCCCGAACCCTCAGTGCGTAACCATATAACAACTAGGAACAAATCACGCACAGTCGGTCGGGTAGGCAGCGGCTTGGCTCTGCGATTCTGCGTTGCTGAAGTCCATGGGCAACGGTAACCACTCATCAGGTAGACCGTCTACTCGTCTGCCTAACAGGGCAATAAAAAATTAGAAGCAACCGAAGATTTATCTTTAAGAGCACGGAGCGTGTGGCACTACCCTAGCAACTGGTGGTAGGACCTTTTTTTTTACTGGTCGTAGGACCTTTTGTGAGTCTGCGCGAGTAGGTACCACCACCTCGCCTATTTCTGCCGTGAAGCAGTAATGCGTTTCGGTTTGAAGGGTGGGGCAGCCGTTGTAACTATACTTGAGGCCTTAGAACTTATCTCAAGGTGGGTGGCGCATTTACATCGTAGATGTCTATGGGCTCCAGTAACCACTTAACACCAGGTGGGCTGTGAGTTCGTCCACACATCTAAGCAATAAAAAAAAATAACATGTGTGCAATTCACACGTGTTAGAAGTGAAATCTTCATAAATTAAAATACAATTATCCTAAATGTCGTATAATCCTAAATTGAAATTCACTACAAGAGGTTTCATACGCGCGTTAGTATTAAAAAATCTCATAGATGGCGCTGTATTAAAATTTTTCGACACTTCCGTTGCATACCTGCGTGACGTATCTGTAAAAATTTTACCCTAAGGCGCCTAAAGAAGTTTCACTTCAAAAAAAAACTACGATGGCAACTCACGCTTGCATTTGAAGTTCTCTTCCCTGAGAGCGTCGATTCGCTTTTTGTTCATGCGCTTCGGAGAGTCACACTTGGCACCAGACGTCTCGATGGGATTCTTGCGCAAGTAGGCAGCCAGCCAGCGGAGGGAACAGTCGCATACGAACGGATTCCGACCTAAATGCCTGGGGCACAAGGTGAATATTACAGTGCCAAACTTTTGTATGTTCATATCTGATCGAATTGAGGTCTTGCGAAGCTGGTACTACCAGTGGTTCCTGGTTTGTTGTCGATTAGCTGATGCACGGGGTCCTTATTCGCTTGAGATGTCGGGCCCACAAAGATTGAACGAAGATATGGTGGCAGACGGAGACCCTTCTCAAGTTCGACAAATTGTATTTAACTATTTATTATTGCTATTAAGATCACTGATGGTAAGACATCCCGTGAGTCCGCTCGGGAAGGTACCAGCACCCTGCCTATTTCTGTCGTGAAGCAGTAATGCCTTTCGATTTGAAGGGTGGGGCAGCCGTTGTAACTATACTGAGACCTTAGATGGCGGCATTTTCGTTGTAGATGTCTATGGGCTCGTCTACCCAACTATGCAATAAAAAAAAGATCGTCACGAGAAAAGGATTCAACAATTCAAAGGTAGCTGCTTCGTTAATACATCCTTCCATCGTGATACCTTACGTAAGAAAGAACGGGTTTATCAATTGACCATTTTCCTGATGAATACTCACAAGGTCTGGATTCCCGTCAAAGCATCGAAGGTACCATTCGGCAGTGATCGTATATTGTTGTCGTATAAAGACCTGGAAAAACATGTTTACACATTGAAAACTTCAATATATGATATAAATAAAACATGCTCTTTTTGATATCAGTTCGAAGGCTTGAGAGAACGTCCTTTGAAGCGTGGGGCAACCGTTCTATTGTTAAAACTGAGTACTTACAACTCGTGTTCCGAGGTGGGTGGCGGTATTTACGTTCTAGATGTCTATGGGCTCCGGTTACCAATTAACACCAGGTGGACCATAAACTCGTCCACATTATGGCCTTATGTCTCAACGGGCATGTTGAGATTCAAGTGAGGTCTGTGGGCTTAGTTTGCTAGTGGTGGTAGGGAGTCTTGTGATTCCACACGGGTAGGTACCACCACCTTGCCTATTTCTGCCGTGAAGCAGTAATGCGTTTCCGTTTGAAGGGTGGGGCAGCCATAATACTGTATAGCCTGAGACCTTAGAATTCATGTCTCCAAGTGTGTGACGGCATTTAGGTTCTTGATGACTATGACTTCCGATATGGTTATTGGATCCGATTGGTCCTTAAGTGGTCTTAAGGACCAAACATCGAATCAATAAATAAAAACAAATAGCCGTTGAAGAGTTATCAGCCTCCCATCATCAGAACATCGCGTTGTGCAATATTCTTTTGTTTCCGTCTGTACTGTACTGTACTGTAGGCAGCGGCTTGGCTCTGCCCCTGGCATTGCTGAAGTCCATGGGCGACGGTAACCACTCACCATCAGGTGGGCCGTATGCTAGTCTGTCTACAAGGGCAATGAAAAAAAAACATGCCCGCATAGTTTCACATCGACGCGACAACGAGCAGTGAGTTGAAATCGACTTTCGTGGTAGCGAACCAAGTTTATGTACAGGGTGTTCAAAATTGAAAATGCACTCACAGTAATTTTAGATTCTCTAAATCACGGAACGTGTCCTTTTTGACGCACGTAATCTCATTCGAGTTCAGCAGTCTGTAATTAAGAAATCAGAGGCGGCTTTAGAAAGTGGCACATGTGACAGAGAAGGTTGAGAAACACGCATTTGGGATGGTATGGACATGTGATGAAACGAAATGAGAATGAGGTTGGTAAGAGAGTTTTAACTATGAATGTGGAAGGCTTTTGAGGAAGGCAGACCTCAGAAAAAAAATGGATTGCGTGAAAGTCGATATGTGTAATAAGAAAGTGAGCGGAGGAATGGTATATGATAGAGTAGTATGGAAGGAGAAAACATGTTGCGCCGATCCCAGGTGACTGGGAGAAGGGCAGAAGAATGATGATGATGATGTCAGAGGTGCCTTTAGGGGGTACAGGATATGAGGCCCAACAGGGGACACCGGTCTTGGCACTCTCAATGGTACTGTTACATTTGTAGTCGTCTTGGCCTAAAGGATAAAACGTCCGGTGCATTCGTGTATAGCGATGCACCGGTGTTCGAATCCCGCAGGCGGGTACCAATTTTTCTAATGAAATACGTAGTTAACAAGTGTTCAAGATTGACTTCCACGGTGAAGGGATAACATCGTGTAGTTAATATAAATCAAGCCCGAAAAAATTATCATTTGCGTAATTACTGATGGTAGGACCTCTTGTGAGTCCATACGGGTTAGTACCACCACTCTGCCTATTTCTACCGTAAAGCAGTAATGTGTTTCGGTTTGAAGGGTGGAGCAGCCGTTGTAACCATACTTAAGACCTTAGAACTCATATCTCAAAGTGGGTGGCGGCATTTACGTTGTAGGTGTCTATGGGCTCCGGTAATCAGTTAAGACCAGGTGGGCCATGAGCTCGTCCACCCAACCAAGCAATAAAAAATAAAAAAAACTTATTACATTTCAAGCGCACGCTTACTAGATCCTCCTCTTTGGGTCGATAATCCTTAACGCCCTCAGCATAGACAAAGGACGTATTATAAAAACACAATTGTGCAGTTTTTAAGACCTGTGAATTATGTGAAACTTACAATAATTGGAGCGATCCCAGCCCGTGGAATACTCCCGACGGCAAATCCTTTATTTTATTTCCGTACAAGACTCTGTGAAATAGTTTAACATTACAGTACTATCATGTTTGTAAAACTTGGTTTACTGTTCTATAAATCGGTAAAGACAAATTATTATTGTCCTTACAATATATATTTATTGTAAAATGTCTAGTGAGTTTGATAGGCGATCATACTTTTTTCAGTCCACTATATCTGTATCTTCATTTTTAAAGCGTCAATATCAAACAAACGAGAAAATTTGATGCATAAAATTAATCTAAGTCTTCAGGCATTAGTTATTAGGGTGGAATTTCGAGTGTTGGACGAATGTTGGTGTATGTTAGCTTTTTTTTTACGATTGAAGGATTACTGGTGCCTTTCCAGTTTCACCAGGACAGGTGGGCGAGCAAAAGCTCAGCCAGGAGGGGTGGGATTTGCTAACAGCTACCCGAGCGCCTCCAAGGAGACCCAACAACTCAAGAGCAGCTGCTTCGCGAATGAATTTACTACCGGATTGGCATCGCGACCCGCTGAGAAGATCCGGGGAGAAACTCAGCGGACTGATGTTCAGGTTAGGTTCCACGTCGACCTCTTTGTCGAGTTCGACGAGTACGGTTACCGGGGTCCCTAAGCTGGCACCTAGTGTTAGAACTGAAGGCGTCTAATGCAAGAGTTATTGGATCTGATGGATCCGTAAGGACGTGTCTAGGGCGTCGACGGTGACTGGCTCCTGCATGATCAGGATTCGGGGTGTAGTCAGCGGCGGCAATGATAAGGCGATTATCATGACGCCTTATCGAAGTAGCTTTCTGACGCTAGCTTCATTTGTTTTCGTTGTGTTAGTACTGTTGTCAAGACGTCCAGTTTTGCAGATTCCAAGGATCTTTATCGGAGCACTCACAGTGAGGTTAAATGTACGAGTCCTTGGAATGTGTCCGCTGAGATTTTGGCGATCTTGTTGTTGGACAGGTCGATCCTGGTCACCCTCTTTATGGATGAGAAGGCGCCGCTGCCGACTTCGGTTATCTCATTCTGTTCCAAGCGACTGAAAAGAGACAGAAGCAGCTTTCATCATCAGTAGCTCGCTCGGCTTTGTGTCACCGCAAAGGTTTTGTGACTTAAATAGGTAGCTAAGTGGGAGACAGGCTGAGGGTAGAGAAAGGGGGTAAATACAAAAATACACCATTTTAATTTTGTAATATTTTTTATTTATTGCTTAGATGGGCGGACGAGCTCACAGCCCACCTGGTGTTGAGTGGTTACTGGAGCCCATAGACATCTATAACGTAAATGCGCCACCCACCTTGAGGTATAAGATCTAAGGTCTCAATATATTTACAACGGCTACCCCACCCTTCAAACCGAAACGCATTACTGCTAAACGGCGAGGTGGTGGTACCTACCTGTGCGAACTCACAAGAGGTCGACAAGTCTTCTTTATTGACTTGTTTAAGTTCAGCAGTCACTATGACAAAGCTTTAAGTTCGATAAGGTCGATGATGGGCTTGAAGAACTTATCAAATTGTTGTTAAATTGGGTAATTAAGCAGATGTAGTCCTTGATGCAAAAAAGAAACATCCCCACTCTGTTCTGTGTGAACCATAACCTGGTTTAGTATGTGGTTATCGTGACTGTCTATACTAATATTATAAAGAGGAAAGATTTGTTTGTTTGTTTTTTTCGAATAGACTCCGAAACTACTGGACCGATTTGAAAAATTCTTTTTCCATTAGAAGCCGACATTGTCTCTGATGAACATAGGCTACTTTTTTTTATTTTTTTTTTATTTTTTGTTTTCATGTGTGTTTTAATGTTTCCGAAGCGAAGCGAGGGCGGGTCGCTAGTCATAAATAAAGACAATGTCAGGGCACAGACAATCCGATGCTGCGGAAACTTTGTGCTGGCAACACTAACGAACATTTTAAATTTTTGTTGCGTGACAAAACTTTTGAATTTGACTTGCGTATGCATATCTCTTATGGTACTTCAATTACATGTGATTGGCAGGTAGTTTTTTTAAACAACTCTCAATTCCCTTTTTAATCCGCTTTTATTAGCTGCAGACGTATGTATGTTTGTAACGGAATCTTTGAACATGATTTTGACCCCCTTCAAAACGTCGGATTAACTCGAAATTTGGTATACTTATTAAGGACCGATGACAACTCAATATAAAAAATATATATTAAAAAAAAAATATTTTTTTAATATCAACTAATAAATCCAAACTAAATAATAGTTTAAAAAAACACGCTTTTTTACAATAAAATCATTTCTTCTTACACTATTTTTAATTCAAATTTATTAAAATTTATTTTCTAATTTTTTGTTGGATTTTGTATAAAAGCGTATTTTATTAGTTTTTTTATATTATTATTTATTTTTGATTTTTAGTTGAATTTTAATTTTTTCAATAATTTTTTTCATATTAATTGCTTACGTCACTAAACCTGACCGCCGATTATAAAAACTAAATTGCCATGGAACCCTGATTATCTGGTTCGAAGAAGCATTTATGGCGTAGTGAAAAATACTGTGAAGGGAACTTCATTTGAGAGTAAGTACGTGAAAACAAAGATCATTGGGAATGTGGACAACCGCTCCAGTAGGGACAATTGATTCTTACATCTCCGTAGCTCTGTGAGGTATAGTAGGTGGCAGCTCTGAGAGCATCTTCTCCCTGCAGTCCACTATACCCTCAGGAGTGCAGCGACAGGGTGGCGGGCAGCGGGGCTCCGCTGAGCATTCACCAGACGAAGCTGTTGTAGGTCCTGTCAATAAAAGATGACGCAGAATAGTAGAGGACAAGATTAAGCGCTTTTGTTATTGGTCTACTTGGATTACGGCTCATCTAATGATTGAGTGATTATTGAAAGATGCATATTTTTTTTTATTGGCCCAACCCACCTTGAGATACAAGTTCAGTCTTAGTATAGTTACAACGGTTGCCCCGCCCTTCAAACCGAAACGCATTACTGCTTCACGGCAGAAATAGGCAGGGCAGTAGTACCTACCAGCGCGGACTCACAAGACGTCCTGCCACCAGTAATTACGCAAATTATAAATTTTGCGGGTTTGATTTTTATTACGCGATGTTATTCCTTCACCGTGGAAGTCAATCGTAAACATTTATTAAGTACGTATTTCATTAGAAAAATTGGCACCCGCTTGCGGGGTTCGAACACCTTTGGATCGCTCAACACTAATGCACCGGACGTCTTATCCTTTAGGTTACGACGACTTCAAAAATGTAGCCATCATAAGCTGACCGTCGCCACGTGAGGGTGGCTTTTTGTCAATACAAAAATATTCTCTAGTTTCTTCTCCTTATAATGAAAGAGCTGAAAATATTTTATGCCCAACGACACATATCTACTGCTCTGATTTGCCATGTGCTTGGTACATTTTTATTATAGCTTATTAATTATTAAAATTATGAACCTTCTGAAGATGAACTCTGATTATAATTCCATTGGTTCGAATCCACTGAACACATTATGTGAGTGAAACAAAAAATGCATAGACACAGTCAAATTTCCCTTTGACAAAGTCATGAATCGATCCAGCTTTGGAGATCACAAACGAATGCTATGTTTACTTTGCTGTTTCTACTAACTTGTTTTTTTATCTTATGATGGATGAGCTCACGGCCACTTGGTGTAAAGTGATTACTGGCGTCCATAGACATCAACAACGTAAATGTCACCACCCACCTTGAGACATGAGTTCTAAGTTCTCACTTATAACAGTACAATGGCTGCCTCATTCTTCAAACCTAAACGCATTACTGTTCCAAGGCAGAAATAGGCAGCGTGGTGGTGGACACCACCCGCAGGACCACTACTACCACCACTAGTACCAAAAGGTAGGACTACCACCAGTACCAACGTAGGCATTTTCTGTTATATGGGTATTATGTTCGGGAATATACAACACTGTGTCTATTAGACGTCCACTGTTGAACATAGACCTCCCCAAGCCTCACCAAAACGACCGGCCCCGTGCTGCCTGCATCCTGAGGATAACCGAGACTTTCAATAGGTCCTCGATCCACCTCGTGGGAGGACTATCCTTGCTACTTCTCTGAACCTGTCAGTTTGATATGCCACGTAAAGAACATGAGATGCCTATACCAACTTACCACTGCAGATGAGTTCGTGAGGCTCTAAGTCGGTCAGCAACGAGCCACGTAGAGCTGCAGGAGCTTGACACCTGGAAAACGTGCAAAAAGACCTTTCAAATTGCGTTATTTCTATGGTGATGTTTCTTAGAAGTCCTCGTGGACTGAAGGTTTTTTTTTATTGCTTAGATGGCTGGACGAGCTCACGGCCCATCTGGTGTTACATGGTTACTGGAGCCCATAGACATCTACAACGTAAACGCGCCACCCACCTTGAGATATAAGTTCTAAGGTCTCAAGTATAGTTACAACGGCTGCTCCACCCTTCAAACCGAAACGCATTACTGCTTCACGGCAGAAATAGGCAGGGTGGTGGTACCTACCCGTGCGGACTCACAAGAGATCCTACCACCAGTTTCGGCCCCCAGTGCACTTGTATAGAGAGTTGCGATTCTGTAAGTATTCAAATCCCGTAAATAGGTTTATATTGTACGCACAACATCTATGAGAAATAAAATCGGGCAGCAAAAACCAAACCCTAAATATGAAGGAAGTTTAACTAGTGGAGGGTACTACAATCCTTCCGATTTGAAGGGTGGGACAACGTTGACATCTCCGTCTAAGGGTAGAATTCTCTTTGTGTTATAAGGGTGGGCAGTGAAAACTCGACCCATTAATGCAATAAAGAAACGTAATCGGACATTGTTCAAAACCCGGGAATTTTCCGGTCAACTGCCAGTTAATGAGGTCCTTTTGTTCAGACAACGGCTTAGCTATGCCATGCGAATTGCTGACGTCACACACTAACCACTCTCCATCAAGTGGTCAGCGTAGTGATCATCTATACTAATATTATAAAGCTGAAGAGTTTGTTTGTTTGAACGCGCTAATCTCAGGAACTACTAGTCCGATTTGAATAATTCTAATTAAAGGCTATAGGCTATATAACATCACGGTAAGGCCAATACAAGTGGAGCACCAATAAATAATGTTTCAAAATAGGGCTTTAAATAGCACCTTAACATTCTATAATTCAAAAATATTTTCACTTTCTACGTAAATGAAGTGGGGATAAAATTTGGCGTTATGCCAAAGTAACTATTTCACGCGGACGGAGTCGCGGGCAAAAGCTAGTCTACTAATAAAGGCAAAAGTCGTCTTTACGACACTTATACGAAGAGATGAGGACGCTCTTCTAAAAGTACACCACACAATCGATACTTCAGTAACAATTTAGACGTTTACCAATCTGTGGTCCACTCACCTCGCGCCGACGCCCATGATCCCAGCAGACCGGACAGCTGTGGACAGTCTTGCGACGCGACAGTCGCAGACAACCGGATTGTCGCTCAGCCGCAGCGTGCTCAGTCGCGAGACGGTGACCGGCTCCAACGACAAATACGTTAGGTTGTTGTTATTTAAAGTCCTGACGACAATTGTTAAGATGATAGTTAACTTTACTTCCTCATGTAATAAAGCGGGCGCACGAAATTTGATGTTTATTGACTTCCATTGGCTGGTGACCATCATCATCTTTCTCGACGAACCCATTGCTTGCGACGAAGGGCTCGATGAGTAAATTAACCCACAGACACAGCCCATTGAGTTCCTTGCCGGATCTTCTCAGTGGGTCGCGTTTCCGATCCGGTGGTAGATTCTGCGAAGCACTGCTCTTGCTAGGGCCAGTGTTAGCTACACTTCGGTTTGAGCCCCGTGAGCTCACCTACACGTTAGGGTGAAGCTGATATAGCCTCTCTAGGCTATTAGCATAGGTAGGGAAAAAAGCCGTCGTCATTTCCTAATCTTATAACCTGTGAAATATGAAGAAGCTCACTCACAGAACTTCCAGGCTTTTCAAGTTCTCCAGAGCTTTCTCGTCGATGCATTTCAGCTGGTTCCCGTCGAGGTGTAGACTCTTCAGAGCGGTCAATCCTCGGAACGTGCGGCGACTGATCGCTGTCAACTCGTTTCGGCTCAGATCTCTGATAGATAGCATCGGTTCTTGTTAATTTTGGCATAAAAAATAAAAATAAACTACCCACTCCAATAACGGTTCCAAGTTAAAAGCGATTTGGCGTGTTATTCTGCTAAAATCGCGCAGTCGCAAGGAATCAACGCTATACGAACAATGATTTCAAATTCTCTTATAATCGTCTTCTCGCATTAAAACTGTGTATGCGCTGCTGCTATATAATCCCAAAACTTACTAATTTTACAGGAGAGTGTTTTAAAGGTTTAACATGCGATATTTTTTAATATCGCATGTTAAACCTTTAAAATTTATAATTTCGAATATTTTTGGAAATTGTACATACACTTTTAAAGCGAAAAGATGACATAACTTATTTAACAGGATACACGCCTCAATAAAATTTTATTGATGAAGTTATACATGAAGATTTACAACGAAAATTAGTTGGATTAAATATCTCTGAGCACAGGGGCGGTTCAACAGTGTAAACATTTAATAACGAAATGCGAGGGGTTAATAACTAAACAGTTCTAAGAATAGAAGGGAAAATTAATTTGGAAAGAAACAATGTACCGTTGAAAGATGTGTTCGCTCACAATTTGCCTTAACGGGAGATGGAAAAGGACATTGGAACACCCAAGCGTTATAAGAAGAATTACCAAACTAAAGTGACATAAAACGGATTGGTATCGATTTGGAGCCGATTAGGCCTTTTATGGTCCGATATTTTAGTTGCCAGATCATGGTATGTGGGCGTCGAATAGAAATAGATAGAGCTCCGAAAAGCTATGGTTAAAATGGAGGTCAGTAGCGCAGGACTGGACTTTGTGTTAAGCCTTGGGAGATGGCCAGCAGTGGAGGTCTTTTGCGACAACGTGATGCCGTTACAAAACATTTACGCTGTACTACAGAAGGGCTGGATGAATTGGGGTGAAGTTGAAATTTAGCAAGGGTTGGTTATCAAGAACTACGCTTCGAATTACTTTGAGAAGTTCCAGAGTATAAATGTGGGGCTTTCGAAAAACGATTAAACTTTGTGGAGAAATTAGCGAAAAGTACTAAGGTATTTGTATCTTCTTTGATTATCGTGAGTCGTAGATACGATTTAAGATATTTTTACAGTTCATTCTTTTCAATCTCTGATCACGTTCGTCCTTTATTCTAAGCATCTGAAATGATATAGTGAATTAAATTAGACTCGGTAAAAGTACTTTTCATTAAACACCTCTGTCCAATTTACGAGCAATTGGCTTGCAGAAATTACGGTACACACGTATTAATTAAGTTTTATAAGCACTAAAATGTTCGTTTACATATTCGGACGTGGGGGTTAACTGATGAAGTGGAAAGTTAAGGGTTGTTTCTTATAGCCGACGCTTCGATGTTCTGTTTAGCACGCGTTCTACAAGGACCCAGCGTTCTTTCTAAATGTAGGTTAGCTAATTACAGCAGGCTTTACTAGCTTGGTTTATTTACAAAATTGCGTGATTAGAAACCCCTCGAATGGAATTGGTTAGTGACATAACATTAAGCTGCAGTGGCCTGACTGATAAGACGTCCGGTGCATTCGTAACGATGCGACAGTCCAGATCCAGTAGGTGGGTATCAATTTATTCAAGGAAATACATCGTACCTAATAAGCGCGATATAGAAAAATGTACTAAAATTAAGTACAGCAAAGATTTTCGTGGTACGCCCGTATTGGTTTTTTTCTTTATTCTTAGACGTGTGTCTTAGCTCACGTATTAAGTGGTTATTGTAGTCCATAGACATCAAAAACGTGAATGCCGCCACCCACATTGAGACGAGTGTCCTAAGTCCCAGTTCTTAAATACTGCGACCCGTCACAGCCAAAATCGGCAGAGTGGTAGTGGCTATCCGTGCAGGATCATACGACGCTTTGCCAATTTTTATTTATTTTTTATTGCTTAGATGGGTGGACAAGCTCACAGCCAACCTGGTGTTAAGTGGTTACTGGAGCCCATAGACATCTACAATGTAAATGCGCCACCCACCTCGAGATATAAGTTCTAAGGTATCAGTATAATCCGGCTATCGCAGATTAGGTGAACGGAAAAATACCTGGCGGTGCCTGAAGTGTAAAGGGCCCCAGGACTCAATACAGGAACAACTTAGTCAAATCCTATCTCGACTGGCTCCGTTAGCAACGGTGGTGGAAGACATCAGGAGCATCAAGGCTGAAATAGGCGATCTCAAGAATTCCCTCGAGCTGGCATATCAACTCACTGGTGATCTCTCGAACACGGTGCAGGACTTGGGCTCTAGGATATGTACAGTTGAAAAGATCGGCAGTGAGGTTCCTGCTCTTCGTGACGAAATTACCAGGTTGAACAATGAGCTACAGGACCGGGACCAGTGGGCCCGTGCGAATAACGTGGAGATCCGTGGTATACCGGAAAAGAAGGGTGAAAATCTATATGATGTCGTCAGCTGTATCGGCCAACTTTATAATACTTCCATTAAGAAAGAGGAAATTAATTACATTGCACGTATCCCAACTCGTGTGCTGAAGGCTGAAAAATCTATTATTGTTGCGTTCAACAATAGGTATCGTAAGGAGGAACTTATCGCTTTAGCTCGTAAAATTAAGAAGAACAGTCTCTCGGACTTGGGTATACGAGGAGAGGGAAAATTTTATCTGAACGACCATTTGACGCAGCGTAATAAAACATTATTAAACAAAGCAAAGTCGCTCGCGAAGGATAATAATTTCCAATATATTTGGGTAAAACATTGTAAAATAATGGCCCGCAAATCAGATACATCCCCGATATTTTTTATAAAAGAGGAAAGGGATTTGAATAAGATAACCTGAATAATAATCAATATTTCTTTTTATTAAGTATTTTTTATCACACAAAATTTATTTTCTTTTCATTATTCTTTAAAGTTTGCTCTAATAAGAAGTCAACTGTTAAAAGTTTGAGAGCCGCATGCAACCTCGCGCATTATTATTACCTATATTTTTATTACTACGAAGTGTGCATCCAGTTCAGGTACGTAAGTTCAGCTATATTCATACGTTTATCGTTATGCATTACGTCGCTTAGCCATGTCATAGTGCACATTATCGCTTGCGTTTTGCTACTTCGGTTCCGCCGATTATCGCTTGATAAGTGTGAACCGATCGTGCTCGAGCGATCGTGTGCGATGCCATGTAAGTTTTTTTTACTACCCTATTCTTACAATATTAAAATTAAATTTTATTTGTTAAATGTATTACTTTTAGGATTTGAGTATTTACTATTTCTACAATATCGTTTTGTGTTGCTGAATTACTTTGTTCGTGAAAATGATTGTCTTGGTACGTTTATTAAAATCAATTTATATTATTCTTTATTATTGTTTATAATATTACATTTAAAATTGCTTATTTCGATTTATTTCAGCTATTGTATCAAAATTCTTATCAAATGGCTAATGTAAAGCTTAGTATTTATTATCAAAACACTAGAGGGTTACGTACCAAAACAATTGATTTTAAAAGAAATGTCCTACTTAATAACTATGATGTTATCTTAATCACGGAAACTTGGTTAATGGATAGTATTGGTGACTGTGAGCTGTTCGATGATAGGTACATTGTGTTTAGACGGGATAGAAATTATATAGCTACAAATGAATTGTATGGTGGAGGCGTACTGATAGCGATACGACGCGATCTTACGGCGTCGCGCCGCCCGGAATGGTCGTCTTCTGCCGAGGATATATGGGTTACGGTGACATTCAATACTAAAAGTCGTGGTGTTGTAAATATACATTTTTGTTCCCTCTATTTATGTGATGAAAAACTTGGCTACAACTTCAATTCTCAGCTAACCAACTTTACAGACAAACTCTCTCTAGCAATGGACTCATGCCCTAATGATACATTTATAGTTACCGGTGATTTTAATATGAGAGATATCAAATGGTCTTTTGACACTGACGAAGATTTTACACAGCCACAGGGCATTAGTGGGAATGCGCAAATCTACTTTTTTGATGTATTGGCAGAATGTAATTTCTATCAATTTAATTACTTTTATAATACTAATAATAGGGTACTTGATTGGGTTTTATCGAACTCAAAGCTTGAAATCAGTGCTTGTGACGACCCTTTAGTGAAGGAGGATGTTCATCATAAATCGTTGAATATATTTCTGTCTTTAACTGATATAAAACAGTTAATAGTTCAACCTAGGTCAAAGTATTGCTTCCACTCTGGAAATTTTGAGTCTATTAACTCGTCACTAGCGGATATAGACTGGGACAGCTTTTTACTAAATTTTTCCATTGACGAGGCCCTCGATAATTTTTATAAGATCTTATATGAGGTAATCGATAAGCACGTTCCTCGAAAGTATTATGTTCCTAGTTTGTTCCCACCCTGGTACACATCCCCGTTAAAAAAAGTTTTGAAGGAAAAATACAAGTTTTTGAAAAAATACCAGAAATACAGCAATACTGACGATTATGAAACCTTTTCTCTCCTCCGTAAGAGAGCTAAAATATTGGAAGATGATTGTTATAGAGCTTATATCGCGTCGGTCGAAAGTTCTATCTTAAAGGATCCTAAGTTCTTCTGGAGATTTGTTAAAACT
Organism: Bombyx mori; assembly: GCF_030269925.1. Classification (NCBI taxonomy): domain Eukaryota; kingdom Metazoa; phylum Arthropoda; class Insecta; order Lepidoptera; family Bombycidae; genus Bombyx; species Bombyx mori. Next base: position 9,871,465 of record NC_085130.1, read on the forward strand.
AACAAAGGTAGCGCAAATAACCTTCCTTCTACTCTCACATACGAAGGACAAACAACTGACTCTGGGGACGTTATCTGTAATCTTTTTTGTGAATACTTCCAATCAAATTTCCTTAATACTGCTACGGCTGATCACAGTACTGCTGACCAGCTTCTGGGTGTTAATACAGACATTGCACACTCTGACTGCATATCCAGTATTGAAATTTGTCCGGCTGAGATTTTGAAACTGCTAAAGGCTTTAGATCTGTCAAAAGCAGCAGGTCCTGATAGGATTCCACCCCTATTCATAGTTAGGTGTTCTGAGAACTTGGTTGCACCATTGGTCATACTTTACCGTAGGTCAATTCATGAAGGAATCGTACCTGTGATCTGGAAATCTGCGTTCATAACACCTGTTCACAAAAAAGGCAATAAAGAAAATATAAAAAATTATAGGCCTATATCCAAATTGTGCTTATTTGCTAAACTGTTTGAACGAGTTGTGTATTCACAGTTGTACGCTTTTTTAAAACCTACCTTCATAGCGCAACAACATGGTTTCTTGAAGAATAGATCGACTACCACTAACTTAGTTACCTTCACGGAATATCTCACACGTAATATGGATTCTGGTGGTCAAGTTGATGCTGTCTTTACTGATTTTAGTAAGGCATTCGACCGCATCGATCACACGATTCTGCTACAAAAGCTCTTTAATGCTGGAATTCATGGTAGTCTCTTCAGGTGGTTTTCTTCTTATGTTGAAAATAGATCACAAAAGGTTGTGGTCAACGGACATGCTTCTTCCTGGGGAGGGATCCCTTCTGGTGTTCCTCAAGGGTCTCTGCTCGGCCCGTTGATGTTTAATATTTTTATAAATGATATAGGTACATGTTTTCGGTCTTCGGACTTCCTCTTGTATGCGGATGACATGAAAGTTTATAGAAAAGTTAACTCTTCCAATGATTGTCAGATGATACAGGAGGATCTTTTAAGGCTCGAGGAATATTGTCATCTTAATAAATTAGACCTCAACGTTTCGAAGTGTTTTGCCATGACCTTCACACATAAGACTACACCTGTTAAGTTCACATATCAGCTTATAGGAACCAATCTGGCAAATGTAGATGAATTTTGCGATTTGGGGGTAACACATGATAGGAAACTGTCTTATGAGAAGCATATAGACAATATAGTGAAAAGAGCCTATATATCATTAGGTTTTATCAAGCGGCTTGGTGCGCAATTTACTAGTGCTAAAATTTTTAAGGTGCTGTACTGTGCATATGTGCGCAGTATCCTAGAGTATTGTTCGCAGGTGTGGAATCCGCGATATAAAATTTATATAAATAGATTGGAGACCATACAGACCAAATTCATGAGGTTTCTTCAATTTAAAACTAAAGTGTATGATCCCGACTACGAGACGAGATGTAGAAGGCATCACATACTTCCACTGGAGGAAAGACGTAGGATAGCTGATATTGTTCTTTATAGCAAAATAGCTCAGTCTGAGGTGGACTCGTCTTATCTTCTATCGTTGTTATGTTTAAGGGTGCCCCCGAGACCCATAATGCGCGAGAGCCGTCAATCATCTCGTCTCGGAGTACCTCGTGGTGGTACAAATTACAGACGTAATGCATTCTTTATAAGAGCTGCTAGCAGTTTCAATGCTCTAGCTGACTTCCCTGAACTGGACATTTTCAACACTTCTACTAAGAGTATTAGGAGAACATTAGTCAGTCGATGGTTGAATGCAAATATTTAATTAATTATTTTCTATTTACTACGTTTTTCTGTTTTTTTTTTTCTTTTCTCAAACTGTTTTATTTTTGTTTTTGTTTTACGTTTTACGTTAATTATTTAATTCTAGGCGATGCGACGCCACAATCGTTTATAGTTATTTAAATGCGGAGACATTTAAATGGTGTTTAGTTGTAAGTTTAGAGTTTATATAGTTTAAGTTCACTGTTTGTCTTCCTAATAAAATAAAATAAAATAAAAAATAAAATAAAATAGTTACAACGGCTGTCCCGCCCTTCAAACCGAAACGCATGACTACTTCATGGCAGAATTCCTTTAAGGTTGATCTCGTCAGCTTACCTACCCATCCACGCGTAGCTTAAATAGTCCCGCAGGCTACAAGCAAATAGGTAGGAAAAAAAGTTGCACAGATCCGGGAATATAAAACCACAATTTTACTCGGACTTTTTTTCTCAATTTCAAATTAATCAACGTCATCACATTTCGTTTCATATAATTCATATAATTTTCCATATTATACCAGAATGCAAGAAGAAAATATAAAACTTGACTTAAAGGTCTCGTTATAAGGACATCAAATCGTAAAAAAAAACCGACTTTAAAGTTATGATGCAATAATTTCTTAACGTTAATCTTAATTTCAGAAATATAAGTTGGCTGTTGATAAATCAGGTATTACTGAAGATGGTTACGGCAATAACTTGAGCGCTTTTGATATTAAATTCAGTGGATCAAATATTTACAGAGCGTTTCGTATTCAAATCACCTAGCTTCATCGAGCCACGAAACTTTGGATGCGGTATAAACGTTGCTTGTTATTTACTTATTTATTATTATTATTTTGAAGTCGTCGTGGCCTAACGGATAAGACGTCCGGTGCACTCGTGTTGAGCGATGCACCGGTGTTCGAATCTCAGGCGGGTACCAAATTTTTCTAATGAAATACGTACTCAACAAATGTTCACGATTGACTTCTACGGTGAAGGAATAACATCGTGTAATAAAAATCAAACCCGCAAAATTATAATTTGCGTAATTACTGGTTTTAGGACCTCTTGTGAGTCCACTCTGGTAGGTACCACCACTCTGCCTATTTCTGCCGTGAAGCAGTAATACGTTTCGGTTTGAAGGGCGGGGCAGCCGTTGTAACTATACTGATACCTTAGAACTTATATCTCAAGGTGGGTGGCGCATTTACGTTGTAGATGTCTATGGGCTCCAGTAACCACTTAACACCAGGTGGGATGTGAGCTCAGCCACCAGCCTAAGCAATAAAAAAAAGAGTTAGATACGTGTTCCGTGATGGAAAAATCCACTGAGTTTCTCACTGGATTCTCTCAGTGGGTCGCGATCCGGTGGTAGAATCTGCGAAGGATTGCTCTTGCTAGGGCTAGTGTTAGCTAATGCTCTCAGGTTGAGCACGTGAGCTCATCTGCCAGTCCGTGAACTGTAATGTCTCCTTAGACTACCAGCGAATATGCAGTGAAATCAATATATGAATAAGTGAAGCAAAAACTTTGTACCCCCTTTTAACGAAAATTGCGCGGACGGAGGAGTATGAAATTTCCCACACTTATAGAGAATAAAGAGAAAGAGTGCAGAATGTTAATATTACTTTTAAATTATGCGTAAAAAATACATTAAATCAATAAAAAAAAATCCGTTGTCTGTAAAGTCAGTTTACTGACGATAGTTGAACGCGACAACGTCTTAAGAAAATACTGATAGAATGGTTTCATTTTTCAAAAGAAAATTTTAATTCTATTTGTTTGATAGATATTTTGTATCGATATAGAGAAAGAGGTAAATGGAAATCACTATTACATAGTTTTTTTACAAGTATGAATGTGCTTTGAATTGTATTATTGTATAGCAGCTGTCCACGTGGATGCATCGCTCACTTAAGTAGGAGAGAGACAGATGTCGAATGCTGCCGAACGCGGAGGCCGATTGTGCCTCTTTGTCGCTCGTTGCGCGCTCTCGCTTGCACTTCAAGCCTTAAATGGAACGCCTCAGAGCGAGGTAACGCCATATGAGTCATGTTTTTTCGTGCGTGCAGCCGGCTCTATCGAATTATAAATAAGAAGTTGTCACGTCAAAAACATTACACACACTACCATGTATTTGACACACACTCGCATGCATACTATTTGTTTATTGTCAAACTTTTCTTAAAGTCTGTGATCAAATTGAGAATAGATTAAATATTGTTTGTCTTTATTAATATTTGTCTAAAGTGAAGACTTGGCGAAATCTGTGATAATAGAAGTATTATACAATAAATGAATAGTCTTTGACAATAGAATCATAATAGTGTACAAGCCTATAGTTTCAATTAATTATAACCGAATTTTGGTCAAACTTCGACTACGGGGGAGCACCAGTATATTACTATGTAGCGTGCAACACTCAGTCTCACTCGGGCGTCATCGGATGCGATCGGAGTTCCCGAACGCGCAGGTGTCCCGTGACGTCATGCAACGAGATTCGCGCGCGTCGATTTAAGTTGAATTTAAAAACGTAATTTTAGTTTCAATTCATATCCTGTAGTGCTTAGCGTTGTTTACTCTTTTTAGTATATAATATATATAATGTGTACAATGTTATAACTGTTGTTGAATTGGTGTGTTTGACTTTTATATGATCAGAGTAAAATATCCCGCGAATGCGAGGGACAAATAACAAACCACATGTATATATTAATACGTGAAGCAAAAACTTTGTAGGTATCCCTTTTTACGAAAATTGCGCGGACGGAGGAGTATGAAACACTGCACACTTATAGAGAATATAGAGAAGAAGTGCACAATGCTAATATTTTTTTTAAATAATGCATAAAAGATACATTAAATCAAAAAAATGTGTGCGTGTACTAGTGTACACACGTAAGAAGTGAAACTTGTTTATGGCCTTATTTTTCGAAAAATGATCTACATGCAACTTTCTAGAAATTGGTTAAATAAAGTTAAATTAGATAAAGTTTAAACAAAAGGATTTTATTATCATAGACATGAATACAAAAAAATGTGTGCGTGTACTAGTGTACACACGTAAGAAGTGAAACTTATTTTTCGAAAAATGATCTACATGCAACTTTCTAGAAATTGGTTAAATAAAGTTAAATTAGATAAAGTTTAAACAAAAGGATTTTATTATCATAGACATGAATACAAAAAAGATGGCGCGTAACGGAAAAATGTGACGCGTAACCGAAAAATGTGACGGTAAATTTTTTTCCAACGCCGATAAGGAAGTTTCACTTCAAAAAGATGGCGCGTAACGGAAAAATGTGACGCGTAACCGAAAAATGTGACGGTAAATTTTTTTCCAACGCCGATAAGGAAGTTTCACTTCAAAAAGTTAAATTAGATAAAGTTTAAACAAAAGGATTTTATTATCATAGACATGAATACAAAAAAAAAATGTGTGCGTGTACTAGTGTACACACGTAAGAAGTGAAACTTATTTTTCGAAAAATGATCTACATGCAACTTTCTAGAAATTGGTTAAATAAAGTTAAATTAGATAAAGTTTAAACAAAAGGATTTTATTATCATAGACATGAATACAAAAAAGATGGCGCGTAACGGAAAAATGTGACGCGTAACCGAAAAATGTGACGGTAAATTTTTTTCCAACGCCGATAAGGAAGTTTCACTTCAAAAAGATGGCGCGTAACGGAAAAATGTGACGCGTAACCGAAAAATGTGACGGTAAATTTTTTTTCAACGCCGATAAGGAAGTTTCACTTCAATAAAGAAAACATTACACACACTACATACCATGTATTTGACGCACACACGCATGCATACTATTTATTGTCAATTTTGGTTCTTGGCGTATGTTGTCAAATTGAGAATAGATTAAATATTGTTTGTCTTTGTTAATATTTTTTATAGTGTAGTCTTGGCGAAATTTGTGATTATAGAAGTATATAAGTATAAAATACAATCATAATAGTGTACAAACTGACAATTCCAATTAATTATAGTCGAATTTCGACTACTGCGGGACCTCTTGTATATATTAAAATGCCAAAACCCAGTCATACGGTTGAAATGTTAATTGTATTGTTCAGAAGCTTATGTTCCACTATCTTGCGGTTTATCAAGGCTCATCATTAACGTTGACACCAATAAATGCGACAATAAATAGATTTTGGCAGCTTAATTTTATTAGATCTTGTTATTCCATAGTTTCTTCATTGCGGTATCATTAAGGAGTTATAAAGAGACTAGCCACGCGCTCTCGCTTCGCTTCGGGATTTGTAATTTATTATTGATCTGATTTAATTTTCTTTTATAGAAAAAAGTGGTCCTAGTAGTCCCCTTCGTTACAATTTCTACATTAACTAAGAGCTTCCCTTTGTTTTCCACTAGGGCAGCACTATTCCAACTCCATACAAAATTGAGTCAACTTTTACGCTATCGAGAACGTTAAAAAACTCGCACTAAGCACACAGATTTATTGGCTAAATATCAGCCAAATACTGATGTGTTGTTCTAAAATAAAATTGCCACATTCGAAGCGTTTGTGTTATTTTGCACGTCCATGTTTGTAAGTCCCAGACGGCCCTCAATTCGAAGTTCCTATCAATTATTCAGCCGTAATAGATCTCGCCCTATTTCGGCATACTTCTCGGCATAGTTGCGTGCCTTTGAAAGGATCTGGTGAATGGCCCGATTGTTGAATTCTGCGATGGAAATACCTGTTTCCGATTTCGGAGTATTAGGTAAGTGGACCTTTGGGTATCTTAAAATATGTTAGACCTTCGATTAACTTTTTTATTTTTTTTATTGCTTAGATTAGCTTAGGTGGACGTGGTGTTAAGTGGTTACGTGAGCCCATAGACATGTACAACGTAAATGCGCCACTCACATTGAGATATAAGTTCTAAGGTCTCAGTATAGTTAGAACGGCTGCCCCAGCCTTCAAACCGAAACGCATTACTGCTTCACGGCAGAAATAGGCAAGGTGGTGGTAGCCTACCCGCGCGGATTCACAAGAGGTCCTACCACCAAGTAAAAATATTAAACACAGAATACTAATGGACGGTTGCACAAAACATGAAATTAGCTTTGAAAGTCTCACTCTAAAAGTTCGTTCCCCGAAAGCTCTTTAAGTCCCTCAGCACTCTTCACATAGGTACTATTGTTTCCTAAAACGCTTTCGCCAGTCAAACCGGGTTTCGGCATTCGACGCCATCTTGTCGTAAAATTCGCGTCAAAATGCAAATGGCGGGTTTTTTCGTCACTTGACATAAAATTACGAGCGAGAAGGCGATTTGGCCAATTCGTCCACGGAATAAAAAAATGATTGCTAGCATTCGGGATCCCAGTTTCCGATAAGTACGTTTTTTTTTTATAGTGGCAGGACGTAATATGGGTAGGTCAGGTAGGTACCACTGTTCTGCCTATTTTTACCGCGGAGCGCAAGGTATAAAGTTTGCTACATCTTTACCCAATATAATTAAGACTTTGACCTCAAAACTTTAAGATGGGAAACCTCAACATTCACATCGGACTAGGTTTTGACAATCACTTATCACCAAAAGGGCAGTGAAACTATAAGCCGTGTGTGAACTTCGGATAGTTGGAGCAAAAGCTTCAGAAGTATTCTATCGCATTCTTTGGCAGGCGAACTGCTATACGTGTATACGTTTGTCTCTTTCTAATATCGCTTTATCGTTTCATCGGGTTTAAGACCACAACCATGCTAAATAACCGCAACTTCAGCCATTCATGCACTGGAACACACAGTGGAATGCCAGAGGCAGAGGAGTTCCATTGATCTGGGATCAATGGAACTCCACGCATGAAGCTACATTATAAGATACCAGGATCCCAGAACGAGAATGTTATAAGGTCTCAAGCCGAGAATGGTCTCTCTCTTCATCAGGGTATGAGTAGACCGGCTGACACTCGTTAATGGTTCCCTAATCACAGTGCTTCAATCGCTCACTTTGAGATCACATTATTCAGAAGTGTTTAAAACGATAACCACCCTTTGGCTGCAAGCCAGGTAGGTAATTAGATTAGAGTAATGTTTAGTTGGAAGGGATAATGAAAAAACCATTTACTGGTGGTAGAAGGTCTTGTGGATCTCGCACTGGAGGGTAATGTTAGGTAATTTTGCAGGTAAGGGCGCGGCTGGCGTTTTGCTATAAAACTGACACTTAGAACTCATGTCTCGACGTGGGTGACAGCATTAACGTTGTTGATGCCTATGAACTCCGGTAACTAACTAAAACCAAATGCGCCGTGAGCTGGTCCACCAGTCTACCGATAAAAACCACCGAGCAAAATAGGACTTTTGCCTCTCCACTGTATAAAAGTTATGGGTCTTTAGAGGTATACGACATTGAGAATATCTTTCACTGAACGAGCTAAATGGCTCGGAAGACCGACCGTCCGAATGTTCGGAAGTTGAATATATGTGAACTTATCATGAAAATGTCGCAAGTGCGATTCAGGAAAATATCTTCTGTTCTATGACAGTTACCGCCACAGGTCTTTAAGTTCTCATACAGTGAGCAGTGGTTGATCCAGAGTAGCTGACTATTACAACAAACTTTTCCCCCTAATTTTTCTGTGGAATTCATTCTGGTATTTCATTATTCACAGTTCGCACAGGTAGGACTACCGTCCAACCTATCTCTGCCGCCATACAGACGGCTGTTTTACTTTATGAGCTTTTAATTGGTAATCTATACCGGAATCTTCGTCACACACGTTCACACCGAAGCTCTAATCAGAACGAACCTCTTTTGCAATAAGATATTAAGCTCTAACCAAAGACACTTAAGCTCGGGTATTACGAGATATTATTACATTAATTCTGAATATTCACTATGGAGGTCGCGACTCGCCTCTAAAACGACAATTACTTAGACTAATGAGAGCGGAGTGACGCCGGTAATGGCGCAACCTGAGACGACGCCATCTTGTAGGGCGCCACGAAATGGCGTCCGAAAATTGCACAGTAATTTACATAGTTTAACGATAGCTGAAACGTGAACTTGGCATGTAGGTCAGTGTGCTTAGTGCGAGTTTTTTAACGTTCTCGATAGCGTAAAAGTTAACTCTAATTTGTATTGTAGGAACAGCTTCCCTTAGTTTGCCGCTAGGGGCGCTGCTCCAACTCCATACAAATTTGAGTTAACTTTTACGTGATTGAGAAGTTAAAAAATCGCACTGAGCACACTGGTTCTTTAGCCCAAATCTGCTCAACGTCAGTATTTTTGATGGATCGAATCAGTAATGAGGAAATCCGCCGAAGAACCAAAGTAACTGACATAGTCCTAAAGGTTAGCAAGCCTAAGTGGTAATGAGCCGGACATACGTGTCGTAGACACATGGCTGATGGAGTAGACGCGTTCTGGATTGGAGACCATGGAGAGATAAGCGCAGTGTTGAGTGTCCCCCTGGCTGGTGGACCGTTTATTGTGGCGGACCATAGGCGAGGCCAACATCCACCAATGGACAGACACTGGTGATAATGATACAGGCTATACATGTTTTTAATACGCTTTTCTAAGCTTGAGACGTATGTATGTAGCTGAATCTTTGGCGTGGGATGCATGGTATCAGTAGTTATAAATATTTTATGAACAGATATGAGTAGAAGGGTTATTTTGATAATATCCTGAAAAGCACCCCACGCTTTTTTACATTAAAATCATTTTTTCTTACACTATTTTTAATTCAAATTTATTAAAATTTATTTTCTATTTTTTAGTTGGATTTTCTATAAAAACGTATTTTGTTAGTTTTTTTAAGCTATTTTTTATTATTATTAAGAACTCTTTCTATGGTTTGGTCTATTTCATTTTGATAATTTTTTAATATTAGCAAACCGCAAAATGCCGCTGTATTTTTTCTCTATTTCTCAAGATGAAAATGGTTGTCTAGAAGAGATTGGTTTGAGCGATACTATCGTCTATTGTACAATTATATCCGGCTGTTGACCGCCTTAGTGTTAACTGTGTGCTAGTGTGCCATAGAGCATACTCTCTCTCTCTCTCTCACGCCCTCTGTGTGTCTCTTTCTAGATTTCTTTTGTCTGTTAACAGCTGCGGGTACAAATTTTAAAATTATTAAACCAGGAATGTTCAGTTTCAATTCTCAGTGAAGTACGATATTCGAAATTGCAAAGTTTCTCGACATCAAAGGATCTCATTAAGCGGCGGGCGCTTCCGGCAAGATGGCGGCTTAGTTTCCGGCGAGGCTCCTCAGTCGATGTCTGAACGTCATCCGGTGCCGACGTCTTTCTAGTTAGTTAGGGCGCATCATTATCGATTTTATTGAAAATGAGTACATATTTCTTTATAATTTCATTTATTTATTATAGCTGTAACAGTATTTATTGTTTGAAATCGCCATCGTTAGCGTGTTGATGGGGTTACCTGAAATATTTACTAATGCAGCTACAAAGACACTACCAAGAATAAACGAGAATCTTTTGTTTTTGTCGATTACTTTCACCGTTTTTTTTTCGTACCTATAGGTGAGCTCACGGGGCTCAAGCCGGAGTATTGCTAACACTGGCCCTAGCAAGAGCAGTGCTTCGCAGAATCTACCACCGGATCGGAAGCGCGACCCACTGAGAAGATCCGACGAGAAACTCAGTGGGCTGTGTCTGTGGGTTAATTCGCTTGTCGAACCCTTCGTCGAACGCGTCGCTTGCGACGTGAACGGTGACTGGTACTTGCGGTACCTAACGAATATCACAGGCTAATAATATCATTTAAAAACTATATTTGTTGGTACTGTGAAAGCTTTGAAAACTTCTTCAGCTATCTTCTATTCACGAAAATGTTTCGCTTAATACCATCAAACGAAGGCAGGGGGCGCGCGAGACGCATCAACAAATTCGAGAACATTATTAAAAAAAAAGAATTTCGTGGAATAAAAAACGTAGCTTATTTCTCCAACTTTCTTTCAAACAAGAAGTCATCAGTTCCCAGAACGCATATTCAAACAAAAGCTTTCGCGTGTAGAGCGATAGTCGTAAACATAAAGCTCAGGGGGAGCTTTCGGGTTGTTAGAGAAATGAAATTTAATATTGGAGTGCTTTGATGGCTTTCCTGTTTGTGAACATATTACGTCTTAGATTGAAACGTGTAGCGTGGCGGCAGGAGATCGCCGGATAGCGGTGCCTTCCCGTGCGGGCACTTCGCCCTTTTTTTTTGTTTTCGGGCCGGGGGCCGAACCTCCTTCGAGGTCCCCGCGCCTAGGGGGCGTGTGGGGTATGTGGGGCTTGACGATCTGCGAGGTGTTGGGAGCAGACCGCGGGGCCAAGGAATTTTAGGATACTACCCACTAAACGACTCCCCTATACTCTTCGCCCAAGCGTCCGATCCCCTCGGAGGTCAGTACCCGGATAGGTGGGTTAACGCGGTCAACACTGCAACCAGACAGCGCAGCTCACCCCAAGGACGCTCGGCCGACGGAGTCTTCGAGGCGAATCGAAGGCTCTGAAACGTCTTCAATTGTGGCTTTTTTTAGGCCCTAGTAAGCAGACGAGCATACGGTCCACCTGATTGTGAGTGGTTGCCGTCGCCCATGGACCTCAGCAATGCCAGAAGCAGAGCTAAACCGCTGCCTACCGCTACTACTTCATTCTTCACTAGGGTCTTTCATAAGCACGTGTAGAGGTGTACTTCGAACAACAACATGACACAGGCGCGCTGGGGTTCGGGATAAATAAAATTTCTACCGGAGTACAACTTAATAACTGTATTCAACACTTAGAACAATTAAAACACTCAACAAACACTTTAAAACTCTCAATTCGCTTGAGGTGATCTGTTCGCTGTTTCGCTTCGAGTAGTTCCGATTACTGACTGACTGTGTGCCATCTGTGCGACGCTTTTATAGTACCAACCACACTCCAATTGGAACACAAACGAGGCCTGGGTTAAAGAATGGTCAGCCAGATGTATCCCACCTGAACTGTTCGAGCTGAATCCACCCTCCCGCCCACCTGGTTTCAAAGAAAAACGCCCAATCTGGTGCATGCTTAACCACCTGAGAACGGGAGTTGGTCACTGTAACTAACTGCGGCAGAGATGGGGCTGGACGGAAAACGAAAGCTGTGAATGCGGATGCCCAGAACAAACTATACGCCACATTGTCATGGAATGCCCACTAACGAGATTCGCAGGCCAAGTGGAAGATCTCAAAAATGTAACAGAAGCAGCTATAGATTATTTCACAAACTGTAAATTTAAATTATAACCACGCTGTGTAAACGAATGCCATACGATAAATAAATAAATAGTAGAGACGACATCCCTAGAATCGTCGAGAACATTCCACACATTTCGAGTATTGTGTTTCCGCTATTTGACCATAGATGGCGTTGCACTTCTCGAGCGTTCTAGGTCTACTAGATCTAGGCTATTAGATCCTTCGATATTCGATTCGACTATTCGGCGATAGATGGCGTTACTCTTAACGGCGTAACAATAGATTTTTATTGTTTGTTATTGCTTTATTGGGAGGACGAGCCGCTATTAAGGGGTTATCGAAGCTAACAGGGGACATTAGTTCTAAGGTCTCCGTTTTAGTAGAACAACGGCTGCCCCGCCCTTCAAACCGAAACGCATTACTGCTTCACGGCAGGGATAGGCAGGGTGGCGGTACCTACCCGTGCGGACTCACAAGACGTCCTACTACCAGTAATTATGCAAATTATAATTTTGCATGTTTGATTTTTATTACACGTACGTATTTCATTAGAAAAATTGGTAAGAGGCCACGACGAGTGCAAATTATAAAAGGTATAGAAATGGCCAATGGGCCAATGAGTCCACCGAGCAATCTAATCAGATCGGTGGAAGACTTCTCAATGTCCTTACTACCAAACCGGTCACCCGATATGATTACTTTCAAATAGAAAATGATTTAAGACCAATCCGTACAAAGCTCTAAAAGTTGAGGATCAATAATTCTAGAACTTGGCACGTGAGCTCTCCCGCAGAAATGACCGGGCGATGGTAGGGCTTCCTATCGGTTAGTGAATCCTATCGTTCCGCTTGTCAGTGAACTAGAAAGAAACGTTATACAATGGCATTTTCCGAGCGAAACCCTGAAGGGAGTAGCTGTGAAAATAATAACGTAGGGCTGCCAGACGGTTAGTTTTCTGACTTAGAAATATGTAGATAATAGCCATAATAAATAATTTACACTATCAGATTAATTTTTTTTTTATTGCTTCGATGGTTGGACGAGCTCACGGCCCATATGACGTTAAGTGGTTACCGGAGCCTATGGACATCTACAACGTAAATAACACCACCTACCTTGAGATACGAGTACTAAGGTCTCACTTTTAACAGTACAACGGCTGCCCCGCTCTGCTATCCGCTCTTATAACCGCTTAACGCTAGGCGGGCCGTGAGCTTGTGCGCTCATTTACGACAATACAAAACGGGAATATCGAAACCTTTCTTCGAGAAATGTGTAGTATGCCCTTGGATTTGCTGACGTCCATGGGCGAAGGTAACCACTCACCATCAGATGGGCTGTATGATCGTCTGCCTATAAGGGCAAAAAAAAAAAAAAAAAATATCGCGTTGGGACAGCCCTAGGATCTAAGAAAACGCACTCCCTCCCTTTAATATTGCAGTGCCCTTTGTGAGTGCGATGCCTCTGGTCCCAAGGGCCTTCCCGGGGGGCATTTCGGCTCAACTTTATTAGAATTTGCTCAGTTTACCATCTTAAATATGCTATTTTATTCGCATTTCGTATTTTTCGTATAGAAAATGAACCTATTGTTCTGTTTAGGAAGGGGTTCTCTCCAAGGCTTCTGATTCGCTGGATTAGCAGTGGCGCGGGTCGTCGTGGCCTAAAGGATAAGACGTCCGGTGCATTCGTGTGTAGCGATGCACCGGTGTTCGAATCCCGCAGGCGGGTACCAATTCCTCCAATGAAATACGTACTTAATAAATGTTCACGATTGACTGCCAGGGTGAAGGAATAACATCGTGTAGTAAAAATCTTATCCGCAAAATTAGAATTTGCGTAATTACAGGTGGTAGGACGTCTTGTGAGTCCGCGCCTACCTATTTCTGCCGTGAGCAGTAATGCGTTTCGGTTTGAAGGGTGGGGCAGCCGTTGTATTGTAAAACTGAGATCTTAGAAATCTTGTCTCGAGGTGGGTGGCAACATATACATTGTAGATGTCTACGGGCTTCGGTAACTACTTAACACCAGGTGGGCTGTGAGCTCATCCACCTACCTAAGCAATAAAAAATTAAAATCAATTTTATTAATTTCAAATTAAATTTTGTAAATATCAAATTAAATTTGTTAAACATGTAATTAAATTTTGGTTGAATGGTTGAATGATTTTGTTTACTTGTAGATAATTATTCTTATTATGTCAATTATGACATATATTTTCATTGCGTTTTCTTCTTTTTTTGGGCTTTTAATTTTTTTTTATTTTAAAAGAATAAAAGAAAATTCTAACCTCAAAACAGATATTGAATTTGATGCTTACAAAATTGAATTTGGAGTTAAAAACCTTTATATTGATACTTGTTAAATATTCCTATTGTTAACTTTTTCATGGTGTACTTTTACACGGATCACAAGGCATGACGTCATTAGTGGGTAATCGTTCTTTGTGTATGCTATGCTCAGACTTAAGTCTATATCGAATGGCGCTACACCCAATAAAATTTAGGCCTTTGGGTCCTCGTTGAGACACTGACCTCAAAAGATCTTGCGTTTACATCGCCTCATGGTGTAAGCTGATAAAAATACTATTGTTTAAATCAAAAGTACTTTTGTACCGCTATAAAGCTCCCTTTGAAGCTCGGCCAAGCGTGCGAGCTTCCGAAGAGCTTCCAAAAGGAACGCTTTCATTGTTTCCGCTTGGTTTCACAAGCTTTTATTCATAATATAGACGGTGGTATGTAAATAGCGTGACCTACAAAACAATATGATGCGTTTGTATATGTATATTTTTTTTAAATGTAATTTTTTTTATTTCCTAGATGGGTGGATGAGCTCACAGTCCACCTGGTGTTAAGTGGTTACTGGATACCATAGACATCTACGACGTAAATGCGCCACCCGCCTTGAGATAAAGTTCTAAGATCTCAGTATAGTTACAACGGCTGCCCCGCCCTTCAAACCGAAACGCATTAATGCTTCACGGCAGAAATAGGCAGGGTGGTGGTAGCTACCCGCTCGGACTCACAAGAGGGCCTACCACCAGTAATTATGCAAATTATAATTTTGCGGGTTTCATTTTTATTACACGATGTTAAATCTTCACCGTGGAAATCAATCGTGAACATTTGTTGAGTACGTATTTCATCTATAATGTATATAAAAATGAATTGCTGTTCGCTAAAACTCGAGAACGGCTGGACCGATTTGGCTAATTTTGGTCTTGAATTATTTGTGGAAGTCCACAGCAGGTTTAAAATGTAGATAAATATGAAAATGCTCGGAATTAAATAAAAATAACAATTTTGTTTTTCCTTTAATGTGTCCCCCGTCGGACGGATTCCTTCTGTTTGTTTTAAGTCTATTTTGTACAAAAGTTTAAGTATTTTATTTACCGTTTGAGGCACTACGAAGTCTGTCGGGTCAGCTAGTTAGAAATAATTTTATTATTAAACGAAATATAGCTTGAACTAAATAGCGATTCAACCCTCGATATTATAAATACTGGTAATAATTTTAAATAATTTTACTGGTGGTAGGGTTCTGTGTAGAAGCCCGCCCGGGTTGGTACCACCGTCCTGTCTATTTCTGCCGCAAAACAGTAATACTGTGTTCCGGTCTGAAGGACAGGATAGCCGGTGTAACGTACATAAGGCTGCCCATCCAGGCCAGGATAGGCAGCGCATCTGAGTCACTGATGTAGTTTGGATGTCTATGGGCGACGGTTATCATTTCCCATCAGATGAGCCGTAAGCTCGTCTGCCTATCGAAAGCAATAAAAAAAATATATATATATTTTTTGAATTTAAGCTACAGTGCCCCACCTCTGTTGACCGACAATCAAGGGCCTTAATGATTAGAGATGTGTGCGCAATAGGAAGATCGTCCTTTCACATGGTCATACATCATGTCTAGTGATAGGAACAAGATTCGGCCACAACACTAGGGAGGGGCGATACGCGATAAATATCTGTAGATATATCGATAAAAAAAAAGTCCTTTAATAATTTTAATTACATTATAGTTCGTAATATTATTTTGGTAATCACGAAAATCAGTCAATTAAAAAAGATAAGTTTATATTTAACTAGCGACCCGCCCTCGCCTTTCGCCCGCCCTTCGGAAACATTAAAACACACATGAAACCAAAAAAAAAAATAAAAAAAAAATAAAAAAGTAGCCTATGTTCATCAGGGACAATGTCGGCTTCTAATGGAAAAAGAATTTTTCAAATCGGTCCTGTAGTTTCGGAGCCTATTCGAAACAAACAAACAAACAAACAAATCTTTCCTCTTTGTAATATTAGTATAGAGTATAGATATAGATTTCGTTATTCGTATGATTCCGTTAGTGAATTACTTTGTTATTTTTATAATGATTTTTATAATAGCTATTTTTGTATAAGCGACATTTATCTTTGTAATTAAAGGTCCGTTTTATTTGATATCAGCGTCAACACTTCGATGTTGTTAATTGTTTTTTTTTTTATTGCTTAAATAGGTGGACGAGCTTGTGAGCTCCGCCAGTGGGCCAGTAACCACTTAACACCAGGTGGTATTTGCATGTACATATGTGTCAAATACACACGGTAGTGTGTGTAATGTTTTTTTTTTTAATGATTTCGTGTATTTTTTATGCACAATTTAAAAAATGTATTAACATTCTGCAGTCTTTCTCTATATTCTCAATAAGTGTGGGAAATTTCATACTCCTCCGTCCGCGCAATTTTCGTAAAAAAGGGTACAAAGTTTTTGCTTCACGTATTAATATATAGCAGGGGTGCCCAGACTTATTTTGTCTACTGCCTACTTTGAGAATAAATTCGTTTATATCGCCCCCATTTTTTCGCGTTCTTAAAACCACTATAGCGAGAGCTCAGTCAGTGTCTAAGAGTTCTCCTAGATGAAATTACAAATCGCCTCCCAAGTCTCTACACAATGCCCCCTTTTTTTTCAGGGTCTCTTTGGCGGCCCCCCTTTAGGCCTACAGCGCCCACTAGGGGGCGTTATCGCCCACTTTGGGAAAGGCTGATATATAAATATATCTGTTACTGTAAAAAAATACACACGTGCTAAATCCCGAATCGGCGAGTCCTTGCCGGAGCACGCTTCGCACCAATAAAACAGGATCATGTCCAATACAAAGATATGTTCAATGAATAGATTCGATTCAGTCGCATGAAACGATAATACGTGTCGACTCGATCCCGTCCCTAGCGGAGACATCACGTAGCGCCCATTGAATTAGGCGTTTAATATTGTTGTTACGAAATATCGTTGCTTCCGCTGATCAAGACGTGGAGTTCGAGTTTGGGCGCTGTGAGGATTCTCATCGTGTGAGTCATTGGCGACCGTTCTCCCTTAGAAATTCCTCGACGTCAGCTCAGTTGAGGATAACTTAACCACCTTTTTGCTGGCATGTGCCACTGCTCCATCTATCTGAGGCGAAGCAGTGAAACAGTGCTCGAAATAAGCGTTTTTAGTAATGCCAAGTGAAGGTATTTTCTTACAATTAAGAATGTAATCAGATTTAGTCTTAGTCCTCAAGGTGCATGGCGGTTTTCACACTCTGATGTTCTTTTTTTATTGCTTAGATGGGTGTACGAGCTCAGAGCCCACCTGGTGTTAAGTGGTTACTGGAGCCCATATACATCTATAACGTAAATGCGCCAACCACCTTGAGATATAAGTTCTAAGGTCTCACGTATAGTTACAACGGCTGCCTCATCCTTCAAACCGAAACGCGTTACTGCTTCACGGCAGAAATAGGCAGGGTGGTGGTACCTACCCGTGTGCACTCACAAGAGGTCCTACCACCAGTAATTAGGCAAATTATAATTTTGCGGCTTTGATTTTTATTACACGATGTTATTCCTTCACCGTGGAAGTCAATCGTGAACATTTATTGAGTACGTATTTCATTAGAAAAATTGGTACCCGCCTGCGGGATTCGAACACCGGTGCATCGCTACATACGAATGCACCGAACATCTTATCCTTTAGGCCACGACGACTAATAATATCATGTCATACGAATTAATGCAATAAAAATTCCGTCTTACAGATACGAGCGCCTAACTACTCAACCCACTTCAACAGCAAAGCCTAGGATTTAGGACATTAATTGCTTTCAGAGATGTGTAGGCAGATTTAGATGGAAAAATAAGGAGACCCGCTTTGAAGGGATGAGGGAAATGACAAAAACAAATAAATATTTGGTGCCTACTCCAAGAGTCTAGTGTAGCATATCTGGAGGTACTAGCGTGACTAAGGTTACTGTAGATCTGGCCAAAAATCTAGCACTCCACCATAAAATGCAAGGACACATTTACCCTTAATCGGATCTAGCACTAGAGTATCGATTAGACAATACCTTGCTAACACCCATTGAATTATTTACAAGCGTTGTTATACATCTTTCCTCGATGAGAGCAACGGAATCTCATAGTATTATCGTAATTGTTTTTAGCTTAGTTTTACTGCCGAGGGTATCCGAAATACGAGCACCAGATCACGGAGCGGAAAGTGCAGGTCTGGTCCAAAGCAAACGTTAAGAGTTTCACCATTCTAAAGACCGTATTTGATATGAATATTTAGCAGAAAAGTGGCTGGTGGAACAAATGGCCGCTGAACCAAATGGTTCTTGAGTAGTGACTATGCTATTAGGAGACGCAGCTAAGGTCTAAGTCTAAGGTCTTCGAGGAGCAATGCATGTTTTGAACAGCCCTTTATCAAATTTCCCCGACCTTCCTATTAATTACTTATTGCTGGTAAGACCTCTTGTGAGTCCACACGGGTAGCCACTACCGCTTTGCCTATTTCTGCCGTGAAGTAGTAACACGTTTCGGTTTGAAGGGTGGGGCAGCCGTTGTAACTATACTGAGACCTTAGAACTTACATCTCAAGGTGGGTGGCGCATTTACGTTGTGGATGTCTATGGGCTCCAGTAACCACTTCACACCAGGTGGGCTGTGAGCTCGTCCAACCATCTAAGCAATAAAAAAAAATATATCATCCTACACACAACCCACTGAGTCTCTCGCCGGATCTTCTCAGTGGGTCGCGATTCCGATCCGGTGGTAGATTCTGCGAAGCACTGCTCTTGGGCTAGTGTTATCAAGTTCTCTCTGGTTGATCCCGTGAGCTCACCTACCCGTAACTAGAATAACTCCTTAGACTACCAGCAAATAGGTAGGAGAAATATATGATGACAATAAAAGCGCAAGATTAAACCGTAATAATAATAATTGTAAATAGACATGCTTTAACAAAAACCGACTTCAAATATTAAAAAAAAGATATTCCAAAACAAATTAATTTATACTAAAAACAATAATCACCGAAATCGGTTGGCTTGATATTGAGTTATTGAGTTATTCATATATTTGTCGCGCACGTACTTAATGCAAATTTAAGACTTATATGGTTTTCTCATGGATACCATTATCAGAACTGAACTAAATTGAAATGGGACCACACGGAAAGCGTCGGCTTTCTAATGTATTTTCCAGGGTTATGGATGTATATTAAATATATGTATGTGTATAATAAAAATCTTGCATTTATTTCCGATATCTGGTACCTGTAACACAAGTTCTTTACGAACTTATCACGGGACCAGTTAACGTGGCGTGATTGTTAGTAAAATATTTATATTTATTTATATTATTTAATAAAAAAATAATTATCAAAAATCGATTCACCCAGTCAAAAGTTATGAGGTAACAAACATAAAAAACAAAACATACAGTCGAATTGAGGAACTTCTACTTTTTTGAAGTCGGTTAAAAATAGAAGTAATTACACAATCTGGCTTTCAAATTAGCTCTTAAACTATTAGTACGGTTGATCTAAAATGTTAATAGCGTGTTCATAGTTGCTTTTTTTTAAATATCGGTTTGGTATTTTACTAACTCTATTTGCGATTATTACCAGAGAACATTGTATGATTATTGTCATCAAAATGTTCAAACAATGCTATAGCATACTTCGGTGGGGCGATTGCATGCAGCAGAAATGCGAATGTTGCCATGGATGTGTGGTGTAACGAGAATGGATAAAATACGGAATGAATATGTTAGAGGAAGTCTGAAAGTGGCACCTGTGACAGAGAAGAAGTGAGAGTGTGAGAAGTGCGCGTTTGAGATGGTATGGACATGTGATGAGACGAAATGAAAATGACGTTGGTAAGAGAGTGTTAACTATGAATGTGGAAGGATCTAGAGGAAGAGGTAGACCTAAGAAGAAATGGATGGATTGCGTGAAAGACGATATGTGTTAGAAGGAAGTATATGATAGAGGAGTATGGAAAGAGATAACATGTTGCGCCGACCCCAAGTGACTGGGAGAAGTGCAGGAGATTTCTTAA
Source organism: Bombyx mori (assembly GCF_030269925.1). Lineage (NCBI taxonomy): Eukaryota > Metazoa > Arthropoda > Insecta > Lepidoptera > Bombycidae > Bombyx > Bombyx mori. The sequence goes on from NC_085130.1 coordinate 9,891,761, forward strand.
TTTTTTTTTATTGCCGTGTAGGCAGACGAGCGTACGGCCCACCTGATGGTGAGTGGTTACCGTCGCCCATGGACTTCAGCAATGCCAGAGGCAGAGCCAAGCCGCTGCCTACACTGAATGATGATGACTTCGGTGGGGCGATAGTCGATTAGACTTTGAGAGACACAGTTGTCTTTCTTTTGGCGAAAATCGTAACGTTTGTTTGTAGTACACTGCGTGGTCGTATCCCGACTCTCGAGACCTCTGTTTGACATTTAGGATCATAAGGCGCAGTCTAACCGTTATATCGCGAATGAGTTTATGGGCTATTCACCAGCCGTCATTGTAAAACGCATAGGCCTGACAATGCGTCCGAAATTTTGAGGGTATCTGGTAAATCACTTATTTATTTATTAATTATATAGAAATAAACTATTCCTAATTCTGTTCTCGTCGTTAAGTATTTTTAATTCTAAACACGTTTTTATTACGCTTTTATTAGCTTCAAACGTATGTATGTTAGTATGTAACGGAATCTTTGAACATGATTTTGACCCCCTTCAAAACGTCGGATTAACTCGAAATTTGGTATACTTATTAAGGACCGATGACAAATCAATATTTAAAAAAATAATTGAAAAAATTTGAAACTCAACTAAAAAATGAAAAATAAATAATAGTTTAAAAAAACTAAAAAAATACGCTTTTGTAGAAAATCCAACTAAAAAATAGGAAATAACTTTTAATTAAAAATAGTGTAAGAAAAAATGAAAAAAGCGTGGGGTGCATGGTATCAGTAGTTATAAATATTTTATGAACAGATATGAGTAGAAGGGTTATTTTGATAATATCCTGAAAAGCACCCCACGCTTTTATTTTACAATAAAATCATTTTTTCTTACACTATTTTTAATTCAAATATATTAATATTTATTTTCTATTTTTTAGTTGGATTTTCTATAAAAGCGTATTTTGTTAGTTGTTTTTAAACTTTTTTTTTTGGTTTATACAATTACTTAATGTAGATTTAGACGATTTTGAAACTCAAAGTTGCGGCCATTTTTTTTAGACAGTGCCACGGTAGGAAACCAAGCATGCGTATGTTTAGTCACCAAGAAATTCCGAGTTCTCAACCGAGGAACTAGACAGTAACCACATGAAGCTGTAGGGAGAAGCACCGTTTTTAATATTTGAAAAGCTCGGGGAGTCATTGGGCCACACCGTCGGGTAAGGTACAACTCACAATCTCTGTAGGTGCCTTAGTCTTATAAAGAGGCCGTCCGCTAAAGATCCCAGGGCGTTATTATTCATTCTCCTGCAATAAATAAAATCCGTGTGATGACCTGAAAATGAGGCGGTCGTGGCGACCCTGCGAGGCAGCGGCTTCTGTCCCTCCAAAATCGCTGCGAAAGTTCTTAACGGCTATTTTTTTAATTACCAAATCAGGGTTGTCAAATGTCGACTTTGATTTCGAGCTGATAAAATTATTACCGATACAATTTAACAACAAGCAACATTTTGACTATAAGTCACACAATCAATACGAGTTTTTGTGCTTTTGTTTTTGGTAATTAAAACATAGTCGTGTCCCGTGCGATAGCACAGCGCGATCTAGGCTAAACACAAATCCAGTGTTTGTTGGATGCTGAATGTTAGAGAGAATACAAACAATGCCGAATCAATTGTTTGTTAATTGAGTATTTTGCTCTGTCTCTGTCTGTATTAAGGCCCTTAAATTTGTAAAACTAGAACTCATTCTTCAATTGGACACGCTCAAGAAACGACACTCGAATGAATTCAATATTTAATGAAGTCATCTCTGGCTCGATCAGACTGTCTTTGACTATGGAGAGTAGAGGTAAGAAGTAACATCTCAGTGTATTAAAAAATGTCCTCTGAGATGAAGGCAATTATGATGGCGCCACAGTAGCTAGTGGAATTAAAGACAGCGCTAAAAACTATTAGAGTAAGATACTAAATTATGAAGGAAATAAACACTTCCTACGTGAATAGTAATAAAAAGAAATATTAGAGATTTTAAATACTGTTTTTTTTTTTAACTACAAAACTCACGAAAAATATGCTTAAAACTGCTATATTCATATAGTTTGCCTTGCCTACACTAGCGCTATGTCGGTGAGTCTCCCAACAACAACGAGCTGACACGCGCGGACATTTTATCAACTTGTCCCCTATACAAGATGGCGCTCCTTACTTCTACCCTCCACATCTTCGGCGTTTGTATTGACAGCTGTCACAGTTCGGCGATTGATTCGAATTTGACAGTGTCAATTCGAAGCACGTCAAGGTGGCTACTTAATATTATCAATACAGGGTGTTGCTTTCTGAGTGGCAGTTTTTTTCAATATATTCTTAGCGCCGTGAGTTGAGCATTTAAATTAATAAAATAATAATTGCTTTCCTTAATCTTCAACCATGATTTTCATATTATAATGATTCTAAAATGCAATAGTTACGTGGTTATGTCCGTCATTCTCTCCCTCTCTTTCTCTCTAATTGGTTGCGCAAACGCCAATAATTTCCACATCTCTTTCGCTTCACATCTTTTGGCTTCTACTTACAATCGTTCAAGTGACGTCAGCTCGAGGAAGGCGTCTCTCTCAATCGTGTGAATCTGGTTCTCCGACAGCTGTCTGCAAGGAAAGACATATTTGACGTGTTGTGAGCTCACTCGTTAACCCACAGCCCACTGAGTTTCTCGCCGGATCTTCTCAGTGGGTCGCGTTTGCGCTCCGGTGGTAGATTCTGCGAAGCACGGCTCTTGCTAGGGTTCGTTTTAGCAGCGTCGTCAGGTTTGAGCCCCGTGAGCTCACCTACTAGTTAAGGTTACGCTGAAATAGCCTCTCAAGGCTCGCAGCTTAGGTAGGAAAAATATAAAAATATAAGAGCTCACGCGGATCACGCATCCGGGTATTTCCGCCCCAAAGCCGTCCCCCCCCCTCCGGACTGACTCGATCCTGGGCCCAGTCTACAGGCTTCGGTGGCCACTTGATGATAGTTAGGCCTGCAACGCTTTTAATGTGGTCCGAAATATGGCCCATACCATTCTGAAAAGCGGGCGGAAATCTGGGCGGCCCCAGTAAAAGCTTTGAGTAACAAAAGTGTCATAATAGTTAGTAAAGCTTGACTCACAAAACTTTAAGCTCCTTGATGTTCTGGAAGTCGCTCTGAAAGACTATGCTGATATTGTTACCCTGAAGGTCTCTGGAACAAAAGAAAACTTATTGATTAGCAACGCGAAAACTCAACAGAGAAGTTATACTTTTTTATTACATAGCTGGGCAAAGTTGGTCCAGTTGGTGTTCCGGAGTCCATGGGCATCACAACGCGAATGACACCTTGAGACATGAGGTCTAAATCACTATATCGATGGTTGAAAGGCCATTTGGTTCAATTGACATTTTTGCAACTTCACAAGCCATTTAAATTGTAAAATTTGGAAAAAATATGTACTAACAAAAACACTTCTGAGTCCGCGCGGGCAGGTACCACCACCCTGTCTATTTCTGCCGTGAAGCAGTAATGCGTTTCGGTTTGAAGGGTGGGGCAGCCGTTGTAGCTATATCTCAAGGTGGAGTTTATATCTCAAGGTGGGTGGCGCATTTACGTTGTAAATGTCTATGGGCTCCAGTAACCACTTAGCACCAGGTGAGCTGTGAGCTCGTCCACCCATCTAATGTGTGTGCGTAATTTTTTTAAATTGATTTACATACATAATGTATTTTTATGCATAGTTAGAAAAAATATTAACATTCTGCACTCCTTTTCTACATTTTCGATAAGTGTGTGAAATTTCATACTCCTCCGTCCGCGCAATTTTCGTAAAAAGGGCTACAAAGTTTTGCTATGTATTAATATATTGATAATGTCAATTCTTCGAATACAGGTCCTTTACCATTAATGATCACTCGCCAAGAAACATTGGCTGTAAATGTTTTATTAGTACATGTATGAACTGGAAGGTTGGGCAGAGCGTATAACGTTTAGAAGTGAAATTCAGTGGAAAATTTATTTTTTGTTCGTAAGCATGAATTCTGAATACGAGTTTGGCTTTGAGCATGTAATTAGAGCTGTGTTAGAGATTTGGGTAAATTTTGATTACATCACAGTAATCAAAGGGAACCGCAACAAAGTTGACCGTACGGAGCATCTGCAAGTGGTCATAATGGAGGTTGGAAAGAGCCGATGTCAACTGAAAAGGATACTTTTAAACCTTATTTAAAGATGGACATATAATTGGGTCACAAATGTACCGGAGCGGAGACCTCATATTGGATGACCTGGTCAAAGTGGCTGGTAGGGACTGGATGTGAAAGGCAAGAGACCGAAAAGAATGTGACGCATTTGAAGAGACCTACTTACACTCAGCATTGGGTGGTGGTTGGGTTGATGAAGATGTCGTAATTGATTTCCCTACCTAATCGTGGGACGGCTTTCCGGACGAACGCTTCCATCCTCAACGAGCTAAAAGTTGACCAGAGGCTATCCACCAAATGCCTACATAGAGTGCTCCAATATTTCGGTCATATAGCAAGAAAACCCTCTGACAACCTGGAGAGATTTATAGTGACGATATAGTGCTCTGAGGAATTGTTCGAGATGATGCCAACGTCTCGTTTTTACCATCGCACCTCTCGCCACCAGAGTAGAGTTCATCCATACTACCTGGAGCCACTGCGTTCATCCACAGTGCGTTTCCAGAGGTCTTTTTTGCCACGTACCATCCGGATATGGAGTGAGCTCCCCTCCACGGTGTTTCCCGAGCGCTATGACATGTCCTTCTTCAAAAGAGGCTTGTGGAGAGTATTAAGCGGTAGGCAGCGGCTTGGCTCTGCCCTGGCATTGCTGAAGTTCATGGACGACGGTAACCACTCACCATCAGGTGGGCCGTAAGCTCGTCTGCCTACAAGGGCAAAAAAAAAAGTCGGGTAAAGTGGATGGAAGACGATCCAGAGGTCGGAGCCGAAAAAGATGGAGTGACCAAATGTCCGAGTATCTGGACATATAAGACTGAGCCACGCACTTCACTGTGCCACTGACCGACATAAGTGGCTACAAATTACAAAAATAGGTCACAGGCGGGCGCATCATGATGCTCAGCAATGAGCAGTCGACTGAAGGAGGAGGACCTAATCGTTGGTAGCTTAAGGGGCTAGTCCAACTGCACAGCAGTAGCTGAGCTCGCGGGCTCAAAGGATTTTTTTGCAATTCTTTAGAGCACTCCCCATTGAACATACGGTACAAAATACAGAGACAACCGAAGTCCCTCCGCAGACCCGGAGACTCCAAGCCATGCGTGAGAATGGCAACATCGAAAATACAAACACGGCCGTAATCAGCTTGTCAAATAAAATACAAGACATTTCTAAAAGACTTTTAGTACTGTGGACGTCATGTCGCTTTGTGTGCGTACCATAAAACCTAAATTGTAATAATGGTACCAATAAAACGTTATTTAGGTCAATATTTTATGTATTTGTGACGTCTGAGATAGTCGCACTACAGGTGCAGATGTAGACTCATACTCTTAGCTGGTGATAATAACTCACTTTTTTTTATTGCTTAGGTGGGTGGACGAGCTCATAGCCCACCTGGTGTTAAGTGGTTACTGGAGCCCATAGACATTTACAACGTAAATGCGCCATTCACCTTGAGATATAAGTTCTAAGGTCTCAGTATAGTTACATCGACTACCCCACCCTTCAAACCGAAACGTATTACTGCTTCACGGCAGAAATAGGCGGGGTGGTGGTACCTACCCGTGCGTACTCACAAGAGGTCCTACCATCAGTAATTACGCAAATTATAATTTTGCGGGTTTGATTTTTATTATACGATGTTATTCCTTCAAAGTGGAAGTCAATCGTGAACATTTGTTGGGTATGTATTTCATTGAAAAATTGGTACCCGCCTGAGATTCGAACACTGGTGCATCGCTCAACACGAATGCACCGGACGCCTTATCCTTTAGGCCACGACGACTTAAAGTTAGTATTCTATTTTATTTGTTACACTTTTCATGTGTGAAAACTAGGGTTGCCAGATTTTTTTTCAGCCTATAACGGGCAAATGCTTAAATAGGCAAACAAATACGGGAATTTAGTTTTTTTCAAATCAAATCAAAAATTTTATTCGACATAAATGAAAGTACATACTTGTTGAACGTCAAAAAGAACAATCGCCAATTCATAAAAACTAGCCTCCGTCCTGAGAAAAACTGGCAAGAAACTCAGCGGGCATGTCTTTTTTTTTTAATATTCTGTTTTACAAGAGCTATTATAACGTAACAATTATTGCAATATTGAAATTTAATTTTTATTTCACCCGGGACAAATAAAAGACAAAATTATATAGTGACATTATCTTTTTTTTTTATATTTTCTCCGGGGAGCAAATCAGTTTTAACAAATTTTTATCGGTTTTAACGTATTTACAAAAATCAATACAATTATAATCGTGCGGTTCGTATAAGGGACAGAGTCAGTCCCACCGGGACATTTAAAACTAAGCATACAATACGGGCTGTCCCAGGAAATGGTGGTAGGACCTCTTGTGAGTCCGCACGGGTAGGCACCACCACCCTGCCTATTTCTGCCGTGAAGTAGTAATGCGTTTCGGTTTGACGGGTGGAGCAGCCGTTGTAATTATACTGAGACCTTAGAACTTAAATCTCAAGGTGGGTGGCGCATTTACGTTGTAGATGTCTATGAGCTCCAGAAACCACTTAACGTCAGGTGGGCTGTGAGCTCGTCAACCCATCTAAGCAATAAAAAAAATACGTCTGGCAACCCTAGACTGAAAACCCTGGCGTTACGCCGACAAAGATCTCCATCATTGATCAAGGATTTGTCGAGTGTTGTTCGCGCGAGGGGCACACTTACAATCGTCAGTTCCGTTCATGCCACTGACGTGTGCTCACGTACCCGAAGGTATTTTGAAAGCGGCTACGCCGAGTTCTCACGGCGCCTCCCTCGTCTGGTAATCGCCGAAATGTTCAAAACTTTTAATTGGCTGTCCGTAATTGCTGGATTAACAAACATGGCCGCGTTAGTGTTGGGACTAATTCGATAGACAAGTATATCGATTATCGATATATATTTTTATTTTTTTATTGCTTAGATGGGTGGATTAGCTCACAGCCCACCCGGTGTTAAGTGGTTACCGGAGCCCATAGACATCTACAACGTAAATGCGCCACCCACCTTGAGTTGAGATATAAGTTCTAAGGTCTCAGTATAGTTACAACGGCTGCCCCACCCTTCAAACCGAAACGCATTACTGCTTCACGGCAGAAATAGGCGGGGTGGTGGTACCTACCCGTGCGGACTCACAAGAGGTCCTACCACCAGTAACTTGAGTCGATTACAAAATTCTACGGCTACACACTAAATTCTTCTATAACAAAGCCAAATGCAGAGAACGAACTGATAATCTTCTTCCCGTTCCTCCAAGCTTCCTCGAGGTATGATCAAAATTTCGAGTATCTCGTCAGGAAGTCGATTCAAAATCGACTATACAGTATCAAATAATCTAAATGCAAATTAACTATAAACATAGTTTGAAACAAAAAAAAAAGTCCTTAATAAAATAAAATAAAACTAACACAAAAAACAAAGGTGATATCTTCTGTACAGCTGTATCACGTTAGGGTTTTCACTCATTGTAATTAAATAATTGTGTTTATCATTGGTCTTGGACACCTGTCAATTCTGGTCGTCGCTTGCGACGAAGGCTCGGCGAGTAAATTAACCCACAGACACAGCCCACTGAGTTTCTCACGGGATCTTCCCAGTGAGTCGCGTTTCCGATACGGTGGTAGATTCTGCGAAGCGCTGCTCTTGCTAGGGCCAGTGTTAGCAACGTCGTCAGGTTTGAGCCCCGTGAGCTCACCTACTATAATAGTTAAAGTTACGTTGATATGGTCTCTCTAGATCATCAGCTTAGGTAGGAAAAAAAGACACTTGTCACATTATCAAGTTCATCAGACGTCCAGAATGTGATGAAGATTATGTTATTTTAGAAGATTCAGTCACTCAGATACATGGATACGGATACATTGATTAACTACATTTAATTTTTTAACAATGCTATTATAATTGTCGTAGAGAAGCGATGGTTTGAAATGAAATCGACGGATGTAAGGCCATTCGGTTTAAACGACATTTTTAGATATTTACAGAAGACCCATTTAAAGTTTAATATTTGGAAAAAATATCATAACAAAAAATCTTCTTTAGCTTTTTAAATGGAGTAAACTTAATTGAAGTTCAATTAAAAACATCGAACTGTTGATGCTAACACCAAATAAAACGCACCTTTTAATTACAAAGATAAATGTCGCGTATTAAACCAAATAGCGATTCTCCTCTTGTAATAATAAGTCATTACACTTGTTGCAAATTCATTTATATTAATAAATATCGCTTTAAAAAGTCGTTACTTTACCCGAGAACGAACTTAGTGCGAATTTAAAAAGTATCGATATATTAAATTACATCGACGCTGTCCCACCACTAGCGTGTCATTTGCAGTAATTTGAGATACGAAGCGGTCGCTTTAATTTCGTTTGATAGCTCACAGATTATTATTTATTCTGTTATGATTTGTTGTATAGCAATTAGAATGTACTCTGTAATGATCCCGAGCTCTTTTCGTACGCAAACAGACACAGATCCGACCTACATCTAGCCTCTAGTTCTGTACTACACTACTACAGACACAGTCCTCTGCAGCTCTGAACTGATCCCGAGCTCTTCTCGTACACAAACAGACACAGATCCGACCTACATCTAGCCTCTAGTTCTGTACTACACTACTACAGACACAGTCCTCTGCAGCTCTGAACTGATCCCGAGCTCTTCTCGTACACAAACAGACACAGATCCGACCTACATCTAGCCTCTAGTCCTATACTACACTACTACAGACAAAACATAGGAATCGGTGGATAGAAACAGTTTTGTTTTTTTAAACTATGTTTGTTTACGTGAACACTCTTAGTCTTAATATTGTTATAGTATTGTTTTGAAACCATATTTATGTAGGATTGCTAAGAATGGAACGTATGGAAAGAGTGTGGAATACTGTGAATGTGAATGGAGCGTCAAGATGTGAGTGAGAGAGAACGGTAAGAAAGAGAATGACAGAGAAAAGGAAGATTTAAGGTGGAAGGTTAAGAAGGAAGGTTTGTTTTTTAATACGCTTTTATTAGCTTCAGACGTATGTATGTTAAGTATGTTAGTATGTAACGGAATCTTTGAACATGATTTCGACTCACTTCAAAACGTCGGATTAGCTCGAAATTTGATGTACTTATTAAGAACCGATGACAAATAAAAAAAAATAGAATAAAGAATAAAAAAATTGAAATTCTACTAAAAAATGAAAAATAAATAATAGTTAAAAAAAAAACTAACAAAATACGCTTTTACAGAAAATCCAACTAAAAAATAGAAAATAAATTTTAATAAATTTGAATTAAAAATAGTGTAAGAAAAAATGATTTTATTATAAAAAAAAAGCGTGGGGTGCATGGCATCAGCAGTTATAAATATTTTATGAACAGATATGAGTAGAAGGGTTATTTTGATAATATCCTGAAAAGCACCCCACGCTTTTTTTTTTCTATTTTTTATTTGGATTTTCTATAAAAGCGTATTTTGTTAGTTTTTTTAAACTATTATTTATTTTTGTTCGTGACAGTCAAATCTGTATATATATGTAATTTAACGAACCACATTATTTCACGAAATGAATGTATTACGTATAAATAAAAATATTTATTATTATTATCATGACGATGTGTGAAAACTGAAACGATATCAAAGATCTCGAAGCGGAATTAATTACATTCAAATTCAATTATCGTGGAAGCAACGCAATGTGGAACTGCGAAGGGGAGGGTAGTTAAAACTTCTCGAGTGCATCGCGTTCGTGTACAGATGCGAACGAAAGTGTTCATCTCATATTATTTTAACGGCCGTCTGGTGTAGTGGTAAGTGACATGGTCACTACACGAGGGGTTCGCGGGTTCGAATCCCGCCAAGGGAAGATGTTTGTATGATAAATATAAAATGTCTTTTCCAGGGTTATGGATGTATATTAAATATATGTATATGAGTATAATAAAAAATTACGTGGCGTGATTGTTAGTAATTATTTATTATTATTTATATTTTGAACCATAGGTCGAATTGATATAGATTTGTAGGATATTATTATGTATACATACATATTTATTTATTTCTATGACCGTTGTGTATACACTCAGCACATTTGTCTTGCTTAGTCGTGCGCATATAGCTTATTATGATGCAAGCCACTTTTATTTTTTTTATTGTATTTTTTTTACTGCTTATGTGGATGGACGAGCTCACAGCCTAGTGTTAAGTGGTTACTGGAGCCCATAAACATCTACAACGTAAATACGCCACCCACCTCGAGATATAAGTTCTAAGGTCTCAGTATAGTTACAACGGCTACCCCAGCCTTCAAACCGAAACGCATTACTGGTTCACGGCAGAAATAGGAGGGGTGGTGGGCGGGCACCTACCCGTGCGGACTCACAAGAGGTCCTACCACCAGTACTACCACCACCACGACTGGTTTGTTTTTGTGTATCTTTTTAGCTTGTAATGTGTGCGTAATAAATAAATAAATATATGTATATGTACATGTCGCTTTTGGACGCGACAAACGAAGCGAAAGCGCGCCACCTAGTGGATGCGAGTCGCAACTACTCGTCAAACATCGGCTAACTTCGGGTGGTGCAGAGTCGAGGTGTCATCGCTCGGGTGGAGTAGAGGCACATTCGTTGTCTGACTTAGGAAGAGTAAATATGTCTCGGAACTGTCATTGTTTCATGCTCCGCAATCTCTTTACGTGACTACCCACCATACTCCTACTATGTCAAGCAATAATGAAGATGTTGTCGATATTCTGCGGCATATATATATTTATATATGAATGAAGAGTATGTATGTCCTCTTAAAATTATCTTACGTAGTTAGTTCTCTGAATCGTCCATGACACCATTACGTTTTAAAAAAAATGCATTTTGTTGCGGGCGAAACCGCGGGCGCAGCTAGTTTTTCTATAAATATTTATTTCTAAAATATTGTAGGTCATTTACGGCATTAACTCGTTTAAATTTAACGTAAGTAAGATCGGGTTTCGTGAGCACGTGCTGATTGAAATTCCAAGTTATTTTTAGGATACAAACATACATTACTATACATATAAACATACATACTTATTGTAATATGAATATTTAAAAAAAAGTAATATTTAAAATTAAAATAAAAATCTAATATTTCAAAAAAAAAAAAAAAGACATGCCCGCTGAGTTTCTTGCCAATTCTTCTCAGGACGGAGGCTAATTCTTTTGACGTTCAACAAGTATGTACTTTCATTTATGTTAAATAAAACTTTTTTTGATTTGATTTTTTGATTTTGACTTCTAACACTAAGTCTAACACTTAACTTAGTACTTTCATCGGTATTCACGGCACTTTTTTTATTGTTCGTGTAGCCAGACAAGCATACAATCCACCTGATGGCGAGTGGTTAGCGTCGCCCATGGACTTCAGCAATGCCAGGGGCAGAGCCAAACCGCTGCCTACCGTTAAGTACTCTTTACAAGCCGTTTGAAGAAGGATATGTCATAGCGCTCGGGAAACACCGTGGATGGGAGCTCATTCCAAAGCTTGACTCGGTTGACCATTAGTTAGCTGTCCTGATTGTTGTGCCGAGGGTCGTGGGTTCGATTCCCGCATCGCGTAAGTATTCGTGTGATAAACAGGTTGGTTTGCTCTTCATCTGGGTGCTTATTATCTATCTATGTATATATTTAAACATATATAAGTATTGTTACGCCGTGGGGTTTGGGATTATTAAATATTCTATCAAGGTACGACTAAAAACTGTATTCAACACTTAGAACACTTTAAAATTCTCAATTCGCCTCTTCCGCTTCGCTTCAGGTGATCCGTTCGCTGTTTCGCTTCGAGTAGTTCCAATTACTGACTGACTTCGTGCCATCTCTGCAAAGCTTTTATAGTCGATACGACATCCCTAGAATCATCGAGAATATTCCTCACAAGTCGAGTACCTTCTATGTGAGTTGAGATGGCGTTGTACTTCTCGATCATTCTAGATGCTACTAGATCCTTCGATACTCGTTCGGCTATTCGGCGATAGATGGCGTTACTCTTACCTGCGTAGCAGTATGTATGTCAGTCTCTGGTACCCATAACACAGAGAATCCCAATTTTGGGGCCGAATGACCGGGCGAGATTTTTGCCCTTTTATTTATTTAGTTTTATTATTGTTACGTTTCAATCTTGGTGTGAGTTAAGAGTCGACCATTCATGGTGCTTAGCTGACATCCGGGATCCTCTTATCGCGAAGATGCCTATTTCTACCGTGAAGCAGGAATGCGTTTCGGTTTGAAGGGCGGGGCAGCCGTTGTACTGTTACAACTGAGACCTTAGAACTCAAATATCAAGGTAGATTGTGGCATTTACGTTTCAGATGTCTATGGGCTACGGTAACCACTTAACATTAAGTGGGTGAGTTCGTCCAACCATATAAGCAATAGAAAAAAAATTTAAAGCCCGAGTCAAACAAAATACCAGATCCCAAGATACTCTATCAGTTCGTTTTGAAATGAAATGTAGGAATAATTTTAGAAATAAATTAGATCAGAGTAAATAAATCTAGAAAAAACATTTAATCAATTTTTTATATTCATTTATAATATAATATAAAAATTAATTTGAATTCATTTTCAGAGGGGACTGTCTTTAATATTTCTTTCACCTCTGAAATAATTTGCCAAAAATTTCGTCGTCCCTCTAACCATGCTCCTCCAGGTCTGGACCTCACGGGCCTAAATCTATCACTGGGCCCTCATAACTGCAGCCTCAAACCTCAAGGAAAACTCTAAGCACCCTTAAGACAACAGCAGTGTAACTCTCAGACTGATGTAGTTGAATTAAATATTAACTTTCAAAAAAGAAGTTTTGGCGTCGTCTGTACACAACGCGACGCCGCTCCGCGCGGAGTTAGTGCTCAACTGCTTTTAAATTGTTCTAGATTAGTTTCTGAAACTTCTGTAATTTGTTCTCGTGAGTAATTAGTCAGTGAGAATAGTTTCCCGCACCCGACGTGTTATTAAGGCGACGTTTCAGCTTGAACAACGTTTACCGTTCTCTGCGATTTCGTCTTTAAATAGCCGTGACCGAATCGCGCACGGTCATACGGCCGCGAATTAGGATTCGCCGTGCTATCACGACGAGCTCACAGCCTACCTGGTGTAAAGTGGTTACTGAAGCCCATAGACATCTACGACGTAAATGTGCCCACCTTGAGATATAAGTTCTAAGGTCTCAAGTATAGTTACAACGGCTGCCACACCCTTCAAACCGAAACGCATTACTGCTTCACGGCAGAAATAGGCGGGGCGGTGGTACCTACCCGCGCGGACTCACAAGAGGTCCTACCACCAGTAATTACGCAAATTATAATTTTGCGGCTTCGATTTTTATTACACGATGTTATTTCTTTACCGTGGAAGTCAATCATGAAAATTTGTTAAGTACGTATTTCATTAGAAAAATTGGTACCCGCCTGCGGGATTCGAAAACCGGTGCATTGCTCAACGCGTTTTGTATCTTCGCTCTAACATCCTGATTTTTATCGTTAGGATAAAAAGAAAAATTACAGCTAGTAGATAAATAATAGCTAGTTCGATTTATTATATGAGTGTTATTTTTTTTTTTTTTACCATACTAGGTTTTCAGTTTGTTTTTTTTGCTTAGGTGGGTGGACGTGGTCACAGCCCACCTGGTGTTAAGTGCTAACTGGAGCTCATAGACATCTACAATTGCAAATTGAAAATGAAAAATGTCAGCGAGCGACGTCCGCCATGGCACCAAACTCTCTTTCAAATCGAGCCGCCAAAAGCAACTCATCAATTTTATGGTTTTATTATATTAAGTCGTTACTTTGTAAAGGTTCAATAAACATTTCATACAAAAAAATATACAGTCCACGATTAATTACCATAATGGAACATTACGTATAAGTTTCTATTGAATAATTTAGCCAAGACATGTTTACGTATAAGGAAAGAGAGTGTTTTGGAAATCCCATGGTTGGGGTAGAGTCTTGCTGTTCTGGTCTGCTAGTTGGTGAGGCAGCGAAAATTCTGGTGGTACTGTCGCGGGTGGGTCTAGGAGCTCTTTTAAAATAAATAATAGTTTAAAAAAACTAAAAAAAAATACGCTTTTATAGAAAATCCAAATAAAAAATAGAAAATAAATTTGAATTAAAAATAGTGTAAGAAAAAATGATTTTATTGTAAAAAAGCGCGGGGTGCATGGTATCAATAGTTATAATTTTATGAGCAGATATGAGAAGAAGGGTTATTTTGATAATACCCTGGATTTTTCTATAAAAGCGTATTTTTTTTTGTATTTTTAAACTATTATTTATTTATTATTATTTTATTATTTATTAATTTTTTAATTGAATTTCAATTTTTATATTTATATTTTAATTTTTATATTTTAATTTTATATTGAATTATTATATATATAATATTAATTTTGAGTTAACCCGACGTTTTGAAGGGGGTCAAAATCATGTTCAAAGATTCCGTTACATACTAACATACATACGTCTGAAGATAATAAAAGCGTATTAAAAAGGAAACTGTGACTGACACTGAGTTTATTTTATACTAGCGACCCGCCCTCGCTTCGCTTCGGAAACATTAAAACTCACATGAAACCAAAAAAATAAAATAAAAAAAAATAAAAAAAAAAGTAGCCTATGTTCATCAGGGACAATGTCGGCTTCTAATGGAAAAAGAATTTTTCAAATCGGTCCAGTAGTTTCGGAGCCTATTCGAAACAAATAAACAAATAAATCTTTCCTCTTTATAATATTATTATAGAAAAGAAATAGTACAAACGACGTGTGTGTTTCCGCTATACTCAAGCCAATTCTGTTCTGTCGCGTTTTAACAATAAATCGTCTTTACATAAAGACGATGCATTCAGGAATGCATTTTTTTTGCTACCTATGCTGATAGCCTTGAGAGGCTATTTCAGCTTCTCCTTGACGTGTAGGTGAGCTCACGGGGCTCAAACCGGCGTGTTGCTAACACTGGCCCTAGCAAGAGCCGTGCTTCGCAGAATCTACCACCGGATCGGAAACCCGACCCACTGAGAAGATTCGGCGAGAAACTCAGTGGGCTGTGTCTGTGGGTTAATTCGCTCGTCAAGCCCTTCGCCTGCATTATCTATATTAATATATAAATCTACAGTGGTTTTTACGGATGTTCCGTTATAACTACCGAACCGTGTATCAAGGTGACTTGAAACTTGATATCAATATAGAATATACATGTACTTAATGGATAGGCTAATATTTATATGAGTGTTGGACTCCCTACACCAGTTAAGGGACGTTAATGATGATAATCTTTGTGGGGGTGAGAAATAATAATGTTAATTTTAAATGCCCAGCGAAGCGGACAGGTACAGCTAGTTATTTATATTGTGTTATTATTGAGGGGCATATGTACACAAAATAGTACGACAAATGAGTCGTCTATTATCAAAGGTGGCAATCTGTACATTTGGACAAAATTTTTTTATTGATATGTCAATACAGATTTATTTGAATATAATCGTCTCCTTCAAAGAATACGGTTCAAAAGCTGCATTAAATAAAGGTTAATAGTTAACCTGTTATTTATCTAAGATGTCGTTCCGAAGAGTTTTGTGACTGCCAATGGAATACAAAGTCAATAATTCGTTTTTCTGATTTACCAATCATTGTCCAAAAGTCAGATTGCCGCCTTTGATAATAGTCGACTCAAATACAGCTGATGAAGAAGAATTGATATTACGAATTACTTAACAAAAACATTTTCACCAAATATTTCGGGGGGTGTTTATTCACCTTAATACAGGTCATGAAGCGTGAAGATATGTGAATCTTTATGGGTCGCTCGGGAAACGACTTTGAGAACTGTCTCGCGGGTAATACGAAACCTCATAAGACCTTTACTGTCCCCCAAATGATGGGGGTTGCGCAAGAAAATACCGCGTATGGAGGCCTATAAGTTTTAATGAGCTTAAAGCGTATCCCGAGCCCACCCGGGTAAGTGCCTCTATCCGGGTCGTTTCTACTGTGAAGGAGTCGTATGGTCATGGTTTGTAGCACCCTTTATACTGTTACGCGCTGGGGTTCGGGATAAAAAAATTCTACCGAATTACAAGTTAATACGGTATTAGCACTTAGAACACTTCACAAACACTTTAAAATTCTCAATTCGCTTCTTCCGCTTCGCTTCAGGTGATCCGTTCGCTGTTTCGCTTCGAGTAGTTCCGATTACTGACTGACTGCGTGCCATGTCTGCAACGCTTTTATAGTTGATACGACATCCCTAGAATCGTCGAGAACATTCCTCATAAGTCGAGTACTTTCGATGTGTGTTTCCGCTATCTGACAATAGATGGCATTGTACTTCTCGAACGTTCTAGGTGCTACTAGATCCTTCGATATTCGTTCGACTATTCGGCGGCAGATGGCGTTACTCTTACCGCCGTAACAATACCATGCAATTGAGATTTAAGTTCCCGCCGGGAGATTCACTTTGCGATTCCACGGGCTGCTACAATTTAATGTTGCTTAGATGAGAGGACGAGCTCACGGCGCACCAGAGTGGTAAGTGGCTACCGGAGCCCATAAAAATCTACAACATAACCGCCACCTACCTGGCCACATGAGTTCTAAGGTCTCAGTTTTTACAGTACAACGGCTGCCAAGCGCCACTCAAAACGGAACACATTACTGTTTCACGGCAGAAATAGGCTGGGTGATGGTACCTACCCGTGCGGACTCACAAGACGTCCCACCACCAATGCCGTATTTTTTGACATCTGTCAAAACTGTCAAAATAATGTTGTTGATTTTAAGGAATAATCCTTTGGTGCTGTTTCCAATAAGCCTTTGAGATTTTTCTCAGTTTGCATTAATAATATGGCGTCTGATTTATTAGAATGTAATTTTAGAATATTGTGGAGCTGATTAAGAAATCCGTATACTGTCTGATGTTTTTTAAATGTGATGACGACAGGAAAAAGACTAGCCTTTGCTCTTTCCCCGATGATCGTGACCAATTTTGTTTAGTGGTAGCTGGAGCCAATAGACATATACAAAGAAAATGCCGCCAACCACTCCGAGAGCTGAATTGTAAGATCATCAATTATCTGTCGAGTTCAATGAATACTTTACTGGTGGTAGGACCATTTGTGAGTCCGCACGGGTAGGTACCACCACCCCGCCTATTTCTGCCGTGAAGCAGTAATGCATTTCGGTTTGAAGGGTGGGGTAGCCGTTGTAACTATACTGAGACCTTAGAACTTATATCTCAAGGTGGGTGGCGCATTTACGTTGCGTAGATGTCTATGGGCTCCAGTAGCCACTAAACACCAGGTGGGCTGTGACTGTGTGCTCGTCCATCAATCTAAAAAAAAAAACATAAATGCCGCCACCTACCCCAAGATCTGAGTAGTAAGATCTCAGTTTTAACAGTACAACGCAATGATCTGACGAGTTCAATGAATACTCACAGTCTATGCGAATCCGGAGGCAAGCGCTTCGGTACATGCAGGAGTCCTCTGTGCGCGCAGTCAGCCGCCGGTGGTCTGCAGGAGCAAGCCCATGGGCAGGTGGCCGCGGCGGTCGCCCAGCTCAGAGCCAAGAGGAGTAGGACCTTCATCGTGTCTGCTCTAAGTCATGTTGCTGCAGACAAAAAGCACAAGATAAGTCACTAGCAAAGGAGCTCCTTCGATAGCCGAGCTGGTGTCAAGTGGTGGTGGAACTCATGGATAGTTTTGGGGCTGTCTCAATTCGAATTAAAACGTATTGTTTGAGTAGAACCGCTTACTCATAGATAATATACCTAAATTAGTTATAGATAAGCAACTCAAGCACTCAACAATAATGTTTACGGGCTTCGGCCACTAGATGGCTTCACTTCGATCAGTTCCTCATTGCTCCTGTAGATGGCAGTAACATATTACCTATCCTATATTTTATTTTTAATGAAGAATTTTGTAAATTTTCAGAAACCACAAATTGATAAAATTTAGTCAATTATAACAAATAAAGATCTGTATGATTTATTAGTTTTTTATTTACTATGTTTAGTTATACAGTAATTAAATGCCTTAACTTTAACAACCTATAAGTTTAGAGGCATGCGCTACAAGATGTCGCTAGTTTCCATACAAACAAAATATTTGTCCGAATGGTAACAGTCGACGTCGCCCTAAACACGTCATTACGGATCCTCCCGATCCATTAACGGCGCTTTTAGGTATCCCAAGCACCGATCATCGTTCTTGAATTAACTCATAGACGCAGCCCATTGAGTTTCTCGCCGGATCTTCTCAGTGGGGCGCATTTCCGATCCGGTGGTAGATTCTGCGAAGCACGGCTCTTGCTAGGGTTAGTATTAGTAACGTCTTCAGGTGAGCCTCGTGAGTTCACCTACTAGTTCAGTGAATCTAGAATAACCCCTCGAGGCTACTAGAATATGTAGGACAAAAAAAACGCCCAACACATTCTGACTCGAGCATTCGAACGATGCGGAGCTCTCTGTTGTTATTGTTGTACACTTGAATTTCAACAAAATGAATTGTTTGAAAAAATAAATTTTAATTATTGTCTCTAGGGAAGGCAATGATAACGTGGACAAGAATAGCGTCAGCGACACTGACGTCGGTATTTTAAAACCCCAAGGAACCAGCCACTCCGTCATACATAATTAATTATACAAGTGTACTGATGGGCTGTTATTATTCTACCTATATTTTGGACAAATTTTAATAAAGACAAACAATATTTAATCTATTACCAATTTGACCACAGACTATAAGCAATAAGAAAAGTTTGACAATAAACAAATAGTACGCATGCGTGTTGTGTTAAATACATGATAGTGTGTGTTATGTTTTTATTAATTGATTTAATGTATTTTTTAAGCATAATTAACAAAAAAATATTAACATTCTGCACTCCTTCTCTATATTCTCTATAAGAGTGGGAAATTATTTACTTCCTCCGTCCACGCAATTTTCGTAAAAAGGGGTACAAAGTTTTTGCTTATGTATTAATTATAAAGATTTTCCATTCAATCAAAAGAATCTATTATACCTAGTCAGGTCATAAATTCTGTCACATGTTTAATGTAAAATAATTGAAACAAGTTTATTCATTATCTAACCATTCATATACCAAAATGAACTTAACAAAACATAGATTCTTATAACACTAAAGTTCAAAATGACCTCCGTGATTTTGAATACAGGCTTTCAATCTGCGCGGCCAGTCGTCTATCGCAGCACGAACGAGGTCCATGTCAATATCGGCGGCTGCCTTAATCAAGGATGTCTTGAGTGACTCCAAATTGAGATGAGGCTTTGAGCACGCCTTTTCCTCCAAGTGTTGCCATATCTTGTAGTCTAACGGATTCAAATCTGGACTGGAGGAGGGCCAGTCTTCGTGCCGGATGAAGTCGATTTCACGCGCCGCCACCCAGTCTTGTGTGCTCTTCGCTCTATGAGCTGGCGCCGAATCTTGTTGGAATACCCAGTGCCTGTTATTGAACATGGTATGAGAAACAGGTTCCACAAGGTTCGTCAGGACTGTATTTTGATACACAACTGCATTCGTTTTTACACCTTTCTCACAAAAATGTACCTCTGTTAAGCCCCAATAAGAAACTCCCAACCATACCATGAGCGAGGATGGAAAATGACCTCGTTGGACACGCGGAATACGGTTGCTCGCTTCTTCACTAATGTGTGCGTACACCTTATCATTTTGTTTGTTGTAGCTCTGTTCTACGGTAAAAAATTTTTCATCCGAAAAAAGAATTTCCCGATATTTTTTTCCCGCGTACCGCTTCAACAAAGCGCGGCATCTCTTCAGTCTCAGGTCCATTAGACGAGCATTCAAACGATGTCCTGTTTTTCTTCGATATGCCCGAAGCCCTAAGTCTTCATTTAACACCCTTTTCACCGTGGTTCTGCTTAACCCCATCTGAAGGGCCAACAGTTTCTGCTTAGGTTTGGGATTTCTTTGAATTCGCGCCTTCACAGCTTTTATCACTGCTGGAGTCCTAACAGACCGAGGGCGACCACTTCTTGACCTGTCATCTACACTAGAGTCTTCATTATATCGTTTGATGGTACGATAAACGAATCTTTTGGTTATATTAAAAATTTTCAGTATGTTAAAAATTTGAATTGGCGCGTAACCGCAACGATGCAACGCAATAACTGCAACACGGTCTTCTTTAAGCGTCCACTCCATATTTAAAAATGAGTAAAATTCTAAAAGTATACATTTTTTATTTTCATGAACAATTCGAAATTCGAATTCAATAAACTTTTTTGTGGCCAGCATTCTAAAAGAAAAGTTTTTACTGTGTGACAATACTTATGACCTGACTAGTTATATAAAAATGAATTGCTGTTCGTTAATCTCGCTAAAACTCGAGAACGGCTGGACCGATTTGTCTAATTTTGGTCTTGAATTATTTGTGGAAGTCCAGAGAAGGTTTCAAACGTAGATAGATATGAAAATGCTCGGAATTAAATAAAGATAACAATTTTGTTTTTCCTTTGATGTGTCCCGTGGCGGACGGATTCCTTTTCTTTGTTTTAAGTTTATTTTATACAAAAGTTTAGGTCTTTTATTTATCGATTGAGGCACTACGAAGTCTGCCAGGTCAGCTAGTTTCATACAAATTTGGGTTCGCTCGAAAAAGCCCTCGCATCAACGCGAAATTAATATATGTTCAAGTACCCTGCCGGTACTCCGCAGCTAAACAAAGCGTGAACATAATTTGAACTCAATAAACGCGTCGAGTGGAAGGTCGCTTGAGATCAATTGTGCGTCATTGGAATTGAGTTACGGGCCGGGAGGAGCAATTGTTATAGTTACATTGAACCCTGGACGGGTTGAGAGCATTCTTACTGTCAACTCTAGCGTGCAGGCGACGGGGAATTAAAAAAAAACAATATTAGTTGTCTGTAAGGTTGGTTTACGGACGATAGTTTGACGTGATAACGTCAGTAGCCCTCTACCCGATGATATGTAGGCGAAGTAAATTGTCCCTTAGAAATAAGGTGACACTCTACAAAACTTGCATACGCCCCGTCATGACCTATGCGAGTGTAGTGTTCGCTCACGCGGCCCGCACTAACTTAAAATCATTCCAAGTAATTCAATCCCGTTTTTGCAGGATAGCCGTCGGAGCTCCGTGGTTCGTCAGGAACGTCGACCTCCATGACGACCTGGCCTTAGAGTCCATCAGTAAGTATCTGCAGTCGGCGTCGATGCGATTTTTTATTGCTTAGATGGGTGAACGAGCTCACAGCCCACCTGGTGTTGAGTGGTTACTGGAACCCATAGACATCCACAACGTAAATGCGCCATTCAAACCGAAACGCATTACTGCTTCACGGCAAGGTGCGTTAAAATAAACCTCAGATGCCATTTGCCCCGTTGGTCGACCCAGGGCTGCGTTTCGTATGATACCAAATGCGAACCGAACTTTGTAATGCTGAGATCACAAAACGGGAACCACTTAAAATCAATCATATTTTGTTTTCTGCTTCGTAAGCGCACGGTCCATTAGAGCAGCTGATAAAGGCCGAGCCGCATCTATAGGCCGCTACTTTCGCGTACGGAGCACGTCGTCTGAGCTACAGTATCTACGTGGTATCTCGTGAGCGCAGGTGACCCTTCTGCCTTCGAAGGTAAACCAAAGCGTAAAATAAAGTAAGTGAGCAAATTCCACGTGTCGAGAGCCATAGCGGAGATCTAAACGATCTTTATATTGATAAAACCCTGCAAAATATATCATACGCTTTTATTAGCTTCAGACGTATGTATGTGATGGAATCTTTGAACATGATTTTGGTCCCCTTTCAAAACGTCGGATTAACTCGAAATTTGGTATACGTATAAAGGACCGATGACAATTCAATATTAAAAAAAATATTGAAATTCAACTAAAAAATAGAAAATAAATTTTAATAAATATGAATTAAAAATAGAGTAAGAAAAAATTATTTTATTGTAAAAAAAAAAGCGTGGGGTGCTTCTCAAGATATTATCAAGATAATCATTCTACTCATATCTGTTCATAAAATATTTATAATTACTGATACCATTTTCTATTTTTCTATTTTTTAGATGGATTTTCTATAAAAGCGTATTTTGTTAGTTTTTTTAAACTATTATTTATTTTTCTATTATTCTGATGTTGACAGCTTATGAATACTGGATTAAATGAACACATTCAAGCTGATGCATACCGCAAAGCTCTTTTAAACATCGTTTCGCTATAGCGCCCGGTAAGCTTTTTTTTTTTTATTGCTTAGATGAGTGGACGAGCTCACAGCCCACCTGGTGTTAAGTGGTAACTGGAGCCCATAGACATCTACAACGTAAATGCGCCACGCACCTTGAGATATAAGTTCTAAGGTCTCAGTATAGTTACAACGGCTGCCCCACCCTTCAAACCGAAACGCATTACTGCTTCACGGCTGAAATAGGCAGGGAAGTGGTACCTACCCGTGCGGACTCACAAGCACTGTGAAAGGGGTGTTAGTTCCAGAGTTACGTGGTACTTGGCAAGCACGACATCTGGATATTTTCTATGGGAGAACTCGCGAATCTAGGTTATGGGAGGAGCTTGGGTTTGCTCTAGAGGCAGCTCCATGATGCAGGATGGGGGGTACAGCGGGGACAGGAGGCACCGACCTCGGCTCTTTCAATAAGCCTTAGACCTACATACCTAGACTGACCCTTAGATTTGTACCTATTGCATTTTGAGTGCGCGCTTATTAGAGAGCACTAGGGTAATGATGCACACGGGCTAGAGACGCCTTTGGGTGGCGGATGATGTGATGATGAAAATGGGACAACAGGATCCTCTAATCACTATCCATGGAACGCACGGGACAAAACGTGCAGAGGTTCCAAAACCATTAGAAATCCTGATTCTTGTTTTATTTTGACAAGATTTGTCTGAATCCTTTCATTGCGTCCGTCAAAGTGTCAGATACATCACAATCACACCTGAAGTGACGCGTGTCTTTTTTATTACCCTTTTATTGCTTAGATAGATGGACTAGTTCACGGCCCGCCTGGTGTTACCGAAGCCCGTAGACATCTACAGCGCAAATGCCGTCACCCACTTTAGGATATGAGTTCTAAGGTCTCAGTTATTACAGTACAAGGCTGCCCCACCCTTAAAACCGAAACTCATTTCTGCTTCACGGCAGAAATAGACAGGGTGGTGGTAACAGCCTGTGCGGACTCACAAGCCTTCCTACCATCAGTAAACTAATGTCTGGTGTGTGAAAAAGACTTCGAAGTAATAATTAATTTTTGTTTGAGCGTCATCTAATGAACTGTATTATAGACAGACACCAAAACACTGATGTTTTGGATGACATTATTGTATTGGAATATCACAACCCACCGGCTCCGTTAAACGTTTGCAAGTAACTGCAAGTTAAATTACATCCCCAAAATCCTGACTATAGATTAGGCGTTATACAATCTTAAACTTTTCTAAGTGCATTTTATCGTTACGACTTATAATGCATTTGTGCCGGTCAGAGAACAGTGATATTTTGTTGCGAAATGCTATCCATGTTCTCGTGTACGATTTGATTAAAGAATTCGTTTCTTTCACGTATCTGGGGAGCCGGGGAGAGGATATCTATATAATATATGTAATACGTGAAGCAAAAACTTTGTAACGCTTTTTACGAAAATTGCGCGGACGGAAGAGTATGAAATTTCACACACTTGTAGAGAATATACAGAAGGAGTGCAGAATGTTAATTTTATTTTTAAATTATGCAAAAAAAAAATACATTAAATCAATAAATAAAAAATTACACACACTACCATGTATTTAACACACACACATATACATATATACTCTTCGTTTACTGTCAAACTTTTGTTATTGTTTAAAGTCTGTGGTCAAATTGAAAATAGATTAATATTATTTGTCTATAGTGCAGTCTTGGCGAATCAACATGGCGGTAGTCTCGTGGTTCAGGTCTAAATTTTGTCTATTATTTTTACTATTAGTTATACGGCAAACTTTAATCTTTAAGCTGTACGCCTGAAAGTATGTCAAAATTAACAAAACAAAATCCATTTACATAAATATAGCCTCGCTTCTCGCCTTCCCGCGAAAATTTCCGACCTGTATGATTCAGAATATAGTTATGAGATTTATATCTGTCGGTTTTAATTACGTTAAATAAAATAAAAAAACCTACTCGTTAAACAAATTAATGTTATACATTTAGCTACTACAACACAAACACACACACAAAAAAATATATAGTCCAAATTATTTATCCAACGTGTTACGTGTTGAATGCAGCGGATTAGCGGCCATATTGAATTTTTTTTTCTTTCAAATAGAAATAAATGAATTGAGCTGTCATACGCCCTTTTGTGATGTTTTCAAACTTTAATACTATGAATAGTGAAGAGACAGGCGATGAATCGATTCAGAGTATTAATTTACGAAATGTTCCTCCATAGTTTATGGGGTCATGGTCCATATAAGTGTAAGCCGTAAATACTATTACTTAATGCATTTAGGTAATTTTTATGATATTAAGATATGACTTTTTTCTTCCTGCCTATGCTGGTACTGAGGGGTGATGCCAGCTTAACCAAGCGATTAGGTAAGCTCACGGGGCTCTAACCTCACGTTGCTAACACTAGTCCTAACAAGAGCAGTGCTGCGCAGAATCACACGCGAGATCACACTCTGGTTAATATTACTGACATCCAAGGGCGGTCAGACTGTTAGTCTGCGATTCACGCGGATACTTTGAGACTACTGAAAAGATATATTTGTCGTGACCCGAATTCAGTATTTTTTCAGCTGCCTTAAGCACAGAGTTTCTTTCTCCACCTCACAGTATCTACAGACAGAATTTGTTGCGAGTTAGTTAAAGTTCTTCATAGGATTTTTGAGGTCACATCCTAGCTTCAAACTTGCGATAAGGTGTTCTGTGACTTACGCTTGAGTATCGCCATTGTATGATGCAAAATGTTATTGAGGTCTCGATGTCCTGACCCAAAATCATGAGAAAACTTCAGTATGGGGTCATTGGTGTTTTTGATTTTCATCGCTTCGACTGACAATTTAACCCTATCGTGCCGGCGAATCGCAATAACGACACGTAAAATTTCCAACGACTAAAGATACCTTCCCATTCCAGTAAAACCATTGCACACTTACACGCTAATGCCAAGCTTCTTTGTATTTGTATAACTATCTACATATTTGATTTTATATCGATTCTAAAAAAAACCATATTCGATTTAATTTTATCGATAAAGGGCTGACATTCGTTATCGATTCCGATAGTTTTAGAGCGGTGTCGCAACACCAGACTGTTCTTTTGTCCGTTATGCATTTAAATACGTTCTCGGGGTTCAGTTGACGTCACACAAAAACCTTGACGTTTTAATTAGAGGCACGAATTATCAAGACGTAACGCTGACAGATCGTTATAGTTGTTGAAGTTTTCTTTTATAATTTGTTTACGGCCATTGGCCACCAGACTTATTAGCCATAGTGTTTAATTTCCAAATAGTAAAAAAGTCGCTGTCCGTTCTTATCTATTTTTAATACGCTTTTAGTTGGATTTTCTACAAAAGTGTATTTTTTTAGTTTTTTTATACTATATTATTTATTCTATGTAGCTCTTTTAAACTATGTAACCGATATTAATATTGTTTCTAATACTAGAACGAGCGGTAAAAGAGAAAATTTAATGTAATTTATAAAAACAAAATGGCGGCGTTGACAAAAGGCAAACTGTTTTCGGACGCTTTTTTTATTGTCCTTGTAGGCAGACGAGTATACAGCCCATCTGATGGTGAGTGGTTACCGTCGCCCATGGACTTCAGCAATGCCAGGAGCAGACCCAAGCCGCTGCCTTACTTGGCTAGGATTGAGCTAATTTGAAGAGAAAGATGTGGCGTGATCACGAACAGAACTCTGAGCTGGTCTCCAATAGTCCTGTAAATGCCCTTTCTCAGTACGCCGCCAATATTGCAAAATTTGGACCTCAATAAGCTACAGTTAGAACAAAACTATTGAGGCGACCTCATATTCTACGTTCTCGCGTTCCTCCGATTAAGTATCACAGGTCCTCCCGCACGTGGACTACCATTCCTTAGCAGGCTCACTTGTCGGTAAGAAACTTAGTCATAATTAAATTAAGCAAGTTTTGTTCAAAAACATATATTGACTAGCTGACCCGGCAGACCACTTAGTGCCTCAATCGATAAATTAAAGACCTAAACTTTTGTATAAAATAAACTTAAAACAAACAAAAGGAATCCGTCTGACGGAGAACACATCAAAGGAAAAACAAAATTTTTATTTTTTTTCAATTCCGAGCATTTTCATATTTATCTACCTTTTAAACCTTTTCTGGACTTTCACAAATAATTTAAGATCAAAATTAGCCAAATCGGTCCAGCCGTTCTCGAGTTTTAGCGAGACTAACGAACAGTAATTTATTTTTATATATATAGATTTAGAGCTGCGAACGCAAGGCAATAAACGGGAATTGAATCTGTATATAATATGTTCCTTAATAGCTCCTTAATTCTTAAAGAAACAAAAAAGTCTCTTCCTATGGCAGGTCGCAATATTTATATGGAAATATAGCTCTAGGGTTGAGGTCAAACACGTGGCCAGTCGCCTCCCCCACTTTGCCCGGCTTCTGACGTATAGGACGTCAGACGAGAGAGTGGAAGTGAACGCTTTTTATAGATAGGACCCTAGGCCCCTTAAAACCTCCTTGGGCCCGCAGTCTGGTCCCAACAGCTGGAAGTCGTCAAGTCTCACATACCCCACGTGCCCCCTAGGTGCGAAAGCTTTGTATGAGGATCGATCGATGTTTTGTCGTGCGCACATAACTTATGTTGCAAGCCAGATTTTGTTTCTTTTTATTTGTGTTTTTTATGTATATTTAGCTTGTGATGTGTATTGTGAGCCTAATAAAATAAATAAATAAATAGATCCAAACTCAAAAGCCAAATCTCTGCATAAAATGATTAGAGGAAATTCTGCGCTGACTCCACGTGGTGTGGTATAAAGGGCTAGAGAAAGAAGATAGCTCCCAGAGGCGGATTATCCGTAAAGCAAACTAGGCACGTGCCTAGGGGCGTGCAGTTACTAGGGGCGCGCGAGCTCAGAATTTTTAAATAAATAAAGAAATTAACATATCGACGATTAAGAACTAAATGCCTGAACTAAATTTCCTGGTCTACTAAGGTCTAGGGTTTGATGATACAAAGTCATCGTAATGGCAAAAACAAGTAGTTAAACTTTATAGTATTATTCTTGGCCGGTACAAGGGCGCCGATAAAGTGATTGCCTAGGGGCTCTGGACCTTTAATCCGCCACTGATAGCTTCTCAGTCATTACGGATGCAGGATCCTGTTCAAAGTGTCTTAATGCTCCACATGTCATGAAGTATAGTAAGGAAACCTACAGATTTTATTTTTTAAATTATCGGTTTGTGTTTCTGAAAGGAGAAAGCGGCAGCTTTTTTGGTTTAAATTGTTATTTTGCTTTGTCTGGTTCGTTTCGCGTTGATAAATATTTTGCTGGTCATTAATTGAACTAATCGAAGTTAGTGCGTGTTTTTGACGTATTTCAATTAAGACGTGTCTACAGGAATTTTAACTCGTGTTTAATGATCATGTCAAAATGATAAACGACATTACAACCTTGACCGCTTAGAATTGGACGGCGCTTTCTATTTTTCATTTTAAGAACTTTATCGAAAAATAATGTAGTACATTTTTATTGTAAAAATTTGAAATTATAAATAAATGAAGAAAACAGATTATCTAGCACCTGTAGGCAGCGGTTTAACTATACTTCCATGTTCATTTATTTATTATTACTTAGATCATTTGACGAGCTCAAAGCCCACCTGGTGTTAGTGGTTACAAGAGCTCATAGGCATCATCTTGAGACAAGAGTTCTAAGGTCTCAGTATAGTTACAACGGCTGCCTCATCCTTTAAGCCGAAACGCATTGCTTCACGGCAGAAATTGACAGGGTGGTGGTACCTACCCGTGCGGACTCACAAGAGGTCTTATCATCAGTAATAGAGAGTTCATGAGCGATTGCGGCTAGTTTCTCGGTAATAGCAACAATTTCAGCTCAATTCTTGTTACCAATTATACTATAGTTATATAACCCCGTCAGAGACAATGCTATAAGTCCACTGAGTTTCTCGCCGGATCTTCTCAGTGGGTCGCGTTTCCGATCCGGTGGTAGATTCTTCTGTGAAGCACTGCTCTTGCTAGGGCTAGTGTTAGCAACGTCGTCAGGTTTGGGCTCCGTGCGCTCTCCAACTAATTCGGCGAATCTAGTATAATCCCTCGAAGTTACCATAGAATTGATAAAAAAAGAATCATCATTGATACACCAATAATTGTGTCAATTTTATATAAATTCTGCCCTAAATTTCGTATTGGATTGTTGGCTTTGTTTCGACGCAGACTTCGGGCGCGCTTTGAGCTCCATTGTTAACGTTAAATATACTCTTAAGATCATAAAGTATAGTCAATTTTTTACATCAGTAACTGCTCCTGGATGTTTAAGGACAAGGATCCACTATTGTTCGTTTATAACAGTGAAGGTGCGACTGATCTTTGTGTTGGTCACAGTTGGCGACCGCTTACGATTCATTGTTTTTATTATTTGTTGATGTTTTATTGCTTCTATTGGAGGATGAGTCCACCGTCCTATGCAACGTGCCGGCCCAATCTGTGCCGATTGCATTGTTTAATAGATGTGTATATCTACAAGCCTGAACGCATAAGTGGTTCGCGGCAAGAATACGCAGGATGATAGTACCTATGCGTGCAAAATACAGTCCAATAGTAAACGAGTAATAAGCTAGTATAATAGAGTAATTGATAGAATAGTGGTACCGGCCCGTACGAGTTTACAATACCTCGTAATACCAGTAAATACCGGTTTTACTGGTGGTAGGACCTCTTGTGAGTCCGCACGGGTAGGTACTACCACCCTGCCTATTTTTGCCGTGAAGCAGTAACGCGTTTCGGTTTGAAGGGTGGGGCAGCAGCCGTTGTATCTATACCGAGACCTTAGAACTTATATCTCAAGATGGGTAGCACATTTACGTTGTAGATGTGTATGGGCTCCAGTAACCACTTAACACCAGGTGGGCTGTGAGCTCGTCCACCCATCTAAGCAATAAAAAAGAAAAAAAAACCCATCGGAACCGTTTCAATTGAAGCCGACTCGCGCTTCGCACTTTTGGGTCGCAGACCAAAAACAATGCCTTTTTTATTTCAACCCTCGAACAAGCGTATTCTGGTTTCAAATTCTAAAGTGTGAAGTGTCATAGAAAATACAGTTGTTTGACGTGCGTCTGTGTGTGGGTTTCAAGATGGCCACACAATCGTTTAAGTGACAATGAATTTGAGTAATTTCTGTGTAGCAAGTGGTTTTTATTTATTGCTTAGTTAGCGAAAGAGGTCGACCGAAGAAGACATGGATGGAGTGTGTGAATGACGATATGAGAGAGAGAGAGGAGTGAGTGTTGAGATGACGGCTGATAGAAGAGATTGGAATAAAAAAATCGCCGTGCCGACCCCACCTAGTGGCATAAGGTGAAGAAATAGAATAAGTTGGGTGGACGAACTTACAGCTGATGTTCAGTCGTCGCCGGAGTCCATAGGCATCTACAACGTAAATGCCACCACTCACCTTGAGTGAGATATGAGTTCTAAGGTCTCAGTATAGTTTCAACGGCTGCCCCGCCTTTCAAACCGAAACGTATTACTGCTTCACGGCAGAAATAGGCAGAGCATAGTGTCCGAAAAACTAAAATCATACGCAAGAGACCGAGAGAGGATAGGTACCATATCCGACCCTAACTCTACTAGAGAATTTAATAATGAACTACTAACAAAACCTGCCCGTTTTTATGCCGAAACAATTATCTGATTTAATTAAAATAGGTACCCACTCACGGAATCATTCACGTGGAATGCAATGAGCAGGCGAAGTGCGAAGTTCTCACGGGACTTGCGCTCTGAGGGCCGGTGTCGTAGCAAAAGCGCAACACACCGAGTATAATCAACACAGACGCGCTAAAGTAACATGAAGATAACAATATCACCGGTGTTAGGACGTCTTGTGAGTCTGCACGGGTAGGTACCACCGCCCTGCCCATTTCTGCTGTGAAGCAGTGATGCGTTCCGGTTTGAAGGGTGGGGCAGCCGTTGGACTGTTAAAAGTGTGACCTTAGAACTCAGGTCTCGAGGTGGGTGGCATTTACGTTGTCGATGTCCATGGGCTCCGGTAACCACTTAACACCATGTGGACCGTGAGCTCGTCCACCCATCTAAGCAATAAAAAATAATTTAGTTTATTGTTTTTAGTGTATATTAATTTGGTTTGGAATATCTTTTTTTTTCTATTTGAAGTCGGTTTTTGTTAAAGCATGTCTATTTACAATTATTATTTATTGTTATTCGCTTTGTTTTTTTTTTTATCGATTCTGATAAATTGTAATTTTAGTTTAGTTTCATTTAAATATTATATCAATTACATAATATAACATTATATGTGAAATTTTATCGGCTTTAAGTTGCCTAAGCAAACGCATTTTTTTATATATTTTTTTGTAACTTAGTACCTATATACAACGTGTTGTTGTTGTTGTACGAAACACCCGAAATTGTCGATTCGTATCAGCGGGAGGGACATAGTTTTCTTTGTCCGCACCTGCTAGAAGTATCGCGTGTGCGTAGAGTGCATAAATGGAGGGAAATGCAACTAGAGTCGCCGAACGAGGCTTCCAGAAAAGTCCATTGAACTTAGAGTCGATTACCACCACTTTTTTCCCAATTCACACCTACGGTCTTGACTTAAAACGCTTCATTCAATTCCATTTCATGTCACTTTTAAAAATAGGTGTCCATATGCGCATTTTACGGCGATGCAGTATTGCATTACGCTTTGAAAGCACTCTGTCCGTATATTTACTGTATTTACTGGTGGTAGGACGTCTTGTGAGTCCGCGTGGGTAGGTACCACCACCCTACATAATTATACCGTGAAGCAGTAATGCGTTTCGGTTTGAAGGGTGGGGCAGTCGTTGTAACTATACTGAGACTTTAGAATCTTCCGTCCTTATATCTCAAGGTGGTTGGCGCATTTACGTTGTAGATGTCTATGGGCTCCCGTAACCACTTAACACCAGGTGGACCGTGAGCTCGTCCACCGATCTAAGCAATAAAAAAAATACAATTCAAACGAAACTTCGACCTCATGTCCCAAGGTTGGTGCACGCAATCACGCCGTGACCATTATCGGCTTCCGCACTCACATAACCTCATCTGCCATCGAGTAATCTAAATTCATTGACAATTCATCTCGTTTTGTATAAATGCACAGTTTTTTTTTGTCCTATCTAAACTGATAGACTTGAGAGGCTATGCCAGCATCACCGAGCGAGTAGGTGAACTCACGGGGCTCTAACCTGAGGACGTTGCTAACACTAGCCATAGAAAGAGCAGCGCTTCGCGAAATCTATCACCGTATCTTTTTTTTCCTTTTTTTCCCCTTACCTATGCTGATAGCCTCGTGAGGCTATTTTAGCTTCGCCCTAAAGTGTAGGTGAGCTCACGAGGCTCTAACCTGAAGACGTTGCTAACATTAACTCTAGCAAGAGCAGAGCTTCGCAGAATCTACCACCGGATCGGAAACGCGACCCACTGAGAAGATCCGGCGAGAAACTCAGTGGGCTGCGCACAGTGACAGTATATTGGTAATTCCGAGAGATATATCGCTACATATCGTTTCGAACTGGTATAGACAGAGGATATGCAATTTGCAAACTTGTTACGAGGGGCCTGTAAGTGAGATAGACGGGAGACACGCGCGGATGTCGTATAAGCGCAGAGAAAAGTCTTATTGAGAACTCAATTCTTTCAATCTTAGCCTTGGAGAGCGAGACGCATCTGATGCTATTTACAACACTCTCCCGATACTACCGCTATTATCTCGTCACGAATTAGGCGTGGTAATTCTATTCCCATCATTGAAATCTGATTGACTGAATTGAGCCCGTGAGCTCACCTATGGAGCTGGAATAGTCCTAAGGCTACCAGCGATTAGATATAGAAAATAATTACAACACCTGTAACCTACAACTACCTCTTTTTTTTTTCTCGGGTCGGGGCCGAACCTCCTACGAGGTCCCCGCGCGCCCCTTATGCGTATGTGAGACTCAACGATCTGCAGGTGTTGAGAGCAGATCGCGGGCCCAAGGATTTTAGGGCCCACCCACTAAACGACTCCCCTGCATTCTTACACCCGACGTCCGATCTCCGTCCGGGGTCAGAACCCGGTCAGAGTAGGGGGGTTCCCGCGGTCAACACTACAACCAGACACGCGGCGCCACCCCGAGGACGCCCGACCGACGGATCATCGAGGCGATAGTCGACGACCAACGACGTCGGTCTCCGCGGTACGGCGGCCCTACCAGGCCGCCCGGGCGATGCCGCTGGTGTTCCGTGATACCCCGCTGGGCCAGAACCAGCCTGCCGGGACCTACTTACAACCTGCCGTAACTTTTCCTGAACTTATATAAAA
The DNA here is from genome assembly GCF_030269925.1 of Bombyx mori. Classification (NCBI taxonomy): domain Eukaryota; kingdom Metazoa; phylum Arthropoda; class Insecta; order Lepidoptera; family Bombycidae; genus Bombyx; species Bombyx mori. The sequence goes on from NC_085130.1 coordinate 9,924,564, forward strand.
TAGAGTCCAAAAATATCGTTTGTTGTACAGAGCAACCTACATATTGAAGTTTTATTTAAAACTAGCGACCCGCCCTCGCTTCGCTTCGGAAACATTAAAACACACAGGAAACAAAAAAAAAAAAATTAAAAAAAATAAAAAAAAGTAGCCTATGTTCATCAGGGACAATGTCGGCTTCTAATGGAAAAAGAATTTTTCAAATCGGTCCAGTAGTTTCGGAGCCTATTCGAAACAAACAAACAAATCTTTCCTCTTTATAATATTAGTATAGACTAGCAACCCGCCTTCGCTTCGCTTCGCTTCGGAAACATTAAATTTTATTATTGATAGCTGAGTTCCGCGATGTTACCCGCGATTGCAACCCCGGTTGTTGTACCGCGGGTGATGCCGCGGGGCGAAGCTAGTCTAAAAAAAGTAGCCTAAGCTACTCATTATATCATCAGCTACCTATCAGTGAAAGTCTCGTCAAAATCGGTCCAGCCGTTCCAGAGATTAACCCAAACAAACAGACATACAGACAAACAGACAGAAAAAAATTGTAAAAAATGTTATTTTGGTGTATGTACCGTACATATATTCATATGCATGTAATAAAAAGCGGATATTTCAATATTACAAACAGACACTCCGATTTTATTTATATGTATAGATAATTAGACTTAGTTCGAACTAATAGACATTTTATGCGTGAGAAAAAAACAGATGCTCATAGCCACGAATGAGGGTCGATTGTGATTTAGGTCGCGCGTGTTGTCACCCCAGGGGTTGATACTTACCCTGAAACGTGTCGATGAATATTAGCTAAACGCTAAATGCTAAATGAATAGTAGCTAAATCCAGCTGTTGTCAGAACCACATACCGTCAAATATTGAGACAAAATCGTCAATGCTAATCAGAAAGATTTGTTTTGAAAGACACAAGAGATTCTACCACCAGTAACAAGGCAAATTATAATTTTGGAGGTTTGATTTTTATAACATGATGTTATACCTTCACCGTGGAAGTCAATCGTGAACATTTGTTAAGTATGTATTTCATTAGGGAAATTGGTACCCGCAGGCGGGATTCGAACACCGGTGCATCGCTACATACGAATGCACCGGACCTCTTATCCTTTAGGCCACGACGAGCCATTCTGGCGTGCACGCCAAAACCGTTGGAGTTACACGCAGGTATACAATGTATAATGAATTTTTTTATCTTAAATATTACTACAAAAAAGCTCGCGCCCTTATCGCAAAAATCTCTCTTTTTCTCTCTTCTTCATCGTTCCCTCACTGCTGAGGATCGTGACCACATGTGACCATCCTTCACAGTGTTCGATCATGAGTGGCATGGACCGCATGGTATACACTACCACCAACCGCTTCCTTGACCAGATCTGACCATCTGGCTAGTGTTGTGCCCACGGCAAAAATAGTGAACCACAAATACAATGAAAAATTTATAATTTATTTCCAACGCATATTTGGTAGTAACAAATTGATCTTTATATCAAAACTAGCTTTTGCCCGCGACTTCGTCCGCGTGGAATAAATAGTTCACAAATAATGCTTTATTTTAGAACAAATTTGGTTAGCATAAAAAACGTTATAGTGAGCCAACCTTAACATAATTATAGACATATGCTGTCGCGGACTTTTTTTTAGATCTTTTAAAGGGTAAAAATTCTGTCATATATTATTTTAGCGAAACTTTAACCGTTTCTGCAGCGCACGCAGCGGAAGCTCTCAAAAGGAAGAAAAAAAAACCTGATTTTGAAACATTCTTTATTAGTGTTCCGCTTGTACTAGTCTTAGTCGTGATGTTATATAGCCTATAGCATTCCTCAATAAATGGCCTATCTAATACTGAAATAATTTTTCAAATCGGACCAGTATTTCCTGAGATTAGCGCGTTCAGTCAAACAAACCCTTTAGCTTTATAATATTAAGTATAGATAATACAAATACTTTTATCGAATCTGGTATTCAAAGTAGATAAATTTTGTCTTTGAGATGATATAATTTGAACAAATATTTGAATAGTTATGACTTTAGTCTACTAGACTATGAGTGTGCGCTATTATGAAAGATGAAGATAAAGAATTTAATAAGATCAATTATAAATTACAGTTTTTCGAAGCGAAGCAAGGGCGGGTCACTAGTACATAAGCACCCAGACGTAGAGCAAACAAATCTGTTCTCCGATGCGGGAATCGAACCCGCGACCCTTGGTGCAACAGTCAGGGACGCTGCTAACTTCTGCACCAAAGAGGTAGTGTTTTTTTTTTTTAAATTGTTTAAAACATTTTGTCGGCGACTGTACTCGCTAATACAATGGCGAAGCGCCCGATCGGCATGTCCGCCGGCTAATTGTAATTCACTTGTGCGTTCCCCTGAACTGACAGTACGACACACGACAGCAATGGATTTATCGAATTTGGATAACTTTATTTATTTATATGTGATCCCTAATATTTAAAAATAATTCACAGATTGACGAACGATTTAATATATTTTTTATACATAATTAAAAAAAAAAATGCCTTCTGCACTCCTTCTCTATATTCTTTATAAGTGTGAGAAATTTCATACTCCTCCATCCGTGCGATTTTCGTAAAAAGGGCTACAAAGTTTTTGCATCACATATTGATAAATAGATTGTACAATAATTTGACAATACAACTTTTTTTAACAGATTTTGACGTTTTAATTTTGGCGGGCTTTTCCTCGAACATAGATTATATCGCTACGTGGGAATGAATGTTGTCAATTGCGTACAGTAGGTACCTGTTATCTGTGATAATCATTGTATGGTATCATTGGATGGTAATAAATCATTTCTAAAGGCGGACTTTTTGGCGGGAACGCGAGGAGTGAAGTTGTGTGATTTGTTTTATTTTCTATTTAGTGTTTCTTCGGGTTTAAATGTGTAATAACGGTGTTTATTAAGACTTTAATATCTGTGAAAGTGCACAAATGTGGGAAAATGAAATAAAGCCGCTGGACGTAACTTCTCGGGATCCTCCAAAAAGTCCACTGAAAAAATCTCAGTAAACGACCACCATTATATTTCATCCCATATCATCTCATTTAATTTAATTTCATCATAGTTGATTAATGTCTAAAATTCTTGTTCATTTCACTCCATATTATCATTTTTCATACAGATAAGACAATAAATTAAAATAAGACTAGACCTAAAGGTCTTAGTTACATGGTAATAAGAACTCTTAATTTTTTTTCTAAAGGTATCATAGCATATCTCTTATTGGGCCCCATCTCTGAGTGTCCGGAGGCGAGCAAGAGTTTGACCGGAGCGTGGACAGCAGCGTTTTCTGATCGTACTGTGATGACTGACTAGCATTTACTAGCGATTTATTGTGAGACTACCACAGATGAGTGCCACAATCCCGCTCAATTTAGCCGCGAGGCTACCACTCACGGCTATCACTTTTGTAAAGCAGTACTGCGTTTCGGTTTGAAGGGTGGGGCAGCCGTTGTAACTATACTTGAGACCTTAGAACTCATATCTCAAGGTGGGTGGCGGCATTTATGTCATAGATGTGTTACGTTATAGATGGGCTCCGGTGACCACTTAACATCAGGTGGGCTGTGAGCTCGTTTTGCCTTCAAAGCAGTAAAGCACTTAAAGATAAGACTTGTCTCGAAGCGAGCTTAAAAAGCTTACGAAACAGAATTCCCAAGGGAAACAGAGGCTTTTCAGTTTGTACGTTAACATAATTAGCGCGTGCTTAAAAGCTGCCAGTAAGCTTATTTGTATCGAGACGTTAACGGGTTTTATTTAATTATTAAATTCATTTTATATTCACTGATAATATCATATAGAAATGCATGGATAATAACTAGGGTTGCTTGGAGCTCTTAATCCGTTAGCGAAGCTATCGAATCATCATCATTATCTTGCCCTTCTCCCAGTCACCTGGGATCGGCGCAACATGTCCTTCCACACTCATCTATCATATACCATTTCTTCGCTCACTCCCCTCTTACACATATCATCTTTCACGCAATCCATCCATTTCTTCTTAGGTCTACCTCTTCGTCCAAGCCCTGGTTCTCTAAGTGTTTCGGGTCCCCCTCACATGTCGGTCAGGGGACCGGCGAGGGGGGCCTAAGAAGACGACGTGCAAGCTGCTCTGCACGCGTTTTACGCAAGAGCATCCGGGTGATGGAAGGTCGGCAATCCTCGACCCACGCTGGTTCTGGCCCAGCGGGGTATTCCGTAGGGTAACCCACTCTAACCGGCGCCATCTAGGCGGGCTTCGGACAGTCTGCCGACCGAGAGGGCTGGTGGTCGTGGCGCCGACGACCGCTAGTCCGGCTTCAAGAGGGGGAGGGTGATGGGAGAGATGTGCTCCGCACTAAACGCTTCACTTTCCCCCTTTGCCTTTTCATGAGTTCTGTAGGAGGTTTTAGTCAGTTCGACTCTGACATACCCCGCAAGTCCGGCGATTACCTCCTGACCACCAAAAAAAAATTCATAGTTAACACTCTCTTACCAACCTCATTTTCATTTCGTCTCACCACATGTCCATACCATCCCAAACGCGAACTCTATCTATCATCTAACGTTTCATCTTATTACTTTTGTAATACGTACTGTTGAAATACGTACTCGACAAATGTTCACAATTGACTTCTGTAACTATTCTGAAACCTTCGAACTTATATCTCAAGGTGGGCGGCGCTTTACGTTGTAGATGTCTATGGGCTCCAGTAGCCACTTATCACTAGGTGGGATGTGAACTCGTCCACACATATAATCAATAAAAAAAATCATAATCAGCAAAAAAAACATAATTCCCAAATGATGGTCACCCTTTTCACTACGCAAGCTACCGTGAAGGGTTGCGAAAGATCAAACATAAATGACCCTCTCATGCGTATGAGCAAACGAAATATCGTTACAATACAGCTCACGACTTTCCTGTTTCCATGGAGGATCGCAGCCATAATATACGGGACCAGGGTATGGCTCCCAGCCCATATGGAGCACACGGCGAACGTCTGCCATCGGCTTCCTTAAGATACGATGGTGTTGCTTAGCAACGCATACCAGGGAACCAGCAGCATGGACCAGGTCAGGGTTCTCCTCTCGTTAGACATATCTTAATGCTCATAAGTAAATTGCGTAGTTTTTTTCCCCTACCTATAGACTGGTAGTCAAAGGACTATTCCATACGCACGGCAGGGTTCTTCTTTGTAGGTAGACGAGCAAACGGCCCATCTGATGGTGAGTAGTTACCGTTGCCTATGGACATCAGCTCGCTGAGTTTCTCGGCGGATCTTCTCAGCGTGTTGCGGTTCCGATCCGTTAGTAGATTCATTCGCGAAGCAGCTGCCCTTGAGTTGTTAGGTCTCCTTTGGAGGCGCTCGCGTAGCTGTTAGCAAATCCCACCCCTCCTTGCTGAGTCTTTGCTCGCTCACCTATCCTGGTGAAACTGTAGAGGCCTCCAGGCCACCAGTAATCCATCATTTTAAAAAAACATCCTAAAACACAATTATAGATATAGTATATTAACACTAAATAAAAATGGTCGCTTTTAATGTGCTTTCGGCCCTAAGTCGGGCGCCGGTTGATAGATGACTCCCAAATAAAAGGACTGATTAAGTAACGCGATCCATTTTCGCACGTCATAATTAAATATGTCATAGCGGATCGTCATCCGGGGTCGTTTTGAAACAAACCAATTTTTGAAGTAAAACTTCTCTAAGAGCGTTGAGAGCAAAATTTAACTCGCGACAGACTCGTTATGGCTAGAGAGAAAAGATACAATTTAGGGAGAGCGAGAGGGAGAAAATAGACAGAGCGTCTCGCGAACCACTCGACCGTGGAGAGGGAAAGGACAAAGCGACCTGGGACGTTTCTCTGATACACAGCATTCCCTATTACAAGAGGAATTTGACTTAAGGATTAAAAATGTAGAAAACCACATTACTGCCCACCGCAAAAGAAGTTTCACTTCTTTCACGTTCACCAAGTTTTAAGCGCGCCTTTTTTTATATATATATTTAACTGGAATTAAATGGCTAAAATATAAGAGCCCATGGACATCAGGACATCCGTCGCTCTCTTTGCGTTATGTGAAATAAAGACTGTATTTTTTAAAACGAAATAATTCTTGATTTCGGCTTGATAAAGGCAGAGTAATGGTACTAATTTAAACGGAGACAACACAGCACCTCTCTTTTTTTATTGCTTAGATAGGTGAACGAACTAACGGTTTACCTAGCGTTAAGCGCTTACTGGAGCCCATAGACAGCTACAACGTAAATGCCGCCACATACCTTGAGATATAAGTTCTAAGGTCTCAGTTTAACAATACAACGGCTGCCCCACCCTTCAAACCGAAACGCATAACTGCTTCACGGCAGAAATAGGCAGGGCGGTGGTACCTTCTCGTGCGGACTCACAAGACGTCCTACCACAAGTAGTAAATGTAATATCTGAATGTGCAGAAGCCGTTTTATTGCGGGTGCTGTGAACTTGAATCTATTTTATTCAGTCACATAGCAAGCAATATATAATATCTAGCTGTACCCGTCCGCTTCGCTAGCCATTTAAAATTATCATAATTATTTCTCACACCCACAAAGATTCTCATCATTAACGCCCCCAATTGGTGTAGGGAGTCCAACACTCATATTAGCCTATCCATTAAGTGCATGTATTTTCTACATGGATACCAAGTTTCAAGTCAATCGGATGCATGGTTCAGTAGTTATAACGGAACATCCGTAAAAACCACTGTAGATTTATATATTAGTATAGATATCACAGTGAAAATTCCTATCGCCCAGGAAGCCAATAGCAAACGTTAACGCGGCACATAATTAGACCCCAATCCTGCGGTTACAGATACCGATATAGTATAAGTTTTTTTTTTAATTTCTTTACTCATATTTCCCAATTTTTTGTTCTTTCCAATGTGGTCGTGTGTTATTACATATTTTTTGTCACTTAAAAAAAAAATCTATTCTTAGGAGGATTGTTTTAGTAGTCGAAGGGATGTTATGTGTTGCATTGTTTTATATACTAGTGGTCCCCCAATGGTTGAAATTCGTCAACCAGCGTCCCGACCCGGCAGGCTGGTTCTGGTCCAGCGGGGTATTCCGGGACACCAGCTTCACCGTCTGGGCGGCCTGACGGGCTGCCGTACCGAGACGGCCGACGTTTCAGAGCCTTCGATTCGCCTCGAAGGCTCCGTCGGCTGGGTGTCCTTGGGGTGAGCCGCGCCGTCTGGTTGTAGTGTTGACCGCGGTAACCCCCCCTACCTCATCCGGGTTCTGACCTCGGAGAGGATCGGACGTCGGGTGTAAGAGTGCAGGGGAGTCGTTTAGTGGGTCGGCCTTAAAATCCTTGGGCCCGCGATCTGCTCTCAACACCTGCAGATCGTTAACTCTCACATACCCCGCGCGCCCCTTATGAGCGGGGACCTCGTGGGAGGTTCGACCTCGGCCCGGAAAAAAAAAAGTAGTTGAAATTCGACTATAAGTAATTGAAATTATAAGTTTGAACATTATTACGATTCTTGTTGGGGCCCAAGGGGAAGTTTTGTTGAGTTCCGAAGAGTTAGTATGTTGTTTGAGCACCTTTATTATGTCGGTTAAGCACAGATGGTAACGTCTTAACGAGTGCGTGTTGCTAAGTGCACTGCTCTAAGAATATAATTAAATAACCTGACACCACAATGACGACGCACGGCGTGTCCACGTATTATTTAGGTATGTGCAAACCGTACATCTTGGCAACCCAAAAGAGCAAGAAACAATCGATTAACAATAAATGAAATAGTTCGTAAGCTTAAATAAAAATGTAAAAAATATAAAAGTTAAAAATGTAAAGGTAAAAGTAAAAATATGTATAAAATGACATTTCACAACAAAATTACTTAAAATTTAACTTAATCAAAACTAAAGGCAAAGTTGGTTCCACTGGTGTTTACGCTTCGGGCTGGCTTCGGTGGTGGCGCGACTTGGGCTTGAACACCATCATCTCGTCGGTCGTGCCGCAGGTGAAATGTTTGAAGTTCGATATCTTCAGTGGGTGCAAGTGGATGGCTCTTCTTTTTCCTTAAGCAGTGGGAATGTTTCCTCACAACCCACACGAGACCAATAACCAGAGCTGCTACTAATAATAAGTATGTAATGACATACTGATGTATGTCATGCGCTGATATGATGGTCGACGGAAAGTGTTTTTCCTGCTCCTTTTGCTCAGCAATCTCTTTAGTGATAATTTTTGTTTCACGTGCTGTAGACTGGAACAGATTCGGAGTGTAGTTGTATGTTAAATTTACTATTTTGTTTACTGAATTGTCCAACGTTGTACTTGCGATTTCATAATCTAACTTCACACGGCTGTTATAACGATTATGCGCATATATCGTTAAGTCATTAGACTGAAGTACACATCCTTGTGGCAGCGATACTATCCCCGATGACGTCATGGTGTGTGAGGACACGTCACTGTTGCATATGGTGCGTAAAGTACACGTATCGCAGCATATGACGAGCCACTTGTTCGATGCATGTAACTCAAGCCACGCGTCCTTGCATGACGCGTTCTCGACGTCACAGGGCTCGAGGTTTTGATGTGACAGCAGTTTCGCTTCGCATGGAGCTCCGTTGCTATGCATGTCAAAAATAGGTTTATTTGTTTTGCATATAATTTTATCTGAACGTTGTTGGAGACAGCTCTTAAGATCATCTTCATTTAGCGAAATATATATATTTTTCTCCAAGTTTACTGCGATATATTTCGATGAAGTTCGCATATATGCGTAGCTTTCATTGTTTTTCACAGGCAATGGTATCGCCCTGTATAAGTTAAAATCTTCATTAGATACAAGTGGTATATAATATGCATTTCAAAAAGAAAATAGTTTTCGGTGCGACGAGTTCCTTCCCAGTACGTTTTAATGTTGTAATACATAATTAAAGTCCATTCATTGTGTACCATTTGAATTTTACTGATTGCGTCGTAGTAGATAAGGCGCTCGCGTTCTAAGCTAGTAATTTGAGCTCTTAATAGCGCGGACCCATATGATCCAGATATAAATGTAAACATTGTCAGCATCGTAAGTAAAAGACTCGATAATTAATTTCTGCCTTTTTTGTTTTTGCTTTCAAAATTTGACCTTTGTTCCTCCTTAGTTGTGGGATCTCCTTGGTTTTCGATTTCAGAGGCCAACGGTAGAGGTGATAGTTTTGTTACGGGACGTTTGGTTACTCCTGTTCGAGTTTTGATGGTCGTAACTCGGACATATCCGTCAGAACCTGGATGAGTTTCGAGCACCCGCCCTAGGGCCCATTTTCCAGGAGGTAAGTTGTTGTCCTTAACCAATACGATATCGCCGACGTTGATATTTTTCGTAGGTTTGTTCCATTTACTCCGAGTTTGCAGTTGTGTTAGGTACTCGTTGGACCAATTTTTCCAATATTGTTGTAACATTTGTTCTACAAGTTGCCATCGACGACGTACGCCAATGTGAACGTCAGTGTAATCTGATAATGGTAACGTCATTATCGCGCCGCCAGTGATGAAATGGCCGGGTGTTAAACAGTTGTAAAATTCTTCTGGATCTTCAGTAAGAGGACACAAGGGCCTCGAGTTTAAGCAGGCTTCTATTTTTGTTAGTAGCGTTGACATCTCCTCGTAGGTGAGTTTCTGGTCACCTAGCACTCGTCGTAAATGTCGTTTCATGGATTTGACGGCGGCTTCCCACAAACCGCCCGCGCTCGGCCAGGCAGGGGCGTTAAAATGCCATTCGACTTCCAGTTTAGCTAATTCATCAAAAAATTCGGGTGTCATGATTTGTTTGAAGTTTTTGAATTCCTGACCTAGCACTTTTGCCGCGCCGATGAAATTAGTTCCACAATCTGAGTACATATGTTTAGGGGTACCACGCCTTGCGCATAGTCGTTGAAAAGCTGCTATGAATGTTTCAGTGCCGAGATCGGAAACAAGTTCAATATGTACGGCTTTGGTAGCCATACATATGAATATTGCAATGTATCCCTTAGAAGTTTTAACGCCTCTACCTTTGTTTATTTTCAGTTCGATGTAACCAGAGTAGTCAACCCCTGTAAATGTAAAGGGTCGACATGGGGTTACTCTCTGTTGCGGAAGATTACTCATCAGTTGATGGTTGTCGGTTTGTGTGAAACGGTGGCAGCGCACACATTTTCGTAGTTGAGTTTTGACAGCCCTGTTGCCTCCGACGATCCAATATCGCTGTCGTATGTAAGTCAGCGTTAGCCGAGCTCCTCCATGCAGTGTAGTTAAATGGGAATATTCAATCAAAAGTTGCGTTAATCGACCTTTATGTGGTATGATAATTGGGTTTTTCATTTCCGCAGGTAAGTTTGAGTTTTGGAGGCGGCCGCCCACGCGAATTATCTTATCTTCGTCTAAGTAGGGGTTCAGCTTCATAATTGCGCTCCTTTTCGACACATTTTCGTTTTTCAAAAGTTGTTTATATTCTTGATTGAATTGTATTTGTTGTATGTGTTTGATAATAATTTTTCTTGCTGCAGTTAGTTCGGTAGTAGTCAGATACGGGGCCTCAGATTTCCTTTTAGCGCTCATGTTTGTTATGCAACGTAATATCCAAGCAGTAACTCGGAAAAGTTTTGTTAATGAACTGCATTTATTTAACAAGGTTGTTATCCAATTATCCTTTTCGTGATTTGACGAAGTCTCTTGATTTTCTTTTTCTTTGCAGCTAATGTTTGTATGGTATGTTTTGTAATTTGCAGTCTCATCTGTTTCAATTTTCTTCAAAAATGCAGGACCTTGAAACCATAAATCGAAGGTAATTAGTTTACTTGGTAGCATGCCTCTCGATGCACAGTCGGCAGGGTTATGCTCTGACTTAATGTAACGCCATTGTGTGGTAGGTATAATGCGTTTGATTTTTGTAACTCGATTGGATATGTAGGCCTCTCTTTTAGTAGTGTCCCCTTGGAGCCACGCGAGAACTACTTGCGAGTCACACCATGCTTGAATTTTCAGATTGTATTCCGATAAAGCCTTCTGAGTTTTTTCCATGAGTTTAGCCAACAGTAAGGCGCCACACAGTTCGAGCCTCGGCAGCGTGGTTTTTTGTGCTATAGGAGCCACCCGTGTGCGGGATACAAGTAGCGTAATTACTGGAACTTCGTTGGAATTTGTCACGCGACTGTATATAACACAAGCGTAAGCTTTCTCGCTTGCATCACAGAAACCCAGTAATTCTATATCTTGTTTTGTTTCGCCAATCCATCGTTTCAAAGTTATGTTACGAATGAAAGGCAATTCTATTTTTAGTTTTTGCCATTCTTTCTCAATATTTTGGGGAATTTCATCGTCCCAATCAATGTTTAGAGTCCAGACTTTTTGAAATAGTAATTTTGCAGTAATGGTCACCGGAGACAGCCATCCCAACGGATCATAAAACTTAGAAATTTCAGACAGTAATAGTCTTTTTGTTAGTTGTTTAGTACTTTGCTTCACAGGCCATTTTAAGTGAAATGTGTCGCTGTTAGTGTTCCAGGTAAGTCCCAACGTTTTTGATGTTTCATCAATTTTGAAATCGAAGCTGTTTGTTGTTGAAATTTGCTCTTTAGGTAAGTCTTCTAATAAAGTTGGATAGTTGCTGGACCATTTGCGTAAATTCATCCCCGCACCCTTTAGTAAATCGATTAGGGACCGCTGTAACTCCTTGGCGGTTTCGAATGACCTTTCACCACTCACAAGGTCATCTACGAAGAAGTGGTTCTCCAGGACCTCTGCAGCTGCAGTGGGGTACTTATGACCTTCGTCAATGGCGAGTTGTTTGAGTGTACGTAAGGCTAGCCAAGGAGCGGGTTTGGTACCGTAGGTCACCGTACAAAGTTTATATTCTTGTAAAGGTTGTTCTGGTGAATCTCGCCAGATAATTTTTTGTAGGTGTTGCTGATCATCATTTATCCACACACAACGATACATTTTTTCAATGTCAGCAGTAAAGGCAAACTTGTATGTTCTCCACTTCAAAATAAGCGACTGAATGTCCTTTTGAAGGTTGGGGCCCTTTTCCAAAAGGCTGTTTAAACTGTGACCACTCGATGTTTTTTGAGATGCATTAAAGACTACTCTCAGTTTGGTTGTTGTAGAGCTCTCTTTCAAAACACCGTGATGTGGTAAGTAGCAGTCGGTGGATGTTATATGAGGCGACAGTTTCATGTGGCCCAGGTCCGCATATTCTCTGATAAATTCTTTGTACATAGTTGAAAGTTTTTTATTTTTAGCGAGCCGTTTTTCCAGTTGTAAAAATTGTGAGACAGCGATGGGTCTCGATGAACCTAATTTTTCTTTAAGGTCAGGGCGGAGTGGCATCTTCACAATATATTTTCCGTCGGGAGCACGTTGTACTGTTTCCGAATAAAATTGTTCACACTGATCGTCCTTGGAAATATCTTCAGAATTTTGTATTTCTTCGCTCTCCCAGTACTTTGTTAATTCATCAAAGTTCACCAAGGTCACGTGGCAATTAAACGTTTTCATTTTCCCACATAGGATCCATCCTAGATGTGTCTGTTGTGCCACAGGGGATTGACAGCTTCCTTTCAAAACTCCATTGAGTATAATATCTGAATAAACATCGGCACCCAGTAGTAAGTCGATGGGGCGAGAGATGTTGAAGTCAGGATCAGCCAGCTTTAAGTTTTCCAAATGAGGCCAGTTCGATTTTTCGAAAGTAGCATTCGGTAAGTTATTTGTAAGTTTTTTCATTATAAGTGCTTGTATTTCGAAGTCGTATTCAGAGTTTATTGATTTACAAGATAAGTTTAGTTGACCCCTGCAATCACCAGATACTGAACCAACCCCCGAGATGGTAGCAGCGAACCTTTTCCTCGGCAGGCGTAATACCTGAGCGGCATTTTCTGTTATTAAGTTTACTTGCGAGCCCTGATCCAAGAGGGCCCTAAGTTTTACATAAGTGCCATCATAAGCCTTTATTTTCAGTAGAGTTGTAGTTAGTAAAATTTCAGTTTTATCCGATGATAAGTGATTCGAAGCTTGTTGCTGAGAAGAGGAGGCTTGTTGTCCAAAGTTATTCTTACCATTCGCTGGAATTTTCCAGTTCACGTTGTGCAACATGGTATGATGTTTCATGTTACACTCCTTACACGTTTTCGCTGATTTACATTCTTCGTTATTGTGGCTATAGAGACAATTTTTGCAGAGTTTCAATTTCGCAACAGTGTGGTTTCGCTGTGCAGTATCCATGTTAATAAATTTAGCACATTGCATTAAAACATGATTTCCATTACAATTCGGGCATTTTCCATAAGTAGCGTGATAGTTATAAGTTTTCTTAGAGTCATATGTAAATTTTTTTACAGGTTGTTTGTTGTTAGCCGGTTTCCAATGAGATGTATATTCGGAAGTGGTATTTTTTACAGATTTTGTTGATTTTGCAGTTTCATATGCCATAAACTTGCACTCCAAAAAATATAAAAAATCTTGCAAGTTTTGTAATTCTCTGTGATCGCGGATTTCGTTCATATAATCATTTAAAGTTGTTGAATCTAATTTTGGTAACATTAAATGCACGATCATTGGATCCCACGTTGTCGTATCCAGCCCGATGTTAGCTATGCCGTTCATGCATTCCTTAATGACGTCATGCATTTTCTTGAGATTGTTAGCGTCGGGTTGATGTATAACAGGGAGACTCATCATTGTGTTGAAAAACGATGAAAATTGTAGGCGGCGATTATCATACCGTTGCACTAAAATATCCCAGCAGGAGTTGTAGTTTTCAGCACAGACGGATAAATGCTGTACCAGACTTTCTGCTTCCCCCTTCAATTTGGTTTTCAGGTGTTTCATTTTTTGCGCTTTGTTAATTGTTGGGTTGTTATGGATGGTTTCGAGAAACAGGTCCTTAAAAGAGATCCACTTACTGTAGTTTCCGTAAAAATCAGGTAATTCCATTCTCGGTGTCGACTGCTGATAGTGTGCATTCGACCAAATTTTAGATTGAAGTTGTTTTCTCAATTCATCATATTTTTCTTCCATATCTGAGTACATCCGGTAATAGTGATCGTTAGACCCCTTCAGCTGAAAGTCAATTTCCCAGTGCAGTTTGTCGATGGACTCCCACTTCGATTTTAAAATGTTAAAATTATCTTCCAGCTCCCACTTTTCACTAGTTCTAATGATGTCAATTTTAGACAATGCATGACAAATCGCATTAAAATTGCATTCTTGTTTATTTAAAAGTTGTTGTATTTTTTCAGATTTTCCGTCCTCGCAGTCTTGAGTGTAGTCAACAGAAATGTCACTTAAATCAAAATTCACACTATGTTTTTGCTGTTTCAAGTATTTAAGTCTGTTATTTATGTCTGTTTTTGTTGCTAGATACATTTCTTTAGTTTTGTTGTAAACGTCTTCAGAGAAATAATGTATAGTTTTGTCTTCCAGTTCCAGTAGTAATAAGGCATTTCTCGCCTCGAAGTCTCTCCACTGTTCTTCCAAAGATGACAAACGTATGTTGAGGTACTCTTCAGTTTTTCGAGACGAAGAATCTTTGCGGTAGTTTGTACACAAAGTCTTGATATTCTCGAAACAAGTTGATTGAAGTTCAAGTTTATCCATGTTGATGTTATGAAATAATGTGATAGCTCACCAAACTCGGCACGTAGTTGACGGTGACAAGTACAGCTAGGCGTAGTTCACGACACGAAGATCCAATTTTGATAAATTGGTCGTATCCAAATCTCACTATGTTTATGCACTCTTACCCAGTGTGTGCGCCCTTGTCTCAATGCAGCTGGGGATTCTCGCTTGTGAGAGGCCAGCCGAACCGATTCGCCACTGTTGTAAGAGACACAAAAACATGCGAGAATAAGCTCGAAGGACCAAAAAAGATGTTGGGTTCCAAGGGGAAGTTTTGTTGAGTTCCGAAGAGTTAGTATGTTGTTTGAGCACCTTTATTATGTCGGTTAAGCACAGATGGTAACGTCTTAACGAGTGCGTGTTGCTAAGTGCACTGCTCTAAGAATATAATTAAATAACCTGACACCACAATGACGACGCACGGCGTGTCCACGTATTATTTAGGTATGTGCAAACCGTACAATTCTATTGTCAAAGAATATAAATTATTATACCTTTATAAACACCGATTTCGCCAAGGCTACACTATAGACAAATAATATTAAAGACAAACAATATTAATCTATTCTCAATTTGGCCACAGACTAAACAATAACTAAAGTTTGACATAAACAAAAGTATATATACGTGTGTGTGTGTGTGTGTGTGTCAAATACATGGTAGTGTGTGTAATGTTTTATTTATTGATTTAATGTGTTTTTAAGCAAAATTAAAAAAATATTAACATTCTGCACTCCTTCTCTATATTCTCTATAAGTGTGTGAAATTTCATACTCCTCCGTCCGCGCAATTGTCGTAAAAAGGGCTACAAAGTTTTTGCTTCACCTATTAATATATAGATATATTTATACAATATTTGTCGTCGGTAACTGTTACATGTGACCACGAATGATTTTTTATTACGTTAGGTGTACTACCCTACAGACCAGATGTGAAGTGATCACGCGGCCAACCACTACCACCGTGGTAAAGGAATGGAGCCGTGGCTGATGGCGGGGCGCGTTGTAAGCGCAATCGCCACCACCATCTTGTGGGTTTCCAACGCGGATCTGCGTTACGGCTTGACTTCGATGCCGTGTCTATGGGTAAGCAGTGACGTTAACGTTGTCTATGGAAGCCTACAACCGCTCAGCCAGAGATTTTAAAATTTGGGGCCAAAAGCGAGTTATTCGATTTAATTCTCATGAGCTTAACGTTACCGTAATTATAAGTGGTATTACTGGTGGTAGGACCACTTGTGAGCTGGTAGGTACCATCGCCCTGCCTATTTCTGCCATGAAGCAGTAATGCGTTTCGGCTTGAAGGGTGGGGCAGCCGTTGTAACTGTACTGAGACCTTAGAACTTATATCTCAAGGTGGGTGGCGCATTTACGTTGTAGAGATGGGCTCCAGTAACCACTTAACACCAGGTGGGCTGTGAGCTCGTCCACCCATGTAATAATTAAATAAAAGAGTACAGTAAATTTGTTGTCATGACAACAGGCACGTGGTCTTATAACTATATATTCGTAAACAGTGTTCAATCAGGAGTTATGCATTAAAAACTACCCCAAATCTCATTCGTATCACTGGTTCGAAATTCAAAGTCTAACTTGTTTGCTATTTTTCCAGTAATGCGTGTTGAAATTCGACAATTTTATTTAATCAGTATATTATACTATAACTAGAGGTCCCGAAGTAGCCGAAATTCGACTATAATTAATTGAAATTGTAAGTTTGTACACTATTATGATTGTATTTTATACTTCTATAATAAACTATAAAAAATAATAACAAAGACAAACAATATTTAATCTATTCTCAATTTGACAACAGACGTCAAGAACAAAAGTTTGACAATAAATAGTATGCATGCGTGTGTGCGTCAAATTCATGGTATGTAGTGTGTGTAATGTTTTCTTTATTGATTTAATGTATCTTTTATGCATTATTTAAACAAAATATTAGCATTGTGCACTTCTTCTCTATATTCTCTATAAGCGTGGAAAATTTCATACTCCTCCGTCCGGGCAATTTTCGTAAAAAGGGATACAAAATTTTTGCTTCACGTATTAATATATAGATAAAGGAAAACTAACTGGATATTAGAACATTATTAAAAACAAAAGAAGTACGACTTCTAAGCTTTTTAAAAAAGTTCCTATTTAAATTGGCATCCGTGTTGGCGTTATCAAATGCGTAAAATGAAAAATATAAATGAATATTATATAATACTAGCTGTACGTCCGCTTCGCTGGGCATTTGAAATTAACATTCTTATTTCTCATCCCCACAAAGATTCTCATCATTAACGCCCCCGCAACTGGTGTAGGGAGTCCAACAGTCATATAAATATTAGCCTATCTATTAAGTATATGTATTTTCTACATGGATACCAAGTTTCAAGTCAATCGTATGAATAGTTCAGTAGTTATAACGTAACATCCGTAAAAACCACTGTAGATTTATATATTAGTATAGATTATCAATAAAAAAGTGATTGGCTTGATTGTGATGAAGTATTTTTTATCCTGAACATGCCTAAATACAAAAAAATTTGGATAATTAGAGAAAATTTAAATTCATGAAAGCGTTACTTTATGGGCCGCAAAATTGAAAACCTCCCCAGAGCGTTGTGAGCACTTAAAATAATCCCCTTACGTCCTAACAATTGGCAGTCGACCGAATTCCACCTGTCATTAGTGTTTCATAACACAAAAACATTTGGTGTGCCTTAATAAGAATAAAAAAAAGTAACGTCGGTCCGTTCGCTTCGCTGATCATATCAGGGCGGGGTCGGATTACAATGCAGACGTTCCGAACAGTTTCTTAAAGGGTATTTTATAATTTACTAGCTTTTGCCCGCGACTTCGTCCGCGTGGAATAGTTCACAAATAATGCTTTATTTTAAAACAAATTTGGTTACCATAAAATACGTTATGGTGAGCCTTAACATATAGACATATGCTGTCGCGGACTTTTTTTTAGATATTTTAAAGGGGAACAATTCTGTCATATATTATTTTAGCGAAACTTTAACCGTTTCCGCAGCGCACGCAGTGGAAGCTCTCGAAAGGGAAAAAGTCCGATTTTGAAACATTCTTTATTGGTGCTTTATTTATTTATTATTCCTTCACCGTGGAAATCAATCGTGAACATTTGTTGAGTACGTATTTCATTATAAAAATTGGTATCCGCCTGAGATTCGAACACCGCTGCATCGCTCAACACGAATGCACTGGACGTCTTATCCGTTAGGCCACGATGACTTACTAAATATGTTTTATTTATACCGGTTAAAAATGTTATTGACACCAGCATTAGTTAGATGTGGTCCACGTTCGCTTCGTTACTAAGATCGAGTTGAACCCCGGTTCAATTGTACGTACGCACATCATATGAAATGCATTCTCAGAATAAATACCTTATGCGCCAGTGACGGTAGCGAGTTATGAGTGTTCAGGCACGCGCCGGCTTGATATAAGTCAATCGATCATCGCTGAAGATACCTTTAGCGTTAAAACTGAGATCATACAACGTATTTCAAGGTGGGTGGCGGTATTTACATTGTAGATGTCTATGGGCCCTGCTAAACACTTGACAGCAGATGGGCCATACGAACGGCTCGACGAGTGAATTAACCCATAGACACAGCCCACTGAGTTTCTCGCCGGATCTTCTCAGTGGGTCGCGTTTCCGATCCGGTGGTAGATTCTGCGATGCATTGCTCTTGCTAGGGCCAGTGTTAGCAACACTCCGTTTTGAGCCCCATGAGCTCACCTACATGTTAGGACGAAGCTGAAATAGCCTCTCAAGGCTATCAGCATAGGTAGGAAACAAAAAAAAGTTATCCACCCATCTAAGCTAAAAAGAAATGTTCTTTATATTTTTTATTGTCCAATTAGGCAGACGAGCATACCACCCACCTGATGTTAAGTGGTTACCGTCGTCCATGGACTTCAGCAATGCCAAGGGCAGAACCAAGCCGCTGCCTACCTTTAAGTACTCTCCACAAGCTTCGTTTCAAGAAGGATATAATGGAAAGAAGGACTTTTACATATACTAGTGGTCCCCCAGTAGCCGAAATTCGACTATAATTACTAGAAATTATAAACTTTAACATTATATTGGTTCTATTGTCAAAGACTATTAGTTATACAAGACTTCTGTTATCACAGTGTTCGCCAAACAATTTTAATCTATTCTCAATTTGACCACAGACTTTACAAAAGTTTGACAATAAACAAAGAGTAGGTATGCGTTGTGTCAAATACACGGTAGTGTGTGTAATGTTTTTTTTATTGATTTAATGTATTTTTATGCATATTTTTTTTTAAATATTGACATTCTGCACTCTTTCTCTATATTCTCTATAAGTGTGGGTAATTCCGTACTCCTCCGTCCGCGCATTTTTCGTAAAAAGGGGCTACAAAGTTTTTGCTTCACGTATTAATAAAAAAAAAAATGTGTGCGTGTACTAGTGTACACACGTAAGAAGTGAAACTTATTTATGGCCTTATTTTTCGAAAAATGATCTACATGCAACTTTCTAGAAATTGGTTAAATAAAGTTAAATTAGATAAAGTTTAAACAAAAGGATTTTATTATCATAGACATGAATACAAAAAAGTTAAATTAGATAAAGTTTAAACAAAAGGATTTTATTATCATAGACATGAATACAAAACAGATGGCGCGTAACGGAAAAATGTGACGCGTAACCGAAAAATGTGACGGTAAATTTTTTTCCAACGCCGATAAGGAAGTTTCACTTCAATAGGTACCGCGGGTATTTCGAAAAAAATAATAATAAAAAAACACAGACTTTTTTGGCGGGAACGCGAGGAGTGAAGTTGTATGATTTGTTTTATTTTGTCTATTTAGTGTTTCTTCAGGTTTAAATGTGTAATAACGGTGGTTTATAAACTGATTAATATCTGTGAAAGTGCACAAATGTGGGAAAATGAAACAAAGCCGCTGGACGCAACTTCTCGGGATCCTCCATAAAGTCCACTGAAAAAATTTTAGTAAATGACCACCATTTTACTAAGATTATATTTCATCCCATATCATCTCATTTCATTTAATTTCATCCCAGTTGATTAATGTCTCAAATTAATCATCTTCATTTCATTTCACTCCATATTATCATTTTTCATAAAAATAAGAATATAAATTAAAATAAGACATGATTAAAGGTCTTAGTTACCAGGTCATAAAATCACTTAAAAAAAAAAACACTTTTCTCCGTGACTGGATCGGTGTGTTTTTGATCAACACCGGGGTATCGCCTCGCCAAGAATAACATTTTTGTGTTTCATGAATGAAACGGAATAGTTCATTAAAATTATTTATTATTCCTTTGCGATTCGGAAATAAGCTTCCGTTATATTTGGACGGACATAAATACGTCAACGGTCGCGTCGCATGTGAACGCGACGATTGATTTAAAAGTCGGATTTATGAGAGGAAAATATGGAAAATAAATAAAAAGACGTATCCTCCTGTAAGAAACGAATTCATTTCTAATGGTTATATGAGTCAGATCGGCAGCTGGCATTGCTGATGTCCAAGAGCGACAGTAACCGTTCAAGCATCCGTTTATGCAATGCCAAAAGTCTACTGGTGGTAGGACCTGTTGTGAGTCCGCGCGGGTAGGTACCAACACCCCGCCTATATCTGCCGTGAAGCAGTAATGCGTTTCGGTTTGAAGGGCGGGGTAGCCGTTGTAACTATACTGAGAGCTTACAGCTTATATCTCAAGGTGGGTGGCGTATTTACGTTGTAGATGTCTATGGGCTCCAGTAACCACTTAACACCAGGTGGGCTGTGAGCTCGTCCACCAATTGAAGCAACAAAAAAAAATATGCCAGAACCCCTCCTCGGGTAAGGGCCACCTTCAAGGTTAGCCAATCTTCTCTAGAGTACCCAATTTTAACCCAGTTTGTAGTTGCTACTTTCTTTATATCGTCTTCCCATCCAGTATATGGTCTTCTCCTCTTTCTGTTCCTAGTGTTCATCCCTGGTCCTGAAGGCGTGCTACATGTCCAGCCCATTTCCATTTTAATACGCTTTTATTAGCTTCAGACGTATGTATGTAACGGAATCTATGAACATGATTTTGACCCCCTTCAAAACGTCGGATTAACTTGAAATTTGGTATACTTATTAAGGACCGATGACACTTCAATATTTAAAAAGAAAATTAAAAAAAATTGAAATACAATTAAAAAATGAAAAATAAATAATAGTTTAAAAAAACTAACAAAGCCTTTATAGAAAATCCAATTAATAAAAAGAAAATAAATTTTATTAAATTTGAATTAAAAATAGTGTAAGAAAAGATGTTTTTATTGTAAAAAAAAAAAGCGTGGGATGCACGGTATCAGTAGTTATAAATATTCTATGAACAGATATGAGTAGAAGGGTTATTTTGATAATATCCTGAAAAGCACTTAGTCTAGCAGGTTACTCTTGATTATATCTCTTAAGCTCCAATATTTGTTCCATGTTGGTTGTACTCTACCGTTTTGTAACTGTAAATATTTCGGTTGTTCTACGGATTCTTGGCTGGAATGCTCAAGACGGATCTATCTATGCGAGCCACACGTCTAATGACTTCAGAGCATCCTTTACTGGAGGCAATCAATCACTCGAGATGACAGCGCGTGCCATCAACGCGATAATCGCGTGAAGATTGATAACCATGTATTTTATGGGTTATTAGAGGACATCTGACTGTCGTGGATCGGCGGATGACAGTGATGGGAGTCGGTGCTGAGGTCCGTGGGCTCAATAAACGGTGCCATTCACCTTGAGACACGAAATCGAAGACTTAATTATATTTTGTAACTGCTATACCGTCTTTCAAAAAGCGACACTGGACGGATGCCGTATGACTTGTTCATGCTGGTTCCCAATAATTAGGAAAATTACATTTTTAACCGACTTCAGAAAAAGAGGAGGTTCTCAATTCGACTGTATCTTTTCTTATGTTTGTTACCTCATAACTTTTGACTGGGTGAATCGATTTTGATGATTCTTTTTTTATTAGAAAGCTCACGCTTCCCGTGTGGTCCCACTTCAATTTAGTCCAGTTCTGATAGTGGTATCCATGAGAAACCATATAAGTCTTAAATTTGCATTAAGTACGTGCGCGACAAATAGATGAATAACTCAATAACTCAATATCACGCCAACCGATTTCGATGATTATTGTTTTTAGTGTATATATTTATTTGTTTTGGAATATCTTTTTTTTTCTATTTGAAGTCTGTTTTTGTTAAAGCATGTCTATTTACAATTATTTTTATTGCTCGTTGGGTAGACGAACTCATGATGCATTTAGTGTTAAGTGGTTACTGGAACCCATAGACAACTACAACATAAATGCCGCCACCCACCTGGAGATATGAGTTCTACGGTCTCAGTTGTAACAGTAATCCGCCTTTTAAACCGAAACGCATTCCTGCTTCCCGGCAGAAACAGACAGGGCCGTGGTACCAACCCGTGCGGACTCATAAGGCGTTCTACCACAAGAAAAAAGCGTTCCATTTTTTTTTTTTTGCATTTTTCATTGCGAGTTCCATTTTCGATACACTGCGCTATTCGTTCATACATATTTCCACAATAATAGCTGTTACATGTCTGCGAGATTTGAAGGCCTTACAAGCTCAAAGCGCCACAGTCCTCAGAAGACTGATAGAGCTGGACTCAGTGAGCTGAACTCTCAAAATGCACTTCCCATTTGAAGATTAAGTTCTTTGGTTTCCTCGTCTCAACACAATCTGTTGATTATCTTTAATGGTCTATAAATAGGCCCCCCTAACTGAACGTAATATTTCGATCAGCACTCCTGAGCACGTGTCCGGACCGCGCACTTAGTACACTTAAGGATAAACAAACAATAAATGATCACGATATTTAGTTACGCATCGTCTATATAAGGTACAATGTCAGAAGACTTTTTACTAGTGGTAGGACCTGTTGTGAGTCCGCGCGGGTAGGTACCACCGCCCTGCCTGTTTCTGCCGTGAAGCAGTAATGCGTTTCGGTTTGAAGGGTGGGGCGGCCGTTGTAACTATACTGAGACCTTACAGCTTTTTTTTTTTTTATTGCTTAGATGGATGGACGAGCTCACAGCCCACCTGATGTTAAGTGGTTACTGGAGCCCATAGACATCTACAACGTAAATGCGCCACCCACCTCGAGATATAAGTTCTAAGGTCTCAGTATAGTTACAACGGCTACCCCACCCTTCGAACCGAAACGCATTCCTGCTTCACGGCGGAAATAGGCGGGGTGGTGGTACCTACCCGTGCGGACTCCCAAGAGGTCCTACCACCGGTGATTACGCAAATTATAATTTTGCGGGTTTGATTTTTATTACACGATGTTATTCCTTCACCGTGGAAGTCAATCGTGAACATTTGTTGAGTACGTATTTCATTCGAAAAATTGGTACCCGCCTGCGGGATTCGAACACCGGTGCATCGCAACAACGAATGCACCGGACGTCTTATCTTTTAGGCCACGACGACTTAACTACTTTTCATACTACTATCGGACCTACTTTAATGGTAAGCAGTGGCTTGGCTATGCCCCTGGCTTCCTCCTGATCCATTAACGGTGCTTTTAGGTACCCTAAGCACTGGTCACCGTTCTCGACGAACCCGTCGCTTGTGACGAAAGGCTCGACGAGTAAATGAACCCACAGACACAGCCCGAGTTTCTTGCCATATCTTCTCAGTGGGTCGCGTTTCCGATCCGGTGGTAGATTCTGCGAAGCACTGCTCTTGCTAGTGTCAGCAACGTCGTCAGGTTTGAGCCCCGTGAGCTCACCTACCAGTTAAGGTTACGCTGAAATAGCCTCTCAAGGCTATTAGCTTAAGTTAGAAAAAAAAGCTAGCTCTGAAGTCACGTGAGAAGAAAGATAAATGTGTCACAAGCCAACGTTTGAATTTCAACAAAATGAATTGTTTGAAAAAGTAAGTTTTAATTACTGTCACTATGGAAGGCAATGATAATGACGAAGAGAATAGCGTCAGCGACGCTGACGTCAATATTTTAAAACTCCAAGGAACCTAATCTATACTATAATATTATAAAGAGGAAAGATTTGTTTTTTTGTTTGTATTGAATAGGCTCCGAAACTACAGAACCAATTTGAAAAATTCTTTCACTGTTTGGAAGCTACATTATTCCCGAGTGACATAGGCCCCTGGCGTTGCTGAAGTCCATGGGCGACGATAAGCACTCTCGGACGGTGAAGTCTCCGAGTTAACGCCGCATGACTCGTCCAACTATCAAGATCGATAAAAAAAAACTTAAAAATCAACGAGTCAAAAGCTATGTAAGCGTCTTCAAAAACTTCTCCAACCCGAAACTGGACGTAATCTGTCATGTTGACAGATGCGACGTCCGATCGTGTCAATATTTGTCGACTAGGGACGTGACATGTGTCGGTCAATATTTGTCGATGTTATTTTGTCGATAACCGATCGAGTCCGACATTGGAAGTTCGACGTAGATTCCTGAGCTTGTATCTAAAAAAATATTTAAATTTGTTTGTTCGTATTATTTGTCGCAGTATCATAGGACTTCTGAAGGAAGCGGCTTCAAATGGAAGACGGCAGATCGAGTTATTGTTTGGTACCCCTAAGGCTCTAAAGTTGTTTAGAACTTGGCACACGACCCAGGGTTTTATTGGAATATTATCATCGTAATTATGTAACCCACAACAACGAAACAAACAGCTTGCAAATGGAACGCTTTTCCTTCGAAGCAGTAAGTGGCCGTAGGAACTTATCAGGCCCTCAATAAGCCTAACCACCAGAACAACATTATCTCTCTAACCGGAAATCTATTTGCCCTGTAATTAGCTGGGATGAAGATAGCGAGGCGGCCATCTGTGTGGAGACAATCACGCAGTGTGCACACAGCGCTAGTGGCCCTCGACCGCGATCGATGTGTCAATAACGCATTAGAGACGGGAAATGTGTCGATGCAATTGACCAATCTATATGTCGTCGATAACGACTTAAGTAATATTAAAATATTGTTTTGATTATAATTTTAACTGATAAATTGTAGGGTCTACCCTACATTTTTGTACGGTCTACCCTACATTTTTACATTAAATCAATAAAAAAAAAATATGACGTACACTGCCATGCATTTGACACACACGCGCATACACAGCTCGACCAAGCTATAAGTTTGCAACTCGCATCGATTACGTCACACTGCCGCTTAGGTATGGTCTGAAAAAAGGATTCGCTATGACTTTAAAAATGTAAACAAATGTTTGTTAGATTTTACTTTGCTTAATGTTAATGTAGGGTCTACCCTACATTTTTACAAAATAACATATAATTTGGATAAAATCGGTTAACCCATAGACATAGCCCACTGAGTTTCTCGCCGGATCTTCTCAGTGGGTCGCGTTTCCGATCCGGTGGTAGATTCTGCCAAGCACTGCTCTTGCTAGGACTAGTGTTAGCAACACTCCCGGTTAGAACCCCGTGAGCTTACCTCCACGTCAAGGAGAAGCTGAAATAGACTCTCAAGGCTATCAGCATAGGTAGGGGGAAAAAAAGAGTCGGCCCAGTCAGTCAGTTAATCTTTTTTTTTTTTTTTTTTTTCTTTTATGTGCCTATCTGCGATCAGTCCTGGACTATGAGCAGATCCGTTGCGTGTGCCATCGCGTCGAAGAGGCTCCTCACCAGGAGACTCCTCATTAATCACTATCTGTCACCAACTCCCTGTATATCATGACGTTTCAGTCGTTTAATGTAACTGACTTTTGTCAACTCATTAGCTAGGGTATTTGGGTGGTTTTCCAGCCGAGTTCTGTACTTAGTCCCTGTCAACCTTATCTCTTCCTTAACAGTTCTCATGTTCATGGCTTCATGGATCTCAGTGTGTCAGTTAATCTGAACGAAACTGTCGATTTACCCTGTGATTGTGCAAATTATTTGTTGACAGTTTCAATAATTATACAAAAGGTTTTATTAACTTTTATTGCAATAAACTCAGTTCAAGCTCAAATACGAATGATGACCGAACTTTTTTTTTTTCGGGTAGAGGGCCGAACCTCCTACGAGGTCCCCGCGCAAAAGGGGCGCGCAGGGTATGTGAGACTCTACGATCTGTTGGGAGCAGACCGCGGGCCCAAGGATTTTAGGGCCCACCCACTAAACGACTCCCCTGCACTCTTACACCCGACGTCCGATCCCCTCCGAGGTCAGAACCCGGATGAGGTAGGGGGGCTACCGCGGTCAACACTACAACCAGACGGCGCGGCTCACCCCAAGGACGCCCAGCCGACTGAGCCTTCGAGGCGAATCGACCTCACCCCCTCAGGTCGACCCTTGACCTTCACCAGGGGGGAGGCCGCTACCTACAGGGGCCGGGACGTACGGGCGTATTCCCGCCTCCGGCCCCCGGCTCGACGGCGACGGATCGGTGCGGAAAGGGAAGAGCTCTCCCTCTCTCGCTCCGCCGTCTCCTTCTGCGAGATGGTGGACTCGCAGAAGTCGAGCATCGCCTTCCAGGACGCGCCGCTCAGCCATCTCTGGCGCCGTCATATATACGAGTATATATTAATACGTGAAGCAAAAACTTTGTACGACTTTTTATGAAAATTGCGCGGACGGAGGAGTATGACATTACCCACACTTAACATTTCTGTCAAGCCACATTTTTATTATTTAAATTAGTTTTAAAACTAAATGACCAAATTACGGAAAGGCGTAAATGAATACAGTAGGTCCAGACTTAGTTTTGACAAATCTGTTATGTTCGGTTCACTTAAGAAATGTTTAGATAGAGACTTTCATTACTGTATTTATACTGTAATAGTGATGTCCATATTTTCAGAAGCCGGACTGTGATACACGGATGTCGCTTCGTGAACTCGTCAGGTCAAGAGTCCTTAGTGGACGTTGAACCTTAGGTAACGTTGAAATATGTACACTGGAGTGTTGATTTTACACTATTTTAACTACACGGGCAGTTAAACTGCTTAAACAATAAGGGATTACAATGATAATTAGTGATTTAGTTTCTGAATGACCTCCGCATGCGTGTTGTCAACAAGAGAATGAGTTGACGTCGGCCATGACACACGACACTCCATCCGGTGTTACCCGATCTTAATTAAAATTAGCATTAAAACGTGGCGTTATACTAATTATAATGGCGCGTGACATTTTTAATGAAAATCAGTTAATTTTGAGACTACAGTTTTAAGCGATTCAGCGGTTTTCTATTATAGTTCTTTTAAGCTTTTGCTTTTTATCGCGGGCGTTGAGCGCGGCGACCGAATCAAGAAATTCCGTAACGAAAATAAAACTAACTCCCCCCCACTAAGCCTACCATGTAGCTCGCGTTCAACACATTCACACGTTGCGCTTGTGTAGTGTTTCTGG
This sequence comes from Bombyx mori, assembly GCF_030269925.1. Taxonomy (NCBI): domain Eukaryota; kingdom Metazoa; phylum Arthropoda; class Insecta; order Lepidoptera; family Bombycidae; genus Bombyx; species Bombyx mori. Next base: position 9,951,630 of record NC_085130.1, read on the forward strand.
ATAAGCGCGCGGTGTGACGCCGCACTGCATGCGCATCATGAAAAGTCTGTCCATCTCTCTCTCGCGCGGTCCAGTTTATGAGTGTGAAGGGGACGGTTAATGTTTTGCTTTTATTAATTTTTATAAATGTAGAGTGGTCTTATTTTATTATTGTTTTAATATTAAATTACTATTGTCTAATTATAAATGCATAAGTTGATAAAAAATGCAATAGCAATGCAATAGCTTTACCGCGGCAGGCCCCGAGTGCCACACGTATTTTTTTAAAGATCTTATCTCATTAAGATAGTAAAAAGAAAAACATTACCTCGGAAGCGCATGACAATTTTTATGATTATTTTATTTAATTTTTAATGATTTGATCGAATTTTTTAATTTAAAGATAAATGTTATCGATATTTTTTTATCGACAATTCTCACAGCACTATTCATGGGAAGAGCCAATAAAGAACGTGATACACGCATTAACGCCGTGTGGCAGTTCGAGTGCTGGTTTCTTTCTGTATACCACCATTCCATCGTGTATCAGTGTGCTTAGTGCGAGTTTAACTTCTCGATCGCGTATAAGTTAACTCAAATTTGTATGGAGTTGGAATGTTTGCTTACGTTTGCCTCTAGGGGCGCTGTTCCAACTCCATACAAGTTTGAGTTAACTTTTACGCTATCGAGAACGTTAAAAAGCTCCCACCAAGCACTGAAAGCGGTCACACAATACATATTTGGTATTATGAAGAGCGAACACGTCAGAGCTTATTTTAACTATACTTGAGACCTTAGAACTTATATCTCAAGGTGGGTGGCGCATTTACGTTGTAGATGTCTATGGGCTCCAGTAACCACTTAACACCAGGTGGGCTGTGAGCTCGTCCACCCATCTAAACAATAAAAAATTACTAAAAAAAAGATAGACACAGCACGTGTACTGTTATGAAACTAACGAATGTTTCTTAGCACGTTCACTTCCCCTCAATTACAGGAATACACAGCGCTCGAAGAATTTCCAATTTTCTTTTCCCCTAACTATTCGCTGGTAGCTTATGGGACTATTTCAGCTACGCGCTGACGGGTAAGTGAGCTTACGGGGCTCAAACCTGACGACGTTGCTAACACTAACCCTAGCAAGAGCAGTGCTTGGCAGAAGTACACGCGATGCAAAGTATAGATACATAAAAAAAAGTTTATATCATAATCTAAAACATTAATGAACTCGAATTAAAACTAATCCAAGGAAAAGCGAGAGAGAGAAATATAACAATAACTAAGAAAAAAATAATATAAAATTTTAGAGTTGTCAATATTCCACTTGTTTGTGTGTGTGTGTGTGTGTGTTAATTTGCGTAATTACTGGTGGTAGAACCTCTTGTGAGTCCGCGCGGGTAGGTACCACCACCCTGCCTATTTCTGCCGTGAAGCAGTAATGTGTTTCGGTTTGAAGGGTGGGGCAGTCCTTGTAACTACACTGAGACCTTAGGACTTATATCTCAAGATGAGTGGCGGCATTTACGTTGTAGACGTCTATGGGCTCCAGTAACCACTTAACACCAGATGATCTGTGAGCTCATCCAACCATCTGAGCAATAAAAAAATATATGTATTTGGGTCCATTTCTCGTATTTACCTTATAAAAGACCTCGTCTATATCTGTGTTTAAATTCAGTCAGCGTATCCGACTTTCCCTCTGGGGCGACTATTTTTTATATAAAAATCGCCATATTTTATCATAGCCGTCAAATTCTGCACTCTGCGTCGCGAAGATAGGGCCGGCCTTCAAAACGCCATTTTAATAAATTTTTTTGCCGACGAAGACATTTCAGTAATGACGCTAGACAGGGATATCACAGTACTTGGAATTTCAATTTTTATTGGAACGATGCTTATGGGACGAGGCGGAGGGGTACCCTAACCGGGAAAAAACGTCCATAACGTAAGATTTTTATTAGTAATGCACACAGTGTGCGACTTAACTTTGTAATAACGTACAAAAAATAACATTTTTTATCATTCATTGACCACGATCTCAGAGCGTTCGTTTGCGCAATACACTAACTCTTATATGCAAACAACCGTGAATGAAGTGTACCACAATAAGTTCGCACGTTACCGAAAGACCGTGGGTTGTTGCGAAACCTCCAGTTTTATTATCTTTATAACTCGAATAGAACTTAAACTTAATATTTTTATAATAAGAATAGTTCTCTTTTAATATATAATTTTAGCTATAAGTTAATCTTTTCAATAAAAGAAAATATAATACTTATTTCCTTAATTTTTTTATATTGTTTAGATGGGTGGACGAGCTCGCAGCCCACCTGTTGTTAAGTGGTTACTGGAGCCCATAGACATCTACAACGTAAATGCGCCACCCACCTTGAGATATAAATTCTAAGGTCTCAAGTATAGTTAAAATATGCTCTGACGTGTTCGCTCTTGGTACCTACCCGCGCGGACTTACAAGAGGTCCTACCACCAGAAAGAAATGAGTTTGAGTGAATGACAAATTGTGAAAGAATTTGTATACTGAACTACATTGTTTAACTAAATTTCAAGAAATTTCATTAGTAGATTGTAGATTGTTACGTCAGTAAACAGTAGATCTTAGTTCTAATCAAGTTGGCCAACCCTGTTGTGGTTTATATTTCTGGCTTTCTTCTTTAAAGAGACAAGCTGTGATTCAACCCCTTCGCTGATAAAAACCTATACAGACCGTATTATCTACGTCTACAATGCATGTTTTTTTGCGAAATCCCAGAGACGTCCCTAGGTGAATAGTGCCAGACACCAGAAATATGAGATACTAGCTGTACCCGTCCGCTTCGCTGGGCATTTAAAATTAACATTATTATTTCTCACCCCCACAAAGATTCTCATCATTAATGCCCCCGAAACTGGTGTAGGGAGTTCAGTATTTTCTACATGGATAACAAGTTTCAAGTCAATCGGATGCATGGTTCAGTAGTTATAACGGAACATCCATAAAAACCACTGTAGATTTATATATTAGTATACATTATAGTATAGATGAGTCTTAAATCTATAGTTTAAAAGCGCAGAAATGGGTAGAGTGGATACTCACCCGTGCAATGCAGGTTTTTTGTGAAAACCCAGAGACGCCCCTAGGTGAATACTGTCAGACACCAGAAATATGAGACAGAAGTCTTAAATCTATAGTTTAAAATCAGCACATCAGCAACATCATTGACATCAGCAACGCGGACACTAAAGTCAAGTCACAGCTTACCGAATAAGCCTTCGATGTTATTTCAACGCGGCAAGATATTTCCGAATCTAAGAGAAAAGCGCATCAGAAACATACAAACACTTTACATTTTGAGAGGAAATTTGCAATGCATAACTCAGTGAGGGGGAAACATCGGTAATGTTATGTAGATTGGATGCAAGCGCATCTCTATTTGAACAGGTTATCGGCACCTCGCAGCCGAATACATTTCGCAACACTCCAGCTAGTGACGGGCTGCTATCGATGATTTATAATAAATAAATAAGCCGAATATAATCTGAAGCAGTCATGGCCTGAAGGATAAGACGTCCGGTGCATTCGTAGGTAGCGATGCACCGGTGTTCGAATCCCGCAGGCGGGTACCAATTTTTCTAATGAAATACGTACTTAAAAAATGTTCACGATTGACTTCCACGGTGGAGGCATAACATCGTGTAATAAAAATCGAAACCGCATCATTTATAATTCGCCTAATTACTAGACATCTTGTGAATCTGCAGGGGTAGGTACCATCGCCCGGCCTATTTCTGCCGTGAAGCAGTAATGCGTTTCGGTTTGAAAGATGGGGCAGCCGTTGTAACTATACTGAGGCCTTAGAACTCATATCTCAAGGTGGGTGGCGGCATTTGCGTTGTAGATGTCTATGGGCTCCGGTAACTACTTAACACTAGATGGCCACCTAGTGTTAAGTAGTTACTGCCCACTTGACTTGGTCGGTCCATCGCATGAGCAACCTTCCACGTGGTCTGGTGTCTTCTACTTTGCCCTGTACGACAAGGCATTGTATTACGTCATTTTGCCAATGAAATGTCCAAAAAATTATGGTATGCACTCAAAGGTACTGCTTAATCCCGAAGTGTAGTACCATTGAAATAAGAATTGCATTAGTGAGAATATTTTTTGCTTACCTAAGCTGATAGCCTTGAGAGGCTATTTCAGCGTAACCTTAACTAGTAGTTGAGCTTACGGGGCTCAAACCGGAGTGTTGCTAACACTGACCCTAGCAAGAGCAGTACTTCGCAGAATCTACCACCGGATCGGAAACGCGACCCACTGAGAAGATCCGGCGAGAAACTCAGTGGGTTTATTATCATTATATTGTTGCTGACGTTTTATTTTACAGGTTCCATATTCCTTTTAATTGCTAACGTCCTTTAAAAAAAGGTAAAATGACTAAAGTTTGTTAATAACAGTTGTGTTAATTAACGAAATAATAGGCTACATTATCACACCCGTGTGGGTATTTACAATCATTGCTCAGGAGCGATAAGGTGAGTAAATAATGACTTTATACTTTCTACGGGACAATTGGTGCCCAAAGACTTTAACATGTAAAACAAAAATCTTTGTGGTCTAACTGATAAGACGACCGGTGTTCGAACCCCGTAAGCATGTTCTTCTTATAAAATATTTACCTCGCACGCGTTAACGAATCATCACCTGGAATTTGGAATGTCTCATCTGGACTGACCATGTTCCATAATCATACTTGCTTCTGTCGCAAACCAGTCACGCATAGATCGAAGGATGGAATGGAAACTTTAGTAAGTCCGATGATGATCTCTAAATAATCCGGTATCCGCTTAACATCAGGTAGACCGTGAGCTTGCTCTTTTTTTTTAGGGATTTTATGACCTGGTAACTAAGACCTTTAGGGCAAGTCTTATTTTAATAAATATTCTTATTTTTATGAAAAATTATAATATGAAGTGAAATGAGATGATATGGTATGAAATATAACCTCAGTAAATTGGTGTGGTCATTTACTGAGACTTTTTTAGTGGACTTTTTGGAGGTTCCCGGGAAATTACATCCAGCGGCTCTGTTTCATTTTCCCACATTTGTGCACTTTCACAGATATTAAAGAGTTAATAAACCACCGTTATTACACATTTAAACATGAAGAAACACTAAATAGACAAAGTAAAACAAATCACACAGCTTCACTCCTCGCGTTCCCGCCAAAAAGTCCGTGAGCTCTCTCACTCATTGTGGGCCACAGAAAAAAACACACATATTTAGATTAATATAATCTATATATTAATACGTGAAGCAAAAACTTTGTATCCCTTTTACGAAAATTGCGCGGACGGAGGAGTATGACATTTTCCACACTTATAGAGAATATAGAGAAGAAGTGCACAATGCTAATTTTTTTATTAAATTATGCATAAAAGATACATTAAATCAATAAAGAAAACATTACACAGACTACATACCATTTATTTAACGCACACACGCATGCATACTATTTATTGTCAAACTTTTGTTCTTGGCGTCTGTTGTCGAATTGAGAATAGATTAAATTATAATAAAGAAATATAGTCGAATTTCGACTACAGAGGGATCGCTAGTATTATATACAAATTGCTCATTTTGTTTTATGATAATTGATTCGTGTCCTGCTGTGTCCGAAATGTGTTCCATCGAACGTATTCAACTTAATAAAATATTGGCCCGGTCTTATTGAACTATATATAGAGTATACCGCCTACGCGATTATTAGTGTGGTCTCTCGCGTCATTAAGGTTTTATTCATATCATAAATAAAGGTTTTCCAGTACTGTAAATAATAAATGGCTACCCTGTAAGGTGGTCCGGCATTAAAGTGTCCAATGTCCAGGCTATTAAAGGCACGCGGATCATATATCCGGGATTCCATCATTTCATAATGCAATTGAAACTAATCTTACAGTTTAATGTCGGTTCTATACTTTCAATTTCGTTATTACTCCAGTCGACAATGATCACGGAAACTGTGGAGTGTTCGAATGATGAAAATTGGTGTCAAGACATTAACAAAAAAGGGGTGAGGTTAATCCTTTGACTGCTACGTAGGTCACCTGTGCCCTATGCGGCGCACTGAAGTGATTTTGAAGTCGTCATGGCCTAAAGGATAAGACGTCCGGTGCATCTGTATCTAGCGATGCAATTATGTTCGAATCCCGCAGGCGGGTACCAACTGTTCTAATGAAATACGTACTTAACAAATGTTCACGATAGACTTCCACTGTAAAGGAATAACATCGTGTAATAAAAATCAAAACCCGCAAAATTATAAATTGCGTAATTACTGGCGGTAGGACTTCTTGTGAGTCCACACGGGTAGGTATACACCACCTTGGCTATTTCGGCCGTGAAGCGGTAATGCGTTTCGGTTTGAAGCAGCCGTTGTAACTATACTTGAGTCCTTAGAGCTTATACCTCAAGGTGGGTGGCGCATTTGCGTCGTAGATGTCTATGGGCTCCGTAACCACTTAACACGAGGTGGGCTGTGAGCTCGTCCACCCATCTAAGCAATAAAAAAAAAATAAGAAAAAAGATCCTGTCGTATTGTTACTAAGCGCCTGGATTGCCTAATTTTGCCTTCTTTTGTTTGTTATTTTCAGTTTTAAACTTTTAGGTATTGTTGCAAATGATGTGACAATAAAAACCAGCAGCGCAACGACAAGTTTTTTTATTTGTGCGAGAAAGCAGAAAGCAGGTAGAAATGGCCGGCATGGCTTTTTTTTTAACACTATCCCCCCTTCGTTGGCTTTGGCTAGTGGCAATGGCGGAAGGGGGCGTGTTAACATGGCTTGGCGACATGGCTGGCGGCAGGGCATGGCAGCTGACGTCACGTCCGTTACAGTATCTTAGAAATACATTCATTCTCAGTATCTTCGTATTCGTCTTTCAAAGAGTCTACTAGATATTCCGGCGCCTTAGTAAGAAGAACGAAGATAGATATCGACATAATTACTTGAATGCGCCGCGTAGGACACCGGTGATCTTCACGGCAGTCGAAGGGTTAAGCCATAAAATGTAGTTTTTATCCTGCCTACGGCTCAATTTGAAGTTAGAGACATTTTAATATTATATTTGACTGTCATTGATTGTAAAGAATTTGGATGAAACGAAAATGGGTAGATCTTTGACTAAAGAAGAAGAAGCGGATAAAACTAATTAGCGAACAGACGGCACATGCAAACTTTTAGATGGAAACTTATATCTCAAGGTGGGTGGCGCATTTACGTTGTAGATGTCTAAGGGCTCTAATAGGCACTTAACACTAGGTGGGCTGTGAGCACGTCGACCCATCTAAGCAATAAAAAAAAACTTACAACATACTAGAACGCGTATAAAATCTCTTATCGCAAGTTGATAAATAAATTTCCTTTATGAAACTAAAAAATAATTTTCTATCGACACAATCCCATCTCTATTCCGTCTAGTCGCTAGCCGTATAATTAGAGTCGCGTCTGATCGGATTGTTTGTTTTGTCGATGTAAGCTTATATAATTACGCTTGTATTTTAGTTGAGGTTGGGCAGAGATGATGAGTTAACGCGTTTCCAGAGATCATTACACTCTTGGACAACAATAATTTCTTCACTACAGCTTAAAGCCGCAATAAGATTTTTTCCTTACCTATTAACCTATAAGCTATTTCAGCTTCTTGCAGACGGGTAGGTGAGCTCACGGGCTCAACCTGAGAAACTTGCTAACACTACCAAGAGCAGTTCTTCATAGAATCCACCACCGGACTGGAATCACGACCCACTGAGAAAATCCGGCGACAAACTCAATGCATTAAGAGTTTTGTGTAGTAGATATAACTTTGCATATTAATTTCGTGTTCATATTATTATCACGTCGGTGTATCCAATAAAGACCTTCCATGTAGGGTTTATTTAATTAAACGCGCTTATCTGTATACTATTATTTTTATTTATTGCTTATTGTTTACGACGAGCCCACGGCCGGTCTGATGTTAAGTGGTTACCGGAGCCCACAGACATCTACAACGTAAATGCCGCCACCCACCTTGAGATATGAGTTCTAAGCTCTCAGTTTCTCAACAGTACAACGACTGCCCCATCCTTAAAACCGAAAAGCATTACTACTTCACGGCAGAAATAAGCAGGGTGGTGGTACCTACCCGTGCGAACTCACAAGACTTTTTTTTATTGCTTAGATAGGTGGACGAGCTCACAGCCCACCTGGTGTTAAATGGTTACTGGAGCCCATAGACATCTATAACGTAAATGCTACTATCCACCTGGAGACATGAGTTCTAAGGTCTCACTTTTTAACCTTCAAACCGAAACGCATTACTGCTTCACGGCTGAAATAGCCAGGATGGTGGTACCTACCCGTGCGGACTTACAAGACGTCCTACCACCAGTAATTACGCAATTGCTATTCCTTCACTGTGGAAGTCAATCGTGAACGTTTGCTAAGTACGTGGTTCATTAGAAAAATTGGTACCCGCCTGCGGGATTCGAACATCGTTGCATCGCTACGCACGAATGCACCGGACGTCTTATCCTTTAGGCCACGACGACTTCTTCTATTAATGTTATTAATGTCTCGTTCAGTTTAAGAGCCATTAATGTATCTCTCTATTTCTTCTCTCTTTTTCAACTTCTTGCAAATAGATTAAAGTCTTTCTGCCTAGATGTTTTCTTCTTCTTAGTCGGACGATCTTGCCAGACTGGTCGTGATTGCGCTAACGATGTATACGCAGATGTTTTCGTTAAGTTGCCATGTTTTTGAGGATTGCCTTCCTGGCGATGCGCTTCCAGATCTAGATGTGGCAATGGCCCTTTTAGTCGACAGAACTTTGTCTGTGTCACCCAGACCCAATACGACCATCAGCAGTGCGTTACCAGATATCAGTGTGTTTAATGCGAGTTTTTTAACGTTCTCGATCGCGTCAAAGTTAATTCAAATTTGTATAGAGTTGGAACATTTTCCCTTCGCTTGCCGCTAGTAGCGCTGTACCAATTTCATACAAATTTGATTTAACTTTAACGCGATCGAGAAGTTAAAAACTCGCAATAAGCACACATATGTTCAATATACTCTGTAATGTTCTTCAAAGCGAATTTATATAGGCATGAACACTTTAAGCTCGCATTAACTAAACAAGCGACTTGACTATGAGACTATTTTGGTGGTCTTAAAAGCGGACAATGCCGTGAGCCGCGTATAGTTTGGGAGAGAGCTCGGTCATTACTGTAATAGGATTATCGTTTCAAGGTTTTGGGATACTAAGTAAATACACTTACGTACGCATAAGTACAATATTATTTTCGGTACATTAACCAGAATATTGAGTACTTGACTATATTATGTTATAAGTTTTTTTGCCTATCTTATTAGTGGTAGCCTAAGGGGCTATATAAGCTACTCTGGTGAGTGCAGTGGTGAGTGACTTTGGAAGGTGAGCTTACGGGTTCAATCTGAGAGAATTTGCTATAACACTGGCCCTAGCAAGAGCAGTGCTTCGCTGAATCTACCATGAGTCTACTACTACATCTACTAATCGCGATCCACTGAAAACATCCGGCGAGAAACTTCATGCTTTGTGTTAATTACAATTGTAATAGGTATTTCCACGTCCTTACGGATCCATCAGATTGAGCTCCGTGAGTTCACCCATCAATGTGAAGCCTGAACAGCAGTCAGGCTACTAAAAGAAGGGAAAGCCAAAATGTTTTTTTTTAATTACAACAGCAATAAAAATAAAATAAAAACAACAGTTGGCAGATGAGCTTACGACCCTTTTTTTGGGCAGAAGGCCGAACCTCATATGAGGTGTCTCTGCCTAGAGAGAGTGCGGGGTGAGCATACAGACCTAATGGTGAGCGAGATCACTGTTGTCAGCAATTTGTTTGACAGGTCTAATAATTTCTAATTCTGACAACGGTACCACAGAGCTTTTTTTTCCTACCTAAGCAAATGGTCTTGAGATATCGTTTCAGCGTAACCTTAACTAGTTGGTGAGCTCACGGGGCTCAAACCTGACGACGTTGCTAACACGAACCCTAGCAAGAGCCGTGCTTCGCAAAATTTACCACCGGATCGGAAACGCGACCCACTGACAAGATCCGGCGCCACAGAGCTACGTCAGTGGTTTCGTTGATAATGTTTTTAATTCGAGAGACAAGTTCTTATCACAAACTGTCTCCTGTAAAGACAGCACAGGAGACAATTCCAACTGGAAGACGAGTGTGTTTGCTCGAATCTATTTCGCATCGTTGAAGTCATTCCTTAGCTTGATTTAATCTTCTATAGGTACTAATATTATAAAGCTGAAGAACTTGTTTGTTTGAACGCACTAATTTCAGGAGCTACAGGGCCGATTTGAAAAATTCTTACAGTGTTAGATAGCCCATTTATTGACGAAGGCTATAGGCTATATAACATCACGCAAAGACCAATACAAGCGGAGCACCAATAAAGAATGTTTCAAACTCAGGTTTTTTTTCATTTTGAGAGCTTCCGCTGCGTGCGCTGCAGAAACGGTTAAAGTTTCGCTAAAATAATGTATGACAGAATTGTTCCCCTTTAAAAGATCTAAAAAAAAGTCCGGGACAACTTATGTCTATATGTTAAGGTTGGCTCACTATAACGTAGTAGTAGGACCTCTTGTGAGTCCGCACGGGTAGGTACCACCGCCCTGACTGTTTCTGCCGTCAAGCAGTAATGCGTTTTGGTTTGACGGGTAACTAGCCGTTGTAACTATACTGAGACCTTAGAACTTATATCTCTGATAACACCAAATAATCTCTCAACACTGGTCCCCAGCAATTGTTCACGGCTTAACCTAACCTAATCTATCTTAAGAAGGAGGGAGCCTGGAGATCAGTAATACAGGTCTTTGAACCTAGTACAAACTTCAGGTCGGCTTACAAAATAAATTATAAGGTTAATTTCCATTTGTATTTGTACTATACCTTTAAGAGAGAAAAAAATAAATTATTATTATTATTATCTATATATTAATACGTGAAGCAAAAACTTTGTATCCCTTTTTACGAAAATTGCGCGGACGGAGGAGTATGAAATTTTCTACACTTATAGAGAATATAGAGAAGAAGTACACAATGCAAATATTTTTTTTTAAATAATGCATAAAAGATAAATTAAATCAATAAAGAAAACACTCCACACACTACATATCATGTATTTGACGCACACACGCATGCATACTATTTATTGTCAAACTTTTGTTCTTGACGTCTGTAGTCAAATTGAGAATAGATTAAATATTGTTTGTCTTTATTTTTTTTTTTTTGTAGTGTAGCCTTGGCGAAATTTGTGATTATAGAAGTATAAAATACAATCATAATAGTGTACAAATTCCAATTAATTATAGTCGAATTTCGACTACTGCGGGACCTCTAGTTATTATTAATTTCACGGCCAGAAACTTGTAAAAACGATAAAATATATACGCGTTATCAATAAATATGTTATCCGTGTTTGATTAACGAACGTAATATTGATATTCCCACGTTTAACAATACATTTTTTTTTGAGGGAAGGGTTAATATTTGAGAAGGAATGGTAGGAAAACTTACAAATCAATTCGCGGTTCGATTACCGGTGGCTATATTCGAATTTTTTTTCTGCTCAGTCGTACACTCCTGGCGGAGTGGTCGTCTTTTTTTTATTGCTTAGATGGGTGGACGAGCTCACAGCCCACCTGGTGTTAAGTGGTTACTAGAGCCCATAGACATCTACAACGTAAATGCGCTACCCACCTTGAGGTATGAGGTCTAAGGTTTCAGTATAGTTACAACGGCTGCCCCGCCCTTCAAACCGAAACGCATTACTGCTTCACGGCAGAAATAGGCAGGGTGGTGTACGTACCCACGCGGACTCACAAGAGGTCCTACCACCAGTAATAATGTAAAATGGAAATGTTTATCTTAAATAGTCCTAGAAAAAAGCCCGTAACAGCATATTTTGTTTAAATTTCATTATTGTCATTATCGCCAAAACATAAGAAGAGGAAAGTTTAGATGTATTGCTTTGTTAAGTTCTTTTATTATTGTGTTTGTTACTGTCAGTACCAGATTTGTATAAAAGATCATTCAATAAGATCAATAATAAATGACAGTTCTCGAAGCGAAGCGAAGGCGGGTCGCTAGTAATCTATATATTAATACGTGAAGCAAAAACTTTGTACCTCTTTTTACGAAAATTGCGCGGATGGAGGAGTGTGAAATTTTCCACACTTATAGAGAATATAGAGAAGGAGTGCATAATGCTAATTTTTTTTTTTTAAATAATTCATAATAATACATTAAACCAATAGAGAAAACATTACACATACAACCATGTATTTAATACGCACACAGATACCTACTATTTTGTTTATTGTTAAAGTCTATGGTCAAGTTGAGAATATATCAATATTGTTTTTCTTTATTTGTCTATAGTACAATAGCCTTAGCGAAATCTGTGATTATAGAAGTAAAGTCTTTGACAATAGAACCATAATAATGTTCAAACTTATAATTTAAAATAAAAAATATAGTCGAGTTTCGACTACTGGGCCACCACTAGTATAATATAATAACTTCAAGCCAAGTCAACTAAGCTCTCTCTCGCTCGGTTCTTATTTTCGCTCTATCGGTCTGGAAGAGATCTTTTTAGCCGAAAAGACTGCCCTTTGTGCTTTTTAAAACAATTTTATTAGCTCGTTCAGTATCTATGTATCTATACAACTAAAACTTCGAGCGTAATTGTCGAAGATTTCAGGACATTTTTCTAACGTGTCAATGAGCGATGATCAAACTATAATTAGATATATTAGATACGCCTAATAACCTGCTAAAAATCTCGAACAAATGATAATGATTTTTTAATCGTTCATTAGATTGGCTAATAAAAGCAGCGAGATTTATTTTCATTGCTCAGTCGGGTGGACGAGCTCACAGCCGACCTGGTGTTAAGCGGTTAGCCGGAGCCCATAGACATCTACAACGTAAGTGCCGCCACCCACCTTGAGATATAAGTTCTAAGGTCTCAAGTATAGTTACAACGGCTACCCCGCCCTTCAAACCGAAACGCATTACTGCTTCACGGCAGAAATAGGCAGGGTGGTGGTACCTACCCGCGCGGACTCACAAGAGATCCTACCACCAGTAATTACGCAAATTATAATTTTGCGGATTTGATTTTTATCACACGATGTTATTCCTTCACCGTGGAAGTCAATCGTGAAAATTTGTTAAGTACGTATTACATTAGAAAAATTGGTACCAGCCTGCGGGATTCGAACACCGATGCATCGCTACATAGGCACCGGACGTCTTATCCCTTAGGCCACGACGACTTAGGTATGCCTACTAACCGGCTAAAAACCTCGAACAAATGATAATGATTTTTTAATCGTTCATTAGATTGGCTAATAAAAGCAGGGAGATTTTTTTTACTGCTCAGTCAGGTGGACGAGCTCTCGGCCCACCTGATGTTAAGTAAAGGGGGAAGAGGTCGACCGAAGAAGACATGGGTGGAGTGTGTGAATGACGATATCAGAGAGAGAGGAGTGAGTGTTGAGCTGACGGATGATAGAAAAGAAAAATTTGCTGTGCCGACCCCAGTTAGTGGGATAAGGTGAAAAAAAAGAAGATTATCGTGTTCCAGGAAAGTAATCGAAATAGCGTGCAAACTGCGTTCCCTATTGTTAATAAAGGTATGTTTGGTAATGTTATAACCGCCAGTAGTTATATGACTACAAAAGCGAGTTATATACCGGATTATGCGGGCTACACGCGCCCTTCACTACGAATGCTTACAAAATTACAGAATCCATTGTCTTTTGAACGCTTAAAACATAACATACATCAAGAGTTCACGTAGAAAATGGTTTAAATAAACAAAAATAGACAATGTTAAATACGTTTTTAAGTGAAAACACACAGGTGTGAAGAATAGTATATTATTGTCGACCTGGTCGTAGTAATACAATACGTAACTTACCTTCAGGATGAACTATTTGAAATGATACACTGCGAATATTTATTATGCACAGTACACAAATAACACACGACCGAAGCGAATGTTTTGTACGAACAATTTTAATGATCAACAATCACGATCGAAACGACGTGCTCTCAATGCAACGGAATAACGCGTACTGATGTGACCTGACCGAAGAATTCTGTTTTGCCCCGCGCTATTTGGGCAAGTGTTGTGAGACTAGAATTTTCAAATTCCCCAAACAGTCTCCCTATTTTCAATGGACGTCAAACTCGGAAATGAAAACTGCGAGGCAACTGGTATTGTTAATATGTATTCACATTAACATTGTTGGTATTAAAACGACAAGCTGGTCATTGCGGGCTGGCGATTCCACTTATTTCAAAGGTATTTAAGTCCTTGGGGCTGGTAGTATATTAGCCCTATCTGCATTCTTGGCAGAAGTCGGGACATTTCACCGCCGCCTGGTGCTTGATGTTAACTTTTTACGCTTGGGAAGGTCAAGTCCATGCAATCTTTAGCCTTTCTCCTCTGGTATTGGAACCGACAACGACGCGATGGAGTCAATTGTTAACATATTCACAATTATATTTAGGCAGCTATTCACCAAGAATGTGGTTTTATTCTCGCTATTCCGGCTAAGCCTGGACGGGTAGGTGAGCTCATAGGCTAAACCTGAGAGATCGTACACGATATTACCACATAATCTAATAAATCTATTACTGGTCATGACGTGGTCGAAGAGATGGAAAGTCATACAATCGGGCTTCGATATCGTGTTTCAAAGGGAGGGATGTGTTGATTTCTGTAAGTCCAAATCAAAACTGACGCTTTTGAACCAATCTTCTTCTTCACTATGAAAAGGCGGTGCAGCATGTGCTATTCCTATAACTTATTCAGGCTTATCATACGCCAACTCTGCATCACACCCTTAACTCACCCTCGTTCACACAGCCTATCCAAGACCTTTTAGGATGTAGCCTTCTCGCATTACCGTCTCTTTTCACATCCAAGGTCTTTTTGGTCACATAATCATCCTTACTTCGCTTATGCAATTTCACGCCCGTACCATGAAAACCTTCCATTATTAATTTTCTCGGTCACAAGTGCTACTATTAGACTTATCCGTATAAACTAATTTCTAAGGTTATGACCACATCTAAGACTTAAAATAACAAAGGAAATACTTGAATAGTAATTTGAGGTAGTTCCTATAATTAAATCTGTGACAAAAAACCTGATTGATGAATAAAACTGTTTTGTAATCAAATTCTAATTATCATGTCATTAACAATTGCCACTAGTCATTAGTCAACGAGCAATCGGCGCTTGAATTGAATGAATATACTGTAATTGAGGAAAAACAGTCTTGTAAGATTCAGGGTTGATATTGCCGGAAGCATAAAGCTACTCCCAAAGCTCTGTTAGTATGTAACCTACTATTCTCGTTTCGTTATCGAATGCAGCTCAAATTACGGTTGGTTGTCACTATTATCCAGGGACATCGACAAAACCAGGAGCATAGCTAAAGCAATCCTGTACACTCTTTTTTTTTTTTAAATATAAATAAATATTTACTAACAGTCACGCCACGTTAACTGGTCCCGTGCTAAGTTCGTAAAGAACTTGTGTTACAGGTACCAGATAACGGAAATAAATGTAAGATTTTTATTATATTATTATATTAATCCATTTATATTTATCATACAAATATCTTCCCTTGGCGGGATTCGAACCCGCGACCCCCTTGTGTAGTGACCATGTAACTTACCACTACACCAGACGGCCGTTAAACCGTCGGCCTCTTGGCAGAGTGGTCGTATCCATGATCTGATCAGTGGCGAGTTTCATAATCCAGCACTACTCCTCCTGCCCACTGCGCATCTGGTGCTCATGTGCAGGCCGATCCGTAGCAACCCTGATCTGAACAGTCCATTGCGTGCCGTTACAGGCCTGATTTGGTCAATCTACCTAACTGACCTACCATGGCCATACGCTGCGAAGTTCCAAAGCCACATTTAAATGGCCTCTGTATTTTTCGCACAAGACATAGGCACAAAAATACCATATCTGATCCGGTCATAAAATCAACGACAAAGCTGGCCCGATCTTTGACTATTTATCATTTTATCTTTCAAATATCGAAATTCCAATGAATCCTGGGATTTTTTATAACCTACAACACCGGACAATACCTGTATTCACACACACCCGGCCGAAGCTTTCACAGGGCGTCATTTTACACGTAAGGGAATACGCACACAGGGACACGGCAAGCCGGCTAATAAACTAGTTATATCGATCTTCACGACAGCTTGTTGTAGGGCAGACAGGAAATATATACCTTCTTCTCAAAAGCTTTATTGAGTAGTCGTCAGAATTTGACGATTACTTCCAATACCCGTCTAGTGGAAGAGGTCTTGAAAGATCCGTCTGTGTCAAGGTGGGCGGCGATAATCACGACTTAACATCAGAGAGGCCGTAAGTTCATCTATACGTTTAGCGCAATTGAAAAAAGTTGGAATTGTTAAACTTAAATTATGAAAAAACGAAATTACAACTACTAGGGCTTAATCTAGCTTTTTCTATTGTCAACCCATCAATTTTATTGAAATATATTACGTATTCACTGGTGGTAGGAAGTCTTGTACCGCACGGGTAGGTTTTTATTTTATTTTTATTGCCCTTGTAGGCAGACGAGCATACGGCCCACCTGATGGTGAGTGGTTACCGTCGCCCATGGACTTCAGCAATGCCAGGAGCAGAGCCAAGCCGCTGCCTACCGCTTAATACTCTCCACAAGCCTCGTTTCAAGAAGGACATGTCATAGCGCTCGGGAAACACCGTGGAGGGGAGCTCATTCCATAGCCGGATGGTACGTGGCAAAAAAGATCTCTGGAAACGCACTTTGGATGACCGCAGCGGCTCCAGGTAGTATGGATGAACTCTACTCCGGTGGCGGGCGGTGCGATGGTAAAAACGAGATGACGGTATCATCTCGAACAATTCCTCAGAGCACTCCCCATGGAACATACGGTACAAAATACAGAGGAAACCGAAGTCCCTCCGCAGACCACCACCCCGCCTATTTCTGCCGTGAAGCAGTAATGCGTTTCGGTTGTCTGTGGGTTAATTTACTCGTTGAGTCCTTCGTCGCAAGCGACGGGTTCGAAGAGAACAATGACCGGCGGTTTGAAGGGTGGGGCAGCCGTTGTACTGTTAAGACTGAGGCCTTATAACTCATGTCTCAAGGTGGATGGCGGCATTTAAGTTGGAGATGTATATGGGCTCCAGTAACAACTTAACACCAGGTGAGCCGTGAGCTCGTCCTATCGTGACCTATCTAGGCTATATAAAAAACAAAAAACTTCAAGTCGCGAAATACAAAAAAAATAATACATATAGTTCAAAATAAATAAGTTCTAAAGATAATTCATACAATATAGTTCTAAAGAAAGTTTACAGATTGCTATAGGTACAATAGAGGCCTCAATGCTCGGTCTCATGTTGGGTGATAGAGCACGTTGCATCGCCAACCGCGTGCGTTTACACCCACTTCGATAAAGCGGCACGACATGAGAATCCTCTCATCGTGGCTGCCAGAAACTACATAGGCGATGCGGACCAAATGGTAAACAGTCGACGTCGCCCTAAACACGTTATTACGGATCCTCCCGATCCATTAACGGTGCTTTCATGTACCCCAAGCACCGGTCATCGTTCGTTCGACGAGTAAATTAACCCATAGACACAGCCCACTGAGTTTCTCGCCGGATCTTCTCAGTGGGTCGCGTTTCCGATCCGGTGGTAGGTAGCACGGCTCTTGCTAGGGTTCTGTTAGCAACATTGTCAGGTTTGAGCCACGTGAGCTCACCTACTAGTTATGGTTAAGCTGATATGGTCTGATATGGTCTCTAGACAATCAGCTTAGGTAGGGAAAAAAAGCGTTTACACTTGACTGATTCGCTGATGCAGTAATAAGCGCCACTGATTATTGCGCCAAGGGTCGTGGGTTCGATTCTCGTATCGAGCAAACATTCGTGTGATAAACAGATTTGTTTGCTCTTTGTCTGGGCGTTTATTATCTATGTAATTATTGTATGTACGTATAATCGTTAATCTATACATATAAATAAAATTAGTGTGTCTGTTTGTAATATTGAAATAACCGCTTTTACATAACGAATTTTACAATATGCATATGAATATATATACGGTACATACCTACACCAAAATAACATTATTTTAAATTTTTGTCTGTCTGTCTGTTTGTTTGTTCCGGCGAATCTCTGGAACGACTGAACCAATTTTGACGAGACTTTCACTAATAGGTAGCTGATGATATAAGGAGTAACTTAGCCTTATTTTAGACTAGCTTCACCCCGCGGAATCACCCGCGGTACGACAATAACCGCGGGTAACATCGCGGGACTCAGCTATCAGTAATAAAATTTAATGTTTCCGAAGCGAAGCGAGGGCGGGTCGCTAGTTATTACAATAAAACATTACAGGAATATTTTCATATATTATATTCTTTTATAACTTTGTCGAGTGAATGAGCTCTAATGTCAGTTGGTGTTATTAAAAATTACTAGAGGTCCCACAGTAGTCGAAATTCGACTATAATTAATTGGAATTGTAAGTTTGTACACTATTATGATTGTATTTTATACTTCTATAATCACAAATTTCGCCAAGACTACACTATAAAAAATATTAACAAAGACAAACAATATTTAATCTATCTCAATTTGACAACAGACGTCAAGAACAAAAGTTTGAAAATAACTAGTATGCTTGCGTGTGTGCGTCAAATACATGGTCTGTAGTGTGTGTAATGTTTTCTTTATTTATTTAATGTATCTTTTATGCATTATTTAAACAAAATATTATCATTGTGCACTTCTTCTCTATATTCTCTATAAGTGTGGAAAATTTCATACTCCTCCGTCCGCGCAATTTTCGTAAAAAGGGATACAAAGTTTTTGCTTCACGTATTAATATATAGATACGAGAAAGCTTCTAATAACATAATTATGTACTTAAATGATGTAATTTAGTGAACGTCACATTTACTTAGTGTATGTCTTCGACGATGACAGTGACTCATTACGTTTACTCATTGCAATAGTAAGCTAGCTAGCAATGTCCTGCCTTTAATACCTGCAAGAGATAGCAGGTACATTTTTTTTTATTGCTTAGTTGTTTGGACGAGCTCACAGCCCACCTAATGTTAAGTGGTTACTGGAGCCCATAAACATCTACGACGTAAATGCGCCACCCACCTTGAGATATAAGTTCTAAAGTCTCAAGTATAGTTACAACGGCTGCGCCGCCTTTCAAACCGAAACGCATTACTGCTTCACGGCAGAAATAGGCAGGGCGGTGATTGGTACCTACCCGCGCGGACTCACTAGAGGTCATACCACCAGTAAAACAATCTTCTTAGCGGGTCACCGGTGGTTGATTCAGCGAAGCTCTTACTATTTTGTTTTTTTTTTTATTGCCCTTGTAGGCATACGAGCATACGGCCCACCTGATGGTGAGTGGTTACCGTCGCCCAAGGACTTCAGCAATGCCAGGGGCAGAGCCAAGCCGCTGCCTACCAAAGTCAGTGTATCAGTAGTGTCAGCAAACTCTCTCAGGTTAAGCCCGTGAGCGCACCTACCTTTCTGCGCGTAGCTAGAATAACCCTTTAGGGTACCAACCAACGATGAGACAAAAAAGAAAAAATTTCAATAATTGATATCTCTCTGCGCGATTTGAACACCGACACAGAAAGAGTTTAATCCACGGTTTAGGCGACGACGACTTCAAACATGTCTTCACTAGAATCACTTACTTGTATCAAATTACAGTAAACACGACTGAAATTCTAAAGATGCATCAATTATGTACCCAATACAAATTTAATCACTCTGTCAATCAAACCTTTCCTATCCACGTGACTTGCTTGCTCTGAATTCATTAAACAAAATATTAACTTAGAGTTTAATATTGCAAAACGTCAACCAAAATACATTTATAAAGTGCCTATTTTTCACGCAATATTTTCACAAATGACTGACACTACATCACTGTCAAACGCAAAGGAATATTATTCAAATTTTATTGGCTCCGCGTCGGCCGGAATGGCGCGAAAACGGCCGTGACGAATGACACGCCATCTTGTGAAATATAAAAACAAAATGGACGATAAAACGTTAGTTATGTCAAAAAGATATCCATTTTTGTTTTGCAGGTGGCGGTAATTGTGATTCGCACAAATTACGTCATTTAATATTAATGATAATATGCTGTGAACGTGATGAAAAATAAAATGGAAGCAAATATAACGAACGTCAAACGTTGCTGACGAAAAATACTAATAAAAATTTACTGCTGGCTGTACGTTACTTACATCGGCCATTTTCGAGATGATTGCGACAAAACAAAGGGAATTTATAGCGAACAATGCATGGAATAGTAACTGTCAAGTTACCCAATGCATGTTGGGAAAGAAGAAGAAGGCCTCACGAAATGTACCTTGTCCCCATCACATCAAAGTCTGACCTGCAAACGTGACTTTGACTCCTTCTTCTTCCTCTTCGTCTTCAACTAGTGTCATCCCAATGCTGAGCGTAGGTCTCCTCGAATGCACACCATTCTCTTCGGTCTCTTGCCTTTCTCATCCAATCCCTACTAACTACTTTGACCAGGTCATCGTTCCACTTCGTTGGCAGTCTGCCCACGGTACGACGTCCAGTACGAGGTCTCCATTCCAGTACTTTTGTGCCCCACCGATTATCAGTGCGACGGCATATGTGGCCGGCCCACTTCCACTTTTTCCGATCAATCACTCCTAGAGAGCCGAGAATCTGTCTATTGCACGCAGCGTTTTTTTAACCGTCTTTAAAAAACGAGAGAGTTCTTAATTAGACTGTTTTTATGTGTGCTACCTCAAAGCTTTTTCTAGGTGAAGCGACATTAATATGCATTTTTAATTCACTTCGACTACATCTTTAATGAAATAAAATTAAAATCGTCGTCGTGGCCTAAGGAATAAGACGTCCGGTGCACTCGTGTTGAGCGATGCACCCGGTGTCCGAATCTCAGGCGGGTACCAATTTTTATAATTAAATACGTACTCAACAAATGTTCACGATTGAGTTCCACGGTGAAGGAATAACATCGTGTAATAAAAAAATCAAACCCGAAAAAATTTTAATTTGCGTAATTACTGGTGGTAGGACCTCTTGTGAGTCCGCACGGGTGGGTACCACCACCCTGCCTATTTCTGCCGTGAAGCAGTAATGCGTTTCGGTTTGAAGGGTGGGGCAGCCGTTGTAATTTACTTGAGACCTTAGAACTTATATATCAAGGTGGGCGGTGCATTTACGTTGTGGATGTCTATGAGCTCCAGTAACCACTTAACACCAGGTGGGCTGTGAGCTCGTCCACCCATCTAAGAAATAAAAAAATAAAAAACTTATTTCAGAAACCTGTCCATACGTCCATGCATGCTTACCTACCTAGAATCATTGAAATAATAGAGGTTAAAGTATGAAATTGCCGTTTTATTATAATAGGTTAGAATTAACATAGAACCTTCATGGTTTGAGATTTTTGAGTGAAACTTTTTTCAAATGGTACCGTAAAATGGGGTAAATAGGGACAAAATCGAACTTCAGATTGAATTTTAACATAGTTCCAATTAAATAGTCACTGCTCAACCAAAAAAATAAGTTGAGTCTTGAACGTACCTAGGTGATAAAAACCGTTACATTATTTTAATTATTCAATTTAAAGAAATAATCGGAAAAATAATGGCCATCCCAATTTACCCCGCATTCGGGGTAAATTGACACGGGTAAGGGTTAAATTGGGATATTTGTAAGGGTTGTCAGTTCGCGGTACTGCGATATATAGGTAGGTAGGTAGGTGCCATACTATCTATACTATAATAATATTATAAAGAGGAAAGGTTTGTTTGTTTGTTTGTTTCGAATAGGCTCCGAAACTACTGGACCGATTTGAAAAATTATTTTTCCATTAGAAGCCGACATTGTCCCTGATGAACATAGGCTACTTTTTTTTAATTTTTTTTTATTTTATTTTTGTAGTTTCATGTGTGTTTTAATGTTTCCGAAGCGAAGCGAGGGCGGGTCGCTAGTTATTTATATGGACCGAAATGATGAATACAATCCATAATTTAAGCATAATACACAACATAGTGTAAATTAAGCTGGTTTCTATTCCGAAGCGATGTGACGTGAATGATAATCAACAATACAATGATCAAAAAAAGTATGTGCATGTTATATTTTAGAAAATTATTATTTAATTTCCTAAATCACAACTCTGAAACAAAATCATAAAATAGATTAAAAAATAGAAAACAAAAGGACTGGAAATGCAATAATATAATTATTTAATCAACATTTTCAAAATAATCTTTGAGCAAGAGTAAGATATCAGGTGAATAAGATAAAAAAGCAGATTTATCTGATTACTGCCTATAATAACAAAAATAAAAGAAATTCTTTCTAAGCTAAATAACTAAACTCAATTAATTCACTCACTCATAATTGGAACCTAGATATCTCGGATTTTTAATTAATGTTACATTTAAAATCTGAGGCCTGTTTTTATTTGTCTGTGCGTTGTGAATGTTAAAAAAATCATGATTCGACGCGTGAATAGATTCTGAAATAACAAAAGTTTTAATTCGTTTGAGTTCTTTTTAATTTTTAATTTTATTTTATTGCTATAAAGGACATACGACCGGGCAGATATTACAAGGTAAATGTCGCGAAAAAATGTAATTATATATATACTTTTCATTTACCTATAGTACTTACATAAACTAACTGATAAACACATTAACCTTCTTTACATCACGCAATTGAGTGATAGTATAGGCTAAAAAATCTATTATAAGATATCAGTGACAACCCTAACAAGCCATCCCTATTTTGTCTTTTGGCGTTCCAATTTTGTGTTTTCTCGTCCCTAATTTTTCCAGTCTCGTTCCAAATTACCCCACATACGTCCCAATTTTCCCCAAAAAGAAAGGAAAAAATATCCATTTTTTAATTTGCCGAAATATTGTATTTAAAATAAGAATATTGCAACTTACCGTTTGTTGTAGTATTTCCAGGTGTATTAAAAACTTATATAAACTGTGATCTTATTGAAAAAACAACGATAATATTACTTTTTTTAAAAGTTATTTAAGCTGTTTTAAAACGCACTTTTCAACCACTATTTTCAATTTAATTTGACGAATTTTTGGGACCAACTTAACTCATATTTAGTACTTCCATAGTTAACTTGGTTTTTCTTCTATACATTGATAAATATTAACATAAACAAAATTAGGTAGATTCCGTGCTACAGGCACTTTGAGAATCTTCCGCAGGTTTGTCCCAATTTACCCCAGGATCCCAATTTACCCCATGTCATGGTACCTATGAAGTTCTTCTTTTTAAAAACGTGTAACATTCGATTATCCACTTTCAGTTTTTTTTTTATTCAGCTTAGACAAGAAAGGCGGATACTTCGAAAATTTGAGTGATTTTTGAATAACAGTTCCGACGCGGAACTAACGCTGCAGAAACAGCTCGCAATATCAATGTTGAGTTTGGAGAGGGGACCGCTAATGAACGCACCGTGCGATTTTCGTTTAACACCTAATATTATTAAAAAATATATATTAAACCATTTCAATATCATCAATTTTAAAATTTTGAACACAGTTCAGATTTTGATGATAATTCGAAAAAATAGGTAGTACACCTTTAGTTTGTTTTATTGCTTAAGCGGATGAATGATTTTAAGTGCAAAATGGTCCGAAGTGGTGATCGGAGTCCATAGTAATCGTAATCTTGGATAAAACTGGTATTAATAATGACGAAAACGCAGTATGATTTATCTAGTTTACATAAAAATATAATTTGTGTTTAATAGGTTTTTTTTGTTTTCTACACGAGAACACGCGACCGCAGTTGCTATTGTTACGCCGGTAAGAGTAACGCCATCTATCGCGGAATAGTCGAATGAATATCAAAGGACCTAGAACGCTCGAGAAGTACAACGCCATTTATTGTCAGATAGCGGAAACACAATACTAAAGATGTGTGGAATATTCTCGATAATTCTAGGGATGTGGTATCGGCTATAAAAGCGTTGCAGTGATGACACGCAGCAGCTAGTAATCGGAACTACTCGAACCGAAACAGCGAACGGATCACCTAAAGCGAATTGAGAGTTTTAAAGTATTTGTTGAGTGTTTTAAGTGTTGAACGCGGTTTTAAATAGTACTCCGGTATAATTTTTATTTATCCCGAACTCCAGTGCGTAACACTAGTAAAAAGTGGCTATCAAAGCCCACAGATAATGCAATAGTCGTCGCGTAATAACTTCGAACGCTGGCACGTTTCAAACGCCACGATAATATGTCTTCTTGAATGAAACGATGCGACGTCTATAAACTTCTAAGCGATAAGCTTCGTTTTGCCTATGACTTTGCTGATGTTCTCCAACATCGGCGACCATGGACCATCTATTGATTCATGTGCTTGCTTTTCAAAGGACATAAAAAGTATCAGAACAAAGTTGTAGCAAACGGTGCGTTCATGTCATATGTCGTTCGCGATTGACTACCGCGTTGAAGGAATTATATAAAGTCGTCAATTGAAAACCATTAAATTAAAAAATAGTTGTAAGTACGGGCAGTACTGTATATTTTAGGCTAGGTGTTAGTAGACCATCGCCATGCGCATTTCTGAAGTATTTATACGTACCAGTGTCATCAGTACGCAACATTCGCATCCAATTCTTCATGGGATGGTCTTAAAACACAATAATCGAAACCAGTCCATCGCGTTCCTCACAACATCGTAATGTTTTTGAGATGGTTTTCCGCAATTGAGCTGATCGGTTCATCGATTTGTTCAATACAATTGAGATTAAAAGATTAAGCACGTCAAATGAAACTGTTTAGCATAGTTGTTTTTTTTTTTTTTTATGATTGAAAGTTTACTGGTGGCCCGAAGGCCTTTCCAGTTTCACCAGGACAGGTGGGCGAGCAAAGGCTCAGCCAAGAGGGGTGGGATTTGCTAACAACTGCCCGAGCGCCTCCGACAGGAGACCTAACAACTCAAGAGCAATTGTTTCCCGAATGAATCTACTACCGGATCGGAATCGCGACCCGCTGAGAAGATCCGGCGAGAAACTCAGCGGGCTGATGCATGGGTTAGGTTGCACGTCGACCTCTTTGTCGAGTTCGACGAGTACGGTTACCGGGGTCCCTAAGCCTGCCCCTAGTATTAGAGCTGAAGGCATCTAATGCAAAGGTTATTGGATCTGATGGATCCGTAAGGACGTGGGCATAGTTGTTTGACTGCTTAGTATATATGAAAAAAGTACAAAAAAAAATACTGCCATCTTGTGCCGGATAGCTCAAGCATTTCATAAAAAAAAGGTTGAATGTTTAGCTAGCATGAATGTCATTAATATAAAGCCTCAAATGTATTATTTTGTTTTACTCGATTCTCAAAATGAATGCTATAGTTAATTGTAGCATTCAACGTCGCAATTATATTTAACTCCACAAACAAAATATGAATACTGTAGAGATAAAAGTCTTTATGTACTGGAAGAGCCATATCTTCTCGTAAATTCATTGGATAATTTTTGTCAGCTGTGCTGTCAATGTCAAATTATAATAAACAAGTTTAAACATGTTTGTTGTTATATTGATAATTTTCAAATTTGAGGCGACATTAAACTTATAAAAGTAGCTGTTGATTGCAATAATCAAACTCAATAGATTTATCTGTCATTTAAACTGTGTAAAAGTTCCAAGCAGTGACGAAAATCCCTGTTTTTAATACAAACAACTTGAACTGATGGTGAATACAAATATAGTATGTATATTTTAAAAATATCTCCTTACATATTTCCGGAACTCTTTTGATTAAAACCACAATAATCTAGCTACATAATAATACTAAAGGTGATAAGAGAATACAGTTAATTTTAAAAATATTTTCTGTTTATTTTGACTTCTGTGACGGCGTAAAAATAAACTGACTCAAAACGTTTAAAATTACAATTTTATTATCATTTATTTATCAAATACAATTTTGTTTTAATTTATATTTATTTTTATTGCCCCGGTATACAGACAAGCATAATATGGTCCATAGTAGCAAACATGAAAATTTTCATAAAATAAAATCAAACTAGCGACCCGCCCTCGCTTCGCTTCGGAAACTGTACTTTATTATTGATTTATCCACTATTTAATGGATGTTATTATACATATAAATCTTCCTCTTCAATCACTCTATCTCTATCTATTAAAAAAAACGCCATCAAAATCTGTTGCATAGTTTTAAAGATTTGAGCATATATAGGGATAGACAGAAAAAGCGACTTTGTTCTATACTATGTAGTGATTAAATAGAATGACGGACCCACACAAGGTACCACTATACCACCAATTTCTGCTGCTAAGCATTCATATTTATAGAATCCCAACAATGTCATTGCATTTACAAAGGAAATAAGTCTGATATTTCAAATGTGAAATTAAAATTGTGTTGCCGCAATGGAAACCACTTGACAAAAGGCAGGCTGTGACTTGTTTTTTTATTGCTTAGGCCAGTGGAGCACCTCATTGTCCACCTAGTGTTAAGTGGTTCACTCCTTAATCGGTCTCTATTGCTGAAGGTTGTGTGTAGCTTGAAGCGCTGATCACCTGATGCACGATGTCTTTCCATCTCTTTCTGTCCTAGGCCATCTTTATAGCTTCGGTTTTTGGCTTATTATTGGTTAATTAGGTACCAGAGCTCATAGATAACATTAATGCAAATGCCACTACCCACCTATGAGTTCCAAGTCACAATTTTTACAGTACAACGGCTGTCCAAGTCATTATTAAACAAAACACATTACCGCTTTACAGCCAAAAATAGGCAGGGTGGTGCAGGCTCACAGGACTCCATGCCTCAAGTAAAATATTTGTTCATATAAAGAATAAAAGTTTACTACCATTTGCATCACAGAAGTATTTGTCCTTAGGTATAATGGATCAGTGGGAATTATTAGTTCAAGAATACTCAAAATCAGCAAATGGGTTCCGGAAGGCTCTGCAGACAGCTGAGGCGGTGTTTAAAGAAGATTTGGCCGGTTTTGAAATTGGTAAAAAGAATAACTAAAAAATTTTTTGGCTATAGTTCTTCAAGATCATACCAGTCCTTAACTATTTATATCAGTTAGTGAGCCAATTCATAAACGTTTATTGCAGTAAGGGATCGATGGATTCTTATATGATGCTTAAACACACAAAATTGACTAAAATTGAAGAAAACCTCATGAAAATTCAGTTACATACAAGAATAATAAACAAATGCACAATGTACTAAGATATTATAACGGTAAAAGTCTTCATAAGTATGATTAGTTTAAAATGTTATTTTTGTTGCATACATAGGTGTATAAGCTTATAGCTCATCTGTCTGTTTGTCTATTGCAATAAAAATTATTCAAAACGGATGATTCCATCATCTATCTTCTTCTTCTTCTTCTTCTTCTTCTTCTTCTTCTCCATCGCTCCCTCATTGCTGAGGATCGTGACTCCGTTTCAGCTTGTCGACTGCCAGCCTCCATCGGTTCCGGTCATTTGCCTGGTGTAGTGCAGTGCTAAGTGGTCCGCTGGTTTGCTCAAAGATCTGGTCAGACCAACGTTTGGAGCTCTGGCCTCTAGGACATTTTCCTTCTACTTTTCCAGTGACCATCAGACGTTCCAAGTTGTATATCTGCCATCACTAAAAATCACAAAATAATAATGTCTTGATTTCTTTTCAATTTTGTCATCAGAATGGATAGTTCAAACGCTCCTATGTGAGCCAGTGTGTTTGCTGAAGATCGTGTGCTCAGAGCAGGATGAATCTTGGAGGAGCTGCATTGTGGCTAGCTTCAAACTGTTGGCAGAGGTGCTGCCCAAGTGTGAAGACTTTGGAGACCATCTATTCCAGGATGTACTCAACGTCAGTTGAATGTATAAGTAAAATAAATAAATAATAAATAACTGGCAATAACTCACAGGCTCCCTGATTGGTGCTATGGATACCAGAGACTGACATAGATATTATATATACCTAGTCAGGTCATAAATTCTGTCACATGTTCAATGTAAAATAATTGAAACAAGTTTATTCATTATGTAACCATTCATATACCAAAATGAACTTAACAAAACATAGATTCAAACATAAATAACAAAACATTATGACACTAAAGTTTATTCAAAATGACCTCCGTGATTTTGAATACAGGCCTTCAATCTGCGCGGCCAGTCGTCTATCGCAGCACGAACGAGGTCCATGTCAATATCGGCGGCTGCCTTAATCAAGGATGTCTTGAGTGACTCCAAATTGGGATGAGGCTTTGAGCACGCCTTTTCCTCCAAGTGTTGCCATATCTTGTAATCTAACGGATTCAAATCTGGACTGGAGGAGGGCCAGTCTTCGTGCCGGATGAAGTCGATTTCACGCGCCGCCAGCCAGTCTTGTGTGCTCTTCGCTCTATGAGCTGGCGCCGAATCTTGTTGGAATACCCAGTGCCTGTTATTGAACATGGTATGAAAAACAGGTTCCACAAGGTTCGTCAGGACTGTATTTTGATACACAACTGCATTCGTTTTTACACCTTTCTCACAAAAATGTACCTCTGTTAAGCCCCAATAAGAAACTCCCAACCATACCATGAACGAGGATGGAAAATGACCTCGTTGGACACGCGGAATACGGTTGCTCGCTTCTTCACTACTGTGTGCGTACACCTTATCATTTTGTTTGTTGTAGCTCTCTTCTACGGTAAAAATTTTTTCATCCGAAAAAAGAATTACCGATATTTTTTTCCCGCGTACCGCTTCAACAAAGCGCGACATCTCTTCAGTCTCAGGTCCATTAGACGAGCATTCAAACGATGTCCTGTTATTCTTCGATATGCCCGAAGCCCTAAGTCTTCATTTAACACCCTTTTCACCGTGGTTCTGCTTAACCCCATCTGAAGGGCCAACAGTTTCTGCTTACGTTTGGGATTTCTTTGAATTCACGCCTTCACAGCTTTTATCACTGCTGGAATCCTAACAGACCGAGGGCGACCACTTCTTGACCTGTCATCTACACTAGAGTCTTCATTGTATCGTTTGATGGTACGATAAACGAATCTTTTGGTTATATTCAAATTTTTCAGTATGTTAAAAAATTGAATTGGCGCGTAACCGCAACGATGCAACGCAATAACTGCAACACGGTCTTCTTTAAGCGTCCACTCCATATTTAAAAATGAGTAAAATTCTAAAAGTATATATACATTTTTATTTTCATGAACAATTCGAAATTCGAAATCAATAAACTTTTTTGAGGCCAGCATTCTAAAAGAAAAGTTTTTACTGTGTGACAATACTTATGACCTGACTAGTTATATAGAGAGAGAGAGAATAAACTTGATTGCACGCCAAAACACAATGTACATTAAAAAATCGGTCAAAAAGCAGATACATTTGTACGATAGGCAGTCTAATCGCTAAAAGAGATCTCTTCCAAACAACCGTTTCATTTACAGAAATTCTTGAAAATATATACATACAATAAACAGATATATACCGTTTACATATAATATGAAATATATAACTAACTGATTTATATACCAATATATATATACTTACATACAATACATACTAATATACTTACATACACATAATAAATCAACAGTATGGAAATGATAAATGATAATGATGCAAACAAACAGCACTAAGCAGATAAGTAGTGTTCCTTCACCATTCTTTTTAAGCATTTTTTTTTATTGCTTACGTGGATGGACGAGCTCACAGCCCACCTGGTGTTAAGTGGTTACTGGAGCCCATAGACATCTACACCGTAAATGCGCCACCCACTCCAAAAGTTGGAGTACTTCTCACTGCATCCGGCAGAGCATTCCACAGTTGATATACTTTTTTTTAATTAACAAACAAACCTGTTCGTGCCACGTATTATTGCCTGATGTGGGAATCGAACCTATGACCCTCAGCGCAACAGTCAGAGGGGTACTGCCTAGGGTACACTGAATCAGTCTGTATGCATGTCTGTCTGTATAATAACTGTAAATGGTGGTAGGACGTCTTGTGAGTCCGCGCGGGTAGGTACCACCGCCCTGCCTGTTTTTGCCGTGAAGCAGTAATGCGTTTCGGTTTGAAGGGCGGGGCAGTCGTTGTAACTATACTGAGACCTTAGAACCCACATCTCAAAGGGGGTGGCGCATGGTTGTAGATGTCTATGGGCTCCAGTAACCGCTTAACACCAGGTGGTCTGTGAGCTCTTCCACCCATATAAGCAACTAGCTGTACCCGTCCGCTTCGCTGGGCATTTAAAATTAACATTAATATTTCTCACCCCCACAAAGATTATCATCATTAACGCCCCCGCAACTGGTGTAGGGAGTCCAACAGTCATATAAATATTAGCCTATCCATTAAGTACATGTATTTTCTACATGGATACCAAGTTTCAAGTCAATCGTATGAATGGTTCAGTAGTTATAACGGAACATCCGTAAAAGCCACTGTAGATTTATATATTAGTATAGATAAAAAAAAACGTGTGGCACTCGGAGACTGCCGCGGTAAAGCTATTGCATATATTATTATATAGCATTTTTTATCAACTTATGCAATTATAAATCGACAATAACAATTTAATTTTAAAACAACAATAAAATAAGATCCGGCGAGGAACTCAGTGGGCTAACTTTCAATGAATCTGCTACATTGTGTATATTCCATTTTGACCGCGCACTCACTAGAGGGCGCTACGTGGGATAGAGACGCCTTTGGATGCTAGTTCTAACTCTCATTCGCCCAGAATCAACGGTTTAGCTAGTTTATTTTTAATGCCACTCCAATCACTGAATGAGTAGTAGGAGTAGTAATAAAATTCTTCGACTAAGCGATAGAAAATGGCACGCCCAACGCATTGTAATCTATATATATAAAAGAAAGTCGTGTTAGTTACACCATTTATAACTCAAGAACGGCTGAACTGATTTGGCTGAAAATTGGTGAGGAGGTAGCTTAGAACCAGGAGAAGGACATAGGATACATTCCTCACATTCCCGTGGGACGTGACATAAAACGTGGTATAACAAAACGCAACTGATATGGAATAACAAAACGCAACTGACAGCTAAACGTTCTATGGTTAAATTTTGAAGTTGACCGGTTGATGTGTTTGAAACAAACAGTGTGGCGGAACAAAGCTCGCCGGGTCCGCTAGTGTGATATAATTTTCTATATTACAATTCTGTTTGTCGCCGATAGATGGCACTTGACGCAAAAGCTGAATCGCGCTATCGTGTTACCCACGAAATTATATCACATATTTTGATAGTATATAGATCGGTGTTTAGACTTCTTACTTTAAACACTACACAAGCGCAACGTGTGAATGTGTTGAACGCGAGCTACATAGTAGGCGTAGTGAGGGGTGGAAGGTTTTTTTCGTTACGGAATTTCATGATTCCGCTCTCAAGCCGCGCTCAAGGCCCGCGATAAAATCTATGCAATAGCTTAAAAAAATGGATGATTTTCTCCAATTTAACGTTGTTGATTTTAATTTTCCTTCATCATATTTATCTTAACAGGTCTGTCTGATGCAGTACGATGCCATGATCCGTACCAATGCAATAAACTGTATGCGGGCGTTATGCAAGATGTCTCCGGTGGTGGCCGGGCAGGCTGAGAAGTTCATAGCTGAACTGGAATCTGCAAGCATTTGCAGAGCTCCTTTAGCCATGCTGATTGGTAAGTTCAGAAATTAACCGGCATGAAATATGTATATTCAAGTACACCAGGTCCATACATTCATGATTGACTCGGCGGTGCAATAGTTACCTGTTACCTATTAGACTAATTTTTGTTAAGTGTACTTAATATATTTTTTTAAATACTTGTTTTTATATATTTGCCTATTAAAGTACTTTAACTTAATTTGTATTAATAATTATTAATCACACCTGAAACTTACTAAATTATTTGTACAATTAATTTTATTAAATTTTTTGATGAGATATTTATGAACTGTAAAACCATTTAAATTGCTATTTATTTTATATTGAAAAAAAAACTGCATCTCGGGACCACAGACTTAAGTGATAACTTAAACTAATCTAAATTGAACTATTTAATATTGAAAGAAAAAAAGAAAGAAATCATTTATTCGCTAAGCATAGTGATAATGAGTTATTACATAAGTTCAAAGGAGCGTATATGCTTTGTCATTATTTGACATGCAAATTTTAATGCAGTGCAAGATTTAAAATATCGCATGTCAAATAATGACATTCGCATTTCAGTGAAATTGTTTATCTTGAGAAAAGCTTATAATGTAAGAAAAATTGTGACATAAATTGAAAAAGATACATAAATAGTTGGGAGTTACATGCGTTCTCAGCACCGCTGCCGAAAGGGACGCTAGATAGATTGGCACCCTAACGCGTTACGTAACGAAGCGGTTTACCCTAAAAGAAGTTATTACTTCAAAGAACTAGATGAAACCTTTTTGGTGAAACAGCCTTTTGCCCAAAATATTATTGGAATCCCTGATCAAAGAATTAAAACAAAAATTATATATACAAATTTTTTTAGCATGAAACTATAGGTATATCATTAATTGCAGGTACGCTGTGCGAATACCATCCAGCATACCTTTCGAATGAATACAACAAAATATGGCGCTTGTTTCTTAATTTACTTGAGAACAATAAAAAGACTGTAAGTAACAGTACATAGACTCACGCACACACACACACCCACTGAGTTTGTCGCCGGATCTTCTCAGTGGGTCGCGTTTCCGATCCGGTGGTAGATTCTGCGAAGCACTGCTCTAGCTAGGGGCTAGTGTTAGCAAATTCTCTCAGGTCGAGCCCGTGAGCTCACCTACCCTTCCAGCTACACGGAATAATACTTAGGCTTTGGGAGGCTGAACGACGAAAGGGAAAATCTTCCACCGAGCGGGTGATATTTGCTCGGTAGACCGACGGTTCGAATGTAGGTGTTCGGAACTTGTATATATGCAAGCTTATCTTGAAAATGTCGTAAGCGAGATTCAGGCATCTGTCAAATATCTTGTGTTGTATGATGGCTACCCGCCACATAGGCTACCAGCGAATTGGTAGGAAAAAAACACACACACACAACATACAATATATTATATTCTTCTTATATTCCCGCATTTCAAATACTTCATTCAATACGTCAATATTTGAATATTTTGCGAACTACCCTATATTTTTTTCAATGTTTTATTTATTGATTGCTTAGATGGGTGGACGAGCTCACAACCCACCTGGTGTTAAGTGGTTACTGGAGCCCTTAAACATCTACGACGTAAATGCGCCACCCACCTTGAGACATAAGTTCTAAGGTCTCAAGTATAGTTACAACGGCTGCCCCACCCTTCAAACCGAAACGCATTACTGTTTCACGGCAGAAATAGGCGGGGTGGTGGTACCTACCCGTGCGACTCTCAAGAGGTCCTACCACCAGTAAAAGATATTAGTAGTACAATAGAGTATAATTGCGTATTCCAGGACACGGTAACCTCAGCATACCTTCAAGGTATCCTGGGTCTATTCAAATACTACGGGAGCCAGCTACCGATGGTTGAACTGGCCCAGTTTTACCAGGATCTGGTCGGATATCTGGACATGACCAAGTGCAAGGAAGGTTAGTGGCTGTGTGTGGATTTCTTTAGGATTTGTGGTAATGGGACACGTTTCCCGCTGGCGGTGGGAAAGTCATGAAAAAGTAAACGGTTTCATGGACCTGTCTGGAGCAGGAGCTGCCTTCTGATCCTGAGGACTCTGCAGACCACGTTTGAAGATAGGCATTTCATAGTACTACAGAAGCCTTTACTGGTGGTAGGACCTCTTGTGAGTCCGCGCGGCTAGGTACCACCACACTGCCTATTCCTGCCGTGAAGCAGTAATGCGTTTCGGTTTGAAGGATGGGGCAGCCGTTGTAACTATACTTGAGAGCTCAGAACTTATATCTCAAGGTGAGAAAAGCCAATAGGGTCTTATTCATGAATACATTACATAATTATCAACAGGGCATGTTCACCTACTCGTAACTAAGTATTGTCTATATAGGCAGACGAGCATACGGCCCACCTAATGGTAAGTTGTCGCCGTTCTTTATGGACGTCTGCTTTTTTTTATTATTTTTTTATTTCTTAGATGAGTGGAGGAACTCAAGGTTCGCCTGGTGCTAAGTGGTTACCTGTGTTAGTGTTAGTGTTACCTTCAGTGTGTGTGTGTGTGTGTGTGTGTGGATGTAGATAGGTGGAAAGGCGATTGCATGTAGCAGAGATGCGAATGTTGCGATGGATGTGTGGAGTAACGAGAATGGATAGAATACGGAATGAATATGTTAGAGGAAGTCTGAGAGTGGCACCTCTGACAGAGAAGCTGACGAGTGCGCGTTTGGGATGGTATGGACATGTGATGAGACGGAATGAAAATGAGGTTGGTAAGAGAATGTTAACCATGAGCGTGGAAGGATATAGAGGAAGAGGTAGACCTAAGAAGAAATGGATGGATTGCGTGAAAGACGATATGTTTAAGAGGGGAGTGAGCGAAGAAATGGTGTATGATAGAGGAGTATGGAAGGAGAAAACATGTTGCGCCGACCCCAAGTGACTGGGAGAAGGGCAGGAGAATGATGGATGAACGAGCTCACAGTCACCTGGTTTTGACCACCAACAGCAGTTTTGATGAAAGGATCTCATCTTCAATATCTGATGCATGTCTTCTATCCGCTATGCCAAATCTGCAGTCACCATCTTCAGCCAAACTCACCATGCTAGCGTCGAGTTGATACGACTAATCAACTTTATCGATAATCAACTTTATGACTCTTCCCGACATCTATTGGCGAATAATAATACTATATATATAAATCTCGTGTCACAATGTTTGTCCTCAATGAACTCCTAAAC
The DNA here is from genome assembly GCF_030269925.1 of Bombyx mori. Lineage (NCBI taxonomy): Eukaryota > Metazoa > Arthropoda > Insecta > Lepidoptera > Bombycidae > Bombyx > Bombyx mori. Next base: position 9,986,675 of record NC_085130.1, read on the forward strand.
CACTTAACCGATTATAATAAAATTCGCACACCATGTGCAGTTCGATCCAACTTGAGAGATAGGATAGTTTAAATCTCAAATTATAGTCGCAATTTTAATTTATTGCTAATTATTTGTCTGTTATTATTTGACAGTCACAATTATCTGTTAACTCCAAATGATTCTAACAGATGTCGATACCTTTCGACTGGGTTGAGTAAGTAATCAATAGATGGCGCATATATGGCAAAACAACGTTTGCCGGGTCAGCTAGTAATACTATATTTCTTAATTGAGAGCAACTAACTGCTTTAAAGACACAACAAGATATCGTTGTTAAGCAACCCGAAGCCAATGAGTGTTTGTATCTTTTTGACTTCACTTAGTTCACTTAAAAATGCCTAAACGATCTTGAAATATTTCATCATTTTATCAATACTAGTAGTCCCGCAGTAGTCGAAATTCGACTATAATTAATTGAATTTATAAGTTTGGACATTATTATGGTCCTAATGTTACAGATTTCGCCAAGATTTACACTATAGACAAAGGCTCGTAATATTAAAGATAAAAATACTAACCTATTCTCAATTTGACTACAGACTTTAAGCAATAACAAAATTTTGACAATAAACAAAGAGTATATGTGTGTGTGTCAAATACATGGTAGTGTGTGTAATGTTTTCTTTATTGATTTAATGTATCTTTTATGTATTGTTTTAAAAAAATATTAGCATTGTGCACTTCTTCTCTATATTCTCTATAAGTGTGGAAAAATTCATACTCCTCCGTCCGCGCAATTTTCGTAAAAAGGGATACAAAGTTTTTGCTTCACGTATTCATATAAAGATGTAATTCTTATTTAAATATAATTTCTAAAAAATACAATTTATCAAAAAAAAAACACCGGTCATCGTCTAGTGAGATCTGAAGACGTAACATGAAAGTTTTGAACAGTGGTCCTGGCCATATTGGAAGAGCACACGGACCTCTTCCTGGAATCGCTCGCCGAAGACCCAACGCTAAGGATGAAGCTGTGGGCCCACGTTCCGACCGGGACTGACGCAGTATTAAAAGTCTACAGACTGATCTTCGAACTGATGAAGGATGATTTAAAGAGAATCGAGGTCAGTGTATGTCGTGGTGGAAGTTTCGAAATCCCGCTGTCCGCTAAGGGGCAGAAAAATCTATACTAATATATAAATCTACAGTGGTTTTTACAGAGGTTCCGTTATAACTACTGTACCATGCATCCGATTGACTTGAAACTTGGTGTCCATGTAGAAAATACAAGTGCTTAATGGATAGGATAATATTTATATGAGCATTGGACTCCCTAATAATAATGAAAATAAATAATAATGTTAAATTGAAATGCCTTTTTAGACTGGTGGTAGGACCTCTTGTGAGTCCGCGCGGGTAGGTACCACCACCCTGCATATTTCTGTCGTGAAGCAGTAATGCGTTTCGGGTTGAAGGGTGGGACAGCCGTTGTAACTAGTCCTACCACCAATAAATTGTGTCTGTACCACTGAGGAGATTCAGCAGGAAGTCAAGGTAAGTAGGGACACCGGCCGGCCGCACATTGCAAGAGAACTGTATTCCAGAACGTTCTGCAAGCGGAGGTGGCGCCGCGTCTGCACGTCCCAGAGACCCGGTACGTGGCGCTCCGCGTCTGGAGCGTCTACACGTTGCTCGGGGGCGCGGCTCCCATCCAGCACGAGGATGTGCTGCAGGTGGAGTGCAGCCTGAGGGCCGGGGACCACGTCGCTTCGCAGGTCGGTCCGGTTTAGTGACGCGGTCTGGTCACGAATCAGGCAATGACAATGACAGGGTCCGAAGCTATTTTTAATACGCTTTTATTAGCTTCAGACGTGTGTATGTTTGTAACGGAATCTTTGAACATGATTTTGACCCCCTTCAAAACGTCGGATTAACTCGAAATTTGGTATACTTTTAAGGACCGATGACAATTTAATATTAAAAAAATATATTTGAAATTCAACTAAAAATTGAGAACTAAATAATAGTTTAAAAAAAATGAACAAAATACGCTTAGTTTTTTTAAACTATTATATATTTAAATTTGGAATCATTAGCGGTGCTCACGAGATGTTGGCAACTGTTTAGTACTTTTTCTTTTTTTTTAAGTGATTTTATGACCTGGTAACTCAGACCTTTAATTCATGTCTTATTTTAATTTATATTCTTATTTTTATGAAAAATGATAATATGGAGTGAAATGACATGAAAATGATTAATTTGAGACATTAATCAACTGGGATGAAATTAAATGAAATGAGATGATATGGGATGAAATATAATCTTAGTAAAATGGTGGTAATTTACTAAAAATTTTTCAGTGGACTTTTTGGAGGATCCCGAGAAGTTACGTCCAGCGGCTTTGTTTCATTTTCCCACATTTGTGCACTTTCACAGATATTAATCAGTTAATAAACCACAGTTACTACACATTTAAACCTGAAGAAACACTAAATAGACAAAATAAAACAAATCACACAACTTCACTCCTCGCGTTCCCGCCAAAAAGTCTAGTAGTTCTTCTCATAAGCGGCGATAACCTACCCACACATTAACAATATTTTACTGATGTCGAGTCGAGTGCTTACCGGGACTCATAGACGCCGCCATCCATTGAGACATGAGGTCGCAGTCTCAACAGCGCTGCGTGCTGTGGGGCCTCACCATCCAGATACACCAGTCACGAATATCACGCAAAATTGACAGTTTTATCAAAAAAAGGAATGTTGATGAGGAATTTGAAAACATGGTCCCCTCTAATGACTGGTACACCGGACGTCTCGCCCATCAGGCCTACAACGTATTCATCGTACGGTGCATCCACACGCTATATATTTAGTAATGAATATTATGTACTTTTACTGTTTAATTTGGAATTTTTTATATTTATTGTTATTGTTTTAGTTTTATTGTTATTGTTGTATTAATTTATATTGTTTTTGACAATTCTAATAAGTTATTTTACGTTAGGGACGGTAGAGTAAGGAGCGCCATCTCAATGTACTAAGATTTTTTTTTGGCGGGAACGGGAGGAGTGAATTTGTGTCATTTGTTTTATTTTGTCTATTTAGTGTTTCTTCATGTTTAAACGTGTAATAACGGTGGATTATTAACTGCTGTTTAATCTCTGTGAAAGTGCACAAATGTGGGAAAATACAACAAAGCCGCTGGACGTAATTTCTGGGGATCCTCCAAAGGATTATATTTCATCCCATATCATCTCATTTCATTTCATTTAACTCCATAATATCATTTTTCATAAAAATATGAATATAAATTAAAATAACAGATGACTTAAATGTCTTAGTTACCAGGTCACGAAATCCCTTTAAAAAAAGGCAGCAATAGCTTAGAGTGAGAGCGCACGAACGCCGCCGCCATTTTAGATTCGTTTCTTTATTGGCGCGGTTTATGACTGAAGACCCTGGTCCCAGGTCTCGTACTGCATCGACGCCGCGCTGCCGAACAGCGACCGGCTTCTGCAGGCCGCCATCCTGAACTTCCACAGTCTTCCAGCTAAGAAGATTAAGGAAATTATCGTCTACCCTCTCGCGCGTGCTCCGGACCAGATCAGGAAGGTAGATAGTGCGTTCCCAGTACCATCTGACTTTAGATTAACTCCCCTCTACCACAGCCTCCACGGTGTTTCCTGGCCGATATAACATGTCCTTCTTTTTTTATAGCTTAGATGGGTGGACGAACTTACAGCCCACACCTGGTGTAAAGTACTTACTATAGCCCATAGTCATCTCCAACGTAAATGCGCCACCCATCTTGAGACATATGTTGTAAGGTCTCAGTACCTTCAAACCGAAACTTTACGGCTGAAATAAGCAGGGTGGTGATGCCTACCCGCGTGGACTCACAAGAAGTCCTACCACCAGTAACAATCCTTCTCCAAATAAGGCTTGCGAAGAATACTCAGCGGTGGGCAGTGGCTTGGCTCTTACCCTGGCATTGCCTGACGTCCATGGGCGACGATAACCACTTATCTAACCACCATCAGGTCGGCATACAAGGAAAACTGGAAGAGATAAACAAATTGTAACTCCAGCTTGGTTCTATCGGCTCTGAAATTGTTTCTCACCCTGAGGGAACCCTGCTTCTCCTAGCTCTGGTCGTGGTTAACTAGTGGTGAGTGGTCAGCGGGAGCGGGACATTGGAAATGTACAAATGGAGACACAGAGTAACCTGGATTGATGATTCGGTCAGAACCGTGAGGATGAATTAGCCACGTTATTTTTTTTTTATTGCTTACATGGGCAAACGGGTTCGCAGCCCACCTGGTATTGAGTTGTTATTGGAGCCCATAGACAACTACAAACGTAAATGCACCACCCAGCTTGAGATATAAGTTCTAAGGTCTCAGTATAGTTAGTCCAGTGTAGTCCAGGATGGAGAGAGCTTTGTCGGAGTGGAGACAGCCACCAGGCCAGGAGCAAGATGGTTTCGTTTTGCTCTAAGCAAGTATCATTTTACAGGCCTCAATAAATCTGCTGATAACGGAATCATGTGTGGACGGCGCCAGCTTTGACCGGTACTTGCCGCTCTGGAGACAGCTGCTCGACTCCGACGGACAGGACCCGAGGGCGGTGGAAGGCAGCAGACACGTATTCAACGACTTCATGGACTATGTTCTGTGGGTGGTTGAGACGTTTCTGGATGATTATAGCGAGGTTAGTCTTCGCTTACTGCGTAGACTGGTGGACGGGGTCATGGCTCATCCTGGAGTAGGTAGTCACCGGGGCCCATAGCCTTCTCAAGGTGACCCGTCGTGTACACTTTACGATACTGTGGCGGGTAGCCATCATACAACGCAAGATAATTGACAGATACCTGAATCTCGCTTACGACATTTTCAAGATAAACTTGCATATATACAAGTTCCGAACAACAACAATCGGACACCCCGCCGTTCGCCCAATCACGATGTTCGACCAGCCCATACCGTGGGCCCCGAAGGTCAAATACTTAGGCGTCACCCTCGACAGTAGGATGACATTCCGCTCCCACATTAAGACGGTACGCGACCGTGCCGCCTTCATTCTAGGACGTCTCTACCCGATGATATGTAGGCGAAGTAAAATGTCCCTTAGAAATAAGGTGACACTCTACAAAACTTGCATACGCCCCGTCATGACCTATGCAAGTGTAGTGTTCGCTCACGCGGCCCGCATACACTTAAAATCATTTCAAATAATCCAATCCCGTTTTTGCAGGATAGCCGTCGGAGCCCCGTGGTTCGTCAGGAATGTCGACCTCCATGACGACCTGGACTTAGAGTCCATCAGTAAGTATCTGCAGTCGGCGTCCATGCGCCACTTCGATAAAGCGGCACGACACGAGAACCCTCTCATCGTTGCCGCCGGTAACTACATTCCCGATCCTGCGGACAGAATGGAAAGCAGTCGACGTCGCCCAAAACACGTCATTTCGGATCCTCCCGATCCACTAACGGTGCTTTTAGGTACCTCAAGCACCGGTCACCGTTCTCGTCGAACCCGTCGCTTGCGACGAAGGGCTCGACGAGTAAATTAACTCTCAGACACAGCCCACTGAGTTTCTCGCCGGATCTTCTCAGTGGGTCGCGTTTCCGATCCGGTGGTAGATTCTGCGAAGCACGACTCTTGCTAGGGTTCGTGTTAGCAACATCGTCAGGTTTGAGCCCCGTGAGCTCACCTACTAAAGTTAGGGTTACGCTGACATAGCCTCTCAAGGCTATCAGCTTAGGTAGGAAAAAAAAAAAAAAAAACAACATTCGGACCATTGGTCTACCGAGCAATAACACCCGCTCGGTGGAAGATCTTGCCTTTGTCGTTAAATCTCCCAAAATACAATTGAGACGGACCTTGTGTTCCGGGAAAGGTGGCGCCATGTATGGCCGGGACACTCCTGATCAGGGCAGAGGACTCCTTTGGACCTTGGTTTTATTCGAAGAGTTGTTGATTAGCGTATTGAGATCATTTTGTCTATTTCTGTCGCATGCATGAGGTCCATTTCGGTCTTGTTGCTATTATTGTTATTATCGTCTCGCTGATGGTAGGCAGCGGGATAGTTGAAATCTTTTGTATGTTAACGGGAAACTAATATGTTCTTTCTTCAGAGTCTACCAGAGCAACTCCAGTTCCTCTTCAAGCTGGTCTCCTTGGTGCTGAGCTTCCAGTCCCCCGAGGGCTACACCCGGGACGCGTGCGCAGCCGCCCTCCCGCTGCTGCGTGAGACCATGCGGCGCTGCCAGCCCCAGGCCTGCACCGTGGCGGCCGGCAGACACCTGCTCCGCCACGCCGCCGGCCTGGATCTAGACTATGAGGTAAGCAAGTGTGAGAAGTACCTTGGGATGTCTGGTGCAAGTGAGGTTAGGAGACTGAATGTGTTGATAGCTTGGTATGCTGCGAGGAAGGCTGATATCAGGGACGATGATTGATGATGACAATTGAGCATGCGTCACGTCATCAGATCAAGGTTTGGCACAACAAAACTACTAAAAGAAAAGCGGTGTTTGAGTGATGACATGGGATCACGGATCAGCCGGAATCTATTGACTGATAAACCATAGCGCTCAGGAACTACCAGACTTTGGGGGGCTCAGGGAGGTCACGAGATCACGAATACTTCGTCAGATTTGAACCGCGTGCGTCACCTTGCAGATGCTGTCCTTGGACAGTTGCGCGGACGAGGCCCTGCTTTGCGAATGCTGTTTGGCGTTTATACAGTCTCCGGACGACCTTGGAGACGTGCGAAACATATTGACATCCCTACAGGTACATCAATAGAAAAGCACACACACGCTCACACACACACGCTCACACACACACGCTCACACACACACGCTTACACTCACACACGCGCTCACTCACTCACACTCATACACACTCGCACCCATACACACACACTTATATATACTCACACTCACACATACTCACACTCACACATACTCACACGCACACATACTCACACTCACACATACTCACACTCACACATACTCACACTCATAGATACTCACACTCGCTCACAAAGTACAAAGTAAATTCATACTTCGATTAGTTTTTTTTATTTAGTTCATGTAATGTTTATTGGTTTCTGATATTATGCCAGCACGTATAACGCCATCTGCCGTCAAAGAGCAGAAACGAATACCAAAGCAACTAGTACTATCGGGAACGTTGAAGAAGTGTAACGCCATCTGTTCTCGATAGCGTAAAAGCTAACTCAAATTTGTATGGAGTTGGAACAGCGCCCCTAGCGGCAAACGAAGGGAAGCTTTTTTTATAGCTTATATAGGTGAACGAGCTCTCGACCCACTTGATGGTAAGTGGTTACTGGAGCCTATAGACATCTCCAACGTAAATGCGCCACCCACTTTGAGACAAAGTTCTAAGGTCTCAATATACGTACAACGGCTGCCCCGCCCTTCAAACCGTAGCGCGTTACTGCTTCACGGCAGAAATCGACAGGGCGGTGGTACCTAACCGTGTGGACTCACAAGAGGGGCTTCCACCAGTAGCTGAAGTTAAAAAATTCTCACTAAGCTCATGAACACTTCTAGAGTGTTCCACATAGTATTACACTAGCGACCCGCCCTGGCTTCGCTTCGGAAACTGTAATTTATTATTGATTTTTCCACTATTTAATGGATGTTATTATACATACAAACCTTCCTCTTCAATTACTCTATCTATTAAAAAAACCGCATCAAAATCCGTTGCGTAGTTTTAAAGGTTTAAGCATACATAGGGACAGACAGATATAAGGACAGAGAAAGCGACTTTGTTTGTACTATGTAGTGATTTTTTTATATCGGTTTCTGCTGTTCGACAACAGATGGCGTTGCTCGTACCGACTTAACGCTACAATCGAAGCCTGTGCGTCCCCTCGTGAAGCTTATAATACATTTTCAGATCATCTTCTCGAGATCCGACGTGGAAGTGGATAGTTACTTGACCGCTTTGAAGAAATGTCAGCATCTGTTGATGAAAGACATTGATCTTTTGAACAGCAAAGAAACTTCGAAGGTAAGTGTGTTAGCGTGGTAAAATTACTCGGTGCTAAGTATTCAATATTGTGTCTTATCTCTAACGGCTTAAAGTCGAAATTCACGTAACTGCACCAACGGTTACGCACCATTGAACTGTTATTACCAAGATAACTTCGCTTCATTTCGCTTTCCATTCAACAAACGATTTATAAATTAACGAAAATCTATTTAAACTGGCAACATTCGCATCGCAAGGCATGGGTTGCCACACTATAAAAAAATAGAAATATTTACCTAACATGTTGGAGTGAGGACAGTATAAAATCCGCCGTCTCGCTTGCGGCCACTGGTTGTGGACTCGATGGATAAGTCCAGGCGGGATAGTGACGTCATGGATGCTAGAGTCCACTGCATTTACTGGGAGGCTACGTTCGACTCAACAGTAGGCTCAATCCAACGGTCGCGCGGGGAGGCATCCCAGGGAAAAAGCTCTCATAAAAAAAACTTGACAAGGACCGCGTAACAACATGTGGCAGAACAATAAATAATACTCTAGAAAAACTAACAAAATACGCTTTTATAGAAAAACCAACTAAAAAATGGAACAACAAAGGATATTATCAAAATAACCCTTCTACTCATATCTGTTCATAAAATATTTATAACTACTGAAACCAAGCACCCCAAGATTAAAAAAAAAAAATCATTTTTACTTAATTATTTTTAATTCAAATTTATCAAAATTTATTTTCTATTTTTTAGTTGGATTTTCTATAAAAGCGTATATTGTTAGTTTTTTTTAACTATTATTTATTTCTCAATTTTTAGTTGAATTTCATTTTTTTTTTAATATTGAATTGTCATCGGTCCTTAATAAATATACCAAATTTCGAGTTAATCCGACGTTTTGAAGCGGCTCAAAATCATGTTCAAAGATTCCCTTACATACAAACATACATACGTCTGAAGCTAATAAAAGCGTATTAATAAAACAACCGAACTTATTATCCGAGCTTGAATTAAAATTACACTGAAAATTTAAAAAATCTACATTTTCTAAACTAAACGTCAGATGTCGCTTTACCCTCCAGACCCCTCCTTCTTTTCTCGTGACCCAGATGTGACGTATGTATCTTTGGATCCAGGTAATAGCGGGCATCGAGGACCTATACAACCGCAAAGACTTGACCGGGAAAGAAGCCAGGAACCTTAAGCGGGAGATATTCTTCTTTCTAGGTAAATACACGTAGGGCTTGTAGAGTATGGGGCTATTACAGCCACGCTCTGATGGGAGGTGAGCTCACGGGCTCAACCTGAGAGAGTTTGCCAACACTAGCCCTAGCAAGAGCAGTGCTTCGCTGAATCTACCACAGGATCGAAATCGCGACCCACTGAGAAGATCCGGCGAGAAACTCAGTGGGCTGTGTCTGGGGGTTAGTTCGCTCGCTGCCAAATTCGACGAGGATGATGACCGGTGCTTGAAGAACCTAAAACACCGGAGGGGATTCGGAGGATCCGTCAAGACATCCCAGTGGTCCGGATCAGATATGAGGACACGTCCAAGCCTTGATCAAAGACCATAGAAAAGTACATTTACAGATTTTGTCGGTAATCATATTTTCATCATTAATATACTTTAAAGTTCTAATTGCCTTTTTCAGGTAAATTCGGTAATGTGTCTGAATCGAGCGCGTCTGAGGCCAGTTCTGTCCTCTTGAAGGACAACCTCACGCTCGACCTCAAGTATTTGGACGAAGGTGTCACGTATAAGGTAAAGTTGTTCCTTCGAGCCCAACTTTACGTACATTAATAATGATACGTAAGATGACGCGTTTCGGTTTGAAGGGCGGGGCAGCCGTTGTGACTATACTGAGACCTTAGAACTTATATCTCAAGGTGGGTGGCGCATTTACATTGTAGATGTCTATGGGCTCCAGTAACCACTATAACAATAGGTGGGCTGTGAGCTCGTCCACCCATCTAAGCAATAATACATACCATACCACATGTAAATTATTAGTGCTCTCTCCTTCTTCAAACCGAACGCGTTACTGCTTCTCGACAAACTTCTCCAACCACCAGCAGCTCTACAAACTGTTTAGCTGATTGATTTAGTAGTGCATCTGCATATCTTCTATCTCGGAAGGCGCTGATGCTCCAACTCAATTCTCCCGCTGCCCACTAGATGGCGCTTCAGTTAGATTCTATTTCAGATCAAGCTGGACGAGATGTTGGAGCACGCGATCAGAAGCGGCGATCCGGATATACTGCGAACGCTACTTACCGTCATCTGCGCCGGTAGTGAGTATTTAATTGTCACGTCCGTCACCGTTTACATTAAGACGTAAACGTTTTTTTTTTATTGCTTAGATTAGTGGACGAGCTCACAGCCCACCTGGTGTTAAGTGGTTACTGGAGCCCATAGACATTCACAACTTAAATGCGCCACCCACCTTGAGATACAAGTTCTAATGTCTCAAGTATAGTTACAACGGCTGCCCCACCCTTCAAACCGAAACGCTTTACTGCTTCATGACAGAAATAGGCAGGGTGGCGGTACCCACCCGCGCGGACTCACAAGAGGTCCTACCACCAGTAGAACGTCTATACCCCATCGGGGGGGGGTCAGGTGTCCGCGAGCTCAACCGCGCGTGTGGCACGTTGCAGACCCGGTGCGGCAGGCGGAGCGCGCGTGTCGCGTGTGCGCGGCGTGGTGTCACGCCAGTGTTGCCAGCGCCGCCGCGGACGCGCTGCCAGTGTTGCAAGCTCTGAAACTGTCCAACGTTACCGTTGAGCTGCTGCCCGTAAGTTATATCCGCGTTTTTTTTAACAAGTACTTTCTAATAATAAAGCGTCACACTTCTTCTTCTAGGACTAGTATTTCACACTAGGACCCTGAAAACCTCCCTCTTCTACGAGTGTCTTACATGATGGTGTTTCGCAGTACATCGCCTGCGAGAGGTCTCCGGGGGTCAGAGGTCTGCTGTCTGACGTCCTGGAGAGACTCTTGTCGGACCCTCGCCACCAGCAGGCCGTGGAGCCCGTAGCCGCTCAGGCCTTACTGATGCTGCGGGATAAGAACGGTAAGCTATTTCATAGCGCGTGGGGGGGGGGGGGGGGGGATAAATAAATTGAATAAAAATTTTAAAGTCGTCGCGGCCTAAAGGATAAGACGTCCGGTGCATTCGTATATAGCAATGCACCGGTGCTCCAATCCCGCAGGCGGGTACCAATTTTTCTAATGAAACACGTACTTAACAAATGTTCACGATTGACTTCCACGATGAAGGAATAACATCGTGTAATAAAAATCAAACCCGCAAAATTATAATTTGCGTAATTACTGGTTGTAGGACTTCTTGATACAACCGCCCCGCCTATTTCTGCCGTGGAGCAGTAATGCGTTTCCGTTTCAAGGGCGGAGCAGCCGTTGTACTGAGACCTTGTATTTCAAAGGTGGGTGGCGCATTTACTTTGTAGATGTCTATGGGTCTCCAGTGACCACTTAACACCAGGTGGGCTGTAAGCTCGTCCACCTATCTAAGCAATAAAAAAGAGTACCTACAATTTGTTTTCAGCGCTGACGCGACAGGCCGGGCTGGACGTCTCGCTAGCGGTGTTGCGGGCCGCGGACCCCACGCATGCCCCATTGCGGGCCGCGCTACCCGCCCTGCTGCCGGGCATGTGCGGGGCTGTGGGGGGAGGCCCAGCGCTGCTAGCGGCCACGCACGCTTTTGTACGGGCGGCGGCTATGTACGATCCCGCCACTACCGTTGGCATGATCCAGGAGATGATGCGCCACCTCACCCACCCCAAGTCTGACGTAGACTTCGCGCGCCACGAGACAACTGTCAGGACAGCGGTCGACTTCATCAAAGTCGTTGCCAGTGAAAAAAAATTAGACTCCGCCATTTTTCTTGGGATCGATGCGGCCAGTGTTGCCAGGAAGATGGTGTTGCTGTGCGAATTGAAATCGGCTTTTCGTTTTGAGTCCGATTTCGATTTGAGGCTGCTGGAGGGGAACGGTCTACTGGATCTGGAGGTGGAGGATTTGGAGGACCCGTTCTCAGTCGCGGCCACCCTCCGTGTCCTGACGGACTTCGCTGGAACCTACATGGAGATCAGGAGGGAGGTAAGGGAAATGGAATGCCTTATTACCACGTTTATTCTTTTATGTATAGTTGGTATATGATGGTGCTAAAAGCCAGTCGGCTAGATCCGACGAAGTCAGGAGCATGTAAGCTCTGATGCAATTAGCAATCCCTTAACAATACCTATGACACTACTGCCCCAGAACAGTCCATTCGTTTTTTTTATGCTATTTTATTGATTGATAAGGCTGTAGGGGGATGACACCCTGCCCCGCTTAGCTTACTTACTAGACAGTTTTAGTAAAAAGTGGGGCAGGGTATCATTCGCCTACAAGGGATTATTGATTAAGATTTTTTTTTATTGCTTAGTTGGGTGGACGAGCTCATAGCCCACCTGGTGTTAAGTGGTTACAGTAGCCCAAAAACAACTACAAGGTAAATGCGCCACCAACCTTGAGATATAAAAGTTTAAGGTCTCAAGTATAGTTACAACGGCTGCCCCACCCTTCAAACAAGATAAAACGTAATGACTGTCCACCTGTTGTCAAGTGGCTTAGGGAAACCGCCACCTTGAGACCTCAGTTCTAAGTCCCAGTTCTACAATACAACGACTGTCCCACCTTGAAAACCGAAACGCATACTGCTTCACGGCAGAGATAGGCAGGGCGACGGTACCTACTCGCGCGGACTCACAAGAAGTCCTACCACCAGTAATTATGCAAATTATAATGCGTAACGAGAGGTCCAGCGCCCGCATTGTCATTGTTAATATCTCAGTAAAATAAACTAATATAATATAACATACAGTCCTTCACCTTTTATTACTGTCCATCGAAGCAGTGAACAAACAAACAACTAATATATACCCATAATATATCTCTACACTTTCAGAAATCGGTAGAACTATTGGCCGGATTGGTGGAGAAATTAAAACCGAACCTTATAATAACGGTCAATAGGTCGATAGTGAATTGCCTGCAGACTTACAAAGACCTATTAGGGGAATTACCGCCGTTATTGACAAACGCCTTCGACGTTTGGTTCTCAGTGTTGCCAATAAATGAGATAACTACCAGTTTAGAAGAAAATAAACTGCTGGACGAACATAAGGCCGTGATAAAATCACTAAATATAATGTTGATGGTTTTCGAATTGAGGAGTGATTTAATAAAAACATGGCCAGATTCGATTATGAAGGTGACGCCAAAGAAATCCGATTTGGAATACATTAGCAGCGCTCTGTCTGCGTCTCTTAAAGCTTCAAGTCGTGATGATATAAAGAGATTGATATCGGGAGGTGATGGGAGGGACCTCTGTAGGAGACATGTTAAGGTATTTTTCGGATTCCTGGTGAAGTCGCCGTCTGTGTTATTAGACGGTGACGTCACAAGTGCGTATTCCCTGTTGGATGACGTAGTGGATTGTTACGTCAGGATGAGATGTCCTGAGAGATGGCGTGGGGACGTGCTAAATCTGGTCGATGGGGTGAGTGAGAAAGCAGACATTTTCCGTCTCAGCTAGGAGCTTCTGTGTTGTTGTAATAGATAGGCGATAGCTTGTGACCTTTTGATGCTAAGTGCTCATCATGATGCCTGAGGTCGAAGTCTCAATCATACTGTTCAAGAGCTTGAGGTCGCTTCTCGGGCTCTTCCGAATATTTCCACCGTAACCTCGGTAAATTCCCACCAGTTTATTTGGAAATTATTTCAATTCGTACGGTTTTTGTTTCGTTTGGATTATGGTTTAATTTACATATAGACATAGGTTGGTTTTTTTTTGCTTTAATGGGTGCACGAGTTCACAGCCCACCTGTTGTTAAGTGGTTACTCGAGCCTATAGACATCTACAATGTAAATGCGACACCCACCTTGAAATATGAGTTCTAAGGTCTCAGTATTGTTTCAACGGCTGCCCCACCCTTCAAACTGCTTCTGCATTATTTGCACATTACTGCTTCACAGCAGGAATAGGCAGGGCGGTGGTACCTACCCGCGCGAACTCACAAGAGGTCCTACCACCAGTATAGTACACCAGTAAGTTTTGTTTTTGTTTGTCAGCTGTGGCCTGTATACGAACAGCAGACTGAGTTTAGCAAGAAGCAAGCGCTGCTTGTCAGTCTGTCTCGCTTCCCCGTCCCCCCGCCTCCCACCTCGCCCCCCGTCGCGTGGGGAGTCAAAACCCTGATGGAGGGGGAGATCACTCAGAGGATATGTCTCGTCGGAGCCTTGCCCGCCGGCGAGGAATATAGGTGAGGGTTTTTTTTAGGTTGTCCATTTCCATTCTTTACTGTTAGTGGACGGTTAGCGTGGTATGGACATGTGACGCGTAGAAAGGAGACGCATGTGACTAGGAGATGTATGGAGACGGTAGTGCAAGGTAGAGGGGGAAGAGGTCGACCGAAGAAGACATGGATGGAGTGTGTGAGTGACGAAATGAAAGAGAGAGGAGTGAGTGTTGAGATGACGGCTGATAGAGGAGAATGGAAGAGAAAAATTAGCTCTGCCGACCCCACCTAGTGGGATAAGGTGAAGAAAAAGAAGATGTTTCTAAAGAGGCTAGCCACTGTGCTTATCTAAACTAATATTATAAAGCTGAAGAGTTTGTTTGTTTGAACGCGGCAATCGCAGGAACTACAGGGCCGATTTGAAAAAATGTTTCAATGTTAGATAGCCCATTTATCGAGGAAGGCTATAGGCTATATAACATTACGCTAAGACCAATACAAACGGAGCACCAATATAGAATGTTGCAAAATGGGGTTATTTTCTTTCTTGAGAGCTTCCGCTGCGTGCGCTGCGGAAACGGTTAAAGTTTCGCTAAAATAATTTATGACAGATAAAAGTCTAAAAAAAGTCCGCGACAGCATATGTCTATAATATGTTAAGGTTGGCTCACTATAACGTTTTTTATGCTGACCAAATTTGTTCTAAAATAAAGCATTATTTGTGAATTATATCCACGCGGACGAAATCGCGGGCAAAAGCTAGTTTCTAATATTGAACGCTTGTTCACACTTGAAGGTCGCTCACGACTCATCCATTTCTCAATGTGCCTCATTACAATTTGTGTTTTTTAATTTTTTTATTTCTTGTATGGGTGGACGAGCTCACAGCCCACCTGGTGTTAAGTGGTTACTGGAGCCCATAGACATCTACAACGTAAATGCGCCACCCACCTTGAGACATAAGTTTAAGGTCTCAGTATAGTTAGAACGGCTGCCCCACCCTCCAAACCGAAACGCATTACTGCTTAAATAAGCAGTGGTACCTACCCGTGCGGACTCACAAGAGGTCCTACCACCAGTAAATGTGCGATATGTGTGCGCAGCGCCGCCTATAGCAGTTTCTCTGGCGTGGTGGGTCCCCGGCTGCGGGAGGCGGCGCGGGGGCGGGGGCCGGCGCTGCGGGCGCTGCTGGGGGCGGCGCACTGCGGCGACCCCACCCTGCTGCGGACCGTCGCCGCTCTAGCTGCCGGTACACGTGCCTGTCACTCCACGAACCCGGCCCGAGATAATAATAATATTAAACATTTATTCCAAACATAAATTTACAACAAATATTAAAAGAAAAATAACAAGGCTTGAAAACGGTTACCGGCTTAGCAATGCCTAACAGTACCGAGACAATCGGTACTGCGGCGCTGATCTTCCGCCGGCATCTGCGGAGGGACGTGCTCACCAGCATCAGACCGACCAAGCACTGTCAGAGCTTAAATTAATAACTACAATAACAACAATAAAAACAATGAAATACATAATTATATATTGAATTATAAAAAATTACAATTGCAATGCACAATTACAATACGCAATAATTAAAATTGATATTTTCGAATTTAATTTGCATATTCTATCTATATAATCTATCTTAAGAAGGAGGAGGGGAGCCTGGAGATCAGTAATACAGGTCTTTGAACCTAGTACAGACTTCAGCTCTTTCAAAAGCTAATTTCAAACAAAATAACTTAACAAAATAAATTATAAGGTTGATTTCCATTTGTATTTGTACTATACCTTTTTTTTTTAATCACGCCACGTTAACTGGTCCCGTGGTAAGTTCGAAAAGAACTTGTGTTACAGGTACCAGATAACGGAAATAAATGTAAGATTTTTATTATACACATACGTATATTTAATATACATCCATAACCCTGGAAAAGGCATTATTATATTTATCATACAAATATCTTTCCTTGGCGGGATTCGAACCCGCGACCCTCTTGTGTAGTGACCATGTCACTTACCACTACACCAGACGGCCGTTTAAGAGAGAAATAAATAAATTATTATTATTATTATTATATTCAAAAGATATACTTTTAAATTTGATGGGGGCCGCAGTCATCAGAACTGACTCACGACATTCGGTTTCGCGACAGGCGACGACACTAAGGGCTGGTGGGACGAGGCCATCGACTCGTGCATGGCGGCCGTCGCCAAGCACCGTGACGTCACTGTGCACGAAACAATATACGCGTGGACGTGGACGGGGCTGTCGACGGGCGTCTGCGAGAGGATGCTCGTGCCTCTGCTGCGGTGGGTACAGCTACCGGCGTCTTTGAAATAAGAACTGCCTATTTGAGTTTGATTGTGCGTATTTGAGCGATAATTTGACTTTTTATAGCATTGAAGTAGATTATGACCGCCGCGTCACATTATGCCTCTTGTCTGCTCGTATGCCCCTCGTCTTTCTCCATGTCTCCCTCTCTCTCTCTCCCGCCCTCTGCCTCTTTCTCCCTGTCACCCTCCCTCCTTCTGTCCCTCCCTCTCTTTTTCCCTGTCTCTCTCCCTCCCTCTCTTCCACCCTCTCCCTCTTTCTCCCTGTCTCCGTTCCTCCCTCTCTCTAACATATAACCTGCTCCTAATCGACAGCGATAAGTAGCGCTTAGACCCTGGCAGATGATATCCACTCACCATCAGAGAGGCCATGATGTGCTCACACCGATGTAATCGATCGATCGGTTGTTTTGTTAACAGACACACTCCCGCCAAACGTCTGGAAGAATTCCTGTCGAACAAAGTTAACATGTTAATTGACATGTTAATGACCGGTCGGGCGGCGAGCAACGCATTAGCGTACGAACAGGGCGTCGTCAACTACACGAGAGCTTTGAGCGTGCTGGCGGTGGCTTTTGAGAAGGTGAGCTTCGGTGGACGGTGGGGACGGTTGGGGGGGAGGGGGGTTGGTGTCGCGAGATACTTGTCTATTTGAGATGGAATATCGACATTTTTATTTCATAGACAGATGAACTCGCAGCCCGGTCGCTGTGGCCCATGGACATCGCAACGCTAATGTTACTTTGAGACTACAGGTCTCAGTCTTAAATTCTATAACAAATTCCCCACCCTTCAAAACAGAACGCATTACTGCTTTGCGGTAGAAATAAGTAGGGTGGTAGTACCTACCAGTGTAGGCTCACAACGTGTGCTATCCCCAGTAACTACGGAAATCTATATATTAATACGTGAAGCAAAAACTGTGTAGCCCTTTTTACGAAAATTGCGCGGACGGAGGTGTATGAAATTTCCCACTCTGAAAATAGATTAAGATTGTTTGTATTTAATATTATTTATTTATGTGAATTGAAGTGTAGGTATTCTTGGTGAAATCTGTGATTATAGAAGTATAATAGTCTTCGACAATAGAACCATATTAATGTTCAAACTTATAGTTTCAATTAATTATAGTTGAATTTCGACTATTGCGGGACCACTACAATATAAAAACATGTCTTCTTATCACTACATAGTATAAAACAAAGTCGCTTTCTCTGTCCCTACGTATGCTTAAATCTTTAAAACTACGCAACGGATTTTGATGCGGTTTTTTTTAATAGATAGAGTAATTGAAGAGGAAGGTTTATATGTATAATAACATCCATTAAACAGTGGAGAAATCAATAGTAAATAAAAGTGTTCTTCTAAAACAATCCAACACATAACATCCCTTCGACTAATAAAACAATCCTCCTAAGAATAGAGCCTGTTTTTTTTTTAAAGTGACAAAAAATATGTAATAACACACGACCACATTGGAAAGAACACGTCGTACCCAACAGGCCCGGACGACCCAACTTCTGATCACTCGTACCGTTTCCAGCTACCCCGGCAGTCACTGGAGGCGTCCAGCTCGGTACTCCACAGCCGCATGGCAAGCCCAGAGTCCTGGATGCTGGTGCGACGTGCGTGCAAGCTGTGTGTCACGCTCAGGGACGCCGTGACGTGTCCCGAGGGGGCCGGGGGCGGGCTGAGAGGGGCGTGCAGGTGGGGGACCGGGGGGCGCACCAATTCAATATCACCTCACTCATTCGTTTTTTTTTTGTCATTGCTTAGTTGGGTAGACGAGCTCATAGCCCACCTGGTGTTAAGTGGTTACTGGAGCCCATAGACATCTACAACGTAAACGCGCCACTCACTTTGAGATATAAGTTCTAAGTTCTCAGTATGGTTATAACGGCTGCCCCACCCTTCAAACCGAAACGCATTACTGCTTCACGGCAGAAATAGGCAGGGTGGTGGTACGTACCCGTGTGGACTCACAAGAGGTCCTACCACCAGTAATTACGCAAATGATGATTTTGCGGGTTTCATTTTTATTACACGATGTTATTCCTTCACCGTGGAAGTCAATCGTGAGCATTTGTTGAGTACGTATTTCATTAGAAAAACTGCTACCCGCTTGTGGGATTCGAACATCGGTGCATCGCTACACACGAATGCACCGGACGACTTATCCTTCAGGCCACGACGACTTCACGAAGCTATTTATTTCCAGAGCGTTCTACGTGGCCGCCTACAAGTGCTTGACGGCGGCCTTGTGCCGCTGGAAGCAGCCCAAAGCTTACGTGACGCTTTTCGACGAGAAAGCTCTGTCGAATCTGATGGACCCCGAAAAAAGATACGAACTTCCGATAAAACCGAAATGGGTGAGTGTCTGTCCGCTATTTGCAGGGTCGATGTCTTCTTCCAACGCAGAAGTGGTTCGCGGTGGTAACGGACTGGTGTGTGGTACTCACTCGTGGGGGTCTACTGGTTGCCCCACGCGAGCTGGTCACGATACCATCACCGAATGAGCAATTTCAGAAATCGATTTTACTATTATTAAAATTCCTCGTTTTTCTTACTTGTGGTAGGACGTCTTGTGAGTCAGCGCGGGTAGGTACCACCACCGCCCTGCCTATTTCTGCCGTTTGAAGGGTAAAGCAGCCGTTGTAACTATACTGAGACCTTAGAGCTTATATTTCAAGGCGGGTGGCACATTAACGTTGTGGATGTCTATGGGTATCTAGTAACCACTTAACACCAGGTGGGCTGTGAGCTCGCCCAAACATTTAAACAATGGTCAAAAAAAAATTGTTTTAAATAATCACAAACAATAGCATCTAATTGTCATCTGACCTTCCTCGGTCCCCCAGCCCCAGTCCGTTTAATAAGAGCCGTCTAGGAAGCTGGTAACAACGTGGTAGTGGACGGTGACGTCATAATTCTTGTGTAACTCATCAGACCACTTCCCAAGTAAACAATAGGTGTGATGTCGCTGTCAGAGCACTCGTCCACTCGGAGCCACGCGGTCTATCCCATCAAATATACCTTTTGTTATTGCTCATTTGGGTGGACGAGCTCACAGCCCGCCTGGTGTTAAGCGGTTACTGGAGCCCATAGACATCTCCAACGTAAATGCACCACCCACCTTGAGATATAAGTTCTAAGGTCTCAGTATAGTTACAACGGCTGCCCCACCCTTCTGCTTTACGGTAAAAATAGGCGGGATGATGGTACCTACCCGCGCGGACTCACAAGAGGTCTTACCACCAGTGATGTTCTCACGCAGAGCCGGCGGTGCGTGCGCCGCCAGGTCCCCGCGGACACGGGGGCCGCCCCCGCCGCCGCGTCCTCCGGGGGATCCGTCCGCACCCGGCCTCTCCTGCGGACCCTCTCCGACAACCCGCTGCATTTCGACCTGCTCGAACCCCATGAGTGCGAGGTGAAATTGACATTTACTTATTTACCGATATCCGTGTCCGCCCAACGATTGAATTTCGACCTTAATGACTTAAGCTTAAATTCGCTTTTCTATTACGTCTTTTATATAGTTAAGAATATAATTCAATTCAGTCTTTTGAAGGCATTATTATGTATTAATAGCTAACCCGGCAGACTTCGTAGTGAACCAATCGATAAATAAAAGACCTAAGCTTTTGTATAAAATAAACTTAAAACAAACAAAAGGAATCCGTCCGACGGGGGACACATCAAAGGAAAAACTTATCTAATTCCGAGCATTTTCATATTTATCCACCTTTTAAACCTTCTCTGGACTTCCACAAATAATTCAAGACCAAAATTAGCCAAATCGGTCCAACCGTTCTCGAGTTTTAACGAGACTAACGAACAGCAATTCATTTTATATATATAGATAATATAATCTGGTGATATAAAATTGGCGCTAAAAAGCAGAAACTGAAGCCCACGTCCGAGGAAAGTGCTAAACAAGAGCAACTACGGACCCCTGCCCGCCCCTTCCCCCAACACCCCGCAGTCCACTTCAAACCGAACGCCGGGGCCGTGGCCTCACGCTAGCGTAGTTCTCTGAATCTAGATCTTAAGGTATCAGTCGTTAAGGTCGAATTTCGTTTGTCAAATACGAATTGTGAATTGTCAAGAGAAATTTGCATTTGCTGCGAGAACCGTTACCTTCACGTCGTGGGACCGCCCCGCCTCGAGTTTTTTTTTTATTGCTTAGATGGGTGGACGAGCTCACAGCCCACCAGGTGTTAAGTGGTTACCATCTACAACGTAAATGCCGCTACCCACCTTGAGGCATGAGTTGTAAGATCGCACTTTTAATAGTACAACGGCTGCTCCGCTCTTCAAACCGAAACGCATTACTGCTTCACGGCAGAAATAGGCAGGGTGGTGGTACCTACCCGCGCGGACTCACAAGAGGTCCTACCACCAGCAAAACCCGGGTGCAGGAGGCGCGTCAGATACAAGCCCTCGATGTGCAGGAGGTCACGACGGAGGAGTGGCGCGTGGACCACACCGAGCTGAACGGACTCGAGGCGTGTCTGTCTGTGTCGCGCGCGCTGGCCCTCGCTGCGCCGTGTGCCGCCGCGCTTCGCCGCGCTGCCGCCGCGTTGTGCGATACCGCCGCGTTATGCGGTGCCGCCGCCGCGCAGAGCCACGTCGCCGCGCTGCTGGCACAGGTCCGAGAGACGCTACGAACTCTTATTTAACCCATCTTCATAGCCCGTTCGTCTCTATGCGTATGTGGAACGGGCCTCACAAAGTGAGGTTCTTCTGTAACGGTAACCGTTACACCAACCGGTAGCCGCAGTGGAGAGTTTCTCAAAAAATTCTCAGGGCGCCATAAAAATAAAAATGAAGTGCAGTCATACCAACATAATAATATATTAAACTAAAGCACACACATCAACGAATAACTACACTATTGAAGGTAAAAGTATGATGGTTGTAGTGAAATATTACAATTAAATGGTGATACGTATCTTTAAAACTAAGGTTCATCTCTGCACTCCCTTAAGGTAGACTGTTAGAGAATGCCTATGGCATTAAGTCTGCCTTTTATATTTTCCAGTATATGAAGTTATAAAAAAATAAATAAATAAAACAGCGGTCGGGGAACCGGGGTAAATTACCCCAAATTGGGTAAAATGAAATTTTGAGGGGTAAAAATGAAACTTTTGTGAGTTTATAGTATATTATGTGTTCCGTTTGACGTCCGAAGTCCATTATGAGAGTACATCGTATGATTTCCACTGCAGGTCGCTAAATTTGACTACTTCCGTTTCCTAAGTCCCGCCTACAGCGCCCTCTATAACGTCTGGAACCGAACCAACAAGCAAAGACAAGCCGCCATATTTGTCATTGTTGCGTCGTTTTTTCCCACGTGCAGTCGTTAATATTTTAAGAATAAGCAACTTTCGAGATTTGAAGTAGAAAGTTTGTTTCAAACAAGTGTTATGATTATCTTCCGTTTCGTGAAACTTCCAAGGCTCTACAATGAGTGACGAGGTTATCGCGCCTTTTCAAAGTAAAATTTAAGTGAGGATAGTTCTTCGATTTCTTCGGATATTTCTTCGGGTTCGTCGGAAAATATAACGAGGGACCAGCAAGAAAACTTCGAAAGCGTGACAGGTTGCGAGATCTGAATAAAAGGTTTGACTTACTATCGCAATAATGGGTGAGTCATGTGAATAATATTTTAACTTCGAATCATGCTATTGCTGGCCGTGCACCAGTGGTCCCGCCTTTACACTTACAAATACCAACATCTTATAATAATAATGTCTGATCTGGTTTCAACTTCTAATCGAAATTAGACAACGACGATTTACGTCCACCACCAGACTGTCCGTTACCAGAAGCGGGTAGGTTTTGAAATTTGAGCGTTTCTATAAAATAACCAGATATGCAAAGATTTGACTAGCCGACTTGGAACGCGGTGCGCTATTCAGAGGTTAAAAAAAAAAAAAAAAAAAATGCAATGTTGTTTTGCTGCGTTATCTAATGCTATCTTGGCACAGAACGAATGCGTTATACTGCCATACAAACCTTGCCGACTGGTCAAATTCAGCGGATGTTCAGCTTAATACTTCCGCCATTTACGAAAAGTTGAAACCGCTATTTGGTAACTATTTCGGTTATAAAAGTTTCTAACGATATTCTTCAAATAATTTACGGTAAGCGAGCCGAGGTTATACGATGTCGTACCTCTTAATGAAATTAAAGGATAGATATATCAGGAACGTTTAGAGAAAATATCTTGTGATTATATGTTTAACCCCAACTTATTATTGGCATATATACAGAAGATTGGTGGTATTGATAAATTACAAAACGGCACCATCTGCTACTCGCATCCGGCCCACATCGCCGGAACCCTCGGCTTGTACTGCCAATGCAAAGCCATGTCGAGCTAGGCCACATTCCAATATATCTAAAGAGGCCGAAAACAGATATTCTGAGCGATGCTATCCAAATAATTCCTAAGCAAGAAAAACGGGGGGAGGGGGGAACAAGTACAAAGAGGAACGAAAATCGGGAAATAAAAATAAATTACCAACAGCATTTTCAGGCGGATGTCTAGGACTATATCGAAGCACCTGGACTCGATCCACCAAACGTAATATTGAAATTAATAACAGGTTTTCAAATACCTTTAAACAAAATTTAATTCAATAGAGTTTTAGAACCCGCACCCCCGACACCGTCTTTCATATTTCCTCTTTTCATACTTCCCAAGACTAATGAAAGAATCGAACAATTTTCAACCTCAAGGCATTGAACAAGTACATGAAAGTCATTTTCACCTTTTCCATCATCGAGTCCCTAAGTTTTACAACAGATTGAGAAGGTTTCTCGGGATCAGTTATCAGGGTCGTCTACTTCAAATGACATGTCTGCCATTCGGCTTAGCTGCACCACCGCGGATGGATTTTTGCTTCAGTGACAAACTGAATAGCCGAAATACTTCGCCAGAAGGGTCTGCGATTAGTGGTTATCTGCTTGTACACCAGGGCAGAACGCCTTCCGCCATCGGAGCAGAGTTCATCCATATTATCTGGAACCGCTGCGTTCATTGACAGTGCGTTTCCAGAGGTATTTTTTGCCACGCACCATCTGGCTATGGAATGAGCTCTCTCCACGGTGTTTTCCGACCGCTATGATCTGTCCTTCTTTAAACGAGGCTTGTGGAGAGAATTAAGCAATAGGCAGTGGCTTGGCTCTGCCCCTGGCGTTGCTGAAGTCCATGGGCGACGGTAACTTCTCACTTTCAGGTCGGCCGTACGCTCGTCTGCCTACAAGAGCAAAAGACGTGTTGGAATCTCAAGTAACTATCTCAAGGTGGGTGGCATCATTTACGCTGTAGATGTCTATGGGCTCCAGTAACTACTTAACACCAGGTGGGCTGTGAACTCCTCCACCCATATAAACGACCGGTTATGACACCGACGAGCTTGATAGACTTTCTGGGAATCTTATGGGACACCAAATCCAACACAAAGTTCCTGCCCAAGAATTTGCTCGTGCGATTTGCTGCTGGCAGTTGGAACCTAAAGCAGGCGCAAAGCCTCTTAGGATATCTCAACTTTGCGACTTTCATCACCCAACGGGGAAAGTTGCTATGCCGAGTCCTTGCAGTATCACAGCAACAAACTCAGGAGGTATCCTCATTTACCAAAGCAGTATTCGGACGAGGTACGTACAGAGCTGGATTGGTGGTTAGAGAAAGTCAGTCAGAGGATACCGATTCATCCACAGAGAATGGCCACGAACCACGTCATCACCGACGCGTCGGACATTCAGTGGGGAGCCCTTGTAACAGTATTTTCCTACATAAAGAACGAGGGAGGAGCCCGGTCACGATAATTGCTAGATCTGACTGGAAAATTGCTAACTTTAATAGACCACCTCAAAGTTGTACTTATCCCTCACCACTTACCGCCGGGACTGTACAACACCGAAGCCGGCCACCTCTTACGCAATCGCGGCGGCTCGGAGTGTTATCTCATAGAAAAAGCAACCACTAGGCTATTCAACCTGTGGGAAACACCAGACATAGACTTGTTCGCGTCTCGGACCGCTCATGGATAACAAACTATGTTACTCAAGACTTATTGAAACTCGCGGTAGGACCTCTCGTGAGTCCGCGCGAGTAGGTATTTTGCCGTGAAGCAGTGGTGCATTTCGGTTTGAAGAGTGGGGCAGCCGTTGTAACTATACCTGAGACCTTAGATGTTATATCTCAAGCTGGTTGGCGCATTTACGTTCTAGACTTCTATGGGCTCTAGTGACCACTTAATACCAGGTGGGCTGTGAGCTCGTCCACCCATCAAAGCAAAACTCGAACGCCTGCCTCTACAACGCGTTCAGCAGATCTTGGCATTACTGACTAGCATGGCCGTATCCGCCGCTCAGTCTGATATCCAGAGTGCTGGACCACCTCAACTCAACCTCAAGTCGGTACATACTAGTGGTACCCAAGTGCAAGAAGCCCTTTTGGAGGCCAGACCTGAAATCACCTGCCCTCAAACTACTCGTGAAGCTCAGAGAACTGAGCATCAGTCTGGTGGACACTGATAATGCTACCGCCAGGCCAAGTCAGCAATCTACACCTGAAAGCTTGGCTCATTTTTAGAATAAGGAGTAAGGTTTTGTCAAGAAAATAGTATTAATTCTCGTGTACCCGAATTAGCAAATGTAGCTAGATTTCTCGATTATCTGTATTTATCTCATGGTCTCTCCTACCGGACCATTCTAGTTCATAAGTCTGTTATAGCGTCCGTTTGTGAAACTATATCGGATATAAAAATAGCTTCGAGTCCGATAGTGAAACACATACTGAAATCCATTTCCTTGGCAAAGCCTGCACCTTTTTTAAATTACCCATATTTGGGTCGAAAACTAATTCATCTTCACACCAACAGTCTAGTTGGACATTCGTGGCTGCTCCTGACTAATACATCGATACAGTATTCTGGCTACGCAATCTAGTGAATATGACACAGCAAACCAGAGGAAATTTTAGTAATCTATTCTTAGCAACTAAAGGCTCCACTAAGCCAGCTACTACAGCGATGACTAGTAGTTGGGTAAAAAGTTTTTTAGGAGACTCAGGTATTCAGGCCTCAGTTTGAAGTTGTAGAGCGGTGGTGAAAACTTTAAACTGGGTAGGAAATTACCAAATTAATGATATTTTAGCTAAAGCTAACTGATA